>NC_090447.1:732037558-734537558 GCF_031143425.1 Pleurodeles waltl | reverse complement strand
CAAGTCTCTCAAGTGGGTGGTTTGCCCACTGCTTTATCCTGGGGAGTGCAAAGCCACAGTATCACAAGTCTTTCCAGTGGGTGGTTTGCCCACTGCTTTATCCTGGGGAGGTCAAAGCCAGAGTCTCACAAGTCTCTCAAGTGGGTGGTTTTCCCACTGTATTATCCTGGGGAGTGCAAAGCCACAGTCTCTCAAGTGGATAACAGTCTCCACTGGTTCTGGAGGGGGCTTTGTGCCCAGAGTGTTTCATCCTGCCTAGGACAGAGGTAGTGGATGTGATACTCCACTGGTTCTGGTTGGGGATTTGTGCCCAGATTGCTTCATCCTGCCAAGGACTGATGTAGTGGATGCCTTTCTCCACTGGTTCTAGGGAGGGCTTTGTGCCCAGAGTGCTTCATCCTGCCAAGGACAGAGGTAGTGGATGTGATACTCCACTGGTTCTGGAGGGGGCTTTGTGCCCAGAGCGCTTCATTCTGCCAAGGACTGAGGTAGTGGATGCCTTTCTCCACTGGTTCTGGAGGGGGCTTTGTGCCCAGAGTGCTGCATCCTGCCAAGGACAGAGGTAGTGGATATGATACTCCACTGGTTCTGGAGGGGGCTTTGTGCCCATAGTGCTTCATCCTGCCAAGGACTGAGGTAGTGGATGCCTTTCTCCACTGGTTCTGGAGGGGGCTTTGTGCCCTGAGTGCTTCAACCTACTCGTGGCGGCCTCAGTAACGTCGGAGCTTTTGGCGCTCATTAGCCTGCGGTGCTGGTGGCGGCGGTGTCCTTGGCAGCGGTGCTGGTGGCGGCGGTGTCCTATGAAGTGGTGCTTGTGGCAGCGGTGTCCTTGGCAGCGGTGCTGGTGATGGCGGTGTCCTTGGCAGCGGGGCTTGTGGCGGCGGTGTCCTTGGCAGGTGTCCTTGGCAGCGGTGCTTGTGGCGGCGGTGTCCTTGGCAGCAGTGCTGGTGGTGTCGGTGTCCTTGGCAGCGGTGCTTGTGGCAGTTTTGTCCGCCGTAGAGGTTTTCGGCGACTTGCCTGTCTTTCTATGCCCCTTCCCCACCTTGGATGGTGGTGCAGCTGTCTTCCCACTCCCAACTGTACTCCTGGGAGAGGCTTTGGTGGTAGATGTTTTGCCTTTCTCCCTCCATTCACTGGCCAACTTTTTATGCTTTTGAGGTGGGGGACTGTCCGTGGTCTGGCTCCTTGGCACACTGGCTGCCCTGCTGCTTGGCGCACTCCAGAAGCCGGTTACTGCTGGCATCACTGTTCCCGCTGATGTTGGGGCTGAGGTGCTGGGTTGGAACCTGGAAAGTGGGACCTAGGGGACTGAAGATGTGGGGGAGGTGAGGGGAAGAGGTTAAGGTTGGACAGGAAAAGTTTTTTGGACACACTGGGATGGGTAGATGGAGGGGGTTTGGGAGTGGAGGAAGAGGTAGTGGTCGTAGGAGGTGTACATTTACTGACTTTGGGTGAAGGTGCATGGGCTGGAGGCTGTCGTGAGGTGGATGGCTGTTGGGTGGGTGTGTGGCTGCGTTTGTGTACCTTGGGAGGTGGGCTCACAGACACACTGGGAGAGGACACAGGGGATGTGTGAAGGTAGTGGGGGTGGTGAGTGCAAGTGAGCGGGGTGTGGTGATGGGTGTGCTGGTGATGGACGTATTGGCTGAAGATATGGTGCATGCAGGTGTGAGTGGAGACGAGACAGGGAGGGAGGAGGGAGACGAAGAGGAGGGGGACACAGTGAAGGCAGTAGATGTTGGTATGTCTGCATGGGTATGATGCTTGTGTGAGTGCCTGTGGGATGTGTGGTGCTTATGTTTGCCTGAGCTTCCCTTGTGTGTTGAGGTGTGTGCATGCTGGTCTGATGGTGTGCTTGGGATAGGCTGAGGTACAGGTGTTTGGGTCTGGGTGGAGGAAGTTGGAGGGGGGAGGCTGGACACAGGGACAATGGCTGCCATCAGTGCTGAGGCCAGAGTCTGAAAAACTCGCTGTTGGGCTGCCTGACCAGAATGAATGTCCTCCATGTATGCATTGGTCTGTTGCAACTGCCTCTCTACACCCTGGATGGCATTCAAAATGGTAGACTGCCCAACAGTGAGGGACCTGAGGAGGTCAATGGACTCCTCACTGAGGGCAGCAGGGCTGACTGGGGCAGGTGCTGAGGTGCCTGGGGCGAAGGAGATGCTCACCCTCCTGGGTGAGCGGCCACGGGGCACACGCTGAGGGGCTTCTGGGAGGGCGGTGCCGGTAGGGGGGGTTGCAGCTGTACCTGTAGATGCGGTGGGCACAGAGGGGCCCGCCACCACAAGGGAGCTCCCATCCGAGGAGGAGTCTGTGGCACTGGTCTCAGCTCCTGTCCCCACTGTGGAGCTCCCCTTGCCCCCAGTCCCACTGGTGGCTCCAGGGCCATGTGGGATGCAGCTCCCTCCTGCTCCGGTGCCACTGCTCCTCCGCCTGATGATGCTAATGCACACAAGAACAGGGAGACCACAAAAAGGGGGGAAGACAGAAGAAAGACATGTTGGGTGCATGCAATACTGCTACAGTTGGCGGACACTACAGACACGGAAGCCCCCTGCACTACGCCGTGCACTTTGAGTTCCCTAATTAATCACAGGGTCATGGGGTACAAGGCCTATGCCCGATTGCTGCACACATTGAAGTCACAGGAGCCTGACTAGGTGTAGTTGGCTCTGAACACAGGTGGGGTGGGGTGCCACATGGCCTGCCTTACGAAGGGACCTTGCCTACTAAACTCGCCCTGGCTTAGGGGAACCCACAGCCCACCTCCCCCACCCAGACACCTCCAATACACGCAGAATCAGCTGAATGATAGTGTACTCACCCCCTTGTGGCTGCTGTGATGCCCTCAAGCCCCCATCCAACTCCGGATACGCCACCGCCAGGATCCGGAACATCAGGGGGGTCATGGTGCGACAGGCACCCCCCCCCCCCCACGTTGGGAGGCCATCCACAGCTGGGCCTCCGCCATCTTCTTGCTTCAGCGGCGACTGTCCTCCCATCTTTTCCGGCAGTGGGTGCTCCGTCTGTGGTGGACCCCCAGGGTCCAGACTTCCTTGGCGATGGCACGCCAAATATCCTTCTTCTGGTGGGCGCTGACCTAAAGGAACAGTACAGGGGGAAAGGAGAAGATATAACCGTCCGCACCGTCACAGTCATTGGCCCACATCCTTACCCTTGCCGTGACGCACATGCACTCACCGTTGTTTCATGCATGCCTCATTCTCCCCCCCATCTTCCATCCACACCACTCCACACAGGCATTGCCCATTCGGCATGCTCACAGTGTACTTACCTGTTTGTCTGGAGGACCGCAGAGTAGCGTGTCCTGGGGGAGGACCCCATCCACTAGTTTCTCCAACTCCTCCATGCTGAAGGCAGGGGCCCTTTCCCAAGACACATGAGCCATTGACTCTTCCAGTCTGAGGTCACAGCAGCACTTGCAGTGTAGGTCCTCTCCTGTCGAAGATCAGATATCAAGTGAGTGAACAGAGAGAAAATGGTGGTCATGTCCGCAGCGGTACGTACCGTCACCACCGGCGTACATCGTCATTGGCTCCTGGGACCCATAGGGTCCAATGTTAACCAATGCAGGATTGCGCTGTGGTCTTCGACTGCCTACCGCGACGGTGTACAACGCCAGCACAGTTACCTCATATCCCCTTGTCCCACATTACAGGTCAGGCAGATGCCATTTCAGGGGGCCACATGGCATTAATTTTAAATGTGTCACACATATCTAGGCCTTGCATAGACACTAATACAGGCACATAGCGGTTTAAAAAAATTGTGCAATAAAGTTGTGTTTTTGTACCTCAGTGTTGGCTGACTCTCTCCACGCTGTTCCCCTCCATAGAGCACTTCCGCTGGGGCAGGGGAGGAGATGGCGGCATCCTCCGGTGTACAGACCGCTGGTGGACCTGTCGACAATGGAGGAGCGATATGTAATTGTCACCTACAGACTTGATCGTGCCACAATCCTGGTACTGTGTGCCCAGTTGGAGCCAGACCTGATGTCAGCTATCCTCCATCCCACAGGAATCCCCCCTCTATTGCAGGTCCTGTCAGTACTCCATTTCCTGGCAAGTGGGTCTTTTCAAACTACAGTGGCCATAGAATCAGGGATGTCCCAGCCTCTGTTCTACAACGTGTTGCCCATAGTGTTGTCTGCCCTGCTGAAACATATGTGGAGCTACATCGTTTTCCCTCAGGTGGAGGATTTTCCTACAGTGAAGGGTGATTTCTATGCCCTGGGACATATCCCCAACATAATAGGTGCCATTGATGGGACACATGTGGCCTTGGTCCCCCCCGCAGGAGTGAACAGGTGTACAGAAACCAGAAGAGTTACCATTCGATGAATGTGCAGATGGTGTGTTTGGCCGACCAGTACATCTCCCATGTGAATGCCACGTTTCCTGGTTCAGGGCATTACGCTTACATTTTGAGGAATAGCAGCATCCCTTATGTGATGGGGCAACTCCAGAGGCACCGTGTGTGGCTATTAGGTGAGGACATGGACCCTATACAGTGAGACTAGGTGTCTGGGTCTGGGGATGTCCCTAAGAGTTAGTGTGTGTCTAACAGTTGTCCCTCGACATTTGCAGGTGACTCTGGTTACCTCAACCTGTTATGGCTACTGACCCCGGTGAGGAATCCCAGGACGAGGGCAGAGGAACGCTACAATGAGGCCCATGGGCGAACTAGGGGGGTTATAGAGAGGACCTTCGGCCTCCTAAAGGCCAGGTTCCAGTGCCTCCATATGACAGGTGGTTCCCTATTCTACTCACCAAAGAAGGTGTGCCAGATCCTCGTGGCCTGCTGTATGCTTCACAACTTGGCTTTGTGACGACAGGTGCCTTTTCTGCAGGAGGATGGTCCAGATGGAGGTGTTGTGGCAGCTGTGGAGCCTGTGGACAGTGAAGACGAGTAAGCAGAAGAAGAGGACATCGACAACAGAAACACGGTGATTCATCAGTACTTCCAGTGAGACACAGGTAAGAAGACTTCACTGCCTGCTACATCTGATACCCTTGTTCTACCTCTCATCTGTCTGTCACTTTCACCCAGTGTATGGACCCTGAGTTGTCACTTTCCCTTTAAATTTCACAGATGTGGGTCCCACTGTGTGACATCTGCTTTGTTTCCTCATGGACTAGAGCTGTGTGACACAGGTATGTTAACAATACAATGGATATAGCAGTTTTCCACATTTATTATAAATACACATTTTCGAAAGCACAGACTGACTCCAGATTGTTTTGTGATTTAAGGGTGTTTATTTAAGTGCTAAGTATTGGAGGGTGTTGTAAAATGGGCAAGGGTGATGGTGGAGGAATGTCCATGGCAGAGTCCATTCTATTAGTCTCACAGGTGCATTGTCCAAAGGGGCATAGGAAGTGGAGCTGGGGCAGTTTAAGGATGGACAGGGTGACAAAGTGGGACAGAAGGATGACAATCAGGGTGGTCTCATTTTTTGGCGGGGGTCTTGGCATTGTTCTCTGTCTTTGTCCTGGATCCCATGGACCGTTTCCGGGGTGGTCATTAAGATCCAGTTGGACAGAGCTGTTGTCATCACTGTGGGCCTATTATGTGGGTGGAATGGATATGTCTGGACCCTCCTGTCCGGTGACGTTGGGTAGGGGTCCTGCAGGGGTGTAAAGGCATGATTATTGCATCTGTGTGTGCCATGGTGTGCAATGGGTGGGTGACCCTGTACCCCAGTGCTTGCATTCTTGTTTGGGACCTTGTGTGATAATTGTTTAGGGGTGTGTGTGGGTATGTGCAGTGGCCATGCATTGGTGATGGGCGTCCATGCTTTGGTGTTGCATTCAGGGCTTGGGTGGGTTGTGATAATGGGATATATGTGAGGAGTTGGAGTGATGGGGTTGAGGGCGAGGGTGGGGGTATGTGATAGCATGCAGGTAGGGTGGGGGATGAAGTAGTGAAAATTTTGCCTTACCAGAGTCCATTCCTCCAGCTCCTCCTGCAAGGCCCTCAGGATGCAGTATAGCCAAGACCTGCTCCTCCCATGTTGTTAGTTCTAGGGGAGGCGGTGGGGGTCTGCCGCCAGTCCTCTGAACTGCAATCTGGTGTCTTGAGACCACAGAATGTACCTTCCCCGTAGGTCGTTCCACCTCTTCCTGATGGCATCCCGTGTTCTTGGGTGCTGTCCCACTGCATTGACCCTGTCCACGATTCTGCGCCATAGCTCCATCTTCCTAGCTATGGTGGTGTGCTACACCTGTGATCCGAATAGCTGTGGCTCTACCCGGATGATTCCCTACACCATGACCCTGAGCTCCTCCCCCGAGAACCTGGGGTGTCTTTTGCGGTGCCATGGGGTGGTGTGGGTGATGTGTGGGGTGGTGTGTGTTGTGATGTGTGGGGTGATGTTTAGGGGTGTGTGGTGTTTTGTGCGTGGATGTTGTGTGAGTGATGGTGTTGAGTGCCTGTGGATGCTAGTTTGTAGATGGTGGTGTCTCTCTCTGGCCTTCAGACGCAATTGTGGTCATAAGGGTTTGTGGGTGATGTGGGTGTGTGTTTTATATTGTATTGGTTATGTGGGAGTGGTGTGTGTATGTGTATCAGGTGAGTGTATTTCGATTTGTCCAATGTGGTTGTGTTTTGTAAATGTGTGTGTATTTTGAGCACAGCGGTGTGTACCGCCAATGGAATACCGCGGTTGAAAGACTGCTGCGTGGATTCGTGGATCGTGATAGTGTGGGCGTATTCCTGTTGGCGTGACGGTGGAGGTTTTGTTATCGCCAGTTTATCACTGACCTTTGGTGTGGCGGACTTTTGTGGGTGTCCAAATTTTGGCAGATTCTGAGCTGTGGGTCATAATAGCTGTGGCGGAATTCCGCGGCGGTGTGTTGGCGGTCTTCTGCACGGCAGTAAGCAGAATTTACTGCCAATGTTGTAATGACCCCCATAATGTTGTGGGCGTGTTTCTGTTGGTGTAACGGTGTGGGTTTTGCTATCACCAGTTCATCACTGACCTTTGGTGTGGTGGACTTGTGCGTTTGGCTGAATAGTGACGGATTGCTATGTGTGTGTCATAATATGGGTAGAGGTAATCCGCTGCGGCGGCGGTATGTTGGCGGCAGTCAGCATGGCGGTAAGCGATACTTACCACCAGTGTCATAATGAAGGCCTTAGTGTGCATGAAAACTACTTGTCTTGCCTTAGTATAATGTCACACTTGGAACTTAGGAAGAGATAAGCTTAGGAAATGTTATGATTGGTGCATTTCAGATTTAAATATTGCACCTCGAGTGTTAGGCCTTAAATAAATTGCCACACTTACACTACACAGAGTCATCTTAAGGATTTATGGGGCCCGGGGCATAACATATTTTGGGATCTCCTGTTCAGACTAATTTTGATCTTATTACCCATTTGCAGATAAACAAGTCTTCATGATGCCCAAAAATATTGAATTATATGTTACACGTTCATAAATGGGGCCACACAAAAACAGCTCAAAGATCAAACCTAGTGTCTGCTAGCCAAAAAGTAAGTATCAAACAAATCATTATTAAGCATTGCAAACTTTTGGGGGAGTTTGTATCTAATTTTGTTTTGTCTTGCAAAAGCACTTTACCTGCATTCAATATTTAACCAGTCTATTTTTCCAATTGAAGGAAAGACATGGGACCTGATTTAGATGTTGGTGGTAATGGTCCTGCTGTCAGTTTTCTGACAGAAATCCCACCTGCTGCTTTGGTGGTCCGTCCGCCTTATTTAGATGTTGGTAGTCCCATAGACTTTAACCTGCCTGAATCCTGCCAACTCCGCCAAGGAAATGCCATGCCACCATTGAAAAGAATGTCTTACGGGGGGACTCTGGCCACACTTACCACTGAACACATTTGGATATGCCCTACTGCCAAGCAGAAAGTGGTGCTCCACTTCTGACTTAGATGGGGTGGGAAGGGTGTGAAAACACACTTTTCCTCATGATTTTCCTTGTGTTTCCGGCAGGACTCGACTGAACAGGACCCCCTGTTGTTGCCGCCACGGACCCCAGTGAAAACATGACACCCCTGTTGCTGGACACAAAGGTAGGCAACCCACATTGGCTGTATATGGGGAGGGTCACAGCACATGGGCACAGGACCACTGCAGACATATACATGTTAGAGTATTTTTTTTTAATTACTGTGACATGCATATGTCAGGGTCATGGGTGGGACAGATGCGGGTGGGGACTAGCTTGTATACAACACATATCGCACTTACTTATGGTACATTCACACCTGTCAATTGTGCTATTATGTGCACATTGCAAGAGGACATGTACCTGTCATGTTGTGTGTTAGAAATAGGGTTTCTGGTTGGCTAGGGTATGCACCTAAGCCAGGCAGAACCCACCCACTCTCGTCAGGGCAAGGGAGTTACACACCTAAGATAACCCCTGCTCACCCTCTTTATAACTTGGCACAAGCAGACAGGCTTACCCCAGAGGCAATAAGTAAAGTGATTCCACAACGCATACAACACACATGACTCAATAAATACACCACAAAGGAAACACAACATCAAGTTATATAAAAATAAGATGTGTTGCATAAAACATAATTAGACCAAACACAACATGTCAGTAATACCCTGCTACACAAGCAGTTATCAGAACATCTCACAGTTACTAGTACTCTGCAACAATAAGAAGTAATCAGATAAACATATAGGTTACTGGTTATTCTGCAACACAAGCATTAGTCAAATTGTCATTATTACCAAAAATGGCAAGTCATAATGAACACATATCGTAGATGCCAAAACATCATCAGGAAAGCACATCTCATAAAATGCCCAAATGCCAAGTTATTTCCCAAATGCCAAGTTATTAGCATCATCAACATGGATGTATATAGCATGAAAACATTTCTTTTAGTCACATATCATAGAACCATAAAACATATAACCCAGGATGCCAAGACATCATCAAAAGGACATCCAATTTAACATTCCCCTCTGGCACATGTCAGGCACAAAGAAAATGCACATAAGACCATAAGCGTATTTCTAGAGATGCCAAAAACACCATCCGACATGCACCTGCGCCTCTCTTATACGTGGGGCGGTAAGCCCCAAACTCACATATGAAGTGTAGGAGCCTGGTGCTTGCTAGCTGCACGGCTCACTTTCAGCAAGCCAGGCGAAGGCGCACGGAGCGGCAGCCTCTGATAAAGGTATGGATGACTGCGACTGCTACAGGCACTCAGTACGATGGAACGACTTCTCTGGTGCGGAAGCCCCGACTTTGGTCCCTACCTCACGTGCCCTCCTTGGAAGGAGTGGCCACCCACGAGCAGCGCAGCTGCTGCAAGATGAAGGGCCTCATTCTGACCCTGGCGGCCGGTGACCGCCAGGGTCACCGGCCACGGGAGCACCGCCGACAGGCTGGCGGTGCTCCGAAGGGCATTCTGACCGCGGCGGTTCAGCCGCGGTCAGAAAGGGTAAACCGGCGGTCTCCCGCCGGTTTACCGCTGCCCTATTGAATCCTCCATGGCGGCGGAGCGCGCTCCGCCGCCATGGGGATTCAGACACCCCCTACCGCCATCCTGTTCATGGCGGGAAACCCGCCATGAACAGGATGGCGGTAGGGGGTGCCGCGGGCCCCTGGGGGCCCCTGCAGTGCCCATGCCAATGGCATGGGCACTGCAGGGGCCCCCGTAAGAGGGCCCAGCAAAGTATTTCAGTGTCTGCTATGCAGACACTGAAATACGCGACGGGTGCCACTGCACCCGTCGCACCTTCCCACTACGCCGGCTCAATTCTGAGCCGGCGTCCTCGTGGGAAGGTTGATTTGCCCTGGGCTGGCGGGCGGCCTTTTGGCGGCCGCCCACCAGCCCAGGGCAAATCTCAGAATCACCGCAGCGGTCTTTCGACCGCGGTGCGGTGTTCTGACGGGGTTACTTTGGCGGGCGGCGAAGGTAAGAATGACCCCGAAATGTCTGAAGCCAGTCCCAGCCAGGGGATTCCCTACTGATTCTCAAAGGGTGTAGCTGGGAGAGCCTTTGCTTATTGTGATGTTTTGCACGGCGCTGGCAAATATGTGGAGGGGAGATATTTCCTCCAGCTTGAAAACTGTGGCCCTCATTACAACCCTGGCAGTCGGTGATAAAGCGGCAGTAATACTGCCAACAGGCTGGCGGTAAATACCACCAGATTGTGACCATGGGGGAAAGAGCCCAGATAGACACCCACTTTACCACACCGACCGCCAGGGTGGAATCAACAGGCACCACAGCGGTAGCCGGCAACAGCCAGGCGGAAGACAATGTTCCGCCCATGGTATTATCACAGGACAATCCGCCACCTTTTACGGAGTGGTACCAATGACATTGCAAGCTTGGTGAAACACTGCACAGAAGGGAAACAACTCACCATTGGAGACTCAGGGAAGAACCACGCCTCCAATGGAGCCTGAACTGCAGATCTTCCCCATTATACTCTACATCCTGCTACACCACAAACACCAACGGAGGCAAAAATGACCACAGTGTGTACAGCCGCCTAGCACACAGGGGAGGGGGGGAGGAAAAAGAGAGTGACACACACACGCACAACACACACATCCCCACCCCCAACACCATACACAATCAGATGCAGTAAGAAAACATATTTACCCCGTACCCCGCAGGAATGATGCAAGGACCACAGGAATAGATGAACATGAGTGTGATAATATAAATACATCATAAATATGTACATCCAATCTAAAAGTATATACATATGTACAAATCAAGGGACACTGCCCAGTCCTCGATCTGCGTGGGCCAGAGGACCACATTACAAAGTCCAAGGCCCCACTTGACTCCTGCAACAACACGGAGAGAACACTGCAGGGTCATGATTTGGAAAATAGGCAGGCACCTCAGGGAGACAGGGAACCTCAGCCGGCACATGGAACAACACCACTGGTCCTGGAGAGGGCAATATGCCCTGTGCTTGGTCCTGGGGAGTGCAAGGCCACAGTCTCTCAAGTGGGTGATTTGCCCACTGCTTTGTCTTGGGGAGTGCAAGGCCACAGTCTCTCAAGTGTGTGTCTTTACCACTGGTTTTGGAGGGTGCATCGTGCCCTGTGATATTCATCCTGGAGAGGAGGGGGTGAGTGGGTGTCTTTACCACTGGTTCTGGAGGGGGCATCATGCCCTGTGATCTTTATCCTGGAGAGGATGGAGTGAGTGGGGGTCTTTACCACTGGTTTTGGAGGGGGCATTGTGGCTTGTGCTCTTCATCCTGGAGAAAATTGGGTGAGTGGGTGTCTTAACCACTGGTTCTGGAGGGGGCATCGTGCCCTGTGGTCTTCATCCTGGGGAGGATGGGTGAGTGTGTGTCTTTACAACTGATTCTGGAGGGGGCATCATGCCCTGTGATCTTCATCCTGGAGAGGATGGGGTGAGTGGGTGTCTTTACCACTGGTTCTAGAGGGAGCATTGTGGCCTGTGATCTTCATCCTGGAGAGGATGGGATGAGTGGGTGCCATACCCAGTGGTTCTGGAGGGGCCATCGAGCCCCATGATGCAGATCTTGGGGAGTGCAAGGTCACAGTCTCTCAGGTGGGTGTCATACCCACATGATTTGCAGGGGGCAGGCCGCACAACAGCACATGGACGCAGGACTACAGACAGTCCGCTGGCAGTGGCGCATGTTCAGAGGTGGTGCTGCTGCTGCTGGTGGTGGTGCGGGGAGGCTACAACCCATCCCCTCCAGCCTTGGATGGCTGCCCACTGATGCTGCTGCTGCTGCTGGTGGTGGTAGGGGGAGGCTCCTGCCCATCCCCTGCAGCCTTGGATGGCTGCCCACTGCTGGTGGTCGTGCTGCTGGGAGTGCTGCTGGTGGTGGTGGGGGGAGGCTCATGCCCATTCCCTGCAGCCTCGGATGGCTGCCCACTGCTGGTGGTGGTGCTAGTGGTGGTGCTGCTGCTGGTGGTGGGGGGAGGCTCCTGCCCATCCCCTGCAGCCTCGGATGGCTGCACCACCATGGTTGGTGGTGGGGGCTCCAACTGAGTCCCTGCACCAGGCCCCTTTTCCTTCCTGCCTGCTGTTGCAGACCCCTTGCCCCTCCTTCCTGCAGCTAGGGCTGCCTCCTTTGCCTTCCTTCCTCCAGCTGGGTCTGCCTCCTTGCCCTTCTGTCCTGCAGCAGGGGCTGCCTCCTTGCCCTTCCGCCCTTCAGCTGGGGCTGACTCCTTGCCCTTCCTCGAGGCACTTGGAGCTGGCACCCTGTCCGTCTGCCTGACTGGTGACCAGGATCCTTTCTCACCTGGAGTAGTTGGGGACACTGTAGGAGGCTGGCCTGGTTTGTAGTGGGTACCTTGGGTACTTACACCTTATACCTGGTCCAGTTATCCCTTAGTGAAATGTAGTAGTGTTCTAGCATCTTAGGCTGATAGAGGTAGCTATAGCAGAGCAGCTTAGGCTGAACTAGGAGACATACAAAGCTCCTGCAATACCACTTATAGTTACACAGGCCCGTATTTATACTTTTTTTGCGCCGCATTTGCGTCGTTTTTTGACGCAAAAACGGCGCAAACTTGCAAAATACCATTGTATTTTGTAGGTTTGCGCCGTTTTGCGTCAAAAAGCGGCGCAAATGCGGCGCTAAAAAAAGTATAAATACGGGCCACAGTACTTATACACAAGTAAAGACAATACTCAGTGTTACCAAAAATCAAGCTATTTATTTGCGTGACACAGTACCAAAAATATCTTAGAGACAATACTCCTTCTGTAGGTAAGTATTATACACAATATATACACTATACACCAAAATTAGACAAGTAAATAGTCATAGAACAATGCAAACAATAGGAAATGCTATAGAATGCAATGGGAGAAAATAGGTCTAGGGGCAACACATACTATATATTAAGAAAGTGGAATGCGAATCACAAATTCCCCCCTAGACACATGTAGTGTGTGCAGAATCGCTAGGGGAGTAAGACTACAGTAAAGGTAAGTAAATTACCCCACCCCAGAGCCCAGAAAAGCAGGAGTAAAGTACTGCAAGTTTCCTTAGGACACACTACACCTCGTGATTGAGATTATGCAGTAACCGACCAAGTCTGCAAATGAAAACTGCTGGATTCCTGGACCTTAAGACCTGAAAAAGAAGGGGACCAGGTCAAGAAGTTGAAAGAAGTTCCAGGAAGGACAGGAGCCCCTGCCAACCCAGAAGAGGGTGCAAAAGAAGAGTCCACGGTTAGCCGAAGTCTGCAGAAATGCACCCTAGGAAGATGCCAGTGGGTTCCTCCATAATGCAAAGGATGTCCCACTACGTGAAGATCGTTGCAGACATGATTTCGTGTTGGAGGTCACCAACAAGCCTTGGCTACGTCAAAAGTGTGTTTTGCATCAAAATGGTGCTCGATGGACCCAGGAGGGACCTGGGGGCCTCAACTCTGTGTGAGGTGGAAGAGGGGACTCTCAGCACTTTAGAGAGCCCTCAGGATGCCAGACAGCACCCCCGGGAGTCCCAGGACACAGGGACAAAGGAGGTGCAAAGTGCAGTTAATGCAGTACAACAAAGGAAGGTCCCATGCTGCCAGAGAACAACTCAGCGAGTTGAGCATAACAGAATAGACTGCTGGGGACCTGGGGCAGGCTGTGCATGAAGGAATTTTGCAAATAGTTCACAGAGGCCTCAGGAGGTGAAGGAGATGCAGTACACAGGGGTACTGTTGCTCTCTGGGAAGGCAAGGTCTTACCGCCTCCAAATTGTGTCAGCATGACCTCAGGACAGTCTATGTTGATGATGACCACCCTCTGTGTCCTTAGGAGCAAGCCCGTTGCTGTGAGAGGAGTTCAAGGGTATGAGTCGTTGTCTTGAACAGTGCATGCTGGAGCAGGGGAGTGACTCAGTCACCCCACTGGAGATTTCTTTGGTCCTTCTGGTGCAGGATGAAGACAGGGAGTCCTCAAAGCGTGCACACCATGGAAACTGTTGCAGTTGCTGACTTGGAGCTGAGGTTGCAGAAGAAAAGTATTCCTTGTGGATACTTTGTTGCAGTTACAGCGGTTCCTGGAGCAGACTGCGGTTGATCCGAGGTCAGAGGATGATTAAGTTGTTTCAGAGGATAACTGAGAGAAACTTGCAAGCAGAATCTGGAGAGAACCCACAGGAGACCCTTAATAGCACTGAGAGGGGGATTGGCTACCTTATTGGGTATGGGCCTATCGGGAGAGGTCTCTGATGTCACCTGCTGGCACTGGCCACTCAGAGGCCTCCAGAGTGCCCCCACACCTTGCAAAGCAAGATGGCTGAAGTCTGGGACACACTGGAGGAGCTCTGGACACCACCCCTAGGGTGGTGATGGACAGGGTATTGGTCACTCCCCTTTCCTTTGTCCAGGTTTCCACCAGAGCAGGGGACAAGGGGTCCTTGAACCGGGGTAGGCTGCCTTATGCAAGGAGGGCACCATTTCTGCCCTTCAAAGCATTTCCAGAGGCGGGGGAGGCTACCCCTCCCCAGCCTCTGACACCTATTTCCAAAGGGAGAGGGTGTAACACCCTGCTGTTAGAGGAAATGCTTTGCTCTGCCTTCCTGGGACTGGGCTGCCCAGACCCCAGGAGGGCAGAACCCTGTATGTGAGGTGTCAGCAGCTATAGCTGCAGTGCAAGCATCAGAGAGCTGGTTTGACAGTACTGGGGGTCCTTGGTGGAGCCCCAGGATGCATAGAATTGGCTCCCCAATACCGGATTTGGAATGGGGGGATAATTCCATTATCTTAGACATGTTATATGGCCATATTCGGAGTTACCATTGTGAAGCTAGGTATTCAACTATATGTAGTGAACGCGTGTAATGGCATCTCCGCACTCTCAAAGTCCCGGGAAATGGCTGTGAAATATGTGGGGGCACCTTTGCTAGTGCAAGGGTGCCCTCACACTTAGTAACTTTGCACCTAACCTTCAGCAAGTGTAGGTTAGACTTTTAGGTGACTTATAATTTACATAAGTGCAGTGAAAATGGCTGTGAAATAACGTGTGCAGGCTGAAATGGCAGGCATGTACAAGGGTTTGTCTGAGCTCCCCATGGGTGGCAAAAGAAATGCTGCAGCCCATATGGATCTCCTGGAACCCCAATGCCCTGGGTACCTGGGTACCATATACTAGGGACTTATAAGGGGGGGGTCCAGTGTGCCAATTGAAATTGGTAAATGAAGTCACTAGTCTACAGTGACAAACCTAAAAGCAGCAAGAGCATAAGCACTGAGGTTCTGGTTAGCAGAGCCTCAGTGACACAGTTAAGCACCACACAGATATGAGCACTGGGGTCCTGACCAGCAGGATCCCAGTGAGACAGTCAAAAACAAACTGACTTACAGGTAAAAATGGGGGAAAGGAAGATGGTACTTTTCTACAGACACTACTATGACTGTGGACTGGGTGGCTGAGGTGCTTTCCCAGGATTTGACCGCACTGGCCTGACGTGAGGAACGGGGGTGGGGTACAGAAGCGGTCAATGGTGGAGAGGAAGCTTCTTAGGGACATTGGGGTGGGAAGAGGGAGATGGTTTGGGAGTGGAGGAAGAGGGAGTGGTGGTAGGAGGTGTCTGTCTGCTGTGTTTGGGTGCAGGTGCATGGGCTGAATGCTGTTGTGAGGTGGATGGCTGTTGGGTATCTGAGTGCTTGCGTCTGTGTACTTTGGGAGGAGGGCGCACAGACACAGTGGGAGAGCACACTGGGGACATTTGCATGGAAGTGGGGGTGGGGATGGTGACTGCCAGTGAGGGATGTGTGCTGTTAAGTGTGCTGGTGGTGGGGTAGTGGATGATGATGTAGTACATGCAGGTGTGAGTGGAGATGAAACTGGGAAGGAGGTGGACGAGGAGAAGGAAGGGGCCACAGTGGAGGCAGTGGATGTTGGTATGACTGCTTCTGGATGGTGTTTGTGTGAGTGCCTGTGGGATGAAGTGTGGTGCTTGTGTTTGCCATGTCCAGTCATGTGTGTTGTCCTGGGTGCATGCTGGTCTAACTGTGTGATTGGTATAGGTTGGGGTTGAGGGGAATGGGATTGGGAAGAGGACGTTTGAGGGGGGAGGCTGGATTAGGGATAATGGCTGCCATTAGAGAGGAGGCCTGAGTCTGGATTGATCTATCTTGCATCACCATGCCAGTGTGAATGCCCTCCAGGAATGCATTTGTCTGTTGCATTTGGGCTGCCAGCCCCTGGATAGCATTCACAATGGTTGGCTGCCCAACAGAGGTGGATCTATCGAGGTCAATAGCCTCCTCACTCAGGCAGCTGGGCTAACTGGGGTAGGGCCTGAGGTGCCTGGGGCAAAGGAGAGACCCACCCTCCTGGGTTAGCGGGCATGGGAAACTCACTGAGGGGCTGCTGGGAGGGCGGTGCTGTTACGGGAGGTGGTGGCTGTACCTGTAGCTGGGGTGGGCACAGAAGTGTCCACCACCACCAGGGAGCTCCCATTGGAGGAGGTATCCGTGTCCAAACTGTACCCTCCTCTCTCTGCTGTGGTGCTCCCCTCGCCCTCCATCCCACTGATGGCTCACCGTCGGTGGATTTGTCCTCCTGGGTCCTGTGGGATGCAGCTCCCTCCGTCTCCGGTGCCTCTGCTCCTCCGCCAGATGATGCTAATGCACATGAGGACAGGGTGACAAAACAAAAAGGGGGGGAGAGACAAAGGATACACTTGGTCAATGGTGCCAACAGCTCCACTGTTGGCGTACACGACACACACACACAGGGAACAGCCCTACACACTAGACAATGCACTACCAGTCACAATGCTATTCACCAGGCCATGGATAGGGACACCTAACACCAATTGTAGCATACCTGGGACCCACAGACCCCTGCCTAATAGTGGATGCCTTCTAGCTTGATTGGAGTACTTTCACATCAGAACCATGCCCAACATGGGACCAACCCTGCAATACCAGGCCTGGCCTAGGGGCACCCACACGGCCCCCACTCCCCACCTGGATGCCACACCACAAGGCACAAGTTGTATATTGCCCCCCCCATGGCTCCTGTGATGCCCCCAAGTGTCCATCCAGCTCTGGATAGGCCACCGCCAGTATGCAGGTTATCAGGGGGGTCAGGGTTCGACGGGCACCCCTTCCTCATTGAGAGGCCATCTCCAGCTGGGGCTCCGCAGTCTTCCGTGCCCAGCATCTCAGGTCCTGCCACCCTTTCCGACAGTGGGTGCTCCGCCTGCCGTAGACCCCCAGGGTCCGCATGATGGCACGCCATATACGGTTCTTTTGATGGGTGCTGACCTGCAGAGAAATGGTCTCCGGGAAAGGTATTAGTCCGACCGTCCTGCCTGTTACACTCATGGCCCACCATGCCCCTTTCCCTCCCCATTAGCACAGACATGACCCACCATACATGCTGCACTCTGCCCACGGCCCATCCACCACCTACCCCCTACATGAAGCCTTCAAACACAGCACTTCACGCATTCACGCACCATGCATCGTACTCACGGTGTACTCACCTGTTGGTCTGGAGGTTGGTCTGGAGGCCCATACAACATTTGGTACTGGGGTAGGACCCAATCCACTAGTTTCTCCACTCCGCCGACGTGAAGGCAGGGGCCCTCTCCCCAGTAACAGGAGCCATGGTCAGTTCCAGACCCAGGTCACAGCAGCACATGCAGTGTAGGTCCTCTCCTGTTGAAGTTCAGGTAGCAAGTGAGTGAACAGATAGAAAATGGCGGTCACGTCCGCGGCAGTGCAATCCGTCACCGCTGGTGTAGATCACCATTGGCCGCCGTACCCCATAGGGCCCAATGTTAACCAACGAGGAGTTGTACAGCGGTTTTCGACCCCCTCCCACAATGGCGCACAACGTTAGCGGAATTACCTCATTTCCATCTGTCCCTCCATACAGAACAGGCAGACGCCATTTTGGGGGGGGGCAGGCCATGATCCTAACTGCAGCACAGTACACAAATTCACCATTTGGACATCTCCAACAAAATACTGTTACAATCACAACATGCATTGAACTGTAGTGTTTAGAATTAAGAGATAATGACCAGCTGCTCACTATTTTACCCCATAATTTGGAACCACTGCAGATGAATAGGAATTGGATACATCCCCCCATGTACAGACCCCTGGTGGACTTGGCAACAATGGAGGACAGGCACATTATCCTCACCTATAGACTTGACAGGGCCACAATCACCGAGCTGTGTGCCCAATTGGAGCCTGTCCTAATCTCTGCTATCCTTCACCCCACCAGGATCCCCCCTCTTGTGCAAGTGCTATCAGTGTTCCATTTCCTGGCAACTGGCTCCTTCCAAGTGACAGTGGACTTGGCAGCAGGAATGTCTCAGCCAATGTTCTCAATAGTGCTGACCAGAGTGTTGTCTGCCCTGATTAAACACATGTGCAGCTACATCGTTTTCTCCCAGGTGGAGGATTTGGCCACAGTGAAAGCAGATTTCTATGCAATGGGACATATACCCAACATTAATGGGGCTATTGATTGAACACATATTGCATTTGTCCGCCCCCCGGCGAAAAGAACAGGTCTTCAGAAATCAAAAGAGCTTTCACTACATGAATGTGCAGATGGTGTGCCTGGTGGACCAGCACATCTCCCATGTCAATGCAAAGTATCCTGGGTATGTGCATGATGCCTTTATCCTGAGGAATAGCAGCCTCCCAGATGTGATGGCCTAACTCCAGAGGCACAGGGTGTGGCTAATAGGTGAGCCCTGGTTCCCACCCAGTATATATTGGTGTATGAGTATGGTGTGAGACCTACAGGGTAAGTGTGTGGCTAACAGTTGTCCCTCGATATTTACAAGTGACTCTGGTTACCCCAACCTCTCATGGCTACTGACCCCTGTGAGGAATCCCAGGACAAGGGCAGAGGAATCTTACAATGAGGTACATGGGTGAACAAGAAGTATTATAGAGAGGACATTTGGCCTCCTGAAGGTCAGGTTTCGTTGCCTCCATCTAACAGGTGGATCCCTGTGCTACTCACCCAAGAATGTCTGCCAGATCTTTGTGGCATGCTGTATGTTGCCCAACCTGACCTTACGTCTCCAGATGCCTTTTCTGCAGGAGGTGGAGGCTGGAGATGGCCGTGTGGAAGCAGCGAACCCTGTGGACAGTGAAGATGAGGAGGCAGAGGATGAGGACAACAGAAGTGCAATCATTTGTCAATACTTCCAATGACACACAGGTAAGACAGTGTGACTTAAAATTTTATTGACAGTTTTGTGTTTGACATTGTCACTGCCAGGCTGTTTTTCCCACTTCTATGGCCACTCACTATACCCTTTGGCATCCCTATTTGCAGATACTTGTGCCCCACTATCGCTCCTGGTGTGTTGGCTGCAGCCAACTACAGGTCTTCCCTATGTATACATTACTGTACAGTTGAATTGCAATGTTTCAACCTGGATAAATGAATACATACTTAAATCATTTGACGTACTCCATGCTTGAATTTTTTTAAAGGGCGTTGCTTTAAGTGCTAAGAAGTAGAGGGGGTAGGGGAATGGGCTGGGTTGATGATGGAGGAAAGTCCAGGATAGAGTCCAGTCTATTTGTGTCAGATGTGCATTGTCCAAAGGGGCATAGGAAGGGAAGCAATGGCAGTTCAAGGTGGACAGGGTGACAGAGTGGGACACAAGGGTGACAATCAGGAGAGTCTTATTTCCTGGCGGGGTCTTGGCAATAGTCTCTGGCTTCTGCCTGGATCGCAGGGAACGTTTGTGGGGTGGTTTTCCTTCTGCAGGGGGAGAGGTGCTGGTGGCCTGTTGGTCCTGTGGTGGGGCCTCCTGTCCACTAGCGGCAGCGGAGGTGGAGGGCTGTTCATCGGTTTGGCTAGTGTCAGGGGCCCGGTGGTGTGCCGCTGCCTCCCTCATAGTGTTAGCCTTGTCTGCCAGCACCCCTGCAATGGAGACCAGGGTGGTGCTGATGTCCTTCAAGTCCTCCCTGATCCCCAGGTACTGTCCCTCCTGCAGCCGCATGTTCTCCTGCAACTTGTCCGGTATCTGGCTCAGCGTATCCTGGCAATGTTGGTATCCTCCTAGGATCAAGGTGAGTGCCTCCTGGAGGGTCAGTTCCCTGGGCCTGTCCTCCCCCTTTCGCACAGCAGTCCCCCCAGCTTCCGTGTTGTCCTGTGCCTCTGTTCCCCTGAACCGTGTGCCCACTGACCCCTGGTGTCAGGAATCCCCAAGGTGCCTCTTACGTTATCTGTCAGCATCCACAGGGATTAGGGTTAAATCATATCTCTGTTCTTGATTAAACCTTCATGTTTCTAAGTAAACATAATGTGCTGTGTTACACAATTGGTTTTATCAATGCTTGTTTTACCAATGCTTGTTTGCTAATGTGAGCAGGTGTAGACATGTGCTTCTAATTGGGTGTGGTGTAGACATTGCTTCTAATTAGGTGTGGTGACTCATCCACATGTGGAAAGCTCAACTGCTTTCCTGATTGGCTATAAATAGCAGAGTGAAGCATGCCTCCCTGCTTGGCTTTGTTTTGCTTCCTGATCTCAGCATCTGACTTGGCAGTCCAGCCCCTGCTGTCATCCTTGTATTGAGGACATTTGAGGCAATTCTTTTCTTCGTTCCTGTACCAGCTGACACCAGGCATTCCTCCAGCAAACCGGAAAAGACTGCAGCTAAGTGAGTAGTATTCTCCAGGGAGTTTGTTCTTTGAGCGCTGCGCTTTCCTAGAACAGCTGGTGTATTTCAGACCTCGTATTTTGGCAGAGTGCTTATCTTGAAGAGTCAAATGCATTTCTGAACATTCTACATTATAATTGTAGTTTCTTGCCTAAATGTGCTTCAAGAAATCTGCTTGAGCTCAAGTACTACAAAAAGTGACAGTGCAATTTTAAAAGAGCAGTTACGTGACCTTTCTTTTTCTAATAGCATAACTCTTGGATTTAAATTGTGTCATTCATGCCTGTGTTTCAGGTTTGAGGAAACCAAACTGTGCCACCCTAACTGTTTGAACACAGAATGGACATTTGTATTTTTTGAATTGTGTTTGTTCTTTTTAGTTTAACCCTATGCATGCAGGAAAGTTATATGTGATATAATTAATGCCCTTGTTTGTCTTTCTTGTGCATGATAAGTGCAACCACAGTTCTAATTGTAGTGTGCAACAGTGAATCTCTGTGAAGCCAGTCATAGTGTCTCAGTACTTATTGTTATGGTACTCAGTTTAGGTTTTTGGTAATGCAGTGTTAGTAATTTTGCCAACAGTTATTATTATCCAAGAAACGTGCTGGAACATCCCGGTGTTCTTCTACCGCTCCTGTGCCCATATCAGAAAGAGGGATTCAGTTTCAAGGAAGTTGAGTGCACTAACTCTACTATCACTCTGTCAACTACGACCTGCCCCCTGAAGATACAGGGTGCCTGGCTGGACCGGCAAGACATGGTAGTGTTTTGTCTCTTTCTCTCCACTCCCCCTTTCCTTTTGGGACACCTGCCGGGGTTTCTGTGTCCGCCAGGAAGTGCTGAGCGGTGGTCCAGGAGGTCGGGGAGCATACCATCGCCCCTGCAGACATCCTGCTTTTCAGGTGAGTGGCCCCTTCTCGACACCAGGTCCCTGATCGTCCTGTGTTTGTGGGGTGGCCTGAGGTCCCTGTAGTGGTGGACACACTGCTGATTGACGTGTCCTGGGGACAGAGGTGTGGGTCCGCTGGGTGGGTACTGTTGTGGTGTTTCCTGAGGTGGTGTGTGTCTGTGCCTGGGTCACCGACTGTCCGGAGATCCCTGATGGGCCAGGTTGGTCATCCAGATCCAGGTGACTAGAGCTGCTGTCATCACTGTGGGCCTCTTCTGGGGGGGTGCTCGATGTTGCTGGCACCTCTTCTCTGGTGACATTGGCTGGGGTACCTGTGGTGATGTAAATGCATTGTTATTGTTTCTGTATGTGACATATTGTGCATGGGTGTGTTGCCCTCTATGGTTGTTGTTGTCCTGGCAGATTTGCTTTTGTGTGAGTTGCTATTTGGTGGGCTAGGTGATTCTCTCAATTGTGCATGTAGTGGTGATAGTTGTCCATGCGTGTCTGTGAGGGGTGTCAATGCATTGGTGTTGCATGCAGGGCTTGGCATTGGGATGAGTGGGCTGTGATGTGGGGTATGTGGGAGGTGGTGAAGTGATGACGTGAGGGTAAGGGTGGGTGTTTGTGATGACATGCAGGTGGGGGGGGTGATAGTAATAGAGATTTGACTTACCAGACTCCAGTCCTCCTCCTACCAGGCCTTCAGGATGCATGTTTGCCAAGACTTTCTCCTCCCATGTTATTAGTTGTGGGGAGGAGGAGAGGGTCCCCCGCCAGTCCTCTGTACCGCTAGTTTGTGTCTTGCTACCACGGAACGCAGTTTCCCCCGTAGGTCGTTCCACCTCTTCCTGATGTCATCCCTTGTTCGGGGTGCTGTCCTACAGCGTTGACCCTGTCCACGATTCTCCGCCATAGCTCCATCTTCCTAGCAATGGATGTCTGCTGCACCTGTGATCCAAATAGCTGTGGCTCTACCTGGATGATTTCCTCCACCTTGACCCTTAGCTCCTCCTCTGAGAACCTGTGGTATCGTTGTGGTACCATTGGTGTAGTGTGAGTGGTGTGGGTGAGGGTGTGTGGGTTGATGTGTTAGGGTGTGTGATGTAAGGTGCGTGGATGGTGTTATGTGGCTCTGGTTGTGAGGGTGCTCTTGCTGTATCTCTCTCTTGTGGTAAAGGGATGCGGGTAGTGTGGGTGGGTGTTTTATAGTGGTGTGGGTGTGGTGTATGCATGGGTGTCAGGTGTGTGTAGTTTGAATTGTCCAATGTGGTGTTGTTTTGTTTGAGTGGGAGTATTTTGAGCTCAGCGGTATGTACAGCCAATGCTTTAGCTCCATTGAATGTCTGCCGCGGTGATTAGTGGGTTATAATGTTGTGGGCATTGTTCTGTTGGCGTAACGGTGTGGGTTTTGCAACCGCCAGTTTATCACTGACCTTTGGGCTGGCGGACTTTTGTGAATGCTGTATAGTGACGGATTGGTATGTGTTTGTCATAATATGCTGGGCAGTTATCTGCCATGGCGGCATTATGTTGGCTGCAGTCAGAATGGCGGTAAGTGGGATTTATTGCCAATGTCATAATGAGGGCATATGTTTGTTTAGGAAGGTGTCCCTTCATACACAATAACAATCTTCCCCTCAACGTAGTCAGCTATGCACCATGGGGAAAGGGTGGCTGGGTTAAATAGTGGAAGCAAAATTAGCACCGGCATAGGTGACAACACAGTGATACGCCGTATTCTATTTAATACGTCACATCTCTGCATTGTGAAATGGCAGAGTGCAGCACTGCCAATTGTCTGGCAGAATGGTGCTCTATCAAATTCCCTTCATGTATGTTGTGGGGTTGTGCACTGGGATTGACTAGCATGTTCTATGGCGAGCGTGTGCTGGCATGGAATTTTGTGTAAAAGGAATAGTAATGGCTGACCACATATTCATGGATGTCTACCATTATAGGTCACAGGCCAGCTGTATATGTACGTAGCATACCATCAATGTGTGCCACACATAGCTTACACTTGTTGACAAGATGGCACAGTTGTAGGGTTCTAACTGCAGGAGTCTCTAGGGAGGTTATGTAGGAGACAAATGCACACCACTGGTGCTTCAGTACCCTCCAGAGATGATGAAGTAGTGATACAGCAAGGAGCCATAATGTGCAGAACTCTAGTCGTCAGTGTAAACAATGTGTGAACAACTCCACTCAAGGGGTTTCAGGAAAAAGTATATTCATCTCCTAACACCAGATGATTACAGTTTTCCCTATATGGGGCAGCCACCATGAGAACTGTGACTAATGTAGGTCACATCACAGATGCATAAGATGGCAATGTTGTGTGTGTAGCTGGTGCTGTGAGGATATCTGACATGCATCTGCTAATGATGTAATATGCTTCTGGATACAGTTGCAGGACCCAAAGCTGTGCCGCAATTACTTTGGGATTAAGGGCATCCAAGCAGCCACCATGTGTCTGCTATTGAACACACGTAGGACTACATAGCACAGGGTAGGGGGCTTCAGTGCTGTGATGTCTTAACAACAGTGATGTGCAGCGCAGGCTTTGCCCATCCTTTCTCATTGTAAGATAGCATCAGTTGTACATGTGGCTACAGCATGGAAAATGCAGCTGGACCCTTGTAAAGTAGGTTCAGGCTAGTATTTACACCTGGACACAAGAATGTAGATGTGATAAAACATAGATTATCAGCTTTGTAGTTAGCAGCCCCCCTAACAAATGGGCCACACCTTCACTCCATGGTGAGTGCTCAGGCTTTGGTGTATCACCAGGGGTGTTGCGCTGATGGATTGCTTGGCCAACTCCCCTTATGCTCAGGGAGACAGGAAATCCAAACTTGTTGAGACATTTGATGGTCACAGTGTAGATGAGAGTGATGTTGAGCAGGCCATTATTAGTTCCTATCAGCTGTGGCTCCTTTTGATTTGCAAAGGATTTCCGTCATTCCACTGACATGTACAAGATACTGGTGATGTATGGTTGGATATAGACACACCTGAGGAGCAACTCATATTTTTGAGGATTGTGTGTAGGACTGTATGTGTAATCAGCTGTAGCAGTGTAAGTTAAAAATCTGTACATATTCCACCCAGTGCTGATACTGACGTTTGCTTGTCCTCATTTTACAGCTGCCAACATGACAAATGATGAATGGCGCAAGTTCACAAGGAGGGGCAAATGGTACAGCCACCTACTGGAAGTGCTTTCAGGATACCGTCGCATGTCAAGCTGTTTTAGAGCAGAAAAATCTTCAAGGGAATGGCTGCATTTCCACCCAAGACAATGCATGATGCAAGCTCCTCACGTATGCAGAGACTTCCAGCTGCACCCACCTCATCAAAATCTGCTGCACCAGTCTCCACACAGGCACCAGCCTTGCCACCACCAGCCGCTGGGCCATCCCAATTTGAACTGGACCTGCGTCGGGACATTAACCTAATCCTCAGTAATTTGGATACATTGGAGGAGGAATTGGCGGAAGACCACAAAATATTGAAGTACATAAAGAAGAAGGTGAAGAAGTCCAAAAAATGAACTTGTACAGCTATGGACTACCTCCCAGTTCCTTCCCCTCCCTTTTAAAGTTGTAATATATTTTAGTTTGGGTTTTATGTAGTTAGTGTTAGAATAGTGTATTGTAGCCATTAGTTAGTATACGTATAGTTGGGGGGGGGGTGGGTTGATATTCTTATGTTTTTATTGGTGAGTGGAGAGTCATGTTGGGGTGTATATATGGGTTTAAAAAAATAATTAAAAAAAATATTTGTTTAGGCTATAGTATAAGGTAGTACATGTGTAGTTGTAGTAACTGTTGTCCTACTTGTATCTTGTTTCTTAAGGGGGAGGTCGGGGGCAATGTTTAGAGTGTGGTATTCCATGTCTAAGTTAAGTTTAGCATAGGTCAGATAGAGGTAGTTGTATGATAAGTATAGTTAGTATAGTTTAGTTTAGGATAAGGTAGATTTTAATTGTTTTCAAGTAGATTTGTTTTAGAATAAATAGCTTGTTATTATTACATACATTTTGTGTAATAAGTTTGAGTTACAGGGTCTTCCCATGAGTGCACTGGGAAACTGGGGGATGGGCTAGGGAATTTGTCCTGCCTTCAAAACCCTCATTTACCATGTGCTACCCGTATTGACAATGGAGCTGTCACATTGTTCCAACATCACATCTACTAGTCCATGCATCTGTCATCCAGTGTAGCCACCATTCATGATATCTATGTTTACTTTGTACTGGACAGGTAAGTCCTGTACTTCAGCTGTCAGTGTTGGCGTCCTGTAGTTACAATGTTGGGAACTGTGATACATCTGACAATAGCCACAATGGAAGTCTATCCTGCAACACTGACCGGTGGCCATCACTGATAAAGTTAGCTACCTCTGTACTACACCAATGAGTTCTTCTGGTACTCACAGGTGACTGTATTGCTCTTGACTTTATTTTCAGCCATATCTGCTGTATATGATGAGGGAACTATGTATGTGTCCTTAATTTTTAACATACTCAGTGAATTGCTTCTAGGAGATGTCACCATCATACACATTTGTCATGTTAGGATCCTTGTGTGAGGCTTTGTGTCCCCACAGTCCTGCACTCATGTACTGTTATTCTGTGCCAATGACATGAATTCACACATTACAATCACTTAGCTGAGTAGATGGACCACAGAAGATGTAGACATGCTAAATGTGTACAATATGTTTATTTACAGGTAGAAGTGAGATATTTACAATGTCAAGGTCAGAGACCCTATTTCTGAAATCCAGATATTTGTAACAGAATACAGGTCTAAGGTTGATGGACATGTCATGAGACATGCTCCAGAGTAGTGTTGATAAGTGTGGATAAAACAAAATTGCCAATTGGTAAGTGAGAGACAATGACAGTCCAAAGAAGACACGTCAACAGTGGGTGGGTGAAGAGTGTAGTACTGTGACAACACTGGCACGATCTTAAGCCCAGAACTAAGGAGAAAACTGGCCATGTGGCACAGACTGGTGCTACAGGGTACTTTTCAGAGTGAAAGTCATTTTTTTCCACATCTTCATCCTCTGATGTGTGTGTTGCCTCCTGTGCCATTGGTGGTGGTGGAGGAGAGGTAGAGGGGCCCACACACACTTCAGGGGTGAAGATGTGGAGTCAAAGCACCCAGCAGCTGCCATTTGTGGTAAGACATAAGGCGTCACTGCAGCATGGATGAACAGCTGATTTTTCAATATTGCTGAAACATTGCGGTGGTAGGCAGCCATGTCTTCCCTGAGGAAAGCCACTTCATGCTGAATGGACTCTAGTCTGTTGTCTGTCACGTTACTGCCAGTTTGGGAGGGCAGTTGTTGTGGCCTCTCCCTCATGGCAGCAGCTATGTCTGCCAGAGACTGCTGGACTCCATGCAGTGGGGAGCGTGCGCCTCAGATGACAGCAGTGTTTTCATTAGCTGTCATAAGGCACGTGCACACTCCCTCTAGGCTGCATGCCATGGTCTCCATCCCCACCGGACCTCCTTGACCAACTTCTGCAGGATTTTTACCACTGTCCTCTGGAAGCTTGTCTCTGGATCCGCAGAGTCCTGAGCTGTGTTTGAACTGGCAGGTGGTATAATTTGGGTGTTGGGTGGGTCATCTGGGGAGCCCACAATGTTGGGTGTCCTCCTTGCAACTGGAGATGGTGTCTGGAGGGATTTCAGGACATCATGGAGAGTCTGTTGGCTGATGGTTGTCAGCTGGTCATCCAGGTCTTCAGTGAAATCCAGGACGTTCAGGTCGGCAGGAGAGCCATCATCCTCTGCAATGAGATTGTGTAAAATCAATATTCCTATATTGTGACACTTGACATGGCACAGCATTTAATTGGTGTTGGAAGCTCAATGATAACTTACAGACCAAATGTTGTTCTTGTACATCCTGGGTCCTATTTAGCAGCCCTTTGCTCCACCTGAGTGTCACGTAAGGGAAGCTCAGGTGGCACAATGGGCTGCGCCATATTTAGAAGGTGTGATTTATCCACTTATAGTGGCTTGACACCACCTTGTAATTATAGCCCCTTCACATCTTCAATTTGCATGGGAGGGCCTTGCTATGGCTGTTGCGGTGGTCAAGCCACACCAACACACATTGCATTTTGCTGATGTCCCAGATTCACATGTTTTTATATACCTGAGGTGGCACCAATATCTTACATCAGCCCAGTAATGCCATTACCAAGGCGCAATGATGAAGTTGACTTTGATTGCTCCTCATGTTTAAGTTTGTGTATGTCAAAGCCCAGCTCACCTGAGTTCTTGTTCAGTTCTGATGGAGGTTGAAGACAATCCGACGCCACCCTGAAACTGCTTGTTCCAGCACACTAGTTTTTAAAACAGTGCACTAAGAACAGAAGCTCAAGGGAAGGGGGGAATTGGATAAAATAAAAAAAAGAGAGACAACACCGTTCTTGCGTTTCCACTGTTGAAGTGCTGCACAAATCTGCGGCCCTTTCTGACTTCTGTAGAAACTGGTGCCTCTTGGATCCTGGTCTCTAGTTTCCAGGTTTGGAATGTGTTACTGCTCTGGGATGTGTTTTCTATTACTGTTAAGATTTTTTCGCATATTTCAAGAATCTTTTATAAAACAAATACTGTACTTTTACATCAAAATACAGCATGTAATTTGTGCAAGTCCTTGATTTACTGTTTTCCTTGCTGTCAATGGTTTCCACTGTTCGATTCCCAAAAGTTCCATGAAAAAAAAACAATGTCCGCTTCACAAAGTCCTGCAAAATAATCCTGCAACAAAGAGCCTTAATCACAATGCTCGTGGAAGGCACTTCGCCTCAAACTGTCTATACACGAATCCAGAAATTGCCGTCAAAGCTCCCTCAGGTAATAAAAAGTTTTGCACTTACTTGTTGCTGGCAAGAGATACTGATCAGTCTAACCTTGTCTTCTTTC
Source organism: Pleurodeles waltl (assembly GCF_031143425.1). Classification (NCBI taxonomy): domain Eukaryota; kingdom Metazoa; phylum Chordata; class Amphibia; order Caudata; family Salamandridae; genus Pleurodeles; species Pleurodeles waltl. The sequence goes on along the minus strand of NC_090447.1, from coordinate 734,509,076 downwards.
TCTTTTGCAGGTTACTCGTAGGAGAGAGGCTGAGGCAAGGAGGAACCGGAAACCGGAAGAAGGAAGAGCCAGCAGCTGCGCCAATTGAAGTCAAAGAAAGTCTGTAAAGAGCAGGAGTGCCAGCGCCGAGGGATCTGTTCTCAGGTAAGCGGGAGGTAGACGAGCACAAGCACTGGGTGAGGCTTGGGGGATGCCTTTTATAGACAGGGCTGGGTGTGGTTCGAAGAGCTGGGTGTGGTTTGAAGGGCTGGGTGTGGTCCTCACATGCTGCACATTTTCTTGGAAGGTGTGCAGAGCTGGGTGTGGTTTGAAGAGCTGGGTGTGGTCCTCACATGCTGCACATGTTCTTGAAAGGTGTGCAGAGTTTCAGTTATTATGCAAATGAGTTGGATTAACACATGGCCTAGGGAGGAGTGTTTTAAAGAAGCCTTGGTAAAAGCAAGGCCCAATGTGTAAACAAAACAGCACATTAAACAACATACACAGAAGCCTAGGGGGGGGGGAAGGTGAGATAACAAGAAAGGCTTTGAATAGTAAGTTTAAAAGGGAGCTATTACAGAACCCACTAGTGCAGTGAGAGGAGACATGCTCTTTGCTGTGTACAAACCCTAACAGTTGCCCCCCTCAAAGGCCCTCCTACAGGACGGGGTTTTCCTGGATTTTTTCAATAAAACCGTCTAATCAGCTGTGGGGCATGTACATATGATGCTGGTTCCCATGAATTCTCAGATTCATCATATCCTTTCCATTCTACTAAATAAAACAGACATCCACTAATTCTTTTTGAGTCTTTTATGCTTTTCACTTCATATTCCAGATTTCCTTTAATTGGTATGGGTGGAGGTGGTGGTTCAGGTCGGGTTTTTGAGTTGTACGGCTTAAGCAAGGACACATGGAATGTAGTATGTACTGGATATTCTTTTGGTAAATCTAATTTTACTGTTACCGGGTTTACTATGGCAGTTATACTAAAGGGTCCAATGAAACGTGGTTGCAGCTTTCGGGATCCCTCTATGTTTAGGTTTTTTGTGGAGAGCCATACCTTGTCACCAATTTTATACATTGGGGCCTCAGACCTGTGTTTGTCTGCTTGTCTTTTCATGCTTTCCTTGTACTTTAATAAATGTTTCCTGGCTTTGTCTTGTATGTCACCTAACCTCGTTAGTCTATCCGTTACTGTAGGCAACAGGGAATCTTCTAACAAAATGGGTATAGCTCTTGGATGATACCCCTGCAAGAAATAGAATGGTGAGCAAAGTAGAGCTGAATGCTCAGTATTATTATAAACAAACTCTGCTACAGGAAGAGCTTCCAACCATTCACTAGAATAATCAGCCAATAAACAACGTAGCGTTTGAAGTAAGGTTTGGTTCAGTCGTTCAGTCTGTCCATCTGTCTCTGGGTGGAAAGCAGTGGATAAGGCCACATCTATTTTCAGTTTTTCACATAATTTTTTCCAAAATCTGGAGTTGAACTGGCTCCCTCGGTCTGACACCACTTTGCTTGGCAAACCATGTAAACGCACAATTTCCCTTATAAAAATATCGGCAAATTCTGCCGCCGTGGGTAATTTCCGTAATGGTACAAAATGTGCCATTTTAGATAAAAAATCCACTATAACCAACACTGTTGTGAAGGATTTTACAGGTGGTAAACCTACAATAAAGTCTACGCTCACAGTGTGCCAAGGTTGTTTGGGTGTTGGCATTGGTATTAACAAGCCGTCAGGAGCCTTATGAGAAGATTTATGTCTTGCACAAATTGGACAGGTAGTGACAAATTGCTTAATGTCCTTTCTTATAGTGTCCCACCAAAAGTGTTTTTGCACATTTTCCAGGGTTTTTACCCAACCAGGATGACCTGCCAACGGTGAGGCGTGATGCCAAATTATCACCTGTGTTTGTAATTCAGAGGTGGGCACTAACAGCATGTTGTCGTGATACAATAAACCTCGTTGTATTGTGTTATGGGAATCCTTTAACCAATCCTGAGGTGCTATTTGCATGTGTGCATTATATAGATCTGTGATGAAATCCTTCTGTTGTACTGGTGCCACCAACTTTTGGGGAGGAATAATGGGTTCTCCTATTTTATCTTGTTTCATGTCTGAGGTATGTCCGTATCTAGATAACACATCAGATTGAATTTGTTGTGCACCTGGTCTATAGGTTATAACAAAGTCAAATGTGCTAAAAAAATTTAACCAGCGCATCTGACGTGGTGTTAGTGCTTTAAGTGATCCAAAAAACTGTAGGTTCTTATGGTCAGAAAAGATTGTAACTGGGTACTTGGCTCCCATTAAATGGTGCCTCCATTCTGAAAAGGCTACTTTGATAGCTAGTAGTTCCCTTTCAGCCACAGTGTAATTTTGTTCAGCTGGTAATAACTTTTTGGAATAGAAGGCTATAGGATGTAACTGGCCATCTACTGCATCTCGTTGAGAGAGAACTCCTCCTAAAGCTACTTGTGAAGCATCCGCTTCAACAAAAAAGGGCAAGTCAGGATCAGGATGTTTCAGAATTGGGGCTGAAGTGAACTTTTGTTTTAGGAGTTGAAAGGCGTGTGCCGCCTCATCAGTCCAAAGAAATCGTTGCCCTTTCCGCAACAAGGTAGTTATTGGGGCAGCAATGTCTGCAAAATGTGCAATCAACCTCCTATAAAAATTGGCGAAACCCAGAAATTTCTGAATATCTTTTACAGAGGATGGTTCTGGCCAATCAGCAATAGCACTGATTTTCTTTACATCCATAGTTATTCCTTGAGGTGACAGGCAGTATCCTAAAAAGTCCACCTTGTTGACATTAAAAGTACACTTTTCTAACTTAGCAAAAAGATGATTTTCTTTTAACTTTGATAATACTGCACGAACATGTTGGGTATGTTCTTCGGAGTTCTTAGAGTAAATGAGGATGTCGTCTATGTATACTATGACACAAACGTCCAGGAATTCGTGTAGGACCTCATTTATAAAGAACTGAAAGGCCGCAGGGGCATTACATAACCCAAAGGGCATTACTGTGTACTCAAATAAACCAAACTTTGTCTTGAAAGCTGTCTTCCACTCATCCCCCTCTTTTACTCGGACCAGGTGGTAAGCTCCCCGCAGATCTAGTTTAGTGTATACAGTAGAATGTCTTAATTGATCCAACAACACAGGTATTAGAGGAAGAGGATATTTATTCTTTATTGTAGCCTTATTTAGTCCTCTATAATCGATACACGCGCGCAGGGATTTATCCGGCTTCGGGATAAAAAAGAGTGGAGATGACACTGGAGATGTGGAATGACGGATGAACCCAGACTGTAGTAGGTCATCTAGGTAGGTTCTTAAGTATTTGGTTTCTTCGTCAGTCAAAGCATATACTCTGTTATTAGGTAAAGGGGCCCCTGGGATAAGATCTATACGGCAGTCATAAGACCGATGTGGGGGCAGCACACTAGCCTTTACTGGATCAAAGACGTCTTTAAAGTCAGAATATTCAGGAGGGAGACTAGGTTCATCTTGTGTAACACTAGCACAGTGTAATACTGTGCTCTGTTCTGTACCTGCTTCTTGATAGCAATTGGTTCTACAGAAAGAGGAATCCAAAGTAACAGTTCTATTCACCCAATCAATTTTTGGGTTATGAGTTGTTAACCAGGGAACCCCGAGAATCAAACCAAAATTAGGAGTATCTATCAGATCAAAGCTAATCACCTCTGTGTGCCCGTTCTGACAGACCATAATAAGTGGACTTGTTTGTTTTGTGATTAATCCAGAGGTCAATTCTGACCCATCCACTGCACATACTGCTTCTGGACAAGGCTTTAGGCACATAGGAAGTCCTAAGATTTCAGCTAACTTATTATCCACAAAATTTCCTGTCGCGCCTGAGTCCAGTAGGACAGGGAGAGAATGCCTCACTTGGGTAGTAACAATTAAAACGACCTGAATTATGAAATGTCTAGGTATGTGCGGTACCCTGAAGGCTGCAGCATTAGAGGTTTGATTAAGATGTTTTCTCGAACAAGTAACCTCTCCCCTTGTCGAGCTTAATCGTTTCCCGATTCAGTTGAGGAGGTGGAGGAAACAGCACCCTTTCGTGGAGTTTTAGGCTTTACTGGACATTCTCTGGCAAAGTGACCTGCCCTGCCACAATATAAACATAATTGAAATGTTCTCCTTCTTTCTTTTTCCTCTGATGTGAGTGGACCTCTGAGTGTCCCTATTTGCATAGGCTCTGGTTCAGGGAGTTTATTATCTGTGTCTTTCTTCTCGTGTCTAATAAAAGTTAACCGTGATTCCAGTTTGTATTTATCTCTCTTTCTTTCTCCTAGTCTATGTTCTAATTTCACAACTAAATCTACAAAGTCTGAATAGTCTTTTGGCAAATCAACGATATGAGCCAGCGCGTCTTTTAACTCGTCTCTCAAACCTTTATAAAAAAGGGAGACACGCTTTTCTTCTGGCCACTGTGTCTCGGTGAGTAAACGATTAAAACTAGTGAGATAGGTCAATAAATCCTTGTTACCTTGTTTAAGATTTAAAAGCTCATTATCACTTGCCTGCATGAAAGTGTGTTTTGCAAAAAGGCTGGTCATGGTACGTTTAAATTGATTCCAATTATGGAGGATGGGATCATCTCTATCCACGAAAGGAATTGACCAATTGGCTGCTGTGCCACCCAAATAAGACAAGACGAATGCCACTTTCGTATCATCAGTAGGGAACTGTTGTGGCTTACAAATGAAGTGTAATTGACATTGATTGATAAAAACATGGAATTTGTTACTATCTCCATGAAAACATTCAGGTGCTGCTAAGGGCACAACATTAGGAACATTAACAGTAACCTCAACTGGGGAAGGCAAAGTTGTATGTTTTGATGGCGCCCCTGTCTCTGAGGAGGTTTTAAACAAAGGCGTAGAAGCTGTGTTCCACTGAGATCCCCTAAATTTATACCTGCTTAAATCCTGTTTTAAAGAGGTATTCTCCATCTTTAATCTCTCTATTTCCTCTTGCATATGTTGCAAGATGCCAGACACTGATTCATTATGAGCCAAGTCCTCATTTAGGGCCTGCGCCATATCCGTGACGTCAATGCCCTCTATTTCTTCCCCGGTATTCATCGTCCACCAGAACTGAAATTATTTTTTAAGGCTTGTGCTTCTGTCAAAGCCCAGCTCACCTGAGTTCTTGTTCAGTTCTGATGGAGGTTGAAGACAATCCGACCCCACCCTGAAACTGCTTGTTCCAGCACACTAGTTTTTAAAACAGTGCACTAAGAACAGAAGCTCAAGGGAAGGGGGGAATTGGATAAAATAAAAAAAAGAGAGACAACACCGTTCTTGCGTTTCCACTGTTGAAGTGCTGCACAAATCTGCGGCCCTTTCTGACTTCTGTAGAAACTGGTGCCTCTTGGATCCTGGTCTCTAGTTTCCAGGTTTGGAATGTGTTACTGCTCTGGGATGTGTTTTCTATTACTGTTAAGCTTTTTTCGCATATTTCCAGAATCTTTTATAAAACAAATACTGTACTTTTACATCAAAATACAGCATGTAATTTGTGCAAGTCCTTGATTTACTGTTTTCCTTGCTGTCAATGGTTTCCACTGTTCGATTCCCAAAAGTTCCATGAAAAAAAAACAATGTCCGCTTCACAGTGTATGTGTACTGCATTCAACAGCACACATGAACCTATCATATTGCCATTTCTGTTTCTGGTTGTGATGGAAGGTGCTCCTTCCTACCAATCGTGGACTTGCCCATGCAGCATCCTCCACCCGTCAATGTGATAATGTGCACCATAATGTTCACAGACATACATCATATGTTGTATTTGTATGATTGTTTCCCCATTCCTATGTGGCTCATATGGCTGTGCCAGAGTTGTTGTGGGTTTTCCCCCTCAGCACAGCCATCCTTGTACTATGGTGCAAGGGATGCAGCATTATGGCAGGGTAGCTAATTTACCACTGGCACAGGGTTGGACCCAGGGATGGCCGGCATGGGTATTATTTTTGGTATAAACATCATTTTGTACATGACAGTGCCTGATGCCACTAAATTATGAACATAGCTGATCAACTTATTTTCAACTTTGATCAGGGCCTCTAGAGAGATTGCAGCTAATTGTACAAGTTCACAGATGGGCCCTCATTACATGTCTGCCAGTCCTGTGACCACCAGACTACCACAGGCAATCTGTCCCCCACCAACAGTGTAGGTGAAACCGGCACATTTGGACCATGGGGAAAGCCCCACAGGCCAAATGCCTGGCACTGGCAGGTGCCGCCAGCTAATGGACTGCCAATGCCACCTGTCTTATAACACCAGCCCAGCATTGCAATCAGCGCTACCCTCCAGATTATGATCCCGCTTTTCCACCAGCCTTTGCATGGTGGTTGGACTGCCATGCAAAGGTTGGTGGTAATGGGGTGTGTTGTGCCCCTGGGTGCCACTGCACTGCCCATGCACCTCGCATGGGCAGTTCAGGGGCACCTATGACCAGGCCCTTTGCACTTTCCACTGCCTGATATGCGGTGAAAAGTACAGAGTGTGGTGCCACACCCAATGAACCCCAGGATTGCCGCTGGCTCTCTTTGATTCAGCAACAATGTTGTGGTGACTTCCCCACAGAGTTGACATGAGGTGGCATGGATTCCACCCACCATCCCAGCTTGAAACTCGTAATGCCTACCACAGAGGGAAGACCGCACTGGCAGTCTTACCAATGCTGGACTTGCCCATGCAGCATCCTCCACCCGTCAATGTGATAACTTGCACCATAATGTTCACAGACATACATCATATGTTGTATTTGTATGATTGTTTCCCCATTCCTATGTGGCTCATATGGCTGTGTCAGAGTTGTTGTGGGTTCACCCTGTATGTGTTGTGTTCTACAGATTGCAATCTCAGTGCACATTTTTCTCTAGTGGCAATGTTCGGATCATCATCAATATGTGTAGCTCAACAGTGTGCCAGTTTAGATATGCTGGGAAGTGCCATGTTTACTGTAAGACAGGACCACCCTGAAATTCCCCCACAGGTGCACCGATTAGTTCTCCCTGCACAGAGACAGGCATTGATGCAGCATGATGAAGCAGTGGCTGTCTTGAGGGGATGTATTGTATATGTGCGGGGTGGTGTCCCTTCCTACGCATGTACAAGTAATGTTAGCTAAGGTGCAACTTCAATGTGTGCTGTAAGATGCAGCACACATGTTTCGGCAATGGGGCCTGGCAGTAGCAAAAGTATTTCTGCATGAGACACCACCACGATGTGACCCAGGGAATGGTATTAACTTTTTTCCTAGTCTCTGATGTCTAAGTTGTGTGGGTAGAGTAGGTTTAACTATATGCAAGGAGTGTTGTGATGACACAGCCACAGGCACAATAATTGGACGTGCCTTCCATCCAATGTGTTGCATCTATACGTGGTGGTGTGTGGCCCTGCTGATTGACTATATCCAGGTTATCCAGGATGTGTATTTGTTGTTGTACATAGCACAACCAAGGCATGTGTACACGTCTTGCTTATGTGTAGATTCTTGATTCATGAGCCATGTGTCCGGCTGCAATCCTTTAGCATGAATTTATTGTGTCCTATGTGCCTTCTGACATTTGTAAAATTAGCAGTTATTTCTCCCATGCAACTTACCCCACATTTGTAGTGGTTGTTGGAAGTCTGCGCTGTCTTGCAATTCCAGTGACCAGCTCTTACGGGATGACCGCTGCAACCATCTCCTCCATCTCATCCAGGTCCTCCTGTGGTGCTGGACATCCACCTCCAGTCTACAGGGCTGCCTTTCTGTTTGTGGCCATTTTCTCCTTAGTTCTATGCTTGCAATCATGCCACCACTTCTTGCACTCAGTAACAGTTTGCTTCACCTCTGCCATACTGTTGATTTTGTCCAGTATTTGCTGCCATATAGCCTCTCTCTTACCAATTGGCAATCTGGGTGTGAGGAAGAGCGGGTGCTGGTGCTCCGTCACCTCTCTGACAAGGATGTCGTGCTCCTCCTCACTGAACCAACACTTTCTGTTTTCCCTTTCCTTCTCCTCGGACTTCTGTATGTCCTCCTGGCTGGTTCATGGATGTATGGGCTCACCCTGGGGTCTCTCCTGGCCTGCTGCTTCCATCTTCCTTTTAAATTGCACTCTTTCCTGCCTGTGCGTTTAAAGTTGACACAAATGCGGTGTTAGAGTTAAAATGGGGCAAATCCGTTTGAAACATGTTTATGCGCCGCAAAACGTGTTTGAGTCACTTTTGCAGCATTAATGTAATTTTGCCTTATGACAGGGGGCAAAGGTTAATGTCATTGTTTTTTACACTAACCATTTCTTAGCTCCATCTTGAGTCATAGTATAACTATGGCGCATGGATGGTGTTGAGGAATGGGGCAAGCCAGCGCTAAACATTTTGACGCAAAACTGCATTTGTGCAGTTTTGCACCAAAAATGATAAATATGGGCCTAAATGTGCCAATTAGGTGTAAGACAGTCATACCAAATTTAGAAGGGTGAGCACATGCACTTTAGCGCTGATCAGCAGAGACAACAACAAGAGGTCAGAAAAATTAGGAAGAGGAAGGGAAACAGTTTGGGGATGATCCTGTAAAAAGGGCCAGGTCCAACATTGTGCTTGAGTTGTGTGTCTGAAACAGAACATGCATATGTTGCTGCTGCGTGCAACACTCAGGTCCAAGTTGTTGTGTGGCAGTCACTGTTGTGATGTGTGTAGTAGTGCTTGTGTGTGTGTGTGTTTGTATAGATTAATTTGTTGGTTGTGGTGGTTGTGTTGTGTCACTAGTGGGTACGTTGTGTGATGGATGTACGGGTATATGTGTTAGCTGCATGTAGATGTGTTGTGGTGTCATAGCACTGGACACTGGTGTGTATGTGGTGTGTTGTGTCATGTATGATGCAGGGGGATGCACATGTGAAGGGTGGAGTGTCTGTGTATGACTTACCTCTGTTCCACACCACTGCCATTGCCTGATGTCCATTGGGTCCAGAAATGTCCTCCCTCCATCAGCAACCTGCCACCAATATACTGCCTGTCAAACCGTAAAAGGCTGAAGGCTAGAAAGATCACTCCTTTGTGGCTGTCTTCAGCTTAGCTGCAATACATCTAAATATGGCGGGCGGAAGACTGTTGACTTTGCCGTCTTCTCAGGTCCAGTGCTGGCGGAGCTTGGCGGTGTGGCTGCCAAGATCTAAATCAAGTTCATAATATGGATGACTTGGGATTATTTATTGGAGTGTTGAATAACATTAACATAAGACGTTTGCATGCACCACTTCAAAAGTTGTTTTGATGGCTGGATATGCACAAATGAACCCTACTTCACAGCTGCAGTCTCACTACAACAGTGAAAATCAACAGACAACAAAGTGATGTAAAGATTGCTTGAATTATTACACTTGCTTTACTTGGACCACAGTGCTCAGAGTTTCAATAGCCCTTCGGGTGAAATCTGCTGTTTAGGAGAAATAGGAAATGGATGGAGACAGAAGAAGGACAGATGGGTAAAGAGAATGAGGGAGTGAGGGTTGAATTAGGGGAGAAAGGAAGCAGAGCTAGAGATGACATGGCCAGATAAGTTAGGTAAGGAGAGATGTTAGGCAAAGAGAGAAAGGTGAGAACAAGAAAAAGCAAGCACAAGAAAAAAAGATTATACCGAAAGGAAGAAAAAGAAATTTGTTAGTACAGAAAAAGCAGTAGGATGATAAGTAAGGTTTTCGATTAAGGTAGAGTGGTAGACAGAGCTAGAGTCAGGGAGAAGAACATTTAGAGAAAGTATGTAGGTAGACTGATGGATGAGATGTAAAGGTAAGAAAGAAAACATGGTTCTTCAAAAGAGGTACAAAGAGAGGGGTGAGGTAATGAGATAAGTTCGGAGAGATACAAAGTAAAGAGGGGGGAGGTATAAAGAGAGGGGGAGCAAAATGAGAAGAGGCATTGAAAGTAAACTCAGGTTGAAAAATAATGAGGCAGAGACAAAGGCACATGTTGAAGGAAAAAGAGGTGAGGCACAGAGAAAAAAGAGAGAAGGTGAGGTAGAGAGGGACAAATGGGGAGGAAAGAGACAAGGAGGGAGATGAGGCGTGGGAACAAATGAAGTTGGGAGGAAAGTAAAGTAGATGGAGGTGTAATACAGGGAGATAAGGTGGAACAGTGCAGTAAGGTGTAGAGGGTATGATTAGGTAGAGAGAGAAGGTTAAGTTAGACAGGGAAGGTATGAGGGAGGGTGTAGAACTAGGCAAATAGAACAGTAGAGAGAGAGTTAAAGCTGTGGATTGGGTAAGGTGGGTAGAGAGGTGTCTTTAAAGACAGGGAAAGTAAACATAGGTAAGGTATAGAGACATGCGATGGAGAGAGGGGGACAAATACAGAGATGAAGCATGAGAAGGAAAAAGAGAGTGGTAAAGTAGAAGAGCTGAGGTGAAGTAAGGAGAGATAGACATGACAGAAATATTATTTTTTTAACCCCATTGTCATCAGCTACCTGAGAGTGCAATGGTTGATAATGGTCAGACTGGGAATGTATACAAAGCATCTGTGAAGAGTGCATATGAGGTTTTAAATTAAAAGATATCTGTTTTTATTATTTAATTTGATTGAGGTGGAACTTCTAAGACTTCCTGATCACTTCTCCTGGGGATCCCTTGGAAGATGGGAGCCCTGGACAATTGTCCATGTTGTTTTTTGTTTCTCTTCTGTTAATAACAACAATTTTAGTATAATCGTGGTTCACAAATCCTTACATATTTAGGTTATAAACAAAGTCAAAGATGATACAGGAAGATGGTTCTTAGTGACTATTAGGATTAATAACACACAGTTCTCCAGCTATAATGTATATGGTCCTACATGAGTTGATACACAATTCGTTTTTCATCCCTATTATCAATGTGTCCATCAGATAACTTTATAGCGGGAGGGAATTTTAACCAATTAATGGACCCTTTCTTAGGTTGTCACTCTCAGATACATTCCCACCAAAATGCAAAAATCACTTCAGAAGTCAATACAACCTAGGGGGTTAGTTGACGCTTGGAGATCTGCCCATCCTGATGTGTGGGAGTTTACTTTTTTCCCCCTAATCACAACACACATTCTAGAATAGATAACTTATTTCTGTCACAGAATGTTCTCCAGTTTATGTTGAATGTGGAGACAGGATCTATCCTTATTTCTGACCCTGCCCCACCTATAGTTAATGTGGACACTCCTACAGATGCGCCTCATCCTAATAGGTGGAGATGCAATGATGTCTCCTATTACAAGACAAACAATTTATTGAGAAATTTACAATTTTCTTTCATGACTTCTTTTCAGTTAATGTTCCTTGAGACACCCGGATTGGCTTTGTATGTAACACTTTTATAGTGACAGCCACGAGATTCATAATAGAATGTGTTGCAATACATTTAAAAAAAGCTCTTACAGTATCCTCACACTTGTTACAACAGATTAAGGTGGTCATTCTGACCTCGGCGGTAAAAGGCGCCTACCGCCGGTCAGAAATCCTCCATAATCCCGCCGCGGTCGCGGAAACCCGCCACGGTCATTCTGACCCGCAGAAGGCAAACCTCCGAAAATCCGACCGCCACAACAGACCGCCAGACCAGCGGTCGGCGGAAAGGTGGAGGTGACCAAACCTCCACCGCCACGCCAACAGAAATACGCCCATCCCATTACGACCCACGAATCCACGCGGCGGTCATTCAAACGCGGTATTCCATTGGCGGGACACACCGCCGCAGTCAGAATACACACAAACGAACAAAACTCAGCCACATTGGACGATTTGAATCCCACACACTGATACACATACACACACCACTCCCACACACACAATACAATATAAAACACACACCCACATCACCCACAAACCCCTACGCTAAAAAATTCGTCAAGAAGGCAAGAGCGAGACACCAGCATCCAAAAAATAACAGCCACAGCCACTCAACACCATCACCCACACACTATTCACACACAAAACAACACACACCACCACACTCAACTCACTTAAATACACATACTCCACCCCACACATCATACACACCACCCCATGGCACCCCAAAGACAACCCCGCTTCACAGACGAAGAACTCAGGGTCATGGTGGAGGAAATCGTTCGGGTAGAGCCCCAGCTGTTCGGCACACAGATACAATACACCAGCATTGCCCGGAGGACGGAGCTATGGCAGAGGATTGTCGACAGGGTGAACGCAGTGGGACAGCACCCCAGAAATCGGGAAGACATCAGGAAGCGATGGAACGACCTACGGGGGAAGGTGCATTCCATGGTATCCAGGCACAACATCGCCGTGCAGAAGACTGGCGGAGGACCCCCACCTCAACCCCCACAATTCACATCATGGGAGGAGGAAGTCTTGAACATCCTGCATCCTGACGGCCTCGCAGGAGTCGGCGGAGGAATGGATACTGGTAAGTTGAAGCTTCAATACTGCTTCCCCCCCACCTGCATGCCAAATCATACCCCAACCCTCACCCCCATCCTCGAACCCCACCCTCACCCCCACCCCCATCGTCACCCCCACCCTCACCCCCACCACCATCCTCACCCCCACCACCATCCTCACCCCCACCCCCAGCACACCTATTCCCCGCCAATGTCTCACCATCACAACCCACACATCCCAAAACTAGGCCTGCATGCGTCCACTAAGCATGGACACCCATCACCAAAGCATGCCCAATGCATATACACATCCCCCCCACAAGCCACCCTCACCAAAGCCCCCACACACGAATGCCAGCACTTGGGGACACGAGAACCCACAAATACACCCATATGCCACACATTGAAACTATAACCATACCTCTATACCCCTGCAGGACCCGACCGTCAACACACCGCGGCGGAGGGGCCAGAATTCTCCACACCCCCCACCCAAGAGGCCGTCAGCGATGACAGCAGCTCTGTCGACCTGGACACCGATGACCAGCCCGGACCATCGGGGACCTCTGGACAGTCGGTTCCCCTCACACAGGCACAGGCCACTACAGACCCAAACCCCTCTGGGAACACCAGCACAGCTCCCACCCAGCGGGCCCATGCCTCTGTCTCCAGGGCGCGTCAATCTGCGGTGTGTCTACCACTACAGGGCACCCAGGATAACCCACCACCCCAACAACAACAGGGACCTGGGGGCAGTGGTAGTGGGCACACCGGCCAGGGGGCAGAGGCCCAGGGAAACAGGGGAACTCGGAGGGCAGCTGTGCGACAGGGGGGGGAGGAGAGGCCCAGGGAACCCACTCTCCACGAGGTCCTCACCACCATCATGGGAGCATACAACCGCTCCCAGGAGACGATGGCGACGGTACTGGCCCAGTTCCAAGAGATCCAGGTGCTGCAGGAGGAACACTATCGGGGGTACAGGGAGGACATCAGAGCCATCAACACCACCCTGGTTACCATGGTAGGGCTGCTGCAGGACCTCGTCAACAACAGGGCGGACACTGAACAACACCCAAGGGCCCCTGCCACTAGCCTGGACCAAGAACAGCCAACCACCTCCGCCGGCGCTAGTGGACAGGAGGCCCCCGCACAGCAGCAGCCCACCAGACCCCCACCTCCTGCAGGAGAAGAACCACCCCGCAAGAGGGCCCTGAGATCTCGCAAGAAGACAGAGTAGGATGTCAAGACCCCCGCCAGCAATGGATACCACCTGATGTCATCCCACTGTCCCACATAGTCACCCTGTCCATCCTTGAACTGCCCATGCTCCATCTCTCCACAGGCCTCTGGACAATGCACCTGTGTGACTGTTACTCTGGACTCTGCCATGGACATTCCTTCACCATAGCCCCCACCCACTTGAAACCACCTATCCCATTTTGAGCACTTAAATAAACACCTATTTTGCACCAAAATATCTGGAGTCTGGCTGTGATTTCAATAGATTGTAATTGACATGACAGTGCAAATATGTCCTTGTACATGGTGAAGTCAACAAACAGCTGCCACAAAGCTGTAGTCCATGGGGAAACGAAGCACAGGACTCGTAGTGGGGACCCCAGATCTGAAATAGGGAGGGAAAAGCCAAAACTCAGTCATCATACACTGGGGCAAATAGACAGGCAGCAGAGATGCTGGAGAGTAGTTAACTTTTACTAAATTATCTTTGAAATGTTACCTGTGTCCTATTGGAAGTACTGTTCAATGATTCTGTCCCTGTTGTCTGTTTCAGCCCCGTCGTCTTCCTCCTCGTCACTCTCCTCAGGTTCCACCGCTGCCACAACACCACCGTCTCGACCATCCTCCTGCAGGAAAGGCACCTGGCGGCGCAATGCCAGGTTGTGAAGCATGCAGCAGGCCACGATGATGTGACACACCTTCTTAGGTGAGTACATTAGGGATCCACCTGTCATATGCAGGCACCTAAACCTGGCCTTTAGGAGGCCAAAGGTGCGTTCGATCACCCTCCTAGTACGCCCATGGGCCTCATTGTACCGTTCCTCTGCCCTGGTCCGGGGATTCCTTACTGGGGTCAGTAGCCACGACAGGTTGGGGTACCCAGAGTCCCCCACTAGCCATACACGGTGTCTCTGTAGCTGTTCCATCACGTAAGGGATGCTGCTATTCCTGAGGATGTAGGCGTCATTCACTGACCCTGGGAATTTGGCATTTACATGCGAGATGTACTGGTCAGCCAAACACACCACCTGGATGTTCATTGAATGGTAATTTTTTCTGTTCCTGTACACCTGCTCCCTGTCTCTTGGGGGAACCAAAGCCACATGGGTCCCATCAATGGCACCAATTACGTTGGGAATATGTCCAAGGGCGTAGAAATCACCCTTCACTGTAGCCAATTCGCCCACCTCAGGGAAAATGATGTAGTTCCTCACGGATTTCATCAGGGCAGACAACACTCTGGATAACACCTTCGAAAACATGGGCTGAGACATCCCAGAAGCAATTCCCACGGTTGTCTGAAATGACCCACTTGCCAAGAAATGTAGTACTGACATGACCTGCACCAGAGGGGGAATCCCTGTGGGTTGGCGGATGGGGGACATCAGGTCGGGCTCCAGCTGGGCACACAGTTCATGGATAGTGGCACGGTTAAGACTGTAGGTCAGGATAATGTGGCGTTCTTCCATTGTCGACAGGTCCACCAGCGGTCGGTACACGGGAGGATTCATCCGTCTCCTCGCCCAACCCAGCGGACGGTGCCTAGGAAGGACAACATGGAGCACACAGTCAAGCAACCCACAGGTACGTACTCACAGCTAGCACAGTATACGATTCTCTATGCAGTGAATGGCGTGTCTGAGTGGCTATGCAAGGCCTAGGCCTGTGTGACGCAGTTGAAATTGAGCCATGTGGGCCCTGGAAATGGCGGCTGCCTGACCTGTGAAGTGTGACAATGGGATGTGAGGTCAATGCGCTGGCGTGGCACACCGCGGCGGGCGGCGGGCGAAGACCGCGGCGCGAAGCCGCATTGGTTAACATTGAAGCCTATGGGTTTCAGGAGCCAATGGCGAAGGGCGCCGGCGGTGGCGGGACGCACCGCCGCGGTACGCACCGCCGCGGACGTGACCGCCATTTTCTATCTACTTATCCACTTGCGACTTGAACTTTCACAGGAGAGGACCTATACTGCAAGTGTTGCTGTGACCTCGGTCTGGAAGGGACAATGGCTGCTGCGCCTGGGGAAAGGGCCCCTGCCTTCACTGGAGAGGAGTTGGAGAAACTTGTGGATGGGGTCCTCCCCCAGTATGCGCTACTCTACGGTCCTCCAGACCAACAAGTGAGTTTAATTCAATATGGATTTGGGGCCACTGGCTGGCTTGGGGGCATGGCGGGGGGCCTGGTGGGGATGGGGGGCATGTTGGGCCTGGCGGGGGGCATGGCGGGGATGGGGGGCATGTTGGGCATGGCGGGGGGCATGGCGGGGGGCCTGGCGGGGATGGGGGGCATGTTGGGCATGGCGGGGGGCCTGGCGGGGGGCCTGGCGGGGGGCCTGGCGGGGGGCCTGGCGGGGATGGGGGGCATGTTGGGCCTGGCGGGGGGCATGGCGGGGATGGGGGGCATGTTGGGCATGGCGGGGGGCATGGCGGGGGCCTGGCGGGGATGGGGGGCATGTTGGGCCTGGCGGGGGGCCTGGCGGGGATGGGGGGCATGTTGGGCCTGGCGGGGGGGCATGGCGGGGATGGGGGGCATGTTGGGCATGGCGGGGGGCATGGCGGGGGGCCTGGCGGGGATGGGGGGCATGTTGGGCATGGCGGGGGCATGGCGGGGGGCCTGGCGGGGATGGGGGGCATGTTGGGCATGGCGGGGGGCATGGCGGGGATGGGGGGCATGTTGGGCATGGCGGGGGGCATGGCGGGGGGCCTGGCGGGGATGGGGGGCGTTGGGCCACTGGAAAGGAAAATGCTGAGAAACTTGAACGTGATATTTCTCCCTCCCTGTACGTGTCACATAGGTCCGCGCCCATGAGAAGATCGGGATTTGGCGTGCCATCGCCAAGGAAGTCCGGGCCCTGGGGGTCCACCATCGACGGGGCACCCACTGCCGCAAGAGGTGGGAGGACATCCGCCGCGGGACCAAGAAGACCGCCGAGTCTCTGCTGGGGATGGCCTCCCAACGTAGGCGGGGTGCCTGCCGTCAACTGAGCCCCCTGATGTTCCGGATCCTGGCGGTGGCCTACCCTGAATTGGATGGGCGCGTGAGGGCAGCACAGCAGACACAAGGGGGTGAGTACAAGCATTATCTACTCTGTTGTCGCGCAGTGGAGGTGTCTGGGTGGGGGAGGAGGGCTGGGGGTCCCCCTAGGCCAGGGCGATATCTGTAGGCTGGGCACCCCCGTAAGCCCCTGTCCCCAGCCACCACCCTCAGTAGTTTGTCAGTACAGCCATCCCTGGGCCGTGTCATCCATGGGTGCAGTTGTCAACTCTAGGCGTGTAGGGCATGTTCCACGGAATGCGTAGCGTACCCCAAGTGCGCAACTTAGTGCAGGGGGCATCTGTGTCTGTCATGTCCGCTAACTGTACCGGAGATCCATGTACTCAATATCCCTTTATTTCTCTCTCCCCCCCCCTTTTTGTTTGTCTTTCTGTGCTTGTGTGCATCAGCATCATCAGGCGGAGGAGAAGTGGCATCGGGGCAGGAGGGAGCTGCATCTCACATGGCCCAGGAGGGCCATGCCACAGAGTCAGACTGGACCAGTGAGACGGAGGGCGAGGGGAGCTCCACGACGGGGACGACTGGACCCTGCAGCGACACGGACACGTCCTCGGAAGGGGGCTCCCTTGCGGGGGTGGCACCATCCGTGCCCCCCGCCATTACAGGTACAGCCGCCACCCAGCGCACCATCTCCGCCCTCCCAGCAGCCCCTCAGCGTTCGCCCCGTGCCCGCTCTGCCAGGAAGCCGGGCATCTCCTTCGCCCCAGGCACCTCAGGCCCTGCCCCTGTTACCCCCGCTGCCCTCAGTGAGGAGGTCATTGACCTCCTCCGAACGCTCATTGTTGGGCAGACTACCCTTTTGAATGCCATCCAGGGGGTGGAGAGGGAGGTTCATCGCAGCAATGCGTACCTGGAGGGCATTCATTCGGGTCAGGCTGCCCATCAGCGATCGTTCCAGGCTCTGGCCTCAGCACTGACGGCAGCCATTGTCCCTGTCTCCTGCCTGCCTCTACTAACTCCCTCCTCCCAGTCTCCTGTTCCTCTGCCTGTCCCACCCACACCATCAGACCAGCCTGCACACACCTCAACACCCAAGAGAAGCTCATCCAAACATAAGCACCACAGATCACGCAGACATTCACACACGCAACATTCCGATGCAGACATGCCAACAGTCACTACCACCTCTGTGACCCCCACCTCCTCGTCTCCCTCCTCCCTCCCTGTGACGTCTACACTCACACCTCCATTCACCTCACCATCAGCCAGTGTTTCCATCACCAGCACACCCTCCACTCCAGTCCGCACACGTGCAGTCACCACCCCCACTGCCATTTACACGTCCCCTGTGTCCTCTCCCACTGTGTCTGTCACCCCCTCTTCCACACCACACAAACGCAGCCACCCACCCACCCAACAGCCATCCACCTCACGACAGCCTATCCCTCCTGCACCTGCACCCAAAGACAGCAAACGTGACTCACCTACAACCACATCCTCTCCCTCCACTCCCATTCCCACTGTACCTACCACTCTCCATTGTCCCAAGAAGCTCTTCCTCGCCACTACTAACTTCTTTCCTGACCCTGAGCCCCCCCCTCCTTCTCGTCGGGGTAAGAAGAGCACCTCAGCCACCACCAGCCCTGCAGCCCCCTTGACAAGGGTGCAGGGGTATTGGAGCCCGCCAGCCCGCATGTCTGGATCTTCGCCCAGCAGCAAGGGGACAGCCAGCCCACCCCCTGGGAAGAGGAGCAGAAGGCGGAAGGGTCGCCGCAGGAGCCCGCCTTCTACATCCCCCCCGGACACCACCCAGAGACAGTCACCAGCCACAGCTCCAAAGGGAGGAAAGGGCCACAGGCCCACGACTAAGGATGGCAAGGGCAGCAAGTCAGAGAGGTCAGGCAGCAGGCCTGCTGCCCAGGAGGAGCCCACAACCCCCATAGCCGCTGCCCCGGGAGGAACCGGCACAGCTGCCCCGGGAGAGCCCACCACCCCCATAGCCGCTGCCCAGGGAGGACCCAGCCCAGCTGGCCAGGAGGGCCCCACCACCCACAGCCCAGGTGGGCAGTGAAGGAGCACCATCCCCGCTGCCCAGGAGGGCACCACCAGGCAATTAGCAGTTGGCCATAGACCGGCCGCCGTCTCAAGAACCGCTGAACTGGGCCCCGCCGTCTCAAGAACCGCTGAACTGGGCCCTTCAGGGCAAGAACCGCTGAACTGGGCCCCGCCGTCTCAAGAACCGCTGAACTGGGCCCTTCAGGGCAAGAACCGCTGAACTGGGCCCGCCGTCTCAAGAACCGCTGAACTGGGCCCTTCAAGGCAAGGAGCGCTGAACTGGGCCCCGCCGTCTCAAGAACCGCTGAACTGGGCCCTTCAGGGCAAGAACCGCTGAACTGGGCCCCGCTGTCTCAAGAACCGCTGAACTGGGCCCCGCCGTCTCAAGAACCGCTGAACTGGGCCCTTCAGGGCAAGAACCGCTGAACTGGGCCCCGCCGTCTCAAGAACCGCTGAACTGGGCCCTTCAGGGCAAGAACCGCTGAACTGGGCCCCGCCGTCTCAAGAACCGCTGAACTGGGCCCCGCCGTCTCAAGAACCGCTGAACTGGGCCCTTCAGGGCAAGAACCGCTGAACTGGGCCCGCCGTCTCAAGAACCGCTGAACTGGGCCCCGCCGTCTCAAGAACCGCTGAACTGGGCCCTTCAGGGCAAGAACCGCTGAACTGGGCCCCGCCGTCTCAAGAACCGCTGAACTGGGCCCTTCAGGGCAAGAACCGCTGAACTGGGCCCCGCCGTCTCAAGAACCGCTGAACTGGGCCCCGCCGTCTCAAGAACCGCTGAACTGGGCCCTTCAGGGCAAGAACCACTGAACTGGGCCCCGCCGTCTCAAGAACCGCTGAACTGGGCCCTTCAAGGCAAGGAGCGCTGAACTGGGCCCCGCCGTCTCAAGAACCGCTGAACTGGGCCCTTCAGGGCAAGAACCGCTGAACTGGGCCCCGCCGTCTCAAGAACCGCTGAACTGGGCCCTTCAAGGCAAGGAGCGCTGAACTGGGCCCCGCCGTCTCAAGAACCGCTGAACTGGGCCCTTCAGGGCAAGAACCGCTGGCCCTTTGGCAGACGTGGCAGGGCAGGATCTATCTCGGGCAGGGCTGCAGGATGTCCTCTGGCCAACTTGCCTCCTCCAGTGGCAGTGGGGTCTGTTATGGACTGTATGGACTGTGGCTTTGCTCTCCCCAGGATGGCCCAGTGGGCAGGCCACCCACTGTATGGACTGTATGGACTGTGGCTTTGCTCTCCCCAGGATGGCCCAGTGGGCAGGCCACCCACTGTATGGACTGTATGGACTGTGGCTTTGCTCTCCCCAGGATGGCCCAGTGGGCAGGCCACCCACTGTATGGACTGTGGCTTTGCTCTCCCCAGGATGGCCCAGTGGGCAGGCCACCCACTGTATGGACTGTATGGACTGTGGCTTTGCTCTCCCCAGGATGGCCCAGTGGGCAGGCCACCCACTGTATGGACTGTATGGACTGTGGCTTTGCTCTCCCCAGGATGGCCCAGTGGGCAGGCCACCCACTGTATGGACTGTATGGACTGTGGCTTTGCTCTCCCCAGGATGGCCCAGTGGGCAGGCCACCCACTGTATGGACTGTTTGGACTGTGGCTTTGCTCTCCCCAGGATGGCCCAGTGGGCAGGCCACCCACTGTATGGACTGTATGGACTGTGGCTTTGCTCTCCCCAGGATGGCCCAGTGGGCAGGCCACCCACTGTATGGACTGTTTGGACTGTGGCTTTGCTCTCCCCAGGATGGGCCAGTGGTCATGGAGTCCCCTCGTGGATCTGGCGTCGTGTACTCAAGTGGCTGAGGTGCCCCCCCTTCCTTTCCCCCTGAGGTGCCTGTCCTATTTTCTTTCTGATGCCCCTGCAGTGTTCTCTCCGTGGAGTTCTTGTCGTGGGACTGGGCCTTGCCCCTTTGCACAGGACCCCTGTGATCCACGGACAGTGGTTGTACTACATTTAGTAGCTGTATATATTTTGTACATAGTTTATTTATTAATTGGGATTACTGGTGTACATATTTCAATATATCTGCCCGTTTATGATCTCTTCTTTTGGTCTTTGCATTATTTCGGAGGGGGGTGGTTTGTGGGTTGTGACAGTGATCTGTGGGAATGCATTGATGTGTGTGTTGTAGTGGGTGTGGGTGTGTGGGTGTGTGCCGGTAATCTTTTCCCTCCCCTGTGTCGTAGGTGCAGTACTCACCGATGTCTTCCGCGCCGCCGGGCGTGCTCCTGGTATATGAGCAGGAATAGGAGTGCGGGGATGACCTGCAACTCTGGCTCCATACTGCCGGAATCTCGCGTGGAGTGCGTAGAGGTGAGCGTTTTCCCGTTCGTAGTCTGTTTCCGCCGTGTTCTTATCGGCGGTGCTCCCGCCCCGGAAAAGGTGGCAGATTGGTGGGTCGTAATAGGGTGGGCGGTACATTGTCTGCCGCCGGGCTGTTGGTGGGAACCGCCGCGCTGTTTGTTTGTACCGCTGTGGCGGTCGGAGTGTTAAGTTGGCGGGCTGTGTTGGCGGTTCCCGCCAGGGTCAGAATTGCATATTTTAGACCGCCGGCCTGTTGGCGGCTTGGCCGCCGCTTTATCACCGACCGCCAGGGTCAGAATGAGGGCCTAAATCTCTTGAGCACACATATTTTTCCTCCAGTAAAAGAAATACAATCTCCAAACTGATACAAGCTATAAAATAATAAGCAATATTGGATAGCGCCTGCAGCACTTTACTTACAATTAACACAAAATTGTACAGTGGCAGCAACAAAGCTGGCAGTTTACTGACCAGTTATCTGAAAATCAAGAAGCACAAATCCTGTTATGTAACTGTCAGCACAGACAACCAAGGGGTTTGACACAAACTATACACCCCTGAATCTTCACCCACTGGCAATGAATCAACATTTGTTTTCAATCAATCCCTAAAGCAACTGATCATATGGTAAATATTTCCTCTTTAGATATTGCAAGATCTCAGATTGAAATCAAAACAGCCATTACCAAACTTCCAAAGGATAAAGCTCCTAGTCCAGAAGGTTTCTGAGTTCAGTTCTTCTCCCAATTTGCACACCTGTGAATTCCAAAATTATTACTTTTAATTAAAACTATTTCCTAATTAAAGAACAAACACAAGGTATTCAAGCCTTGCTATATCTGCTCCCTAAAAATGGCAAAGAGCTTTCTATCTGTGGAAATTATCAACCTATTTCCCTTATTAACACTGATTGTAAGATCTTTGCTCTAGTACTCACCCTACAACTAAACCGAGTAATTCTGACCTAAACGATATACAACAAACAGAATTTGTGAGGGGACGGTACATTTCTGGCACTTCTAGAACTTTTCTCAATATTATTCACATTGCCTGCAAATCTATTGAGCCTAGGTGCAATAACTTTTGATGCTGAAAAAGCCTTCAAATTCAAACATGTTAATTAGGATTTCATGTACGGAGCCTTGAAATAGCATGGCTTCATTCCCCACATCCTTATATATATTTGTTTAATACACTCTGCACCTTTTACTTATATTTTCGTTATTGGTAAGAAGTCACAATATTTTTCTCTGCAAGAGGTACCAGACAGGGTTGCCCATTATCTCCCCTTTTATTTATTTTATCATTAGAACCCTTCTTACAAAAGCTCAGTAGATCTTCAGCTTTTTCTGGCTTCAAACACAAAGATATTGAGGTCAAATTTATGGCATGCGTGGATGACATCTTGCTATTCATATTAGACCCACAAACCGCAATGTCAGAATTTTTTTGTTTACCAAATTTATATTCAGCATTATCAGGATATAAACTTACTATAGAAAAATCATAGGCCATACCATTCAAATAAAAACGGTCTTCCTGACATGTTAAACGACTGGTCTTTCATTTAGAATTCCAAAAGTATCAAATGTTTAGGTATCTTATATTCCAACACTATTAAAGAAACTATTAAAATCAATCTCAATGATGTCAGATCTAAAATTTCAAATATGCCTGACAGCTGGTCCCCCTTATATCTGTTGTGGTGGGGTAGATTATCCACAATTAAAATGATGATGCTCCACATAATTCATTTCTATTTGTCCATTGTGAGGATCTGGATGCAGAGACCTTTTTGGGAATGAACACTCTTGTTTATTTAACCTCAAGTTCAACTCTGGGTAGCTGTTGCTTTGAGCAGTAGGCTCAGTAATAGAATTTAGGACCAGATTTACATGGCCCTAGCGCCTACTTGCCCCACATTAGCATAATTTTATTTATGCTAATGTGACTCAACGAGGCAAAAATCGCTGCATTATATTAACAAAGTGGTGCAATTCTCCATTTTGGCGTAATTTTTAATGCTTGCTCAAAGCAGGCGTTAAAAGGATGCACCCATTGAAATCAATTGGCCTCCTTGCTCACTAGCCCAAAAGTACAGCTGGTGCAGTCCCCTCAGTGGAGCAGTCTCTCTTTGTGCAATCAAAAGCCAGCATGACACGCCTTCTTTGGTCCTCCCTCCAGTCGTGAACAAAGGGTAAGCATTCCAGGGGCACCCATTTTATCTCAGCATCATACCCCAAGGGGACCAAGTGGTTACTAGCCAATGGGCTATAGGGTCCGAAGTGAGAGAAAACATATTAGTTTGTGAAATAACCAACATTTTTTAAGCCATTCAAAACGGAGAGATGGGGAGAGTGTGTGTGTGTTTTGTCTGCATGCGTAAAAATTCCTTGTGAAATACGACAGACACCTCCCATATCGGGCTCAGAGTACCTGTACCCAACTATGTATCACAAAATACATTTATTAGGTCGGTGTAACACCCTAAAGACCCCCCCCGAAGCTATGCCCCTGAGGGTAGCCCATCCTCAGGTGTGGCTACCAGTGAGCTACTGGTTCTAACACTGGTTTCCACCCCTTGACCTTGTCTCCTAGATGTCTGCAGAAACAAAAGGCATCCTGCTCAGGAGTGCTGTTACCAGCAGCCCTTCAAAGGAGGCTTCACCTTAGAAGCATGCCTTTTGGGCTAACACCTTATGCAGCCTTCCCGGGGGAGGAGGTCACACCTTTCCACAGCTAATGATTTTGTTCCTGGGCCTGGGAGTTGTTCATATGTCTCCCCAGGTGGTCAGACATCCGTCTTTGTGTGAATGGCCTTTGTGAGACCACTGCCCTGGTGGAGTGCAGGGTGGAGACTAAAAGGTCCATAAAAATAATAGCGACTTTGAATCTGATGTGGCCATTAATTTAGGTTTCATTTTCCTGTTAATTTGATACCTTACTTGACCTGGTTAAGTGGTACCAGCCAGCAGTTAGACATGTGTAAGTGTAAACCATTTAACCCTTTGTAGCCTATGGAGCTTCTAACCTTCAAGCAAAACAACAATTTGGAAGTGTTGCCGGAAAGACATATAAAAACATATGTCTAGCTTAAGAATATATTGCTCCCTGCCATAGCACTTGGTAGGCCTGCTTTAGGGGAGTCTGACATATATACTCAAGGGAAGTAGTCCCTTGCCATTAGGGTAATGGCAAAGTTGAGTTGGCAGTGTGGAACGCTGTCCTTTTCAGTGTGCAGTGGCAGGCTGAGGTGCCTTTCATGTTTTGTACAGGCAGGATTGCAGAAACAGTGCTGTAGTCCTGTGTGGACACTCTGCCTTACATACGAAGGGTATCTGGGAAGCATATACTAGGGGCTTATAAGTGAGGCAGTGCTTTCCATTTGGGGTTAGCTGATTAAACATACTTTTGTATAAGGTTAAACAGTGGCACTGAGGTCTGGTTAGCAGTTCTCAAAGCACTCTCAAAGTAAAAAAAAACAGCAGCATCAGTCCCATAAAGTGGGGGTGAACATACAAAAAGATACATTTCCTTACATCCATGCTACAGTCACATTCCCACTCACATTTTTTAAATCTATCAATAGTCTATTACTACATTTTTTATGGAATAAATAAGAACAATGTATTTCATTATTCAAACTTTAACAATCCAAAGAAAATGGAGGGATTGACTTTCCAAATCTCATGCAGTATCGATCCTCTTTCATTCTGACTCAAATCTGGACCTCCCACTTTGTCACCTCTCATCACTCAACAACTATCTGGAGTCAACTGGAATGTGCGCAAATCACACCTTTTTCAATTAGGGATGAAGTTCACATTACTCATTCCCCTAGATTGTTCTTTTCACCAATACTTACTCATTATATTTCCATTGCCACACCCTTACCTACTAGCTCCACCCACCCCTCAAAACAATTTGCTCAAATCCCAATATGGTATAATAAACACACAAAATGTAATAATTAAGTTATCTCATGCAAAGAATGGATGAATAAAGTGATTATAACCATAGGTCATATATTCTTCGTAGGGACCCTTCTTGAATTCAACGCCATTCAACAAAAATTTGGTATATCTTCTTATTACGCCCTTCAATAGCAACACTTAAAAATATTCATAATCCTGACGTGTGAATTCCAGTACACAATTCTCTCCTTCCCTTCTTGACTTCTCCTCCTAAGTAAAGTCATCCTTCATATATAAAATTCTAAACATTTCCTCAGCTCAAAGACCAAAGTCTACTGTTAAACTGCAATGGGAAGATAACCTTCACCATGCTCTCCCCCTCTACACCTAGAAATCAATGCGGGCTAGGACGTAAAACTACATCTCGTTCTGCTAGTACAACCCAAACATTATTTCATTTTTTACAAAAGACTGTATCTTACCCCTAAATCTCTTCATCAGTTCAAACTTTTCAAAGATACAAAGTGTTGGTCTTGTGTTCATGATACTAGCAAATTCACACATTTTTTTTTAATGTCACTTGGTGTCAATACCAGGACAGTGCGCGCTCTACAGGCGACTAGAATGCAAAAACCCAACACTCTCAAGATAATGAAATTCATGCATTGTGCTGATATGTTATTGTTTAACCTTTTGCATTGCAGAATTCAATCCTGAAGACTCATTCTTAAGGTGCTTATAAATACTGTCCATTTGCAATGTATTGCTGCAGGCTTTCAGAGTGAGTCAGGGTGTGGTCCCTTTCCAGGGCGTTCTAGAAGCTTTCCCTGCAGCATGCCTGAGTGTGGCTGTGGGCTGGGCCACGACTCTATAAAAGGGAGCCAGCCCAGCTCCACGTGCTCACTATTCTGAGGTCCCGGTGCAGAGCAGCAGCAACTTCCTGAGCTCCTGTTCCGGTGGCCTACTTTGATTTTCCAGGCCTCGCCCTTTCACTCGGCTGGGTGATTCTTGATCAGGGAGGTAAGACGGAGGTTGGGCCGGGCCCCCGACTCTGTATCAACGATGCTCGAATTCTTGGGCTTAATTCTTCTTGCTAACTAATTTGCTCTTGCATGTGTGAATGTGCGTTTGGACTTTTCATGACATTTGCATGATGGCATCCGAATCGGCAAGACGCGCAATTCTTTCTTGTGCTTAATTCATGATATTCATTGTGCGCTACCATTTCTTGGCAGATACATGGTGGCCTTCGAATCGGCAAGACACGCGATTCTTTCTTTGTGCTTAATTCATGATATTCATTGTGCTCTACCATTTCTTGGCAGATACATGGTGGCCTCCGAATCGGCAAGACGCACGATTCTTACTTTGTGCTTAATTCATGATATTCATTGTGCGCTATCATTTCTTGGTAGATACATAGTGGCATTCGAATCGGCAAGACACGCGATTCTTTCCTTGTGCGTACTTCATGAAATTAAATGTGCGCTACCATTTCCTTGGCATTTTCATGGTGGCATTTGAATCGGCAAGACGCGCAATTCTTTCTTTGTGATTAATTCATGAGATTCATTGTACGCTACCATTCCTTGGCAGTTTTATGGTGGCGTTTGAATCGGCAAGACGCGCAATTCGCTTCCTAGTGATTTAACCCTTGATATTCATTATGCGCTACCATTCCTTGGCAGTTACATGGTGGCATTCGAATCGGCAAGACACGCAATTCCTTCCTTGTGTTTAATTCATGCTATTCATTGTGCGCTATCATTTTTTGCCAGTTACATGGTGGCATTTGAATCGGCAAGACGTGCGATTCTTTCCTTGTGCTTAATTAATGTTACTTACTGTGCGCTACCATTCTAAGGCATTTACTTGATAGTATTTGAGTTAACAAGTCGCGTGATTTATTCCTTGAATATACTTTGTGTTATTCATGGTGCACAATCCTTCTATGGTGTTTAAATACTCATATGAAAACCTGCAATGTGCGCAATTCACTTTCCAATGTTTTGAGAGAACACAAAAAAGACCAGAGTTCTAGATGTAATGCTGTGTGTTCCTGAAATGTATTCTTAAAATAAGTTTTCTATGATGGTTCAGAAATTACTCAGATTGTTTCCTGATTCTCATGCCAAAGAAAGTACTTGAATCTGAAAGTTTTATTTAACCCCTCTTGTTTTCTCCCACAGGTATTCAGTCATCTAAAAAGCCCAGTCATTATAAGATTTATTCTTAGGTTGTTCATGTATTCAGAATGACGATGCTTAGAGTCATAGCATAGTACTGATTTCATGAGAGATTATTTTGATGTTTGTGTGTTTTAACCTTTTGCTTCCTACAGTTCTCCTTCCCAGCTGTTCCCTTCCTAATCCCTTTTTCCCCACTTGGACTCTCTTAGACTCTGTGACAAATCTAATCAGAGTATTGGAGCTGTCTTGTGGTGGAAGTGTTGGGAACGTGCACAGACCCAGAGGATGTGGTGACTCTGACAAAATAGTGAGCCCACAAATTATTATCCTCCTGGTTTGTGTATGTTCTCAGCATGGCCACACTAGACGAGCTAGTCAAGGCTATCACTCAGCTCCAGGCAGAGGTGGTATCATCAAAAGATTTGGCAACTAGCCTAGCTAAGAGAGTGATTCAGTTACAGGATAAGGTAGAGAAGAAGCAACAAAGTCCCACAGGTGTGTCTTGGTCAGGTACTTCTTCTCAGACTTCTGGAGGGAATCCGACCAACATATCCCTCAATGTTCCTTCAGCCATTCCTTTAGCGCCCCGAGAACGTTTCTCAGGTGACCCCTTGAAAGCGCAATCTTTCCTGGTTCAAGTGGAACTTCACTTCACCTGCAGACCACATACTTTCCCTGATGCCCAGTCCAAAGTAGCTTTCTTGTTGTCATATCTGTCTGGAGTTGCAGCTACCGGGGCTATTCCTCTTGTGTGTAAAAATAGTCCCCTGTTGTACAACTGGAGACATTTTGTTCGTGAATTTGAGAGAGTTTTCGATCGTAGAACTGTAGCACAGTCAGCAGATTGTGAATTATTAGACTTACGCCAAGGGAATCAGGACTTAGGTGGTCATTCCGACCGTGGCGGTCGGCGGTGAAGCAGCGGTAAGACCGCCAACAGGCTGGCGGTCTTTTTTCATGAATTCTGACCATGGCGGTTACCGCCATGGCCAGCCGCCGCTTCACCGTTCCGACTGCCACGGCGGTAACGACCGACGGGCTGGAGACCTGGGTCTCCAGCCCGGCGGTCGTCACATACCGCCGGCGGTATTCCAACCCGCCTGACCCCGGCTTACCGCCATGGATTTCATGCGGTTTGGGACCGCCATGAAATCCATGGCGGTAAGCACTATCAGTGCCAGGGAATCCCTTCCCTGGCACTGATAGGGGTCTCCCCCACCCCCAACCCCCACCCCGACTCCCTCCCCTACCCCCCACCACCCCTGCCACCCTCAAAAGGTTGCAGGACCCCCGTCCCCACCCTGTTCCCCAACATATACACACACATACACCCATACCCCCCCGCATTCATGCACACACTCATGCACATACACACACACCCCCGCATTCATGCACACACTCATGCACATACACACACCCCCTGCATTCATGCACGCACTCACACGCCCCCTCAACATACACACACGCACACCCCCATGCACGCACACAACTCACAACACCCTCCCACCCCCCTTCCCTAGCGGACGATCACCTTACCTGTTTCGGTGATCCTCGGGGAGGGAACGGGACCCATGGGGCAGCTCCGCCGACACCACCACGCCAACAGAACACCGCCACAGCGAATCACAGGTCGTGATTCGCTGGGCGGTGCTCTGTTGGCGTGGCGGTGGAGCTACCTCCACTTCCCCGCCTGCCGCCAGTATGGCTGTTGGCGGCTCTTCGCCCGGAAACGGGCGGAGCGCTGCCAACGGTCATAATGGCCCGTGCCAAAGACCGCCAGCACTGGCGGTCTTCCGTACAGCGGTCCCTCGGCGGTCTATTGAAAAGACCACCAAGGTCGGAATGACCACCTTAGTGTCATATTTAGCCAACTTTAATTGGCTGGTCGCTGAGACATCCTGGCCTGAAGAAAAACAAGCGACCTTGTTTTACAGGGAACTCAAAGAGGAGCTGAAAGATATCTTAGCGCAAATTGACCTGCAACCTGCAGACTGTCAAGAATGAATAAGCCTTGTCTTGAGGCTTGATCATCGTTTAACTGAAAGAAAAGGAACGCGTAAAAAGACTGAAAACCTTCTTGGCATGTTCATGATAACAGAGACTCAAGAACTCCGAGAGAAAGAACGCCGAAACCGATGGAAATTGGAACCATCAGGAGACCTTTGACCAAAGATTAAAAGGACCTACGCAGAAAAAATGGGCAATGTCTCTACTGTGGGTGGAAAGGTCATTTCGCCAAAGATTGTCCAATCAAAACAAAGAGCAAGCAAGGCCCAGTTCAAATGGTTGCAGCCAATGCATCAGTCGAGTCGTAAAATCTGAAGCACCCAAGTTGCAGAGAAGGGTTGCTCTTGGGTGTCACCGTGGACCCTTCACAATCCAGACATCTCAAACTAGGAATAAGAGTTCAGGTTAAGAAAAATACCTATTTCAAGAAGGCTCTAATCGATTCTGGGGCTACCGGGAAGTTTGTTGACGCCCAATTGGTTTGTGCATGGGAGATCCCATGTATTGAAAAGAGACCCCAGAAATCATCCAGGCAGTCGATGGAAAACTCCTGACTGGAGGTCCGTTAACTCTTCAGACTGTCCCCTTGTCGGTGATTTGTGAAGACAAAAATCAAAGAAAGAAACATAAAGAGAAACTTATCCTTGATGTGATCCATGCTCCCAGTATGGGATTATTCTTGGCTTGCCATGGTTAACTCATCACAATCCAGAGATTAATTGGGCAGAACAAAAGATCGTGTTCTCATCAGCACTATGTAAAGAACAATGTTGCCAAAGGACACAAGAAACAGAAGTTCGCAACTCTTACATAGCTACTTCCACAGAGAAAGAAGTTCAGTTGCCCAAACAGTATTCATCTTATGAAGATGTATTTGGTGAGAAGGAAGCAGAAAACTTACCTCCTCATAGATCTTATGACTGTCAAATTGATTTAGTCCCAGGTGCAATACTTCCCAACTGTCGTGTGTATGCCCTGTCAGAACATGAAAATCAACATTTACGAAAATACTTGGATCAATTCCTAGAGAATGGTTTCATTTACCCCTCGAAGTCTCCCACAGCTTCTCCTTTGTTTTTTGTTCCGAAGGCGAATGGAGAACTTCGATCTTGTATCGACTATAGGGGTTTGAACAAAATCACCATCAAGAACAAAAATCCTTTGCCCCTAATTCTGGCCTGCTGGAACAAGTAAAGAGAGCAAAAATCTACACGAAGCAGGACCTTCAAGGGGCTTACCATTTGGTCAGAATGAGAGAGGGTGACGAATGGAAACCAGCGTTCAAAACAAGATTTGGCCTTTTTGAATACACCGTCATGCCTTTTGGTCTGTGCAATGCTCCAGCAGCATTTCAATTTTTCTTGAATGACGGTCTTAGAGAGTACCTCGATATATTTGCCATAGTCTACATTGATGACATTTTGATCTACTCAGACAATGAAAATGAACATGTTCAACATGTCAAGAAAATTCTGGCAGCCCTTCATAAGCACCATTTATATTGCAAACTAACCAAGTTTGAGTTTCATGTTACCATAGTTGAGTTTTTAGGGGTTATCCTTACCCATAAAGGTATGGTGATGGCAGAAAGGAAGGTAAAAGCTGTTTCTGATTGGCCCACCCTAAAGACTGTTCGTGATGTACAATGTTTCCTGGAGTTTGCAAATTTTTACTGGAGATTCATAAATCATTTCTCCCAGTCAGTGGCTCAAATTACTAAGCTATTAAGAAAGAAATTAAAATGTGTATGGTCCCCAGAAGCCGATCAAGCCTTTTCAACTTTGAAAGAAGCTTTCTCCACTGCCCCAGTCTTGACTCATCCAGATGCGGATCGACCTTTCATAGTGGAAGCTGATGCTTCAGATGTGGCGATAGTAGCAGTCTTGTCACAACGAAGCAAAGACACTGGTCAGCTTCATCCTGTAGCTTACAAGTCCCGGAAGTTAAACGAAGCTGAACAGAACTATGTCATTGCTAAAAAAGAACTTCTGGAGATTCATGACACCTTTAAAGAATGGCAACATCATTTGTTGGGTGCCAAACATACTGTCACAGTATATACTGATCATCGCAATCTTCAATTCATGAGTTCCCCCAGACTTTTGACTCCTCGACAAGTACGCTGGATGCTGTTTTTTGCCGAGTTTGATTTAGTGGTAACCTTCCGGCCTGGTAAAGATAATCGCAAAGCTGACGCCTTGTCCCGCCAAGAGTCTACCATGTTGCCTGCAGTTCAAACCTCCAGAGCTATCATTGCTCCTGACAAGGTCCTGTGTATCATAAAAACCAACTATTTCTTTGAAGACATCTGCAATTCATTCGCTGTAGAAAAATGGCAGTCGTGGGCCCAAGCAGATCCCAAAAGGTCAATCAAGCAAGGGCTACCCTTTCATGATGCTCGTTTGTTCGTGCCCACTACCAAACTTCATAAGATAGTGTTTCATTGGTTGCATGTTATACCTACGGCAGGTCACCCAGGTACTCCTAAAACT
This sequence comes from Pleurodeles waltl, assembly GCF_031143425.1. Lineage (NCBI taxonomy): Eukaryota > Metazoa > Chordata > Amphibia > Caudata > Salamandridae > Pleurodeles > Pleurodeles waltl. Next base: position 734,477,466 of record NC_090447.1, on the reverse strand, counting down.
CTTTAATTAATCCAATGCTATTTTTGGTGGCCTACCCTAACAAAAGATGTTAAAACAATGGTAAACAACTGCAAAGTCTATGCTCGCACTAAAACAAGTCACTCAAAACCGAAAGGGTTGTTACACCCACTCCCAACCCCAAGTCGTCCGTGGGAGCACATTTCTTTAGACTTTATTACTGGTCTGCCAGTGGTTCAACAGCATTCAGTAATTCTGGTGGTAGTAGATAGTCTCACAAAATATGGACATTTCATTGCCTATAAGAAATTGCCCACCTCTAGTGAACTGGCAACTATCTTACCGAATAGAGTGGTTCGTTATTATGGACTGCCAAAAGTGATCCTTTCCGATCGGGGTCTCAATTTGCCTCCAGCTTCTGGAGGACATGGTGTAAAACACTCCAAGTGACATCTACACTATGTATGAGCCACCATCCTCAAACAGATGGTCAAACGGAGAGACTAAATGAGACTTTGAAGCAATACCTACATGCTTACACTGAAAAAGCACTTCATTCTTGGACATCAATGTTCTGGTTAGCTGAGTTAGCCTAAACAACTCCTGCCACTCTTCTACTGGCGTTACACCCTTCCTTGGTTTGTTTGGCTATCATCCTGACACCTTGCCCATCACAATTCCTCAAGAAAGTTCTCTTACTCCAGCTGTATCAGAAACCATTCAACATTTGCATCAAACCCAGAAATTGAATCAACATCATTTAGAGAAAGCCAAACAAAAATACAAAAAGCATTATGACAAGAAACATTGTGAGGGACCCCAGTATCAACCAGGTGACAAAGTGTGGCTTTCCACAAAACATATAGACTTAAAGAAGAAGCACATGTTTAATCCCAAATTTATAGGTCCTTACACTGTCCTTCAGCAAATCAATCCTGTGACCTATAAACTGCAATTGCCAAGGTAATTACGGATTCATTCAATGTTCCATACTTCCCTCTTAAAAAAGGCAGTCCAAAAGGTCTGCCCTAATCCAGCTCCTGTTCTAGTACAGGGGGAAGAAGAATACAAAGTCAAGAAAGTGTTGGACTCTAAATGAGAGGGCATAACCTATGGTACTTAATCTCATGGAAAGGTTATGGCCCTGAAAGTAACTCATGGGTTTCCGCATCTGATGTTCATGCTCCATTACTTGTGAGACGCTTTCATCGTCTCAATCCAGACAAACCAGGCCCTAGAGTGCGTCTGGGAGAGGGGAGTACTGTCAACACCAGGACAGTGCGCGCTCTACGGGCGACTAGAATGCAAAAACCCAACACTCTCAAGATAATGTAATTTATGCATTGTGCTGATATGTTATTGTTTAACCTTTTGCATTGCAGAATTCAATCCTGAAGGCTCATTCTTAAGTTGCTTATAAATACTGTCCATTTGCAATGTATTGCTGCAGGCTTTCAGAGTGAGTCAGGGTGTGGTCCCTTTCCAGGGCCTTCTAGAAGCTTTCCCTGCAGCATGCCTGGGTGTGGTTGTGGGCTGGGCCAAGACTCTATAAAAGGGAGCTAGCCCAGCTCCACGTGCTCACTATTCAGAGGTCCTGGTGCAGAGCAGCAGCAACTTCCTGAGCTCCTGTTCCAGTGGCCTACTTGGATTTTCCAGGCCTCGCCCTTTCACTCGGCTGGGTGAGTCTTTATCAGGGTGGTAAGACAGAGGTTAGGCTGGGCCCCTGACTCTGTATCAACGACGCTCGAATTCTTGGGCTTAATTCTTCTTGCTAACTAATTTGCTCTTGCATGTGTGAATATGCGTTTGAACTTTTCATGACATTTGCATGCTGGCATCCGAATCGGCAAGACGCGCAATTCTTTCTTTGTGCTTAATTCATGATATTCATTGTGCGCTACCATTTCTTGGCAGATACATGGTGGCCTTCGAATCGGCAAGACGCGCAAATCTTTCTTTGTGCTTAATTCATGATATTCATTGTGCGCTACCATTTCTTGGCAGATTACTGGTGGCCTTCGAATCGGCAAGATGCGCAATTCTTTCTTTGTGCTTAATTCATGATATTCATTGTGCGCTATCATTTCTTGGTAGATACATGTTGGCTTTCGGATCGGCAAGGCGTGCGATTCCTTTCCTAGTGATTTAACTCTTGATGTTCATTGTGCGCTACCATTTCCTTGGCAGTTTCATGGTGGCATTCGAATCGGCAAGACGCGCGATTTGCTTCCTAGTGATTTAACCTTTGATATTCATTGTGCGCTACCATTCCTTGGAAGTTACATGGTGGCATTCGAATCGGCAAGACGCGCGATTCCTTCCTTGTGTTTAATTCATGTTATTCATTGTGCGCTATCATTTTTTGCCAGTTACATGGTGGCATATGAATCGGCAAGACGCGCGATTCTTTCCTTGTGCTTAATTAAAGTTATTTACTGCTCGCTACCATTCTAAGGCATTTACTTGATAGTGTTCGAGTTAACAACTCGCGTGATTTATTCCTTGAATCTACGTTGTGTTATTCAAGGTGCACAATCCTTCTATGGTGTTTAAATACTCATATGAAGACCTGCAATATGCGCAATTCACTTTCCAATGTTTTGAGAGAACACAAAAAAGACCAGAGTTCTAGATGTAATGCTGTGTGTTCCTGAGATGTATTCTTAAAATAAGTTTTATATGATGGTTCAGAAATTACTCAGATTGTTTCCTGATTCTCATGCCAAAGAAAGTACTTGAATCTGAAAGTTTTATTTAACCCCTCTTGTTTTCCCCCACAGGTATTCAGTCATCTAAAAAGCCTAGTCATTATAAGATTTATTCTTAGGTTGTTCATGTATTCAGAATGACGATGCTTAGAGTCATAGCATAGTATTGATTTCATGAGAGATTATTTTGATGTTTGTGTGTTTTAACCTTTTGCTTCCTACAGTTCTCCTTCCCAGCTGTTCCCTTCCTAATCCCTTTTTTCCCACTTGGACTCTCTTAGACTCTGTGACAAATCTAATCAGAGTATTTGGAGCTGTTTTGTGGTGGAAGTGTTGAGAACGTGCACAGACCCCGAGGATCTGGTGACTCTGACACTTGGTTTAAGTGCTTTTGTTACAAATCGGGGTAAGATTAATACAATTTTGTCCATCAATAAACCTTTCAATAATCTGCACCTCTTTTTAGGTAACTCAATCCCCATATGTCAATCTCAAGTTATGGTGGGGAAATGTATTGATTTGCTTATTGTGATCACATTACAAATAGTTACATTTAATTAGAACATACCACCAAAATGTCATTTATATTTTGGTAGAACTTAAGTTGTCACAATCACAGAATGGATAGAACAAATGGCAATACAACTCAGCTTCTGAATAAAAGAGATTTGTTATGGCCGCTGCTCACATCCTATTTATCTAGACAAGTAGTTAACTCTACAATCACCAATACCACTTTAGAACCCCATGACGTTTCTACAGCTTATATGGTTGCTGCAGGTAGTTTTCTGCATTACTTAAAGAGTTTATTAACGATTACATTTTTGATTTCTCTTCTTTCTTTTTCTGTCATTCGTTCCCCTTTATTTTTTCTTTCCCTTTATTCTTAAAACTTATTAAAATGCTGTTGATTTTTTCCAGCTTATTATTCCAGCACTTTGTACTTTATACGTTGTACTTATAATTCAAAATGTATGTTACAAAATTCAAGTTTAAACTCATGGTCCTATTCAATGTGTATTTTGCATGGTTTATTTATGACATATCTTACTGTAATGTTTTTTAGATTCTTCTTTTAGTAAAGCATTGCTAAACTTAAAAAAAAAAACATGCTGACAGAAAATGGGTCACTTTGACGATAAAGAACCCACTAAGAATGTGCACAAGATTTTGGAAGCAAATTACATTAAAATATATGCTATGTTTTATTCCATTAGCAGTCAAGGATGTAAAAAAATACATAATTACTTAAAACATTAAGGAACATACATTGCTTCAGAGCAGAAATTAGATGCCTTGGCCACAGGAGAACGTCCACCCTCCTAAGTGGTATAAACCCCTCGGAAGAGAAGTTGCTCTCTAAAATGTGTTTCTGGAGTTGAGGTTGGCAGCATTAGAGAGCCTGCAGGTATGTGTTTAGTTATACAACATAAATGCATTTATAAAGCTTCTAAATGTATGAAAGAATATTGCTTTGGCCAGTTGTGTAGAGAAATGTCTTAATGATTGTAATGTTTGTCTTGAATGTTGGTAATCGAAACATTTTATTCTTATTCTGATGTAAAAATACCAACCCAAATATTTAAAACAATATAAGACCTAAACATCTTATTTTTAAATGTGCTTATTTAAATTATGACAATTGAAATGCTGTGTTTATTCGATATTTATTGGTTTGACTTCACAATTTGTACAATATGAAAAAAATGCATGACTGTGCACTAAAGTGCTTTACCTGTAGGTACTAATATAGGATTTACAAGTTAACAAATGTGTTTAGGATTGCATCACTAGCAACCCACTTCATTGCAATATGCGTGGTAACTTCGCTCACATTTTGACCAGGCCACTCTTAATGAGGACCTATATGTGATGATTATACATCAAGGTACAGTTTTAATAGTTTGTGTTATACTTTCACAGTAAAACAATGTACTATGCATTATGAAACGCATGATAAATTATGCTTTCAAACATTGCTTGGTAACAACTTATCCTGAGAACTCTTACATGTTACAAAAAGTTCACTCTCTGTGCAAGTGAATCACATCGTGCAGAGTTATGTTAAGTTACCAGCATATATAGAGCGCACAAAACCTGAGGGTATCAAGGCACTACCAGAAACCAGCACAAGGTGGAATGACACCAATTCATTCAAAGCCATTCTGGGTAAAAAGCCAAGTTTTTAAGCCTGTTTTTTGAAAATAGAAAAAGTTTTCTCCTCTGCCACATTAAACAGCAGGGAGTTCCATAGCTTGGGTTCTGCTACTGGGTAAGCCCTTCCTCCCCATCTGGCTCTGCGAAATCTAGAAAAACAGTTGTCAGTGTGCGAGTAGAGAATTTGAGAGATCTTGAAGGCACATACCAGTGAAAAATGGCATAAGCTGTTTAGTGTTATTACAATAAAGGTCTTTATGAACATGACACAAGGTCATAAAGGCAATTCTCTTTTGAATTGGGAGCTAGTAAAGGCTGGTCAGACCCTCCCTAATTGAGGCCTGCCTGGGAATGTTCAGGATAAGCCAAGCAGCAGCGTTTTGTGTCACCTGCAGCTTAATAATATCTCTTTCATCCATATTAAGATAGAGGGAAGTACAATAATGGGAGGAAATAAGAGCAACAACAACCATTTGTCATAAATCATTGTGGATGAAAGTGAAAATCTTCACAAGTATTCTGAATAAGTACAAGCAGGAATAATACATAAGACTGGCTTGAATATTGAAGTTCAGGGATTTCTCAACTAAAACACTTAGATTTCAGGCAGACCCCACAGGAGTGGAAAGAGGACCACCCTCCACAGGCCACCAGATATCAGACCATATTGACTTCTCGGCCCCAAAAACCAGCACCTCTGTCTTTCCGGCATGGATTTGTTGCTCATCCCTTTCTCAATGCAGGACTTACACTGCCTAAAAGACTGGGCAACAGAGGTCAAATTGTTGGAAATCGTCACAACAATCTGCATATCCTCTGCATAAGATTAAACTTCCAAGCCAAAGGACCGAACAAGGGCTGCCAAGGGTGCCACATAAATATTAAAGAGTCGGACTCAACACGGAGCCCTGGGCGACACCACACAGAAGACTGAATGCATCAGCCTTGAAATCCCCACAATTGACCACCTGGGCTCTAGCAGTTAGAAAGGAAGATCAGAGACTAAAGGTGCGGCCATCTATCCCAATCTCCTCCAACCGCTGAATCATTCGAGCAGGCCACACCATTTCGAATGCAGTGGAAAAGTCGAGTAGGATTAGAATGGCTGCGCCCCATGATCAACATGGCACTGGATTTAATCAGTTACTGCCACAAGAGCAGCTTCAATGTTGTGGCCGGATCTGAAACCATTTTGTGAGGTGTCCAAGACTCCCTGTAAATCAATAAACTAGTTTCAGATTTTAAAATGTTTCCAGGACTTTGGTGGGAAATGGGAGCAGAGAAATAGGGTGATAGTTCTTAAAATCAGTCAGATCAGCATTGGATTTTTTCAAAAGTTGGGTAGCAGTAGGGCATTTCCAGGCAGGAAACCTGCCTGATTGGAGAATACACCTGAAGATATTTTGTAAATGTTTGCAACACAAAGATCTAGTGGAAACCCTGATTTAGTTCTCAGAAGTAGCTTCTTGGTCTCTTCAGGAGAAATTATAGAATAATCTAACAATTTTTACCCAGTTGAGGCCTTTAAAATGGGCAAGGGGCCTGAGGCAGGTAAGAAATCACAATCTCAAGTGAGTGTGAGATCAAAAAAAGAGTATCGATCATGAGTCTTATTTATTTAAAAATGATCCATACTGTCAAAGAAGTCTTGAGACTTAAGGGCCTGATTCTGCAAAGGAAGAGAGACCAGGTCTTTAATAATTCTGAACAGGCACTTAGACGAATTACTGACAGCCCTCATTTTCTCTCAATAAAAAGCAGATTTTGTGGTAAGTGCCGATCACCACTAGGTAATATATATATATATTACCTAGTGGTGTTCGCCAGTAGGAAGCTAAAGTTAGGACCACGTTTCCATATAATAATCCTTATTTTACTTGCCTATATCTTTGGCACCATTTGACGAATCCTCATGAAATTATCCAAAACAACATGTGCCAGTGATTCTTGTTGCACATGGGAAGTTTTGGGGTGATCTGTCCAGCGTGGGACAAGAATAACGGGGGAATAAAGAATATGCATTCCCAATGTTAATTCCCATAGGACCCTTGAACAGGACTACAGCCCGAACCACTGAACGGAATTACACCAAATGTGGCAGAAAACTAGCTTTCAGTATGCAGATTGTGCCTTTGCTTATTTGATGTCAATATGTTCAGCAGTTTTTGAGATATTATATGGAAAATAAATGTGCATATCTATGGGCGCGTATTAACGTATAATAATGAAAATTACTTTACTGTAAAAAGTATAAAAAATTCACTGAAAAAAACAAAGGTTACAAGGACATTATTATAGTTAAGTTCTGAGTTTACTCGCACAAAACAATATAAACTCAGAAGATATAGTTAGAATTATTTCAAGTAGCTATAATTCGCAGCCTAAAGTAACTATAACTTGTGCCCTTGCCATGCACTGCTAACTACCCCAGATATTAAAGCATCCATGACAACTTTTGTAACATCAATAAAAATAACAATGAAACATTAGCAGTCAAATTATTGGAGAAAACTCTGTGCATGGCATAGTTACCTTAGGTCACGAGTTATAGTTACTTGAAATAACTCTATAGCTGCTGAATTTCTATGGTTTGTGCGAGTAAATTCCTAACTATAACAATGTATAAAAATGTGAAATGAACAAATGAAGAATTATTGTGTTACTCAAATAAACATTTAAAATGTAGAATTAATGGCCCTCATCACAACCCTGGCGGTCGGTGGAATGATAGATGTATTACCACCAACAGGCTGGCGGTACCTACCTCCACTATTATGACATTGACGTTTTGGCCAAAGTCAAACCGCCAATGTACCACACCGACCGCCACAGCGATGGCTGGGCGGCAGTCACTAGGCTCAAGTATTAATATGTACAATGAACACAAATTTCAATTGCTAATTCTTTCATGCTACATGATGGTGTATGATATACATTTAATAAACGTTCTAATAAAGTACAAAATGTTCATTTAATTTACACCCAACATTATATGTAAGCAGCTTCAAAATAATATGTTAGTCAACAACTCATACTTTGAAAAAAGTACATCACTGTAAGGAAAGCTTGATGTCACATCAATTGTTTAGTTAAAATATTTGCATTATCAATATATGGAACGCACATACGAATAGTATTTATCTAAATACAGTGCCACTAAATATATTGCAAAGTGAGAAGTAGTGAATTAGCACCTGTTTTGAGCACGAGGAACTTTTCAAGGGTATACTCTGCAAGTTTCAAAATAAATACAACCCATAATTGCATTTAGTGATATCACATGCAGTCATTATTGTGTGCGTTTTTATTAAGTGACGCATTCATTTGTAAACATGGGACAAATATCACTTGTGTTTTTTAACTCCTAATCTGATGCATCCAATCGACCAGGTGTTAATTAATTAAATGCACCAGCTCGTAATCAGGATGTTACTGTCGTAACCCTTTTCACCTATTATGCCTCTGTGGCCCTCATTCAGAGTGATATGGTGATGTGAATGAATGTGGTAATCTGATTAGTATGCAGTTCTATTCTACTACAAAAACAAGTTAATGCAAACATACCATGAGCAATAATATGATACCTACGGACACAGTTTGTGACTAGGTGTCCAAAGCTTTTGTGCATCTAAACTCTGTTTTGTTGTGCAGGAAACCTTTTCTTGCTGTCTTGAGGAACAATTACATCCTCATCAACTCACACACGCAGTACTTCCTTCTACGAGTAGACAGCAGTATTACTGCTTTCTCATCACCTATATAAAAGTGTTTTCACTTTCTATAGTGAAAGCCTGTAGTGATCTCATAAGACCCCACTAACCCTAAACGCACTTCTTGTGCTTTGCCCTTTTCCTTCCAGGGATCATTGGGAGGGCTGCTCAGGTACTTTCCATTTCTTTCTGGAGGTGCTCACACCCCAGACGTATCCCTTTACTCAGGTAAGAAGTATCTTTTTTAATTCAGTGCAAAGATCTGTGATGTTTCATTTGACACACAAGGATTTTTCCCCCGAATGTAGTTAAATTATGGCAACAGATTCAGGTAGGGGTGTTGAATTCGGCTTGGTGTTCTTCACTCCCGGTGTGGGATCCCATGAGCAAGAAGAATTCCTTTGCAACGTATCAGGACATTTATCTTTCCTGCTTGTGGCAGTGCAGCCTATGCCACTTTGAGCCTCATTATGAGAATGGCAGTAGGACGAGCTGACTGCCAAACTTGCGGGGAGGACGCTGCCATCAAGCCTGCGGAGGCCCCCCAGTTGATTACAATGTTCCCACATAGCTGACCAGCAGCAACACTGTATTACGACATTCCCGCCAGGCTGACTGGCAGGAACAGTGCTACAATATTGGCCTCAGCTCGCCGAGGCCAATACTGTAGCACACCAGCACCCTAGGAAAGTGCACTGTCTGCAAAACAGACAGTTTGCATTCCAAGGGTGCGGGCAGGGGGGCCCATACACTGCCCATGCCATGTTGTGTTGCCCCCATATCATCTGGCACTGGCTTTCTGTCAGCCTTTTCATGGTAGGGTCCCTGCCATGAAAAGGCTGGTGGAAAGTTGAGTTCTAATCAGCACAGTGGCGCTGAGCTGAATCCATCTTCCCTAAAGCAGGGTTCAATTTTTGCCTACCCTAATCCTGTGGTGATAACATCAGATATCAGTACTCAGGATTGGAGGCAGTTCTGGGCACTCTGTCTTTACAGGACAGCTAGGAAATTCACAAGAAAAGTAGGTCATCCAATAGGAGAGAACTTATGGTGATCTGGTGAGCAATTCAGGGATTCACTCCTCTCCTGCGGTGCAGTCCATTATTAATAAGAACAGACAACACATAAACCATGCCCTATCTAAATTATCAGATTGTGACAGGCGTTCTTTCATTCACTGAATCAGCACTTTGTCAGACTTGTTCATGGGGGTAAATCGAATCTGTTGTAGCTGAGAGCAGTGTATATCAGAGGAGTTCTAAATTGGCAAGTGCATTATCTGAACAGAGGTTTTCATGCTCCCAGGAGTTTATTTTGAGACCAGTAACTTCCAGCAGGTATGCCAGAGATGGGAAATTCCTCTGTTAGATCTATTTGTCCCAGCACCTGAGCTGCCTCTCAAAACTTAATCCCAGTCAGCAGGAATAGATGCCCTGGCCAGCCCTTGGCAGGATGGATTCATTTGTTCATTTCCCCCAAACCTTCAGATTTTCAGACTACTAGCATGGTTACAGAGAAATCCAGTGGGTATCATATCTGTCCTTCCATACTGGAAGAGAAGTTCTTGGTTTCCAGGAACTCTGATAGTTGGCAGTGTCAGAACTCTGAATTCTTCGTCTTTCTCCTCCTCCTCTGAGACATCCTCCTCTTCCTCTGGAGTCCCTTTCTCAGTTAAATCTCTGGATTTTGACATTAAAAGGCTGGGATTCATAACAAAAGGTTTTTAATTCACAATGGCTGTAAGACCTGGCATCCATGGCATAGTTTCCCCCAATGTATTTGCCTACTGACCTACTGTTTGGCTAACCTCGTTTTTGCTGACTTTAGGACTCTGGGCACTTTACCACTGCTAACCAGTGCTACATTGCAAGTGCTTTCTGTTTAAAACATGGTAACATTGTTGAATCTGCAATTGCAATACTTAAGTTACTTATAAGTCCCTACTACCTGTACCCAGGGACTATAAATTTAATGCTTCTGGTGAGCCTCCATTGTTGATTGTACCACCCACTTCAGTATCCCTTTAAACATGGCTCAGGACTGCCATTGCAGAGCTTGTGTGTGTAGTTCTAAACTGCCATGTCAACCAGAAAGACAACACTTTTGTCACAGCGAAACCTTCCTTTTTAATGCATATAGATCATCCCTAAAGTAGGCCCTGGAAAGCCCCAAGGCACGGTACAGTGTACTTAAGAAATAGGTCATGTACTTGTAAGTTTTACATGTCCAGGTAGTGAAGAACTCTTACATTTGTTTTTCACTACTGCAAGACACTTCAATTTGAATAGGCTGTGTCCTGATCCCACAAAAAGGGCTTCAATACTCTCTGTAGTGAGTCTAGAGCCACAGCAGGAAGGGCATGGACTTTGTGCACTTCAAAGGCCTCTCTTTGAAGTCACCCCCATTTCAAAGGCACAACTGGGTATAAGAACTGGTCTTATGACTCCACCAAATCAGTACACGTCTTGACCTAAGGATTCTGTCAGGAAGAAGGACTGATGTGCTGCTGAAGGGACTGTCACTCCGTTAGAACCTGCTGGACTTTGCTGAACCTCTGCTCTGCTGTGCATTCCCTGCTGCCCTCCTTGCCTGGGAGTGAGAAGGATTGGATCTGCACCTCCAAATCCCCAGAACCAAATTGACTCCAAGGGTTTGCTGGCTTGCCTCCTGCTCTGAAGTCTCAGAGACATCAAAACCTTCACTTCATTCTGCAACAGCACCTGAATTTCGCTTGCTGCAAGTCTTGCCCTGCCATGTGGTGCCAATCCAGTCTTGGGCCCTTGGAAGTGAGTATAAAGTGCTGAAACTGCCAGAACCTGAGCATCGCTGCTTTTGCGCAAATCTGACCTAACGAATATCCTTCAGCAATTGAACCTCTGGTGGCAAGACTTTCTAAGTGTCTCTCTCTCTTATATGTCTCAGGAAAAGACATATTTTTCCTTCTTGGGATTTACCCTTAGCATTATTGGTTCTTCAGTCCCCTCCTTTTGAGCCATTAAGGGACGTATCAGAGAAGTTCCTTACTCTAAAGGTTCTTATTTATGTAGCTATTACTGTAGCTAGGAGAACTGGGGATCTTGTGGCTTATACCTGTTACCACCTTTATCTTAGGATTTGTCCAGATAGGATGATCCTTGCCTTAGACCCAAAATTCCTTCCCAAAGTAAACTCTAAGTTTAAAAAAGATCAGGATATATATCTCCCACTATTGAATTCTGACTTTCCTTGCAAAACTCAGGTGCTCATTCCAGGTTTGGCGGTCACACCCAAAGACCGCTGTGCAAAAGGCAGCCGAAACTCAGCCAGCGATTGGGGAGTGAAGCCCACTGTATCATGAGTGACCAACACAAAACCGCCAAATTTTGATCGGAAAAACAGTACTGCCAGCCAAGACGATGGAAAGAAGGAGGTGGTTGCCCCACCACCACTGCCACACTGAGAAAATGCAACCTGCCAAATTCCGATACACAAATCAGCAACGTGGAAACCAACACAGCGGTAATCCATTGGCGGTCCAAACCGCTGCGTGAAAATAAGTAGCCACCACTGCAGCAACACTGCACCAGATAAGAGAACACCAATAGCAACACCTGAAACACATACACACCCCTGGCCACAGCACTACAAACAACCCCCCCCACACATACCCAGAACCCTTTGCAAATAGAAACCCAGATAGAGCGAGAGAAGGACACACTGAAAGGATGCACTGCACATAGATACCACAGGCACTATCACACAAAGCACACAGCACACAACACACCACTGCACACAAACACCACAGAGCACACGCACATATCATTACACATATTCACTACCTGCCTGTCCATTGCCAGCGGAGCACCCACTGCAGGAAGCGGTGGGAGGACCTGCGTCGCTGGGACCGGAAGACTGTAGAGGCCCGGCTGGGGACGGCCTACCAATGTGGGAGGGGTGAACATCAGACCCTGACTCCCCTAATGGCCCACATACTGGTGGTGGCGTACCCTGATTTGGATGGTCGCTTGAAGGCAGCACAGAAGCCACAAGGCGGTAAATGTTTATTGTCAGGTCACTACTGCATGTTTGTGCACAGTCACCCTCCTTGGACTTGGAATGCATGTAGTCAGATGTGATATAGGGAATATACAGTCCTGGTTAGTGTGTGATCGATGCTATGTTGAGCCATGTAGGATGAGTAGTGGTGTTACAGTGACACATGTTCTGCTGTAGGTATGGGTCTCTCTAGTCTGCTACCATGTCAATGGCTGCATCCTCCACCTCTGCGTGTACTGTAGTAGTTTGTGTTGGTCATGATGGCACTGTATATGGGTAATGACAGCCATGTTACGAGAGGGTTGAAATTGCATCACTTCCTACATCAATGGATCCTCTGTACCACATGTGCTCCTCACATCCCTGTCAGTTAGTAAGTGTCTGAGTCCCTCTCTGCTTAGATTTATATCATCCTGAAGTGGATGACATGTGATTGGTTATAGTCCAGGGCTTGATTCTAGGAGTAGTCATTTTGGCAATGATGGGCATGTAGGTGTCTCCATGCAGGGGTTTGGTCTGCAGGGTTGTAATGGGTTTGGACATAGCTTGCATGATTCTTTTTGGTAATGACTGCTAAATTGTGCAATGTTTGGCAGGCAGGGACTGTTATCTGTATTGTTTTTATGTGAAGTGGAAGTGTGGGTTCTAATATGTTCCTCCCTTTCTCTTTCTGCCACCCTCCTTTTCTCTCTCCTCCTCTCTCTATGTGTGCATTAGCATCATCTGATGAGGGAGGAAGGGCACCGGTGAGTGGGGATGCTACAGCCCACGTGACCCACGAGGCAACCAGCAGTGAAGCTGAGGGGACCTTTAGGACGGAGGGAGAGGGGAGCACCACGGTGGAGACTGGGGTTACCACAACGTCTGACTCAGATTTCTCCTCTGATGGTGGCTCCCTGGCAGTGATGGACCCTTATGGTACCACACCAACACCATTGTTGTTCACCACCCTCCTTTCCAGCACCGCCCTCCCTGTAGCACCCCACCCAGTTGGCTGTGCCCACTTACCCAGGAGGGTGGGCGTCTCCTTCGCTGCAGGCACCTCTGCCCCTGTCCCTTTCAGCCCTGCTGCCCTCAATGAGGAGGCTATTTACCTCCTGAAGGCCATCTCCGTGGGGCAGACAATGATCATGATTGCCATCCAGGGACTGGCATCCCAGATGCAGCAGACCAATGCGTTCCTGAAAGGCATTCATGGTGCATTGCCTGGCCTCCAGAGATCGTTTCAGGCTCTCACCTCCTCGTTGACGGCAGCCAGTGTCCCTTCATCTTCCGAACCCCCTCCATCTACCTGTTCCCAATCAACATGCCCTCTCCCTACACCCGTCCATGGCACACCAACACACATTCATACACCCAGTACAACAGACAAGGTGCGCAAAGACAGACATGGGCATCACAGACGTTCACACAGGCACACATCTGCAGACACAACAACAGACACTTCTCCCACCACCTCCTCCTGTACAGTCACATCTCTCATACCTGCCAAAACAGCACCATCACACACTGGTCCTGCTGTCATTCCTGTCATCCCCACAATCACCACAATAGCAGATTCACAGTCACACACCCCACACACCACATCCGCACACACCATGACTACCTTCTCTGCCACCTGCAGCACATCCACCTTACTTGCACACACCACCTCATCATTCACTCGCACATTACCCATTCCCTCTCCCTGCTTCTCTGCCCCCAAGAAATGAATATGTACACACTCACCCACCAAACATTAAGCCACCACACACATCCAGACACTGCACACACCAGCATCCACGTACAGCGACACATCAGACGAGCACTCCCTCTACCTCCACTCCCAACCCTCAATCGTGTGTCCGCCCCGTGTACCTAAGAGAGTTTTCCTTGCCGCCCTTGACCTCTTCCCTACTCCTCTCCCACCCCATCTTCCCCGTAAACAGCTTGTCTCCCTGCCCCTCTCAGGCCCTTCCACCTCCCATTCCTTGGGTCCTCCCTCTGGTGTTTCTCCTGCTCCTCCTCCCAGCAAAAAATCCACCCCTCCCACTGCCAAGGTCACCCCTACTAAGCCCAAGCCAAAATGTGCCCCTTCCACTTCCAAGCCTCCCCCACCACCCCCACACCCCTGAGGTGCCTGCCTGTCCCATTGCTGCCCCTATGTAGTAGAGGCCTAGCTTCAGTCAGGAGTCAAGTTGGTCCATTCTTCATGGACAATGTGTCCTGCAAAATTAGACATTTCAACTTGCCATTGCCACCTTTGTATATAGTTTTTTGTTACAATACAACTTCCACATTGATGTGGTTGGCAAGATGAGATGCTTGTCCTGGTTTCCTTCAATATTGAGGTGTGACATCTGTATACAAAGCTGTGTGGTGTGTGTGTGGAATGTGTCTCTGTTGTTGCATGCGCTTTGTAGATGGTTTGGACCATGGGGATGTTGTGATGTGTGTGTCTGCTTGTTTGTGTGTTTGTATGGGGTGTTGTGTGCGTCCTTGTGTCTAGTGCTGGATGTGTGTATTTCCTTGATTGTTGGTTGTACGTGTTGTGTCAGCTGTATGTTTGTCTGTATGTGTGTTCACAGCTATTGATTGTGTTTCATTGCTAAATGGAGTTCATGGTGTGTGTGCATCTGTGGTGTCGCACAACGTGCCGGTCTAATCCATCACTGAGATGTTTGTGGGGTGGTTGTCGTTGTGTGGTTATGGGTGTGTTGGTGGTGTTGTTGTGCATTGTGCTGTATGTTTGGCACATATCTGCATGGTTTGAGTGTGTATTGGGTATTTGACATTGAGGTATGTTGTGTGTGGCCTTCACTGTGTGTGTGGGGTATGTGTGTTCTGTATGGGAGTGTATCACTGTTATTTCCCTCCCCTCTGTGCTAGGTATACTTATGGTTGTCGTCTTCGTTGTTGGTAGAGCTCCTGAAGGTGAATGGCAAGCTACAACGCTGGGAAGACTAGCAGTTCATTTGCCATGGTGGCCACGGCAGCGTCTCTGTGCCTCGAGGTGGGTGTTTGCATTTATACTTTCTGTTTCCGCTAGGTTTTTCATGGCAGGATGGCCCCATCGGGTATCCTGGCGGAGTGGTTACTCGGAATATGGAGGGCCGGAGGTTGTCTGCCTCCTGCCTGAAGTTGTCTTCCGCTGGCGGATGCGGCTCGTCGGCTGTGGCGGGGCTGGCTGTGAGTTGTCTGTAGTGCATTGGATTCACCACGTTACTCGTTATTTGGCTGTCTGCACCCCCACCCTGCCAGCAGTCACAAGACCACCATCGGCGTGGCGGTTTGGTTACCGCCAAACTCAGAATGAGCACCTCAGTCTTACTCTTAACAATCATTACATTTTGTAAGAGATATCATTTGATGTCTCAGGAGATATCAGAAATATACAAAGTTAGTTAGCCTTTTTTAAATTTTGGGCCTACCAGGAGAGGTGAGAAACCATAGTCAGCTATGTTATCTAGATGGGTCAAGTCAGTAATATTAATTGCCTATGAAGACAACAATAGTGATATTCCTGCTGAATTCAAAACTCATTCCACAAGAGGAATAACCACATCTTAGGTGTAATGATCTTGAATTTCCATGGTGGAAATATGTAGGGCAGCAACTTGGCCTACTCCTTCTACAATTGTTTCTCATTATAGATTAGTTGTTGCTCAGCAGGTCTGAGTTAGCTTTTGGTTCTTCAGACATTAATTAAGGGGCAGATTTATGGAAAGTGGCACTGCACCGATTGCAGCACCACTTTCCCTGCGCCCCTTAGCACCCCCCTACCGCCGGCATGTGTGGGCGGTATCTGAAATACGGCACACCATGGTGCAGGGTAGGGAGCAATAGCATAATTTTTCATGACGCTATTGATGTACTCTGCCGGAGTAGCGCCAAAATGTTGGCGCTACTCCAGCAGAGTACATAGGGGCCCATTCTAAAGAATGGAAGCCCCCTTTAAATGCTTGCTCTTGAGCAGGCGTTCAAAGTGCCATAAAAAATGGCGCAAGGACATCTCATAGATTTCCTTGCACCGTTTTCTGGCTCCCCTAGCAGGGGAAGAACCCCTTTGCATGCATTATGCCTGGTGCAGGCATAATGTAGCCCAGAGGGTTACAGAGTGGCGCAATGCATGCAGTACACCACTTTGTAAATACAGTGCAGGGATTTTGGCCTTGTTGGGCCACATTAACGTAAAAAATAATTACGTTAATGTGGTGCAAGGTGGCGCTAGGGCATTATAAATATGCCCCTAAGAGTGCATTAGCAGTTGACTCATTTCTCTTTGTGCTTTCTTTTTTATCTATTGCTTCAGGATGTTTCAAAGAGGTTTGTAAAATAATACAAAATACTACCTACTTTATACTATTGAATGAGTGTATCTTTTCTTGTTTGTCCTTGCTTTTTGGCTGATGAGGAATTCTAGCTTGGGCAGACCTCACAGACGTGTAGAATGAGACAAGTGTGGGGATGACAAGGTAATCCTTGGATTGCTTACTGGTAATCTTTATTACTCTGAATAATTCTCACTCGCCCCAGTACTTACGATCCACTGTCCCTCCCTCCTTGAAGGGCTTGCTATGAACAGGAAGTGAGGCTAGGAAATTGGGGTCTTATGAGACCAGTACAGGTTTTAATTATAGAACGTGAAGAACATTTTGAAATAGGTGAAGAGGGAGCAGCAATACTGCTGTATACTCATAGAAGTACTGAAACAAGTGAGGATGACACTGAGTAATGAGGATTACTTGTTAGTAATCCAAGCATTCCTGATACAGATTTCTATATTTGATCCTGAAATTGTAATTCAGGAGTACTGGAATTCATCTGCCAATGTGGTGTAATTCTATGCTGTCAAATGCAGGGTTCAGGGCAGGTTTAGAGACATATCCGCACATCACTGGGAGCACCTCTCTGTCCCAGTGTGTGTGTGGCTCGAGAGATTGAGATTTTGCCCCATGCTGGCCCTGCCAATGGACCTGCATTGTGGGGAGGTTGGCACACTCACCTGCAGGTGTTTCTCACTTGTCTCTCCTTCACCCCTTCATAATCTGTGGATAGAGATTCCAGGCACAAGGAGGTCCACTTGGAAGTCTGATCGTGAGGTTCTGATGAAGCTTCTCTGTGACTGTGCCATTTTAACTGCTCCTTGCCCCCTCACTGATCCTCCTTAGGATACGGTAGAGCTTCCAGGGGTGGTCCCTCCGCTATGGTGGACATGCGACGCCACACTGATGAAAAGCATTAAAAAAAGAATAATAAAAGTATATTTTTATCTCCTTATTTTTCTGCCTTCGTGGGGCGGGCCAGCCTCCTCCACATCAAGTGGCAGAGGAGTGGTATGTGTGCTTTTAAGTGCGCAAGTCAGTTTGGCCATCCGTCCGAGGCATGCGCACTTAGAAACTCTCCACAGGCTGTATTTTACTGCTGGGTGGAGACCAAGTGCAGTACCCCACTCACTCCCTGAGCAGCATTTCTGCCCACTCAGACCAATCGCGGCACTTCTTTTATGCTGTCTAACAGCATGGGAAAAGCGTTTGGTTGGAGAGGGAAGCACACAAGACGAGGAGGCTGGTGGGAGAGGTGGATCGCGGAGGAGCAGGTAAGTCTGTTTATTTTTTAAATGGCCCTCCGCGTCACCACTCTGGGCACTGCCCCCCCCAATTCCACCCTTTCCTGGCAGCAGCCGCGACTGAGAGCTTCATCTGTTTATGACTCTGAAGGTGCCTGACAGCTGGTAATAGAAGAGCCATGCTTGAGAATACAGGCTAGTGACCCACTGACTGTGGTGAGCCTTCCTATTGCTGCCCCTTAACTCTGTTGCCCTCTCAGACTTGCTGTCTGTTGCTTGGACTCATATGACTTTTCTCCTTGGCCAGTACAAATGATGTTCACAAGGCATTCCTCCCACTGTCTGACTGTGCTGTAGTGTGACAGTGGAGATGATGTAGCCAGAGGAATTTCCTGCTGATCTTCGGTTAGGACTCTGAAGAATGCTCAAATGTAAAGGTTTTCCTGATCACTTAACTTGTCCTACACTGATTCCAGTATTCAGTCAGTAATAGCATTTCCAGGACTGAGTAATTTGCCAGTGCTTCTGATCCTTAGCATGCATACATAAACTGACAAACAACAGACCAAAATATAAAAATATACTATATTAAACCAAGGAGCAGTTGCATTCAACATTGGATATGTCGATGAAGATAGGACCGCTGTCACTTTTATGGATGTCATTCTTCAAGCAATTAGGAACACCCATAGTTCACTTGAGGGAAAGATTGGTTGGTGGATCTGGGACAACCCCTTATTTGCTAGGATAGCCTATGTGTGGTGGGTTGCATCACTGAGGCAAAGGTCTGCATCTCAGTCACTGAAGATGGGGTCTGTGGGGTTGTGACAAGGGCATTCTGTAGGAAGCTGGCCTGTTGTGTGGTGGATACCTAAGTTTCTTACACTTTATACCAGCTCCAGGTATCCCCTATTAGTGTAGTGTAGGCAGTGTCTAGAAGCTAGGCTCTCTAGAGGTAGCTGTGAATGAGCAGCTAGGACTTATCTAGGAGACATGCAAAGATCATGCAATACCACTGAAGTCACACAGCACTTACACACATGAAAGAATACACCCAGGGGCATATTTATACTCTGTTTGCACAGAATTTGCATCAAAATATGTGACGCAAATTCAGTGCAAACCTAACACCATATTTATACTTTGACGCCCGACCCCGTGAACGTCAAAATTCAGCAGTGTGCGTCATTTTCTGGATGTGGGAAACCGCCTTGCGTTAATGACATGCAAGGTAGGCGTTCCCGTCCAAAAAATGACTTTACAGCATGTGTGCCTTATTTATACTCCTGCGTCATTTTGACGCACAGGAGGGAGCGGGCCTTAGAAAACGTCACCCAGCCTTGTTTGATCAGTTTTTTAAGGCCTGGGTGAGGGCAGGCATTAAGGGACCTGACCATGGAAGCAGTCCACAGGTGCCCTTCACTGCCCCCAGGGACACCCCCTGCCACCCTCCACCACCCCTGAAGGACACCCATGGATGGGGGACCCATCCCAGGTAAGTAGAGGTAAGTATTTTTTCTTTTTTTTGTGGGATCTACATGCCACTGTGCCCAATGACCATGCCCAGGGGACAGGAGTCCCCTGGGCATGGCCATTGGGCAGGGGGGCATGACTCCTGTCTTTACTAAGACAGGAGTCATTCCAATGGGGGTTGTGCATCAAAAAATGGCGCAAGTCCAGTTAGAGCCATGATTTTTTACTCTAACCTGACCTGCACCATTTTTTGACGCACAACCCTCATTCTTCCCTATGCCTGCGCTGCCCGGTTAGAGTCATTTTCTTTTACTCTAACCAGCTCGCATCACCAGCTAACGTCAATCCATAAATAAGGCGCCCGTCTGGTGCGTTGGAATGGCGTTAGCCGGCAGTACATTTTTTGACGCAAATAAGCGCTGGCTGGCATCAAAAAGTATAAATATGGGCCTCAGTGTTGCAAAAATAAAGGTACTTTGTTATGGTAACACAACACCAAAATTACTATAGAGGCAATACTCCCTTAGGAAGTAAGCAATAAGTTATACACACTAGTTGTCAGAAATAGGCATAAGAATAGTTAGAAAACAGTGCAAATAGTGTAAAACACAATAGAGAAAAGTGGACCTAGGGGGAGCACAAACCATATACTAAAAAAATAG
Organism: Pleurodeles waltl; assembly: GCF_031143425.1. Taxonomy (NCBI): domain Eukaryota; kingdom Metazoa; phylum Chordata; class Amphibia; order Caudata; family Salamandridae; genus Pleurodeles; species Pleurodeles waltl. Next base: position 734,457,215 of record NC_090447.1, on the reverse strand, counting down.
AATGCAAGAGTGTCACCCCATCCAGGTAAGTGGAGTGTATAGAGGGTCATTGAGAGTACTAGGAAAGCACAAAGGTAAGTACCACAATACCCCCCAACAACCAGGAAAGCTTGAGTAAATTCCTAGAATTTCCCCAGAACACCCACTTAGAAGAAAAGAAGAGAATTGCAAAACCCAGAGATGACTGCAAGAAGCCAATGGTGGATTCCTGGAGAGGAAGACCTGTGGAAAGAGGGGACCAAGTCCAGAAGACATAGCAGAGTCAGTGGGGGCAGGAGCCCCTGCCCACCAAACTGAGGATTGCAGGAGTAGGTCGGCGGTGAAGAAGGAAAGCCAGCACTGAAGCCCTGGAGTCGGAGATGAGTTCCTGGAGGATGCAGGTGATGTCCCATGCCATAACAAAGATTGCAATTGTGTTTGCGTGTCTGAATTCCACCAACAAGCCTTGGCACAAGCAAAAGTCATGGTTGGCAGAAAGTGGTGCTGCCGGGGACCAGCAAGGCCCAGGAGGACTCAACCCAGGAGGGGGAGTCAGAAGGGGCCCTCAGCATTACAGAGAGCCCACAGAAGCACAGGCAGCATGCACAGAAGTCTCACAGGATGGGGACACAGAAGGTGCAAAAGGAGCCAATGCAGCACTACAAAAAGGAGTCCCACATTGCAGAGGAGTCACTCAGGGAACTGTGCATCACAGGGAAGAGTGATGGGGCTGGAGCTACATGAAGACTGAAGACCCCTTGGAAGAAATGCCAACAAGCCTTGGCAGCTGCAAAGGACGCAGTGCAAGGGAGTACTTTTCTGCTTGGGAAGGCAAGGGCTTACCTCCACCCAAGTTGGACAGCTGGTAGAGAAGACCATCTGAACCACTTCTGATCACCACCCACATTGCAGGATCCACGCAGCTTATCAGGAGAGGGGATCCATGCAGCTGATCGTTGTTGCTGTTGGTGCCTGCAGATGCAGGGGAGTGACTCCTTCACTCCAAGGGAGGTTCCTTATTCTTTCCTGTGTAGACTGAAGATGGGCTGTCCTCAGAGCATGCACAACTGGGGAAATGTTGCAGAAGCTGGAAGGACACAGAGAAACAATGTTGCAGGCAAAGTCTTCATCTTTGTTGCAGATTGTTGGGTCCTGGAGTGTCCAGATGCAGTTTCTATGGTCAGAAGTTGAAGTAAGGGATGCAGAGGAATCCTGCTGGAATCTTGCAAGCCGAATCTGAGGAACCTCCCAAAGGAAAGACCCTAAATAGCCCTGAAAGGGGGATTGGTCACCAAGCTGGTTGACCATCTATCAGGAGGGGGCTCTGATGTCACCTGCCTGGCCTGGCTACTCAGATTCTCCCAGAGTTCCCTGCCAACCTTGGATTCAAGATGGCAGAACCCATGGACCCTCTGGAGGAGCTCTGGGCACCACCCCTGGGGGGGGTGATGGACAGGGGAATGGCCACTCTCCTTTCCATTGTCCAGTTTCGCACCAGAGCAGGCAATGGAGGTCCTTTAACCGATGTAGACTGGTTTATGCATGGAGGGCACCAAATGTTCCCTTCAACGCACACCAGTGGCTTGAGGAGGCTACCCCGCCCAAGCCATGTAACACCTATTTCCAAAGGGAGAGGGTATAAAACCCTTCTCCCAAAGGAAATCCTTTGTTCTGCCTTACTGGTCTCGAGCTGCTTGAGCAACAGAAGGGCAGAAACCTGTCTGTGAGGTGGCAGCAGCTGGGGCTGCCTGGAAAACCTCAGCAGTCTGTAGGAGCAATGCTGGGGTCTTCTAAGAAGCCCACAGAGTGCATGGAATTATATAACCAATGCATGCAAAAGTATTGGGGTATGATTCTGACATGTTTGATACCAAACATGCCTAGGCTCGGATTTACCATTATGTAGCTGGACATAGGAAGTGACTTATGTCAGTACACGTGTAAAATGGTGTCCCGCACCCGACAAAGGGGCAAGAACATTAAAGGTTGGGTGGTGAGTTCCTTTTTGCCGGAACCAGTGAGACCATCACTGGCTACAATGTTGAATTTACCAGAAGTGGCTGGACATTTGAAATGAGGATCGTGTAAGATGTGTGCACAGTGTTTAGAGACAAAGGTATTCAAATATAAACATCTTTCAGTGAATCTGTAGGAACAGACAAACTGTAATAGCAGCAATGTTATTTATGTTATTCAGTGTCCCTGTGACCTACTATATGTTGGTCAAACAAGACAAAAAGTGAAAGTACGTATTATGCAACATTGTAGCCAAATACGATGCAAAACTCAGGGGGCTCCTTTGGTTGATCATTTCATCACATTAAATCATCCGGCTGAATCGTTGAGATGGCTTGTATTGGAGAGAATTAAGGTAAATGTACGAGGGGGGAACCTTTCGGATAACCTTAATTTAAGGGAATGCAAATGGATTCATGTTTTGGATGCGGTCTCCCATGGTCTAAACGAATATGAGAGAATAGCAAGACAAACGGCTAGTTTGTCGAATGGTTAAAGTGGTTGGAGTTATCTAGGCTGCTACCCTATCTGAATATGTACAGAAAGGAGCTGTTGGCTCCAAAATCTTTTTGAAATATTAGATCTTGTGCAAATGAGAACTAGTTTTGTGCTAATTCCCCATATTGGGGAATAGAATACACGTTTCTATTAAGTAACTTTATTAATAGATCCTCATATTGGAATTGTGCTATTTGTGTGTATATGTGACTAAGATCTGGGAAATCCTTTGGAAAGAGGTTGGGTTCTCTTTAAACTGTGATGATAGGTCTTGTGATCACCCCCTAGCGCGGCGGTGTAGGGGAGGTGTACACACTTCGGACAAATCTGTCTGACGAATTATAGGAATGACGTGTAGGTAGAGGTGATTCCTTTGGCTTCTGGTTGTGCCCTTTGGTTGTGCATGTGCCGGATCAAGATATCTTAATTCAATATGAGGGGCTACTTCCGCATTTTTGCGTGCTGATGCGTAGACATCTGTACGCGTGTGCGTATTTAAATGTCTAGACTGAACGCATCGGCTTTCTAGTGAGCGGACTGATTTAGACGAGTTTTGTTGAGTGAAAAGGTGAGCTGCCTGGTCTTGTGGTTATCGTTTGAGATTGTTGATGCGATATTGAAAGATACCACATGGGTGGTTAAATCACCCCCCAGCACGGCTGTGTTGGGGAGGTGGACACGCGCCAGATAATTTAGTCTGGTTTGTGACAGGTGTGACGCAAAGGTAGGAGGGAATTCCCCTGTTCCATAGATGTACCTTTCGGACGTGCAGGCACTGGTTTGAGACACTATAATCTAATCAGGAGGGGCTACTTCCGCATTCTGGGTGCGTCGGCGCGCTGACATCTGTACGTGCTAGCATTTAAACGCAGAGTCTGACCGCATCGGTTGTTTAGTGAGCAGAGGTTTTCAGACACGTTTTGCCGAATGAAAGGTGAGCCATCTGGCACTGTGGATGCCCGATATTAATAATTAACCTCCAGTACCGGAGAGAGGCTGGGAACTGTTTAGGAAATAGAGAAATATTTGGCTCTGTTTAATATTGGACATCTAGTATTTGAAAGAGGTTTAGCTTATATATGGGTATTAGGTTGAGGAAATTATACAAGTAATCTTTGGTATTTGTTCAAGGTTTCGCAATTGGAGCAGAGGTGGTACCTTGTAAGAGTATAAAGAAGTAGTAAGGATGCCTAAATTTTGAAAATAAATGTGGACTATATGAATGAAGGTAAGAGTTGAGTTTGTATGGTGTTTTGCTTTCCTTATCTTATGACCGACCTGACAAAACTTCTCTGGAATGCACTTCTTAGTTTAAAGAAGACATTTATTATTACTTCACCATGAGGTTTCTGAGAGGCGAGATTAGTGGGTTGGAAGCACACGTTTAAAAGTAGTCGCAGCAATGAAAGCAAAATATATCAAAGTACTTCTCAATTGCAATGTACACAGCAAATACATGTAATTATACTATAGTATAACTTCAAAGCAAAGAATAAAAGTCAAAATGTCATCACCGTAGGGCCTATCACTGCTCGTCATCCTTCTCATGCCTGCAAGTTGATGACTCCTGTTCAACTGCGAGAAAGGGATTTTCCACCCAAACGGGAGGTCAGGCAGCTGACGTCCGCTCCTGACTGAAGACCTGGAAAAGTCCCCTCGCGGCTGCCCAGGGACACCGGAAAAAGCCTGCTGACAGGCCCCTTAGTCAAAACATCCTGGCTCAGTGGGGGAACCGAACAAGAGTTTGGAGAGTGGCCAAGTCTCCAAACTTCGCTCATTCCCAGGCTGGATAGAGAGGTAAACACAAAATATACGCTCTCTTATCACGTTAGGGTTCGGTGTGAAATCAATATGAAAAGCAGAGCTTGGAAAAACACAGCTCATCTGCAATGTCTCAACTGCAATGTCAAACTCCACGTTAAAGCCAATAGGCAGCTAACCTAAATACCAAATGTAATGTCTAATGCCACATTAATGCCAATAGGCAGCTAAAATAAATACAGAATGTAATGTCTAATGCCAAGTTAAAGCCAATAGGCAGCTAAACTGAATACAAAATGTAATGTGCTACTGATGAACATTGAACAACTAATATGCGCAGAGGAGAAACACAAAGTCATTGGTCAAACACAATTAAGGGCATAACATCTCCACCCTATGACCAAAGACTTTTGTTTACATTCCTCTTATTTCAAACAAAAACAAAAAACAAAAACATTATAAGCAAATCAGATTTGAATGATAAAAGCAATCACTGTAAAGCAATGGAAGTGGATTAACATATTGATCTCATAACCTTTCAAATCAGATACATCTACAATGAAAAGACTGAAACTTATATACTCTGATTGGGATAATAACTGATTGAATAGTGTCTCTAAAACAGCAAGTTGATGTAGCATGAGGTGCACGGTCCAACTGAAAGATTTGCTGGAATGTAAGTGAAAGTCAGGTTTCCACACGAAAAAAAAACACAGACAGTTAACTGGCAATGTTGCTTAGTTCTACTGGAAGAATATAATAAAACAAGTTGACAAACTTTATATTGATCCCATGTAGAACTTGAACTGAAGGCGCCAGTAGCGCAAAATGGATCCATGGGGTTTGTACTTTAATCAATCAGGTTCAGGTTGGGAGTGCGGTCCCTCCCCCGACCCCACACGCAAACACCCGAAAGGAGACCACACAGCACACTGATGGTCAGTGGCAAGTCGTGGTAGGATCTGCAAAAGAAAAAAGTATGACTTTTCTTGCAAATAACATTTGTCATCTGGAATATGTTCCCATTTTTCCTGTCCTGGTTTCATGATCAACAGAACATTGTTGTGGTCCTTTGCTATAATTTCTGCAGGTTCTGGAGGTTCACCTGTGGATGCAACCCACACTTTAGCACTGAGGTTTTTATCTGCTGCACCACAGCTTCCCTTTCCTTGCAGTGTCAGAAGGGCTGGGGCAGACCCCTTCTTTACCAAACCTCCATTCACTGCACTTATGACAAGTTGGGCAATTCTGTCTCCAATCTGTATGAATGAATCAGATTATCTCCTAGTTATCAGCATCATTTTGATTTCTCCCTGGTAATCTGCAGCAATCACTCCCCCTAAAACCTGATCAACTTGCCATATCTGTCCTGGTAACTTTCCTCTCCCCAGCTGATCTTTGACTGTTTGTGGGACAGATCTTTGTTGTACGTGCTGACAAATAGGACATTGCAAAATCACAGTTTGTATCAAATCTAGGGGAATGTGCATCTCTCTAATCTCTGACCATCTGTAAGTGGCTTTTTCTCCCAGATGTCCACATTTCTGGTGCACCCACTTAGCCATCCCCACCAAGTCAGAATTCTGGCTGGACACTTCTGTCTCTGAAATTTTGGTTTTAACATCTGCAAGGGAATTGAACCAGTTATGTACAAGCCATGTGGAATACCAAAAGGCTAATCCATTGGCAGTGAACTAAGAATCAGTGTAAAAATGACACGTCTCAAGCAGCTCTTGCTTTAAAGTCTGACACACATTGTACAACTCTGCATATTGGTTACTTTTTCCTTCTCCTGTGGTAGGCAACAACTTTTCAGTAACTGGATTGTATAACACTGCTTTCCACTGTCTTTTAGTATTCATGCATTTCAATGAATTATTAGTCAAACAAACACGCTTTCTATCCTCAGGGGACAAGATTTCAAATGGTGCACTCAATTTCGCTGGTAACTCTTTTACCAGTGGTACCTTCTGCACCCTCTCCTCATCCTGTAAAGGGACTTGTGACACCTGTTCCTGTAGGGCTGAAGTGACTTGAGCCCTGTTTTGTATGTACCAGATCCAGTATATGATACTAGCCTCCTGTGCCTGTCCTATACTGTGAGATTTAGGTGAACTCATCACCCACTGCATGATTGATAGTTCAGGTTTCAGAATTACATTATCATTTAATGTCATTTGCTCAGTATTCACTAGAGCCCAATAACAAGTCAAAAGCTGTTTTTCAAAAGGAGTACAGCGCTCCACAAAGTCAGATAGTTTTCTAATCCAATGTTCCAGGGGCACCATTGTCCTCCCCTGTCTCTGCCACATATTTAAGTTGGTATATGGTCCCTGATTTACATGTAAATCAGTATTTCCCTCTTGCACTGCACACAAATCTAAGGTCTGTTGAAATATTTCATTTGCCAAATCAAAAGCACACAGTTGCTTCTCACTCCCTTCAAACTCATGTTTTTTCCTAGTTACTTTGTACCAAAGTGTTAAGATTTTACTCAGATGAGGGCTTTACTGTTTCCAAAAATCAAACAAGCTCCTGAAACTCGGTGTCTCTTGCTTAGTGCAAATAGTAAGAAACTCTAAAATCTTTTGTTTTACCTGTGACAACATCTGTCTATTTTCTAGATTCCACTGAATACCCAGAAACTGCACATTTTGCGACAGTACCTCTGCCTTGTCTGAATTAATTTTACACATTGTACTTTGCAAAAGCGGTCTGAATATAACATTCTAAACTTCGTGCTCAGTGGAATGCACTTCAACTGCTAACAACCATGGGCTCCTCTGCACACGGAGATCTCCGCTCTGCTCCTGAGACTCACACTGGCCCCCACCTTTTTTAACCTCCTCATTACTGGAATGGGAAAAGCCAGATTCTCCTGCAACAGCTTTATACATTTCAGTTTTATCTTGCAACAATTTTTTCTGGCTAATTTGCTCACGTAAATTCGTATTTTCATGTTCTAACTGCCTACATCTCTCATGCATTTTTCTGTAAGCTGACAAAAGTATCCAAACCCTTCTGTCAAGAACAAAAGGGACATCATTTCTTTCAAAAGGCACATTTTCTAAATATGAACACACTTTTGCTTTATCCAAGCACTCATCCCAAGACTCACAAAGTGCTGATAAACAAGAAAACATGTTTCTCACAGCACCATAAGGCAGTTTAACTTCACATGCATTTCCAAACATGGTCTGCCGTGCTTCTTTAATTCCCTAAACAAAAAAAACAATTACACTTTTAAATTGTGCCCCTCCAATCTCCAAAATCGACTCTCAGACTGACGACTAACGCCAAAATGTTTTGCTTTCCTTATCTTATAACTGAGCTGACAAAACTTCTCTGGAATGCACTTCTTAGTTTAAAGAAGACATTTATTATTACTTCACCACGGGGTTCCTGAGAGAAGAGATTAGTAGGTTGGAAGCATACGTTTAAAAGTAGTCGCAGCAATGAAAGCAAAATATATCAAAGTACTTCTCAATTGCAATGTACACAGCAAATACATGTGATTATATTATAGCATAACTTCAAAGCAAAGAATAAAAGTCAAATTTTCATCACCGTAGGGCCTATCACTGCTCGTCATCCTTCTCATGCCTGCAAGTTGATGACTCCTGTTCAACTGCGAGAAAGAGATTTTCCACCCAAATGGGAGGTCAGGCAGCTGACGTCCGCTCCTGACTGAAGTCCTGGAAAATTCCCCCTCGCTGCCGCTCAGGGACACCGGAAAAAGCCTCCTAACAGACCCCTTAGTCAAAACATGCTGGCTCAGTGAGGGAACAGAACAAGCGTTTGGAGAGTGGCCAAGTCTCCAAACTTCGCCTGTTCCCAGGCTGGATAGAGAGGTAAACACAAAATATACGCTCTCTTATCACGTTAGGGTTCTGATGGATACAACTACCTGTGGATTCCTCACCTAATGAATACTCCCATTGCGCCAGCATTCGACGGAAATCTTCTTCCTAGCTTCTGCACGTCGACGAGGATGTCACAGTTGCCCACGTGATGCCGTTTGACGTCATACAGGCAATAAGAGGTCCTCGCCGACGTGCCGACGTCAGTTCCCTTTTTTTACGTGCCATTCGAAACGGTTATCTTCGAGGGAGCTACTGTTGCTGTTCGACAGTTACAGTGTGTTTTTTGGATATGTATTTTTTCTTTGGGATATTACAATGTCACAAAGAAAGTCAGGATTCAAGCCCTGCCGTGAGTGTGGGGTCAAAATGTCGGTAACGGACCCACATTCTGACTGCTTGTGGTGTCTTAGTTCCGACCATGATGTTGATAAGTGCGATTCTTGTCAACATATGAATCCTAAGGCCCTGAAAGAGCGTGAGGCCAAGCTTTTTCTGGCGAAGTCGAAAAAGAAGGAGAAGAGACATCACCGAAAGTCCTCGTCACCGAAGTCTCATCGGCATCATCGGGACTCCCGGCGTCGTCGAGAATCACAGCGCCGGTCGAGTAGGGAGAGGTCTCGGTCAAGGTCACCATCATCTCGACGTCAGAGGACTTGGGAAGTCAGTCCCACTGTCACTCCCCAGCCGTTGACGCCGTTGCCTTCTCCAGCTTCACCGACTTTGCCTGTGTCATCGGGCCAACCACCTTCAGTGTTTGAGGTTCCGCAGCCTCAGATGTTTTCTCCGTCTTTGCAGACGTCTAGACCGGCGTCGGTGTCGCCTTCGAACCAGGCACCCCAGTACCCAGCTTTCCCGGCCCCTGGAGCTGATAGTACCGCATTCTTAAATGCGATGTTTTCCATCTTCCAACAGATGGCTCCAGGTGGTGGACCGGCTGGTCCTTCGGGCCCTTTGGCTTTCAACATGGGTGCTCTGGCTCCGCTTCGACCAGCACCCTTTATGTCCTTTCTCCTCCCGCCGGTATTGGTTCCGGTGGCTTCGGATCCTGAGACTTTGGCTCCGACAGTTTCGGCTCCGGCGGCTTCGATGTTTCAGCCAGTGACGCCATCTCGACCTCCTACGACTCCGAGGCAGACTTCGCTCCATCCGGTTCCTCGTTCGGCGCCGAAGAGGCCTTTGGCGCCTGTAGACCCAGCGTCGGATGGATCCGAGGATCGGCGTTGTTCTTCGATGTCCGCTGACGCCATGTCGACGCCGAGAATAGAGGAGAGGCTGCACTCGAGGAGGCTTGCTCTCCGCCTCCTTGAAGAGCAGGAGTACCAGAGACAAAACCTGGAGGAAGGAGAGATTGAGGACTCTCGTGAGGGTCTCCATGGACTGGACACTGCTAGTGGCCTAGATACGTCCCCCGAATGGGACTTGTCATCTCCTGGGGAGTACACAGAGGAGGCGGCCACTTTTCATTCTGTTATCAGGAAGGCAGCTGGCTTCCTGGATCTCCCTTTGGCGGTGACTGACGCCAAACAGAATTTGTTGACAGAGGTGTTGCACCCTGCCTCTGTATCAGCAGAACCACAAGTCTGGAAGAAGCCGGTGTCTTCTTCAGCTGTCAATAGATCTGTGGCTAGGAGGTATTGGGTTGCACCGGCTGACCCAGGTTTTCTTTCCAGGCATCCAACACCTGAAAGCTTGGTGGTCCAGGCTTCCTGCTCGGCAAGGTCTGCTCCTGGGTCTTTTCCAGCTGTACCCTCGGATAGAGACTCCAAGAAGATGGACATGGCTTCCAAAAAGGTGTTTTCATCATGTAGCATGGTATTGAAGTCCACCAATGCTACATGTATTTTAGGAAGGTACATTTATGCCCTGATGTATGAGATTACATCAATGCATACAGAGGTTCCTCAGGGACTATTAAGCCTGGTATCGGACGCTCAGGCAGCTGCAACTCAGGTTATCCAATCTGGGTTGGATACAACTGACTCGGTTGCTAGGGCAATGGGCACTGCTGTAGTTACGAGGAGGCAGGCTTGGCTTCGTAACTCAGGATTTTCCTCTGATGTGCAGTCAACCCTACTGGACCTTCCTTTTGATGGGGACAAGCTCTTTGGTGCCAAGGCGGATTCGGCCTTAGAAAGGTTCAAAGAGAGCAGGGCCACGGCCAATCACTGGGCTTGCAAGCCACTTCTTCTACTTCCTCCAGATTTTTCAGGAGGTTTCGAGGATTTGGTTGTGGTTCCTCCTCCTCCTCCTTTCGAGGGAAATTCCAGCAACCCACCTCTGCTCTCTCCTATAGATCTTTCAGAGGGAGGGGTAGGGTCCGTACCAGGGGAGCCACTCAGCAGCACTCTGCCTCTTCCTCTGGAGGGGTGCAGCAGGGGAAGCAGCCTTAGGCTTCCACCAATTCCCACTCACTCCACTCCTGTAGGGGGGAGGTTACTGAATTTTCTCTACAAGTGGGAGGTCATCACATCAGACTCCTGGATTACCAGCATTGTGAGAAAAGGCAAAACCCTTCCCTTTCTGGAGTTTCTGCCCCCCATCCCCCCCATCTTATTGTTCAGAAGAACACCTCCTGTTGTTAGAACAGAAGGTTCAAGTCCTCCTTTCAAAGGGCGCAGTGGAGTTGGTTCCAGAGCAGGAAAGGGGTCAAGGTTGTTACTCGAGGTACTTCCTGATTCCCAAGAAGGATGGTCAGTTGAGACCAATCCTGGACTTAAGGATCTTGAATTGGTTCCTCAAACAGAAAAAGTTCAAGATGCTGACCATAGTTCAGGTGCTTTTGGCGTTCATCAATGGAGATTGGATGGTGTCTGTCGACTTGCAGGATGCTTACTTTCATATCCCGATACTCAAGTCGCACAGGAAGTATCTCGTTTGTGGTAGGGTCGCGGCACTATCAGTTTTGCGGTCCTTCCGTTTGATCTTACTTCAGCACCTCGAGTCTTCACAAAGGTGATGTCGGTGGTTGCGGCAGAGCTCAGAAGGAAGGGGATAGCAGTATTTCCTTATCTGGACGACTGGTTGATCAAAGCCAAGTCTCCGGAGCTCGTGTTGCATCACCTGCAGTCGACAACCCAGTTGTTGTTCGACCTGGGCTTTTCGGTGAACGTGCCCAAATCTCACCTAGAGCCCTCTCAGCACCTCCTGTTCATAGGGGCAGTACTGGATACAACATTGAATCGAGCCTTTCCTCCGCCTCAGCGGATTCAGGACATTCAGGCGTTGGTTCCAATGTTTCAAAGTGGAGCGTCATTCAGGTCCTCAAGGTCCTACGTCTGCTCGGTCTGTTTGCCTCCTGCATACTGTTGGTCAGGCATGCTCGCTGGCACATGAGGGCTCTTCAGTGGTGTCTCCGAAGGCAGTGGTCTCAACACAAAGGAGATCTCGAAGGATCGGTAAAGATCTCCAGAGATGCTGCCACGGATTTGAAGTGGTGGATTGTGGGCGACAATCTTTCCCGAGGAAGGCCGTTCTCGCAACCTCCACCAATGACCACAGTAATAACGGATGCTTCCACTCTAGGGTGGGGAGCTCATCTGGGGGACCTGGAGATCAAAGGGCTTTGGTCTCCAGTGGAACAGATGTTTCATCTCAATCTGTTGGAGTTATGGAGTTACGGGCTGTACGTCTGGCTCTCAAGGCCTTCCTCCCATCCCTTCGCGGTCAGTCGGTTCAGGTCCTGACGGACAATACTACCGCGATGTGGTATATAAACAAACAGGGAGGGGTAGGGTTGTACCTTCTCTGCTGAGAAGCTCTTCGGCTATGGTCCTGGGCAAAGGACCATCAGATTTGCTTGGTAGCAAATCATCTGGCCGGAGTCTTGAACGTACGTGCGGAGAGTCTCAGTCGCCATTTCTCGGCCGACCACGAGTGGCGTCTCCATCCAGATCAAGTCCTTCTAATCTTCCAGATGTGGGGGTTTCCTCGGATAGATCTGTTTGCCACCCGGGAGAACTCGCACTGCCCGTTATTCTGCAGCCTCCAGTATCCGGTACAAGGAGCGTTGGGTGATGCGTTTCAGATGGCCTGGTGCGACCAGTTGCTTTACGCGTTTCCCCCCATACCCTTGATTCCTCGAGTATTGAGGAAAATACGCCAAGACCGGGCCCAAGTCATCTTAATAGCTCCGGATTGGCCAAGGAGGGTATGGTACACGGACCTTCTCCAACTATCAATGTGCCCTCCGCTCCGTCTCCCTCTCAGGGCAGACCTCCTCTCGCAGTCGCAGGGGCAGGTTTTACACCCTCACCTCCAGAGCCTGCACCTTCATGCCTGGAGTTTGAACGGGGCAACCTGAGTTCCTTTTTTCTCCCACCTGATGTAGTGGATGTTATCTTAGCGGCCAGGCGACACTCCACTAATCTATCTACGCTAATAGGTGGTCTAAATTTGTGGTTTGGTGTGGAGAGAGGCGGATTGATCCCTTACGTGCTCATTTGTCAGATGTTTTATCTTTTGCTTTGTCTTTAGCACAGAGGAGTTGTGCAGTAGGTACTGTTAAGGGTTACTTGTCTGCCCTGTCAGCCTTTATTTGTCTTCCAGACCAGCCTTCTTTGTTTAAATCCCCAATAGTACTTAGATTCTTGAAGGGCCTTATGAATAAATTCCCTCCAACTCCTTTCGTTATGTCTCAAAGGGATTTGACCTTGGTTCTAACTTTCCTTATGGGGTCCCCTTTTGAGCTATTCATTCTTGCCCCATAAGATTATTGGTTCTTAAAACGGTTTTCCTGGTTGCAATTACCTCTGCAAGGAGAGTGAGTGAGTTGCAAGCTCTATCTGTAACACCCCCTTATACATCTTTTTATGGGGATAAGGTGGTGTTGAGGACCAAGGCTGCTTTCCTTCCGAAGGTTGTTTCACCCTTTCATTTGGCCCAGACAATTACTCTATCCACGTTTTATCCTCCGCCTCATCCTTCAAAGGAAGAAGAGAGACTCCACCGCTTAGACCCAAAAAGGGCGCTAAGCTTTTATATAGACAGAACAAAGGATTTCAGGCTGGAGGATCAGCTCTTCATCGGATACGTGGGAAAGAGGAGAGGAAAGGCAGTCCACAAGAGAACACTCTCCAGGTGGGTTGTTCTTTGCATTAAAATGTGTTACTCTTTAGCAAAGAAAGAACCCCCTGATGGTATAAGAGCTCATTCCACCAGAGCTAAGTCGGCCTCTTCGGCCTTGGCTAGGGGTGTTCCTATGGTTGACATCTGCAAGCCGCAACTTGGTCATCCCTTCACACTTTTGCGAAGCATTACTGCTTGGACTCTGAGGTCAGAAGGGATGGCCATTTTGCACGGTCGGTGCTGCAGGATTTCTTGGTTTGACCATTCAGGCACCCTCCACCGAGTTCGGTACTGCTTTGGGACTCTATTCATTAGATGAGGAATCCACAGGTAGTTGTATCCATCAGAAGAACTAGTTACTTACCTTCCTTCAGTAACGACTTTTCTGGTGGATACATTAGCTACCTGTGGATTCCTCACGGTCCCACCCGCCTCCCCGTTGCCTGTGTGGTCTAGCCAAGTAATTCTTGGGTGTGCTCCTCTTGGTTTTGAGGACTTGTATATATTCGGTACATATGTTCATATTTATATATATATATATTGTTCATATTATTATATAATTGTAAGAAAAAAAAAAAAAGAGGATTGAATTCTCAGAATGATGTTTATTTGGAATATCATTAAATGTTTCTATTGTTCTTTCATCTCAATGACCTATTATTCTCAGGCACGTAAAAAATGTTGGTACTGACGTCGGCACATCGGCGAGGACCTCTTATTGCCTGTATGACGTCAGACGGCGTCGCGTGGGCAACTGTGACGTCCTCGTCGACGTGCAGAAGCTAGGAAGAAGATTTCCGTTGAATGCTGGCGCAATGGGAGTATTCATTAGGTGAGGAATCCACAGGTAGCTAATGTATCCACCAGAAAAGTCCTTACCGAAGGTAAGTAACTCGTTCTTCAGTGTGAATTCAATACGAAAAACACAGCTCATCTGCAATGTCTCAACTGCAATGTGGAACTCCACGTTAAGGCCAATAGGCAGCTAACCTAAATACCAAATGTAATGTCTAATGCCACGTTAAAGCCAATAGGCAGCTAAACTGAATACAAAATGTAATGTGCTACTGATGAACATTGAACAACTAATATGCGCAGTGGTGAAACACAAAGTCATTGGTCAAACACAATTAATGGCATAACATATGGATGGGTATGTTAGTTAGTATGTTGGTTTTGCGAGTCTATATGAACGTTTTTTATGTATTTTATACCGACATATTCAGTAAGAATTTTGGAGAAAGAAGGATACTACAACTAGTGTGGATTTATATGGGTGAGTATGTTGTATATGAGGCATTACCTGGACAATTAATTAGATTCTATTGAGATTGATTGATATCATTGGATTAATTATAGGTTCCCCTATCTATCAGTCCTGATGAAGACCCGTATTGAGCAGTTATCTGGCCCAGGAGCGTGAGGGGGTCGAAACGGTGACGATATTGCTCATGACTGGATTGGTTGTATCTCGTGGAGGGATTGGAAATTTGGAGGATCGGACTCTATCTTGAAGAAATGATAGGATGATTTAGTGTGGTTAAAAGATTAACCAACAGGCTGTATTCTAAAGTGTATATACAAAACCTTTTTGGATTTTCCTTTTTGAATGGTTTTAAGGGAATTCTTTTTTTATATTTGCACACCAGCAGTTATCTTTTAATTTGTCTGCACTGGCTCTCCTTTATTTTTCTGTGATATGATGGGGGTAGTTCAAAATTGCATTTAAATATTTATATGATATTTGTAATTAAAATTGTCTTTGAGATATTTGAAGGGTACTGATGTGTGGTTTTGTCTGTAAAATGGTTTTGTGTACCTAGGGGTTATTTTTGTTTATAATTATGCATACCCAACCCCCCTAGGGTTATCCTCTGTGGTAGTTAATAATAAAAGAGGATAGTAATAGGAACATAGGTCATTATGAAGGCCATGCACAGGCCATTCAATTTTCTCAAAATTTTTGTGTTGTAAGACTATGTGAACTAGGACGTTTGCAGTTCTGAGCGGACTTGACAATGAAATTATGTAACGTGCTGGGAGGTGTTATGGTCTGGTTATTAACAGTTATGATGTAATCAGAGTGCAGTGTGTAACTTTATGCTGAGGAATAAAGACATCTGATACATAGTTCTATGTGTGGCATGTTCTTTTGTATGCTTCTGGGCTGGGGAGGATGCTGCAACTGGTGATGAGTAGCCATATGTAACTCAGTCTTGACTCTGTTCCACATGGGAACAGTCCAGCCCGAACTGCCAAGCCTGGTCCTTCCTGGACCGGAAACAAGCATCCTGGGACCGGTTTCAGGGTATCACCCTTCATCAGCCAGGCTATCTTGAATCCAGTGACACAGTGATCATGGGAGCCACATCTTGGCATACCCTTCCCACTTAGGGCAACTTTAGTAACACAAAAGGATGATGGACGGAGTGCTGAACAATGCAAACACTCACCCCAGTTACAGATCTGGGTTTAATCCATCGTTCTTGTGCTCACCATGCCACCTCTGTTTGGACCCAGCCATATGCAAATCAGTCTTGACCCTGTTCCGCATGTGGACAGTCCAGCCTGAACTGCCAGGCCAGGTCCTCCCTGGACAGGAAACAAGCATCCTGGAAACGGTTTCAGGGTCAAACCCTTCATCAGCCAGGCTAGCTTGAATCTTGTGGCACAGTGAGCACGGGACCCACATCTGGGCATACCCTTCCCACTTAGGACAACTTTAGCAATACAAAAGGATGATAGACGGAGTGCTGAACAATGCAAACACTCACCCCCAGTTACAGATCTGGGTTTAATCCATTGTTCTTGTGCTCACCATGCCACCCCGGTTTGGACCCAGCCATATGCAAATCCGTCTTGAGCCTGTTCCGCATGGGGACAGTCCAGCCCGAACTGCCAGGCCAGGTCCTTCCTGGACCGGAAACAAGCATCCTGGAACTGGTGTCAGGGTCAAACTCTTCATCAGCCAGGCTAGCTTGAATCCTGTGGCACAGTGAGCACGGGACCCACGTCTGGGCATACCCTTCCCACTTAGGGCAACTTTAGCAACACAAAAGGATGATGGACGGAGTGCTGAACAATGCAAACACTCACCCCAGTCCCAGATCTGGGTTTAATCCATCGCTCTTTTGCTCACCATACCACCCCAGTTTGGACCCAGCCATATGCAAATCAGTCTTGACCTTGTTCCGCATGGGAACAGTCCAGCCCGAACTTCCAGGCCAGGTCCTCCCTGGACTGGAAATAAGCATCCTGGGACCGGTTTCAGGGTATCATTCATCATCAGCCAGGCTAGCTTGAATCCAGTGGCACAGTGAGCACGAGACCCATATCTGGGCATACCCTTCCCACTGAGGGCAACTTTAGCAACACAAAAGGATGATGGACGGAGTGCTGAACAATGCAAACACTCTTACAGTAGCATCTTGACAAAGTCATTTCCCACAAAGTGACACCACTTGCGCTGATTATGGAGTCACCCGAACCCCCCAGGTACAGTACCTTAGCAAAAGTGTGGCAAAACAGACTGGTACATGGAGTCGGGGAGTGAGGTGTCACTGGATCTCAGCAGGTGTCGGCTCTTGGTCTGCGGGGTGAAGGAGCGGAGGTTTCGATGAGAGGCTTCAGGTCCTTGCTGTGGAGCGGTGGAGGTGAGGCAGCTTAGGCTGCGAGGCTTTATACCACGGGAGGGTTGATGTCCGGTGAAATGAAGGCGCTACAGGGCAACCTCCCGGGGTCGCAGTAACAGGGTCACAAGTGCTGCAAGGGAGTCTAGAGTCACGAATGTTGGGTGTACAACACTACGCTCTCACGAGGTCTCGGGGACGTCAGTGACTGCAGCGATGTTGGGCCTGCACTGATGGTGGGGTCGTCGTACTTCGGCAATCACCACTGATCCAGGTGCAGGTGGCGTTGCAGGTTTTGTGCAGCGGAGTACTTTGTGAAGTCTCAGAGAGTCGTCCAAAGTCATTTCAGGGGCAATTTCACCAGATGTCACTTCTAGTGGCCCAGGATCTGGAATGGCACCCTCTGGCAAGCTAGAGTCCACAGCAAGCAGACTCTGAGACTAGTTGTGAAGTCTTTTCTGTACCTGAGATATCAAAACAGGAGACAAGCTCAGTCCAAGCCCTTGGAGATACCTCTCAAGCAGGAATATATCACAAAGTCTAGTCTTTGTTCCTTTCTCTGGCAAAAGCAACAACTGCAGGATAGCCCAACAAAGCACAGTTACAGGCAGATGTTGCACTTCTCCTTCAGCTCTTCTCCTGGCAGAGGCTCCTCTTGAATCCTTAAAGTAATCTGAAAATCTGGGGTTTTGTGTCTACTATTTAAACCCCTTTCTGCCTTTGAAGTTGGCAAACTTCAAAGGAAAGTCTTTGTTGTTCACAAGATCCTGCCTTGCCCAGGCCTGACCCTGTACACACACCAGGGGGTTGGAGACTCCATTGTGTGAGGGCAGGCACATGCCTTCAGGTTGTCAGCTCCTCCCTCCACTCTAGCCCAGATGATAAGTAGGCTACACCCTATCTCCCTTTGTGTATCTCCCTTTGTGTCACTGTCTAATGGAGATTCACAAACAGCCCAAATACCAGTCTGACCCAGACAGGGAACACACAAGCAGGCAGAGTCACAGAATGGTATAGGTAAGAAAATGTCCACTTTCTAAAAGAGGCATTTTCAAACTGACAATCTAAAAACCAATTTACAAAAAAATGTATTTTTAAATTGTGAGTTCAGAGACCCCAAACGTCAGATCTCTATCTATTCCCAAAAAGAAAATGCACTTAAAATATTTTTAAAGGCAGTCCCTGTTAACCTATGAGAGAGATATGCCTTGTACAGTGAAAACCAAATTTGGCAGTATTTCACCATTAGGACATGTAAAACACATGAGTACATGTCTCACCTTTAACATACACTGCCACCTGCCCATGGGGCTACCTAAGGCCTATCGTAGGGGTGCCTGATAGGTATAAAAAAGGAAGGTTTGTACCTACCAAGTGGGCACACTTTCCAGTTCGAATTGGAAGTTTAAAACTCCACATATAGCCACTGCAGTGGCAAGTCTGAGCCATGTTTAGCGTGATACTCATGAGGGTGGCATAATCAGTGCTGCAGGCCCACTAGTAACATTTGATTTACAGGCCTTGTGCTCCTCTAGTGCACTTTACTAGGGACTTACTAGCAAATCAAATAAGCCAATCATGGAAAAGCCTTACACCAATACAATATCACATAGGGAACACTTGCGCTTTAGCACTAGTCAGCAATGATAATGTGCCCAGAGTAACAAAAACAGCAAAAACAGAGTCCCGCTCACAGTAACAACATGAGAAGCAGAGGCAAAATTTTGGGGAGACGGCACCAAGGATGCAAAGTCTGTCAATGATGATCTACAACCCCAGTGCCTGTTGAAGTTACTGGTCCAGGTGAACAGCAGCAGTCATCTGAACAGCAAATATGTTCAATAGTAGTAGAAAAGAGGACAAAGTAGGATGCATCTGTGTTTCTGAAACCACCACCGCCAGTTGGCACTGCCAAGAAGCAGAATATTGGCACCAGGTGGACCGCATAGATTCAGATGATCAGTGACTTCATAGAAGCCCTAAAAGAAGTAGATGATAAGAAAATCATTAAGTATTTCTAAAACCCTGCCAGTCATGGAGTAAAAGAAGTGCTGAAGAAAATCTTGCAGACTGATGCATTATCTTACCATCAGATCAAAAAAGCATTGGATACCAAGTTCAATCCGATGTCGAATATCAACTAAGAAAGGTACGTTTTCAATCAAGCTAGACAGCAAGCTGGTGAAATGATGTATGAGTTTGTTGAAAGACTTGATGTGCTTGTCAAATAATGTAAGCTTAGTGTGAGAGAACA
This sequence comes from Pleurodeles waltl, assembly GCF_031143425.1. Lineage (NCBI taxonomy): Eukaryota > Metazoa > Chordata > Amphibia > Caudata > Salamandridae > Pleurodeles > Pleurodeles waltl. The sequence continues at coordinate 734,438,151 of NC_090447.1, read as the reverse complement.
GGGTGATTGCAGAGGCCACCCAACTTTTTTCCTCTATTTTTCACTTTTTGCTGGTGTTTACCTGACTCTGATGGTGCCCTGGGTACAGCTAACCAGTCCCTGGGCCTGTGGTCCGTGTAAAATCAATATGCAAATTATGCTAATTATAATTGGCTAAATCAACCTACCTATAAATCCCTAGTATATGGTAGGGCCTGTAGGTTTAGGGGCCCTAGCATAGGTAGTGCACCCATAGGTGCACTGCTGAGGTGCCCAGTGTCATTTTAAAGGTAGGCCTGCCTTGCTGGCTACTTTAAAATTAAAGTTACATGCAAATTCGAATTTGGAATTAAAAGTAGTCCCAAAGTCTTAAAGTACCTTATTTTTACATATAAGTCACCCCTAAAGTGTGCCCTATGTGCTCCTAGGGCTTGGTGTCATGTATCTATAAGCAGGGACCTTATAAAAATAGTTTCATTAGCCCTGGTGAGGTAAAACAGCCAAATTTGTTTCCCTTATTGTAGTGAATGGCCTCCATAGGCTAGAATGGGGAGAGTTCATTTTAATTTTGAAAGTCCCCTTAAGTAACACATACTACACGTTTGCTATCAAATTAATTGTTATGATAAATCCCACAACTTCCAGCTGTGGGGTTTAATATAACTTGTTCAGGTAAAGAGTTTTAAACTTTACCTGAAAAGTTGACAACATCAGCCCTGCAGTGTTTTTGCTTCCTTGCTCTGATTACCCAGCCTCTGGCAGCCTGACCAGGCTGCCTTGATGAGGTGTGAAGTGGCCTGGCTCAACACAAAGAGATGTTCCTGGGGGAGGAGATCTCCCCTGAGCAGATGGGGAAGCAGGAGGGGGGGGAGGGCTGCCAAACTGGTCTTCAAAGACAGGAAAGGACATTGGGAGCAACCCAGTAACACCCTCACATCCTGCAAACCCAGACAATTAGGTGCCCCCTTGATTAGATTAGGAGAGGGCAGGAAAGGGGTTTGTTTAGGATTTTTAGCCACGCCAGTGGGTGGGCTCAGCCTGGTGTAACCTCCAAAAATCACTTTCAGCCATGATGGATTTTTGAGGAATGTTGATCCCTGGGACTGATTTTTGCCACACTTCCCAGGAAGTAGTTATCACAGGGGCAATGACCCTGCCCCTGATTGGAGAACCAGGACCCCCCCTGTTTTTCACCCAGGGACAAAGATAAAACTGGCAGACCTGCACCCACACCTCAGTTCCCTACTAGATCCCTATCAGATTTCAACAAGGAAGAACTACAGAAGAAGAAGGATTGCCCTGCTGGACCCCTGGCCTGCACCTGGACACTGCATTCTGGAGGACTGCAACAGATGCACACTTGGGTTTCACCACAAGAATGACTTTGCCTGGCTTCAAATGGTTCAAGGAGGGACTCCCTGTTTGCTACAGGTGAAAACTTGCTAACTAAAGTCCACTGAACCAACTCCTGAAGAAACCAACCAGCTGACCACTGGCCAGTAGCCAAAAAGGAGTTTGTACCAGGTGCATTCTGGGAGTTGTAGTCCGCAACCTCAAGGAACATCTCAGAGCTTCTGGAACCTTGGGGTGAACTGTGGACCTCAAAAGAATCTTAAAAGTACATCTGGAGAAGATCCAGAAGTTTGGAGAAGTTTGGAGAACTTTTGGAAAAAAGCTCCATAGAGGGACTGACCCGCCGCGGCAACTCTAGCCGGCTTGTCTCAACCGCGACCAGGCCTGACTTGCAGTTTCATCACAGTGAGGAAAATCTTCAAAAAAGTGACAAAGTCCAAACGTAGGAAGTTGACCGGGAACTCCCAGGCAGTGTATCCGATGAGGGCTCCAAGGACGTCGGATCAAGGTTCAGGTTTGCCCCGGTGGAAGGATTTTCACCTCGAAAAAACGACTAAGTCCGTAGGTAAAAATCTCCACTGAGGGCTCCAGTGACGCGTATCCGAGAAAGAGTTCCAGGAGGTCAGATTGGACTGGCAGGTTCTTCCCACTGAAGAAAATCTCCAGAAAAAAGACTAAGTCCTAAGGAAAACTTTTGACCGAGGCCTCCCACGGGCTGTAGCCGAGCCGGGCTCCAGCGCGGTCGGCCTTAAACTTTGACTTTGCCCCGGTCGAGGTGCGACCAGATGACTAGATTGATGCTTTTTGTTTCTATGTGCTGGAAAGCAATAATTCCTTAAAAATTCATATCTCATGTTCCCCTTATCTGATTTTATTCTTGTTGGTGTCATTTTAAACCTAAAAATATTTCCTATTTTTATAAATTGATTTTGCGGGAAAGAAAACCCCTTCATAACAATTTGCAAAGGAAAATAAAAACCAAATACATCACAGTGAGGAAAGAAAATGGACCTCCACACTCAATCTGAAATTGTGAGTATCTTTCCGTCATTGTTTCATGGCCTTAGAAGGCTCAAGAGAATGAAAGTGAGATTTTGTGTTAATGAGGACATTCACCCGGTTGCCCAGCAGCACCACAGAGTCGCTTTCATATGCAAGAAGCTGTTGAGAAAGAACAAGAAGCGCTGTTGAAGCATGACATCATTGAACAATCCACCGGACCTAAGCTATGGGTTTCGCAGCTAGTGATGGTACCAATAAAGGACAGTGTGGTTGCAGTGCTCACCTGTGTTGATATGTGCCAGGCCAACAAAGTAATTGAGAGAGAAAGACATCCTGGTCCACACATAGCAGACAGGATCATGCAACTGAACGGTACCAAAGTCTTCTAACGTCTTGACCTGAACAGGGAAAACCATCAACTTGAGCTGGAAGAGAACTGTAGGCGCATCTCAACTTTTTCAACAAATGTTGGTTTGTTCACATGCAAAATGTTGAATTTTGGAGTCTCGTCAGCTGCAGAAATAGTCCAGGATGTTTCATATTTCAACCTGCCACGTATGCTTTTAATTACAGTGATCATATACTGGTATTTTGGTCAATGCAAAAGGAGCATGACAAGGCTTTTCATTAAGTGTGCCAGTTACTTCCTGATACAGGTCTCACTCAGGATGCAGCAAAGTGTGAGTTTCACAAGACCAGACTTAAATTCTTTTGCCACATATTCTCTCATGGAGAGATTACTCCTGACCCAGATAAAGTGCAACCACTGTCAGCTACTTGCCCCCCATAAGATGTCACCATGCTGAGCTCCTTCTTTTATAGGCCCAGTTATTGCTCAAGCTACATTTGTGATTTTGCAACAGTGAGTGCCCATTGAGAGATGACAAAATGAAATTTCCGTTTTAAGTGGTCAGCTGAATGTGATGCAAACTTCAAAAGACTAAAGCATGCAATTGAGAATGCAACTGAAGTGGCCTATTTTGACCTCAAGTTATATACAGAGATCACAGTAGATATGAGCCTGGTGGGGCTGGGGGCAATCCTTGCTCAACATAATGGTCATCCGAATGCTCAGAGACACATTGTTGCCTATGCGCGTCAAAGCCTGTCTGGCATAGACCATGCCTCTTCTCAGCCAGAGAAGTAGAGTCCGGCTGTAGTGTAGACCTGCGAACATTCTCACGTGATTCTATACAGAAAGTTTTTTTACTATCATTACAGCCGAACACGTGCTGCTCACTATATTTATAAACCCAAAATTCAAGATGCCCCTTTGCAGAGTGGGGGTTGCAACTGCAAGAGTTCAACTATGCAGTTGTACACAAGCTGGGTAAATATAAAAACCCTGCTGATTTATTTTCAACATTACTACCACATCGTCACAGTTTGACATCCAAAAAGCAGAGGAGTACATTAACTTCATTGTGCAGACCAGCACGCCAACAGCCCTTTCCTTTGAACAGATTATTGCTGCTACTAATGCGGATAAGAACATGCTTATCCTTTAAGACATCATTTCAACTCAATCATGGAAAAGGAGTGCTCGACCTTTTGATGATGATGTTGAATTTCAAAAATTCAAAAATGTGCAGGGTGAGCTGTCTGTGACAAAGGAAGGTGCTGTAGTGAATTATTCGAGAATCAAACAATTCATTGAACTAGCCCTTGAAGGACATTGCGGCATTGCAGCCACCGAAGGAGCCCTAAGACACAGAATGTGGTTCCTGTGCCTAGACAAGTGAGTTGAGAGGGAACGAAAACAGTGCCACCTTTGCAACTGCCTTTACCCCAAAGTGAAGCAGCATCCATTGACAATGTCTGACTTTCATGCACAGGCTTCGGAAAGAGTTGCAGTTTATTTCTTTCAGCCCTTTTGAAAAGGCCAACATATCATGGCAGTCAATGATGAGTATTCATGTGTTCCATTCATAGAGGAGTTATCATCAACAACCCATGACAAGGTTATTGGGCCACTGGATGACATCTTTGCATCATGGGGGTATCCCCGCCATTCTCAAATCTGACAATGGTCCGCCATTCAATAGGCAACGAATTCAAGGAGTTTATACTCAGACTAGATTTCAAGCACCAAAAGAGTACACCTCTGTGGCCCCAAGCCAGTGGTGTTCTAGAACAATTCATTGATATCCTCAAAAGGGTAGTTCAACGAGCATTGATGGATAGGGTTGAGTTAAACCAAGCCCTGTGGCAAGTCCTCTGTGCTTATCATTCAACTGCTCACTCCATGACTGGTGAGAGTCCCGCCACCTTGCTATTTGGGAGAGCCATTAGAACCAAACTGCCACAGTTTACAGTGGACTTAGCCTTAAATGCTGATAAGATTCCTGTCACAGACACCTTTCGAAAGTGCAAAATTAAAACATATGCTGTTCAGCATCAACGGGCTCAGGAAACAGTCTTCAAAGAAGGTGACTGGGTCCCGGTCAACAGAAACGAAAGTGGAAAACAGACATCCTGGTCACTTGTGTTGATGTATTTACTCCTTTAAACTGCATTTGTGCATGAGCAAAAAAAAAGGCTCTGGAATTCTGGGTTTGGTAATATTTACACATGCGGAAATAAGGGACTTTTATTTTAATGACACTGCTATTTTAAACGGAAGAAATTAGAAATGTATCAGGTAAGCAATTTATGATGCTGCAGCAGCCTGAATAAACTTGTAATTCTGGTTTCAACATTCAGACCTATTTATTGAGTATTTTGGACCCGTATTTAACTGGTAGTTTTTCCCGCATAACTTGGAACAGGGCCCTTTGTATTTTTTTGCCACTTTGCTATCCTGTTTGACAAAATACTTAACATTTGAGCACTGAAAAACTACAAACATCAATCTGTGCAGGAGCACTGCTAGAACTCTTTGTAAATTCTAAAAATGTATGACATTTGCTTCAATGATAGGAATAACCCTATATGGACAAATATTTTGCGTTTCCCAAACGTTTGTGAACTGGGTACTAGGAGTTTTTTGAGATTATGAGTTGAACTTTGGGCAGGAAAAATACAAACTGTACGCTGGAGTGCATTTGTTAAATATGAAATCCACTTTGAAACAATGGAACTCCGGCTGAAACAGCAACTTTTCAGAAGTGTTTGGTGTGCAAAATATGGTAGCACCGCTTTCGAATCCATTTTTGTCGTTATCTATTGTCCATCACCATTAACTGTGCACTTTTCATTTGTTTTTATCAAATTGAGAAGATTGCAATTATTTTCAAACAGTTTGAAATGTTCCTGGCTTGCTTTTTAAAGCATGTTTTCCCTCTCTTCCCTTAAATACGCAGTTAAGAAACTTTTTGTTGCTGTCGAATGAGTTTTGTTGTCTTGTTTCCATGTTTCTCCACTGTATGCCCATTTATGTGGCTCCTCTTCTAGTTTTTGTATGCATATTTTGCCATAGTCTCGATTTATTCCCAATGACCTTTATGATCACTGTCGGTGGGTTGGGAAATTATAAGTGTTTCTCATATTTCTTGATTGTCCGTTTCCAGTTTGTTCATTGAAATACTCATTTTCGCTTGCACAGAAGGTAGCATGTGGCACTTCAGAACTCATTTATATGCAAATTCCAACCTGGGGCACGGTATTTTAATGTAGTGTTGATATTAGAAGGCTAATGATGTTTCGAAATGAAAATGAACAGAAATGCTGGTGCAATGATCCTACTTGGGTTTAAGTCATTGACGTCACACATTATAGGACACTACCTCAGGATAAAACTGAAGCGGGGTTATTAGAAATAACACGTTGAGGTAATGGCTTCCCAAACCTTGAGGCACGAACAACTGAAATGTACAGCTGCTTACATTGGTGTTAACTATTCATCAGTAAGTCTGGCAAATATACTGAAGTCCGTCGCAGCAATAAGTTTCAAACATATACACTGAAGTTCTTCCACAAAAGAAAATGTAACTCTGAAAAGCCTTTTATTTCAAATAATGCATATTTATGGACTCCTGTAAATTATTAGACTCCTAAAAACTGTTGCTTACCAATATTAAGACAAATGCTAATACAATTGTGACATGTCAGATAAAATGTACTATAAAAAAAATTGGTGATTTTAGAAAATCGTGATTATAATTACTGAAAGATGAGTTCCTATTAGATCTTTTTTTAACAATTGTACGCTTAAAAAATACAGAAGCATGATGGGTACTTAACTGTGACGTGTAGATAAGGGGCAAGACAAATGTGTAGATGTTACAAAACGAGCAAGGATTTCTTTAATTCCTTGTTAGTCCAACCTACTCCTAACCGTCATCTGCTGTACTTCCATCACACTCAGACATCAGAAATCTCAGGTTAGTTCATCTATTTCCCACGGTCATAACAGGGAAGAAGAATTTTCCATGTGTGATCAGGAAAAAAAAGCAAAAAACTTTGATTGTCAATCAAGGCTTTAGCAGCTTCAGCATGGAGTTAGAGACATGCATTCAAGTGAGAGCCATGATCAAGAGGGGCTCAAAGAGTTAGAATCCCTCCCTCTTCTCACAGTGGCAGGGAAAGAGAATCAGAGCACAGGCCGGGGCATGGACAGCGGAACTGGGAAGGGCAAAAAAGTGGAACGGTCTGGAAACTAGCAGTGTGGTGGGAAGGTCGGAAGAAGATAATGGGGAGGAAGGATGTGAATCGGGTATCAAGGCTTTTCCCCATGAGAAGAAAATACCTCAAAGATTTGAAAGGGCACAGTAGAAGTAACCTACGTAAAAAACTGTGTAAATTACAATCAAGAAAGAACTAGGTTGAGATGACATAATCCAACAAGCATTGGCAAAGCCAAAGCTTTTGCCTATGCAAGATCTATTGGTTTTCTCAATTTGTTTTAGGCATGTTTGCAAATGGCTGAAAGTAAAGCTAAAAAGGTTTATGAAACAGCCAGGTTTTACTGCAACGTAGCATTTTGTTTTTTCACTTGTGACTGCTCGTTCACTGGTAAAATATAACAATAACCGGTGTTCAGTGAGTTTCTTAAAACTTTTGTCCCCTGCTGCACCATTCAAATCATGACCCTAGTGCCTGCAAGGCAACTGTGAAGACTGACTGCCCTTGTTTGGTCCAAATAATTGGAGCCTGAATTAAATGAAATGTTGGAATGGTTGGAGCCCTTTTACTACATACTGGCGACTTCTGTCTATCTATCTATCTATCTATCTATCTATCTATCTATCTATCTATCTATCTATCTATCTATCTATCTATCTATCTATCTATCTATCTATCTGTCTATCTAAGCTAGGTATCTCCATATAGTTGTGATTTGGTTGCAGTACATTGATGCAATTATTTGCAGTTGGAATGGGCATGAAAACGACCTGAAAAAGTTTGTTGCAACCATGAATTTGAACAGTCTAAATTTGAGGTTTACTATGACTTACAGCAAATTGACCATTGATTTCCTGGATCTTAGACTGACGGTACAAAATCATACCATGGTGACTGAATTGTTCAGAAAGAGCACAGCAGGGAACTCCCTTCTCCTCTCTCGCAGTTACCATCCACTGAGTTTTAGATGGAGTATCCAATATAGTGAATTTCTCCATGCAAAGTGCAGTTGCAGTTCAGATGTGGGGTACCACAGGACTAGGTTGGATTTGATATGGAGATTCAGAGATAGAGGATATCCTAGTAAATGGCTGGGTATAGCCAGCAGGAGAGCAAATAAAGTCACTGGAGACAAGGCTCTTTTCAGACCTCACAAACAAAAGCAGTATACTGGTAGTGAACCAATCCGATTTATTACCAAATACACTAGGGGGCAGATTCAAGAGCTCCTAGCGCCACGTTGGAGCTGCCATAGTGTCATTGTTTTGATGCTAAGGTGGTGCTAATGTGGCATTTTCCCCATGCATGCATTGGCCACTTTGTAAACCCTTGCACCACATTATGACTGCGCCAGGCATAATGTATGTGAGGGGGGGTTCTCCTGTTAGGGGGACAAAAAAATGGCCAAGGAAATCTATGAGATTTCCTTGCACCAGTTTTTTTGGCACTTTTAGCGCCTACTCAGAGCAGGTGTTTAAAAAAATTATGCTATTGCGCCTACCCTGCACCATGGTGCGGCATATTTTAAATACGGCGCACACATGATGGCTTAGGGGGTGCTAAGGGGCGCAAGCAAAGTGGTGCTGCACTAGGTGCAGCCCCACTTTTCTTAAATCTGCCCCTAGATTTGCTGGTGCATTTAGGTCAATTTAGAAAAAAAGATGGGGCATTGTAATACAGGATCAGTTATAAAAAAAAGGTGGGCATGAATCCTTAAGTATCTGTTAGTATATAGTTTCCTTCCCTTGCAAGAAAAAGAGGTTTCATATGGTGAGGACAGGGCTTAGCCTGCAAGCACAGTAGGATCACAGACACAGTTTCACTGCCCCACATTTGGAGAGAGTGGCACATCAAACAGTTTATAACTTATAAGGCAGATTATGAAGTTTATGTGATAGTCTGCTATTGCAATAATGGTATATCAGCTCCACCATCTTTCCAGTTAAGAAAAGGATATTGAAGCACATACGAGCAATCACTAACAATATTATTACTTATAGTATTGCACAACACTTTTATGAGGCACACCATGGTGATTGGAAGCAGATGTGTTCTTTTAAATTGATACTGCACCTAAACACCGAGAGGTGGAGATAGGGTGCTCGCCCTCCGGAAACCTGAATCTAAATTCATCCTACAAGCTGAGTGGTTGTGTGAATGCCTGTTGAGTGAGTGAGTGGGTGTGTGAGTACTTGCATTGGTTTGTGAATAGGTATGTGAGTGGCTGTGTGGGTGCATGAGTGGATATATGAGAAGTTGTATAGGGGTGTGAGTGGGTGGGTGAGTGCTTCTGTGGATAATGTCATCAGTGATGTCATTTGAGTTCTGATCAGTGATGTTACTGACCATGTCATGAGTGATGTAATATGTGAGGTCATAATCTGTGCATTGTAGGGCGAATGATATAGTTAGCTCAGGTAACTATAACTGCTGAATGTTTGATGGTTTTGTATGAGGGAAATGCGAGCCTAACTATAACGTCCCTGTAACCTTTGTTTTTTTCAGTGAATTTCAATTGTTTTTTTAATGTATAGTAATCTTCATTACTATACATTATTCCAACCATCATCATGCACGGCCTGCGGCCAGGCTCTGAAGCCAACCCCTTATACGTACCCAACCTTCCACTGTGCACAGCCTTCGCCTATGTGCAGGTGGGGTTGCTCACAAGGGCTGGCCTGTAGCCAGTCCCTGCGGCCAACCACCCTAACCGCCCAACCCCATGCTGTACACAGTCCCTTGGGGGTGCACAGTGGAAATCGGCCGCGGCCTCTCTGGGTGTTAGAATAGGTGTGAGAGGCTGTATCTGGGGTGAGTTTGGCTGGCAGAGTATCTGGGTGTGAGAGTGCGTACATCAGTGTTTTAGTGCATGCATCAGTATGTGCGTGGGTCTGTGACAGGGTGCATGAGGGTGCCAGGTTTGTGAGTGGGTGTGTGACAGTCTGAGTGGGTGTGGAAGTGGGTGGTAACTGTCTGAGTGGGTCTGTGAGTGGGTGCGTGAGGGTCTTACTGGGGCTGTGTGTGAGTGCATGAGGGTCTTAGTGGGTCTGTGAGTAGGAGCATGAATGTCTGAGTGGGTCTGTGAGTGGGTGCATGAGTATCTGAGTGGGTGCATAAGTGTTTGAGTGGGTGAGTGAGTGAGACAAATTGATTCAAAGAGAGACAGAGAGAGAGAAAGAAAGTGAGAGGGAGAGAAATAGAGAGAGAGAGGCCCATATTTATACTTCAGTCATTTTTTAACGCATATTTGGCGCAAACCTAACTCCATATTTATATTTTGATGTTAGGCACGTTTAACATCAAAATATAGGAGTTTTCACAATTTTTGGGATGTGTGCACCTACCTTGCATCAATGAGATGCACGATAGGTGTTTTCTTCTAAAAAAAAATGATGCTATTCCCATAGCCCCATATTTATGCCTCCATGCTAAAATAACGCACGGGTGGGAGGAGGGGCTAAATAATGGTGCTAAACTTGTTTTGCACCATTCTTTACTGCCTGGGTCAGGCCAGGCAATAGGGGACCTATGGACCCACAGGGGCCCTTCCCAAGCCCCAGGAACACCCTGAACCCCACCAGAGGGACACCGGAGGATGGGGGACCCCATTCCAGGTAAGTAGGTTAAGTATTTTTAAATTGTATTTTTACTTTTTTTTTTGCCATCGGGGGCCCTAACTTGGGGCCCCCTGCATGGCACAGGGTGCAATGGCCATGCCCAGGGGACACTTGTCCCCTTGTGCTGATCACTGGGGTGATGGGCATGACTCCTGTCTTTCCTAAGAAAGGAGTCATGTTTTTGGTGGTTGTGCGCCAAGAAATGGCACTAGTCTTGTTAGAAGCATTTTTTTGCCTCTAACAAGGCTAGCGTAATTTTCTGACGCACAACTCTCTCCTTCACTACCGCCACCCCCACCTGGCTTGCATCTTCTTCTAAGACCCTAACCCAGGTTTAGTGCCTGTGGGAAAGTACCATCTTGCCTGGCATGTTACCCCCATTTTTACATGTATGCAAGTTTGTTTTTGCCTGTCTCACTGGGATCCTGCTAGCCAGGACCCCAGTGCTCATAGTTTGTGGCCTGAATGTGTGTACCTGTGTAGTGACTAACTGTGTCACTGAGGCTCTGCTAACCAGAACCTCAGTGCTTATGCTCTCTCTACCTTTAAAATTGTCACTATAGGCTAGTGACCATTTTCACCAATTCTAATTGGCACACTGGAACACCCTTATAATTCCCTAGTATGTGGTACCTAGGTACCCAGGGTATTGGGGTTCCAGGAGATCCCTATGGGCTGCAGCATTTCTTTTGCCACCCATAGGGAGCTCAGACAAATTTTACACAGGACTGCCACTGCAGCCTGAGTGAAATAATGCACACGTCATTTTCACTGCACTTAAGTAACTTATAAGTCACCTATATGTCTATCCTTCACTTGCTGAAGGTTAGGTGCAAAGTTACTAAGTGTGAGGGCACCCTTGCACTAGCAAAGGTGCCCCCACATAGTTCAGTGCCATTTCCCCAGACTTTGTGAGTGCAGGGACACTATTACACATGTGCACTACATATAGGTCAATACCTATATGTAGCTTCACAATGGTAACTCCTAATATGGCCATGTAACATGTCTAAGATCATGTAACTGTCCCCCCATGCCAAATCTGGTATTGGGGTGCCAATCCCATGCACCCCCGGGGCTCCACTATAGACCCCGGGTACTGCCAAACTAGCTTTCTGGGGGTTTCTCTGCAGCTACCGTTGCTGCCAACCCACAGACAGGGTTCTGCCCTCCTGGGGTCTGGGCATCCCAGTCCCAGGAAGGCAGAACAAAGAATTTCTTCTGCGAGAGGGAGTTACACCCTCTCCTTTTGGAAATAGGTGTTAAGGGCTGGGGAGGAGTAGCCTCCCCCAGCCTCTGGAAATGCTTTGAAGGGCACAGATGGTGCCCTCCTTGCATAAGCCAGTCTAAACCGGTTCACTCCCTGCTCTGGCGCGAAACTGGACAAAGGAAAGGGGAGTGACCACTCCCCTGTCCATCACCACCCTAGGGGTGGTGGCCAGAGCTCCTCCAGTTTGTCCCAGACCTCTGCCATCTTGAATCCAGAGGTGTGAGGGCACTCTGGAGGCCTCTGAGTGGCCAGTGCCATCAGGTGACGTCAGAGACCCCTCCTGATAGGTGCTTACCTGACTAGGTGGCCAATCCTCCTCTGAGGGCTTTTAGGGTCTCTCCAGTGGGCTTTTCCTCAGATAACAACATGCCAGAATTCACCAGAGTTCCTCTGCACCTCTCTCTTCGACTTCTGCCAAGGATCGACTGCTGGCTGCTCCAGCATGCCTGCAAAACTGAAACAAAGTAGCAAGAAGACTACCAGCGACATTGTAGCGCCTAATCCTGCCGGCTTTCTCGACTGTTTCCTGGTGGTGCATGCTTTGGGGGCTGCCTGCCTTCATCCTGCGCTGGAAGCCACAAAGAAATCTCCAGTGGGTTGACGGAATATTCCCACTGCTCCAAAAGGCACCAAACTTCAGCGTCACCGGTACTCTGGGACCTCTCTCATCCTGATGAGCATGGCCCCTGGAACACAGGTGGTGGACCCAAGTGACCCAGACTGTCCAGTGGTCCGACTGTCCAAATTTGGAGGAGGTAAGTCCTTGCCTTCCCTCTTCAGACAGTAATCCTGTGCACCATGTGAACTGCAGCTGCTAGGGCTCCTGTGCACCTTTCCAAGGAATCCTTCGTGCACAGCCAAGCCCAGGTCCCCAGCACTCCGTCCTGCATTTCTCAACTCCCTGAGTTGACCTCTAGCTTGCTCAGTCTTCTTGAACCCATGTTCAAGGACTTCTGCGGGTGATACTTTCTTGTGCGTGGGCTCTCCATGTTGCTGAGGGCCTCATCTGTTTCCTCTCCCAAGTGGCAACATCCTGGTCCTTTCTGGGCCCGGGCAGCTCCCTTTTTCTTAAACCGCAACCTTTGCAGTCAGCAAGGCTTGTTTGCGGTCTTTTGCCACAGAAACAACTCTGCATCCTCCAGCACTCCATGGGACATGTTCTGCAAGAAGGAGAAGTTCCTAGCACCTTTAGTTGTTGCAGAATCTTCAGCTTCTTCCATCTGGAGGCAGCCATTTTGCACCTTCATCCGGGGTTCAAGACTCTTGGACTTGGTCCCCTTCCTTTGCAGGTCCTCAGGTCCAGGAATCCGTCTTCAGTGCTTTGCAGTCTGTTGTGGTCTTTGCAAAATCCTCTATCACGAGTACTTTACTCCTACTTTCCAGGGTGATGGGGTGGGGTATCTTGGACACCCTTCATGTTTTATTACCCTCCCAGCAACCCTCTACACACTACACTAGCCTAGGGGTCCATTCGTGGTTCGCATTCCACTTTCTTAGTATATGGTTTGTGTTGCCCCTAGGCCTATCGCATCCCATTGTATTCTACAGTGTTTGCACCACTTTCTGACTGTTTTACTTACCTGATTTTGGTTTGTGTGTATATTTTTGTGTATGTTACTTACCTCCTAAGGAGTACATCTCTGAGATATTTTTGGCATAGTGTCACGCAAATAAAGCACCTTTATTTTTAGTAACTCTGAGTATTGTGTTTCTTATGATATAAGTGGTATAGTAGGAGCTTTGCATGTCTCCTAGTTCAGCCTAAGCTGTTCTGCCATAGCTACCTCTATCAGACTAAGCTGCTAGAACACTAATACTTTACTAATAAGGGATTACTGGCCCTGGCACAAGATGTAAGTACCATCAGGTACCCACTATAAGCCAGGCCAGCCTCCTACAGTGCCGTCTTGTGTCATTCAACAAATACATCGCCCAGCTGGTGTTGTTAAGTGATGCAAGCTGAGGCTCAACCTTTTGCTGCAAAACTGTGTTACAGCAGTTTTGCAGCAAAAGCATAAATATGGGCCCGAGGTTTTTAGGCTTTGATGTCTGATAGACTTAGAATGAGATATTTGTGTAGATTGTAAAATAAAAAATGCATCTGTCGTTCAAAAAAAAAATTGTACTCTATTTAAAAAAAAAAAAAGGAAACAAATCCAGCTTGACTCGCACCTTTAATGTTCAGTGTGAAGGAATGCGACCTTCACACTGAGCTATTGCTTTTTTTTGCTTTTTTTATTAGTCCTTTATGGGCTATTTGGGAACATGAGGGAGACCTCGAGGGCTTCCCCATGGTCCATACATATTTATTTATTTAGTGCTTTTAAAAAACAAAAATGTAAATGCCCTTTACGGGCTATCTGGCACTGGGTAGGAAGCCTTGAGACTTCCCTCGCAGTACCATTGCTTCACCAAGCTAGGAGCTGCTTTAACAGCAACTCGGTGGCAAAAACCTGAGAACATTAGGGGTCGCAAATCCTTCGCATCCCTAGATATACACATTTATTTTCCCCTCAATTTCTCAAAAAACTACTGGGTGGAATTATACCAAATTTGGCTGGAAGGTAGGTACTGGTCCAGAAAGAGTACTTTTTTTGTTTTGGTATAATTCCGGTCAGTAGTTTTAGAGAAATTAAGGAAAAAATACATTTGTAGATCTTGGCACGTGAAGGATTTGCGACCCCTAACAATCTCATGCTGAGATTTGATTGACTGATAACACTTTAACAACAGAAGCTGTTGAAGTGTTGTCAGCCATCTTGGAACTCGGCTTCCCAAGAAATACAGTCACGATAGCATAGTGAGCAGGAAATTCAGGACAAATTAGAGCAACTGGAGAACAGCTCAAGAAGAAACAATTAAAAAATTGTAAATGTCCCAGAGGGGGTGGAAGGGGATGCCCTCAAGTCATACGTGGTTTTCCTTATAAAGACAGAAACAATGAAGGGAGAAAGATATTGCAAGGGATATCCAGATAATTCACCGGGATCCATTTAGGAAAATCCCTAATGAAAAAAAGCCATGAAAAATCCTTTGAAATTTCCAAACCGATGCCTTAAAAGAAAAGATATTACTAAAAGCATAAAAAATGAAGCCTCTGAGAGGGCAGGACTTCGCCTTCGAGATCAGGTCAGACTTATCTAGTTTAACAATACACAGGCTGCTAGAAATGGGGTCTTTGCTTGGCAGTCTGGTTACCCCCTGTCCAAGCAAGGACCCTCACTCCAGTCAGGGTAAGTCACACACAATCCAAATTATCCTGTGCCCAACCTCTGGTAGCTTGGCACTGAGCAGTCAGGCTTAGCTTAGAAGGCAATATGTAAGTATTTGTGCAATAAATCATGCAATAACACAGCATAGCACCATAAAAATACACCACACAGTGTTTAGAAAAATATATACTATTTATCTGGATAAATGCAGGTCAAAGAGATCAAGATCCAATAAGTATACTTTGAAATAACACTGTAAAAAGGATATAAAGTGTCTTTAGTGTTAACAAGTGTCTCTTGCAAGCACAAAGTATCTGGTTTGCGTTCAAATTCTCAGCAAAGGACCGCAGAGAAGGAGTTGCGTGGAAAACGCAGAGGTGTGCGTCGATTTTTCCGGCGCACATAGACGATGCGTTGTTGAGTTTTCACACAGAGAAAGCTTTGCATCAATTTCCGGCACATAGACTGGTATCCTCTTCAGGTTGCGGGGGTTTCGGACACCCCGGGGACAATGTGTGGAAATCCTGGGCGTGTAGGACAAAGTTAGAGGGGCTGTGTCGATCCAGTGGGCGATGCATGGAAATTTCTGCCGCACGGCAGGCACTGCGTCAATTCCTCTCAGGAAGTCAGGCTGTGTCGTTCCGGCTCGGCTGTGCGTCGATCCAGTGGGCCGTGCGTCGAATTTCCGGTCACAACGCTGGTGCTGTGTCATTCTCCTTTTTGGGAAGTCGGGCTGCATCGACCCAGTTCGTGTGCGGTTATTTTCTCACTGCGATGCAGGCTGTGCGTCGTTGCTTGCAGGCGGTGGATCGATTTTCACCGCACAAGAAGTTCTTTAGCAGAAATGAAGTCTTTTTAGTCTTGAGACTTCAGGGAACAGGAGGCAAGCTCTATCCAAGCCCTTGAAGAGCACTTCTCAGCAGAGCTAGAGGAAAGAAAGGCAGAAGGGCAACAGCAGGGCAGCAGTCATTTGCAAGAAAAGTAGTCAGGTGAGTACTTTGGGCATCCAGGCAGTTCCTCTTGGCAGGTTGCAGATTCTGATTCAGGGAATCTTCTTCAGTGGTATCTTATCCGGAAGTGTCTGAGTTGGTAGGGTCAGAGACCCTGTTTAAATACCCAAATGTGTCTTTGAAATGGGAGCGACTTCAAAGAGTGGCTTAGAAGTGCACCAGGTCCCCTTCCAGTTCCATCCTGTCTGTCAGGGCCCCAGTAGGGGGTGTGGCAGTCCTTTGTGTGAGGGCAGGCTATTGTCCTTTGGCATGTAAGTGTCAGGCCCTCCAACCTCCCAGCCCAGAAAGACCTACTCAATATGCAGATGTGTGCAAGTGTGACTGAGCATCCTGTGGTTGGGGGTTTTCTGAGTGTAATGCACAAAGGAGCTGTCAACTAACCTAGCCAACGTGGATTGTAAGGCACAGAAGGATTTAAGTGCAGAGAAATGCTCACTTTCTAAAAGTGGCATTTCTAAAATAGTAATATCAACTCCAACCTCACCAGCAGCAGGATTGTGTATTACCATTCTGGTCATACTAAATACTGTATAACCTTGTTGCTCCTTTCAGATCAGAATCTACCATTGAAACAGTATATGAGGGTAGCCCTAATGTTAGCCTATGAAAGGAGCAGGCCTCACAGTAGTGTAAAACATATTTAGGGGTTTTACACTACCAGGACATATGAACTGCACAGGTACATGTCCTGCCTTTCATCAACATAGCACCCTGCCCTGTGGGTTACTTAGGGCCTACCTTAGGGGTGACTTATATGTTATGTAAAAAAAGGGGAGTTTAAGGCTTGGCAAGTACTTTTAAATGCCAAGTCGAAGTGGCAGTGAAACTGCAAATGCAGGCCTTGCAATGGGAGGCATGAGGCATGGTTAAGAGGCTACTTATGTGTGTGTAACAATCAGTGCTGCAGGCCCACTTGTAACATTGAATCTACAGGCCCTGGCCAAATGTAGTACACTTTACTGGGGTCTTACAAGTAGATTGAATAAGCCAATTGGATATGAAGCAATGTCACAATGTTTTAAGGGAGAGAGTCTATGCACTTTAGCACTGGATAGCAGTCCTAGAACCAGCAAAAACAGTGTGCACAAAGCGGAGGGAGGCAGGCAAAAAGTTAGGGGTGACCACCCTATGGCTGTCAGGTCTAACACATGCAATGGGAGCTGGGGAAGTGGTTGGGGTACTTCAAAAGTTTAGGTGCAATGGACCAGCTCAGGTCCCCGGCTTTCCTGTGGGTTATCTACAATAATATGATGTATAATTTGAAAGACCAAAGAACAGCGGATGAGTTTCTAGAGGTCATCAAGGGGGAGAGCCCAGATGTCTGAAAGATTTTAAAAATATTAGATATAAATATGTTGAGGAGAGAGGGAATCCCTGTACTTTAAGCATCAGTCTGATGTTAAGATGGGGCTTTCTGAGTAAAAGATATTATTTTTCAGAACTTTTGTTAGGCCAGGTCTTCCCAATTGCACTCTAGCATCTAGTCCACGTGGAAGCAGGAGAGGGTTCTCCAAGGGTTGGTGGGGGAAGGCCACAGGTGTGAGGTGGTGGGAAGCACATGGGTGGGAACATTGGGAAGAAAGGAAAAAAAGATCCTCAAATACCTCAGCTGGGCCATCACTGGGCATAACAAAAGGGTAGTATTTATATGGACCAGGGAGGAGGTGTTTTGATCCAGTTTATGTCAGGAAACATTAATGGGATGCGAGTGAGGAGGCATAAGATTAAACAATATTTAAGGGATTCTCCAGCTCACATATTAATCCTGCAAGAAACATCTGACCAAAGTTGGGTGTGAAGAAAATGATTTAAGTCTCAAATGAGGGTTCAATCTTTTGCCTGCACTGATCACAACTTTAACACAAAAGGAGTGGTTATTTCGGTGAAGCAGCAGGTTAAAGCGGCTGTACTGGGTGCCGTGTCAGACAAATCAGGGAAATGTATCATAGCAATCCTCCAACTACTGATTCTTGTATTAGTAGTGTTCTATGGTCCACACTCTGAAGACATTGAACCACCTACGGTGGTCTTCTCTAGTCTCCTTGATTTTTCATTTCCAGTTGTAATGGCAGGTGATTTTAATGTGATTTTGGATAATAAGTTAGATAGATCAACCAGAAGTAGATCAATAGGGATCAACAAATCACAGGCATACCTCAAATGTATGATGAAACAATTAGGGCTGTGCGATTTGTGGAGGCATAGAGTTGGTGCACAACAGGGCATTTCCTTCCACAATAAAAAGTATGGGCATGCCTCCAGAACTGATTACTTTCTGGTGGATCAGGTGTTAATAGAGGCACTTTATGATATTACCTATTTAGTGGCCCATCTATCAGTCCATGCAGCAGTAATATTAACAATGAGACCCTCTCTGAAAAAAGAGGTAAGAAGATGGACCCTGGATCGCATGTTACTGTTGGATGGTGATGTTGTTTCTCACCTCCACACAGGGACTGAAGAATGTTTTAGGGTAAACATGGCATCAGCACCCTGACTGTGGTTTGTGGCTGTTATATAAGAGGGAAAATCACGAGTCTTATGAGATTCAGAAACAAAAAGTACAGGAATGAAGTGAGCTTCTTAGAGACAGGGATGGCTATTTGTGAGAATCAACTGATGGTAAGCCTAGATGTGGAAGAAAAACTTTTAGTAGGAAAAGGATGAGACAGTTAAGGGATAAGCTTGATGAAGCACTACTGGCTAGATTAAAAAAAAATTGGAAGGCAAGTAAGCTTGCCCATTTTGAGTATGAAGGGATCGCTGGGAGCTGTTAGCCTTGAGGATAAAGGTGAATCGACTTAGAAATGTTATTAAGGAGATCATTTTTTGGCAGACTGGGGTGAAATGAAGGAGTAGTTCAGACATAAAGATGGCGTTCCAAAAGTGTGTTGAAGAGCAGTACTCTGAAGAGAAGCCAGTGACTGGGGAGGAGGTGAGAGCTTGGTTGATGATGAATAGCTTGCCTAGTCTTGCATCTAGAGAACAGGCTTACTTGAAACAACCCATGACCGAGGGTGATATTAGGGCTGCAATAAAATCTAGTAAAGGGGGGAAAGTGGAGATACCTGTATTCCAGTGGAATTGTATAAATTTCTGTGGGATTCTATATTACCTGCTATGACAGCTTTGTTTGGGGAGATTATGGATGACTGTGTTCCATTACTGAAATCCTAGAATAAAGCAACTATTACTTTGATTTTAAAACCAGAGAAAAATACTGTGTGCTGTGAGCCTTATAGACTGATTTCGCTTCAGCGATTATTAATTGTTTGCAAAAAAGTTGGCAGAAAGGCTAAGCAGTGTACTTGGGGGGCTTCTACACCCTGAGCAGAAGGGGTTTATAAGAGATAGATTTCTTCATGAACTAACTTTCATTTTGATTGGTTCCATTGATTTGACTACAACTAATGATGCCCCCCTTGCCGTTCTGATGCTTGATGCAATAAAGGCATTTGACAAAGTTAATTGGACTTATCTGAGTACAATCCTAAAACAATACAACTTGGGCGAAAAGCTTTGCAGGGTGGTTGGTCAGATTTAGGAAGTCCCCTCTGCGAGAGGTTTGGTGAATGGGAACTTAACCTCATATTTTATCATATCTAGGAGAGCCAGGCAAGGTTGGCCCTTGTCCCCCTTATTGTTTAATCTTTATATCAAACCCCCTGCCACCTGGATCAGACAGGATCCTTTAATTTCCCCTTTCCTCTGTCTTGGGTGGGAGATCAAAGTCTCCCTCTATACTGATGACCTCATGTTAAGCTCATCAGATTTGCTAACAGCTCTCCCAGTTGTGCTGGATATTGTAACAAATATTGGTAGTGTCAATCTACCATGTTAATGCAGGGAAGACCAAGATTAAGTCTGGAACCAGAGGAGGGATAACCTGTTAATTAAAAGTGAGATGAGATACTTGGGACTTAAGATCATGCAGGGCATTAAAACAACACAGAAGTAAAGTTAAGGAAAGCTCTGGCGGAATCTAGTAAGTTGATGCAGGGATGGGCATATCTCCCTTTGATGATCATCAGAAGAGTTAGTCTGGTGAAGATGGTGATTCTGCCCAAGTTCAGTTTCTTCTTTAACACAATTCCAGAGTCAAGTTCTGTCTTGAAAAAATCCACCAGGCAATAAATTACTTTATATGAGCATAGAAGGGACGTAGGATTGCATGGAAAGTGTTGCATGAAAGGAGAGAAAAGGGGGTCTTGCTCTGTTGGACATCCAGTATTATGCTTGGGCATTTTAGCTAAAGAATGCCAGGATGCTCTTTAACTTTCCTGACTCCTCAGAGATTGGGTGCCTGTTTAACGCTATTTTGGGAGGTGTTAAGGGGCGGCTCATCACTTCCTGTTCATATTTGGAGATCAAAAGATCTTTAAAAAGGTAAAATTGAAAGTGTTGTAAGTTATGGTGAAGGTGTGGTCCAGCATCAGGTGTGCAATGAAGGCAGAATATTATTTTCAGCTGGCCCCTATCTGTGATTCCCCAGGCACCAAAGAATGTTTACCATCTAAACTGGCTTTACCGATAAAGATTGCAGGTTTAGAATATTGAGGTGATCTCTTTTGGCATGGTGGACTACTTTCCTGGGATGAGCTATGCAAGGAAATGGGGGAAACCTTTCTAAGTTCAAGTATTTAAAGTTGAAAAGATGGACGCAGAGTATCCTTGCAAACTCGGGATCGACAAACTTTCTGGAGGAGAAACTATCGGGGCGCCCCCCAGGGAAGAAGAAAGTATCAAATTGGTACTGGGAAATTTTAAAGACTCTGGGTGGGGATTTCAAGCTGGCTGAAGACCACTGGGGAGGATACTTGCTGAGGGAGCAGCTACAAGAGATTTGGCCACTATCGATTTGCACCTTATTTTCTGTTGTCAAACCCGCTTTATTAGGAAGAAGCCATTCATTTTTCCATTCACATAGCCTATTTATCACCATACAAGATCTTGAGAATGAGGAAAGTGGGAGTCGCCAAATGTGATAAATGTGGTTTAAAGAAAGCAACAGATATCCATATAGAACGTCCAGAAATGCAGACCTCATGGGACGAAATGGGTAAGGCCATCTCAAGTATTGTGGGGGTTGACGTTAAGGTAAGCCTTTCTCCAATTATTTTCAAGATTGTGGAGGAGTCAGAAGAGTTGAGTGGTAATACCAGAAAGCTAATTTTCCCCTCCATCCTCCTGTCCAGGAGGAAAATAAATCGAAGATGGGTAGGAAGTACCGACCCCCTTTACACAGTGTGGCTCCATGCACTTTTTGACATCTTGAAGATGGATATGGCCAGTGGACCCTCTAAGGGGAAAATGTTCTGGTAGCCACTGATGAGCTGGGCTGCAGGGCAATGGGCTCTATAGGGAAGTAAGGTGAGGAGTTATATCTTGTCCAACTGATTGCACCTTTCTTCTGCTCTCTTGGCTGCGCAGACAGCGTGGCTTTCACATTTGGGCAAAATGTGAGAGATGCGGCCTCCCAGGTCATCATAAGCTAGGGTGACTCGTATTGAAATGGCTTAGAGAAGACCTGGAGTCTGAGGTGAATGAGGGAAAATAAAAAAAGGCTGGGAAAAACAAATTTTAAAAATTAGTATAGGAGGATGGGTCAGTGTTTGAGAGTATCTTCGTCAGCAAAAATTAATGGGATAGCTGTGTCAAGTGAACTAGAGTAGTTAAATGAAGGAGTAGGGACTGAGAGATTAGGTCCCCTTCCATACCAACAATTAAGAAAGGGAACAGAGAGAATGCATTTCGAAGACTAATGGCATTTACACCTTATAAAGCACATAAAATACTTTATAAAAAGAAAAAGTAAAGACATTGTTTTCTAACAAATGGTAAATGTTGTTAATTTTGAGATCTTTGATTATACTGTTTAGATCTCATAGATTCACATAGCTGAGTTTCTATTCGTTTATTTTTCAGTAAAACATATAAAAAAACTAAAGAAGTACCTTACTCTCTCGGGAGAATCAGGCGTTTCTATTGAAGGTTTTTTCTAGCACTGCTTCTCTTACAGGTAAATGTAGGCCCTAATTCTGAAAGTCTTCTTGAAAATGATATTGGTCATAAAAGGTGTTTGTGCCATGTGTCAGACTATGAGTTGTGGGAAATAACCATGCATTCGCAGTGTTTCCGTGTGCACATGGTGCCAGGAAAATCTGGTGGAATTTGCACTGGGTAAAAGGTTGGAAAGAGAGAAAATGTGAGGGAAAAAGGGTGTGGCAATTTTGATTCTGCATGCTTTCCCCCTTTCTGACTTTTGGAACTCTTAATGCAGAGCAAGTTTGGAGGCACATTTATACTTTCTTTGCGCTTAATTAGTGTCATTTATTTTGACACAAATTCAGCACAAACTTAACCCCATATTTATATTTTGATGATAAACCTATCTAGCGTCAAAATATTTGAGTTAAAGTCATTTTTGGATGCGTGAACCCACCTTGCATCAATGAGATGCAAGGTAGGCGTTCCTGTCCAAAAAATGACTCAAAGCTCCTAGTGCCTCATTTATCCTGCCATGCAAAAATGGTGCACGGGGGGAGCCAGGCCTAGATAATGGCTCTAAGCCTGCTTAGTGGCATAATTTAACACCTGTGTCGGGGCAGGCGTTTAGGGACCTGTGAACCCATTTCCTTGGTCACAAACCATTGAAAGAGCCCACAGGTGCCCACCCCAAGCCCCAGGAACTCCTCCACCCATACTAGTGGGACACCAGAGGATGGGGGACCTCATTCCGAGTAAGTAGAGGTAAGTATTTTAAAATATTTTTCAAAGTGCCATTAAGGACCATGAAATGGGTCTCCATACATGGCACTGGGTGCAATGGCCATGCCCTGGGGACCTTTGTCCCCTGTGCTGGCCATTTGAGTGGTGGGCGTGACTCCTGTCTTTTATAAGACAGGAGTCATGTGGTATGGATGGAAATGATACTAGGCTGGTTAAAGGCATTTTTGTGCCCTTAACCAGGCTAACGCCATTTTTTGGTACAAAACCCCCTTCCCCCATACAGCCACCCCACCCAGCTAACGTAATTTTCCCAGACGCTAGCCCATTCTTTGCACCGGCTTGCGGGATTCCATAAATTCGTCTCCTGGTTAGAGCTCTTTAATGAGGCAAACAAGCGCTAGACTTTTGGACGCAAAACAGCGTTTGCGCAGTTTTGCGTCAGAAAGTATAAATATGTAACTTAGTGTTCCTGAAGGCAGTCCTTCTGCACACAAATACCAGGCTACTCTGAATAAGAACCATAATGCTTATGCATACTGCAATAGCCTTTGCCGTGCTTTTGGGGACATTAAAAACATTCAAATAGATAACATTCAAATAAATTAAGAAGAAACTAACTCACTCTACATGTCAATATATATGAGTTATCTTTTTGTGTCATCATTCCTTGTATATGGATTTTTTTTTCATGCAATACAAATTATGTCATTATTATTCAGCAGAAGCTTGTTCACATCTGATCTATTTATATTTAGTCCCTTCGTTCTCAAAAATCAGTTTGCCAAAAGATCTTACTTTCTTTTTACAAATAAATAACATTCCAGCTATGATTAGTGGGTGAAATCTTACTTTCGTCTACATTGCAATACTTTGCTTTCCACCCCCACACTCCCCAGCTCTTCATCCACCATGTCCAAACCCAACTGTTCACTTTCTTCTGGGCCCTGCAGCACCACCTGGCCATATCACGGTACAACTCGTCAGGAAATGTAGAGTTCAAAGGACAATGAAATTGTAAAAGCTCTTTCGTAAGAGCAGCGGGGGCTCTTGGTAAGACATCACATAGGCCAATGAAACGTTATAGCAGAGGTTATTATGAAAATAACAGGAAGGAGCTGTCATTTCGTGGAGGCAATGCCATATATTTGTTTTGCTGTAAATCCAATATCTTTCTTTTTAAATTAGCTCTCTGCAAAATCCTTGTGGGAAGAAGCCCAGTTGAGTGAACTTCCAGTAGCAATCTATAAGTACAAATTACCTGTTTTCTTTCTGTGCATTTGGTATCCTTCACGTTGCAAAGTTTATGTTACAAAACACAGACATCAGAGGTAATTCTTCAGTGGTCCTCACGTTTTACTCTGATGTTCTTCCAAGTGATGATAGAATCCAGTTCTGAATTTATGGATCGCTCGGGTTTCTTTTTTTTTAAATAGTATTTGATTGATTATATTCATACATACAGAACTTAATAAAGAAATATTTTACCCCCCCCCACCGCCTTCCCCACCTCCCTCTCCCAAGCTTCCATGCTCAAACATCCGAAGCACCGATCCTTCCAGTCATACTTTATCACATCTCTTGGGACACCCTTTGCCTTTATATATCTCCTCCTCTTCCGTGCAACATCAACATATGTCCATTTCCTGTACCATTTCCTGTTTCCAGGCTGCTATATTAGGGGGATCAGGGGATCAAGCCCGTTTGCGTGATATCTCTCTTTTTTGCCAATAGTAATCCTAGGTTAACCAAAGTTCGTTAACATGAATTCGCAGCTGTTTCTGGCCATACTCCCAGTAGTGTTCTCCATGTAAATCTCTCCAATTGAATACCAGTGGTCACGTCTTAGCGCTGGTGGACTTTCTCCCAGAATTTGGTCAGCTAATGGCAGTCCCACAGGGTGTGGTATAGTGTTCCATCTTGTCCACACTGTCATGGACAAAGTGAGTCAGGAATCCTTCCTATAACACTTAGGGCCAGATTTATACTTTTTGACGCAAAACTGCGCTAACATAGTTTTGCGTCAAAAAATGTAGCGTTGTCTAGCGCCATTTCTTAATGCCACCCATGCATCATATTTATACTATGATGCTGGGTGGTGCTAAGAATAGGTTAGAGTCATTTTTCCTGACGCTAACCATTGCGCCTTGTCGTGAAGGGAAAATGATGTTAACGCAGGGGGAAATGACGTTAACACAGGAAAAATGACTCTAATCCGGTTTACAACATGTAGACATGTCGCAAAACGGAAATGTGTCATTTTTGCCCACAATAGCGTCAAAAAGCTACGCAAATGGAGTAAACAGTGCAAAGGAGAGGCAAGATGGATCCACAAAGCCAGGAGAGACCCAGGGAGACACCAGACAACCAGGAACCAGCCAGGAGGACACAGACAAGACCCAGAGGAGAGACAAGAAGAAGAGGAAGTGTCGCTTCAGTGCAGAGGAGCATGAAATACTGGTGAGAGAGGTGACGGAGCACCAGCATCAACTCTTCATCACCTCTAAATTGCTAATTGGAAGGAGAGAGGCAATTCGGCAGCAGATTGTGGACAAGTTTAACAGTGTGGCAGAGGTCAGGAGACCGGTCACTGAGTGCAAGAAATACTGGCATGACTGCAAGCAGAGGACTAAGGCGAAAATGCCAAGGAACAGGAAGGCAGCACTGCAGACTGGAGGTGGGAGTCCAGCACCACAAGAGGACCTGGGCAAGTTGGAGGAAATAGTTGCAGCCGTCATAGTGGTGAAAATGGTCACTGGTATCGCAGGACTGGACAGCGCAGACTACCAGGAAACAACACATATGCAGGGTAAGTTGCATGGGGGACCAAAATGCCAAACTGTCAAGTGCAAGAAGGGGGAGGCACATACCTACTACACAATGCATGTCAGCCCTGCAAATCAGGCAGTGGAAAGGGCAAAGAGGCAGGTCATGGGACTCCCTGCACTGCCCATGCCAGGTGCATGGGCTGTGCAGGGGCATCCCGGGGCACAGCACAACACAACACTAACAACCTTTGCATGGGAATACACCTCCATGCTAAGGCTGGTGGAAATGCTGAAGCAGACCAGGAGGGTAACGTAGAACGTAAAACTGGTCTGGTGTCACAGGACAGCTGGTATTGTCAGAATGTAAAGTAGAGGACAATGCCCAGTCTCATGCCATTGGCTCAAGCGGAGTTTCCGATTGACAACATTTGCCACAACTACCTCTGCTGTGTGCTCTGGTCAAGTAGGAAATGGCAGGTAGGTGCCCAAGGAAGAAACACACTCAAAATGATGGTTCAGTATGACTACGTGATCAATACCCATCAATCCATATCCAAGGGCAACTCCTATCAACTGGTCATGTCCATAGACTCAATAACCATCAGTCACTGTTGCATACATAATGATGTACACAGCAGTAATCTCATACCCATGCTGGCCATCCCTGGGTTTACCTCTACCATAGCTGCAATGCCACCATGCAACATCTCAGGTATCATAGTGCAAAGACAACTGCATTGAGGGGGGAGGAAATATGTGTGTAGGAAAGCAATCGACCTGCAAAGTCACAAGAGGAAACGGAACTCTGATAGGTCCATCAGTGCAATGCAAGTAGCACACGTACGCAAGCATCAACATGAGAAACTACCAATGGTAACATATGCATTGTCTCATGGAAATGCCATGTCTGGTGTGGTGCTAGGTCTCAGCACAGCATAGGTCAATGTGAAAAATGAAAGACTGGGACAGGGCCATATTGCCATGTGTGGTGCTGTGGCATCAGCAGACCAACATTAATTGCAAGGCCTCACCATGCAAATGGAAGCAGAGGGAGGGATGATGAGGACAAGAAGGTGGCAATCCACAATTTGGATAGAACACACACCTACAAGATGTGACACAGACAATTGCCTTCACTACATGTGACATGCAGGTGGAGCATAGGGCTGAGAGACTGTAAACATTAATGACAGGAACAATGCATGGGAACCAAGATGACAATGTACCACCAATAGGAAGTCAGTGACATTACATTACAACTGGTACAACAGAGACACACGAATTGTACAATATCTCATTGCAGAGGACGATGGCTCTCTTGTGGATCAGCCTGTCCTGGACTACTGTGATGACCTGGATGATCAGCTGACAACCATCCACCAGGAAACCCTCTGAGGTGTCCTGGGAACCCTCCAGACACTGTCGCGTAGGCTCTCATTGTTCTAATGAGACTACTGGATTTTGAGTGGCAGAATCGCCCGTTGTGTGGGAGACTAAGGCCCTCATTATGAATACGGTGTCCGTACCGCGCCGCTGGCGGTAAAAACTGCCAACAGAGGAGCGGTCCGGACTGCCAAATAATGAACCAAATGAAACACAGGCATCCAGAAAACCACCCACCGCCAGTAGAAGAGTCCTGACAACGACAGCAGAGTCCGCCCACAGGCAGACGGAAAGGCCCAACCCGCCCATCAAATAATGAACCACTAGTCCACCGCCAGTTCCGGGGCAGGAACCACCGCCACGCAAAGCAAGGCGGAAATGAACCAAATCCAATGAAACACTCACTGGATGCCCTCACAACGCGCCGAAGCAGACATGGAAAAAGAGCTGCAGATCATGCCAGCCCTGCTCCTTACCATATACCTCCACGAAGAGCCCGCCGACGAAGATGATGGCGGTAAGTACCGCAACCTACGAAACAAGGGAGGAGAGGGCACAGTTACATACCCCCCACTCCACCCACCCTGCAACACCCCCACAACCCTTTGCAGCAGCACAACCCATACACCCCACAGCAAGAGGTACTCACCCGACACAAGGCAAATCCAACTTGACCTTAGTACATACAAATGCACCACACCCATAAACAATTAAACGAAAGACCAGTATTCAACAGTGTGCCGCCCAAACACAGGCCACACAGAAATATTTCATTAAAGCTCACAAAGCCAACTACTTCAAAGAGGGCCAATGGTCACTCCGTAGTGCTACAAGTGCCATGGGCCACAACAGAACCAACCTGACTCCCAAAAGTGCATGGTACTCCACCTAATCGGGCAACAAAGGGGCATCCAGGCACCTCACGAAACAGGGGTAGGGGGTGGTGGGGTGGGGATTTGCGACGGAGGTTGGCCTTGGACTTTTGTTTGGAGGGTGGAGGGGGGGTTTGTCCTTTGAAGGGGGGTTGTTTCGAGCGGGTGGAGCCTGATGGTCTTGGCTCTGCACTGACCTTTTTTTTCTCTGGGGAAGGGGCACGGGAATGTGACGGGCGGACGGAGGTGGGCTGTGAAGTGGGAGGAGTGGAAAGGGCAATGAGATGAGCACGCTTAGGGACAAGACGGGGTGTGCCAGTGGGTTGGAAGAGGTCAGCACAGGAGAGGAATAGTTTCTTCGGAACAATTGGGGTGGCCCTGGATGAGGGCGTGGGAGTAGAGACAGAGGCAGTGGATCTATGTGGTGTAGGGGTGCGTGTAGTGGGTGCAAGTGACTGGACAGTATGCTGTAATGTGGTGGATGTGTGATGAGTGCGTGTCTTGGTGCGTTTGTGTGTTTTTGGAGGAGGGGTGGACACAGTGGGAGTAGACAGGCAGCTAGTGTGGATGTATGTTGTGTGGGTGTCTGCAAGTCTGGTGAGTGCGCTGCATGTGTCAACTACAGTAGTTGTGGTGAGTGCAGGTGTGGTGTATGGGGTGCATGTATGGCTGTCTGCTATTGTGGTGAGTGCAGTAAGAGGAGCAGCAACAGTGACTGAAGGTGCAGTGCATGAGGGTGTGGATGTAGAGGGGACAGACAGGGAGGCAGAGGAGGTGGGCACACTGGGGGAAGTGGATGTTGTGTGTGCATGTGTCTGTTGGCTGTGTGAATGCTTGTGGTGGGAGGTGTGGTGCTTGTGTTTAGAATTGTGCTTCTTGTGTGTTGGTGTTCTTGACTGCGTGTCTTAATGTGTGCTTTGGACGGGTGAAGTGAGTGGGGTGCTGGAAGGGGTAGAGAAGGTTGGAGGGTGGACGGAATGGCCAGGGAAACTGGCTGCTGTCCAAGAGGAGGCCAGAGCCTGAAAAGATCTCTGTGGGTCAGACACAGCACTGTGAACGCCATCCAGATAGGCATTTGTCTGCTGCACCTCTGATGCTAGCCCCTGGATGGCATTGACAATGGTTGTCTGCCCTACAGAGATGGTTCTCAGGAGGTCAATAGCCTCCTCTGTGAGGGCAGCAGGGCTGACTGGGGCAGGGGAGGAGGTGCCTGGGGCGAAGGAGACTCCCACCTTTCTGGGTGAGCGGGCATGGGCAACTCGGTGGGGAGCAGAAGGGAGGGTGGTGATGGAAGGGGGGGTGGTGGAAGATGTCACTGTAGTGGTGTGGCCACTAGGGTCCGCCACCGCCGGGGATCCCCCATAGGAGGAGATCTCGGAGTCACTACCTCCAGTTGTAGTTGCTTCCCCGTGGTACTCCCCTCACCCAACCACCCACTGGTCCCCTTGGCGTCGGATGTCTCTGCCTCTGAGGATCTGTGGGCCGCTTCTTCCCCACTTGCTGGTGCCTCAGCTCCCTCACCAGATGTTGCTGCTGTACCAAACCAACACAAGAGAACAGGGATGGGGAGACAAAACTGGAGAGACACTTGTAAATAGCTGAATGGAGGTAAATAGTGGCCAGACATACACCCACCCAGAAGACACACCCAACAGGCAGCACAGTTCACTATGCCCATGGCCATGCCCCTGACTAGTGACCAGAACCCTGCTCTACACCCATCCCCTGGACTACCTAAGGATGCGACGTTCGGGAGACCTGACAAAGACACCCCTACAACCATTGGGGACCATCATGTACATGGACACCAGTCAGACTCCCTGCCTCTAAGCAGCATGAACCCTAATGCACACACAGACAACCGTCCAGACTGAAGTTTATGACATGAGTACTCACCCCCTTGTGACTGCTGTGTAGCCTTCAAGCTCCCATCCAGGTCTGGGTACGCCACCGCCAGGATACGTCACACGGCCGGCACCCCTTCCACGTTGGGAGGACTTCCCCAGCTGGGCTTCACAGTTCTTACGCGCCCATCGCCGCAGGTCCTCCCACCTCTTTCTGCAGTGGGTGCTCCAACGGTTGTAGACCCCAGGGTTCGCACCTCCTTGGCGATGGCATGCCAAAGTGCCCCCTTCTGGTGGGCGCTGACCTAAAATGGTGACACAGAAATGGAACACAGAGGTCAGCACTTGCAAGATAGGTACAGCTGGCTATTTGTCCACTATGTGACGGACAGTACTCTCAGACTTACAGGCCATACGTACGCAGCATGCCATGCACCACGGCCCATGCAGGCTCAGAGGTGCACACATATGTCCATTCAACACCATACATTACACCCAAACAGTGCCCCCTAAAACCCAGACTCACCTGTACCTCTGGCCGTCCGTACAGTTTTGCGTACAGGGGCAGTACCCTGTCCACTAGCCTCTCCAGTTTCTCCTGGGTGAAGGCTGGGGCCCTTTCCCCTGCAACACGAGCCACATCCATGACCAGAGGCAGGCCACAGCAGTACACACAGTGGAGTACCTATCTGCACGCGATCAGGGAGTCAAGTGAATAATAGTTGATGAAATCGAGTACGTGCCGTGGCGATGTGCACTGTCACCGCCGGTGGCGATCATGATATGCCAGGATTCCCAATTGGCATCCATGTTAACCAATGGCGGTGCGAACGGCGGTAAACACCGCCTTACGCTGTGACATCAACCGCTAGCGGTATGAGGTCACTTCCACAACGAAAGGCCTGGATTACAGTGGGCAGACATTTTGGCAATAACTACGCATCTGGAAATAATAATGTGCACATTGTAGGCCCTACTAGCCACATGAAGCACCTATGCATGTGACCATTCCATAATATACCACACATGAAAAACACTGTTCCCTCTTTGAAGAGTAGATGTAGATCTGTCAAGAAGCAGTTAATGTAGAGTCACTACAATGAAATATGCAGTGCACAATTGATGACAATGAGTGCCTATGTATGTGTGTTCATCACTCCTTTTTGATACCCCTCGTAGGTACCGACCCTTGTGGCGAGGAAGGGCACCATCGGTGTACAGACCACTTGTGGATATGAGGACCATGGTAGAGCATCAAATCATAATCAATTACAGACTCACACGTGGAACAATTCAGGATCTTTATTCTTTACTGGATCCTGCACTAACTCCGGGGAATCGTAATCAGCATGCCATCCCTACTGAAGTGCAGGTGCTCTCCGCACTCCATTTCCTGGCCACGGGTTCATTTGAAGTGACAGTGTGCATGGGTGCTAGATTTTCACAGCCAATGTTCAACATGGTACTGACAAGATTTCTAAATGTATTTGTACGACACCTGCAGTCCTATGTGAGGTTTCCCCAAAGTACTGACCTCCCTGCCATCAAGTCTGAATTCCATGCCTTTGCCAACATACCCCATGTAATAGGTGCCATCGGTGGCACCCACATACTAATCATTCCCCCCAAGAGTCAGTGAACAGGTGTACAGAAACAGAAAGACCTTTCACTCCATGAAAAAAATCCAATTGGTATGTACTGAAGACCAGGACATTTCACATGTGAATGCCATGTTCCCAGGTTCAGTCCATGATTCCTTTGTGTGTAGGAACAGTAGTGTCCCACAGAGGATGGAACAACTCCAAGAGGACAGAGGGTGGATCATAGGTAAGTGTGTCTGTCACTAACTGGCACATAGCAGACAGCCAGGCTGTCTGACTAAGGGGCTTACAAATGACTACTCTGTATTGCACCTTTTTCTAGGTGATTCTGGCTATCCAAACTTGCTTTGGCTCCTGGCACCAGTGAGGAATCCTAGGACGGATGTAGAGAGGAATTACAATGAGGCCCATGGACGTACTAAGAGGGTGATAGAGCGCACAATAGGTCTCCTGAAGGCTAGATTCCATTGTCTACATATCTCTGGGGGTTCCCTGGTCTATGGGCCTGAAAAGGTGTGTAGAATAGTGGTGGCCTGTTGCATGCCACACAACGTGGCAGTGAGACATTCTATCCCCCTCTTGGAGGTGGAGGGTGCTGTATGTCCTGACCAGCTTCCTCAAAGAGGGGAGGAGAGTGATAGTGATGATGCGGAAGGGAAAGATGTCAATTCCAGGACCAACTGATACAACTCTACTTCCAGTAACTGTGTGGGACTCAGGGCTGACATTGGGGTTTATGACACATACTGTCAATGTGCTCAGACATATGGGGGAGGGGTTTGATAATGATATGTGAAACATGGTCCAGTTCTGCATGGTACAGATTGATATTGTCTGAATTTACTTAGGGCCCACATGCAGGCACACAGGACTCCTCCCTTCATGCAAAAAAATTGACAATAAAGTGGTTATCAGCCAGTTGCATCCAAACTTCACTTTGTTCACATTTTAACTCAGGGGACAGTGTTACAGGTCTGATATGTGTTTTATTGGTTGCATGGAGTGAATAGTGCTATTTACAGTGATGGCAAGTCGTAAGGAGTGGGTGTCCTCAAGATCAACATGGTGGCAGCCTTGTTGGTAGTATTGATGGGTCCATCGTTTCTTACATTAGTTCATATTGCCTCTTAGCAATGAATGGTGGCTGACTGAGTGGGATGGTTGCTGTGCAGATTGTTGCTAAGTTACTTCTTGAAGGGGGGCTTGTTCTTTGCTGGGGTTCCAGTGCTATATATTGGCCTGAGGGTCAGTTTGGGTGCGTGCTGTTGATCTTGAGGGGATGACATGGTAGGCTTTGGGTTTCCTGTGGGGGAAGTTCCTTGGATGTTTTTGCTGATGGTGTAATTTCATGGTGGGTGTCCGGTGCTGTAGTGGGGGCCTCCTGTCCTGTGTGGGTCTTAGGCTGGGTTTGTACCAGCTGCAGCAATGCTCCTGCTATGATGGCCATTGTGACGTTCTGCTGTTTCCACTGCTCCATGGCCTGTTGGTGGTGTTCCTGCTGCATCCTCTGACTGTGCTCCAGGATGGACACTATCTGTGCCAACCTGTCATGGGTATGCTGATAGGCCCCCAATACCTCAGATATCACGTCCTGGGCTGCTGCATCCATCCTGTGGCCTCCCCCTGGCCCACTGACGCACTTGCCCTAGCCCCCTGTGCCTGTGTCCCCTGCACAGGTCTGGCAGTAGCACTTGTACTTGGGCCCTCACCTTCTTGCATGTTGGGAGTGGGAGACTGTGGCCTCTGTACCTGCGTTCCACCAGTCTGTGACCTGGATACACTGGTGTGGGTACGCTTGCCCTGGGCTGCTGGTCTTGACTGGGTGGCAGGGGTGACAGTGGTTTCCTGGGTGGGGCTGCTGCATGGTTGGCAGTCCAAGACTGTGTGATGGGCCTGCCTGCTCATCAGTGTCCAGGGATCCTTCACCAGTGTCCTGTGAGATGCCTCTGTCGCCTTGGGGGGCACTGGCACTCCTTGTCCCGTCCCATAGGGTGCCATGGGTGGTGGTGCCTGTTGGGGGACATAGACATGTCTGTTACAGATGCATGAACATTTGGGGTGAACAGGACTGGGCTATTTTGTGCTGGGGTTAATTTCAGTGGCCTTACAGGGTGCCTTTGTGAGGTTGACACTGCATTTTGCTTGGACTGTGGGATTGCATTGTGGTGGGGGTGTTGTTACATTGTGGGTACTTGTAGGGGTAGGTGGCTGTGCACAGGGGTAGTGATGTGGGCCTATTAGTGGGTTTGTGGTCATGCAGGGGGTGTGGATTTAGTGGCTGTTGCCTGGGTGGGGTTTGGTCCTGGTGGGTGTGGTTGGGGTGGGGTGTTGCATGCATTACTGGTATGGTGTATATGGGGTAAATGTTGATGACTTACCCGAGTCCATTCCTCCAGTGAGTCCAGTGAGTCCCTCAGGGTGCAGGATGGCCAGTACCTTTTCATCCCAGTTTGTGTATTCTGGTGTTGTTGGTGGCGGTCCTCCCCCAGTCTTCTAGACTGTAATTTGGTGCCTTGATGCCATGCCCCTAACCTTCCCCCGCAGGTGGTTCCATCTCTTCCGGATGTCGTCCCTGGTGCGTGGATAGTGTCCCACTGCATTGACCATGTTGACAATGGTCTGCCATAGCTCCATCTTCCTTGCGATGGGTGTGTGCTGCACCTCGGCCTCGAATATTTGTGGCTCCACCGCCAGGATCTCATCCACCATGGTCCTTAACTCCCTTTCTGTGAAGCGTGGATGTTTGGGGGGGTGACATGGTGAATGTGGTGAATGGTGTCGGGGCTGGGAGCGCAGTGAGGGTGCTCTTCTGTGGGTCGTGTGCGTCTCATGTATGGTGGCATTCTGTATTTGCCTCTGGTGCTCTCTGTCTTCTTGGCCTGGTTTCATTGCAAAGGATTGTGGGGTATGTCTAGGGGTGTTTTATGGGGTTATGGATATGTGTCAGGTGTGTGAGTTGCACGCTTATCCAATGTGTGCACATCTTGCTGTTCAGTCCACTTGCCGCCCGTGGCAATCAGCACCGCCAATGGTCGTCCGGCCTCCACTGTCCGCCAAGGTGATTTGTGCATCATTATTTGGAGGGTGGGATGTGGGTGTGCTTGGGGGTGGTGGGGTGGGGAGGTCCGGGATTCCCGCCGACAGGGTCATGGCGCGGAGTGGTGGTCTGGTGATTTTTGGCAGGGTTGGAATTTTGGATCATTAAATGGCGGGTTTCCATTCACAGCCAACGGCGGCCTTCTGTTCACCGCCACCACGGCGGTCAGTGGTGTTTCCCGCCCTGTTCATATTGACCGCCTAAGTGTATCCCACTGCTGGTGACACCTGTCGCTCCAATCTGGGTTTTGCTCCTGCTATCTAGCAGTGCCTCATCTCTACCTGAGGATAGTGATGACTGGGCAGCCGAGCGCATGACATACTTGGCTTCTCAGGGAAGTCGAGGTCACTCAGGTCCCATCTAATTCTCTCCTTTACAATTCAGTCTCAATTATAAATGACAAACAGATGCAGTATATGTTTTGATGAGGAGTTTAATAAAATGACTGCATCTTAGATAGCGAAGTAGTAACCTTCAATAACCAGGACGACACAACATGACAGAATTAAAATTGTGACGAGAAGAGTGAGCCATTAAAACGCTATCATATTGTCACGATAATCAATGGACTAATCCCTACCTATGTTATGATTGAGCACAGCATGTTAAGCTCTAAATCTGCCCTTCAGGTTCCCCTGGGAAAACATCAACCCCCATACCTGAGCAAAGGCCTGCGGTCTGTGTTAGCATCTGTAGCGAAGCATTCAGCAACCAGCTTACAGTTGTGGTTCACTGACTGGAATCTCCCTCTATCTTGTAAGGGACAAGGAAGTGTTTTTATAACAACA
This sequence comes from Pleurodeles waltl, assembly GCF_031143425.1. Classification (NCBI taxonomy): domain Eukaryota; kingdom Metazoa; phylum Chordata; class Amphibia; order Caudata; family Salamandridae; genus Pleurodeles; species Pleurodeles waltl. Next base: position 734,403,066 of record NC_090447.1, on the reverse strand, counting down.
CAACTGATGTTCTGAGAAAATGTCCCTACGTAAGGATGTGTATTTTCTACGAATGTTGGAGACTAAACTTCTACCATGTTGACCGGCAATGTACCATGCCGTAGCCTTGGAAGAAGCACAGAATGATCAAGAATGTCTTGTTTGAGAACAGAGTGCTGGCCTAGGCAAATACAGTTAGATAAACGGAAATAAAACAAGACCGTCAAAATGGTTATTGTAACAATAATAAAATTAAGCTGATTAAAATATATCTAAGTTAAAGTTCACAGCGGCCTAGTGTGTTAAAATAACGTGCATGGAGCTATAACTAAAATGGCTACACAACACCCTCCCCTTGTCGGTTAAAAATGGTTCAAACCCAAAGAAATATAAAAGTACTGCTAAAAAGCTCAACCTAAGATATATATATATATATATATATATATATATATATATGAGCAATGTCAATGATGACAAGTTGAAGGGACGCATGAGCATCTAACGTGACAATTTAAAATATGAGCATGTGGTATTCTACCGAATTTCAAAAGGCAAAGTCAATTTTGAAAAGTTCCAATTGATTCCAGGACCATAGAGGACAGGAGATCTTCCACTTCAGCTGATGTTAAAGTTGGAAAGGTATCGCCAAGAAGGATCAAGGAGCAGTTGTGTTCTGTAGCCTCAGCCTCAGCCAAGGCTGCATTCCATGGTGTGCCCAGTGATGAGTCGTGAGCTCCATTCTCCAAGAATGGTAACTCGTAAGTAGCTTCCCGTAGCAAACGCAGCCCCAATGAGCATGTCCAGTAATGAACCCTCAGTGAGAACATCAACAGATCAGCATCCAATGTAGGCAAGCGCTCCGTCGAAAGTCAAACTTCCAGTACATGTTCAAAAGAGCACCAGAGGCATCGAAACACTGGCTGCACACAATGCAAGATAGGTCTGAATGACAAAGACCAGCCACACTCCAATTGCTCCAGGAGTGTTGCTCCAAAATACTGCATCATGCGTTCACGACACAGCTGCGCTGATGGAAGGGCTTTCATTCCTCCTTGTTGCGGTGGAACAGGCATTGCGCATAAAAAATAGCAGCAGCAAAACGCCAGCTATTAAAGCTAAAGTTATCGGAAATCCCTCGAAAATACTAGAAAAGATTGAGTGGATTGCTGATGGTATCAAACCGAATACGGAGGAGAAGATGTGAATGAAACCAGAACCAACAGCTTTGAAAAAGTATGCCATTCCAGTTGTACTGGACACATTAAATATTCATCCTACGAGTTCACCAAAGTGGTGTCTCAGAAAGTTTGTATTTAAAAGGGACTGTATTTCTGCTGATAACCTTGCCACCTGAAGTGCGTAGGTCTCACGTGCAGATGTAAGAGCCACATGCTTCTGAAACAATAAAGCCTTGAGTCTGCTCACATTGTCAAAATTCACATTCGAAGTAGCGATGTGAGGCCAAATGTCAGCTACCGCTTTCATTTTAGTGGGGCGAAAGAGTACATTCCCACAGCATCTAATGACCTTAGAGACCGAAACAACGTAAACTATTCCGGCTTGCATACCACAACAGTCTTCACCATTGAGGAGGAAGTAGCTGCCGTTTGAAAGCACCTGGAATGTAGGTCTAATCAAGGGGACTGGAACTCCCTTCAGATAACAAGCTAAGTTCTCTGCAGAAGCGTCACACGCCCTATGCAAGGACAGCTGTTTGCAAACCATTGAATGGCTGACTGAAGTCTTGCATTCACTACCGCTAAGAAAGACTTATTTCATGCCACTGAGACATTTGTACGAGAAGGGTAGCTCCCACACCTCATGGATGTAACTATCTCTCAGCCTTTCATATCTGCCTACCGGAATGTTTTTTAAACAGGAGGGCAATTAAAGTGAGATGGTATTTCAGCAACAGTAAAAGGCAACTTTTCTAATTTCTCAATATTAAGCATGACATAAGTCGCTTCTTTCTTAGCCATTAGTTGTTGTTGTCGCCTTAAATTAAAGGAAGAAAATATCTCCCTCGCACTGACATGCTGCCAGGGAACGCGACTCGCCTTCATTGTTTGAAGTGTCCAACTGCATGATGGACCTTAGCTGACTTTGTCCATGGTGTAAAGAAGACATATCTGTTTGTATAATATCTATAGCAGAGGAGACAATGTTATTTAAAGTGTATATCCGGTCAGACAAGGTATTAATCCCGTTACCCACAACAGCTAATGCCTTTTTCAAATTTTTCTGATCTGTTTGCCCTAACCAGGCAGCTGCTTCTTGTTGGGAAAGCTTCCAAATTTCATTATATACTTCATATAAGTAACACTTTCTATGGTGTTTTCTGAGTCCCAACAGGAAGTCCTGTAAGTCAGTGTTATTGGAAAGGAGACTGAGGTGTTCTCTAACCGCATCTAGTGAGGATTTTCGTAACCATTGCTGGCACAGTTTCCCTACACTATATGTCGTGACTATACCTGCATGTTCGGATGATATATAGCGACGGTCTGGCCTACTAGTTCTAAAACCCCCGAGGAGTTGATAAAACGCTAGTGACACCCTTTGGTATCTACTGGCCACAATAACTATCCATCAGGACGTGTCAGTGAAACATTTAAATGTACCATTCTGGAACCATTTGTCGAGCTGATCTTCAGTTGCATTTGTATATTTTTGCCATTTATAGAATTTTGCAGGGGCAGGTATACTGGGCATATTTAATTCCTTAATTTTAGCTAAGCCTAAACAACTTGTTTGTTGTACCGTTTCGTTTAGGAATATCATTTGTACAGGTATAAGGCATGCTCTAAATAAAGCTTCCTTTCCCCAATTTGCCAATGTCTAGTGCCCCATACACTCTCCAGATCAATCGATTTCAGCCAGTATTCATAGACTTTCGATAGAAAACTGGGAAACAAAGGATTCCGAATATATACATTTCATATTCATCATTAATACATGTTTATCTTTAGTAGGTGGTATTTTAAAATAGTAAGACTCAGCATTCTTCACATTATGCCCAATAAACTTTTCAGAATATGTTTTAGAACTCCCTAGTGGTGGAGTCGGACAATGTTCCCACTGTGTATAATTAAAAACAGTTTTGGGACTGCTCACTCTATGTATGAAATGGTGTCCATAATAATTATAGCAAAACATATTACCATAATTCTCTTTAGATTGATAAACATCTTCATTTTCAGAGTGTAATACTGTAATTCAGTCATCATAGAATTAACTGTTTTCACATCCCAATCATCAGAAACAATGCCTTGTATTATAAAATCTTTCATTGATAGTTTGAACACATATGGTGTTTGAATTACTTCCGTGGGACCATATATATCAAATATTACTTTGTCCCAAACAATCCTATCAGGAATTGGTACTGCGGAAATGTTCACAAATGATAAGTCTCTTCGGACCTTGTGTGATGAAAAATGTGGTTTTAAGACCTCATCCGCCAATCCAACTGTTGATTTTTCAGGGAGCACATGACCATGTATTAACAAGAAAAAGGTGATAACAAAACCAATCCAAAGTAGGAAAACTAGGACAGTCAAAGAGAACCACAGATAGTTCCATGGAAAAATAAAATATGTTGTTTTAAGCCAGTTTGTTAGCTTACGTGCTTTTGACAAATCAGGTGTCGAAGAGGCGAATGAGTCTGAGACGTCATCATTCAAGTCGGCAAAATATCCAGAAGCAGTACTTGCAAAGGATGGAGCCGTGGTCATTTGTGGAGTTGGTGTTTTCCATGGTGGCATACAATAGATAGCACCATCTGCTTGTGTTGGAGTTGAGTCAACTCAGTCAATAATTTCTGTATTGTTCAATGTTAGTGGAACCAATACAATATCATCTTCCACCCTCCCCAAGCTCGGAGAGGTGTCAGTGTTGGTATAAACAACTTGTAGAGGGACTTCTTGACCAGTAGTGATAGGGATTCGGGAACTTCTGGATGTTCCTCTTGGTCTGCTGTGCAGGATCGGCCACATGGTGTAGTTTAACATTGTCGATGGAGACAAAACGATTTTCTTCGGCACCTGCCAACGGTGGTAGAATTACAGTTCTGGTACAGTGTATCCCCAAGACTGGGACTGGTGCTCTATAAGAGGGGCCAAATTCCTTTTTAACAGCAACTTTTTCACATACAAGATCCCCAAGTCTGGGAATCCAGCCTGTAGGTGTTACAGGCACATCCTTAATTCCTGTGGAGGCAGCACTGATAGAAGAATTATTGTCACAGAACTGTTGAAATTCCTGTAAGACAGTGACACGTTCATTTATGTCAAAAGGTATTTCTGCTGCCTCCACGCCAGGACCATCAAGATCAGGAATATACATTTGAGTTCCGAACAGGCACTCTTATGAAGTATGACCCCCCGGGGACCTTATAGGCAGTTTATTAAGTGCTCTCTGGACTCCATATAAGGGGTTAAGCCAACTACGACCCGTACCTAAGACTCTGGCTGTTAAGGATTGCTTTAAATCACGGTTTAATCACTCCACAACACTATTTCCCTTGGGATGAAATGGAGACGAGTACGGGAGTTGGACCCCCAATGAAGCCATGGTGTCCCTGAATGCCCTTGAGGCGAAAGCAGGGCCCTGGTCCGAATGGAAAGCCGCAACCGCATATGTACTGATAAAAACTTGCAAATCTTAAATAACAGTCCGTGTGTCAGCCGAGTGTTGTAGCCATACCCATAAAAATCTGGGGCATGAATCAACAGCGACTAATACATACTTGTATGCACTATTCGGTGTAGGGGGACCGCAATGATCCAAGTACACACATTGTAATGGTTTGTTTGAAATCAAGAGGGGTGTCTGTGGCGGGCGTTTGGCAGTGGAAACTTTAATTTGTTGGCAGATGTCACAGCAAAGGACATACTGTTTAGTCTCTTTGTAGAGGCCTGGCCACCAATAATGGGCTTGCAAGATCGAAATTGTAGCCACCACACCAGCATGGGCAGATACCACCCCCTCATGTGCTGCTTTAATTAACCCTGGTATTAGGTCTTTATTGGGAATGTCTCTGACGCCCACTCCTGGTATTCTAACTTCAGCGTTCAGGCGATCTCCCATTCTGTAGGAATATTGAGCCAGAAATGTTTTAGGATGGGTCATACCATCAGCTGTAGCTTTCACGGCAGCCCATATTTCTGCGTCCGGTTTCGTACTTGAACGTGTTACTGCAGCTACAGCAGCCACAGCCACTACTGACTTTGCAGCTTCATTAGCCAATGTATTTCCAGCAACGTGTATTCCAACGCACTGGTGTCCAAGTGTGTGTACAACATGGGCATTTGGTAGCGTCTCTTTCAGATCTGCTACTTTCCCCCACAGAAGTCTGTGTTTAATGGTGTTGCCTTTGGAATCTCTGAACCCATTCTGGCGCCAGTAATGCATCTATTCATTGACGGACTGGACACAATATATGAATCACAGACAATCAGCGTAGGCTGTGCAGGATCCGTGTGTACCAGTGCCATCACCAGAGCCTTTAGCTTTGCTTACTGTGCTGTGCAATCCCCTACGGTTTGCGTTAATATATGTAAAGGACAAAATTTATCGCCCTCCATGTAGCCACTTACAACAGCGCAAGCAGCAGAATATTGGTGTTTCGTGCCTATTGCAGGTTGTGCTGAGCCATCGGTGTACATGACTCTCTGATATTGTTCGATAAGCAATGTATTTGTTGGAGCTGGGTATTCTATTTCATACTGCAAAAATTCTTGCATTTTTAATTTTGGGTGAAAAATATAGTCTACATCAGTGGCTGTCAAAGACGTAGCCCATTGTATCCAACGTGGATGTAATGCTTTTGCGCTTGGAACGCTGGCTTTTGTAACAGTCTCTAAGCCTGGGATCGGAGAAATTACAATAATGCATTTCCCCTGGGCAAGAGGTCGTTTTTTAATGACAGCCATCTGTACAGCAGTGAGTATTTTCTAAGTGGGAGCAAAGCGTTGTTCTGCGCTGAATATAAGTGTGATTTGTATGCAATCGGGACTGTCCCCCCTTCGTTAAATGTCACATAGGTGAATCCGATGGCAACAGCTATTACTCTGATGACCAAATGTGTTTTGTTGTCCCTCATGTGTAAGTGTTTTGCTGCAAGCATGTATGTTTGCAAATCTCGAAGAATGCGTGTATGTTCAATTGTCCAGAATTTGCTTGAAAAATCAAGACGTATCAAATCATATAAAGGTTTTATGCGTGTAGCATAATCTGGAATGTAAGTTCTGCCAAAATTTTGGAAACCAAATAGAGATTGGAGTTTTTCATCGTATTTGGGGGTTGTAATTGTACGCATTTTTCTAAGAATTGTGGTGCTAGGCTCTTTCCTTCACTTGACAGCTCATATCCCAGAAACAGAACACTGACAAAGGCAATTTTTGTTTTCTTGAAATTAAATTTGTAGCCAAATTCAGCAAATCCCACAACAATGCGGGCTACCCGTCTTAAATGTTGTAGTAATTCATCATCCGTTAGATAGATATCATCCACATAGGACAATGCTTCAGGATCAATCTTGTGTAAAATTGCTGTCACACGAGCTGCGAACATTCCTGGACTGTTCTTATACCCCTGAGGTAAATGATAGCATTTTTTCTGGGAGCCTAGTGCACTGAAACTAGTTAAGTCTCTACTCTCAGGTGCTATATTCTGGCAGAAGAAACCATTGGAAATATCCAATGTTGTTTTGTAATTTTTACACACTATGTTGTTCATTAGTGCTGTGCTATGTGAGTTTTGTGTAGCGTAAGTGCGTGTATGACTGTTTAAATGTCTGTAGTCTAAGACTATTCTATATAAATGGTCTGGTTTGGCTACTGGGAATAATGGATTATACATTGGGGAGACACAGGGTTCAATTATGCCCTGGTACTCTAATTGTGTGAGTATTTCTCTCACAGGTGCTTTTGCTTCATGTTTTATTGGATACTGCGGTTGAGGTTGAGGTTCATTTTTGATTGGAATTACATGGTAGGGGGATTCTCTATCCCATCCTATGTGATTTCGGTATAATGCAGGTGCCTGTGCCAAAGCCCAATCAATGGCATAGGATTTAGCGAGTTCCTCTGGAACAAGGGGTGAGAAGGAAGGTTTAATCACGTCTTCCCCATATGGACAGGTAGGGAGAAATTCAGGTGGCCAATCTTGTTGGACCAACAAAACATCATATATGTTTACCACGCGATCCAAAAAGATTGCATCTATTATTTGCTCAATGTCTCCTTCTAGTTGTAGCGTTACTTTATACACCCTATCAGGTGTGGCGACACACATGTCCGCAGTTTCTACTTGTATAAAGTCATCACTTGCTTTCACCTCCAGATGCTCTAGAAGACTCCGGCGAACTATTGTGACCTCTGCCGCGCTGTCTAACAGTGTTAGCGCCCACTTCTTGTTCTTCAAGAGGACCCTCTTCCTGAGTGGCATGTCGGACTGTGACTGCTGCCACTTTTTTATTTTTAAATTGGGGTTTTTGTTGTGCGGGTTTCTCTTCCTTTTTTACAGAAACCTCCAAAGAGTGTTGTGATTCCTGTCTCGGCTTCACGTACTCTGTTCTTCGCTCTGATCGCCCACCTCTCTCATTTCATTTTTCCCATGAGTCCTGAAAGGAATGAGATTGGCGTGTATCAGTATATTGATATCTATCAAGCGTTTTTATAATATCTCTATTTCTGAGATTATGGGCCTCATTACAACCCTGGTGGTCAAAGACCGCCAGGGCTGTTTTGGAGATTGCACCGCCAACAGGTCGTCCCGGCGGTTTTAATCCACCAGGGCAGCGCTGCTTGCAGCGCTGCCCAGGGGATTACGAGTCCCCTTCCCGCCAGCCTGTCCATGGTGGTAGGAACCGCCTTGGAAAGGCTGGTGGGAAGGGGAGTCGTGGGGCCCCTGGGGGCCCCTGCACTGCCCATGCACTTGGCATGGGCAGTGAAGGGGCCCCCAGGCACAGCCCCACACTGCTTTTCACTGTCTGCACAGCAGACAGTGAAAAGCGTGACAAGTGCAGCTGCACCCGTCGCACGGCCGCAACACCGCCAGCTCCTAATGTTGCGGCCAACATCCCAGCTGGTCTGGCGGGCAGAAACTCTGTTTCCGCCCGCCGGCCCAGCGGGGATGTCAAAATGGGCACGGCGGTTACACCTTAGCGGGCGCGGGTTGCCACCCGCCAAGGTTGTAATGGAGCCCTATATCTGTTCTGCGGGGTCTCCGTAAGCGGAGATTCTCCCCTGTCTCTTTTAGGAGTTTGTTGTTTTTTATCCCAGCGTTTCTTATTACCCTCAGACCCCTGCTTCGGAAAATCTTTATTCGATTTGCCCTGAAATTGTGGTTTAGATCGTCTGGCCACTAAGCTGTCTTGACCAATGCTAGAATATGTCTCTGCAATTATCTTAGGCAGCTCGCGTTCCTGATCCTGTTGCGGAACGTCACAGAGCCTCATGCCCACTGCAAGTCCCACCGCTTCCCCTTTAAGGCTACGTAAGATGATTGAGGATACTGTGGCAAAATTGCCAATCAACTGCATCCCCAAATCTAGGGCAGGGGCAGCCTCGTATTCATCTTGAATTTGTTTTAACGTCTCCGGTAGATTGGCAAGCGTCGGTGTACCGTGTGCGGTTGTATAGAGTGCGGCAAATACAGTGCCCCAGGTATTACCGTTATCTACTGTAGGGACCATCCCAAAAAGGCAAGCACATCGTTAATATTCTATGTTTATCCTGAGGTCCCGTATGGGGAAATACTGCCTCCAGCGCATTTATTTTTGTGCTAACCAAAACAGAGTTTCCTCCCATTTGGCTGGTACTTTACCCATGATTGAATGTCCAGTTGCTGGATTTATACCTGCCGTTGCTGCATGTGGATGTGCTGGAGCAGCACATGCTGGGTTTGTATTTAATGTTTGCATTACAAATTGTACTAATCGTCAATATATCGCTGTTAATTCAATATATAAGCAACGAACCTCAGCTACCGCTAAATTTGCAACTGCAGGATGTGGTGTATAGGTGGCCAATAAAGGCCAAGTAGGACCATTGTTACTTAGAGAACCAAACCTCACTGGTAAAATCGTGTGGGGAAAGGCACCATCAAGCCAATTGTTAAGTTCTTAATAAGATAAAGGTATTTCGATATATGCGTATGCTTTGTATTGTCCAGGCGCATTTGCATGTGTATAATGATGAAATGTATTTGTGTTCCCATCAACTCCTGGAAATGTGACCCGAGAATAAAAAAGTTATGTTCTATCAGCTGCATGGGCATCCACCACAAATGTGACTCGACCCCCCAGGCCATTTGCTAATAAATGTGCAGGCATAGGTTGTCTCATATTAACTGCTATTTGTACCTGCTGTGGATTTGCCATTATAGACAGACTATAAGTTCAGAGGAGGCACACCAAATAGGGTTTTCCTTTTAAAGTTCAAGCTTGAACAACCTTCAGCTTCAGATAGGATAGCCTACGTAGCTGGGGTGGAAATCCTCAGTACCACGGACGTCTCCGTATACGGTATTGAGGCGTCATTATGTATAATGAGACCGAGATGCTCCGGAGGACCCAAAAATTAGAGCCTGACCAAACGTTGGCGCGCCATGTCGCGTAGGCTCTCATTGTTCTAATGAGACTACTGGATTTTGAGAGGCAGAATCGCCCGCGGGTGGGAGACTAAGTCTAACCCACTGCTGGTGACACCTGTTGCTCCAATTCAGGTTTTGCTCAAGCTAACTAGCAGTGCCTCATCTCTATCTGAGGATAGTTATGACTGGGCAGCCGAGCGCCTGACATACTTGGCTTCTCAGGGCAGTCGTGGTCACTCAGGTCCCATCCGGTTCGCTCATTTACAATTCAGTCTCATGTATAAATGACAAACAGAGGCAGTATATGTTTCGATGATGAGTTTAATAAAATGACTGCATCTTAGATAGCAAAGCGTTAGCTGCAATAACCAGGACAATTAATGACAGAACTAAAATTGTGACAAGAAGAGTGAAGCATAAAAACAATGCTATCATATTGTCATGATAATCAATGGACTAATCCCTACCTAGGTTATTATCGAGCACAGCATGTTAAGCTCTAAATCTGCCCTTCAGGTTCCCCTGGGAAGACATTAACCCCCATACCTGAGCAAAGGCCTGCGGTCTGTGTCAGCATCTGCAGCGAAGCATTCAGCAATCAGCTTACAGTCATGGTTCACTAGCTGGAATCTCCCTCTAACGTGTAAGGGACAAGGACGTGTTTTTGTAACAACACAACTGATGTTCTGAGAAAATGTCCCACATTCACTGCCAATGTACCGTGCTGTAGCCTTGGAAGAAGCACAGAGTGATCAAGAATGACTTGTTTGAGAACAGAGTGCTGGCCTAGGCAAAAACAGTTAGATAAACGGAAATAAAACAAGACCGTCAAAATGGTTATTGTAACAATAATAAAATGTAGCTGAATAAAATATATCTAGGTTAAAGTGCACAGCAGCCTAGTGTGTTAAAATAAGGTGCATGGAGCTATAACTAAAATGGCTACACAACACCACTTCCAGTCGCAAGGAGGAACATTCATGTAGCTGCCGTCCCAAAGGACTCACCCACCACTCCAATAGTACCACATGTCAGCTCAAGCACAGCTGAGGACTCTGATGACACAGGGACCACCTTTGAGAGGACAGTAGTGGGAGTATAGCTGGAGCTGGTCAAGGAGGTGTGAGTGGGGATGCAAACCATGGCAGCTAGTCTAGGGGCATACACATGTGCATGATAACGTCCGCTGAACAGACAACAGACAAACAAGGCACACAATCCCCACTGCATGGAGTCCAACAGTGTGTGAGGGACCCAACCACTGCCATGAGGGAGTTGCCACAACACCTGCCCTCCCAATATTGCTGCTGCATGCATGACAAGAAGCAGGACTCCATGTACTGGGATGTTGCTGCCATACTCAATAATCAGCAGCTCCTCCTTGCTACAGTGATGCCATATGTAGTTCCATAGATGGCAGCTGCTGGGAATTTGGTTCCAGATGTAGGAAACTTTTGCGAGTCGCAAATGGGTCGCAGCACTATTTGCGACCTCGCAAAAAGCGAAATGGTATGCACCAATGCCATTTCGGAGTTCCAAATAGCGATGCCACCCATTACCTACTCGAAAAAACTGCGACCTGATTTTGCGACTCGCAATTACGAAGTCGCAAATTGTGAGTCGCAAACTGAATGCACAAGCCAGTCGCAAATTGCGACTAGTCGCAAAAAGCCCTTATTGCACACCCAGATTAGCACTGATTCCGAACAGGGGGTAACCAGAACCAATGTATAAAAGGGGACCAAGAAGGCATCTGGCTTTCTCACAATGGCTGCACTATACATGATTACATGGAGGAGGAGAGTCCAGGCTGCCCAGCAGAGGAGGAGGAGGCAGAGACAGGAGAGGATATACCAAACCAGGCAGACAATATTTCAACAAACTGAGGATGAGATACATGATAAATACAGACTGAGCAGCGCAGTTATCCTAGAGATCATTGAACTACTGAAACCTCAGCTTGAACGCCAGACAATGTGTGGCTGTGCTATCCCCACACATGTGCAAGTGCTATGCTCACTGCACCTCTTGGCCTCGGGTAGCTATCAGGGTGTGATTGCAGTGGGAGGTGGGGTATCCCAAAGTGCCCTTTCAAGATTCTTCAGACGTTTCCAGATGCCATACTCGCACACATGTCCAGATGTATATACCTTCCCAGGAATGAGGCGGAAATTAACAGCACCAAGTTGGACTTCTACAGAATTGCCAACTTCCCCCATGTAATAGGGTATGTGGACAGGACACATATACCAATTTGCCCACCAGCAAATCTGGAATATGTGTTCCACAATAGGAAATGTCTCCCCTCACTAAACAGCCAGGTGGTGACGCCCATAATGTCATTACTGACATTGTGGCTAAATATCCAGGGAGTACACATGATGCATACATATTCAGGCACTGTGGGATACACCAACGCCTAGAACGTGGGGAGTTTGGCGAAGGATATTTATTAGGTACTGTCGAGTACACTCTGAGGCCTTAAAAACATGTCACTGCTTAACCCTGTGATGCCCTGCTAATTTTGCCTCTTTTGTCACACAGGTGACAGTGCATATACCCTGAGACCATGGATACTCACCCCATACCTAACACCTGGCAATCAGAATGAGAGGCGATACAACATAGGACATTGGCGGACCAGAGCTGTCATAGAGAAGACGTTTGGCTTCTTGAAGTCATGATTCCGATGCCTGCACAAAAGTGGAGGGGCACTCCAGTATGCCCCAAAAACTGCATGCAAGATTGTTGCAACTTGTGCCATCCTACACAACATTGCCACCAGACGTGGGCTACTTCTCACCCCTGACGACACAGATTCGGAGGATGAGGAGCAAGAGCTACCACACCGACAGCCTGGGGATGAAAGCATCGCAATGGAGGGCAGACAGAGACGGAACCACATTGCAACCCACTACTTTGGCAGGTACATGGCAACCGTGACAACACTCACTAATGTAAGACACTCATAGCCCAATTGTGTAGTACAACAAATTATCCCTTTAATTTCAGGAATATAATGAAGAAAATATAGTCAACTAAACTGCACGAAGAAAGCAAAAAGTAAAGTCTGACACATTTAGTTAATGTGCCTCAGTCACAACACAGATTGGTAGGTCACAGCCTCCTGCGACTACGGGCAGGTTGGTCCCCTGATTCTTGCCGGGCACTGCTACTCTGCAGGATTCGTGCATCAGTGGCAGATACACTGCTGACACTGGAGATCTCCTTGCTATCCTGAGGGGTATCGCCAATGCCCCTTGCTGCCCGGCTGGTCTCTATCAGTTCCATTGCATGGCTGATGCACCCAAGTCCTCTTGCCACATGACCTGCAAAATGGCCAAGTTCAATCTGCAGCTTCACTGTGCGCCTTGATAGGCAGGTTGTTGTGGTTGGAAGGCACCCAATTGAAACACTCAGTCTGTCCAAACGGGCTGCAGTGTTGGCTCCCTGCGCCTTGCATGTGCCCTATCTGCCACCATTTCCCTGACCGAGTCATTTATGTAACTGGTAAGGTTTGCCATGTTTGTGATCATAGCAGTGAATACGTTTTCCACATTGGCAAAACTCTGGGAGTGTCTGCTGCAGTCTGTTTAGGTTCCTATTCATCACCTGCATCTGTCTATTTTGCAGCTGGTGACTTTGCAGTAAGGATGCCTCCAGTTCCAACAATTGTTCATCGGTGACTTCCTCCTCACTCACTAACTGCATTGGGCGTTGCCGACTCCGCACAGAGCCAGATGACCTATGTGGTCACTTCTCTCTCAACATTAGCCCCATTGTCACGTTGGCTGCCTCAAGACCCAGATCAGGCTCATCCATGTTGTTTGGTACATGTTGGACGGGTGGTGTAGCCATGCACTCCTGAGCAGTTTCTGTGGCTGCCTCGTCTTGTGTGTGTGTGGCTGGTTCATCTCCCTGCACAGTAGGGCAGTTGGGGGGTCCTTGTGGGAGACCTGTGGGACACAGGGGATACACTGCCAGTGCCTCACATATGTTTGATGTCTCAGAATAAATATTTCTCAATATTTGGATTACTGTACTACATTGCCCATAATGCACTGTTCTATAGGTTGCAACATAGGCATGGAGCTAATTTGGAGGATGCATGCTTATGTGTACTGTGGTTGTGTGCATGGTGCATAGAGTGGTGTAAATAACTTAATTTTGGTACTTACTTTTGGATGTTCCTGGAGCTGAACTGTCAAGGTCTCCAATTCCAAGTACTGCCTCCGGCTCCAGAGTGGTCTCCACCATGGTCTCTATGACTGTAGGGGGTGGTACTGTAGATGGGCCTCCACCAGTGCCATGCATCTCCCTCATACGATCAGCCACCCTTTCCTTAGTCCTGGACCGGAGTTCATACCACCTTTTGCGGATCTCATCCATTGTGCGGTGGCTGACTCCAATGGCATTAATCTTGGTGAGGATGTCCTGCCAGATTGTTTTCTTTTGGGTGCAGGGACACTCATTGCTGCCTTTCCAAACAATACATCATGGTGCAGGCAACACTCCTCTGTTAGCACCTCCAGCTCCTTCTCTGAAAACTTCAATTTTCTTTTCCTGCCAGCACTGGGTGTCTCCTTGTCCTGAGATGCCATTGTTGTAGTAGCTCCTCTCAGCTGGGTGTGACTCTGATGTTTGGGCTGTGTAGGCTCCTCCCTGTTCCATGGGGGTACTTCCTGGTTCTGATGTCATCACTCAGAACCAGGAAGTGTGTTTTTCACTATTTTATTTGCACCTGTGTGCAATTTGTGAGTTAGTCGCAATTTGCGATTCTGGACCACACCCTTGTGCAATTTGTGACCTCGCAAACTGCGAACTCTCAAATAGCGATTTCACAAATTGCGAGGTCGCAAATTGCAGTGGGACTCCACACCGAATCGCTATTTGATATAGCGATGTTTACGTGCATCTCGTTTTGCGAGTCGGAAATAGCGATTTGCAAGGAGTTGCTATTTCCGACTCGCAAATTTTTTTGTTCCTACATCTGGCCCTTGGTGTCTACTTCTCCAACCACTGAAGTGTGTGTGGCCCCTCAAACCCACCACCATCAAGGGCAGAGGAGACAACACACACATCAGAGGATGAATATGTGGAACAGATCATCTTCACCCGTAGGAGTACCTGGTAGCACCAGCCCATGCCACATGGGCACTGATTTCTCTTTGTTCTGTGCTTGAAAACATGGCAGTGTTGCTAAAGTTAGTGGCATGCACTCTTCACCGACACACTGTTAACCTTTCCACTATGGACTGCAATTGTCTCTCACTAGTCCTTGGGCAATTCATGTTCCCCTGCACTGAACAACACTTCACCTCAGCATGTCCAATGACATGTCCCTCAACCTTGCACTTGAGTTGTGTCACAATAGAATGGTTTACACTAAGGGGGTCACAGACCTGGACTATGTAAATATTGCACTACAGCACTTTGAAATAAACAGCCACTTTGTCTCTGTAATGTGAGACATCTACTTTTCTGGAGATTTGTGATGCGTGTAACATGTCTATGGTCACAGAGTGTCAATACAAGAGTGCAGAAATAATGTGGGCAGATATCTATGCACAAGGTATTTACATGATGAATGTCAATGCTGGACACATCTCCTACAAGCAAGTAACTGTATGTGACATTTGCTTTAAAACATACATTCCTCACCCACTGCATACAGCAGGAATAGCTGTGTAAGAGTGCTCAGCCAATAACGTCAGCTGGGAGCACAAGTAAAACACATTGGTGTGACATTTTTAACTTGACCTCATCTGAAATTGGCACTACTCAGTTTAGCACTGTTGACATGAACTTCAGGCTGCACTCAGACATCCCACAGTGCCCAACATCATGACACAAGATCCAAACAATTACATGTCAAGAAAGGGATGTGGATGCAGGACGGAATCCACAGGCCAACAGGCAATTGGCAATGCACACTCATGCAAAGACCGTGAGCCCCAAGCATATGACACATAGAGTAAGGGGGTACATACATTTGTATTATCTATGTATGGAACTGAACTTAAAACTATGTAACACACCTATACTAACCCAATCTATCCTAACTATACATTACCCACAACTGGCCCTAACTACCCTATGCTAAGCTTACTTACCACATTTAACAGCACACTCTAAACATTTGCCCCCCAACCCCCTTATATGACAAGACACATGCAGGACAACATATACTAACCTAAACATATACTACCTAATCCTAAACAAATATATATATATATATATATATATATATACACAAAAGCCCCAACATTATCCCACACCCACAAACTAACATGTAATAATATGAAAAAACACCCTCAAACCTACTTATCCTATCTAAACAACTAATCTACTCTAACCTATCACTAAACCACTTAAACCCACTACAAAATATGATGAGGAATGAGGAGGGAGGGGACTGAACTAGGGGTGAGGGGAGGCAAGGGTTCAGAGGTTGGCCCTCCTCAGTGTCTTCTTGATGGCCTTCAGTCTCTTTGTGTTCCTGTCAACATCCTTCTGTATGATGTCCAGCTTTTTGAAGACTTTTTCATGTCCCTCTGGAGCTCCCTTATTGACGACATGTCCATTGCAGCAGGCGTGGTGGGATGTGGTGCTGAGGTTCATGGTGCAGCAGGTGGGGACGATGTGACAGTGGCGGCTGTGGTCCCCTGTGTAGGTGTCCTGCTACCTACACTCTTTGTGGCCAATGTGAGTCCCCCTTGGCTGAATGCCCACCATTCCCCTGTAGCTCGCTTTCTTTGATAGCATTGTGCCATCTTGTGGTACCCAGACTCAACATCCAAGATGTGGCGATATTGCACTGCCCACTTTTGGAACGCCCTGATTACCGCAACATCCATGTTGGCAGCTGTAACAATGAGACAAGCAACCATCAGTGTCATCATTGTGTGATGCATGTACAGATGATAATCTAACACTCTGTCTCAATTTGCACATGCAGTTCGAATCACAGTCCAGATAATACAATGTCCCTGATGAATGTAACGGCAAGGCTGCCTACCCATCATATCATATACCCACAGCAAAGCACAACAATAGTTGGACCAAATAAAGTGATCTGTACATTGATTTAGTGCAATGTGTCACAATGCAAAGGCAGCAACTACTTCACATGGGCCAGACCCACTAATCATCTGAGTCAACTTCAAAGCACACAAGACCAGTGACTGGTAGATATAATTGGCAGCATGGTATGCAGTTGGTAATCATAAGGGGTCAGTGTTGTTTTGGACACATGCATGCTTGAATGAGATGAATGTCATCTACCTATATATATGTTGTTCCCCTACCCCTGTGCCTCAGGGGTAATGGGCATCACACCTGCCGAGGACAACCACAAAGGCATGTCAACTTACACATGGATTTAGGCAGTGGAACACATGTGAGGAGGCTGCCACCTAGGAATAAGGTATCTATAGGTCATTCACATCTACATTGATGTGCCCAGTTGTGGACACCCAACAACACCTGATCTGCCAGCACAATTCCCAAAACACCCACATCGATGCCAGCACACGTCTGGCCTTGACCTGCATGCACGCCTATTACATACCATATAAGTGTCACGTAAATGGAGTACAACTTATGAGGCTAGATGCTGGGGGACAGTCACCCATACAGTCCTACATGTACATTACAATACAGGGATGCACAAATATGTGTGGAAAACTGATGCATCACTGTGTTGTGAGAATGATGGTATGACCCAGTGCCAATATAGTGCCACTGGAGCACTTCCAAGTCACATGTGGGCCTACATGTGGCTACCAATCACCTTGTTCACGCGCTGTGGCCTATTGCACAGCACACGACTCCCAGGATATGACTCTCTGCTTGTGAATGGGTAACCCTTGCACGGAACACTATGTCACCATCTAGCCTAGTAAGATTTCAGATCAAACGCCAGCTCATCATATCTTGCAATGAGTGCAACACACAAGAGTCACTCACAGAACAGCTGCAATCACTTCACGGGACAGACATTATCACACTTACTGGATACGTCTGGGTCCTGAAATCTTGCCACTTCCCCAATGGTACAGGGGGCAGGTCCACCGGTAAGACATGGAAAGGAAATATATGTTCAATGTCAGATCACTGTACATACGTGTGGACAACATATCACAGTGTGTAACATTTTACATGAGTGATCCTGCATGAAGACAGTATAACAGACATACCACTGCAAACTCACATTGACACTGACACTCCAGTGAGTGACAGCCACACAGGCACTGGGCTTAACAATCATGTAGTGCTAAACCCTACTACAACCATATGTGGCTAATCCATTTCAGATGGTACTCCATGCATGATTTGTATTTGGGTGAACATTTCAATTGCACTTCCCTGGTGCACTGCAATACAAGTGACTTAGGTATTATGGCTTCTGCATCAAGGGACACTGAGTTACTGTGTGATGGGCATGTGGCTCAATTTTCAGTCTGACATTATCATGCATTCAGTGGTCCATGACAGATGTGGCACAGTTGTATGTAGGTAACAAATGCCCCATTGACAATGTCCCCTAAGCCGGGTATGCCCCCTTTGCCAACATAATGACAGGGATCATGTGTGTGTAATGATGACAATGTAGCGCTAAACATGGATTGCCCACTTTGCTGTCCAGATACAGTGAAATGTGGTGTGCTGACAGTGTCTTACCTGATTATCATTGACAGAATACATGGGAACAGGTGTTGCCATAGCACCTGAAATGTGTGACTAAGGGCCACATGTACAAAGATCAGGTTTTGTGAGTCGCAACTACTTAGCAACTCGCAATTTGCGAGTAGAATAATCTGATGTACAACACTGTCAATGACCCTGTTTGCAATTCACAAACGGGGTAGCAAATGATCTACCTCATGAATATTAATAAAGTAGGTTTCATTTTGCAAATCCCTTGTGAACGGTGGCACTCACAGGGATGGTGGCCTGCTGGGCTCAGCAGACCACCATGCCTGTGACTGCTTTTAAATAAAGCTGTATTTTCTTTTTTGAATTGCAGCCTTCTTTCATTAAGGGTAAACAGAAAGCATGTCAAAAACAAATATTATAACCTCTATTTTAATTTTTTTAAGGCAGACAGTGGTCCGTGGGACCACTGCCTGCTCTGAAACAATGTTTTTGCATGCATTCACAAAGGGGAAGGGGTCCCATGGGGACCCCTTCCTTTTTGCGAATGGGTTAGCATCAGCTTGAAACTGGTGGTAACTGCAATTGTTTTGTGATGGCATTCGCGGTCACAAAACAATCATACACCGGAGTGTGACTCCCTTCCTAAATGCCATTAGCAAACCCGGTTGCAGAATGGCAAAATTGGGTATGTGCTTTGGAAAAAACATTTTTTCTTGACGCAAATGCACCAATTCAGAAAACTAGGCCGCTTGCGACAATAAGAAATAGCTTCCTATATGTGGCCCTAAGCGATAGTGGTAGATGACTCAACAAACCTCAGACCTGCATTGTTAACATGTATAGACATGTGGACTCCATCTCAGTACTGGGACACTAAGGCCCTCATTACAACATTGGCGGTAAATCCCGCTTACCGCCGTGCAGAAGACCGCCAACACACTGCTGCAGAGTTGGAGTTCCGCTACAGCTATTACGACCCACAGCCCGGAATCCGCCAAAATCCAGACACCCACACAAGTCTGCCACACCAAAGGTCAGTGGTAAACTGGCGATGACAAAACTGACACCGTCACGCCAACAGGAATACGCCCACACAATCACGACCCATGAATCCACGCAGCGGTTTTTCAACCGCGGTATTACAGTGGCGGTACACAACGCCACGCTCAAAATACACACACATTTACAAAACACAACCACATTGGACAAATCAAAATACACACACCTGATACACATACACACACCACTCCCACACAACCAATTCAATATAAACACACACCCACATCACCCACAAACCCTTACGACCAAAATTGAGAAAGAAGCCCAGAGAGAGACACCACCAGAAACAACACTAGCATCCACAGGCATGCAACACCATCACACATACAACATCCATGGACCTCAGACAACACACACAAACACATCACAACAGACACCACCTCACACATCACCCACACCACATCATGGCACCTCAACGACACCCCATGTTCTCTGAGGAGGAGCTCAGGGTCATTGTGGAGGACATCGTCCGGGTAGAGCCACAGCTATTCGGATCACAGGTGCAGCACACCTCCATTGCAAGGAAGATGGAGCTATGGCGCAGAATCGTAGACAGGGTCAACGCAGTGGGAGAGCATCCAAGAACACAGGATGACATCCGGAAAAGGTGGAACAACCTATGGGGGAAGGTGCGTTCCGTGGTCTCAAGACACCAGATTGCAGTACAGAGGACTGACAGTGGACCCCCACCTCCTCCCCCACAACTAACAACAAGGGAGGAGCAAGTCTTGGCTATACTGCATCCTGAGGGCCTCGCAGGAGTAGCAAGAGGAATGGACTCTGGTAAGTCAGATCTTAACTATTACATCCCCCACCCTACCTGCATGCTATCACATATCCCACCCTCACCCCCATCACTCCAACACCTCACAAATGTCACACTATCACAACCCACCCATCCCAACACCAAGCCCTGCATGCAACACCAAAGCATGTCCACAACAGATACCCACACAGACCCCAAACCAACTATCACACAAGGTCCTAGACAAGAATGCAAGCACTGGAGTACAGGGTCACCCACCCACAGCACACAATGGCACACACAGATGCAATAATCATGCATTTACACCCCTGCAGGACCCCTACCCAACGTCACCGGACAGGAGGTTCCAGACATGTCTACTCCCCCCACAGAAGAGGCCCACAGTGATGACAGCAGCTCTGTATAACTGGATCAAGATGACCAGCCTGGCCCATCTGGGACCTCGGGACAGTTGTTTCCCCTGACACTGGCATATGCCACCACAGAGCCTCCCCCTCAGGAAACACCAGCACAGCACCCACCCAGCGGGCACATCCCTCTGTCCCCAGGACACGTCAAGCAGCAGTGTGTCCACCACTACAGGGAACCAAGGCAAACCCACCACCCCAAGAAAATCAGGGACCCGGGGGCAGTGGCAGGGGGCACACTGTTCAGGGGACAGAGGCACAGGAAAACAGAGGAACTTGGAGGACTGCTGTGCGACAGGGGGAGGACAGGCCCAGGGAACCCACTCTCCACGAGGCCCTCTCCAAGATCATGGGAGCGTACCATCATTCCCAGGAGACTATGGCAACGGTACTGGCCAACTTTCAGGACACCCAGCAGCTGCAGGAGGAACAGTATCTGGGGATCTGGGAGGAACTTAAGTCCATCAACACCACCCTGGTCACCATTGTAGGGGTGCTGAAGGACCTTGTGAACACCAGGAGGGACACTGTGGCACAACAAGGGGCCCCTGACACTAGCCTGGATGATGAACAGCCCACCACCTCCACCAGTGCTAGTGGACAGGAGGCACCGCCACAGGACCACAACACCAGCACCCAACCCCCTGCAGAGGGAGAACCACCACGCAAACGGTCCCTGAGATCCAGGACAAAGACAGAAAACAATGCCAAGACCCCCAGCAGGGAATGAGACCCCCCTGAATGTCATCCTTCTGTCCCACTTTGTCATCCTGTCCAGCCATCAACTTCCCTAGCTCCACTTCCTATGCCCCTTTGGACAATGCCCCTGTGAAATAAATAGACTGGACTCTGCCATGACATTCCTCCACCATCACCCCCAGCCCATTTTACAACCCCCTCCACTTATTTGCACAAACATAAATACCCTTGAATCACAAAACAATCTGGAGTCAGTCTGTGCTTTCACAAATGTGTATTTGCAATAACTATGGAATATAGCAATGTCAATTGTTTTGTCAACATACCAATGTAACACAGCTCTAGTCCATGAGGTAATATAGCAGAGGTCACACAGTGGGACCCACATCTGTGAAATGGAAAGACAAAGTGACAACTCAGGGTCCATACAGTGGGTGAAAGTGACAGACTTATGCTAGCGCAAACAATAGTTTGAGATGTGTGAGGCAGTGACATCTCACCTGTGTCTCACTGGAAGTATTGCTGAATAACGTTGTTTCTGTTGTCGATATCCTCTTCTTCTGCCTCCTCTTCTTCACTGTCCACAGGCTCCTCAGCTGCCACAAGACCTCCAGCTGGACCATCCTCCTGCAGAAAAGGCACCTGTTGTCACAAAGCCAGGTTGTGCAGCATACAGCAGGCCACGATGATCTGGCACACCTTCTTTGGTGAGTAGTAGGGAAAACCACCTGTCATATGGAGGCACCGGAACCTGGCCTTCAGGAGGCCGAAGGTCCTTTCAATCACTCTCCTAGTTGGCCCATGTGCCTCATTGTAGCGTTCCTCTGCCCTTGTCCTGGGATTTCTCACTGGGGTCAGTAGCCATGACAAGTTGGGGTACCCAGAGTCACCAGCAAATGTCGAGGGACAACTGTTAGACACACACTAACCCTTAGGGACAACCCCAGACCCAGACAACTATTCACAGGGTATAGGGCCCTTGTCCTCACCTATTAGCCACTCACAGTGCGTCTAGAGTTGTCCCATCACATAGGGGATGCTGCTATTCCTCAGAATGTAAGCGTCATGCACTGATCCAGGAAACTTGGCATTCACATGGGAGATGTACTGGTCGGCCAAACACATCATTTGCACATTCATAGAATGGTAGCTCTTCCGGTTTCTGTACACCTGTTCACTCCTGCGGGGGGGGGGGGTACCAAGGCCACATGTGTCCCATCATGGCACTAATGATGTTGGGGATTTGTCCCAGGGCATAGAAGTCACCTTTCACTGTAGGCAAATCCTCCACCTGAGGGAACACAATGAAGCTGCACATGTGTTTCAGTAGGGCAGACAACACTCTGGACAACACGTTTGAGAACATAGGCTGGAACATCCCTGATGCATTGGCCACTGTTATTTGAAAAGACCCACCTGCCAGGAAATGTAGTACTGACAGGACCTGCACTAGAGGGGGGATCCCTGTGGGATGACGGATTGCTGACATCAGGTCTGGCTCCAACTGGGCACACAGTTCCAGGATTGTTGCACAATCAAGTCTGTAGGTGACTATTACATGTCTCTCTTCCATTGCCGACAGGTCCACCAGCGGTCTGTACACAGGAGGATGCCGCCATCTCATCACCTGCCCCAGGTGACGTGCCATATGGAGGAGAACAGCGAACAGAGAATCAGCCAACACTGAGGTATTACAAAAAGTCATTAGCACACATTTGTCAATCCACAATGTGCCGGTTACTGTGTGTATGCAAGGCCTAGATAGGTGTGACGGAGTTATTATTAATGCCATGTGGCCCCCTGAAATGGCGGCTGCCTGACCTGTAAGGTGGGTCAAGGGGATATGATGTAACTGTGCTGGCATTCTACACCGTTGCGGTAGGCGGTCGAAGACCGCAGCGCAATCTTTCATTGGTTAACATTGGACCCTCTGGGTCCCAGGAGCCAATGACGATGTACACCGGCGGTGTCGGTACGCACCGCCGCAGACGTGACCAACATTTTCTGTCTGTTCACTCACTTGATACCTGACCTTCGACAGGAGAGGACCTATACTGCAAGTGCTGCTGTGACCTCAGTCTGGAAGCGACAATGGCTCATGTGTCTGGGGAAAGGGCCCCTGCCTTCACTTCGGAGGAGTTGGAGAAGTTAGTGGATGGGGTCCTTTCCCAGTACACACTACTCTGCGGTCCTCCAGACAAACAGGTGAGTACACTGTGAGCATGCTGCACGGGCAATGCCTGTTTGGAGTGTTGTGGATGGAAGATACATGGGGGGGGGACAGAGCCCTGCATGAGCGGAAGGTGAGTGTACGTGCTTCAGGACAAGGGTGGGAACGTGGGCCAATGACTGTGACGGTCCGGACAGTTAAAGTTTTTCCTTTTTCCCTGTACTATTCCTCTAGGTTAGCGCCCACCAGAAGGATATTTGGCGTGCCATCACCAAGGACGTCCGGACCCTGGGGGTCCACCACAGACGGAGCACCCACTGCCAGAAAAGATGGGAGGACATTTGCCGCTGGAGCAAGAAGACTGCGGAGGCCCAGCTGGGGATGGCCTCCCAACGTGGGAGGGGTGCCCATTGCACCATGACACGCCTGATGTTTCGGATCCTGGTGGTGGCGTATCCGGAGTTGGATGGGCGCTTGAGGGCATCACAGCAGCCACAAGGGGGTGAGTACCGTCACATCCATCTGACTCTACGTGCATTACGAGGTGTCTGGGTGGGGGAGGTGGGCAGTAGGTTCCCCTAGGCCAGGGTGAGCTTTGTAGGCAAAGTCGCTTTGTGAGGCAGGCTATGTGGCACCCCAACCCCACCAGTGGTAAGAGCCATCTACACCTAGTCAGGCTCCTGTGACTTCCATGTGTGCAGCAATCGGGCATAGGCCTTGTACCCCCTGGGCATGTGAATAATCTAGAAACAATAAGTGCATGGTGTAGTGCAGAGGGCTGCTGTGTCTGTAGTGTCCGCCAACGGTAGTGGTATTGCATGCACTGAACATGTCTTTCTTCTGTCTCCCCCCCTTTTTGTGATCTCCCTGTTCTTGTGTGAAATAGCATCATCAGGCGGAAGAGCAGTGGCACCGGAGCAGGAGGGAGCCGCATCCCACTTGGCCCTGGAGGGTGAGGCAATGGAGTCTGAAGCCACTAGTGGGACGGAGGGCGATGGGAGCTCCACGGCGGGGACATGAGGTGACAGCAGTGACAGCGACTCCTCCTCTGATGGGAGCTCCCTTGCGGTGGCGGGCCCCTCTGTGCCCCCCGCATCAACAGGTACAGCCTCCACCCCCCCACCAGCACCGCCCTCCCAGCAGCCCCTCAGCTTGTGTTCTGTGCCCGCTCACCCAGGAGGGTGGGCATCTCCTTCGCCCCAGTCACCTCAGGCCCTTCCCCAGTCAGCCCTGCTGCCCTCAGTGAGGAGGCTATTGACCTCCTGAGATCCCTCACTGTTGGGCAATCAACCATTCTGAATGCCATCCAGGGTGTCGAGAGGCATTTGCAACAAACAACTGCATACATGGAGGGCATTCATTCTGGCGTGGCAGCCCAACAGAGAGCATTTCAGGCTCTGGCCTCAGCACTGATGGCAGCCATTGTCCCTGTGTCCAGCCTCTTCCCTCCAACCTTCTCCACCCTGCCCAATCCCCTGTACCTCAGCCTATCCCAAGCACACCATCTGACCAGCATGCACACACCTCAACACACAAGGGTGGCTCAGGTAAACATAGGCACCACACATCCCACAGGCACTCACACAAGCATCACACCCATGCAGACATACCAGCATCCACTGCCTCCACTGTGTCCCTCTCCTCCATGTCCTCCTCCTCCCTCCCTGTCTCGTCTCCACTCACACCTGCATGCACTACATCTTCAGCCACTACCTCCATCACGAGCACGCCCATCACCACACACCGTTCACGTGCACTCACCACCCCACTACCATTTACACATCCCCTGTATCCTCTCCCAGTGTGTCTGTGAGCCCTCCTTCCAAAATACACAAACGCAGGCACACACCCACCCAACAGCCATCCACCTCACAACAGCCTCCAGCCCATGTACCTTCACCCAAATTCAGCAAACGTACACCTCCTACAACCACTACCTCTTCCTCCACTCCCAAACCCCCTCCATCTACCCGTCCCAGTGTGTCTAAAATACTTTTCCTGGCTAATATTGACCTCTTCCCTACACCTCCCCCCCATCCTATCCCTAGGGCCAGGCTTTCCAGGTCCCAACCCAGCACCTCAGCCACCACATCACCAGGCACAGTGGTGCCAACAACTGCGGACTATTGGAGTGCACCAACCAACAGGGCTGCCAGTGTGCCAGAGAGCGAGGGCAAGGACATTCCACCACCTGCGAAAGTTAAAAAGTTGGCCACATCCCAGAGGGAGAAGCAGAAAACACCTGCCACCAAGGGCTCAAGGAAAACGAAAGGGGATGGTGGCAAGACAGCAGCGCCACCATCCAAGGTGGGGAAGGGCCAGAAAATAAAGGGCAGGTCAGGAGAGGGCATGGAGGCACTGACAATTGGACCAGTGTCACACCTTCAGTCCACGCCGACGCCAACCGGTACGGCAGAGAAGACCGCCACATGCGCTGCCACTAACACCACTGTCATTGAGCCCGCCACCAGCACCACTGTCATTTAGCCCGCCACCAGCACTGATGCCACAGTGGCCGCCGCCAACACCGCCGCGACTGACCCCACCGCAAGCACCGCCAGCGGCACCGCGACATCCTGAGCCTGTGGCACCACCGCAGACATGGCTGCCTTCCCCAGTGGTCAGTCATCCGAGGCTGATGGTCAGCTCCAGGAGCCTGGCCAGCTTCCATGATGCACGACTTTCAGTGGAGAAAGGCATCCACTACCTCAGTCCTTGGCAGGATGAAGCACTCTGGGCACAAAGCCCCCTCCAGAACCAGTGGAGAAAGGCATCCACTACCTCAGTCCTTGGCAGGATGAAGCACCCTGGGCACAATGCCCCCTCCAGAACCAGTGGAGAATCACATCCACTACCTTAGTCCTTGGCAGGATTAAGCACTCTGGGCACAAAACCCCCTCCAGAACCAGCACTGATGTCACAGTGGCCGCCGCGACTGACCCCACCGCAAGCACCGCCAGCGGCACCGCAACATCCTGAGCCTGTGGCACCACCGCAGACATGGCTGCCTTCCCCAGTGGTCAGTCATCCGAGGCTGGTGGTCAGCTCCAGGAGCCTGGCCAGCTTCCATGATACACGACTTTCAGTGGAGAAAGGCATCCACTACCTCAGTCCTTGGCAGGATGAAGCACTCTGGGCACAAAGCCCCCTCCAGAACCAGTGGAGACTGTTATCCACTTGAGAGACTGTGACTTTGCACTCCCCAGGATGCAGCAGTGGGCAAACCACCCACTGGAGAGACTTGAGAGACTGTGGCTTTTCACTCCCCAGGATAAAGTGGGCAAACCACCCACTGGAGAGACTTGAGAGACTGTGGCTTTTCACTCCCCAGGATGCAGCAGTGGGAAAACCACCCACTGGAGAGACTTGAGAGACTGTGGCTTTGCACTCCCCAGGATAAAGCAATGGGCATGGAGCCCCCTCGTGGAGCAGTGGCGTCGTTCATTCATCCGGATGAGGTGCCCCCCCCCCTCCCCCTGAGGTGCCTGTTTCATTTCGATCTGATGCCCCTGCAGCGTTCTCTCCGTTTGAAGTCTGGTGTCATGTGTGGACTTCGCCCATGCCTTTTGGGACTCTGATCCATGGATGATGTTTGAGTAATATCCGGACTTGTGTAGTTGGTGTACATATTTGTATTTACTGAATTTTGAAATTTCACTATCTGATTTTTATTGATTACATTCATTCACATCAATTCCTTTTGTCCTTGCGTTATTGAAGGGGGGGGTGATATGTAATGTTGCTGCATGTATTTGTGAGTATGGTGTTGTGGGTGAGGGTGGGGGTGAGGGTGTTGCATGTGTGTGTCACTCTCTTTTCCCTCCCCCTCCCCTGTGTTGTAGGTGCAGTACTCACCGTGGTCGTCGCCGCCGTCTTTGGTGCTCCTGATAGAGCATTCCTGCTGGTATGGTACACCCTCCTGAGGTAGTAGAGCACCTTGCCCCACCGCAGCCGCCTCGCCTCTGTGTGATACCCCTGTATCACCCGCCCACCCATCTCCAGCGTCAAGGGTAGGAAGTGGCACACCAGCCACACAAAGCCCCCAAGCTCCTCCTCCCCCATGCGTGTCAGCCTCACCATTCCCAACATGTCCATGAACAACAAATCCAAACAATAAATGTAGAAAAAAGGGGAAAAGAAATGAAAATAAAGGAAACTTACAACCCAAACCTAAGAACCCCAACTAACCCAACTAATGTAACCCCCAGACAGACATCTGACAGTACAAATACAATGTGAAAGACACTAAACTACACAAAATCACATACTCTGGTACAAAAAACAAACAGATTTCACAAAAGACACAACAAGAGAGACACCTCAATATACAATAAATGCAAAAGAGACACCAGCAACACCGAGACACAGGCACACAGTCAAGAAATTGGACAGACTGTAAAGTGAAAGTGAAAGTACACCCACTGTACCATGCCTGTAAACAGGATTTCCTATTACATCACTTCCTGTCCCCTTGCAGCCCATTTTACATCATGCATGTATTTTTTTGACGCATACTATGTTTGCGTGAATAATTTCGACGCATCACCTACATGTGTGGCAAAATACCACACATTACCTGTATACTTCAATTTCAATGGCTATCCGCATAAGTGTGGTACGCAGGTGGAATTCACGCTAATGGCCCATGGATGGTTAGTTTTAGTTTGAGGGAGTTTTCGATGCATTTGTGTCAAATTGTTTTGCTCTATCTGTGATTGCGTGATTTTCTAATATTTAAAATGGATGCACTCTGTATCAACATGAATATAGGATGGTATGGCCTGCAGTGTGTAATATAGTGTTTGGTCACATGTGATAGAGCATGCAACGTTGTGTTTTGGGTGTGAATGATCTGTAACAATAATGTGTGTGTTTCTGAAGGGATGGAATGCAATACTTTGGACTTCATGCAAATGTATGAATGTGTGCCAAATGTGTATCTGATGGCAATCAGTGAGCTACAACAGTCATGGTATGTGTTTGTAACATGTGTTGACTCATGTGATGTATGTAGTTATTTGACTTAGGGGACATTACATTTCACACAACAAACAAAACTCAGGAATCATTGAGATGGTTGATGAGTGCTATGTGGGATATGTTACCCCTCATTTGTCATTAATTGTTGGTTACAACTTCATGGTGACTTGTGTGTGGACTACACAAATGTCTGACATGCGTACATGTTTGGTTCGTATTGTGTTTGAGACACTGTGCCTTAATTCCACCCATAACATTTTTGGTACACGTCAGTTTGACTCATTACAATTACCTATGGTACTTGTGTTGCTGTGGTGGACCTGCTGCCCTGGCTGCATGTGTTCACATATTTTCAGATGTGCATTCCACAGAAGTGTCCAGTTCAAGTGTGTGGGCATGTGTACCCTGTGTCAGGATCGGGCTCCATGGTGTCACGGTTTTGGGCAGGTCTAGTCAGGACTCTGTTAGGGGCACCCCTTGAGTTCACAGACTATCTCACAAGGAGGTAGTGTACCAAAGCAGTAGAGCAGCTAAAGGCATACAAGGGGAAAGGGCAGCTATGGTAAGGCAGAGAAAACAGGAAAGTGAAGGCAGAGCAACCTTAGTGTGAAAAAACATGGAACGGACCATTAATGGACAAACACGCTGGGGTTATCACTAAGGTCGTACACAGGGTAGGGCTCAAAACTTCCCACAGCAACAATGAACGATAATGCCTCTGTGCAGATTACTCTTACAGATAGTCACCACGGAGGCCCTATAGAAAGGAGGCAGCAGAAGTGATTCTGTCTCGGGACACTTAGGGCACAAACAAGGATTGTACTTAAATACACAAGACTAACCCTTGTGGGTCCAGCTGGAGATACAGTGGCAATTCCTGGAAAACAGCCATACCACACTGTCACTGTTAGGCACTAAAGACTACATGCAACACTAAACAAAGGATGGGGGCTGGTTTTGCCTCCTGGAAACCAGGTGCCAACCCAAGTACAAAGGAAAACACTTCTACACAGGTGAGGACTGATAGTACACTTACCAGACACGATAACCCAAGAGGAAACAGAAACAGAAGAAACAAACTATGAGGCAAAGCCAGGAATGGGGAACAGGCTCAGGCTGACGCAAAGGCAGGAACAGGACTGGGAAACAGAGAGCTGGAAGAAGCAGGAACAGGTCAGGGACACAGAAAGCAGGCTATGGCCAAAACAAACAGGAACTAGGCTAAGAAACAGGGAGCAGACTCTGACTGGAACAAGCAGGAACAGGACTGGAACAACAGAGAGCAAGTTCAGGCTGAATCAGAACTGTAACACAATCCAACAAGGGGTCTGGATTACAAAGGAATCGCACTCAAATGCACAACGAGGAGCTTCAGGGAATGGCAGCTTCTGAGCAGTTCCAGGCAGCAGCAATGCCAGGGCAGAGTCACATGGCTGGGCTGCACAAAAGAGGTCACAGGTGTGTGTAGCTTCAGTCTCTCACAAGTCCTGGAGGAGAGAATCCAGTATAAAGGGACAACCAGATTTTTCCCACATGAAGCAATGGACAGAAGATTACAGGTCTTACCGACTACCAGGCAGTGCATTATGGGACCTGAAGTCCATGGAAGCTAATGTAGTTCTTCTGTAGTATGCCATATGGAAAAGGGAAGCAAACAGGAGTCAGAAAATGACTCTGGGTGAGTGTTAATGGTGATTCCCAGGCTACAGATAGCCCGTTTACAGCACCCTAGAAATGGGAGGGCATAGACGTAACACATGGCAGTGGCAGGGCTGATTTCCAGGTATGGACTGAGCAGGACATGTGCTGTGAATATTGCTTGTCATACATGGGACGCTCATGCTATCCATTTTCACAAATGATGCCCCACTTGTCACACAAGCTCCTTGCAGAGATTGCAAGTGTCACACTTACTAATGTCAGGGGTCTGTTCATACATTCCTGTACTTCTGAAATTTCACATCCACTGCCTCATGTATGGGGCACTTATTTACCTTATGACTGGAGATGTCATAGTTGTGTGTCATGTGCTACAGTAGACCATGTTGGCAACTTAAATGTGAGCCATATGTTGTGGTCCATTGATTTTGTCCTTCATATGTGACATTCAAGAGATGAGTATTTTTTTTATGTGTGTGATGTTTGCTGTACAATCATACGCATCACATGTGATGTTGAATCCAAAGTAGTCAGATTTGTCTTTGTAACATGCTCCCTGAGGTAATACTCATAGTCCTAAGGAACATGTGATGGAGAAACCAGAGCAGGATTGTGTGATCAAGTGAGGTGTTTATTTACATATCTTAACAAGGTGTGTAGAGTGACCATTAAGTGAAAAAGATGTGTACAATTTGCTGTCTGCAGTGCCTTACTGCAGCTGTGTTCTGCTGTTCCCACTCATTTTCCCTGCCACCATCCTCCTCTTCCTCCTCAGGCAGTTCTTGGTCCGGCTCATATATTGGGATGGTCCACCTCACACAAATGTTGTGCAGGATAGCACAGGTCAGTATAATTTTACACATAATGTGTGGGGCATATAGGAGGCTGCCTCCTGTGATGTCCAGGTACCTGAATCTAGACTTTAGGATGCCAAGGGTCCTTTCCACAATGGTGCGTGTCCTCCGATGTGCCTCATTATAGGAACGCTCTGCTGCTGTTCTTGGGTTGGGGAATGGGGTCATGATCCATGGCTGGATCCCGTAACCTGGTCCGCTGCAAAAGATGATAGGAGTGAGTATTTTGTTAGTGCTTGCAACAGGAATGTCATGTAGCATGGCAGTTGATATCTTGTATCGTCTGTGACTCATATGTGTTTGTGGTATTGTGTGAGATCCTGGGCTTCTGTGAGGTTTTATCTGCACTGGGTTGTTTGACATAACAACTTGAGTTTGGTTCATTGACCTGGGATCTATGTTTTTTTTCTCCAAACTGTTGATCGGTATGTATGTATCATGCATTGTGTAGTGTCCAACATGTTTTAGTATGCTTTCACTGGAGGGGACATGATACATCCACACACACAATGGATTCAGTTGTGGTGGTAACATGGTTGCACTACATGGCGTGGACATCCCATCCATTTAGACATATCTCATTGCAGATTAAATGCGACACTGAGGCCCTTTGATTTGGGTAGGTGACAATGCACAACACATCTCCATAAGTTTGCAGCACTGAGCTGTTCAGTATTGACAGTGCACAAATGTCCCATGTATGACTTGTTCCTAGGCAAGCCTTTGTTGTTCCCTCTGCCATTAGCTTATGTGCAACCATGCACCTACACCACCGAACTTGCTCCAGGGAACATGGCTAATTGTCTTGTGGAGGTGGATGTATCTGTGCACGAAGGGCCGTCTTCCTGTACATATTCTATTTTGATGGACAATTGGCTCTTTCAGTGTGTGCAGCAGTGTGCAGTTTGCATTAGTGCCACATCAATATGTGTTCATAGCACAGTCCACTTCCTTATTGCAATCTTGAAACGGCACCACAGGAGTGATGTATGATGTGGGGACTGCCTCAGTATTTCCGTGTCACCTACATCTGAGTCAGCATCATCATGCTATGTGTGTCATGGTGTTAGACCTGCTGCAACACACATTGCACACCCCTTC
This sequence comes from Pleurodeles waltl, assembly GCF_031143425.1. NCBI lineage: Eukaryota > Metazoa > Chordata > Amphibia > Caudata > Salamandridae > Pleurodeles > Pleurodeles waltl. The sequence continues at coordinate 734,371,140 of NC_090447.1, read as the reverse complement.
ACGCTACATACTGTGTGGAAGGGTGGCCGATTGACTAAGTGGCCTAATGTAATTGTAAATGGTTCATCTTCCAAGTTGTACTTACAGTGCAGGCCACGTATTGTCACTGTTGGCTTTGACACTGGTCGCTTGTTGCTCTAGAGTGGCAGCTAATGTTAGTGGCAGCCATCATTTGCCCAGAAGTGTGCATCCCATAGCGTCAGGGTGTACAACATAACTACCAGTGTCACACCTCAGTGTCACCCTGCCCATGTGTCAATGTAGTGGTGTATGTTTTGTGTGTCCTACAGGGCTGTTATGCTGTGTGTATATTGCTAGGTTTATTGACTTACCGACAAGAAGGCCATTTCCATATTGTCCATCCTGGAAGTACTGATTGAGCCTGCTGTGGCGGAATATGAATGAATCATGGACACTCCCAGGATACTTGGCCAAGATGTTTGTGAACAATCCCTGGTGGTCAACAATGGCCTGCACTTTAATAGAATACGTGTGCTTTCTGTTCCTGAATAGGTGCTCTGTTGCTGCAGGTGGGACGATCCGGACATGGGTGCAGTCAATTGCACCAGGCACATGCGGGAAGCCATGGAATTGATAAAAGCGTTGTTTTATCTCCTGCTACTTCTGCTGGGTGTTGGGGAAGCTGATGTGGCGGGGTGTGAGGGAGATTATGGCATTTAACACCTTGGGCAAGGACGGCCGAGAATGAGGGCTGTGATACCCCAGCAACCAGGGCACCCATTACCTGGAAGGAGACACGTGCCAACATATGCAGGACAGCTAGCAGCTTGGTCACCAGTGGTATGTTGTGTGGTGTCTGCAGGTTAGCTGTTAGTTGTGGCTCAGTTTGGCGCAGCAGCTGCTATATGGCTGCCAGTTGAGTCGATACCTCCAAATGATATCCTGTTCCCTGAGGCCATGGAGGGTTGTCCTGTTTCTGAAAAGCCTCTCCTGCCTTCTGCGTTGCCTTTGTGGGCCGCGTTGGGGTGGTGGTGGCTGCTGCTGTTGGTCCTGTGCTCGGCGTTGTCTTGCAGGCTGCATCAGTAGCACTTCCATGTTGTCCTGTTGGTCTGTAATGTTGCTTGGCTGTGTTTTCCTTAAGTAGTGGTGTAGTTGCCTCATTTTACTGCCTGCCCTGGCCTAGGCGTTAAAGTTTGACGCAAATCAGGTGTAGCATAATTTTTCGGGTCCGCCTCCAACCTGTGTGTCATTTTTGCCCCGGTGGATCAATATGGCGCTAGGGTGTTTGAGTCATTTTTTGGACAGAAACGCCTACCTTGCATCTCATTGACGCAAGGCGGTTTCACGCATCCTTAAAATGACGTTAACTCCATATGTTTGACGCTAGACGGGTCTAGCGTCAAAATATAGATATGGAGTTAAGTTTGCACTGGATTTGCGTAAAAAAATGACGCTAATCCGGCACAAACAGGGTATAAATATGGTCCTTAATTGTGTTCTAGTGTAGTAACCTCTATGCAAAATTTTTCACTGTTTTGGTTGATTTCTGGCTTTGATCGCTACTTATTTGGGGAATCACAGCATGTCTGCCCATTCATTGTCCTCTCATTCACCCACATCTTTCTGCCATCTGTGCCTCATTGTGTCTAGTTCTTTCTGGGTGTTCCTCATGAGTGCCTAGTACACTTGTGATATCATTTTCTCTGTGAGGGGGGCGTCTAGCAACCTATTTTCTAGTGGGGTTGACTCCATTGTATCTTCCTCCACTGTAATTTGCTCTTTCAGTTCATGGTGTAATTGGAAGCATCTTTATTTCTGTGAGGAGTGCATGTCATATTCCATTTCAAAGTGTGAATGGGGCCATGCCATTGGCATCCCAAATGTCCACCAGTGTGCTGATCCTTGGAGGTCCCATTGTTTAAAGCCCTCCATTGTTGTTACTCCTGCCAGCCTTTTTCTCACCCATGGGAGGGTATTTGGTGTCAGTATACCCTTCTATCCCATTGTCCTATGTAGCTGATGCTATGGCTCCACCATCAGTCTTGTGGCTGGGGGAGGCATCTTTTCTCAGTTTCCCTCCGTCAAGGATATGTAAGTAGCCTTTAGCCCCCATCATCTCCCTTTCATTCGGATTGAGGATATGTCCGTGGTGCAAAAGCCTATTCATTAATTATGGACAGGTGTGCTGCCTCATAATAACTTTGTTTGGGTTTCTTACCCTGAACTGCACTCTCTGGGCATCTGTGGGTGTGGTGTACACTGGAAGGTCAAATTTACTATTATAACTCCAGTCCTAGAATATTTGTGGAAAGAGCTACTTTCCCCCAAATTATTCCAGGAGGCTTATTTAGTACTCCAACTTCAGTCCTAGGATATTTTGGGGAAAGTTATATATTTACCAAGTATTTTTAGGAAGGGTTGAAAAGTAGTAATTTTAAATGGCAGAAAGTGCTGCCCTGAGAGCACAGTTCAGGACAAAAAACTATGACTACCTAATTAGTGCTAGCGGCTGCAGGCAGTGGGCGCAACACTCATAGGAATCGAAGTTTGCCAGAGAAGTGAAAACAATGGCATAAATGCAAGCCTAAATCAAATCACTTGGCAATGTAGTAATATACACGCACACCCCTGAATGAGAAGAAATGCTGTTAATTCGAAAAGAATGACACAAGATCTGAAGGTCAATGTACAACACAAGAATATATAGCAGCACAGATAAACATATGTGCTAACATGCCATGTAGCCCACTAGGCTACTGCTGACACAACCTCAAGACACCCAGGGAAGGATGCAAATATGTACCAAGACCTCACAACTGTGAGCATGGCTGGTAGAGAGCAAAATCCAGAGATGTGACAACCAGCTGAAGGACAGGAGATAAACCTAGAAACCAAGATCAATAGCTGAGCTGTCTGCTCAATTACTCTAATGCACCACTGTGACAGTGTTGTACGGGTTGTTCAAACTTGTAAAATACACCGGGCGGTTCCTCCTAAAGGGCGGAGGAGCATCACCTGCCTGCTACGAGCTCAGCAGGTAAACATAAATAAAATGGTCTGGAAATTCCCTTTTATTTTGATGTGGGCTCACACTGTGTACAATGAGAGTGTGAGGGCAGGGGAATGGGGCTGAATCCTATGACTGCAGGATGACTTCTGCCCCTGCCAGTGTGCATGTGGGACTGGCTGGCTGTTTTGCAACTGCCAGTCTGACATGCGCATTGTAGACGCAGCAATCCCAGCGCTGTGAAAAAGCCAGGGTATGGTGGGCACAGGCCCACAGCCTCAAAATCAACGCTGGATTAGCCTTCTCCAACCAATCCTAGTGCTGCTCTCATGCTAAAAACAGGATTTGTTGGATTTCCTTTCCTGCTTGTGGTCACTAGGATCCCGCCAGGAGAGAAATTCCGCATTGGACCAGACGGAGCGCTCATGGTGAATTTTGCGCCAATGCGCCCCACCATATTTCATATTGCTAGTCACCACTGGAAGCACGTTGACTCATAATTCATATATTTATTTTTACCTTTGAGTGCTTTGAAAAGTGCAAGATTTCTGAAGTTTAAACAACAATGGGCCAGCATCATCAGCCATTTTCAACAGTAGGAAACAGCTTCTACTGTTGTCTAGAGGCCTTGAGAGGAAAATGGAGACTGATGTTGCTCACCAGCCATCCCCTGAGTTCCATATTTAGAATCCTTTATCCTCCTGTGGGTTTTTTTCCAATGTACCATCTCTTCTGCACCACATCCCCATTCCACAGGGATCTCCAACCATTCAGGCCCTTTGATTCACCACCACAACATTGCAAGTAATTTTTCTTTACCAGCTACAGCCTGCCTCTCCTATGGCATTTCTGGGTGGTGTTTCTAGGAGAATGCAGCATCATTTCTAGCTTCATGATGTTCAATATTTTGCTAACTGTGAAGGAATAAAATATAATTTGCCTGCCTCAAACCTTTGGTCGATGTTTTCAATGAGTACCTGAAATAGACAATTTTATATTAAAAAAACTTTTAACATTATGATTTTCTTTACTGTTAGACACATTGAGCCAGATTCCCAAAGATAAACATACACTTTCATAAAATATTTTTATGTGTGGAGACTCGCCAGTCATAAAGTTACTACTTGTAAAATACCTTTGTGAATAGCAAACAATAGTAAACTTACACAAGAGAAAGTTTACCTTTGTGACTCAGGCCAATAGAGAAGAACCTGTATGCATAATAGAGTTTATGGTCTTGCAATAGGCTCCATTGTTGAACCACTAATCTTATATTCCAGTGGCACACCAACACTACAATAACCCTCAGTCAATTAAAATCAGTCTTGGTAAGACATTGAAAGGGAAAGTAAAGAAGCAATAGAAGGAACTACCTACAAGAATACCATCCACGGTAATCAGCAATGATGGGAAATAGCATTATCACTCACTGCACAGGGCCAATAAGAGGTAGGGAGGCTTTACTGGTATTAGTCTGAGTCAGAAGAGCAATATTACTATTACATTTCACCTAATGAGAATGCTTTAAGTGAAAGCAGGAGAAACATAAAGACAAAACATTGGAATGTTGGAGCAGAAATCTATACTAACCATAGGAAATCAGACAGCTGTGCACTATCAAAAGGCTGCATTTTTATTGCTCTTAGACAGTTGATATGTACCCAGGAGATTCATAGCCAGGATGTGAGACAAGTCTTGATACAGCATCAACCAATGCATCACTTTGCCCTCTTTCCCTAATAGCTGCCTGTGAAGATAAAATAGTTCTAATAAAGAACTATAATGTTCACTTAGCTCAGAGAATGTGCATTCACTGGGAAATATGTTGTTGGAGAAGCAAGTTTGGAATGATAGACTTTCCTTTCCAGAACTATCAGAAGCAGCGCAAAGCCCCATGTACTTAGGAAACGTGGAAATTACTGAAATATCAAAAGGAAATCGGTTCCTTCAGATTAATTTCAGATACTGCTCTGATTAAGGGGAACCCAGCTGCGAGTCAGAGAAAGCCCTGCAATTTGCAAAAAAGAAAAGTAAAATTACAATGTAAGAACATATAATTAGGCAAACAAAACTATAAAATGACATCAATCAAATAGTGCTCCTGGTGTAGAGGCAGTACCTCCACAATATTATGCTTCTCAATATTGTGGCCTCAATATTTTGGCCCCACAATATTTTCTACTTAATATTCAGGTTGCATATCAAGGACAGATAGGATAGGGCTAACTTTAGTGAATACAATGAGATGTGAGGGCTTTATTGGTATTTCATGTGGAAGTAGCTGTTGGAAAGACCTTTGCAATACATAAGAGAACGTCAGATTTTGGTAGAAGACCCAATAACATATCTTTTCCAAACCAGTTAGTGTGCCAAGGAAAGGGTATGTATGTGTCTGTTCTTTCCAGTAGTGTCTTCGTACATACATCCAACATGCTGTGCAAAATTGTACTAATAATTTTGGATAAGTGAAATGCACATGTGAGAATTATGGCCACAGATAACCTTCCTCTGTGCATGATTTGAGCAATAATGAAAGGGAGACCAAGAAATCCTATTGGAAAAAACTTTACATTCTTTTTTTCAAATGCGTTTTTATCTTACATTTACAAAGAACCTCAACGCATAACTTTGAAATGCAGTGTGAAAAAATGATTGTTTAAAGAAAAAAAACTAGCATTTTCTTTAATTGAAATAAGGCAGTTGCCAAAGAGCCCAAATGTTTAATATTTTATTGAGTAATTTTCATGAATAGTAATGTGTTTTGCACTTAATAGTAGCTGTTCAAAATGACTACCTGGCTCTATCGTCTATTGGGAGAAGTTGAAGAAGTTTACCTACAATACAGACTCTCCCTGATTGAAGTGTAAAATTACATGAGGCGATTTACATCGCCTACATTTTTTTCCAACTCACAAACATTCCCAGAGGTAAGCATGGTAACCTGCACTAAACATAGGTTTTTTTTGTTGTACTTCTAGGAATGTCTTGCAACATGTCCATCCAGTGCAGAATTGTACGTAGTGTGCAATTCTGCAGTATGGAAAATTTCAATTGTTTTCTCCATGAGGAAAACATGTCTCCCTATGGAGAAACTCCTTCCACTACACATTTTCAAAGCTTACAAATAGGGGACTAAGGGTAAGAAGGTCAGGAAGTGGACCACTACAAAAGCTAGGAAGGCCAAAGCCACGAGGACCTGGAAAAGAAGAACCAGGCATTGGGAGACCTAATCTATGAGGACCACAGTTACCAATACCAGAGGGGACCTGGAACAAATCGACAATGAGGAATAGGACAGGGAAAAACAGGACATGTGATCCAGGGACCGGGTGAGAAGGATCAGGAGGTCCCAGAGGATGTGGAACCGTGGGTACTGGACCCAGGGGACCAGAACTCAAAGGAACAGAGGGACCAATGGTAGAAGAAACAGAAGGCCCTGGACCATAATGAAGAAGAGAGCAAGGAGGCCCTTAGAACACTGACCAGGAAAAGAGGGACCAGGAATAGCAGACACAGGTAGACATACCAAAGAGTACATGTAGCAGGAGACCAATCCAAAGAACGACCAGTAACACAGAGATCTGATCAAGGAGGGCCAAGGGTCCAAAAGGTAATAGGAGTGGGAAGGTGATGATAAAAAACAATTAGATTAGAATGACAAAGGAACATATAACAAAATAGAAAGTCTAGGACCAGTAAGACCAGGACCAGAAGTTCCATGACGGTCAGATTCAGCAAGATCCTAAACCAGGGTGGCAAGAATTACATAATCCAGGGGACTCACAACATGGAACTAGGAGGACCACTAACACATGGATGAGGAAGACCAGACTCAAGAGAACCATTGCTAGGAGACCATTATTGAGAGGATCCGGGTCAGGTTGGCAAGAACAAGCTGGAACAAGCAAACCAGGAGAACATAAGGACTAGTAGAACTAGGATGGTAAAGGACTAGGAGGGATAGGGAAACCAAGGCCAGTGGGACCAGCATCAGAAGACCTGATATAGGAGAACCAGATAAAGGAGTCCCAGTACAATGACTAGGACTACATGGGCCACGAGCAGAAGAATTAGGAACAGGCAAACAAGGGGACTAGATAAACCAGGAGAGCAGACTAGGAGGACTGCTTATTAAAAATTAGCATAAAGCGGATGAAAAGGTCCAGTACCGGGAATCTGTGAAACATGGGACCAGGGATCTAGAGGACTAGGGACAGGAGTACATGGGAATGACTCCAGACAGACAAGGATCAAGAAGTACAGGGCCTTCATTTTCAAAGGCTAATTGAACTGGAGATCAAGGATCATCAAAACTATAAAAGACTAAGATAATCTGTAGCGGGCCTTGACATGTTGTTGCAGAACCATGCGGACAAGAAGTAGGAGGACTAATGCCAGGAGGATCTGATTGAAGAGGATCAGGAGGGCAATGGCCAGTAGAATCAGGATACTAGAATAAGGAGGACTAGGAAGAGTGGGGACCAGTACCAAGGGCAACCAGAGATCAGAGCAAGGAGGGATAGGTAAATTAAAGGTTTCATTACCAGGAGGACCAGAAACAGGGCTAAGAGGAACATCAAGATCAGGACCTGGGGACAAGGGCTCAGATTACTAAGTGGGACAGAGCAATCATCTCGGGAAGCAGGACCAGGGTGGAGAGGATACAATGTAAGAAGCCCAATCTGAGTCTGGAAGTACAAAGGAGCAGGACGATGATGGCTAGGAGGACCTGTGGTGAAGCGCTATAGAGCTCTCACAGGGCCTCCATTTTAGATCACCCATTTTATGTTGACAACTTTTTCTGATGGTGACTTTTACATAGTTATTCACTTGTGATAATGTACTGGCAAGACACTGTATGTGCAGCCTTTTCCTTGTAAGTGCTGCTTCGATACTGTCTGTGCTCTCCTTCCAAGGCTAGGTACACAGAACACAATGCCTTAGTATCATGGTTGCCAATTGGAGACAGCTCCATAATCTCCATAATTACATCAGCTCTGTACCTCTGACACAGTGCAATATAAGTAGTCCTTTCATTATAAAAACTTCTGTACTACATTTAGCAAGGAGCACTTCTGCTGGGTTTATCCTGGTATGGGGTGCACTGCGACTGAGTTGAAGTCTTGCTGACTCTGACCACCATCCTGCAAGGGATGGTAGCCATCACTATACTAGATAGACTCCCTGACTCGCTGGTACAACTTACCTTGATATGAGGGTGTTAGGCTATCCCAATTGATCTGGCAGATGGTACTCCCACTATGCTCGTGATAGTGTAGGTAGGAACAGATAGGTGTTTACCAACACAGTAACATTATCATGGTTGAACTATTCATCTTTTTCACAATTCTTATAATGCCGGTCAGAATGCTTTCTTTCATTTGCCTAATAACTGCAGCTCATGCTTTCTATACAAGAATACAATTGTTGCACAAAAAGTTTGAAAATACATTTTTGCATCTTTATTCTGCCTTACCTTTGGCGTACTAAGTGACAATGAAAGGTTAGATCTGTTTCCACAATTTCCTTGGGAATTCAAATAGTCATGTTCAAAGTTGTAGATACCATCTGGTACCTTTGTAAGTTTAGGGGTTCAGATGTGGCACTGTGAGCTAGCTAGGAATTGTGTCAAATTTTACTAATAGTATAGACGGACTGAGTCCCTGTATCTTGATGTTTATGTTGACCCAATACACAATCCTACTTAATTCATAGGAACCGTAAAACAGACCAGGACCAAAATAAACAGGCTCAGGGGGACCTAAACAAGGAGAACTCAATCAAGAGGGCCAGGACTGCTGGCTGTACTACTAGTAGGACTAAGAGAACAAGAAACAACAAGGTTAACCAGGACAACCCAAACATTGGAGATCAAAGACTAAAAGATCCAGGACACAAAAGGCCACAGGGACGAAGTGGATTACTAGGACCCGAACCTGTTGCATTGGGGTTGGGAGGTTCAAGATGAATACGAGAAAGTGACCAGCATCAAGAGGATCAGAAAAGAAAATAACTTGATGGGCCAAGACTGGGGAAACCAAGAAGAACCAGGATGGCCAAAATACAAGGTTTATGGTAACCAGCACAATAGGACAAGAAGAAACACGATGACCAGGAGCAAGGTTACCAAGACTAGGATGGCTGGTGAGTCAGGTCCAAGAGAACAAGGCCCATGAGCCGCCAAGCTATAAGGACCAGGACTAAGATGATTAGGTCCAATAGACACAGAATCTCAAGTGGAACAGGGACTTTACAAACAAAAATATGACATCCGTGGCTGGGAGGTTTAGGGAGGTAAGACCAGGGACATAAATAACAATGGAAGAAAATGTTCTATTTGGAGCAGGAAACAAAGGACCAGGGGGAGCAGGAGGATCAGGGCAAAGAGGATCACAACCTTGAGTACCAGGACCAGGGGGAGGAATAAAAGAGGATCAGTACCTGGTATATTAGGACCAGGATGACCACAGTCAGGAGGACTAGGTGGCAATACTAGGAACAAGATGGCGAGGAAGATAAGAAACAGGAAGGCCAGGCTGGGGAAGACCCAAAAAGAGGGACCATGATCTGTTGGTGTAGACCTAAAAGCAAGATGACCAGGTCCAGGGAAGCCAGGGCCAGATCCACTGAGTGTAGGAAGATTAGGAGGGTGAGGATTATGCCCAGTGGGACTACAGGACCATAATAAGCAAGGAGGATGAGGAGCCAGTAACAAGGATACCAGGAGGATGAGAGCCAGGAGGATAAGAATCAGAGTAAGAAGAATTATAAGATTCAGGACAAAGATGACCGAAACAGGCCTTGGCCAGAACAGCTAGAGCCAGGATGATCAATGGTACTGGACCTGGAAGGCTGGGAGGACCATGATCAAAATGGCCAGGTCTGAAGGAAAAGGAGAATAAGGACAAGAGGGCCTAGACCAGTGCTTGCAGTACCAGAAGGGCCATAAGGACAAGGCACAGAGCCCTGATTAGCAGGACTATTGAAATCAGAAGGACAAGGGCTAGAAGGGTGAGACCTAAGATAACTTGGGAGGTCAGGTAGGCTGTGGGGACCAGCAGGACCAGCAGCTGGTGTACTAGGAATTGGATGAACAGAGTGCGGAGGATCAAAAGGACAAGTTCAAGTGGAAGAGGGTCATGAGGACCATGAGGAAACAGGAAGAGTTAGGCAAAGGGGGGTTTGGAAGGACCAGGATGTCCAGGAGGAATAGGACCAAGTGAGCTAGGTAAACAAAGATCTAAAAATGGAGGAGCAGAAGCAAGAAGATCACATCTAGTGGGCACATAACTGAGAAGAGAGCACAGACTGTGAGATCAAATTTAGAGGTAAGCTCTCCATGCACCAGACTGAGATTGAGGAAGACTAAGAGAACAGGACCTGGAAAATCAGGTTGAAATGGCCAGGCAACCAGAGCCAGCAGAGCACGAGCTAAGAGGCAAAGAGGACCAATAGGAACATCAGCCAAGGGGAAAGGAAGATCAAGACACATAGACCCAGGAGTATCAAGGCCTGAAATAAGAGAACAAGTAGGTCCAGAATGAGGAGGAAACAAGAACTGGGATAAGGAATGCTGGGATGGATTGAGTGCAGATGACCAAGTTGGGTGGCTTACAACAAGATGGCCTAAACAAGGAGGATCAGGAATAAGTTTTCAAGGTAGTGAAAAACCAGTGTGATAAGGGGCAGGTGGACCAGGTCCTACAGTATCATGAGAAGATGGAGGAGGACCATGATAATCAGTGAGATAAGGAGCATGTCGTCTAAAAGCAGGCCTAAGAACATGGCTAGGATGACCACAGGAGCAAAAATTAACAGGGCCTGAAATACCAAGTAGAGCAGCAGGACCAGGAACAGGGGTGTCAGGACCAGACTGGTGGGATTGAGTGAACCAAGGGGCCAATGAGGGCCAGGACCAATAGACACAGTCCCAGATGGATCGTGAGGACAGGGACTAGGGCAAGGAAAACCAAAATGATCCAAACCGGGAATATTGGGTGTGCCAGGCATAGGAGAACTAGAAAAACAGGCTAGGTTGAGAAGGGACCAGCAGACCACTAGGATCAGGGTGTGGAGGATCAGTGGTGCCAGGATCAGAAAGACCAGGAAGGGATAAAACAAGGAAGAACCAGGAGCAAGGTCAGGAAGGACAAGAACCTGGAGTGACAGAGTCAGAAAACAGCACCTTGCTGAATAGAATTAGCCAGATCAAGCTCAGAAACACCAAAACAACCCAGAAAAGGAAAACTTGGAACCAGACCTGGAGGAGGACCAGCACCAGAAGGCAAAGAAGGACCTCAAAGAGAAGGAAAAAGACTGGGCATGTTAAATTAATAAAAAGCCAGGAAAGTTACCTTTCTGACCTCTGAGTGATAGCAAATGTTGCCTGATGCTGGCACAGTAGTTGGAGCATGAATCAGAGGGCAGATGCACTAAGAGTTTGCAGAGGGGTTTAAAAGTGGATGTGGGAAAAGGAATGTGGTCTGTGGAGTTTGGCAGAAAGGGTTTGAGGAGCTCAGATGCCTGAAATCACAAAAATGGTTACTGGTTAACAAAAAAACAAACGAGTCAAAGGGCAATGTCAAGCAGAAATGGGGAGTTCAGGATCTAAGAAGTCTCCAATGAGCAGAAGAGGGGGTAATGGAGGCTCCAGATGGTTCATCTCAGATAGCCCATAGAGAGATTCTGAGTTACAAAGGGCTTTGATTGTCAGTTATTATGGCACTGGCAACCAAAACCATCAGTGAAAGCATCAGCGCCAGCTTGTCGTAGGACTCTTACCTTGGGGGTAAGACTGCTTGGTTTAGGGTGGCAGCACTACTGCGTGGGGTGACTGAGTTAGTCCCACACCAACCGGCAGGTGTCGGCCTGACCTATTTGGCTAGCTAGCAGCACCTCATCTAAACCTAGAAAGTAAAGATGATTTGTGGCAGCCTAGAAACGTGACACTCTGACTCCTCAGGGAAGTCACAGTAGGCAGTTTATACCCTTTTCTCTCTGTTACACAATGTCTCACACATGCAAAGGCAGACAGATATGCAGGATACGTTTCAAGCTAAACACGGAGAAAAATTAGATCATCATTTTCGACCCCAACAGATCAGCATGGGATGGCTCCTGATGGCCTGCCACCCTGGAGTCCGTTCCAAAGCCCACCACCCACGCACGCAACCTCGGCTTCATACTGGACTCTTCTCTCTCCATGACCCAGCAAGTCAACGCCATCACATCCTCATGCTACAACACCCTCCACAAGACCTTCAGATGGATCCCCATGGAAACCAGAAGAACGGTCACACACGCCCTCGTCAGCAGTAGACTGGACAACGGCAACACCCTCTATGCCGGAATAATGGCCAAGCTCCAGAAGAAACTCCAGCTCATCCAGAATGCCTCAGCATGACTCATCCTCACCCTCCCTTGCCACAAACACATCTCAGCCCACCTCAGAGATCTCCACTGGCTCCCCGTCAACAAAAGGATCGTCTTCAAGCTCCTGATCCACACTTACTAAGCTCTCCACGACACAGGACCGGCCTATCTCAACGAGCGTCTCAACTTCCACATCCCTACACACCAACTCTGCTCCGCCAACCTCGCCCTTGCTACCGCTCCCCTCATTCACCGCACCACATCTGGCGGTAGATCCTTCTCCCACCTTGCTGCCAAAACCTGGATCTCCCTCCCCGTCAACCTACGTCTGACCCAGGACCTCCTGACCTTCAGGAAGCACCTCAAGACCTGGCTCTTCAAGCAGTAGCACTCCCCCCCAGCGCCTTGAGACCCTCCCGGGTGAGTAGCACACTTAACAAATCACTGATTGATTGATTGATTGATTGAATGTGTATATTGAAGCAAGTGCATTCTATGATTAAAAAAAAAAAACATGAGCTGTGATTATTAGGTGAATGAAACATAGTATAGTGATGATTGTGACCATTAGAGGGAAACATATAAACTGTTCCCACATCCTGACATAATCATGAGTCTAAGAATACCTACTTACACCCTAATGTGTAACATGAGAGCATAGCAGTGATAGCCCTTCTTTCTGTTCCAGTCTATGGAAGGAGCCCCGACCTCATACCTGAAAGAAGGCAGGGGACTGCCTGTTGTTCTGCTGGCAGTCTTCCCGGTTGGCTGGAAGGACATGGTTAAGATCAGTAAAGTTGTCAACAAAGGTGCGTACAAGATTACATTGGCTGGCTGGAATGCCCCTCAAACCTTCATAGACCTATGTGGTGTTTACATAACAAAACACATTGGCCCTCATTCTGACCTTGGCGGGCGGCGGAGGCCGCCCGCCAAAGTCCCGCCGTCAGGTTACCGTTCCGCGGTCGAAAGACCGCGGCGGTAATTCTGACTTTCCCGCTGGGCTGGCGGGCGGTCTCCTTCAGACCGCCAGCCAGCCCAGCGGGAAAGAGGCTTCCACGATGAAGCCGGCTCGGAATCGAGCCGGCGGAGTGGAAGCTGTGCGACGGGTGCAGTTGCACCCGTCGCGTATTTCACTGTCTGCGCAGCAGACAGTGAAATACATTTAGGGGCCCTCTTACGGGGGCCCCTGCAATGCCCATGCCAGTGGCATGGGCACTGCAGGGGCCCCCAGGGGCCCCGCGACCCCCCCTACCGCCATCCGGATCTCGGCAAGCGGAGCTGGAATATAATAAAATTAATAAAAGTGAATAAAATGCATGCATGCCTCAAAGGCACCGACTATGGGTCTAAAGGCTTATATATTTGGTGCCCAATCTAGATGATAAAAGGAACCTATGACACCTTTCCCATTTTCAGTAGTGCAGGCTTCAACACCTAAATATGAGCTCCACTATTACTATTAACTAAAACCTTACTAAAATATACATAAAAGAGATAAAAAATTGTCTAAGTTGACAATCAGACCAGCCCAAATTATTCAGACAAATTAAAACAGTTCAATTTAAGAATTTTGAAATAAATAGCCATAATGCTAAATTAAAAATAATCATGATCCCTCAGGAGATCTCCAAGTGTGTCGATGGATAGGGAATCCAGGATGGACCCCACGTTGGAAGGCAATTAACCCACCAGCTCGTCAGACAAAAGGGGAATGAAGCACACGTGGTTCATTGTCTACGCCGAGGGGGCAACGTTCCGCACTGTGCCAGATGTTGAAGCACCAGGAGATACTAAATCCAAAAAGGGTGGCTCATAGAAGGCATCCTGCAACAACCACAATCTCAATGGACAAGTCTGGCAATGAGGCCTCATTGGTAACATTATCAGACGTATGTCCAAAGTAGGTACATGTTGTAGGACAAGACACACACCCATTGTATTTTCAAAAGGGCACCAGAAGCAATGGAAGACAGGCTGCACACAATAGAGAATAAGTCGAAATTACAATGATCCTTTCTTGTCTGTTTCTTCCTAAAGGGATGCTCCAAAATACTGCATCATGTGTTCATGGCACAGTTGGAGCGATGAGAGCTCCGTCATGTCTATTTGTTGAGATGGGGTGGGTCATTGCAACTCAAAAATAGCAACAGCCGGAAACTGCCAATTAATGCCAATGTTTTTAGAAACTCTCCAAAACACTCAAAAAAAGTGAGTGGATGGCTGAAGGTATTATTCTGAAAACAGTCTGGAAGGTGCTAACAAATCCAGAACCAATAGCCTTAAAAAAATGTACAATCCCAGTGGTGCTGGGTGCATTAAAAATGTGACTGACAAGTTCAACAAAATGTTTTGGGAAGTTGGTATTCAGAAGGGACTACTTCTCTACAGATGACCTTGATATTTGCACGTCCTGGGGTTCACAGGCTGATGTGAGAGCCACATGTTAATTAAACAAAGGAGCTTTCAGCCTGCTCAGCTTGTCAAAAATGTCATTATGAGTAGTGATGTGAGGCTACAATTCTGCTACTTTTATCTCAAGCTTGTGAGAAATAGTACATTACTGCAGCAAGTTGCAGCTTGAGAGACCAAAATTACGTAAGGAACACCTGGTCTCATCCCACAGCAACCATGATCACTTAGCATCAGGTAACTCCCATTCAAAAGCAACTAAAACACAGGGCGAATCAAAGGGATAGAAATACCCTTCAAACAGTAAGCCAAATTTGTGACAGACGTGTTGCATATGCCATGCAAGGACACTTATTTACAAATCATAGAATGGCTTACCAAATTCTCACATTTGGGATCGCTCAGAAAGACCTCTTTCTTGCTGTTCAGGCATTTGTAATCAAAAGGCAGCTCCCTCACCTCATGGTTGCAACTATCTACTAACTTCTCAAATCTGCCTACAGGAAATTGTTTTAAACACAAAGTGAATTGAAATGTTGTTATTGGCAGGTTGATCACTCCATGTATTAATCACACTGACTATAGTATTTCAGCCACAGTAAAATGCAACTTTTCTAAATTCTCAGTGTTAGACATGATATAACTAACTTTATTCTTAGCCTTGATCTGTTGCCATATCAAGTTCAATGAGGCAAATAACTCCTTAGAGTTAATGCACTTCCAAGGCACAAGGCTAATTTTAAGAATTTGTAAAATCCAACTCAATTGCATAATGGACCTAAGTTGACTCTGTTCATGGTGTAAAAGTGATATATCATTTTGAATAATGTAAATTGCATAAGACATAATGTTGTTTAAAGTGTTTATACCGTTATCGACAATGGCTAGAGCTTTCCCTAAATGTTCCTTATCTATTTGCCTTAAACAATCAGCAGCTTCCCTTTGTGAAAGCTTCCATATTTCATTATATATTGCATATTAGAAACATTTTGAGAGTGGCTTTCTGGGACCTAACACACTATCTAGCAAGTCTATGTCTTCGGAAAGAAGACTAAGATGTACTTTTCCAGTTGGTACTGTGGAAAATAGTATCCATTGGTCACAAAGTTTGCCCACGCTGTATGTTGTTACAACACAAGAATGTTGTGGGTGACATAACGAGGGTCAGGTCTGCTCGTTCTAAAAGCCAGTGTACAGTTAGCAAACTGTGCATGACAACCATTTAGGTCCACTAGCCATAATAACCACTCATTGGGAACTGAAAGCAATGAATTAAAAAAACTGTTCTGAACCCAACCATTGAGCTTTTCTTCAGTGACTTTTATAACTTTTTGCCAATTACTCAAATTTTGCAAAAGAGGGAATACTCTTTTTATTTTATTTTCGCTAACCATAGGCAAGTTGTTGGCTGGACAGTGTCGTTAAAAAATATCATTTGTAATGGAGTAAGGGCAACTCTAAATCAGGCCTCTGTGCCTCGTATTTACCAATATTTTGTTCCCCACACACTCTTCAAATCAATTGATTTTTTCTAATACTCATAACCTTCTATGGCCAACCAGGAAGCAAAGAAATCTAAATACGTCTATTTGGTGTTGGTTAGTAATAATCTTCTCACTTTTTAAGGAGGTAAATTGTAATATTTGGACTCATCATTTTTAGCAGCATGCCTAGTATAATATGAACACTTTCCTTAATATATTTGTAAACTCCCTACTGGTGAATGGCAATTAAAATGCATGTGTGCCTTAAAGGCATAGGCCATGGGCCTAAAGGCTAAAACATGGGTGTCTAATCTAGGAGCTAAAAAAGGAACCCATGACAAGGTGAGTGGTGCACAAACCTTTGAAAGCTGGATGAGGGACACTTGAGATACATGTATGCCAGAAGTGTTCAGGAGGGCAGTATAGAGTCATTGACTGTCAAGACCAGTAGAGTACACTGTGTGAGTCCTAGACCTTCATGCTGACATGCTATGGGGGTGTCTGGGTATTAGATATGTAGGAAGAAAGTAGTAGTAGGAATCCGTATGTGGTGAAAGTCAAAGTGCTAGCACCAGTGGAATGCATATGAATGGCCTTTGTTTAGCTTAGCACAAGACTGACAGTAGAAAGAGATTCCCTAGATTAGTTCTACCTGCGTTACCTGAGTAACAACATAGGGTAGTTAGTAAGAGTGAGCGGTATGTCAGAGGTTTCTCTTGTTAAAGGCGACAACGTTTCTAAGCAGAACCTGTTCTTTTGTTTGTGCCTGATGACTGCTTAGGAAGCCACATCCCCTATCTGGAACAAGAATACAAAAATGGAACTGTGAAATTATCAACTCATAGATCTCAAGAATGGCTGTAACAAAATGTCCCTTTTTATTCAGTGCCCCAATTCCTACAATATTTCTAATAAAGTTAATAACTGTTTCTTTTATTCTGTGTCTTTGATGTTTATCTCTCTTTTCCAGATTTACTGGGAATCTATATTACAATGCTGGTTATAAGACCGCCACAACACCACTGCTACCATAAGTATCTGGGAACCCGATGAGCTGGTAGTGGGGAAAGCCGTGGTCAAGAACGGCGGTGCTGATGTTGGCACCGAAGTGCTGATCAGGACATGCCTTTCCACTAGCCTGCCCAGGGCAGGGACCCCGCCATGAACAGGCTAGCCCATGTCATGGGCAGTGCAGAGGCGCTGTTGTCAGCACACTCGGAATGTGCGATATCTGCTATGGCGACAATGCGCATTTCGAGTGTGCTGGCGGCACCAACAGTGTGGTGGCATTGGCCTTGGTTCTCCTTGAGAGCCGAAGCCAATGCTGTTGCACTGTTTCTGCCAGCCGGCCCGGCAGAAACATCATAATACAGCAGTGGGGATTCTGCAGGTTTGGCGGCCACCTCCCCACTGTCAGATTGGCGGTCGGAGTGCCAAATTCATAATTATGCCCTATACACTCATTTTTTCGCTCGTTGGAAGGACTTTATACTATGAACCCTATTCACCTGTTGGGTGCCCTGGACGCAACGGTTATGTCCTGGGCAGCACTGCTTGGGTGCCCGGGACGTAATCATTCCGTCCAGGTAGGGGCCCTCGGTGACGTGCTAGTACTCCCCACAGGGGCCTCGCACCCCCCTCCCCTGGGCAAGGATGGAAGGGGAATCGGTTCCCCTTCCATCCTCCAATCCTCCCTGTGGCGCAGAAACAACTAGACAGCAGGGTGTTTTTTTTTGTGTCAATTTTGCGCTAGGGGAGTGACCCCTTAGGCAAGGGTCATTCCCTGGGGGGGGGGAATTAATTTTAGGCCATTTCTGCTCCCCTTGGGGGCAGATCGGCCTATTTTATTAGGCCGATCTGTCCCTGGGGTGGGGCAGAAACCACTTGGGGACCAGGGATTGGTGTGTGTATCTGTGTGTTTTGTTTGGTGGGGGCAGCCCCTTGGGCAAGGGTCGCTCCCCATGGGGGCACATTACTGTTGGCCGTATCTGCCTGTGTTGGAGGCAGGTTGGCCTATTTTTGGAAGGCCTACTAGAAGGCAGGGAATTTAAAAAAAAATGTTTGGTGGTGGCTACCAACCAGTATGGGCATGGTTGTGCTCCCACCCCAACTGAAGGGGGTAACAGTATTTCAGCTGTCCCGCCACACACTGAAACATCTTATCCCACGGCAAGCAAGAGGACATTTGATTATTTTGGGTTTTGGTTTTACATTTGGGCCATGAGAGCTTGGCTAACTGTCAAAATCATCCCACTTGGAATGGTGAGGGTTGCACTTTTTGGACTTTGGGACGCTGCCATGTACAAACATCCACAAGACCTAGACACATCTGAAAACTAAACATCTGGGTGAATCCAGGGTGGTGTGCTTCATATGCACCTGCACCATTTTCGTACCCTCAATGCCCTGCAAACCTCCAACTTTGCTGGAAATCACACATTTTTTCCACATTTTTGTGATGGAACCTTCCGCAATCTGCAGGAATCCACAAAATTCCTACCACCCAGCATTGTCTCATCTATACTGATAAAAAATGTGCCCCACTTGTCAGCCTAAAAACATTTTCTCTCAAACTGCCTTTTTGGACCCACTTTGGTTCTCCCGCAATTTCAACATGTTTTGGCTCTTCCCTGTCACAGGCACTTGGCCCACCTACACAAGTGAGGTATCATTTTTACCGGGAGACTGAGAGGAATGTTGGGTGGTAGGAAATTTGTCCCGATGCAGTGATCCCACACAGAAATGTGGGAAAAAGCTTATTTTGTTTTAGCTACATTTTAGGTATGCTGAGGATTCTGGGTAAGAAAACATTGTGGGATCCACGCAAGTCACACCTCCCTGGATTACCTTGGGTGTCTAGTTTTCAGAAATGTTTGGATTTGGTAGGTTTCCCTATATGGCTGCTGAGCCCAGGACCAAAAGCGCAGGTCCCTGGCCCTCAAAAAGAGGTAGTTTAGTGTTTGATAATTTTTATGCATCCACATAGTGTTTTGAGGCATTTCCTTTCGCGGGCACTAGGCCTACCCACACAAGTGAGGTGCCATTTTTATCGGGAGACTTTGGGGAATGCTGGGTGGAAGGAAATTAGTGGCTCCTCTCAGAATCCAGAACTTTCTGTCACTGAAATGTGAGGAAAAAGTTTTTTTTTGGCCAAATGTTGAGGTTTGCAAAGGATTCTGGGTAACAGAACCTGGTGAGAGGCCCACCAGTCATCCCATCCTGGATTGACCTAGGTGTTTAGTTTTAAAAAATGCACAGGTTTGGTAGGTTTCCCTAGGTGCCTGCTGAGATAGAGGCCAAAATCCACAGCTATGCACTTTGCAAAAAACAGGTCTGTTTTCTTTGGGAAAATGTGATGTGTCCACGTTGTGTTTTGGGGCATTTCCTGTCACGGGCCCTAGGCTTACCCACACAAGTGAGGTACCATTTTTATCGGGAGACTTGGGGGATCACTTTGTGGAAGGAAATTTGTGGCTCCTCTCAAATTGCACAGGTTTGGTAGGTTTTCCGAGGAGCCAGCTGAGCTGGAGATCAAAATCCACAGCTAGGCACTTTGCAAGAAACAGGTCTGTTTTCTCTGGGAAAATGTGATGTGTCGATGTTTCATTTCCTGTCGCAGGCATTAGGCCTACCAATGCAAGTGAGGCACCATTTGTATCGGGAGACCTGGGAGAATACAGAATAGCAAAACAAGTGTTATTGCCCCTTGTCTTTCTCTACATTTTGTCCTTCCAAATGTAAGACAGTGTGTAAAAAAGACATCTATTTGATAAATGCCCTGTAATTCACATGCTATTATGGGGACCCCAGAATTCAGAGATGTGCAAATAACCACTGCTTCTAAACACTTTATCTTGTGTCCATTTTGGAAATACAAAGGTTTTCTTGATACCTATTTTTCACTCTTTATATTTCACCAGATGGGTTGCTGTATACCTGTTATAGAATGAAAACCCATTGCAAGGTGCAGCTCATTTATTGGCTCTGGGTACTTAGGGTTCTTGATGAACCTACAAGCCCTATATATCCCCGCAACCAGAAAAGTCCAGCAGACGTAACGGTATATTGCCTTAAAAAATCTGACATCGCAAGAAAATGTTACAGAGTAAAACGTGGAGAAAAATGGCTGTTTTTTACCTCAATTTCAATATTTTTTTATTTCAACTGTTATTTTCCGTAGGAAAACCTTGTAGGATTTACACAAATTACCGCTTTCCAAATTCAGAATGTTGTATTCTTTTCAGACATGTTTAGCTTTCTGGGAACCAGATTGGTTTCACACTCATTTCTGTCCATTACTGGAAGGAGGCTGAAAGCACAAAAAATTTGTAAAAATGGAATATGTCCCATTAAAATGCCAACATTTTGTTGAAAATTGGGGTTTTCTGATTCAAGTCTGCCTGTTCCTGAAAGCTGGGAATATGGTGCTTTCAGCAACACAAACCATTTGTTGATGCCATTTTCAGGGAAAAACCACAGGCCTTCTGTTGCAGTCCTTTTTTCCCATTTTGAAAAAAAGAAAAAGAAAATTTTCACTGTATTTATGGCTAATTTCTTGGTCTCCTTCAGGGGAACCCAGAAATTCTAAATACGTCTGGAATTCTTAGGATGTTGGAAAAAAAGGATGAAGATTTGGCATGGGTAGCTTATGTGGAAACAAAGTTATGAGGGCCTAAGCGTGAACAACCCCAAAAAGCAAAAAAAAGGCCTGGCACCTGAGAGGGAAAAAGCCTGGCAGCAAAGGGGTTAAGGGTAAAACTTTCCCTGATCCCTATGAGAAAAATCCTAGGATGAGATCATTAGTTTGTTTTGTTTTTTACAAAAATAAACTCCAGCTTTACGAGTTTGTTTTTGAAAATGTTTGCATACCAGCCGTCATGTCTAATGATAACATCTGTCAAACATTTCCTGCATAGACATGAACTGCCTTGATAGCAATTCCTATCAATGTAGAGAGTGGTCCACAGGGCTATTATTTTAAATTTGGTGGGCAGTGTTCCGTCCAGTTGGGAGAGGTGCTGTCTTCCAACAACTCAATGGAGTCTAATGACCTCATTGCGAGGCTGGTGGTGCTAGTGCTGCCAGCTTCCCGGTGGCGGTTGGACTCCAGTTGGCCCAACTGCCAAATTACAAGCTTGGCAGGCGGACCCGCCTAAAGACCACAGTCCCTGCCAGGAACATGGTTCCCAAAAACGTGACGGCGGTCAGGGTTGTAACTAGCCAGGGCGGCACTGAACTCAGTGCCACCTGCCTGATTATTGCCCTACTTTCTGCCAGCATTTTCACGTCGAGGACCCGCCATGAAAAGGCTGGTGGAAAGCCAGTGTCGGAGGCCACAGGGTGGCCCCTGCACTGCTCATGGCATGGCAGTGCAGGGACTTCCCTGCCCAGCTTCGTTGGAATGCCACTGTCTGCTTTACCCCTGCAGAGTACATCAATAGCAACAGAAATTCTGACACTATTGCCCCCTACCCTGTGCCATGGTGCACACATTGTGGTGGTAGGGGGTAGCTAAGGGGCGCCATAAAGGTGGCGCTGCATAGCGTGCAGCGAGACCTTTCTTAAATCAGCCCCTAATTTTTTTATAAAATCATATATATATATATATATATATATATATACATACACACAACCATATCGCTTCAATCAATCTTCTTAGTGCTTTGCCCATTTGATCCGATCTGGTTACAGCAAGCCTTAAACTGTCATCGTCAGTGTCAAAGAGTGCTAAAGATGGTAAGGAAACAGCAATATTCACTGAGTTTTCAGTCAGTTTTACTTTCACCATTTTGAGTTGAAGACCAAGGAAACACTGGCCTAAAGTGAGACAAGTCTCTGGTAATAGGCTTCCCAAGGCACTGGGATGTCCCCATGAGGGCTTTGGTAGCCATCACTTGGGAAGGTTCAGTATCATAAGGAGCATCATACTTTCTTTTGCACATCTGTTGAGCAATCACCAAATCTCCTTTTCTGAACGAGATGTCTTTTACATGTTTCCAATTGTCTGCGTAAACTTTTATTTTCTGTTTGGTAACTATGTCCCCTGTATGAATCGTGTTTTCACTTTTATCTCTCTCAATTGTCCATTGAGGCAACTTGATTGTCATTACTCCCCTGAACATTAAAGTCACAGGACTTTCACCTGTGGTCGAGTGGGGTGTTGAACGACAGTCTCGTAGAGTAGCATTTAATACTGTTTTCAAATTTAGCTTTTCAAGAGTTGCACGCTGCACTGCCTTCTTTAGTGCACTCATAAGATGCTCAACAAGTCCATTGGCCTGTGGCCTCAGAGGTGTGATCTTTTGTTGTTTTTGTTCAGATGCTCCAGATTTTTTTTTAATTCTTTACTGTTGAAGGGTGGACCATTGTCAGACTTTAAAACAGGTGGTATGCCCAATGTCGCAAAGATGCCATCACGTTTTTTAATTACTCGTTTATGAGTTATGGATGAGAGATCTTCACCAAAGTAAAATGTGTGTATTCATCTACAAATGATGTCCATTATCAAGCGGACCAAAGAAATCAATGGCTATTCTCTCTCAGGCATGTTTAGGGAGTTCTGACATGCTCAGAGTATGCTTGGTTGACATGCAATTTGATATGTTATAGGCCTTGAGTTCCTTTTCAACTCTTTCATCCAAACTCGGTCTCAGAGAGCTACCTTTGTGGCAACAATACCACAGTGATCTTTGTGAGCCATTTCAATCACTTTTGTTTTCAAACTCTCCAGAATCAGGATCCTCGACCCTCATAGTATAATTCCTTCCTGAGTTATGGCCAATTCATTGTTGACATTTTTGTATTTTTGATATTCACCATCATTACTGAGAGATCTAATGTGTTTGTCTTTTAACTTCAGCAGGTCACTATCTTGACTTGTGGCAGTGACCATCTGGGCTAACAATAGAGCAGCCCATGTGCTTGACTTGACAATGAAATTATTGTAGGCCTCAGCTGCCTTGGATGGAGTGCTGTAACCTTGTATAGGCACTCTTGAAAAGTAGTCAGCAGGATTCTTGTCCTTTCCTGAATGATGCACAATATTATAACCATACTCCTGCAATGTTAATCCCTATCATTCAATGTGAGGAGGCATCTAGGCATCATTTTGGATTGCCAAAGATGGTCATCAAAACTTGCTGATCAGTTACCAGTGCCACGTCTACTAGCACAGGCCATAATATGCCATGAAGCATTTGGGCATCCACTATGATGTGCAAGAATAACCCCTAACCCGACCTGCCAAGCGTCGACCACAAGCTCTGTCTGAACCTTTGGATTAAAGTGCGCCATTTCTGTAGCACTTTCAATGGCGTGTTTGATTTCCTTGAAATTTTTCTCGCATTCTTGTGACCACTGAAAAGAAACATTTTTCTTCATCAACTCTCGTAACAAAGCATTAACAGTGACAAAGTTTTGTATGTATTTGGAACAGTAACTTGTCATGCCAAGAAAGTGGTTATGCCAAGAAACATCCATTGAAACATCTTCTGAGGGGTTGGCATTTGACAAAGCTTGTGCTTTTGCAGGATCAGACATCATACCCCCATCAGAAAAGATATGGAAAAAGAATTTCAGTTTTGTCTTGTTGAATTCACACTTGTCTGCATTCAAGGTCAAAATTGCATCACTGATTAATTGACACATTTTTGTGACAGCTCTATTGTGCTCCTTCTGTGTAGCTCCAAAAACGAATAGGTCATTGCTGTTATTAAATGCATTCACAGCAGGCTGTATCATGCGTCAAATGATGTCTTGGAAAAGTTCTGTAGTCGATAACACACCAAAAATAAGGGCCTGGTTTAAATATTGATAGATGGGTTACTCCGTCACAAAGGAGACAGATATCCTTTCCGCCAAAATCTAAATCCAATAGAATATAATGGGATTTAAATTTTGGAGGATGGGAAATCCTGGAATAACCCATCTGCAATATCTAAATCAGGCCCAATGTCTTTTATACTTACTCAACCCAGCATATGTAGAAAAGGTTGTAATGTACCTGCAGCTTTCTTCTAATTCCAACTGATGATAACTTTTATTCAGATAAAGTCTAGACAAGACCTTGTCACCATTCAATTGCGTCATCTTGTCAGTAATATGCGGCCCTGGATGCCATTCTTGTTCAATTGCTTTGATTGCCTGACAGATTTTAATGCAAATGCACACAGCTCCCTAATTGTCCTTTTTGGGCACTACTGCTGTGGGAGAAACCCATTGCCTTGTACCAGTGGAACCCTCAATATTATCATGCTTAGGTAACAATTCAAGTTCTTCTTGTAAGTGAAAGCAATTTGTATATGTACCTGAGCAACAGGATGGACAACCACATTCATGTGCAGCTTTACTATCATAGTCTTTAACGTTCCTAAACCATGCAACAATGAAGGGAAATGACTTACTATTTTGTGATGAGCATTCATGTTGAAATTCACAGAAATCAGCCCCACGTCTGCAGCTGTGTTGAAACTGAGCAAACAGACACTTGCCACTATACCATGAAGCACATGGATTGATGCGTGTACCTTGTTTTTCTTATGTTCACTGTCACTACAAATTAACCTTGACTCTTCATGGGCATGGGTGCAGCCCAAGTATATACTGTGGTCTTTGACAGCATAAGCCATGGTAATGGAGACAGTTCATTGAATTTCTCTTCAGGCACTATATATATCACTGCACCACTGTTGATAAAGAAAGGTATCAAACATCAATTTACTTTTAATGTAATCTTTGGACAGTGTTTGTATGATTTTGTTGTTTTGGCATGTTGACTTTTCCTTTAATTTTTTCACACCATCACCAGCAAGATCTTTGAGATATTTGATAATTTTTCTGTTATCAGTCTCTTCAAGTGCATTCTTGACATATTTAAATGGATCTACCCAGGCAGTCCATCTAACGCTATTCTTTTATTTTTTGGCAGTATCGAAAGGTGGTGGTGGTTTCAGCAGCATTGTAATTGTTCATGTAGTGGCTTATGTTGAGAGTGGAGCTCTGTCAGATGCTGCCAGCTATCCCTGGGAATCTGTATCATCACTGAGGCCGGACCACGGTTCAGCCTCTAGGTCATCCAGGACAGTCTTTGACTCTACATAGGCCAACTGTTGACTCAGCTCTCCTACGAAGACACAGGTGGCATTTACAAGCAGTTTGTTTGGACCATGGCAAACTCTCCTGGAGAGCGCTTTTTTTTTTCTCCAGGACAGAACTTTTTTCTTTAGGTTACTTACCCCCTATCTTGTCTATTCTACCCACCAATGACTATGCCACACACGGAGCTGTAAATCACATGTCTTTATTCCTCCGCGTGTACCTGTGATCTCCAACATTCAAAACCAAGCTTTTATTACAATATATCTTGTGTTCGTCCTCTATATGCTGAATGAGTGAAAGGCGACCTTGAATGCCTACATCTCTGGGTGCAAATTTATCCTGTGAGGGATTCAACCAAGCAGTAAAGTCACACCCCCACTATTGTCTATCCACTATGAAAATTTGATATTTTGGGGAAAAGTTCATTGTAAAATTGCTCTTTGATATCCTTCGGGCCATAACTTGAGAACAAAGTTGGCACTGCAACTCCTATTGATCATTTAAGCACCAACGTTCTATCATATGTTTTCTGAATAAGGGTATAGGGAGGCAACTCCGAACCAATTTTGCTACTCCTTTACTTTTAGTGCTGGCTGTGTCATTAGAATGAAGAGTGTACCAAGGTGATCATAGTCTAGTGGAGACACTGGCGAAATGGTTGGTTTCCTGAAGAAAAAGAATATCTATGTCTTTATGATGAATCTACTTAGGCAATGCCTTACTCTTAATGGGTAAATTAAGACCTTGAACATTTAAGGCCTGTTTCACAGATAACTTACACTTTGAGAAATGTACACTTTGTAATGAGTTTCAAGTATTGAAAAACTCATAGTGTATATTTACTTCAAAAGTGTAAGTTACATATCTCTACCCCTAGAGAATAGCAATTGACA
Source organism: Pleurodeles waltl (assembly GCF_031143425.1). Classification (NCBI taxonomy): domain Eukaryota; kingdom Metazoa; phylum Chordata; class Amphibia; order Caudata; family Salamandridae; genus Pleurodeles; species Pleurodeles waltl. Next base: position 734,344,915 of record NC_090447.1, on the reverse strand, counting down.
TGCTTCTCTGTGGGAGGTTGACATCCCTTCCTAAACATCTTCCTCTTTCCTGAACCCCTCTTGCTCTTCCATATTCCCAAAGAATTGGAGTAATAACTAAAACTCGTGCCCTAAGGTATATACAACTCACACCTTTGCCATGTACAGCTAATTACTCCACATATTATGTCATTGATGACATATTCTATGTCATCTTCTTCAATACTATCACTGCAACATTTGCAATAAACCTATTGATGAGACAACTGTGCATGGTGAGGGCGCGAGTTATAGTTACCTTAGGGAACAAGTTTTAGTTGCTTGAAAGAACTCTAACTATAACTGCTGAATTCCCATGGTTTTGTATGAGTAAATTCAGAATCTAACTATGACCTCCCTCCCTGTAACCTTTGTTTTTTCAAAACAAAACAGAGAACTCTGGGGAGTTCCCAAGTTTAGATGGAGAGCAGCTCCAGTAAAGAGCACCCAGCAACACTCTGGATTTGTTCACCTCCAATATCTGTTTTTCTAACAAAGTTTTTAAGCATAGGATTGGCACAGTGCCATCCACACCAAGCTAGAAAATGACAAAGTCTTTTGCCATTTGTACAGCAACATCTTCAAGCAGAAGATTGGCTCAGTACCATCTTTGCCAAGCTGTAAAATGACAAAGGCCTTTCACCACTCCAGGTAAAGTATTACAGCTTTGGATTGATAAAATACCACCCATGCCAACCTGGAATAAACAAAAGCAACCCCTGGCGCATCTTTCAATGTCATTACATCTCTTCAGAGAGATTTAGCTTTGTCCAGACACAAGTGTGCAACCAGTATAAGTCAAAACAAAACCCTTTCAGGGTTAGAGTGAAGCATAAATTATGCAAAACAAAACTCTGGGTAGTTCCCAAGTTTAGGTGGAGAGCAGCTCCAGTAAAGAGCACCCTGCAACACCAGTGACACTCTGGATTTGGTCACCTCAAATGTCTGTTTTTCTAGCAAAGTTTTTAAGCACAGGATTGGCGCAGTGACATCCACGCAGAGCTAGTAAATTACCTAACAATAACCTCCCTCCCTGTACCTTTGGTAGTTAGGCTCCCATATTAAACGTACAAAACCATAGAAATTCACCTGTTACATTTAGAGTTATCTAAAGTAACTATAGCTCGTGCCCTAAGGTAACTATAATTCACATCCCCATCCTTGCTAGCTCCCCGCCTCCTTCGAGAGCCAGCATTGTTACAGAGAGGGAACTGCTTTAGCAGATCACTCTCTGTGAGAGCAATTTCCTCTGTGTGCCCGCTTGCATCTCCGTGGGCAGGCAGACAGAGGAAATCTCTGCTCGGATAAAGGGAGAGCTGTTTGACAGCTCTCCTTTCATCGGAGCACAGTGTTTGCTGTGACTTGGTGGCAGCCTTGGTGATCCCTGGGGCTGGAGGGGATCCGAAATGGACCCCCTTTCTATTTTTTTACAGTTTACCCCCGGGAGATGGTGGTCCTTTGGGCTGCGGGGGGCCCCACGGCCCCTCCGGACACAATTTGCAGAATGCCTTAGGAGATGGCGGTTCTTGGGGCTATGGATGGGCAATGTGGCCAATGCCGAAGGGAGGTGGTGGTCCCACATCAAAAATGCATTTGGCCCTGTGAAGGTGGTGATCCTCAGGGCATGGGGGGTGTGTGTGGCCCCCGTATAAAATTACATAATGGCCTTGGGGACATGGTGGTAGCCAGGGCTATGAGGGTGCTGCACGGCCCCTCACATTTGCTTTAACAATAGCCCCAGGAAGGTGATGGTCCCCAGGGCTAGAGGGGGAGCTAGGAGGCACCCCATTTAAAAAAAAACAATGACCCCGGTACCTGGCCCACCTTGGGCTTAATAAAAAACAAGCACTTGTTTTCCGAAAAACTTTTCCTGTGAATTCCTGATGATGTCGCGATTTGGTGGTAAAAAAAAAAATAATATGCTTTTATGCTCTGGCAGGGTTCCTCTGGGACCCCCACCACCAGAGCTAGTGGGTCAGGGTGACTCTACCCTGGCCCCTTGTCTTTTTGCTTGCACTTTTTTGTGGGACTTGGCTCACACCGCGTCCCAAGATGACTGCCAACACTTCCTGGTTTGAAGTGTTGACAGCTAATCAGAGCTGTGTATTTGCTGTGCACAAGCTCTTGATATTCGCGAAGTCGTCACAACCTCAGGTATTCAAATTTGTTTTCCCTTTAATAATTCAATAACTACTAAATCAATTTACACCAATTAAGTGCAAGTACAATCTGTAAATGGAAAGTTGGCTTTCTGTGAAATTTGGTGTAATTCCTTCCATTAACTTGGGCTGTAGTCTTGTTCAAAGGTCCTATAGGAATTAACATGGGAAACACAACTTTGTTGACCCCCCACCTTTTTTCTCAGCCCAAGCCTGATGGATCACCCAAGACCTTATGTACACGACAAGAATCACTGGGGCATCTTTTTTGGAAAAGTTGGTGAAGATTCGTCAAAAAGTGCCAAAGACGTAGGCAAGTCAAAAAACACTTTTTCTATGGAAGCATTATCCTAACTACAACTATATATATAGCATGGCCACTGGAATTATGCAATTACATGGCCACAGTGTTTGTTTAATGATTATAGATTTGCTGCATTTACTGCATAATCCATCATCTATTGCATAAGTTGCAGATTTTAGCAAGAAAAAATGCTTCTAGCTAAAACAGTTCAAAAGTTACTAAAAAAGCAGCAACATCTTTTCCTGTGCAGCAAAAGGTTCTTTGCAAAGCTTGACTGTTCACCTTTCTGTTGCTTATTGCTATATTTTGATGTTAAACTGGTACTCATATGTGGAACCAATGTCCAGACAGTGTTAACAAGTGTAAAAGTGACAAAATAAAGATGCAAATCTAACATAAAACGTGTCACATTATGTTCTATAATTTGCCTTTTCTTACAGCATAATTTACTGAACCCTGTGAGTAATTTTGACTTTCCTGTGCCACATAATTACAGTGGCCCTGATATATATATATATATATATATATATATATATATATATATATATATATATATAAAATAACACGACATGTAACTCCATATTACATGCTAACAGTGGGCATCCCACAGCATTGAAATGGAGCATACCGTACAGCCAGTTTATGTTCAGATGAGAATAGATATGATTTGGAAATCAAGTCTATGATGGAAAGATTTTTAAATAGAGGCTATCCTCTTAAAATTTTGGTGTATGCACAGAATAGAGTCAAAAACAAAAGTAAAGATGAGTTACTCTTTAACAACATATCAACTAACAATGATCTGAAACAATCATCTCCTAGAATATTTTTGCAATATAATCAACAACATGATTCTTTGAAAACCATACTTCAGAAAAACTGGCACATTCTACAAAATGATCCCATTATCAGGGACAGCATTGGTCCACATCCGTCCATAACTTTTCGTAAAGCTCGCTCATTAGGGGATCATCTAACTAGAAGCTTTTTCTCTACAAAAGCTAGCACATCCTGGTTGAGCCAAAAAAGTTTGGGATTTTGGAAATGTGGCCATTGCAAGGCTTGCAAATATGCACAAAACATGCAAAAATATCAAACTTTTGATGGTCGCTATTGTGACATCAAAGATCGCATTACGTGCAACACGGAATTTGTGGTTTATGTTGTCGAATGTGGTTGTCACAAAAAATATATTGGCAGTACCATCCATAAGTTAAAAGTCAGATTTTTACAACACTTTAGAGCCATCAAAAATCAAGATAGAACATATCCCCTGGCCAAACATTTTTGGGATATACATAAAGGGGATTCCAGCACATTATCATTTTATGGTATTAAATCCATTAAAAACAATCCCAGAGCCGGTAATAGAACATTGGAGATTAGACAAATGGAATCGAAGATGATTCTACTATTAGGTTCTGAATCTCCTTGGGGGCATAATCTTGATGCTGAATTACATGTTCATCTTAGATGAAATAATGATTGTTTACTGTATCTATTCTATATTTACAGAGAGATCTCTAGTGTTGTGTAATTTTGCTTATATCTAACTGTGGATATAACATTACTCTCACCACTGCCATTTACGAGGGGTGTTTTTTTTGCCATAAGTGATTTGCAGATATTCAGGAGAACATATTTATCTCCAACTGATGTTTAAGGAATTTTTTTCAGAAAAAAATATTCATTCTTACATCTTTTTACAATTTTTCTTCCCGTAGAATTTAATATTTAATATTTACAAAAGAGTGACAATAGATGTGTAAATCTTTTATTATATATAAAAACTTGTTTTTAGCACTGTTTTGCACTAATTATAGACACTGTATTGAATATGGAAATAATTTTGTTTTATTAGCACTATGCACTTTAGTCCGTGGCTGGCCTCTTCTCAATTCCATTTTGAATACATGCACAAATCAGGAAACCCACAATATAGATCCTAATTAAAAAAAAAATGTACTGTCTTCTGGATATTTATTTAATACATCATGATATAATAAGACACAATTTTGGTCCTATGAACATATGAATCATACTCAGAGGACAAAGTGTAGGTTGATAGGGTAGTGACAAATTAGATAAAAGATCAAATTCCACTGGAGTTTAGCCTTATACTATAATTAACTATGTATATATGATTGATTTGATATTATATAATTTGTTTCAATTAATAATGAATATGATTTTAAATATTGTAAATTATAACTATATTAGAATTTTGTATTGAACCATAGGATAATAATCATTTTGCTGACTGGTTTATTTGTACTGACTAATTTTTTACAACAAACTATTTATAACACTTTTTAGTATTGTGTAATATTTACAATATTTATGATAATTTTATTTGAAATAATTATAGTCATCTATATACAAAAACCCATATTGAAAAATATGTCCTACAAATATTTGAAACATTTGATTAATTAAAGTGATGGAGGTTGATCAGAAAGATTGATAACACTGGTTCAAATCATGTATTAATACATAATTTCATGCTTATGATATTTATTCAATGCTTTTTATTAAATGTAATTAATGATATGTATTATGTATTTATTATACTTATGTGTTATATATTATGCACTGTCGTCCAAATTGTTGGAAGCAATTCATATAAAGATTGTAGAGTCAAAACCTTGGGCTCTTGCATGTGTTAAGATGGCCGCTGCAGTAGATCACACTAGAATGCTATGAAAATAAATGATGGAGTTTAACTTGTATATATATGGTGCCGGCTTGTTGGCCGGATTTGTCCAGTAGAAGGCGTTCTGCCGAAACGCGTTAACATTTCTCTTCAGGACTCTGTGAAACCTTTATAAGTAATAAATTTGATGAATTGAACACGGCTTTGTCGAACACGACTTTGTTCCAATGGTCTGGATTTAATTAACAGGATTGGTGCAGCCGTCAGATGGTTATCGTTCCATCTGTTGAAGATTATATATATATATATATATATATATATATATATATATATATAACCTACTGATGATAACCAGTGGGCAATCATAGTTAGGACATAGTTTCCATAGGAAAAGTGATTTTTGTTTTGCTAATAACTTTGGCGATGTTTGATGAATCTTCGCGACATTTTCAAAATTAATGTCCTGGTCACTTCAGGTGCTGTGTGGAAAGTTTCTAAGAGAACCGTCAAGTAGGGGGCCAAGATAAACAGGGCCAGATGTAGCAAAACGCCAATTTGCGAGGTGCAAAGTGCGAGTCCATGCGACTCGCAATTTGCACCTCGCAAATTGGTATGCAGTACGGTGTCTCAGACACCGACTGCAACTCGCTATGGGGTCGCAATGACCCACCTCATGAATATTCATGAGGTGGGTCGCAAATTGCGGCCCCATAGTGAGTATAGGCACTCGCAAACATGGAGGCCTGCTGTCCTCAGCAGACCTCCGTGTTTGTGACTGCTTTAAATAAAGCAGTTTTTTTTTTTTTAAGTGTAGCTCGTTTTCCTTAAAGGAAAACGAGCTGCACTTAAAAAAAAACCAAAACCTTTAGTTTCGGTTTTTTTTCAGGGCAGGCAGTGGTCCCTTGGACCACTACCTGCCCTGAAAAAAATGTTTGGGGTCCATTCACAAAGGGACCCCTTCCAATTTGCGAGTGGGTTACCATCCATTTGAAGTGGATGGTAACTGCGATACGATTTGCGACCGCGTACGCGGTCGCAAATGGTATTGCATCCCACTCAGACTCTCAAATAGGAAGGGAACACCCCTTCCTATTTGCGAGTCGGAAATGCATTTTGCGAGTCGGTCCCGACTCGCAAAATGCATTTCTGCATAGGAAACTCACATTTGCGACTCGCAAACGGCAATTTTTGCCGTTTGCGAGTCGCAAATCGTTTCCTACATCTGGCCCACAGTCCCAAAATGCGTTTTACCTATGCAATTTCCTATATGAATTTTAGACAGGACTACAGCGCGAACCGCTGAATTGAATTACACCAAATTAGGCAGAAAGCTAGATCTTGGTCCAGAAAGATCTATTTTTGTAATTTGGTGTACATATAGATAACTAGGGACACACACCCTTCATGGATCCACTCGTGAAGGATCCACTGGTCTGAGGCAAAAGCAAGGCATGTCAAGGTTTAATCCATCAGTTATTTTGCTCACCATGCCACCCCAGTTTGGACCCAGCCATATGCAAATCAGTAAACCTAGATCTGTAACTGCGGTTGAATATTTGATTTGCATTGCATTCCGTCTAACATCTGTTATTTTTGCATTTGTCACCCCAAGTGGGAAGTGTATGCCCAGACGTGGGTCCCGTTCTTGCTATGCCATCAGATTCAAGCTAGTCTGGCTGATGAAGGGTGATTCCCTGAAACCGGTCCCAGGATGCTTGTTTCAGGTCTAGAGAGGACCTGGCCTGGCAGTTCGGTCTGGACTGTTCCCACAGGGAACAGGGGCAAGACTGATTTGCATATGGCTGGGTCCAAACTGGAATTGCATGGCAAGCAAAAAAACTGATGGATTAAACCCAGATCTGTGACTGGGGGTGTATGTTTGATTTGCTCTGCATTCCGCCCATCATCTGTTGTTTTAGCATTTGTCACCCCAAATGGGAAGGGTATGCCCAGACGTGGGTCCCGTGCTTGCTATGCCACCAGATTCAAGCTAGCCTGGCTAATGAAGGGTTATACCTTGAAACCAGTCCCAGGGTGCTGGTTTTGAGTCCGCAGAGGACCTAGCCTGGCAGTTTGGGCTGGACTCTTCCCATGAGGAACAGGGTCACGACTGATTTGCATATGGCTGGGTTCAAAGTGGAATGGAATGGCAAGCAAAGAAAACTGATGAATTAAACCCAGTTCTGTGACCAGGGGTGAATGTTTGATTTGCTCTGCATTCCGTCCATCATCTGTTGTTTTTGAATTAAGTAACTTTGAGCAGCACTCAAAGTCTGAAGTGTATTGGTGTGACTTATACTGGCTGCTCCCTTGTATCTGGACAAAACTAAAACTCTCTGAAGAGCCATAATGGCAATAAAACACATGTCTAGAGTTGCTTTTATTCATTCCAGGTTGGATTGGATGGTATGTTACCTATCCAGAGCACTAATACTGTGCCTGGTGTGGTAAATGGCTTTTGTCATTTTACAGCTCAGCATGAATGCAACTTTGCTATGCTTAAAGACTTTGCTGTAGAAATGGCAAAAGACTTTGGGCCTGATTTAGAATTTGGCAGAAGTGGTAACTCTGTCACAAATGTGATGGATATCCCATCCACCGTATTCCGATTTCATCATAGCGCATAGAAATTGTAATACGGCGGACAGGATATCAGTCAACTTTGTTACAGATTTACCCCTCTGCCAAACTTAAAATCAGGCTCTTTGCCTCTTTCTAGCTCGGCATGTGTGGCACTGGGAGTATTAATTAAATATATATGTAACCCTACCATCCTATTCCCTTACCCACTCTTAACCCATAAAAACATCCTTACCACCCTATACACTTACCCACCCATAAATCCTAACAACACTCTTGCCACTCAATCCCCTTCGTACCCCTAAACCCTAAAACATCCTCCCATAAACCCTAAAAAACCCTTACCACCCTATAACCTTATACACCCCTAATCCCTAAACACACCTTTACCAACCAATACCATCCCTAAACGCAAATATCACCATTACCACCCAATACCCTTACTCAAACCTAAACCCTAAAAACAATATAACCATCCATACCCTTTCCCACCCTGAAACCTTAAAAACACCCTTATCACCCAATACCCTTGCCCACCCCTACACCCTAAAGAGCCCCACCATTCTAATACCCTTACGCACCCCTAATCCCAAAATAAAAATGGCATGTGTGGTAAAGGCATATGTGTGCTAAAGGCATGCGTTTTAAAGGTGATGTGGGGCAAAGACATTGCATGGTAAAGGATGCATAGTAAACTCAGGTGGTTGTAACAGTAGCGTTGTAAAGCCTGTCTCCAGTGAAAAAATAATATAGTAGTTTTTCACTACCAGGAAATGTAAAACTTAAGAACACATATCCTACTTTTTAAATACAATGCAACCTTGCTGTGGACTGCTTAAGGTCTACTTTGTGGGGTGACTTACATGTATTAAAAAGGAAGGTTTAGGCCTGTTTTTTGAAATGGGGTCTCTAGTTGGCAGGGGCTGGCACCGAGTCCAAGTAGGGACCAGCACTCTAGTTAGGGTGAATCAGATACACACTAAAAAATAACTTGTCCTCACCCTCTGGTAACTTGGCACAGAGCAGCCAGGTTTATCTACAGAGGCAATGTGTAAAGTATTTGTGCAACACATGCAGTAACACAAAGAAAACACTATAAAGACTCCACACAGGTTTAAAAATTTAGACAATAATTTTTGATGAATAAATCAAGACCAAGGGCCAGATGTATCAAATGTTTTTGCATTCCCAAACGGTGCGATTCGCAGAAATCTGCCGTTTGCGAATGCAAAAACGTGATTTGCGATGTGTGAAAGGCATTCGCAGGCCTAAAAATAAGGAATCGCAAAAATTGCAATTTTTTGCGACGCAACATGGTTTTGCGTGTCGCAATGTGTGTATCGCATTTTGCGACATGAAATACTGAATCGCTATTTGCATATCGCAAATAGCGAGTCTGAATAGTGACTCGCAACTACAGATTCGGTATTTCTTGTCGCAAATTGCAATAAGCAAATTGAGACAAGCAAAACCATATTGCAATTCGATGTATCAAAAATTCGCAAATTGCAAATTTTCGCAGAATGGCCTTTTGCACATGCAAATTACCACGGATTGAAAGCAGGTGGTAACCAGGTGCAACCTATATAAAGAGGCCCAGAATGCCTCAGCCTCTTTTCCACAATGGCTGCACTCTACGTCATGGTGAGGAGAATGAGGATCTTGGCAGGTTTGAGGAGAGGGAGAAGGAGACAGAAGCGCATTTTCAGATTGCGCATTACCCTTTTTGACCAGACTGAGGAGGAAATATTTGAGAAGTACAGGTTGAGCTCAGCCATGATACTTGACCTGATAGCTGAGCTACAACCCATACTGCAGAACACAACAGACAGGACCAATAGCATACCCAACTATGTGCAGGTATTATGCTCCCTGCACCTACTTGCCTCAGGGAGCTATAAAGGGGTCATAGCAGCAGCTGGAGGGGTATCACAGAGTGCCTTCTCTAGATTTTTCAATGCATTTCTAAATGCCATGCTGAGCAGGATACACCAGCACATCAGATTCCCCCACACCCCACAGGAAATACAGCAGACAAAAATAGATTTCCACCAGATAGCACAGTTCCCCCACGTCCTAGGTGCCATAGATGGGACACATGTTGCAATCTGTCCACCATCGGCCACAGAGTATGTGTGCCGCAACCATAAATACCAACATTCAATGGACATACAGGTGATATGCAATGCCTCCTTCATCATAACTGATCTTGTGGCCAGGGAGCACACATGATTCGTACATCTTTCGCCACAGCGGGATTCACACAAGTCTGCTATCTGGGGAATTTGGTGAACGATATCTACTAGGTAATTTCCCTCTTTACAATGGTGCATTGATGGCAGTATGACGTCAGATGGCACAGCTACTCATTATACCCTCTGTTCCTTCCAGGAGACAGTGCCTATGCAGTGCGCACCTACATGATGACGCCCTATCCAAATCCTGCAACACCAGCAGAGCGGAGATACAATTCAGCACACAAGGCAACCAGCAATGTTGTGGAGCGCACCTTTGGCCTGCTGAAGAGTCGCTTCCGATGCATCCACAAAAGTGGAGGGGCACTACAGTACAGCCCGGACATGACCTGCAGAATAGTGGCCACATGTGCGATTTTGCACAATATAGCTACCTCCAGGGGCATACCTGAGAAAATATCTCAGCCAGACTCAGATGAGGATGATGATCCCATACCACCCCTACAGCCAGCAGACAGGACCAGTGCAGCAGAGGGCAGGCAAAGGTGTGGTGACATCACGCACAACCATTTCAGATGTAAGTTATGACAACACAACCTCACTGACGTATTCCGGTAGTTAGCACCTTTATTACCTTTACTTCAGGTAACAAACGTGTCACTAGTACAAAGCAACACACATGAGTCTGACATGAGCCATTAACAGTGTCGCACTATTGTCATCATAGTTTACTGTATTGCTACATGTGAAGGTAGTCCCCTGTGGCCCTTAATGTCACTTCTTACGACCACTCATTCCACTTGAGTGTGCAGTGGCCTCGCCGGCACCTCTTGTATCAGGCTCACAGGCAGTACTGTGCCTGGCACTGCGATGCCTAGGATCCATCACGGGCACTGCAAGACTGCTGAGGCTAGATGACCCCTCAGTATCCCCAACTCCCAGTTCGCTGGGTGTGGCACTGCGTGCTGTCAGCATAGCATCCACAACGTTGGTAATTTGCACCAATCCATGGGCAACATCCCGACTGCTATGTGCTGCCTCCACCTGTGCGGCCACAACAAGCCGTGATATCAGGGCAGTAGATGTAGCAAGACGATTTACAGATCTGCAAAAGCCATTGAACATTCCCATGAATTGTCTTTTGCGCCTGCGGTGGCTAACTCGCTCATGCCTGATCTCAGTACAGAGTTCCTTAATGGCATTTGTCAGTTCCTTGGTGTTCTCCACAGCTGTTTGCTGTCCCTCATGCATCTTGCAGATGTTAGCATTCAGACACTCCAACTGCTTGTGCAGCCCAACCATATTGGCTTTGTGTGACTTCATCTGCCTGTGCATTGCCCTCATGTTTCTGTTTTGCAGGCGCTGCACTTTGAGCATGGACTCTTCAAGGCCACCAAAGAATGATGGGCCCTCACCTCCATCTGTTTGCTGTGTGCCTGCATCGTGAGGCCTCCTGCGGGGAGTTGAGTGATGCTGGGGCAGGGACTTCTGCCATCCTATGGACCTAGCTTCTGGGGGTGGTGTGTGGTCTTCATCTGGCATTTCGTCTGAGTCCAGGTTCGAATCGTGGAGACGTAATAACACCTTTGCCCTGCATCTGATTGGTGCTATACCCAATGACTTGCTGGTGTTGGAGTCGGACAGAGGCTGTGTTTCTGCGTCCCCCACATTGGCACATTCTGCTGCTGCTGGGCCTGAGCCATCTGCAATGACAATGTGCAGCATGTCATTTATGTATGTATCACCAAATGTGGAACAATGGTAATAAATGTACACCTACATCGTATCACTATGAACTGGGTGTTTTGTTCTTCTGGGTGTCGCTCTACTTAATTGCATTCTATGTGCTTTTTACAGCTCTGGTTTGTGGACTACCACTCCCATAAGGCATTGTTGTGCTGCATGTAAGATGTGGAATGGACTACTTATCACAATGCTTTGCACTACTTGCTATTTCCTAAGGGGCATTTGTACATGCATATATGGGGTCATATATCATTTTCGGACTTACCTTTACTGGTGCTGGGTATGCCAGAAGTGTCAATGTCAGTGACCCCACTGAAAGCTTCTGGAAGCAGTGTGGACTCCACCAGGTCTTCCATGGGGGTGGAGGGTGTCTGGGTGGATGGTCCGCTTCCTGTGCTCCTTTCCTCCTTTAGCCTGCTGGCCACCCTCTCCTTGGCACAGGAATGCAGGTCGTACCACCTCTTGCGTATCTCCTCCACTGAGCGCTGCGCAACCCCCACTGTGCAGATTTTGTTCTGGATGTCAGCCCAAAGTTTTCGCTTCTCACTCTCTGGTACCTGGAGTGAGCTGTTCCCAAATAGCGGGTCATGGCTCCTGACAACCTCCTCAGTGAGCGCCTCCAAATCTTGCTCCCTGAATTTCAGCTTCCTCTTCCTCTCTCCCTTCTCTTTCCCGTTACCAGCATTGGCCATGTTGATGTCAGGTCCTGGCTTGCTCACAAACTTGCTCCCTGGGGCTAGTCTGTGACTCTCTGACTGCTCCTGTGGGTGTGGTACCTGGAAACAGCATGGGCTGACTCACTTCCTGCTTGTGATGTCATCAGGCTGTGCCAGGTGACCATTTTTGCGATTTGCGATTTTCAAATACCGAATCACAAAGATTTTTGCAATTCGGTATTTGGACCTCGCAAATTGCATTAGCGATTTGTAAGAAATCGCTATTTCCGACTCGCAAATTTGTTACATAGCATTTTGCGACTCAGAAATAGTGATTTCTTAAAAATCGCTATTTCCGAATCGCAAATGGCTTTTTTCATACATCTGGCCCCAAATGTCCAAAATACAATTAGAGAAGTTGAGCTATGAATTGTAGAAAAATCAAAGAATTATAGCACTTAGAAACAAATAGCGCTTTACGGGTTACGTGAGGTCGCGCTTGACCAAGGCAAAGCCAACAGTTTGAGCTGACTACAATGGAGCACAGGCCTGGTACAGGAGCCACGGAGGCCAGGGGAACAGAGTACTTTGATCCTGGTCGCAAACATAGGATGTGTCGATTTTCCTCACGCAGTGCTGGCAATGCATTGGTTCTGAAGGTGAAAGGATGTGTCAATCTTCCTTCTGGACTGGTGGCGATGCAGTGATACTGATGCGGTATTGATGCTTTGGTTCCGAAACTGATGTGCCAGGTTACTCCATGCAGTGAAGAGATGCTCTGATCTTCCTTCAGCCCTGGTGGCGATGTGGCGATGATGCGATGGCAAAGAGCTGGTTCCAAATGTGATGGCCTGGTTTTGCTCCCACAACAGGGTTGATGCATCAGTCGCTGCTTCCAGCAGGCAGGAGATGAGTTGATTTCGCTGAATGCATGTATCTGGGTCCACTTCCAGTGAACCAAGCACAGGAGCAGGGGTGGATATTTTGATATCCCTGAGTTTTTGGCAACAGGAGGAAAGCCAGCAAGCCCTTGGAGTTCACTTGGGGTGCAAGGCAGACTCTAGCTTTCCCTCAGCAAGGCCTGAGAGCAGAAGACAGCAGGGCAGTAGGGCAGCAGGGCAGCACAGCTGAAAACCAGTATTTTCAGGTCTGCAGTCCAGCAGAGTGATGGTCCTTGATGCAACACAGCAGTTCTTCTGACAGAGTCTAGTTGTAGATCTAGAAGTACCTGATTTGGTGGGGTCAGAAACCCAGTACTCATACCCAAATGTGCCTTTGAAGTAGGGATGACTTCAAAGAAGGGACTTTGAAGTACACAGAGGTCAGTTCTTCCTTATCCCTGGCTCCAAACTATCAGTTGGGGGTAATCAGTCCTTTGTGTTAAGACAGGCGCTGCCTATTCAGGTATAAGCATCATTCACTCCTGCCCCTCCTGCCCAGGAAGAGTCATCAGAATGCAGATGAAAGCAGATGAGCTCTCAGATACACCTAACCTTCCTTTATTTGTGGCTTTCTAGAGGGAATGCACAAAGTGTACTTGTCACCCATCCCAGATGTGATTGGAGGTAGGGTGCAGGCATACACAGATGTAAGAGCAAAGAAACACCTTCTTTCTAAAAGTGGCCTTTCCAAAATAGTACTATTAAATCCAACTTTATCAGTAAAGAGGATTTACCATTACCATTACAAAGATCCCGAACATGAAACAGCTAATTATTGCTAATCAGGAATTACAACTTAAAAGTATTTTAAGGAATTCCCAATGTTAACCTACAAGAAGAGTAGACCCCAGAGTAGTGAAAAAGGACTTTGAGAGCTTTCACTACTAGGACATGTAAAACATAAATTGACATGTCCTTTCTTTTTACTTACAAAGCACCCTGCCCTATGGGCTACCTAGGGTCTACGTTAGGGATGACTTATACTTAATAAAAGGGGAGTTCCAGGCTTGGTAAGGAGTTTTAAATGGCAAGTCAAAGTGGCAGTCAAAACTGCACACACAGGGTCTGCAGTGGCAGGCCTGAGACGCGTTGTAAGGACTGTTTCAGTGTGTTGCACAATCAGTGCTGAAGGCACACTAGTAGCATTTAATTTACCAGCCTTGGGTATGTGGTATACGACTTTGAAGGAACCTACAAGTAAATTAAATATGTCCATTTTGTATACACCAATGGTACCATGTTTTAAAGGAGAAGCACACTCACTTTCGCAGTGGTAAAAAGCTCAGAGTCCTAAGGCAAACAAAATGATTCTACAAAACTATGAGGAAAGCAGGCAAAGGGTTTGGGGGAAGACCACCCTAAGAGTGATAGGTCTAACACCTGAAAAATTATTTTTGCAAGGTTAATTTTGCAGTTTAAAAATACCAGCACAGACTACAGTGGCAGGCTTGTTTTAAAGGCTACTTAAGTGGGTGGCATAATGAGTGCTGCAGACCCACTGGTAGCATTTAATTCACAGGCCCTGGATAGATGTAGTAATATATGCTACAGGCTTATAAGTAAATTAAGTATGTTAATCAGCTGTAAGCAATTGTACCATGTTTCAAAGAGAGAGCACAATCACTTTACCACTTACCAGCAGTGGTAAAGTGCACAGACACTTAAAGACAACAAAAATAAAATTGAAAAAAACAGGAGGGGTAAATGCAAAACGTTTGGGGAAAGGCCCCACTAATCATGACATATCTAACAGTAGGGTAGAAGGAGAAAGCCATGACTCTGTGATGACCAGCATGCTGATCGTGCAATCAGAATGTCTGAGAGGATGCAAGCATATGCTTGAATTGATATTGTATTGATGAGTATACTTTGCAAGGCCAGAGTGATTGATTGTACGAGAGGAGTGTGTTGCAGGTATTTTTTTGGTGGACAGCTTACAGATTGTTTCTGTTGCTCAGTTCATAGCGATCCTCCCTGGGTGTCATGTTATTGAGTTGTTTGTTTCTTGTTCCCCTTAAGTCCTTTCTTAAAGTTTTCCTTGTTCTTCCTGTCTAAGTCATAATATGTCTTCCATAACATACATTCTTAAATATATTTTGGCATCCCCTACTTTCATATACCACCCTTTCTGCTTCTATGTACATTGTTGTAGGATTCCCAATCTTGGTTTCATGGCAAAGTCCCTTTTGTGCATAAAAACATCCTCTGAGTCTATGTCTGCTATTGGCACCAAATCTGTTTTCCAAGTTGTACCTTAGGGCCCAATTTAGTGTTTGGCAGAGAGGGTACTCAATCGCAAAGGCATGAAGTACCCCTCCACCAAATTAAGGCACTGCCCACCATATTTAGAGTCTGGTGGAACTTTGCAATGCTGACAGCAGAGACTACTCTTTCTCTGCCGCCGATATACACTTCCGATGGCCTGTAGTAAGGGCTGTCAAAGGTAAAAAACTGGTCATAAGGGCCAGTGAACACTTGTAAATGACCCCCAATCCCTGGGAGAAAAGTCTCATGGTGAGGTGGACAATTGCTTTTTTTTTTATTTTCACAAACAAAGTCTCTCCTGATTTCGTTTTTGAAAATAAAAAAGCATTGAAAGTTTGTCATTCGACTCCCTCTTGTTGATGCAAACTTTCAATGTATTGTCAGAAACCACTGTGATGCCAAGGTCAGAGATGTCTGCTGGACCTGCGGACATCTCTAAGTTTGATAGGCAGATTCTCCCTCAGGATAAAGGAGTACTTTACTTCCGTTGCCCTGACAGAGTAAATCCTGTATGCCAAAGACTAAATCAGACCCTGAGTCTTTTTAAGCAGTCTGGACTGTCATTAATGAGGAATTTATATATGACAAGGTTCGTCCCATACTTTGGCCCATATTTTTACTTTTCTAGCGCTGCATTTGCGTCATTTTTTATGCAAAAGTGGCGCAAACTTGCAAAATACAATTGTATTTTGTGAGTTTGCACCGTTTTTGCTTCAAAAAGTGGCGCAAATGCGGCGCTAAAAAAGTATAAATATGGGCATTAACTCTGCTATTAGCACCTTTTTCTGGTGTTGCTTGTGGGTGTTTTGTCCAGTCTTTGTTCTCTACCTTTAGTGTGAGTTTTACCTGGTAATACCTGTATGATCAAAACTTGAGTAAGTTTTTATTCTTCTTGCAGTTGTGCAAATGTGTTGATACTGTTTTGTCTACAGTGTCTCGCACCCTAGAGATCACAACCGAGTCACATTGTCTAAAACGCTCAAGTTTGTTTACTTCTTGGAGTGTGTCTCCTGGCCGCAGCAGTGTTTCTGTTGAAATCTTCCTCTTTCAATCCATGTTGATGTGTTCTAGGTATTAGTGTGAATCAGGTTTTCATCAGGGTTCCATTGAAATGGTTTCTTAAGTGCGGGAGATCATTTATTGAAGTGTCTAGGAATAGAAATGCCTGAGGTGTGGAAGCTTAAATAGGCAAATATTGTTGAATTCAGAAGGTGACATTTGATAAGAGGACGAGTGTGCAATGCTGTTTGTACTGACTTCTGGTGGAAACGGCAGAGGTGGGTCGGTGTTTTTTTATAGCAGAGTGAGACTTTGACAATACATGTTTTGCAGAAGGTAAAGAAGCTGACTGGTGGTGGTGTGCATCAGACTTCTGTTCAATCAGTTGAGAATTCTGTTTGGCTGTCGCAGGAGAGACAGGAACAAATTAAAAGCAGCGTGTTAATCTTCAAGCCAAATAGAACAACATAAGATTGATGATTTGGTCAGGTGATTCTGTGTCAGTATTCTGCAACTATGATGTGAGTGTTTATTTTTCTTTTTAATACCCTATAGAGATATGCTACAAAAAAACAACAAGGTGATGAAAGGAACGCTTGAATTGACCTCAGCCGATGGCGATTGCTCGGGCTGCATTCCACAGCATTGTTTTGGCTACTGTGCCACAACTGAAAGAACTTCGAGGTGAGGTTCTCTAGCAACCGACCTGTTTCGACCCGACTATGTCTCAACAGTGAGGTATCGCTTGAGTCCTATTGACACAGTGAGCATGGTACCCACATTTGGGCATACCAGTCACTCTTAGGGGGTCTACCGCAAAAGACAAGGTGATAGAATAATGCTTGAATTAATCTCAACCACTGGTGATTACTTTGGACATCATTCCAGAACACTGCTTATTGATCACTGTGTCATTCTAGAGTGAGACCTGGCTTATGCAAATCAGACTTGGTCCCGCTCCAATAGGAACAGTCCGGCCTGAACTGTCAAGTTATCTCCTCTGTAGACTAGGGTCTAATTTGAGGTGGAATGGTGAGCAAAATAACGATGCACTGTGATGATTCCCAAGTAATTACCAGCTGCTGAGATTATGTCAAGCATTCTATCTATCATTTTGTTGTATTCTTCAATACAGATATGCAGCATATCAGTGTTCCCTAACCTGAGAAGACATAAGCAGTAGGCTGAAAGGCAATGAGCAAATGGAAAGTATAACCCCTACAAATTGGCAGTGTTCCAGTATTCAGTACAGCACTCCAGGCGTCCTTACAGCACTTGATTGGTTGTTTTGCCAGGGATCTACCATTGTCTCATTGTTTAAATGATTTATACAGGTGTCTTATACTTTCTGTTTATATGTATTGTTTATGAAATTGTTTACCTGCCAGGACTGTCTGTATCAATCTCCCCTACTTCAGGTGCTGAGGCTCCTGTCTTTCAGATCCTAGGATGAGGCACACTGGCCTACATTCATTCACAAATCAGGGTGAGGAACTGTGTTCAATTTGCCCTAAAGTCATGTAGACACACCGATTCCTTCCAAATTAAGCTTGATACATTTGACGTCTTGCTGGGTCAGACAACCCAGCAAGCACATTGAATTATTTTCCCCACCTAATAGCTTTCACGTATTGTGACGGCCGTCTCCTTCATATTCAGTATTTGAGCATTGCTATTAATAGGCAGCATGTGCAGTACTCGTGCATTGTGTGCATTACTAGGGCGTAGTTAAAATTACCAAACATGTTTTTACTGGAACATAGTGGATAGGGAATGTGTGTTTATATGGCATTTTGGAAACTGTCAAAATGTATTCTCACTGGAGCACTGTTGATATTGGCCATTGTGTTTTCTAGTGCATTGCTTAAAACACGCTTAATGTGCAGTACATTGCCATTGTTCAAAGGGAGAAACGTGCAATACTGGAGCAGATGAATTCTAAAAATGATTGCTGATGGTGCATTTCTGGAACAACCTCAGTGTACATACTGGGTAAATTTCCAAGCTAGCAACTTATGCATTAGAGGGGCATCGTGCAAACATGCAGCATAGATAAAAAATAACATTTTTCACAGTTGACAAATGCATTCCAAGGGAATTGCTGAAGATGAACTATACTCACATTACTAGGACATCTCTGAAAATAGGCAACATTTACGTTACTTGGTCCTTGTGAAAGCAGGCTGAAGTAGAAGACCAGTGATTACTGTGGAAAACAGCAAATGCAAATGTTTGTTTACTTGGGCATTGTGAGAAATTAGCAATGTGCAGGGTGATACTATGGCATTGTGTTCACTGGCAATGGACGTTTACTCTTCTTTAGGGAAACCTCTGCTGAGGGACATTATGACGATCTATGCTGAAGAAGGAGGGTATTATGTGGTCTCTTTCATATATCATTTATTTATTTGTCTGTTTATTTTCATATTTAAGGTATTTGATCAGGAGGTTCTCGCTACAGGGGCAGTACAGTGCTTCACATAAAACTAGAACAGAACGTAAGAAAAATTGAAGAAGGTGAAAAAGTATGGGGGGCATGTTTATTAGCAGGTTACATTCTGAGTGGATGTGTACTTCAAAATTCTAGAAAGATAGTATGATACTGTTGAGACTTAGGTCCCCATTATGACATTGGCGGTAAGTGCTGCTTACTGGTGCGGAGACAGCCGCCAACATACCGCCACGGTGGTGAATATCCTTTCGCCATATTATGACACACACACACAAAACTGACACAAATCTGCCAGCCCAAAGGTCAGTAGGAGGACACTGGGAGGACCGCTGTGTGCCAGGGGGAGGAGGCAACATTTTAGGAGGCACTCACTAATGTCCTGGGGGCTTACCAACAATCCCAGGACAAGATGGGCCAGATCCTTACCAACATGCACGAGAACAAGCGGCTGCAGGAGGAACACCATCAGGAGATCAGGGAGGATTTGCAGACCCTCAACATCACCATGGTCTCCATAGCAGGGGTGCTGGCAGACATGGCCAACATCATGAGGGAATGGGTGCACACCACTACCACTAGCCAGTGTACTGAAAATTCCACCACTTCCGCTGCAGCTAGTCGGCAGGAGGCCTGTGATGAAAACGTGCATTTATGGAAATAGTCACATCATGTGCAAATGATCTAAACACTATGATAGCATGCAATTAATGACCTGTGGCTGTCTGTAGTCATCACATCAGTACATAGTTGTTATATCGCCAACATCTGCAACATGAGAAGCCATAGGTGACAGTAAGTAGAGATGCAAAGGAAGTAAATGCCATCCTGCTACAGCTACACAGAAAACATCAATGATCAGAGGAAAGGTCAGTTCCACTGCCTCACCTGTGTGTCATTGGAAGTATTGACGTATAACTGATGTTCTGTTGTCCACAGCCTCATCCTTTGCCTCCTCATTCTTACTGTCCTCAGGGTCCACTGCTGCCACAGGGGCATTTCCAGTCTCCTCCTCCTGCAGATAAGACACATGTCGCCTGAGGGCCAGGTTGTGCAACATGAGGCATGCCACTACTATCCGGCAGACCTTCTCGGGTGAGTAGCACAGGGATCCACCTGTTAGATGGAGGCATCTGAACCTGCTCTTCAGGAGGCTGAAGGCACTTTCAATAATTCTCCTGGTTCGCCCATGTGCATCATTATAACAAATCTCAGCCCCTGTCCTGCCGTTCCTCAAAGGGGTCAGGAGCCATGACAGGTTTGGGTAGCCAGAGTCACCTGTAAGTATTGAGGGACAAACATTAGCCTTACGCAATGGTATGGGGTTAACACCAGAAGGCATACACTGACATACATTGTGTCACCAATTGGCCACACCCTGGTCCTCTATAGTTGTGCCACCACATTTGGGATGCTGCTATTCCTCAGGACGAATGCATCATGCACCGACCCAGGATACTTGGCAGTGACATGGGCGATGTACTGGTCTGCCAGGCACACCATTTGCACATTGAGTGAGTGGAAACTCTTCTGATTCCTGAACACTTGTTCATTTTGGCGGGGGGACAAACGCTACATGTGTACCATCAATCGCCCCAGTAATATTGGGTATATTTCCCACTGCATAGAATCCTGCCTTCACAGGCCAAATCTTTCACCTGGGGGAAAGCAATGTAGCTGCACATGTGTTGGACCAAGGCAGACAAAACCCTTGCCAGCACGATTGAGAACATTGGCTGTGACATTCCTGCTGCTAAGCCCACTGTCACTTGGAAAAACAGTTGCCAGGAAATGGAGCACTGATAGAACCTGCACAAGAGGGGGGATCCCATTGGGATGATGGATAGCTGATATCAGATCAGGCTCCAATTGAGCACACATCTCTGTGATTGTGGCCCTATCCAGTCTATAGGTCAGTATTATGTGCCTGTCCTCCAGTGTAGCCAAGTCCACAAGGGGTCTGTACACGGGGTCTTGTCTCCTCCTCCTATTCATCTGCAGTGGTAGGTATCCAAGGACACAAGAGTAAGTAGGCTGTCACAATTTGAACAATGGAACCACCTCCTCAGTGTACATTGAGCATTGATGTAATGGGACAATGGGAATGTCAATGTGTGTGCAATATGTAGCAATGATGCAATTATGGATTTTTCTGAATGTAATCCACCACCATGAAATGGCGACCACCTGTCCTGTATCTAGGGACAGGTGGAAGTGAGGTAACTCCGCCGACGTTGGGCGTCATGGCGGAAGGTGGTCTTGCACCGCCGTGTAATTCCTCATTGGCTAATATGGGGCTCTATGGAGTACAGTGGCCAATGGGGATCAACAGCAGTGGTGACGGTGTACACCGCCGCAGACCTGACTGCCATTTTCTATCTAAATCCTCACTTGATCCCTGACTCTCCACAGGACAACACCTATACTGCATATGCTGTTGTGACCTGTGTCTGGATCCTGCCATGGCCCGTGTAACTGTGGAAAGGGCCCCTGCCTCCACTTCGGAGGAGTTGGAGCACTTGGTGTATGGGGTCCTACCCCAGTATGGACAGCTGTATGGGCCTCCAGACCAACAGGTGAGTACACCTTGGGCACAATGCATGTGACAAGGTTGCATGGAGATATGTGTGCAAGCATCCAGTCATTTGGGGGGATGGTATGTCCCGTGGTAGTGTACATGGTGGGCGCTGGGTGATGTTTGCCCCAATGGAGCTGGAAATGGTATTTGTGGGCCATATGTGTGACAGTGTGTAATGGTGTCCTCCTGCATGTGTTTTCTCTGCAGGTCAGCACCTAACAGAAGAAGGGATTGTGGCGTGCCATCACCAAGGATGTATGGACCCTGGGGGTCTACAGCGGGTGGAGCACCCACTGTAGGAAAAAGTGGGAGGACCTGAGATGCTAGGCCCAGAATACCAGCTGGGCGGAGGCCCAGCTGGTAGTGGCCTCCCAACGAGGGTGGGGTGCCCGTCAGAACCTGACCCCCCTGATGGTCCGCATACTGGCGGTAGCCTACCCAGAGCTGGATGGGCGCTTGAGGGCATCACAGCAGCCACAAAGGGGTGAGTACAGTGGGTGTTACAATTATAATTGGTAAGTGGCATGGGATCCTGGTGGTTGGTGTCATTTAGTAGGTGCCCATTAATGCCAGGTCAGATATCACAGCGTGATCCAGCTCAAGGGTGACGGTTGTATTGCAAAATCTGGTAACCTAGCTAGGTTGCATTCCATGTCAGACAGGGCTTAGTGACTCCCAGGAAGGGTGCAGTTGGTGGGGATTGGCTCACATCTTGCTGTGGTACCTAGCCAATGGAATGCTAGTGCGATGCATGGTGCTCAATCCTGATCCCTGTGTCGGACGGTACTGTGTATGCCATCTGTGGTGTCGTTGCTGTAATTGACCAAGTGCTCCCTTTCTCTCTCTCCCCCCTTTTTTCTTCTGTCTTCCTGTTAATGTGTGCATTAGCATCATCTTGTGGAGGAGCAGGGGCACCAGCGACAGAGGGAGCTGCATCCCACAGGACCCAGGAGGCAGAGTCCACTGATGCCAAGGGAACCTGTGGGGCAGAGGACGAGGGGAGCACCATGGCGGAGACAGGAGGTGACAACACTGACTCTGATTCCTCCTCCTCCGATTGGAGCTCCTTGGTGGTGGCGGACACCTCTGGGACCACCCCAGCTACAGGTACAACCTCCACCCCCCTGTCGAGCACCGCCCTCCCAGTAGCCCCTCACTAAGTTGCCCGTGCCCGCTCACCCAGGAGGGTGGGAATCTCCTTCGCCCCAGGCATCTCAGGCCCTGCCCAAGTGAGCCCTGCTGCCCTCAGTGAGGAGGCTATTGACCTTTGTCAACCATTGTAAATGCTATCCAGAGGCTGGCATCCCAGATGCAGCAAGGCAATGCATTCCTGGAGGGCAGTCACAGTGGATTGGCGGCCCAACAGAGCTCGTTCCAGATTCTGGCCTCCTCTCTGATGGCAGCCATTGTCCCTGTTCCTACTGTCCCCCCTCCAACTTCCACTTCCCAGTCCCAATCTCCTCAACCCCAACCCATCCCATGCACACATTCAGACATGCATGCACACAAAACATCACACAAGAGTAGCACAGGCAAACACAGGCAGCACACTTCAGGCCACAAGCACTCAAACATACAACAGAAAGTTGCACACACAACAACATACACTGCCTCCACTGTCTCCCCCTCCTTCTCCTCCTCCCCCTCCCTCACTGTCACATCCGCATTCACACCTGCATGCACTACATCAACAGCCACCACCACCATCACCAAACCAAGCAGCACACACACCTCACTTGCAGACACCTCCACAAAATCCACTCACACGTCCCCTGTGTCCTCTCCCACCCTGTCTGCCCCCCTCCTAAGAGACACAAATGCATGCACTCAGACTCCCAACAGCCACCCACCTCACATCAGCACACTGCCCATGTACCTGCACCCAAGTCCAGCAGACATACACCTCCAACAACCATTCCCTCAACCTCCACTCCCATCCCTCCTCGCTCATCCCGCCCCATCGTCCCTAAGAAGCTTTTCCTTGCCCAACTTGACCTCTTCCCTCCCCATCACCCTCCGTCCTGACCGTAAGAGCAGGGTCACAACGTCCAAGCCCAACACCTCAGCTAAACAGTCCACGGGGACAGTGTAGGCACCTCCTAGTCGTGGAGGCAAGAAAGAGAAGGATCCCACTCCACCACTCAAGAGAGAGAAGGATCCCACTCCACCACCCAAGAAAGGGAAGGTTCCCACTCTACCAACTAACTGAGGCAAGAGGCCACTTCTAATAGAGGTGGGCAAGGAGCCCTCACCTCCAGCAGAGACTGGCAGGGTTTCACTACCAACAGCAGTGGACAAGGAGTCCTCACCTCCCGCAGAGGCTGCTAGGGTTTCCCCTCCAACAGCAGTGGGCAAGGAGTCCTCACCTCCAGCTGGGACACAGCAAACCTCACCTCCTGATAGGACACAGCAGCCCTCACCTCCAGCAGAGGGCATGTTATACAAGGAACCCCCTCCAGAACCAGTTGGCAAGTTCCCCACCTCAGATCCTGTGACCTTGCACTCCCCAGCCCAGAGAAATGGGCATGGAGCCCCCTCCAGAACCAGTGGGCAAGTTACCCACCTCAGGGAGTGTGACCTTGTACTCCCCAGCAAAGGGAAATTGGCTTAGAGCCCCCTCCAGAACCAGTGGGCAAGTTCCCCACCTCAGATACTGTGACCTGGTACTCCCCAGCACAGAGAAATGGGCATGGAGCCCCCTCCAGAACGAGTGGGCAAGTTCCCCACTTCAACTGAAGTGCCTCCGACCCTCTTTCCCACTTAGGTGCCAGGCCATTCCCAACATGATGCCCCTGCACAGTGTAGTGCGGATTTTGCCAGGGAACAAGTTGGGCCTTGGACTGTGTCCTGTGGCTATGTCGGCCTTTTGTACTTTGGACTGGCCATTGATCCTTTCTGAACAGTGACTCAAATATCCCTTGTCACATGGACAATATGGTGGCTGTTGGCATCAAATTACACTATCAGTTCTGGCTAAATGTTGTCATTACATTATTATGACGTGTATCCTGTGAGCTTGGTTTTCCTCTGCATCTGGTTGTGTGTATTGTGTGTGTGTGTGTGTATGGTGTGTGTTGTGCATGTGTGTGTCACTTTCCTTTTCCTCCCTCCCTCCCTTTTGTGCTAGGCGGCTGTACTCACCGTCGTCGTCTTCATCGGCGTTGGTGTTCCAGGTGGAGCATGGCGTAGGTGAGTATTGGGAAGACTTGAAGTTCCTGTTTCATGGCGACGTTGATCTTCTCTGTGTCTCTGATGGTGAGTCTTTTGTTTTCTGTAATGTGTTTCCGCCTGGCTATTAATGGTGTTGGTACCGCCCCGGAAATTGTGGCGGTTTGCTATGTCATAATATGGTGGGCGGTACCTTGTCTTCCGCCTGGCTGCTGATGGCTACCGCTGTGGTCAGTGGTGTTTACACCCTGGTGGTTGGTGTGGTACATTGGCTGTCTATGAGAGTTATCACCGCCATGGCCATAAATTGCCGGTAATTACCGACAGCCTGTTGGCGGTGTTACCCCACTTTAACAGTCACTGCCTTTGTCATAATGACCACCTTAGATTATCAGGAGAAGACAAAATAGATAAACTACATTTTGAAAAGGTGTGTCTTTAAAGTTTTTCACAAGAATAGCAAGTTAGTGTTGAATCTCAGGTTAGCTAGAAGGTGATCCCAGTGTGCTGTTGCTTAGCATGAGAAGTAGATGGCCAGTGTCATGGGGGAAAGAATTACTAAGATTTCACACATCAAAATGCACCAAGAAAAGTTGCTGCACTGTGTTGCATGCAAGGGGGAGACCAGAACTGTGCCATATTTGCAAAGAATTGCTGTAGTTCTGCTCTCTCATAGCGCTAACGCACTTTGGGCTGCCTAGTGCCACGGAAGGCACTCTTTCCCCATTGCCCCATGGTGAAGGCTGCCTGGGTTGGGGTCATGATTGTTTTTGGACAGCAAGAGATACTTTGCTGAACAAAAACTATCCTTTGAGGTTTATTTGTCTTTTAAATGTGTGCTGCAGGTGGGCAAAAAGGAGGAGAAATACAAATATTGCTCCTCATTATGCTCAGGTAGGTACACCATTTTAGAGCAAACCCATCTTTACAAGGCTTTGTAAATATGGGTTTGCATCAAAATACGTTGGCGGGTGCATGTAAAGGTGGATATTTCACCCATGTAACCCCTACCTGATGCTGTTTAACACAAGGAATCACTATGCACTGTGTTGCATTACATTTGTTTTACAAAGTCATGCAAAGCCACACAAATCGGTCCTTGAGTGGCTATGTAAATAATAAAATAGATTTTGCATCAGGCTGCAGCAAAAAAGTCACAAAACCCCAGGCAAATTATTAAACCTGTTGTAGGTGTTTAAGTGTTCTTGCTTTGTGTTAAAAGGGTCCATTATACATTAATAAAATTGGAGCCCTTATATGCTGACATTGGATGTAATGAAGTGCTGTTCAGTAGCCAGGTCTATTATGCTGAACCACAGCTTCACATATGTGTAATTAAGACCCCAGAATCTTGCCCACATCCCATGTTAACACTGCCCAATCCGCACACCTTACCAGATAATAACTAGGGGTGGGCGGTGAACTCTGCTGTGCTTGCGGAGTTTGCAGAGTTTTTCCCACTCTACACTCCGCTTGGAGCATGGAATTCTGAAAAACTCTGTATAGCTGAGTTTTTTCCTCATTCCTGCTCACCGTTAAGTTGACGAGCAAAGGAAAATCACCAGCTCCTAGCGAGATTTCTCAACACGGGCGATTGCAGGTGGTCTCTACCGCCTGCATTGAGACATCTTCTGTTCACGTTGAGGAAGTTGCCACTCGAGTGGAAAATCTACTTGAGCGGCAGAAAAGAAACAGCGCCCTCTTGCGCTGTATGTGATGCCTTTTGTGCTGATTTTTCAGCGTGGAACTAACACCCGGTGCTTAAAATCAGATGGAATGGCATAACCTAACGCCCTCCACTGCTTGCGGAGCGTAGAGCAGTGGAGTTTTTTGGTCACACTACTCAGGCCAAGTAACAACAAGCACTAGATCCACAGCCCGTCTGTTTAATATCTTGATTTGGAATGTTAGGGGAATGGCCCCACCGGTGAAATTTTATTGTATACACTCCTATTTAAAAGGTAGGAAAATCCATTTAACATCTTTACAGGAAACACAGTTAACAGCCCCTGTCCGTAATAAGCTGTGAAAGAAGTGGAGAGGTATTATAGAGGTTCAAGAGTACTCTAACTATGCCCACGATGCTCCCATTTGGGTTCACCCAGCTGTCCATTTCGTAGCCACACGAAGCAAGGTGGACCTCCTTGGTAGGTATTCATTGTTGGAGGGCTGGCTGGATGGGGAAGCACTATCTTTAGTTGCTGTGAAGGCCCCAAATGTAAATGTGATGGATTGCCAGGCCACACCTACTCAGTCTTTACTCTCTACTGTCGACAATACATGCATTTGGAGAGGAAGGGCACTTTATCTGCTTCCCAGCGTAGATCTGAATAGATCGACCCCCATCGTTAGCGGTGGCCCAATCTATTGTTGCCTTCCACCATTTATCACAATGTGCAATAGACTCCCTAATTACAGATGTCTGGTGAGACATTCACTCAATTGACTGTGTCTACTCATTTTATTCTGGGGTTCAACTACTCCACATCCACATAGTTTTATTTCATTGTGATCCTGAAACTGATAAGAGGGTGGGGGATGCTCAACACCTAGGGTGAACTCAGTTGAATCATATTCCCTTGAGAAGAACGCTGTTATGGGGCTTAACCACCAAATGTATACCCACATGGCTCCTTTTCCCCACGTTATTAAATGATCCACTGATCAAAACTGAGATAGCCGGCCACATAGACCATTTTTTTGCAGATAATCACAAGGCTGCTACTACAGAGTTACTGGTTCTGGACGCATTCAAAGTGGTGATGAAGGGTCACTTTCTACATGCTGATCATTGGGGAGTGTATTCATACCTTATATATTAACTCTGTCACACAGGAACTCCCCAGATGTGAACTGGTATGGGTCAGTGGAAAAAAACACACACTGCTGAAGTACCAGGGTGTGCTGAATTGCAAGGAATTTGTTGCCAGACAGAATGCTGAGGGGGATGAGGAAGGCTGGATATTTGTGTGGCTCCTTAAAGCAGAAACCCCCTAGAAGAGTGGTGGAGGCAATACAAGACAGCACTGGAGAGATTATACCCAGAGGGGGGAGCAATACAGTGTTAATATGAAGCATCATGTGAGCCCCACAGGACACACAGGATCAGGGATACACAGGTATCATGAACTCCTTCCTGTTCCAAGAGTGAAGGACATCCAGCAACTACAATGGAGTGAACCCTTACCATTACACAAAATTAAATTGCCAATTATACAAATGGCAAGAGCCAGAGCACTGGGACAGGATAAACTCCCAGTAGAGTTGTTGCATATAGCTCGAGGCTGGCCACAAGATTGTTGTGGGTATATGAGAAGTCTAGCCGACTGGGGTATTTACTCACCTCCTTGCAACAATTCTTAATTACAGTGCTCCCAAAGATGGGCAGGGAGCCTCTCTTGGTGGGTTCCTATAAGACCCTCTGATTTCTGAAACTAGAATATAAGATATTAGAGACATTCTTGGCTAATCATGTACTCCTGGTGGCACAAAGTCTAGCACACAGCGATCAAAACGGTTTTATTCCTGTTTGGAGTATTTTTATGAATCTCCGCAGGCTGTTCTGAATAATGGATTGGGCCAGACGGTGAGATGCAGATTACTGGTCGATCCCCATTGATATAGAGAATGCTTTTGACTCACTGACTTGGGTGTTCCTGATGGCAGTACTGTGCAGACAAGGCCTGGCTGAAGAACTGCTGGTCTGGATTCAACTATTATACACTGAGCCGAGGTTCACACTGGATGGGAGAATTCAGGTCCCATTATCATTAAGAGAGGTACAAGAAAGAGCTGCCCATTGTCCCTGGTGCTTTTTGCTCTGGCCGTTAAACCACTCGCTTATGCACTCTGATTGCAAGGCCCTGCATGAAACATTTCCATCAATGAAGAACATCATAGAATTTCGCTAAAGAAAGATGATGTGTTGATATACCCAAAAGACATTCAACATTCACTACCTTGCGTGATAGCGCTATTGGATGACAATGTGACTGAATCAGGACTGAGAGTCAACTGGGACAAGTCCTGCTTGTCCCCACTGACCAAACATGCAGCAGGACAACAGCTGAGTCATTCACACAAGGAACTATGACTCACACTCGAAACTATGAAATATTTAGGAGTCTAGATATATTGTGAGGAGAATGGCCTGGTGGATAGCAATGTGGGAAAATAAATGATATCCACTACGAATTCAATTCTCTTTTGGAATGCACTCCCGCTATCCATATTTGGCAGAGAAGCTATTTCTAAGACGCTGATGTTACAGAGGTTATTGTATTTCTTCTCACCTTTGCCTATCATACTGAAGAAACAATTCTTTGAAGAGTTGCAATCTCTCTTGGTCACAGTGATATGGGGGAATGGTAGATATCAATAGTTAGTTTCCCAGTTATACGGCCCATTAGTAGAGGGAGGATTAGGGGGCACCAAATTATGAGACGTAATACACGTCACCCAAGCTCCAATGTCTGACAAGATGGATGGTGAATGCTCAGGGCCACAGTATCAGAGATGTCTCACAACAATTGCAGGATACTCTGCTACACAAATGGTTGGGAATAGAGCACGGACATCTGGTAACTTACTATTGTGGGCTCCAAGGTGGTACTGGCAAATACATATATGCAGAAATCATGCATTCCTCCTTATGCTCCAGCCCTACTCCTGTGGTCACTGCCAAGATGTGCAGCATTGTCCAGGGTGCACAATACTTTCCCTTGGATTGAGACCATTGTATGTAGTTGGGGGGATATGCATAAGGATCGGACACTGCAGTCCTATGATAACACATGAAAAACATTTGGACTGGGGCCTGGTCAGTTCCTGCTACATGCATCGATGGGCCAGCAGGCATGCAAGCAGTGTCATAGTGGTGACTAGGAACCTACTCAGCCTTACAAACGTTGGGCCAGAAAATGGTACAGCTGAGGGCTTGGTGGAAACAGTAGTTGGAGGCAGAACTCTGTGACCCAATGTGGCAGCGTTTTCTCAAATCACTTGAATCAATATCCAGAAATTCTAGGACCCTATTGCATGCCTCCTCGGTGTACTGACCCATACCAAAAGTCAAAGCATGTAAACGCCTTCATAGATTTAGCTATCATTCTTACAAAAAGATTCATTGTAATGAACTGAAAGGTGGCAACAGCACTTTGATTCATGAGTGGTGGCAAGATACCTTGAAGTGGGTGTATGCAGAGGTGCCAGTGTTTGTGGCCCTACTAGCAGGGGGAAAGTGTGAAACGTTGTACATTGTGGGACACTTATCTGGAGAAAATGGAGGCTACGGATGATGTCTAGCCACCCTGACCCTGCAATCCCTGTTAAGGTTTGAGGGTGTGATTCTGACCTACCTAGAATAGAGGGGAACCCGTCTCTGGTGCTCTTGGGTCACCACATTGCAAAACCTGTTTGAATAGTTGTCAGGGACCAGACCTATGGTCTTACTCAGACTGGGAGGACATGCTTATGGAGGCATCTTTTTTTTAAAAACATGTGGATTTTGAGCTTATAGGTTTGACTTATTTTAATAAAAGTAGTTTAGAGATTGTATAATACAACTTGGTGCTGGTTGAATTACATGTCATCTACACATACTTGACAGATTGATAACTGTTAGGATATACAGATTTTGATCAATTCAACAGTGGGATTTCCTGCATTACAATATATACATTTTGTAAGTGAGTTTCATGTGAATGTTTTGTCTTTCAAGACACCCTATTGCACATGCATGTACAGCAGCAGTAGTTTAGAAAATAACTATTTCTGGGTGCACATACCAACCCACCCAGGACTTGCCACACATCGTCTCAATCAGTATATTGTTGGCAATCCTTACTACATGTATCCATTATCAATTTGCTATTCCATTTTTTTAATGTCTTCTGACATTCCAAAACATGCTACAGCAACCACACACCAGCACTGTGCGCACACCCACATCAATGCTATCATCATGTAGCACACCAATAAACACTAGAAACGTGCAGAGAGATCTGGAAAAAAATTAAGGCATGGCTACATGGACAATATAACATCACATCATAAGATACTGACCTGGATTGAGGATCATATTTGAAAAACACAATGTGCCAAACAATGGACAATTGACCCCCCCCAGCGAAGGGAAAGAAAATAAATGTCCTTCAGCACACCCCTCCACACACCTACACATAAAACACCACATACATTTTCAAGGTCAAACTCACTGTACTTTCTTAATTATTCACACCACCCATTTCAGAACAAATTATCACATTTTGATTGGTCACTTTTGAAGAATTGCCTTTCCAGTTCCAGAGGAAAAGGGTGTCCCATGGAGAATGCACTGTGATGTCATAATAATCATTGTTGCATATAAATGCAAAATAACATCACTTAACATTTAATATATATCCAGTTTAAAACAGTTCCCATCCTATACTTCCCATTGATTCCTGATTTCTTATAAATCAGTGCTATCTCTACATTGACACAATATTCTTTATGTGTACTTTACTACATGCCCATGATTGCTTATATATGTTTTCCTTGTAGCAATATTTTTCTTAATTGAAGTAGATCGAAAATGAAAAGGGTGAAAGTAAGAATGCTTACAATAAGTCTAACCACTGGCAATCACTCAGGGTAGCATTACAACCCATCGTTCTTTTGATCCGGTGTTCTTTTGCCGATCATGCCACCTCAGTTTGGATCCAGTAATAAGTTTGGATCCAGTAATATGCAAATCAGTCTGGACCCTGCCCCCACAGAAACAATCCAGCCTGATCTGCAAGGCCAGGTCCTCCATAAACAGAAACACAAGAAACCCAAGACCAGTTTTGCCCTGACTGGGGCTTGTCAGCCTAGTGTAGCTTGGTTCCGGTGGCACAGGGAGCACAAACCCACATCTGGGCATTTTTTGTTAAAGTAGGTCAACTCTGTAGTGAGCAGGTAAAGTGCAATATAAACTTAGGTCCTGATGTACAAAATGTTCATTCTCGAAAAGTGGTTGCAAATTGCGCACCAACTTTTTGTGAACAGAAACTAATTATGCAAATTGATCTATGTACTAAAAGGTTGGGTCACAAAATTCCGAATTTTAGTGGGATACATTAGTATTCATGAGGTAGGTTGAAAACTGTGGCTCACTATGATTGGATGTCTTCACAGGAATCATCAACTACTGGAGTTTCCAGAACAGCAAGCCTCTGATAACATTTAAATAAAGTAATTTTTTTTAAATGCAGCCAATTTTCTTTGAAGAAAACAGGGCTGCATTTAAAAATAACTATGGGCCAGATGTAGCAAACTTGAAAATTGTGACTTGCAATTTGCAAGTCGGAGCGACTCGCAAATTGCAAGTCGCAATTTCCAATGCAGGACGGTGTCTCAGACACCGTCTGCGAGTTGGTATGGGGTCGCAGAGACCCACCTCATTAATATTAATGAGGTGGGTCGCAAATTGCGGCCCCATACCGTCTATGGGCACTCGCAAACATGGAGGCCTGCTGTAGTCAGCAGACCTCCATGTTCGTGACTGCTTTTAAATAAAGCAGTTTTTTTTTTTAAATGTAGCCCGTTTTCCTTAAAGGAAAACGAGCTGCACTTAAAAAAAATAAATGAAACTTTAGTTTTGGTATTTTTTCAGGGCAGGTAGTGGTCCCTTGGACCACTACCTACCCTGAAAAAATAATTTGTGGTCCATTCACAAAGGGGAAGGGGTCCATTCCAATTTGAGAGTGGGTTACCATCCACTTGAAGTGGATGGTAACTGCGACACCATTTGCGACCGCATATGCGGTCGCAAATGGTATTGCATACCACTACGAATCGCAATTAGGAAGGGAACACCCCTTCCTATTTGCGATTCTGAAATGCATTAAATGCATTTCTGCATTGGAAACTGGAATTTGCGACTCGCAAACGGCATTTTTTGCCGTTTGCGATTCGCAAATAGTTTCCTGCATCTGGCCCTATATTTTTTAGTTTATTTGAGAGCTGAAAGTAGTCCTCTTAACCACTGCCTACTCCCCAACAAACATTTTTTTGTATTCAGAAAGGAAAATGTAAAGCTTATTTAGAAGGAAAAACAGCTCTGACACCACTGACACTGAGGGAGGTATCTCTGAGTACTCCATGCCGTGATCAACACTTTAATTGCAACACACTACCATGGCAATAATTTCTCCTGACCTCATACAAGCCACATGTTTTCAGATACACATTTTGTAAATCATATCCCATTGTGTTTTCTGTGATTTGTTGTTGATTTTGTTTCTTTTTTGTTTTGTTCCTATGGACTAAGGGCCTGATTTATACTTTTTTAGTGCAACATTTGCATTATTATTTTTACACAAAAGCAGCGCAAACTTATAAAATATAATTCAATTATGTAAGTTTGCACCGCTTTTGCATCAAAAAATGATGCAAATGTGGCACTATAAAAGTTTGAATAAGGGCCTAAGTTGTTTGTGAGGTACCTGTAAATTTCTACTCAGAATTTGCACTCTTGGCTCAATAGTTTTAGCCCCAGCCTTTTTTGCTGGTTTAAGATCAATTCTTGGCATTAAGGGTTTCAGAATCAGCAAAGTTTTCCTAGCAATTTCCTACCCTTTTCCAATAGCCATAAATCAGTGGAAGTTGTTCTTATGCCACAGCTGGAAACCACACCACAAGCACCACAACTTATCTGTGCACTAACCTCTAAATCAGAAGCTAATCCATGCATTTGTGAAGCCTTTAAGTAGGAGTGTCTAGTAACTAACCATAAAATCAAATTGGTTGTAAACTTCACTAAATTTATATTTTATTAATATTCTTCTGTATCCGTTTGAGGCATGCATCACTTTTCACATTTTGGCCTTTTTATTTGTCTTTGTAAATATGTAAATATTATGTTCTCTTATGACAGTTAGACATATGTGTAAATTCTTTTTTGAAAGAGTTAGTTATCTGCAGGTGCCTTATTAGATTTTACATCCAGAGGATAGAACAGCTACCACAAATCACTACGTTTGAATAAATGCTGACATTGTGTGAAGGATCGAAGGGCTTTGTTTCAAGCCTGTAAATACGGGTGACTATTCCATTGACGAGCAGTAATGAAAGTATGTGGTGCATTAGACTAACGATTTAGGGAGGACAACAAACTTGAAGGAATGGGAGATATTATGGAGCAATATATGTGAGAATAACATATTGGTGGACTGGGCGGAACCTCACACCATACAAACTTCACAAAATGTTTAAAAAAATAAATAATATTGCAGTGGATTCAGGTCATTGAATCCAGTCATTGTAATGGAAGGTTGTCCTAGTGTCAAAACTACAGAAGGCTCTTGTATTAGGGCTGACCTAGAATCACAATTGTGGAGTTAAAATTTGTAAACTGTGAAGAAGTTGCTGGCAGATGTTAGAGATTAACATTCTAGCTACTCATGGTGGACAAGTTGGTCACTGCACAACAATGGAAACAACCCAAAGTTGAATATGTATTGTTTAGAACTTTGAGTACTATGGAAGAAGACAGGTAGAGAGGTTATCTGTACATCTTCACATGAATAGTACTGATATTCTGGCTATTTTTCTATCAGTCCTGCAGAACATTGAAGGTGATCAAAAAACATAACAAGACCTGCTTTCAGTAAAATACACAAAAAGTGATGGGAGGAATGCTTCTTTACACCACTGGCAATTGCTTTGGTAGTGTGTCAAGCCATTGTTTTTTGTACTCACTGGGTTCTCTTAGACGGAGGACCACCTTATGTAAAACCGTACTAACCATGTTCCTCATTGAAACAGTCCATGACGAACTGCTAGGTGTGAAGAGAACACAAGCAACCCTTGGCCAGTTTTGGCCCTCACTAGGCCTCATTAGTGAGGTGTAGCTTGGATTCTGCTTGAAGTAGCTTGGAGAAAGAAATCCATATCTAGGAATACCGTTGGATGCTTGAGAGCACCCAGTCTGGCAGTTCAGGCAGAATCGTACCTACAGGAGCAGTATTAAGACTGATTTACTTATTACAGATCTCTGGCTAGAGTATCAAAGTGGGAGAAAAATAGCAGACTGGGATGCTACCTCAGCAAACACCAGTGGCTGACACTATTTCAAGCTTTCCTTTCATCATTTTTTGGTTTTTGCACACCTACAGTAAGAGCACTGACATTATTTGATTAAGGTTGGAAAATGTATTGGACTGTGGGTATTATGCAGCCATCTTGCCTTCAAATCGCATCTATTAATTTTTTGTATATGAACCCATTTTTACCATTTACTTAAAATGGAAGGAGATGACCTGTGCTCAGGCAGCACAATGCCAGGGCTGCACCAGAGTCAAGAATGACACACTAACAGGCACAAAGTGATTGGCAACTGTTTAATGCTCCCTGCCCCACCAGTCCTTTTTAATATAGTTTGAGACGCTGGAATAGTGAAAATGAAAGGAGAAAAGGACTTGTGGAAGTGCCAAAGGGACAGCATTCAGTGCCATCAGTGCTCATAACCCCGCCGGGCAAAGGAGCCTCATGCAGAGAGAATTTCAAATGAAGTCACCCGATAAACTAATTATCTGAGCACAGGACATCTGCTTGGTTACTGACAGTCACACTAACAGCGGCAAAAATGCTGTATCTCCCCCTGCCAAGTTTAAATGTGCTACATGCCTCTGAACTTTTAACTATTTCCTGGGCCAGTTGTGCTTGGAGGAGAATGGAAAACCCAATATTCGAACATTCTGGCCCTCATTACAACCCTGGCGGTCGGTGTTAAAGTGGCGGTAATAGGCCGGTGGTTAAAAAAATTGAATCACGACCATGGAAACCGACAACACAGATATCCACTTTAACACTGCGACCGCCATGGCGGTAGCAACAAACACCGCGGCGGTCACCGCCAACAGACAGGCGGGAGACAATGTACCGCCCACACTATTACAAGGCACCAATCCGCCAGCTTTTCCGGGGCGGTACCAATGCCGTCAAAAGCACGGCGAAACAGTACACAGAAGGGAAACCACTCACCTCTCGACACTCAACGAAGAACCAGGACGCCATGGAGCCCGAGTTACAGGTCCTGCCCATGTTGCTGTATCTATTAAAACACCACGAAGTTGAAAGAAGGTGGCTGCGATGATGAAGGTGAGTACTGCACCTAACACACAGGGGAGGGGAGGAGGCAAAAGAGAGTGACACACATGCAAAACGCAACACCCCTACCCCCCACCCACAACAACACACACATATCTAAAAATATCACAGATACACCCCGTCACCCCCTGGAAGAGCGCAAGGACAAAACAAAATGAGTTTAACTAGTGTAACATTCGAACATTCAGATATAGCAATATATTTTCAAAAAATAAGTATATACAAATATTTACAGCAAGTACACAAGTCTGTACACTGTCCCATGAAATGTCCGTGGACCAGTGATCCCAAAAAAGCATGGGCGAAGCCCACACATGACACCTGCCTCAAAACGGAGAGAACACTGCAGGGGCATCAGGTCTAAAAAAACAACAGGCCCCTCAGGGGGAGAGGGGGCACCTCAGCCGGATGATGGTACGATGCCACTGCTCCTCGAGGGGGCTCCATGCCCACTGCTTGGTCCTGCGGAGTGCAAAGCCACAGTCTCTGAAGTAGGTGGTTTGCCCACTGCTTGGTCCTGGGGAGTGCAAAGCCACAGTCTTTCAAGTGGGTGGTTTGCCCACTGCTTGGTCCTGGGGAGTGCAAGGCCACAGTCTCTCAAGTGGGTGGTTTTCCCACTGCTTGGTCATGGGGAGTGCAAGGCCACAGTTTTCCAAGTGAATGGCTTCTTCCACTGGTCCTGGAGGGGGCTTTGTGCCCAGTGTGCTTCATCCTGCCAAGGATAGGGTGAGTGGATGTTTTTCTCCACTGGTTCCGGGGTGTGCTTTGTGCCCAGAGTGCTTCATCCTGCCAAGGATAAGGTGAGTGGATGCCTTTCTCCACTGGTTCTGGAGGGGGCTTTGTGCCCAGAGTGCTTTATCCTGCAGAGGACTGGGTTATTGGATGCTTTACTCCACTGGTTCTGGAGGGCGCTTTGTGCCCAGAGTGCTTCATCCTGCCAAGGACTGGGTTAGTGGATGCTTTTCTCCACTGGTTCTGGAGGGGACTTTGTGCCCAGTGATGCTGCTCCTGGGGTGTGGCAGTTGACTTCATCTCACCTGGGTGTCACAGCCATGCAATGTAACTGGAACAGGTAGCATGATACTCCATGGAGACAGAGCCACACTCCATCCTGCGGCGAATTAGGCTGCCAATTGCTGGTTCATATCAGTGCTGGTGTCTCAAGTGGCGTGTCCAGGGTCCAGGACGTCACCTGCAGACTCTGAGGGCTGCACACTGGGGTTACTGCTGATGTCCGACAGAGTGGCATCGACTGTGCACGTGTCAGTGCTGATGGTGGTGCAGGCGGCAGTGGCTGTGGCGGAGATGCTGCCAGTGCTGGCCGTGGTGCAAGTGACTGTTGCAGTGGATGGAGACACCATACCGTCTCCGGGAGCCTCGGATGGCTGATCCTGGGGGAGGATGCTGCCGATTGACATTGCGGCAGCGGCGGTGCAGGTGGCAGTGCAGGTGGCGGTGCAGGTGGCGGTCGGAGCGGCAGTGGTGACTGTGGTGCATGTGGCTGCCATCCCTGATGATTTGGTGGTCACCAGCCCCTCACCAGGTGACATTGTGCCCAGAGGTGATGTGCCCTTTGGCTTGTGGCCCTTCCCCATCTTGACAGTCGCTGCAGGAATGTTGACACTGTCCACTCAGTGTTTGTGCGAGGCCTTGCTGGGTGGGTAGTGTGACTGTCCCCTGCTGGAAGCCGGCCCCTTTTTGACTTTTGCAGGTGGTTGCATAGGGTGGTCCTTCTTTTCTGTCGGTGGCACACTGGCAGTTCTGATGGGTGCCCCCTTAGACCGTACTGGAGTAGCACAGACCACAGCGGATGCAGATGTGGTGGATGAGGTGCTGGGCTGGGATCTAGACATCCTGGCCCTAGGGGAAGGACGGTGGGGGGGGTTGTAGGGAAGAGGTCAAAGTTAGCTGGGAAAAGATTTTTAGACACATTGGGATGGGAAGAAGGAGGGGGTTTGGGAGTGGCGGAAGAGGTAGTGGTTGTACGAGGCTTATGTCTGCTGAGTTTGGGTAAAGGTGCATGGGTTGGAGGCTGTGGTGAGGTGGATGGCTGTTGAGTGGGTGTGTGCCTGCATTTGTGTACTTTGGGAGGAGGGCTTACAGACACACTGGGAGAGGACACAGGGGACTTGCGAATGGTAGTGGTGGTGGTGATTGCACAGAGGTGTGTAGTGATGGGCGTGCTGGTGATGGAGGTAGTGGCTGAGGATGTTGAGTATGTAGGTGTGAGTGGAGACGAGACTGGGAGGGAGGTGGAGGACGTGGAGGAGGGGGACACAGTGGAGGCAGTGGATGTTGGTGTGTCTGCATGGGTATGGTGCTTGTGTGAGTGCGTGGTGCTTATGTTTTCCTGAGCCACTTTGTGTGTTGATGTGTGTGCATGCTGGTCTGATGGTGTGCTTGGGATAGGCTGAGGTAGAGGGGATTGGGTCTGGGTAGTGGAAATTGGAGGGGGGAGGCTGGACACAGGGACAATGGCTGCCATCAGTGCTGAGGCCAGAGCCTGAAATGCTCTCTGTTGGGCCGCCACGCCAGAATGAATGCCCTCCAGGTATGCATTTGTTTGCTGCAAATGCCTCTCGACACCCTGGATGGCATTCAGAATGGTTGACTGCCTAACAGTGAGGGATCTCAGGAGGTCAATAGCCTCCTCACTGAGGGCAGCAGGGCTGACTGGGGCAGGGCATGAGGTACCTGGGGCAAAGGATATGTCCACCCTCCTGGGTGAGGGGGCATGGGAAACACGCTGAGGGGCTGCTGGGAGGGCGGTGCTGGTAGGGGGGGTGGTAGCTGTACCTGTTGTTGCAGTGGGCAAAGAGGTGCCCACCGCCACAAGGGAGCTCCCATCAGAGGAGGAGTCGCTGTTGCTGGTGTCCCCTCCTGTCCCCGTCGTGGAGCTAATGCACTCAAGGACAGGGTGACAAAACAAGAAGGGGGGATGACAGAGGAGACAAATGGTCAATGCCAGCAACAACACTACCGTTGGCGGACACAACACACAGGGAGCAGCCCTATGCACTAGGTCATGCGCTAGCAGTTAGTAGGAAAATCACCTGCCCATGGGGTACTATGCCAAACACCATTTGCTTCACACCTGGAACCCACAGGAGCCTGACTAGTTGTAGATGCCCACTAACACTATTGGGGTTGAGTGCCTCAGAGCCTGCCTAACAAGGGACTTACACTACCAAGTTCACCCTGGCCTAGGGGAACCCACAGCACACATCCCCCACCCAGACACTTTTTAAAGCGCGCAGAGTCAACTGAATGACACTGTACTCACCCCCTTGTGGCTGCTGTGATGCCCTCAAGCATCCATCCAACTCCGGATATGCCACCGCCAGGATCTGAAATATCAGGGGGGTCATGGTGCGACGGGCACCCCTTCCACGTTGGGAGGCCAGCCCCAGCTGGGCCTTCGCCATCTTCTTGCTCCAGCCGCGCAGGTCCTCCCATCTCTTGCGGCAGTAGGTGCTCCGTCTTTGATAGACCCCCAGGGTCCACACTTCCTTGGTAAAGGCATGCCAAATACCCTTCTTCTGGTGGGCACTGACCTAGAGGAAAGGTACAGGATGAAAGGAAATTACTCTCCTGCCCGGGCCGTCATACTCATTGCCCACCAGTTCCCACCCATGCTCTAAAGAACATATACTCACCATCCACACATGCAGGCCTCAGACCTCCCACATGTATCTTCCATCCACACCACTCCAAAAAGACATTGCCCACGCATCATGCTCACAGTGTACTCACCTGTCTGGAGGACCGTAGAGTACCATGTACTGGGGAGGACCCCATCCACCAGTTTGTTCAACTCATCCAAGGTGAAGGCAGGGGCCCTTTCCCAAGACACCTGAGCCATTGTCACATCCAAACTGAGGTCACAGCAGCACTTACAGTATAGGTCCTCTCCTGTTGAAGGTCAGGTATCAAGTGAGTGAAGAGATAGAAAATGGCAGTCACGTCTGCGGTGGTGTGTACCGTCACTGCCGGCGGACATCACATTGGCTCCTGGAACCCATAGGGCCCAATGATAACCAATGCTAAATTGTGCTGCGGTCTTTGACCGCCTACTGCAAAGCTGCACAATGCCAGCGCAGTTACCTCATTTCCCCTTGTCCCTCCTTACAGGTCAGGCAGCCGCCATTTCAGCGGGACACATGGCATGCCACCTAACTACGTCACAGCACTATTTGGCAGATATACGGACAAACAACGCCACACACGGATTTACTCACATTACTAAAAAAACACACTTGTGCAAACTATGTGGTACATGACCCTCTGCTCACCATTCTCCTCCATAGGGCACGTCCGCTGGGGCAGATGATGAGATGGCGTCATCCTCCCGTGTACAGACCCCTGGTGGACCTGTCGACAATGGAAGACAGACACATCATAATCACCTACAGACTTGATCTTTCCACGATCCAAGAACTGTGTGCACAAATGGCGGCAGACCTGACGTCAGCTATCCACCATCCCACAGAAATACCCCCTCTAGTGCAGGTCCTGTCAGTGCTCCATTTCCTGGCAAGTGGCTCCTTTCAAACTACAGAGGCCATGGCATCAGGGATGTCACAGCCAATGTTTTCTAACGTGTTGACCAGAGTGTTGTCAGCCCTGCTGAAACACATGTGCAGCTACATTGTTTTCCCCCAGGTGGAGGATTTGCCCACAGTGAAGGCTGACTTTTATGCCCTGGGACATATCTCCAACATCATTGGTGCCATTGATGGTACACATGTGGCATTTGTCCCCCCCCGCAGAAATGAACAAGTGTACAGAAATCGAAAAAGCTACCATTATATGAATGTGTAGATGGTGTGTTTGGCAGACCAGTACA
Source organism: Pleurodeles waltl (assembly GCF_031143425.1). NCBI lineage: Eukaryota > Metazoa > Chordata > Amphibia > Caudata > Salamandridae > Pleurodeles > Pleurodeles waltl. Next base: position 734,304,225 of record NC_090447.1, on the reverse strand, counting down.
TCTCTCATGTGAATGCCAAGTATTCTGGCTCTGTACATGACGCTTACATTTTGAGGAATAGCAGTATCCCTTATGTGATGGGCCCACTTCAGAGGCACCGGGTGTGGCTAATAGGTGAGCCCAAGGTCCCCACACAGTATAAATAGGTGTCTGGGTATGTGGTAGTCCCTAAGGGTTAGTGTGTGTCTAACAGATATCCCTCAACATTTGCAGGTGAATCTGGTTACCCCAGCCTCTCATGGCTACTGACCCCAGTGAGGAATGCCAGGACAAGGGCAGAGGAACACTACAATGAGGCACATGGGTGAACTAGGCGTATTATTGGGAGGACGTTCAGCCTCCTGAATGCCAGATTCCGGTGCCTCCATCTAACAGGTGGCTCCCTATACTACTCACCGAAGGTGTGCCAGATAATCGTGGCATACTGCATGTTGCCAAACCTGGCATTGTGATGCCAGGTGCCTTTTCTGCAGGAGGATGGGCAGGATGATGGTCTTGTGGCAGCTGTGGAGCCTGTGGAAAGTGAGGAAAAGGAGGCAGAGGAAGAGGATATTGACAACTGAACTAACATCATCATGCAGTACTTCCAGTGACACACAGGTAAAAGACTGGCACTGCTCCTCTCATATCTGACTACTGTAAGACATTGTATAAGTCAGCCTCTTAACCTTTTTCTATGGACACTGACAGTTCACTTTGGCTTTCCATTTCACAGATCTGGGTACCTCATTCTGCCTTCTGCTCTATTTACTGCTGACCAACAATTGTCATACAATGGTATGAGCAAATGAACATTTACATTGATATTAGTGGATGATGTTGTAATTATGCATTTGTGAAAGAACAGACTGACTTAAGATTGCTTTGCGATTCAAGGGTGTTTATTTATGGGCTAATGTGTATAGAGGAATGTGGATGGGGCTGGGGTGATGGTAGAGGAAGGTCCATAGTAGAGTCCAGTCTCTTGGTATCACAGGTGCATTGTCCAAGGGGGCATAGGAAGGGGAGCAATATCAGTTCCAGGATTGACAGGGTGACAGAGTGGGACAGGAGGGTGACATTCAGGAGAGTCTTATTTTCTGGCAGGGGTCTTGGCAATGTTCTCTGTTTTCTGCCCAGATCGCAGGGACCGTTTGCGGGGTGGTTCTCCTTCTGCAGGGGGTGGGGTGCTGGTGGCCTGTTGGTCCTGTGGCGGGGCCTCCTGTCCACTAACGCCGGCAGACGTGGAAGGCTGTTTATCGGTTGGGCTGGTGTTAGGGGCCCGGTGGTATGCCAATGTCTCCCTCATGGTGTTGGCCATGTATGCCAGTACCCCTGCAATGGTGACCAAGGTGGTGTTAATGGACTTCAAGTCCTCTCTGATCCTCATGCACTGTCCCTCCTGCAGCCGCTGGGACTCCAGAAACGTGGCCAGTACCGTGCCCATGGTCTCCTGGGAATGGTGGTATGCTCCCATGATGTTTGAGAGTGCCTCGTGGAGAGTGGGTTCCCTTGGCCTGTCCTCTCCCTGTCGCACAGCAGTCCTCCCATCTTCCCTGTTGTCCTGTGCCTCCGTCCCCTGAACCGTGTGCCCACTGCCACTGACCCCAGGTCCCTGATTGTCTTAGGTTAGTGGGTTTGCCTGGGGTCCCTGTAGTGGTGGACACACTGCTGACTGACGTGTCCTGGGGACAGTGGCATGGGCCCTCTGGGTGGGTGCTGTGGTGGTGTTTCCTGAGGAACGAGGTTCTGTGGTGGCTTGGGACTGTGGCAGGGGAACCGACTGTCCAGAGGTCCCTGATGGTCCGGGCTGGTCATCTTGATCCAGGCATGCAGAGCTGCTGTCATTACTGTGGGACGCTTCTGTGGGGGGACTGGATATGGCTGGCACATCCTGTCTGGTGACATTGGGTACGGGTCCTGTTGGGGTGTAAATGCATTGTTATTTTATCTGTGTGTGCCATCTTGTGCAATGGGTGTGTTTCCCTCTATTACTGTGATTGCACTATCACCTTGTCCCTTGTGTGAGTGGTGATAGTGTGCCCTGGGTGAGTCTCTCTCTTGGACATGCTGTGGTGATAGGTGTCCCTGCAGGTCTGTGATGGGTGTCCATGCTTAGGTGTTGCATGCAGGGCTTGGTATTGGGATGGGAGGGTTGTGATGGTGGGGTATATATGAGGTGGTGGAGTGATGGGTGTGAGGGTAGAGGTAGGAGTTTGTGATGGCATACAGATAGGGTGGGAGATATATTAGTAAAGATTTGCCTTACCAGAGTCCAGTTCTCCTGCTACTCCTGCGAGGGTGGTCTGCCCACTGCCTGGTCCTGGGGAGTACAAGCCACAGGCTCTCTAGTTGATGGCGTCTCCACTGGTTCTGGATGGGGCTTTGTACCCAGTGTGCTTCATCCTGGCAAGGAGGGGGTGAGTGGATGGCTTCTTCCACTGGTACTGGAGGTGGCTTTGTGCCCAGTTTGCTTCATCCTGGCAAGGAGGGGGTGAGTGGATGTCTTCTTCCACTGGTTCTGGAGGGGACATTGTGCCTGTGATTCAGCACATGGGAGTGCAAGGTCACAGTCTCTCACCTGGGAGTCACACACACAGGATTTGCAGGGGCCAGGATGCACTACAGTCAATGGAGGCAGGACGACACACTGCCCACCGGCGGTGACAGCTGCTCAGTGGTGGCTGTGGTGGGGCTAGTGGTGGTGATGCCAGTGGTGGGGAGAGGCTCCTGCCCATCCCCTGCTGCCTCAGATGGCTGCCTACCGGGGCTGCTGGTGGTACTGGCAGTGGTGGGGGGAGGTTCCTGCCTGTCTCCTGCAGCCTCAGACGTTTGCCCATCGGGGCTGCTGCTGCTGGCACTTCTGCAGGCAGTGATGCTGATTGCGGTACTGGTGGGGGTGCTGGGCTCGGTAATGCCCGTGGTGGGGGGAGAATCCTGCCCTTCCCCTGCAGCCTCGGGTGGCTGCCCACTGGGGCTGCTGCTGCTGGCACTGCTGCAGGCAGTGATGCTGGTGGTGGTGCTGGTGGCGGTGCTGGTATCTGGAATGCCCGTGGTGGGGGGGCTCCAGCCCTTCCCCTGCAGCCTCAGACGGCTGCTGCCTGGGGCTGCTGCTGCTGGCAATGCTGCAGGCAGTGATGCTGGTGGTGGTGGTGGTGGGGGTGCTGGTGTCGGGAACGACTGTGGAGGGGGGAGGCTCCAGCCCTTCCCCTGCAGCCTCGCCGGCTGAACCGCCATGGTTGGTGGTGGGGGCTCTGATTCTGTCCCTGCACCAATCCTCCTGACCTTCATGCATGCAGGGGCAGGCCCCTTGCCCTTCCCAGCTTGTGGTGCCTCTTTGTCTTTCACCTTGGCAGCCGGTGGTGCCTCCTTGCCCTTGTCCTTCACAGCTGGTGGTGTCTCCTTGCCCTTGCCCTTCACAGCTTGTGGTTCCTCCTTGTCCTTTCCTTTGGCAGCTGGTGCAGGCACCCTGTCAGTGGTTATGGCTGGTTTCCTGGATCCTCTCCAACCTGCAGTAGATTCCGACACTACTGTGGCCGTGGACTGGGTGGCTGAGGTGCTAGCCTGTGTTCTGACCACCCTGGCCCGATGTGAAGGACGGGGGTAGGGAAGAGGTCAACGACAGAGAGGAAATGTTTCTTAGGGACACTGTCGTGGGAAGAGGGTGAAGGTCTGGGAGTGGACGAAGAGGGAGTGGTTGAAGGAGGTGTCAGTCTGCTGTGTTTGGGTGCAGGTGCATGGGCTGGATGCTGTTGAGCGGTGGATGGATGTTGGGTGTCTGAGTGCTTGCGTTTGTGTACTTTAGGAGGAGGGGGCACAGACACAGTGGGAGAGGCCACAGGGGATGTGTGCATGGATGCGGGGTGGTGACTGCCAGTGAGGGGTGTGTAGTGATGGGCGTGATGGTGATGGCAGTAGTGGATGAGGATATAGTGCATGCAGGTGTGAGTGGAGATGCTACTGGGAGGGTGGTGGACGAGGAGGAGGAGGGGGACACAGTGGAGGCAGTGGATGTTTGTGTGTCTGATTCTGGATGGTGTTTGTGTGAGTGCCTGTGGGATGATGTGTGGTGCTTGTGTTTGCCTGAGCCACTCCTGTATGTTGTCACGGGTGCATGCAGGGCTGAATGTGTGCTTGGGATAGGTTGGGATTCAGGGGAATGGGAATGGGTAGAGGAAGTTGGAGGGGGAGGCTAGAGACAGGGACAATGGCTGCCATCAGGGAGGAGGCCAGAGCATTTGTTTGCTGCAGATAAGCTGCCAGCCCCTGGATGGCATTCAGAATGGTTGACTGCCCAACAGAGATGGATCGCTGGAGGTCAATAGCCTCCTCACTCAGGACAGCAGGGCTAACTGGGGCAGGGCCTGAGGTGCCTGGGGCGAAAGAGATGCCCACCCTCCAGGGTGAACGGGCACAGGAACCTCGCTGAGGGGCTGCTGGGAGGGCGGTGCTGGTATGGGGTGGCGGCTGTACCTGTAGTTGGGGTGGCTACAGGTGTCCACCACCACCAGGGAGCTTCCATCAGAGGAGGTGCCACTGTCCAAACTATCCTCTCCTGTCTCTGCCGTGGAGCTCCCCTCTCCCTCCATCCCACTGGTGCCCCACCGTCAGTAGATTCGGCCTCCTGGGCCACGTGGGATGCAGCTCCCTACGTCGCTGGTGCTTCGGCTCCACCACCAGATGATGCTAATGCACATAAGGACAGGGTGACAAAACAAAAAGGAGGAGGGAGACAAAGGATACACTTGGTCAATGGCTGCACCAACACCACCGTTGGTGTACACAGCACACTCACACAAGGAACAGGCCTACGTACTATGCAATACACTACCAGTCACAATGCTAGTCACCAGCCCTAGGACAGGATTACCTAAGGCCAATAGCAGCATACCTGAGACCCACAGACCCCTGCCCAGTAGTGGATGCCTACTAGCTTGGTTGGAGGAATTTTACACCAGAACCCTGCCCGACATGGGACCTACCATGCAATGTCCGGCCTGGCCTAGGGGCACCCACAGGCCTACATCCTCTACCCAGAGACCACCCCACCACGCGCAACTTGTAGATTTGGAAACTGTACTCACCCCCTTGTGGCTGCTGTGATGCCCTCAAGCGCCCATCCACTTCCAGATAGGCCACCCCCAGTATGCGGAGCATCGTGGGGGTCAGGGTTCGACGGGCACCCCTTCCTCGTTGGGAGGCCATCCCCAGCTGGGCCTCCGCCGTCTTCCGTGCCCAGCGTCTCAGGTCCTCCCACTGTTTGCGACAGTGGGTGCTCTGCCTGCCGTAAACCCCCAGGGTCCGCACCTCCTTGGCGATGGCACGCCATATACCCTTTTTCTGATGGACGCTGACCTGCAGACAAATAAACATAGAAAAAGATATTAGCCATACCGTCCAGCCTCTTACACTCATGGTTCACCATATCCCTCACATCCCCTTATGCACAGACATTGACCACCATACATGCACCACGCTGCCCAGGACCCTTCCACCCCCCTTTTCCACAAGGCCCTCACACACAGCACTCCATGCATTCATGCCCCATGCATCGTGCTCACAGTGTACTCACCTGTTGGTCTGGGGGTAGGACCCCATCCACCAGTCTCTCCAACTTCACAGCAGTGAAGGCAGGGACCCTTTCCCCAGTGACTCGAGCCATGGTTGGTTCCAGACACAGGTCACAGCAGCACTTGCAGTGTGGGTCCTCTCCTGTTGAAGGTCAGGTAGCAAGTGAGAGAACAGTTAGAATATGGCGGTCACGTCCCCGGCTGTGCATACTGTCACCTCCGGCGTACATCACCATTGGCCACTGTAACCTATAGGGCCAAATGACAACCAATGAGGAGTTGCACAGCAGTACTCGACCGCCTCCCACACGGGCACACAACGTCAGCGGCATTACCTCATTTCCACCTGTCCATCCACACAGGATAGGTGGACGCCATTTCAGGGGGGGCAGGCCATGGCACCTAACTGCATCACAGTACACATAGGCACCATTTGGGCCTATCCAACAACATACTGTTTCAGTCACAACATGCAATGCAGTGTACAGTTTGGTAATGTGGAATACTGACCAGCTGCTCCCCGTTTTGCCCCCTAGATTTCAACCGCTGCAGATGAATAGGAGATGGAGACATCCCCCTGTGTACAGACCCCTGGTGGACTTGGCAACTATGGAGGACAGGCACACTACCTCGCCTACAGACTTGACAGGGCCACAATCCAAGAGCTGTGTGCCCAATTGGAGCCTGACCTGATATCTGCTATCCGTCACCCCACTGGGATCCCCCCTCTTGTGCAGGTGCTATCTGTGCTCCATTTCTTGGCAACTGGTTCTTTCCAAGTGACAGTGGGCTTGGCAGCAGGAATGTCACAGCCAATGTTCTCAATAGTGCTGACCAGAGTGAAGTCTGCCCTAATGAAACACATGTGCAGCAACATTGTTTTCCCCCAGGGTGGAGGATTTGGCCACAGTGAAAGCTTACTTCTATGCAATGGGATATATCCCCAATATTATTGGGGCAATTGATGGTACTCATATTGCCTTTGCCCCCCCACCCAGAAAAATGAACAGGTGTTCAGAAATTGAAAACGCTTTCACTCGATGAATGTTCAGATAGTGTACCTGGCGGACCAGTACATCTCCCATGTCAATGCAGCATCCCATATGAGATGGCTCAACTCCAGAGGCACCGGGTGTGGCTAATAGGTGAGCCCATGGTTCCCACCCAGTATATGGTGGTGTCATGGTATGGGGTTGACCCTAAGGGTTAGTGTTTGGCTAACAGGTATTCCTCGATAGTTGCAGGTGACTTTGGTTACCCCAAACTCTCATGGCTACTGACCCCTGTGAGGAATCCCAGAACAAGGGCAGAGGAACATTACAATGAGGCACATGGGCGAACAAGAAGGATTATAGAGAGGACATTCGGCCTCCTGAAGGCCATGTTTCAGTGCCTCCATCTGACAGGTGGTTCCCTGTGCTACTCAACCAAGAAGGTCTGCCAGATCATTGTGGCATGGTGTATGTTGCCCAACCTTGCCTTGCATCGCCAGGTGCCTTTTCTGCAGGAGGAGGAGGCTGGAGGTGGCTGTGTGGCAGCAGTGGACCCTGTGGACAGTGACGAAGAGGAGGCAGAGGATGAGGATGAGGATAACAGAACAGCAATCATACGACAGTACTTCCATTGACACACAGGTAAACACTGTAACTTCACCTTCCATTGACAGTTGTGTATTGGATATTGTCACTGGCAGGCTGATTTTCCCACTACTATGGCCACTTACTGTACCCTTTTTCATGTCTATTTTCAGGTATCTGAGCCCCACTCTGGCTCCTGGTATGTTGACTGCAGCCAACTACAGTTCATACCTATGTATACATTACTGTACAGTTGAATTGCAATATTTTCAGCTTGTTCAATGAATACATAGTTCAATCAATTGACAGACTCAATAAGTGGAGGGAGTATTGCAATGGGCTGCGGTGGTGGTCCAGGGTAAATGTCCAGTCTAGTTGTATCACAGGTGCATTGTCCAAGGGGGCATAGAAGTGGAGAAATGGCAGTTCAAGGAGGACAGGGTGACTGAGTGGAACACAAGGGTGACAATCATGAGAGTCTTAATTCCTGGCGGGGTCTTCGCAATATTCTCTGGCTTCTGCCTGGATTGCAGGGACCATTTGCGGGGGAGGGGTGCTGATGGCCTGTTGTTCCTGTGGCGGGGCCTCCAGTCCACTGGCATCAGCGGAGGTGGAAGGCTGTTCATCAGTGTGGCTAGTGTCAGGGGTTGGCCATGTCTGCCAGGACCCCTGCAATGGTGCCCGGGGTGGTGTGGATGTCCCTCAGGTCCTCCCTGAACCCCAGGTGTTGTCCCTCCTGCAGCCTCTGGATCTCCTGCAACTTGGCCAGTATCTGGCCCATCGTCTCCTGGGAATGGTGGTATGCTTCCAGGATGTTGGTGAGTGCCTCATGGAGAGTCGGTTCCCTGGGCCTGTCCTCCACCTGTCGCACAGCAGTCCTCCCAGCTTCCCTGTTGTCCTGTGCCTCTGTCCCCTGAACCGTGTGCCTGCTGCCACTGACCCCAGGTCCCTGATCGTTCTGTGTTTGTGGGGTGGCCTGGGGTCCCTGTAGTGGTGAACACACTGCTGATTGACGTGTCCTGGAGACTGTGGTATGGGCCTGCTGGGTGGGTGCTGTGGTGGTATTTCCTGAGGGGGGAGGCTCTGTGGTGGTATGGGACTGTGCCTGGGTATCCAACTGTCCGAAGGTCCCTAATAGGCCAGGTTGGTCATCCAGATCCAGGCGTGCAGGGGTGCTGTCATCACTGTGAGCCTCTTCTGTGGGGGGGACTGGATGTTGCTAGCAACTCCTCTCCGGTGACGTTGGATGGGGGACCTGTGGGGATGTAAATTTAGTGTTATTGTTTCTGCGTGTGCCATCTTGTGCATGGGTGTGTTGCCCTGTATGGTTGTTATTGCCCTGGCAGCTTAGGCTTGTGTGAGTGGTGATTTGGTGGGCTAGGTGATTGTCTCAAGTGTGCATACTTTGGTGATTGGTGTCCATGCAGGTCTGTGATGGGGGTCCACATTGGTGTTGCATACAGGGCTTGGTTGTGGGAGGGGTGGGTTGTGATGGTGGGGTGTGTGGGAGATGGTGGAGTGATGGAAGTGAGGGTGGGATTATGTGATGGCATTCAGGTAGGGTGGTGGAAGTAGTAAATATTTGACTTACGAGAGTCCAGTCCTCCTGCTACTCCTGCCAGGGCCCTCAGGATGCATGATTGCCAAGACTTGCTTGTTGTGGGGGAGGAGGTGGGGGTCCACCGCCAGTCCTCTGTACTGCTATCTAGTGTCTTGCTACCACGGAATGCGCCTTCCCCTGTAGGTCGCTCACCTCTTCCTGATGTCATCCCTTGTTCTGGGGTGCTGTCCCACGGCGTTGACCGTGTCCATGATCCTCCGCCATAGCTTCATCTTCCTGGCAATGGATGTCTGCTGCATCTGTGATCCGAATAGCTGTGGCTCTGCCATTATGATTTCCTCCACCATGACCCTTAGCTCCTCCTCTGAGAACATGAGGTGTCTTTGTGGTGCCAGGGGTGTAGTGTGAGTGGTGTGTGTGAGGGTATGTGGGGTGAGGTGTTGTGGTGTGTGTGCTTTAAGGTACGTGTATGGTGTATGGGTGATGGTGTTTTGTGTCTCTGGTTCTGTGGGTGCTGTTGGTCTGTCTCTCTCATTTGGCAATATTTTTGAGTTGTAAGGGGTTGTGGGTAGTGTGGGAGTGTGCTTTATAGTGGTTTGGTTGTGTGGGTGTGGTGTTTGTATGTGTGTCAGGTGTGTGTATTTTGAATTGTCCATTGTAGTGTTTTTTTATTTGTGTGTGTGTATTTTAGCGCCGCGGTATGTACCACCAATGGTTTACCGCGGTTGAATGTCCGCTGCAGTGATTCGTGGGTCGTAATGCTGTGGGCGTAGTTCTGTTGGCGTAAAGGTGTGGGTTTTGGTACTGCCAGTTTATCACTGACCTTTGGGCTGGCGGACTTGTGTGTGTGGCTGTATAGTGACGTATTGCTATGTTCTGTCATAATATGGGTAGCAGTAAACCGCCGTGGTATGTTGCCGGCAGTCGGGATGGCAGGAAGCGGGAGTTACCGCCAATGTCATAATGAGGGCCTAAATTTAATTCAGACAATATTCTGACAGCAGTTTACCGGCATCAAAACTTTCAGTGCACCTTTAGTGGCATATTTATACTCTGTTTTCACTGAATTAGCGTCAATTTTTTTTAATGCTAATTCAGCGCAAACTCAACGCCATATTTATATTTTGAGGCTAGACCCGTCTAGTGTCAAAATATTGGTGTTAACATCATTTTTCAGATGCGTGAAACCTCAGTGTGTCAAAGAGATGCAAGGTATGTGTTCCTGTCCCAAAAATGACTCAAACACCCTAGCGCCATATTTAACCACACGGGCAAAAAAGATGCTCGGGTGGGAGGCAGACCCAAAAAATGACGTTAACACAGATTTGCGTCAAAATGTAACACCTGGGTAAGGGCAGGCGTTAAAAAAAGGCAAACACACCGCTACTTAAGGAAAACACACAGAAGCAACATTACAACCCATAGGAGAAGATCGAGGTGATGCTGATACAGCTTGCTAGACGGCGCAGAGGACAGCAACCACACCAGCAATCACCAGCATGACAAAGCGGGCCACAAAGGCAACGCAGAAGGCAGGAGAGGATCTTCAGAACCAGGACAACCTTCCTTGGCCTCAGGAACCTGGACATAATTAGACCTTATAGACTCAACCGACACCTGCTGCACCACATTGAGCCACAAATTGCAGCCAGCCTGCAGACCCCACACAATATACCACCTATAACAAAGCTACTCGCTGTCTTGCACATACTGGCAAGTGTCTCATTCCAAACAACAGTTGCACTGGTTGCTGGTGTCTCACAGCCATCGTTCTCTGCATTCCTGCCAAAGGTGTTAGACGCCATCATCTCCCTGATACCCCACCACATCAGATTCCCCAACATCAAGCGAAAGCAGCAGGAGAACAAACAGGGGTTCTAAAAAATCCATGGCTTCCCGCATGTGCTCAGTGGAATTGACTGCACCCATGTCCGGCTCGTACCACCTGCAGCAACAGAGCACTTATACCAGAATTGCAAGCACATGCATTCCATTAAAGTGAAGGGCATAGTGGACCACCGCAGATTATTCATAAACATTTTGACCAAGTATCCTGGGAGTGTCCATGATGCCTACATATTCCGGCACAGTATGATCAATGAACAATTCCAGGTTGGACAATTTGGAAATGGCCTACTTGTGGGTAAGTCTGCAAATCTAGTAATGTACACACAACAACCCAACCCTGTTGGACACATGACATATACCACTACAGAACCATATGGCCAGGGTTACACACATGTGCAGGTGATAACAAATATGCACCATGCTGCAGTACAGCACAATCAGTGCACAACACCAATACATACACCCACATGTACGTAACCCACCCACAACTTGACAGGCACACCACAGGAAGGACAGGTGCAGACATGTACCCTTTGAAAACAGAAGAACTACAAAGACCACCAAAAGTGCCCTTCGGTTGCCCACTATGCACACATCACACACACTACTCCAAACAAACAATATCACAGACACATCAAAGGCATGCACCAACAACCATTTCATGGGGGTTACACCGCCATGCAAAGGCTGGAGGAAATTTGGAAATATACCTGGAAGGTATTGTTGAACTTATCACTGGTCTGTTGTCACAGGACAGATGCCATAGCCAGTCTGTCAGCTTCTGGTAACCTGCCATGTCCGGGCCATTGACCCATGGGGCTTACACATTGACAACAGTTGCCGCTACCACCTGTGCTGTAGGGGGTGAACAATTACACAGTGGCAGTCAGGTGCCCCTTGGATTGATGCACATGAAATATGAACATACCTCAGGCCCTAAAGTACAACTCCTCTGAATTGGCAATGTCCATTGACACATTTACCATCAGGCACTGTCACATACAGAATGATGTACACATTATAAATTTCATACCCATATTGGCCACCCCTGGGTTTAACCTTGTGCTTTTGTCACATGAGCTGTACTGTCACCATGCTGCACTCACATATCATAGTGCAAGGAAGGCTGTATTGAGGGGTAGGACATAGGTGTTTAGTGAGGTAAACAACTTACACCGACAGGAGTTGAAACAGTACTCTGACAGGTCCATGAGTGCTATGAAACGTAGCAAACAAACACAAATGACAACATGAGGAGACATCTAAGGCAACAAGAGCACAGTGTTGCGAATATGCCATCCCTCGGGTGGTGCAAGGTCTCAGCACACCATGGGTGTATGTGAAATATATAAGACTGGGACAGGTGAAAATTGCCATGTGTGCTGCTGTGGCATAAGCACAGCAACACACATTGCAAGGCCTCACCCTGCAAATGGATGCAAAGAGAGAGTAAAACAAAATAAGAGGCCGTCAAGACAAAATAAGGATAGACAATACACTCAGAAGATATGATGCAGCCAATAGCGGCAACCGGGCTTCTATTCATGTGACATGCAGGTTGGGCATAGGGCTGTAGACTGCAGCTATGATGTACTGGAACAATCCATTGGAATTAATGGGCGCATCATAGGCCCCTAACGCCACTGGAGCGTCACTTTCAGTGATGCTTCTGTGGCGCTAAGCACTGTGCTGTATTGACAAGGTCATGTTAAGCCACTTTTTTGGTATTATGTCACCTTGTTAATACGCGGCCACCTGATCATGACTGTGCGTGGAAGGTGGTGGAATGGGTGATGCTGTGGGCGTGCCACAGCGACACACATTAAATTTTGGTGCTGCCTCAAGTAAATGGAATATTGTAAATTTGAGGTAGGGCCAAACCTATTATACCAGCCCCAGGGGTGGCATTAGCAGGGTGCAACGAGAAGGAATACATGTGTACCTCCTTTATTTCAGATTTTCCAATGTGTGCTGCATTCTGCAGCATAGATAGGTAGAGCAAAATGCCAGAAATTATTGTTTATGAGCGTGAAGGTGTTCCTTCATGCACATAAACAATCACATGAAAATGACAATTTGGCTTTTCTGAGTGTGCTGCATTCTACATCTCACACAGAATTGCCAAAGCGCTGTTGGTGATTGTTAATGTGCATGAAGGGACACTTTCACACACATAAACATTCACAACCCTCAACACATACATCCTTGCACAACAGCTGAATCTTGTACCAGCATTGTGGACAACACATGGGTGCCTCGTATTCACTTACATACAATGCTTTCTTTTGTCTCCAAAGTGAAGCAGTGTGGTGCTGATTATTATTGCACAGCACATTGCTGCACCACATTTACGTCAACATGGGTCTATTATGACAATGATCTTCAAATATCAAGTCAGTGACGTGACTTGTCAACTGCCACAACACAGATAGACTGATTTTACACCATCTCATTGCAGAGGGTGATGGCTCCTCTGTGGATTTGCCTGTCCTGAAGAACCCTGATGACCTGGATGCCCAGCTGGCAACTATCAGCCAAGAGACTCTCCAAGAAGTCCTTGTGAACATGCAGACACCACCTCCAGTCGCAAGGAGGAGCACTGAATTCGCAGACATCCCACAGGCCCCACTTAGCACCCCAAGAGTACAGCCTGCCAGCACCGACACAGCAGAGGACTGCGAGGACATTGGCACCAGCTTTGAGAGGATAGTGGTAGGAGTCCAGTGGGAGCTGGCTAAGGAGGTGCAGGCAGGGATGCAAACAATGGAAGCCAGCCTTGAGGGGATGCAGACGTGCATGGTCACTGCAACAGAACAGACTGCAGACAATTAACGCACACACTCCCCAATGCATGGAGTCCAGGAGCGTCTGAGGGACATAGCTGCTGCCATGAGGGAGAGGCCACAACAACTGCCCTCCCAAACTGGCAGCAGTGTGCCTGAGGACAATAAGGACTCCATGCACCTGGAATTGGTCTCCCTCAGGGCAGGCATGACTGCCTACCACAGGGATATTGCAGCTATACTTAAAAACCAGCAGCACCTCCTTGCTGCAGTGATGCCATATGTTGTGCCACAGGTGGCAGCTGCTGGGAATTGGGAGTCCACATCTGCAACCACTAAGGTGTGTGTGGCCCCCTCTACCTTCTCACTACCACCATCAAGTGTAGAGGAGGCACCACACACATCAGAGGATGAAGATGTGGAACAGATCATCTTCACCCGTAGGAGCTCCTGGTAGCACCAGCCCATGCCACATAGGCAGTGTTTACCTTTGTCCTGTGCTTGACATCATGCCAGAGTTGGCCCTCTGACAGATATGCACTCCTCCTCAACACACTGTTGACCTTTCTGCTGTTGACTGCTATTGCCCCTAACTTTCCATTTGGCAATTCATGTTCTCCTGCACTGAAAGACACTTTATCCTAGCATGTCCCGTGACATGTCCCTCAACCCTGGACTTGTGTAGTGTCCCAATTGGATGGATTCCACAAATGGGGTCACAGAACTGGGCATTGTATAGCACTGTTACACTTGTAAATAAACACCACCTACATAACTAGCATGTTTATATGTGCTGTGACACTTCTACTATGCCTACTGTTTGTGATGTGTGAAACATGTCTCAAGTCACAGAGTGTCAGTAGACGAGTGCATGAATATTTGGGCACATATCTATGCACATGGTACCTACATGTTGTACGTTGATGTTGGCCTCATCCCCTACAAGCAAATCAATGATTATGTGATACATGTAGAACACATGTATGCTACACCCACTACATACTGCAAGAATGGGTGTGAAACAGTAATCAGGCAAGATCGTCAGCTGGGAGTACCAGTGGAACACATTGGTGTGAAACAGCAGGACTCAAACTCATTCATTATTGCCACTGCTCAGTTGAGCAGGATAGGAATGATATGTAGGCTGTTGTAATATGTCCCACATTGCCCAACATTCCAAAACAAAACCCATACAATGTCAGCTGTGCTATACATGGTCAACTTAGTCAGCTTGAGTGGAGGGAACACTGGATAGTAGGTGTACAGGTAGGTAGATGTGTCGTAGCTGCCAATGTGACAGCTCAGTCGTAAGGAGGTGTTGAACATGTCAAGAGAGGGTTTTGGATGCAGGACGGAGTCTCCAGGATAACGCACAATTTGCATTGTACACCCATGGGAAGATCCTTAGACCCAAGCATATGACGCATGAAGTAAGGGAGTACCCAATAATTTTGATCATGATAATCAAATCAATAAAACAACACCTATCCTAATCTCACCTATCCTAACTATACATAACCCACAACAGACCCTAACTACTCTATGCTACACTTACCCGACACACTCTAAACATCCGCCCCAACCACCCTTATATCACAGGACACATGCAGGACAACATACACTAAACTACACATTTACTAACTATGCCTAAACAAATATATTTTTTTACATATATATATATATATATTTTTTTTTTATAAACATATGAAAGCCCCAACATCACCTCCCACCCACCAACCCAGCCACATAGTAAAACATTAAGATTAGAAAACCCACCCCAAACCTACTTATCCTAACTAACCCACTAGCCTATAATAACCTACAACTAACCCCCTAGTTCCCACAAAAAAAAACTAGAAAAAGAGGAGGGAGAGGAGTTAGCTTGGGAGGAGTGACATAATGCCATTCAGAGGTTGGCCCCTTTCAGTATTTTCTTTATATTCTTGAGGGCCGTGCTGTTCTTGGCCACCTCCTTCTCAATGGAGTCCAACTTTCGGAGGACCTGTTGTACCTTGTACATCGCTCTGAATATCTGTAATGGCACTCATGTCCATGGCAGCAGATGTGGTTGACTGTGTGATGGTACTTGTGGGTGCAGCAGCTGGAGCAATATTCATGTTATCAGCCATGGGCCCCTGCACAGCTGTGGTACTTGGTCCGGCTTGTGTGGGCAGTGTGGGGCCCCAACGTGTGACTCATACTGCCAAGTGCAATGGGTACACTGCACTGGCAGTCTTACCACCACTGGGCTTGCCTATGCACCATCCCCCGCCCATTGATGTGGTTATTAAACGTCATTATGTGACAGCCATACTCCATGTGTTGTATGTGTGTGTTTATTTCCCCATTCCCATGTGTCTGACATGGTTGTGTCCAAATAGTTGCTGGCTCAGCCTGTGACTGTTGTGACCTACTGTCTGCTATCTGTGGTACATATTTTCTGTAGTGGCACGTTTCAGTTCAGCATCAAGATGTGTGGTTGAACACAACTTCAGTTTAGTTGGTCTGGGTAGTGGCATGTTACCAAAAATACTAGTCCAGCCTGCTATTCCTCCAGCACCTGTTGCGTTAATTATTCCATGCACCCAGGGAACACCCTGACTGAGTGATGTAGGGATGGCTGCATCATGTGTATGTTTTGTCTAAGTGTGGTGGTGCTATTGGCACATGCCTAGGTACTGTTAGGACAATTGCAATGACTAGCATGCTGTGAGATGCGGCACACATGCGTTTGGGCAATGAGGTAAGGCTATTGCAAAATGGTACAGCAAGAGACACCACTATGTAGTTACCCCAGGAATTGTGTTGACTGACAACCTGGTCCCTGAGGTCTTGGTCCTATTACGTTGATGTGACTACATGCAAGGGATATTGTGATGTCACAATCAGTGGCACAGTGATTATGTATGCCATCCATCCCATGTGCTGCATTTATACATGGGGGTATCTAGGCCTGGTGTTCTTAATATGTCCAGGTTGTGTATGTTTCAATGGTGTATGGCACTCCCAAGGCGTAGGTACATGGGTAAGCTTACGTTGGCATGGTGCAACTTGCTTAGTGTGCATTGTATCCCTCTGCGCTCTTTTGACATACATTGTGTGAGTCCTATGTGCCTCCCCCTTCTTGCACTTGGCATTTATACATATATTTCCCCCATGCAACTTACCCTGCATTTGTGGTGTTTCCTGGTATTCTGCGCTGTCCTGTCCTTGTATCCCTGTGACGATTTCTTCTGGGATGACCGCTGCAATCATCTCCTCCATCTCATCCATGTACTCTTGCGGTGCTGCACTCCCATGTCCTGTTTGCAGTGCTGCCTTCCTGTTCTATGCCATTTTTAATTTGGTCCTTCTCTTGCAGTCATGCCAGTGTTTCTTGCACGCAGTCACAGTTCTCCTAACCTCTGCAACACAGTTGATCTTATCCACAATCTGCTGCCAAATTGCCTCTCTCCTTCCAATTGGCAATTTAGTGGTGACGAAGATTTGATCTTGATGCTCCGTCACCTCTTCACATGTCATAAACCGGACTAGAGTCATTTTATCTCCATTAACATAATTTTGCCTTACGACATGGCACAATGGTTAACGTGGGAAAAATTACTCTAAACATTTTTTAGCGCCACCCAATGTCAAAGTATAAATTTAAAGCCCGAGTGGCGTTAAAAAATGGTGACAGTCAGCGCTAACCTTTTTGACGTAAAACTGCTTTAGTGCAGTTTTGCGTCAAAAAGTATAAATCAGGGCCCAAGTTTCCCCTTTGTCCATTAAGTGTTTGTGTTGGCTCTTTTTGGACTTCACAAAACATCGAGGCTTAACTATCAGTTTGATATGTGGACAATATTCATGGGTTGAAATGATGCAAACTTCATTTTCTTGGGTTAAATATTTAGATGGGACCAGCCGGATATCACCAAAACAGTCTATTTCTTGGAGGTAAAAGTGGTAACCCCCAAGTCCTGCATGCAAAAAAAAATCCACAACTGAAAATAAGATACTAACGAGAATACTTTTAATAGTTTTTTGTGCTGTGTTCTCTTTGGGGGTATGTAGCAGTTTACAACTTAGCATTTTTTATGAAACATGCTCAACATGTAATACTTGTGAATTGTTTTTAATACAAATTAGATTTGTTATATTAGCCCATGTTTACTATGCGGAGTACAATACAATGTAATAAGTTAGACTGGAGAAACATTTTTGGCCATATGAGTATAGGTATGCTTGCTATTCAGACGTTTAACAAACAGAGAAACTTCACGTGGTAGAAATAAACAGAATGGAAAATGTCAAGGACAAGTGTTTTTGTTATACAAAATATACTTTTCGTACAATTGTATTTTCAAAGATATGGTCCAGATGTGCTTTTAAAGGATCTAATAATATGCAAATTAAATCCTAAAAAGAAATAAGGTTGGAGGACAACATCTAAACTTGCCAACATAAATAGGTCAAACACAAATCTTCAAATCTCTCAATATTTTAAAGCACTGCTGCAGGAACATGTTAGCATGAGTGTAAAAAAGCAAATCCTGCATGTGTAATCATAGGCAAATTCCGATACTAACGCAGGTGCTCACAGGAAACTGTCAACTTCATGAGTGAACTTGTGGAAAATTGTCAAAACGCACATGTTGGCTCACTGGAAAATCTTAACATTCACAAGCTGACTCTAACAGGCTGAAGTAGTGAAGATTGAAATTGGGTGCAATAATAAATAACTCATAATTCGGAGAGTGGGTCACTGGAAAATGCTCATTAAAGTTAAGATAAGATATGGATTGGAAACTATAGTTAAGGAATAGGCACATGTGTTGCAGACTCACCTAAAGAAGCTATGGTAAGGTTTAGAAGAAACAGTTTTTATAGAGATTGATCTGTATTGGAGCCAGAGAGGGATCTATTCTGGCTTGCTACTTTTTAATGGCTACAGAGTCGTGGATATAGAATGTGTCACCTGCCAGGTTTTTTTTATCTTCCCCTTCTTTTAAGTTGCTAAAGTGGATGAAGCATGTGCTCTGGCCTAGTCCATTTTATTTGTAAAATGATTGCAAGAGCTCATCCAATCAATGCAACCAACAATGGGCCTGATGTGCAAAACTTTGTATTTGCAAATACAATGTAAAGTTAACACGCATTTGCAATGCAATAGGTCTCCCATTTGTGTGAGTTAGAAGTATTGGTTCTGTAAATGACAATGGCCTTCATTATGACATTGGTGGTAAATCCCACTCACTGCTATGCTAATGGCCGCCAACTTACTGCCGCCGTGGCGGATATCCGTTCACCATATTATGACACACACACACCAATCCATCAGTATTCAGTCACATACACAAATCCACCACACCAAAGGTCAGTGATAAACTGGCGGTATCAAAACCCACACCGTTCCGCCAACAGAACTAAACCCATCACATTATGACCCCTGAATCACCACGGAGTACATTCAACGGCTGTAAACCATTGCTGGTACATACCGCTGTGCTCACAATGGACACCCACATACAAAACAACTCCACATTGGACAATTTAAACAACACACACCTGACACCCATACACACACCACACCCACACACCTACACCACTATAAAACACACACTCACATTACCCACAACCCTTTACAAACAATAATTACTGCCAAAAGATTGACACCAAGACCACTGATACAACTAGAGCCACACACTATTCACACCTATACACCACTCACGTACTAGGAAGATGGAGCTACGGCGGAGAATTGTCAACAGAGTCATTGCCGTGTGACAGCACCCAAGAGCTAGGGATGACATCAGGAAGATGTGGAACGACCTACGGGGGAAGGTATGTTGCATTGCAGCAAGACACCAGCTCGCTGTACAGAGGACTGACGGTGAACCCCCACCTCCTCCCCCACAACTCACAACATGGGAGGAGCAAGTCGTGGCAATACTGCATCCTGAGGGCCTGGCCTGAGTCGGAGGAGGACTGGACTCGGGTAAGTCAACTCTCTACTACTATCACCACCCTACCTGCATGCCATCACATACCCTCACCCTCACTCCCATCACTCCACTACTTCCCACACACCCCACCATCACATCTCACTCATCCCAATGCCAAGCCCTGCATGCAGTACCAATGCATGGACACCCCTCACAGCCCCTGCATGGACACTCATCACTAAAACATGCACACCATAGAGAACTAACAATCCCACCATACACTAACGTACACAAGTGAAAGGTGCCAGGGCAAATCCAAGCAAAGAGGGGAAGTCAAGGATGTACAGTACGTCAGACACAGAAACCATAACACATCATTTACATCCCCACAGGTACCTCTGCCAATGTCACCAGAGAGGAGGTGCCAGCACTATCCTGTCCCCCAACTGAAGAGGCCCACAGTGACGACAGCAACTCTGGTCTTCCGGATCTGGATGACCTACCTGGCCCATCAGGGACCACTGGACAGCCGGTTACCCAACCCCAGTCACACACCACCACAGAGCCTCCCCCATCAGGAAACACCACCACAGCACCCACCCAGCGTACCCATACCTCTGTTCCAAGGACACGTCAATCAGCAGGGTGTCCACCTCTACAGGGTCAGTGGCAGTGGGCACACGGTTAAGGGGACTGAAGCACAGGCCAACAGGGACACTGGGAGGACTGCTGTGTGCCAGGGGTAGGACAGGCCCAGGGATCCGACTCTCTAGGAGGCTCTCGCAGAGATCCTGGGAGCCTATCAACATTCCCAGGACACGATGTGCCAGATCCTGGACAATGTGCAGAAGAACAGGCGGCTGCAGGAGAGACAGTACCAGGGGATCAGGGAGAACTTTACAGGTCATTAACAACACCCTGATCTCCATTGCTGGGGTGCTGGCAGATATGGCAACATTATGAGGGAGGCAGTCTCACACCACCAGGCCCCTGTCACTAGCCAGACATCTGAACAGCCTTCCACTTCTGCTACCGCTAGTGGCAAGGGGCCCCCGCCACAGGACTCAATGGCCACCAGCACCCCTCCCCCTGCAGAAGGTGAACCACCCCGCAAACGTTTCCTGTGATCCAGACAGAAGACAGAGACACTTGCCAAGACCATCGCCAGGAAATGAGACTCTCCTGATTGTCACCCTTGAGTCCCACTCTGTCACCCTGTCCACCTTAAACTGCCTTTACTCCCTTTCCTATGTCCTCATAGACAATGCATCTGTGCTACAAATAGACTGGAAAAATACCCTGGACTTTCCTCCATCATCACCCCATCTGATTGCACTTCCCCTCATATATTAGCACTTGTAGGAAAGCACCATCTTGCCTGGCATGTTACCCCCATTTTTCACTGTATATATGTTGTTTTAGTTGTATGTGTCACTGGGACCCTGCCAGCCAGGGCCCCAGTGCTCATAAGTGTGCCTGACTGTGTTACCTGTGTTATGACTAACTGTCTCACTGAGGCTCTGCTATCCAGAACCTCAGTGGTTATGCTCTCTCATTTCTTTCAAATTGTCACTAACAGGCTAGTGACCAATTTTACCAATTTACATTGGCTTACTGGAACACCCTTATAATTCCCTAGTATATGGTACTGAGGTACCCAGGGTATTGGGGTTCCAGGAGATCCCTATGGGCTGCAGCATTTCTTTTGCCACCCATAGGGAGCTCTGACAATTCTTACACAGGCCTGCCACTGCAGCCTGAGTGAAATAACGTCCACGTTATTTCACAGTCATTTACCACTGCACTTAAGTAACTTATAAGTCACCTATATGTCTAACCTTTACCTGGTAAAGGTTAGGTGCAAAGTTACTTAGTGTGAGGGCACCCTGGCACTAGCCAAGGTGCCCCCACATTGTTCAGGGCAAATTCCCCGGACTTTGTGAGTGCGGGTACACCATTACACGTGTGCACTACACATAGGTCACTACCTATGTGTAGCTTCACAATGGTAACTCCGAATATGGCCATGGGCAAACTATTACTTGCTTTTCACTTATAGCAGGAAGGCATCTCAGTATCTTTCTGACCAGTCCAGGAGCAAACACACAAAATGTAGAGAGACAGTACATATCTAAAAGTCACATTTCCTTAGAGTGTACACCATATAAAATATACCTTAACCATTAATACAAAAGGTGGCTATAAAGTCCTTTTGTCATAAATAAAATCTAAACTTCGTTAACTATGTGACGCGTTGGAACATCCATTCCAAAAAGTATGTTTGCTGTCTGCACTGGAATATGTCCGTACTCAGAATAGCGATAAGCTTTTAGATACATCATAACTACAGTTTATATACAGTTTGTTTCGGTGTTTGTTGCTGTGTTCACCATTGTTCACAATTTTTTTTTTACCACTAACCTCCATGGTAATGACCTTATTGACCTTGGAAGGAAGAACGGTTGAAGTGGTCTTGATATGATCCAAACCTGTCTTTTCAGTATTCACACTGAGATCGTTAGTGAGTTTCAAATTTGCCGAGGCTTGCTGAGTAAATAGCCACTTTCTCTACAAGACACTCACAAAGAAAATAAATATGATGCATTTAATATTGACACAGCCTGTAATGCAAAAGAAACATGTCTATGATCATGGAATTGCCCCCTCTATGCCATCCTGGCATAGTTGGCACAATCCCATGATCCCAGTGGTCTGTAGCACAGACCCTGGTACTGCCAAACTGCCTTTTCAGGGGTTTCACTGCAGCTGCTGCTGCTGCCAACCCCTCAGACAGGTTTCTGCCCTCCTGGGGTCCAGCCAGGCCTGGCCCAGGATGGCAGAACAAAGGACTTCCTCTGAGAGAGGGTGTTACACCCTCTCCCTTTGGAAAATGGTGTGAAGGCAGGGGAGGAGTAGCCTCCCCCACCCTCTGGAAATGCTTTCATGGGCACAGATGGTGCCCATTTCTGCATAAGCCAGTCTACACCGGTTCAGGGACCCCTCAGCCCTGCTCTGGCGGGCGAAACTGGACAAAGGAAAGGGGAGTGACCACTCCCCTGACCTGCACCTCCCCTGGGAGGTGCCCAGAGCTCCTCCAGTGTGCTCCAGACCTCTGCCATCTTGGAAACAGAGGTGCTGCTGGCACACTGGACTGCTCTCAGTGGCCAGGGCCAGCAGGTGACGTCAGAGACTCCTTCTGATAGGCTCCTTCAGGTGTTGCTAGCCTATCCTCTCTCCTAAGTAGCCAAACCCTCTTTTCTGGCTATTTAGGGTCTCTGCTTTGGGGAATTCCTTAGATAACGAATGCAAGAGCTCATCAGAGTTCCTCTGCATCTCTCTCTTCACCTTCTGCCAAGGAATTGACTGCTGACCGCGCTGGAAGCCTGCAAAACTGCAACAAAGTAGCAAAGACGACTACTGCAACTCTGTATCATTGATCCTGCCGCCTTCTCGACTGTTTTCCTGGTGGTGCATGCTGTGGGGGTAGTCTGCCTCCTCTCTGCACTAGAAGCTCCGAAGAAATCTCCTGTGGGTCGATGGAATCTTCCCCCTGCTACCGCAGGCACCAAAGAAATGCATCACTGGTCCCCTGGGTCTCCTCTCAGCACGACGAGCGAGGTCCCTTGAATCCAGCAACTGTGTCCAAGTGACTCCCACAGTCCAGCGACTCTTCAGTCCAAGTTTGGTGGAGGTAAGTCCTTGCCTCCCCACGCCAGACTGCATTGCTGGGAACCGCGACTTTTGCAGCTGCTCCGGCCTCTGTGCACTTCCGGCAGAAATCCTTTGTGCACAACCAGGCCTGGGTCCACGGCACTCTAACCTGCATTGCACAACTTTCTAAGTTGGTCTCCGGCGACGTGGGACTCCTTTGTGCAACTTCAGGTGAGCACCATCTCACTCTTCTTTGTAAGTGCCTGTTCTGGCACTTCTGCGGGTGCTGCCTGCTTCTGAGAGGGCTCCTTGTCTTGCTCGACGCCCCCTCTGTCCCCAGACGCAATTGGCGACATCCTGGTCCCTCCTGGGCCACAGCAGCATCCAAAAACCCTAACCGCACAATTTGCACCTAGCAAGGCTTGTTGGCGGTCTTTCAGTGGGAAAATACTTCTGCACAACTCTCCACGGCGTGGGGGATCCATCCTCTAAAGGGGAAGTCTCTAGCCCTTGTCGTTCCTGCAGAATCCTCAGCTTCTACTGTCCAGTAGCAGCTTCTTTGCACCCACAGCTGGCATTTCCTGGGCATCTGCCCATCTCCGACTTGCTTGTGACTTTTGGACTTGGTCCCCTTGTTCCACAGGTACCCTCGACTGGAAATCCATCATTGTTGCATTGCTGGTTTGTGTCTTTCCTGCAGAATTCCCCTATCACGACTTCTATGTCCTTGGGAACTTTAGTGCACTTTGCACTCACTTTTCAGGGTCTTGGGGTGGGCTATTTTTCTAACCCTTACTATTTTCTAATAGTCCCAGCGACCCTCTACAAGGTCACATAGGTTTGGGGTCCATTCGTGGTTCGCATTCCACTTTTGGAGTATATGGTTTGTGTTGCCCCTATCCCTATGTGTCACCATTGCATCCTATTGTAACTATACATTGTTTGCACTGTTTTCTAATACTATTACTGCATATTTTGGGATTGTGTACATATATCTTGTGTATATTTGCTATCCTCATACTGAGGGTACACTCTGAGATACTTTGGCATATTGTCATAAAAATAAAGTACCTTTATTTTTAGTATATCTGTGTATTGTGTTTTCTTATGATATTGTGCAAGTGACATTGGTGGTACTGTAGGAGCTTCACTCGTCTCCTAGTTCAGCCTAAGCTGCTCTGCTAAGCTACCATTATCTATCAGCCTATGCTGCTAGACACCCTATACACTAATAAGGGATAACTGGGCCTGGTACAAGGTGCAAGTGCCCCTTGGTACTCACTACAAGCCAGTCCAACCTCCTACAGCACTTCAGTAAACTCCCTTTGAAAAAAAAAACATTTTGGAGTATGTCATGTATATCAAATATGTATTAATTGTAACAGGTACAAACATTGCAAATCAACTGTACAGAGAATGAACATAGATTAATGACCTGTAGCTGGCTGTAGTGATCATACCAGGAGTATATATCAGGTCACCAACATCTGCAAAATGAATTGCCAGCGGGAACAGTAAATGGGCATAGAAGTTGCAAATATCAGCATGCCATTGGCAAACAAACTAAAGCAAAAGTCATTGAAATGTGAAGTAACACTGTCCTACCTATGTGTCATTGGAAGTATTGCCGGATCACATTTGTTCTATTGTCCTCATCCTCTGCCTCCTCATGCTCACTGTACACAGGGTCTACTGCTGCCACACAGGCATCTCCAGCCTCTTCCTCCTGCAGGAATGGGACAGGGCCAGGTTATGCAACATGCAGCCTGCCACCACTATCTGGCAGACCTTCTTGGGTGAGTAGCACAGGGATCCACCTGTTAGATGGAGGTACTGGAACCTGGCCTTCAGGAGGCCAAAGGTCCTTTTAATGATCCATCTGGTTTGCCCATGTGCCTCATTATAACGTTCGTCTGCCCTTGTCCTGGCATTCCTCACAGGGGTCAGCAGCCATGTTAGGTTTGGGTAACCAGAGTCACCGGCAAATATTGAGGGACAACATTTAGCCACACACTATCCTATATGGCCCACACCATACTCATATAACAACATATACTGGGTAGGAACCAGGGCTCACCTATTAGCCACATCCTGTGCCTCTGTAGTTGGTCCATCACATTTGGTATGCTGCTATTCCTCAGGACAAAGGCATTGTGCACCGACCCAGGATACTTAGCATTGACGTGTGAGATGTACTGGTCCACCAAGCACCCCATATGAACATTCATAGAGAGGAAACTCTTATGTTTCCTGAACACCTGCTCATTCTGCCGGGGGGGGGGGGACAAATGCAATATGTGTTCCATCAATTGCCCCAATTATGTTGGGGATATGTCCCATTGCATAAAACTCGGCCTTCACTGTGGCCAAATCCTCAACCTAGGGGAAAAATATGTAGCTGCACATGTGTTTAATCAGGGCAGAAAACACTATGGTCAGCACTATTGAGAACATTGGCTGAGACATTCCTGCTGCCAAGCCCACTGTCACTTGGAAGGAGCCAGTTGCCAGGAAATGGAGCACTGATAGCACTTGCACAAGAGGGGGATCCCAGTGGGGTGACGGATAGAAGATATCAGGTCAGGCTCCAATTGGGCACACAGCTCAGTGATTGTGGCCCTGTCCAGTATATAGGTGAGTATTATGTGCCTTTCCGCCAGTGTAGCCAAGTCCACCAGGGGTCTGTACACGGGGGTATGTATCCATCTCCTATTCATCCACAGCAGTAGGTATCTAAGGGACATAGGAGTGAGGAGCCGGTCAGAAACTGAACAATGGAACCAAAACAGAACTTTGCATCCTGTAAACATGAAATGGGTTGTTGTGATTTGTCCAGAATGTGCTAATATCTCCTGTGATGCAGCATTATTCCAGGGTCTGCCCCCCCATCTGAAATGGCGTCCACCTGTCCTGTGTAGAGGGACAGGTGAAGTGAGGTAATTCCGCTGATATTGTGCGCTGTTGTGGGAGGCGGTCGGGAACCGCCGGGCAACTCCTAATTGGCTAACATTGAGCCCTATGGGTTACAGTGGCCAATGGTGATCTACGCCGGCGATGACGGTAGGCACCGCCGCGGACGTGACTACCATTTTCTATCTGATTCCTCACTTGTTACCTGACCTTCTATAGGAGAGGACCTACACTGCATGTGCTGCTGTGATTTGTGTTTGGAACCATGGCCCGTGTGACCAGGGAAAGGGCCCCACCCTTCACTTCGGAGGAGTTGGAGAGACTGGTCCATTCGGTCCTACCCCAGTACGGACTGCTGTATGGGCCTCCAGATCAACAGGTGAGTACACTGTGAGCATGATGCATGTGACATGAATGCATGGAGTTGTGTGCATGATTGCCTCGTGTAAGGGGGTGGGTGGATGTTCTCTTGGTGGCGTACAGGTTGTGTGCTGGGCCATGTGTGTGTGTAAATGGTGATGTGAAGGGGTATGGTGGGCCATATGTATAACAGGCAGGACTGTTTGTCTAAATCTATTTTCCTGTGTATATTGCCTCTGCAGGTCAGCGCCCATCAAAAGAAGGGTATATGGCGTGCCATCGCCAAGGAGGTACGGACCCTGGGAATCTATGGCAGGCGGAGCACCCACTGTCGCAAACGGTGGGAGGACCTGAGACCCTGGGCATGGAAGATGGCGGAGGCCCAGCTGGGGATGGCCTCCCAATGAGGAAGGGGTGCCCATCGAACCCTGACCCCCCTGATGGCCCGCATACTGGTGGTGGTCTATCTAGAGCTGGATGGGCACTTGAGGGCATCACAGCAGCCACAAGGGGATGAGTACAGTGCCCATCATTACAACTTACGCATGGTAGTTTGGTATCTGGGTGGGGTATGTGTGTCAGTGGGTGCCCCTAGGCCAGGCCTGACATTGCAGCGTAGATCCCCTGGTTGCTAGGGTGCAGAAGGGCACATTTAGCTACCTAGCTCGTAGGCATCCACTACTGGTCAGGGCTGCATGGTGCCCAGGGGTGCTGCATTTGGTGGTGTGTGCCCTTCCCCATGCCTTGGAGGCATCCTATTTCTCTGGTAGTGCAATGTATATTGTGTAGGCCTGTTCCCTGTCTGTGAGGGTGCAGTGGACGCCAATGGTTGTGTTGGTGCAGCCACTGACCCAGTGTATCCTTTGTCTCTATCCCCCCCTTTCTTGTTTTGTCATCCTGTCCTTATGTGCATTAGCATCAACCGGCGGAGGAGCAGTCACCGGCGACAGAGGAAGCTGCAACCCACAGGACCCAGGAGGGAGAGTCCACAAGCGGTGGAGGGTACCTGTGGGTCCGAGTGAGAGGGGATCACCACAGTGGAGACTGGAGGGGACAGTTCAGACACAGATACCTCTTTCGATAGAAGCTCCCTGGTGGTGGCGGACACTTCTGTGACCACCCCAGCTACAGGTACAGACACCAACCCCTGTACCAGCACCTCCCTCCCAGCAGCCCCTCATCAAGTTGCCTGTGCCTGCTCACAGGAGGGTGGGCATCTCCTTCGCCCCAGTGAGCCCTGCTCCCCTGAGTGAGGAGACTATTGACCTCCTGAGATCCATCTCGATAGGGCAGTCATCCATTGTGAATGCCATCCAGGGGCTGGCAGCCCAGATGCAACAATCTAATGCATTCCTGGAGGGCATTCACACTGGATTGGCAGCCCAACAGAGATCGATTCAGACTCCGGCCTCCTCTCTGATGGCAGCCATTGTCCCTGTTTCTACCGTCCCCCCTCCAACTTCCACTGCCCATTCCCACTCCCCTCAACCCAAACCTATCCCAAGCATACATACAGACGAGCATGCACACAAGACAACACACAAGAGTGTCAGAGGCAAACACAAGCACCACACTTCATCCCACAGGCACTCACACAAACACCATCCAGTTGCAGACACACCAACATCCACTATTTCCACTGTCTCTGCCTCCTCCCCCTCCAACACCTCCCTCCCAGCTATGTCCACAAACACACCTGCATGCACTACATCATCATCCCACTACCAGCATCATCACCACACCAAGCACAACACACAGACACCTCCACAACAGCCATGCACACGTCCTCTGTGTCCTCTCCAACTGTGTCTGTCCCCCCCTCCTAAGGTACACAAACGCAAGCACTCAGACACCCAACATCCATCCACCTCACAACAGCATACAGCCCATGCACCTGCACCCAAAAGCAGCAGACAGTCACCTCCAACAACCACTCCCTCATCCTCCACTCCCATTTCTTCTCCCTCTTCCAGCCCCAATGTCCCTAAAAAACGTTTCCTATCCACCATTAACCTCTTCCTTCCCCCTCCCCCCGTCCTGCACGTATGGGCGGGGTATCACGAACCCAGCCAAGCACCTCAGTCACACAGTCCACGGGTCCAGTCCTAACCGTCCCACCCTTGTGGTGGAAAGGGATCCAGGCCGCATGTAGAAAAGGGAAAGGAGCCTGCACCAGCAAGCCTCAAGGGGAGGGAGACAGCAACAGCCGGCAAGAAGGGCAAGGAGCCTGTACCTGCCACATGAAAAGCCAAGGAGTCTGCCCCAGCAGGCCGGAAGATCAAGGAGCCAGCCCCAGCAGGCAGGAAGATCAAAGAGCCTGTACCTGCAGGCAGGAAGAACAAGGAGCCTGCCCCTAAAGGCAGAAAGATCAAGGAGCCTGCACCAGCAGGCAGGGCAAGGAGCCTGGGCCAGGAACTGTGACGGAGCCCCCACCACCAACCATGGTTGTGCAGCCGTCGGAGGTTGCAGGGGATGGACAGGAGCCTCCCCGCACCAGCACCACCACCACTGCGCAGCCGTCCGAGATTGCAGGGGATGGGCAGGAGCCTTCCCCCACCAGCAGCACCACCACTTTGCAGCCGTCACAGCCGGTGGATGGTATGTAATCCAGTGTCTATGGGCTGCTGTGCAGCCTGTCCTCTCCAGAGCCAGTGGATATGACACCCACCTTAGAGTCTGTGACCTTCCACTCCCTAGGATCAAGCACAGGGCACATTGTCCCCTCCAGAACAAGTGGGTTTGACACACACCTTAGACACTGTAGCCCATCACTTGCCAGGATCAAGCACGGGGCACGTTGCCCCTCCAGAACCAGTGGGTATGGCACCCATCTTAGACACTGTAGCCCATCACTTGCCAGGATCAAGCACTGGGCACGTTGCTCCCTCCAAAACCAGTGGGTATAGCACCAACCTTAGAGACTGTGGCCCATCACTTCTCAGGGTCAAGCACAGGGCACGTTACCCCCTCTAGAACCAGTGGTCTTGTTACATCTTCCAGCTGTGGTGCCCCCCTGTACCCTGTCCCCCTGAGGTGCCTTTACCAACTGATGCCCCTGCAGTGTTCTCTCCGTGTTGAAGCAGGTGACATGTGTGGCCTTGGACTTTGGCTGTGGCCATGTGGCCTACGAAAATTGAGGACTGGGCTGTGTACCTTTTTCTGTAAATATGTATATATCTATTATATTACCTAACTTATTATTTCTACTGTATTGATCTTATCACAAACACTTTTGTGAAATTGTTCTGTCTTTGTATTATTCCGACGAGTTACAGGGTCAAATTGTTTTTGTAATGCATCTGGTTGTGTGTATGGTGTTTGTGTGTGTGGGGAGTGTGTGTTGAATGTGTGTGTGTCACTCTCTTTTTCCTCCCCCCCCTTGTGTTCTAGACGGCTGTACTCACCGTCGTCGTCTTCGCTGGCGTTGGTTTTCGTGGTGGAGCAGAACGTAGAATATCATAGGAAAAACATGCAGTTCTGGTTCCATGGCAGCATGGTTCTTCCCTGTATCTCAAATGGTGAGTCCTTTCACTTCTGAGCTCAGTTTCCACCAGGCTTTTGATGTCGTTGGTACCACCCCAAAAAAGGTGGTGGATGTCTGGTCATAACATGGTGGGCGGAACATTGACTTCCACCTGGCTGTAGGCGGCTCCCGCCATGGTGGCTGTTGTTTCTGCCCTGGCGGTCGGTGTGGTACATTGACTGTCTTTCGGAGATCTTTCCGCCATGGTCATATTTTGGCAGTAAGTACCACCAGCCTGTTGGCGGCATTACCATCACTTCATCACCGACCGCCAGGGTCGTAATGAGGGCCAATGTCTTTTACCCATGTGTTTTGGTTTGGCTTGGAGTGGATGCATGTGGTGTGCAGTGGAATTATGTGTATTGGATTTGAGTTAATAGTTGTGGAACTGTGTGTGATGGAATTGTGTGGTGTGTAGTGTATTTATGTAGTGGAATTAAGTGGTATGGTGCATAGATAGGGGCAAGTGCTGCACATAATAGTTAGAGAGAAAGATAGAGAGGGAATAGTTTTTGCATGAAGTGGTGAATGAGCTCTAGATAAAGAAACAGAACGAGTTTGTGAGAAAAAGAGAAAGAAGGGGAAAGCAGGCAACAACTGCATAAAGAGGTAGCTCCTGTGTATGCAGCAGACACCCCTAGAAGAGGAGGAGAGGGTGTTTGACAGAGGGAAACCTTTAAAAGGCATGGGAATTAAACTGGGCTCGAAGACCTGAAGTGATAAAATGAGAGAGGCTGGAAGAATGTGAGAGATCGAGAGAGAGGGTTAAGAGATGATACAAGAGAGAGAGAGGGACAAGTGGGAGGGGCACCTGGGGAGGGTAGAGGTGGACCAGTGAATAATGTGAAGGGGGAAAAGGAATGTAGCAGTTCATAAAAGCCAACATTGTGAAACATTCAAAAGATTGTGAATTTCCCACCAATAACTAACCAATTAAAGAAATATATAATTACTCAGGGTAACCTTATGATAAAGTTTCACAAGCTTCACACACCTGTCTGCAGAAGGTGTGCTTTTAAGGCTGCACGATCTCTGAGGGTTAAGACTGAGCAAGGGAGTGATTACTGGTAGGCACAGTTGGCACCCAATCCCGGGAATCCTTGTCGTCCTTCATGGGAAGCCAAAGTGAGCTGACTGGGCTGGATCAAAGAAACATGGACCAAATCATGCCTGGGAGGGATTTCACACAGCTAGAAAATTGCTTAATTCTTTATAGTGCTCAAGCCAGAAGCTCAGCATGTCCCTAAACACTTCTAGTTATTAAGACCGACAAAGCATGCACACACTAAGATC
Source organism: Pleurodeles waltl (assembly GCF_031143425.1). Taxonomy (NCBI): domain Eukaryota; kingdom Metazoa; phylum Chordata; class Amphibia; order Caudata; family Salamandridae; genus Pleurodeles; species Pleurodeles waltl. The sequence continues at coordinate 734,273,246 of NC_090447.1, read as the reverse complement.
AATGCCCTCCGCTTTGAGGGCAGGATTTACAAGCACATGAGGCTGGGGTCAGGGCGGAGACGAGAGACAATGTAAAAACTATTGTGTTGCACTAGTGGCTGGTAAGAGTACTTTGTTTCATCAGTTAATGCACGTCTAACACATCAGGTTCAGAAATCAGATAACACAAACAATCCTTTTCTGTAAAGTGACCCAACTTTTGAATACTGTTCTGCAGAAGATCACAGCAGGTGTAGAAGAACGATAGAAACAGTGATATAAACAATATTCTTTGGTACTATTAAAGTGATATATAGATCCTCATTTACAAAAGATTGGAAAGTATAAAAAAATCATACTAGATGAGCAGAGACTAGTTCTTCGAGCATTTAATATGATTTTTATTTACATGGAAAAGTGATATAAGAAATGGGGTAGTTAACGCCTCTTCTCTGGCAAATTTGTGCCTGTTAGCATCAACTGGTAAAGGTTTTAACCTTGCACCGTTAAATGTGGAAGTGCTTTCAGCTAAATATGCATGTGATCATCACAAATAGCATGATATTTACTAAATGAGCATCGTGTTGTCGTAATATCCTTTTAGATTGTATGCTTGGCATTGCCAAAAAGCCGTTGTGTTCAGCAAAAATGACACTAACAGTGTGGATGCTGAGCTCTTGTCATTGGGAAACGTATGTTCAAGGTTACGTTATAACAACTAGATCATTTTTCTTGTTTCCATATTTTAATTTCAAGGAGTACACAAATGCATACAGGGTAACATTCTAAGAAAAAAAAAGTGCTTTTCTTACCCGACATCAATAAATGAAAGAGAATTCCAGAAATGTAAACGTATCATTCATACTAACCTCTTGTTCCAACCTAGTGGCTTATAAACAATGCCTCCTCTCATATTACTCTTTATTTATATTTCTGAACTTTTTGTAAAAGATGAAGTGCTGTGATTAGGGCAGGCAGAAAGATGCAGCACTTCATTGGACAGTCTTGCTTTTTGTCCACTGGACGTGGTAAATAAGACTAATGAACTAGGGAATGACGTGATCAATTTTAATAGAGCAATTCTGTGTAAAAGTGTGTGAACATTATTGTGTGGTTTCCCTGACACTATATCAGTATTGGATTTTTACTTTACATCCCATGGTTTCTGGGCGTTGTCGTCCTGACTCTTTGCAATTGGACTAAAGTTCTGGATTCCATCTCATACATGTACATCAGGATCATCTCTACAATAACACATTGCTGGGACACAAATCAGTACATTAACAAGTGAAGCGATGCCATCCTGACCATGCTGGACTTTTTCTGGTCTGCCTTGGGTACTTACATCCATTTATCAGAAAAGCAGCTGGTCCTCTGCCTTGGAGGATGCACCATGATTTTTTGTATTCCACCACCAGAGCATAATTCTCAGCCCAAGGCGCAACTCTTCCCAGGGAGTAGCTGTACTCAAAGTAAAGTGTGGCTCCTGGCACCATGAACCAGGATATAGGAAGACTGATGGTTGTTGGCAACTGAAATTCCAGTGAGCGGAAGAGGCCAGTTTTCCTGTATACAATCTGACTTCACTAAGTGAAATCAGTTTAGTTTCCCTAGGGTCTTTGCTTACCCCCTGCCTGTTACAAGTGTGTGTTTAGTTTCACTTATGGTCTGCATGGGTATCACCTACAGTAAGAATGATACCCTCTGCATGGGCACTTGCCATAAAGGTCAAGATTGTGGTTGTATGTTCTGCCTTGAAGCAGAAGTAGACGCTACAGAGACCACACAACATTTTAATGTATTTTTGGCTTCGGATTGCAATATAAATTCAGTCAAGAACCCTGCCTTCACAAAATACTAATCCTAACCAGTTGGAGATAACCTACAGTACTGAGTATGAATCCACATCACGTGGCAAGCAGCTCCACCCCTTTATCCTTTTTTCTCTTCTTTTCGGAGAGAGCCTGCAAATCACAGACCCCAATCAGGGAGTCCATACAGTCTCCAGAGCAAAACTTTTCTTGCACCAATCAATGCTTGCTTTTCCTATGAAAAGCACAGAAAAGAAGCCTGTGAAGGGCCAGGGTGAGACAGAAAATAGATCTAACAACCAAATTAAATGTGGTCCCCAGTAGCAAATCATATACCTACAAATGTGGCCTACATTTGCAAATCAGGGTAATTTTAAACTTTTAGACAACCTGTATAAATATTTTGCAAGCCATGCAATATTGAATGCATCTGTGCTTGATGCAGGAAATGTTTGTAATAGTATCTGAGAAATTAAAAGTAAAAACTGGTCCACCCGACCATCAAACAGACCCACAAAGTGCCCAAAAATCAGCCCATACATCTGATCTGAGAGCCGCTCTTTGGGCATTGTCAGATATTTCTGTTTATGTAATTACTGGCATTGTAATGATTGGCCCGGGTTTTCTGCCAGTGACCCCCACATTAAGAGGAACACTGCCCCAAGTTGAAAAACTCTGTTTGTCTGGACTTCTGGAGTACCTCTCCTGCGCCAGGAACACAACTCTTGAAGTTAACATTTTTTATTTGCACAGCTGACACTATGCCTAGGACTCCGGAGGACAATATGCTGCTGTGACATAGAAAGCTGAACTGCCCAGTGAGAAGAGAGGAGCTGACATCTGACCCAGGGACCAGTGCATCGAAACCCACATGGTGGTCTTCTTGAGCAGGGGACCTGTTAAAGAGCTACGAGGGCCATGGGCAGTTCCCGGCCTCGCAGGGAAATCACTAGTTGTCTAGCTCACCAGTCCCGCTGTGAACAAGGGAAGCAGTTGTGTTTTTTCTATTCCTTAGTGAAAGCTATTACCTTCTCATTTAACTGCTCTGTTTGGGCAAACTATTACTTGCTTTTCACTTATAGCAGGAAGGCATCTCAGTATCTTTCTGACCAGTCCAGGAGCAAACACACAAAATGTAGAGAGACAGTACATATCTAAAAGTCACATTTCCTTAAAGTGTACACCATATAAAATATACCTTAACCATTAATACAAAAGGTGGCTATAAAGTCCTTTTGTCATAAATAAAATCTAAACTTCGTTAACTATGTGACGCGTTGGAAAATCCATTCCAAAAAGTATGTTTGCTGTCTGCACTGGAATATGTCCGTACTCAGAATAGCGATAAGCTTTTAGATACATCATAACTACAGTTTATATACAGTTTGTTTCGGTGTTTGTTGCTGTGTTCACCATTGTTCACAATTTTTTTTTTACCACTAACCTCCATGGTAATGACCTTATTGACCTTGGAAGGAAGAACGGTTGAAGTGGTCCTGATATGATCCAAACCTGTCTTTTTCAGTATTCACACTGAGATCGTTAGTGAGTTTCAAATTTGCCGAGGCTTGCTGAGTAAATAGCCACTTTCTCTACAAGACACTCACAAAGAAAATAAATATGATGCATTTAATATTGACACAGCCTGTATGCAAAAGAAAACGTCATAATGCATTTAATATTGATACAGTCTGTAATGTAAAAGAAAACGTCATAATGCATTTAATATTGATACAGTCTGTAATGTAAAAGAAAACTTCATAATACATAATGTTGAAATAATTAATTGAATTTAATGTAAAATAGATTCGTAAAAGCTTTTTGGTTATGACCTGTACAAAGAAGGTGCTAAAATTCACTGAATGATAAAAGTCATTTTTTGATAAATATATAGACGTCCGAGATTACAGAAAAGTCAGTGCTTGCTATATTATTTCACTTCTAACAGGGTCGTGCACGTGCAGTTATCATACAGGCACTTCAAAGCACTGTAAAACAGAGGTTTCATAAAAATAAACATGAGAAAATAAGGTATTTCAAAGAGGATACTTCAATGAATTAGATTTTTAAATAAGAAAATTAAACAAGTATTTGCAATGCAATGGGTCTCGCGTTTGCCTGAGCTGGAGCAATTAGCAATGTAAGCTCCTAACTGGACTATTCTTGCCACATAAATTGAAAATGAAAATAAAACAGTTTCACATAACTAACTGGACTTTTCTTGGTATATAAACTGAATAGTAAAAGTTTCACATAAGCGAGCAGACAGCCACCGTCAGTGTAAAGCAGACACACAAAGGAAAATAAAAGTTCACTCGTAAGTAAAGTGCAATTATCCATGTAACCGGCAAAATTGCAATTATCTACCTAACCAGCAAAAGTGCAAATAACTATGTAACAGGATCAATGTCATGCAAAGTGCTCAACTTCTGCCCAGCAAGATCGTGCTGCGAAAAAAGAGAAAACGTAGTCCAGAAACCGGACGGAAAACGTGGAGCCTCATATGTTTTCAGTTGTTGGGCGGTGCGCTCGAGGAGGCCTAAACACCGGAAAAGGCATGACTTATGCATGCCTTTCACTAAGGAAGGCAAGCAGATTTTAAAAGGCAAGCCGACAAACCAATGAAAGAGACTGACGTGACATGGGTGGGGTTTGAAGCCCAAAGAGACTGCTTTCTGCCACAGGTTCAAACCTTTCTAACAATAAAAACACACAAGAAACTATTCCCTGCTGCACCAACCAGAGTTTAATTACGTGGCTCTCACATACAGATATATCAGCAGGGACCACATTCACCAATAAAGGCTGTCTGTTATTTTATGTACAGTGACTTGAAGGTTGAAAGACCAACAAAATAGTTACACAATATTTGGTCCTTCTTAGCCATGACTTCCATCAAGCCCCCACCTCAGTGACGCCGCCCCCACTGGACTCAAAATCACAATCCAGATACTTTTTTTTTATGTACTTCCACTGCTATCTGAAACCATTATGTTCAATGTTTGTGGTGAATAAGTCATAAAAAGCAGCAATGAAGCTCTCTGCCTCAAGAGAGATCAAGATGTCTGACCTCGTTTACACAAACTTTGCAGTCTCGGCACGAATTCACAACTGAAATCCGACTAATTTTGTTTGGAATGAATCCCCTCTGATGCCTCCCATGTGTCCTTTTCCCACAAAGTATGCACAGGTGACTTACATGTGCAAAGAACTTGAGGATGGTGGCAAAACAACAACCCTTTGTTGAACCAAAAATGCGGCCTAAGCCAGTCAGGGATACAAAAAGATATTTAACACGCATTATTTGTGTACCCTGCAGGCCGAGTAACACAAAACAGAAAAAGATAATTCTTTGCCAGGGCGTAAAGAAAGCACTAACTCTTTTATATTACCTAAAACAATTCCCATAATGGTAACATATTTTACATTTCAAATATTTCATGAAAGCATACATGCTTGTATTTCTCCCTGTTAGTTTTAGGGAGTGTCTTGAATTTTGTAAGTGACTTCTAAAGACTAAAGAAGTTATGAAAAAAAGTAAACTTAAAACGGGCACTTACCAATGCTACATTTGTTTCATATGGCGCTTAAACTGCCTTGGAGAGCTTTACACAAGCACTTTGTTACGTTACATAAGGTCAGATTTTTATTTCTGTTTTTAAGCCAGGGTGGTTAAGTGTTCTGCCTAGAATCACAGGATGTGGAGACAACAACGGAACTCAACTCTTGATCCCCAAGTCGGCAGCTCTGGCCATCTTATTTCTCCTGAGAGTCACCCTCGTGGTGACTTCTTAGCTACAGAGCTGATCGAGTTGTTTACTCAGACCTTGTTATTTCAGGCCAGCTTCAAAAGCAGATTACGTAAAGTAACTCTTAAAATTGGGAGGAAAAGGGCATGTTGGCCACTGTTGAACGGTGTTAGATGAAGAGGATACATCTTGTCTAAACTTGCTGGGCCGGCGGTACAGCACTGTTGTGCATTGGGGGCCTCAGTTTGGAAACAGACGGTGCGAGTGACCCTTCATGGTGGGGATACGGCGCACTAAGGTCAGAGGGCGAAGATAGAGATGGGTCTCGCATTTGCTTGAGTTAGAGCTATTAGTGTTGTAAAGGGAAAAAAAGCAGCACGATCACGCTATGTAAAATGCAGTGCGATCGTGCTGCGTGGAAAATAAACAGATAAAGTAGTTCGGAATCCATGCTGAAAACATCGAACCTCGTCTGTTTTTAGTAGTTTACTGGTGCTGTGTAGGTGGGCTAAACACCGGCATGCATGCCTTTCACAAATGTTAGGATGAAATCTGTTAATAAAATATGACAGATCAATTTGACACAGTACTATATGTTTAATCGATTTTCAACTGGGAACAACAGACAGTCTCAACATAGAGGCCGTGACTGAAGTTCAAAGTTCTAGTTCACAAGCAGTGGTATTTATACTGTGAAAACCACAAAAAACTATGCTCCCACCAGGGAGGGGGTGTGCAAAGTCACCAGGGAGCAGAGGCCATTCCAGTTTGGGGGTAGTTGCATGTGGAGCCGGGCCCCACACATCCAGTAATGATCCATCAGTGGAGGTGCTGCACTGCATATCAGCGTTGTAGGTGGTGATGTTGCAGTTGAGGTTACTCCCCACCTTCACTGTCCCATTCCCTCTGGAACAAAGAGAAAAAGGTGTTAATTTCATTGCTATTCTAGGGTGTATGGTTGTTCCTGTCCACGTATATCTCTGTATGTGCGCATCCCATATTTCCTGACATTGGCCTATTATCTTATTAAAACTTAGTGGACCTTGTGTCTCAGTGCCATTCCATAATGATATTGCTCTACATATGACTTTGGCCTCGGTATGCCATTTATCATGGGCAAATACTGATCCTGTGATACTAAGAACTGGCCTGCCTGCGCAATCAGGAGGCAGGGGTTTAGCTAAATAGTTATTACATTCTGATGATGGGTAAGACCTTCCAAAAATACCTTGATGTAATACCCCTATTTCCTAATCTGGGTGAGACCTTTTTTGCCCTGCCTTCTTCATTTTTGATATCTCTTCCATTATCTCTTGTTTTCCTTTCAGGACGTGTAGGACTTCTGGGGTGTTGTCAAATCTAGTTGTGTTAACGAGTGCAGTAACAGGACTGACTTGAGTTGGTTGTATCTGTGTTCTCATTCTGCATAAAAATAGGTGCAGGAGACAATGTGTAATGTTTGGGGATACCTCTTTTGGGAGATGCAATCTATCTACTCCAGCAGCATGGGGGATGAGAGAGCATACATAACAACTGGTGTTGGACGTGGATGTGCCTATACTATGCATGTGCTGGTACCACATATTATCAAAGAAAGCATTATGGAGAGGGTGATGGTTAATATCATTATCAACAGTTCTACGCATATGTGTAATAATTGGTATAGGATAAAAAAAAGAAAAATATCCAAGGGCTAAAAACATCAATATCAGTGCACCGTGGAGGAAAAACAAACATAAAATACACAACTGGAAAGAAGAATTGTCTAATATTGGAGCTTTAGAGGGAGGCTTTACTCCGGTTGCTTCTCCTGTTCTGCCCCTTCTTTTTCCTGCTTGGTGTCCAAAGGGATGGATGGCATGGTCGGGGCCAGCCAGATGTCCTGGAGGTGGTACCATGGTTTGTGGCCTTGGACTTTCACTACTGTAGTCGTACTGTCTGTCACTGGGAAGGGTCCATTGAATTTGCAGTCCTTCCACTTTCTGACAAAATTGCGTATACTAAAGTTCACAAAGGTAATGGTGTTTGTTGATCCTTTACAGGAGATGCATGGGCGCGCTTCTTGGTTGCACGTGTAACCTGTTTAGAGAAGAACTTTGCAACTTTGGTTAGCTCAGACGTGTATTCATTCATTTCAGTTTGTACAACTTCAGGTGCACTCTTAGTCTCCAACTTATGTCTGGTTAATGGCACAAATGTGCTCATTGTTCTACCTGCCACTATTTGATGAGGAATCAAATGGTGATCTGATCTCTGGGTATTTCTCAAAGCAAAGAGTGCTAATGGGAGGCAGTATAGCCATTTCTTTTTCAATGTCACACATAGTTTACTTATTTTGTTCTTGAGGAGGCCATGAAGGCGCTCCACAATTCCATTGCTTTGCGGATGATAAGTTGAGGACAATTTATGTGTTATTCCTAACAAGGTGGTGAGGTGGGAAAATATATTATTGACAAAGTGGGTGCCATTGTCGGATCTGATCCCCTCAGGGACACCCCACCGCGGTATTACCTCACGGATCAAAAAATTAGCAGCACACTTGGCATCACAGTGAACACAAGGTCCTGCTTCAATCCACCTTAATAATGGGCAGACTACAACTATAAGATAGCGATAATGATTGCATCTGTCAATCATATCAATGTAATCAATGTGCAGTTCCTTAAAGGGACCTTGTGGGTGAGGTATTGTGGAAGCTATTACTTTAGAGGTGGGACTTGGTGAATACTGCTGGCACACTGTGCAGGTGTGTATGTACATCGTAATCATCTCATGTAAGTTAGGGACAAACCAATCCTGACGTATTTGGAGGGACATATTGTCTCTAGCAGTATGTGAAGGAAGATGTAGCTGGCTTAGAGCTATCAGTAGCAATGCTTGGGGCATGCCAGGCTTCCTTGTTGACATTTGTCTGTATATTAAATCTGTTCCTATCTGTGTGCATCCTCTGGCTTCCCACAACTGTTTCTCATGCTCTGGGGCATTTTCTTGTATCTCTCTTATATGCAGATGAGCTGTCTCTGTGTAATGTCGGGATGCATTCAAATGATCTTTCACTAGCTAACAAAACTGTGGTATGTGTGTCACTAAGAGGGCGTGTTGCTGCATCTTTGGCTGCCCAATCAACCAGAGCATTTCCACGGGACACAAAATCCTGACCATTAGTGTGGGCTGCACAATTCACTACTGCAGCTGCATGTGGCAGTGTTAAAGCTTGTATCAAGTCCTCTAAAAGGGGGCAGTGCATGACAGGGCTTCCATCAGACTTGAGAAATCCCTGTCTGTTCCACCGCATAATGCTGGAATGCACTGTCGTAGTGACATAGGCTGAATCAGAGTATACTGTTACTGTTTCTCATTCCCCTTGTTTGAGGGCTGCCACTAAAGCTACTAATTCAGCAGCCTGGGCTGCATATTGAGATGGCAAAGTTATCTGTGTGTCTGAAGAGTTGGGCTGCATCGCTCTGACCACTGCAGCACCTGTATGTCTTACCCCTGTGTCCTGATCTATTGTGGAAGACCCATCCACACAATATACAACACTACCTGGAATGGGGTCTTCTGTTGCTTGGCTACACTCATCTGGAATATATGTGGCACAATCATGGGCATCATCATCAGTGTCTGAAATGGGGTGTGCATAGGAGGTAGCAGGATTGACTATATGGCATTTAACCACCTTCAAGGATGGTAATGATAATATTATCTCATAGCCATGATACTGTCTGTGTTATTAGTGTTGTTTTAGCTTTCTGAATTAGTGCAAACACAGCATGTTCAGCATACAGTGTCAGAGGTGCACCCATGACAATGGGAGCACGTTTCTCTACTGCAAAGGCTGCTGTGGCTAGTGCTTGTTTACAAGGGTAATGGCTTTTCATGACAGATTCAAGTAGGCCACTAAAATATGCAATTGGTTTCTGGCCTAAAGGATACGTTTGGGTGAGGACAGCGGTCATCACCTGGCCATTACAGTGGCATAAAAGAAAAAAAATCTTTGTTGTAGTGTGGTGTTTCTAACACTGGTGCATTTGTTATCTCTGTTTTTAGCTTCCTGAAGGTTTGTTCCATCTCCATAGTCCATGTTATCCTGTCTTTCGGTGTTTTTGCCTGTTTGATAGATGCAAGCAGTGGGGATATTAAAGTACTATAGTCAAAAACCCATTGTCTAACATAATTACATAAGCCTAGGAACTTCTGCATTCCTTTCACAGTCTCAGGCTCTGTCATCTGCTGAATGGATTTTGCACTCACGGGCATAATTCGGCGGCCTGATGCTGACAGTAGTTGCTCTAAGTATTGAACTTCTTCCTGGCAGTACTTTTAATTGGCCCCTGACCACCTTGTAACCTTTTGGAGCAAGGGTGCACAACAGGGACACAGTGGCCCTCATTACAACCCTGGTGGTCGGTGTTAAAGTGGCGGTAATACTGCAAACAGGTCGGCAGAGAAAAAATGGGATTACGACAGTGGCGGAAACCGCCAACATAGACAGCCACTTTAACACTTCGACCGCCACGGCGATACAAACAAACAGCGCGGCGAACACCGCCAACAGACAGGCGGAAGACAATGTACCGCCCACCCAATCACAACAGGCATATCTGCCACCTTTTCTGGGGCGGAACGAACGTAAACAAAAACACGGCGGAAACAGTACACAGAAGGGAAAACACTCACGTCTCCGCACCCAACGAGGAACCCGGTCGCCAAGGAGCCCGAATTGCAGATACTGCCGATGATGGTCTTCCTTCTCCTCTATCAGGAGCTCAAACGACGGCGGCGGTGACCACGGTGAGTACCGTACCTACAACACAGGGGAGGGGGAGGTAAAAGAGGGTAACACACACACGCAACACGCAACACCGCCAACCCGACCCTCACCCACAACACCATACACACAAATACATGCAGCAACATTACATATACGCCCCCCACCCCCTGGAAGAAAGCAAGGACGAAAGGAAATAATTTGAACACATGCAATCATGTGAAATATCATTATCAAAATTCAAAATCCAGTATGTGCAATTGTGTACACCAAATACACAAGTCCGGATAGTGCACCAATCATTGTCCGTGGACCACTGGGCCCAAAATGCATGGGCGAGGCCCACACATGATACCTGACTCCAAACAGAGAGAACACTGGAGGGGCATCATATCGAAAATATACAGGCACCTCGGGGGGAGGGAGGGCACCTCAGCCTGATGAACGCACAACGCCACTGCTCCATGAGGGGGCTCCATGCCCACAGTTTGGTCCTGGGGAGTGCAAAGCCACAGTCTCTCAAGTCCCTCCAGTGGGTGGTTTGCCCACTGCTCTATCCTGGGGAGTGCAAAGCCACAGTCTCACAAGTCTTTCCAGTGGGTGGTTTGCCCACTGCTGTATCCTGGGGAACGCAAAGCCACAGTCTCACAAGTCTTTCCAGTGGGTGGTTTGCCCACTGCTGTATCCTGGGGAGTGCAATGCCACAGTCTCTCAAGTCTTTCCAGTGGGTGGTATGCCCACTGCTGTATCCTGGGGAGTGCAAAGACAGTCTCTCAAGTTTTTCCAGTGGGTGGTTTGCACACTGCTGTATCCTGGGGAGTGCAAAGCCACAGTCTCTCAAGTGGATGTCATTCTCCACTGGTTCTGGAGGGAGCGTTGTGCCCAGAGTGCTTCATCCTGCCAAGGACTGAGGTAGTGGATGTCATTCTCCACTGGTTCTGGAGGGGGCTTTGTTCCCAGAGTGCTCCACGTGCAGTGTGGCCGGCACAATACACTCGCCTGGGTGTGTGTGCCACGAGATTGCTGAGGTACAGGTAGCATGATACAGCATGGAGGCAGAGACATACTACACACTGCTGCAGCTTCGCATTCCATATGCAGGTGACAACTGTGATGACAGTGATGCTTCATGGAAGCTGCCCAGGGTCTTTGAACTCACCACCAGCCTCGGACGACTGACCACTGGGGATGGTAGGCATGTCAGCTGTGGTGCCACTGTCCAAGGATGTTGCGGGCCGCTGGCGGCCGGTGGCGGTGTCAGTCGTGGCGGTGCTTGCGGCGGTGTCAGTTGTAGCGGTGCTGGCTGCGTGGTCTGTGGTGGCAGTGCTGGCGGCGGGGTCTGTGGCGGCAGAGCATGAGTGAGAAAGCAGGATGTCTCCTGCAGCCTCGGATGGTTGCCCACCGGGGAAGAGGCTGGGGACTGTTGCAGCGGCTGTAGACATGCCAGAGGCGGTGCAGGTAGCGGTGCAGGTGACGGTGCAGGTGGCGGTATTCACCGCCGTACAGGTTGGAGTGGACGTGGACAGAAGGTGTGACACTGGTCCCTCCGTAGGTGCCACCATGCCCTCTCCTGACCTGCCCTTCAGTTTTTTGCCCTTCCCCACCTTTGATGGTGGCACAGTTGTCTTGCCACTATCCCCTATCATTTTCACTGACCCCTTGGTGGCAGGTGTTTTCGGCTTCTCCCTCTGGGATGTGGTCACCTTTTTAACCTTGGCAGGTGGTGGAATGTCCTTGCCCTCGCTCCGTGGCACACTGGTTAGCCCTGATGGTTGGCGCACTCCATGACCCCGCAGTTGCTGGCACCACTGTGCCTGGGGATGAGTTGGCTGAGATGCTGGGCTGGGACCTGGAAAGCCTGGCCCTAGGGGAAGGACGGGGGGAGGTGAAGGGAAGAGGTCAAGGTTTGACAGGAAAAGTTTTTTAGACACACTGGGACGGGTAGATGGAGGGGGTTTGGGAGTGGAGGTAGAGGTAGTGGTTGTAGGAAGTGTACAGCTGCTGAATTTGGGTGAGTGTGCATGGGCTGGAGGCTGTCATGAGGTGGATGGCTGTTGGGTGGGTGTGTGTCTGCGTTTGTGTACTTTGGGAGTAGGTCTCACTGACACACTGGGAGAGGACACTGGGGATGTGTGAACGGTAGTGGAGGTGGTGAGTGCACGTGAGTGGTGTGTGGTGATGGGAGTGCTGGTGATGGAGGTAGTGGCTGAGGATGTAGTGCATGCAGGTGTGAGTGGAGACGAGACTGGGATGGAGGAGGGAGACGTGGAGGAGGGGGACACAGTGGAGGAAGTGGATGTTGGTATGTGTGCATGGGTATGAAGCTTGTGTGAGTGCCTGTGGGATGTGTGAGCCACTCTTGTGTGTTGATGTGTGTGCATGCTAGTCTGATGGTGTGCTTGGGATAGGCTGAGGTACAGGGGATTGGGTCTGGGTGGAGGAAGTTGGAGGGGGGAGGCTGGACACAGGGACAATGGCTGCCATCAGTGCTGAGGCCAGAGCCTGAAATGCTCTCTGTTGGGCTGCCTGGCCAGAATGAATGCCCTCCAGGTATGCATTTGTTTGTTGCAAATGCCTCTCAACACCCTGGATGGCATTCAGAATGGCCAACAGTGAGGGGTCTCAGGAGGTCAATAGCCTCCTCACTGAGGGCAGCAGGGCTGACTGGGGCAGGGCCTGAGGTGCCTGGGGCGAAGGAGATGCCCACCCTCCTGGGTGAACGGGCACGGGACATACGCTGAGGGGCTGCTGGGAGGGCGGTGCTGGTGGGGGGGTGGCGGCTGTACCTGGTGATGTGGTGGGCACAGAGGGGCCCGCCACCGCATGGGAGCTCCCATCAGAGGAGGAGTCACTGTCGCTGGTCTCTGCTCCTGTCCCCGCCGTGGAGCTCCCCTCGCCCTCCGTCCCACTGGTGGCTTCAGACTCCTTCAGGACCAAGTGGGATGCAGCTCCCTCCTGCTCCGGTGCCAATGCTCCTCTGCCTGATGATGCTATTGCACACAAGAACAGGGAGACCACAAAAAGGGGGGGAAAGACAGGGGAAAGACATGTTCAGTGCATGCAACACCACTACCGTTGGCAGATACAACAGACACAGCAGCCCTATGCACTACGCCATGCACTTATAGTTCCTAGATTAATCACATGCCCATGGGGTACAAGGCCTAAGCCCGATTGCTGCACACCTGGAAGTCACAGGAACCTGACTAGGTGTAGATGGCTCTAACCACTAGTGGGGTTGGGGTGCCACATAGCCTGGCTCACAAGGGACCTTGCCTACCAAGATCGCCCTGGCCTAGGGGAACCCACTGCCCACCTCCCCCACCCAGACACCTCATAATGCATGCAGAGTCAGCTGAATGAGAGTGTATTCACCCCCTTGTGGCTGCTGTGATGCCCTCAAGCACCCATCCAACTCCAGATACGCCACCGCCAGGTTCCGGAACATCAGGGGGGTCATGGTGCGATGGACACCCCTGCCACGTTGGGAGGCCATTCCCTGCTGGGCCTCCGCCGTCTTCTTGCTCCAGCGGCGCAGGTCCTCCCATCTTTTCCGGCAGTGGGTGCTCTGCCTGTGGTGGACCCCCAGGGTCCGGACATCGTTGGCGATGGCACGCCAAATATCCTTCTTCTAGTGGGCGCTGACCTAGAGGAACAGTACAGGGGGAAAGGAAATTCTTTACCCGTCCAGACCATCATACTCATTGGCCCCCGTTCCCACCTTTGCCCTGACGCACATACACTCACCGTCCGCACATGCAGGCCTCAGCCCCACCCCCGTGGATCTTCCATCCACACCACTCAAAACAGGCATTGCCCATGCAGCATGCTCACAGTGTACTCACCTGTTTGTCTGGAGAACCGTACAGTTGCGTTTACTGGGTGAGGACCCCATCCACTAGTTTCTCCAACTCCTCTGAAGTGAAGGCAGGGGCCCTTTCCCCAGACACTGTAGCCATCGTCGCTTCCAGACACAGGTCACAGCAGCACTTGCAGTGTAGGTCCTTTCCTGTTGAAGGTCAGATATCAAGTGAGTGTACAGACAGAAAATGGCAGGCAGTCACGTCCGCAGCGATGCGTACCGTCACCGCCAGCGTACATCGTTATTGGCTCCTCAGACCCATAGGGCCAAATGTTAACCAATGCAGAATTGCGCCGCGGTCTTCGACCGCCCACCGCGACGGTGTAGAATGCCAGCGCAGTCACCTCATATCCCCTTGTCCCACCTTACAGGTCAGGCAGCTGCCATTTCAGGGTGCCACATGGCATTAATAATAACTGCGTCACACCAATGTAGGCCTTGAATACAGACAATTTCAGGCACATTGCAGATTAATAAATGTGTGTAAATGACATTTTGTGATACCTCAGTGTTGGATGACTCTCTGCTCGCTGTTCTCCTCCATAGGGCACATCCGCTGGGGCAGGTGATGAGATGGCGGCATCCTCCGGTGTACAGACCGCTGGTGGACCTGTCGACAATGGAAGAAAGGCACATCATAGTCACCTACAGACTTGATCATGCAACAATCCAGGAACTGTGAGCCCAGTTGGAGCCAGACCTGATGTCAGCTATCCGCCATCCCAAAGGGATACCCTCTCTAGTGCAGGTCCAGTAAGTACTCCATTTCCTGGCAAGTGGTTCCTTTCAAACAACAGTGGCCATTGCATCAGGGATGTCCCAGCCAATGTTCTATAACGTGTTGTCCAGAGGGTTGTCTGCCCTGCTGAAACACATGCCCAGCTACATTGTGTTCCCTCAGGTGGAGGATTTGCCAACAGTGAAAGGTGACTTCTATGACCTGGGACATATCCCCAACATCATTGGTGCGATTGATGGGACACATGTGGCATTTGTCCCCCCCCGCAGGAGTGAACAGGTGTACAGAAACTGGAAGAGCTACCATTCGATGAATGTGCAGATGTTGTGTTTGGCAGACCAGTACATCTCCCATGTGAATGCCAAGTTTCCTGGCTCAGTGCATAACGCTTACATTTTGAGGAATAGCAGCATCCCTTATGTGATGGGGCAACTCTAGAGGCACCGTGTGTGGCTAATAAGTGAGGCCAAGGACCCTATACAGTGTGAATAGGTGTCTGGGCATGGGGTTGTCCCTAAGGCTTAGTGTGTGTCTAACAGTTGTCCCTCGATATTTGCAGGTGACTCTGGTTACCCCAACCTGTCATGGCTACTGACCCCAGTGAGGAATCCCAGGACAAGGGCAGAGGAACGCTATAATTAGGCACATGGGCGAACTAGGAGGGTGATAGAATGAACCTTTGGCCTCCTGAAGGCCAGATTCCGGTGCCTCCATGTGTTAGGTGGTTCTCTCTACTACTCACCAAAGAAGGTGGGACAGATCATCGTGGCCTGCTGTATGCTGCACAACCTGGCTTTGCAACGCCAGGTGCCTTTTCTGCAGGAGGATGGTCCAGTTGGTGGTCTTGTGGCAGCTGTGGAGCATGTGGACAGTGAAGAAGAGGAGGCAAAAGAAGAGGATATCGACAACAGAATCAACATAATCATGCAATACTTCCAGTGAGACACAGGTAAGAAGATCTCACTGCCTCCCATATCTCATACTCTTATTGGAGCTAGCATAAGTCTGTCATTTTCACTCAGTGTATGGACACTGACTTGTCACTTTGCCTTTCCATTTCACAGATGTGGGGCCCACTTTGTGCCCTCTGCTATATTTCCTCCAGACGTACAGTTGTGTTACATCGGTATGTGCACAAGTAAATTGGCATTGCTATATTCCATGGTTATTGCAATTACATGTTTGTGGAAGCACAGACTGACTCCAGATTGTTTTGTGATTGAAGTGTGTTTATTTCTGTGCAAATAAGTGGAAGGGGTTGTAAAATGGTCAGGGGGGATGGTGGAGGAATGTCCATGGCAGAGTCCAGTCTATTTGTTTCACGGGTGCATTGTCCAAAGGGGCATAGCAAGTGGAGCAATGGCAGTTGAAGGATGGACAGGGTGACAAAGTGGGACAGAAGGGTGACATTCAGGGGGGTCTTGTTTCCTGGCGGGGGTCTTGGCAATGTTCTCTGTCTTGTTCCTGGATCTCAGGGAGCGTTTGCGGGGTGGTTCTCCATCTGCAGGGGGTGGGGTGCTGGTGGCGTGTTCCTGTGGTGGTGTCTCATGTCCACTAGCGCCAGTGGAGGTGGAGGGCTGTTCATCGTCCAGGCTAGTGTCAGGGACCCATTGGTGTGCCACAGTATCCCTCCTGGTGTTGACAAGGTCTTGCAGCACCCCTGCAATGGTGACCAGGGTGTTGTTAATGGACTTCTGGTCCTCCCTGATCCCAAGATAGTGTTCCTCCTGCAGCCACTGGGTCTCCTGAAACTTGGCCAGTACCGTTGCCATCATCTCCTGGGAATGATGGTAAGCTCCCATGATGTTGGAGAGTGCCTTGTGGAGAATAGGTTCCCGGGGCCTGTCCTCCCCCTGTCACACAGCAGCCCTCCCAGCTTCCCTGTTTTCCTGAGCTGCTGTCCCCTGAACCATGTGTCCACTGCCACTGCCTCAGGTCCCTGATTTTCTTTGATTGGTGGGTTTGCCTGGGTTCCCTGTAGTGGTGGACACACTGCTGCTTGACGTGTCCTGGGGACAGAGGTATGGGCCCGCTGGGTGGGTGCTGTGCTGGTGTTTCCTGAGGGGGAGGCTCTGTGGTGGCTTGTGCCAGTATTAGGGGAACCGACTGTCCCGAGGTCCCAGATGGGCCGGGCTGGTCATCTTGACCCAGTTGTGCAGAGCTGCTGTCATCACTGTGGGTCTCTTCTGTGGGGGGACTGGATATATCTGGTACCTCCTGTCCGGTGACGTTGGTAGGGGTCCTGCAGGGGTGTAAAGGCATGATTATTGCATCTGTGTGTGCCATCATGTGCAATGGGTGAGTGACCCTGTACTCCAGTGCTTGCATTCTTGGCTTGGTCCTTGTGTGATATTTGGTTTTGGGTCTGTGTGGGTATCTGTAGTGGACATGCTTTGGTGATGGGTGTCCATGCTTTGGTGTTGCATGCAGTGCTTGGTATTGGGGTGGATGCGTTGTGATAGTGGGGCACATGTGAGGTGTTGGAGTGATGGGGTGAGGGTGACAGTAGGAGTATGTGACGGCATGCAGGTAGGGTGGGGGAGATAAGGTAGTAAAGATTTGACTTACCAGAGTCCAGTCCTCCTGCAACTCCTGCGAGGCCCTCAGGATGCAGTATTGCCAAGACTTGCTCCTCCCATGTTGTTAGTTGTGGGGGAGGAGGTGGGGGTCCACCGCCCGTCCTCTGTACAGCAATCTGGTGTCTGGAGACCACTGAAAACACCTTCCCCCGTTGGTCGTTCCACCTCTTCCTGATGTCATCCCTAGTTCTTGGATGCTGTCCCACTGCGTTGACCCTGTCGACAATTCTTCACCATAGCTCCATCTTCCTTGCAATGGAGGTGTGCTGCACTTGTGATCTGAATAGCTGTGGCTCTACCCGGATGATTTCCTCCACCATGACCCTGAGCTCCTCCTCAGAGAACCTGGGGTGTCGCTGAGGTGCCATGATGTGGTGTGGGTGATGTGTGAGGTAGTGTGTGTTGTGATGTGTGAGGGGATGTGTTCGTGTGTGTTGTTTGAGGTGTCTGGATGTTGTGTAAGTGATTGTGTTGTGTGTCTGTGGATGCTGGTGTTTATGGTGGTGTCGCTCTCTGGCGTGGTTTCAAATTTCAGGTAATAAGGGTTTGTGGGTGATGTGGGTGTGTGCTTTATATTGGATTCGGTGTGTGGGTGTGGTATGTGTATGTGTATCAGGTGTGTGTATTTAAATTTGTTCAATGTGGTTGTGTTTTGTATATGTGTGTGTATTTTGAGCACAGCGGTGTGTACCGGCAATGGAATACTGCGGTTGAAAGACCGCTGCATTGATTTGTGGGTCGTGATAGTGTGGGCGTGTTCCTGTTGACGTGACGGTGTCAGTTTTGTTATCGCAAGTTTATCACTGACCTTTGGTGTGGTGGACTTGTGTGGGTATCTGTATTATGGCGGATTCCGAGCTGTGGGTCGTAATACCTGTAGCGGAATTCCACAGCGGTATGTTGGCGGTCTTCTGCACGGCGGTAAGCGGCATTTACCGCCAGGGTTGTAATGAGGGCCAGCGTCCTTTCTACACTGCTCCTCTGCTGGACTACAGATCAGCAGGTCATCAACATACTGCAACACTGTGCTGTCACATTGAAAATTGGTGAGGTCATTCTTGACCATCCTAGACACTAGGGGACTCACAGTACCCTTGAGGTAATCAGGAATGAAGGTACTTTGAACCGCGATAGGAAAATGCAGTCAAATAGTGACTGTCTTGGTGCGGTGGAATGCTGAAAATGCAATCTTCAAGTCTATGACTGAAAAGTATTTAGGCCCGTATTTATACTTTTTGACGCTAAACTGAGCTAACGCAGTTTAGCGTCAAAACAATTAGCGCCGTCTAACGCCATTCTGAAGCGCCATGCGGGCGCCGTATTTATAGAATGGCGTTAGCCGGCGTTAGCCGACCGGCGCTGCCTGGTATGCGTGAAAAAAAAACACGTACACCAGGCAGCGCCGGCATAGGGGAAAATGGCGTATGGGCGTCTCAAAATGGGGGCAAGTCAGGTTGAGTCAAAAAAATCGCCTCAACCCGATTTGCGCCATTTTTTTACGACGCCCATCCTCCATTAACATGACTCCTGTCTTAGCAAAGACAGGAATCATGCCCCCTTGCCCAATGGCCATGCCCAGGGGACTTATGTCCCCTGGGCATGGTCATTGGGCATAGTGGCATGTAGGGGGGCACAAATCAGGCCCCCCTATGCCACAAAAAAAAATAAAAAAAAATACTTACCGGAACTTACCTTAATGTCCCTGGGGTGGGTCCCTCCATCCTTGGGTGTCCTCCTGGGGTGGGCAAGGGTGGCAGGGGGTGTCCCTGGGGGCAGGGGAGGGCACCTCTGGGCTCATTCTGAGCCCAAAGGTCCCTTAACGCCTGCCCTGACCCAGGCGTTAAATTCAGGCGCAAATGCGGGTTTTTTTGCCCCGCCCACTCCCGGGCGTCATTTTTGCCCGGGAGTATAAATACCACGCACATGCCTGGGAGTCATTTTTTTAGACGGGAACGCCTACCTTGCATATCATTAACGCAAGGAAGGTGTTCACGCCAAAAAATGAAGCTAACTCCATGAACTTTGGCGCTAGACGCCTCTAACGCCAAAGTATAAATATGGGGTTAGTTTTGCGTTGAATTTGCGTCGAAAAAAACTACGCAAATTCGGCGCAAACGGAGTATAAATATGCCCCTTAGCATCTTGGGGTATGTTGGTTAGGATGATGGAAGGGTCAGGTACTACAGGGAATTCTGGTATCACTATGCCAACAAGGGGGCGTAGGTCTTAAATCATGCACCACAAATTTCCCTTGGCCTTCCTTATAGGGTAAATTGGGGTGGTGCAGGGCGATACACCTGGGTATATGACTCCCTGCTCCACCAATGCCTGTATAACAGGTGTAATGCCCTCCTCTGCTTCTTTGGATAGAGGGTATTTTCTCACTCTTGGTAGTATTGCTCCTTCCCTCAAAATTATTCTGAATGGTACTGCTGTGCAGACGAGGCCTACATCATAAGGGCCTTTTGTCCACAAGTTGGAGGGTACCTGTGCAAGGTCATTATCTCTAGTGTGGTGCGTTGAGGTACACTGTTTTTCAAAACAATCTCTGTCCTTCTAAGGTCATCAGCAAACAAATGGTCATCAGAAATGTCACCCACCTGCATGTTGGGATCATAAAAGATGACACATGCTCATATCGCACCATTGTGGTCACTTGCCATCAGTGTCCCACAGGTGGGGGACACTTCTAGAGCCTCTATTTCCAGAGTGAGGTCTTTGTCTAATATTTCAAAATAGTGGCCCTGTCGTCTAAAGAGAAAGCTCTTGGGTAATTTAACTAGCTTCCCTGCCGGTTCCGGTGTTTCTGCTGTGATGGTGTACACTGCTCTAGTAAAGGCTAAAATGTCTACAGGTCTGGGGGGTGTGTAACCATTGTCATGATGAATGTACTGGATACTCCAGGTGTTGAACAGATCATAGTCCCATCCTCTTCAAAGGGAATAGTCATGCTTAATTTTGCCAAGAGATCACGTCCTAGCAGATTAGCTGTGCATTTGGGGAGAATAAGAAACATCCATCAACATACCTCCCCCTATTTCTATCTCCACAGGTTTAGTGAATGGAACCCTCATTACAGCCCCGGAGAACCCCTGTGTATCCATTGATAAATTTAACAATGGCAGTCTCCTCTCATGGATACAGGACCTAGTGGCCCCAGTGTCAATGAGAAAGGTGTACTCCTTGTCATTTATGGCTACCATCACAGTGTATTCCTCATCTGGCCTGTGGGTTACCGATAAGACTGGACACAGGAGACTTCTCCTGGGGCACCTTCATTGGGCACATCCTCCCATGTAGTTTTGCTGGCATGGGTTTCCTCCCCTGACAATTACCCCTCCTTGTAAGTTCTGGTGCTGCAAGGTGGGTTACACTGTCTGAGGTGGCCCATACTGTATTTGGGGCACTGATTGCTGTAACTGCTGAGGCTGTATCTGTGGTTGAGGCTGCAGTTTTATTTGGGGCTGTGGGAGGTATATCACTTGGGGACTCGTGGCAGGTTGTGCTACAATGGCACCAGACGGTGCTATTTGTTGGCCATAATTTGCCCTTGTCTGGTTGCTAAGTTCATCTTCCTTTTTAAACCTACAGTCTCCAATGAAATGTCCTGTCATCTTGCAATAGTGGTATGTCTGTCCACTCTGTAATGTGTTTACTCTATTTCCCCCAAACCTTCCTCGTCCTCCTCTTCCATTATTCCTGGTATTGCTTCTCTGGGCATAATGGTAGGGTTTCATTGGGGTGCCTGAAGGGGCACTCCCAGGGACACTGCAGCTAACTTGGTGGTGGCAGTGGCAATTCCTTCCTCTGTTTTCTTAGCCAGTTTGTGCTGGACCAGTTTAGCTGCTGCTTTCTCTATTTTATCTTTCTTGCTCTTTTCCTTTTCTTGTCTCTTCTTACAAAAATGTATTATGTGTCCTTGTATCTCTATCCTTGGTTTAGCCTCTAAGGCCACTTTATTATCTAATGTATCCTATACTTCAGCTGGCAGACCCTTTTTCACTATATTGTAAAATAGTATTGCATTCTGTCCAGTTACATCCCAACTCTCCCCCACTTCCTGTGTCCATTTTTCCTTCATTCTGCTAAGGAATTGAGCTGGGTCCTCATTTTGCTGCATTGTTTGTGCCATAAGAGATCCAATGTCTGACCTGTCTGGATACATTTTACCCAGTTGTTTCTAAACAATTCCCCTTACTCTATTAAAGGGTGCCCAATCACATTTTGGGTTGGTCAATGCCACATCATTTACTCTTGTTTTTGTGAACAGTAGGTCTGTCTCTTCTCCTTTATTGGAACTTAGTAAACTCTTAATGTCCCCTATTGTAAGAGTAATCCCTGAAGTATGTTTTTCCAGAGCTGCTATCCATTTCCCAGCACCCTCAGCAAGTTGTGGCAACTGTTTTTTAAGATTTTCTTTGTCCATCTGGAGCTGTGGTATATACTGAGGTGTCCCTGGGCCCTTAAATTTCAAGGGCAGTTGTGACAGGCCTGTAGTCCTATTGCCAGTAGGGTGCCGAGAGTCATACTTACAAGCATATTTCTGCCACACTCTTAGACGTTTTTGCATATAGGGATAATCTCTGTAAGGATCCCCTGTGCCCTGCAAAAATGCACATTTCAGGGAATGCATGTGCCATGTCTTTTCTCAGTGTCATTTTTCCTGCCATATCAAATGTTCCCTTTCTCTCATATGGGCGTGCATGTGCCCCGTCAAATACTAATCTCTGTAATTCTCTTGGCTTCTTTTGTAAAGTCTGTCCTGTCTTATTCTTTTCTTCTCCCTCACAGGCATATTGTGACTGTTCCCTGTTATGGTCCTCAACCTCTGCCCCTGGGTGCATGAACCTCCAGCACTCTGTGGGAGGACTTTCTGGTATGTAAGCTAACCTTCTTGTCTCATTTTTAATGTTGGCACTTGGTTTTGGCAAAACACCTTTCTTTTTTCTAGCCCCATCCATTCTCTGTGCCTCTCTTGACCCCTCATTAGGTATACCTTCATTTTCCCTAGTGGGGGACATCTCGTCCTGTAAATGAAGTGTAAATGTGGCATCTATTGTCCCTACGTATTTAGTACTGTCCCCACCTAACATTTCCCATGGTGTACTGGCTATTTGAAGACATGGAGATGGGTAGACATATTCTCTATGCTCAGAAAAAGATTCTAATGGTGGGCTATACTTGGGGTCTGTATATACCACAGCAGGGGGATGCGAAGAGGTGGGTAGTGAGTGTGGGGTACCAGGTTGCATTGTATACATGCCCTGTACCTTTGCACTGCCTAACCTTAATTGCACGTCTTGATGGGGGGGTGGAGGAGCCAAAGGGAGGGTCCGAGGCTTTGTATTTGACTCATTCATATTTGTTTCACAAAAGAGCCTCCATAGGTCTATTGTGATCTTCCTTTTCTCTAGTTTATTTCTCTTGAATTTACTCTGTGGGAAGGTGGCCATGTGTTCTATTGTTGTATTATCAAATGTGCCCTCTTTGGGCCATGCGTGTGCAAGTTTTAATGTTTCTTTGTGCCATTCCTTACAGTATTTTTCTATCCTGTCCTTGTTTCCTGAGAACACTTTAAACATGTGTTCTAAAGGAGACCACATGTATGTTTAGTGAACTTAATCCTTTATACTATATGATTTACACTCTAAATGGACTTCTATTTACTTCCTGTGGTATTTCGAGACTTCACATAAACTGTTACTAGTCTTCGAAGGTGAACATCAGATATATATATCCCTAATCTCGGAAAGACTTTGTCCATTTATATATATATATTTGGTAGGTGCATTTTTGTGTGGCCTAAGTGGTTTGTTTGCCTGACACAACAAACAATAATGTTATTGTGATATATAAACATGTTTATAAGTTACTCATTTCCTAAATTCCACACTGGGAGATCCCTAATAAAGGCATACAGTAGGAGGTCTAATGCTAAATATGAGTCTGTTATTATTGCAGGGAATTCACATGACTGTTGCCCATGGTTCCACTGAAAAATTGCAGTGACTTCAATATATTTACTTTCTGGCCACAAGGTGGCACCAGTGTCACACATGAAAAATTTAACTGAATATTTTAGAGGCCTTCAAGGGGGTGCCTCACTCTTGGAAAGACAACTGCAACAGGTTTTGTAGATTTCAAAACAAACTCTTTTATTCTAATTATGCGAAGGTCCTGTTCACATCCATCTGTAAGGTAGTTAAATATATTTGTATGTATACTAGCTGATAATTCTTGTTCTATTTGTATACCCTGAAGATATGTGTATATGTCCCAGTCTATACTGTTTGATAATACATCTTGCCTCCAATCTTGAGGCTCTACAGTTTCATAATGGGGATAATAGTTAGTAGTGTCAGTATTTGTTATGGGGTTCATGCGGCTACTACACCACATTTAACTTGGAGGACAATGTCCTTATATTAGTTCTTTGAATATTATTTATAATTGCCCAACGGGCATTTCTCTTATGTCAATGTAGGTTGTTTTAAGGCCTAGAGGTGATATACTACAAATACCTAGACATTCATAAACTTTTGACTTACAAAAAAATTATTCTATGGTATTGATATTACTGGTCCACTAAGGTCAGTTCTTTTGCAGAGGGTGACAAACTGACTGTTACAAAAATGAATAATTAATTCAGGGATGGGGAATTAATTAGTTGACTTTTTTGGGACATTTGCTCAATCCAGTCAATTACTTTACTTTTGAGTATACTGTTATAACTTAACCTTCATAATAATAGGAGGTCTGATACGTATTCCTAAATTATACACTAAATAAAATAAACTTATATATTGACATTATTATGTGGCCACATTTCTATCTATACATGCATATACATACACAGTAATTCTTAATTTCATACTAGGGCAAACTAAATACTACTGGTCACCTTCCCTCCGGATTCATAGAGGGGACAACTTTTTATTGTTTGCAACTACAAATTGTGACTTCCAGACTTAAGGTCTGGGTTAGGTTGACTTGAGTGTCCTTTATACCATACACTGATTGCTCAGGCCCAAGTCCAACACTACTCTTGACCACTTTGACTACTTAGTCAAGTTCCCTGTATCTTAGGGACTTACCACCGGGATCCCTTAATATTATATCAATTCATACACAATATTGCATGCAAACACCAAAATTAAATATATTACAGTGTCAAAATTGTAAATGTCTTTATAAAATAAAAGGAACACACCTCGTACTTTGTCCACCTTAACTGCTAAACACCTGTTTCCCAGCCATCCCCACGAGATCAGAGATGTTTACTTAAATGTTGGCATCTCCCTTACCTCTTTGAAAAGTGCACAAATCACCTTGTGGAGACAGGCAGGGTCCCCAGTCCAGCAGTTGGTGAGATCAAATTAGAACTCCTGGCTTGGATGGCCAATATGGTAGAAGGAAATCTGTTAATAAAATAAGACAGATCAACTTTACACAGTAATATGGGTTTAATTGATTTTCAGCTGGGAGCAGTGTCAACATAGAGGCCATGACTGAAGTTCAAAGTTCTAGTTCACAAGCAGTGGTATTTATACTGTAAAAAACACAAAAAACTATGCTGACAAGTTCAGCATTGACATAAGCAAGAACAAGCAGTACAGATAAGATAATAGGGGAGAGGTACATCTTGACAAGAGCACATGCATGATTATTGGTCACCTCATGGGTGGGTAAGTAACATTGACGTCATTCTGCATCTCTATCTTTTCTGCACAACAAGTGATTATATGTTACATAATGCTGCCGGTAGCCCTGTCTTGTGCAAATGCTTATCTGATCCTTACACAGTTCCCTTCACCAAGATATGATTGACTTGTGGTTTTAGGACCCTTGTGCTAAGGCAGGATACAACCTTCTGTTCCACCCTGTTCGTGAACATTTTGAAAGCAACAGTTGGTGCAGCTTTAAAGAAAAACTCTCATTTTCATGTGGCTTGGTTCTCTTGTGTGTTTCAGCACAGCTAACTTAACAATGCAGCCTGTGTATAAGTTTCCTAAATAATAAGTGTTTGTTTGTCCTAAATATGACCTGCCTTTTCTATTGGACCCACAGTCTGTCTTTTTTTTTTTTAGCATGTCATGTATTAAGCCTTTCACTACTTACATTGGTTTACAACTATCCCTAGCCTAAAATGTTTGTATTGGGGTTTGGGAACTTATGTTTGTATGTATGTGATGTATATGATGTTTTCCTATTCTTCCTACATCACTAATGAAAGCAAGCGGATTTTAAAAGGCAAGCCCACGAACCAATGAAAGTGACTGACGTGACATGGGTGTGGTTTGAAGCCCAAAGAGAGATTATAGAATGGGACGGAGCGCTTTGCGCTCACCCTTAAAAAGGAACTGAAAAAGAGAAGGTCAGGAATCTTGCTTTCGACTGAAAGCGGCATGTGCAGTACTCTTAGCTAGCAGCAAATGACAGAAAATAAAAAGTTTGCATTTTGCCTGGGGCTTGAAAAATGTTTGAGCTGAAAGTCACAGGTAAGGATTGGCATTGGTTGTGGTAGTGAAAAAGCTGCAACTCTAACACGGTCAATCTTTCTCCACCAGGGCCACATTGTAAATCTGTCGCACCACCATACATGTGATTTGTGGGAAAGGCCATATAATACAAAAAAACACATTGTTTTGTTACTTGTAAGTTACTCCATACAGCAGCAATGCCAGTCAGGTATAACAAACTAGGCTGCTGCTGCATGCTATGCAGCAGGGCACTAGATGTTAAAAAGAACAAAATAGTACCTCAGTTACATAGGGGACAGCGGACGGCACCAATTAAATTGAATCAATCAGGGCTTGAAATGATACCATGCCTGCCTTTGACAAATTACGAGGCTGTAAAGAAGAGTGCCACGCAAACCAACAAATGGTCAGCGACAGGCAGGCTCCAAGCCCTTTACTGTACACAACAGTGACCCTACATACTCTATTTTTGGTTATCTTAGGTAAAACTGGCCCACTCAATGGCTCTAGTTACACAGGTTTAGTGAATGACATTGCTCTTTTTGGCTTTGGTATAATTTGGAACTTTTTTTTTTTAAGACATATTGATTGTGGCTGATTTGATTTTTTTTTTTACTCTTTTCAGACCTGATGAAGCATATGAGGCAGATGGGTCTCAACAAAAAGGTGTTGGTTTGGGATGTCAAGAAATATGATTTGATGAATTTGCGATGTCAAGCGAAAGTCTACCGAAGAAAATAAAGAACAACTTATGCACATCGTCAGAAGAACTCTGAATTTTCCTCTTGTGTGCTCACAGTGGATGACTTCTCTTTCAATGAGACTTTGTTGCAGAACTCTCAAAGGGCTTTGGGTGACTGCCCTTGTTCACTAGATAGAGTGCTTTGAGGGTTATTGTGGGACTCTTTCGTACTGTGTGTTTCTGCACCATTGCGTGCCCTGGCTCCTTGGATTGAACTCATTTTGCTTGATTTCTTCTCTTTCTCCTTCTGTAGGCCTCAGAGATATTCTTGGTTGTCGGTGCTCAGTTCCTTTTGTGTCCGGTGTTTGCAGCGTATTCTAGAGTATTAGGATTAGTTGGGATTCTGTGCCCCAACAGATCAATTTAGGGGCATATTTATACTCTGTTTCACTGGATTTGCATTGTTTTTTTTTACGCAAATCCAATGCAAAGCTAACTCCATATTTATACTTTGACGCTAGACCCGTCTAGCGTCAAAATTCTTGGAGTTTGCGTCATTTTTTAACGTGGACACCTACCTTGCGTTAATGAGATGCAGGGTAGGCGTTTCCACGCTAAAAATGACTCTAAGGCATTTGCGCCTCATTTAAACTCCTGTGCAAAAATAATGCACAGGAGGGGGCTGGCCTTAAAAAATGACGTGCAGCCGCATTGCGTAATTTTTTAGCGCCTGGTCAGGGCAGGCGTTAAGGGATCTGTGGGCTCGGCAGGAGCCCAGAGGGGCCCTCCCATGCCCCCAGAGACACCCCCTGCCACACTCGCCCACCCCTGGAGGACACCCATGGATGTGGGGACCCATCTCAGGTAAGTACAGGTAAGTAGAGGTAAGTATTTTTTAAATATTTTTTAAGTGGCATAGGGGGGCCTAACTTGGGCCCCCCAACATGCCACTGTGCCCAATGGCCATGCCCAGGGGACGCAAGTCCCCTGGGCATGGCCATTGGGCAGTTGGGCATGACTCCTGTCTTTGCTAAGACAGGAGCCCTTTCCATGGTGGTTGTGAGTCAATAAATGACGCGAGTCAGGTTAGCGTCAAATTTTTTGACTCTATCCTGACTTGCACCATTTTTTGACGCACAACCCCCATTATTGCCTACGCCAGCGCTGCCCGGTTCGCGTCATTTTTTTTTTTACGCTCACCAGGCAGCAGCGCCGGCTAGCGTCATTCTATAAATATGCAGCCCGGCTGGCGCGTTGGAATGGGGTTAGCCCGCGTTAAATATTTTGACGCAAAACTGCATTAGCGCAGTTTTGCGTCAAAAAGTATAAATATGGCCCTTAGTGTTCCAGCGTCAGTGGATATTGTTAATGTTGGCTGATTCCTGCAAATCTGGAGAAGGGTTTCTTCTTCAAGCATCAAACCGTTGTTGACCATTGGTGTTTTTAGCTGGAAGACAACTTTGTGACAACTCTTTGCTCAGTGCCTCTGGGTGGTGGAGGAGAGCTATCGCTTGTCTAGCTTGAATGAGCACTCTGCTATTCTTCTAGCCTAGGAGACCCCCTATGGATCTCTCTTGGAAAAGGCTGTGATTTTGCAGACAGATAACACAATCAGAAAGTCTTATGCAGAGAGCTGAGAGGTGGTGAAACAAGGAGCAGGGACATGTCAGAATTTACACTTCAGAGAATGCTGTGAGAGGACCATCAGCTGCCTTTGTCAGCAGTCACTATCAGAGGTATGGAGAACTCCCCAGCTATTTCAGTGAGTCATATGATTCTCATCTTGCAGTACTTCTCTCTTTCCAGGGAAATGTTGAAGTGAGTTTGTCATTCAAGTGGTAGACTCCATTGTGGATTGATGCAACTGCTGCAGACTTTCGCTGACCCAGGAATGCTTGGTTGATGGTGTTTTAGCTGATGGAGTGGATCTTTCCTATAGTTTTGCTTCCTCTGTATACTTTTCTCTTGGTATTGTTGATCCTCTCAGTATGGTGAGTGTAGTCTTGGGTTGGAATAGCTTGGACAGCCTCATGAGATCATCTAAGGCTGTGCTGCCTTCTAAATGACTATCATTTCAGTGGAGTTTTGATTTATACTTATCTTCCATCTGATAGTAGTGTTCTGTTAAGGAGCTTGTTCCACAGTGTTTGTAGAACATGTTTGGCAAGATGGTATGTATTGTGGCCTGCTGACGTGCTGGCCCAGCTGCCATTTGTTATGAATGATTGAGACCTGTTTGGTGGGTCCCTATTGGAAAAGCTTTGGTCTTGGGACGGACACAACGCCATAATTCACTGACTCAAATTTGCTTTACCAAAAACACAGGAACAACTACTAACATCATGGCCCTCTGCTGCCGACTGCCTTTGCAATCATGTAAAAGTAATCAATTCATCTATGCCTCATAGATTACAAAGCTGCGTTCAACATGGTGGACAGTGAGAAATTATGGCACAAACTGGCAAAAAAGAACATCCCTTTGGGCCTGCTAATGGTAATATAGATGCTTTATAATGAGAGTAGGATCCGGGTTAAACTGGGGTATCTCTCCTACCTGTCAAGACCTATAGAAACAGCAGACAGTATAAAGCAGGGCTGCATTCTTACACCAACCCTTTTCAAGTTGTCTCTCTCTGTTCGTCCTATCAACTTTAAGTAAGATCAATACTCATGCCCCAAAATTGGAAGGAATCCCACTCTCCAACTTAATTTATGCTGATGATCTAGTGCTAGCCAGCAGGATGAAGGTGGGCATACAACGACTTCTGGAAACAACTCTAGCTTATTCTGAGATCAATGAGTTGATAATAAATAAGGAAACAGCCAAAGCCCGAACCATTAATGAAAAAGGGCTGAAACACCACACTTGGCATCTGGGTAGAAATAAGCTAGAGTTCAGCAATGACTACAAGCATCTCAGAGTACTTTTTAACTCCAATGGAAGGTTCAGTAACCAATTGGAAGACATTAAAAGGAAGGGAAATGTCCTCTCAGTTGGCCTTGTATACAAAACTGAAGGGCCCAACATTAACCCCTCTATTACAAAATGGCCAAGCACAGATCCCCCCCCTTTTGATGGATGAGAGCAAGGCACACATTTTGGATAGTTTTAATTCAAATGTTTATGATAATTTTTAAACTACCATCCTACACATCTTCTGCTCAGATTAAATTGGCAGGCACCCTTTATGAATTGCTGCCACTACTTTAAACAGAAAGTGAGAATTCCATGAGCCACCAAATCTGGCTTGAAATACAAGGGAGGGCCAGCAAGAGACTATTTAAAATCTATAACTAAGCTGGGCCTCTCTTCAGCATGGGATCTACCACTGAGCAGGTTTGAATTTAAAAAAATAACAAAAATCAAGCACCAAAACCCTATCCCTCTTGGAGGATCAAACTGCCCTAGCCAGGGTCAGCCATGCATGGCTAAAACTCAATAACTATTTGAAGCTTGAGCCCTAGTGCTATCTGGGAGAGTTTTATAACACCTTGATAAAAGAAAAGTTTTTAATATACAGGTTTGGAATCTTTCTGGCATTGAAGCACACTCCACCATGGAGGAAAATAGAAGGCCAGGACAATTGCAGGCTCTGTGGACCGGCAATTGAAGATATTGCCTATGTGCTATGTGTGTGTTAAGCCACTCTCAAAGATCTCTGGGCAATCCTGCTAAGGAAATTCAACGAAAGAAGAATAAGGTCTTGTAGAGAGGCGGTGTTCTAACTCAAATGATCCTGGACTGAACTGAACTGTGAGGTGGTAAAATACCTTCACAGGGTAGAGAAAAAGGTTCTGACTCTGGAACTAGAAATGAAAACCAAGAAATAAAAGAACCTGAACAGGAATCAATTTGAAAGCCTGGAAGGCCCAACTGGGAGACTTTCACTATGCACTTTTAGATCAGTTTACAGACTGAAACTAGGTACCTAAGCACTTTATATTGAAAACCTTGCAAGGTTTTTGTCTTCTTCTGCACAGTATTTTGAAAGTTAATTACCATTCCAGAAAAATTCA
Source organism: Pleurodeles waltl (assembly GCF_031143425.1). Classification (NCBI taxonomy): domain Eukaryota; kingdom Metazoa; phylum Chordata; class Amphibia; order Caudata; family Salamandridae; genus Pleurodeles; species Pleurodeles waltl. The sequence continues at coordinate 734,242,577 of NC_090447.1, read as the reverse complement.
GTTAAGGAATTATGAAAGATCTGAGCCTGGCAGACATTAGGCACTAAAGCTCTTTACTTCTATGATTACCTTTGTAGCGCAGGACTTTTCTATTTATAGTCACTTTATTTCTTAGGCAACAGGGATGGCCCCTCCACTATGGTGGAGAAGTGTTGCCCCATTGCTAATAAGGCAGCAGAAAAAGAAAATGATAATACATTACTATCATTTTATTTTTCTGCTGTTTAGGGTGGGACCGGGTAGGGCCAGCATCCTCCGTGTCAAGAGAAAGGTGGAGAAGTGGTGCACTCTAAGTGCACACATCAGTTTGGCTGGCTGTCTGAGGCCGGCCAAACTGACATGTGCACTTAGAACTCTCCACCCAAGCTGTATTTCACAGCATGGTGGATACCAAGTGCAGGCTCCTACTCCCTCCCTGAGCTGCATTCCAGCCTGCTCAGACTAAACCCGGCATTTCTCTCATGCTGACTAACAGCATGAGAGAAGCATCTGGATTGGGTGGGGAGGGGAGCAAAGCAAGCAGTGAGGTGGCGGGAGGGACAGAGGTGGCAGATGAGTGCATTTTTTTAATTATCCCCGCCCCCCAGCTCCGTGCGCTGCCTGACCCGCCCTGCCTAGTAGCAGCCGCCACTGCTAGGTAACTGTCTATTCACATCTTAGAGCGAGTTGTTATTGAATTGCATGTTTGCCAGTGTTGCTAGCACTAAGAAGAATCAAGACATATCACATTTTACTTGTGCAGGGTTATGTATTGACATTATAATGCTCAAAGAGGTCCAATGGCTTTCCCTATGCTTCTTTTTCATTGCATCTTTACTTGTATCTCTTTGGAAAATATTTTAATGTTTTAACAGAGTGCACTGTGGGTGACCCCTGTTTTATACATGTTTTGCAATGGTTCTTATCAATCAATCAAATAAATTAACTTATTATTATTTATGTATTTATTTATTATGACACCTATTACATGAGCATATGGGGTCAATAGAGTCCTTTGCCTCAGGGCTTCTCAGGATTTCAAGTTGACCTGTCTGCTAATCCTATTCTCTGGAACTTTCAGATGATCTGTTGGGCCTGTAGTTTTCTCCTCCTGAGGCCTAAGAGTGCTGTCTCTGTAATTATTCTCCCTTGCAGCTCTCTTAATGGTGGCTAACACCTCACCCAGCTGATTGACATAGGTATGTTTTCTGGTATTCCAGTCCCCCATCTCTGGATTTACTTCTTATTGTTATGTTACCTCTAGGTTTTCTTGCTAAGGTGGCGTCTGACATCTTCTGGACTTGAGCTCACTGTGTTCTGTTCTGCTGTTGTACCTACTGAGGAGCATCCCTCGATTTCACTTCATATGTGCAGGGCTCTTATCATTTATTTGAACTGGATGCCCAATGTACTTCCTGTGACAGTCTATTAGTCCCTTTGGCACAATTTAATGGAGCCTATTGTACCCCTTAAGGATTCTTAAATGGTTGGGTGAGGACTGTCTATTTCCTTGGTGTGCTCTGTTTCAGACAGGGCTCTACTGTACCAGGTCAGGTATAGATCCATGGGGGGGGGTGTAAAGGCATCCTAGACAGGGGCATCTGGGACTTTCATTGTGGACATGTGCCTTGTGACTGCTCCCTTAGGGTTGTGTCACTCTGCTTGTTAGCTTTGGAGGACCTGGCTCATTGTCTGAAAACACTGATATTGTCTCTGCACTTCAGAAGAGTCTGGTGTTTGGTACTAGTAGAATGGGTGGCAGATGTCTGTCTGTCCCTCTTTGGTGCTCTGTGCTGGAGCTCCATACAGTTCATCCTCAAAATGGTGATTAAGAATGTAGGAGAGGAGCTAATGTCTAGATTAGTTGCATGAAATTCCCTACTATTCTCCCTTCCTTGTTCGAGTCCCTTAAACTTCCACCCACCTTTACTGCTGAGCAGTTTTGGTACTGGGCTATGGTAGTTACAATCAGGTGGCTTTGTGGGTAGCATGTTCTGTTATGGGCCTTTCCAAAAGGTGAATCAGACCATGATCCCAGCATTTGCAACTTTTCATGATAAGTCACAAGACATTTTCTACTCCAGAAGGGTACTGTGTGAACAGTCTGTGTGGCTGCAAGTAATGTGAGAATCTGTTGTACCGGGAAAAGGCAGGCTGGCCACTGTGTAAAATATTTGACTACAACTCTGTGATGCCCTTAAGATGCCTTGGACCTTTCCTTGCTTAGTTCAAATTTATTTTGCACCATGGTATGCACTTCCTTAAAAAGTCATGTTTAGTGCTTCAATAAATAGTGAATCCTCACTGCTATTTGCCAATTCTAGCAATTTGGCACTTTCCAACATATGTCTCTGTGCATACAACACAAAGCTTCACATTCCCAAGGTTCCATATATTAGTGATTTTACAACAATTTCTGTGCATCAGGTACAACATGTGTCAATGAAAGGTGTGTGCATATTTTAGTTCCATCCCACTAGATCCAAGGCATTTGTTTCAGAAAAGAGGTGATGCTTATACCTGGCACTATCAGGAGATCAAATCTTGCCCAAGTGTGACATCTCTTTCGTTGCTTCATAACACCATTGTAGGCCTGTCTGATGGCTCAATTCAGGCATCCTCTGACCAGGATACATTGTACTGATTTGCATAAGTGTAGATGCACCCAAATGTGTAACATTTGTCCTTAATACTCAGCCACATAATTATTTGACAATTGTAAACAGCTTTATTACCCTTTTTTCAGTACAGATAAACATTGCTAAAAAGCTCAGGACTATTTGATAGTTTCCTTGTAAGATGGCTCAGTTCAGTAAGTCTGAGGCTGTACTCGGTCTGAAAGCTTCATACCTGGGCAAGAGGAGTCCTCCTGTCCACCTTGACCTTTGACAATTAGAGGCAAACCCAATCTCCGATTTTAAGTATATGCACCCACAGCCATGCTAGCTTATTAAATACCCTTTTATGTAGAAGAAAGGAAAGTCCAGGTCTATAAAGAAGGTGGCTGTACATTAAACAATATGATTCTATTCAGTTTGTTTTTAAAAGTATGTGGATTCACAATCTACATTTGGTGGTTGCTAGTATGCCATATGTTATGGGTCTCTCCTTGATGTTCAGCAAAGTGTAAAAAGGACTTCATGAGTTACATCTCAAAGGAAATTTGCTGTGAGACCGTTTTAATATGCGGCTCCTAAAAAGCATCTTTAAAACTCTCACGGTTTCCTTAGCAGAGAAGGGAGGGGGACTTCTATTTAATTAATTGCATTCGCTGTGTAAATATATGGGACCTGATTCACAAGGGTAAACTTGCATTTTCATGGACGTTTCTGACAGTTTTTTTATTCACAAAGGGAGTTTTGAGTAGTACCTTTACAAATATGGAGTCTCTGAACATACAAAGATAGACCTTTTTATGTGAGGAGACCCTCATTTGTAAAGATATATATCATAACTCCCTTTTTTAAGAGCATCTAATCCTTCACAGTATTCAGATATTCTGTTCTTATGGCATTCTAGAATGCATCTGTATGAGAACTCTACCTTTTTGGGGGTAGGCAATGAAGAACAACATTGTGTTGATTCTCTTCCAGCTGCCACTGTTGCTGCTGCTGCTATCCAAAAAATCCAGGGTGGACTTCAGACAGCGACAACGTTTTACAGGTGGGAGAGCATAAACACCTTCTTGTTTTCTCTTACAGCGGTCATGCCTCTCTGAGACTACCTCAGTTATATTGACCACCATGCACACCCTCCTTATCATGAGTTTTCACCTCTGGAAGATCAGAAAGCAGCTGAAGTCCATCAAGACTCCTTGGATCACATGAGAAAATAGCAAGTCCTCCAATGCTAGGTATGCTAGCAAGCAGCACACTTTTATGGGAGAAGCATGTTATAATGCACCACCCCAGGAAAACAATGCACAAACTACTTAGTAATGAGCATGCCAGGAGTGAACTTCAAAGTGGGAGGATGGAGTGGGATTATTTCTAGGACATCACATGACTCAAATGGAGAATATGAACTCTCTGACAGCCTGTTGATGTTCTCTGCTGTTTTGCAAGGACAATAAGAGCTGGTAGGCTTGAATGGGTGTTTACCAGACTCAGTAGGAACAGAGGTCTCTGGTGGAGGGTGGGTGGTTATAAAATGGGTTTGAGAAGAGAAAGGATACAGAGATGACAGGGCAGGTAGTGGTGGGTGGGAGGTAGAGCTGTCCAAGGGGCCTCTGTAGTGGACCATGACTCTCTGTATAGCACATATTGTACTATGTATGCGATCCTGGAAGGCCAGTACTTGGGGGCAATAGTTGGTGATCCCCTGGATAGCACACAACAGTTCAGTCTGCCTTACAGAAAGGCTTCTCAACAATTCAAGAGCCTCCTCTAACATCACTACTGGATATACAGGGGCAGTAGCTGAAGTGCCTGGGGCAAAGGAGACTCCAACCTTTTAGGATCTGAGGGGTGGCCAATATTGGGGGAAGCAGGTAGGTGGGTGCTAACTTTGATGATGGTGGTGAATGATGTAAGAAGTCTATGAAATGGTCCACTTGGGCTGTTTGGATGTAGAAGTCTCTGAATCAAATAATGTTGTGGGATCCTCTTTAGTCCCATCTCCCATGCCCCGAGTCCTTTGGTTTACATTTCACCACTTTCGACTCCCAGCGGACATCCAGTTCCACGTCTTCTTGGCCAACTCCTCCTTCACAAACTTGAGAGGATGCTTATAAGAAAAAGAGAAATGTTTGAACTTTAGATGTGCAATATTTATTGAATATAAAGTATTTATTTAACACAATTTCTAGCTATTAATAATGTCGCTTTACTATTACAAAAATCTCATTATCATTCTATATTCTAACTATAGAGTCAAATTATAATCATAAGTGACCGTTTGTTAACAATGAAGATGAATGATTTGGTGTCAAATGTGCCTGATAAGGTATCTGGCATGTTACAGCTACCACAGGATATAATGCAATTATATTACGGTTGACCAATATCATCAACATCAGGACTTACATTCATTTTTGTAACAATCTTTCAACATTATGGTTTTAAGCACTTTTATACCTATTCACACATCATTAAGTGTGCTTTAATTTGTGTATTGTATGTGAAAGTAACACATGTGCTAGGCACATAAACACAGAAGGTCACTTAGCATGTTGTCACATATGTATCACATTTCCATTTGTGTTGTCATCTTCCTATAGTTCTACCAAAGTTATGTACACACATCTTGTATGGTCTTTACTCCACCTACCATACCATATCATTCTCATACTTCATGCATCATAATTACGTAACATTTCTGGTATTGAAAATCTTTAACGACGTTATCAACATTAGATTGATTCAGAATGTTCATTAAGAGGTTTTATGTAGAAATTGTGGTTCAAATGTATTAAACATGTTCTGCATAACATACAACTCAGATACAGCAGTACAAATCAAGGTTGCAGGGTTATTATTTGGTTTTGCACTTGAATAGTAATGCACTGAGAATAATTAAAGTGTATACCTAGTAGGCAGTGGAGCATATGGGTTAATTCATAATAGGAGTATGTTATGATGTCATTATGGGTGACATTGATCTTGTACTTGAAACACTTGGGGGGTCATTCTGACCCCGGCGGTCTAAGACCGCCGGGGCCAGGGTCGGCGGGAGCACCGCCGACAGGCCGGCGGTGCCCCGCAGGGCATTCTGACCGCGGCGGTTCGGCCGCGGTCAGAAGAGGCAAACCGGCGGTCTCCCGCCGGTTTACCGCTGCCCTTAGAATCCCCCATGGCGGCGCAGCTTGCTGCGCCGCCATGGGGGATTCTGACACCCCCTACCGCCATCCTGTTCCTGGCGGTTCGCCCGCCAGGAACAGGATGGCGGTAGGGGGTGCCGCGGGGCCCCTGGGGGCCCCTGCCGTGCCCATGCCACTGGCATGGGCACGGCAGGGGCCCCCGTAAGAGGGCCCCACAAAGTATTTCAGTGTCTGCCTAGCAGACACTGAAATACGCGACGGGTGCAACTGCACCCGTCGCACCTTCCCACTCCGCCGGCTCAATTCTGAGCCGGCATCCTAGTGGGAAGGTTGATTTGCCCTGGGCTGGCGGGCGGACTTTTGGCGGCCGCCCGCCAGCCCAGGGCAAATCTCAGAATCACCGCCGCGGTCTTTCGACCGCGGTGCGGTGTTCTGACGGCGGAACCTTGGCGGACGGCCTCCGCCGTCCGCCAAGGTTAGAATCAGCCCCTTGATGTTTCCAAGTCTATGAATATCTGCAACACCAAACAACTATAAAGTAGACCTCTCTTCATGAATATCTGATTACAGAAGTGCTTGAAATGGCCCTCGCTGAAGGCTCATTTCAAAACCTGTTGGCTTCACCTCTCCAATGTTCACAACCCATATAGGGTAGCTTTTTACGAGTTTGTGCACTTTACCACCACTAACCAGTTCTTAAGTGTTTGTGCGCTCTTCTTGAAACCTGCTGAAATGTCTTACAACCAATTGACTCCTTTAACTTACTACTTATTTGGTCCTACTAGAGTCAACCTACATGTAGCTAAACCCTGTAAATGATGCCACCTACCTAAGTAGCATTTTCAAACATAGCTTAGGCTTACAATTCCAGCCTGTCTGGAGCATTTTTATGAATAATCAGCTTGCAAACTTTTTTCCAAGCCTAATTCAGCTTTTTTAATGCATATAAGTCACCCCCGAGGTAGGACCTAAACAGCCCATAGGGTAAGGTGCAGTATAGGTACAAAGTCTGCCATGTTTTAAACTTTTAAATGTCTTGGTATTGAAAAACTAAGGGGGTCATTATGATCCCCGGCGGTTCAGCCCGCCATGCCGGCGGCGGGTGAAAAGACTGCCACCGGCATGACGGGCTGAACCGCCATTTAAAGAACACATGGAGGGCCACCATTGGCGGCCCTCCTCCACCGCCAAGCTGCCTCCGACAGGCAGCCTGACGGTGGAGTGAATCATTATCCTACAGGGCAGTGCAGGGGCCCCTGCGCAGAGCTCCATTGCGCAGGTCACTGCCCGATTTATGGGCTGTGATCTGCGCGACGGGTGTAGCTGCACCCGCTGCACAGTGGCATTGACGGCGGCTCCATGTGGAGCCGCCAGCAATGTCCCGGCCATGCATTCTGCTGGGCTGGTGGGCGGAAACAATGTTTCTGCTCGCCGGCCTAGCAGAATGTACATTATACGTCCGGCAGGGTCCAGGGGGGCTCGCGGTCAGTTAAATGACCGCCAGCATGAACACGGTGGTTAACACCGCTGTATTCATAACAAGGGCCTAAATGTGTTTTTCAGTACTGTAAGGCCTAACTGTCCAATTGGCTAACATCATCCTGCCTAATTAAAAAAAAAAAGCTTTGAATAGGGACCAGGTAAGGAAACCATGTTTATACCATACCGATTGGTAACGTAAAATCCTCTTTAATGGTATAGTTGGATGCAAGCACAATTATCTCCAAATGGGGCTAAGAGGAAAATACCATTACTTTGTTCTAACCATTTGGTTCATGTAGTCTGTGTCCCCTATCAGTTAAATATAAATACATGGGCAGGTGCTGTTCATGTATTAACTCCATACAGTTAGAGAATGTGGCTCAGGTTTTGACAGAATGGGCCATCCTGCCTGTTTGGGTGAGTTGGAGGCGTTTACTGCCTCAATTACCTTTTCAAGTGCTGTTTACAGCACACTGGACACCATTCTTCTGTTAACCTACACTTCTTTCAGCCTGACATTTGAAGAATAGAAGTTTCTAAACCAGTGTGGGGAGGCTAGATTTGTGCCAAACTTCAAAGACTGGCAACATCCATTTTTGCAAGGAGCTTTTTAGTAGAGTTATCTAAGCAACCTACACCACCTTACACATATTTTGTTTACTACAATCTATAAAGACATTTGCATAATGCCTTGATAGGTAAACCACTCCCTCATGCACAATATTTGGAATTTATGCTAAATCTCAATGTAGTACTACAAAAGAACAGATGTTACAGCAACTTAGGTGGGTTATACACACCTTATTAACATTTACTTATTAACATTTACTTAAGCGTTACCTCCATTTCCCAAAACATTATCATAGTTGTGAGCATTCGTATGCAGTTCAAAAAACACAAAGAGAAAAATGCAATCATTGCATATACAATAATTATATCTAAAAAATATATGTTTTTACAGTTGTGGTGTAGCAACATTCACACCTTCATATGTAGTGGTTCTGGACACAAAACCATGATTACTACAACTGCAGACAGATAACACTATACCTACTCCCTTGTTGCTGGTCTCTGAAATTCCAATCAAGCAGGGGATAGACCACCATAAGATGCTGGCTTTAAAGGTGGTTAGGGTGCGGCACACCCGCTTCTGATGCTGAGAAGGCCTTCATAGATAGACCAGCAAACCATTTTCGTAATCAAAAAGACAAAGTCCCATATTTATACTTTTTTAGTGCCGCATTTGCGTAATTTTTTACGCAAAATCTGCACAAACTCACAAAATACAATTGTATTTTGTAAGTTTGCACTGCTTTTGCATCAAAAAACTATGCAAATACGGCACTAAAAAAGTATAAATATGGGCCAAAGAGTTTAACTAATCAAGACACTTTAGGCCTGATTTATGAAAAGTTTGTGTCGCCTTTGCGTCATTTCTAGACCCAAAAGTGCTGCAAACGTACAATATATAATTATATTAATGATGCAAAGAGGCACTAACTCTTCATAAATCAGCCCCTTAGCATTCTAGAATTTCAATATTTCTTCTCTTAACAACATATTCAAAGAATTTTACAAACATTGTCCAAAACGTTATATAAAAATGATTAAATACACGTAATGTGTTATTACCATGTTAGGTTTTTCCAATTCAATCAATCAAAATTATTTTTTTCAAAGAAATACATTCTTACAAAAATATTGACATATACAGTTACAAACACCTTAAAATTAGCAGTACATAGCACATAATTAGATCAATTTAGCCTACACCTGTCACCAGCCTAAAATGAGTACAAAACAGAATAAAAATTGAAATATCTTCTCACTAAAACTCATTAAGTGGTCAGCAGCCCATTATCCCACAAAGCAACAAATTAATTGGAGCATGCAATTCATTTTGCCAATAAAATGCATTATGCAGGACCAAATGATCACAATCAACAAGTATCTCATTCTGTCTACCCTCAATAAAAATAATTTACCCATATCAAGACCAGTGTACCTAATCAGGGCATCCTCTTAACGTAGTCCACATCATCCTAATACTTTAAGCCACATCCCTACCAACCTGAGAAGGGTTCCAACATGGGTCTAAGACACTAAGGGCCATATTTATACTCTGTTTGCGCCGGATTTGCGTCGTTTTTTTTTACACAAATTCGACGCAAAAGAACTCCATATTTATACTCTGACGTTAGACGCGTCTAGCGCCAAAGTTCATGGAGTTTGCGTCATTTTTTAGCGTGGACACCTACTTTGCGTTAATGATATGCAAGGTAGGCGTTCCCTTCTAAAAATTACTCCGAGGCCTGTGCGCCGTATTTACACTCCCGGGCAAAAATGACGCCCGGGAGTGGGCGGGTCAAAAAAACTGGCGTCCAGCCGCTATAGCGTCATTTTTTAACGCCTGGCCAGGGCAGGCGTTAAGGGACCTGTGGGCTCGGAGGGAGCCCAGAGGTGCCCTCCCATGCCCCCAGGGACACCCCCTGCCACCCTTGCCCACCCCAGGAGGACGCCCAAGGATGGAGGGACCCATCCCAGAGAACTTAAGGTAAGTTCAGGTAATTATTTTTGTTTTTTTTGGGGGGCATAGGGGGGCCTGATTTGTGCCCCCCTACATGCCACTATGCCCAATGGCCATGCCCAGGGGACATAAGTCCCCTGGGTATGGCCATTGGGCAAGGGGGCATGACTCCTGTGTTTGCTAAGACAGGAGTCATTTCAATGGGGGTTGGGCGTAAAAAAAAACGGCACAAATCTGGTTGAGGCGAAAATTTTGCCTCAGCCTGACTTGCCCCATTTTTTGACGCCCAAGCTCCATATTCCCCTACGCCGGCGCTGCCTGGTGTAAGTAATTTTTTTTGACGCACACCAGGCAGCTCCGCCGGCTAACGCCGGCTAACGTCATTGAATAAATACGGCACCCGCATGGCGCTTCAGAATGGCGTTAGCCGGCGTTAAATTCTTTGATGCACAACTGCATTGGCGCAGTTGTGCGTCAAAAAGTATAAATATGGCCCTAAAAGGCAGAAGCATAAGATGTAGTAGTTTTGTGCAGATATTGGCCAAGGGAAATGGCAACATCCTGAAATCTAGGACTTCATAGCACGTTTAGGCCCATTTCTCTTGTCCATATCACATATTTTTTTAAAACAGGCTAGAAAATAATTTTCCTTTCCTTAAGGTACAATACACAATCCATCAATAGGTGGATCACTGAGTACTTTCTACCCTCTTTACATGGACACTGACCAACATTCTTGGCCATTTTTTGCTTTCAGCCCTGACATTCGCCATTCAGGGTTGATTCCAACCCTCAGCCGCAGAATTTCATTTCACAGGATCTTATCTTGGATTTTATATAGCTATGGGAAAGGGTCCATGATCTCCTTAGAAATTAGGAAGGGAATAACTGAACTCTTGTTCTTCAGATACTGAAGGGCCTAGTTTCCACAGCACCCCGCATGACAGCACTCTCTACTTCAAGACACATCTAAGGGACTTCCAGGTGCTGCAACATTACTGTCACAGGATTCCTTTTACGGACGAAGACTGACATTACCTAAGGTATAATTAGCACTGATCATTTATCTCTGGGAACCTCGTTTGTTGCCAAAAAGGAAAAGGGCAAAGCTATTGCATCGTCCAGATTACTTCACGCTACAATTCTCAACTCTCTCCTTATAGCTTGGACAATTGTATTTTTTGGGGAGTTCAAGGTGCAACTTCAAAGTGCCACCTTCTAAGTCTTTCCATGAGACCTGTCTATCCTTTGCCAGCACCTCCGCTCCATATAGAGCCCGGGGGATTCGTTTTCCCTGTATGGCTTCTCTTAATGGCTCAAAGGTATAGCTGCTGTATCTATAATCAAATATTTTCAAGCCATTTACTTCAGTTGACAATACAAGCCTCCGGGAAGCCAGATGTTTATCCTAACTTAGATAATCTGGGAAAATCATACCCCAATACTTATACTCTCAGACCTGCTCCAGCCACGCATTACCTCAAAACCAGGTAACTATACTTTTCCTTTTTGTGAAAAACAGAGTTTTTGTCTTTTCAACATTGATCGTCGGGCATGTGGCACTCTACCACAGGCTCTAGTTTTTGTCTCAGTATTGTTGCTTGGTATCTGTTGTTCTTTTTTCTATTGGGTGAGCAACACATTTTTCATCCCTTTGCATGCAGACATTGGCACATTGCATAATGTTTAATCTTCACCCCCTCCCCTACCCACAAACCCACTTGATACCACTGTATGGCCACCATAAGCTCTACCACTCACTTCAGTAGCTCATTAACATTGTCTCAGGCCTGCCATTGCAAGGCCTGTGTGTGCAGTTTCACTGCCAATTCGACTTGGCATTTGAAAGTACTTGCCAAGCCTAAAACGTCCCTTTTCTATATATAAGACACCCCTAAGGTCTGCCTAGGTAACCCATAGGGCAGGGTGCTGTGTAGGCAAAAGGCAGGGCATGTACCTATGTAGTTTACATGTTCTGTAGTGTAAAACTCCTAAATTTGTTTTTACACTGCTGTGAGGCCTGCTCCCTTCATAGGCTAACATTGGGACTGCCCTCATACATTGTTTGAGAGGTAGCTGCTGATCTGAAAGGAGTAGAAAAGTCATATTTAGTAAGGCCAGAATGGTGATATAATATCCTGCTGACTGGTGAAGTTGGATTTATTATTACTATTTTAGAAATGCCACTTTTAGAAAGTGAGCATTTCTCTGCACTTAAATCTTTCTGTGCCTTACAGTCCACATCTGGCTGGGTTTAGTTGACAGCTCCTTTTGCATTCACTTAGACACACCCCAAACACAGGATACTCAGCCTTACTTGCATACATCTGCATTTTGAATGGGTCTTCCTGGGTGGGAGGGTGGAGGGCCTGCCCTCACACAAAGGACTGCCACACCCCCTACTGGTACCCTGGCCAACAGGATTGAACTGAAAGGGGACCTGGTGCACTTCTGAGCCACTCTTTGAAGTCTCCCCCACTTCAAAGGCACATTTGGGTACATAAACAGGGCCTCTGCCCAAACCAACTCAGACACTTCCTGGAGAAGAAACTTGAACGAGAACCTGCATTCTGCCAAGAAGAACTGCCTGGTTGCCCAAATGACTCACCTGTCTGGTTTCTGTGGAGGCCTGCTGACTTGCTGTTGCCCTGGTGCCTTGCTGCTCTCTGTGTGAGGTGAAGAAGTGCTCTCCAAGGGCTTGGATAGAGCTTGCCTCGTGTTCCCTGAAGTCTCAGGACCAAAAAGACTTCAACTCTTCAAGAAGAACTCCTTGTGCGGTGAAATTTGACGCACAACCTGCCAAAAACGACGCACAGCCTGCATCGCGATGAAAATTTCACTGCATGCTGAACCGGAACGATGCAGCCTGACTTTGCAACTAGAAGATCGCCGCAGCGCCAGCGTAGCGTTTGGAAATTTGACACGCGGCCCACTGTATCGACGCACAGCCAAGCCGGAACAACACAGTCCAACTTCCAGAGAGGAATCAACGCAGCACCTGCTGTGCGATAGAAAATTTGACACAACACTCACCGGATTGACACAGCTCCTGTGACTTCATCCTGCCAGTGCAGGAAATCTACGCACCGTCCCCGGGGAATCTGAAAAACCCACAACTCAAAGAGTATCCGCTACTGAGCGCTGGAAATCGACGCACAGCCATCCCTGCGTGAAAATTAAATGTGCATCGCTGTGTGCGGCCCGAGAAATCGACGCACACCCCTTTGTTTCCACGCTTCTCCTCCTCTGCAGTTCTTTGCGGAGATTTTTCACGTGAATCAGGTACTTTGTGCTTGAAAGAGACTTTGTTTTGCTTTTAAAAGACTTAAGACATTTTGGGGGTCATTACAACCCTGGCGGACGGTGTTAAAGCAGTGGTAAGACCGCAAACAGGCCGGCAGAAAAAAAAAGGAATTATGACCGTGCGGAAACCGCCAACAAAGACAGCCACTTTAACACTCCGACCGCCACGGCAGTACAGAAAAGCAGCGCAGCGGTCACCGCCAACAGACAGGTGGAGACAAAGTACCGCCCACAGTATCACAACCTACCAATCCGCCACCTTTTCCGGGCGGATTCACCGTGGATAAAAACACGGCGGAAACAACCATTTCGATGAGAAAACACTCACCTCCACACACTCCACGAGGAACGAGGGCACCATTGAGCTGGAACTCCAAATACTCCCTGCGATAGTCTTCCTCCTTCTGTACGATCATCATCAACGCCGGCGCCGAAGATAACGGTGAGTACTGCACCTACGACATAGGGGAGGCAAAAGTCAGGGACACACACACGCAACACCCCCACCCCACCTCGACCCTCACCCACTACAACACACACACTAATGCATATCCAAACATAACAGTAACAACCCCAAAACCCCCCGGGAGAATGCAAAGACAAAAGCAAATGAGTGCAACCATTGTAATGTATCAAAATACAGTAACCAAATATATACAGATATATATACACATTCAACAAAATATACATCACGATTAGTAGTGCAGGTATGCAACATTCCATGTCCGTGGACCCCTGGGCCCAAAATGCATGGGTGAGGCCCACATCAGATACCTGAGCAAAACGGAAAGAACACTGCAGGGGCATCAGATTGAAATACAACAGGCCCACTGTATCGACGCACAGCCAAGCAAGAACAACGCAACCCAACTTCCAGAGAGGAATCAACGCAGCACCTGCCGTGCGATAGAAAATTTGACACAACGCTCACCGGATTGACACAGCTCCTGTGACTTCATCCTGCCAGTGCAGGAAATCTACGCACTGTCCCCGGGGAATCTGAAAAACCCACAACTCAAAGAGTATCCACTACTGAGAGCTGGAAATCGACGCACAGCCGTCCCTGCGTGAAAATTAAATGCTGCATCGCTGTGTGCGGCCCGAGAAATCGACACACACCCCTTTGTTTCCATGCTTCTCCTCCTCTGCAGTTCTTTGCGGAGATTTTTCACGTGAATCAGGTACTTTGTGCTTGAAAGAGACTTTGTTTTGCTTTTAAAAGACTTAAGACACTTTGGGGGTCATTACAACCCTGGCGGACGGTGTTAAAGCAGTGGTAAGACCGCAAACAGGGCGACGGAAAAAAAAGGGAATTATGACTGTGCGGAAACCGCCAACAAAGACAGCCACTTTAACACTCCGACCGCCACGGCAGTACAGACAAGCAGCGCAGCGGTCACCCCCAACAGACAGGCGGGAGACAAAGTACCGCCCACAGTATCACAACCTACCAATCCGCCACCTTTTCCAGGCGGATTCACCGTGGATAAAAACATGGCGGAAACAGCCTTTTCAATGAGAAAACGCTCACCTCTACACACTCCACGAGGAACGAGGGCACCATGGAGCCGGAACTCCAAATACTCCCTGCGATAGTCTTCCTCCTTCTGTACGATCATCATCAACGCCGGCCCCGAAGACAACGGTGAGTAATGCACCTACAACATAGGGGAGGCAAAAGTCAGGGACACACACACGCAACATCCCCACCCCACCTCGACCCTCACCCACTACAACACACACACCAATGGATATCCAAACATAACAGTAACAACCCCAAAACCCCCCGGAAGAATGCAAAGACAAAAGCAAATGAGTGCAACCATTGTAATGTATCAAAATACAGTAACCAAATATATACAGATATATATACACATTCAACAAAATATACATCACGATTAGTAGTGCAGGTATGCACCATTCAATGTCCGTGGACCACTGGGCCCAAAATGCATGGGCGAGGCCTACATCAGATACCTGAGCAAAACGGAAAGAACACTGCAGGGGCATCAGATTGAAATACAACAGGCACCTCAGGGGGAAGGGAAGTGAGGGCACCTCAGCCGGATGACAGCACCACTCCTGATCCACGAGAGGGCTCCATGCCCATTGATGTATCCTGGGGAGTGCAAAGCCACAGTCTCTCAAGTCTCTACAGTGGGTGGTTTGCCTACTGTTCCATCCTGGGGAGTGCAAAGCCACAGTCTCTCAAGTCTCTACAGTGGGTGGGGTGCCCACTGTTCAATCCTGGGGAGTGCAAAGCCACAGTCTCTCAAGTGGATGACGGTCTCCACTGGGTCTGGAGGGGGACTGGTGCGCAGAGTGCTTCATCCTGTTAAGGATTGAGGTAGTGGATGCTGTTCTCCACTGGTTCTGGAGGGGGACTGGTGCCCAGAGTGCTTCACCCTGTTAAGGATTGAGGTAGTGGATGCTGTTCTCCACTGGTTCTGGAGGGGGACTGGTGCCCAGAGTGCTTCATCCTGTTAAGGATTGAGGTAGTGGATGCTGTTCTCCACCGGTTCCGGAGGGGGAATGGTGCCCAGAGTGCTTCATCCTGTTAAGGATTGAGGTAGTGGATGCTGTTCTCCACTGGTTCTGGAGGGGGAGTGGTGCCCAGAGTGCATCACTCTCCCCGTGACGGTCCCAGTTCCGTCACTGCCCCTGCCGCACATGGCCTAGCGGTGCTTGAGTTGGTGGTGCTTGCCCTGTTCAGCGGTGCTTGCCATGGTGGTCTTTGCCCTGTTCAGCGGTGCTTGACTTTGTTGTCTCTGACCTGTTCAGCAGTGCTTGCTCTGTTCAGCAGTGCTTGCCCTGTTCAGCGGTGCTTGCCATGGCGGTCCTTGCCCTGTTCAGCGGTGCTTGAGTGTGCAGTTTCTGACCTGTTCAGCGGTGCTTGCCCTGTTCAGCGGTGCTTGCCATGGCGGTCTTTGCCCTGTTCAGCGGTGCTTGACTTTGTTGTCTCTGACCTGTTCAGCAGTGCTTGCTCTGTTCAGCAGTGCTTGCCTTGTTCAGCGGTGCTTGCCATGGCGGTCCTTGCCCTGTTCAGCGGTGCTTGAGTGTGCAGTTTCTGACCTGTTCAGCGGTGCTTGCCCTGTTCAGCGGTGCTTGCCCTGTTCAGCGGTGCTTGCAATGGGGGTCTTTGCCCTGTTCAGCGTTGCTTGCCATGGCGGTCCTTGCCCTGTTCAGTGGTGCTTGCCCTGTTAAGCGGTGCTTAACTTTGCTGTCTCTGACCTGTGCAGCGGTGTTTGCCAAGGTGGTCCCTCATTGCCTAGCGGGCTGTGGCTGCTGGGGCCCTCCTGGGCACTGACTCTGGCGGTGGTCTCCTGACCAGTGACGATGGTACTGCCCTCCTGGGCTCTGACTCTGGCGATGGTCTCCTGACCAGTGACGATGGGACTGCCCTCCTGGGCACTGACTCTGGCGGTGGTCTCCTGACCAGTGACGACGGGACTGCCCTCCTGGGCACTGACTATGGCGGTGGTCTCCTGACCAGTAATGATCGGGCTGGCGTTGGCCTCTTGGGCAGCGGGGATGATGGCGGCCTTCTCCACTGTGCTGCTCTTCCCAGACTTTGGTGCTTTCTTCTGCCCCTTCCCCACCTTGGGAGGAGTCACAGCTGACTTGACACTCCCCCCAGGACCCTTGTGAGCGGCTTTGCCGGCTGGAGTCTTCCCCCTATCCCATCGGGCACTGTCCAACTTCTGGTGCTTCACGGGGGGACTGGCTGTGCTTTGGCTCCATGTCACACTGGCTGCCCTGGTGCCCGGTGCACTCCACATACCTCTAACAGACACCACTGGTACGGGAGATTTTTTGGCTGAGGTGCTAGTACGGGACCTCTGAATTGGAGGAGTGGTGATTTGGGTGCAGTTGCATGTTCTGGAGGCTGTTGTGATGTGGATGGATGTTGGGTGTGTGTGTGCCTGCGTTTGTGTACTTTGGGAGGGGGCGTCACAGACACACTGGGAGAGGACACAGGGGATGTGTAAATGGGAGTGGGGGTGGTGATTGCAGGTGAGCGGGATGTGGTGGTGGGTGTGCTGGTGCGGGTCCTAGTGGCTGTAGTGGTAGTGCATGCAGGTGAGAGTGTAGACGACACTGGGAGGGAGGAGGGAGACGACAACGAGGGGGACACAGTGGAGGCAGTGGATGTTGCTGTGTCTGTATGTGGGTGATGCTTGTGTGAGTGCCTGTGTGATTTGTGGTGCCTATGTTTGCCTGAGCTTCCCTTGTGTGTTGAGGTGTGTGCAGGCTGGTCTGATGGTGTGCTTGGGATAGGCTGGGGTACAGGGGATTGGGTCTGGGTGGAGGATGTTGGAGGGGGGGGCTAGACCCAGGGACAATGGCTGCCATCAGTGCTGAGGCCAGAGATTGCAGGGTTCGATGGTGGGCAGCCTGACCAGAATGAATGCCCTCCAGGAATGCATTAGTGTGTTGCAACTCCCTTTCTACACCCTGGATGGCATTCACCATGGTAGACTGCCCAACACTGAGTGACCTGAGGAGGTCAATGGCCTCCTCACTGAGGGCAGCAGAGGTGACAGGGGCAGGTGCTGAGGTGCCTGGGGTGAAGGTGATGCCCACCCTCCTGGGTGAGCGGTCATGGGACGAAGGCTGAGGGGCTGCTGGGAGGGCGATGCTGGTAGTGGCTGTACCTGTAGAAGTGGGGGGCACAGATTTTGCCGCCACCACAAGGGAGCTCCCATCGGTGGACGAGTCCGTGTCTCTGGTTGCTGATCCGGTGACCGCCGTGAAGATCCTCTCGCCCCCCGTCCCACTGGTGTATTCAGAGTCCGTGGTGTGCCCCTCCATGGCCATGTGGGATGCAGCTCCCTTGTGCTCCGGTGCCACTGTACCTCCGCCTGATGATGCTGATGCACAAAAGAACAGGGAGAGCAAAACAAGGGGGGGGGGAACGACAGAAGAAAGACAGGTTGAATGCATGGCTTACCGCTACCGTTGGCGGACAATACAGACACAGCAGCCCCCTGCACTACGCCGCGCTGTTGAGCTCTACTGATGCAGTTCCTGGGATATGGCCTACATGGCTATGGTGGACATCAGCATACATAGATGACACAGGGGCATGTATACCTGTACTTGGCACTCTACAGAGGTGGGGTGGAGTGCCACATGGCCTGCATTACGGAGGAGCCTAGCCTAGGGAAACCCACAGCCCTCCTCCACCACCCATACACCTTCACTGCGCGCAAAGTCCGCAGAATGATGTTGTACTCACCCCCTTATGTCTGCTGTGATACCCTCAAGCTCCCATCCAACTCGGACTAGGCCACCGCCAGGATCCGGAACATCAGGGGGGTCATGGAGCGACGGGCACCCCTCCCACGTTGGGAGACCATCCCCAGCTGAGCCTCCGCCGTCTTCTTGCTCCAACGGCGAATGGCCTCCCATCTTTTACGGCAGTGAGTGCTCCGTCTCTGGTGGACCCCCAGGGTCCGGACGTCCTTGGCGATGGCACGCCAAATATCCTTCTTCTGGTGCGCGCTGACCTACATGACATGTACAGGGGAAGAATAGAAGTCATTACCAACTGCACCGGCGAAGTGAGTGGCCCACATCCCTGCCCTTGCCATGTGGCACAAGCATTCACAGTCCTTCATGCTCGCAGAACTCTGCACCCTTCCTTCTTACAACCAGCCCTCTCCACCCAGGCATAGCCCATGCAACTTGCACCCTATGCACTCACCTGTTGGTCTGGAGGAACGTAGAGTAGCGTGTACTGGGGGAGGACCCCGTCCACGAGCTTCTCCAACTCCTCTGCAGTGAAGGCAGGGGCCCTTTCCCCAGATGCACGAGCCAATGTCTCTTCCAGACCGAGGTCACAGCAGCACTTGCAGTATAGGTCCTCTCCTGTCGAAAATCCAATATTGAGTGATTCAACAGATACAAAATGGCGGTTACGTCCACGACAGTGACGTCCGCGGCCGTGCGTATCATCACCGCCGGCGCACTTCGTCATTGGCTCCTGGGACCCATAGGGTCCAATGTTAACCAATGCAGCATTGCACAGCGGTCGCGACGCAGCGGTCGCAGCCGCCATTTCAGGGGCCCACATGGCTTAATTTTCAACTGCGTCACACATACCTAGGCCTGGACTCAACACACATACAGACAACTTTTTGGATTATGTTTCGTGTTTTGTGGAGCTGTGGGTACATACCTCTGAGTAGCTTGACTCTGTGGTCGTTGTTGTCCTTCCTAGGCACCGTCAGCTGGGACATGTGAGGAGATGGCGGAATCCTCCGGTGTACCGACCGCTGGTCAACCTGTTGACAATGGAGGAGCGACATTTAATCATCACCTACAGGTTTGACCGTGCCACAATCCAGGAACTGTGTACCCAGTTGGAGCCTGACCTGATGTCAGCAATCCGCCATCCCACAGGAATCCCCCTTCAAGTGCAGGTGCTGTCAGTGCTCCATTTCCTTGCAAGTGCGTCTTTTCAAACAACAGTGGCCATGGCATCGGGGGTGTCCCAGACAATGTTTTCCAACGTGTTGGCCAGAGTGTTGTCTGCCCTGCTGAAACACATGAGGAGCTACATAGTTTTCCCTCAGGTGGAGGATTTGGCTACTGTTAAAGGTGACTTCTATGCCCTTGGACATATCCCCAACATCATAGGTGCCATTGATGGGACCCATGTAGCTCTGGTTCCCCCCCACAGGAGTGAACAGGTGTATAGGAGCCGGAAGAGTTATCATTCGATGAATGTACAGATGGTATATTTGGCAGACCAGTACATCTCCGAGGTAAATGCTATGTTCCCTGGCTCTGTGCATGACGCCTACATCCTGCGTAATAGCAGCATCCCTTATGTGATGGGTCAACTCCAGAAGCACCGTGTGTGGCTATTAGGGGACTCTGGTTACCCCAACCTGTCATGGCTACTGACCCCAGTGAGGAATCCCAGGACCAGGGCAGAGGAACGCTACAATGAGGCCCATGGGCGGACTAGGAGGGTGATCGAACGCACCTTCGGCCTCCTGAAGGCCAGGTTCAGGTGCCTCCATATGACAGGTGGTTCCCTATTCTACTCACCAAGGAAGGTGTGCAGATCATCATCGCCTGCTGTATGATTCACAATCTTGCTTTGCGACGCCAGGTGCCTTTTCTGCAGGAGGATGGTCCAGATGACGGTGTTGTGGCAGCTGTGGAGTCTGTGGACAGAGATGAGGAGGAAGCAGAGGAAGAATACATTGACAACAGGGACTCAGTCATTCAGCAATATTTCTAGTGACACACAGGTGAGAACACATTCTTGCCTACTACAAGTACTTTCACACTTCTACCTTTATCCTGTCTGTCTATTTCAAACAGTATTTGGTAACTGAGTTGTACATATCCATTACGGTTTCACAGGTGTGGTTACCAACGTGCGTCATCTGCTTGCATCCTTCATGGACTTGTGATGTGTGACATAGGTATGTTGACATTACATTTGAAAACGCTATTTTTCACCGTCATTGCTAATATACATTTTCAAAATCACAGACTGACTCCAGATTGTTTTGTGCTTCAAGGGTGTTTATTGAAGTGCTAATTATTGGAGGGGGTGGTAAAATGGTGATGGGTGATGGTGGAGGAATGTCCATGGCAGAGTCCAGTCTATTAGTCTCACAGGTGCACTGCCCATATGGGCATAGGAAGTGGAGCTGGGGCAGTTCCAATATGGACAGGGTTACAAAGTGGGACAGTGGGATGACAATCAGGGTGGTTTCATTTCTTGGCGGGGGTCTTGGCATCGTGCTCTGTCCTGTTCCTGGATCTCAGGGACCGCTTGCAGGGTGGTTCTCCATCTGCAGGGGGTGGGGTGCTGGTGTGGTGGTCCTGTGGCGGGGCGTCCTGTCCACTAGCGCCGGCAGAGGTGGTGGGTAGTTCTTCGTCCATGCTAGGGTCAGGGGCCCCTTGGAGTGCCACGGTGTCCCTCATGGTGTTCTGTATGTCCTTCAGCACCCCTACGATGGTGCCCAGGGCGAAGCTGATGGTTCTGAGTTCCTCCCTGAACCCCAAATACTGTTCCTTCTGCAGGCGCTGGGTTTCCTGAAAATTTGCCAGGACCGTAGCCATCGTCTCCTGGGAGTGGTGGTATGCTCCCATGATGGAGGAGAGGGCCTCGTGGAGAGTGGGTTCCCTTGGCCTGTCCGCCCCCTGTAGCACAGCAGCCCTCCCAGTTCCCCTGTGTTTCTGGGCCTCCGTCCCCTGGACCGTGTGCCCACTACCACTGCCCCCAGGTCCCTGTTGTTGTTGGGGTGGTGGGTTATCCTGGGTTCCCTGTTATGGTGGACACACAGCTGATTGACGTGTCCTGGGTACGGAGGTATGGGCCTGATGGGTGGGTGCTGTACTGGTGTTTCCAGAGGGTGGAAGGTCAGTGTTGGGCTGTGCCTGTGCGATGGGAACCGGCTGTCCCGAGGCCCACGATGGTCCGTGCTGGTCATCTGGATCCAGTTGGCCAGAGTTGCTGTCATCACTGTGGGCCTCTTCAGTGGGTGGGGTAGAGATGTCTGGACCCTCCTGTCTGGTGACGTTGGGTAGTTGTCCTACAGGGGTATAAAAGCATGATTATTGCATCTGTGTGTGTCATGGTGTGCAATGGGTGGGTGAGCGTGTACCTCATTGCTAGCATTCCTGTGTAGGGGCTTGTGTGATGATGGTTGGGGGGTGTTATGGGTATGTGCTGTGGGCATGCTTTAGTGAGGGGTGACCATGCTTTGTGGTGTCATGCAGGGCTTGATGATGGGATGGGTGGTTTGTGTTATTAGTACATTAGTGAGGAGTTGGAGTGATAGGGGAGGGGGTGAGGGTGGGGGTCTGTGATAGCATGCAGGTAGGGTGGGGGGTATGATATTTAAGATCTGACTTACCAGTGTCCATTCCTCCACCGACTCCTCCGAGGTCCTCAGGATGCATGATGGTCAAGACCTGCTCCTCCCATGTTGTTAGTTGTGGGGGAGGAGGTGGGGGTACGCCGCCAGTCAGCTGTACCGCGATGTTGTGCCTGGAGACCACGGTACGCACCTTCCCCCGTAGGTCGTTCCACCTCGTTCTGATGTCCTCCCGATTTCTTGGGTGCTGTCCCACTGCGTTGACCCTGTCCATGATTCTTCGCCATAGCTCCATCTTGCTAGCTATGGAGGTGTGCTGCACCTGTGATCCAAATAGCTGTGGCTCTACCCGTACGATTTCCTCCACCATGACCCTGAGCTCCTCCTCGGAGAACCTGGGGTGTCTTTGCCGTGCCATGGGGTGGTGTAGGTGATGTGTGGGGTGATGTATGTGGTGATGAGTATGGTGATGTGTTGTGGTGTGTGGTGTTTTGTGCATGGATGTTGTGTGGGTGATGGTGTCGTGTGCCTCTGTGTGGTGGGGTTGTCTCTGCTGTGCTGTCTCTCTGGCCTTCATCTACATTTTTGGTTGTAAGGGTTTGTGGGTGATGTTGGTGTGTGTTTTATATAGTATTGATTGTGTGGGAGTGGTGTGTGTATGTGTATCAGGTGTGTGTATTTGGAATTGTCCAATGTGGCGGTGTTTTGGAGATGTGTGTGTATTTTGAGCGCGGCGGTGTGTACCGCCCTTGGAATACCGTAGTTGAAAGACCGCCGCGTGGATTCGTGGGTCGTGATAGCATGGGCGTGTTTCTGTTGGCGTGACGGTGGAGGTTTTGTTTTTGCCAGTTTATCACTGACCTTTGGTGTTGCAGACTTGTGTGGGTGTCTGAATTTCGGCGGGTTTCGAGATGTGGGTCATAATAGCTGTGGCGGATTTTCGCGGCGGTGTATTGGCGGGGTCTGCACGGCGGTAAGCGGCTTTTACCGCCAATGTTGTAATGACCCCCTTTATATCACTTTTCAGTGATATCTCAACATTCACTCATTGCATCTTTAATAGTTTTGACCTGCATTTATCCAGATAAATATTATATATTTTTCTAAACACTGTGTGGTGCATTTTTGTGGTGCTATATGGTATAATTGTATGACTTATTGCACAAATACTTTACACATTGCCTTCTAAGTTAAGCCTGACTGCTCAGTGCCAAGCGACCCGAGGGTAGGCACAGGGTCATTTGGATTGTTTGTGACTTACCCTGACTAGAGTGAGGGTCCTTGTTTGGACAGGGGTAACCTGACTGCGAACCAAATACCCCATTTCTAACATTGTTGCTCAGCGGTGAGGATAGGACTTGTATTTGTGTAGTGACATACAGTAGCTAACTATTTCACTACCTAACCACAGTTGGAGGTCAACTTGATTTTTATCTCTTTTTGCAATTTTTTTTTTATGACAATTTTCTAAACTAAAGTCCTCACTTGACATTCTCAGGCTGGGTCTCAAGCAGGAGATTTTGACCTGGCCCTGTTGGAGACATATACTGTCAAACAGCTGAAAGGGTTCTGCAGGGATATGGGAGTACCCACTCAAGGTGCCTCCAGAAAGGAGGAATTTCAAATGGCACTGAGGGCCTGGGCAGAAGCCCATTCCGAGGAGGATGCTCAGGAGGAGGGTCCAGAGGATGGCCCCTCAGAGGATTTCTTGCCATCAGTGGATGTTGTGGTGCTATATGGTGTTATTGTATGATTTATTGCAGAAATACTTTAGACATTGCCTTCTAAGTTAAGCCTGACTGCTCAGTGCCACTCTACCAGAGGGTGGGCACAGGATAATTTAGATTGTTTGTGACTTACCCTGACTAGAGTGAGGGTCCTTGCTTGGACAGGGGTTAACCTGACTGTCAACCAAAGACCCCATTTCTAACAGTCGCTATGCAATATACTCCTACATTAAGCAACAACAGGCCCACATTAGCTTCCTCCAGGAGACCCAACTAACCCACAGTGAGCTCCTATGATCTGCAAGCGATGGCATGTCACAATTCATGGACAAAATACTCTGCCTAGGCCAGGGGTGCCTTCCTCTGGATACACCCAGGTACCCCATTTCAAACACTTAACACAGTCATAGACAAGGCGTGCAGGTATGTCTTTGTGGAGGGGTAACTAGACGAGGATACCATTCTCCTAGGCTCTATATATGCTCCTAATTCAGTGCAGACATAATTCTCAAATCCTTGCCCAGTGGGTGTGCATTCCTTGGATTCTGGGTGGTGACTACAACAATGTTCCTGACCTCTATCTGGACTGCTCCCACCCCCTGTACTCCATGCTCTAACACATCAACATTTCCAACACTTCACCAAATGGACCCAACAGTGGTCCTTTTTTGACATATGGAGATCCCACAACCCACATACTTGCTTATTTTCCCATTATACTACCTCCCACAACTTATACACCTGTCTAGAACTCTTCCTGTGCTCCTCAGACTTACTGCTGCAATGTAAACATTCTGATTATCTGGGCAATGCCTTCTCAGAGCATGCCACACCATAATTGACATTGAATGGGGTGCCCTGCATCTGCCAGTTCCCACCTGGAGACTCTCTAAGGATGTACTAGATGATCCTACCTTTTATGACACGCAACTCACTCATGTTACCCGATACTTTGAAGCGAACAATGAAACGGCCACGGCACAGGTCATTGGGTGGGATGCTTCTAACGTAGTCAATAGGGGATTTTGGATACAAAAAGTTGCAGGAGTTCATTGCGAACTGACAAGGGCTCTTCGGGATGCTGATGAAGCAGTCACCAGATTAGATAACCCCCCCTCCAATGATATGGATGGCGTGCCCTGGTGGATGCCAAAAAACACCATGCAGCAGCAATGGAGTACCTCTGATGCTGCAACTTTGCAGTATATAGTGCCCGCATTCATGCTACAGGGGATAAACCTGGCCATCTTGTTGCATGGCTAGCCAACCAAGACATGCATAGACCCCCTATCACCAATATTATTATTCCCACAGGCCAAACTGTGTGATCCCAATTGGCGATACTCCAAACCTTCAGCTCTTATGATGCAAAATTATATAAATGATCTTCAGCTTCTACTCTGGACACAGGTAAATGTTATTTAACCCCCTTTCGCCTACCTTCCATTAGTGCCTTAGAGTGAGAGGAACTAGATGGTCTTATCACAGTGGCCAAAGTAATGCAGGCAATACATGATTTAGCCCACAATAAAATCCCAGGACTGGATGGGTTCACTATTAAGTACTACGACTGGTTTTTGGCACAACTCATACCCACACCAGTAGGGATCTATAAGGAGAACTTCACCACTGGCACCCTCCTAAAATACTTACAGGCATCTCTTCTTATTTCCCTACTAAGACTGACATCCTACCCCCCTCTCCTCCTACTGACCAATAGTGATATTGGGAACAACTATAACATTTTAGGTAAGGTCCTGTCAGAACGGTTCCTACAAGTGCTTTTCACCCTCATCCAACCCAATCAAAATGGCTTCGTAAAGGGGTGGAGCACATTCAAAAATAAAAGGGGTCTTTACCCCTTTTCATAAACGAGCCCTCACTGCGATTTCCACCGGCAGTGTGCTGCATATTTGGACCTTGAGAAGGCCTTTTATTCCCTATGCTAGGACAACCCTTTAAGGTCCTACAGGCAGTGGGCATAGGCCAGCGTCTCCTCACATACACAAAGCTACTGTACACATGCACATCTTCCAGGGCATGCACCAGCCACTTAATCTTACCCTGATCCCAATTGGCCAAAGAACATGCCAAGAAAGCCTCCTCTCCCCCATCCTATTCGCGATCACTATGGAATAGCTGGCCCACTGTTTATGCCACGAAGGCCAACAATGAGGCAGATGATCTGTTGTCATACATTCGCAACGTGACTATCAACATGTTACCTATTGCAACTACCTTTCAAAACTTTGCAACTTCCACAGGCCTTCGAGTTAACTGGCAGAAATTGTGCACCTTTCTACTAAGCAGTGATGCGCCTCCTAAGGAGATTCACATGGGAGGCACCTCCATGACCTGGACAATGGCAGCAGTCTGCTATCTGGGGGTCAGACTTTGGCATTTTCAAAGGGATCTGTTTGTCGGCAAACTACAGTGAGCTTTAACAGCCCTTAAATCCCAGATGCGATTCTGGCAGAAACTACCATTTGCCCTGATGTGCGGGACTGTGCTATCAAAAATGATCATCCTTCTCCATCTCGTATACTACTTTGTTAACATCTCAGTGTTTGCACACCATTGCCTCTTCAGGGAGCTAGATCAATTAGTGAGTGACTGTGGGATGGGGGAAGGCGACCAGTGTTCCTTCGAAAACTCCAGCATCTAGTAGGCCAAGGGGAACTGAGTGTGTTGTCCTTCGAAAACTACTATATTGTGGCAAAACTACAATGGGTCTCTGATGGCTAGCAGTTAGAAACCTATCTGAAACAAGCACGGCAGATGGGCCCCTCCCCTGTCTCATACTATGCCAACTTCTTCATCCCATCATTCAAATACAACAGTCATTGTCCCTTCACGTATGGTTTGCCCGAAAATGTCTAGCTAGGGCCTCATAGTTGACAAAGTGAATCATTCCATACACCCTGGCTGTCCCCCTCCAGGGCCTGCCTGGACCTCCGGAACCCTTTGTGGCTGAACAGTTAGCAGAGTGGCACTCCCACTCCTTATCCTTTTTCATGATCCTCAGCTTCTCACATTTGATCAACTATGCTATGACCATAACATTTTTCCCAGCCAATTCCTGACACACGGGCAACTGCTGGTAGCACAGAGCTAACTTTGGGGATTAAAAGCCGAAGAACCACAGTCACATGTTGTGAATCATGTTCTGTACACCATGGGGGAGGGACGACACCTTGTCACATGGTTTTATAACTCACTTAGGAAACACACAGGCCGTCAACTGACACAACTTTGACAATTATGGGAAGAGGAGCTGGAAAGACTTCTCAATGACACCAAATGGTCTAGGGCCCTGGAATCCCTCCAAACTATATCCAGGAATACCCGATTTAAAAATAGCCAATATATGGTCCTCCATAAGCCAACTTCACACTATCCCGCCAGAATTGCTTGTTTCACACAGCTAATTTAGCTTGCCCCAGGTGTCAAGCCCTTACAGCAGACTTTCAAAACATATTTTGGTCATGCCCACACAGAGTTAGCTTCTGGCACATCATACTCTCCACACAAACCACTGTTACTGAACTTACTATGCTAAACTCCCGGGAGACCAGGCCTCGACATATTTTCTCCAGAAGGAAAAACCACAAAGTGCGAGCCCGTTTTGTCAACCTTGCTCTTTTGCTGTCCAATTGTCTCCTCCCCATACATTGGAGAGCCCCACACCTGCCAGCCCTTCCCCAGTATCATGCAGCACTGCTTTATTGGGGAGAAGGTGAAAGTTCTGCGTTACATTAAAAGAGACCAGTCAAATACGCAGGTGTCCCATACCTTCCTGGGATACTATGCTACAGCAATTCAAAGACCTCATAGCTGGTGATCCTCCCCCTTCCCCACCAATCTGGCCTCTTAAGCCCAATCCCACTGCTTAAGATGCCCCCTAAGCCCACAAATAGCTCACTAATTCAGCTTTTTAATGTTTCACCCTTAATGCGTGTGCTCCTTCCTGGTTAATCTTTCCCCACCTCCAATCCTGAAGTTCCCTCCCCTCTTTTTCCTCTTGTTTTTTTTATCATTGAATCCCTTTCAGATTCCTCCGGGACACTGTTAACAGGGTTTTTCTATACTCCTCCACAAGCATCTACCACTTCCTTAGAATGCGAAGAGTACACAAGACCAAGGCATTACGCCACACAGACTCAGGTGATACCACTACTCAATTACTTACAGCTTCAAACAAGTCAGCTTTTTTCCAATCAGCCCAGACTTACCACACGGACTGGCCAAACCTTCTGAACAATACCTACTTTTCCCACACTTCCTTTGCTTGCAACCTCCAATCTTATAATTTTTTCTTGTGGTTTTGATTCCAATGTATCAGCAGCATAGTATAACTAGCAGATATTAATGATACTCCTGTTTTAACTGATGAAATGGGTCCAATTCTATGTATGCACAAACTCCCCCAAAAATCATTTTTTGAAAAATCTACATTATTAGTTAATTTCCAAGATAATAAGAATTAAGTGCAAGTTGGAGCCCAACAGGCACAAGATCCATCACCACCAGATCATGCGCATATATAAGGCAATTAATATGCCTACCCCCAATTGTAGGTGAAAAACTGTGAGTAGCACTTAACATCAGGAAGAGATCCACAATGAACATACTAAACAGCTGGGGAGCTAAAGCACACCTCTGATGTAAGCCATTCTCAACCGGGATTTTTCTCGAGAGGCAACCTAACACATCCAGATCAACCTGAACCCTATTATTGCTATGAAGTTTTATCAGGAGACTTAACAGGGCCCAGATGTATTCCACTGCTGGAGTTTTCACCAGAGTGTGCTTCTGTTACCCTGTTGAATACCGCTCAAATGTCAATGAAGCAACAACAAAGGCCACCTGCCGCTCCATTGACGTCCTTGTGACTCCCCACAGTCTGAAACAGTGGTCCATAGTTGAATGCTTTGATCTAAAACCTCCTTTGATTTAATCAATCCATTGTCAAAAGCCTAGGCAGCTAGATGCTTTATTAGGGTTTGGGCAAAGAGTTTGGTAAAAATAAATCAAGCATGGACATCAGATGATAGTTAGCAGGCTGGGCCATTTTGCCTTTTTCTATAAACAGACTTTACTATGTCTCTTTTCCATTAATCTGGTAGTATGCCTGAATACATTACCTATTTAAAACTCACGGGCTCATAATTGCTTTGTCAATCTGTGGTACCACCTTAATGCATCACGAACTGCTTCCAAGTCTAAATCCTAGAATTCCGTTGAGGAGAGAGCCTGCAGAGCGTCTTCAGTGAGCAAATCTTAGATCCTCCTATGATAAATTACCTCAAGCGACAAGGTAGCAGTCGCACAAGACAGAAAAGGATCTTTAAACTCCAAACTAAGGGGCATATTTATACTTTGTGCTGAAGTCTAGTGTCAAAATATTGGTGTTAACGTATTTTTTGGATGCGTGAAACCTCCTTGCATCAATAAGATGAGATGCAAGGTAAGTGTTCCCTCCAAAAAATGACTCAAACACCCTAAGGCTGTATTTATCCACCCGGGCAAAAAAGACGCACGGGTGGGAGGCTGACCCAAAAAATGACGTTAAAACTGATTTGCATCAAAATTTAACACCTGGGTCAGGGTAAACACACCACTACTTAAGGAGAACACACAGAAACAACATTACCAGCCCACAGGAGAACATGGAGGTGATAATGATCCAGCCTGCAAGAAGGCGCAGAGGACAACAGCTTCAGCAATCACCACCACAACAATGCAGCCCACAAAGGCAAACCAGAAGGCTGGAGAGGGTCTTCAGAACCATGGCAACCCTATTTGGCCTCAGGGACCTGAATATTGTTAGGAGCTACAAACTGAACTGGCAAGCATTATTACACCTGCTGCACCACATTGAGCCACAAATCACAGCCAGCCTGCAGACCTCACACAACATACCACCTGTGACAAAGCTGTTAGCTGTCCTGCACATGCTGGCAAGTGGTTCCTTCCAAGCAATGGGTGCACTGGTTGCTGGTGTCTCCCAGCCGTCGTCCTCTGCATTCCTGCCAAAGGTGTTAGACGGTATCATCTCCCTAACACCACACCACATCAACTTCCCCAACACCCAGCAAAAACAGCCGGAGAACAAACAGGGGTTCTCCCAAATCCATGGCTTCCTGCATGTGCTCGGTGCAATTGGCTGCACCCATGTCCGGCTCGTACCAACTGCAGCAACAGAGCACTTACACTGGAATCGCAAGCACACGCATTTCATTAATGTGCAGGGCATAGTGCACCACCGGGGACAATTCATAAACATTGTATCCAAGTATCCTGGGAGTGTCCATTATGCCTATATATTTCGTCACAGCAGGATCAATGAACAATTCCAGGATGGACAATTTGGAAATGGCCTGCTTGTGGGTAAGACTACAAATCTAGCAATATACAAACAACACACCAACCCTGTCGGACACACAAGACATACACCACAACATTAACACATGGCCAGGGTTACACACATGTGCGAGTGATAACACATATGCACCATGCTGCAGTACAGCACAGTCAGTGCACACCACAAAGACATACACCCACATGCACGTAACACACCCACAACTTGACAGGAACACCAGGGGAAAGACAGGTGCATACTTGTACTCTTTGCTAACAGTAGAACTACCCAGCCCATACAAGTGCCCACAGGTTTCCTACTACGTGCCCTTCACACAAAGTACACCAAACAAAGAACCTTGTAAGTTCCATTTAGGCAGAGATCCCCAAGTCATGCTCAAATCAGTCCCAGAACAAATATCAAATACCAGACAATTTGTGCCTATACCAACTACATCTCATCAATACAAACCTGTCTTACCTGTAGTGTGCAGAGACATCTGCCTGATGCATTGGCTAACACACATAGGAATACAAGATCAATGCCCATCACATGTCATGTGCCAGATGTGTGATAAGTGGTACCACACCTACTTTAGTGCCACCTCACATGCAACACTCACTGACTCACAACACCATCATGTCTGTACCAGACACAATAAATGGCCCATCATGGGGCAGAGTCACTGTCAGACAGTGCAGATCATGGATGACATAGTGGGACCCAGTAGGAGAAAACAGGACATCACTGACCTCACATGCACTGTACCAAGGGACACATTTGCTAAGTAGCTGAGCTCCATCCCATAGCCTGCACTGTGCATGTGTCAACAGTATAAATGCTGGTACATGCGTTGGAAGATAGGAGAGACACTGGTAGTAATGTTGATCATCCTGTGACAATGGGATACACACCCTTGGATACATCATGGCTGACACAAACATTAGCTACCACTCAGGATCACCAAGGGACCCATGTAAAAGCCCCAGCGCAATTGTCATTGCCTGCACTGTATGTATGACTTGGCAGATTACCATTTTCTAATGACTTGAAGCTACATCGTGAATTGGCCACATTCCCTTGCTGTATGTAGTGTGGAAGGGGTGTGCAAAGTGTGTCGCTGCAGGTCTGTCACCACAAGATACATAGCATGATGATGCCGACTCACATGTAGCTGTCACCTAAAACCTGAGGAAGTGCCAACAACAAACACTACCCTTGGGGTGCTGTGTGCAGATTGCAATAAGGAAGTAGACTGTGCTTTGAACTGAGATGATTGTGCCGCCAATGCATGCTGCATAATGCTGCACACACAGAAAGAGCCAATTGACCATCAAAACAACATATGTATAGGGCGGTGTACCTTCTTGCACAGATACATCCACCTCCACAAGGCAGCTAGCCAAGTACCCGGGTACAAGGTAGGTAGTATCAGTGCACAGCTGCATATGAGCAACTGGTGCAGGGGACAACAAAGTGTTGCCAAGTAACATGCCACACATGGGGCATTCTTACATAGTCAAAATGTTGCAGGACAGTTCAGCCAATTTTGGAGACATGTTGTGCATTCTCACTTCCCAATTTCAAAGCCTTAAGTGTCACACATCATCTGCAATGACACATGTCAAAATGGATGGAATGTCCAGGCTCTATAGTGCTACCATATTGCCACCACATCTGACCCCATTGTGTTGTGTTGTGAGGATGTGTCTGTCCCCTCTAGTGATAGCACACTGAGACACAGGTGCACTGCACAACGCATGGTACATACATTATGCCTATCAGTTTGGAATCCAAATCATATGTCCCGGGTCCTTGAGCCAAACACAAGATTATCATGTCCAACAACCTAGTGCTGAGGAGACATTGTACAAGGATAGGAACTCACACCATACCACAAATACATATGAGTCACAACCAGGTCAAAATATCAACTGCCATGTAACATGACATACCTGTTGCAAGCCCTAACAACAGCTTACTCCTTTAATCTTTTGCAGCAGATCAGGGTTATGGCATACAGCCATGGATAAGGACCCCATTTCCCAACCCAAGCAAAGCAGCAGAGCGTGCATATAATGAAGGACATCGGAGGACACAGACTGTTGTGGATAGTACATTTGGCATCCTGAAGTCCAGATTCAGGTGCCTGGACATCACAGGAGGCAGCCTCCTCTATGCCCACACATCTTCTGCAAGATAATTATGACATGTGCCATATTGCACAACATATGTGTGCTGATGAACTTCCCCTTATATGAACAGAGGATTGATGACCTGCCTGAGGAGGAGGAGGATGATGGTGGAGAAGAAAATGAGGGGGAACAGCACAACACAGCTGCTGGGATACGCCACAGACTGGACATCGTTGAAAACTTCTTCACTTAATAATCAAGTAACTCACCTCGTACATTTTGTCAATAAACACCTCACTTATTCACGAAATCTAGCCGTGGTCTCTTCAATCTACAAAACATAAACCACAGGATTGTGAGTCTAACCTCAAGGAGCATGTCACAAACACTAATCTGATTAATACAGTAGCAACATCAATCAATCAATCGTTTGTAAAGCGTGCTACTCACACGCTCAGGTTTCAAGGCACTGAGGGGGGGAGGGTGAAGTGCTACTGCTCAAACAGCCAGGTCTTGAGGCATTTCCTGAAGGTCAGCAGGTCCTGGGTCTGTCGTAGGTGGAAGGAGAGGGAGTTCCAGGTCTTGTCGCAGAGGTAGGAGAAAGATCTGCCATAGTTCGGTGGATGCGAGGGACGGTGGCGAGAGCGAGGTTGGAGGTGCGGAGTTGTCGGTTGGGAGTGTGGAAGGTGAGTCGCTCGATGAGGTAGTCAGGGCCAGCGTTGTGGAGTGCTTGGTGAGCGTGGATGTGGAGTTTAAAGGTGATCCTCCTGTTGACGGGGAGCCAGTGTAGGTCTCTTAGGTGGACTGAGATGTGGTTGCAGCATGGGATGTCGAGGATGAGGCGTGTGGAGGCGTTCTGTATATGCTGCAGTTTTTTCTGGAGTTTGGTCGAGGTTCCCACATAGAGTGCGTTGCCGTAGTCCAGTCTGCTGCTGACGAGGGCATGGGTGATCGTCCTTCTTGTTTCGGTGGGGATCCATCTGAAAATCTTGCGGAGCATGCAGAGGGTGTTAAAGCAGGAGGATGATACGGCGTTGACTTGCTGGCTCATCACATGTGATGCATAAGGTTAAACTGCTACCATCACACATATCACAAATAGCCTCATCACTTGAATGTGACAACTAAAGGACACAATCTATGGACCACAACATATTATTTATATCCGCGTTGACAACTTGTACAACAATAGCTCATCACACACAACTACAACATGTCCAAATAGGAGGTAAACAAGGGGCCCAGCATGAGGCAGTGGCTGTCAAAATATAGTGAGACTGTAATGTTTTAACAGGCCACTGACACAACTTAGTGTGAGAGTTGCAATGGCTGCATGGAGCATGTGTGACAAGCGGGGGACATTATTGGTGACAATAAACATCATGATTAGCCCAGGTATGAAAGGCAATGGAAGAAATTGAGCCTGCGCAGTACATACATGGAAATCAGTCCTGCCACTGCCATGGGGCCCAATCCTGTCACAGGGTACACATGACCTCACACTTTGCATAGACATGTCTGTGGAGTGCACATCAGAATGTATAAGAACATGTGTCGCTAGGGCTGCAGGTCCACCACACAAAAATTGATATTACACTTCTAAATGTAATTACGTTTATCTGACTATTGTGTTTAAAACATGATGTGGGTGGAACGTAGGCAGAGTGAGTCAATCACCGTATGTACCAAATATGTACACATCTCAGACATATGTGTAGTCCACACACAAGTCACCATGTACTTAAGATCAACCATATGGAGACAGTTGTTTGGGTAACATTTGCTAGATAGCATTCATCAGCCATCATCAACAATGCCAAAGCTGTGTATGTTGGCTGAAATGTAATGCTCTGTAAGACAACTACACACATCACATAAGTAAACTCAATTCACATTCACATTTCATAATTGTTGCATAGTACTGACTGCCATACATATGTGGATACACTGTTGTCACACATGAATACACATGCATGACGTAAATACATTTGCATGCTGTCGATTCTTTAACACACACATTGGTGTAACAGACCAATGACACCCAAATCACATTTTGTATGGATACCACATGTGCCCATACACAAAATGCCACACTGCAGTCCAGCCCATTTAATTTGTATTTCAATACAGGGTGCATCCATAGACAATGGACAAAATCACAAAATCAGGAATAGAGTAAAACAAATTATGCAAATGCATCAAAAACATCCGCAAATGCAAAGTATATGACCCATGGGCCATTAGCGTGAATTCCACCTTCGCACTCCTCTCAATGATGATTTACAGTTCAATCGACACATAAAGGTAAAGCGTCATTAACAAAAGACGCATGTAGGTCATGCAAATATCAGATGCATCAAATAAATACATGCATTACAAAAAATGTGACGCACAGGGACAGGAAGTGATGTAATAGGAATTCCTGTTTACAGGCATGGTACAGTTGGTGTACTTTCTCTTTACAGTCTGTGCCTCTTTTGACTGTGTGGTTATGTCTTGGATTTGGTGGTGTGCTCTGTATTGTATCTTGTGGTGCCCCTCCTGTTGTGTTTTTTGTAGTATTTGACTGTACTTTGCCCCCCCGGTGAAAGTAAATTTGTGAGTTTTTTGTATTTTTCTTTGTACTTGTACTGTGGGGTGTCTGTCCTGGATAGTTGTTAAGTTTGGTTAGTTGGATTGCTATTTTTGGGCCTCAAGTTTCCTTTATTTAATTTTTGTTTAGAATCATAATTTTTGTCAACCTGTACCTCAGAGATATGTCTGGTGGGGAAGCTGACTAGGAAGAGTGAGGAGGAGCTGGGACACTTTGTGTGGCTGGTTGCCCACTACCTCCCAATAATGTTGGAGATGGGGGTCCGTGTGATCCAGGGCTACCGGACGGAGGTGAGGTGGCTGCGGTGGGGCAAGGTGCACCTGAAGAGTGTGTACCGCAGCAGCCGCAACGAGCACCAGCTGAAGCATCACTGGGCAGATCTGGTGGCCAGGGAGCAGGATCCGCTTGACCATCTTGGTGTGGTGATTGGTGGCCCTGTTGATGAGTCTCCCATTGCCAAACTATTTACTGTTCACCGCACTTGAATGACAGTAGCAGATGTGTTGTCATGCTGCATGCAATGCTTGTGGACAGGTTGCATGCAAACAGAATGAAGTATAACTGTGCCAGTATAGACACTAATCCTACCATTTTACCAATGCAAGTCAGATGTTCGGTGAGTCATGCACAACCATCACTAAGTCACACATGTCATGGGCTATGGCAACACCTGTGCCCCAGCATAATGTCATGTATGATAAGCCAAGACACCACCAGCATAACATATGAAACTGGATTGTGATAACAAAGTAGGGCAATCCATGTATGGCGCTACATTGTCATAAAATCACACACATCATCCCTGCCATTATGTTAGCAAAGGGGGCATACCCACCTTAGGGGGCACTGGCAATGGGAAATTTGATAACATCAGACAACTTTGACACATCAGTCATGGATTACTCAATGCATGAACATTGCAGACTGAAAATGTAGCCGCTTGTCCTTCACAAAGCGCCTCTGTGTGCCTTGTAGGACAAGCCAGAATACCTGAGTCAGTTGTCTTGCAAAGCACCAGGGTAGTGTCATCTATCTGTCACCCAACTCTCACTCATACCATGGAGTTCCATCATCTATAGATTCCCCACATATGGTTGTTGTAGGGTGTAGCACTACATGAGTCTCAGGCCCGGTGTAAGTGTGCAGATGTGTGGCTCTCACTCACCTGAGTGCCAGTGTCATCGTGAGTTTGCATTGGTGCATCTGTTGCACTGTCCTCAACCTGGATAATTAGCTCACTCCTCTAAAATAGTACACCCTGTAATATGTTACCCACTAGCAGTGACAGCGATATGATACTAAGCATGGTTTTCCATCCAAATCTTACAGGTGAACCTGCCCCCCCACACCATAGGCGAAGTGGCAATATTTGAGGACCCAGATGTATCCAGTAAATGTGAATATGTCTGTCCTGTGTGGTGATTAAGGCTTTTGTGTGAATGAGTCATGTGTGTTGCACTTAATGCTGGAAGTGATGAGCTGTCAAATGATCAGATATCAAAGTAGGCTGGATGGTAACACTGTGTCCCATTTCAGCGTTCCCCATGCACGAACAGAGAGCCATATCTTGTGAGGCTCAATGGGCAGCATCATGTAAACAAGGTGATGACAAGCCACGTGTAGGTCCACATGGGACTTAAATGTGCACTGTTGGGAAAATATTGGCACTGGGACACACCGCCATTCTCGCAACACAGTGATGCACTATTTTGTACACAAATTGGTGCATCCCTGTATTGTAATGTACATGTAGGACTGGGTGGGCAATTGTCCCTCAGCATGGTGTTACATATATTGCACTCCACTTATGTGATATTTATGTGAAATGTAATAGGCGTGCATGCAGGTCAAGTCCAAAGGTGTGCTGGCATGGATATGGGTGTGTAAGGAATGGTAATGGCTGATTAGGTATTGATGGGTGTCTACACACTGGACAGGTGAATGTAGATGTGAAAGACTTATGGATACCAGCTTCCTAGTTGTCATCCCTCTTAACATATGGTCCATTCCCTGACTCCATGTATGAGTGGGCATGCCTTTATGGATGACCTGGACAGTTGAGATGATGAATTGCATGGCCATCCCCCATGAGGCACAGGGGGTGAGGAACAACAAATTTGTAGGTAGATGTTATGCTCACAGTGTAGGTGACAGTCATTTTGATCAGGCTTACATGTGTACCTATCAACACTGACCCCTTATGGTTACCAACTACATCCCATACTCCCATTAACAGATTTAAGTTACTGGTGATGTATGGTTGAAAATTGACACAGATGATGAGGAATAGTGGCTCAGGTCTATGTGAAGTTGACGCTGCCTTTGCATTGTTACACATGGCATGAAATCAATGCACATCTAATTTTGTTTGTTTCCTAATCTTGTTGTGAGTGGCTTTGGTGTCAATGAAATTACGCTAAGGCAGCTTTGTTGTTTCATTCATCAGGGCCATTGTATTATCCGGAATGTGAGTTAGAGTGCATGTGCAATTCGATGTAGAGTGCAAGCTAATAATCTGTACATACTCCGCACAATGCTGACACTGATGTTTGCTTGCCTCAATTTAACAGCTGCCAACATGAACAAAAAGTAACTATGGGCTTTTCAGAAGAGGAAAGTCTGTTATAGGCACATACTGGCAGTGGAATGTGGGCTCGCGGAGGATGGCACACCACTACCGCAAGGAGCGATCCACTAGGAAGTGGGGGGCATTCGCCCAAGGGGGACCCACACTGCCAACACAGGGAGGACCAAGCACCTCAGCTGTGCAGGAGGCCATCACAAAAGCCCCAGCTGCTGCACCCTCAACATCGGTGGCACAGCCGACCCCACCTGCTGCCATGGACATGTGTGCTATGAGGGACCTACAGAGGGATGTCACACTGATCCTCAAAAAGTTGGACACTCTTGAGAAGGAGGTGGAGAAAAACACAAAGATACTCAAATTCATCAAGAGTAAACTCAAGAAGGCCAATCTGTGAATGGCTTAATGCCCCTCATTTATAGTGGTTTTAGGGTGTTAGTGTCAGATTAGATTAAATTAGTATTTAATTAGGATAAGTAGGTTTGGGGGTGGGTTTTCTACTTTTTACATTTTACTATGTGGGTGGGTGGGGGTGATATAAAAAAATAATATATATATATATATATATATATATATATATATATATATTTGTTTAGTTATAGGTAGTGTATGTGTAGTTTAATATATGTTGTCTTGCATGTGTCTCGTGATATAAGGGGTGCGGGGAGGCCAATGTTTAGAGTGTGTCGTTAAATGTGTTAGGTAAGTTTAGCTTAGAGTAGTTAGGGTCAGTTGTTGGTTATGTATATTTAGGATAGGTTAGGTTAGGATAGGTGTTCTTTATTCTTTTTAGTT
This sequence comes from Pleurodeles waltl, assembly GCF_031143425.1. Lineage (NCBI taxonomy): Eukaryota > Metazoa > Chordata > Amphibia > Caudata > Salamandridae > Pleurodeles > Pleurodeles waltl. The sequence continues at coordinate 734,204,487 of NC_090447.1, read as the reverse complement.
CATTTAAATTCTAATTAAAGTTCTTTGGGTTCTCCTTTACTTCATGTGTCTTATGCTTAGATTTCAGAGTCTTCCCATGGGTGTACAGTGAAAATTGTGTGTTGGCCTAGAGATTCTGTCCTGCCTCCAGATCCCTCTCTAGACATGTCCATCACCTTCTTACAATTGAGCTGTCACATATGCAGATACAACACATCTATTTGTCTGTGCATCTGCCATACAGAGTATCCACCACTCAAGGTGACTATGTTGACCATGTGTAGGACAGGTAGGTGTGGTAATTCAGCTGTCATTGTTTGGGTCCTTTATCGGACTGTTAGGCACTATGGGACATCTGACAATAGCCTACATTTCATATCTATCCAGCTAAACTGACCAGTGGCAATTACAGATGAGGTTCAGTCCCTGTTTAACTCCTATGTCTTCTACTGGTGCACCCAGCTGACATTATGGCCCGAGAACTATTTCACAGCCATTTCTGCCGTATGTAGTGGGTGTAGCATACATGTGTTCAACATTTTTGACATACTCAGTAAATTTCTTGTAGTGGATGAGACCAGCATCAACATTCATCATGTAGGCACCATGTGCATAGATAAGTGCCTGTATATTCATGCACTCTTGTAATGACACTCAGTGACTAAAGACATGTTACACACATCACAATTCCTAAGCATAGTAGATGTGTCACAACACACAAAGACATGCTGGTTGCGTAGGTGGTGTTTAATTACAAGTGTTGTAGTGCAATATTTACAATGTCCAGGTCTGTGACCCCATTAGTGGAATCCATCCAGTTGTTACACAACACAAGTCCAGGGTTGACGGACATGTCATGGGACATGGCTGGGTAAAGTGTATTTCAGTGCAGGGGAACACAAATTGCCAATTGAAAAGTTAGAGACAATTGCAGTCCATAGCAGAAAGGTCAACAGTGTGTCAGTGAAGAGTGCATATCTGCAATAGTGCTAACATTGGCATGATTTCAAGCACAGGACAAAGGAAAACACTGCCCATATGGCATGGGGTGGAGCTACCGGGAACTCCTACGGGTGATGATGAGCTGTTCCACATCTTCATCCTCCGAAGTGCATGGTGTATCCTCTACCCTTGATGGTGGTAGTGGGGAGGTGGAAGGGGCCACATACTTCAGTGGTTGGAGATGTGGACTCCCAATTCCCGGCAGCTGCCATCTGTGGAAATATATATGGCATCACTGCAGAAAGGAGGTGCTGCTGATTTTTGAGGATGGCAGCAACATCCCTGTGGTAGGAAGCCATGTCTGCCCTGAAGGAGACCATTTCCTGGTGCATGAAGTCCATCTTGTCCTCAAACACACTGCTGCCAGTTTGGGAGGGCAGTTGTTGTGGCCTTTCCCTCATGGCAGCAGCTATGTCCCTCAGACACTCCTGGACTCCACACATTGGGGAGTGTGTGTGTGTCGGTTGGCTGCAGTCTGTTCAGTAGCCATAACCATGCATGTGCGCATCCCCTCCAGGCTGGCTGCCATAGTTTGCATGCCCACCCACACCTCCTTGGCCAGCTACCACTGTCCTCTCAAAGCTGGCCCCTGGGTCCTCGGAATCCTCAGCTGTGTCGGTGCTGGCAGGTCATATTATTTGGGTGCTAAGTGGAGCCTGTGGCATGTCTGCCACATCAATATTCCTCCTTGCAACTGGAGGCGGTGTCTGGAAGTTTTTCAAGGACTTCTTGGAGGGTTTCTTGGCTGATGGTTGCCAGCTGGTCACCCAGGTCATCAGGGTACTCCTGGACAGGCAGGTCCGCAGGAGAGCCGTCATCCTCTGCAATGAGATGGTGTAAAATCAGTCTATCCGTGTTGTGGCAGTTGATATGTCATGTCACTGACTTGATGATTAAGGCTCATTGTCATCTTAGGGCCAGATTTATGGAAAAGTGGTGCAGCGCGGTGCTCCTCAAAAATTGGCAGCACCACGCTGCATCACTTTAGTAACGCAGGGCTGCGTGTATGTAAATGAATACGGCACACCCCTGTGTTGTCCGTTGTGCTGGTGCAAAATCCAGCTGCCAGTGCCAACGCAGGCATCCTTGCACCATCGTGCAAGGATATATGCGTTAAGGGTTGTGATTTGGCATGGGCAGTGCAGGGGGTCCCATCCCCTGGCCCTTTGCACTTTCCACTGCCTGATTTGCAGGGCTGAGTACAGTGTGGCCTGTTACACCTAATGCAGCCCCAAAGTGGCACTGAGTCTATTTGATCCATCAAGAATGTTGTGCTAAGTGCCCCACAGATCCACCGTGAGCAGACAGATTTCCAGCCACCATCCCAACATGTGACTCAAACTGCCAAGCATAAAGGGTACACTGCACTGGCAGTCTTACCAACACCGGACTTGCCCATGAACCATTCCCCACCCGTCATAGTGGAATTATACGCTGTTATGTTCACAGTCATACCCCATGTGTTGTATGTGTGTGTTTATTTCCCTATTCCCATGTGTCCAACATGGTTGTGTCAGAATAGCTGTGGGCTCAGCCTGTGATTGTTGTGACCTACTGTTTGCTATCTGTGGTACATATTTACTGTATTGGCACATTTCAGTTCAGCGCCAAGATGTGTGGTTCAACACTACCTCAGTTTTGTTGGTCTGGGTAGTGGCATGTTACCAATGATACAGGTCCAGCCATGCTATTCTCCCAGCGCCTGTTCAGTTAATTGTTTCATGCACCCAGGGGACACCCTGGCTGCATGATGGATGGTGGCTGCCTCATGTGGATGTGTTGTCTATGTGCAGTGTGGTGGTGCTACAAGCACATGCCTGGGTAGTGTTGGGACAGTTGCAATGACTTTTGTGCTGTGAGATGCAGCACACATGCGTTTGGGCAATGAGGAAAGGCAGTTGCGAGGTGTTTACTGCAAGGGATACCACTATGACGTAACCCCAGGAATGGTATTGACTGACTACCTGGTCTCTGAGGTCTTGGTTGTGTTGTTGGTGTTGATATGACTATATGCAAGGGATGTTGTAATGACACAACCAGTAACACAGTGATTATACATGCCATCCATCCCATGTGCTGCATATGTACATGTAGGGATTTAGGCCTGGTGTTCAACGTATGTCCGGGTTGAGTATGTGCCATGGTGCATGGCACTACCAAGGTGTAGGTACATGTTTAGCTTACGTTGGAATGTTGCAACTTGCTTAATGTGCATTGTGCTCCTCTGCGCTCCTTTGACATACATTGTGTGAGTGATATGTGCCTCCACCTTCTTGCACTTAACATTTTAGCATAACTTTCCCCCATCAACTTACCCTGCACTTCTGGTGTTTCCTGGTAGTCTGCGCTGTCCTGTCCTGCAATTCCTGTGACTATTTCCTCCAGGATGACCGCTGCAACCAGATTCACCATCTCGTCCAAGTCCTTTTTTGGTGGACTCTCACCTCCTGTTTGCAGTGCTGCCTTCTCATCCCTTGCCATTTTTTCCTTTGTCCTTCGCTTGCAGTCATGCCAGCGTTTCTTGCACTCGGTTACAGTTCTCCTGACCCCTGCCACACTGTTAATCTTATCCACTATATGCTGCCAGATTGCCTCTCTCCATCCAATTGGGAAATTTGAGGTGACGAAGAGAAGATTTTGATGCTCTGTCACCTCTCTCACCAGTTTTTCTTCCTCCTCTGCGCTGAGCAACACTTTCTCTTTTTCTTCTCCCTCCCCTGGGTCTTGTCTGTGTCCTCCTGGCTGGCTCCTGGTTGAGTGGGTCTCCCTGGGGTCTCTCCGGGCTGCATTTTGCCTCTCCTTGCACCGTTTTCTCAGTTTGCATCTGCATTTGACGCTATTGGGGGCAAAAATGGTGCATTTCCGTTTTGCGACGTGTTTACATGTTGTAAACCGGATTAGAGTAATTTTTCCTCCATTAACGTCATTTTGGCTTAAGACAAGGCGCAATGGTTAACATCAGAAAAAATGACTCCAACCTATTTTTAGCGCCACCCAGTGTCCTAGTATAAATATGATGCTCATGGTGGCGTTAAAAAATGGTGCTAGTCAGCGCTAACCTTTTTGACGCAAAACTGCCTTAGCGCAGTTTTGCGTCAAAAAGTATAAATCTGGCCCTAAGAGCGAAGTGATCACAAGGCTCTTAATCAAGCACTGTCCAATTTTTCACACAATAAAACTGTGGAGTTGGGACAAATACATAATCAATAGGCATATTGCTGTTACCATATTTAAAGGTTGTAGCAGCAGGTATTTCATCATTCTCCTGACTGTTGACATTGTTCAAATTCTGTTGAACTAAACAAGGCAGTACCTTTGCATTTCCTTCACTGGTATTTGGCAATAAACTTCAATCAAGAATGTTTAATACCAACCATAGCTCTTTCACTAAATCATCAAACTTTTTAAATGCAGATTTTTCATTAAAATCCCCCCTACAATAAACAGAGAATGTGGATAATCCAATGTCTATTCTTCTACATCATTAACCGAATTCAGCAAATCACAAGCAGATAAGGGGCGGGTTGGGGGAACATATATGTTAAAACAGATCATTTACATCTCCGCATCATTACTGAAAAAATCAAACAAGCAAGGACTGATACACAGGTGGTTTGAAGCTTCATTACCTTCCTCCCATTGTGGAACGATACCGGTATTCATAGTCTATCCACTGTTCTTCCTCTTGTTGAGGTCCTGGCATTTTTTACTATAGCAACAAACCCCTCAACGGCTGGGCACTCCAACAACCGGGTTTTCTGGAGGAACAATACTGGGTGATTAGTCATGACCTCTTTATAATTTCCCATTTCCAGAAATAATTGAACCCATGAATGTTCCATACCAAGACATAACCTGGCTGTAGATGCCCTTACTCCTACCAATACATTTCCTGTACACCACCTCACCAGAGAGGAGCATGAGACCCATGTCTGTCTTTAAAGGGATGGCTCACGACTCCCCAGAGAGTAAACCTTTGACAAATATGGTCATCATTCTTCCTGAGGTAACAAGAGTGTCTGGGCTCATCAAAATCAGGGAAGTGGGATGGATCTTGATTTCCCCTTGTTTTGGGCTCTGCCATTTTGGAACGTAAAAATAACAATTCTTTCTTGGGGCCCATCACGTTCTCACCAATTCCTTCCGACTGATAATGTCTGTCATACATTCAAGAACCAGGAAACGGTAACCTGAAACTAGTCTCTATCCTACACCTAAGAACCTGGAATAGGTAACCTGATTATGTTGTAACTCTCCAGGTTCAAATAAAAATGGGATTGTCTGGGGTGAGCATCCTTTTCTTGCATTGCTAAAAGCCTCCCACTTTAAGTCACTTCTTTCACAAAGACAAATGCCATTTGCTACCAAGGCTGGTCCAGAGGCTTCAACTAAGCCCTTCATATCCCCGGAGACAAACAGTATGCAGGGTAACTCTTCCCCTGCTACATTCCTAAAACCAACCAATGCCAGATCCTTTGAGGTAATATTCCTTAATCCTCTCATGTTTGTAAATACACTCAACAGTCTAGATCTATTTAAGGATCGAATGGCTGAATGCAGCATTTTCCTTTTATGTTGTAGCTTAAAGAATTCCTGCAGCAACTCCCTAGGTTAAGGATTAACTCCTACTGTGGCAGGTGGAGTCTTTTTTAAAACAGCCTTTGCTTCTCTTTTATCAGGATAACACTTACAATATGCATAAGTGTGTTGGATTCTCCCATTAATACTTTTACCCCCCCTAACCACTTTTGCTACAATTAAACATTCCTGAGTTTTATCACTCTTGATTTCTTACTCATCACAGGTGACACCACAGAAATTGAAGACTTGGGAGGTTGTCTTAGCGGTCCCACTCTACTCACCTTCTGCGAACTCATGCGCTTTTCACTTCTCCTCCTCCTGGAGAGCTTTCTTTCCACTCCCCTTTTAGGTGGAGGCAAACACTAAACTTTGACAGGACCCTTCGTTTATCAAAATACTCCCCATCTTCAAGATTAGATAGAGCAATCTTTTATTTATAGACATCCCACCATCTACAGTGCAAACAGTAGATGGCAACACCTCTTGAGGGTCAGAAAGAAGACCAGACTCAGGGCATACCTCTTTTGATCCCCCTCCCAGAGTGGCATCCTTAGCCCCATCCTTTATTGTTTTACTGACGCTTTCGAGCAGTTGGATCAGCTTAGCATTTAGTATATTTTTCTAACCCAGGGTATTTAAGGTTCCCTGAAAAGTTCCTTGCACAAGGGGAAGAAGGTTCAGCATGGGAAAATCCTGTTGCAAAATCAGAAACATTGCTAAGTTGGTCTCATGGTTAGCTCATGCTTGTCACCTACACCACCTCTCGATGGAGCGGCACCCAATACCTCATGATTGGTAAGGGTATTCATTCTGTTCATGCACTGCAAGTTGGACCAGTCAGAACTACAACAAACCATGCTTCCATCATGGTTATTGGTGAAGATTAGGAACTTGGAGGTCTAGCCCCCAGTGAGTCTGCAGCCCAATCTTGAAACCCCTCCATCATGATCAATCACTTGATAACTCCAACTCTTTCAATCCTTCTGCAATGTTCAATCCCAAGATGGGTAAATTCTGCACCAATCTCCTACTCAACAGGAATACTGAATTGAGTAACCTCAAGGGCCATTTGGCTGAGCAAGTCACAAGGGTTCCAAGGTGTTTGTGCTCTGTGAGCTTGTCTACTAAATGGACTTCACCCCTATTTTGAGATACATATTGGGACCCCTCCGCAGGTCATCAGCAAGAGGCATCATAGTTATTAACAACTGTCCTTTCGCTCTGTCCTGTGGTAGAACAACCGAGCTACTTGCCCCTCTTTCACCCACAGGGAAATTTACTTCCAAGGACTGGGTTATCGCTTGGTCAACAGGAGATATTGGTATTTTTACTTTAAAATGCTTTGTGACAAAGTCTTCCAGGGAGGATGGTAACCCAGGAACTGCCCTGATTGACTTCTGTCTCTGCTTAGAGATCTGATTTGTTTTTGTCTCAGGGGGGTGAGCAACGATAGTCTCAGTAATTATTGTACTTGATGACAACTTAGATGTAGGATCCATCATAAAGTCCATCCTTGGATCTGTTGACCCACCCGGGCATCTTGACTTGACCAAGATGATGAGATACCACAGGACGCCCCTTGAATGGCTGTCGGGTCGTAATGATTGGGCCCTGAATTGGGTGTGACGTTGCAATACCTGGGTGGTCTCCTTTTGCCCACTCTATAATATTGTTATTTAACAAGCCATTGCCACCATTCTCAAGAGCGGCAGGGGTACAGGAGTATGGCACATTGGTGTCCCCAGTCTGTCATACTAAACCTCCCCAAGACAGATGCCTCTACTTCCACTGGAACAGGATCCTCATAAATCTCTAACGCGGGGGGGCTCCAAAGGGGGTCCAGGACCTGCAGTAAGATACTCTTTAATCACACTTTTTGTCCCCCTGTGCTGATTAGAGCTGCCAGTCCCTGCTGCCCTACCTCTCAGTAGGAGCTCTGACAAGCTGTATGAAGGAATAATGAATGGCTTCATAGCACAAGCGTTTTATATATATATATATATATATATATCATGTAAGGTTCCCAGTATCACCTAGCCTCTTCCACCTTTGGGTCGGTGCAGGTCAAGGCCACCGGCAGCCGTTATTGTAAAGCAGAAAGAATGCCACTCCTCCCAGGCTCTCAAAAGACCGCACTCCAAGGTTATAAATGAAAAGCAAAATTTTAATGGCAATGCGTTTCGATCAAGCAATCTTCCTCCTAGTCCATCAGTGCCTGGAAGGAGTGGCATTCTTTCTGATATATATATATATATATATATATATATATATATATATATATATATATATATATATATCAGAAAGAATGCCACTATATATATATATATATATATATGCCTTTTAACCAATAACCCTTGAACTCTAAAAAAAAATATTTCCACCCTAAACCATAAAAATTCCCTTACCACCCTAAACCTATACATACTCTAAACCCTAAAAGTTCCCTTATCACCCAAAAGCCCATACCCACCACAAACCCTACAAATAATATAAAAATATATATATGTATATATGAATATATTTGTTTAAAATAATTATAGACACACACAAATATCTGTGTTTGTATAGATATATATACATACACATAACTATAAAATTTGTTTACTTGCCTGCAATATACTTACATTTCACACAATTTTCGTTGTAAAAGGCATCCGTTGTAAATGCTTAATCATTGTAAAAAAAGTTAAAAAGTAAGAAAAATCATTCTAAAAGCCCTATGTTGACATTTTCATTATAAAGCCTTCAGTGCAAAGGCTTCTCGTTCTTTTGCATTTGTGATAAAATCTGTTTCCCGTTCTGACATAATGATGATAATATGGATAATAAGAGTTAATGTTCAGAGTTACACATGAGTCAATGACTTTCATAATCTTTTCTCCAAATTGATGACTTGGCCAGAGAGAAAATAATTTTGGCAGTGATACGAAGAGCAGCAAGTGGGGTCTGACTCTCCAGGGGCTGGAACAGGCAGGAAGGAGAACATGAGGGCCCCACAGAACACAAGCCATACCAACTCTCTAAAGTAGTTGCTTCCACTCACTGAGAACTCCAAACTGTACGTGGCTAAGGTGCCTCTCTTATGCTCAAACATCTCTGTGTCCCCCAAAAGCCAAGAGTAAAGAGACCGAGAATCCAACTGCAACTGGCAGAGGTACAGAGGGAGAAGCGGGGGAAAATTAGCAACCACAGCCCTTTGCCAGTGCTTTGCCACTGCTCACTGACTCGCTGGCCCACCTACATGCGTCTGCAGCATGTCCACAGCTTGTGCCGTGAGGTAGCCTATTTACGGCATCTCAAAAGTCCCCCACAGCAGCAGCACCAATGACCACACCCTCTGCATTGAAGTGGCCATTGTGACTGCAGTCTAAGGGATGGTGGGTCGAGACCACCCTCCAGCCGATACCTCCCCTGTGCTGCTCTCTGTTCCACACTCACTCCCAATCAATCCACATGTGGTTGTATAGATCACAGCATATGTTGCAGCTGCAGCAGTGCCCGGTTCTCCTGGGGTTGTCCTCTGTCATAACTTTTGCCCCTCAACAGTTCCTCTGCCGAATCTCCTTGTGACATGGTGGGCCCACAACACCTGTGGCACCTGCAACACAGTGGCTCCACAGCTTCCCCTCTCATGCTCACCACGTTGTTATAGCGTATCTGTCTTTCACTGCATCAGCAAACTACTGCTAATATCACACAAATATTTTTTTTACAATTATTTTACCTGTTGTGATGGTGAGCCATATTGATGGCTGTACTGGAACACCTCATCTGTAAGGAGCTCCTGTTCCTAAGGGATGAAGTTTAGGGCTTTGTCTTCAGTGTCTGCCATTGTAGCTCACAGCAATGTTGGAGGAGGACTTTACTCTACCAAGGTTAGGTGGCAAGTGAGAAACCGTTACAGAAATGTGGTACATCACTGTGTCGTACACATACCTGAATGAATGCCCTCCCCAAACATTGGATTGTCTCTTATCCATCACACTATGTTAACTTATGGGTAAATACATAATTGATGGATGGAACACCCAGTAGACGTTCGTGTCCTTCTGTCATGATGGACAAGTCAGGCAGGTACCATTTTAGGATGAACTAGCAAGTGTTATTTGGTAGAAAGGTTACAAGAGACACCTACTTTAGTGGCTTATGTGTTTGAAAATGCTGTACTATTCCTAAATGCATTACATATATTTTTTAAATCTATATACATGGAATAGCGACACTCTATGTTATACCTATATTGTACGTGAATTTAAGACAAAAACATCAGTTGATGGAATTTTGTTTTAAACATTTGAAAAAACAATATGTTGTCCTCAGCTGGCAAGTTTTCCTGGTCCAGGTGTGATGTTCCTTTCCAGTGAATGATTTTTTATTGCATTCTGGGAGTTGTAGTCTTGATTATTACTTTATAAAAGAACAGTACAAGTTCAAGCATTGAAAATATGAATCCTAGACTGGAAAATGACATCATCAATGGACCTGGAAAACTTGGCAGCTGTATATTTTAATAAAGATGAGGTGACATAATATTAATTTTTATTTTTTCCATTATGTGAACATTGATTTCTTTGTGCATAGGTGCCCGTAAATAAATGTTTTATTGAAAAATTTATATTTTTTAAGACACATCCTCCAACCACCACATGTCTTGGCAGAGTGACAAGACACCAACTAAGAGTGTTCAATCCCTTTCCAAACCTTGCCACCATGCAAGAAAGGGGTGTCATTAAAAAAATATAGATCAAACAATTTAGCTTATCAGTTGGACCCTCAGCTTCTGCCTTTTAATGAAAAGCTAATGATGATTACACCACTTGTCAAAACTATGGCAGTACTACATTTTGCGGCCACTTGATCTTTTCAGTACACAGTTGGAGACTTTAATGGGATGTCACAAGCCACGTTCAGTAGTGTGCTACAGCAATTCCTGTCTGTAATGATGAGCCACAGGGACAGTTTTATTCAATTTCCTATAAATGCATTCTCTATCAACAATATAACAGCAGTTTTATGCAGTGGGTGGCATACCATATGTGGCTGGTGCCAATGATGGAACACATTCTTTTAGTTCCACCGCACAACAGAGAATAAACCTAGGGCAACAAACACAATTCCCATTCAATAAATTCCCTTTCAATAAATGTGCAACTTGTATGCATATTGTATTCCTAAAGTGTTTGTGCTTGCTTCCTTCAACACACCCATGATTCATTTGTGCAGTGCAATAGCAGCATACAACAGCAAATGGCATAACATGGAAACATGAGGGTCTGGATTGTTGGTAAGTGCTTTCTTAAAATAAATAAAACCAAATAAAATAAGTTTTTTTTTAAGAGATTAAAATTTAACTTTTAACTCTTAAATATTTATTTGTTTATTTAAGAAGACTCTGCTTATCCAAACCAATTGTGGTGCTTACCATGTCTGAGAGAGTGAACAATGTTGGTGGGAAGTCTGCTTCAATGAGGCATAGACATTGGAGGCCAGTGGAATAGCCTTTCAGCCTCCTGAAAGCAAAATTTTGTTATCTGGATTTGTCTGGTGGAACCCTCCTCTAGTCACTTGGTAAAGTGTGCAAATACCAATGTTATGTTGTATGCTGTAGAACATCACCCTGTGGAGGAAAACCCTTTTCATCCCAGATGGTGACTACAACAAGGAGGCCCAGGATGATGTTGATGAGTTGTAAAATGAAGATGACAGTGGCGAGGAAGAAGTGAATGATCTGAGAGAAGATGTAATAAACACTGTGGTAAATGCACATAAATAAATATTTGGTTGATCTCTCCATACAGGTGAAAGACACTTGTGGGAAACCATTAAGGTGGCAGTTTTCTAGTATGTATACTGATGGTGGTTAGACTAGACATGATAATGTATTTGTGTTTGTGAATGCTTGATACGTAAAAGAGTGGCTTATATAAGCAAATGTATCTTCCAGAATTGTTAGATGAGGAGAAACTAAAAGTAACTAGAAAAAGTGATGTCCTGTGATTTGATAATTTAGGGCCAGATGTAGGTACAAAAAAATTAGCGACTCGCAATTTGCGAGCATGTGCGACTCGCAAATTGCGACTTCCTATTTGCGGGTCGCAAAATGGGGTCGCACATTTTGCGAGTCGGTAACGGCTCGCATCTCTTTTTGCGAGTCGGAAATGGGATTTTTGCATCCCATTTCCGATTTTGCGCAGTCGCAAATAGCGATTCGGGCCATTTGCGAGTCGCAAACCTTTGCTACATCTGGCCCTTAATTTCTAATTGTGTAAAATGAAATATTGAAATGAATCATGCACAGTTGTGCTATACGTCACATAAAACTGTCATCCTCCCTACAACTACCAAATCACTGGTGAATATTGGATTGGGTAAGTAACATAACTTGTGGTGGGCAGATTTAGAATGTAAACTACATATATCCTGTTGTGGTACTTTGTATGTTGTTTCCATAAAACATTTACTGAGTGGTGGTAGCAATACAATGTGTGCTTTTATTAATGGTTACTACAAATGTCTGTATATGTACATATTTAATATTATATTCATGGTATGTACCTATACACTTTTGTTATTAACAATTATTTGTTGTGAAACATAATGAACATAATATGATTTTCTTTCTAGATTTAATAAATCCATATTTAAACTTAATGACATCAATGATTTTATGATATTTTTTGTGAGTTTAAGCCTCAATATGGAAGACAATAAAATGTGTTTTGTGAAAAACATAACTCATGAAGTAATTATTATGTCGACAAATGGGTGTTTTAAAAATTATAGATGTAAAATTTTATACATGTTGCCTTTTTGAAATGTTACCTATGGCAGAAGATTGTAAAGAATTGTAGGATATGTTTTCTATAAACTAACATATAGGATTATAGATAAAAACATATGTGCTGTCTTACAGTGTTGGTAATGTATAGATGACTTTGTAATACCTATTACAATTAATTTGTTACTTCATCCTGTTTTTACCAACCCAGCATACACACTAAAATAACTTTTAAATGTATTGAGCAATAGATTTTAATTGTAAACAATGTTCGAAGGAACTTTACAGAGAACAAAAGAAAATAATGTTACAAAATACATTTCAGACACAGAATTGACAAGTATAATAGAAATAAATGATCAGGATAGACACACAGTCATTTGGAGTCAATGTCCATAATACATATTTTTTATCCCAAAGCAAATGTGTTGAAAAAATTATCCCAAGAGTAAATGGTAGTGCCTGGCAGAAGGAAATGTGATCTTGCACCTCTTTGTGGTAATCTTGGTGGAATCCTCTCCCACTGGTCCAGCCAAATTAACCCTCCAGATGGGGACTGAGGTACCGACAATTGCAGCATTCAAGATGATGACAGGTAACTCCAGGGGTTGCTTGGTCTCTCTTTCTGTAGAGAAGCCTGGTGGTGTTTTGGATGATATAGTAGATCCACAGAAAATGGCAGCTGACTCTCTAATTGCCCTACATATATCCTTAAACCCATCCTGCACCATTCCAGAAAGGGAGCACCCGGTAGAAATCTGATTCTCCATAAGGTCATTGCTATTCCCCTGCAACTGGTTGTGCTACCCCAGGAGCTATTGTTTTGTTTGAGGAGCCCTATGACCCAGCCCATGTGGTTTTTGTGCCTGGAGGCTGTTCCAGTGATGTTGTGGCCATATGTTCATGAAAACAATGGGTATCAGTTGCCTCACAAAGCTGTCCCATTGCTGGCCTACCTCTACCCTCACTACCCTGTTGTTTTTGAACAGTGGTCACAATAATAGTGTCCTGACTCAACTGCTGATGCTGTAGTTATTGGCAATACATGAGTTAGAACTGGAGTGGACACTAAAGGGGTTGTGATAAATGTTGTGTGACAGAGAGCAGTGACAACTATAGTCTGTTGAGGAAGGGCAGGCTAGTTGTAGGAATATTAGGCTGAGTGAGGCCCATCCTGACAAGACACACATGATGGACCAGGTGCTCCTCGTCACGATCCAGACTCAGAAGGAGTTGAATCTCCACTGAAACGTTCTGTTCTCTCGTACTAGGAGTGGTGATTGGGGTTTTTGCAGATGGTTCTTGAACTTCAGCTCTGACTGTTAGTCCTACAATTTTAAAAACAATAATGGTTGGGAATACATCTGTAGCTAAAACAACTGTATAACATTTCTGTATCTGCTTTTTGGTTATAAATGATTTGTCCAAAGCTTAACCTCTTATTCTTAGTGGTAATAAAATACTCCCTTCTGTGTTCCAAAGGGAGAGTTCAAAATATAATATCATAGCAGTTACATAATCACGTATTTAGTGTGACTGAGATGAGGTGCAAAACCACCAACATTACATACACACCATCTAGGCCCTCACTTTGACTTTGGCGGTCTTTTTCGAAGACCGCCAAAGCCGCGGGTGCCAGAAGACTGCCCACCATATTCCGAGTACTGCTGGATTTCTGCCACATTTTGGCCGGAAATCCAGCAGTAGTCATGCTGGCGGGCGGAGGCCCATGGGCGGTTCCGCCCCATCAAAAGGACTCCACCAGCCATATTACGAGTAGTCATATGGTGGTGGTGTCCTGAGGGGAAGTCAGGCATCTGAGAGGGTAGGTGGGTAGGAGAGTGGGGTGTGTTGTTTGTGCATGTGTGAGTGGGTGTTTGTCTGTGTGTGTGTGTGTATGCATGTTTGTCTGCAAGTTTGTCTTTGTGTGTGTATGCATGTATGAATGTTGTAGTGAATGCGAGCATGAGTGTTGTAGTGAATGCAAGTATGAGGGTTGTAGTAAATGTGAGTATGAGTGTTGCAGTGAATGCATGTATGGATGCATGTGAGTGAATGCGTGTATGTCAGTGTAGGTGAATGAGTGTATGCGGGTGCATGTGGGTGTCTGTGGGCATGCATGTATGCGGGGTAGGGGCGCTGTATCTGGTGGGGCTGGGGGTTGGGAGTGGGAGGCACTGTACCTAGAGAGGGGTGGGGGTATTGTGCTTGCTGGGGGGGAGTCATCTGCCGGTGACAGGGAAGAAATTCCCTGTCACCAGTAGCTTTTCTGCCATGGTTTTCGTGGCAGTGCTACTGCTGCGGTAACCCTGGTGGAAAGCCGGCTCAAAATACCACTGGCAGTCTTCTGTGGATCACCGGGTAGGAGATGCTCATCTCCGGCCCGGCTGGTCCAACCGCCCTGGAGGTAAGAGTGGGGATATTCTGGGTTGGCACCGCCAGCCTGTCGGTGGTGAAACTGGCACTGTGTCCCTGGCGGTCAGAATAATTCAAGGGTCATAATGAGGGCCCACATAAGATGCAAAGTAGTGATATGACATCACACTTGTAAGTCATTAAACAAAAGTGGCAGTAGTGTGCTTTTGCGGGTTAAGCTCTCTTATATCCACCTTTCACATTACAAGTTTGTCATAGAACACTACATCATATTGATTTAATATCTGTATGACATGAATTGAAAAGGCTGAAGACAACAAGCGAATGCAGCAGTAAGTTCATTAACCTTTAGACCTCAAATCTTTGCAATTGAGTGTGAGATAAGAGGTAAAATGTAACACAGCTTTCTGTATGAGACTTTTTTAGGTTGGCTACTAGATTTGTGGATGACTGTCACACTTGTATTTATCTGTTATCACAGAAACATATAGTATGATGAAAATGTAACATAACACATATAAACTTCACTATAATGATGTATTTTGGGAGATGGGGTCATTGACCATTAACACTGTTGAAGTTTTTGTGGACTGCAGTAAAAATTGACCCAAGATATAAAATAACCTGCCTTTGATACAAATTTAGAGATTTATATATATTAGGACAAACAACTGCTCAGGTCTGTGGCCAGAACAACATGCAGTAGAGGAAGTATAATGAAGAACCCTCAAATCAACACGCAAACATAAGAGGTCCTTGCTTGCAGTGTAGAGCACACATATATGTAAACAAATATATGGATGTGCAGATAACATACTGAGGATTAGAATGTTATTTAGGAATGAGCATACTGGATTGGGACTAAAAGTAAATTCCACAAATAAGAAAAAACAGTCATATTTATGACAAATTAGTCCTTTAACCGCTACGGTGCCTTGGACGAGGTGATCTCGTCCAAGGCACCGGTTCCCGGGTGCCTTGGACGAGACCACCTCGTCCTGCACCCGGGGAACTGGGGGGAGCGCTCCCCCCTTGGGCTACCCACCCCCCGTCGTGGATGGAAGGGGAAGCCCTTCCCCTTCCACCCCCAACCCCGCCGTGACATCAGCGCGCATCACGCGCTGACAATCACAGAGCAAAGCATTTCTCTTTCAATCACGTGGGGGAGGCCCAGAGAGGCTTCAAAGGGAAGGAAATGAATTTCCTTCCCTTTGAAGTCTCTCTGAACGTTTCAAAAGCTGGATTGCAAAGCAATCCGGCTTTTGAAACCCCCTCTAGACACCAGGGATTTTGTTTATTTTTAGAAATTGGCATAAGGGAGTCACCCCTTGGGCAAGGGTCGCTCCTAGGGGGGGGCATTCTTTTGGGAAGGCTTTTTCGGCCCCCGCTTGGGGCAGAAACCTCTAGGCACCAGGGATCATTTTTTTTTTTTTTTTTTTTTTGTTTTGTTTTGTTTTTTTGGAGGTGGGGAGTGACCCCTTAGGCAAGGGTTGCTCCCCTAGGGGGCAAATCATATTTAGGCCATTTCTGCCTCCCTTGGGGGCAGATTGGCCTATTTTTATGAGGACAATCTTCCCCCAAGGGAGACAGAAACCACTAGACACCAGAGAGTGTTTTTTTTTACGTGAATTTCACGCAAGGGGAGCGACCCCCTTAGGCAAGGGTCGCTCCCCTGGGGGGCAAATTTATTTTAGGCCATTTCTGCCCCCCTGGGGGGCAGATCAGCATATTTTAATTAGGCCTATCAGCTCCCAAGGGGGGCAGAAACCACTAGGCACCGGGGATTATTTTTTTGTTTTGTTTTACAGATGGGGAGCGACCCCTTGGGCAAGGGTTGCTCCCCTGGAGGGGAAAATTGTATTTAGGCCATTTCTGCCCCATTTGGGGGCAGATCGGCCAATTTTTGCTATGCAAATCTGCCCCCAAGGGGGGCAGAAACCACTAGGTACCAGGGATTGTTTTTTTGGCGTCAATGTCATGCGGGTGAGCGACCCCATAGGCAATGGTCGTTCCCGGAGGTGGTTGGGGGGGTGGGGGTGCAAATTTATTTTAGGCCATTTCTGTCCCCCCTGGTTGCAGATAGGCCTATTGTTATTAGGCCGATCTGCCCTCAGGGGGGGCAGAAACCTCTAGGCGCTAGGGCACATTTTTTCTTTGTGTTTCTTTTTATGTTTGTTTGTTTTTTTCGAGATGGGGAGTGACCCATTAGGCAAGGGTCACTCCCCTGGGAGGCAAATTGTATTTAGACCATTTCTGCCCCCACAAGTCATACCATCTTGGATTCCCCTAGGTCTCTAGTTTTCAAACATGCACAGTTTTGGTAGGTTTCCCTAGGTGCCGGCTGAGCTAGAGGCCAAACTCTACAGATAGGCACTTTGCAAAAAACACCTCTGTTTTCTGTCAAAAAATGTGATGTGTCCACGTTGTGATTTGGGGCATTTCTTGTTGTGGGCGCTAGGCCTACCCACACAAGTGAGGTATCATTTTATCGGGAGACTTGGGGGAACAGAATAGCAAAACAAGTGTTATTGCCCCTTGTCTTTCTCTAAATTCTTTCCTTCCAAATATGAGAGTGTGTAAAAAAGACGTCGATTTGAGAAATGCCCTGTAATTCACATGCTAGTATGGTCACCCCGGAATTCAGAGATGTGCAAATAACCACTGCTCCTCAACACCTTATCTTGTGCCCATTTTGGAAATACAAAGGTTTTCTTGATAGCTATTTTTCACTCTTTATATTTCAGCAAATTAATTTATTGGCTCTGGGTCCCTATGTTTCTTGATGAACCTACAAGCCCTATATATCCCCGCAACCCGAAGAGTTCAGCAGACGTAACAGTATATTGCTTTCAAAAATCTGACATTGCTGGAAAAGTTACAGAGTAAAACGTAGAGAAAAATTGCTGTTTTTTTACCTCAATTTTAATATTCTTTTTTTTCAGTTGTTATTTTCTGTAGGAAAGCCTTGTAGGATCTACACAAATTACCCCTTGCTGAATTCAGAATTTTGTCTACCTTTCAGAAATGTTTAGGTTTCTGGGATTCAGCATTGGTTTCATGCCCATTTCTGTCACTGACTGGAAGGAGGCTGAAATCACAAAAAATCAAAAAATGGGGTATGTCCCAGTAAAATGCAAAGTTTGTGTTGGAAAATTGGCTTTTTTGATTCAAGTCTGCCTGTTCCTGAAAGCTGGGAAGCTGGTGATTTTAGCACCACAAACCCTTTGTTGATGCCATTTTCAGGGGAAAAAACACAAGCCTTCTTCTGCAGCCACTTTTTCCCATTTGTTTTAAAAAAATGAAATTTTCACTGTATTTTGACTAATTTCTTTGCCTCCTTTAGGGGAACCCACAAAGTCTGGCTACCTCTAGAATCCCTAGGACGTTGGAAAACAAGGACGCAAATTTGGCTTGGCTAGCTTATGTGGACAAAAAGTTATGAGGGCCTAAGCGCGAACTGCCCCAAATAGCCAAAAAAAGGCCTGGCACAGGAGGGGGAAAAGGCCTGGCAGCGAAGGGGTTAAAAAAAGTAACATCTAGTACGACAATAATGATTACATTGTTTGCTGTATAACATACGGTGATTGTACTTACCAGTCTCCAATCTACCAGAGATTCCTGCAAAGCCTTCAGTGTGAAGGACTACATGCAACGTCGCATCCAAAGGCAAGAGATCCATGGGCCCGGGAGAACCAACACCAGTCTGCTAGGCCTGTAGGTGGGCATTAGAGGCCTGGGTGTGTGCTGTCCCTGCAAATCATATCAGCACTCCTAATTTCCTCCTGCATCCATTCTTAAATACAGCATTCATTCTTGTGACAATTCTCTCCCACATTTGCTTTTTCTGGGTTAGGGTGGTACTTTGAACAAAGCCACCAAACAAATAAGGTTGTACCCTAAATAACTCAATCACCATGACTTTTAATATCGTGTCTGAAAATATGAAGTTGCTTATTCCAGACAAGGTGCAGATAACAAAATAAATTTAATAAATAACAAAATAGGTAATTATGAAGTAAACAGAATTCACAGATATACTACAAGGCAACAAATACAACCCCTTGTCTTGCAGTTTCAAAATGAGAAAGGCAAAGAAAAAGGTGTGTGACATAGACATATGTCTTTAAGACACATGGATACGCCAAGGCAAAACAGTTCTGTGACATAATTACTCCATCAGTATAGCTCTGCAAGGCAGCCAATATGATGCTCATTTACAAATTTGCCAGGCAGCTGGTAAATCACCACTACAATGCGGACGGAGTCTTGTAGACGGCAGACGAATGTGCGCCATCAATGGAGGAGAATTGTAGGCAGGTGAAAATACCTCCTCCAAGGATAACAGAGGCTCTCATGTCCAATACATAAATTGGGGGGAGGGGGGAACCTCCGACAGCGCAGGGAAATAATTGAAACCTTCATCAAAGAGAACGAATGGCCCTACTTCCACAAAATAAACTGGGCCCATATGTCTCCAATGTGTAATACTCCATCACAAGTAGAACAGTCTGTTTCTGCAACTCCTGATGCGATAGGTGCAGGGTGCAGCACTGTTTTCCAGCCTGAAATTAGATAGAGTCTCACCGATATTGAAGTAAGGTGAACAAATGGAGAGACTCCCTAAGAGTATTGTAGCTTTAGTATCATTTCAGAGACCACCTCTCAAGGCCCTTTCCGTGGGCAGGACGAATAGGCCAGTATTAGGTGAACTAGAACCCTCTACTTTTAATGAGATAATTTCCATGAGAGAGAGTCTAGTGTGGTTCCAATCAAAGATGCGGCCTTGAAAAAGCATATATTTGCATGAAGGCTTCATTTAGCAACTTTTCCAATTTAGCAGTTTGAGGTTTGTTCTCTGGCTCACGGATTACTTTCAGATGCTGATCACCAGTCAAATTATTTTCTATTTTTTGCACTTTGATGGTGATTACATGAATTACCTAACTCAATGCATTTCAACCTTTAAAGGTTTTTCTCTTTTTGGAAATATTTTTTTTTTAAACAACTGATATAACGTCCTGTCATAACAATTAAAATATTATGTTGATATTTAAGTTTCTCTTTTATTCTTCTCTTTGTTTTTTTCCAGTGTTATGTAGCTTTCAGCAGCTTCATTTTTCAGTTTGTACTGCATTGCTTTCACTAGTCTAGAATATTTTATATTGTATATTATTTCATTAATCGATGCAGGTTATTGGCATTTATATAGTACTTTTCTATCTTTTAGGAAGCCCAAAGGTTATAGCTTTCTATTTAGACTATGTACCCCATTTCTGGCTTTTAATTGTAAAGTAATAATGAAAAAGGCTTATAAAGCTTTGAGGACTTACAGAAAGCACACTATACTGAACACTAAATACTAATTATGTATGGGATAAAGTACCCCACTGCCGTACATTATAAAGATATTGTAAGTCACAGAGAAGTTCCTTCGCCATATAGAGCAACGAGATCCTTTATAAGCTCATGGAACTCTGAAGTGACTTGCAATATCCTTCTCATGAATGGCTGGGGGTACTTTATCCCTTATAATGCATGACCCCGTCACATTTCACACAAACCACTTAAATCCTTGGTGACTAGCACTTCATGTGAAAGAGAGGGCTTGTTTGCAAACATGAAGAATAAAAATAGAATCACTAGTGCAAGATTAAACAAATCAAAAAAAGCTGTTGGCTAATTGTTGAAAAAAGAAATGAGATGCACTTGAATGGAAGTTCAACAAAGGCACAACCGAAACATTCTATATTTTCTATAATTTACCAGGGAGTGCATTAAATATACTGGCCTAAATATCTACTTCCTGCATGGCACTGTAGAGTTGAAAAAACAGAGCACAAGAAAGAAAAGCTATATTTCATTTTTATCGCTTTATACACCTGCTTTAGTTGTGCTCAGTGACCTGTCTTTCCCCTCAACTGCTGCCTCTGGCAGCACACTTTGCGATCTCAGAACTCAACTGGAATAAGCTATTACAGTTGAGTTCTGATGTCATTTTTTCTAATTGGCAACTACATGCATCACGAGTTGCTGATTATAAAGAAATTAGAGATGCATTTGAATACCGGGATTGCAAACTCCAGTCTATTATAAATTAATAAATGGCCTTACAGAGACAATGAGAACAAGGCAGTAGCTACACAGATAAGAAATGGTTTTTAGATGTCCCATCGTTGTGCGCAAAAACAACTGATTGTAAAGCTACTGCTGCCAACAGTTGAGTTGACATGGCAGGCTCCAGACAGAGGGCTGCTTGCACAACACCCGCTGTGAACTACAAGCTGGTGTTAAACATATATGGTTCACAGGATGCCCCTTTATCCTGAAAATCACTGTGAGCCATATGTACGAAGGCATTTTGCATTTCCTAACAATGCAAACCACAATTTCAGCCCAATTGGGGAAATGCAAATTAGCACAGGAGAGGGCACAGCTTGTGCAAACCAGGCGGGTGTAGGCAGTAGCAGCTCCAGCTAATAGACACACGCTATCCCCAAGCCTGAGAGAGAGGAAGCTAATTTCGTTGCAGGAAAAATGAATCCCAGGTTCCTACAAATTACTACATTGAAGAAATATTGCCTTCCAGCCGAGAAGATACAACACACCTAGGAGGTAAGCCCAAGGAGCGCCTCCCTGCACCAAAACATAGTGGATGTACTGTTAGTTTCTTTCTGTTCTCAGCACGTAGCCCATGGCTCCTAGTTTCGTCCATATCTGCTTTCACTCGAACAGCTTAAAACAGGAAGAATGAGGTCTTTACCTGACTGCTGGAGCAGCTTAGGTGCTGGCAGCTAGTGACATGCTTGTGGCAGCCAAAGCCAGATTCAGGGGTGACAGTGCAGCTGTTTTCAGGAATACTTTTTCCCTACAGAGTATAAATAGATTATGTTTTTCACGTGTGAGGGAGTGTTAAATTGTGGAACAGTTTTGTGTATGGTTTATTGGACATTTTTGATCATTGTGGCATTTCCCAGCATGTCTGATTTTATAGCATAATGCCTTATTGCAGTGGAATACATTTATTAAAAAAAGGAAATTCTTGTAGGGCATGTGAAAGTATATATATGTTGGGTTATTTCATTAATTGTGGGATATTTTGGACATTCCTCGTATTGTGTGTATTTCAGGGCACATTTTGTTTAAATGGTTCATATTTTACATTTTCTCATTACAGTAGTGTATATTTTGGGACTTTTCTCACAGTAGTGCATTTTAAGGCAATTCTTGCCACCAATCTACAGCCATGCATTCATCCATGTTCTCACACTTCCATTGACCCAGCTATGCAATGGCACCCATCCATTTCCTTATCCATCAATATAAGTATCCACCGCCATCAAACCATCTATTCTTCCATGTATATACCCACACAGCCATCATTCAATCCATGCACCCATCCTTCATGTCAGTGGAAGTTATGGCCCTGCCCCTTGGTGGGGGACAACCCATCTACTTTCAGTCAATTAATCGAACATTTATGGAGTACGACAAATCACCTGAGAAGGTTTTGAAGCCCTGGAGCTGTATGTTGCTGTGTGGAGGTATGAGCATTTGAACATCCAGGTCTTTAGTTCTCTCCTGAATCACTGGAGTGACGGTGCAGTCCTGAGGTGGAGGGGAAGGTTGTTTCAAGCCTTGGCTGGCAGGTGCAAGAAGGAGTGTCCTCTGCTGTTGGCTTCATGAGTCCATTTGGTGTCTGCGAGGGAGAGGAAAGCTGATCGGAGGTGTCTGTTCGGTTGGTGAAAGGTCAGGTGTATGTTGTTGTATGCCGGTCCTTCGCTGTGCAAGGTCTTCTAGGCGTGGGTCAGTATCTGAAACTGGCATCTCTTCTTAATTAGAAGCCAGTGTTGTTTCTTGGGAATGGGGTGTAATGTGGGTTCTTCTGTAGAGGTTGAGTATGGGTCTTGCCACTGAGTTCTGTATTGTCTGGAGGCTCTTCAGGAGACATGCAGTGATTCCTATGTAGAGAGCTTTTCCGTAGACCAGTCTGCTGGTGAGGAGGGCCTGCGTAACAGTCCTTCTGGTGTTTGCTGGGAGCCACCTGCAGGTCTTGCAGAGCATGCGAAAGGTGTGGAGGCAGGTGGATGAGACTGCATTGACTTGTTTCCTCATGGATAGCTTGATATCCAGAATGATGCTGCTGTTGTGGATATGGTCTTTTGGGGCAGGGGGTGTGCCAAGCTCTGTGGGCCACCATGTGTCAGTTCATTGCTAGGTGTTGTTCCCAAAGATGATGACTTCTGTTTTTTTGGTTTTGAGTTTGAGACACTTGTCCTTCATCCAGTCTACTAAATTCATCATGCATCTGTGGAAGTTAGCTTTTGTGATGAAAGGGTCTTCAGACAGTGAGAGGATGGGCTGTATGTCATCCGTGTAAGGAAATGATGATCTGTGTGATCTTATGGTGATGGCCAGGGGGGTCATTGTAGGTGTTGAAGAGGGTCGGGCTAAGGAACGATCCCTGGGGGACTCCACAGATCATCTACTTGGGCTCTGAAGTGAACGGTGGGAGACGGGCCCTTTATGTTCTGCAGGTAAGGTGCGAGGCGATCCATTTGAGGGTGTTTCCTTGAATACCGATGTGGTGGAGAGTGTCAAATGCTGTGGAATGGTCCAGGAGGATGAGGGCTGCTGTTTCTCTGTGGTCCAGGAGGGCTCTGATGTCATCTGTGGCTGTGATAAGGGCTGTCTGGGTGTTGTGGTAAGCTCAAAATCCTGAACGAAAGGGGTCCAGCAACTTGTGGTCTTCTAGATGTTGAGAGAGTTTCTGGTTGATCACTTTCTTAAGGACATTTGATGGATAATGGAGCAGAGAGATGGGCTAGAAGTTCTTCAATTCGGCTGGGTCGGCAGATATTTTTTTCCAGGAGGGGTCTCACTTCAGCGTGTTTCCAGTCCTCAGGGAAGGAGGTAGCAGTGATGGAGGTATTCAGGACCTTCTGGAGCTTATTGCTGATTGTCTTGCTTCCAAGGTTGAAGAAATGGTGGGGGCAAGGGTCTGTGGATGCGCGTGAGTGCACTGATTTCTTGATGGAGATAGTGTCTTGTGTGGTGAGGAGTTCCCAGTGGGTAAGAAGGTGTTTGGGGTTTGTGTTTGAGGGTGTGAGCTGGTTGATGCTGCCTGTGGCAAGGGTTGGCATTCAAAGTTTTCGTAGATGGCCGAGATCTTGTCTTGGAAGAGGTCCACGAGGTTGTCGCACAGTAGGGAGTGATGTCATTCTTAGTGGCTGTGGATTGGTGAACTCCTTCATGATGGCGAAGAATTCTTTGTTGTGGTTTGCATTGGCTTTAATTCAGTCTTCTAGTGCATATTTCTTTCTTTCCTTCTTTCTTTCAGGAGGCTGTGCTACTGGTTGAGACTGGACCTGGAGGTGGTGTAGTCTTCTGTTAAAGTTGTCAGCAGTTGCATTTTGTGGAGTGCATTTCCTCGGTGAACCAGATTGCTCTTTTGCTTTGTTCTTTGACCTTGGCTTTCTTGGCAGGGGCAATGGCATAAACACATTCTGTGATCCACTGGGAGAAGCGTTTAGGAGGTGGGAGCAAAGAGTGTCTTTCTGCTGGACTTCTGACACATTTTCCCAGTTTCTTAGCATGGATCTGGGGAGCACGGTGCCAGAGTAGGTGGGTCCTGAGATAGTGGAGTGTACGCTTTGGTGGTCAGACAAGGTGAGTGGTGTGGTGTGGATGTACCTGACTGCCGCTGGAGGTGAAGATGGGGTCAAGCGTGTGTCTTGTGATGGGGGTAGGGTCATTGACAAGCGACTGGAGGACGATGTTGCTCATGATTTTCAGGAGGTCAGTGAAGTTGGCATCGCTGGGGATGTCGAGGGGGAAGATGAGGTTTCTGGTGTTGTTAGTTGCTTTGGTGCTGAATGTGAGGCGGCAGTGTCGGCAGGAGAATGGTCCTCTGGGGGTGCCTGGGGATGTGCAACAGCAGTGGTTGTTGGTGCATGCGGGTCCAGGGCTGAGAGGTCAGCGGCAGTGTGTCTTCATGGGGTGGAAGAGTCAGGGGTCTGGGTGCTTGGCGTGGTCCAGGCGCAGACCGGCAAAGACAAGCTTGCCTTTGTTGCACCTTCAGCGCACCTGCTGCGCGTCTACTGCAAAACTGTGCTGCGGCCTCCATTTAGTAGGTCCTGTGAGGAGGGAGGGGCACTGGATAGAAGTGGGTGGGCTAGGCAGGAGGGGGGTAAAAGGGCAGCAGGAGGGAGCAGCAATGGGGAGAAAAGGGATAAAAAGTGAAAAAAGAGGCAAAAATCAGGAGAAAACACTCAGAAAAATGGGGGCAAAGGAAGGAGAAAGCAGGAAAAATGAGGCAAAAAGAAGGAGAAAGCCCTCAGAAACATGGGGGAAAGGAAGGAGAAAGCAGTAAAAAAGAGGCAAAAAGGAGGAGAAAGCACTCAGAAAAAAACAGGGGAAAGGAAGAGAATGAGGCAGAAAGCAGGAGAGAGTGATGCAGCAGCATGGGAAAGCTGGTCTGGGACCTGCTCAGTGGGCTTGTGCTGCTGCCTACATTAAGTAGGTCCTGGGAGGAAGGAGGGGTGGTGGGAGGTGGTGGGTGGGCTAGGCATGAGGTGGGAAAACAGGTAGCAGGCGGGAGCGGAAATGACAGAAAAAAGGATAAAATGAAAAAAATGAGTCAAAAAGCAGGAGAAAGCACTCAGAACAACAGGGAGAGAGGAGGAGAAAGCAGTAAAAATGATGCAAAAAGGAGGCAAAAGCACTCTGAAAAGTGGGGAAAGCAGTAAAAACGAGCCAAAAAGCAGGAGAAAGCACTCAGAAAAAAACAGGGGAAAAGAAGGAGACAGCAGTAAAATGACACAAAAAGCAAGAGAAAGCACTCAGGCAAAAGCAAAACTAGGCAGAGAGCGATGCAGCAGCACGGGAGAGTTCGGTCTGGTACCTGCTTAATGGGGTAATTCTGCGGCTTCCTCCATTAGGTAGGTCCTGGGAGGAGGGAGGGGTCCTGCGAGGTAGTGGGCAGGGCTAGGTGGGAGGTGGGAAAACAGGCTGCAGGTAGGAGCCAAAATGAGGGAAAAATGGATAAACAGTGAAACAAAGAGGAGAAAGCACTTAGAAAAAACAGGGAGTGAGAAGAAGAAAGCAGGGAAAATGAGGCAAAAACCAGAAGAAGGCACTCAGAAAAATGTGGGAGAGAGGAGGAGGAAGCAATAAAAAATAAGGCAAAAAACAGGAGAAGGCCCTCAGAAAAAAGGGGTGAAAGGTAGGAGAAAGCAATAAAATAAAAAGGTAACAAGCAGGAAAAAGCACTCAGAAAAATGGGGGGAGAGGAGGAAAAGCAGTAAAAACGAGGCAACAAAGGAGAAAGCACTCATAAAAATGGGGGAAAGGAAGGAGCAAGCAGTTAAACAATGCAAAAAGCAGGAGAAAGCACTCAGGAAAAAGTAAAACGAGGCAGAGAGTGATGCAGCAGCACAGGAGAGCTTGGTCTGGGACCTGCTCAAAGGGGTCATGCTGCGACCTCCACTAGAGGAGGAAGGAGCCCTAGGAGGCAGTCGGTGGGGCTAGGGAGGAGGTGGGAAAACAGGTGGCAGATGGGAAACCACAATGGGGAAAAAGGGGGGGGAGGAAAGAGAAAGCAGTAAAAACAGGGCAAATAGCTGGATAAAGCACTCAGAAAAATTGAGGGAGAGGAGGAGAAAGCAATAAAAATGAGGCAAAAAGAAGGAGAAAGCACTCAGGCAAAAGCAAAATGAGGCAGTGCAATGCAGCAGCACAGGAGAGCTGGATCTGGGACCTGCCCTTAGAGATCCCTGCCTGGCAGGTTGCCTGGCAGGTTGGGATCTCTGTGTCTCTAGTATAGCTGCTGGTGAGGTGAATCACAGAAGGTACTGAACTTTGCAGAACAGGCATCATGTTTGATATACCCCCTTCTCAAAATATTTCATTCCCTAAGAATGTATTTGAATTTGTAGAACACAATGGCAAACTGGATCCATCTCAGCATGGCTTTCGTGGTGCTCATAGTACGGAAACAGCACTTATTTCTACTTCTGACATTATTCGTTGTAGAGGCGATTTGGGAGAAGGTTCGATTCTGGTTCTGCTTGATTTGTCAGCAGCTTTTGACACTATTTCCCCTATCATTCTGCTTAATCGTCTGTTCCAGGCTGGAGTGAGAGGGAAGGCTTGGCAGCTTCTTACCTCCTTTCTCATGGACAGAACAATCACGGTGGCCTGTGGTGACCACCGGGCTTCTTCTTTCCATCTTCCGTGTGGTGTTCCACAGGGGTCTTTCTCAGTCCGACACTTTTCAATCTATATATGGCGCCTCTGGCCAACCTGGTACATTCATTTGTTTTCCAGATGGTCTCATATCAAGACGATACGCAGGTGATTGTGCCCATTTCTCATAATTGGGAGGACACTAAGGAGAATTTTCAATGCTGCATGACAGCAATTAATAATTGGATGGCCAGTAATTGGCTTAAACTTAAGGGGGATAAGACGGTGATTATGTGCTTTGGGTGTAATAACTCCCATTGGGACAACAGTTGGTGGCCCCCGGCGTCTGGGGGTTGCCCGTCACCTGTGCCCGTAGCTAAAAATTTAGGGATTATCTTTGACGACACACTCTCCTTTAAGTTACAGATTAATCATATAGTCAAGATTTGTTTTTGGATATTAAAAACACTTAAATGTTACATCTTTTAGAGGATGACTTAAGGCGGCCGGTGGTGCTGGCGTTAGTCACTTCTAGACTTGACTATTGTAATTCATTGCTGCTCAATGCGAACAAATCTTCTTTGGACAAATTACAGTCTATTCAGAACGCGGCAGCACGCTTAACTTTGAATCTCCCTCAGTTTACATCAGCTAGTAGATGTGTTTCATCTTTACACTGGCTCCCGATTAAGAAGAGAATTATTTTTAAAACACTCTGCCCTACTCATAAAGCATTACAGTCGGAGGGATGCAACTATTTGAAGTCTACGCTGCATCTTTATCAACCATCGAGATATTTGAGATCCTCTTTCAAATTTATGATCAAGGTGCCTCGTTGTAACAAGGCCAGATGGGGAGATCGGGCCTTCACGGTGGAAGCGGCCAAGCTTTGCAATGGCCTGCCCCTCTCGCTCCGTCAAATGTCGATTCATCTTGCCTTTAGGAAGAGCCTTAAAACCTGGCTTTTTGCAAATTAGACCTTGTTGGGCTAGCTTGTGCTTTTTCCCTTGTCTCTGGTTTGTCTAGCGCTTCGATGCTTCTGCCGGAATGCGCTCTATAAATAAACCAATACAATACAATACAATACAATACAATAACAGAAGCCACAATTTGTCGGCATATTTCTCCCTGTGTTTGAGAACCAATGTGAGATTTCCCTACTCAAAACCATCATTTCTCACAGGATAGTCAAGAGAAGGGCAAGGAGTGATGATCACCCTGACCTAATAAGGTGGAGCGACTTTCACAGGGACTTGACAGCCCTGAGATGGATGGACTTGCAGGTCATATGTCTCCAACAGGGAATCCAACTAACGCTCTGTCATCAGAAGCGAGAAACTCTGTGGCTATAAAAAAGCAAGCGTCGAGGTCATATCAGGAAGTACTATGCATATATTATTAAAAAGCCTCTGGAGTGATTCAGGTACTCGATCTTTATTGTTCCTGCTTTCCTCCTGGTGGAGGATACTGTTTAATGAATAGGGTCAGCAAACGGGGGTTTACATGCAGGCTTTTTTAGGTGTTTGCTAGCAGGAGGGTGAAGAATGAGTACCCGAATATCTGGTAAGCATGAAAAAAGGGAGATTTGCAGAGTGACGTTTGTATATATTTCTTCTGCACAAAGAGAAACACATAGGCCCTCATTCTGACTTTGGCGGGCGGCGGTCGCCGCCCGCCAAAATCAGGCCGCCGAAAGACCGTGGCGGCCATTCTGGCTTTCCCGCTGGGCCGGCGGGCGCCCGCCAAAGGAGCGCCCGCCGGCCCAGCGGGAAAGGCCCTGCAACAATGAAGCCGGCTCCGAATGGAGCCGGCGGAGTTGCAGGGGTGCGACGGGTGCAGTTGCACCCGTCGCGATTTTCACTGTCTGCAATGCAGACAGTGAAAATCTTTATGGGGCCCTGTTAGGAGGCCCCTGCACTGCCCATGCCAGTGGCATGGGCAGTGCAGGGGTCCCCAGGGTCCCACGACACCCGTTCCCGTCATCCTGTTCCTGGCGGTAAAAACCGCCAGAAACAGGGTGCGGGAAGGGGGTCGGAATCCAAGCAGCGCCGCCAAGGAGATTCAGCCCATGCAGGGGAAATCAGGCGGGAAACCGCCGGATTCCCTTTTCTGACCGCGGCGGTAATGGGCTGGGAAGCACCGCCAGCCTGTTGGCGGTGCTTCCGTGTCCCCGGCCCTGGCGGTCTTGGACCGCCAGGGTCGGAATGACCCCCATAGTACTTTCTTCAGCATAAGTCACGTTGCCTAAGAAGAAGAAGAAGATTTCATAAATATGAAAAGCTGCAGGCCATTCTACAAGAAACCAGCTTGCCATCCACACTAGGTCAAATAAAAGGCAAGGTGTACTGCTCCAGAGCGTGTTGATCATTAAGTAACTCCATGGAGTGAAGCTATCGTTCATTTCTCAGATCTCGGAGGAGCGCAATATGACACACATACCAAGATGGCATCATGAACAGGAGATGCTTCTGAGACTACTTCGTTCTGCTTTACAAATTCAGGGATTCAGTGAGAAAGGAATGTTTGGCTAGTTGAGTTATTTTTCTTGTGTTTAATTGTGCTTGGTCTGCTCATAATAGGTATATTTAGGTGACACAGTTCCGGTGCTATTTATTTATGCAGGCCAGTTTAAGTCATCAATACAAATACACGTAAATCACTCCTACAAAGCAGATCCAGAACTGTCGTCATGTAAAATGTGCATCCTGGTGATTTTTTATGAAGCCGATAGACATCCACAACTGCTTTCTAATGCAAAAAGAGGATGAAGGTTCCCAAACACTTTAAGTCAATGACATTAGTTTAATACTGACTATTGATGCCTCAGTTGGGATTCCCATGGATCTAATAATATCTTCATATAGTGCCACAAAACAGTCTCCTAGACTCAAGAGAGAGGTTCTGGACATGCAGGCCTCTCACTGTTACTGTACTGTTCTAGTTGAATCCAACCGAAGCTGCACAGTCTTGATGGACACACTACGTAAACCTAGAGTTAAAGATGCTAAACTAAGTGAAAGTTTCACTGGGGGTGATAACCAATATGGAGTTTTGCTAAGCTTCCTGAAACAACGTGAGGAATCATCCAAGCTGTTTATGTTTGTAAGTGAATTATTGGACTAACTAGAAATGATGGCTGAATATACTCCACATTTTTTCTAAGCCTCTGTTTGACCAGATTTCTTTGGCATTGTACTCCCCAAACGTTTTGCATTCAGTCCGTGATTTTGCTGAACTCGTTTTGTTGGCATTAGGACTTGCACTTTACCCCTGCTAAGCAGTGCTAAAGTACATATACGTTCTCCTTAAAACATTGTAAAATTGAATTACAACTAATTGGCATATCTAATTAACTTGTATGTCCCTAGTAAATGCTACTACCAGAACTCAGGGCCTATGAATTAACTGCTACTAAAGGGCAGCAGCACTAATTGTACATCCCACTATAGTAGCATTGTAAAACATTTCTCGGGCCTGCCAATGCACTGCAGCCTGTAGCTGAGTGTTAAACTGTCATTTAAAACTGCCAAAATAACCCTTATCTCAGGCCTAAACCTTCCTTTTTAATACTATTTAAAAAAATATATTTATCCAGGGATAGCTAGCCAAATAATTGCTTACAACAACAGATAGTTGAGATCATGATCTTTACCACCATAATACACCATACAAGCATGTCCATTCAGCTCATAAGGGACTAAAAAATCAATTAACCACTCCTTACATAACATACAATGCTCCATTACAGTAGGACCGCCTTTGATTCATTCCTCACTCCCCACCTCCCAGAAGCTCCAAATTCTATCTATAGAGTCTATTGATCCCATTCTCCTTCCATACCTAATTTATTGAGTATGAATTTTTCCATCTTTAAAATCCACTGAGAAACAGAGGGGATTACATTGGATTTCCATTTAGCCAGGATTAAGGATCTTGCCACCAGTGCAGCAATAAAGACCAATTGGTGCTGTAGTATCGACATCTCAAAAGGAGTTGCCACAATACCAAACAGTGCCCCATACACATTTGGAGTGATATTGTACCCACATCTTAAGCTTAATTCAGCAAATATGCCAAGCCAAAAATCCTAATGATACCTGCTCATACATATCATGTGTAGTTAATCCCCCTTCGCCTGCCTGCATCCAAAACAAGAATCTGCCTCTGGATATATTTTTGGGATTTTGGCAGCTGTATTATATAGCATCCATTTACTGAAGAAAGCCATTCTTCTTAAATTAGTAGCGTGCAGTGCCTTCTGACTTATACGATTATAGAATTGCCATTGATTGCTATCCAGCTGACACCCTGTTGTGTCTTCTATAGACTGTAGCAGATCCGTAATCCACGCCTTGCTCTGCTTTGGCTGCAGTTGGCTATACTAATTGCCTATACCCTGTAGCTTGGTAAAAAAATAGGCTTTCCCAAGTCCATCGCCAAAAGACCCCTCACTCACTAAAAGACAGAGATTGATTTATACTAGGATTAACTTCGACCAGCCTATCCCACCTGATAAACTCACCATTAAAATAAAAATCCTGCACCGTCTTGAATTCTAACTGGGACCAATGAAAACATGTGGAAATTGATAAATGCAGTTCTAACAGGATACAATCCGCAAGTTTCATCTGACAATTGAGCCTAAGGATCTCATGCTCCTCCCAAATTTTATTAATGCATGGGGGCTACTATCTATTTTTTTAGGCAACCTCTGAATTTCTATAACGGGGGAGAGACTCATTTCGGAATTCTTTCATATAAGGTTGAGATAGAGGTTCCCTACCCTCGAACTGCAAGAGGAGGATCTGGTTAGCCAATCTAGGAGTGCTGCCTGATAGTAGGTCTTAATTCTAGGGAGTGCCAATCCTCCCTCTTCCGTATCTTATTGCAATGCCGGGGTCTTCAATCTAGGCTTCTTTTCCTACCAAATAAACTTCCTGATTTCTGAGCTCACCGTTTGAAACAAAGACTGTGGAGCTTTTATCAGGATGTTTGCAAACAAGAACAGTAGTAGCAGAAGATTGCTAATTTTGACTAGAGCTATTCACCCAATAAAAGATAGAGGAAGATTCTGCCATAGCTCCAAGAAGCCTGTTATCTTTTTCAATGTAGGTCTGAAATTGAGTGTAAATAAATCATCTAGTGTAGAGGTTACGTAAATCCCTAGATACCTTATTGGGGTACCCACACAATAATGAGCTTTAAGTGAGTCCTGCAGTACATTGGAGAAGTAGTTAAGTAGAATCACTTCGGATTTCCCATAATTTATCCTATAGACCCCAATTCTCGAATAATCATTGATTTTAGTGCGAGCCACTACAATGTTAGCTTTGTCGGCTGTCAAATACAGAGCCATATCATCAGCTAATAATTTCAGCGTAGACAATCTGACAATAGGTGGTTAAATGGATTGTTCTTGTCTTATGGCACATGCTAATGGTTCATTAAATAAAGCAAATAATTTTGGGAAAAGGGCAGCCTTGGCATATTCCACGACCTATCGTGATCTTAACTGCTGGTTCGCCCTTTATAATGTTTGCTGCTTTTGCATTAAAATAAAGGTTCTTAATAACCTCAACAAATGAGGGAGGGAAGGCAAATTTTAATAAAGCTAAGAACAACACCTCCTATTGGACCTGATCAAATGCCTTTTCGGTGTCAAGCAATATGATTGCTGTTTTTGGGCCTCATTATGAGTGTTGTGGTCTTTTGGCAGACCACTGCAGTGGTGGCTGCCAAAAGACCGCCATGTTGGTGGTAATCCAACCACTGTATAAAGAGTCACACTGTGAAGACCACCAAAAACAGCCAAAAATCCGAAACTGCCTGGAAACAGAAATACAGGAAAGAGGCGGTCCCACCAACAGCACCGCCAACCGAACAAAAATCCACCCACCAGGTTACGAGCCACAAATCACCACAGTGGTACTTCCATGGAGGAAAACTATTGGCGGTGCAAACCGCTGCAGTCACAACTCATTACTGTCATAACACAACACCACATTAAATAATTTGAATACCCCACACCTGACACACATCCACACACCGACACACCTACTCTCTGCACTATGTAACACACCCCTACACAGCCCACAATCCTTGGCAAACAATACGCGATTTAGAGACACAGAGAGCAGGCAATTATATTGAGATAGCTCCTTTACACTATAAGCACACTTACACATCACACTCAGCACACACTACACACTTGTACAGCTAACACATTACACACATCACAAGCACACACAATCCACAGCAACCGTCTCATCCTCACAATGCAGCACCCATTCTTCACCAATCACACAACACTGCACCCTAACACTCACAACACCCCCACACACCATCTACACAAACACTACCATGTCTCCACAAAAACATTAACGTTTCACTGACGACAAGTTGCGGGTCATGGTGGAAGAAATTGTCAGGGTAGAGCCACAACTGTCTGGAGCACAGGTCCAACAAACATTGATTGCTAGGAAAATTGAGTTGTGGCAAAGGATAGTCAACAGGGTCAACTCAGTAGGCAGCCATCCATGCCAAGGGACAACATCAGGAAGAGGTGGAACGACCTACGGGGAAGGTTCATTCCAAGGCATCATGCCACCAGATCGCTGTGCAGAAGACTGGCGGTGGGCCCCAACCTCCTCCCCACAGTTCACATTTTGGGAGAAGAAGGTCTTGGACATACTGCATCCAGAGGGTCTGACTGGAATACATGGGGGACTAGTAAGTACCCACAACATCCATGTCACACATTTGTCTTGTCCCGCATGCTTCCTCACCACCAAATACTCCCTAATTAATTGAATGTCCACCT
Organism: Pleurodeles waltl; assembly: GCF_031143425.1. Taxonomy (NCBI): domain Eukaryota; kingdom Metazoa; phylum Chordata; class Amphibia; order Caudata; family Salamandridae; genus Pleurodeles; species Pleurodeles waltl. The sequence goes on along the minus strand of NC_090447.1, from coordinate 734,170,768 downwards.
ACACCTCCCACCTAATCACCTTCTGCCCCTCTCCTGCATGCCACCACTCCACTCAGCCCAGCTGCTCACACAGCCCTTGGCAAAGGCATGTCAACTACTGGCTAATCATATCACCACGACTCACAGAATGCACTAACCCATCAATGTGAAAACCTGGCATGTGCACAAGACATCACATGTAATGCATGTGCAACTAACGTCCAGGCCACACCATCTAGATTATTCTAGTGAGGACCAGTACATGGCAATGACAGGCAATGGCACACTCACAATAGCAACCAAAACTAACCACAGCTACAGCTCAGTCACTTTTTCTAATGGCAAGAGACCCATATCCCCAAGTCTGAAATAGACTGACCTGGGTTGAAAAGTAAGATGGCAGACTCCATCCACGTGTACAACATCCAGACACAGGACTATTACCCTTGTGTACTCACATACTATGTTCCCACTAGGACACTATTGTGCAATGTGCAGCTATAATGTGTGACATCTAACAAGCCTGACTATTCACTAGGTAACAGAGGTGAACAGTCATGTTAATAGACAAAACCAGAACTCATCCACAGTGCAATATGTACCAAACTTGTATGAGAGCTCCCAACATGGAGTATGGAAATCAAGTCACAGAGTTGTGTGTACAACAAAGGCATGTTGTGCAGCATCTATAAATGTCATTGCAGGGAATCATGTTATACCACTGTCTGCATCTCGCAAAGAGATAACCAAACACATTTTCTAACCTGAACTCTGTGTCTCACTCCATCCACAGGTAACCCTGCCATTGCTACCATGGAGAAGATACCAGAGACTGCCGGTCCCCCTCAGGATGAAGGCACCCATCTGAGATACCTGGTCAGCCACCTGGGGGCAGGGTGTGTGGGAGGGATGCTGTGGTCCAGAGGATGGAACCTCCACTGACCAGGAAATCATCTCCCAAGTCTTCGGAGCATACCAAAGTTCCCAGGACAGGATGGGCCAAATAATCACCATGTTGGGGGGAAATCAAAGGCTGCAAAGGGATTACCACCAGGAAGTCATGCAGAAGTGGCAGGCATATAATGCCACCATGGCTTCCATTGCAGGGGTGCTGAGGGACATCAATACCACAAAGCATGGTTTCTCAACACACCATCAGGCCCCTTCCACTAGTAATGTAACATCTTCCCCATCTACATCAGTGGCAGCTCGTGAAATGAAGGTCCTGCCAGGGGAGCCACATGCCTCAGACACCACTCCCTCTGTAGATGAAGAACCTCCCCGCAAACATAGACATCCACCCAGAAATCCGGTTGAGCAGATGCCAAGACCAAAACCACTGCCAGGAAGTGAATCTCTCCTGATTTGTCACCCTTGTGTGCCACTGACTCCATCTGCCATGACTTCACTCAGCACCTGATTGTTTAATTTATGCACATTTAATTTTACTTTTTCTCATCTGAAATGCACAATAAATCACATTTGAAAACAGCTACTGTACACATGTCTTGAATAATACAACAACAATTATCATGCTTGCCAACTGTGGTCTGTTAATGCCCCCCTGAGACAAACAGGCAGAGTAATAGCCATCAGATGGAAGCTTCCTCAGCAGGAGACACACAACAACAGAAATGTTACAGGACAGATGTCAGAGAGGTTAAAATCCAGAGAAACACCAGGGTATAGTCATTATTCCAATCTGCAATTAGAGCATGACAGAGAGTACCATCGGCATGGAAGGCATGGTGGCATACTAAGCACATATACACGTAATAGAAGTCATGCCCATGATAGACTACCTACAAAGCAGGGTCACCCATATTAGACCTATAAATCACCAGGTACGGGCTCTTCACATAACCATACCATAGCTACATATTCACATATCCCATGGAACACACAAAGATTATCACAGGGGAAAACAGTACTTAAACCATACACCAACACAGTCCCCATACCTGTAGGATTGTCACTCTTCTTTGTCAGTATACAGTTGTTTGCACCTTGGACAGCAATGTCAGTATACAAACACAGCTAGGCCCCAAGCTCATCACTAAGTACCCCACCCATTGTGAAGCCACAGGCCATGATGCAAACATCACACATGGGCCACTAACTACAACTGACACATAATAGACCATTTCCCATCCCTGCCAACCCCACTAGTAATAGGAAAAGATTAAGCAGTCACAACCCTACTTGTATGAAAGAAGTACTAACAAGGTACCACCCATTGTACCTACATCCATATAATCACCTATCTGTCTGGTACACCTCTCATGTCTGTGAGCAATTACTATTGCCTAATGACAATGAATACCTCAAGCCTACGTTCCAAAGCCAAACAGGAAATGGATATATCAGTGAGTAGAAGGAAAAGAGCCTAGGAGAAAGCATACCTTTATACTGAGTAGTCCATTACAAAAGTATACATTAGGATTTGATGTAACCATGCATGACATCGCAGAACATAATGTACTGTACACTGTACAATCTATCAGCCTGCATCCACAACACACACATAGGCAAATTAGCTCATGACTCCCCCACTGATAAAACAAGTCAGGAGGTGTAATAGCAGCCATCTACTTTATGTTGTGCACATTCAAAACATCAAAAGGTCCACTACACATACCTGTTTGTCAGTTGAAGTACTGATTAATGAGTTCTGCCCTAGAGTCACCTGCTCCTTCTTCCTCTGGCTCTTCATCGCTTGCCCTATCAGCATTTCCACTCACAGTTCCAGCTGCCTCCCCCTTATCTGACGTATCAAGGCTAGATTGTGGAGCATGCAGCAGGCAGCAATTATTTGGCATACCTTTGGGAGCGTGTAGAGGAGGGCTACTTCAGATAGGTCCAGGCACCTGAATCTTGCCTTCAGGAGCCCAAATGTTCATTCGATGAAATGCCTTGCTCTCCCCTGGGCTTTATTGTAATGGAGTTCCGCTGGCATGGCTGGGTACCCCACTGATGTCAACAGCCAAGGACAATTTGGGTATCCGGAGTCACCTGTGTACACAATGGTCAAACAACTCAAATGTTGTATGTGGGACTGCCTATAGTGTGATGACAAGAGACATAACTCACAGACACACACTAAAATGCAAACTTACCAGACAGCCAGGCACTCTCTGTTTGTAGTCATGCCAGTAGATGAAGGGACATTGCTATTCCATATGATGTAGGAATCATGCACAGATCCTGGACACTTGGCTGTGACTTGTGATATGTACTTGTCTGCCAAACACTCCACCTGCACATTGATTGAGTGGCAGTTCTTCCCGTTCCTATAAACCTGTTCATTGGTACTGGGAGGGACCGAGGCTAAATTGGTGCCATCAATGGCTCCTACCACATGAGGAATGTGTCTCATATCATAAAAGTCTGCATTCATATAGGCCAAATCTGCACCTTGGGGGAACCTGGCGTAGCTGTCCAGGTGTTTCAACAATGCACACAGTACATCCTTCAAAACCAGACTGAACATGGGCTGTGACATCCCTGCTTTTAAGGCAACAGTAGTCTGAAAGGACCCTGTGGCCAGGAAGTGCAGCACTGACAAGACTTAAATGACAGGAGGTATGCCATAGGGATTGCGAATGGCAGGCATCAGATCTGGCACCAACTGAGTATAAAGATCCGTGATTATATGACGATTAAGACAATATGTCTGGATGACATGCCTGTCCTCTATGGTTTCCGGGTCTACTAGTGGGCATTACACTGGTGGTTGTCTCACTCTTCTCAAGGCAACATTACTATGTGGAGAGAAGTGAATATACTATGAGTTATGCAGTATGCATACATCATTTACACATTGTATATTACCTGAAACCTAACATCTGTAGAGGATGTGTAGCACTTCTGACATATACAATACAGCCCATTGATATGCACCAATTCCAGCCTCATTGCTGCACATTGGCTAACATGTAAATGGGAATGTTCATATGAAACTAATGTTTGTGTACATGTGTAAGATTTAGCTGTCCTGCACTATTCACACAAATGTCTTGTAACCCGTGGCCTATGTATCTCAGAGTAGCTTTACTTGCAAGGGACATTACTTATGGACATGGACAGGTCAGGAGTTGAATGTGAACATACATGAAATTATGGTATCTGTCAACTGCTTTTTGTAATGGTGATCAGAGAGATATGACCAGGATTAGGACAGATTTTTAGTTTTAGCAAGAGCATGATTTGCATGCTGACGTAGGTCTACAGGTGATTAATGGAAGGCTCCAGTTGTGGTACCTTATATGGATTATGATATCAGTGAGAGATATGACATGATGGAGTGGATAGAAGTGACATGTTGTGACATGAAGTAGGATATGTGGTGTTCCATATGGGATTCCCTAGCCAGGAGATGTATACCAACAGTTATGCATGTTTTCATGTGTGTATGTGAAGAATGTGACCCTGTCTCTCTATCCCTCCCTCTCTCTCTCTCTATTTGTGTGCATCAGCATTGGCAGGCGAAGGAGACAGGGCACAGGCAAGTGGGGTTGCTTCCGGCCACGGGATCCATAGTGCTGATACCACTAACAGCGAGGGACCCAGTGGCCCGAAGGGCAAGTGGAGTGCCATGTGGGAGACTGGATTTTCCACTACATCATCTTTGGAAGCCTCCTCCAGTGGACACTCACTGGCACTGGCGGACCCTTCTGAGACTACCCCAGTACCATCTTTGTCGGCCATCCCCTTTTCTACCACCACGCTCCCTGTTGCTCCCCACCCATTTGTCCGTGCCTGCTCACCCAAGTGGGTGGGCATCTCCTTCACCGCAGGCACCTCTGCCCCTGCCCCAGTCATCCCTGCTGCCCTCAGTGAGGAGGCTATTGACATCCTAATGTCGATCTCTGTGGGTCAGTTGAGCCATCGTGAATGCATTCCAGGGACTGGCAACTCAAGTCCAGCAGGACAATGCGTTCCTGGAGGACATTCATAGTACACGGGCTGGCCTACAGAGATCCTTTCAGGTTCTGGCCTCCACACTGATGACAGCCAGTCACCCTTTGTCTTTCCTCACCCCTCCACCTTCCTCTTCCTAAACCCAAACCCCTCATCCCCACCCCAGCCAAAGCACACAGACAAGCATGCATCCACCTCAACATCCAAGGGTAGCACTGACAAACACAAGCACCACAAGACCCACCACCGGCATTCACTCAAACAACACCCACCTGCAGACACAGCAACAGTCACTACCTGCCCTGACACCCCCACCTCCCCCAGTACCATAGACACTACACTGACATTACTGCAGTTACCACACCAACATTCACCGATACAGCCACAACACCTATCTTACCCACAGTAATCACGACAGCAGACCCTCAGACATTCACCTCAATCACCACAGTCACCACAACTACCGATACACCTACATGCAGCACATCCACCATGCCTGCATTCACCACCTCAACAGACAGTCCCCATCCACCACAGCATCTCGCTGTACTATCACCCCCTTCTCCCAAGAAACATAAATGCCCACACTCACCCACCCAACAGACACTCACCACCCACAAGCCTACCTCGCACACATGCATCCAAGACATCCACCAAGACACATTTTACAATCACTACCTCTCCCTCCATTCCCAAACTCTTTTGCCATGACCGTCCCATGTGAGTAAGAATTTTTAACTCTCTGAGTTGTGCTTTTTCCCTACGCCTCTCCTACCCTGTGATACCCCTAGACGGTCTGTGTCCCTCACCAAGTCCATCCCTTCCACCTCCAAGACCTCCCCTGCCACCCCTGCTACTTCCCATGCCCCTCCCTGCCAAGAAATCGACCCCTCTGAAGAGTTCCCAGCCCTCCCCTAAGCCTCAACCTAAGTCCCCCCATACTCAAGCCCAAGGATCACCCACCCAACCTGAAGCCCAAACCTCCTCTCCGCCCCCCCAAACACAGAGGTGCCTGCCTGCCCCCATGGTGCCCCAACCTGTTAGGGTTACATGGCAGTCAGGAGTCAAGTTGGGGCAAACATGTGTATTTTGTGAATCTTTCACTTGTATATAGTGGACTTGCCTCTGGCCTCAGACATTTAGTCAGATATTTTAATATTTAAAGTATCACAGGACCAACCTGTTGTTGGTTTCAAGGTTACATCTTTGTCCTGCATTTCTTTACTTAGGACAGTTTTGTTGTTATCTGACATTGTTTGTGTGTAAGCAAATGTGTAAGCATGTGTGTGTGGGTGGTGGTTGTGCTACCAGTTCTGTCTGGGCTGCATGTGTGGTTGTGTGCATGGCATTTGTCCCCCAGTGATGGCTGTGTTGTGTGATAGGCATGTGTATGTTGGGGAAATGTTGTTGTGTTGGTATTGTGTGGTGTTTGTGTTGACATGTGTTGTTTGCTGTGTTGTGTGCCTTTGTGTGGTTTTACGGTGTGCATGAGTGAGTGTGAGGATTGGTATGTCAGATCCGTTGTGATGTGTGTTCACGGGGTATGTGGTATGGCTCGTTGTTGAGATGTGTGACTGTGTGTTTGTTCTCTGGTATTGTTACATTGTGTTGTATGTATTATGTGTGTGAAGGTGTGTATTGTGGGTGCTAAACAGTGTTTTGTGGTGTTGCGGTTGTGGTGTAACTGTGTCATTTGGTGGTGTTGTGTGTTGTTGTGTGTGACCATGCTGGTGAAGTGTATCTGGGGGTTGGTGTATGTCTGTAATGGCCGTATTGTGTGTGTACCATGTATATGCATGTGTGTTTGTGGCTGAGTGTGTGTGTGCATGTAAGTTTGAGGTTACATGTGTATGTAGTGTGTGCATAGGTACAATGGTATTTTTGCAACAGTGACAGGTGGGTGTGTGTACTCACGTTTGGTGTCGTTGCCGTCGTCGTCACAGGTTCCGGAGTCAGGCAAGCAGGAGCAGAGGGAAGACATGCGGTTAGATTTGTTGGAGACTCCAGACTGGTATTTGTTCCTGAATGTGGATGTCTCGTTTTGCAGAGCTGGTTTCTGCCAGGGTTTCCGTGGTGGTGTGACTGCATTGGAAACCTTAGCGGTGTGCAGCCTCATAATCTGTCTGGCGGAACATGATCTCTGCTGACATGAAGATGGCTGTCGTCATCCATGGCGCCTGACCACCCTGGCAGTGCCGGCTGTGGATTGGTTGTATTCTGTTGAGAAGACCGCCATGGTCATAATTTGGTGGCCTTCTCCGCCAGCCTGTTGGCGGTACGACCCCCACCGCCGAACCTGTAATGAGCCTCTTAGTCTTCTGAATTGAAAGGAAACTGATTGCTTAAGTCAAGTAATGAGTGCTAGGGGCCATACTCCTCCCCTTTTTAATACTAACAAGTCACCCCTTAGGTAGGACCTAAAAGGTAATTGGGCAGGGTGCATTGTATTTAAAAGTAGGACATATGAACTTAGGTTTTCCATGTCCGGTCAGTGAAAAACTCCTAAAATAGTTTTTAACTGTTAGAAGGCCTATCTCTCCCATTGACTAACATTGTGTTACCTTGTTTCTTTAAAAAGTGCTAACTTCAGATTAAGAGCAGGTAGAGATATGCTGTTTAGATTTAAATGAATTGCAATTTAAAATCCTCTTTAATGGTAAAGTCAGATTTTAAGTTATAATTCTGAAAAATTCCATTTTTAGAAAGTTGGGATTTTTCTTGTGCCAATCAACTGTGCCTTCCATCGAATGTCAAGGGTCACATGACTGTGAATGGCTCTGATGTCAGGATTTCGATATCACTTCTAGACAGTGAGACAAAGTGGGCTTATGTGTGGACAGGATAGGCCATCCTGACCGGATTTCTGGGGAGGAGATGTATCTAACCTCGCTTATACTTCAAAGAGCTTTTCCTAAAGCACACACAAAGGAACCTGACACCAGTCCTGCCCTGCCTTCTGTCACCCCAGACAGTTTGGAGCCTGGACCAGGAGAAGGGCAAGATCTGACCAGAACCAGTTTTGGGTCAGGGTATTCTGCCAAACAGAGAATGGCACTGTGTGCAAAAGGTGCCACTCCCAGGCCACCAAATCAAAACCCTCATGTACCAGTGGAAGATTCAGAAGAAGGACTTCCCTGCCACCAAAAGGACTACTCTGCTTCTTGAAAGACTGATTGTGGTCTGAAGAAGGAAGTTTGGACATGGTTGCCTTGTTCTCAGGCTAGTTAGAGTCACTCCAAAGGTCAGTTGACTGAATTCCTTAGTGAGCTATATTAGCACAGCAAGCTTCCAGAGTCCTCCATGCAACTGCCCAGCTGACCAACTGCAACGGGACCTACGTGGATCTTCCTTAGCTCTAGTGCTGGCCTCTGCTAGAATGTGTCTTGATTCCCAAGATGTGCCCCCAGATCCAGCATCATTGGGTGGCATCAGTGGAAGCTCCTTCAAGAAGAAAAAGATGAAATTCCAAACGTTTGGGCTCTTCGCAACCATGAATGGGCCTGTTTGTGCCAAACTCTGCTACCCACAATGTCCACCAATGTAAAGCTTCAGTGAGACCTGCTGTTCATGATGATAGTGATCATCTGCAATGACCAGCAAAGTGAAACCTGCACTTTATGCTACAGCAACAACAGCCCTCGATGATTGCCAACAGGAAGCTCCAGGGATGACCAGATCCCCCTGCAACAGCTACAACTGTCAGCAACACCAGACCTGTCCTTCTCTCTGACAGCTTCCTCCTCATGGTATCCTGATAAGTGACAGAACATTTGCTTCAGACTTGAGAAAGTAACTCTTCAGAGGTACTAAAGTGGGCCTTTACCCAACCCACGATCCACTGTGATGGGCCTGAACTTGTGACTATCCCTTCATATATCATGGCCAGATGACTGAGTCTGGAGCTTTGTGCTATCAGACACATTTTTTACTTAAAAATGTTAACTGAATATTTTCAGTTCTGCTCATTGGATTTATGTCATTATGGCATCATTGTGTTAATTAAAGTTTACTCTATTTTTCTAAATTTATTTGGGATTTTTCTTGCAATATGTTTTCCCTTTATTACTGTTTGTGTACTCCATAGATACTTTAAACATTGATTCTGAATTAAGCCTGGCTGTTTTTGTGACAAGCTACCAGAGGGTTAGGCACAAGTTATTTTAGTGACTTTTTTTGGTTCACCTTGACAGGATTGTGGTTGTTACCTTAGCAGGGCTTCCAGGATTCTAGCACTTTGCTCAGCAGCGTCAGAGTGGCCATACAATGAGTCACTTTCTTGGGTGGGCTCTCCTTGATTCTGTACATTGCAGCCATTTAACAACTGTGGAAAAGTCATCCTTTTTTGCCCTGGTCACCCCCAAACTTTTGGACTGATACTGGTGGTTACTGACTGTGCCCTGGGCACTGCTAACCAGTACCAGGTCAAGTGCTCTGTGTAAAATGGTAATATGTAAATTAAGTATAATTATAATTGGCTCTGACATAGCATTTGGTAGGGCATGCAGGTTTAGGGACTCCAGTATATTTAGTGCACCCATAGGTGCAGTGCTGTGTTGCCCAGTGTCATTGTAAAGGCAGGCCTGCCTTGCTGGCTGCTTTTAAGTTAAAATGAACCCCAAATTCGACTTTGGAATTAAAAGTACTTACAAAAAGTCTCAAACTAAAAATGGTTGGGTGTGGTGTATTATAAGCAGGGACTTTAAAAAAATGTTTATTAAGCCTTGGTGAGGGAAAAACAGCCAAATTTGTTTTCCCCAATTGTAGTCAATGAACTCAATAGGCTAACATTTAGAGACTTTATTTTAAAATAATAAAGGGGGTGATTCTGACCCCGGCGGTCTTAGACCGCCGGGGCCAGGGTCGGCGGGAGCACCGTCGACAGGCCGGCGGTGCCCCGCAGGGCATTCTGACCGCGGCGGTAAAGCCGCGGTCAGACCGGCAACACTGGCGGTCTCCCGCCAGTGTACCGCTGCCCTATTGAATCCTCCAAGGCGGCGCAGCTAGCTGCGCCACCGAGGGGATTCCGACCCCCCCTACCGCCATCCATTTCCCGGCGGTCCGCCCGCCGGGAACCGGATGGCAGTAGGGGGGGTCGCAGGGCCCCTGGGGGCCCCTGCAGTGCCCATGCCACTGGCATGGGCACTGCAGGGGCCCCCGTAAGAGGGCCCCTACAAGTATTTCACTGTCTGCTTGGCAGACAGTGAAATACGCGACGGGTGCAACAGCACCCGTCGCACCTTCCCACTCCGCCGGCTCGATTACGAGCCGGCATCCTTGTGGGAAGGGAGTTTTTCCCTGGGCTGGCGGGCGGTCTTTTGGCGACCGCCCACCAGCCCAGGGAAAAACTTAGAATACCCTCCGCGGTCTTTCGACCGCGGAGCGGTATTTCGGAGGGGGAAGTCTGGCGGGCGGCCTCCGCCGCCCGCCAGACTTAGAATGACCCCCAAAGTCTTATTTCCAATGGAGGTGAGTTAAATATAGCAAGTTTGGCAACAAATTAAATGTTATAATAACTCGAACAACTTGCCAATGTTGAATTTAATATAACTATCCCAGAGAAAGAGGTTTAGAACATTATCTGAAAGTTAGCAAATTCAGCTCTGTAGTTCCCTTTCCTGATTGGTCAGCCTCTGGCAGCCTGAGCCAGGCTACCTTAGTAAGGTGTGAAGTGGTCTGGGCTGAGAAAAAGGAAGCATCTGGTAGGTGGAGAACTGCTACAGCATATGGCAGAGCAGGATGGGGAAAGAGTAGCCAAACTGGTCTTCAAAGGAGGGAAATCCACTTGGGACAGAAATTGGATCTCCTCCATTTCCTACTCCCCATGCAAGATGGGAGCCCTACAGATTAGATTAGGAGAGGGATTGGGAGGGGTGTGTTAAGGGCGAGTTAGCCACACCAGTGGGCGGACTCAGCCAGATCTAACCTCAAAGGATGAATTTTTGCCATCTTGGATATTAAGAGAATGTTGCTTTCTGGGATTGATTTTTACCACACTTCAGAGGAAGTGGTCACCCCATAGGGTGGTGGCCTGAACCTCATTAAACAGGAGAACCCCAATGCTTCCCACCCCAGGAGCAAGGATAAATATGGCAGAGCTGCCCCACAATTCAGATCGCTACTGGAAGAAGATGCTGGAGAAAAAGGATTACTCTGCTGGACCCCTGGCCTGCACCTGGAGATTGCACTCACAAGGACTGCACCAGCTGCACACTTTGGACTTCCCCAAGAAAATGACTTTGCCTTGCTTCTGCAACTCCAGAAGTGGACTCCTTGTACGCTAGAAGTACAGTGGAGCTAATCAGAGTCCCCTGCATCAAGTCCTGCAAGAAGAGCCCAGCTGACTCGCATCCATTGGCCATTTTCGGATTCTGACCAGACGCATTCTGGGAACTGTAGTCCCAACTTCCAAGGAGTGACTCAGAGCTTTTGGAATGCGGAGTCAAGCCGCCACAGTCGAATCGCAAGTAGGCCTGAACAGGAGCCTCATCTGACAATGAGAAAAAAAGTTCCAGAATTTTTTTTAAGTGTGAAGGTAGAACTTTGACAGAGGCCTCCCACTCAGTGTATCCAAGCAGGGCTCCATTGCGGTCGGCCTCAACTTTTGACTTTGCCCCAGTCAAGTGCGACCAGATGTCCCCGGTTCGTGCTTTTGTTCTTTAGGTGCTAGCAAGCATTTTCTTTTATGTTTTGGGGATACATGTACGAAGGTTTTTGCACGTCGCAAATAGCGAATCTGGCTGTTTGCGACATGCAAAATGCACTTCCCCATGTACAAACCCAATTTTGCGATTCGGTAAACTTGTTACTGAATCGCAAAATGGGATTGCGACTCGCAATTAGGAAGGGGTGCTCCCTTCCTAATTGTGACTTGCAGTCCCATGTATGATTGTTTTGTGACCGCGAATGCGATCGCAAAACAATCGCAGTTAGCACCAGTGTCACACTGGTGCTAACCCATTTGCAAATGGGAAGGGGTCACATGGGACCCCTTCCCCTTTGTGAATGTCACTGAAAAAATGAAACAAAAACGTTTCATTTTTTGTTTTTGAAATGCATCTTGTTTTCCTTTAAGGAAAATGGTCTCCATTTAAAAAAAAAAAAACTGCTTTATTTAAAAGCAGTCACAGACATGGTGGTCTGCTGTCTCCAGCAGGCGACCATCCCTGTGAGGGCCGCCATTCCCAAGGGGGTCGCAAATTGCGACCTACTTCATGAATAATCATGAGGTGGGCATTTGCGACCCCCTTGAGACTCACTAATAGTGTTGATGACACTATACTACAATCGGTTTTGCGACTCGCAATTTGCTTGTTGCAAAACTGAACCTTGATACATGTAGCCCTAAATCTTTAAAAATTAATTTCTGTCATTTTGGTGTTATTTTAGAGACACAAATATTTCCTATTTTTGTAAATTGGTTTTGGATTTTTATTGTGTGTTGTGTTTTACTTATTTACCGTTTTGTTGGTATCAAATGGTTTACACACCTGTCTCCTAAGTTAAGCCTAACTGCCCATGGGCCAAGCTACCAAGGGTTGAGGAAGGATTAATTTACTGAGACCTTCACTGGACTTAGTGGGGATTTATGGCCTAATGCTAAGAGTAGGTACCTACTTGCCCTTACCACTAAGCCACTTTCCAACAACAACCAGAAGCACCAGTGGCATGTTCGAGTTTCAACAGCAGAACAAGAGAACATGACTCTGGCTTCCCTAAGTGGGGATCCAGTTATTCCAAAATCTGCATTATTTGACAGAGGCTTGGTTGATTATGAATCTGTTGTTTCAAACTAATTTTAATATGCACATAAACTTCAGGCAATCTTAGCAAAAACAATTAATTGTATAAAGTATTAGTTACACAGTCTTGTATAGATATCGTGCAACAGAGCAGTATTTATAATCTTTGTATAGAGACATATATTATACTATTTATTATTAGCCATGTTTCAGCAATTAGGATGATAATTTAGAAATATAGTAATATATATCATGATGGAGACACATAAGGCTACTCTCTAGACACAGAAATAAAAGCAATATTTAACTGAATACATTAAAATGAAGGTCATATTCTAATCCAAAGACATAAAATGTTACATACTATCAACAGGATGAGTAGTACCTAGGTAGTGAGAGGATCTCAGAATATTTTTTATACCATATTTTATTGATTTCAACCCTACAGCAATTGAGAATGTATCACAAACAGAGTCACTGTGGCAACATACAGACTTAAACAGTACAAGTATTTGCCATGCATCACATGTCAATAAAACTAAGGTATAGTCTGCATTATTTGACAGTAATGATATTTCACGTTTACTCTCTAGTGAGTTAACACAAAACCATGTCTCCTTCATGGCAATATATTGCCCTATGGGTCATTCAGATTGCGCGCGAACATGTTTTAAATTTCCAAATCTCCCTTTGACGCAGGATAGCAGGGGTTGTTTGTGGGTATGTTCCTTGACAGCATTGTAATATCTAATTATCACCCTCTCGTCCACTGTATACCAACACTAGGGGCCAGATTTAAGAAATCTTCTACTGGACCTGCGTGGACCTTCCTTAGCGCCCCCCTAATAGCACCATGTGAGCGCTGTATCTAAGATCTGGCGCACCATGGTGGTAGTTAGGGAACTAGCGTCAAAAGTTTTTACGCTAGTTTGGAGCTTTGCAGGAGTAGCGTCACAAATTTTTACTTTAATCCTGCAAAGTGCATTGAGGTCCATTAAGAATAATGGTGTGCCTTCTTTTAATGCCTGCTTTAAGCACGCATTAAAAGTGCAGAAAAAAATTACACAAAGCAATATCTTAGATTGCTCCTGTTAGGGGGGGACAAAAAAATGGCGCAAGGAAATCTCTTAGATCTAAGAGATTTCCTTCTGTCATTTCTGTCACCATTTTTACTGCCTGCTCAGAGCAGGCATTAAAAGGAGGCTTCCATTGGTTACAATAGGCCTCTGGGTGCTTTGCAGGATTAGCGTCTGAATTTTTGACACTAATCCTGCAAAGCACCAGGCTAGCATAAAAAATTCTGACGCTAGTCCCCTTACTACTGCCATGGTGAGCCATATTTTAATTAGGGCACACACATAGTGGTGATAGGGGGAGCACCATGGGGCGCAAGAATATTTTGCAGAGCCATTTTCTTAAATATACATATACATTGTCAAGCTTTTATAGTTCTGGGCTTCATTAGGAACAGCTCTGTTGTTTTGGTCCCCATGATGTTGTAATGTCCAAAAAATTAGTTTTCTACCTAATATTACAGAAAAGAAACAGAGGGTGGGAGTCACAAGCTGTGCTCCATTTAAGTTGTGCACCTGTGAACTTCAACTAAATAGTAAGTTATAAATCTTTTTTTGTAAAACAAAGGAGATTTCTAAGGCACTGCGCATTAATAGCAATCCGTGCATGAGAGGATTCTAATGATTTGAGCAGTCCTCAGTGGGAAGCCCCATGCAAAGCCCTGAAAAGTGAACAGAAGCTGATGAATGTCCAGGCTCTGTTTACATGATGAATACAAAGAAGGTGGGTTGGAAGGAAGGTGTAATAGACAGCACATCTTTGATCCTAGATTGCCACATCTGCTTCAGCAGTCTATTTATCTCATGGAGCCTTAGGGTATGACACAGGCAAGATAGCTCAGGAGGTTGATGCACTTACCTCAGATAGCTGACTTTGATGAGCCTAGATTTGAATGGCAAATTTAGTAATTAGTCATCAGTTTGTAGAGATTTGTGAGTGGTCTGCACGTTTTGTATTTCAATGCAGATTGCATAGTTAATTTGGTTATGTGCCTTTTGCATTTAAGCTGCAAAGGCATGCATTTGAATTCTTGTCAGCTTTACCTCAATGTTTTTAACTCAATGTTTTAACAGCCCTGCACCTGCATGCATTATTCAGCACGGCACCGGGAGCCCAACTTACAAACCTGGCCGCTTCCTGCCGCTGCATGGGGAGCTTTGCATGAGAATTAGTGTGCCAGGAGGGTCCCGCGAGACCATAGGAGGGTGACAGCACACTGGTGCCACTTGTAACTTGAATTCTGCCTGGGGTGGGACTACATACCCCAGGCCTCCACGCTTTTGCGCGCCTATCAAAAGGCACTGCCCACAACCACCACACGGGGCGCGTGCGGGAGCCACTTGCTACCTGAACTCTGCCTGGGGTGGGACCACATCCCCCAGGCTTCCACGCTCTTGGGCGCCCATCAAAAGGCGCTGCCCTCAACCATCACCCGATAGAGGCAGCGCTGGGCATATCCCCTTGATCTTCAGAAGTAAGCTTATTGTGTGTATTAATTTCAGGTTTTATACGGTCTTTTATTCCTGTTGTTGTTCCTGTTGTTTTATGATCAGGAAACGCAAAGAAGTGGATGCTCCTGCACCCTTGAGTGGTACAAAGAAATCGAAAAAAAGGGCCAGTAATCAAGTGACTTTTCCAACTCATAAAGAAAATAATCCCTTAGATGACATTGATACACTGTTTGACGAGGTGGAGATCATCTTAAAGAGTAATCCCTATCCACCGTCCACCAAGAGTGGTATATCTGTGAAGAAAAAAATTCCGGATATATTTAAGAAGAAGTCGCAATTAATTATTTCCACTGTGAGACTGTCTCAAATTTGGAATCCCAAGTTCCTAGGGAAAATTCTTCTTCCTTACTGACTATAACATCTTGCAGTGATTTGGGTGCCGCTCCTTGTGTGAACGGTGCCTCTCTTAAGGGGGATGAGGCTCTTCACCCTCGCTAAGTCCAGCCATTATGGTGGTTCCTAATATACTGTGCACAAATCGGTTTGGGCACTTGGCAGAGGAAGACGGTTCCTCTGCCTGTGTTTTACATACACCATCTGGAGCCCTTGCTGATGATAATACTTTGTCTAATTTACCCCATGACACTGGTGGATTGTCATTGTCACATGAGGAAATTGACTTGGCCTCTGTTCTACGGAGGGTGGATGAAGTCAAGAACTTGGTGTTATTATTGATGGAAACCCTAACGGGGGGAACTGGCACAGAAGTGTGGGTGAAAGTGTCAGAGGACAGATGGGGGGTCAAAAAAGGGTGGGTGCTCTACTATGTCTGAGTTAAGACTGGAAGCTGCCATCCCTTCCATGGGGTCTGTTATTATTCCCCCTTTGGGTAATCCGTCTACATCTTGGGCAGAGGGATTCCAGCCTGCGCCTGTAAGTGTAAGGCGGAAGCATAACATAGTTTCCAGAAATGGGAATCCCTCATTCAAAAGCCCACTAAAGCTCAGTCCATTGACTTTGTTAAAGGCCCTCGGGGGAGGTTGACACCTAGGTACCTGGTGGGGTTGATAGCTTCTTTGCACATTCTATTAAGCCCCATAAATCTTCTATTGATGTTGTATCCCATGATGATGTAAATTGGCCAGTGTCTATGGACCGGGGCCAAGGACTGAGAAACAAAGGTAGTACCATCTATATGGTTGAGGTGCCCAAATTACCTTCTGGCTCATTGGAAAGCCATGAGTCTTTGACAAATAAGGTAATTCACTGGCTACGTGATCGGCACAAATGTCTTTCAGTTATTCGTGCTGATATCCTCAAGGTGGGCAGACACACTCAATTAGGATCAAATTTTGATCTTATTTCTATTTGCTTCATAGATAGGCCGTTGGTGGACAAACCTATGGACTTTGAAACACGTACATGTTATCTTAGGGATATGAGAGGGGCTGGTATTAAACTTGTATCTTATCACCCTCTACTCATTCACTTATGTTCCCTAATGGTCCAGTTTCCACACAAGAGTGTGTTTTAGCAGTGGTAGTCAAAACTGCTTATACATTACCAGTAACTGAATGACTGAATGTTGACCGACAACCAGTAGCTTCTCCGGAGGTTCAATCCGGAGTACTTAATGAGGATATATATTTAAGGGACGTCCATTGCCCTAGGTCTAGAGATGAGCTAACCAGTTCAGAACTATCTATAATGTCGTGGAATTGAGCAGGGCTTGATAGGAAGCTGGGAGACCCTGAGTGAGTATGCTATATTAGCAACCAGGTTATTTGTCTTTTCCAGGAGACTTGGGCTGAGGATCAAGTCTACATAGATGGGTTTCTATCATACTGTGTTCTGGCTCAACCCACAGAGAGGGGTCTAGGTCGTGCCAAGGGAGGCCTATTGGTACTGTTAAATAAGAAACTACAGTGTGATCATTTTGTGTTAAAAATAGATTCACCTGATCTACTGGAGTACTGTGGTGCTGAGGATTCTTGACACGTGTTGTGGGCGTCGTCGTGTCGCAGCGATTTTGGTGTCGGCGGACCGGGAATGATTGGAGTGGTGTGCACAGGCATTGTATTCATAGTCGGGTAACAAAATCACCCGAATATCAGAGTTTCCGTCCTGAACCCTCGTGTTCCATTTAAACGACAGCCATTTTATGATTGCCCTCACATAGGCCAATGTCTAATGCTGAAAACGAGTCTGAAGGACACGTACATCTTTGCTGACTCCTCTGTGACCTGGGCAAGCTGACTCCACTGCCTGAAGCCAAACCTGTTCGGCCAGTTTCTTTCCCAGTGGCCGAATGAGATTAGTATCAAGGCACAACACATCATAAACCTTTCATCACACACAAACCATGCCTAATCTTACACACACCTGTCCCTGTTTCTTTCTTTATGACTTGCTTTACAAGGAGGAGGTGCCCGTTTATATTGGGGGTCCGTCGATATCTGATGAAAGTACTAAGCCTTGCCGGGTAATTGATTGAGGGCTGGACAAACTGAAATATGGGCTTGTCATCATAAACCTGCTATTTCTTTGTAGTGAAAATATGTGAATGGTCAACTGTAAAATAAGGAATGTTTGCCTAAAGCATAATATTGTGTATAAAAGAGAGGATTAGCTTTGCAAGAGGAGCAGTCTCCTGAGAATATACACTGTGTTGTACTTCTAGGATACCTGTTACTGGCTGCAGCCAATAAACAAGATATTTGACTTCACCAAGAAGACTCTGTGTTTCTGTAGTCTGAAACAGGAAGGACTCAAAGTCTTAGGGTGTGTTCCCTGGCACCACTGGGTTCTGAAAAACCCAGTACTTCAGTTGGCACCCAACGTGGGGCGATTTCAGCGGTACCGGTCCAAGCCAGAGGTTCGTGAGGAGCTTTGTGTGAAAATTCTGGAGGAAGGCCGCCACTTCATCGACCCCTGTATGTCGACGTGGTCCGAAAGTCTTTGCTGCGAGGTTCCCCGCTTCCCGACGGCTACAAAGGACTGCTGCCCTGACTATCGCCCTGTTTTGGACCCTTGATGATTTGGTAGAGCGAAACGATAAACGAGTCTTCTGGTGACGTCATCGATACCTCAGTTAAGTATAAGTGGAGCGTGTCCCAGTCCTTAGTTTGGTTCTTAGTTTGGTATCCCCTTGGGATCTTTGATTTGGAACTTGCAAGTACCAAAGCCGAGGGATTCGTGTATTCACAAGACTATCGTACTCGATAATCCTTTGAAGTTTGAAGCTAGACTAGAGAGCGAAGATGCCTGGTCTTAGCAGATATGGAAATTTGTTTCATATCATGTCCGGTTCCTCCGATTGGAACTCCAACCTATGAACTATATGTGAAACATGGCATAGGCCCCATCATATATAATGAAGTATGGATCCAATACACCAGGAAAGATGGTGTTTTAAAATGGCCCCAATATAGTACTTTTGACACAGAGATTCTGGATGATCTGGAGGATAAACTTTTTAAGAAGAAAGCCCGGCCGGCGATGTTTGACTCTTTCCGCCTATGGCGTAAGGAAGCCAAACAGAAGGAAATTAAATTAGCAAAGAGAAATAAGAGGGAAGAGGGTATCTCGATAATGCAAGCTGCCATGCAGTTTAAAGATGATGAAGAAGAACAGATGAATGAGCAGTTGCACATGCAACGTAAAATGGTGACCGATAAATGTTATCCAGTTTTTCCGCTTCTTCAGCAAGATGCAGCAAAAGAACTTGAGAAAGATCCTTTAATGTCACACTTGTTGAGTTCGCCACCCCCTTATGCGCAGAATGCTACAGCACCTCCGCAACCTTTAGCTGTGCAACCTCCGGTTATTGTGCCTCAGGTTCTTCCACAGCCGCCAGCTCCTTTTCAGTTGGCTCCTACTACTATGGCGCAGCCCCTTCAAGGGCCGCCGACTTCGCTACCTACTCCATCTGTACCTCCTGCAACTTTATGTACTACATCGACTGCCTCTTCTGGTGTTCGTCCTGATACTGCCTCTGCGTCTGCTTCTGCATCTGCCTTGCCTCCCTCTGTTTTTCCTCCTGTTCTTTCATCAACTTCTCCTTCTGTCCGACAGAGAATGACAGATACTGTTGCCAGCCTTATATTTCCTCTCTTTGGGTCGTCTGGTGTGACCCCAGATTCGGAGCGTAAGCAGTCGCGTAGTCAACTGCCTAATTCTCGAGAGAGAGAAATGTTTGACCGTATGGCGCGTAAATGGGTTGTTTACCCTTTAAGATATGATGTAGAGTCTGTTATGGATGTCTTCCGTCAATGGGGAGCACCAAAACAAAGATACGTTTTTGAGAAAATGTGTGCATTCCTTTGTGAGGAATTGGAAGATAATGATTTGGAAACAAATCCGCCTGATTTGTGCCGTGTACGGTTTGAGTTTGCAAAGGGCACGATTGTGGGTCCCGATGTTGAGACAGCAGTTGCGACGTTGTTGTCCTTTAGGAATAAGGATCCTTCTCAGTCATTGTTCCAACATGACTCCTCTGTTAAAAAAAAGGTGCGACAGTACCCAATGAGAGAAGTCCCTCCGGTATGGAAGGACGCCGTTGCGGCTGATGTTGCTAATCAAATTGATGCTGTCCCAGCTCATTTTCAGCGTGTTTGGGTACATGTTCCGTAGAAGCGAGCTGAAGTTTTAGCCCTTAAGCAGGCTTTGCCTGATCCCCGTAAAAACCCTGCAGGGTATTATAAGGAATTATCACAGACTGCAGACTCATGCATTATGAATTTAGCCGACATAGACATGTTATTTGGGAATGTTGTTCCACAGTCTTTGTGGGGATTAATTCGCCATACAGATCATGCACAAGAGTTAGGTGACTCATGGGCTAATATTAGTGCTGCAAATGATAGACAAGTTGGTGGTGCCAAGCCTGAGCCTTTGGTAGCAGAACTGCCTGCTAGGATCATTACTTACATGAAGACTTTAATGCCTGCGATGCGTGTGAATTGGGATAAATTGTCTGCGTGTAAGCAGAAGAAAGATGAAACAGTGTCTGATTTCTTCACCAGGTTTGAGGAAATGTTTATCGACCACAGTGGTCAAGATATGAGTACAGAAGGTGGTCAACGGTTGTTCGTCGACAAGTTTGTGCACAATTTGTTTGCCGAGCTGTGTAAGAAATTGAAGGATTCAGAGAGTTCTTGGGCTGTTTCCTCTTCAGCACAAATATTGGCTACTGCACAGTACTACGAAAATAGGGATAAAGATGAGAAGGATAGAGCAGACAAGAAAACTAAAGAATTAAAGACGAAGGTTCTTTTACAACAGGCGTATCCACCACGTGGTGGTCAGAGTAACTATCAGCAACCTCAACAGTTCCAGAGAAACTCGCAAAGGTTAGAGTTTTCTCAACCACGTGTTCCTGTAGGTCCCAATCAGTGTTCATATTGTAAAGAAGAGGGTCATTTCAAGTATAGTTGTCCTATTTTGTTACAGCGTACGAATGGTGCTTCTGGCGCAAGAAGTCGAGGTGTTCAACAAGCTCCTAGAGGTAGAGGACGTGGAAGTTCCCTCCAGAACACGCGTTCCTTTCTGTCTCAAAACTCAATGAATAGTTTTGACCAGCAAAATAACGCGTCTGGTAGGGCGGCTCAGTACTATGCTGACGACTACTATGCAGAAGATGAGAATCTGGAAGGTAATAATTGCTAGGACAGCCATGGACGAAGAGAGGGAGTTTTTTTAGTTCCAGTGGATCAGAATGGACCTTATGTTAAGGTGATTACCTCAGGTGTGTCGGAGCCTTTTCTGTTGGATACTGGTGCTACAAAGAGTTCTATTATGCACTCAAAACTCCCTGGCGCACCTTTGTCTGGCGAGATGAATGTTTCAGTAGGTTTTTCTGGTGCCCCGGTTAGAAACCTGATTTCTAGTCCTATGTCCCTTTCTGTTGGACCTTGTGAATTGGAAGCACCCCTTATTCTGACGACAGGCTGTGATGAAAACTTGTTAGGATTGGATTTGTTGAAAAGATTGTATGCGACATTATATTGTTCTCCTTCGGGAGTACAACTTACACTGGGTAGGAAAATGGTCTCTCCAATGTATTTGTCAAAGGATAAACTTCCGACCGAATTGTCATTTCTTCCTGATACCATTTGGGCTTCTGGTCCTAATGACGTGGGTCTTTTGGAAATACCGCCTTATGTTGTGACATTGAAAGCCAATGTTAAATTACCACGCATTCAACAATACAAGATCTCTAGTGAAGGTGAAAAGGCGTTGCTAGCGATCATTTATGATTTAATTGAAAAAGATGTAATTGAAGAGACAAGAGGCAACGTTTGTAATAGTCCTGTTCTGCCTGTTTTGAAACGTACTGACCCCTCTAAGCCACCTGTTTACAGGCTCGTGATTGATCTTAGAGAGGTAAATAAAATAGTTGTGCCACAGTTTCCAGTTGTTCCTGATATCACTGCCATATTGACTATGATTCCAGCTTCCGCCACCTGGTTCTCGGTGATTGACTTAAAGAATGCTTTCTTCAGCATCCCGATTGCAGAGGAGAGCAGGGATATTTTTGGATTCAGTTAAGGAGGCCGAAGTTTCCGCTTCAAACGCGCTCCTCAAGGCTACTGTGAAAGTCCATCAATATATAGTCAGGCTTTAAAAACACAGCTTGATGCAATTGTTTTACCTGACGGCGCTACCCTTATTCAGTACATTGATGATTTGCTAGTCGCTACAGATACTGAAGAGATTTGTAAAGAAGCCACCTTGTTGTTGTTGCGTCATTTGTCTGATTTACATCACAAAGTGTCCCTTTCAAAACTGCAATATTGTCGACAAGAAGTGACCTACTTAGGTCATCTCTTATCGAAGGAGGGAAGGAAACTGACCTCAGAAAGAATTCAGGCAATTGCAAAATTGAGTGTGCCAAAGACACAGAGAGAAGTACGTGCTTTCTTGGGCATTACATCATACTGCAGACAATGGATACCGAATTTTTCTTTGCTGGCCAAACCTTTGGTAGCATTGACTTATAAAGATACACCGAACCCTGTTCCGTGGTCTGAAGATTGTCAGAAAAGTTTTTCCGAATTGCGTAATGCATTGTGTTCGGCTCCTGTGTTGGGTACCCCCGACTACAGTAAGCCCTTTACACTGTATGTCCATGAGAAAGAGGGTTGTGCATTGTCAGTGCTGACACAGTCTTTTGGAGACAAGCAGCGCCCATGTGCATATTTTCCGTCAACTTTGGATCCGGTAGCTAGAGCATTGCCGAGTTGCTTGAGAGCCACAGCGGCAGCAGCTGTTTCTATTCGACAGTCTGCTGGGTTAGTGATGAATAATATGTTGATTGTGATGGTTCCACATGCAGTGGACACGTTGTTAAACAGGACCAAGACACAGCATTTAACTAGTGCTCGATTGTCAGGTTACGAGTTGACACTGTTAGCGAGTCATGTGCACATAAAGAGGTGCAATACGTTGAATCCAGCCACGTTATTGCCAATTTCAGTAGAAACAGATGATGTTGAACAACATGATTGTTTTCTTAGGACAGAAGAAGAAACGAAAGGGAGAGTAGATCTTAAAGATACTCCTCTTGTAAAGTGTGATGGTACCTTATGGGTGGATGGTTCATGCTTCAAGCTTCCGAATGGTGATACGACTGCAGCATATGCTGTCACAACTTTGCATACGATTGTTGAAGCTGCACGTATACCACATAATTCAGCTCAAGCAGCAGAGCTGAATGCACTTACGAGAGCGTGTGTGTTATCGAAAGGAATGAAAGTGACCATATATACCGACAGCCAGTATGCGTTTGGTGTGGCCCATAGTTTTGGACGATTATTGAAAGAACGTGGGTTCCTGACTTCGCATGGAGCTAAAATTCAGCACGGTCAGTTGGTGAATGAGCTTCTTGAGTCACTGACCTTGCCATTACAAGTTGCGATTGTGAAATGCAGTGCACACAAGAAGGTTACTGATGATGTCGGTCGTGGCAATGCATTTGCTGACGAAATCGCAAAAGAAACAGCAAAAGATGTGATGAATCGAATGTATGTTGCAGGCCCCGCAAGATGGGTTGGTGACGTTGGAATATGTGAAGATACGATAGAGGGTGTGAAGTCTATTCAAGCTGAAGCTTCAGAGAAAGAGTTGAGTGTGTGGAAAGAAAGTACGGGTAAATTGGATGAAAATGGTTGTTGGGTTGACTTGTCAGAACATCAGCGATGGTTGTTACCCGATGCGTATGTGCTTGCAGTGGTGACAATGGCTCATGGAATGGCCCATATCAGTGTGAAAGGGATTTGTAAGTTGTTGGCTCCAGTATGGCAAAATGCTGGAATTCCTAAATGTGCAGAGAATGTGGTCAAGAATTGCATGGTGTGTCTGAAATACAATCCTGGTAGGGGAACCCCAACTCCAGCTGGTCATTTTGCGCCTCCAACGTATCCGTTCGAGGTTTTGCAGCTAGATTTCATCCACATGGAAAGGTGCAACAATCTGAAATACGTACTCGTTGTTGTTTGTGCCTTTTCAAGATGGGTAGAAGCATATCCCTTAAAAGACAACACTGCCTTATCCACAGCTAAAGCCCTTGCCAAAGAATTCTTCCCTAGGTTTGGAATGCCGAGAATGGTCTGGAGTGATAATGGGAGTGAATATGTGGGTCGAGTGATGAAAAAAGTATGTGAAGGGCTAGGTATCCAGCAAAAATTCCACGCTGCAAATCACCCCCAATCAGCTGGACTAGTAGAGTGCTATAATGGCACGCTAAAACTGAAGTTGGCAAAGATACAAGCGAGCTCTGGTCTTAAATGGCCTGACGCTCTGCCTCTAGCACTCCTATCAACAAGAATGACTGTGCATTCGCGAGTGGGACTTAGTCCATATGAAATTGTGTTTGGCCGCCCGGCCAACATATGGGGAGTGCCAAGACCAACAAAACTCAGTGAGATCGAAAACCCTGTACTGCTTGATTATTTATATGAATTGACGGCTAAATTGCGTGTTCTACACCAACAGGTTCACGATACTCTGCCTCAGGTCTCTGAAGCTCCAGGACATCTTATCGATCCTGGATGATGGGTGCTGGTCAAGAACTTCCAGCGGACAAAGAATGACCAGCCCCGTTGGACCGGCCCCCACCTCGTCCTTCTCTCAACAAGATCAGCTGTTCGAGTGGAAGGGAAAAAGAACTGGATCCACGGCGTACACTGCAAGAGGGTCCCTTTTCCTCTACCGTACGACCGGTGGGTCCAGGAGGGGATCGCTGACTCTGAGACTGAGACTGTGCCTCGTTTTTTGCCATTTAGCGATGCACGTGTAAAAGGAACAATTTCTGAACAAGAAAGTGATAATAATTTGCAAGAAGCTGTGCCACCGTCAATTCGATTGAACACTACAGAGCCTGAACTCTTGTTCCAGAACCAGACAGTACCTGGAAAAAGCTGTTATAATTTGAGACCAAGAACTAAGGACAAATAATATTTTTCCCGTCCCTTTGCTATTGTTTTTGAAAGTGCGGCTCTCTCATCTGAGAAACTTTCTTATTTTTGTTTTTTTTTTCTTTTCAAACTGCCATCCGGGTTCAGCTGTTTTGTCGTGGTTGCCCAAGTCTTTGGAGTGCAGCTGAAGACGTTAGGTGGACAGTTCTGGTCGGTCTAAGGGAGTTGCCCTAGACTGACAGAAGCATTCCCTAGCATAGAACCACGAGCAGCAATTAGAAAGGATGGAGTTTTTCAAGAATGAGAGACCTGCCAGACAGATGGACTTTAAAGCCAGAATGGGTATAATAATGACAAAGAAACGATTTTTGATATTATGTATTTTCATGTTGCTTAGTGTAATGATGTAATGATGTTTTTAATAGGATATGTTTTATTCTCTTTTCAAGTGACATTTGCACCCTTTACACAGCCCATACCTCCTTCTACTGTTTCATCGCATTCTTTTCACCCCCTGCCTGAACACGAGTCTGCCCGAAGATTAGAATTTGTCAACAATTCATTCATTCAGCTTCTACACCAACACCAATTAGTAGTGAACACAACTAACTGTTGGGTGTGTGGTCTTATGCCTCATACTACTGATAAAGGTATCCCTTATCTGGTCCTGCCTTTCAGCCATAATGGTTCTGTATGGGCATATAGAACGGTGTTTATATACGCGTATGAAG
Source organism: Pleurodeles waltl (assembly GCF_031143425.1). Classification (NCBI taxonomy): domain Eukaryota; kingdom Metazoa; phylum Chordata; class Amphibia; order Caudata; family Salamandridae; genus Pleurodeles; species Pleurodeles waltl. Next base: position 734,145,458 of record NC_090447.1, on the reverse strand, counting down.
CCAACCCCCTACGTTCTGTGAAAGATAATCCTAAGAATAGTGCTCTAGCTAAGGGTATAGTAGATATGATTAGGGAAGATATTTCCTATGAGACTATCCCGAGAGATGAGACACTAGCATATATTGGATGGAACATAACAGGATATGGAGTTACTCTGAGTGGGAACCAGCGAGCAAAGAGATCCTCCCCGATTTGGATTGTACCCCATCAGGGTCACCTATGTCTGCAAGGTAATGGCAAGAATCCCAGAGCTCAGTTAGGGAAAAGTATCTGCACTGAAACATATGTTTTTGCGTCTCAGACTTCTCCTTCGTTCTTAGCAGCTAAGGGTACATATTTCATCTGCCATAATAGAGCCTATACATGGTTGCCTCCTGACTTCTCAGGCACATGTTTTGTTTCGTTCCTGTTACCTCCCACCTACACGGCCGCAGCAGATTACCATAAAACAAGGATAGTTAGAGGTGTCATAAGTGAAGAAGACACTACAGGTCAAGAATTTGTAGATTTCGTAAAGGGTTTTCTGCCGTTTTGGGGCCCTATGGTTAACAGCAGGAACATAAGGCAATTGACAAGGGTGGTTGAATCCACAGTAGTTGAAACCGCCGGTGCCCTTAGTAATTTGACTGCTGAGCTCCAGTCGGATCGCCTTATGACTCTTCAGAACAGGGTCGCATTAGACGTCATACTTGCAGACCGAGGTGGGGTATGTAAAGTGATCCAATCAAGTTGCTGTGTTTTCATCCCAGATAACGCTCCGACAGTCTACCAGGCCATTTCCAAACTGCATAAGATCTCCGAATCTATTCACGTGGATAAAGGAGATTGGTCATTGATGGGGTGGTTCTGGGAGCTGATATCCGCCTGGGGATGGAAGACTCTGGTAGTCATTGGGATGATCTTAGCCATTCTTTTCCTGTCCTGTCTGTGTGTACAGTGTGCTCCTGCAATATGTGGCCTCTGTGCTACATCGTGTGTAAGAAAACCTGTATCAAGGGACGAGCTAAGTAATAGGATGATGCTACAGCAACATCTCAACAACTTTATGAATATAGACCTGGACTCAGATTAGCGTGAGTATAGGTTATTGCCTATGTAAGGGCAAAAGGAGGGTCTGTGGTGCTGAGGATTCTGGACCCGTGTTGTGGGCGTTGTCATGTCGCGGCGATTTTGGTGTCGGCGGACCGGGAATGATTGGAGTGGTGTGCACAGGCATTGTATTCATATTCGGGTAACAAAATCACCTGAATATCAGAGTTTCCGTCCTGAACCCTCGTGTTCCATTTAAACGACAGCCATTTTATGATTGCCCTCACATAGGCCAATGTCTAATGCTGAAAACGAGTCTGAAGGACACGTACATCCTTGCTGACTACTCTGTGACCTGGGCAAGCTGACTCCACTGCCTGAAGCCAAACCTGTTTGGCCAGTTTCTTTCCCAGTGGCCGAATGAGATTAGTATCAAGGCACATCACATCATAAACCTTTCATCACACACAAACCATGCCTAATCTTACACACACCTGTCCCTGTTTCTTTCTTTATGACTTGCTTTACAAGGAGGAGGTGCCCGTTTATATTGGGGGTCCGTCGATATCTGATGAAAGTACTAAGCCTTGCCGGGTAGTTGATTGAGGGCTGGACAAACTGAAATATGGGCTTGTCATCATAAACCTGCTATTTCTTTGTAGTGAAAATATGTGAATGGTCAACTGTAAAATAAGGAATGTTTGCCTAAAGCATAATATTTTGTATAAAAGAGAGGGTTAGCTTTGCAAGAGGAGCAGTCTCCTGAGAATATACACCGTGTTGTACTTCTAGGATACCTGTTACTGACTGCAGCCAATAAACAAGATCTTTGACTTCACCAAGAAGACTCTGTGTTTCTGTAGTCTGAAACAGGAAGGACTCGAAGTCTTAGGGTGTGTTCCCTGGCACCACTGGGTTCTGAAAAACCCAGTACTTCAGTACAACTCATATTTAATCGAGATTTTAAGATCATTATAATTAACGTTTAAGCTCGGTCTGTCCCTCAGGGATCTGAGTCTCAGACCTTGGTGCAGCTGTCTGATTTTCTGGATACTTTGCACCCTTTGACTAACTTAGTGATTGCAGGAGATATGAACTGTACTTTTGAACCTTCCTGCTTGAACAGTGGCCTAATAGATGAACTTTGGGGTATTCCACATTTAATGAATAAACGACAATGTACTTGCTCCTGTGTTTGCCTCTCAGTTGGCATCTTAATGTCTCAAATACGGTCTTAGGGCCTGTAATGGCCGTACTCCTTCCGATTTGAGCACTGCACCCACACTTAAACGAGGTACGTCCACTAGTGTAATTGATTACTTCTTAGTGGATGTTAGGTTATGGCCTTCTCTAAAAGATATGAAGGTGGAACCCCAATACGAGAGTGATCATAACCCTTTGCTTCTTACCCTGCATAGGGATGTATTTAGGAGATCACAGAATGTCCATCGCACTGTGGTTCCAGCGCCACTGTTGGACAATAGTTATACTTGGGTCTGGTGGCCAAAAGTGTTGTCTAATCCCTACCTGATAAGTGGGATTTATCAATTGTTTGTTGATGTAATGGCTGCTTATGAGGAGTATGTGGTCAATAACATTCCCAATCTTAGTATCCGTGAAGATTTGTTGGAGAACTTGCAGAGCTTTTTTTTACAAAAAGACCTGCATTAACCATTTTGATGGTAACTATAAAAATAATGTGTGGTTCAATAAGGAGTGTTCAAAGGCTAAGTCAGCATTACAAACAGCTATTATGACCTGTTCCCAAGGGGCGATACAATCAGCTAGACTTGTTTATAAGAAGATCACAATACAAGCAAAGAAAAACTGGGAAGATTCAATTTGGCAACATTTGCTTGAAGCAACTAAACTTAATGATAACATGACATTATGGAAGCTATTGTCCAATAGATAAAGAGGGGGCAAGAGTGGTATAAGTAATCATATCCAACCTGAGAGTTGGGTGAATTATTTTACTAAACTTTATGCTATACCGTGTAATCTTTCAACCGACGAGTCAGTTTCTCCGCTGTTGTTTAGAATGAGCTATTCCCCAGAGGAACCTGGATTGGATACCTGTACTCCTGAAGATTCAATTTTCTTTACTCTAGAGGAAACAATAGCAGCAATTAATTCACTAAAATCTGCTAAAGCGCCAGGTCCAGATAAGATTCCAGGGGATTTATTTAAATCTGAACCAATAATAAGGTCCTGGTATATAAATTTGATTTTGAATACAATCGCACCGGGGGACCCAATTCTTAGTACTTGGAAAGGGGCTGAAATAATTCCTGTTTATAAAAAGGGCGATGTGAGCTCCACAGCCAATTTCAGACCTTTTAGCCTTATTGATATTTTACAGAACATTTTTGCCAAACAGCTTTTGGAAAGGCAATTATGTTGGGTACAAGATTCTCAGGTGCTATCCCCATTACAGGCGGGTTTTCGCCCAAAAACCAGTACAATAGATCAGGTCTTTAGGCTGATGCTCTTACATTGAAGATATGTAGTCCTTGCCGAGCAAAATCTATATGTTGTTTTTGTCGACCTTCGATCTGCCTTCGATATGGTCCCTGGAGTAAAATTATGGGAAGCGTTACATAGAATGGGTACTCCCATCAATATAATCTATCTACTACAACGGCTACATGAAAATACATATGCTCAGGTGAGATGGGGTAAACAGGGAGAGTTAACAGAACATATTCCCATCCAGATGGGGGGTTCGCCAGGGATGTGTCTTGGCTCCAACCTTATTTACCTTATTTAAAAATGAGATGGTACAAATTTTGTCTTTTTGTCAGAATGATGCCCCCTCTCTGAATGCGCAGAAAATCCCTATCCTACTCTTTGCAGACGATTCTCTACTCATCTCCAAGACCCCAGTGGGTCTCCAGATTCTTGTTGATAGGTTTAAATCATACTGTGGAGATTATGGCCTAGAACTGAATGTTAGTAAAATAAAATTATTGGTGTTCAGTCCAGGATCAGATAGGAGATGCATCATCACTCTAGATGGGGCACCTTTAAATAAGGTGAGCTCAATAGATTATCTGGGAGTGAGGATATCAAATAACTTACATTGGGAGGACCAGATTAGCAAAAGTGTGGGGTTTCTCCAGCACAGGGCGGGCGCTATCCTGCGTTTTTCACAAAAGCTTTGTATCAAAAGCCGTATCTCTGGCTATTAAAATCTATCTGGCAAAGGCGCAAGGTGCGGCCACCTATGGTGCCAAGTTGTGAGGGTTCTACAACAGTAAAAGACTGATCGTGGGCGAAAATAATTTTGCCAGGGCCCTACTTGCGTCCCCTCGTAGCACACCCCTGATCCCGGTATTTCTGGATCTTGGGTTTAATCGTATTGCTGATCTGATAGCTCTAAGACCCCTACTCTTTTGGGTAAGGATTTGGACTACCCCATAGCTTGTTACATATAGGGACTCCCTTCAAGATGTACTACAAAGACCCATTGTAGTTTCTATTCCTTGGTTTAGACATGTGTCAAAATGGTTTCGTACCTTGGGCTTGGAAAGCTACTGGGAGAATCCACAGAGTTTAAGGAAAAATCATAAATTGATTTTGAAAGCAGCTTACTGGTCCTATGTAAGAAATAATCTTCTTTGTTGTACATCATATGGTCGTCTGACTAATCAATTCCTTGACTTCAAGTGGTATCCCCAGGAAGAACTTTATTTAGACCTCATACCTGACCTATTGGGGAAGAGTTTGTATGCTCGTTTTCGTTTCGGGTGTTTACCATTGCTGTCTTTAACAGGCAGCTGGGGATCATATCCAACATCTGATTTATGCCCTGCGTGTTGTGACAGTAGTAAATCTGTTAAACATTTTATGTTTTTTTGCCTGGCATATTCTCTTCCCCGGTCGAAGTGGATTCGTACAACTTGCCGAAATGTGGGTCTCTGTCAATGTTGTACTGCCCGAAGGATCTTGAAAAGTGATACTTCAACCCTTTTAATCTCTGTGGTTAGCAAGTTCCTTGTGGCTGCCTGGCATATACCAACTCGTTATTTCAAAAGATCTTAAAAAGCTTAATAAATAAGTATGTTATAGATATGAAGTGGGAGGTTTTATATTTTATTGTAATATTTAAATCTTTTTTTAATTTTGTCCATGTTTTAACCTTTCTATGAGTTTAAATAGTTTTATGATTTGCTTTGATGGTTATGTTGACTGAATAAAGCTTGTTTACTACAACTCAATGTTTTGTTTTTTCCATTGCTTAAACAATGGATGCCATTGAGATGGTAACTAACAGACACCACTGATTATGTGACAAAAACTCAAAATCTATTTTTTTGCTATAAAGGTCATATTAACAGACAATGTAGCTCAGGAAAGTAGAATGCTTTACAGCTTGGGTTGTCTTTTGATAAACATGTGATGTGAAAGACTGAGGGAATCTTTGCCATTATCACCTGCTTAGTATTAGAACGAGATTTGGCATTTTCCAACTTAGTCCCCATTGATATGTGACACATGCTTGGATGAAAGGAATGCTTGGAATAAGGACATTGAACCCAGGAAATGCACCTGGGCTCAAAGAGACTCACAATGCTCCTGTCTCATATGACAAAGCTGGCACTCTGAAAGCATTCAACACCAGGACACACCTAGGAATATTTGCAGGAACCTTAACACAGAACTTCATTGTCATTCTTCCCCTGGTCTTTTCTCATGCAGAAAACCTGTTGTTTGTTAATACTAAAGGAAGCAGCCCTTTGTTTCAGGATAGGGAACTGCAGCAATTCCGTGTAGATGTTCAGGTAGTGTGTATAAGCTGCAAACTATTTCATGGTCTAATTATATCACCCCAAGTCAGGTTATACTTTTTACAACCGGGTCCCTGTTAAATCTTGAGGTGCTGTTAAGCTTGAAGTTGTTCACAATCGTATAATGTCCCTGCATCAGTTCCCCTTCCATAAAACCAACACAAAAGGGGCATGATTCTCAATGAGTGTTCCAATAGGAGCTCCCTCCTCATCTCAATTTTGCATGTCACTGGAAAGTATCAGATATGCATAATTTTTATTGCCTCTCACAGGGAAATATATAAGAGGGAATACCAGTCAAAAGTCAATCTATGAAATGATCCCAAAGCTGTATATGTTAAAAATGGCCCTCTCTGTGGTTTCACCTCAAACAATTTGCCTTTTACCCTCCACTTTTTGTTGAATTCGTTTTTGTTGGCATTAGAACTCTGTGCACTTTACCACTGCTACTCAGTGCTAAAGTGCTTGTGTTCTCTCCCTAAAACCTTGCACAAATGTCATATATCTAATGGGCATATTTAATTTACTTGTAAGTCCCTTGTGCAGTGGTATACCATATAACCAGGGCCTGTAAATTAAATGCTTCAAGTGGGCCTGCAGCACTAATTTTTCCACCCACTCAAATAGCCCTTCCAAACATGTCCTAAGCCTGCCATTTCAGCCTGAAAGCAGTGTTCCAATGCCAAGTTGACTTGGCATTTAAACCCTCTTGCAAAGCTTAAAACTTCCCTTTTCGTTACATATAAGTCACCCCAAAGGGAGACCATAGTTAGTCCATATGGCAGGGTGTTGTGTAAATGAAAGGTTGGACATGCCCTGGAAGTGAAAAACTCCCAAGTACGATTTTCACTACTGTGATGCTTACCTCTTCCATGGAATAACATTGGAGATGTGTCATTACATTTATTAAGTTGTAATTCCTAAGTGAGAGGAGGTAAATATGTCATGCTTGGTACCTATGGAATTGTGATGATAAACCCTCTTTAATGGTAAATTGTGATGTTTCATTCCAATTTTGAAAATACCACTTTTAGGAAGTTGCCATTTTTCTGTCCTTAGCCCTTTGTGCCTGCAGCCTGTCTTGGGTCGCATGACTAGATGTAGCTGACAGAAGGACTTTGTGAATTACTCCCACAGAGTCGCACAATAGTGGGAGTAGGTGTGCCTTAATGGGCCATTAACTGGCTTGAGGGGGGCAGAGCTCAGCACAGCACCACTTGCACCTGGATAGGCTGTGCCCTGACTCCTCACAAACGACCCTGTATTGTCACTGCAGCCAGCTTGGAACAAGGCCAGGGAGTTGGAAAATTCCAAGAACTTCAAAAAACATTTCCAGAAACTTCTCCGATCCTCTAGGGGAGGGACACCAGGGACTAAAAATAAGACCTCCAGACCCTCTGTTCTGTGCGAGACAGTCACCTGAATTCCAGGCGTTCCGATGGGGTGATGACAATTCCCCAATCGCGGTGAGGACTAACGTGACTGCGATGAAGAGTACATATCCCTCTCACATTGGGGTTTTGGGAAGAGAAAAAAGAGAAAACACACGTTTCTGCTTTGTGGACTGCAGAATTGGACTGCTGAACCCAGGGCTGTGTGTCGTGTTGGGCGTCAGGACTTCTAATTTCTCAAAATACTGGGTTCTTGGTTTTTTAGGATTCTGGGCTGCAAAAGAAATACTTAATTAATACATTGAACTTGCATAAACTATTGTGTGACATATTGTCAGTTAATGTTGACACACTGTGCATAAGCTTCTATAAGGCTGAACAAGTCTCTTCCTATTTTTACAATACTTTCAGAGTCTTTGAAGCAATGTCCAAACTCAAAAACACTAAACTTGACTAAAGAGCTTCTTTGTGGTCTGGTGTAATCTCTTGCCAACAATAGTTCTGACAAACTTGCTCTATTTCCAATCTCCTATTTCTGTAACAAGGGGAGCGCTTGTTACAGGAACTACAGGCCTGATTTATGAAACGTTAGTGCCCCCTTTGCGTCATTTATTGCTGCATAATTGGCACAAACTTACAAAATATGATTATATTTTGTGAGTTTGCGCCGCTTTTGCATCAAAAAATTACACAAAGACGGTGCAAGCTTTTCATAAATCAGCCCCTACGTTCTTCCTTAATGACTGTTTAGCGGTATCTTGGATTCCCACCCAAACGATAAATCACACTAGTTCTTATTGCCATAAGTTATTTAAAAGACAGAGCTCTGTTTTGTTTCATTTAAGTGATTCATCTTTCTTTACCTTGAAATTAAGCTTCTTGCTTGAAAATTTCTGAAGAACCCAAACTAGGTTTTTTCACCTTTCTTATTTTCTCTCTTTTACAGCAAATACAGGATTGTCAGCAGAAGACGGAAGAGGAGAGCCAGGACCCTGCAGGAAGCTGACCCGAGAGCGAGGATTGCCGGAACTCTAATGGAGGCTGTCTGGAGGAAGAGAAATGCTGGAACTCGACTGGAAGCTGGTCGTAGAATGAGGAACACCCGAACTCGACTGGAAGAAGGCTCGGGAACATGGAACTTGACTTGTATTGGAACTCAACTTGAGGTCGGCTGGAGGACAATTAACTCGACTTGACTGGAAACAGGTGAGCAGAGCAAAAAGAACAACACCAAACAATGCCTCAGACTCACAAGCATCCTTAAATAATGGAATGTGCACATGTGCCTTTTGCCAGTTGATTGCCTTTTAAGGAAATTAGCAATTAACCTCCGGATTGTGACACATGTTCAATACAGATCACATTGCGAAGAGCACATGTTTTGGCAGTTATAGTTGGAGCAGGTGAAATACAATGTGCATAATCAATGAGCATTGGTTATAATAAATGAGACATTTAAGAAGCATTGGTTATTGCAAACTTGATATTCAAGGATGGAATGAATATACCCAAATAAATATGAATGTTGCAAGCATTAGCATCTTATTGTAATTGAGCTCTTGGATGTGCTAGGTACCCACAACACCCACTCTTCAGTTCAATACTGGACGTGCGGAAGGACTCTGAGAGAACTGCCTGCTACTGTGCACTCCACCAGACTACTGCAGTACCTGGAATGACTGCTTTGCTGCCTGGAACCTGCCTTGAACCCTCAGAGGCCAGCTTTGCTGTTGAGCCTGGCTTCTACACCTGCACCCAGGACTACCGGAAGTAACTCTATGAGCTAGTTTGCTGGCCTTCTGATTAGAGCCACAGGGACATACCATGCTCTTAGCATCTTGAACCTGCTCCTAGACCCAACCTGAGTGAGTCCCGAACCCCCCAAGAGGTCTCCAAACACTCTTGGACCCTTGGTTGTGGTGCCAAAGATACAAGATGTCTGTGGCTGGCCCTATTTTGAACCTCAAACTTTAAAAAGTCATAACTTCAGTTCCACTGATTGGACTTTTGTCATTTTGGTGTGAAATAATGTATTAAAATGTACTCTATTTTTTGTAAATTGGTTTGGGATGTTTCTTGTGCTCTGTTATCACTTTAGTACTGTTTGTGTGCTGCATAAACACTTCACACATTGCATCTAAGATAAGCCTGACTGCTTTTTGTGCCAGTCTGCGCAGAGATAATCACAGGTTAATTTAGTGACTTGTGGTTCACCTTGCAAGGGATTGTGGCTGTAGCTTGACCAGGGCTGATTCACCAGTCAACTAACAACTCAATTTGTCACAATGTTTTTGTTTATATATAGAATAGGATCATTAATGGATTTACCTCCCTAGTGTACCTTTAGTGAACCTTGTCCATCAGAAATGAAAACTACTAATAAATACTATGGATAAGATTACATTTTGCAAGACAGCTCTTCAGTATCATTTATAGACCATCAGGTTTTGAAAATTATTCTGCCAAAAACACAATGTGAACATTTTCTTGTGAGGGTAACTCCCTCCCTCCTAGGGAAAATTTATGCTACTTCTGGATTGTCTATCATAAAAAGGCCAAAGGAAAAATTTAAATATTTTGAAAAAAGACCTCCAGATGACTTGAGTGCCAATAGGATTTCATTTTTCCTCTTTCTTAATTAGGTCTGAATTATGCTCTAGAATGGGGTTATGTTATGTTATTGATTGTGTTATGCAATACTAAGAAAGCAAAGACAATAATTTACAAAGATTTATTGTGATTTGGAATATAAAATAAATCAGCTAATCAGACAAATTACAAGATGTAATGCCAAAAATATGAACATCTGTCTTACTTGTTACATCAGCCACATGTTCTACAGAGGAGATTAGACAGATTTTGGGGCTATCAACACATTATAGAAGAAGAACATCAAAAATGAAAAGTCTGCAGTCTTATTTAATAATGAATTTAGAGGGAGAAGTATTCAGCATTTTAACAACTGCAAACACTTCAATTTGGAGTTGGGACTGTTAAAATGCTTTTGTTTTAAATAAATATACTATGCGATAAAAAAACTATGAACTGTTGATGTCCACACTTTTCCATACACATTGTTCGACTATTACCTCTTTTCACCATTTTTATCTCTTGTTTGATGATCACTTTGTGGTACCTATATGAGTTTTACAGCACTGTGTGTTCCCTGTGCACATTGAGCACTTACTTTTCAATTTATATCAACACTGCTATTGATTGTTCAGAATGATATGAGAACATTTTTTATCATTTATTTCTCAATTCAATTCACCATATCTCTCCTAATTGACGTATTTCATAGAACAATTAATTTGTTGCACAACACATTTTTTAAGTATTGTATTATTAATGTAATGTTTTGATTTCAAGTGATGCCGCCTCATCTAATTATGGTGCTCCTGGCACATAGAAAGTGTGCAGATGCCACTGCATCTGCCTGCTATTGGCACTCCACACAAAGACACACCTAGGAACATTTGTAGGAACTCGGGGCTTAGTTTTCATTGCTCTCTTTGTTGTTCCTCATGCAGGAAATGTGGTTGTCAGAACCCCTTCCAGAGGGTCGAGGGGCACCCAGGGGCTACTGCGCCCAACCATGGTGGTTGAGGTCTTTCACACCTGATGTCTAGGGGCCTGACCTATTATGGATCTCAAGTAACTAGCCATACCCCTTCTGCACTTGAATCCCAGTGTTAGCTGTGCTCAAGCAGTCAAGGCTCCCTTGAGAGAAGTGTAGATACCGGTTAGTGAACACGATTCATAACTCAAAAGGCACGCAGTACAAACAATAAATCAACGTGAGCCAAATATTTACTTTTTTATCAACAAAATAAGTATTTTATTTCTAACTCTACACATGCAAAGATATACAATATTCAGAAGCAACAACACAATAGGGACTCAAATAGTTGTCAGACCAATCCCTGTTTTACCTTCCTTTGTGTTATGTGTTTGGAGGTATTCCACATTCACTGTTGGGCACATCCAGGGAGTGCACAATATTAGCTGTGAAGCATGAGTTCCCCTTTAACTCGTCAGGATTTTAGTCAAAAGTGTCTATAGTGCTGCAGCACAGTTAGCAGCGAGTCCCAAGGGCCCAAGTGTCCAAGTTGTCATCTTACCTACTCTCACAGCAGAGTGGAATTGCAAAACTTGAAGGGGCTCCCCAGCAAAGAACATGGAGGGACCCCCCTCTGAACTTACTCAGGAGCTCTCTGGCTTGGGTACTGTGAAGAGGGGCCCCCTGGAGCTCGGGGGTTCCCCGCATCACAGGGGTTGTGGGGGCCTATGTTACATTTGTATCACAACACAGAGGTGTTCAGCGAAGCAGGGGGTGCTCTCAGAGTGAGCACCAATGAGGATGTTTGGGCAAAATATCAGAAAAAAAATCACGTTACAGACATATTGTGTCAAGAATATTGGGACTTCAAATATATCATTTTTTAGTGTTGTTTTTAATACTGTTGTAAAAAATATTGGTGTAGTAAATATTGTTGCATATAGTATCATTTTTAATGCTTAGTAGTATATAATGTATTTTTTGATTGTATGTGTTTATAATATTTTATTTTGTTTTCATTTTGGATACATTTTCAAGTAAATTGTTTAAATATGTATTGTATATTGTATGAATGTGTTTTATTAATTTTTGATTTTCTTTTAATTGGCAGGGTGTTAGGTTATTAGGGGATAAAGGTGGGGAGATAAATACTGTGTAGTGTAATTTGTAATTGTTAAGGAATAATTTTAAAGCTAAGCAAATTAATTTAATGTTACAGTGTTTTTAAAACATTCTTTTTTTAGTTTTTATTTTTGTTTATAAAGTAGTATATTTGGCTTTATTTTGATGTTTAAATAAAAAAATTACATTATATTACATTGCATTTTACAAATTACATTTTCTAATGACGTTGTTATCCTTGTATAAAAAAATAAAAAATAAAAACAACATTTCAGAAAATAGAAAAAAAACATAGTTAAAAAATTAAAAATTAAAAATGTGAGACTTTTAAAAAAAATACATTTGAAAATGATACTTGAATCAAAATGTATTTATATTTTTCAAAGTTTATGAATAGCAGAAAATATTTTTTGTTTTATTAAAATACATTTTTTATATAAAGGTTAGCAATTTAAAATGGTGTTTTAATATAACATGTTTACCAACTCTGTTGTTCACTAAAGTCAGAGAATGAGTAGAAATAATTGTGTATTTTACATTTAAAATAAATAATATTCTAAATAAAAAGTTTTCTTTTGAACTGGATTTATATGATGTGAGGTTTTTAGTATTCAGCACTTTCTTGAGTTAGTTGATATTGGGGTGCGAACAGTGAATATCACCCTTTTAGTGTCCAACACCTTTTCCAAGGTGATTAGGATTGGAGTGCGAAAAGTAAATGTCGCACCTTTAGTGTCCAACACCTTCGGCAAAAATAGTTTAGGTGTGCGTGGGAATGTTTTAAGTTCCCATTTTAGTGTCCATCACCTTCGCCAAGTTGGTTTAGATTGGAGTAGGAATAATAAATGTGGACCCTTTAGTGTCCATCACCTTCCCCAAGTTGATTTAGACTGGAGTGGGAGTAGTAAATGTTGCCCCTTTAGTGTCCAACACCTTCCCCAAGTTGGTTCAAATTGGAGTCAGAGCAGAAAATGTTATACCTGGAGTGTCCAACACTTTCCCCAAGTTGGTTCAGGTTGGAGCAGGAATAATAATTGGCACCGGCTTAGTGTCCAACATCTTCCCCAAGTTTGTTTTCATTGGAGTAGGAATAGTAAATGTCACCCCATAGTGTCCAACACCTTCCCCAAGTTAGTTTACATTGGAGTATCAGTAGTAAATGTCACACCTTTAGTGTCCAACACTTTCAGCAAGTTGGTTTACAATGGAGTGTGAATAGTAAATGTCACCCATTTAGTGTTCATCACCTTCACCAAGGATCGTTTATATTGGATTGCGAATAGTAAATGTCACCCCTTTAGTGCCCAACAACTTCCCCAAGCCGTTCTCCAAGTTTGCTTAGATTTGAGTGGAAATAGTAAATGTCACACTTGTAGTGTCTCTCCCCTTCTCCAAGTTCATCTAGATTTGACTGGAAATAGTAAATGTCACGCCTCTAGTGCCCAACACCTTCCCCACGTTGGTTTAGGTTGAAGTGGGAGTAGTACATTTTACTCCTTTAGTGTTCAAGCCCTACCACAAGTTGGTTTACATTGGAATGCGAATATTAAATTCCAACCCTTTGTGTCCAACACCCTTCCCAAGTTGGTTTACATTGGAATGGGAATAGTAAATCGTACCACTTTTGTGTTTAACACCTTCCATAAGATGGAGTAGATTGGAATAGAAATAGTAAATGTCACCCTTTAGTGCCCAAAACCTTCACCAAGTCGGATTAGATTGGAGTAGAAAATGTAAATGCCACCTATGTAGTGTCCAACACCTTTCCCAAGTTGTTTTACATTGTAGTGGGCATAGTAAATCTCACCCCTTTTGTGTTCAACACCTTCCCCAAGTTGGTTTAGATTGGAGTTAAAATAGTAAATCTCACCCCTTTAGTGTTCAACACCTTCCCCGAGTCCCTGTAGATTGGAGTTGAAATAGTAAACACCACCTCTTTAATGTACAACACCTTCCCCAAGTCAGATTAACTTGGAGTGGGAATAGTAAATGTCAGCCCTTGAGTGTCCAACATCTTCCCCAAGTTGATTTAGATTGTATTTGCACTATAAGTGTCACCCTTTTAGTTTCCAATATTTTACCCAAATTTAGTATAATAAAAAGATGTCACACATTTAAAAAACATTTTTTGACAATTGTAATTTACTGAACAGTTTTACATTTTGACAAATATATTGTTAAGTAAAAATAAAAGCAATAATGAAGTGAAGTCAATCTTTTTTTATTGTTTAGTTCTAAAAAAGGAGTAAATCCGATTTTTTACATATTTGTATGAGGTACGTTTCCAAAAAGTTATTTTCTGTGGTTTTAATTTGTAACCATTTTTAGCTTTTTTAATAAATCTTTTAACATTATTTCAATGTATTCTTTATTAGTATACATTAAATATGTGTCTATAATTTATACTATTATGTAATTTATTCTTTAACTATTTTTGAAAAATGTTAACCAAATTGTATGACATGCTTAACATTTTTAATATTTTTCACAGTTATTTCCATTTATTAAAATTGTTTGCTATATTTTCCATTGATTTCTGTAGGGTGATGGTTTTTTTTGTTGTTTCATTTTTCAGTCGTTTTTTGTACTACTTCCTTCTATTTTATAGACTGGTGGTGCTATTTTGGGACTATTTTCCAAGAACCAAGTCGTGATTAGGTGCTGCTTTTCATTGGAACTAGTATGTCCTTTTTAAGAACCTTTTAATGGCTTTGATGATAGGGAGGGTTTAGGATGCACTTTTAAAATGTGGGTATAGTGTTGTTTAAGTGTTTTTAGTATATTAAGAAGTCTTTTCCACAGGGCCTCATTATGAGTTTGGCGGTTGGGTGACCAGACTACCATATTGGTGATCCTGAAAAGACCACCATGTTGGCGGTCTTCCAGACTGTTGTATTATGAGCTATACAGGCAGGACCGTTGACCACCAAGCAAAAAAGGCAGACCGGCGGTGGCACAGAGGGCTGGAAATAGGCGGTACAACCTCCGACACCAACAGCACAACGACCAACCACTGACCGTATTACAAGTCCAAAGTTGCAATGACGGGTACCCAGGGTGGTCAGCCAATGGCAGTCCGAGCCACAGCGGTCCACGGTCACCAAAGTAATACACAACTGCACATTGGATGGATTTGAAAACAACAGAGCTGACACTCATTGCCACACTGGACACACCTGCAAAGGACACTATAAAACACACCCCTTCACCCACCGCAATCTTTTACATCTCAAACTCAACACACAGCAAAACAGAGAGCATAACATTTAAAAATAAATAGAATAGGCACCCCTTCAATTTTTTTCTACATCACATACCACACCCTGCACACACACTTTTTTTCATGCATGACCTTTTGCACTTCCCCTCTTTAGTAACTCGCTGTGACCTGTAAATATTTTTTTCCCACTATGTCACCTGTGAAAAATCCAAGTTTCACTGATGATGAGTTAAGAGTCATGGTGGATGAAATCATAAGTGTGGAGCCACAATTGTTTTGAGCCCAAGCCCAGCACACTACTCTTAGGTAGGAAAATAGAAATGTGACAAAGGATAGTCAACAGAGTGAATGCTGAAGGCACCGCCCTGAGCATAAGGGAGGACATCAGCAAGAGGTGGAACGACCTCTAGGGGAAGGTCCATTCCATGCTCTCCAGGTACCAGCTGCAGGCAAAGAAGACTTGAGGTGGCCCTCCACTTCTCCCTTACAACTCACTTCCTGGGAGGAGAAGGTCTTGCCCATCCTGCATCCTGAGGGCTTGACAGGAATACCTGAGGGAGTGGAGTCTTGTTAGTCATTACACTAAAATGTCACCTAATGCCATGTCATGCATGCTCACTGCTATCCTTTTGTCACCTTTACTGTTACCCCACTGACTAGCCCATTGTCCACCTGTGCAAAGACCCCTGCCTGGGATCTCACAATTGATGTGGACTCATCTAGGGAAACAACCTCTGTGTGTAGTGTGTGTAGTACCGGGACTGACAGGACTACAACTTCCATCACACACTGTTATAATGACTCCTAACACCATCACAGTGTTCTCTACTCCAAATACTCCTGTTTGTGAGCTCACAATTGAAGTATACACACCTGGGACAGTAACTATATCTACAAACACCAGCACAGTTGTCACTTGTCCAAAGACCACTGAATGTCAATTCCCAAATGAGGTTCACTCACCTGGGGGGATAACATCTGTCAAATAATGGGGAGTGGTGAGAGTGACAGGATTGTAACTCCCAGGAGGCACTGTTCCTCCAACTCCAAACACAAGCCCAGGGTTTCCTTCTCCAAATAATACTGTTTGTTATCTCACAATTGAAGTGTACTCACCTGGGGGGATGACATTTAACTAGCGTATTAAGTAGAGGGAGTGATATGATTCCAAGGTCAGGAGGCTCTGTCTCTCCAACTCCAAGCACAAGCCCAGTGTCCACCTGTCCAAAAAACCCTGCCTGGAATCTCATAATTGAAGCAGACTCACCTGGGGGAACAACATCTGTGTATAGTGTGTGTAGTACAGGGAGTGAGAGGACCACAGCTCCCAGCTGGCACTATTATAATGACTCCTAACACGAGCACAGTGTCCCTTGCCATAAATATTGCTGTTTGTGAACTCACAATTGAACTGTACACACATGGTAGGGTAGCATTTGTATAGTGTGCATAGTACAGTGGCTGACATGACTGTAACTCACAGCAGCCATTGTTCTACAACTCCAAACACCAGACCAGTGTGTCCTTTCCCAAAGACCCATGTTTGTTAACTCCCTATTGAAGTATACTCATCTGGGAATATAACATTTGTATAGTGTGTGTAGAACAGGGACTGACATGACTGCTAAGATCAAGAGGCACTGTGGGGGTCATTCCAACCTCGGCGGTAAAAGGCGCTTACCGCTGGTCAGAAGACCGCCATAACACCGCTGCGGTCGCTGTAAACCGCCATGGTCATTCTGACCCGCAAGAGGAAAACCGCCAAAAACCCGACATCCACAAAAGTCCGCCACACCAACGGCCAGCGAAAAACTGGCGATGACCAAACCTCCACCGTCACGCCAACAGAAATACGCCCATGCCATTCCGACCCACGAATCCACGCGGCGGTATTTCAACCGCGGTATTCTATTGGCGGTACACACCGCCGCGGTCAAAATACACACACAGCTCCAAAACACAGCCACATTGGACAATTTGAAATACACACACCTGATACACATACCAACAACACTCCCACACACCCAATAAAATATAAAACACACACCCACATCACCCACAAACCCCTACAACCACAAATCAGAGACGAAGGCCAGAGAGAGACAGCACAGAATAGAGAACACCATCACACAGAGGCACACTACACCATCACCCATACAACATCCACGCACAAAACACCACATACCACTACACTCACCACACTCATCACCGCAAACACCACCCCACACCTCATCCACACCACCCCATGGCACCCCAAAGACACCCCAGGGTTTCAGACGCTGAACTCAGGGTTATGGTGGAGGAAATAATTCGGGTAGAGCCCCAGCTCTTCGGGACACAGGTGCAGCACACATCCATTGCCAGGAAGATGGAGCTATGGCAAAGAATAATGGACAGGGTCAACGCTGTGGGACAGCATCCACGAAATCGGGACGACATCAGGAAGCGGTGGAACGACCTATGGGGGAAGGTGCGTTCCATGGTATCGAGGCACAACATCGCAGTGCAGAAGACTGGCGGCGGACCCCCACCTCAACCCCCAGAATTTACAACATGGGAGGAACAGGTCTTGGCGATCCTGCATCCTGAGGGCCTCGCAGGAGTAGGCGGAGGAATGGACTCTGGTAAGTCTAATCTCAACCACTTCATCCCCCCCACCCACCAGCATGCCAACTCATACCCCCACCCTCCCCACCCACCCCATCACACATCCTCCTTGCTAATGTCTCACCATCACAACCCACCCATCCCAACACCAAGCCCTGCATGCCACCACAAAGCATGGATACCCATCACCTAAGCATGCCCACTGCACATACCCATCCCCCCCACAAACCACCGTCACAACAGCCCCCACAAGGGAATGCCAGCACTGGGGTACACGGTCACCCACCCATTCCACGCTATGGCACACACAGAAGCAATAACCATACCCTTATACCCCTGCAGGACCCGAACGCCACGAAACCGCCCAGGAGGGTCCAGAAATGTCCATCCCACCCCCAGAAGAGGCCCCCAGTGATGACAGCAGCTCTGTCTCCCTGGACCCAGATGACCAGCCCGGCCCATCGGGGACCTCGGGACAGTCGGTTCCCCTCAGACAGCCACAGGCCACAGCAGACCAACCCCCCTCTGGGAACATCAGCACAGCAACCACCCAGCGGGCCCATGCCTCTGTCCCCAGGACACATCAATCAGCGGTGTGTCCACCACCACAGGGCACCCAGGTTAACCCACCACCCCAACAACAACAGGGACCTGGGGGCAGTGGTAGTGGGCACACGATCCAGGGGACAGAGGCTCAGGGAAACAGGGGAACTGGGAGGGCTGCTGTGCGACGGGGGGGACAGGCCCAGGGAACCCACTCTCCACGAGGCCCTATCCTCCATCATGGGAGCATACCAACACTCCCAGGAGACGATGGCGATGGTCCTGGCCAGGCTCCAGGAGATCCAGGTACTGCAGCAGGGACAGTTTATGGGGTTCAGGGAAGAACTCAGAAACATCAGTTCCGCAATGGGCACGATCGTTGTGGCTCTCAACCAGATTGTCACCACATTGCGGGACCATGTGGCATCACAAAGGGCCCCTGTCACTAGCATGGACCAGGAACTGCCTACCACCTCCTCCGGCGCTAGTGGTCAGGAGGCCCCGACACAAGAACAACAGGCCACCAGAACCCCACCCCCTGCAGAAGGAGAACCACCCCGCAAGCAGGGCCTGAGATCTAGGAAGAAGACAGAGTAGGATGCCAAGACCCCCGCCAGCAAAGGATACCCCCTGATTGTCATCCCACTGTCCCACATTGTCACCCTGTCCAATCTTAAACTGCCCCTGCTCCACCTTCCACAGGCATATGGACAATGCACCTGTGAGACTGAATATCTGGACTCTGCCATGGACATTTCTCCACCATCACCCATCACTGATTTACAACCTTTCCCCCAAATTTAGCACTCCAATAAACACAGTTTGAAGTAAATCTATAAGAAAAATACCAATTCAAAAAGTAGAACACCTGTTTATTTGTTCAAGTCCTGAATAATGAAAGACCCCAGCCGCTCCTGCTCAGCTCCTTCTTTAACTGCCTCCAATCCCCACATTCCAGGCAGTACCATTCTAAGAGCAGGGAGAGCAGGAAGATACCATTTCACATAACATAAATAAACGAAGCGTAAAGGGGCAAGATATAATTACCTGAACCTTGAATTACAATTTGCATACATAAATGTTTCCCCAACAAACAGAATACCACACCATCTTTCCCCTTCAAACAAATAACTATAAACATATATACATAATATTATTTTGACATTCCTATTGAGATTCCTAAATAACTATTAATATATACACATTATTTTATTTTGACAATTCTACTGAGATTCCATACACGTCCATCATCCAATTTAACCGCTCCTTTATAGACTTTAATAATTTTAAAGACTCTACTAAAGTGAGACTGCCCTCCACCAGTTCTCCCTGGTAATTTGACTTTAACTAACTCCCCTACCCCAAAATGCATCTCCTTTACAGATTTTCTCGCATCATACACAAGTTTTCTTTTCTCCTGACAGGACAAATGCTTACTCCTTGCTGAAACTCTCCTGCCCTCATAATTGAGATGTTCCTTGGTATAATTTTTAACCCACGGTGGATTTATCACAGTGTGAGGTATACGTTTCCTGAACATGATGAACGGAGATTGACCAGTGCTAGTGTGAGGGGTGAACCTATATTCCTCAACCTTCTTCTTCACCATATACTCCCAATCACAATTTAAATGATTAGCTAACTGGATAGTCTCTTTTAATGTTCTGTTGAAGCGTTCTACCATGCCATTGGTTTCTGGATGATATAATGCACTCTTTTTGTGTAAAATCCCTCTTTTCCTCAAGAACTCACACATAAGTTTGGATGTGAATTGAACTCCATTATCGGTCAAAATAGACTTAGGATTACCCTCTCTACTAAATACTTCAGTGAGGAATTCTAAAACAGTCAAAGAAGACACCTCAGAGACTATCCTGACTTCCGGCCATCTAGATAACTCATCCATGAGGACCACCACATACTTCGAATGAGATTTATAATTCAAAGGCCCCAAAATGTCAATAGATACAGAATCCCACACCTCACTGGGAATTTTTTTGAGTATCATGGGTTGAGTTCTGACTTTCAACGATTTATCTGCAACATTACACTCCACACAATCACGCACCCTTCTCTCGATAGATAAATCCATCCCTGGCCACCAATACACTCCCCTAAGTCTTTCTTTAGTTTTGCAGATCCCATGATGACCACTGTGAGCAAGATCCATAATACGTTCAAGCAAATTGCACGGCGGGATCAACCTTTCCCCTCTTAACACAATTCCATTTTGAATGGACAATTCATGCCAAATCTTACCAAAACCATCACCTATACTCTCACTTTTATCTAAAACCTTACCAACAGAAAGTAAATCTCTCACACGGGAAAGTTCAACATCATCATCCACTCCTTGTTTCCATTCTTCCTCAGTAACACATCCATCCGTTACAGCACATACTTTCACCTCCTCATCGACCCACCAGGAACTTTCAGGGTCATCTTCTCCCACTCCTTTATTTCTGAGTCTGGATAAACAGTCTGCAGCTTTATTCTCACAACCTGGCACATACTTTACATCGAAAAAATAATCCTGTAGGCCCACAATCCATTTACAAATACGACCTGAAACATTATCCAAACCCTTCTTCTCAAAAATCTCACGTAGTGGTTTGTGATCAGTGCACACCACAAATTTAGTTCCCCACAGAAATTTTTGAATTTCTTTATAGCCCAAAAAATTGCCAAAGCCTCTTTTTCAATGGTAGAATATTTATACTCCGCTCCACGTAAACTCCTTGACGCAAAAGCAATGGTTTTGTTCTCATCACCACTAAGTTGTTTCAAAACACAACCTAACCCTTTCTCAGATGCATCCGTAGTGATAGAGCACGGAAGGCCAGGTTGGAAACTGTTTAAGGATTGCGCCGATGACAAGCTCTCTTTCAAGTCATCAAATTCCCTTTGACATCCTGAGTCCCACATGAATACAGATCGACTTTTAAGTAAGTTTCTGATAGCACAAGTTCTTTTAGCTAGATCAGGAATGAACCTAGAATAATATTCCACCATTCCCAAGAACGTCTGCACATCAGACTTACTTTCAGGTACAGTAAGCTTGATAATAGATTTCACTAGATCATCTTTCGGCTTTACACCTTCTGCAGTAATCATGTGTCCAAGGTAAGAGATTTCATTTTTAAAAAACTTACACTTATCCCCTTTAAGAGTTATACCTTTGTTCCGGAAAATGTTGAGCACACTCCTCACAGATGTTCTGTGTTGTTCAAGAGTACTGGAGAATATGAGAACATCATCTTGAAAAAATTTCACAAAAGGCAAGTCACCAAGAAGCTCATTCATGAGTCTTTGGAAGACCGAAGCAGCAGAACATAGACCAAACGGCATCCGGTTGAATTTATAAACACCAAATGGAGTGATAAAGGAAGTCAACACTTTAGATTCTTCACAAAGCTGAACCTGGTGATAAGCCGAGCTGAGATCCAAAGTAGTGAAAAATCTAGCATTACCTAACGAACTTATCATTTCAGTTATGTTGGGTAAGGGAAACCTGTCTTCAACTACTGCCTTATTTAAATTGCGCAAGTCCACACACAATCTTATGTCTCCATTGGCCTTAGAGGCAACCACAATGGGTGCAATCCATTCCGCAGCCTCAACTTTTTCAATGATACTTTCTGATTCTAATCTCTGAAGTTCCTTTCTCACATTGTCCCTTACACTAAAGGGTATACTTCTAACTTTGCACATTACAGGTATTGCTCCTTTCTTAAGTACAATGCGATGCTTGTAGCCCTTAACACACCCAATTTTGTTGGAAAATACCTCAGGAAATTCATTCTTGAGATCTTCACCCTCCATACATACCTTCTGCACATGAACTTGAGGGTTAGCATTAGGATTCAATATAATATTAAGTAATTTTTGATGAGGCCATCCCAAAATCGTGTCACCCACAACAGGAATATAGATTTTTCCTTCAATTACGTTTCCCTTGAACGTGATCTTAGCCTCAAAGTACCCTCTTAACTCAATAGGTTTCCCACCATAACTAAACGGCATAACATCCGGAGGGAGAAGAGTCACATTGTTGACAAAGTATTTCAAATAATCTGACTCCGAAATCAGGGTTAACTTTGCACCTGAATCCATCATCATGGAAACCTTGATCCCATTTACATCAACCTCATCAATGGGATAATCACAATTTACCCTGGCAATACAATTTACATCATTAACAACCTGTAACACAAACGACTTCTCTTCCTCTTCATCACTGCAAACATACTCTCAATTTCATTCACTTTCACCATTTTCTTCTCACTTGACTTGCAACATCTAGCAAAATGCCCTCTTTTACCACATTTTTTACATAACATGTTAATTGCTGGACAATCCTTGCTATTGGCTAAGTGTGATGAAGAATTACACCTATAGCATAACAGTTTAGATTTGAGTGATCCAGTCGGTTTCTTTGTTGCCACCTTGGTTTCAACTAACTGGATATCCCTCAAGGCATTTTTAGATTTTCTTAAGTTTTCCATACAAAGTTCAGAATGTTCAATTTGTTTTGCCACCATTATAACTTCATCCAAATTTGCATCACCTTTGGACCACAAGGCTTCTCTAATCTTGTCGCTCTTACATTCCAGCATAAATTGGTCCCTAATGCGCTCCTCCAAAGTGTCACCAAATTTACACTGGGCAGCCAATTTACGCAAAGCAGTCACAAAATCCTCCACTGTCTCAGTTTCACTTTACTTACATTTACCAAAGTAGTACCTTTGTAAAATAGTGGACACTTTAGGGAGATAATGTCTATCCAACCTGAGCAAAGTTCATTCAAACTCATTCAAATTTGTGTCTCCTTCCGCTCCATCTGGTGAATAAATTACCGGTAAATTCTCCAAAATCTCCTGACCTTCTGCACCCAGACAATGTTGGAGAATAGAAGTTTGCTGCCACAAACTCGAATGTATGTAAGAAAAACCTTTTTCCATTTACTCCATGGTATAGGTGGATCACCAGGTAAAGAAAAGAAAAAGGGGGGCGGTGTTATATTCTGCATTCTCTCAGATATACTCTTACTTAAATGCAACCCTTTGAAATGTAAAACTGCCTTAAATGTTAATAATCATGTGTAACAAAGCAGAGCAATACCCAACTTTTCTTAAACACAATGAAGCAAGGTAATTATCAAGTTCAGCTGAACACTTCAAGACTCATGTTGGCAGGCATCCAAAGTAAATACCAAGCTCCGACAATCTTCTTAAAGGCACAGCAGCTCTAATAATTGTGAAATGTAAACATTGGCTGGGAGCCAAAACAACATCACACTGGTTAAATCCTTTCTTCGGTAGTTTCAGCTGAACACTCTTTTGTTGGTAGGCAGCCAAAATCAATACCGAGCTCCGATGAGCTAATTCTGTTTGAAGCAGAGATAGCACAATGCTTCAAAGTAAATATTGGCAGGTGGCCAAGATGAAATGAAACTCATCCGAATTCCTTCTCCTCCTCTGTCAATTAATAGGCGAAGGGCAGATGGCCTAAAGTAAACACAGATCCTTCAGTTCTAGGCCTTACGAGAGGAAATCCCTTCAGCTTCAGCCGTTGCCTAGGAAACCAGCAATGTCGAACAGCATGAATAGCTCTGGTTTAAAAGCTCAGATGAGAGCAGGTCCTGGGGTCAATATATCACTCGTCGCCAAAATGAAGTAAATCCATAAGAAAAATACCAATTCAAAAAGTAGAACACCTGTTTATTTGTTCAAGTCCTGAATAATGAAAGACCCCAGCCGCTCCTGCTCAGCTCCTTCTTTAACTGCCTCCAATCCCCACATTCCAGGCAGTACCTTTCTAAGAGCAGGGAGAGCAGGAAGATACCATTTCACATAACATAAATAAACGAAGCGTAAAGGGGCAAGATATAATTACCTGAACCTTGAATTACAATTTGCATACATAAATGTTTCCCCAACAAACAGAATACCACACCATTATTGCACAAAAATAATCTGGAGTCTGCCTGTATTTTTGAACAAATGTATTAAACATAACCGTGCCAAAAAGTCCAGTTACATTGTGATGACAACATACCACTGTCACACAGCTGTAGTCCATGGGGAAACAAAGTAGAGGTCACGCTGTGGGGCCCACATCTCTGAAATTGGAAGGGAAAGTCACAACTCAGTTAACATACACTGGGGGGAATCTCAGACAGTAGAGAGGCAGGAGACTGTAAGTAAATGTAAAATGCCGGTGTTGATTCTTACCTGTGTGTTATTGAAAATACTGCTGTATTACTGTGTCCCTGTTGTCTGTGTCGTCCTCTTCGTCTTCCTCCTCTTCACTCTCCGTAGGCTCCACAGCTGCCACAACACCACCATCTGGACCATCCTCCTGCAGAAAAGGCACCTGGCATCGCAAAGCCAGGTTGTGAAGCATACAGCAGGCCACGATGATATGACACACCTTCTTTGGTGAGTACATTAGGGATCCACCTGTCATTTGGAGGTACCTTAACCTGGCCTTCAGGAGGCCAAAGGTCCGCTCGATCACCTTCCTAGTGCGCCCATGGGCCTCATTGTACCGTTCCTCTGCCCTTGTCCTGGGATTCCTCACTGGGGTCAGTAGCCACGACAGGTTGGGGTAACCAGAGTCACCAATTAGCCACACACGGTGTCTCTGAAGTTGTTCCATCACATAAGGGATGCTGCTATTTCGCATGATGTACGCGTCATGCACTGACCCAGGGAACTTGGCATTTACATGGGAGATGTACTGGTCAGCCAAACAGACCACCTGGACATTCATGGAATGATAACTTTTTCTGTTCCTGTACACCTGTTCACTCGTGCTGGGGGGGACCAAAGCAACATGTGTCCCATCAATGGCACCAATGATGTTGGGAATATGGCCAAGGGCATAGAAATCACCCTTCACTGTAGGCAAATCCACCACCTCAGGGAAAACGATGTAGCTCTGCATGTATTTCATCAAGGCAGACAACACTCTGGACAACACCTTGGAAAACATAGGCTGAGACATCCCAGATGAAATGGCCACTGTTGTTTGAAATGACCCACTTGCCAAAAAATGGAGTACTGACAGAACCTGCACTAGAGGGGGGATCCCTGTGGGTTGGCGGATGGGTGACATCAGGTCTGGCTCCAGCTGGGCACACAGTTCCCGTATAGTGGCTCGGTCAAGCCTGTATGTCAGTATGACATGTCTTTCTTCCATTGTCGACAGGTCCACCAGTGGTCTGTACACAGGAAGATTCCTCCATCTCCTCGCAAGTCCCAGCGGACGGTGCCTAGTAAGGACAACATGGAGCACAGAGTCAATCAACCCACAGGTACGTTCCCACAGCTTGCACAGTACACGATTCTCAATGCATTGAATGGCTTGTATGAGTGTTGATGCAAGGCCTAGGTATGTGTGACGCAGTAGAAATTAAGATATGGGGGCCCTTGAAATGGCGGCTGCCTGACCTGTGAAGTGCGACAGTGGGATGTGAGGTCAATGCGCTGGCGTGGCACACCGTGGCGGTAGGCGGTCGTAGACCGTGGCGCAAAGCCGCATTGGTTAACATTGAACCCTATGGGTTTCAGGAGCCAATGACGATGTGCGCCGGCGGTCGCGGTACGCACTACCGCGGTATGCACCGCCGCGGGCGTGACCGCCATTTTCTATCTGCTTATTCACTCGATACCTGATCATCCACAGGAGAGGACCTATACTGCAAGTGCTGCTGTGACCTCGGTCTGGAAGAGACAATGGCTGCTGCGACTGGGGAAAGGGCCCCTGCCTTCACTTCTGAAGAATTGGAGAAACTCGTGGATGGGGTCCTCCCCCAGTATGCGCTACTCTACGGTCATCCAGACCAATATGTAAGTACACTGGGACCATGCTTTGTGGCCAATGCCTGGGTTGAGTGGGGTGAATGAAAGATGGTGGGGAGGGGAGCGTATGAGGCATGCATCAAACTACAGATGAGAGCATGTGCCCATATGGCAAGGGTGGGGATGGGGGGCCACTCTCATCGAGCATGCAGAAGGTGATGTTTTTTTTTTCTCTCCCCCTGCACATGTCACATAGGTCAGCGCCCATCAGAAAATCGACATTTGGCGTGCCATCGCCAAGGACGTCTGGACCCTGGGGGTCCACAACAGACGGGGCACCCACTGCCGGAAGAGGTGGGAGGACATCCGCCGCGGGAGCAGGAAGACCGCGGAGGCTCTGCTGGGGATGGCCTCCCAACGTAGGAGGGGTGCCAGTCGTCAATTGACCCCCTGATGTCCCGGATCCTGGCGGTGGCCTACCCCGATTTGGATGGGCGCGTAAGGACATCACAGCAGACACCAGGGGGTGAGTACAAGCACATTCTGCTGATTTTGCGCACATTGGAGGTGTCTGGGTGGGGGAGGAGGGCTGTGGGTATCCCTAGGCCAGTGCGTTTTCTGTAGGCGAGGCCCCTCTGTTAGGCATGGCCCTGTACCCCCGCCCCCCACCTCTGTAGGTTGCCTAATACAGCTATTCATGGCCCTGTGTCACCTATGTGTGGAGTTGTCGTCCATAGGCTTGTAGGCCATGTCCCACGGATTGAGTAGTGTACCCCAAGTGCGCGGCGTAGTGCAGGGGGCTTCTGTGTCTGTCCTCTCCGCCAACGGTGTCGACAATGCATGCACTCAACATGTCTTTGTTTCTCCACCCCCCCCCTTTTTTTGTGGTCTTCCTGTTCATGTGTGCATTAGCATCATCAGGCGGAGGAGAAGTGGCATCGGAGCACGAGGGAGCTGCATCTCACATGGCCATGGAGGGCCAAGCAACTGACTCTGATTTCACCAGTGAGACGGAGGGCGAGGTGAGCTCCACAGCGGGGACACATGGTGACATCAGCGACACAGACACGTCCTCGGAAGGGAGCTCCCTTGTGGTGGCGGCAACATCTGTGCCCCCCGCAACAACAGGTACAGCCGCCACCCAGCGCACCAGCTCCGTCCTCCCAGCAGCCCCTCAGCCTTCGCCCTGTGCCCGCTCTCCCAGGAAGGTGGGCATCTCCTTCGCCCCAGGCACCTCAGGCCCAGCCCCAGTTACCCCTGCTGCCCTCAGTGAGGAGGTCATTGACCTCCTGAGGACGCTCATTGTTGGGCAGCCTACCCTTTTGAATGCCATCCAGGGTGTAGAAAGGGAGGTGCACTGGAGTAATGCATACCTGGAGGGTATTCACACAAGCAACATCCACATGCAGACATGCCAACAGCCACTGCCTCCTCTGTGTCCCCCTCCTCCTCATCTCCCTCCTCCCTCCCTGTGACGTCTCCACTCACACTTGCATGCACAACATCTTCAGCCACTACGTCCATCACCAGCACACCCACAAGAACACTCCGCACACGTGTGGTCACCACCCCCACTACCATTTACATGTCCCCTGTGTCCTCTCCCAGTGTGTCTGTCACCCCCTCTTCCAAACCACACAAACGCAGGCAGCCACCCACCCAACAGCCATCCACCTCACGACAGCCTCCAGTACCTGCACCTGCACCCAAAACACCTAAAGTGACACCTCCTACAACCACCTCCTCTTCCTCCACTCCCATACCCACTACAACTACCCGTCCCTGTCTTACTAAATTGCTTTTCCTTTCCAACCTTGACCTCTTTCCATCAACAGACCCACCCCCTCCATCTCATAAGGCTCCAATCAGCACCTCAGCCACCACAAAACCTGGACCTACAAAAACAGTAGTCCAAGGATTTTGGAGTCCACCACCTTCAAGCCCAGCTACTTCGCCTAGGAGTAAAAAGACGGCCAGCCCACCCCCTGCAAAAAAAGCCAAGATAGCCAGTGCCCGGCGCGAGAGGCCAAAGACATCAGGCTCCAAGAGCACTACCCTGGCGCCGTCAGGGAGTGGGGTGCCACCTGGCACACCGGCAAAGGGAGGAAAGGGCCACAGAGGAGCAGGGAAGGGTGGCAAGGGCAGCACGCACGACAAGTCCGGCAGCAGGCGAGCTGCCCAGGAGGGCCCCACCAGCCCCAGCCCAGCTGCACAGGAGGACCCCCCCAGCCCCAGCCCAGCTGCACAGGAGGGCCCCGCCAGCCCCAGCCCAGCTACACAGGAGGGCCCCGCCAGCCCCAGCCCAGCTGCACAGGAGGGCCCCGCCAGCCCTAGCCCAGCTGCACAGAAGGGCCCCGCCAGCCCCAGCCCAGCTGCACAGGAGGGCCCCGCCAGCCACAGCCCAGCTGGGCAATGAAGGAGCGCCAGCCACAGCACAGCTGGGCAATGAAGGAGCGCCAAGTCAAGCAACGCTGAACATGGCAAAGACTGCCAAGGCAAGCACCGCTGAACAGGGCACCGCCATCTCAAGAACCGCTGAACAGGGCACCGCCATCTCAAGAACCGCTGAACAGGGCACCGCCATCTCAAGCACCATTGAACAGGGCACCGCCATCTCAAGAACCACTGAACGGGGCCCTTCGAGTCAAGAACCGCTGAACAGGGCACCGCCATCTCAAGAACCGCTGAACAGGGCACCGCCATCTCAATAACCGCTGAACAGGGCACCGCCATCTCAAGAACCGCTGAACGGGGCCCTTCGAGTCAAGAACCGCTGAACAGGGCACCTCCATCTCAAGAACCGCTGAACGGGGCCCTTCGAGTCAAGAACCGCTGAACAGGGCACCGCCATCTCAAGAACCGCTGAACAGGGCACCGCCATCTGAAGAACCGCTGAACAGGGCACCGCCATCTCAAGAACCGCTGAACAGGGCACCGCCATCTCAAGCACCGCTGAACAGGGCACCGCCATCTCAAGAACCGCTGAACGGGGCCCTTCGAGTCAAGAACCGCTGAACAGGGCACCGCCATCTCAAGAACCGCTGAACGGGGCACCGCCATCTCAAGAACCGCTGAACGGGGCCCTTCGAGTCAAGAACCGCTGAACAGGGTACCGCCATCTCAAGAACCGCTGAACGGGGCCCTTCAAGTCAAGAACTGCTGAACAGGGCACCGCCATCTCCAGAACCGCTGAACAGGGCACCGCCATCTCAAGCACCGCTGAACAGGGCACCGCCATCTCAAGAACCGCTGAACGGGGCCCTTCGAGTCAAGAACCGCTGAACAGGGCACCGCCATCTCAAGAACCGCTCCGCTGGGCCCTTCAACTCAAGCACCGCTCCGCTGGGCCCTTCAACTTAAGCACCGCTCCGCTGGGCCCTTTATCTCAAGCACCGCTCCGCTGGGCCCTTCATCTCAAGCACTGCTCCGCTGGGCCCTTCACCTCAAGCACTGCTCCGCTGGGCCCTTCCACTCAAGCACCGCTCCGCTGGGCCCTTCAACTCAAGCACCGCTCCGCTGGGCCCTTCATCTCAAGCACCGCTCCGCTTGGCCCTTCACCTCAAGCACCACTCCGCTGGGCACCGCCGTCTCAAGCACGGCTCCGCTGGGCCCTTCATCTCAAGCACCGTTCCGCTGGGCCCTTCGACTCAAGCACCGCTCCGCTGGGCACTGCCGTCTCAAGCACCGCTGGCCCATTGGCAGAAGGGACAGGCCCTCATCTGTGTCGGGCAGGGCTGCACGAAGCACTCTGGGCATCATGCCTCCTCCTGTACCAGTGGAGTCTGTAATCCACTTGTGAGACTGTGGCTTTGCACTCCCCAGGATTGAAGAGTGGGCAATCCACCCACTGTAGAGACTTGTGAGACTGTGGCTTTGCACTCCCCAGGATTGGACAGTGGGCAATCCACCCACTGTAGAGACTTGTGAGACTGTGGCTTTGCACTCCCCAGGATTGGACAGTGGGCAATCCACCCACTGAAGAGACTTGTGAGACTGTGGCTTTGCACTCCCCAGGATGGCACAGTGGCCATGGAGGCCCCTCGTGGCTCTGGCGTTGTGGACTCATCAGGCTGAGGTGCCCCCCCTTCCCTTCCCCCTGAGGTCCCCGTAGTTTTGCTATCTGATGCCCTTGCAGTGTTCTCTCCATTGGAGCCGGGTATCGTGTGTAGGCTTTGCCCATGTGTTTAAGCCCATTAGCCCACAAACAATGGCTGATACCCAATTTGGACTGGACAATTTACATATGTATATATAGTTATAGATGTTTGGTATATATTTTTACTTAGCCGTACAATATACTTCAAATTTCATGATCATTTTCTTTTGTCTTTGCATTCTTCCGGGGGTTTGGGGGTGTCACTCTGAGTTGTTGCTCTGCATTGATGTGTATGTAGTTGTGGGTGAGGGTGGGGTGGGTGTGTGGCGTATGTGTGTCCCCGTAATTTTTTGCCTCCCCCCTCCCCTGTGTCGTAGGTGCAGTACTCACCGTTGTCTTCTGCGCTGGCGTTCGTGCTCCTGGTAGAGGAGCAGGAAGACGATAGCTGGTAGGATGTGTAGTTCGGGTTCCATGCTGTCCAGATTCCTCGTGGAGTGTGTAGAGGTGAGCGTTTTCCGTTCGTAATGTCTGTTTCCGCCGTGTTTTTATCGGCGGGGCTACATCCCCGGAAAAGGTGGCGGATTGGTGGGTTGTGATAGGGTGGGCGGTACATTGTCCCCCGCCTGTCTGTTGGCGGTGACCGCTGCGCTGTTTGTTTCTCCCACCGTGGCGGTCGGAGTGTTAAAGTGGCGGTCTCTGTTGGCGGTTTCTGCCAGGGTCAGAATTCCATTTTTTTTACCGCCAGCCTGTTGGCGGTTTAGCCGCCGCTTTAACACCGACCGCCAGGGTTGGAATGACCCCATGTGTCTCTAATTCCAAACATCAGCCCAGTGTACAGTTGTCCAAATACCCCTGTTTGGTCAGTTCCAATTAAAGTGTAATCACCTGTGTGTCTAATAGAGTTATGTGACTGCAACTCCTAGCTGCCACTATTTCTGTAACTCCAAACACCAGACCTGTGGTCACTTGCTCAAATACATCTGCTAGTGAACTCTTAATTGAAGAGTGCTGACTAGGGGGAGAATATTGGTCAAGCATGTGTACTAGAGTGAGTGACATGACTACAACTCACAGCAGGCTGCATCTGTAACTCTAAACACCACCACGGTATTCTCGTCTCCAAAGACCACTGTTTAGCATTCCCAAAATGAAGATTACTCACCTGGGGGATACCACTTGTCTGGTGTTGAGAACTAGAGGGAGTGCCTTGAATGCCAAGCTCAATGTGCCCTGTTTTGCTAACTCCAATCACTAGCCCAGTGTCCACTTGCCCCAGTGCATCTGTAAGTGAACTCTCAAAGGAAGTTTACTCACCTGGAAGTATACCATTTGTCAACTGTTGGGACGTAGAGGGAGTGACCTGGACGCAAATCACAGGAGGCACTGTTCAAGTGACTCCAAATAGCAGAACAGTGGTCACTTGTCCAAAAAACACTTACCCAATCACTCTGAAATTACATGTAGTCACTTGGGAGGGACCAAGATATAGATCATGCTCAACTCAGAGATATGGCTGCCCACCTAGCTCATTCTTGAATGCTAAGCTATGAAGTAACTGTTAAGGACAGGAAGGGCACCTTAACTAGTGTGCAAAACAAGGATCCCAAAGGCCTCAAGATGCATCACCAGAATGGTATTGCCAGTAGACACATTCAAAATGCACTGACCACAAAATGAATCTAATCACTTATACATGAGACTCCTGGGTGTGCCTGCATAATGACAACTAGGCCTCAAAATGGTCAACGCCACATCCTGCCCAGCCACTGTTTTACCTGTACTTGTGGCAAGGTGTAATTATCTGCCCATCCTCCCAAATGCTAATAAACTCCCAAACTTTGAAGTGACTTGAATTGGCATGCTTCACAAATGTCAGGTCAATACAGCGAATACCATGGGTACATATCACAATAGGATAACGTGCAAATCAACTATGTACAAGAGCTTTGCAAAATGTAAATGTGAACTTTAGGAGGTAGATGTCACAGTACAACCTGTAACTTTGTATCTTCCACATCAACCGATCGAGCTGCCACTGGCCACAAAGAGCCCACAGAAGAAAGTGCCACTGTCCCCATGGATGAAGCCAATAGTGACAACAACACTCTTGTACAATCCTGTACATGTGGATGTGGAAGATGGCCCTGGCCCATCTGGGCAACCTGGTCAGACACCAACAGTGATTCTCACTGTGCCCACATCAAGACCTCTCAGCCCGGTTACCCCTACATCACAGGGAACCATTCAGCCTGTGTCCCAAGTACTATGTTTACCATCTTGTGCCCCCCAGTACAGAATCCGGAGTCGCAGTACAACACCTTGGACAATGATGTTCCTGGAACCAGTAGTAAGGGGCACCTTGTGGCAAGAGTACAGGCATATGGGGATAGGGTGTGTGGGAGGAATATTGTGGACCAGCGGAGTGAGGCCACTTGGGATGCTCCTGGCCAGGACACCATCAGTTGAGTCTTGGGGGTCTACCAGGAGTCCCAAGGTGTGATGGGCCAGGTACTTGCCAAACTCCAGGAGATGAAGCAGCTACAGAGGGGCATACTTAGGGAAATGCTTCAAAGGTGGGAGGCCACCAATACCATCCTGGCCTCCATAAGAGGTGTTCATGGAGATTAGCAGCACCCTGATCAGGGATCCTGAGCAACACCATACTCCTTCCTTTGGACCAGCAATGCCAGGCCCTTCATGATCGGTGCCGGCCACTGGAAGGGAGGCCCTGTCAGGGGAGGAACCCACCACAGACACCAATGCCTCTGAAGCAGTAGCCCCCCCCATGCAAAAGGGTACATCCAGCTAAGATTACAGGAGGTGTAGATGGCAAGACACCCACCACTGCCAGCAAGTGACCTCTTCCTGAATGAACTCCTTTGTATGCCACATAATCACTCTGTTGACTGTTCTTCAACAACCTCCCATTTACTATTTAAGGAGTACACTGGACTTTGGACAGACAATGCTGTGGCAAGTACTACAATGATTTCATCCACCATGTCTGAACCACCCACTTTTCTGTTCGGTCATGTCCTTAATTTGAACCTATGCACTAATACACAATAAATACCACCTATCACAAAGTTTGTGTCTGTTTGCTTCTGTTTCAGCATTTGCTCTGTAGAGATGTAAGACCATGTGAAGCAAATGATGAACAAGATACTAGTGCAGGGAGGGATGTGTTACAGGTACACTGTCCTCCTTAGGACTTTAGCCAACACAAACAAACACATTGGTACACGTGTCTGGTCACAACATACATTTTATTTTACTGTACAACACATAGGCTGTCAAAATGTCTGTATTGTCATAGACAAAAATGGCTTACTCATATTGTGTCAAGGTAGATATAGCAAGGTAAAAATCCCCCAGACCACAGAAGGGTCTTGTCAGACATTTTCCTGTTGAACAGGCAAACAGAAAAGTGAATGGTGTCACCAGCTTCAGCCTTATCACATACCAAAACCAAGCAATTCAACATCACACAAATCAAGTTACAGACAGAGGGCAGGACAACAGTCCCTGATTACAGGTCCACCATAATCCAATGACCATGCACCTCGTGGTATGACACAAACATATGTTAGTGATGTGACACAGGCACTGTGGCTAGCAGTGGTGAAACACATCTACAGCTACATACAGGTCATACAAGTAGAGTGTTTAGCCTATGTGAAGGGTGATTGCCTGGCTTGCACTTGATGACATTTCTTGACCAAATCACACACATGATGCAATTGGCCCAACACAGCACCAAAATACTAGTACATTGTGCACTTCAAACCTTACACCCAAACACTCTTCAAACTGCCTTGGAACAGGTCTCATACACCCAAAACCTTTGACCTATATTAACTGGGACGGTCCATGTCCACTTCACATGTCAGAACAGCATCAGATACCTGCCAACGTCACAACTCTGAAATGCCCATAAGAGGATGTCATGGTGAAGGTACTGGGAAAAAGACAAAACATGGAGTACTGATTCAATAACATACATATAACACTAATCATATTGCATGCATCTGGACATGAGGATACATTGCAATGAGACTGGCACAAACAAAACAGCTACATCAAGGTTGGGATGTGTTAAAGGCTAACTCTTTAAGCACACTATAGATGAACATTACAGAGCAATAACTCCTCATTGCTTTGTCAAATCACTCTACTCCACACATTCTCACAACTACAGTTCTTCATACAGTCACTGTCATGACATCACATGACATACTTACACTCATGAAAAGTAGTTAATGATGAGATCTTCCTTCAAGTCAATTACTTCCGCTTCACTAACGTCATCCTCACTTGGCATTTAAGTGGGCTCACCTTGTGGCACTGCAGGCTCCCCTTCTTCTGGAATGCACAGGATATTCCTCTGCAGGGCAATGCTGTGGAGCATGCAGCAGGCCACAGTGATCTGACACACTTTACCAGGTGAGTAGAGGTGGGCTCCACCAGTGTAGTCCAGACACCTAAAACTGGCCTTCAGGATCCTGAAAGCACGCGCCAGTACCAACCTTGGCCCATATGTATGTTTTTGCCACAAAACTGTGCTAACCCAGTTTTGCTGCAAAAAAGTTTAGCACTGGCTTGAGTTATTTAACAATGCCAGCCGTGCACCATATTTATCGAATGGCGCAAGCCGGCACTAAACTTGGGCTAGCGTCTTAGAAGAAGGGTGGCGGCAGGAAAGGAAAGGTTGTACATCGGAAAAACACGCTAGTCTGGTTAGAGGCAAATAAAAATGCCTCTAACCAGAGTAGCGCCATTTTCTGTAGCACAACCACCAAAAACATGACTCCTGTCTTCGGAAAGACAGGAGTCATGTCTTAGGAAAGACAGGAGTCATGCCCACCACCCCAATGGCCAGCACAGGGGACAAGTGTCCCCTGGGCATGGCCATTGCACCCTGTGCCATGCAGGGGGGCCCACGTTAGGGCACCCAATGGCAAAAACAAGTAACTAATAAATACTTAAACAGACTTAACTGGGATGGGGTCCCCCATCCTGCAGTGTCCCTCTGGTGGGGATGGGGATGTTCCTGGGGCTTGGCAAGGGCACCTATGGACCTATTCCATGGTGTATAACCATGGAAATGGGTCCGCAGGTCCACTAACGCCTAGTCTGACCCAAGTGTTAAATAATGGTATAAAGCAAGCTTTGCACCATTATTTAGCCCCGCCTCCCTCCTGTCTGTCATTTTAGAACAGGGAGATAAATATGGGGCCATGGGGATAGCACCATTTTTTAGATGGGAACGCCTACCTTGAATCTCACTGATGCAAGGTAGGTGCCCGCATCCCAAAAATTTTGCAAACTCCTATATTTTGATATTAGACGTCAAGATATAAATATGGAGCTAGGTTTGCACTGAATTTGTGTAAAAAATGATGCAAATTTGGCGCAAACAGAGTATAAATATGCCCTATTGTTCTTCCATGGACCTCAATGAAATGGACTTCCCCTGGCATAGTTGGATCCCATAGAATGGTTCGGATATGCAGAGTCTCCTGATAAGGAATGGGACAGATGTGAAACAATGAGTCCCTCATATCAGAACTGTGGCACCAGACATTTCACACACACAAACAGGACAAATGTGACTTGCCAACCAGCCAGGCCCTCTCTGGGTACAGGTGTCACATCAGCTGGGAGATTGTGCTTTTCTGCAATTTGAAGGCATCATGGACTGAACCAGGATAATGGGCAATCATACAACTTACATATTGATGGAATGGAAGTTCTTTCTGTTGCGGTATACTTGCTCATTGGTATCCGGTGGGACCTGGCCAACGCGTGTGCCATCAATAGGCCCTACCACATGTGGGAGGTGTGCTAAACCATAAAAGTCAGACTTCGCATGGGCTAAATCCTTACCAGGCTGAACATAGTTTTGGACATTTCACCAACTTGGGCCACTGTATGAGCTGTACAATGGGTGGTGTGCTGGTTGGATAATTAATCACTGGCATCAGATCTAGCTCAGAATGATGACATAAGTCCCCTATTATTCACCTATTCAGGCGGTAAAAGCAGATAATGTTGCGTTCTTCCATGCTCTGAAGGTCTGGCAGAGGAGGGTAGACAGGTGATTGTCACATCCTCCCTCTCCCTGGGTACCTATTGATGACAATGATGAGTTCTGACAATAGTCATTGTGTCCACAGCAACATATATGATGCATGTCAAGTATAACATGGGACATGACAAATTTGAATGGATGGACATAGCAAACAGCATACATCACAGTTGCTAAAAACAAGGGTCACATGTTACTCCCTTGGTTTGCCATACATGTGTACACATGAAGTATCTGGACCAAAAGCAAAATAGTGCGTCATAATGCAACTAGGAATGTTACTGGATGTCCCAAGTGCAAAAATGACCTTCAACGGGGGTGGACTGTGCCCCATTGTAAATTGCCATATGTGCCCAGCAACATAGTACAATGGTGTTTGATTAATAGAACCAACATAACCAAATAATATGAGCATGTTTTTGTGCTCAAAACAACGTTTTATGAAGTGTGATGCAATTTATAAAGAAAAATACTGCATTTCTGGCCTCTAAAATGGCGTCTGC
This sequence comes from Pleurodeles waltl, assembly GCF_031143425.1. Classification (NCBI taxonomy): domain Eukaryota; kingdom Metazoa; phylum Chordata; class Amphibia; order Caudata; family Salamandridae; genus Pleurodeles; species Pleurodeles waltl. Next base: position 734,108,704 of record NC_090447.1, on the reverse strand, counting down.
CTGACCTACACCACTGGACATTCTGAACTGCACGTGACTGCCAGGGGAAGTCATTATGGAGGTAGGTGGTTGCAACCGTGGCGGACACTGCTATAGGCTGATATTGTTGCCAGTGACGGTCTTGGGCCAATGGCTGTGCCTGCCGGCAGTGATGACCATATACGTGGTGGACATGACCGTCTGAAAAATCCCTCACTTGACTACTGACACTGCTGCCAGCAAGACCTCCACTAACAAGCTGCTGTGTACCACCTCTGGGAGCAACCATGCCATGTCCAGCAGGTGATAGGGACCCAGCCATCCCACTAGAGGAGCTAGAGAGGGTGGTGACTGAGGTTTTGCCCCTATATGAGCAGCTCTGTGGTGCACCAGAGAAGCATGTAAGTGCCTTGTGCACAGTTTTCTCTGTACTTCACTATCCTTTCCCTCCATACAGGCTAAACTGTGCCCATGTGTGCCAGATTATATCCTCGTGTGCCTGTTGTTGCAGCCTGTGGTGCATCAATGGCAGAGTCAATATGCAGGTATTGGTTGCCAGTGCCATATGTTTAGTTCAGTCACGTTGTGGTGTGTTTGTTTTGTGTGTTCCCTGATCCACCTTGTGTTGGATGCACGCAGCTAGGTGAGGTGGCATCACAATCATCCACTGACACAATTTCCCCAAGAATGTTGTATATGTGAGGCAACATGTATGCGCATGTCAGCGTGAGTTGAGTATGCATGTAGTATGTGCCAGTTGTGAGTGATGTGAGCTATGTATATGTTGCCACAGAGATGACTTCACACATCTGCCCTTGCTAGACTTTTGTTTGGAAGGCATATCATGACTTACTCTGCCCTTCAGGTTGCAACACACATCAGATCCCAATTTGCTTTTCGCTACATGATGTAAAGTCATGCATGGAAGTGATGGGAATGTAGTGTCATGTAGGTTAGGTCTGCTAAGCCTGCAGAGACTATGGCCTGTCACATGTATCTCCCAGTATGGGTCTTAGTTTAGGCTGGAGCAAAGTATACATCGGCTATACATCTGTGGCACTGTGCCCACTCTCTATACCCCAGCAAATCTTGCCATGTGGGCAATATCAGGTTCTGGTGTAACATCCTGCCCAGAATGCCCTATTCCTTTGATCAGATTGGGAATGGGTATAGGGCTGGGTTTCTGCATGTGCAGTCAGCATCATTCTCAATGTGTGTCTCTGACTCCTGACTGGCCCTTTACTTCCACAGCCCTGTTGTCACCTTAAAACAGGTCATATTTGTCTTGTACTGCCTTATAACACAAATGACAAATGACAGCCCCACAGTGCAGACAGTGTTATGATTCCAGGTAGGCCATGATATGTGATTCTGTAGCTTGATCAGATAGCAGAAGCTGGACAATGCATGCATTTTATTTTTTTTTGATGCCATCTCTGTAGGTTGGACACATGTCCAAAAGCGTGTTCCATGATACAGGTACATACAACAGAACCCCACCCCCTGAAGTGGCATGGGTCTGCATTTTGTTTTTGCAAATGTCCACACATGGGCAGGCTAGACACTTTCTGTACCCACCATGCAGTCCCTTCATAGCCTTTAGGGACTTTATGCAGAAAGTCATTCTCACCAGGGGTGAATGTGTTGGTCAATTCATGCCTAAGCAGTATATCTTTCAGAAGCTACATAGGTCTGATGTGTCCTATAGTGGCTCACATCTAAGTCAGGTTGCTAGAGCATGTCCACAAGATGTCTTTAAGCCTGACTAGTCATTGTAGGGTCTGAGCAGGGTGGCAGGTTGTCGTGCAGACTGGGAAATGTAGGTCTGTAGTCATTGCCCTGTATACTCCATATTTGGGGAGTATTGACATAATGAGAAAGGGCAAGCTTGATGTAACTGACATGTATGTGACTCTACCATTTGTGATGAAACTATTGAACATGACCTCCTGTTTTTCATCCATGCAGGTTAATACATATCAAAAGCAAAAGATATGGAGAGCCACTGGGGTCCACAGCTGGTGGCGCACTCACTGTCATGAGAGGTGGAAGGACCTGAGACGTTGGGCCTGGAAGATCGCGGAGGCCCAGTTGGGCTGTCCACCCAATGTGGGCGGGTGCCCGTCAGACCATGATCACCCCAATGGCCGACATCCTGGTGGTGGCTTGTCCGGAGCTTGATGGATATTTGAGGGCAGCACAGCGACCACAAGGAGGTGAGTACATGGCACATACCTACCTCTCCCAATGCCAAGTGATTGAGTGAGCTTTTGACTGCTCCCCCTGACAATGAGGGATGGAAAATGTGTCACACAGAAGATGAGAGATTGCTTTTGTTGAAATGTCATTTGTTTTCAAACTGATGTCCCTTGGCCTATTGTACCAGGAACGTGGGAGAGCTCTGGTTGCAATCCTCAAACCACTAGCTTTAAAAAGAACACATATGGCAGTGTACAGTTATCAATCATATACTATTTGCTGTTTTAGTGATTGTAAACTCTATGTAACAGACCACTACTCAGTGTTCCAGACCAGGGGTAAGTAGGTGAATCATTAACGTCCTCAGTCATGTGCCTGTATAAATGTGTATGTTGGCATCTGCCATGCAGAAGCTTGTTTTCTTCAGTATCTGATGCGTTCTGGTACCTCACTGCAGTCTGTAATGTGAAGATGTTGAACATACATGTGACAGGGCTTTCATTGTACTTTGGATACAGCTACGGATCACTACTTTCCCTTGGTAAGTGGGGAATGTCCTTTGACTTGATTTATCTGCCATGACTGTTGCCAACATTCCTTGTGCCTACATGTTGGTCTGTGTCCCTTTCTCTTTAGTTAACATATGTGAGCTGCAGTGTCATGCAGGGTCTACCTATGTTGATGGGATGATGTCTGTATTCCCCCACAAATATATACGTGCATGGCAAACTGTTTGTGGAATAGTACATTTACAATGGGGATATTTTTCATGTTGTGACGCATGCAGGATTGTATCACCATTGTCTATTGGCTGACACATTCCCTCATGCGTAATAGCATGTCATTTGCCATTTGCCATGTACAACTGCAGTGGCAATCAGAGACATGCCAGGTAGGTCTAGAGTTATGAGTCACAATGTGAATATCTATGCCCTTGATATGGCATCATGTTGAAAAGTGCACTGCACATGTGTCATGGTTAGGGTGTGTGTCCTGATTGTTGACATGCATCATGGAGTGACTTGCAATTATGTTTCAGTCACATGTGTTTGGGCACAGGCATTTATCCACAGACGGACATCTAGTTTTGCATGAGCCAAATAAATACAGTGATGAAGCTTCAAATTAGGCAACATGTTGACAGCCTTCTACAAGTTCTTGCAACTTCAGTGTCTCTCCTACATGGAAAGGACTAATGATGCACTCATAGTGTGTAATTGTAAAGGGTGCCAGATATTAGTGGTGATAACCCTAGCGCTTGCTGATTCATGGTGTTGCGTATTTTCAGGACATCTCTCCCTGACATCTTGCACATGAGGCCTACAGTGTTCATTTCCATGCCACATGTGTGGCTTATCTGCACAATATGAATGATACCTCCTTGACTCTCTTGAAACAGATGTTACTTGGTGAAGTGTGCATAGTGGAACTGCTTCTAGTGACAAGTTTATTTCCATGTCACCTTCTCCAGGCTATTGTACCTATGTCATTAACATAGCAAAATCTGTGAACATAATTTCTTATTGTTGGGTCATTATTTATTTGACAAATAGGTGTGAGCATGCCCTTGTGTTGGATCTGCGGGAATGGAACTGAGGTCTGCTCCATGGGGCAAATCTTTGTGCGTGATAAGGTGTCTTACTTGTTGACTGGTTCTTGTGATTGCACATCTTCAGCCATGCAATTGTAGTTTTCTGAGAACTTGATTTTCCTGTGGGCAACTGTTGACAGTTCAGATGGCATAATATGGCACATGCATGGGCCACTTAGGTGTAGTTTGTAGCTGGGGCCTACTTGACATCATGATAATGTTTGCTATTTTGAGCAGTTGTTCAAGTGTGTTCGTGGACATGTGATGACCCTATTTCTCTTTGTATTTGAAGCATCTGCACCGGCAAGTGAAGGAGACAGGGCCATGTCGAGTGGGGAAGCATCTGACTATGGGATCTCGCATCAAGATACAACTGACACAGAGGGACCCAGTGACCCGGAGTGCAAGTGGAGTGCCACAAGGGAGACCGGAACATCTTCCTCAACATTATCGAATTCCTCCTCCAGTGGCCACACCCTAGTGGTGGCGGACCCATTGGGGCATACCCCAGTACCATCCTTGTCTGCAACCCCATGTTCTAACACTGCCCTCCTTGGTGCTCCCCACCCAGCTGGCCATGCCTGCCCACCCAAGATGCTGGGTATCTCCTTCAACCCAGGCACCTCCGCCCCAGCCTGTGTTACCCCTGCTTACCTCAGTGAAGAGGCTATTGACCTCTTGAGGGTCACTTAGCCATTGTGAATGCAAACCAGGGATTGACAACCCAACTCTCTCCTGGAAAGCATTCATGGTGCAATGGCTAGCCTACAAAGATCTTTTCAGGCTCTGGCCTCCTCACTGATGTCAGCCAGTCACCCCCCACCTTCCATCTCCCCTCCAACTCCCTCTTACCAATCCAAACCCCCTATAGTCACCACCCCAGCAAACACAACCACCCACCACAGCATCCCCCAGCGTCTCCACCCCAATCCCAAGCCTCACAAACTCCCTCACTCACCCATCCAACAGACACCCACCAAACACAACCATACCTTCCATAAGCACGCACCTATGACATCTACACCTGCACAGCCTACAACCACTCCCTCAACCTCCAAATCCCGACCCCCGACTGCTGACTGTCCTGTGTCTCTAAAAAACAGTTTTTTTGTCAGACCATAAGCTTCACCCTGTTTCCTCCACCCTGTCCCAAACCCAGGAGGCCCCCACCCAGCTCCCAGACCGTCCTTCCACCTCCAAGGCCTTCCCTGCACCCCTGAAAGCACCCATACCTCTCCCCGCCAAGAAGAAGCCACCCCTCCCAAGCCCAAACCCCCTCTCCCAAATATACCCTCCCCAGGAAACCCTAAGGTGCCTGCTTGCCTCCTTGATGCCCCTTCCTGTGGAAGTTCCATGGCACTTGGGGGTCAAGTTTGGGTACAACACTGTGCTACTTTCTGGGCAATGTTCGTGGACTGGCTAATGGTCTTAGGATTTTCCACAATATTATGGTTAATAAACCCAACAGTTTGTTTTTTGGGGTATACATTTGTCCTCCAGCTCCTTCTCTAGCTTAATGCTGTTCCTGAGCAACTCATGTTGTGTGGCTACAGTTGTGCGTGTTTGAGCCTGCTTGCTGATTCATTTGATGGTGTTTGCAGTATCTGAGTATGTGGGCAGTGCTGGTGTCTCACAAAGATATATGTTAAGTATATGGGTATGTGTGTGTAAATGCAATGGTGGTGTCATGGCATTGTGTGATGTTTGTTATGGTATTTCATTTATGTTGACAAGTGTCAGCATGTATGGTGACTTGTCCCTCTGATATGGCTTATGTATTCATCTGATGTGTGTCAGCTTGAGTTTTGCTTGTGCAGACATGGAATGTGTTTGGTTATACTAGATTTGTTTGCATTTGATAGTGCATGTGTCCATTTATCTGTGTGTCCCTTGTAGCTACTTCATCTAGCGGTATGCCCCATGCAGTTGTAGTTGTATGTGTTTTGTTGGCTTGCACTTCCACATTGTGCATATGTACATGTTATTTGGGTCTTGTATTGTTTGTCCCAGAGATAGATGTATGGCCAGTTCCTGTGCAAATGTTATTTGAAGGGCCTGTGCAAAGTGATATGTGTCCCAGTGCAGCCTCCTTCCCTGAGTGTTCCTGGTGCCCCCATCCCAATTATGCCAGTAGTGTGTGCATAGTGCTTTTTGTCTGTTTGTCCCTCTGTCTAATGTACATCCCATTGTGTTGTGATATGTGTGAAGTGGGTGTCCATTGCAGGGCTATTTACTGGTAGTGTTGTTTGTGTTCCATGCCACAATGTTACATCTGTGTGGTGTATGTGACAACAGTCCATGGCATGTGTGCAATGTGGGTGTGTGAGTTGTATTTGTAGATCTGACGTGTATATGTTGTTGATGATATGTGAGTGTGAATGTTGTGTAGACTTCACTATCCCTGTGCCAGAACTGTGTGGCCATGTGTTTTTGTGTAGTGTTGCAGTGCAGTGTGAGTGAGCTGACCAAAGGGGGCATATTGTGACTGTGAATGTGTCCTGATTTGTGTAAAATGCTGACCCGGGGCACAATGACAAGTGCATTTGGTGCCCTTAGCATGATCCCCCCCATATGATGTGAATGACAGCACAACGATCTATTGTTGAGTGTAATGACACAGGTAGGTGTGTATACTTACGGTCAGTGGCATCCACTGCAGCATTGGTTTTGTACTTAATCGATCAGCAACAACAGATGCAGGACGTGAGTGATGGGTTCCATGGTGGCTCCAGATGTATCATGCTGCCTGCAGGTGAGTGCCTCCCTTTATACTGTCCAATTCCACCTTCTGAGATGTGGTGGTTGGACTGCCACGGTCACATTGGCAGTATGTCACCCTGTAATGTGTCCACCAGAAACACGTCTCCGCTGGCCTGTATGTGCAGCTCCGTGACCGTGAGGTCTTTGCTGCCTGGCGGTGCCGGTGGTACCACGCGGTCTTTGATCGATAGCCCCACATGACTCGTAATTCAGCAGTCCCACTGCAAACCCGATGGCGGTTGGACCGCCACCATGGTGGTTGATGGACCGCCAAACTCGTAATGAGGCCCTTAGTGTTTTGAACTATTGTGTTGTGTCACTTTTCTCAAATTGTCTGTTAATGTTTGAATCTGCTATGTTAAATTATGAGTTGTTACTCATGTTTTGATGATGAAGGGCCTGATTTTGAGTTTGACGGTCTGGGGACTGCCATGGCAGTGGTGGCAGTCCAACTACTGTTGTGTTTGCTGTCTGACCGCCATATAATGATGTTGGTAGTCTGCTGTACTAGAGACTGCCAGAGTCCCACCGACACCTCCAGCCATCCGCCAACCACCTTGACGGCAGCTGGAGAAAAGCAGCCGTCACAGGATGGTGTAGGCAAGAGTACTGCCATGGACATTGTGATGTGCTGTTCCGCCAAGCTGACCGTGGTGGGAGAGACCGCCTACTACGAGATGGCAGAATTGAAGAAAATGGGGTGCTAGCTCCTCCATTTCTTTTTTTTTCCTTTAGTCTCCAACGTGTGCCCCTTTGTCCAGGGTCCACCCCTCAGGACAGCATCTGGGAGTGAGAGACTATCGACTTGGTGTCTTTTTGAGACTGCCACCTTGCTAGTCTGGTGGTCCCACTGCCAAAGTCATAATCAGGCCCTAATCTTTATGTGTGCATATTTGGGACTGAAATCTATTGTGCAGGTGGGTCTAAAATATTTCTTTCACAGTTCAATTTCTATGAGAATTTGGAGTTTTCAATTCCTTTTCAAAGGAAATCAGTTTTGGTTTATTATAAACCAATTGATTTTACTTAGATTTCTTTCTTTTTTATTTCCTGGATCAGTTATTTTTTTTAAAACAGTTTTTTGTTTTTTTTAATGGAAACTACCGACTTTGTATTGCTTTGAGGGATTTCGATTGGATAGTTTATATTTTTGCTTTTCTTGTGGCCTTTTAGATTGCGTTTCTTCATCTTTTTGTGCATTACTATTCTTGTTACATGGAGATGGAGAAAGATCTGCAGCTACCAAACAGTAAGGGACTCATGTAGGAGGCTGGCCTGGTTTGTAATGGGTACCTTGGGTACTTACACCTTAAACTAGGTCCCGTTATCCCTTATTAGTGAAATGTAGTTGTGTTCTAGTAGCTTAGGCTGAAAGAGGTAGCTATAGCAGAGCAGCTTAGGCTGAACTAGGAGACATGCAATGCTCCTGCATCACCACTTATAGTTACACAGTACTTATACACAAGTAAAGACAATACTCAGTGTTTCCAAAAATAAAGGTAGTTTATTTGGGTGACACAAGGCCAAAAATATCTTAGAGGCAATACTCCTTCTGGAGGTAAGTATTATACACAATATATACACTAGACACCAAAATAAGATAAGTAATTAGACATAGGATAATGCAAACAATAGGAAATGCTATAGAATGCAAGGGGAAAAAATAGGTCTAGGGGCAATACAAACCATATGCTCAGAAAGTGGAATGCAAATCACAAATTCCCCCCTATACATGTGTAGTGTGTAGAGAATCACTGGGAGAGTAAGAATACAATAAAGGTAAGTAAAATACCCCACCCCAGAGCCCAGGAAAGTAGGAGTAAAGTACTGCAAGATTACTTAGGACAGACTCCAAGTCATGATTAGAGTTATTGCACGAACCAAGCAAGACTGCAACCAACAAATGGTGGATTCCTGGACCTTAAGACCTGCAAAGGAAGGAAACCAAGTCCAGAAGTCAAATGAAGTTCAAGGACGGACAGGAGCCCCTGCCAACCCAGAAAAGGGTGCAAAAGAAGAGCCCCCGGTTGGACGAAGTCTGCAGAAATGCACCCAATGAAGATGTCAGCAGGTTTGTGCATGATACACTGGATTTCCCACGAAGAGAAGTTGGATGCAGGCGAGTTTTGGCACTGGATCCATCCAACAATCCTTGTTCCGACAAAGTCACGTTTTGCGTCAAAGTGATGCTGTTTGGACCCAGGAGGGACCTGGGGGCCTCAACTCTGCGTGAGGAGGAAGAGGAGTCTCTTAGCACTTCAGAGAGCCCTCAGAAGATGAGACAGCACCCACAGGAGTCCCAGGACACACGGACAAAAGAGGTGGAAAATGCAGTTGATGCAGCTCTACAAAGGAGGGTACCATGCTGCCGGAGGTCAATTCAGCGAGTTGAGCATCACATGATAGAGTGCTGGGGATCTGGGCCAGGCTGTGCATGAAGGAATTTTGCAAATAGTGCACAGATTCTCAGGAGATGAAGAAGATGTTGTACTGAAGGTTACTGTCATTCTCAGGGAAGGCAAGGTCTTACCTCCTCCAAATTGGGACAGCAGGACCTTAGGACAGTCTGTGTCGTAGGTGTCTACACTGTGTGTTCCAAGGAGAAAGCTTGTCACCAGGAGAGGAGTGCAAGAGAACCAGTCATCGACTTAGATGGTGCCTGCTTGATCAGGGGTGTGACTAAGTCACTCCATGGGAGATTTCTTCAGTCCTTCTGGTGCAGGGTGAAGACAGGGAGTCCTCAGAGCATGCACACTGTGGAAACTGTTGCAGTTGCTGGCTGGAGCTGAAGTTGCAGAGGAAAAGTAGCCTTTCTGGATACTTTGTTGCTGTTACAGTGGTTCCTGGAGCCGTCTGCGGTTGATCCGAGGTCAGAGGATGAAGTAGTAGTTGCAGAGGATTCCAGATGGAAACTTGCAAGTAGAATCTGTAGAGAACCCACAGGAGAGACCCTAAATAGCTCTGAGAAGGGGATTGGCTACCTTATCAGGTATGGACCGAACAGGAGAGGTCTCTGATGTCACCTGCAGGCACTGGCCACTCAGAGGCCTCCAGAGTGTCTCCGCACCTTGGAAAACAATATGACTGAAGGCTGGGACACACTGGAGGAGCTCTGGGCACCACCCCTGGGGTGGTGATGGGCAGGGGAGTTGTCACTCCCCTTTCCTTTGTCCAGTTTCACGCCAGAGCAGGGACTGGGGGTCCCTGAACCGGTGTAGGCTGGCTTATGCAAGGAGGTCACCATCTGTGCCCTTCAAAACATTTCCAGAGGCTGGGGGAGGCTGCCCTTCGCCTGCCTGTAACACCTATTTCCAAAGAGAGAGGGAGTAACACCCTGCTCCCAAAGGAAATGCTTTGTTCTGCCTTCCTGGGACTGAGCTGCTCAGACCCCAGGAGGGCAGAACCCTGTCTGTGAGGTGACGGCAGCTGTAGCTGCAGTGCAAGCCTCAGAGAGCTGGTTTGGCAGTACTGGGGGTCCATGGTGGAGCCCCCAGGATGCATGGAATTGTCTCCCCAATACCAGATTTGGAATGGGGGACAATTCCATGATCTTAGAAACCTTACCTGGCCATATTCAGAGTTACCATTGTGAATCTACATATAGGTATTGTCCTATAAGTAGTGCACATGTGTAATGGCATCCCCAAACTCACAAAGTCCCAGGAATTGGCCCTAAAGTATGTGGGGGCACCTTTGCAAGTGCAAGGGTGCCCTCACACTTAGTAACTTTGCACCTAGCATTCAGTAAATGAAAGTTAGACATATAGGTGACATAAGCTGCTTAAGAGCAGTGAAAATGGCAGTAAAGTAATGTGTGCACTATTTCACACAGGCTGTAGTGGCAGTCGTGTGAAAGGGTTTTTATGAGCTCCTTATGGATGGCAAAAGAAATGCTGCAGCCCATAAGGGTCTCCTGGACCCCCAATGCCCTGCGTACCTAGGTACCATATACTAGGGACTTATAAGGGGGGTCCAGTGTGCCAATTGAAATTGGTAAATGAAGTTACTAGCAGTGACAAATTTAAAAGCAGAGAGAGGATAAGCACTGAGGTTCTGGTTAGCAGAGCCTCAGTGACACAGGTAAACACCATACACACACACACACACACACATTAGACCATAAACTATGAGCACTGGGGTCCTGACCAGCAGGAACCCAGTGAGACAGGCAAAAACATACTAACATACAGGTAAAAATGGGGGTAACATGCCAAGAAAGATTGTACTTTCCTACAAAACCTCCCCCCAAACGAGGGACAATAAGGCTAACCTTGCCCAGATTAGTCTTCATTGTCTAAGTGGAAATATCTGCAGAATACATGTGCATTGCAGTGGGTCCTCCCAGGTCTATGTCCACTGTAAAGTCCATACCATGTAGGGAAATGGGCCACTTCTACAATTTAGGGTTTTCACCTTTCATTTTTGTGAGCCATAATAGAGGTTTGTGGTCTGTTTGAACAATGAAGTGAGTCCCAAACAAGTAGGGTCTCAGCTTCTTCAAGGCCCAGAGCACAGCAGATACCTCCCTCTCCATGGCAGACCAAAGCTTTCCTCTAGGGGTCAACCTCCTGCTGATAAAAACAACAGGTCGATCCTGGCCCTCTGAGTTAAGTTGTGATAGTACAGCACCTACCCCTAATTCAGAAGCATCTGTTTGGACAATACATTTTTGGGAGTAGTTTGGGCTCTTCAAGACAGGTGCAGAGCACATTGCCTGCTTAAGCTCCTCAAAAGCTAGCTGTCCACAATACCTTTTTAGGCATTTTCTTACTGGTGAGGTCATTAAGAGGGGCAACAATGGAGCCATAGTTCTTCATTAACCTCCTGTAATACCCAGTGAGACCTAAGAAGGCTCTGGCCTGGGTCTGTGTAGTAGGGGGAGCCCAGTCCATAATAGTCTGAATCTTCCCCTGTAGTGGTTCAATCTGTTCTCCACCTACCAGGTGGCCCAGATAAACCACTTCCCCTCGCCCTATCTAGCATTTTGAAGCCTTGATAGGTAGGCCTGCCTTTTGCAGGGCCTCCACAACTTTCCAGAGGTAGACCAGGTGGTCATCCCAGGTGTAGCTAAATACAGCAATATCATCTAAGTATGCTGCACTGAAAGCTTCTAAACCTTGGAGGACTGTATTCACCAGCCTCTGAAAAGTGTCAGGTGCATTTTTCAAAATAAAGGGCATAACAGTGAATTGATAATGCCCTCCTATGGTAGAAAATGCAGTTTTTGCTTTAGCATCCTCTGCCACTTGATCTGCCAATACCCTCAAATCAAAGGTGCTTAGATACTTGGCAGATGCCAGTGTATCTATTAGCTCATCTGCCCTGGGTATAGGGTGAGCATCAGTTTTGGTTACTGTATTAAGACCCCTACAGTCCACACAAAACTGCATTCCTCTCTTTCCTTCTTTGCTATGCGGTTTGGGGACAAGTACCACTGGGCTGGCCCAGGGGCTATCAGAAGCCTCAATAACTCCTAGATCTAACATTTTCTGGACCTCAGTTTTTATGCAATCTCTGACATGGTCAGGCTGCCTGTAAATTTTACTTTTGACAAGTAAACTGTCTTCAGTATCAATTGTATGTTCACACCAGGTAGTCGTACCAGGTATGAGAGAGAAAAGGTCAGAAAACTGTCCTAGGAAATGTTTGCAGTCCTCCCTCTGCTCAGCAGTGAGGCAGTCTGCAAGAACCACTCCTTCCACTAAGCCATCAGTTTCAGTGTTGGAGAAGAGGTCAGGGAGAGGGTCACTCTCTTCCTCCTGCCCCTCATCTGTGGACATGAGCAGGGTTAAGTCAGCCCTGTCATAGTAAGGTTTAAGGCAATTGACATGAAGCACCCTAAGGGGGTTTCTGGCAGTGCTCAGGTCCACCAGATAGCTGACCTCACCTTTCTTTTCCACAATGAGATGGGTCCATTCAATTTGTCCTGGAGTGCTCTTGGGGCCACAGGCTCAAATACCCACACCTTCTGTCCTGGTTGGTACTCTGTCAGGACAGCCTTCTGGTCATTGCTTTTGGAGTTCTTGGCTGGCCTGAAGGTTTTTAGTGGCCTTTTTCATGTACTGAGCCTTTCTAGATCTTAGGCCAAGTACATAGTCCACAATGTCTTGCTTTGAAGGTTTTAAAGGTTGTTCCCAACCTTCCTTAACAGGAGCAAGGGGACCCCTAACAGGGTGACCAAATAGGAGTTCAAAGGGGCTGTAGCCCACTCCTTTTTGGGGTACCTCCCTGTAGGCGAAAAGGAGGCATGGTAAGATGACATCCCATCTCCTTCTGAGTTTCTCAGAGAATCCCATGATCATGCCTTTGAGAGTTTTATTAAACTTCTCAACCAATCCATTTGTTTGTGGATGATAAGGGGTGGTGAATTTGTAGGCAACACCACACTCCTTCCACATTGCCTTGAGGCAGTGGTTCCCAATCTGTGCGACTTGGTGCCCCAGTGCGCCGTCAAAAGGAGCCAGGGGCGCCGTGCACCAAGACACATATTTATACTTTTTTTAGCGCCGCATTTGCGCCGCTTTTTGACGTAAAACGGCGCAAACCTACAAAATACAATGGTATTTAGCAAGTTTGCGCCGTTTTTGCGTCAAAAAACGACGCAAATGCGGCGCAAAAAAAGTATAAATATGGGCCCAAGGGTTTTAAATTTCAAATTTAAGAAATAATCGCTGGTTAACATCTAGACAGAAATTTGAGGTTTTCAGTATAAGCATAAAACTGCTAGCGTTTACCACTAGATGGCAGCAGTGCATTATTCTTGAAGAGTGCAGAAGTGAATGTTATTAGTCCCGCCAGCCTGCAGCAGCAGTTCCTGCTCTGACCTGCTTTTCAGCAGAGAGAGCCATGGAAGCCTCAATTGCTGCAGCTTTGGATGTGTGAGAAATGTGGGAATGGAAGCTGGGCGCAGGGCTTAGACCGCCCTCTTGAAAGGTGCTCAGAGGCTCGCGCTGCCTTTCTTCTCCTATAAGGCAATCAATGAACTGCCTGCTAGCCATATAAAGCCAGTGTCATTACTTTCTGGCCTGGACTAGCCGTGCCAGGTCTTTTACAGGATACTTTCAAGGAACAAATGTAGCTTTTAAAAATGTTTCCCTTTTTTCCCCTTGCTCACTTTGGCTCTCTCGTGTTGAGGATGTTTTCTCATTTCCTGTCCTTGCACCAATAATTACCAATAAAGTATTTATTTGGCGGAATCAACTTATTTTGGGCATGACAAACTGAAAAAGATAAATACAAAACAACTGTATTGTAAAAGATATTAATTGTACAAACTTCTATTGTCCCATTCATAACTTCATAAAACATTTTTCTACAGCACTTGAATGATTGATTGTGAGAGCGATTCTCTCAAACAAATTGACATTTTTATTTGAACTATGACAATAAGAAAGCAAGGCAGGATTAGTCCTTGGCTTATTGTCTATTCACAAATCACCTTTCTTACTTTATAAGGATGCTTAACCTCCATAAAAGACCAAGCAACTCCAGTCACAGCTATCCCAGCCAAGAAACTGAAACGCTCTACTATATACAGTGTCTCCTGACATGCAAGTGTAAACATTTTTTATTGTTCAGTAACTGGGCGTGGGAGGAAAATTAATGGTAGTGCGTAGAGAAAGTAAGGAGTTTGTTGTTTACCCGACTCTGTTAAGGAGAACCTAGTAGTGACCCTATCTCTGTCCCCCTACATGCCCTACAGGTAGGTCAGCAACGCTGGCAGTGACTCTGATTCACACACATTTCTTCTGTGGCTTGGCCCAAACTATTTTGGAGTGAACACACCTTTTTTAGGAATTTGAATGTGCCTGCCTGAAGAAGGAATTTGCTTGCAACATAAAATTGTACTTTTTTGGGAAATCTTTATACTGACTTTGCACAGTGCTCTTTTACATTGTTTTGGGGTCCAATGATACCATCAGACTGGAGGCAATAAAGTGCAAAAAATAAGAAAAACTAGATGGGAGACCTCTAGCAGTGAACCCAGGATCTGAAACAACATTCCTGTATTTATCAGGGCCTTACAATGCTGCTCAGGAAAAACCTAAAGTCGCACCTCTTTTAAAAAAAAAAAGAGCACTAAATCAGAACGCAGTAAGAGTTCAGTTCGATAACCCCGTATCTTTCCAATCAGTTGGTGACGTTGCAAGACGCTCTACAGTTGATAGGATAGCATTACATCTACGATCGTAATCCTGACCCACCTACCAAAATAAGTAACATAACGGGGAACGGAGACCACTGCCAGTAGGTTAAGGGAGCCGTGGGTCAAAAAAGTTTGGGAACCACTGCCTTGAGGTATGCAGACATGAAGTTACTACCTCTGCTAGATACAACTTCCTTAGGGAAACCCACCCTGGAAAAGATTCCCAGGAGGGTTTTTGCCACTGAGGGTGCTGTAGTGGTCCTGAAGGGGATAGCTTCTGGATACCTTGTGGCATGGTCCACTACCACAAGGATGAATCTATTGCCCAGAAGCTGTTGGAGGGTCAAGGGGGCCAACAATATCAACTTCTACCCTTTCAAAGGGCACCCAAACACTGGCAGTGAGATTAAGGGGGCCTTTGGGGTGCCAACAGTCTTGCCAATAGCTTGGCAGGTGACACAGGAGCAACAAAACTCCTTTGTGTCTTCTGACATATGGGGCAAGTGAAAATGTGGAACAAGTCTGTCCCATGTTTTACTTTGGCCTAAATGCCCAGCCAAAGGACTGTCATGAGCTAGAGTAAGGAGGAATTCCCTGTACTGGAGGGGGATAACCAGTCTCCTGGTGGCACCAGGTTTAGGGTCCCTTGCTTCAGTATAGAGGAGATTATTCTCCCAGTAAACTCCGTGGCTGTCATTGACATCCCCATTCTGCTGTTTGACAGCTTGCTGTCTGAGACCCTCTAGTGTTGGACAGGTCTGCTGTGCCACACTCAGTACCTTTGTGGCAGGCCCCCCTGCACCCAAAAGCTCAGCTGTATCGGCTTCAAGCTCCTCTGGAGTAGGTTCTGCACATGGAGAAAACTCCTCCTCATCAAAAGGGAATCATCAGGAGAGGGAGGGATAGTGGACAGGGGTTTACCCTTTCTACACCTAGTTTGTGGGAGCACTTGATCCATTGTTCTAGGATCCAAGTCTCCCTGTCCTCTTTTCTTCTTGGCCTGAGCCCTAGTAAGAGCAAAGATATGCCCAGGAATGCTCAGCATTGCTGCATGGGCCTTCAACTCCATCTCGGCCAAAACTGAAGCCTCCAAATCATATCCCAGCAGACATTCTACAGGTAAGTCAGTGGCTACCACACCTTTCTTTGGACCAGTAACCCCCCCCCAGTTGAGATTCACAACAGCTATGGGGTGGCTAACAGTGTTGCTATGGGTGTCTGTCACTTGGTACTGATGACCAAGTAGGTGCTGCTCAGAGGCAACCAATTTCTCCATCACCAAAGTGACACTGGCACCTGTGTCCCTGTAGGCCTTAAACTGAACACCATTCATTAGGGGTAGTTGCTTGTACTTATCCATATTAAGGGGACAAGCAACTAAAGTGGCCAGGTCAATGCCACCATCAGAGACTAAAACAGCCTCAGTGGTCTGCCTCCCTTGACCAACCACCACTACATTACCAATGGTGAGCCCAGCTACACCCTTTGACTGGCTATTAGTAGTGCTCTCCCCACCACCACTGCTATTACTAGGGGCACTAGTGGAAGCAGTGGGGGTTGTGGTGGTGTGAGGTTTGGTGCTTCTTTTTGGACAAGTGGGATCACTTGCCCAATGACCTTTGGCTTTACAGAGATAACACCATGGCTTTTTCTGATTGTGAGAAGAGGATTTGGACCCACCACCCCCAGAGGATTTTTGTGGGCCTGATGGAGACTCAGAGGATTTTTTTTTTATCTTTGTCCCCATCCTCGTCATGAGACTTACCATCCTTCTTCTTGAAGTCTTTGTCATGCCCTGTATGAACATTTCTGTTCACTCTTGTTCTGACCCATTTGTCTGCCTTCTTTCCCAATTATTTGGGAGAGGTCAGATCTGAGTCCACAAGATACTGATGCAACAAGTCAGACAGATAATGATTCAATATATGCTCTCTCAGAATCAAGTTATATAGGCTTTCATAGTCAGTCACCTTATTGCCATTTAACCAACCTTCTAGGGTTTTCACTGAACAGTCTACAAAGTCGGTCCAATCCTGTGATGACTCCTTTCTGTTCTCTCTGAACTTTATCCTGTATTGTTTAGTGGTTAAGCCCAGACCATCTAAGAGTGCACGTTTAAGCATTTGGTAATTATCTGCATCATCCACTCTGACAATGAGAAGTCTGTCCCTCCCCTTGCCATAGAAGGATAATCAAAGGATAGCAGCCCACTGTACATGAGGGACCCTCTGAACTTTACAGGCCCTCTCAAGTGCAGCAAACCACTTATAGATGACATCACCATCCTTGTAAGGAGGGACAACTTTATGCAGATTTCTGGAATCAAATGAGGGTTCCCTAACATTAGAATTCCTGAAACTGCTGCTGCCACCAAGGGGAACTAACCCCAAACCCTGCCTTTCATTTTCCACAGCCAGGCATTCCCTGTCTAAGGCCAACTGTTGCTGCTGTAGCCTCAGTCTGGTCTCCTCTAACCTCAGCCTTCTGAGTTCCTTATCTAGGGAGTGGTCATCAGAGTTAGAATTGTGGGATACTTCTGAGACAGAAGTAACATTGGAATTTGCAGAGGCTGATCTTTCCCTAACTGGAGCCGCCCTAGTGACCTGACCTCTAGGTGTTAAGGAAG
Organism: Pleurodeles waltl; assembly: GCF_031143425.1. NCBI lineage: Eukaryota > Metazoa > Chordata > Amphibia > Caudata > Salamandridae > Pleurodeles > Pleurodeles waltl. The sequence continues at coordinate 734,091,403 of NC_090447.1, read as the reverse complement.
CCCTACTAGTGTGTGAACCCTTCCCACTCCCAGTTACACTAGGGGGTTTGTTAATAGAAAGATCAGTGGAAGGACCCTCCCCAGGATTATCAGAGTGCTCCTCTGAGTCTGCCTGGTTGGAATCTTCCTCAACTCCCCCCTCCATCTGATCCTGACCAGTACTAATTCCCTGGTCATCCTTCAGGAGAAGATTTAAAAGGCATTCCTTATTGGGGTTCTTCCCAATCGCTAAACTTCTTTCAATACACAGACCCCTCAAACATTTAAAGTTAAGATTCTCACATGTTGTTTTCACAACTCTAGGGATAGCTTCTACAGAAGACATATTGAAAGAGAAAAAGTTTAGGAAAGTGAGTAAAAAGTTAGTAGACTTGCAGACCTAACTTTTTAGAGACAAGAAGAAAACTTTTCAGAAACTTTGTAAAACCTTTGCAAAGTTTAAAGAACTTTTTAAAAATGTAAAAATTACTTGTAGGCATAGATTATGTATGGCTCCAAGTATTGGAGCAAGCTTTTCTTGTGAAAAGCACTAGTAGCAAAGTGGTAAAGTAATTGCAAGTACGTATTCCACCGCTGCACCACCAATGTAGGAGGCTGGCCTGGTTTGTAGTGGGTACCTTGGGTGCTTACACCTTAAACCAGGTCCAATTATCCCTTATTAGTGAAATGTAGTTGTGTTCTAGCAGCTTAGGCTGATAGAGGTAGCTATAGCAGAGCAGCTTAGGCTGAACTAGGAGACATGCAATGCTCCTGCAATACCACTTATAGTTACACAGTACTTATACACAAGTAAAGACAATACTCAGTGTTTCCAAAAATTAAAGGTAGTTTATTTGGGTGACACAAGGCCACAAATATCTTAGAGGCAATACTCCTTCTGGAGGTAAGTATTATACACAATATATACACTAGACACCAAAATAAGATAAGTAATTAGACATAGGAAAGTGCAAACAATAGGAAATGCTATAGAATGCAATGGGAGAAAATAGGTCTAGGGGCAACACAAACCATATAATAAGAAGGTGGACTGTGAATCACAATTCACCCCAAGACAAGTGTAGTGTGTAGAGAATCTCTTGGAGAGTAAGAATACAGTAAAGGTAAGCAAAATACCCCACCCCAGAGCCCAGGAAAGTAGGAGTAAAGTACTGCAAGTTTACTTGGGACACACTTCAAGTCATGGTTAGAGTTATTGCAAGAACCAAGCAAGACTGCAACCAACAAATGGTGGATTCGTGGACCTGAAGACCTGCAAAGGAAGGAGACCAAGTCCAGAAGTCGAAAGAAGTTCCAGGAAGGACAGGAGCCCCTGTCAACCCAGAAGAGGGTGCAAAAGAAGAGTCCCTGGTTGGACGAAGACTGCAGAAATGCACCCAAGGAAGATGTTAGCGGGTTCCTGCATGATGCACTGGATGTCCCACGAAGAGAAGTTGGATGCAGCAAGTTTTGGCACTGGATTCATCCAACAAACCTTGGTTTCCAGCAAAGTTGCATTTTGTGTCAAAGTGATGCTGTCTGGACCCAGATGGGACCTGGGGGCCTCAACTCTGTGTGAGGAGCAAGAGGGGGCTCTCACCACTTCAGAGAGCCCTCAGAAGAGATCAGACAGCACCCACGGGAGTCCCAGGACACGGGACAAAGGAAATGCAAAATGTGGTTGGTGCAGCACTACAAAGGAGGGTCCCACACCGCCGTAGGCCAACTCAGCAAGTTGAGCATCACAGGATAGAGTGCTTGGGAACTGGGCCAGGCCGTGCACGAAGGAACTTTGCAATCAGTGCACAGAGGCCTCAGGAGGTGAAGAAGATGCAGTGTACAGGGGTACTATCGTTCTCGGAGAAGGTAAGGTCTTACCTCCTCCAAATTGGGACAGCAGGACGTCAGGACAGTCTGTGTCAAAGGGGTCCATCCTCGTGTTCCAAGGAGCACGCAAGTCACCAGGAGAGGAGTCCAAGAGAACCAGTCGTCGACTTAGAAGGTACCTGCTTGAGCAGGGGAGTGACTCTGTCACACTCCACAGGAGATTTCTTCAGTCCTTCTGGTACAGGGTGAAGACAGGGAGTCCTCAGAGTATGCACACCATGGAAACTGTTGCAGTTGCTGCCTGGAGCTGAAGTTGCAGAGGAAAAGTAGCCCTTCTGCATACTTTGTTGCTGTTACAGTGGTTCATGGAGCCGTCTGCGGTTGATCCGAGGTCAGAGGATGAAGTTGTAGTTGCAGAGGATTCCAGATGGAAACTTGCAAGTAGAATCTGAAGAGAACCCACAGGAGAGACCCTAAATGGACCTGAGACGGGGATTGGCTACCTTATTAGGTATGGACCTATCAGGAAAGGTAACTGACGTCACCTGCAGGTACTGGCCACTCAGAGGCCTCCAGAGTGTCCCCACACCTTGGAAAACAAGATGGCTGAAGTCTGGGACACACTGGAGGAGCTCTGGGCACCACACCTGGGGTGGTAATGGACAGGGGAGTGGTCACTCCCCTTTCCTTTGTCCAGTTTTACACCAGAGCAGGGACTGGGGGTCGCTGAACTGCTGTAGACTGCCTTCTGCTAGGAGGGCACCATCCCTGCCCTTCAGAGCATTTCCAGAGACTGGGAAAGGCTACCCCTCCCGAGCCTGTAACACCTATTTCCAAAGGGAGAGGGTGTAACACCCTGCTTCCAAAGGAGATACTTTGTTCTGCCTTCCTGGGACTGAGCTGCTCAGACCCCGGGAGGGCAGAACCCTATCTGTGAGGTGGCAGCAGTTGTAGCTGCAGTGCAAGCCTCAGAGAGCTGGTTTGGCAGTACTGGGGGTCCATGGTGGAACCCCAAAGATACATTAAATTGGCTCCCCAATACCAGATTTGTAATGGGGGAACACTTTCATGATCTTAGACACCTTACATGGCCATTTTCTGAGTTACCATTGTGAAGCTACATATAGGTATAGACTTATATGTAGTGCACATGTGTAATGGCGTCCCCACACTCACAAAGTCCCGGGAATTGGCCCTGAACTATGTGGGGCACCTTTGCTAGTGCAAGGGTACCCTTACACTTAGTAACTTTGCACCTAACCTTCAGTGAATGAAGTATGACATATACGTGACTTACAAGTTACTTAAGTGCAGTGAATATGGCTATGAAATAATGTGTGCGCTATTTCACACAGGTTGCATTGGCATTCCTGTAAAAGGGTTTGTCTGAGCTCCTTATTGGTGGCAAAAGAAGTGCTGCAGCCTATAAGGATCTCTTGGAACCCCAATGCCCTGGGTACCTAGGTACCATATACTAGGGACGTATAAGGGGGGTCCAGTGTGCCAACAGAAATTGGTAAGTGAAGTCACTAGCCTATAGTGACAAATTTAAAAGCAGAGAGAGCATAAGCACTGAGGTTCTGGTTAGCAGTGCCTCAGTGACACAGTTAAACACTATACACACACACACACATTAGGCCATAAACTATGAGCACTGGGGTCCTGAACAGCAGGATCCCAGTGAGACAGGCAAAAACATACTGACATACAGGTAAAAATGGGGGTAGCATGCCAAGAAAGATGGTACTTTCCTACAATTCATTATGAGTTTGGTGATTGGGCCACCGGACAGCCATATTAGCGATCCCAAAAAGACCACCTTCTTGTGAGTCACACAGGCAGGACCACCGACAACAACTAAAAAAGGCAGACTGCCAGCAGCATGGAGGCCCAGAAGTAGGTGTTCCGAACTCCAGCCCCAACAGCACAGCAACCAACCACTGACCATATTAAATGCCTAAAGTCGCAGTGGCAGGCATCTATGGAGGTCAGCAAATGGCGGTCTGAATATCACAGCAGTTAGCAGTCACCAAAGTAATAAAAAATGGCACATTGAATGAATTTGAAAAAACACAGCAGACACATATTGCCACACTGGACACAACTGCAAAGGACACTAAGGTGGTCATTACAACACTAGCGGTTAGTGTTAAAGCGGCAGTAAGATCGGCAACAGGCCGGGGGAAAAAAATGGAATCACGACCGTGGCGGAAACCGCCAACATAGACAGCCACTTTAACACTCCGAACGCCACGGCGGTACAATCAAACAGCTCGGCGGTCACCGCCAACAGACAGGCGGAGGCCAATGTACCGCCCACAGTATCATGAGAGGCCAATCCACCACCTTTTCTGGGGCAGATTCACCGCGAACAAAAACACAGCGGAAACTGGACTTCGAAGGGAAAACGCTCACCTCAACACACCCCACAAGGAATCCGGGCGCCATGGAACCCGAGCTCCAGATCCTGCCAGCCCTTATCTTCTTGCTCCTCTACCAGGAGCACGAACGGCAGCGGCGAAGACCACGGTGAGTACTGCACCAGCTGCAGACTCTATCCCTGGGAGGAGGTCTTGGCCATCCTGCATCCTGAAGACTTGACAGGAATAACTGGGGGAATGGAATCTCGTAAGTCACAACACTAAAAATGTCACTAAAATGCTATGTCATGCATTCTCACTGCTCACCTTTTGCCACCTTCATGGTCATTCCACCCACTAGCATAGTGGCCACCTGCCCAAAGTCCCCTGTCACAATGGAAGTGCACTCACCTGGGGGGATAGCATCGGTCTATAGTGTATGTATTACAGGGAGTTACATGACTACGACTCCTAGAAGGCACTGTCCTATAACTCCAAACATCAGACCAGGGTTTCCTTCTCCAAATGCCTTTGTTTTTAGCTCCCAATTGGAATATACCCACCTTGGAGGATAACATTTGTCAAGTGTGTGTAGTACAGGGACTGACATGATTACAACTCCTAGCAGGCACTTTCACTGTTACTCCGCTAAGCCAGCCCAGTGTCATCTTCACCAAATGCCCTTGTTTGTGAACTCTCAATTTTAGTGTACTTACCTGGAAGGATAACATGTGAATAGTATGGCTAGTAAGGGGCTAACATTACTGCCAAGGTCAAAAGGCACTGTTTCTGTTACTCCACTCAGCCAGGCTAGTGCCCTCTTCACCAGATATCCTTGTTTGTTAACTCCCAATTGTATTGTACCCACCTGGGAGGATAACATGAATAGTGTGTGTAGTACAGGAACTGACATGACTGCCAAGGCCAGGAGACACTGTTGCTGTTACTCCACTCAGTAAGCCCAATGTCCTCTTCAACAATCTACCCCTTCTTTGCGACAGCAACTCTAGGCCCTTCATCAATGCCAGCCACAGACACCCCTGCCTCTGTAGCAGCAGATCCCCCTGATCACACAAGCAGGGACGTCCAGCAATGACTCTAGGAGGTGCAGATGGCAAGGCACCCACCACTACCAGCAAGTTACCTCTTCTCAAAACACCTCCTTTGTGTGCCACATATTCACTCTGTTGACTCTTCCTCAACCACTTAACATTTCCTATTGAAGGAGTACACTGGACTTTAGACTTACAATTGTGTAGCATCTACTCCAATGATTTCATCCACCATGATTGAACCCTTCACTGTTTTTTTCAACAATGTCCTAATATAATTTTAAAGAACAAAATTTCAATAAATCCACCTATCACAAAGTCATTGTCTGCTTGCTTCTGTTTAACATTTTGCTATGTAGAGATGTAAGACTTTGTGAAGCAGATGCGGAAGACACAAGATACTAATGCAAGGAGTGATATGTTACAGGTACGGTGCCAAGCTAAGAATCACTACCAACACACACATACAAATTGATACAACTGTCAGACAGTCCAGACACCTAAATCTGGCCTTCAGGAGCCAAAAAGCCTGCTCGACTACCCGCCTTGTTCTTCTATGAGGGCCCCAGTGAAGCAGACTTCCCCTAACGTAGTTGGATTCCTTTCTGGTATCAAAAACCAAGGATGGTTTGGATGTGCAGAGTCTCCTGTTAAGGAATGAGACATATGTGCAACAATGAGTCCCTCTAGTCAGAATCGTAGCACCTGACATTGTATACACACAAACAGGACAGATGTGACTTAGCAACCAGCCAGGACCTCTCTGGGTGCAGCTGTGACATCAGATAGGGGACAGCGCTGTCCTGCATAAGGAATTAATCATGGGTGGAACCCACATAATGGGCACAGAACTGTGAAATGTATAGATCTGCCAAATACACAACTTGCACGTTGAAGGAATGGAAGTTCTTTCTGTTGTGGTATACTTGTTTATTGGCATTGTGGTGACACCAAGCCAACATGTGTGCCATCAATGGCCCCCACCACATGTGGGAAGCGTGCAAAACCATAAATGTCAGCCTTCAAATGGGCTAAATCCTCACGTCAGGGCTACTGGATATAGCAGTCCAGGTGTTTGAACACTGCAGAAAGGACATCCTTCAAAACCAGACTGAACATAAGTTGGGACATGCCAGCTGACCGGGCTACTGTATGTTGGAAAGACCCTGTGGCTAGGAATTACAATAGTAGCATGATGTGTACAGTGGGTTGTATGCTGGTTGGATAACTAATAGCTGGCATCAGATCTGGCTCCAACTGACAACACACTTCCACTATTGTTTGCCTATTCATATGATGCAGGAGAATGTGTTCTTCCATGGTCTGAAGGTCTGGCAGTGGACAGTAGACAGGTGGTTAACACATCCTCCGTCTCCCTGGGAACCTATGTATGGCAAGAAATGAGTTCTAACATTAGTCATTGTGTCCACAGCTACATACATGATGCATGTCAATGATAACATGTGACAATGTATTGTAGAAAGGATAGACATTGCAATCAGTACACACATAATAGCTGCTAATAACACAATGTGTCCCCCATGGTTTGCCACACATGTCCATACCATGTATCTAAACCAAACGCAAATATGTGCATCACAATTGCCCCTCGAAATGTGACTTGATATCCTGACTGTGGAATTGATCTGCAACGGGGGAGGACTGTGCCCCACTGTCGAATGCCATCTGTGCCCTGTAGCATACTACAATGGTGTTTGAGTAGTAGAACCTACATTTCAAGACAGGATAAGCATGTTTGTGAGCTAAAAACAGCATTTTCAGAGGTGTGACACAGGCCCTCATTATGAACACGGCGGTAAACACAGCACCGCCGGCGGTGGCGGTAACAACCGCCAAAAGATGTGTGGTCCATACTGCCAAATAATGAACCAACTGAAAAACATGCATCCTGTAAACCACTCACCGCCAGCAGAGGAGTGCCGACAACAACGGAAAAGCCTTCTCACATGCCGACGGAAAGGTCCTACCCGCCCATCAAATAATGAAGCACTAGATCGCCGTCAGTTCCGGGGCCGGAATCACCGCCACGCAAAGCCAGGCAGAAATGAACCAAATATAAGGAAACACTCGCCGGAGGTTCACACAACACGCTGAAGCAGACATAGAGAGAGAGTTGCAGATCATGCCAGCCCTGCTCCTTGCCATATACCTCCACGACCGAGACCGCCGACGAAGACGCCGACGGTAAGTACTGCAACCTACTAAAAAGGGAAGAAAGGGCACAGTTATATAGCCACCCATTCCACCCATCCTGCAATGCTCCCACAACCCTTCACAGCAGCACACGCCATACACCCCACAGCAAGAGGTACTTACCCGACACAAGGCAAATCCAACCTGCCCGAAGTACATACATGTGCCCAACACCCCCAAACAATGAAACGAAAGACCACTGGTCCAGAGTGTGCCTTAAACAACGCAGGCTACTCATTAACCTTTATTCTGCTCAATGAGCAACAGAAGTGCATATAAGGCTAATGGCTTTTCCAGAGTTAAAGAAGTCCAATGGGCCACAGTGGCCCCAACTTGACTCCCACAAGTGCAACGGTACTCCACCTCATAGGGGCAACAATGGGGCATCCAGGCATCTCAGGGAACAGGAGTAGGGAGTGGTGGGGGTGGAGACTTACGACTAGGAGGGGGTTGCTCAGATTTACGTTTGGAAGGTGGAGACGGGTTGGGTTTTGTGACAGCAGCTGGTGGAGCGGACTTGGCCTGGGGTGCAGCAGATGTTCCTGGGCCAGCACGGGGTCTCTTCCTCACAGGGGAGGTAGCACGGGATGGGAAGGGCAGGCAGGGGCGGGCTGTGACGTGGGAGGAGTGGACAGGGCAAGGAGGTTGGCACGTTTAGGGATGAGATGGGGTGGGCCAGTGGGTTCAAATAGGTCTACAAGGGATAGGAAAAGTTTCTTAGGTGCAATTGGTGTGGACCTGGAGGAAGGCGTGGGAGTGGAGGTAGAGGAAGTGGCTGTAAGAGGTGTAGGCATGCGTGATGTGGGTGCAGGTGACTGGACAGCATGCTGAGGTGTGGTAGTGTGTGATGGGTGGGTGTTTTGGTGCGTTTGAGTATCTTGGGAGGAGGGAGCTGGACACAGTGGAACAAGACAGGCTGCCAGCGTAAATGTATGTTGTCTGGGTGTCTGCAAGTCTGGTGAGTGTGCTGAATGTGTCAACTAAAGTCATTGTGGTGAGTGCAGGTGTGGTGTCTGGGGTGCATGAATGGATGTTTGCTATTGTGGTGACTGCAGGAATAGGGTCAGCAACATTGAATGAGGGTGCAGTACCTGTGGGTGTGCATGTGCAGGGGACAAACAGGGAGGTGGAAGAAATGGACACACTGGGGGAAGTGGACGTTGGTGTGTGTGCATGTGTATGTTGGCTGTGTGTATGCCTGTGGTGGGAGGTGTGGTGCTTGTGTTTTGAAGCGTGCTTCTTGTGTATTGAGGTGTGTGCATGCGTGTCAGAATGTGTGCTTTGGACGGGTGAAGGGAGTGGGGTGCTGGAAGGGGTAAAGGTGGTTGGAGGGGGGACGGAATGACCAGGGACTCTGGCTGACGTCAAAGAGGAGGCCAGAGCCTGAAAACATCTCTGTAGTCCAGACACGACACCGTGAATGCCATCCAGGTAGGCATTGGTCTGCTGCACCTCTGATGCTAGCCCCTGGATGGCACTGAAGATGGTTGTCTGCCCTACTGAGATGGCTCTCAGGAGGTCAATAGCCTCCTCTGTGAGGGCAGCAGGGCTGACTGGGGCAGGGGATGAGGTGCCTGGGGCGGAGGAGACACCCACCCTTCTGGGTGCATGGGCACGGGCATCTCGGTGGGAAGCAACTGGGAGGGTGGTGATGGCATGGGGGTGGTAGAAGATGACACAGTGTGGGTGGAGCTCCCATCGGAAGAGGTATCGGAGTTACTATCTCCCGTCACCCTCCAACCCACTGGTCCGCTTGGTGTTGGATGACTCTGCCTCCGAGGATCCGTGGGCCGCTGCAGCCCCACTCGCCAGTGCCTCAGCTCCCTCACCAGATGATGCTGATGTACACAGACAACACAAGAGAACAGGGATGGGGAGACAAAACAGCAGAGACACTTGTAAATAGCTGAATGGAGGTACAAAACTGGTTCACACATACACCCACCCTGAAAATATTCCACCAGGCAGCACCTACCGCTATACACATGCCTATGCCCCTGACTAGTGGCCAGAACCCTGCTCTACAGCCATTACCCACAGCACTGAAGGACCTGACGTACTGCAGACGTGACCCTTACACCCCTATTCCCCATGGGGACCATTATGTAGATGGACATCAGTCAGAGTCCCTGCCACTAGACAGCATAAATATGAACGCACACACACACATCCATCAATGAGCCAAATTATGGTATTTGTACTCACCCCCTTGTGACTGCTGTGCAGCCTTCAAGCGCCCATCCAGGTCCGGGTACACCACCACCAGAATGCGGTGCATAACGGGGGTCAGTGCCCGATGGGCACCCCTTCCTCGTTGGGAGGACTGCCCCAGCTGGGCCTCACAGATCTTCCTCACGCAGCGCTGCAGGTCCTCCCACCTCTTCCTGCAGTGGGTGCTCCGCCGGTTGTAGACCCCCACGGTCCGCACCTCCCTAGCAATGGCATGCCAAAGTCCCCTCTTCTGGTGGGCGCTTACCTATAAGGGACACACAGAAAAAATATCACTGAGGTCAGACAATGGCCAATAATATACAGATGGCTATACGTCCACTATGGGATGGACATTTTAAACAGCCTAACTACAAACACACACGCAGCATTTCAGGAACCCTGGACTATACAGTGTCACACGTGCACACATGTATGCAGCCATCTACCACCATTACACACATCCATGACCCCCAATCCTCCTTCTCACCTGTACCTCTGGCCGACCATAGAGCTTGGCGTACAGGGGCAGGACCCCGTCCACGAGCTTCTCCAATTCCTCATTGTTGAAGGCAGGGGCCATTTCCCCTGCAACATTTGCCATTTCCATGACCAGAGGCAGGACACAGCCGTACACTCCGTGGAGTACCTGCATGCACGAGATCCGGGATTCAAGTGAAGTTGGGGTGACGAGTTTGTGTACGCGCCACGGTCGGTGCGCACCGTCACCGCCAGCAGTGATCATGATACTCTAAGAATGCCCATTGACAACCATGTTAACCAATAAATTTGCGCATGGCGGTAAAGACTGCCTTACGCTATTACGTCAACCGCTAGCGGTATGAGGTCACTTCCACCTCTGCCTCCCTGTGGGGCACTGCCACTCCTTGTCCTGTCCGTCAGGGTGGCATGGGTGGTGGTGCCTGTTGGAGGGAATGGACATGTCTATTACAATTGCATGATCGGATGGGGTGCACAGTACTGGGCTGTTTTGTGCAGGTTTTCACACTTTGGGGCCATGCAGGGTGCTTTTGTGAGGTTTGCATTGCATTTTGCTTTGGATGTGGAGGTACATTGTGGGTGGCGTAGTGCCATTGTTATTCCTTGCAGGGGTAGGTGGCTGTGCACAGGGGGAGGGGTGTGGGCCTGTTAGTGGGTTTGTGGGCATGCAGGGGGACTGGATGTAGTGATTGTGGCCTGGATGGGGTAGTGGTCCTGGTGGGTGGTGGGGTGGTGCATGCATTACAGGTGTGTTGGATATGGGGTAAATGTGGACGACTTACCCGAGTCTATTCCTCCAGTGAGTCCAGTTAGTCCCTCTGGGTGCAGGATGGCCAGTACCTTTTCCTCCCAGCCAGTGTAGTCGGGTGGTGTTGGTGGAGGTCCTCCCCCATCTTCTGGACCTTCCCATGCAGGTCGTTCCATCTCTTGTGGATGTCTTCCCTGGTGAGTGGATGGTGTCCCACTGCATTGACCTTGTTGACTATTGTCTGCCATAGCTCCATCTTCCTGGCAATGGGTGTGTGCTGGACCTGTGCCCCGAATAATTGGGGCTCGACTTAAGTATCTTGTCCTCCATGGCCCTTAGCTCCCTTTCTGTAAAGTGTGGGTGTTTGGGGGGGGTGCCATGGTGTGTGCTGTGAATGGTGTCTTGTGTGGATCTAGGTGAGGGTGCTCTTGTGTGGTTGGGTGTGTGAGTCGTGTGATGTGGCGTTCAGTGTCTGCCTGTAGTGTTGTCCGTCTGGCTTCTCCTATTCCCGATTCAAAGGATTGTGGGGTGTGTCTGTGAGTCTTTTATAGTGTTGTGGATGTATGTCAGGTGTGTGGGTTTCAAACGTGCCAATGTATGCATTTCTTACTGTTGGGTCCACTTGCTGCCCGTAGAGGTATGTGCAGCCAATGGTTGTTCGGCTTTCACTGACCGCTGCGGTGATTTGTGCTTCATTATTTGGAGGGCAGGGTGTTTGTGTGCTCGGCGGTGGCAGGGTGGGAGGTCCAGCATTTCCGCCGAAATGGCCCTGCCGGTGACTGGTGGAAGGGAGATTTTTGTCAGTTTCTGATTTTTCCATCATTAAATGGCGGCTTTCTGTTCACCGCCAATGGCGGTCTTCGGTTCGCCATTGCCACGGCGGTCGACGGAGTTTACCACTGTGTTCATAATGAGGGCCACAGTTTATAAAGCCCAATACCACATTTCAGGCTTCTAAAATGGCAGCTGCTTTACCTACTCCACTAGACATTAGGAACCGCAGCGACAGCCAGTGGAATTCGTCATGGCGCTTGCATCCACGGTGGACACAGCCATAGGCTAACGTTGTTGCCAGTGGTGGTTGCGGGCCAATGGCGGTGTCCACCGATGGGGACGACGTGTACGTGGAGGATGTGACTGTCATGTTCTGCAGAAAAACTCACTTGAATCCTGCCACTGCTGCTAGTAAGACCTCCACGACCTGAGCTGCTGTGTACCTCCTCTGGGAGCAATCATGCAGTGTCCAGCAGGTGATAGGGCCCCTGCCTTCTCTACAGAGGAGCTGGAGAGACTAGTGGGCGAGGTTCTACCCCTGTATGAGCAGCTCTATGGTGCACCAGATGAGCAGGTGATACCCTCAAGTGCATAGTTTTCTCTGTACTTCACCATCCTTTCCCTCCTCACAGGCTAGTATGTGGCCATGTGGGCCAGGTTGACTACTTGTGTGTCTGTTGTTGCAGTCTGTGTGACATCAATGCGAGGGTCAATGTGCAGGTATCGGTGATCAGTGCCATGTGATGAGTTCATCCATATTGTGTTGTGTGGTTTTTGTGGGGGTTCCTAGATCCTTCTTGTGTGGGTTGCACATAACCAGGTGAGGAGACATTATTGTCATCCACTGACATCTATTTTCTCATGATTGTTGTACATGTCAGGCAACATGTATGTGCATGATAGGATGAGCTCAATATGCACGTTGTATGATTCAGCTGTGAGTCATGTAAACAGTGTGTATGGTGCCACAGAGATTTCTATACACATCCGCCCTTGCTTAAGTGTTGTTTGGAAGGCATATCATGATTCCCTCTACCCTTCAGGTTGCAGCACACACCATATGCCAATTAGCTGTTGGCTACAAGATGTTATGTCATGCATGCAAATGATGAGAATGTATTGTCATGTGGGTTCTGTCTACTAAGCCTGTAGAGACCAGGGCTTGTCATATGTATCTCCCAGTATGGATCCTAGTCTAGGCTGGAGTGGAGTCACTGGCTATAAAACTGTGGCACTGTGACCACTCCCTGTACCCCAGCAGATCCTGTGTTGTGGGCAATGTGAAGCTCTGGTGTGAACTCCAACACAGAACGCCTCATTCGTTTGATTAGATTATGAATGGGTCCAGAGGTAAGTCAATAATCTAGTCCTCATGAGCACTTATCATCATTGTCAATGTGTGTCTTTGACTCATGAAGGGTCCCTTGCTCCCACAGCCCTGTTGTCACCTTCACAAAGGTCATATTTGTCCTTTGCAGGCATTTAGCATAAATGACAGTCCCACAGTGCAGACAGTGTGTTGATTCCTGGGAGGCCATGATATGTGACTCAGTAGCTTGGTCACAAAGCAGAAACTGGACAACGCATGCCTTTGTTTGTTGGATGCCATCTCTGTAGGATGGACACATATGTTGAAAAGCGTGTTCTGTGGTACAGGTACATAACACAGAACCCCACCACTTGAAGTGGCGTGAGTCTGCATTTGTTAGGTGTGAGAAAGTAGCCTCTTTCTAGCATGGTTACACCCATTTTTGGCCTGTTTGTTAGTGTTTGTCCGTGTGTTTTTACTGTCTCACTGGGGTCCTGCGAGCCAGGACCCCATTGCTCATAGTTTGAGACCTATTTGTCAGTGTATTTTAACTGTCTCACTGGGATCCTGCTAGCCAAGACCCCAGTGCTAATAGTTGGTAGCCTATGTGTGTTGTCAGTATGCTTGACTGTGTCACTGGAGTTCTGCTAACCAGAACTCCAGTGCTTATGCTCTCTCTGTGTACCAAATTTGTCAATATACTTTAGTGACTCCATATTCCAATTCTGATTGGCACACTGGACCCTCCATATAAGTCCCTAGTATATGGTACCTAGATACCCAGGGTATTATTGTTCCAGGAGATCCTTATGGGCTGCAGCATTTCTTTTGCCACCCATAAGGAGCTCATACAAACCGTTCTTCAGGACTGCCATTGCAGCCTGAGTGAAATATTGCACACACTATTTCACAGCCATTTTCACTGTACTAAAGTAACTTATAAGTCACCTATATGTCTAACCTTTACTTACTGAAGGCTAGGTGTGTGTGAGGGCACCCTTGCATTAGCAAAGGTGCTCCTACATTGTCCAGGGCCAATTCCCTGGACTTCGTGAGTGCGAAGACACCATTATAAGTGTGCACTACATATATGTAAATACATATATGTAGCTTCACAATGATGACCCTGAACATGGCCAAGTGCAATGTCTAAGATGGGGGCCAATTCCCTGCACCCTGGGGGATCGCCATGAACCCCCAGTACTGCCAAACCAGCTCTCTGGGGTTTCCACTGCAGTCCCAGCTGCTGCCACCTCACAGACAGGTTTCTTCCCTCCTGGTGATTGAGCAGCTTACACCCAGGAGGGCAGAACAATGCATTTCCTTTAGGAGAGGGGTGTTCCACCCTCTCCCATTGGAAATAGGTGTTACAGGCATGGGAGGGGTAGCCTCCCAGAGCCTCTGGAAATGCTTTGAAGGGAACCACCAGTGCCCTCCTTGCATAAACCAGTCTAAACTGGTTCAGGGTCCCCCAGTCCCTGCTCTGGCGCGAAACTGGACAAAGAAAAGGGGAGTGGCCACTACCTTGTCCATCCCCACCCCAGATGTGGTGCCCAGAGCTCCTCCAGAGTGTCCCTGGTGTTAGCCATCTTGGATTCCAAGGTGTGGGGACCCTCTGGGAGCATCTGAGTGGTCAGTGCCAGCAGGTGACGTCAGAGACCCCCCTGATAGATGCATGCCTGAGTAGGTAGCCAAATCCCCTCTCAGGGCTATTTAGGGTCTCTCCTCTGGGTGTTTCCTCATATTCAGTTTTCAAGACACCTCCAGGACTCCTCTGCATCCTCTGCTTCAGCTCCTGACCGCTGAATCAACCGGAGACTACTCCAGGAACCGCTGTAACTGCAACAAAGTATCCAGGAAGGCTACTGTTTCCAAGGTGTGCACGCTCTGAGGACTGCCTGACTTCACCCTGCACCAGAAGAACAAAATGAATCTCCCGTGGATTGACGGAGTCAATTCCCTGCTTCAGCAGGCACCTCTCTGCAACGACGACCGGTACTCTGGGGCTCCTCTCCTGTCGATGATCGTGATCCCTGGAACACAGATGGGGACCAAAGTGATCCTGACTGTTCAAAGGACCAGCTGTCTGAATTTGGTGGAGGTAAGGGGTTGCTTCCCTGTGCCAGACAGTACCCCTGTGCATAACGTCCTCTGCAGTTCCATGGGCTTCTGCACACTTCTTCCAAAAGTCATTTGTACACTACATAGCCCAGGTCCCCACCCTCTATCCTGTGATGCTCTGCTTCCTGAGTTGTTATCCGGCAGCATGAGATCCCTTTGTGTAGTGCTGCGATGACCGTACTTTGCAACTCCTTGGTCTCCATGTTCTGGGACTCCTGTGGGTGCTGCCTGGTATTCTGAGGGCTCTCTGAAGTACTGAGAGCCCCCTCTGTCTCTTCAGTCTGAATTGAGACCCCAGGTCCCTCCTGGGCCCAGGCATCTCCTCTTTGACGCAAACTACGTTCTTGAGTGAACCAAGGCTCGTTGGCGGAATCCAGAGATGCAAACAACCTGCATCCAACTACTCAACATGGGACTTCTCCTGCACCAAGCAGGAACCCACAGCTATCTTCTTTGGTGCATTTCGGTACTTTTCTTACAACCAGAGAATCCACTTTTGCACCTTCTTCTAGGTTGGCAGGGGCTCCTGTTCTTCCAGGTCTTTTCTTCGACTTCTGGACTTGGTCTCCTCTTTCCACAGGTCTTCAGGTCCAGGAATCCATTGTTGGTTGCTTGCAGTCTTGTTTGGTTCTTGCATAATTCTTCATCGCGACTTGTAGTGTGTCCTGAGGAAACTTTCTGTACTCTACTCCTGTTTTCCTGGGCTCTGGGGTGGGGTATTTTACTTACCTTTGGTGTTTTTGTTCACTCCCCGCACCCCTCTACACACTACACTTGCCTGGGGGGAATTTGTTATTCGCATTCCACTATTTTAGTATACGGTTTGTGTTGCCCCTAGGCCTAATGCAACCTATTGTGTTTTTCACTGTTTGCACTATTTTCTTACTGTGTACTCTCCCGATTTTGGTTACTTGTGTATATATTGTGTATAATACTTACCTCCAGAATGAGTATTGGGTCTGAGATATTTTTGGCCTTGTGTCACTAAAAAAAAGCACTTTTATTTTTGGTAACACTGACTATTGTCTTTTATTGTGCATAAGTACTGTGTGACTATAGTGGTATTGCAAGAGCTTTGGATGTCTTCTAGTTCAGCCTTGTCTGCTCTGCTACAGCGACCTCTAGACAGCCTAAGCTGCTAGACACTACCTACATTTCAATAATACGGGATAACTGGACCTTGTATAAGGTGTAAGTACCTTTAGTACCCACTACAAACCAGGCCAGCCTCCTGCATTAGGCTATATGTCCACACATGGACAGGGTAGACACTTTCTGTACCCCCTATCCCAGCCCCTTCATTGTTACCCATGTGTAATGTTTGAGTTTGTACTCTGGAAGTTGCCAATAGCAGACAGTCATTATCACATAGTGTGAATGTGTTGGCTAATTCATGCTTAATAAGTTTACCCTTCAGAAGCCACATAGGTGTGATGTGTATCATGGTGGCTCACGTGTCAGTCAGGTTGCTACAGCATGGGCTACCTGATGTCAGTAAGCTTGCTCAGTCATTGTAGGGCCTGAGCAGTGTGATGGGTTAGTCTGCAGATTGAGAAATGTATGTCTGTAGTTATGTCCCTGTACTTATTGGCCTGCATGTGTCCCATTTGGGGAGTATTGACAAATAGGAAAGTTGTAACTTGATGTTACTGCAAGGTATGTGACTCAACCATTTGTGATGAGACTTGGAAACGTGATCTCTTCATTTGTCTTTTGCCTCCATGCAGGTCAACAACCATCAAAAGAAGGGAATATGGAGAGCCATCACCAAGAAGGTGCGGACCGTGGGGGTCGACTGCTGGTGCAGCGCCCACTATAGAAAATGGTTGGAGGTCCTGAGATGCTGGACCTGGAATATCGCAGAGGCCCAGCCGGTGACGCCCTCCGATTTGGGCTGGGTGCCCATCTGACCATGACCCCCACTAATGGCCCACATTCTGGTGGTGGCCATACCCGGAGCTTGATGGGCATTTTAGGGCAGCACAGCAGCCATAAGCGGGTCAGTACAGGGCATATACCTGCCTGTCCCAATGCCAAGTGATTGAGTTAGGTTCTGACAGCTCCCCCTGACAATGAGGGATGAGCCATGTGTCACACAGTAGATGAGTGATTGTGTTGACATGTCATGTGTTGCATACTGACATGCCTTGCTTATTGGCCCAGGGACCTAGGACACAACTGGATGGAATCCACAAACCTCTTCCTCTGCAGAGATGACATATGGCTGGGTACATTGATCAATCAAGTACTGTTTGCTGTTGTAGTGTGCATAATTTCTATGCAACAGACAACTACTCCAAAAGGTTCCAGGCAAAAGGTAAGTAGATGAGGGGTCACTGTCTTCTGCCATGTGTCTGGGTAAATGTGTATTTAGGGATCTGCCACCCAGAAGCTATTTCTCTTTAGCATATGGGTGCTGGTGCCTGACTGCAGACTGTATTGTGGAGATGTCCAACATACATGTGACAGGGATTACATTGGTCTTTGGATATAGCTATGGATCACTACTTTCCCCTGGTAAATAGGGAAAGTCCATTGGCATGATTTATGTGCTATCACTGTTGCCAACATTCCTTGTGCCTACATGTCAGCATGTGTCCCTTTCTCTTTGGTAAACATTTGTGAGCTTCGGTTTTATGCATGGTCTACCTATTTTGAAGGGATAATGTCTGTATTCATTCACATCTATGTGCATGGCAAACTGTTTGTGGAATAGGACATTTAAAATAGGTTGTGCTACATACAAGAGTGTATCACCATTGTTTATTGGCTGACACATACAGTCACCCATCATAGCATGTCATTTGGCATGTACAACTGAAGTAGCAATGAGGGACATGACAGGTAGGCCTATAATCTAGAGCCACAATGTGAATGTCTATGCCCTTGATTTGGAATCAGGTTGAGAAGTACACTGCACCTGTGTAATGGATAAGGTATGTGCCCTGGCTGTTGGAATGCATCATAGAGTGGCTTGCAGTTATGTAGAAATCACATGTATTTGGGCACATGCATTCATCCACAGACAGACATCTGGGTTTGTATGATCAAAATGTGGGGAGTGATGCAGCTTCCAATTGAGCAACCTGTTAAGGGCCTTTAACAAGAACTTGCAAATATCAGGGCCTCTCCAACATTCAAGTGACAAATGGCTTCTGCGGATGCACTCAGAGAATGTCATAGTAACAGGTGCCAGGCATGAGTGGTGATTACTATGGGGCTTGCTGATTCATTGTGTTGTGAATTTTGGGGATATCTCTCCCTGACATATTGCACATGATGTCTACAGTGTCCATTTCCATGCCAAATGTGTGGCCTATCTAAGCAACATTAATGCTCCTCCATGACTCTATAGGAACAAACTTCACTTGCTGAAGTGTTCACTGTTGATATCTTTCCATTGTGTCATAAGTATTTGCATGTTATCTTCTCCAAGATATTGTACTATTGTCATCAACATGGCATGATTAGGGGTGTGTTGGGAGCTCTGCTCCGCTGGTGGAGGGAAAAGATTTTTTGGAACTCTGAACTCCAAAAACTCTGCTAGCCCCACCAGGGGGGCGGAGCCTGGGAGCAGACCAGAGGGAGGAAAACATTGTGGATTCATCCCCATCGGATGACGAGGAGAGGAGGACCCCCTGGAAGACCCAGGTAAGTCCTCGTACCTTCCTTTTGTTTTGTTGTCATTATTTTTGCACACTGGTCCACAAACAAGGACTGAAACGGGATCTTTTGCTTCCTACGGCACTGGTCTGAATTCAGGCCAGGGCCATAGACAGAGAAAGCTGCCATTTTAGGCCTCCTGTGCACCAGCCTGTCCATGTGCACTGCACATGGGGCTAGCCGGTGTACAACAGGCCTGGCAGCTTTCGCTGCCTCCAGTCCTGGCCTGAATTCAGGCAAGGGCCGTGGGCACCAAAAGAAAGCTGCAGTTTTAGGCTTCTTGTGCACTTGCCTGCAGCTTTCACTGCCCTCCTGAATGCACCCAATCTCGGAAGTGCTAAGCAGGGTCAGTCCCGGCTGACCCGGCCGACCCTGCTTATCGCTTCCGACATCGAGCGATTTCAGGAGGACTCCATGTCCGCGGGTCACAGAACTCCGCCTCTGCTGAATTCCACAGGGCTTTTCTTTCAAATCTGTTATCATTGTTGGGTCATCATGTACGTGCCGAAGAGATGTGTGCATGAGCTTGTGTGGGATCTGTGGATATGCATTTAGAATTGGCCTACTATTGTATGACAATAGGTGACTGTGGTCTGCTCCATGGGGCAAGTATTTGAGGGTGATGGTGACTCCAAATGGTTGAATGGTCATTGTGATTGCACAACTTCAGCCATGCAATTGTAGTTGTCTGTGATCCATATTTTCCTGTGGGCAACTGTGGGCATTTTAGTTGGTATGCTTGCATATGGAATGGCACATGCATGGGCCACTTAGGTGGAGTTTGTTGCTGGGGCCTACTTGACATCATGGTACTGTATTCTAATCAGAGCTGTTGTTCAAGTGTGTTCTTGGAAGTGTGATGACCCTATTTATCTTTGTATTTGCAGCATCTACACCGGCAAGCGAAGGAGATGGGGCACAGCTGAGTGGGGAAGTATCTGGCCACAGGACCTCGGGTTAAGACACACTGACAGAGGGACCCAGTTGCCTGGACGGTGAGGAGAGTACCTACGTGGTAGACTGTGACATCATGATGATCGTCATCAGATTCTTCCTCCAGTGGCCACTCCCTAGTGGTGGTGGATCCATTGGGGAATCCCCCTGTACCATCTTTGTCCACCACCCCTGTCCTATCACCACCGTCCCTGTTGCTCCCCTCAAAGTTGGCTGTGCCTACTAATCCTAGAGGGTGGGTGTCTCCTTTGCAGCAGGAACCTTTACCCGAGCCACTGTTACCCCTGCTGCCCTCAGTGAGGAAGCTATTGACCTCCTGAGAAGTATCTCTGTGGGTCAGAAAGCCATTGTGAATACAATCCAGGAATTGGCAACTAAGCTACAACAGACCAATGCATTCCTGGAAGGCATTCATGGTGCAATGTCTGGCCTACGAAGATCTTTTCAGGCTCTGGCCTCCACACTGATGGCACCCCTTCACCTCCCACCTTCCGTTTCCCCTCCAGCTCCCTCTTCCTACTCCAAACCCCACTTCCCCTACCTAGGCAAAGCACACAGACAGATCTGCACTCAACCACAACAACACACAAGAGGAGCACACACAAAAACTGGCATCACAAAACACACTGGCATGCAAGCAAACAACAGCCACCCACATACAAAATAACAGACACAACTTCCCTTCACACCCCTACCACCCCCTATCACACACATGACATCCAGCAAACCCACAAGCACCACACCAGCAGTCTTTGACACACCCACCGCACCCATCATATCCACAGACTCTACCCCAGCAGACCACCAGACATCCACCACAAGCACCACATCCGCAAACACAACTACAGACAGACAGATATCCACCACATCCAGCATACCCTCAATCACGACCCCAACAGTCACACACACATCCAACACTCCATCCTACAGCTCCTCCATCTCCCACTCCCCCAAGACACACAAACACACTCACCCACCCCCCACCCAACATACACTTCAACACAAGCATATCTCCCAGAAGCATGCACCCACGACATCCACACCCACACAGCAGACAACCACTCCCTCAACCTCCCAAACCGCCTTCTGCTGATCATCCCCGTATCCCTAAAGTTTTTGTTTAACCATAACCTTAACCTTTCCCCTGTTCCCTCCACCCCGTCCCAAACCCAGGAGGACCCAACCACCTCCCAGCCCCTCCTTTCTACCTCCAAGGCCTCCCCTGCACCCCCTGCAAGCACTCAAACCTCTTCCCCAAGACGAAGCAGTCCATCCCTCCAAAAAAGAAGACCACCCCTACCAAGCCAAAGTCCACACCCCGTCTCCTAAATCCACCCCCGCCGCATCCCCACAGGACGATACCTGAGGTGCCTGCCTGCCCTCTTGATACCTTTACTGTGGAGGTTCCCTGGCAGTTGGGAGTCAGGTTTTGGTACAACAGTGTGCTATTGTTGTGTTTACATGGACTGGCCAATGGCCTTGGACTCTTCAGGCCCACTATTTAATAAACCCACAGAGTTGTTTTGTTTTGGGGGCACATTTGTCCTGCTATTCCTTTTCTACCTTAATGTTTTTGCTGAGTAACTTAAGTTATGTGCCCACAGTTGTATGTGTTACAGCCTGCTTGCTGATCCATTTGCTGTTGTTTGCAGTGTCTGACTTTGTGGGCAGTGCTGGTGTCCCCACCCCGACAAAGGTATATTTTGAGTGTATGAATATGCGGGTGTAAATACAAAGGTGGTGACATGGTATTGTGTACTGTTTGTTGTGGTAAGTATTTCATCTTGTTTTGTGCAATGCATAGTGTTAGACTTGTCCCCCTGAAGAGGATTAAGGATTCATCTAAAGTGTGTCAGCTTGAGTTTTGTGTGCAGACATGGAGTGTGTTCAATTGTGCTAGCTTTGTTTTCCATTTATCTGTGCATGTGTCCATTTAGCTGTGCGCACTTTGCAGCTACTTCCTGTATATGTATTACCCATGCAGTTGTAGTGCTTTGTTGACTTGCACCTCCACTTTGTGCAGATGGGCAAGTCATTTGGGTCTTGTACTGTTTGTCCCTGTGGCACATGTAGGCCCAGTTCCTGTGTACATGTTGTTTGAGGGGAGTGTGCAAAGTGATATGTGTCCCAGTGCAGCCTTCTTCCCTGAGTGCACCTGGTACCCCCTCTCTATTGTGCAGGTACACATAGCATTGTGCTCTTTGTCTATTTGTCTCTCTGTCTATCGTGCATACCATTGCCATTCCATTGTGCTGTAATGTGTGTGATGTGTGTGTCCATTGCAGGGTTGTTTACTTGGAATGCTGCTAGTGTTCCAGCCCCCATTCATACATATGTGTGTTGTATATGATGACAGTCCATGACCTGTGAGGAATGTGGGTGTGTGAGTTCCATTTGTAGATGTGATGTTTGTGTGTTGTTGGTGATGTGGGAGACAAGGTTGTGTAGTTTTCACTATCCCTGTGCCTGAGATGTTTGGACATGTGTTTTTGTGTAGTGTTACGGTGCAGTGTGAGTGACCTGCCCGGAGGGGGCGTATTGTGACTGTGAATGGCTCCATCTTTATGTATGAGATAGACTGTGTCCATGATGAGACGTGTACTTGGTGCCCGTATCATGACCCCAAATGATGTGGCCGACAGCACAAAGATTTGTTGTTACGGGAAATAACATAGGTAGTTGTGCGTACTTATGGTTGATTGCACCCACGGTGGTGTGGATCTTGTTCTCCATTGATGATCAACAACACCAGCAGACATGCATGATGGTTTCCATGGAGGCAGCAGACATGTGAGGCTGCCTGCAGGTGAGTGTCACCCTTTATACTGTCTCTTTCCGCCTACTGAGGTGTTGTGGTCGGATCACCACTGTCACATTGGTGGTGCGCAACCTAGTAATGTGTCTGGCAGAAACACTGTCTTTGCTGGCCTGTTTGTGCAGCCTTGTGACTGCGGTGGTCTGTGCTGCCTGGCAGTGCCGGCGGGACCACAACAGTCTTTGACCCATAGGCCAGCGTGACTCGTACTCTGGAGGTCCGACCGGCACCGGCGCCATGGCAGTTGACGGACCGCCAAACTTGTAATGCGGCACAAAGTTTTATTTTTACTTTTGTTGTGGATGGGAGATGTGATATTATATTGTTTATGTTCTGTTTACATTATTATTATGTGGAATTGTTTGGGTCATATGTTGTATTTATTTGATGTGATTGAATTTCTTTTTAAGTTGGTTGGTTGGTTATTGTTACTTTTTTAAAAATAATTATTAGGTATGTTTTTATTATATCAGTGTTTATTAACTTTGTGATTTTATATAACAGATGTAATAAAATATTTATGTTAATATTTAAAAAAAGATTTAGGGCCTAATTACGAGTTGGGTGGTTGAACCGCCAGAACTCTAATACGGTGTTGCTGAGGCAGCCGTCAAGCCGATGGCCTCACCTTCGCCATATTATGATGTTTCCACGGGTTGACCGGTGGAAAATGTCATATTAAGACATTTCTGCCAGTCAACCTCGTGGAAACAGTGCAGCAGACATTGGGCTCAGATCCCTTAGGCGAGGCTCCCCTAGACGAGGCCAATGGCGTTACACAGCATCCTTGGAATGTTGACTGTCTGCCACAGAGTGCATTTCAAGGGTGCTGGCAGGGGAGCCCCTGCATTTTCCATAACATGGTCATGGGCAGTGAAAGCCCCCCCCTACGGATCACAGCACTGCCTTTCTGCCAGCCACTTCATATCGGGCATCCAGCCATGAAAAGGCTGGCGGAATGGGTAGTCGTGATCACCACGGTGGTGCCGAATTTTTTTGATAGGTTAAAATGTATTTTTGAGTATTGCATTTGGCTGTTTTTTTAGTAGTCTACTCCTTTTCTTTTTATGAAGAGTTTGACTTTAAATAGTAGTCTGTTGTACATTATTTTAGTTTGTTTGCTAGGTTTAGGGCCAATGTGGGTAACAGATTGTTCTATTCTTAGTTCCTGGTGGCTTTGCTCTTGCTGTAATGCTTCAATATTTTTTTATAATGTACTTTGAGTTCTGTCTAGTGTGGAATGCCATTCTGCATTGTTTGTTTAGGCTTCCTGTGCAGGGTGCTGTCATACACATTCCACCATCATATCTGGAATGTGGCTCGGTGGCTGTGTCCTGACCCATGCAATCAAGTGTCTTCAAAATAGTCCATTAGGGGACTAAGTTTGTCCTAATGTTATTGGTAGAAGGGGCTTTCTATTAGTA
Source organism: Pleurodeles waltl (assembly GCF_031143425.1). Lineage (NCBI taxonomy): Eukaryota > Metazoa > Chordata > Amphibia > Caudata > Salamandridae > Pleurodeles > Pleurodeles waltl. Next base: position 734,067,454 of record NC_090447.1, on the reverse strand, counting down.
AGTTATAGTGGTTGGCTACCTCTGTGATATGGACATTGGCTAGTACTCTTATCTTTTTTTATTTCAAAGGGGAATAGGCTGTTTTTTTTCAGATCTTTTTATTGGTTTTTGATATGCAATAGAGAATTCAAAATACAAAACATTTCCTTCCAGGGAGGGCATTTAGAGTCAATGATGGCAAATCACAGCAGTTTGAAGGTAGTGTCTAATCGTTAGGTGTTTTAGTCATCATCTGGAGTGACAATCGCAACCACCATGAAATCGTAAACTGTACATGAATTTTCAGTTAAGGTAAGGCCAGTGACGAGTAATAGTATATGAAGCCTTCCACCTGCTGCTATAGTGTATTCCACTCCGCAAGAGAATCAAACCTCCCCCCTCCCTCTATCCTTCCTAATTTCCGCTCGAGTTCCTGGTTAGTGCTGAGTATCAGTAAATGTCTAGGAGACTGCAGCTCCTTGTGGGGTGACAGGTTATATGTTCCATTCATGTATATGGTCAGTATGTCCCTGTCTGAGTGTATTATTGCTATTCTACGAAGTGTGTGGTTTCGGGGGGGCTGCGCTGCCAGGTCAGTAGTCCTTCAAAGCATTCAGGCGTCCAGTGCTTCCTCTCCTTGCTGTACCCAGTCATTCATCAGAGTGCTCCAAGCCCTGGCCCTTTCCATGGGGCTTTGCCGCTTCCGTGCCTCCCGGTGCCTAATCGTCTCTTCAGCTTTAGCCCACTTCAGGACTTTCCTTCTCCACGTTTGTACATGTGGTCCTGTTGCTGCTTTCCACGTCATTGCAATCTCTTCTTTGGCCAAAACTAGGGCCAAATCTTGGAACTGATCAGTGTATTTATGTTTGGGTTGGTGTCAATATCCTCCTAGCAAGCAGTGTGTGGGGTTATCAGGCACTTCTTGGTCAATACTGTCGGAAATGAGTTGTGTTATCTCGTGCCAGTACTCCCGTAGGGTTGGGCAGACCCAAAACATATGTATAAATTCAGCGTGGCATCTGGGTCAGCTAGTCTGCCCGGGGTCAGATATGCTCTATGTAGGACATATGTGTTAATCAATTTAAATCGAGCATTCCTAGAGGCCCTCAGGATACAAGTCAGTATTTCCTCCCTGTCTCTATCCTCTATGGTGATCCCCAGATCCATTTCCCATTTTTGTTTAAGGACTGTCAGTGCGGTTCTCATTTTTTTGTAAAGGTAGGTCACTGACCTATTTGTCCCTGTTTGCGCTAACAAGGTATTGTGTTATCTCAGAGATAGGTGGTTCCGTATTATTGGTGTGCCAGTGTTTACCCATCGTATTTGTAATTGCTCTGTGAAGCAGGAAGTTCCCCGCTGGAATCTGATATCGGCTTCAAAAGTCCTCGAAGGGCAGCATGGAGTCTGCCTCGTACAAGGTGCCCAGGGTGGTGGCTCTTGCCCTCTCCCAATTCTTTATTCCACCCCAGTTACCCTTACGTGGAAGCGTTAATAGGCACCGCATTGGCATCTCGGGGGCACAGAGTCTGGGACATTTTGTCTTATGTAGGTGTTGTCTCCAACATATATGGATTGCTTCCAGTGCCTGGGATCTAGGAGGCACAGGTGGGTCGAGGCCTAAAATGACTCTAGCCAATGAGGGCAGTTCGGGGGTAAAGAGTAATATTTCATGTCTGAGCGTCATATGGTCCACCATCCATCTGGTCAGCCACTGCAGTTGGCCTGCTAAGTAATAAGCCTCAAAATTCGGGACAGTCATTCCTCCCTCTTCAGTAGCCCGCCTCATCACTGGAAGTGCTAGTCTCCTCCTGCCCATCCCCCAGATAAATCCCATAATCAGAGAGTTCAGGTCTTTAAAGAAACTCTCTGGGATCCATACTGGCAGGGTCATGAAAAAATACAATAGTCTGTGGAGGGTTATCATCTTCAGAAGTGCCACTCTGCCTGGGACTGAAATGGGCAGTGTAACCCAAAACCCCATTGAGCCCTTAATGCCCCTCAGCGCCTGCTGAATATTACCATTGAACAGGTTCTAGCAATCATGGTATAAGTGGACCCCTAAATATTTTAGACATCTGGGTTCTCATTGTAATTCTTCTATATTGGGGGGAGGGTTCCTCCCCTCCTTAGTTGGAAAGAGACTGGATTTCTGCCAATTCACTCTCAGCCCAGACAAAACACCAAAGTCTTTTAGCAGCACCTGAGCGCTCTGCAGATCACTCTCTGTATCCTTGAGGAAGAGCAGGAGGTCATCTGCGTATAATGCTATATGATGGGTCTGATCCGCCAGAGTGATACCCCTGTATGTTCCGCCTTCCCGAGCCTTGAAAGCCAATGGCTCAATTGATAATGCAAATAGCGGAGGGGAAAGGGGGCAGCCCTGTCTAGTTCCCCTCACCACTCCATAGCTATCATAGATGGTGGTGCCTGTTTGGACTCTAGCCGTTGGCCTAGAACACAGTAGTTTTGTCCAGACTGTAAAACGGTTTCCCACCCCAAACTTGTGGATGACCTCATATAAGTATCGCCACTCCAGACTGTCAAACTCTTTTTCAAAATCAATGGTGAAGACTCCCGCCCTACTTTTATCATGTCCAGCACCCTGTATTAAAGCTAGGAGGCGCCGTATATTCTGTGTTGTTTGGCGTCCTGGAATAAATCCAGCCTGATCTGCGTGTATCAAATGTGGCATGTGTCGCATGAGTCGAAGCGCTAATATTTTACTCAGTATCTTATAGTCTGTTGCGAGCATCGACAACGGGCGGTAAGAAGCCATGTACGTTGGTGCCTTCCCTGGTTTTAACAGCAGTATTATCAGGGCTTCTCGAGCAGACATAGGTAATGTCCGGCTCTCAGCTGCCGCCTCAAAAACCGCCACCAGTCTAGGTCCCAGTTTGGATAAATAGGTTCGAGTAAAATTCTATTGGGAGCCTGTCTGGGCCAGGTGTTTTATTACGTGCCATAGAAGTTATAGCTTCTATCACTTCTGTCACTGTGATCGGCGTGCCCAGCTCGGTCTCAGTCAAGGCCGACACCGTAGGGAGTGGTAAATGTTATAAGAAGGCCCGTATTTCCTAAGGGGGGGATGTGTCTTGCTAGTGTACAGATCCGCGTAAAATTTCCGAAATTCGTTATTAATAGCCGATTGGGAGTTAATACAAATACCTCCGGGTTGTGTGAATTCGACTAATACCGAGCCCCTTTTTGCTGGGTTCACCAGCCATGCCAGTAGTGAACTCGCTCGGTCACCCTCCGCGTGTGTTCGTGTCAGGAAGGCTCTATAGACGAAACAACGCAGCCTGTCAGTTGCTAATATAGGCCCTCAATACAACCCTGGCGGTAAATCCTGCTTTCCACCGTGCAGAAGACCACCAACATACCGTTGCTGCAGCGGAATTCCGCTACAGGTATTACGACTCACAGCTCGGAATCTGCCACAATACAGACACCCACACAAGTCCGCCACACCAAAGGACAGTGATAAACTGGTGAAACCAAAACCTACACCGTCATGCCAATAGGAATACGCCCACAGTATCACGACCCACGAATCAATGCGGCAGTCTTTCAACCGCGATAAACCATTAGCGGTACACACCGCTGCGCTCAAAATACACACACACTAACAAAACACAACCACATTGGACAATTCAAAATACACACACCTGATACACATACACACACCACACCCACACACCCAATCCTACATAAAGCACACACCCACATCACCCACAAATCCTTACAACCAAAAATTTGAAAGATGACCAGAGCGAGAGACTATCTAACACAACACCAGCATCCATAGACACACAACACCATCACTCATACAACATCCACGCACCTCAAACACCACACACCAACACATCCCCTCACACATCACAACACACACCACCTCACACATCACCCACACCACATCATGGCTCCTCAAAGACACCCCAGGTTCTCTGAGGAGGAGCTCAGAGTCATGGTGGAGGAAATCATCCGGGTAGAGCCAAAGCTATTCGGATCACAGGTGCAGCAGACATCCATTCCAAGGAAGATGGAGCTATGGCGCAGAATTGTCGACCGGGTTAACGCAGTGGGACAGCATCCAAGAACATGGGATGACATCAGGCAGAGGTGGAGCGACCTACAGGGGAAGGTACGTTCTGTGGTATCCAGTCACCAGATTGCTGTACAGAGAACTGGCGGTGGATCCCCACCTCCTCCCCCACAACTAACAACATGGGAGGAGCAAGTCTTGGGTATCATCCATCCTGTGGGCCTCGCAGGAGGACTGGTCTCTGGTAAGTCAAATCTTTACTACTTTATCCCCCCATCCCACCTGCATGCCATTACATACTCCCACCCTCACCCTCACACCCATCACCCCAACAACCCACAGATACCCCACTAACACAACCCACACATCCCAAAGCCAAGCCTTGCATGTAAAACCAATGCATGGCCACCAATCACCAAAGCATGTCCAGTAGAGAGACTCACTCATGCCCTAAAATCACCAATCACACAAGGGCCAAGCCAATAATGCAAGCACAGGAGTAGAGGGTAATTTACCCATTGCACAAGAGGGCACACGCAGATGTAATAACTGTGCATTTACACCCCAGCAGTACCCCTACCCAACGTCACCGGACAGGAGGTGCCAGACATATCCAGTCCCCCCAAAGAAGAGGTCGACAGTGACAACAGCAGCTCTGCACGCCTGGATCAAGATGGCCAGCCCGGCCTTTCAGGGACCTCGGGACAGTCAGTTCCCCTGACACAGTCACAAACCACCACTGAACCTCCCCCCTCAGGAAACACCACCACAGCACCCACCCAGTGGGCCCATCCCTCTGTCCCCAGGACACGTCAATCAGCAGTGTGTCCACCACTACAGGGAACTCCAGGCAACCCCACTAACACAGGACTATCAGGGACCTGGGGGCAGTGGGCACACGGTTCAGGGGACAGAGGCACAGGATAACAGGGAAGCTGGAGGACTGCTGTGCGACAGGGGGAGGACAGGCCCAGGGAACCGAGACTCCACGAGGCACTCTCCAACATCATGGGAGCTTACCACCATTCCAAGGAGACCATGGGCACGGTACTGGCCAAGTTTCAGGAGACCCAGCAGCTGCAGGAGGAACACTACCTGGGGATCAGGGAGGACTTGAAGTCCATCAACACCACCCTGGTCACCATTGCACGGGTGCTGGCAGACTTACTCAACACCAGGGGGGACACAGTGGCACACCAATGGGCCCTGGACACTAGCCTAGACGATGAACAGCCCTCCAACTCTGCCGGCGCTAGTGCACAGGAGGCACCGCCACAGGAACAACAAGCCACCAGCACCCCACCCCCTGCAGATGGTGACCCACCCCGCAAACGGTCCCTGAGATCCAGGAACAAGACAGAGAACATTGCCAAGACCCCCGCCAGGAAATAAGACCCCCAGAATGTTACCTTCTGTCCCACTTTGACACCCTGTCCACCTTAAACTCGCATTGCTCCACTTCCTATGCCCCATTCGACAATGCACCTGTGAAACAAATAGACTGGACTCTGCCATGGACATTCCTCCACCATCACCCTAACCCCTTCCACTTATTTGCACAGAAATAAACACCCTTGAATCACAAAACAATCTGGAGTCAGTCTGTGCTTTCACAAATGTGTAATTGCAAAATCTCTGGAATATAGCAATGTCAATGTACTTGTTCACATACCAATGTAACACAGCTGTAGTCCAGCAGTAAACATAGCAGAGGGCACAAAGTGGAACCCAGATCTGTGAAATGGAAAGCCAAAGTAACAAGTCAGGGTCCATACACTGAGTGAAAATGACAGACTTATGCTAGCTCCAACAACAGTATGAGATGTGGGAAGCAGTTATATCTTCATACCTGTGTCTCACTGGAAGTATTGCATGATGATGTTGTTTCGGTTGTCGACATCTTCTTCTTCTGCCTCCTCTTCTTCACTGTCCACAGGCTCCACAGCTGCCACAAGACCACCATCTGGCCCATTCTCCTGCAGAAAAGGCACCTGGCGTCACAAAGCCAGGTTGTGCAGCATACAGCAGGCCATGATTATCTGGCACACCTTCTTCGTTGAGTAGTATAGGGAGCCACCTGTCAGATCGAGTCACCAGAATCTGGCCTTCAGGAGTCCGAAGGTACGTTCTATCATCCTCCTAGTTCGCCCATGTGCCTCATTGTAGTGTTCCTCTGCCCTTGTCCTGGCATTCCTCACTGGGGTCAGCAGCCATGACAGGTTGGGGAAACCAGAGTCACCTGCAAATGTTGAGGGACAACTGTTAGATACATGCTAACCCTTAGGGACAACCCCATACCCAGACACCTATGTCAACTGTGTTGTGACCTTGGCCTCACCTATTAGCCACACACGGTGCCTGCCTCAGGAGTTGCCCCATCACATAAGGGATGCTGCTATTCCTCAAAATGTAAGCGTCATGCACTGAGCCAGGATACTTGACATTCACATGGGAGATGTACTGGTCTGCCAAACACACCATCTGCACCTTCATCAAATGGTAGCTTTTCCGGTTCCTGTACACCTGTTCATTCCTGCAAGGGGGGTACAAATGCCACATGGTACCAATGATGTTGGGGATATGTCCCAGGGCATAGAAGTCACCTTTCACTGTGGGGAAATCCTCCACCTGAGGGAAAATGATGTAGCTGCGCATGTGCTTCAGCAGGGCAGATAACACTCTGGATAACATGTTAGAGAACATTGGCTGGGACATCTCTGATGCCATGGCCACTGTTGTTTGAAAATACCCACTGGCCAGGAAATGGAGTACAGACAGAACCTGCACTAGAGGGGGGATTCCTGTGGGATGGCAGATAGCTGAAATCAGGTCTGGCTCCAACTGGGCACACAGTTCCAGGACTGTTGCACAATCAAGTCTGTATGTGATTATGATGTGTCTCTCTTCCCTTGTCGACAGATGCACCAGGGGTCTGTACACCAGAGGATGCCGCCATCTCATCACCTGCCCCAGCAGACGTGCCCTATGGAGCAGAACAGCGAGCAGAGGGTCATCCAACACTGAGGTATCACAATGTGTTATTTGCAGAAACGTTGGTAATTCGCAATGTGCCGGTATCTGTCTGTATTCCCGGCCTAGATAGGTGTGATGCAGTTTTTATCCATCCCATGTGGCCCCCTGAAATGGCGGCTGCCTGACCTGTAAGGTGGGACAAGGGGAAATTAGGTAACTGCGCTGGCGTTGTACACCATCGAGGTGGGCGGTCGAAGACCATGGCACAATTCAGCATTGGTTAACATTGGGGCCTATAGGTCCCAGGAGCCAATGACGATGTACGCCGGCGGTGACGGTACGCACCGCTGTGGATGCGACCACCATTTTCTATCTGTTTACTCACTTGATACCTGACCTTCAACAGGAGAGGACCTACACTGTAAGTGCTGCTGTGACCTGAGTCTGGAAGCGACAATGGCTACAGTGTCTTGGGAAAGGGTCCCTGCTTTCACTGTGGACAGACTGTTGTTGAAAATCCCTCTTCAATGTGGTATATATGTCCCTCAGCACCCCTGTTAGGGAGGCCATGTTCGTATTGTGGGGCTCCATCTGTTTCAGCATGTCTCTGTGCATGTCCCTCTGTAGCTGTTTGATTTCCCTGAGTCCAGTCAACACCTGGCCCATCACACCTTGGGACTCCTCATAGAACCGCAAGAAGTGGCTAATGGTGTCCTGGCTAAGAGCAGCCCCAGTGGCCTTACCTTGCAGGCCCACCACATCCCTCCAATATATCCTAGCCCCGTGGGCATGTGCCCTTGCCACAGGGTGCCCTTTCCAACTTGTTCCTGGACTTCATTGTCAGAAGTTTTGCACTGCAACTCAGGATCCAGGACTGGGGGCACAAGATGGTAGACATTGTGCTCGGTACACAGGTTTGGAGGCGAATGGTTGCCTGCAATGTTGAGGCAACTGGGTTAGGAGGTAAAGTTGGGGGCACAGAGAGACTCACTGTTGCCGTCTGAACAGGTTTCCCAGATGGGCCAGAATGGTCCTCCATGTCCAGACCTCCAGGAGTGTCTTCTTCACTGAGTGCTTCATCTAGGGGGTATTACAAGTCTGTTCTGTGGCCTCTGTGTGCCCAGCAGCAGCTCCACCCGTTGATGTAAAATAAACAATGTTACTGGTTGTATTGTGACATCTACCTCCAACAGGTTAGAGTTACTGTGAGCAGAGACCATGTACAAAGATAAAGTTAAGTTGCAGTTAATCCTATTGTGCCAAGTAACCATGGTATTGGGTGTTTGGACATGGTATGAGTGAAGCTAAGCTTGCCAATTCATTTTGACTAAAGCAGCTTCTGAAATGTACAGGTCATTTGCGCTTTGGAGGATGGCCTGAAAATGACATCTTGCCACCAGTGCAGGCAAAACAGTGGCTAGGCAAGTGATGGCTTTGACCATTTGGAGGCTTAGTTGAGGATGATGCAGGCAAACCCAGGACTTAGATGTATTTGTGACTGGAGTCATCATGTGCACAGTCAGATTGCAGCGGTCAACCCTCTACCACGAGTAGGGTGGTTGGGGCTGCCATACTTGTAATTAGGCCCTAAATACAGAATTTTCCACTAACAGCCTATTCCCGGGGTGTGGCCAGGACTCACATGGAGTAAGCAGCGAGTTTAGCGAGCTCCAGGACCCGGAGCCGCTTACCCACGTCCTTGACCCATCCAGAACCGGATTTAATCAGGGAATATGCTGCCAATTCCACCGAGACCTTGGGAACCCCGATAAGAGCTGCCAGGGTTGAAACTACAACCCTAAACTAACTATTTTGCTCTTGGCTCGCAGCGCATCAAATGGCGAGTGAGAATCAGCAGGGACGTTTTGAAATGGCGCACCCCGGGAACAACGGGGACCATCAGGTGCAGAAATCAGATGGGAGGGGAGCTCCCGGAGAGGGGCACAGGAACTCCAGGGTGTAAACTCAGTGCCACTAGGGCTCGTGCACCTAGGAGGGCAGAAGCGACAGAGTGCGGCCACAGGTGAGAGCGGACCGGAGAGGTATTCAACGTAGATTGTGACTCACCAACCCAGTAGAGCGGAGTCCAGGGCATCCAGCGAGACTGGAGTGGTGCCACCTCGCGCAGCCTGGCAGACAGTGTGAGACCATCGGGCGCAACAGAAAGTGAGCAATCCAGACAACTTGGCCAGTAGGAGTGAGATGTATCGGTAGGGCCGTGGGTTGTGGCAGATTAGCGCATTAGGGAAGATACTAACCCCTTGGCCCACGTTAAGAAACGCATGTGATCCCACTAAAAAGTCCCTTACCATAGGGGACCAGCGAGCCCAATAATCGGACCAGTAGCTGAGCCATAAACACAGCACATGAGACTCAGCCAAGGGCCCTTGGGGGGAGACGACACAATACAAATAAGAAGGGCTTGCAGACTCCCTATAGTACAGTGGTGCGAACTACTAACTAAAACTGAACATTGGTTCTTTCCGCAGAGCTGCGAAAATAAATCACCTTATAAGCTGGACTTATAGTAGGCGTGCGAGCACTGGGAAAACAAGTCTTGCCATACAAATGGGGAAGACCTTCAAAAAAAGAGAAGGTAACATGGGAAGACTTCTACGCCCCAGACCGCGTACAGGCAGCACAGATCCGATCACACATAATGTACCAGAGATGGAAAACATTGAACTGACTTTCCAAGATGTGCTTCAAGCCATAGCGGCGTCCCGAACAGCGTTGGAAGTCAAGAGTGACACACTAAGCATAGATCTGGGCCTCTTGCGGGATTACCATAAGAGGTTGGCAGAAAGAGTCACCACGACAGAACGAGACCTGGCAGAAGCAATCCCCAACCTGACGCTAGCGACAACAGGCTGAATGTAATAGACAACCAGGTGAAATCGCTGGAGAGTAGAGCGGAGTGCGCAGAAAATAGGGCAAGACGCAATAACATCAGAATCATAGGGATCCCAGAAAAGAGTGAAGGCCCTAACATGGTGGAATTCCTGGAGAACTGGATTCGGATGGTTGTTGCCCCGGAGGGGCTGTCCACATTCGTCGCCCTGGAGAGAGCTCACAGAGTGCCCAGCAGAAGGCCACCTGTGGGAGCTCCCCCGAGACCAGTGATAGCGAGATTTCTCCAGTTCCGAGACAGAGATCACATACTGCGTCAAGCACGGCAGCAAGGTACGCTGACAATTGAGAGCAGTAAAGTATCCATCTTTCCAGATTTCTCCTAAGACATTCAATGATGACGGGTGGATTATAACTCTGTGAAGCGTAAACTTCGCGACCTGGAGATCCCTTATTCAATGATGTTTCTGGCTAGACTCCGAGTGATCACCCCGACTGGCACAGAATTCTTTTCCACACCAGGGGATATTTGGTCTTCGGTGGAATCTCAAACAGCACCAGACCCGACTAGCAACTCACAATATAACAAGAAACAAAGGCGTCCTAGATCGAGAAGGCGACAGGTAACAAATAGAAGTGACCCACCTAACCCAGATGAAGTACAAAAAGAAAGACGATGGGTGGTGGAAGCAGTGGCAATGTTCGATGAAGGAATTAGGAGATCGAACATGGCTTCACCCTCGAGCTCACAGAAAGAAGATGACCATTCGGATTCTGATAATGAGAGTGCGACCTCTACCCAATCGAGTGTTATCCTACCTATGATTACCCCTGGATCAGCAGATGAAATAATCTGAATAAGAAGTGCTGGTACAGACTGCCCACACCGCCGCTAAACAGAGTCATTTAGCAGAAACTCCATATGATGAGATGGTTTGCCGGGCGAAGCGCATTGCGCCCATAATCTCAAGGTCAACAACCTAAATGAGAAACTTTGACCTTACACTGCCCGCTGCTGGATGGTGGGGGGGCGGGCCCGGAGGAATCCCGGGGCTTCCAACTGAGGGGAACTGAGCGCACCACCCCCACAACCGCTGTGGGCCACACAGCGGAGACTATGATCATTGTTGAAACACTGTTGTTGTTTGAAAGTTTGGACGAATACATTATGGCCTTCATTACAACCCTGGCGGTAAATCCCACTTACTGCCGTGCTGACGGCAGAGAATTGTCGACAGGGTCAACACAGTGGGACAGCACCCCAGAACACGGGATGACATCAGGAAGAGGTGGAACGACCTACGGGGGAAGGTGCGTTCTGTGGTATCAAGACATCAGGTAGCAGTACAGAGGACTGGCGGTGGACCCCCACCTCCTCCCCCACAACTAACAACATGGGAGGAGCAAGTCTTGGCAATCATGCATCCTGAGGGCCTTGCAGGAGTAGCAGGAGGACTGGACTCTGGTAAGTCATATCTTTACTACTATATCCCCCCATCCTACCCGCATGCTATCACAAACTCCTACCCCTCCCCTCACCCCATCACCCCAACATCCCACGGATACCCCATTATCACAATCCACACATCTCAAAACCAAGCCCTGCATGTCACACCAATGCATGGACACCCATCACCAAAGCATGTCCAGTACAGATACTCACCCAGGCCCCAAAATCACCAATCACACAATGGCAAAGACAATAAACCAAGCACAGGAGTAGAGGGTAACTCACACATTGCACAAGATTGCACACACAGATACAATAACATTGCATTTACACCCCAGCAGGACCCATACCCAACGTCACCGGACAGGAGGTGCCAGACATATCCAGTCCCCCCACAGAAGAGGCCCACAATGACAACAGCAGCTCTGCACGCCTGGATCAAGAGAACGAGCCCGACCCGTCAGGGACCTCTGGACAGTCGGTTCCCCTGCCACAGTCACAAACCACCACTGAACCTCCCCCTCAGGAAACACCACCACAGTACGCCCCCAGCGGGCCCATCCCTCTGTCCCCAGGACACGTCAATCAGCAGTGTGTCCACCACTACAGGGACCCCAGGCAAACCCATCAACCCAAGACAATCAGGGACCTGGGGTCAGTGGCAGTGGGCACATGGTTCAGGGGACAGAGGCACAGGATAACAGGGAAACTGGGAGGACTGTTGTGCGACTGGGGGAGGACAGGCCCAGGGAACCCACTCTCCACAAGGCACTCTCCAACATCATGGGAGCATACCATCATTCCCAGGAGACCATGGGCATGGTACTGGCCACGTTTCAGGAGACCCAGCAGCTGCAGGAGGAACAGTACCTGGGGATCAGGGAGGACTTGAAGTCCATTAACACCTCCCTGGTCAGCATTGCAGGGGTGGTGGTAGACATGGCCAACACCATGAGGGACAAAGTGGCACACCAACAGGCCCCTGACACTAGCCTGAATGATGAAGAGCCCTCCATTCCCACCGGCGCTAGTGGACAGTAAGCCTGCCACAGGAACAACAGTCCAGCACTCCTCCCCCTACAGAAGGAGAACCACCCCGCAAACAGTTCCTGAGATACAGGAACAAGACAGAGAACATTGCCAAGACCCCTGCCAGGAAATAAGACTCTCCTGATTATCACCCTTCTGTCCCACTATGTCACCCTGACAACCTTGACCTGCCATTACTTCACTTCCTATGCCCCCTTGGACAATGCACCTGTGATACCAAGAGACTGGACTCTACCATGGACATTCCCCCACCATCACCCCAGCCTATTGCACAGCCCCCTCCACTTATTAGCACAAAAATAAACAACCTTGAGTCACAAATCAATCTGGAGTCAGTCTATACTTTCACAAATGTGTACTTGCAACCTCTCAGAAAAATAGCAATGTCAATGTTCATTTTCACATACCAATGTTTGACATTTTCTGGGCATCAGTAAACATAGCAGCAGGCAGAAAGTAGTACCCAGATCTGTGAAATGGAAAGCCAAAGTGAAATATCAGGGTCCATACACAGAGGTAAAAAGGCAGAATCATGCAATGTCCTACAGCAGTATGATATGAGAGGAGCAGTGCCAGTCTCTTACCTGTGTCTCACTGGAAGTATTGCATGATGATGTTGTTTTGGTTGTCTATATCTTCTTCTTCTTCTGCCTTCTCTTCTTCACTGTCCACAGGCTCCACAGCTGCCACAAGGCCAACATCACGCCCATCCTCCTGCAGAAAAGGCACCTGGCATCACAAAGCCAGGTTGTGCAGCATACAGCATGCCATGATGATCGGGCACACCTTCTTCGGTGAGTAGTCTCAGGAGCCACCTGTCAGATGGAGGCACAGAACCTGGCTTTCAGGAGGCCAAAAGTGCGCACAATTATCCTCCTAGTTCGCCCATGTGCCTCATTGAAGCGTTCCTCTGACCTGGTCCTGGGATTCCTCACTGGGGTCACCAGAGTCACCTGCAAATGTTGAGGGACAACTGTTAGACACACACCAACCCTTAGGGACAACCCCATACCCAGATACCTATGTCAACTGTATTGGGACCTTGGGCTCACCTATTAGCCACACACGGCGCCTCTGGAGTTGCCCCATCACAAAAGGTATGCTGCTATTTCTCAAAATGTAAGCGTCATGCACTGAGCCATGATACTTGGCATTCACATGGGAGACGTACTGGTAGGCAAGACACACCATCTGCACATTCATGGAATGTTAGCTTTTGTGGTTTCTGTACAACTGTTCATTCCTGCGGGGGGGACAAATGGAACATATGTACCATCAATGGCACCAATGATGTTGGGGATATGTCCCAGGGCATAAAAGTCACCTTTCACTGTGGGCAAATCCTCCACCTGAGGGAAAATGATGTAACTGTGCATGTGTTTCAGCAGGCAGACAAAACTCTGGACAACACGTTAGAGAACATTGGCTGTGACATCCCTGATGCCATGGCCATTGTTGTCTGAAAGGACCCACAGGCCAGGAAATGGTGTACTGACAGGACATGCACTAGAGATTCCTGTGGGATGGCGGATAGCTGACATCAGGTCTAGCTCCAACTGGGCACACAGTTCTTGGATTGTGGCACGATCAAGTCTGTAGGTGATAATGATGTGTCTGTCTTCCATTGTCGACAGGTCCACCATGGGTCTGTATATCAGAGGATGATGCCTTCTCATCATCTATCCCAGCAGACATGCCCTATGGTGGAGAAGGGTGAGCAGAGGGTCATACACCACATAGCTTGCACAAGGGTGTTTAGAACAATTGTGATGTAATAGTTGTGTTGCGCTGTCTGTCCGTATTGTTACCACCCTGGCGGTTGGTGTGTCAAAGTGGCGGTCTTGGATGGTTATGGCCATGGTCAAAATCCAATTTTTTTTACTGCCGGCCTGTTGGCGGTATTACCGCCGCTTTAACACCGACCGCCAGGGTTGTAATGAGGGCCTATATGTGTGAATAATTGCAAAGGAATATGTTTTTTCCCATAGTTTCAGTTCTAAGTTTATTAATTTGTATCCTAAGTAGATATGATGCAGAAACATATTTCCTCTTGTATTCAGTGAAAATTGTGGAGCTTGCATAACTGTTATTGTAATTTATTCATATTTTTTGTTTTGTTTTAGCAAGAAAAATATTGTGTTTATATGCTTAGGTAATTGAATTCTAACAGCCCACTATCATCAACTGACCATTCACGCCTACCAGGCACTCATCAACATTCCGTGACCTCACACACACTGGCTGGGCAACAGGGAACTGATAACTAAGAAGAGAATGGATAGCAACAATTCAAGCCACAACAGCAACACTACGGTACACAGCCCTGCACTGCAACTTTAGGGTATACAACGCTGCAACACAACATTCGGGTATTCAACCCTGCAATGCAACACTCAGGTACACACCCTGCAACGCAACACTAGGATACACAACCCTGCAGCACTAGGGTACACAGCTCTGCATCACAACATTAAGGTACATGACCCTGGAACGCAGAATTAGGGCGATGACTCTGTAATCCACCTCTAGGTACTCGTCTCTGCAACTCAACATTAATTAAAATTAAAGCATTCAGACAAATATTGTGCATTCTAACAATTTACACATGCATCAAATGCCCTTAGGCAGCAAATTCAGCATGCCATAGATGGTCACACTCTCAGACAGTAAAAGCAGCATGACCACACTTACACTAACATACTGAGGATTCTAAAAATATACACATGCTTCTGATTCAGATTTGCTTTAAACAAAATACACGTTGAGAAAATTAGCACAGCAGCAAATTAAGAACAGCACATAGACATAAACGGGCATGACATTATAAACACATCATAGATGGCACAGAATCATGTCCAGCAGTTACACTTAGGACCTCATTATGAGTTTGGCGGTCAGACTGCCAGACTGCTGCGGTGGCGGCCATCTAAAGACCGCCATGTTGGCAGTCATGCAGACCACTGCATTGCAAGTTACACAGCCTAGACTGCCAAAAGACAGCCAAACCAGACACCGCCAGGACTCTGAAGGGCGGGAAAGAGGAGATCTGACCACCGGCACTGCCAGCCCACGTACCAATCACCGAACATATTACAAATTGAAAATCGCCATGGCGATCTTGCCATGGTGGTCTTCCAAAGCTGGTGCAAACTGTGGAGGTCGGCTTTCCCCACAGTAATACATAACACCACATTGGACAGATTTGAAAACAATACAGCTGACACACACTCCCACACTCGACACACCTCCAAATCACACTATAAAACACTCCCCTCCATACACCACAATCCTATGCATCTCCACGCTGAACACAGAAGCCAGTGTAACATCAGAGCAAACCAAACCTCAGATCAGGCAGCACACCATCTCCGACAGTGTACATATCACACATCCTCATAACACCCCCAACACACATACTTGCACCCTACCTAAATTTTTACTCCCCGACACTCCCACAACACACAGCCCTGTCAACTTATCACGTCCATCATTTCATCACAACCAGCATGTCAACACAAAAACATCCCCATTTCATAGATGTTGATTTAAGAGTCACAGTGGATAAAATCATTAGAGAAGAGCCACACATATTTGAAACCCAAGTCCTGCATACCACTATTGCTAGGAAAATGGAAATGTGGCAAAGGATAGTCGACAGAGTGAACCCTGTAGGCAGCTAGCCAGGCACAAGGGACGACATCGGGAAATGGTAGAACGACCTCAGGGGAAGGTACATGTCTGCCAGGCACCAGCTGGGAGTCCACAAGACTGATGGTGGGCCCACACCACCTCCCCCATAGTTCACATCATGGGAGGAGAAGGTCTTGGCCATCCTGCATCCTGATGGCTTGACAGGAATACCTGGGGGAGTCAAGTCAGATAAGTCACAACAACTAATGTAGCTCAACAAATTGTCTTGTCGCGCATGCTAACTGATTACCCTTCCCTATCTACAGTGTCACCCCACTTAACAGTCCAGTGTTCACCTGCCCATAAAACCCTGTCTGACCTCCAACATGCCACCCACACCCACCTGGGGGAAAAACACCTCTGTATATTGGGTATAGTACAGGGTTTGACAGCACTACAACTTCCAGCAGGCACTGTTCACCATCACTAACACCAGAACATTGTAGCCCAATCCAAATAACCATCCCAGTCTACTCCATACAGGAGTGTAGCCACCAGAGAGAATATCAACTGAATTGTGTGTGGGTATGACAGGCCAAGACAGCAATGCTAAGCTCAGCAGAACATGTAAAGTCACTCCAATCAGCCAAGACTGCCCTCGCTGCTACTAGGACCACCCTTCCTCTACTCAGCCTTTGCCATGTACCCACCTAGGAGGAAATTAACTGTATACTGTGTGGGCAGGACAGGCCAAGACAGCAATGCCAAGCTCAGCTGGCACAGGTATTGTCATTCCACTCAGCCAAGACTGCCCTCACTGTTGCTAGGACCATACTCCCTGTACTCAGTGTTTACCATGAACCCACCTAGGGGGAAATCAACTGTATACTGTGTGGGTAGGACAGGCCAAGACAGCAATGCCAAGCTTGGCAGGCACTGTCTACTCAATGCAAAACACCTTATCACTGTACTTCTGTTCAAACATCCTTACACAAAAACTCACTATGAAAGTCTACTCACCGAAGAGAATGACTCACGTATGTTGTGTATAGTACTTACTGTAACATCACTGTAAATCCCAGAAGGAACAGTCCCTCCAAATCAAATTGCCAGGTCACTGTCCACAAATACATTGTGCAGCTGTCTGTTACATCAAGAATGTATGATTACTACCTGGGAGGGGCAGCCATACAAAACATAGTACACTCTGTGATGTGCCTAATCAACTAGGTCCATCTTAAGCAATTAAGGAAAAAGGAAAATAATGTGGACAGGAAGGACAGCCTAACCTAGGTGCACATTGAATGAAGGACAACTCAAGGGTTCCATAATGCTTTAGCTAAATGCCCGTGATACAACACACACATTGCACGGACCACATGTTGACATTTAACATGCATAACAAGAAAGAACCAGGCCAACCCCCATAGTAGTCTGCTAGGTCTGGAGATTTCATGCCCAGCCACTGTTTTGACTGCACTGCAGGAAATATAGGAGCCCATGAACTGACATCCAAGTGCAAAGATACCCAGCCCTTCTGTTGCAAGGTGACTTGACATTGAATTGGTCTGTTCCCCAAATGTCAGGACCATACAGGCGATATCAGGTGTGCCACTAACATAAGGGGAAAATGCCAGGCCAATGTGTATGTAGGAAGTTGGCTCTGTATGTGCTATTTCAAAGTAAGGAATAGCATGCACAGAGTCCAAGGGTTCCCCTTAGAGGTAAAATAGTGGTAAAAATAGATAATACTAATGCTCTATTTTGTGGTAGTGTGGTCGAGCAGTAGGCTTATCCAAGGAGTAGTGTTAAGCATTTGTTGCACATACACAAGACAATAAATGAGGTACACACACTCAGAGACAAATCCAGCCAATAGGTTTTTATATAGAAAAATATCTTTTCTTAGTTTATTTTAAGAACCACAGGTTCAAATTCTACATGTAATATCTCATTCGAAAGGTATTGCAGGTAAGTACTTTAGGAACTTCAAATCATCAAAATTGCATGTATACTTTTCAAGTTATTGACAAATAGCTGTTTTAAAAGTGGACACTTAGTGCAATTTTCACAGTTCCTGGGGGAGGTAAGTTTTTGTTAGTTTTACCAGGTAAGTAGGACACTTACAGGGTTCAGTTCTTGGTCCAAGGTAGCCCACCGTTGGGGGTTCAGAGCAACCCCAAAGTCACCACACCAGCAGCTCAGGGCCGGTCAGGTGCAGAGTTCAAAGTGGTGCCCAAAACACATAGGCTAGAATGGAGAGAAGGGGGTGCCCCGGTTCCGGTCTGCTTGCAGGTAAGTACCCGCGTCTTCGGAGGGCAGACCAGAGGGGTTTTGTAGGGCACCGGGGGGGACACAAGCCCACACAGAAATCTCACCCTCAGCAGCACGGGGGCGGCCGGGTGCAGTGTAGAAACAAGCGTCGGGTTCGCAATGTTAGTCTATGAGAGATCTCGGGATCTCTTCAGCGCTGCAGGCAGGCAAGGGGGGGATTCCTCGGGGAAACCTCCACTTGGGCAAGGGAGAGGGACTCCTGGGGGTCACTTCTCCAGTGAAAGTCCGGTCCTTCAGGTCCTGGGGGCTGCGGGTGCAGGGTCTCTCCCAGGCGTCGGGACTTTAGGTTCAAAGAGTCGCGGTCAGGGGAAGCCTCGGGATTCCCTCTGCAGGCGGCGCTGTGGGGGCTCAGGGGGGACAGGTTTTGGTACTCACAGTATCAGAGTAGTCCTGGGGTCCCTCCTGAGGTGTCGGTTCTCCACCAGCCGAGTCGGGGTCGCCGGGTGCAGTGTTGCAAGTCTCACGCTTCTTGCGGGGAGCTTGCAGGGTTCTTTAAAGCTGCTGGAAACAAAGTTGCAGCTTTTCTTGGAGCAGGTCCGCTGTCCTCGGGAGTTTCTTGTCTTTTCGAAGCAGGGGCAGTCCTCAGAGGATGTCGAGGTCGCTGGTCCCTTTGGAAGGCGTCGCTGGAGCAGGATCTTTGGAAGGCAGGAGACAGGCCGGTGAGTTTCTGGGGCCAAGGCAGTTGTCGTCTTCTGGTCTTCCGCTGCAGGGGTTTTCAGCTGGGCAGTCCTTCTTCTTGTAGTTGCAGGAATCTAATTTTCTAGGGTTCAGGGTAGCCCTTAAATACTAAATTTAAGGGCGTGTTTAGGTCTGGGGGGTTAGTAGCCAATGGCTACTAGCCCTGAGGGTGGGTACACCCTCTTTGTGCCTCCTCCCAAGGGGAGGGGGTCACAATCCTAACCCTATTGGGGGAATCCTCCATCTGCAAGATGGAGGATTTCTAAAAGTTAGAGTCACCTCAGCTCAGGACACCTTAGGGGCTGTCCTGACTGGCCAGTGACTCCTCCTTGTTTTTCTCATTATCTTCTCCGGCCTTGCCGCCAAAAGTGGGGGCCTGGCCGGAGGGGGCGGGCAACTCCACTAGCTGGAGTGTCCTGCTGGGTTGGCACAAAGGAGGTGAGCCTTTGAGGCTCACCGCCAGGTGTGACAATTCCTGCCTGGGGGAGGTGTTAGCATCTCCACCCAGTGCAGGCTTTGTTACTGGCCTCAGAGTGACAAAGGCACTCTCCCCATGGGGCCAGCAACATGTCTCGGTTTGTGGCAGGCTGCTAGAACTAGTCAGCCTACACAGACAGTCGGTTAAGTTTCAGGGGGCACCTCTAAGGTGCCCTCTGTGGTGTATTTTACAATAAAATGTACACTGGCATCAGTGTGCATTTATTGTGCTGAGAAGTTTGATACCAAACTTCCCAGTTTTCAGTGTAGCCTTTATGGTGCTGTGGAGTTCGTGTTTGACAGACTCCCAGACCATATACTCTTATGGCTACCCTGCACTTACAATGTCTAAGGTTTTGCTTAGACACTGTAGGGGCACAGTGCTCATGCACTGGTACCCTCACCTATGGTATAGTGCACCCTGCCTTAGGGCTGTAAGGCCTGCTAGAGGGGTGTCTTACCTATACTGCATAGGCAGTGAGAGGCTGGCATGGCACCCTGAGGGGAGTGCCATGTCGACTTACTCATTTTGTTCTCACCAGCACACACAGGCTTGTAAGCAGTGTGTCTGTGCTGAGTGAGGGGTCTCTAGGGTGGCATAATACATGCTACAGCCCTTAGAGACCTTCCTTGGCATCAGGGCCCTTGGTACTAGAAGTACCAGTTACAAGGGACTTATCTGAATGCCAGGGTGTGCCAATTGTGGATACAATGGTACATTTTAGGTGAAAGAACACTGGTGCTGGGGCCTGGTTAGCAGGGTCCCAGCACACTTCTCAGTCAAGTCAGCATCAGTATCAGGCAAAAAGTGGGGGGTAACTGCAACAGGGAGCCATTTCTTTACACAAGCCCCCCCCAGCCCACAGGCCAGGAGACTCAGCCAACGCTGGACAGAGTCTTCCTAGTCTGTCAGGCGAGGAAGAGTAGAGGAAATGGCTGGTTTGTTGCAGGGCCTACTCTGCCTTACATCCTCCTGTTCAGGTCATTCCCTCTGGGGAACTGGCCCACTTCCACAGTGATAGGACCTAGTCTGAACTGCCTCTTGTCTGTGCTTTTTATGTCTTCACCCATTCTCTCTATTTTGAGGTCAGAGGTATCCACCTCTGCTAATCTTATCTTAGCCAGGGTCACCCCTAGCTTACCCAAAGAGGTTACCCAGAGCTGGAGTAACCCCACCATGACCAACAGGGTCAGGGGGCCTAACTTGTTATTTGGCATGGGGTCAGACCACCAGGCCAAGGATAGTGCAGCCATAAAGGCTAACACCCAGCAGAGGCCACTGACAGCTGTCAGTGCCCAGAACCACACCTTTAGCTCTTCACCTACAAGGGAAGGGGCTAAGTTACAGGCTTCTTTGGGTTCAGGGTGCCTGTCTGCTGTATTAGAGTGGGGGGTCACCACATCTTGTAGTAAACACCCTTCTTCCACTCTTTCTTCTGTTAGCTGAGGAGCCACCCACTCAGGCTTAACAGTTGCCTGACTAGCCAGGACTTCTTGTGGGTCAGGTTGGACTTTATCAGAGCCATTTTTGGAGTTCTCCCCTACTGGAGCAGAATCTCCTTGGCTTGCTGGAACCTTGGCTAAAGGTTGTCCACCTTTCCTACTCTGTTTCCTTTTCTTTTTCTTCTGGGGCCTACTTGCATTTACTGCAGAGGCAGGACTTCCAGAATCCTTGGGAGAGGACTGGCACTGGACCAGTTCCTCTCTTGGGCTCTGACTAACCTCTGGGTAGTCATTTCCAAGGAGACAATCAAGGGGGAGGTCTGTACTGACTACTACCCTTCTCCAGCTAAGAGTGCCACCCACTTCTATGGGCACTAAAGCCACAGGCCTCTTAGTGACCCTGTCTAGGCTAACTCTTACCCTGGCAGTCTCACCTGGGATGTACTGGTTTGAGAGCACCAGCCTGTCATGCACAATAGTGTGACTGGCACAAGTGTCTCTCAGGGCAGTGGTTGGGATTCCATTCACCAGTAGGTGGTGGAAGTGTCTACTTCCCTCTGGAATCTCCAACTCACCTGTTGGGCCCTGTTTCCAGTTGAAGGCTATGAAGACCTCCTCATCTGAGGAGTCATCTCCCATGGCTACACTGGTTACCCCTGGAATCTTGTTCTGGGGTTTGTTTTTGGGACAAGAAGTGTCCTTGGTGTGGTGCCCAGACTGTTTACAGTTGTGGCACCATGCCTTAGTGGCATCCCAGTTCTTACCCTGGTACCCACCTTTGTTTTGGGTTGTGTCTTGGGGCCCACCCACCTGTTCTGGTTTTTGGGGGCCTACAGAGGACTCTTTTTCTTTGTTTCTAGTGTCACCCACTTTCTCCTGGGGAGTTTTTGTAACCCCTTTCTTTTGGTCACCCCCAGTGGAAGTTTTGGTTACCCTAGTCTTGACCCAGTGGTCTGCCTTCTTTCCCAATTCTTGGGGAGAAATTGGACCTAGGTCTACCAGATACTGATGCAACTTTTCATTGAAGCAGTTACTTAAAATGTGTTCTTTCATAAACAAATTATAAAGCCCAACATAGTCACACACTTCATTTCCAGTTAACCAACCATCTAGTGTTTTTACTGAGTAGTCTACAAAATCAACCCAGGTCTGGCTCGAGGATTTTTGAGCCCCCCTGAATCTAATTCTATACTCCTCAGTGGAGAATCCAAAGCCCTCAATCAGGGTACCCTTCATGAGGTCATAAGATTCTGCATCTTTTCCAGAGAGTGTGAGGAGTCTATCCCTACACTTTCCAGTGAACATTTCCCAAAGGAGAGCACCCCAGTGAGATCTGTTTACTTTTCTGGTTACACAAGCCCTCTCAAAAGCTGTGAACCATTTGGTGATGTCATCACCATCTTCATATTTTGTTACAATCCCTTTGGGGATTTTTAGGATGTCAGGAGAATCTCTGACCCTATTTAAGTTGCTGCCACCATTGATGGGACCTAGGCCCATCTCTTTTCTTTCCCTTTCTATGGCTAGGAGCTGCTTTTCCAAAGCCAATCTTTTGGCCATCCTGGCTAACTGGATGTCCTCTTCACTGGGGTTATCCTCAGTGATTTCAGAGGTGTTGGTCTCTCCTGTGAGGGAACCAGCATCTCTGACTATTATTTTTGGAGTCAGGGTTTGAGGGACCCTGTTCTCCCTAGATAGGACTGGTAGGGGGGAATTGTCCTCCAAGTCACTATCCTCTTCCTCTGAGTTGCCACCCTCAGAGGGGTTGGCCTTTTCAAACTCTGCCAAAAGCTCCTGGAGCTGTATTTTGGTAGGTTTGGGGCCCATTGTTATTTTCTTTAGTTTACAGAGTGACCTTAGCTCTCTCATCTGTAGATGGAGGTAAGGTGTGGTGTCGAGTTCCACCACATTCACATCTGTGCTAGACATTTTGCTTCTAAAAGTTGGAATACTTTTTAAGAATCTATAACTGGTTCTAGAATCTAATTCAAACTTTTACAAACTTTTAAACTCTAAAAGAAATGCTAAACAGGATCTAACACAAGGCCCTAGCAGGTCTTTTAAGAATTTAGAAAACTTTTCAAATTGCAAAAATCAATTTCTAATGACAATTTTGGAATTTGTCGTGTGATCAAGTATTGGCTGAGTAGTCCAGCAAATGCAAAGTCTTGTACCCCACCGCTGATCCACCAATGTAGGAAGTTGGCTCTGTATGTGCTATTTCAAAGTAAGGAATAGCATGCACAGAGTCCAAGGGTTCCCCTTAGAGGTAAAATAGTGGTAAAAATAGATAATACTAATGCTCTATTTTGTGGTAGTGTGGTCGAGCAGTAGGCTTATCCAAGGAGTAGTGTTAAGCATTTGTTGCACATACACAAGACAATAAATGAGGTACACACACTCAGAGACAAATCCAGCCAATAGGTTTTTATATAGAAAAATATCTTTTCTTAGTTTATTTTAAGAACCACAGGTTCAAATTCTACATGTAATATCTCATTCGAAAGGTATTGCAGGTAAGTACTTTAGGAACTTCAAATCATCAAAATTGCATGTATACTTTTCAAGTTATTGACAAATAGCTGTTTTAAAAGTGGACACTTAGTGCAATTTTCACAGTTCCTGGGGGAGGTAAGTTTTTGTTAGTTTTACCAGGTAAGTAGGACACTTACAGGGTTCAGTTCTTGGTCCAAGGTAGCCCACCGTTGGGGGTTCAGAGCAACCCCAAAGTCACCACACCAGCAGCTCAGGGCCGGTCAGGTGCAGAGTTCAAAGTGGTGCCCAAAACACATAGGCTAGAATGGAGAGAAGGGGGTGCCCCGGTTCCGGTCTGCTTGCAGGTAAGTACCCGCGTCTTCGGAGGGCAGACCAGAGGGGTTTTGTAGGGCACCGGGGGGGACACAAGCCCACACAGAAATCTCACCCTCAGCAGCACGGGGGCGGCCGGGTGCAGTGTAGAAACAAGCGTCGGGTTCGCAATGTTAGTCTATGAGAGATCTCGGGATCTCTTCAGCGCTGCAGGCAGGCAAGGGGGGGATTCCTCGGGGAAACCTCCACTTGGGCAAGGGAGAGGGACTCCTGGGGGTCACTTCTCCAGTGAAAGTCCGGTCCTTCAGGTCCTGGGGGCTGCGGGTGCAGGGTCTCTCCCAGGCGTCGGGACTTTAGGTTCAAAGAGTCGCGGTCAGGGGAAGCCTCGGGATTCCCTCTGCAGGCGGCGCTGTGGGGGCTCAGGGGGGACAGGTTTTGGTACTCACAGTATCAGAGTAGTCCTGGGGTCCCTCCTGAGGTGTCGGTTCTCCACCAGCCGAGTCGGGGTCGCCGGGTGCAGTGTTGCAAGTCTCACGCTTCTTGCGGGGAGCTTGCAGGGTTCTTTAAAGCTGCTGGAAACAAAGTTGCAGCTTTTCTTGGAGCAGGTCCGCTGTCCTCGGGAGTTTCTTGTCTTTTCGAAGCAGGGGCAGTCCTCAGAGGATGTCGAGGTCGCTGGTCCCTTTGGAAGGCGTCGCTGGAGCAGGATCTTTGGAAGGCAGGAGACAGGCCGGTGAGTTTCTGGGGCCAAGGCAGTTGTCGTCTTCTGGTCTTCCGCTGCAGGGGTTTTCAGCTGGGCAGTCCTTCTTCTTGTAGTTGCAGGAATCTAATTTTCTAGGGTTCAGGGTAGCCCTTAAATACTAAATTTAAGGGCGTGTTTAGGTCTGGGGGGTTAGTAGCCAATGGCTACTAGCCCTGAGGGTGGGTACACCCTCTTTGTGCCTCCTCCCAAGGGGAGGGGGTCACAATCCTAACCCTATTGGGGGAATCCTCCATCTGCAAGATGGAGGATTTCTAAAAGTTAGAGTCACCTCAGCTCAGGACACCTTAGGGGCTGTCCTGACTGGCCAGTGACTCCTCCTTGTTTTTCTCATTATCTTCTCCGGCCTTGCCGCCAAAAGTGGGGGCCTGGCCGGAGGGGGCGGGCAACTCCACTAGCTGGAGTGTCCTGCTGGGTTGGCACAAAGGAGGTGAGCCTTTGAGGCTCACCGCCAGGTGTGACAATTCCTGCCTGGGGGAGGTGTTAGCATCTCCACCCAGTGCAGGCTTTGTTACTGGCCTCAGAGTGACAAAGGCACTCTCCCCATGGGGCCAGCAACATGTCTCGGTTTGTGGCAGGCTGCTAGAACTAGTCAGCCTACACAGACAGTCGGTTAAGTTTCAGGGGGCACCTCTAAGGTGCCCTCTGTGGTGTATTTTACAATAAAATGTACACTGGCATCAGTGTGCATTTATTGTGCTGAGAAGTTTGATACCAAACTTCCCAGTTTTCAGTGTAGCCTTTATGGTGCTGTGGAGTTCGTGTTTGACAGACTCCCAGACCATATACTCTTATGGCTACCCTGCACTTACAATGTCTAAGGTTTTGCTTAGACACTGTAGGGGCACAGTGCTCATGCACTGGTACCCTCACCTATGGTATAGTGCACCCTGCCTTAGGGCTGTAAGGCCTGCTAGAGGGGTGTCTTACCTATACTGCATAGGCAGTGAGAGGCTGGCATGGCACCCTGAGGGGAGTGCCATGTCGACTTACTCATTTTGTTCTCACCAGCACACACAGGCTTGTAAGCAGTGTGTCTGTGCTGAGTGAGGGGTCTCTAGGGTGGCATAATACATGCTACAGCCCTTAGAGACCTTCCTTGGCATCAGGGCCCTTGGTACTAGAAGTACCAGTTACAAGGGACTTATCTGAATGCCAGGGTGTGCCAATTGTGGATACAATGGTACATTTTAGGTGAAAGAACACTGGTGCTGGGGCCTGGTTAGCAGGGTCCCAGCACACTTCTCAGTCAAGTCAGCATCAGTATCAGGCAAAAAGTGGGGGGTAACTGCAACAGGGAGCCATTTCTTTACAGTGTACATGGCCTTAATCAAATGTCACTGCAAACTGTTGGCGGTACATGTCACAATACAACCAGTAACATCCTGTGTCTTACTTCAGCAGGTCTACCTGCCACTGAGTACACAGACATCAATCAAGAGACGCCACTCCCCCAATGGATCAAGCCATCCGTGAGGATACCACTCCTGGATGTGTGGACATTGAGGACAGTGCTGATCTATCTGGGGCATCTGGTCATACAACACCTCTCAGCCTCACCTGGCCACATCAACTCCTCCCAGGCCTGTTGCAATAACATCTCAGGCAACCAGTCACCCCCAAAACCTGAGTCCTGAGGACGAAATCGACAACCTTATGCCCCCCCAGTTCAGGTACCTGAGGCATACCTAGATACCTCTGACACTGACGGACCTGTACCCAGTGGTAGGGGCAAAACTGTGCCAAGGGTGTAGACACGTGGGGGTAGGGTGCATAGGAGAAATGGAGTGGGCAAGTGGCATGAGGCTACTGGGGATGACTCTGGCCAAAACACCATCATCCAAGTCTTGGGAGCCTACCAGCAATCCCATGGCAGGATGGGCAGGGTACACAATGAACTTAGGAAGATCAAGCAGCTGCCGAGAGATCACCACCAGGAAATATTGCAATAGTGGGAGACCCACAATGCCACCTTGGCCTCCCTAACAGGGGTGATGAGGGACATCAACACCACCCTGAGCAGGGTTTGAGAACAACACCAGAGCCCTTCCTTTGGCCCTTTACATCAGCCCCATCAACCTCTTGGCAGCCAGTGGAAAAGAAGCCCTGCCACGGGAGGGACCTGCTTCAGACACCCCTGCCTCTGCAACTGAAGAACCCTCCGCAAGCGGGGACATCCACCCAAACATCCAGGAGGTGCAGATACCAAGACCTGATCCACTACCAGGAAGTGCTCTCTTCCTGATGGAGACCAGATCCCCTTCTTCTGAGGATCACTCTGTTGGCTGTTCTTCACACACTACCCATTTTCCAGGATAGGACGACACTGGACTTTGGACTCCAAATGTTGTGGCAACTACTAGAATGATCACATCCACCATGACCGAACCCTTCACTGGTTGATTCTTATTTCTTTAGTTAACTCCCACCTTATGTTCTGAGCACATTGAATAAACTCAACTAACACGAAATCAAGGCATATGAGTGATGTATCTTCCTTGTGGGATGTACAATGTCAAATCCATGTGATTCAAATGAGGTACTCTTGAGATGGAAATATCAGGAGGAATATGTCACAGACTGAGGATTACTAGCAAAACAACAACACAAGTGGTCACTCACATCAAAATGTTTATTTACACTGTATAGTCCATAGGCAGCAACAATGTCTGGACTGTCATTGGAAGAGACCACCGAGGTTGAAATGAGGGACTCAGTGTTACAAAAATAGAGGTACTTTATATGGTGACACAAATACCATAGAGGTTATACTCCCTTAGAGGTAAGTAATGCACATATTTCACAATAGGTAGAAATGTGCCTGGGGGAGCACAACCGTATACGAAGAAAGTGAAATGTGAAAGTCAGTCTCCCATCTAGGCAGGTGCAGTGTGTTGAGGGGAGCTGGGAGTACTTAGAAAGCCCAAAGGTAAGTACCAGTACCCACCCCAGTGGGAAGCAGGAGTAAATCACAGTAAGCTTCCCAGAACACACAGAAAGAAGAAAAAAAGAACTATACAAAACCCAGAAGAGACTGCAAGGCACCAACAGTGGATTCCTGGAGCAGAGGACCTGTGGAAAAAGGGGACACAGTCCAAGAAGCAGAAGAGAGTCTAGGAAGGGCAGGAGCCCCAACCCACCAGGAGGAAGGTGCAAGAAGTGAACCACCAGTGAGGATGAAGAGTCAGCACTGCATCCAAGAAGACAGACTCGGTTCTTGGAGGATGCAAGTGATGTCCCACGCCAGATGGAGGATTGCAGTCAGGTTTGCATCGTCGGGGTCTGCCAATAGGCCTTGGCCCACGCAAAGCTCGCGGTTAGCATAAAATGGCGCTGCCGGGGACCAGGAAGGACCAGGTTGACTCTACCCAGGAGGGGGAGTCAGAGGGGGCCTTCAGCAGTGCAGGGAGCCCACAGAAGACCATGCAGCACACACAGGAGTCCCACAGGACTGAGACGAAGGAGTTTCAAAAGAGGCCCACGCAGCACTACAACAAAGGCTCCCACGCCACCGGGGAACCACTCAGGAAGCTGTGCATCATAGGATGGAGGGCTGGGTGCCGGAGCTTCAAGTTTCATGAAGAACATAGAGGAAGGTTGCCAACAAGCCTTGGCAGCTTCAAATGACCTGGTGCATGGATGTACTGTCTTGCGTGGGGATGCAAGGTCTTACCTCCACCAAAGTTGGACAGCTGGAAGAGAGGACCATTGGGACCACTTCAGGGCACCACCTGTGATGTGGGATCCATGCAACTCAGCAGCAGAGGGGATCCACACAGCCAGTCATCCTCACAGAAGCAGGGGAGTGACTCCTTCACCTCAAGGGAGATTCCTTCTTCCTTCTGATGCAGGCTGAAGACTGCCTGTCCTCAGAGGATGCACAACCAGGAAACTGTTGCAATTGCTGGCAGGACCCGGTGATACAATGTTGCAGGAGGCATCTTGCTTCTTTGTTGCAGTTTTGTAGGGTCCTGAAGGGTCCAGATGCAATTTCTTCGGTGAGAAGTTGAAGTGAAGAGTGCAGAGGATTCCTGCTGGAGTCTTGCAATCTGAATCTGAGGAACCACCCAAAGGAGAGACCCTAAATAGCCCCAAAAGGGGGATTGGTCACCTAACCAGGTAAGCACCTATCAGGGGAGGGCTCTGACGTCACCTGCTGGCACTGGCCACTCGGATGCTCCCAGAGTTCCCTGCCAACCTTGTAATCCAAGATGGCAAAACCCAGGGACCCTCTGGAGGAGCTCTGAGCACCACTCCTGTGGTCGTGATGGACAGGGGAGTGGTCACTCCCCTTTTCTTTGTCCAGTCTCACGCCAGAGCAGGGACTGGGGGCACCTGAACAGGTGTAGACTGGTTTATGCAAGGAGGGCACCAAATGTGCCCTTCAAAGCATTGCCAGAGGCTGGGGGAGGCTATTCCTCCCCAGCCTGTAATACCTATTTCCAAAGGGAGAGGGTGGGCTTGAGCTTCTTAAGCAACAGGAGGGCAGAAATCTGTCTGAGAGGTGGCAGCAGCTTGGGCTTCCTGGAAACCCTCAAAAGGCTGAAATGGCAATACTGGGGGACCTCTAAGGAGCCCTCAGAGTGCATGGAATCATACAATCAGTGCTTGCAAAAGCCTTGGGGTCTGATTCCACCATGTTTGGTACCAACCATGCACATATTCGGAGTTACCTTTCTGTAGCTAGACATAGGTAGTGACCTATGTCCAGTACACAAGTAAAATGGAGTCCCTGCACTCACGAAGTCTGGGAAAATGGGCCTGGAGTTTGTGGGGGCACCTCTGCTAGTGCAGGGGTGCCCTCTCACACAGGTACTTTGCACCCTGTCCTCTGGGCTGGAGGGCCTACCATAGAGGTGACTTATAAGTGACCTGGTGTAGGGAAAAATGGCAGTGAAAGGGTGTTTGCACCTTTTCATGCAGGCTGCAATGGCAGTCTTGCAGAAGCCTTTGCATGGGCTCCCTGTGGGTGGCAAAATATATGCTGCAGCCTGTAGGGATCCACTGAAACCCCATGCCCTGGGTACCTTGGTACCATATACTAGAGACTTATAAGGGGGCACCAGTGTGCCAATTGTGGGTAAAATACTATGATGACAGTACTCAACAACCAAATTTAAGGGAGAGAGCATAACTACTGGGGTCCTTGTTAGCAGGATCCCAGTAGACACAGTCCAAAACACTGACAAACAGGCCAAAAGTGGGGGTAACCCAGCTAGAAAGAGGCTACTTTCCTACAGGCAGTCCCTGGCCAGTGTTGGGTGTGAGCGTGTAGAATGTATTTATATATGCGCAGCAGTTGTGTTGTTGTTGGTGTGTGTGTGTGTGTCCTTCATTGTACCTGATCCTGTGTTGTGTGGCTGTGCATATAAGTGTGGTATTGCCATGCCAGTGTGTGTTTGCTGGCTGAAGTGTGCATGTTATGAATGTGTGGGTGTCTGTGTTGCAGTATGTGTGTGTGTGTGTCTGGAAAGATCTGGTGTAGCTGCTGGCCTTGCTGCTCCCCCCTAAGATGGGTTTTTTAGCGGTGTGAATTTGTTATACATGTTAATAATATAGGTAGGTGGGTGTACTTACGGTTGGTGTCGTCCATATCGGCTTTGGGATTGTTGTCTTTCTGCAAGCAAGAGCACCGTCATGACGTTCAGTAATGGCTCCATGACGGCTCCAGACGTGTTGGGCTGTCTACAGATGAGTGTCTCCCTTTATACTGCTCGTTTCTGCCTGCTGATCCGTGATGGTTGGACCATGATGGTCACATTGGTGGTGTTCTACCTCATAATAGGTCAGGAGGAAACATGGTCTCTGATGGCCTATCTGTGGCGGTCGGAGTTGCTGGTTGGTGTGAATGGTCAGTTGGAGAGAGTGGGCTGAGCAGCAAGGATGCTGCTCCTGGTGGGGGCTGCCTACATCTGTATCTTCAAAGGTTCTATCTACAACAGTCACATTTTGCTTTTAACCACATCAGTCAGAAAGTCTGCCCTCCTGGTACATTGGCAGCCTCCAACTGATACTTAATTATGAAAGGAAAAGTTCAATAATAAAAAAAAGTAGCACGACAATAAGGTTTCCAACTTTAATTAGGTTCCAATTTAAAACGTAGTCACAATTCTGCAGATGTACTCT
Organism: Pleurodeles waltl; assembly: GCF_031143425.1. NCBI lineage: Eukaryota > Metazoa > Chordata > Amphibia > Caudata > Salamandridae > Pleurodeles > Pleurodeles waltl. The sequence goes on along the minus strand of NC_090447.1, from coordinate 734,036,857 downwards.
TTAGGGCTATTGACTTCATAGAATAACAATTGCTTCACCTATTCACAACTTATAATCAGTGGAATTTAATAAAAAATGTGTGATATTCAAGCCATTTATAAGACTACGACTGTGTGTTTCCCGATCATATGTGAGAACTCTCTTTATTGTAGAGATTCTGAATGTGCAAGGCTCATAAAATAGAGCAATATTAAACATACGTAGCTTGACATTCCCTTTTTTATATTATGCAAGAATTATTATTTTCTCAAAGTTTTTATGAGTTTCTTTATTTTGACAAGCAGCTCTTTATTCCAATCAAGGGGGCTTAAGGTTCTGTTGATATTTATGAGCTGGGGAACCCACTTGCAATTTAGCTGTTGTCACCATACTTTTTCCAGTGTGTACTAGTTACTTATTCTAAATAAGAATCCGTTGGTTAATCAGACCAAATACATTGAATGAATGTGTCAGGATCATCCTTAAGCAACACTGACACTCCACTTAACCAATACTTATTTTTACCAAGAAAGGCTTTGGTTAAAAGAGTATGAAGATGTGTTGTTTGTCATGTGTGGGTAGGTTGTGTATCTAAAGGTGATGCTTTAACTTGTGGTGTCCACAGTGAGGGTGGAGGACTCAACTTCAGCGTCTATTGTCCAAATTTATCCTGAAAATCAGGTATAGTGCACTGATAAGATGCAGAAGGATCTACACAATGTTCTCATAGAGGCTGATACATGTTTTAAGGGATTATTTGAAAGCTACTCAGCAAATTTTGAATGGGGCAGCTCCACAAGATCTCATCTAAGTTACTTTAACTTAAGATGTACAGTGTCAAAGTCTATCTGCAGGACTACTGGGAGTTTAAGGGGGGGGGCATCATTGCACTTATCAAGAGGATGCCACACTTTCTTTGGAGCAGTTTAACACTTCCCAGAAGGACTGTTATACTCTGAATCAGACAGATGTACCATTCTTCCATAGAGCTGCTGAAGGTTGAATAAGGCAGGCACTATTAGACAATTCATTGCAGGATTATCACACTGAGATAGTATGAGCACTTTTTATCAGGACTGCTGTAATTAAATCAATCAATCAATCAATCAGCTTGGATTTGTAGAGCGTGGCTAATTACCCGAGAGGGTATCCAGGTGCTAGGTTCATTCCTGGGATCAATTGAAAATGCCGGTCTTGAGTCCCTTTATGAACTCTGGGAGAGAAAAAGCTGGAAGTGTGTGCGAGGGCATTGGAGGCAGAATGTAGGATTCTGGAGGGTTGGTGAAAGTTCAGGCAGTGGTTTTAGTATGCTGGTGCTTGGTCAGGAAGGGCTCTGTAGGCATGTGTCAGCATCTTGAAATATCATCTTTTCTGGATGGGGAGCCAATGGAGGATCCTGGGGTGGGGGGAGATGTGGGTCTATTTGGGGAGGTTGGGATGAGTCAGGCAGCTGCATTCTGAATCATATGGATTCTCTTCAGAAGTTGGCTGGTAGAGCATATTGCCATAGTCCAGCCGACTGGTGACTAGGGCTTGAGTGACAGTTGTCCTGGTGCTGATGAGGAGGGATGGTATGGGCACTGCTCAACAGGGCTGGTAACACTTGTAATCAGTATTAGTGATTCACAGCCGAATGGCTATAAATTCAATGGAACAATTGCAGCTATTTCAATCAGACTGATGTTTTCATGAGAACGTTTCAGAATGTGTCAGCAGGGCTGCTATACGTTTAGAGGGACTACATTTGAATGGGGATGTTTGGCCACTTTTCAAAAGGTATGATATACATGTAACTGGACAGTGTTAGACCTGGCAACCTTGGTGTGGTGTGGGCTCCCCTAACGTTTTGCCTCTAATTCCCAGGTTGTTGCTGTGTGCTGGACTTTGTTTTTTCTGTTTTTGTTACTATGGGCGCTTTACCACTGGTGACGAGTGCTAAAGTGCAAGTGCTCCATATGTGAAATTGTACATGTAAGTGGCTTTTCCATAATTGTCATATTTGATTTACTAGTAGGTCCCCAGTAAAGTTCACTAGAGGTGCCTAGTGCCTGTAATGTAGGACATGTGCTGGTATGTTTTTACATGTCCTAACAGTGAAATACTGCCAAATGTGGTTTTCAGTGTTGCAAGGCCTATCTCTCTCATAGGCTAACATGGGGGCTACCTTTAAATATCCTTAAAGTGCAGTTTCCCTTCGAGAGCCGATAGAAATTTGGAGCTTGGGGTCTCTGAACTCACAATTTAAAAATACGTCTTTTAATGAGGGTGGTTTTTAGATTGTCAGTTTGAAAATGCCACTTTTCAAAAGTGGCCATTTTCTTGCTCAAACAATTCTGTGAATCTGCCTGCTTGCGGATTCCTTGTCTGGATCAGACTGACAGTTGGGCTTTTTGTGCATCGTCCCTAGACAGTGACACAAAGGGAGCTGGGGTGTTACCTGCATATCCTTATGCACCATCTAGGCTAGGCTGGAGGGAGGAGTGGTCACTTACAACTGAAAGGGCTGTGTCTGCCCTCACACAAAGCAGTCTCCAACTCCCTTGTGTGCATCTGGGGCCAGGCCTGGGCAAGGATCCTGTAAACAATAAAGAATTTTCTTTGAAGTTGGGCAACCTCAAAGGCAGAAAGGGATATAAGTAGAGGACGCAAAACCCCAGACTTCAGATCACTTCAAGGATTCAAGAGGAACCTCTGCCAGGAGAAGAGCTGAAGAGCTGAAGGAGAAGTGCTGCCCCTGCCTCTGACTGTGCTTTGATGGGTTAACCTGCATTTAATGCTTCTGCCTGACAAAGGGGACAACAACTAGACTTTGTGGTATATAATTGCTCGAAAGGTATCACCAAAGGCTTGGACTGAGCTTGTTCTGAAGTCTCAAGGCCATCAAAGATTTCCTCTGCCAGCACCTGGACTTCCTGCTGAGACTCCTGCCCTGCCAAGTGGCAGGAGTCTCAGCATTCTCAGCAGTCCTTGGGCCCTTGAAAGGAGAAGCTGGTGGAAAATCAAGAAGAAACAAGTGCACCGACTTAGGGAGACCCCGGACTGATTCCGCTGCCAGATCCAACAATGCCTCCTGCAACAGAAGGTGTGGTCCTCTCTGGAGTGTGACGATCCCGCAGGCCTGACGCTGCAGTAGCCTCACTGAAGTCCGCAACTCCGTGAGTCCCAAAGCGCTGTCACCGACATCCGTGACACTCGACTTCACCACACCACGCCGTGACCGCCAGATATCGACTCCACCGGAAGTGTGTGGATCCAATGCTTTATACCGACACCGCCCCACCTCCACCACTCCACAGCAAGGACCTGACACTTCTTTGTGACGCATCCGCTCCTTTGCTCTGCAGCACCGGAGGTGATGCCACATCGGATCCATGCCATTAGCGTTGGATTGAGGGTATGACTCTATCATGATGCTGTGATATCACCAATTCAAAGCATTTGTGTTTCTAAGCACTATGTTGAACTTTAATCTTTTAAAAATTCATAACTTTACTTGTGTACATTGGACTTTTGTCATTTTGGTCTTCTTTTAACCAGATAAATATGGGCTATTTCATTTTGTAGTGTTTTCACTGTGTTACTGTGTGTGTTGGTACAAATACTTTACACATTGTCTCTGGGTTAAGCCTTTCTGCTCATGCCAAGCTACCAAGGGGGTGAGCAGGGGTAACCAGGTGTGTTTCTCCTTTGCCCTGACTAGAGTGAGGGTCCTTGCTTGGACAGGGGGCAACCTGGCTGCCAACCAAAGATTCCATTGCTAACAAACAGTGTCGGAACATCTCATTAAGACACCTATATTTTTAGACTGACAATGTCAATAACTCTCAGCAGTGATGATTAAACCATCAGAATGTTGGAAGCTCCATTGAAGATAATGAAGTGTCTAATGGCGAATAATTACTGGATGAGAAGTTGTGTCCTACCATCCCAAAGCTTGTTTTTCTATTTCTCACTATTCTTTTGAAAAAAATCAGCTCCCAGTGGGTGTAACGTTACAATAACATTATAGCCCTTCTGTCTTGCATTAACTTAGGCTTTACTAATTACTGAATGCCCTCCTCTCTTGTTATAGGACCTTATAACTCGTGAAGAGTGTCATTGACAACAGGTATAGCCCTCAGGAATGTACCATAATGCTACATCGAACAATACTACAACATATCAGCCTTATTGTTATTCACTTAATTCTGCACTATCAGAACTTAAACAAACAGATGCAGTACATTGAATTCTGAAAATTATGTATTAAAAAGAAGCAAAAAGTGCAAATGTGTTATTTTTCAGAAAATGCTGCAACTGTTTCAGTGATGGTATCAGCCACACAAGAATCTTTTAATGCTCATCACCTGTTGCCTTACTGTGCCCTGAGACTGCAAAAAAATTAAATTAATCTATGTGAAAGAAAAAGGAAACATATGGACCAAGCTGTCAAACTAGGCACAAAACCAGAGTAGTGTGACAGTAAAACAGCAGTTGATTTTCAGTTCTGCATGGTATGTGGCACACAGGCAAAAATGGTGATGTAAACCAATATGTACACTTAGTTGTAATGCAAACAAATAGAAAAGGCCACGTCTGAAAAGGATATGAACAGCAGGCAATCAAATAAGAGATAAGTTAGACACGAGAGACCCTAACAAGTACAACAATGATATAATTCGTATATAGTATTCACCTTCCCAGAACAGACTTGGAAACGTGTTAGCAGTAAAACCTTCTGTACTGGTACAGTTTTGACCACAAAGACAGCCTGTTAATATTCAATGCCAATATTATATCCACATATGCAGGTGTAATATTCCACTGCGCCGGGATAATATATTTGTTCTGCTCTGTTGCTTTACAATGACGTTCAAATCTATAACTCTTTTATCAGTTGGCTAGTAAAATGAAGTGGCTACACAAGGAACGTTTGTACCATGAACAACAACTATCATCACCTCATTTACCAGCTATTACAATTTTGAGGGCTGATGTGGGAAATTACACATGGGCTCTGAAATTATTGGACCACTTACCACATGGTTTCTCAGAACTCCATGTCCTTTACACTCACAATTCCACCTGTATTTAGCACATATAAATGTGTTTTATTAATGGATGCAATTCTGCTACTGGTGAAACATGTAATTGTGCACCATGGTAATTCAATAGAAAATCTACAGAATTGCTACTGTGCAGAGCTCATAATGAGGGCCTGGCAGTATAAAATGTAATTAGAAACAAAATACGGAGTTTGTGTTTGGACAATCTTACTTTGCGCAGAGGAAACGATTTAAGTCATCCCTCACCCCTATGTGCTGGAACACTGCACACTTTTATTTTTGAAAAAATACATTGATGCTTAAATTATGAATTTCAACGATCCTGATCCCCTTCTTGTTTTTACACGAAATGGTGTACTAAACTTCAGCAAGCCCTAATTTGTATCTCAGCAAACATGGGTTGTGGCTCTCAATAGTTTATCAGGTGTAGTGTCACTGAAGTACATTTTCCTGGAGTGCATTAAGGTTGAAGGAATAATTGCTACACCAATGTACAAATATATTATTTGCATGTTTCATTTATTAAAAAACTACTTTTCTATATAGCTCTGAACTTGTCACTTCATTTAGAAACAGGTACATTCATTTATCACTCTTATTCACTAACACACTGCTTATTTCTCAAACTGTATATCAGAGCCAGGCTCAAACTAACCGTGTACTCCTTGCTCACCCTCACAACGAGGTTTTGTGATATTGGTGTTTCTTCACAACCCAAATGTTTTTTTTTTTTAAAACAGGTGCTTTCATACCTGATATGTTGCAAACAGGAGGGTCCTGGATCTCTCTAGGTGCCACTGCAAGATCAGCTGGTGGAAAGTTATTGAGGGTCTCCATCTTGATGTCTCCGAGGGCAGTTGTACATCACCTGTCCTGTCAGGATATCTTCACACACTGAAGGTTCTCATGTGTTCTTGGTTGCTATGACCACGGTTCTGATCTGTGACATCATGCATTTGATGAAAACTCAATGTCTGTCAGCTGTCAGCCCTGGTCACTGTGCACTGTGCACAATTAAAGCTGTTGCTTCTAATGGACATGCTGTCAAAGGGCTGAGCTTGGATGACTCTCTTCTCCGACATTATTTATTTCACTGAAAGAACTAAGGCCCTGATTACAAGTTTGGTGGATGGGAAACTCCCAACAAGATGGGCGCCACTGTAGTGGCGACCTCCCTGCCGTCCCCATTATGACTTTCCCGCTGGGCCAATGGGCAGAAACCAAGGGAAACTACAGTGAAATTTTAAAAAGCTTATCTTTTTTTTTTAAATAAATACAATTCATGTCATGCATAATGCAAATGTATCATAATTTAAAATATTTTTTATTAACTTGGAAATGATAGAATCAGCTTTTACAACACACTATATCCTCTCATTAAATTAATTAAATAATACATTTAATTACATATAATAATCACACATATAGATATTACTTTTTTAACAATAACTAAAAAAATCACTAACATTTTTATTTTTATTTCATAGCATAGTAAACTTGAATAAAGTAATATATTTCACTGATTATGAACGTTTTAATTTTTTAAAGTTTGGATTTTAATGTTGCTTTTGTAAATTAATTTTAATAAATCAAAACATAACTATTATAATTCTATATCAGTTTTAACCACTTCGAAATATACATAAGTTTAAATATTTATCTAATTTAATAAATTTAAACTTAGTTTCAATGGGGTGCTATTTGAATTTCCTGCCTTCATTCATTTCTATGGAAGCGACTTGTAGTACCAATGATTGGCTATGCGTGGTGCTGAACTTACTCCAAGGCTGGGCTATAGTACAGTAACATCTGTTTATTGACTTTGTAAGTATACTTTGAGAATTTCAAATTTCCAACATTTTTGTATTTGCATGTCCCTCCCAGTGTCCTTCTTAAATTTTCCTAAAGCGCAATTTGTTAGAATGGTTTCCCCATTTTCCAGAAACCTCCCTTATGCCTTTTATGTTTACCACCAACACTTTCCTATGTGTGTGGTAATTCCACCTCTATGGTGGAGATATCTGCATGAAAAGATAAACGATGCTGAAGTCCCCTGCCATAGGTTTGTGAGTTGCATTTTGGAGTACTACAAAATGCAGTTTATGAATGGAGCCAATGTCTGCAAAATATGTTTGAAGGCCAGCTATGTAACAAATGAAAATGACCCCATAGTGATTTATTCTATTGCCCAGATAATATCTTGATAAAACACAGAAAGGTTGCAAGAGTCCATCTCATTCAGTGTTTCTCAAAAAACATTGTTTACAATGATGTGATACTACACCTTTGCCATTTGGAGATCTCCAACCTGTCTGACGAGTCTCTCAAGGGTAAAGAATAGAGACATTTTAAAAATATGTATTTAACTAAAAAAAAATTACAATTATTTTTATGTTAAATATTAAAGTAAATTGATTTTATGGATTTACTATAATTGTAGAACAAAAAAAATACAACACTACTACATTAATATTGAATTGAAACTTCAATTAATGTAAATGTATTAAAATAAATTACATTTGTGTTTCCGATATGTAAATTAAAAAATAAAATCCTAACTAAAGAAAGCAAATAATTTGCATTACTAATTTTAAAAGTGGGGCATATAATTAATTAAATATTTTGCAGAGAGAAAACCTGCACTTGAGTGTTGAGAGCTTTTTGAATTGCTTTTGGAAGCTGGAAGAAAGAAATATACATATTTTGTACATTACCGAATCTGACCCTCAAGAAGCCCCACTATCTGTCCCTTTTAATCATCAGCTATTGAAAAACATTAGTCAGTGGCACTGGCTTTTTAGAAAACAGCCAATGAAAAAGACACAAGTTCATGGATAAAGGAAAGGAGAGCTAATTTACCATGAGCATTCTTCCAGAGGATGTAAAACGTATTACCTAATCTGTGGCAACACCTTCCCCAGACTTTAACGCGAACAAAGACTGGAAAATAATCTGCTGGCCACCACTGAAATGAAAATGTCCCCTTCCATTGAAGATAAGGTAACATACACAAATATTTTGGATTTTTCAAAAGGATTTCCTTTTAAAAAGACCTTTAATCGCTGCACTATCTCAAAAACCCCTCAGCAGTAGTTCTTCAGCCTCATTCAATGATACCTATATATCATCTTTATTTCCTTAGGTTCACCCCTGAGGAATGATTAGGGTTTAACTCTCTGTATAAAATGGCGTTGAGAGGAGTGAGAACCCCACTCATTTAATAAACATAATCCTTGTCAGAATGAACCACAAAAGTCACTAAATAAACCTATGCTGAAGCTCTTGGCAGCTTGGCACAAAAGCAGCCAGACTTCATTTACAGGCAATGTGTTAAGTATTTATGCAGCATTCAAACAGTATTAAAGAAAAAAGAGAACACAAGAAAAATCCCAAACCAATTTAGCAAAATAGAGTACATTTTAATAAATTAAATGAACAAAAATCCAATAAATTCAACAGTACCATAGTAGTTATGAGTTTTGAATGTTTCTAGTGAAAATAGAGTCAAAACCACAAAGTGCCACTCATGGTTATCTGCTTGTGCTGAAGAAGGTCAAAATCAAAGTTTGGGTGAACCGCGATGCAGCGCATTTGGCCAGGGCTAAGAGGACCAAAATGGAAAAAAGCCAAATGGACCAAGACTGACGAACCAAAGACAAGGATGTCCAAATGGTAAGGTTTATGAAGTGCACAATAAGAAAGAGAAGAAAGACCAGGACCAAGGAGACCAAGGGTAGGATGGTTGGTGAACCAGGCCATGAGAAGGCCCAGGTTCATACCAGTGAAAAGACTGTTTTCTCTCAGTCCAATTCCACACAAGAAGCCTTGGTCGGAGTTTTGCATTGTGACGAGGAGATTGTTATCAGTGAGAAGATCTGGTTGCCATTTGAGCTTCACCTTTGGGGCTGCTGTTGATGCGAAGTGGAGGTCGTCATCAAAACTTCTCATTGGTGGAAGACGTGGCGATTGGTGCTGATGCATGAGAGAGCTGGTCGTGAAGAGTCCAAAATGTCTGGATTTGAATCTACAGCTCAGCATTGAAGCAGAAAGAGTACACTCTCGTGCCAGCCAAGGGTCCAGGACATGAGTGGAACTTACTGGTAGTTTTTATTTTTTACATGCTAAGCATTGTTTTAAGCGGGCAAGGTCCTGTCTCTTTAGAGCCCTAATTTCTTCATTTGGAAGTGCTGTCTCAGCAAAAGAAATCTAGATGCCAAAAAATGTGATTGGCAGACTTGGAGTCTGTGCCTGTCTAAAGTCATTGTAGAGGGGCTCTGGGAAGGAAGTAGTGGGACCAGTAGGAGAAAGATGATGACAAGTTGGAAAAAAGGGGTCAGGAGGTGGACCACAAGGAAGGACAGGACAACCAGAGCCATGAGGACAGTGACAGGAAGAAGCAGGCCCATAGACACCTAATCTATGAAGACCAGGGTTACCAATACCAGAGGGGACTAGAACCAAACAGAGGAAGGGGACAGGGAAAAACAAGATTAGGGGTGCCGGAACCAGGGTGTGAAGTAAAAGAAGGGCTGGTAAGATCTGGAACATGGGGATCTGGACTCAGGGGACAAGGCCCAGAGGAATCGGAGGACCAGACACAGAAGGAACTGCACATCCTGAACTATAACAAAGAGGAGATTCTGAGTGCATAGCTCAAGACCAGAAGGACGAGAACACCCGGCGCCAGGAGTAGCAGACCCGAATTGACAGACCAAAGAAGACGAGACCAGGAAACTAATGGAAAGAGGACCAGAGACAGAGGACCAAGACCACAGAGATCAGATCAAGGAGGACCAAGGGGCCAGGACCGTAAAGATCACAAACAGAAAGGACCAAAACTAGCAGGACCTGGAGACTAGATCGAATGATCGGGGTATAAATAGGACCAGGAAATTATGGTCTAGTGAGACCAGTATCAGGCTCACGGGGATCCTAAATCAGGATGAAAAGGACATCAGGAATCAGGGTGACCGTGTCTACAGGAACTTGGAGGACCAGTGCCAGAAGGATGAGGAAGACAAGACCCAGGAGGACCATTACTAAGAGGACTATGATGGCGGGTACCCAGGTCAGATGGACAACAAGGTGGAACAGGCAAACCAGGAGACCAGGAGGACTAGAAGGCCTAGGAGGAGCAGGAGAACTGGGGCACTAGGAAAGGTAGGGAAACTAAGGGAAGTGGGACGAACACTAAAAGACCTGAGACATGAGGACCAGATAAAGGAGTACCAGAACTAAGATCAGTACTCCATGGACCAGGAGAACCAGGATCAGAAGAATTCAGAACAGGAAAACAGGGGAATAGATAAATCAGGGAAGCAGGATCAGGAAGATGAATGGACAAGGCTTAGGGTGAGGGGAATAAAAGTGTTTAGGACCAGGAGCCTGTGAAAAAGGAGAGACCCAGGATATAAAGGATTGGATGCAGGAGTACATGTGAATGATAAATAGACAGATCAGGAAGTGTTCTGCTATGAAGTCCTATGGCTATCATCAACTGCATGACAAGGAACAACAGAACTGGGAAAGGCTAGCATGATGTGTAGTGGGTGGCAGGACAAGTTATTGCAGAACCATGAGTGTAGGTAAGAGGAGGACTTGGGCTAGGTTAATCTGTGATAGATTGAAGATGAATATCAAGGTGAGGACCAGGAGGGTAATGGACAGTAGTACCAGAATAAGAAGGACAGGGACTAGGGAAAACAAGTGGACCAGTACCAAGGAGTACTAGGTGAACTAGAAGGATCATGACTAGGAAGACCGGAAACAGGGGTGAGAGAGCTATGAAGATCAGGACCTAGGAGACCAGGGCTCAAATGACCAACTGGGGCAAACCAGGTGGACTGCACAGTGCTGCCCAGGAAGACCAAGACCAAAATGCCCAGGCTCAGAAGGACCCGAGCAAAAAAAAAACAAAATGGATCAGGAGGGCCAGAATCAGTGGCTGCAGGACCGGTAGGAAGAAAGGGACAAGGATAAGATCCAGGAGGATCCAGATACCCCACTCCAGGAGGACATAGACCAAGAGAGCTAGACCACAAGAGGCCTGATAGACCAGGACCTGTGATACCAGTGCTAGGTGGTTCAGGGTGAAAATACATGTCAAGGTACGAGGGACAGGGAGTGTTAGGACAGGTCCAGTGTGCAGTCTCCCTAAATAATTAGGGAGACAATTAAGAAAAGGGCATCATGGGTAGAGTCCTGGCTGAAGGGCTGTTGTCACAATTTAGGATGGAGCCCATGCTGGGAGACCTGCCCGCTGCCTTCATATAGGAGGGTCTACGCTGATTTATTTTTTTTTTTCGCATAGCTGTTCATGTAAGTTTCTTGTTTTGCTCACGCCCATTTTTTTTTTTTTGAGGAGCTAAGGTTTTTGTGGTCTTGATGAAACACCATTTGATCCTTAGGGACACCTGAGGCGTGAAACATGTCGACCTAATAGTTAGGGCTAAAGTCAATGTCCTCTTGCCCTACATGTTATTGGTTAGAGTAGAGGAACATCCTTTCCCTCATACCCCCTCCATTTTTAACCTTGACCGAGACCCATCATTCACAATAAATTAGTTGCAGGGTGGAACTTGAGCAGATTTTAATGTTTCTAGCTCTCTGTCCTTCACAGTAGGTCTGAATTGTTTCCTACTCATCTTTGTGGCACGCACTCTTAAAAGATCTCCGGCATAGAGCCCCCTTGTAGGGGCCCGTCGGGCATTGCAACGGCAGCCTGACGAGGATGAAGCGTGACATCCAATGGATGTGTGAGGGTTCTAGCCCCCAAATTTAGAAGTGCCCCTGTGTTTTCTTTCTACCTTCCTCTTAGGAACAGTGTGGCCATTTTGATTTATATTCAGGGTGAAAATAACCATGACTATTTGGCCAGGGCTAAGAGGACCAAAATGGAAAAAAGCCAAATGGACCAAGACTGACGAACCAAAGACAAGGATGTCCAAATGGTAAGGTTTATGAAGTGCACAATAAGAAAGAGAAGAAAGACCAGGACCAAGGAGACCAAGGGTAGGATGGTTGGTGAACCAGGCCATGAGAAGTAGGCAGAGGAGAAACCAAATTGTATGGGCCAGGTCCAAGAGGACCAGTGCCAATGGGCATACTCTCTAGAAGGACAAGGACTATGACTAAGAAGAATAGCACAACCAAGACCAGGACTGCAAGGGAGGTGAGATCAGGGACACATGCAACCAGATCCAGAAGAGAAGGTTCTAAGAGGACCAGAAAACAAATGACTGGGGGACCAGGAGGATGAGAGTGAAGAGGATCAAGACCTTGAGTATCAGGTCCAGACACACCTGGATGAAGAGGAAAGGAGGATCAGGACCAGAGAGATCAGGACTGAGATTGCCAAACTCTGGAGGTCCAGGCCACAGCTCTATGAACAAGTTGCTCAGGAAGATAAATAACAGGGTGGCCAGGTCCAGAACGACCAGAACAAGGTATACCATGATCAGCTGGTGTGGGAGCACAAAGACAAACAGCAGGAGGATCAGGATCAGATCTTGGAAGATTAGGAAGATTAGAAGATTAGAAGCATGAGGATTATGGCAAATAGGACCAGTGGATCATAATAAGCAGAGAAGATGAGGGGGGCAGTGCATAGAACCATTAGGACCATAACCAGGAGGACCAGAGCTAGAATGATTAGAAGGATCAGTTCTAGGAGGACCAGGAGCAAATCTAGGAGTGCCAGGGGGGTCATGATCATAGGACCATGGAGCAGGAAAAAAAGACCTGGGAGTAGAAGGATCAGGGTGAGAAAGATCAGGAGGACAAGAACAGCCAAAGCCTGGAAGACCAAGTGGACTGGACTTGGATGTCCAGGAGAATGAGGACCAAAACGATGAGGCTTACAAGGACTCAGATAAAGATTATGGGGACCAAGAGACCATCCACTGATTGCAGTGCCAGAAGGACCATGAGGACGAGTCACAGAGCTAAGAGGACCAGGACACGAGAAGCTAGGTGAACGAAGGAAATAGCAGGACTAGAAACTGATATACTAGGAACTGGATGTGTAGGGTGAAAAGGACTAGAGCCTCAATCCCCTGCGTGCATTCATGGATTTAACATGACATGGGTGACAAGCGGACTCCACTACCTGGGCATCCGGGTCAACAGGGGCTTCGCACACCTGGTAAAGGACAATCTTATTCCCGTCTTGGAATGAACACAATAGGATTTCCTGAAGTGGTCTCACTTCAGTTTGTCTTTATGGGTTAGAGTACAAATGGTGAGAATAACCACGACCCCTGCTTTCAATATGTCTTTCCCATGCTGCCTTTCCAGGCACCCATGACACTCCTGGCATGCATCGAGGCTGACATCAGGACCTACACCTGGAGTGGACTCAAGCCGGGTATCCGAACTTCCTGACTCTGGACTGATATGACAGCTGGAGGCTTTAGGTTTCCCCACCCTGCCTCGTGTACCCTGCCCTTCCTTCTCTACCAGGTTGCAGCTCGTTTGCCTTTTGTCCAGCAAACTCCGTTCTGGACATGCTTGGACTGCCACCTCCTCTTGCCTGTGACTGCAGTGCTGCCCCTGTACAACTCGGACCCGAGAGTAGCCATGAACCCGCTTACAGCACATCGCCTTCTGGGAGTGCCCTCTTACTTGCACTGAAAGGCCACATTACAGCACAATTCTTCCCCCTGCATTGGTGAGAATCTGTTTTATGGAGTGATCTGTAACAACAGAAGCATATAGTGCCTCAACAACATTCTAGTTGATGAGAAGCTCAAATCTTTCTATCTCTTGTGAATGGAATGTGGGCTATAGCACATGGACTCCTGGCACTATCTTCAATTGTCCCGTTGCCTCTGCATGGCCTATGTTCCGCAGCTAGTGGACCTACCCCCGGCCCTCCCTACTCCTGTATCTTCGGGCCATTGGCTGACATAGGGGCCTGACATCAGCCGCTATATGGTCCTTATCAAATAGCAACGCTCTCTCCTGTCCATCTTAGCTATCAGACTTCAATATCAGCTTCTTTTGGGGAAGTGTTAGTCCCCAGATGACTGGACATTGATAGGGCTTCATGACAGGACCCTTACAGAGTCCCAGTTAATTCCTTTACCTTAAAATTCTACAAGATTGGTACTGGACCACCTGGAAACTCCACAAGGCAAAACTCCTATCCCTACCCCATAACCTCTATTGGAGGTGCAGTGCCACTCATTTTGACCTGCACCATACCGATTGGGCCTGCCCAGATATTGCACCCTATTGGATGCTTGTATGGGATCAACTGTTGAAATATAGCGTTCTCTGGATTACTCCCACAATCCATCTCCCCTCCCTCCACGACCTCTCTACTTGCTGACATGACCTCCCACGACTGCAGATGGCTCATTACCTCAGTCGCCATGGCCAAACTATGTACCCTCTGCCACTGGTGACAGTCCAGTCTCCCATCCCTTACTGAATGGCTACTTGAACTGTCCAACATGGCAGGCTACAAGAAAAACACTTATAAGTTGATTGATCAGTCACACATTTGTGAAGCCAGTTGTGGACTTTTCATGGCAGGTGTTCCAGCATCTCTCAACTGAACCTTTTGCCTAGCTTGGGTCTGGTGAGCCATGCTGGGGAACAGAGCATGATGCCATGTAGGCCAGGGAATGACTGGTTGACTTTTTGGTGGAATGCATGCCACTGTTGGCTCTTGTATGCGTCCACGTCCTGCTTTGCAACTCCTCCCTCCCTAATTCCCTCTCCTCAAGCCCTCCCTCCCCCAAAGTTCCTCTTTTATTTCTTAAGAGGGTATAACTGATGAAAACGAAATTCTCTTTGAATGGGCCCAATCCTCACTTGGCCACAGCAGTTTTGATTTCGGCACCTGATGCAGTTGTGACCTGCTGTCTGTATTTTCTACAATGACAAACAAAGCTACTCCCTGTTGATCCATGTTGTACTTTCTTTTACGTTCCATAACATGTTCTGATTCTCTTATTTGCACAACACTGTTACATTTTCAATAAACAAATATTGCAAAAAAAAGACAGAGCAGGTTGAGAAGGATCAGAATGACCAGGTCAAGGGGACAGGGGTCAAGAGGATCAGGAAGCAACAGGAAGAGCTAGGAGAAAGGGGCCTGGAAGGACCATGGTGGCCAAGAGGACAGGACTCAAGAGGATTGGACATACAAAGACCAAAACAAGGAGGACCAAGACAAAAGGATCAAGCTAGTGGGCTCAAAACCTGGAAGAGTACACAAACTGTAAGGACCAAAAACAGGAAGACCAGTGCTAGGCAAACCAGACTAAGAGTGAGTAAGACTAGGGGAACAAGACCTGGATAATTACCAGTAAATGGTGAGGCAACCAGAGCCAACACGACAAGAGCTAAGAAGACCAGGGCAAGGAGGACCAGTGGGACCACAACCAAGGGGAAAAGTAATATCAAGTCACAGAGGCCCAGGACTGTCATGACCAGGCATGCCAGGGCAAGGAGAACCAGGATGACAGGAGCCAGAATGACAAGACCTGGTTGCTAAGGACAGTTTGACCTGAACAAAGAGGATCAGGATTGAGTTGACAAGTTAGCGCAGAATCAAGATGACAAGGAGCGTGAGGTCCAGGGACAAGAGTATCCTAACAAGTTGAAGGAGGATCAGGAGAACCAGTCACAACAGGAGCAGGTCGACAAGGATCATTAAAATCAGGAATTAGGTTGAGTAGAATTATGTGGACTAGAAGAATCAGTGTAAGTAGTACCAGGACCACGGCAAAGGAAGACCTGGGGGTCACAACCAAGGGGACCAGCATCTAAAGTGCCAAGTGGAGTGGGGGACCAGGAACAGAGGTGTCAGGGCCAGACTGACTAGGATCAGAGGGACCAGGACAGCCAGGGTCTCAGAGACCAATGGACCAGACAGGACCATAATTAACAGGCCCAGTTTAAGTGTAATAAGGAGGACCAGGATCGGTAGGTGCAGTACCAGGTGGACTACAATTACAGGGACCCGGTCAAGGAGAATCAGGATGATCTAAACCAGGAAGACCAGGGGTGCCAGAACCAGGACAACAGGGTTAGACGATAAAGGACCCAGTAGACTAGCAAGATCAGGGTGAGGATCAGTAGTACCAGGTTTAGGAGGTCCATTGACGGCTACTGTAAGGAAGGACCAGGAGCAGGAAGATGAGGTATCAGGAAAGACTACAACCAGGAATGTCAGATTCAGGAAACCAGCATAAGGGCGATCTGAACTAGTTGGAACAAGGCAGGGATGAGGAACAGGTGGACCAAAACAACCCAGAAAAGTAAGACTTGGAACAGGACCAGGAAGAGGAACACCAGAAAACACAGAAAGACATTGAAGAAAAGGAAGAAGAGTCAGTGCAGGAGAGCATCTATGTGATTCTATGCCAAAAGTAGTAGGATATCTCTTTTGTAAAAGGTTCTTATTAATGCTTCCTGTCAACTCCCAGAAGCCACCACCTTTTTCGCTCCTGCATAGAACTAGTAAGTATTTTCTGAAAAATCAGTGCATGCAAAGGGAATTGAAAAAACAGGTCTGCTATATTCTGACCTGAGTGAAAGCAGACGCTGTCTGATGCTGGCACAATAGTCTGAGGATTGATCTGGTGGCAAAAGGACTAAACCTTGGTAGAGGGGTTGAAAGATGGATGGGTGAATCAGAATGTGGTTGGTGATGACTAGCAGAAAGAGCATGAGAAATTCAGATGGATAAAACAGCAAAAATTGATAATTGCTAACAAAGGGGATGGTCAAAGGGCTATGACAATCAGCAAAGGGGACATCAGAATCCAAATAAGACTCAGATAAGCTGAAGAGTGGGTGAGGGAGGATCCAGATAGCTTGCCTCAGATGGCCGAATGAGGGATTTTGAGTACCAAGTGACTCTGAATGCCACCTATGATAGAACTTGGAATCATGCTCAGCAGATACAGCTTCAGCATCAGACTAGTAGTTGGTGAAACTCTAAAGGTTAAATAAATGGAGAGGGAGATACATATGTGGCAGAAGTGTTTGGAAGGCAAGCAAAGAGGCAATTAATGTCAAGCCTGGTATAATAGTCTTTGTGACATCCCGGCCTGTGACCTGACATTCCATGTGCCTGTATGTGTGGTGAATATGTAGCAAGTATGTGTGATGACTCTATGTGTGGGGACAGTCTAAAGGCATGGACCAGTGAGATGCATTTTGCATAATGTGTATGAAGTAATGGAGAGTACATAGAGATTTCCTGGACTGTGCATTTGTATTGACTGCACCCATGTACTTGGAGGTTGGAGACTTAGACATTGAAGTGAGGGAGATTGGATAAAAGGCTACCCACAGAATTCTGTTAGGTCCTTGTTAGCATATGGCTGCTGATTACTTATTCCTGAATGACACAATTGGGTAAATGTTATGTGGAAAGTTCAGATCAGATATTTTTTTTGTTAAAAGTGACAAATAGTCCAATCAGGGCTGCCCTTTTGTATCCTTAGGAAGGATGAAGAGAGCCAGGTTCCGAGGTCTCACTCTTCAATGTGTCCTTGCTGTGGCTATTCCTGCTTGGAGCCAGCATTACTGCTGAAAGATAATAATCCCAAATCAGTTCTGAAACCTGAACAGTGGATCCACCTCACCTGTGTCTGGAAAAAGAGTACAAAAGTGGAACTGTGAAATGATCGATCCATAGATCTCAAGAATGGCAGTAACAAAATGTCTCTATTTATTCAGTGTCTTATTTCCTACAATATTGCTAATAAAGTCAATACATAAATATCTATTTCTGTTTCTTTTGTTCTGTGTCTTTGATGCTGATCTGTTTTTTTCAGATTTACAGGGAATATTAATTTATATTCCATTGACCATCAGTTCAATTAATTATATTCCCATTCCTTTGCTCATTGGAAGGACCTTGCACCATCTACCCCATTTAGGCTAAAACATCCCCCCAATCCCAGGAAGAAAACTCCTAGAATGAGGAGGAAATTAGTTTGTTTCGTTTTTCAAAAATAAAATCCTGCTTTAGGAATTTGATTTTGAAAAACAAAAACCTTTGAAAATTTTCTGAACAGCTGTAATGTCTGATGGTACCATCTAGGAACCACCATTACAGCAATTTCTATTAATGTAGAGAGTTGCCCACAGGCCCTTTGGGAAACTCTACATTTGGCAGGCAAGGTATTGTCCTCCATCAACCCAACAGAGTCTAAATCATGCCCATAGTTTTTCTTCCTAGTGTATGAGATTCAGCTAAACCCTCTTAATTAAACTGTGTTCATGACTTCTTCAGGGGCTCTATGTAATTGTTTCCACTTTGACAAGATCACCCTAAATATCAGATTGCACCATGCCACTGAGATACAACATTTTCAGTTCTGGTGTTTCTTTTAAC
This sequence comes from Pleurodeles waltl, assembly GCF_031143425.1. Lineage (NCBI taxonomy): Eukaryota > Metazoa > Chordata > Amphibia > Caudata > Salamandridae > Pleurodeles > Pleurodeles waltl. The sequence continues at coordinate 734,018,473 of NC_090447.1, read as the reverse complement.
AAATCATTGTTTTTGTGAGTTTTAGTCTGAGTTGTTCTGGTAACATGGAGCCTTTTGGTACTCCTATATATGGCTCTGGCACATTCCCAAGGCTTTGTGATTTAGAGTGAGTACATAGCTGTAAAAGAGTGAACAACTTTAACTAGTCTTGCAAAGAATACAAGAATATTTACAATTAGCTACCTCTGCAAGTAATGTAGAGGAGTAGCAGAATGTGTGGATAACAGGACCGCTCCATAAATGTCCTCCCAAGTCATTGTGTCTTGGCCCATGGTGCAATGGAAGCATTCAAACATTTGGGACCTGTAGACCTATAGGTGGGGTGGTTATAACAAGGGTAATTTGCTGTAGCTTTATTACACTGAATTTCAGAAAAGTGACATAGAATTACTAGAGAAGCATTACCCAGAGTTTTAAAGTGATTTCTTAGCGCAAAAGGTTTGGGCTAAGACAATAGTGTTAAATGCAACAGAGTAGAAATAGAAGTAACCAGATGTTGCTCACTAAGTTTGTTGATCTGGTGCTCATGCGATAGGATTTTTGCCTCAAACTACTCTTAATCATGCAAGTGGGCTTAATTGTGTATTTTTTAATCATTCCACATCACACGACTAATGCAGAAGTACTGAAATTACACTGATTACTCCTACATAATCCAAACTTTGCCCAGACCTATCTATAAGTTAGTGCTTGCGTCTAAGCCAGTCGAGCACTAAGGGTCTCATGTCGCAAACCACAGGGTTTGTGGCCTCAAAAGTGCTTATGATTATGCACAAAGTCCCATTTACAGGTTTGAATTTTTTTCATCTTGTAAAAGAACTTTTGTGATTGTTTCTGAATTGCAAATAGGAGAGGTTGTAAAAGGGATTTCCCCCTCTCCTATTTGCAATTCAGAAAGGAATTTATTGATCATTTACAACTGCAATTTCTGTCACAAACCATTGATGAGCTAACAACACCCTAGTTGGGGTGGTAACTCATTTGTAAAGGGGAAGGGTCCCCCATGCGAGCCATTTCCATCTGGGAATCATGTTGGCAGCCTCGCAAGAAGTTTTTCAAAATTGAAAATATTTTTAAAGCAGCACAGGTTTCTCAATGGAACCCTGGCTATTTTTCATTAAGGAATGCAGTCATAGGGATGGAGATGTGCTATTCCTTGCAGGTCACCATATCTGTGATGAGAGCCAATCACAAAGGGTCACAAATTGGCACCTACCTAATTAATATTAATTAGGTAAGTCATTCTGGAACCACCTGCGATTAGGTATTTTGTGAACCAAACTAATAGCTCGCTGGCAAAATACTATTCCATTCACGAAAAATATGTGTGCAATTTCTGACCACATTTTGTAAATAAAATAACAATACATCAGGATATTAACTTTCATGAGGAGATGAATGCTAATTATATTCACTTCTTGTTTGCAGTTCTTTCTGATGGGAGATACCTGTTAAGATCTAGTAAAGGCATAATAACACCAAATTTCAGCTGTTTAGACACTAGCCGGATAACTAGCGAAGTTTCTCGGCTATTGCATTGGCTACCAGCCAAACTGTGCATACTGTTTGCTATTTAGCAAGCCAACAGGTGAATAATGAAGTTTATTTTCTATTTGCAAGACTATACAGCACATCATTTCTACTATTTAATCAGCATCCAGTTAAATGGTTGACATTTTCCAGATTACTTTGAAATATTAAATATCTGCTATTCAACCAGCAGCCAGGGAAATATATAAGTTTATTTATTTGCATGGCTGCTGGCCATTGTAAATAATGTCTGCTGCCTTGCCAGCAGTCCAGTAAATGAGTAACATTTCTTTGCTGTTTGTTGACTGTTGACTAAATAGTACAAATCCTCAGCTCAATAGCCAGTGACCAGGCAAATAGTGATTCACTTCTTATTTGCACAGCTTCTGGCTAAACTGGTCAGAATCCTTACTACTTAGCCAGCAGCAGGCTAAATAATGACGTTTTCTGATATTTGCACGGCTTTTATTTACCCAGCAGCTGGGAAAATAGCAAAGTTTTCTTGCTATTTTCAAGGCCACCGACTTGACAGTAAATCATTTCTACTATTTTGAAAATGGCCAAGTAAATAGCAGAGAAAATTCACTATTTACCCGGTTGCCGGCTAAATAGATGCTACCTGTCTAAAATACCTTTGGGAAACCTTTAGTCTCACTCCACATGCACACCACACACACAAACACGAGTTCCCACTCATTCCTTCTCTGTTTCTCTCACATAAGCTGAAACTCTTCTCGGTATGATTGAAGGAGGCATACAAAGGAAAGATGTGAAAGATTTCTTTTACAGGGATGTGTCCCTTAAAAAAAACTATCAGCGAGAAATCAGTAATTGTCTAAACTTAGAGAATACCTCATTATTTCAGCCCACAATGAGTTTATTGGTGATGTGTAAATAATGTTGTTTCCTCTTGCTACATTTGGCCAGTTTGAAAACAGAGAGCGAAAAAAACATTACGGTTGAAATATGGAAGCAGAAAAGAAAATCCTTCAATCTTAATGGCATTGGCTGCCTTGGGAACGATTAATAAGGGTCTCTTTCTGGTGTCAGTGACCCACCATGTGACCTTGGGTTAGAGTGGAGGAGCCCTCCGACCTGATAGAACATGCTTGAATGAGAAAGATAATGAGGCCAGTTTGAGAGAAAATTGGAGGGGCAACCCGAGTGCTGTAATTTGCATTCAGAGGCAAACAGCCTACTCCCTTAGAGATCTGTCGATCTCGCTTTGGACTGAAAGCCACCCCTGACACCCAGAGTGGATTATAGATGGAAATGATGGCCCTCTCTAAAATGTGATTTGGAGATGTTATTTGCCAAGAGGACGCTTTGAGTTCACATTAAGTCATGAAATCATTTTACCTGAAGCGCACAGGGCTGCCGGGCTGATTGGAAACCTGACAGCGACTAATTTTAAAATAACCATTCAAGAATGCATCTCACAAACACTGTCCTCGGGGCTCATTTTCATTCGCCTCGAAGAAGGCAGCACACTGTTCACTGACCATCACTAAATACATGTCAGTTGTACCTTACAAAGCCTATTACATTTTATTTTGCTTTATGCAATAGTTTTAAGTTAAATTGGGAAATTGTGATAATTTGTTATATACTAACTGCATCAGATATGTAATAGTCATTAACTTTATTGTTTCTTAGCAGCACTACCAAGAAGCGTGGAATAGAATTATTCAGCAACAGTGTATGATCTATAAACAATAATAATTGTAGGGACACAGTGGCCCTCATTACAACATTGGCGGTAAAAGCTGCTTTCCGCCGTGCTGAAGACCGCCAACACACCGCCATGGCCGCGGAAATCCGCCACAGCCATTATGACCCACAGCAAGGAATCCGCCAAAATTCAGACACCCACAGAAGTCCACCACACCAAAGGTCAGTGATAAACTGGTGAAAACAAAACCTCTACCGTCAGCCCAACAGAAATACACCCACACTATCACGACACACGAATTCACGCAGCGGTCTTTCAACCGCGGTATTTCATTGGCGGTACACACCGCTGCGCTCAAAATACACACACATATACAAAACACAGCCACATTGGACAATTACAAATACACACACCTGATACACATACACACACGACTCCCACACACCCACTACAATATAAAAAACACACCCACATCACCCACAAACCCCTACGACCACAATTACTGAGAGAAGGCCAGAGAGAGACACCACAAACCAAGCATCCACAGGCACAAAATACCATCACCAACAGAACTTCCACGCACCTCACACAACACACCACTACATATCAGCACACTTATCACCACACACACCACCACACACATCACCCACACCACCCCATGGCACGGCAAAGACACCCCAGGTTCTCGGAGGAGGAGCTCAGGGTCATGGTGGAGGAAATCGTCCGGGTAGAGCCACAGCTATTCGGATCACAAGTGCAGCACACCTCCATAGCTAGGAAGATGGAGCTATGGTGAAGAATAGTGGACAGGGTCAACGCAGTGGGACAGCACCCAAGAAATCGGGATGACATCAGGAAGAGGTGGAACGACCTACAGGGAAGGTGCGTTCTGTGGTCTGAAGACACCACCTTGCGGTTCAGCGGACTGGCGGCGGACCCCCACTTCCTCCCCCACAACTAACAACATGGGAGGAGCAGGTCTTGGCGATTCTGTATCCTGAGGGCCTCGCAAAAGTAGATGGAGGAATGGACTCTGGTAAGTCAAAGCTTCACTATTACATCCCCCACCCTACCTGCATGTCATCACATACCCCCACCCTCACCCTCACCCCATCACTCCAACTCCTCACAAATGTCCCAACATCACAAACCACCCATCCCAACACCAAGCCCTGCATGCAACAAAAAAGCATGGACACCCATCACCAAAGCATGCCCACTGCACGTACCCATACACTCCCCCAAACCATCATCACACAAGGTCCCACACAGGAATGCAAGCACTGGGGTACACGGTCACCCACCCATTGCACACCATGCCACACACAGATGTAATAAACATCCTTTTATACCCCTGCAGGACCCCTACCCGATGTCACCGGACAGGAGGGTCCACACATGTCCACACCACCAACAGAAGAGGCCCACAGTGATGACAGCACCTCTGTCCAACTGGAACTCGATGACCAGCCCGGCCAATCGGGGACCTCTGGACAGTCGGTTCCCCTCACCCAGTCTCAGGCCACTACAGAACTTCCTCCCTCTGGAAAAACCAGCACAGCACCCACCCAGCGGGCCCATACCTCTGTCCCCAGGACACGTCAAGCAGCAGTGTGTCCACCACTACAGGGAACCCAGGCTAACCCACCACCCCAACAACAACAGGGACCTGGGGGCAGTGGTAGTTGGCACACGGTCCAGGGGACGGAGGCCCGGGAACACAGGGGAACTGGGAGGTCTGCTGTGAGACAGGGGGAGGACTGGCCAAGGGAACCCACTCTCCATGAGGCCCTCTCCTCCATCATGGGAGCCTACCACCACTCCCATTTCCGCCCTGGGCACCATCGTAGGGGTGCTGAAGGAAGTACTCAACACCAGGAGGGACCCTATGGTACAACAAGGGGCCCCTGACACTAGCCTGGACGATGAACGGTTCACCACCGCTAGTGGACTGGACGCCCCCCCACAGGACCACCACACCAGCACCCCACCCCCTGCAGAAGGAGAACCACCCCGCAAACGGTCCCTGAGATCCAGGACAAAGACAGAGAACAATGACAAGACCCCCACCAAGAAATGAGACCACCCTGAATGTCATCTTTCTGTCCCACTTTGTCACCCTGTCCATCCTCAAACTGCCCCAGCTCCACTTCCTATGCCCATTTGGGCAATGCACCTGTGAGACTAATAGACTGGACTCTGCCATGGACATTCCTCCACCATCACCCCTCACCATTTCACAACCCCCTCCAATATTGAGCACTTAAATAAACACCATTGAAGCACAAAACAATCTGGAGTCAGTCTGTGATTTCAAAATGGTGTATTAGCAATTACAGTGACAAAATGCTCTTTCAGTTGTAATGTCAACATACCTATGCCACACAGCTGTAGACCTTGAGGAAACAAAGCAGATGTCACACAGTGGGACCCACATCTGTGAAATCATAAGGGAAAGTGACAACTCAGTGACCATACACTGGGTGAAAACGACAGACAGTAGAGAGGTAGTAGTGTTAAAGTACATGTAGTAGGCAGGGCTGTACTCTTACCTGTGTCTCACTGGAAATATTGCAGGATCACCGAGTTCCTGTTGTCCATGTCCTCTTCTTCTGCTTCCTCGTCTTCACTGTCCACAGGCTCCACAGCTGCAACAACACCGCCATCTGGACCATCCTTCTGCAGAAAAGGCACCAGTTGTCGCAAAGCCAAATTGTGAAGCATACAGCAGGCCACGATGATCTGGCACACCTTCTTTGGTGAGTAGAATAGGGATCCACCTGTCATATGGAGGCACCTAAACCTGGCCTTCAGGAGGCCGAAGGTCCGTTCTATAATCCGCCGAGTTCACCCATGGGCCTCATTGAAGCGTTCCTCTGCCCTTGTCCTGGGATTCCTCACTGGGGTCAGTAGCCATGACAGGTTGGGGTAACCAGAGTCACCTGCAAATGGTGAGGGACAACTGTTAGACACACACTAACCTGTGGGGATATCCCCAGACCCAGACAACCATTCCCACTGTCTTGCTTCCAGGTGCTCACCTAATAGCTACACACAGTGCCTCTGGAGTTGACCCATCACATAAGGGATGCTGCTATTCCGCAAGATGTAGGCATCATGCACTGAGCCAGAAAACTAGGCATTCACATGGGAGATGTACTGGTCGGCCAAACACACCATCTGCACATTCATGGAATGATAACTCTTCCGGTTTCTGTACACCTTTTCACTCCTGCGGGGGGAACCAAAGTCAATGGCACCTATGATGTTGGGGATATGTCCCAGGGCATAGAAGTCACCTTTCACTGTGGGCAAATCCTCCACCTGAGGGAAAACGATGTAGCTCCGCATGTGTTTCAGAAGGGCAGACAACACTCTGGACAACACTTTGGAAAACATAGGCTTGGACACCCCTGATGCTATGGCCACTGTTGTTTGAAATGACCCACTTGCAAGGAAATGGATTTCTGACAGCACCTGCACTTGAGGGGGGATTCCTGTGGGATGGCGGATAGCTGACATCAGGTCTGGCTCCAGCTGGTTACACAGTTCATGGATTGTGGCACGGTCAAGCCTGTAGGTGATGATCACATGTCTTTCCTCCATTGTCGACAGGTCCACCAGCGGTCTGTACACCGGAGGATGCCGCCATCTCCTCACATGTCCCAGCGGACGGTGCATATGAAGGACAACAGCGAGCACAAAGTCAACCAACTCAGAGGTACGTACCCACAGCTTACACAGAACACAAATCGTGTGTTGAGGCTAGGCCTCTGTATGTGTGATGCAGTTAAAAATGAAGCCATGTGGGCCCCTGAAATGGCAGCTGCCTGACCTCTAAAGTGGGACCATGGGATGTGAGGTAACTGCGCTGGCATTGTACACCGTCGCGGTAGGCGGTCAAAGACTGCGGCGCAATGCTGCATTGGTTAACCCTATGGGTCCCAGGAGGCAATGACGATGTACGCCGGGCATGACGGTACGCACCGCCACGGACGTGACCGCAATTTTCTATCTGTTCAATCACTCGATACCTGATCTTCGACAGGAGAGGACCTACACTCCAAGTGCTGCTGTGACCTCAGTCTGGAAGAGACAATGGCTCAAGTGTCTGGGGAAAGAGCCCCTGCCTTCACATCGGAGGAGTTGGAGAAACTCGTGGATGGGGTCCTCCCCCAGTACACGCTACTCTACGGTCCTCCAGACAAACAGGTAAGTACACTGGGAGCATGCTGTATGGGCTATGCCTGTGTGGAGTGAGGTGGATGAAAGATGGGGGGGAGAATGAGGCGTGCATGAAACGACGATGAATGAATGTGCCACATGGCAAGGGTAGGGATGGGGGCCAATGACTGTGACGGTGCAGTTGATAATAAAATTTCTCTTCCCCCTGTACAATTCATGTAGGTCAGCGCCCACCAGAAAAAAGATATTTGGCGTGCCATCGCCAAGGATGTTCGGACCCTGGGGGTCTACCACAGACAGAGCACCCACTGCCGGAAAAGATGGGAGGACATTCACCGCTGGAGCAAGAAGACGGCGGAGGCTCAGCTGGGGATGGCCTCCCAACGTGGGAGGGGTGCCCATCCCACCATGACCCCCCTGATGTTCCGGATCCTGGCGGTGGTGTTCCCGGAGTTGGATGGGCGCTTGAGGGCATCACAGCAGCCACAAGGGGGTGAGTACACTCTCATCCTGCTGATTTTGTGCGCAGTGGTGGTGTCTGGGTGGGGGAGGTGGGCTGTGGGTTTCCCTAGGCCAGGGCGAGTTTAGTAGGCAAGGTCCAACCGTAAGGCAGGCCATGTGGCACCCCACCCCACCCCTGTAGAGTGCCAAGTACACCTAGTTATGCCCCAGTGTCATTCACGTGTGCAGATGTCGTCCATAGCCTTGTAGGCCATGTCCCAGGGATTGAACCGTGGAGCCCTAGAGTGTGGTGTAGTGCAGGGGGCTTCTGAGTCTGTTGTGTCCGCCAACGGTAGCGGTAATGCATGCACTCAACATGTCTTTCTTCTGTCTCCCCCCCCTTTTTGTGGTCTCCCTGTTCTTGTGTGCATTAGGATCATCAGGCGGAAGAGCAATGTCACCGACGCAGGAGGGAGCTGCATCCCACATGGCCCTGGAGGGCGACACTACGGACTCGGAGTTCACCAGTGGGATGGAGGGCGAGGGGAGCTCCACGGCGGGGACAGGAGCTGAGACCAGTGGCACGGACTCGTCCTCTGATGGGAGCTCCCTTGTGGTGGCGGCAACATCTGTGCCCCCGCATCTACAGGTACAGCCGCCACCCCCCTACCAGCACCGCCCACCCAGCAGCCCCTCAGCCTTTGCCCCGTGCCTGCTCACCCAGGAGGGTGGGCATCACCTTCGCCCCAGGCACCTCAGGCCCTGCCCCAGTCACCCCTGCTGCCCTCAGTGAGGAAGCCATTGACCTCCTCAGGTCCCTCACTTTTGGGCAGTCTACCATTTTGAATGCCATCCAGGGTATAGAAAGGCAGTTGCAACAAACAAATTCATTCCTGGAGGGCATTCATTCTGGTCAGGCAGCCCTTCACTGAGCTTTTCAGACTCTGGCCTCAGCACTGATGGCAGCCATTGTCCCTGTCTCTAGCCTCCAACTTCGTCCACCCAGACCCAATCCCCTGTACCCCAGCCTATCCCAAGCACACCATCAGACCAGCATGTACACACCTCAACACACAAGGGAAGCTCTGGCAAACATAAGCACCACACATCCCACAGTCACTCACGCAATCATCACACACATGCAGACACACCAACATCCACTGCCTCCACTGTGTCCCCCTCTTCCACATCTCCCTCCTCCATCCCAGTCTTGTCTCCTCTCACACCTGCATGCACTACATCTACAGCCACTACTGCCATCACCAGCACACACACCACCACACCCCGCTCACTTGCAGTCACCACCCCACTACCATTCACACATCCCCTGTGTCCTCTCCCAGTGTGCCTGTGATGCCACCTCCCAAGATACACAAATGCAGGCACACACCCACCCAACAGCCATCCACCTCACAACAGCCTCCAGTGCATGCACCTTCACCCAAAGTCACCAAACCAACAGCTCCTACAACCACAACCTCTTACTCCACTCCCAAACCCCCTCCAGCTACCCGTCCCAGAGTATCCAAAAAACGTTTCCTCTTTCCCTCACCTCCCCCATCCCGTCCGTCTCCTAGGGCCCGACTCTCCAGGTCCCAACCTAGCACCTCAGCCACAACATCTCTGGGACCAGTGGTGCCTGTAGTCACCGGCCACCAGGGCAGCCAGTGTGGCACCGAGCCACAGCATGGACAGTCCCCCACCTGTCAAACATCAAAAGTTGGCCAGTGCTCGGTGGGAGAGGGGGAAGACTCAAGCCACCAAATCCGCTCCCAGGGGTCCCGGTGGGAGTGTGGAGTCAGCTGGGACACCTTCCAAGGTGGGGAAGGGCCACAAGAAACCCGGCAAGTCTGGGAAGAGCAGCACAGCGGAGAAGACCGCCATCATCCCCGCTGCCCAGGACACCACTGCCATCATCCCGCTGCCCAGGAGGCCAGCGCCTGCCCTGCTGCCCAAGAGGCCACCGCCAGCACCTGCCCTGCTGCCCAGGAGGCCACCACCAGCACCTGCCCTGCTGCCCAGGAGGCCACCGCCATCATCCCCGCTGCCCAGGAGGTCACGGCCAGCACCTGCCCTGCTGCCCAAGAGGCCACCGCCAGCACCTGCCCTACTGCCCAAGAGGCCACCACCAGCACCTGCCCTGCTGCCTAGGAGGCCACCGCCAGCACAAGCCCCGCTGGGCTAGAGAGGACTGCCAGCACAAGCCCCGCTGGGCCAGCGAAGACCACCAGCACAAGCCCCACTGGGCCAGAGAGGACAGCCAGCACAAGCCCCGCAGGGCCGGAGAGGACCACCAGCACAAGCCCCGCTGGGCTAGAGAGGACCGTCAGCACAAGCCCCGCTGGGCCAGAGAGGACTGCCAGAACAAGCCCCACTGAGATAGAGAGGACCGCCAGCACAAGCCCCGCTGGGCCAGAGAGGACCGCCAGCACAAGCACCGCTGAGCTAGCGAGGACCGCCAGCACAAGCACCGCTGAGCTAGAGAGGACCGCTTGCAGCTGAGTCACTGCAAAGGAGCCTGCCACCACAAGCACCGCTGAACAGGGCACCCCCGCCTCAAGCACCGCTGCCAAGGACACCGCCGCCTCAAGCACCGCTGAACAGGGCCCCGCCGCTACAAGCACCGCTGAACAGGGCACCACCGCTACAAGTACCACTGAACAGGGCACCACCGCCTCAAGCGCCGATGAACACGGCACTGCCGCTTCAAGCACCGCTGCCAAGGACACCGCCGCCTCAAGCACCGCTGAACAGGGCCTGCCGCTACAAGCACCGCTGGCCCATGAGCGCCAAGGGCACTGACGCAACTAAGTCCGTCACGAGCAGGATGAAGCACTCTGGGCACCATGCCCCCTCCAGAAGCAGTGGAGACTGTCATCCACTACTTCTGTCCTTAGCAGGATGAAGCACTCTGGGCACAATGTCCCCTCCAGAACCAGTGGAAATACACATCCACTACCTCTGTCCTTAGCAGGATGAAGCACTCTGGGCACAATGCCCCCTCCAGAACCAGTGGAGACTGTTATCCACTTGAGAGACTGTGGCTTTGCACTCCCCAGGATGGAACAGTGGGCAACCCACCCACTGTAGAGACTTGAGAGACTGTGGCTTTGCACTCTCCAGGATGGAACAGTGGGCAACCCACCCACTGGAGAGACTTGAGAGACTGTGGCTTTGCACTCCCCAGGATGGAATAGTGGGCATGTGGCCCTCTCGTGGATGTGGCGTTGTGCACTCAACTGGCTGAGGTGCCCCCCATCCCTCCCCCTGAGGTGCCTGTTTTCTTGCTCTCTGATGCCCCTGCAGTGTTCTCTCCGTCATGGTCGGGGATCTTGTGTGGGCCTCGCCCATACCGTGTGGGCCCAGTGTTCCACAGACTTCATTGGAGAACTGCATGGACTACTAAGCTTGGTGTATATGTTGTTTATAGTGTATATATATATTTTTGCGTACTTGATTTTAATACATTACAATGGCTACACTCATTTCTTTTTGTCTTTGCATTCTTCCGGGGGGGGTTGGGGGTGTAACTGTAATGTATCATGCTGTATTGGTGTGGGTGTTGTAGTGGGTGAGGGTGTGGGTGTTGCGTGTTGCGTGTGTGTCCCCCTGTTTTTTCCCTCCCCCTCCCCTGTGTCGTAGGTGCAGTACTCACCGTTGTCCTCGCTGCCCGCGTTCGTGCTCCTGGTAGAGGAGCAAGAAGATAAGGGCTGGCAGGATCTGAGCTCTGGTTCCATGGCGTCCGAGTTCCTCGTGGGGTGTGTAGAGGTGAGCTTTTTCCCTTCGAAGTCCTGTTTCCGCTGTGTTTTTGTCCACTTGAATCCGCCCCGGAAAAGGTGGGGGATTGGTAGGTTGTGATACAGTGGGCGGTACTTAGTCTCCCGCGTGTCTGTTGGCGGTGAACACCGCTCTGTTTGTTTGTACCGCCGTGGCGGTCGGAGTGTTTAAGTGGCTGCCTTTTTTGGGGGTTTCCGCGACGGTCGTAATTCCAATTTTTTTACTGCCGGCCTGTTGGTGGTCTTACCGCCGCTTTAACACCATCCACCAGGGTTGTAATGACCACCAGTTTGTCTTAGGAACCGCCATTGGTGCTCCAGAATGCTGCAGTTGCCTGGTTCACATTCAACCACCCACAGCCCCTGTTTCTTTATCTCTCTTGTTCTGATTCTTTTTCTTCCTTGCATTCCCCCTTTACCATTGTTTTCCAGTCTATGGTCCTCATTACAACCCTGGCGGTGGGTGATAAAGTGGCGGTAATACCGCCAACAGGCTGGCAGTAAGTACAGCCAAATTATGACCCTGGCGGTGATAACTCCCGTAGACAGCCAGTGTACCACACCAACCGCCACGGCGGAACGAACAGCCACCACGGCGGTAGCTGGCAACAGCCCCCGGGAGACAAAGTACCACCCACCATATCATGACACTGCAATCAGCCACCTTTTCCGGGGCGGTACCAATGCAAACAAAAGCCTGGCGGAAACAGAGCTCAAAAGTGAAAGGACTCGCCACTGGAGACACAGGGAAGAACCACATTGCCAATGAACCCGAACTGCAAGTTTTCCCGATGATATTCTATGTTATGCTCCACCTGGAACACCAATGCCGCCGACGACGGTGAGTACAGCCACCTAGTACACAATGGAGGGAGGGAGGAAAACGAGAGTGACACACACATGCACAACACACACCCGCCACACACACACACACACACACCATGCACACAACCAGCTGAACACGTATCCAATCTCACAAGACACACGGCAGAGTAATACACGGATCATAATGCTGGAGTAACGACACTGTGTTAGCATAGCAAAATCCACCCCACTAACCAAATATATACAAATGTCCATAAAAGGCCAAAACCCAGTCCACAGTCATGAGGGCACACAAGGCCACAAGGCATATTTCAAGGCCCAACATGTTCCCTGCCACAGCCGGAGAGAACACTGCCGGGGCATCATTTTGCAAGTGGGAAGGCACCTCAGCTGAATACGGGAATGTTCCCACTGGTTCTTAATGCGCCAACATGTCCATTGCTTTGTCCTGGGGAGTGCATGGCCACAGTCTCTCAAGTGGGTGACTTGCCAACTGGTTCTGGAGGGGGCAACATGCCCATTGCTTTGTCCTGGGGAGTGCAAGGCCACAGTCTCTCAAGTGGGTGACTTGCCCACTGGTTCTGGAGGGGGCAACATGCCCATTGCTTTCTCCTGGGGAGTGTAAGGCCACATTCTCTCAAGTGGGTGACTTGCCCACTGGTTCTGGAGGGGGCAGCCCACACAGTAGCCCCTAGAGGTTGGACTACATGGTGTCTGCCGGCGGTGACGGCTGCACTGTGGTGGTGGTTGGAGGAGTCTCCTAGGCAGCGCCTGCACTCACTGATGGCTGCATTGTGGTGGTGGTTGGAGGAGTCTACTGGGCAGCCCCTACACTCACTGATAGCTGCATTGTGGTGGTGGTTGGAGGAGTCTCCTAGACAGCCCCTGCACTCAATGATGGCTGCATTGTGGTGGTGGTTGAAGGAGTCTCCTGTGCAGCCCCTGCACTCACTGATGGCTGCATTGTGGTGGTGGTTGGAGGAGGCTCCTGGGCAGCCCATGCACTCCCTTATGGCTGCACATCCACAGCTGGTGGTGGGGGCCCCGTGACAGCTGGTTGTGGTGGCAGTGTTAGCCTGACAGCTTCCGCTGGCGTAGAATGCCTAGTCTCCTTCTGTGCATGGGTCAGGGATTCAATACCCTTCCTGGCAGGGGTGGATAGGCTCTTCCCCTCTCTGCCTGGTGGTGTAGGCTCCTTCCCCTTCTTCACAGCTGGTGCAGGCTCCTTCCCCTTCTTCAAAGCTGGTACAGCCTCCTTCCACTTCTTCACAGCTGATGCAGGCCCCTTCCCCTTCTTTACAGCTGGTGCAGGACTCTTCTCTTTCTTTCCTGGTGGTGCTGACTCCTTCCCCTTCAGTGTTGTAGGTCTGATATCCTTACCACCACGAGTAGGTGGTGCTACCACTGTCCCCGTGAACTGTTTGGCTGAGGTTTCGGCTGTGTCCTTGGTACCCTGTCCATACTTGCAGGACGGGTGGGGAAGGGTAGGAAAGAGGTCAAATTGTTAAAGGAAAGCTTTTTAGGGACAGTGGGGCAGGAGGAGGGAGGAATACTGGGAGTGGAGAATGAGGGAGTGGTTGTTGGAGATGTATGTCTGCTGGATTTGGGTGCAGGTGCATGGGCTGCATGCTGATGTAAGGTGGATGGCTGTTGGGTGTCTCAGTGCTTGCGTTTGTGTCCTTTAGGAGGGGGGCAGACACAGTGGGAGAGGGCACAGGGGTCGCGTACAGGGCTTTCGTCGAGGTGTCTGCTTGTGTTCATGCTCGTCTGTATGTGTGCTTGGGATGGGTTGGGGTTGAGGAGAATGGGATTGGGAAGTGGAAGTTGGAGGGGGGACGGTAGAAACAGGGACAATGGCTGCCATCAGAGAGGAGGCCAGAGCCTGAATCGATCTCTGTTGGGCCGCCAATCCACCATGAATGCCTTCCTGGAATGCATTGCATTGCTGCATCTAGGATGCCAGCCCCTGGATGGCATTCACAATGGTTGACTGCCCTACAGAGATGGATCTCAGGAGGTCAATTGCCTCCTCACTCAGGGCAGCAGGGCTCACTGGGGCAGGGCCTGAGGTGCCTGGGACGAAGGAGATGCCCACCCTCCTGAGTGAGCGGGCACGAGCAACTCGCTGAGGGGCTACTGGGAGGGCGGTGCTGGTACGGGGGTGGCGGCTGCAGCTGGGGTGGTAACAGAGGTGTCTGCCACCACCAGGAAGCTCCCATCGGAGGAAGTATCAGAGTCTTTGTTGTCCTCTCCAGTCTCCACCGTGGTGTTCCCCTTGCCCTCCTTCCCACTTGTTCCCTTGGGGTTAGTGGACTCTGCCTCCAGGGTCCTGTGGAATGCAGCTCCCTCTGTTGCCGGTGCCCCTGCTTCTCCGCCAGATGATGCTAATGAACACAAGGAGAGGACGATGAAACAAGAAAGGGGGGATAGAGACAAAGGATACACTGGGTCAATGACTGCACCAACACCGCCGTTGGTGTACACAGCACCCTCACACACAGTTAATAGGCCAATGCACTATGCATTGCACTACCAATAAAATGGTTAGTCACCAAGGCATAAGGAGGAGCACACACCACTAACTGCATCACACCTGGGACCCTCACAGCCCTGCCTAGAAGTGACTACTAACAAGCTAGGTTACCTGTATTTGCCATGCAACCATTGTCCATCAGAGGAAGCACGCTGCAATGTCTGGCCTCTACTTAGGGGCACCCACTAACACACAACCACCACCCGGATACCACCCCACCAGACATAATTTGTTATGATACCCCCTGTACTCACCCCCTTGTGGCTGCTGTGATTCCCTCAAGCGCCCATCCAGCTCAGGGTAGGCCACCACCAGTATGCAGGCCATTGGGGGGGTCAGGGTCCAACAGGCACCCCTTCCTCGTTGGAAGGTCAACCCCAGCTGGGCCTCCGCGGCCTTCCGTGCCCAGCGTCTCAGGTGCTCTCATAGTTTCCGACAGTGGGTGCTCTGCCTGCCATGGACCCCCAGGGTCCGCACCTCCTTGGTGATGGCACGCCATATTCCCTTCTTTTGATGGGCGCTGACCTGCAGAAGCAATAAAGACAGGAAAACACCATTAAACTAACAGTCCAGGCTGTCACACACATGGCCAACCATGCCCATTTCTATCACCATTGGCACACACATTTCTCAGCACACAACAGGTACACCACCAACAGATAATCCCCCCTTACACAATGCCTTCACACACACCCCATGCATCCATGCCACGTGCATCGTGCACACAGTGTACTCACCTGTTGGTCTGCAGGCCCATACAGCAGTCCGTACTGGGGTAGGACTCCATCCACCAGTTGTTCCAACTCCTTTGAGTGAAGGCTGAGTCCCTTTCCCCGGTCACACGGGGAACAGAAATTTGAAAAAGAATGTGATGTGCCAGCGTTTGTACATCCATTTCCTTGGTTCTCAATAATGACTGTTGATACATAGGAACCAGAAACTGCCTCACTTATGTGCTTTCCTTGAAGTTCATGTCATTGTGCTATTCCACAATGTTTCTTTTATAAGATGCTCTTTTGCCCCCAGCTCCCATAATGTGAGTCAGGTTCCACGTGATTAACCTTTTTTGCAGAGCGCGCAGGTTTGGATGTGATTTTTATTCTTATTAATGGCAAGCAATGCACACCAGGGATGTGGATTTTGACCGTGGCACAATCAGTAATGGTGCTGTCAAACTTATTGGATTGTGGAGCCGTGGGCCAATTGGTTGCTTGATTATAGTCTGTTGATTTTCTTTAGAGATTTAGGGCCTGATTACAACTTTGGAGGACAGTGTTAATCCGTCCCAAATGTGACGGATATACCACCTACCTTATTACGAGTTCCATAGGATATAATGGACTCGTAATATGGTAGGTGGTAAATCCGTCACATTTGGGACGGATTAACACCGTCCTCCAAAGTTGTAATCAGGCCCTTAGGGTTGTAAAAAAAAATGCCATTTATGTGTACTGCAGAAATTGATTGCTTTACGGTGTTTTCATCTTCATCCTTTACATTTGCACGTGTGCAGTAAAGCATGTTCATTATAATCGAAACAGAACAGTCTTAAGTTGAAACTTCATTATATTGTATTGTACCATTTATATAGCACTTTCAACCCCAATTTTGGGCCCTGAAGCTCTTTCCTATGCCCTAAGAGGAACACAGCAGGTCACCCGCAGAAGAAATTGGAGCTGCAAAGTTGACTATGCCCTTTTTTATCACCACCACTGCCACACTACAGTTTGCCAGACTATGCATATCTTTAGCTACAACAGCTTCTTTTTCTTTTTATGCTTCTTCCAGTACTTGTACTTTTTCCATTTTCATATCACTGATTTACCCTTCTTCTACCCTCTGGCAACAAGGAGCAACATTTTGCTCCAATGTGTAGATGATGCATTGATCTGTCCTTGACAATGGAGTTGTGTGCACTAGCTATACCATGCCATGTTTTAGTTTCCTAAAAACTTCCTAGACTTGATCCTGCTGGATCGACGATCTCAATTAGGTTATCCATTTACAAGAAAGATTTTACCGTTCGTCCAGAGAAAAAGCCCAGCTGTTTACTCTGGGCCAATGTATCCTTGTCATTAGTTGAAAGTATCCAGGAGCTGCACATCAAGTTGAATTATCATTGCAATCCCAATTGTATTTTCAGTCTATTTGGAGAGTTGATGTGAGTTGTAATGGTTTAATTGATCAAATTAATTAGTATTTCATCTTTATTGAGTCAGCATATAAATTCATTAATAACAATCATTAATTTTGTCAATGATCAGACTAAGTAATCAGTAAATCATAATAAGTGCATTAAGATTAAGGGGGTCATTCCGAACCTGGCGGTCATAGACCGCGAGGGCCGCGGACGACGGAAGCACCGCCAACAGGCTGAATGACCCCCTAAGAGTGTTCCATAAAGGAATGGATCTCTATTCTAGGAATGAGTTTGAAAAAGGTATCAGTCTCAGTAAGCCATAAAGAGTTCTGATTAGAGAGAAATCAAAAGGTATAAAGCTTCAGCATAAAATATCAGTTCAATATTTCAATAAGCAATCAAAGCAGAACTTCCCATAAAGAGATGTTCAAGAAACTCAGTAGAGTTTCAGCATGAGCAGTGTGCTCTGTGAGTAGAAAGGGGCAATTGAGGCAGCCTACCCTAGGAACACACATTATTATAGGCATCATAATATAAGATTTTGCAACATGCTGCTTCTTTTTTCGGTCAGTGAGACAGCTTTCAATTCCATCCTGGGAACAGGTTTTCTCTTCATCGTCTCACCAGGAATGCAATAGCCCACAGACATCAATGTTAAATTAAACATTTTTATCAAATAGAAAGTTTATGCTTATGTCGGTTCACACCATTCATTTACGTAGAATGCTGCATTCTCATATTTAAGCTTCTACATTACTTCACTAACAACAAGTTTCTTCTTCATTAGTTGAGTGTTATTTGTGTAAATAGATACATTTGCAGAGTTAAACATGAGCAATTTATGCAACTACGGTTCATTCTGAAAAATATGTCTATGGGTAGATCTGAAAAATAAGCACAAAATCTCCAAAAAGAGCAGTAATAACCCCACAGGACCGCACAAGTGATAGTGGTGAAACAATCAACAATGTGGTAGCACTTCACTTCATAGGGTTCTACTGCTCATGAACCCTGACCATAGATAAATAAATCCCAAACAACATAGGCAGTGCTGCAAAATATCACATAAATAATGAGTAGTTCATTGTAACTAGTATCCAAATAGTGCAAAACAGTCTGTCAGGATAGAAATTTCTTTATTCAGTTAATTAATACACAGGAGTCATAATATTGAATCCCAAAGATTTATTTTTTACTCTCAAAACATTAACTTCTAGCCCAGCCATGTTTAGTCCTTTCAAGAGGACTTCATCAGGGCTATAAAAATAAACCTACACATTCATTGTTAAAATTACATGAAACAACATTAAAAAAAAACATCAACACTCATTATGGCTCCACAACCCCAAATATATCATATCCCATTGTACAATATAAATTCAGGACTGAACCATCATTATTCAAACACTCATTTTCATGGTATATATAAATGATACATTAATTCATTCATCCTAAACAGCTACCATGTTCAAAATATCTAATAACAATTAATTTGTTGAATAATCACCTAGTATTGTCATAGGAATTCTTACCTTAGGGGCAAGACTGCTAGGTTTTGGGTGGCAGCACCACCACACATGGGTGACTGAGTCCCAGGTTAGAAATTGTCAGCCTTACCTGCTCCGGACAGCTGGCAGCCCCTCACCAAAACCTGAAAAGTAAAGGTGATTTATGGCAGCCTAAATGCATAACACTTTGACTCCTCAGGTAAGTCATAGTCGGCAAACCGTTCCCTTTTCTCTCAGTTACACAGTGCTCTCACACATGGAAAGCCAGGCAGAGAGATGCAGGACAGGTTTCAATGCATTTTTTGAAATTACTGCATTCTATGATAAAAAGCATGAGCTGTGATTATTAGGAGGATAAAGCATGACACAGTGACAATTGTGACCATTAAGGAGCAACAGATAAACAGCCCCACCATCCTGGAAGGATCATATGTCTAGGGATTCCTACCTAGACTCTATTCTTTACATGAGAGCATAGCAGTGTTAGCCTTGTCTTCCTGTACCAGTCCTATAGAAGAGGTCCCCATCCCATATCAGAGAGATAAGCCAGTTCTTGCCCGTTGGTCTGATCGGTTGGCTGGGAAGATAAGGACAAGATCAACAAAGCTGTGATGAAATTGTGCACAGCATCAGATGACTTCTCTGGCTGGAATCTTCTCTATAACCTCACTTGGCCTCTTTGGTGTTTTTATAGCAAAACATGTTTTGTTCTGAGAACAGGCCTGACATCATTCTGTGTCAGTGACTCCGTACTTTTGCAGCGGGAATACTAAGTAAACTATTGTGGATAAATATAACAGCCTTCAGCAGGGTACAGAATGAAATGCATTCAAAGCAGATAAATGTGAAACATGAACAAAATACATTTTCTAAGAGTGGCAGCTGATAAAACAGAAAAAGAACGAGCCTTAAAGCTAGCTGTGATAAAACATAATAAAATGAATAAAAGTGAATTAAATGTGAGCATGTCTTAAAGGCACAGGCTATGGGCCTAGAGGCGAAAATATGGACGCCCAACCTAGGTGCTAAAAAATGAACCCACAATACCTTCTTCATTGTCTGTACAAGGGTGGCAGGGACTAATACCTAAAATGAACTACACTAAACTGCTTACTAGAAACTTACTAAAATGTACATAAAAAGAGATTAAAATGTTGAAGTTGAAGAGCAAACTAAGCCAAAAACTGGATGAGTTAAAAAGGACAATTTATAGTTGTGAATAAAAAATTCCAAATGTCAAATCTAAGTAGTCATGATCCTGCAAGAATTACCTGCTGTCATCAATGGAGATTGAATCCAGGAAATAACCCACTTTGGCAGGTGATAGGTTGACCAGCACATTAGACATGAGATCCAAGGAGCACACATGCTCAGGTGCCCCAGCCATAGTTTCATCCAAGAAGGCAGCGTTCCGCACAGTGCCAGATGTTGGAGCCACTAAGTCTGCAAGGGATGGCTCATAAAAGGCATCTCGCAACAACCACAATCTCAATGGGCATATGCGGCAATAAACTCTCATCAAGAACATCATCAGATTGTATCCAAAGAAGGTAATGGTTGCTTACCCTTAGTATATATTCGAAAGGGCACCACAAACAATGGAAGACAGGCTGCACACAATATAGAAATGGTTGGATTGACAGTGACCAACTCAACAGTGATGCTCTGAAATACTGCATCATGTGTTCATGACACAGGTGGGCCGGCGAAAGCGCCATAATTTTTCCTTGTTGAGATGGGACAGCAATTGTGAATAAAAAAAAAACAGAAAGGGGAAGAAGAGACAAAGGATACACTGGGTCAATGGCTGCACCAACACCACCGTTGGCATACACAACACACTCACACACAGGGAACAGGCCTACGCAATATGCATTGCACTACCAGACAAATAGCTAGCCACCAAGGCATGGGAAGAGGCACACACCGCCACACGCAGCACACCTAGGACCCACGCAGCCCTGACCAGTAGTGAATGCCTACGAGCTAGGTAGCAAAGCTGTCCCTTCCGAACCCTAGCCACCAGGGGACCTATGCTGCAATGTAAGGCCTGGCTTAGGGATACCCACTGAAACACATCCCCCACACAGATACCACCCTACCATGCATAAGTTGTAATGATGGGCACTGTACTCATCCCCTTGTGGCTTCTTTGATGCCCTCAAGCGCCCATCCAGCTCTGGATAGGTCACCGCCAGTATGCGGACCATCCGGGGGGTCAGGGTTCGATGGGCACCCCTTCCTCGTTGGGAAGCCACCCCCAGCTGGGCCTCCTCCGTCTTCCGTGCCCCGCATCTCAGGCCCTCCCACCGTTTGGGACAGTGGGTGCTCCACCTGCCATAGACCCCCAGAGTCCACACGTCCTTGGAGATGGCATGCCATATACCCTTCTTTTGATGGGTGCTGACCTGCAGAGGCAATACACACAGGCAAATAGAATTAGACAAGCAGTCCTGCCTGTTACACATATGTCCCACCATAACCCTTCACATCACCATTTACACACACATGGCCCAGCACACAACCTGTACGCCTCCAAGAGGACATCCATCCACCCACCCCCTACACAAGACCTTCACACACACAACTCCATGCATTCATACCACATGCATAGTGCTCACAGTGTACTCACCTGTTGGTCTGGAGGCCCATACATCAGTCCGTACTGGGGTAGGACCTCATCCACCAGTCTCTCCAACTCTGGGGCCTTTTCTCCAGTCATATTGGCGATGGTAGGTTCCAGACACAGGTCACAGAAGCACATGCAGTGTAGGTCCTCTCCTCTGGAAGGTCAGGTAACAAGTGAGGAATCAGATAGAAAATGGCAGTCACGTCCGTGCCGGTGCATACCGTCACCTCCAGCGTAGAACACCATTGGCCACTGTAACCCATAGGGCCCAATATTAGCCAATGAGGAGTTGCAAAGCGGTTCCTGACCACCTCCCGCAACAGCGCACAATGTCAGCAGCATTACCCCACTTCCACCTGTCCCTCCACACAGGACAGGTGTACACCATTTCAGGGTGGGGGGCTGGCCCTGGAATAATGCTGCTCCACAGGAGATAGTAGCACATACTGGACAAATTACAATAACCCATTTCATGTGTACATAATGCAAAGTTCAGTTATAGTTCCATTGTTCTGTTTGTGACTGGCTCCTCACTTTTTTGTCCCTTAGATTCCTACCGTTGTGGATGAATAGAAGATGGAGACATCCCCCGTGTACAGACTACTGGTGGACTTGGCAACTCTGGAGGACAGGCATAATATCCTCACCTATAGACTTGACAGGGCCACAATCACAGGGCTGTGTGCCCAATTGGAGCCTGACCTGATATCCATCACCCCACTGGGATCCCTCTCTTGTGCAAGTGCTATCTGTACTCCATTTCCTGGCACCTGGTTCTTTCCAAGTGACAGTGGGCTTGGCAGCAGGAATGTCACTGCCAATGTTCTCAATAGCGCTGACAAGAGTGTTGTCTGCACTGATAAAACACATGTGCAGCTACATTGTTTTCCCCCATTTGAGGATTTGGCCACAGTGAAGGCTGAGTTTTATGCAATGGGACATGCACCCAACATAATTGGGGCAATTGATGGAACACATATTGCATGCGTCCCCCCCTTCGACAGAATGAACAGGTGTTCAGGAATCGTAAGAGTTTCCACTCAATGAATGTTCAGATGGTGTGCTTGGCGGACCAGTACATCTCTCTTGTCAATGCTAAGTATCCTGGGTTGGTGCATGATGCCTTTGTCCGGAGGAATAGCAGCCTCCCAAATGTGATGGGCCAACTAAAGAAACGCAGGGTTTGGCTATTAGGTGAGCCCTGGTTCCCCCCCAGTATATGTTGGTGTGTGGGTATGGTGTGGGCCATATAGGATGGTGTGTGGCTAAATGTTGTCCCTCAATATTTGCAGGTGACTCTGTTTCCTCAAACCTATCATGGCTGCTGACCCCTGTGAGGAATGCCAGGACAAGGGCAGAAGAACGTTATAATGAGGCACATGGGCAAACCAGAAGGATAATTGAAAGGACCTTAGCCCTCCTGAAGGCCAGGTTCCGGTGCCTCCATCTAACAGGTGGATCCCTGTGCTACTCACCAAAGAAGGTCTGGCAGATAGTGGTGGCATGCTGCATGTTGCATAACCTGGCCTTCAGACAGCATGTCCCATTCCTGCTGAAGGAGGAGGCTGGAGATGCCCATCTGGCAGCAGTAGACCCTTTGGACAGTGAGGATGAGGAGGCAGAGGATGAGGACAACTGAACAAATGTGATCAGACAATACTTCCAATGACAAACAGGTAGGACATTGTTACTTCACATTTGAATTACATTTGTTTAAAATTGTGTGGCAATGGCATGCTGATGATTGCAACTTCTAGGCCCACTTACTGTTCCTTCTGGCAATTCATTTTGCAGATGTTGGTGACCTGATATATACTCTTGTTGTGATCACTACAGCCAGATACAGGTCATTAATCTATGCTCATTCTCTGTACAGTTGATTTGCAATGTTTGTACCTGTTTCAATGAATACATATTTGATATACATGACATACTCCAAATGTTTTTTTTTCAAAGGGTGTTTATTGAAGTGCTAATATATGGAGGAGCAAGTACAATGGGATGGTGTGATGATGGAGGAAAGTCCAGGGTATTGTTTCAGTCTGTTTGTAGCACAGGTATATTTTCGAAGGGGACATAGGAAGAGGAGCAATGGCAGTTCAAGGTGGACAGGGTGACAGAGTGGGACTCAAAGGTGACAATCAGGAGAGTCCCACTTCCTGGCGGGGGTCTTGGCAAGTGTCTTTGACTTCTATCAGGATGGCAGGGAATGTTTACAGGGTGGTTCACCTTCTGCAGGGGGAGGGGTGCTGGTGGCTTGTGAGTCCTGTGGTGGGGCCTCCTGGCAACTAGCAGCAGCAAAAGTGGAAGGCTGTTCAGATGTCTGGCTAGTGGCAGGGGCCCACTGGTGTGAGACCGCCTCCCTCATAATGTTGACCTTGTCTGCCAGCACCCCTGCAATGGAGATCAGGGTGTTGTTAATCGCCTGCAAGTCCTCCCTGATCCCCTGGTACTGTCTCTCCTGCATCCGCCTGTTCTCCTGCACATTGTCCAGGATCTGGCCCATCGCGTCCTGGGAATGTTGATAAGCTCCCAGGATGTCTGCAAGAGCCTCCTGGAGAGTTGATTCCCTGGGCCTGTCCTCCTCCTGGTGCACAGCACTCCTCCCAGTGTCCCTGTTGGCCTGTGCCTCTGTCTCCTGAACCGTGTGCCTACTGCCACTGACCCCAGGTCCCTGGTTGTCTTGTGGGCAAGGTGTGCCCTGGGGTCCCTGTAGAGGTAGACACACTACTGATTGACGTGTCCTGGGGACAGAGGTATGGGTTCGCTGGGTGGGTGCTGTCTTGGTGTTTCCTGATGGGGGAGGATCTGTGGTGGTGTGTGAATGCGCCTGGGTAACCGGCTGTCCGGTGGTCCCTGATGGGCCAGGTAGGTCATCCAGATCCTGAAGACCAGAGTAGCTGTCATCACTGTGGGCCTCTTCAGTTGGGGGACTGGATATTGCTGGCACCTCCTCTCCGATGACATTGGCTGGGTACCTGTGGGGATGTAAATAATGTGTTATGGTTTTTGTGTCTGACATATTGTACATCCGTGGCTTCCCCTCTTTGGTTGGATTTGCCCTGGCACCTTTCACTTGTGTATATTATTGTATGATGGGGTTGTTAGTTCTCTTTGGTGTGCATGCTTTAGTGATGAGTGTCCATGCAGGGCTTTGAGGGGTGTCCATGCATTAGTACAGAATGCAGGGCTTGGCATTGGGTTGAGTGAGATGTAATGGTGGGGTGTGTGGAAAGTAGTGGAGTGATGGGAGTGAGGGTGAGGGTGAGGGTGTGTGATGGCATGCAGGTAGGGGGGGTGATAGTAGTAGAGAGTTGACTTACCAGAGTCCAGTCCTCCGACTCCAGCCAGCCCCTCAGGATGCAGGATTGCCAAGACTTGCTACTCACTTGCTGTGAGTTGTGGGGAAGGAGGTGGGGGTCCACCGCCAGTCCTCTGTACAGCAAGCTGGTGTCTTGCTGCAATGGAATGTACCTTCCCCCATAGGTGGTTCCACCTCTTCCTGATGTCATCCCTCGTTCTTGGGTGCTGTTCCACGGCGTTGACCCTGTCCACAATTCTCTGCCAAAGCTCCATCTTCGTAGCTATAGATTTCTGCTGCACCTGTGCTCCAAAGAGCAGTGGCTCTACCCTGACAATTTCCTCCACCATGACCCTTAACTCCTCCTCTGTGAAACGGTGGTGTCTTTGTGGTGCCATGGGTGTTCTGTGAGGTGTGTTGATGAGGGTGTGTTGGGGTGTGTGATGTGTAGTATGTGAGTGGTGTATAGGTGTGAATAGTATGTGGCTCTAGTTGTGTCAGTGGTCTTGGTGTCAATCTCCTAGCAGTAATTATTTGTTTGTAAAGGGTTGTGGGTAATGTGGGTGTGTGTTTTATAGTGGTGTGGGTGTGGTGTGTGTATGGGTGTCAGGTGTGTGTTGTTTGAATTGTCCAATATGGTGTTGTTGTGTATGTGTGTGTCCATTGTGAATGCAGCGGTATCTACCGCCAGTGGTTTACCGCCATTGAATGTCTGCCGTGGTGATTTGTGGGTCATAATGTGGTGGGCGTAGTTCTGTTGGCGTAACGGTGTAGGTTTTCATACCGCCAGCTTATCACTGACCTTTGGTGTGGCGGATCTGTGTATGTGGCTGAACACTGATGGATTGGTGTTTGTGTGTCATAATATGGTGAACTGATATCCGCACGGCGGCGGTATGTTGGCAGCCGTCAGCGTGGCGGTAAGTGGGATTTACCACCAATGTCATAATGAGGGCCTCTATGAAATTTTATATGACAAAGGTATGTGGTGATAGGATATTTATCCTGTAGTGGATGAAAGTAAGTATGCAGGCAGATAACTGTTTTTTTGCATCTAAAGTTTGTGTGTGTTCATGAACTAACCTAGAATAAATGTTTGTTGTGTAATATTCTTTCATATCCTTTTGCAAATGAAAGTTTTAATCTATCCTCATCTAAAACATGTGCAGGTGTCATGTTGGTATACATTTCTCTGTCTCTGGTGTAAAGTGTAATACTAGTGCTATAGCTACTAATAATGTTACTAAAAATGCAATCCACATAATATTGCTAGAAGTAAGATCAACAGTTCAATTTCAAGCTTTCGAGCTAAGCAGTTTTTCAATTTTGTTCTTTTTCTTTTTGGGCAGTTAGGGCCATATTTACGGCCCTGGTTGCATCCTTCTTCCACCACACAACATGGTGCAAGAGCGAACCATCTCCTAAGGCAGAATTATGAAATCATGCAAGGCCACCTTAAGGTGTCCTTGTATGGCTTCATAAATCTGGAACAGCGAAACACATAAAAAATCATTGCGTTGCATTACTGTGCACTGGGAAGGCATTCCATGGGCATTGCATGGGTGTTCCCATGTAACTCCCATGGGGTTTGAGGCATTCCCAGATTTACAAGGAGTTGTAACCTGGGAATGCACTAAAATGCTACGTCTTCCCAGGGGAGGGTAATGGGGAGAAATATCTTTATTTCTCTTTGTTACTTCCTCTTTCTCTGTGTGCTGCAGAATGAGATATGTGCCTCTCTGGATTGTTTTTTGTGCAGGAAGGTGTCCATGGTGCAATGGTGCCTGTGTTGGCGCTATGCTGCCAAACAGTGCCCGTGCAGGGTAAAAGGCAGGAATGTGCAGTACTGTTTTAAATACCATGCATTCCTACCCTTTTCCTGTAATGCAGTGCAGCGCAGCAAGGTGGGTTACAGTGCTGCACTCCGTCACTTTTCCGTAAAAATGGCACTTAAGGCCAGATGTAGCAAATTCTGATTTTGCAATTCGGAAATTGTGAGTCGTGCAACTCGCAATTTCCGAATCGCAAAATCAGATGCAGAACGGTGTCTCAGACACCGTCTGCGAATCTCAATAGGGTCGCAAAGACCCACCTCACTAATATTAATGCGGTGGGTAGCATTTTGCGACTCACAGGGATGGTGGCTTCCTGGAGACAGCAGACCTCCTTTTTAAATAAAGCAGTTTTTTTTGGTATTACAGCCCGTTTTCCTTAAAGGAAAACGAGTTGCAATACAAAAAAAATAACAAAACCATTTGGTTTCGGTTTTTCAGAGTATGCAGTGGTCCATTGGACCACTGCCTGCTCTGAAAAAACATTAATGGCGACATTCACAAAGGGGAAGGGGTACCATGGGGACCCCTTCCCTTTTGCGAATGGGTTACCACCAGTGTGACACTGCTGGTAACTGCGAATTGCTTTGTAACCGCATTCGCGGTCACAAAGCAATTCTGCATTGCGGTGCGAGTCGCAAATAGGAAGGGAACACCCCTTCCTATTTGCGAGTCGCATTCCCATTTTGCGAGTCGGAACCGACTCGCAGAATGGGAATGTGCATCGCGATGCGCTTTTTGCATGGCACAAACTGCGATTTTCGCAGTTTGCGCCATGCAAAATGCTACCTACATTTGGCCCTCAGTTCTTTCTGCTTGATTTACAGCATCCTTCATATAGTCATCCTGAACTCTAATCTATCTTCTTCTAACATGTTATCCCTACCCCTCTACTGCAGCCTTGGGAAATCGTGTTAATTATTTTTATTTAACAACTTATCAATATTTATTTTCAGCCTCTTGCACTTTTCCTTTAATGACGTTTTCAGACAACTCTTTATTTCTTTAAGAAATCTTTTCTGCAGCTTTTCCCAACAATGTTTTTATTGTGACATCATGGGGGTTCAAACAGTTTTAAATTTAAATCAATCAAATATGATATTGGTGCATTTAACCCCTTTGCTGCTTGGACTTTCCCCCCCCCCCAGTGCTGAGACCTTTTTTGGCTATTTGGGGTAGTTTGTCCATATAAGGTATCCATACCAAATTTGTGCCCTTTTTTTTTCCAACAGCCATGGGATTTGAAAGGCGCCCGGGGTTTGCGTACTCCCCTGGAGGAGACTGAAATATTAGCCAAATTACAGCTACATTTGGGTTTTTTGGCAGGAAAATTGGGAAAAAAGTGCTGCACAAGGAAGCCTCTGTTTTTTTCCTTACAAATAGCATCAACAAAAACGTCACCATCGTCCTAGCTTTCAGGAACTGCCAGACTTGAATTAGAAAACCAAGGGGCTTATTTATAAGCCCCTAGAGCCACATTGCGCCACATTAGCGTAATTGTTTTTACACTAATGTGGCCCAACGAGGCCAAAATCCTTGCGCCATATTTACAAAGTGGAGCAATGCATGCATTGCACCACTTTGTAACCCTTTGTGCTACATTATGCCTACTCCAGGTATAATATATGCAAAGGGGGCATTCTCCCGTTAGGGGTCCTAAAAAATGGCACAAGGAAATCTAACAGATTTCCTTGCATCCATTTTCACGGCACTGTTAATGCCTGTTCAGAGCAGGTGTTAAAAGGGGGCTTCCATTAATTGTAATGGGTCCCAATATACTCTGCAAGAGTAGTGCCAATATTTTGGCGCTACTCCTGCAGAGTACATCAATAACGTCAATAAAAATGATTCTATTGCCCCTACCCTGCGCCATGGTGTGCCTTTTCTTAGAGATGGTGCACACATAGTGGCGGTAGGGGGGCACTAAGGGGCACAAAGAAAGTGGCACTGCACTAGGTGCAGTGCCACTTTCCTTAAATATATCCCCAAATTTGTCAGCACAGTTTTAGCATTTTACTAGGATGTAGCCCATTTTTCTTATTTTTTGTGCTTTCAACCTTCTTCCAGTTAGTTATGGAAATGGGTATGAAACCAATGTGGGATACCAGAAAGCTATGCATTTGTGAATGGTAGACAAAATTCTGAGTTCAGCAAGGGGTCATTTGTGTAAATCCTTCAAGGTTTTCTCAAAGAAAGTAACAGTTGAAATAAAACATATTGCAATTGAGTTAAAAAAACACCCATTTGTGTCTACGTTTTCATCTGTAACTTCTTCTAAGACAGATTTTCAAAAGCAATATACTGTTTCGTCTAATGAACCCTTTTGGTTGAGGGGATATATAGGGCTTGTAGGTCCGTCAAGAACCCTAGGTATGCAGAGCCAATAACTGAGCTGCACCTTGCAATAGTTTTTCATTATGTACCAGGTATACAGTAATTAATTTGGAGGGCATTTCTCAAAATTAATTCTTGCTTGTACACTGTCTTACTTTGGAAGGCAATTGGTAATAACACTTATTCTACTATATTGTGTTCCCTTAAGTACCATGATGAAATTGGCACCACACTTGTGTAGGTAGAGCTAGTGGCTGCGAGAAGAAACATCACATTTTTCCAAGCTAAACTGACCCGTTTTTTGCAAAGTGGGTAGCTATGGTTTTTGGGCCCTACCTCAGCTGGCACCTAAGAAAACCTAGAAACCTATACATTTTTTAAACTAGACATCTAGGGAAATCCAGGGTGGCGTGACGTGTGGCTCCCACCATGTTGTTTATCCAGAATCCCTTGCAAACCTCAAACTTTGACTAAAAAATGAATGAATGAATGAAAATGTTTTGCATAGCCAGCTGTCACTCCCAAAGGAGCATCCTGGTGCTGAGCAGTCAATTAGCGTGGTTCAAACCCTGAATCAGATCATGAACATGTAACAAAGTTGAGTGGGCAGGCCAAAAATCCAGGTTTTCAGCTGTATTCCAAAGCTCAGACTCAGTCATATGAAGATGTAGCGGCATGCAATTCCATGCCTTGGCTCCTCAGACTGCGAACAATTTACCTCCTTTAGTTTTGAGTATGAATGGAGGAATCTTAATAAGATTAGCCTCTGACGACCTCATTGGGCGTGCTGCAACATAGTGGGAGAAGCTAGTAACTAGATATTCTGGTCCTGAGGCTCTGTAGGCTCTGAATACTAATAGGATGATCTTAAAAGTACTTTTATTTGTGAACTGGTAGCCAGTGCTAGGTTCTCAGTGTGCCAGATGCCAAAGCCAGAAGAGAGAGTTTCAGGACCAATCTAGCTGTGGCATGTTGGACTACCTGGAGCTTCTAAAAAGTAAGTTTAGAAGATCCAGCATATAGGCTATTACAGTAGTCCAAGCGTGATAGTATCAGGGCAGTAACAACTGTTTTCATAGCAGCAAGTGGAAGAAAATCAAGGAACTTTCATGAGGCCTAAGCAAGTGCCAGCTACAACAGAAGCTTAAGGCAGAAACAAGAGGGATTGACTCCTAAATTTCTGGCAAACTGAATCAGGGGAGAGGGATCTGGGGTAGAGATGGGCCACCAGAAAATGAGGTCGAATGGGTTAGAGCTTCCAAAAAGCATGCCTATGGAGTCAAAGGTATTGGATCTTTCAAAAAACTAATTTTCCTCGCAGTTCTGTGATGGAAACTTCTGGAATACGCACAGAGCCTCAAGCATGTCAGCATCTCTTAAGTCTTCTGATTAAATTTTCCTGCCAGCGACAGGAAATAGCCCAAACACAACATGAATACATCAAATTTTTCCACGCAAAACTAACCCATTTTTTGCAAAGTGGGTAGCTGTGGTTTTTCCAACATGTCTCACTTGCATGTGTAGCGAGGAATGTTTCCATACCGCTTTCAGCATGAGTGAATGTGCTGATATTGGGCACATTGGTCTGTTCTAATATTGTGGTTGACAACCTGACGATGGGCAAATTGAAATTATTTTGAACATGTTGGATAGAAACCATATACAATCAGTTGAACTGCTACCTAAGTGTGGGAATAATGATAAATAAGTAATAAGGATACAAAGACATTATTTATAAGCAGTATGTCAGTCCATTGAATCTAACTGAATTCAAATATTGAATTACTACATTGGGCCCTGAAGAGGTCCTTGTTTAAGGACAAAACGCATTGGCTGCTTCTGCTGTTAATGTGTGCTGTTTAAGAAAAGAGAATAAAGAGAACATTTAAATAAATCTACATTAAAGAATTGGACTTTTCTTTTGTTATTTGTGGAACACCATTACTATTTAAGTTATAGCTGTCGTTTTTGATCCCTATTTCAGCTGGCACCTAGGGCAAACTAGAAAACCTCTACAGTTTCTGAAACTAGACACCAAGGGGAATCCAGGATGAGGTGACATGTGGCTCTCAACAGAATCTGTTACCAGAATCTTGTGTGAACCTCAAAATTTGCCTAAAAACACTTTTGCCTCACATTTCTGTGATGGAAAGTTCGGAAATCTGAAAGGAGGCACACATTTCTTATCACTCAGCGTTCCCCCAGGTCTTATGATAAAAATGCTATTACACTTATGTAGGTGGGCATGGTTCCTGAAAAAGGGAAGGGCCCAAAACATTGCAGACACATCAAAATTATCTATCACAAAATGACCTGTTTTTGCAAGGTGGCAACTGCGATTTTGGTC
Organism: Pleurodeles waltl; assembly: GCF_031143425.1. Taxonomy (NCBI): domain Eukaryota; kingdom Metazoa; phylum Chordata; class Amphibia; order Caudata; family Salamandridae; genus Pleurodeles; species Pleurodeles waltl. The sequence continues at coordinate 733,987,420 of NC_090447.1, read as the reverse complement.
CCAAGCTCGGCGGCCATCTAGGGAAACCTACCAAACGTAGACATTAGTGAAAACCAGACACCCGGGGGAGTTCAGGGAGGTGTGGCTTGCATTAATCCCCTAAAGGTGTCTTACCCAGAATCCCCTGCAAACCTCAGATTTATCTAAATAATCAAATTTTCCTCACATTTTTGTGTGTGATCACTGCACTGACACACATTTCCTACCATCTAGCATTTCCCTCATTTCCCAATAAAACTGATACCTCACTTGTGTAGGTGTGTGGTTCTAAAAATTCTTGACCCATGTAATTTACTTTGCCACAGCAGTACGATTTTAGTATCAAAAGACCGATAATGACTAGTACACTAAGCATGAGCATTTTCGCTCAATTCCAGCAGTGTTTTCACCTCGAAATCGCCATTTTCGTCCTGCACTCGTGGCTCCCATTTTATACACGGCAGCCATTTTTAAAAGTTGCCCTCACATAGGCTTATAATACAGTCAGATTTGATTCCAAGGACACGTACAACTTGATTGACTTTTCTCTGACCTGGGCAAGATGGAACCATTGCCTCAGGCCAAACCTGTTTGGTCAGTCCCTCTCCCAGTGGCCGAATCAGATAGCATCAAGGCACACCATGCCATAAAACCCTTATTATCGCTCACACACCCTGCCTAATCTTGCTCCCACCTGCACCTGCTCTTTTCTTCTTCTTACTTTACGAGGGGGAGGCGCCCGTTTTTATTGGGGGTCCACACTTATCTGATGTAAAATACTAGGCCTTGCCGGGTAATTTATTATGGGTTGGATGACATGAAATATCATCATGACACTGTTTTTTCCTTTGTAGTAAAAACATGTGAATGACCAACCAAAATGTCAAGAATGTTTGCCTGAAGCTTAAAAAACTGTATATAAGGAAACCTGACTTTGCATTGAAACACAGTCTCCTGAGAACATACAAACCGTGCTGTTGTACTTCTAGGACGCTTGTTACTTGGTTGCAGCCAATAAATTCGATCTTTGACTTCACCTTGAAGACTCTGAGTTTCTGTGGTCTGAATCAAGAAAGTACCCGAGGTCTTTGGGTGTACCCTGGCACCGCTGGGTTACCGGAACAGTACCGGTTCTGAAAAACCCAGTACCTCAGTTGGCGCCCAACGTAGGGCGATACCAGCGGTACCGGTCCAAGCCTGAGGTCCTTGAGGAGCTTCGTGTGAAAATTCTGGAGGAAGGCAGCCACTTCATCGACCCCTGCATGTCGACGTGGTCCGAAAGTCTTTGCTGCGAGGTTCCCCGCTTCCCGACGGCTACGAAGGACTGCTGCCCTGGCTATCGCCCTGATTTGGACCCTTGATGTTTGGTAGAGCGAAACGATAAGACGAGTCTTCTGGTGACGTCAACGATATTTTCAGTTAAGTATAAGTGGAGCGTCTCCCAGTCCTTAGTTGGACACTTGGTTTGGTCCTTAGTTGGACATTTGGTTTGGTATCCCTTCGGGATCACTTTGATTTGGAACTTGCAAGTACCAAAGCCGAAGGACTTCACGAGACTATCGTAAACCTTTGAAGTTTGAAGCTAGACTAGTGAGCGAAGATGCCTGGTTTTAGCAGACTTGGAAATTTGTTTTGTCTTGGTTGTAAAAGGGACTCCCGGTTGGAGGACTCATGTCCGGTTCCTCCGATTGGAACTCCAACCTATGAACTATATGTGAAGCACGGAGTAGGCCCCATCACATATAATGAAGTATGGATCCGTTACACCAGAAAAGATGGTGTTTTAAAATGGCCCCAAAATGGTAGCTTAGACACAGAAATCTTAGATAACCTCGAAGTTAGACTTTTTAAGAAGAAAGCCCGGCCGGCAATGTTTGATTCTTTCCGCTTATAGCGTAAGGAAGCCCAGCAAAAGGAAATTAAATTAGCTAAGAAAAATAAGAGAGAAAAAGGTATTTCGATTATGCAAGCTGCTATACAGTTTAAAGATAACGAAGTAGAACAGTTGAATGAGCAGTTGCATAGGCAACATAAAATGACAGTAGATAAATGCTATCCAGTTTTGCAGCCTCTTCTGCAAGATGCAGCAAAAGACTCTGAAAAAGATCCCCTAATGTCGCATTTGCTAAGTTCGCCACCACCCTATGCGCAGAATGCCACGGCACCTCCGCAACCTCTAGTTGCACAACCAGTGGTTGCATTGCCTCCTGCTCCTCCACAGCACCCACCAGCTATTCTTCAGTTGGTTCCTATTCCTCCGGTGCAGCCTCCTCAAGGGCCACCGGCTTTGACATCTGCTCTGCCTTTACTTCCTACAACTTTGAATACTATTGCGACTACCACTCCTGGTACTGTTTCTGACACTGCTTCTGTCTCTGCCTTGTCTCATTCTGTTTTTCCTCCTGTTCATTTGTCAACCTCTCCCTCTCTCCGTCAGAGAATGACAAACACTGTGACTAGTCTTTTATCCCCTCTCTTTGGGTCATTAGCTACGACCCCAGTTTCAGAGCGTAAACAATTGCGTAGCCAATTGCCTGATGGTAGGGAGAAAGAGACACTGAATTATTTGGCGCGTAAATGGGTTACTGAACCAGCGAGATATGAACTGGAGTCTGTTATGGATGTCTTCCATCAGTGGGAAGAACCGAAACAGAGATACGTTTTTGAGAAAATGTGTACTTTTCTTTCTGAGGATTTAGAGGAAAATGGTTTGGAGCCCAACCCGCCTAAGTTGTGTCGTGTACGGTTTGATTTTCCAACAGGTTTGATTGTGGGTTCAGATGTCGAGAAAGCAGTTGCGATGTTATTGTCGTTTAGGACTGAAGGTGTTTCCAGGTTATTGTTTAAATATGATTCTTCTGCTAAAAAGAAAGGGAAACAGTACCCCATGAGAGAAGTTCCCCCACAATGGAGGGAAGGGGACCCAAATGCTAATCCACCTGTCCTGCCTCATTTCCAGCATGTATGGGTACACGTTCCATGGAAGCGAGCTGAAGTTTTAGCCCTTAAGCAGACATTGCCTGATCCCCGTAAGAATCCTACAGGGTATTACAAGGAATTGTCACAGACTACGGGGTCTTGCATTATGAATTTAGCTGACATAGACATGTTGTTTGGGAATGTTGTTCCACAGCCTTTATGGGGAAAGATTCGCCATACAGACCATGCTCAAGAGTTAGGTGACACATGGGCTAATATTGCTGCTGCAGATGCCCGACAAATTGGTGGTGCTAAACCTGAGCCTTTAGTGACAGAGCTTCCTGGTAGGATTATTGATTTCATGAAAACTATAATGCCTGCGATGCGTGTAAACTGGAATAAATTGTCTGCATGTAAGCAAAAGAAAGAAGAAACGGTATCAGATTTCTTCACCAGGTTTGAAGAAACGTTTGTGGACCACAGTGGTTAAGATATGAGCACGGAAGGTGGTCAACGTTTGTTCGTCGATAAATTTGTGCATAATCTGCTTTCTGAGTTGGGTAAAAAGTTAAAAGATTCAGAAAGTTCTTGGGCAGTTTCCTCTTCAGCGCAGATATTGGCTACTGCACAGTACTACGAAAATAGAGATAAAGATGAGAGAGATAGAGTGGAGAAGAAAACTAATGAATTGAAAACGAAGGTTCTGTTACAACAAGCGTACCCGCCACGTGGTGGTCAAAATAGTGGTGCACAGAGTAACTATCAGAACAACTATCAGAATAACTATCAGCCCCAACCGTTTCAGAGAAACTCGCAAAGAGCCGAGTATGCTCAACCACGTATCCCAGTAGGTCCCAATCAGTGTTCATACTGCAAGGAAGAGGGTAATTTCAAGTATAGTTGCCCTGCTTTGCTACAGCGCGCAAATGGTACTTCTGGTTTAAGAGGTCGAGGTGTTCCACAAGCACCTAGAGGAAGAGGACGTGGATATGTTCCGCAGAGCGCGCGCCCATTCCCCCCTCAAAACTCAATGAACAGATTTGATCAACAGGTTAATGCATCTGGGAGGACGGCTCAGTACTATACTGATGATTACTATACAGAGGATGAGCATTTGGACAGTAATGATTGCTAGGACAGCCATAGACAAAGAGAGGGAGTTGTTTCAGTTCCAGTAGATCAGAGTGGGCCTTATGTTAAGGTGATTGCATCAGGTGTGTCAGAACCTTTTCTGTTGGATACTGGTGCTACCAAGAGTTCTATTTTGCACTCAAAACTCCCTGGCGCACCTTTGTCTGGCGAAACAAATGTATCAGTAGGGTTTTCCGACGCCCCAGTTAGAAATCCGATTTCTAACCCTATATCTCTTTCTGTTGGACCTTGTAAATTTGAAACACCCCTTATTTTGACGACCGGTTGTGGCGAGAACTTGTTAGGATTAGATCGGTTAAAGAGATTGTATGCAACATTGTATTGCTCTCCTTCTGGAGTGCAACTCACATTAGGTAAGAAAGTGGTTTCACCAATGTATTTGTCAAAGGACAGATTTCCACCAGAATTTTCGTCTCTTCCTAATACTCTTTGGGCTACTGGACCTAATGATGTAGGTCTTTTGGAAATTCAGCCATATGTGATAACATTAAAAGCCAATGTTAAAATGCCACGTATTCCCCAATACAAGATCTCTAGTGAAGGGGAAAAAGCGCTGTTAGCAATTATTTGTGATCTGATTGAGAAGGATGTAATTGAAGAGCAGGCTTTGAAAGCACAGCTTGACACTCTTATGTTACCTGATGGCGCCACTCTCATTCAATAGGTCGATGATTTGCTAGTTGCTGCAGATACTAAGGAGATCTGCAAAGAAGCAACATTGTCATTATTGCGTCATTTGTCTGATTTACACCACAAAGTGTCCCTTTCAAAGTTACAGTATTGTCAAAAAGAAGTGACCTATTTAGGTCATCTCTTTTTGAAGGAGGGAAGGCAACTGACCCCAGAAAGAATCAGGGCTGTTGCAGCAATGAGTGTGCCAAGAACACACAGAGAAGTGCGTGCTTTCTTGGGTATTACATCATATTGCAGACAATGGATACCTAATTTTTCGTTAATAGCCAAACCCTTGGTGGCATTAACTTGTAAAGATACACCAAATCCCGTCCCTTGGTCTGAAGATTGTCAGAAAAGTTTTGTCGAATTACGTGATGCATTATGTTCAGCTCCTGTGTTGGGTACCCCCAACTACAGCAAGCCTTTTACATTGTATGTCCATGAGAAAGAAGGTTGTGCATTAGCAGTTTTGACACAACAGTTTGGAGACAGGGAGCGTCCATGCGCCTATTTCTTTTCAACCTTAGACCCAGTAGCTAAGGCACTACCGAGCTGCTTAAGAGCGGCAGCGGCAGCTGCTGTTTCTATCCGACAGTCTGCTGGTTTAGTGATAAATAACACATTAATCGTAATGGTTCCACATGCAGTGGACACGTTGTTAAACAGAACCAAGACACAGCATTTAACTAGCGCTCGATTGTCAGGTTACGAGTTGACATTGTTAGCAAGCCATGTACATATAAAAAGATGCACTACACTTAACCCAGCTACGTTATTGCCAATTGTGACGGAGTTAGATACTTCTGAACAACATGATTGTCTCCATAGAACAGAAGAAGAAACGAAAGGGAGAATAGACCTTCTGGACACTCCCCTTGCAAAGAGTGATGGTACTTTGTGGGTGGATGGTTCATGCTTTAAGCTCCCGAATGGTGACATGACTGCGGCGTATGCTGTGACAACTTTGTGTACGATTGTTGAAGCTGCACGTATCCCACACAATTCAGCCCAAGCAGCTGAGTTAATAGCCCTAACAAGAGCATGTACAGTATCAAAAGGAATGAAAGTGACTATCTATACCGATAGCCAATATGCGTTTGGTGTGGCCAATAGTTTTGGGCGTTTGTGGAAGGAACGTGGGTTCCTGACCTCGCATGGAACTAAAATACAGCATGGTCAGTTGGTAAATGAGCTCCTTGATTCACTTACTTTACCGTTGCAAGTTGCGATTGTGAAGTGTAGCGCACATAAAAAGGTGACTGATGATGTTGGTCGTGGGAATGCATTTGCTGACGAGGTCGCAAAAGAGACGGCAAGGAATGTGATGAGCCGAATGTATGTTGCGGGCCCTGCAAGATGGATTGGTGATGTTGGAATGTGTGAAGACACGATAGAAAGCGTGAAATCGATTCAAGTTGAAGCCACAGAGAGAGAATTGAGTGTGTGGAGAGGAAGTATGGGTAAATTGGATGCAAATGGTTGTTGGGTCGAGTTGTCAGAACATCAGAGATGGTTGCTACCCGATGCGTATGTGCTTGCAGTGGTTACAATGGCTCATGGAATGGCTCACATCAGTGTGAAAGGGATTTGTAAGTTGTTGGCCCCAGTATGGCAAAATACAGGAATTCCCAAGTGCGCAGAAAATGTGGTTAAAAATTGCATGGTATGCCTGAAACACAACCCTGGTAGAGGAACCCCAACTCCAGCTGGACATTTTGCACCTCCTACGTATCCGTTTGAGGTTTTGCAGCTAGATTTCATCCACATGGAGAGGTGCAACAACTTAAAATACGTACTCGTTGTTGTTTGTGCCTTTTCAAGATGGGTGGAAGCCTATCCCCTAAAAAACAATACTGCGCTATCCACAGCCAAAGCCCTTGTGAAAGAGTTCTTCCCTAGATTCGGAATGCCGAGAATGATCTGGAGTGACAATGGAAGTGAATTTGTGGGTCAAGTGATGAAGAAAGTATGCGAAGGGCTAGGCATAAACCAAAAGTTTCACGCTGCAAATCACCCCCAATCAGCTGGATTAGTGGAGTGCTATAATGGCACTCTAAAGCTAAAATTGGCCAAGATACAACCGAGCTCTGGTCTTAAATGGCCTGACGCTCTACCCTTAGCACTCCTATCAACCAGAATGACTGTGCATTCACGAGTGAAACTTAGTCCTTATGAAATAGTCTTTGGCCGCCCGGCCAATATATGGGGAGTGCCCAGGCCCAAGAAGTTTAGTGAGATAGAGCATCACGTTTTGCTTGACTATCTGTATGAATTGACGGCTAAATTGCGTGTTTTACATCAACAGGTCCACGACACCCTGCCTCCGGTCTCTGAATCTCCAGGTCATCCCATTGAGCCTGGATCCTGGGTTTTAATAAAGAACTTTCAGCGAACCAAAAACGAGCAGCCCATGTGGGCCGGACCGCACCTCGTTCTTCTCTCCACAAGATCAGCTGTTCGAGTAGAAGGGAAGAAACACTGGATCCATGGAACCCATTGCAAAAGGGTATCCCTACCTCTGCCATATGACCGGTGGGTCCAGGAAGGTGTCGCCGACTCAGAGACTGAACCGTGCCACGTTTTCTGCCTTTCAGCAATGCACGAATAAAAGGAACACTCACTGAGAAAGAAAGTGATGACATTTTACAATCAGCAGTATCACCGTCAGTTCGGTTGGACACTACAGAACCTGAACTCCTTTTTCAGGACCACACGATACCTGGGACTAACCGTTATAATCTACGACCAAGAATAAAGGGCAAATAAAACAGTTTACTTTTCTTCCCTTTAGCAAAGTTCTCCAATATGGAAAATAATTTTTGAATGACTTTTTGTTTTTTGTGTTTTTCGAACCTCCATCCGGGTTCAGCTGTAGGATCGTGGCTGAAAAGACTTAGGGGGGTAGCCTGTGGACACAAGGTCTACAGGTCTGGTTTGTTCTAGGGCGGCCTGGAACATTCAGAACACTCCAAAGTGAAGTAAACCAACCGCCACGAACGGCAACGGTTAGAGGATGGAATCTTTCCAAAATGGACAACATGTTGAAAGACTGAGTTTTAAGAAGAGAATATGTGAAACGATAACCAGGAAACGGTTATTGCTGCTGTGCATTTTTATGTTATTTAGTATACTTATGTTTTTTATAGGATATGTTTTATTCTGTTTTAACGTGATATTGGCACCCACTACCTCGTCTACACCTCCTCCTTCCACTGTTTCCCCACATTCTTTTCAACTCCTCCCTAAACATGAATCTGCTAGGAGACTAGAGTTCATTAATAACTCCTTCATCCAGCTTTTGCACCAACACCAACTAGTGATAAATACAACTAACTGTTGGGTGTGTGGCCTTATGCCTCACACAGCAGATAAAGGTATCCCTTATCTGATCCTGCCTTTCAGCCACAATGGTTCCGTTTGGGCATTCAGAACGATATTCATCTACGCACACTACCCCCTACGTTTTGCGGAAGACAACCCTAAGAAAAATGCTTTAGTTAAAGGTATCATAGACATGATGAAGGACAATATCTTCTACGAGACTTTCCCCAGAGATGAGACAATAGCATATATAGGATGGAACATGACCGGATATGAAGCCACAATGAGTGAGAAACAGCAAGCTAAGATATCTTCCCTGATTTGGGTTGTACCCCATCAGGGTCACCTGTGTCTGCAAGGTACTGGCAAGAATCCCAGAGCTCAGCTAGGGGAAAGCGTCTGCACTGAGACATATGTCTTCGCATCTCAGACCTCCCCTCCGCTCTTGGCAGCTAAGGGTACCTATTTCATCTGCCATGATAGAGCCTTTACATGGTTGCCCCCTGACTTTTCGGGCACATGCTTCGTTTCGTTCCTGTTGCCCCCTACCTACACAGCAGCTGCAGATTACCACAAGACAAGGATAGTTAGAGGCGTCTTCAGTGAAGAAGACACTGCAGGACAAGAATTTGGGGACTTCGTAAAGGGTTTTCTGCCATTCTGGGGACAAATAGGTAACAGCAGGAGCATAAGGCAATTGATAAGAGTGGTTGAATCCACCGTGACTGAAACCGCTGGTGCCCTTGGTAACTTGACTGCTGAGCTCCAGTCGGATCGTCTTATGACGCTTCAGAACAGGGTCGCATTAGATGTCATACTTGCAGACCGGGGTGGAGTATGTACATTGATCCAATCGAGTTGCTGTGTTTTTGTCCCAGATAACGCTCCAACAGTATACCAGGCCATCTCCAAACTGCATAGAATTTCCGAATCTATTCATTTAGATAGAGGAGATTGGTCATTAATGGGATGGTTCTGGGAACTGATATCAGCATGGGGATGGAAGATTCTGATGGTCATTGGGATGATCTTGGCCATTCTTTTCCTGTTCTGTCTATGCGTGCAGTGTGCTCCTGCGATATGTGGCCTCTGTGTTACATCATGCATAAGGAAACCTGCACCAAGAGACAAGCTAAATACTAGGATGATGTTACAGCAACATCTCAACGACTTTAGAAACATAGACCTGGACTCAGATTAGCATGAGAATAGGTTTATTGCCTATGTAAGGGCAAAAGGAGGGTTTGTGGTTCTAAAAATTCTGGACCCATGTAATTTACTTTGCCACAGCAGTACGATTTTAGTATCAAAAGACCGATAATGACTAGTACACTAAGCATGAGCATTTTTGCTCAATTCCAGCAGCGTTTTCACCTCGAAATCGCCATTTTCGTCCTGCAATCGTGGCTCCCATTTTATACACGGCAGCCATTTTTAAAAGTTGCCCTCACATAGGCTTATAATACAGTCAGATTTGATTCCAAGGACACGTACACCTTGATTGACTTTTCTCTGACCTGGGCAAGATGGAACCATTGCCTCAGGCCAAACCTGTTTGGTCAGTCCCTCTCCCAGTGGCCGAATCAGATAGCATCAAGGCACACCATGCCATAAAACCCTTATTATCGCTCACACACCCTGCCTAATCTTGCTCCCACCTGCACCTGCTCTTTTCTTCTTCTTACTTTACGAGGGGGAGGTGCCCGTTTTTATTGGGGGTCCACACTTATCTGATGTAAAATACTAGGCCTTGCCGGGTAATTTATTATGGGTTGGACGACATGAAATATGAGGTTTCATCATGACACTGTTTTTTCCTTTGTAGTGAAAACATGTGAATGACCAACCAAAATGTCAAGAATGTTTGCCTGAAGCTTAAAAAACTGTATATAAGGAAACCTGACTTTGCATTGAAACACAGTCTCCAGAGAACATACAAACCGTGCTGTTGTACTTCTAGGACGCTTGTTACTTGGTTGCAGCCAATAAATTCGATCTTTGACTTCACCTAGAAGACTCTGGGGCCTGTATTTATACTTTTTGACGCTAAACTGCGCTAACGCAGTTTAGCGTCAAAAAAATTAGCGCCGGCTAACGCCATTCTGAAGCGCTATGCGGGCGCCGTATTTATAGAATGGCGTTAGCCGGCGTTAGCCGACCGGCGCTGCCTGGTGTGCGTGAAAAAAAAACACGTACACCAGGCAGCGCCGGCGTAGGGGAAAATGGCGTATGGGCGTCTAAAAATGGGGTAAGTCAGGTTGAGTCAAAAAAATCGCCTCAACCCGAATTACGCCATTTTTTTTACGACGCCCATCCCCCATTAACATGACTCCTGTCTTAGCAAAGACAGGAGTCATGCCCCCTTGCCCAATGGCCATGCCCAGGGGACTTCCGTCCCCTGGGCATGGTCATTGGGCATAGTGGCATGTAGGGGGGCACAAATCAGGCCCCGCTATGCCACAATTTTTTTTTTTTAAAAATACTTACCACAACTTACCTTTTCTTCCCTGGGATGGGTCCATCCATCCTTGGGTGTCCTCCTGGGGTGGGCAAGGGTGGCAGGGGGTGTCCCTGGGGGCAGGGGAGGGCACCTCTGGGCTCATTCTGAGCCCACAGGTCCCTTAACGCCTGCCCTGACCCAGGCATTAAAAAGAGGCACAAATGCGGGGTTTTTTGCCCCGCCCACTCCCGGGCGTCATTTTTGCCAGGGAGTATAAATACCACGCACATGCCTGGGAGTCATTTTTTAAGACGGGAACGCCTACCTTGCATCTCATTAACGCAAGGAAGGTGTTCACGCCAAAAAATTACGCTAACTCCATGAACTTTGGCGCTAGACGCGTCTAACGCCAAAGCATAAATATGGAGTTAGTTTTGCGTCGAATTTGCGTCGAAAAAAACGACGCAAATTCGGCGCAAACGGAGTATAAATATGCCCCTGAGTTTCTGTGGTTTGAATCAGGAAAGTACCCGAGGTCTTTGGGTGTACCCTGGCACCGCTGGGTTACCGGAACAGTACCGGTTCTGAAAAACCCAGTACCTCAGGTGGAACAAGTGCCTGCGACAGGGAAGGGCCAACAATGTGTATGAAGTTTGCAGGGCATTGTGGGTAAGAAAATGGTATGGGTGCATATGAAGTACACCAGCCTGGACTCCCTCAGATGTTTAGTTTTCAGAAGTGTCTGGGTCTGGTAGGATTTTCCAGGTGGCAGCATACCCAAGTACAAAAAGTGCAGCCGCTCACCATTGCAAGTGGAACAATATTGGGAGTTATCTAAGCACTCTTGTCCCATATGTGAAATCAAAACCCAAAAGAGTCAAATGTCCTCTTGCTTGCCATTGTGATGAGATGCTTTACTCCGTAGGAGGGGCAGAAAGACTGTGGCCAGCTCCTACCCCTCCATTTTTAATAAAATGCTTCCATGGAGTTTAGTGGGCTTTCTGCCCACCATGTGGTACAGATCGGAGATAATAATCCCCATCTCCCTCCAGGGGGTACAAAAAGTATGTGTCCATTTATTTTGGGGGAACTAGATGAAGAATAGAATAGAATAACCTGGTGCCTAGTGGGCTTTCTGCCCACCCGAGGACAGTTAGGTGACTATTGCCCCCATCTGTCCCTGGGAGGGCAGAAAGACTGTGCTGATTTTTTGGGGTGGGAGGGGTGGGGGTATTACAATTCTCATTCTGGCCAGCCTCCACACCTTGATAAATAAAATAAAATCCCTGGTGCCTAATAGGCTTTCTGCCCTCAAACCGTGCTTATGTTTTTGGAGGGAAGGGTGAGGACATTGCAATAGTCATTTGGGGGAGCCCCCACCCCTTGATGAATAAAAACAAATCCCTGGTGCCTAGCAGGCTTTCTGTCCCTCAAGGGGGCAGATCGGGGGACATTGGCCCCATATGTCCCCTAGGGGGGTAGAAAGACTGTTGGGGCATTACAGTGCCCATTCAGGGCAGCCCCACTAGATGTATATAAAAACTTTCTTGGTTCCTGGTGGGCTTTCTGCACCCCAGGTGGGCAGAACAGGGGGCTACTGCTCCCATCTGCCTACCGGAGGGAGCAGAAAGACTGAATATGCCCAAAATATTAAGTGGGGAGCAAAAGCAACTATGCTCCCCTCTCCCTCATGCCTAGTGGGTGGATCCCTGGTTAGGGGTCGCCACTCTGAGACGATTCTCCCCTTTCCAATGATACCTTTCCTGTCTGCCTTGTTGCTTGGGTGCTGGGATAGCCCCAAGAGCACTGAGGCAGTGATAGTAAAATGAGTAAAAAAAGCCTTAGGAGATGAGAAAGCTTACCCATCTGCATCTGCATCTGGAGGCTGTTTTCTTTAGAAGGGAACGCCTCTGGTGCCCGAACCAGAGGGATTTCCTGTGCCATATGCACGGGTGGACGGGAGGCGTCTGGCGCTGAGGAGCACTGTGGCATCAGATGGCTCCGGCCATCCTACACACAGATGACTTGGACCCATATTCATACTTTTTTAGCGCTGCATCTGCGTAAGTTTTTTGTCACAAAAGCGGGGCAAACTTACAACTGTATTTTGTAAGTTTGCTCCACTTTTGCGTGAAAAAGCGGTGCAAATGCGGTGCTAAAAAATTATAAATATGGGCCTTGGTTGACATAGCAAGTCCATTCAGGTGCAGAATACCTCCAACAACGTAGTCTTGTTTTATTTATCTCCTTGGTACCTGTTGCTTTCCTTCGACTGTGTCACTGATGCAGCTTGATTCAGCAATTGTTGGCAGTATGCATTCAACTGACACACTTCACACACTTGAACTCAATTTCCTCTGACCATAGTTTTGTGGCAATTCAGCTTTGTAAGTGGCTCTTCTTCACCCAGTACTTGTCCCTTCACTTTCATCTTCTGCTTGTTCTGGTGGTGTCTCAACTGTCATTTCAGGCTTCTCAAGTTAGGTCAAGATTTGTCTATTTCGGATTCCTGATTCGTAAAACAAGTAAATAAGCAGTAGAAGGGGCTTTTGACCTCCAACATCCCACATGACCAAAGGGGACTCTATCCCCCAAGGTGCCGTCCACCAGGTGGAACTATTGCAGAGTGGGTCTAGAAGGGGACATCGCCCTCTAACAACGTGCTCTTAGCGCTTCTGACATTCCCACTATGCTGGACAGCTCAGTGGCAGTGTAAGGGGCTCTTGACCCCCAACAACCTGCAGAACCAAAGGGGACTCTATCCTCCAACATGTCCTGTGCCAGGTGGCGCGATTGCAAAGCAGGCCCAGAAGGGAGTGGGCCTCCTACCAACGCGCTGTTAGTGCTCCTGACATTCCCACTGCACAGGACGCACGTGTGACGTGCCCGGGTGAAGCCTGGGGCAAGGGTGGGCCAGTCCTGCATCTACCAGGGCCAGGAAGAGACAGGGCAGGGCCACCCCCCTGGTTACGAAATTAGGCATCTTCAGTCACCTGCGTTAAGACCTACCTTTATTGTCTGAATAGCCTTGGCTTTTACCGTGTCTCTCCACTCTGCCTGTGTGTTGCTGGGGCGACATGTTTATAACCCAAGAGGTGGATTCGTCGGCTGACTCTGGGTGCAGCAACCTGGTCCTGTTTGCGTAACTTTTAATTCTTGGACTGGTGATATGGTATTGGAAGCTGTTGGCTTTTATCCGGTATTGTTTTTTGGTTTATTGATCTGTTGTTTTGAAGCAACACTAGACCTTGTGTGGCTGGATTTGGCTGTAATTTTTGCTTTAGAGGCCTGAGGGGTAGGCTGGTTTTCTATGAAGCACTCTTGTTTATATTGTAACGTGTGACCTAATGCATTCCGCCAAGTCCTGCTTGTGCAATGGGAAGGAGGAAAGCTATTGATAATTCAGCTGAAACAAAGAAGACTAGAAAGCAGGCACAGTTAGCAACAACAAATTGTGCCCTAGATAAAATTGATGTTTTAATAGAAGAAGTGGAGGGGCTTTTGAAAACAAAGGAGAAAGAAAAAACACAGTTCCAGCAAAAAGTCATAATGGATCTATTAAGTCCTACATGGCTAACCAAAATGGGTGCAATGATGGGGGTAAATTGATGGAAGCTCAGATCCATCAAGTTAATTCACAGATCCCCTACAGTGATCTAACAAGACCGGCTGCCCAAGAGTTAGCCCAGGAAGCTCATGACATTGCACCAGGAACCACATCAGTTAAGGGCACACACAGATTCCAGGTTTGGTGGGATCTGGTGAATGATGTGGTGCATGCTGGCCCGTTACAAGATCAACCTGTTTCCCAGTTGTTTACATCATACTCCTCACCATCATGTAGGGGACAACGAGGAGATTCAACTTAATCTTTTAAAGTCTAAAATTATGAGGCTAAAAGTTGCTGTCACCTCACTCGCACAATTACTCACAGAAAAAGTGGGGAAGCCGGACGGATGCTTTAAACTATAGCAAAAGCACTTTGTGTTGTTCTGAGACCCAAGCACCCTTAGCACTCAAACTGGGCCCTTGGGCACCGTCACAATCTAGAGATGAAGTTTTCTGGATGAAAAGACTCATGCATCAGGGCCCGCCCCTTTAGCGGGGGATGTCGCAAAACTCAGTTGTGGCATAGATAATAGTCGAGAGTCCCATGCATGTAATTCTAGGACTCATGGAACACATCCAAGCCTAATGCGCTACCCTAATACAGATAGGTTTTAGCATAAACTGTTGTCATCTAACAACGTCTCCTTCCGAAGAGCAGCCACTTTACATCAATCAAAAGGTAGTAGGGGCACTCTGCATGGCAGGCTGCCAACAGAGAAGTATTTTTGACCAGTGTTCCTAAATCCCCACCGGGTGCCCATGAGAGCAATGAATCCTTAACTAACAAAATAAGCCATACGCTTTGACATGTGCAACAGTGTAGAATTGTGATCAGGGATGATATAGTGATGGTCTCTAGAAATGCAAGTAAAAATAGGAGCTCTGGCTGCATAGGTGTGAGATTTGTACCCAAAGACATAGTTGATGGCCTCGTTCAAATGGTGCTGGGATCTGCTTCACTGAGCGGTTCTCCCATTCAAATTAGACTTTATTTACCTGCAGAAATTTCCCCCAACAGAGCGAGCACTCTAGCTCCTGCTTTACTCCAACCGCAAATTAGTTCTGCTCATAGAGCTCACTCACAGGGGGTGTCTGACATTGACTGACTACAGTTGCCGCATTCACAGGGTACTGGGAATATCCAGAATGGGTCCATTGCTAAGGATAGCACACAATTTCTTCCCCTGGTTGATCCTGAAGATAGGCCAAAAGATCTAGTAAAATCGCTGTCCTGGAATTTGAATGGTATCCACTCTAAACTTTCGGGCTCAGAATGGGGAGAGTTAATCGATAAAAATCATATAACCTATTCCAGGAAATCTGGGCAGCCCAGTCAGAATTTAGGTTGGGTTACTTAACTTATAGTAATGCTATTCCTGCTAGGTCTGGTTGTGTGTTGGGTTGCCTTATAATATGGGTAAAATTAATGATTTCCTCTAGGATTGAAGTACTTGAATCTGGTTCTAGGGTCATCTTGTGCACTAAACTAATAGCCCCTTCCTCTTCACAAATAAAGTTCAGACGTGTTATAATCCTCAACATTGATGTTTGTTCAGTTGCAGATAACTCAGACTCCCATATATTGACTTCTCTTCATAACCTTCCTGATTCTTTCAAACATGAATGACCATTAATTTTAGCAGGGGATTGTAACTCCTGCTTTGAACCTCACATCCCATTTGTGTTTCTATCATTAGAAGAGGATGAGGAATGGCTATTCCAGAGTTTCTGCTAATTGTATCACAAAAAAAGTCTTGGGTGGCCGACCAACTTTTGAATTTAATTCTTAAGCATGGGTTGAGAGCAGTGAACGGTCGGTCTAAATCAGACCAGCCTGCTAAATCCACCTTTAAGCGGGGTGGTTTGACTAATCATATTGATTATACATTTATTAACCTTGAACTCCGGTGTCTTTTATGTGTCATAAAGGATGTATTTCGACCCGACAGTGATCGCAATGGTTTGATGCTGGGTCTTTCACCTGTTATTTGGTCCACTACCTAGGAATTAGTGATTGAATCTTGTCCAGCATCTTTTGCTCCTACTAACAACTTAAATTTTTTTAAATGGGCAGACATTATTAGTAATGCTTCCATCTTGAGGCAAATTTATCAAGTGTTTGTTGATTTGTTTTAATACTTATGACGTAGCTGGACTTGAGTACTTGAGTGGTGCAAATTTGTCACTTGCCACACTGATTTCTTTGTCTTTTTAAGAGTGTTATTTTCTACCCATATCAAATATATTACTACCCTTAATTTTTCCTGCCCTTGGTTCACTAGGAAGTACAGAAAGGCAAAGAAGGGGCTGATTGATGCTGTATAATCATACCAAACTTAATCTAGCTACTGCCAGAAAAGCCTGTAAATCCACTCTAAGGGTTTGCAAGCGAGATTGGTAAGAAGCACAATGAGTAGAACTTACCAGCGCTCTAAAAAAGAAAGATGCTCAAGCTCCAAACTAACTAATTTGTCCCTGAAGAACAGTAGGTTGCTCATTTTACTCACATTTTTAAAAATGAGAATTGCAGAGCCTAAGTTTATCGAATAAAATTGAGTTGATCTCAGGCTCCACAAAGCTGTTGATCCCTGAGTATTATTACCCTATTGGTACCTTCTCATTAACTGAGACTGAGCAAGCACTATACTTAATGAAGTGGGGGAAAGCTCCCTGAGATAACTCTATTCCAGGATACTTGTTCCTCTCAGATCCCCATGTATGCATTCCCGGTCTAAACATTTTCACTAATGCTGTTGCTGGGGAAAAAGACACTTTCAGGTTCTTGGAGAGGGGCTATTTTTGTGCCCATATTTAGAAATACCCAAAAGATAATCCTGGCAATTACAGGCCTATAAGTCTTATAGATATATCTCAAAATTGTTGTGCCAGGCAAGTTCTATATAGGCTTCAGACCTGAATGGAGGACCATCAGATCCTGTCAGATCTTCAGGCCAGATTTCAAGAGAAAATCAGTACCATGGATCAGGTGTTTAGACTCTTAGCTATTTACTGGAAATACATTACTCTAAGGAAAGACCATCTATATCTGGCATTTATGGATCTGAGGGATGCAGTCGACCTAGTCCTCAGGAAACATCTATGAGAAGTCCTGGGACATTATGACATCCCTGACGATATCTTATTTATCCTAATTAAAATTAATTTTGACACATATGCCCAAGTCAGGTGGAATAGTTATGGGGACCTTACTGGAAGGATCCCTATTAATTGTGGGGTTAGCCACAGGTGCGCATTAGCCCCCTCACTATTTTGTTTATACATGGGGGAGGGTTGAGGAACTGGCCATTATTCTCCAAAGTTAACAAATGTCAGCATCCCAGTGCTGATGTTTTCTGACGATACCCTCCTCATTTCAGGCACTCCTGTGGGGCTTCAAGTTTTGCTGGGGGAAGTTCCAAAGGTTTTGAGAAACAAAAGGTCTTGAAATAAATGTTTAAAAAAAACAAAGTTCATAGCTATTAATCCTCATCGCTCATTCAAGGACAAGATGAAGGTTAATGGGGCATTGATTGAATGGGTCAGAAATTTCAACAATTTAGGGGTGAGACTTTCAGATAAAGACTCTTGGGCTCTCCAAATAGAAAAGAACAATAGTTTGTTGCAGCATAGATCTGCTGTATGCTACAAAAGTAGTGAAACTCTTCCTGTAGGGAAATTTCCCATGTCATTTAGTTGTATAAAGCTGTAACATTGGGAGGGGTGCTATATGTGACAGAATTTGGGGGCCATAAGGACATTAGCCTGATAGTAAGAACAGAAAATGGGTTTTTGAGGTCACTTCTTCGTTTACCTAACAGCTCCCCCATAGTACCCTTAAGATGGGGCCTGATTACAGAGAGTTGATCATATTGTAGAGCTAAGGATTCTTAAGTAATGGATCAGATTATGGTCCACCCATGAGTTGGAGCCTTATAGAATGGCCATGAAGGAGCTGATTGCTCTTGATAAGAATTGTTCCACGCCCTGGCTTAAGGCAGTCAAAGATCTCTGTCATCACTTGCATCTGTTTGATTTCTGGGAAAACCCAGAAAATATGATCAGAAGCATGGTCTCTCTGATCAAGAGCTTACAGGGGGGAGAAATGTTTTATTCCTCAGATATCGGTTGATAGGATTCTTGGTGTTTTTATATGGGAGTTTTAATCATGTGTGCATCAGTATAATTTTAAGATCGTTGGGAAAAAGCACGTCATTTTAATACGTATACTATGTTTTTACAGTTTTTGTATCTGAGTGTGTCAGGTCCCAGGTGCCTTTTATATACGAGAAATCCATTCCGTGCTTCGTGTCTGGGGTACCACATTTACCAATTATGTTGGTAAGTTAACTTTTTATTGGAAACTAAAGCACAGACTATGTGAGCTTGCATTTTAAGTTGCAGAACATGCTGGGTTCCACTGTGGCCTTAAAAACCAAAAAAAATCTGCTTTGCGATCGAGGGAACTCGGCAAACTCTGGATTCTTTGTCACCCCGCATATTGGCCTGTCTTGCACACAGTGATATTAGTGAATAATTTTTATTGCACTCCATATAATGGCATTTTAACTACTATTTTATCTGTACTTTTATGGTTACAGTTGGCAACCAAATAAAGTTATTTACTTTAAAAAGTAAAACATTGAAAATTCAGTAGATATCACAATTTCTAAAAAGATTAGAACTTCTCATGAAATTAGATTACACACAAGATGCCAGTTGGAAAAATCTGAAATAAAGTGCGTTGAGTAGTGGATCATTGTAACGTGCAAATCATCAAAGTGCAGTGCCTCCAATAGCTGTGACAAATAAGTGACCATGTGGATTCCGAACAATATAAAACATCCAAAACAAGTGCAAGTAGAAATGTAAAATAGCATATTAGATAAAAACCTGCTGTATAGTCAAAGGTTACTGAGAAAGCTGCCCACATTTCTATCAAACTATCTTTTGCTTATAAGCCATGCAGAGCATAAGAATTTAGAAACGCTATTGACAACCACATCTCTGGTATCAGTACTCAAAATTCCTAATGCAACTTCATATTGTCTGATACCTAAAAGTTGACACACAGGTTTGATCCACTTCTTACTTGGGAGAGTATAAGCACTGCAAAAAAGGAAGAAGTGGTTCAACGTTTCACAATCTAGCTTACATGATGGGCATAAAGTGGTTGTGCAGTTCTTATTTTTTTAATTGATGGAAAAGTTGTAAATAGGTAAAGTCCCATATCTAAATTTTAACTATAACTGCCTGGCTAGAAGTTCTAAGATTTTATCAAAAAATGTTCATATGCAGGGACGATTTTATGGTCTAGAAACTATTGGTCAAACTGCCCACCTTACAGCTCTTTACTTCCTCTTCCAATAGGTACTCCCTTATTTTGTCTTAAACAAAAACTTTGATACTGTGACAGCTTCATAAGGGGATTCCAAATTGAAGTGGAGCTCTAATTTTCACAACATGTTTTTAAAATAGGTTAACCATGGAATTCGTAGATGACCTTTGGAACATAATAATTTCTTAATTGGAAGCCTGTAGGCCTCTAATTTATCAGTGGACCAAAGTCTGTGGCAATGCAGCAACGTCCTAAACTGCAAAGTGAAAGAGAATGGGGATGCCCCGATGTTCAATAACAATGGAAGACAAGAGGTAATCTGTGGGGGATTTAATAGGGACCTAAAAAAACTATTTTCTACCACAGTGAGCCCACTGTCTTTTATGTGGTCCCTCATTTGTGAACCATAAAGGGCAAATCCTTTAGCTTTGACATCATAAATTTCCACGGCTGGAGAGTGGGTTCTAGATTTAATTTTCTTTACTAGTTTACCAACCCCTGTTTCTTCCTCTTGTTTATATGTAGCAACTAATTACATTTACTAGACATTATCATTCCCAGATAAAGTCTTGTATTTGCTCCAGAGGTTCCTTCTGTACTGCAACGCAGGTTTCCACAGCTTTATAGAAGTTTGGTGCCACAGGCATCTATCAGCACAGAATACTAAAAAATGATCTACTAAAGCCTGCATCCCTGCAGGAGTTTTTGGAAATGAGGAGTGTGTCATCTGAGAACAAGAGCATGGAAATGGTAATGGTATCTATTTTCAGAGTATCATTGCCAGGAAAGTCTAAAATGTGGGTTAGATCATTGATGTATACTGTAAAAGGGAGCAAGGCCAAAACACAGGCCTGACAGACTCCCTTCTCACTTTTAAAACAATCAGATTGCTCTCTCCTGTTCCTGTACTTGACAATGACATAGTCAACTTCATGGAGTCTGACTAGGACTGCTAACATGTTTCTGGGACCCCCATGAGTTCTAAGACCTCCTATAGTTTATGGCAGGGGGTCAAATTGAAAGCTGATTTTAAGTCAACAAAAACACATACAGGTGGCCCTTCTCCAGCTTACAGTTTTATAATAAATAATACAGAAACAAAATAATTGATTGATTGTACTTTTTTGCACTTTATTGTTTGAAAACCCACTTGTAGGTTTGTTAAAATGTGATTTTCTAAATCCCATCCAGTCATTTTTCTCAGAAGTTGTCATCACAATAGCTTCTGCAAGCAGTTAAACTGATTAAACTATAATTGTAGGGATCGTCCCGATGGTGATTATGTATAGGGCCGATCTCAGCATTCTGCCAAGATTTTGGTATGGTATCACTATCCAAAATTGAATGAGAGAGAAGATTAAGATAAAGACCCCATATACGAGATTCAGCTGCATACTAACCCCCTGGAATGCAGTCAGGGCCAGGAACCTTCCTTGGGGCAATGGTCGTCAAAGTTTCCAGGGACTCTTTGTTAGATAATTTGAGAGGTACTAGTTGTTTGTTTAATTGATTTGTAACCTCTCTTCCAATAGCTCCCCTATCTATGAAGAGCCTCTCAAACTGTTCGACCCACAACTGCGGTTGGAGATGGTAGCCCAGCACTGAAAAAGCATGTTGAATACCGCGTGCATTTAGCTCCCAAAAGATCTTGATGTCTCCCAGTCTAGCTGTTCTCACCAGGTCACATCAGACATCAATTTCCCAGTTTGATTTGGCCTTTGCCAACTCCTCTTTTTACTTACCCTATGCCAGTGTGATCTTTCCATGATTTTAGGGTTTTATAGACCTAAATAGAGCCGCCTTTGTAAGGCTACACTGGACATTAAACCAAGAGTGCTGATAATTGTTTTTTAAAACTTTTAAACTCCCTTAATAGCAGGTCAAGCAAGGCAGTAAACAATTCCTCATAATGTCTAACTATGAAATTGGGATCCTCTCCTTGGCGACCTGTGCTACACATGATTTCCAATGTGTCAGCAATCTTGGCTTACACTTGTTTAATCAAATTGGGTTTCCAAGATACCTACTCCCATTTTTTAAAGCCTTTTTATTATTTGTAAGAATCACATCACTCGAGAGCCTAGATTTGGTAACCTTAGAATTTGTGGCCATAAGCCCTTTTATCATACGTTTGAGAACATTGTGGTTACTATCATTATGTTCCAAGTCTGTCATATCCCCCATAAATGGCCACAGTTGAAAGGATAACAGTATGTAATCAATTCTGCTAGATTGATTTAACCTCTTGAAGGTGTAAGCACCTCCTTGATTCGAGAGGGATCTAGCATTATATGCTCTAAGGCCTAAACTCATAGTCAGACCCAATAATTGGTTAATTACCACAGACCGTCTTTTGGTAGGAGTAAATTCAAGCGGGAACATGTGGCCTACTGTATCTTCTTCCTCAGTTGGATCTGCTTCTAAGTTATCAAAAGGTTTACATTTTACATTAAAATCACCAGCAACTATAGATGGTTATCCTGGTGGTAAATTGTCTATGAAGTGCTCAAAAGTGGTTAGGATAGTGGATTCCTTGTTCTGCCCAGATGTTCTATTGTATACATTAAAAATATAAACATGCTGTCCCCCATAGAAAGTGAAAGGCTAAGTAAGTTGTTGGAATTCAAACAAAGTATCCTGACTCTACAAATTAATTTATCTTCACCCATAAAACTAAGCTGCGAGTAGGGCGATCTTTGCCCTGTGAGCTAGCTAAACAGCAAAAGTTTGTGATACCTGACCTAAAAAGTGTAACTGTGCATCTGGTTTCTTATCGCAAAAAATTGTCAAAAGAGTCACTAAAAGCTCTCCATGATGTATCAGGGATTTTAGATTTCATACCAGCAGTTCCATTAAACAATGTTCCAGAAATCATTAGTAGAAGAGGGAGTGCTTAGCTGATAAAAATTGAGAAAAGAGAGTCAATCCCTACTTGACGCTAATTGCTGTCAGCCCTTGGGACAGGCAGCAATGGGTTTTTGGGTGACAGGCTGAGCACTAGCTTTTGTGAGAATGATATTGTACTTTAAACTGATTTTTGTTGGGGTTGGACAGGAAAAGCAAACATCCAGGACAATAAGTCATTTGGCAAGGCCCAAGTTGAAAGAATTTCAACATTTTCAAGACCCGCTCCAGGCACTGGGCAAAGTTTGACACCCACTATATTATGGCATATGATTAATTAAATTTTGCATACATTACGGAGCCAGTGGATCGCTTTATTGCTTGAGGAGTCATTGTCCTCTCTGGCTCCTTGCTGCAACCTAGGGATGCTGTGTATAAATATGGAC
Source organism: Pleurodeles waltl (assembly GCF_031143425.1). Taxonomy (NCBI): domain Eukaryota; kingdom Metazoa; phylum Chordata; class Amphibia; order Caudata; family Salamandridae; genus Pleurodeles; species Pleurodeles waltl. The sequence continues at coordinate 733,964,700 of NC_090447.1, read as the reverse complement.
CCACCTCAGGCAGTCCTGGAATACCAAGAGGTGCATTGAGAGGATCTAGTAGATGGCACTTGGAAGGCGTTATTGTTCAGGGCATGTTGTTCTTTGGTAGTTCTGGACCAGGGCAGGCAGTTGAACTGTCCTAGTTCAGAATGCTCTCTCCCAGTGATCACTGAAGGAGATTTAATAGAGGAAGGAGGATGGGGAGGAAATCTGTTAGATACTGTTCTGTCCATGCATTCAAATACTGTCCTTTCGGAAGGGTTGATATTTGTTGCGTTCAATAGTGCTCAAGTTGAGGGTGGCTCATTGCCTGCTGCTGGAGTAGTGGTATGATTGCAGAGTATTGATCTGCTAACAGTTTAATCTGGGAGCTTATCTCCTTGAGATCTGCCCTTAGATCACTCACAAACGTGGCTAAGCCTGAGCCCATTGAAGGATGTTGACCAATGTTGTTGGTAAGGATTGAGTTAAGTTGGTGAGAGGTCTCAAGCTCCTGTACTGCCAAAGCACAGAAAGGATTAGTGCAGGGAACTGCTGATTCGTAGATAATTGTCTCTGAGGTAGATTCAGGAGCTGCCTCAATTTGGAGGGGTTCGGTTGCCCAATGTCCTTTTTTGAGAGTGAGCGACTTGAGTGGCTGGAGACCAAAAGGATTGACAATTTGTTTGCGCTGTTTCATAAATATTCTGACTAGAGGAATCCCTTTAGCATTAGATGTTGCTATGGGCAGAGAAAATGGAGGTTTAAAAATTGATTTGACTTCCTTGATCAGGTCATTAATTTCTTTCAGTGTATTGCTGTTGGTGGAAGATGTGGTTGATTTTTTTGGTAGGGCAGCCCCCATAGAAGTCTCAGATGCCTTTCTTTTCTCCATTGTGTATAAATAAAGATGACAGGTAAAATTACAGCCCTGGTTCAAATGTAGAGCCACTTGTAAAGGTCAGAGAAAGTACCCCCTGAGCCTGGGTGGGCAAAATTTGTCAATGTAAGTCCACAGACTTCCATAAATTGTTGCTTTAAGAGGGATGGCCCAGCCCAGCATCTTCTGGGGGATGTGTGGCCCACACTTGGACCGGTCTTCGCTGCAGGAGGGCTAGTGCACTTATCAGAGCTGTGGCAGTAGCTGAGACGGGGCTGGCGACTGCACAGCTCCTGGTGCTGCAGACTATGAAATCTCTAGCCTCATATTATGCCCCTGGTGTTGGAACAGCTGCTGTGTCCACTTCCCGCACTACAGAAGGCTAGTGCACTTATCAGCGCTGTGGCGGCAAGCTAAGCTGGCAATGGTGCCTCTCCTGGTGCTGCAGATTGTTGGTGCTGTAGTCTCCCGTTCCGCCCCCAGTGCTAGAGCTGCTGCTGTGTCTGCTTCTTGTTTCTTCTTTTCGTTCATCAGAAACTTGATTGCCGCTTTGTGAAATCACAGGAATTTAGATTGATATGAGTGTCTGTAGTTCTTCACCCCTTTCTGTTTCCTGTTATTGTGCCTCTTGCAGTACTGCTCCTTGCAGTTCTTCAGCTTGCCATGGTACTGTCAATATTGCTCTGTTCTGGCTCACAGAACAATATCCCTTCATATGGATTTCTTGTCTTCTGGGTATGCAAAGTATGCAACCAGTTTAGTACACTGGCACACTTAACTGAAGTATTTTTTATCAAAATCGCCTTGTGGGGCCTTTCCTTCTTGGTTCTAAGCACAGCATCTGCATGTGATTTCTGACCGAAACCCAGTCACCAGGGCTGAGATTGTGGTACTGCTTTTGATGTGGAGTTGCAGTGGCAGCTTCAACCTGTTGAGAAACAGAACAAACCATATCAGCCAGTCCTTTGCAGTAATCAAGTATCGAATCATCTGTGAGGTTCGCAAGTGGATTTTCAGGTACAGCAGACAATCTCATTGCACGGCCCATGAGGATTTCATGTAACGATAATCCTGTCTTCCTTCTAGGTGTGTCTCAAAGACTCATCAACAGCAAAGACAAAGCATCAGGCATTTCAATGAAGTAGATGCACAGACGTTGGCCAACAGGTTCCATTATGCTGCTCTGCAATCCAAGACGTGTCTGGACGTTAACTACAGTGTACTCTCTGCTCCACATGTAAAGCTGCACACAGAATCCTCAGAACTTCATTGTTAAAATGGGTTTCAGAATCTGACTCTAGAGAAATCGGCAATCCATACATTGTTATTAGCTCTCTGGACAGCATTTTAGCTACAGTGAGACTGTCATTTCTCTGTCATAATCAAGAGAAAAGGCACACTATAACCAGAACATATGTCAGCCCATTCCAAACAGGCACCTTGATGAAGTTCATCTGTATTCTGTTGATCTTCCTACATAGCTTAGTGTAACTGGTGTTCTTTTACCTAAGTTCATCCGTTGGCATGTCACACATCAATGACACAATTCTTCTGCAAGCATCCTGAATCTAGGGGTAAACTAATTGGCTGAATAACCCCACCATTACATCTCTCCCTAGATGTTTTGTGCCATGGAAATGTTGTGTCATGTGAAACAATAAACTGTCTGGCAAATCTGGTCTTTCATCTGCATTTTTCCCATTTCTTGCTCTGATCCAAACTTGCTTTTCTGCTTCTGGAACATCTTCGAGCAATCTATTGCGCTCTTTTCAAGTAACATCTACTGAGCACAACATTGAAAAAGCTGTGCCGTCTTCAGATTCAATTGTGTAGGCCCGTTAAATGTGCAGGCCACAAGTGCAAACTTCATCAGCAAATCTGATCCAACTGTGACATATCGATTGCGACTTCTGTGAACTGCACATTTACAACTGCAACTCCAGTAGGCATTTGCAATGCATCAAGCAACTTCCTCACATGTTTCTGGTTTCTGATTGGAGTGCCAGACAAGATCATTAAATCCCTCTGTGATCATAACTGTCCAAAATCAAGGGACATATCAATGCCACATTGACTATCTAAAAAAATAGCCAATGTCAATTGGGCTGATAGATTGCAAGCTTTTCTAAGGACAATAAGGTCTGTAACTTGTGCCGTGGTAACACCTTGAAGCCATGAATTTCCACAACCTCTTGAATTGTACAGACAATGTAAACTGCTCTCAAGACACCTTTATTGGTTCTCAGACATGAGCCATCCACAAATATTAGCTAATGAGGCTCAATCAAGGGTCCATCTTTTACGTTGCCCTTGGCTTGGTGCAAAATCAGTGACATCTAGACAATCATGTTCAAATTCCCCATCTTGCACATTATTTTCAGGGAGTGGTGGAAGTGTTGATGGATTCAATGCCTGATACTGTTTCACAGTAATGTTATCAGCAGCAAGTAATTTCTGCTCATACTTTGGAAGCCTACTCTTGGTTCGGTACTGTGTTTTTGTTCTGGTAAGCAAAATCTCTACGGATTGAGGGACCATAACAGTTAAAGGATGTCCCATTACTCTGTTTCCACATCACTCTATACTGACACCAACCGCAGAAACCGCTTTAAGGCAGCCAGGTAGCCCTGCGGCAACAGGGTCAAGAGGTTTTAAATATTAAGCCACAGGTCTTCCAGAATCTCCATGCATCTGAGTAAGCACTGAGAGAGCAGAGATCTCGCTCTCACTGCAAAACGATGTGAACATCTTACTGTAATCTGGCACTCCTAGGCCTGGGGGCATGGTGGGGACTTTCTCTCAGCTTTAGGAAAGCTTTCAAGCATTTGTTGCCCCATAGAACTGGATGAGGCACATCTTTGGTATTAACTTCAGTAAAGGCTTAGTCACTGGGAAAAGTTTGATATCCACTGTCTACACTAACCAACCATTAACATTCTGACTTCTCTCTTTGTTCTGGATGGATTCATTCTTAAAATCATTTCTACTCTCTCTTGAAACCTTTCTTGTTCCTTTTTGAATGATAGGTCCCAGGGATTGGGATTATTTTTGACAGTAGTGCAGTTTACTATGAGACACTTTGGCCCTTATCACGACCCTGGCAGACAACGGTAATTTGGGGAAAGGAACTGCCAACAGGCTGGCGGTACCGTTTCCCAAATTATGACATTGGCGGTTTGGCTCAAGCCAAACTGCCAATGTACCACTCCCTCCGCCAGGGTGGTAATGGCCCGGGTCTCCAGCCAGGCGGCCGTCGCAACCCCACCCTCGTTTTCCGTGGCAAGCATACGGCCACGAAAACCATGGCGGTAGGCACTATCAGTACCAGGGAATTCCTTCCCCGACATTGATAGGGGTCTCCACCACCCTTCCCCCTCCCCAGATTCCTTCCCCAACCTCCCCCTCCTGCCCCCGCACATTTACACACCTACACACACGCACATAGACACTCATACACACATGCATACCCACATCCACCCACGCATGCACACATACATACCCACACACCACAACACATACTAACATACATTGTCACACTCACGCATTCACAACACAAAACATACACGTACACTTGCATTCAGTCATTCATGCACACTTTCAACGCGACCCACACCCCCATGCACGTATACAAAAACAGACACCCCCCCACACACACACACAATACCATCACACATGCACACACCATCCCCCACCCCCCCTCCTGTCAGAGAACCCAACTTATCTGCTTGCAAGGGGTCCTCCAGCAGGAGACAGGATGCGGCACTTCTATCAGCAGCCACGTCCACCAGCAAAACACCACCAGCCCGTATCATTGCTCATGATACGGTCAGCGGTGTTTTGCTGGTGTGGTGCTGCTGTTGATAGCAGCGCACCACCTTACCGCCGTCCACCACCATGACCGTCAACGGTATTCCGCCAGCCTTCTGGTGGAATTCCGTCAACGGTCATAATGTGGGTGGGTGGCTGGTAGCCACGGTGATGGTATGTTGGCGGCCGTCGCCGTGGCGGTAGGCGGCAGTTACCGCCAAAGGTGTAATGAGGGCCTTTATGTCCTTTTGTTAGCTAGGTGATTCAACAAAGCAAAGGTATCCTGTCTGCAATCTTCTCTAGTGTTCGATGATACAAATAGGTCATTGGTATACTGCACCAGACTTGAATCACAAGGCATTTGCAGAGACTCAAGATTTTTCTTTAGCATCTGATTGAATATGGAAGAATACTCAATGTACTCTTGTGGAAATCAGCACCATGCTAAAACTCTCTCTCAGAACATTAAAGAAAACAAAAAATGACTGTCCTCATGCAATAGGATGGAGAAAAAGTCCTGGTAGAGATCCACAGCAGTAAACCATTCTGCAGTGCACAGAACATTTGAAAAGGATGGTGGCTGGATTCTGGGACAACATGGAACAACAATGCTAATAATCTTTTGGAGGTCATGAACAAGTTTATATTTTCCATTGGGCTTCTGCAAGCCCATAATAGGCGAATTGCAAGGGCTCCCAGCAATTTCCCCTAACATTCCTTTCCTCAATATGTCCATGATTGTTGGTGTTATTCCTGCTACTCTCTCTGTGGTCAAATTATTTGGTGGTGTTCTTGGAAAAAATCCATTGGGCTCCACTGTAATGCTTTCTAGTTCAACATGTTTAATTAGTCTGAAATCTTTCCCTGTCAGCTCCCATACTGATGGGGTCACAGACTCTCTCAAATCAGGAGGTAACTCTTGTACTGTTCTCAATGGATACAGTTCTGTAGCTTTTTCATGGGCAAATTTGAATTCAAGATCTTCATCATGAGTTTGAAACTCAACACCATCTGATGTAAAGTAAATTGTGCGATCTAAGTTGTACAACAAACTTCTTCCTTGCAGGCTTACTAGACTCGGATCACACACCACAAATTGGTGCTTCTCTTCAAATGAACCTATTTTTACAGGAGCTTCTTCTGAAAATGGATTTCTGGTTTGTTTATTTGTAACTTCCACAACTTGGATCTTCTTTCCCGAGAAGGGTAGGTCTGGGACATTCCCTGTTCTAACACTGGAATGCGTAGTTCCGATGTTGATAAAAGGTGACAGTGGATGACCATTTACCTCAGCTTCAATAAATGGTCCACTCTTTTCTACCTCTAAGGCTGCCCCAAGAAAAAAATCTTCCTCCCCCTCAGACACCATCACTGTAAATTGTCCGAGCCAAAACCCTCACTGTCCAACATACGGAACTGTTGAAAAGGGTTCTGATTCTATGAAGTGGGCTTGGATGTGCTCTGGACATCTGATTCACATTAAATCTAGAGTTTCCCATATTTTGTGAGACCAAAGGGGATTGTGGGACCTCCATCATTGGAACCTGTGTCTGCACTGGCACTTTCATTAGCTGAATGTGTATATTCTGCATCTGCATTTGATTTTCTCCTTTCATTTGCTTATTGTCACTCATTCTATCTGGGTTCAGCCTATTTTTCTTCTTCCAGTGCCCAATTTTGTTACAAGAATGACTAGGGTTTGTTTTCTTCAATGTTGCAACATCTAAACCAGAATTCCAATCAACCGGAACTCTACCCTGTGGAACAATCATACCTCCCTGAACATCTTGGACTCCAGCTTGAAACCCAGCATTGTGCATTTTACCAGAATTCCCCGCAAAGACTGACTCTAAAAACCTTTTTTTGCCAATTTAATTTGTGACTGCCTAAACTTCTCCTTACATTTCTTCTGATTAATTCCCTGATCATAACTACAATATTTCTCATATCTCAGGATCTCATCCAATGGTTTTGTCTGCCAGCAAACCACACTCTGTTTTACATGCATACTGATCTTTGGTCTCAATCTGAGAATAAACTGTGACACAAAGAAGCCGATATCACTTTTGTTGGGATGTTCCTGACCACTCTATTGCTGAAAGGCCTGCAGAAAATGATCATAGTAGTCATGCACTGACTCTTTTGGATCTTGTGATGTTCTTTTTATCTTCACCCAATCAATATCTTTTGGAGGAACCTAGGCCCATAGTTCTTAAAAATGGCGCACAACGCCACTAACCCAATTGTACGTAATTTTTTTAAACGCCGGCTAACGTCATTCCTTATAGCTATCCATTGCACCATATTTATGAAATGACGCACAATGGCAGTAGGGAATGGCTAGCATCACAAAATAAGATGTTAGCCTGAGGGGGATGGTGTTAGGGGAAAGGGTGTTAGTGGGTCAGAAATGACGTTAGGCTGTTTAGCAGCAAAAATTCTGCCGCTAATCAGCCTAGGGTAATTTTTTGATGCTCAAGCAGCAAAAAAATGATTCCTATCTAAGAATAAACAGGCGTCATTACCACCACTCCAGTGCCCACAACAATAGACCAGTGTCTCCTGGGCAAGCCCTAGATACCCAGTGCCAGGCAGGGGGGTCCCATGTAAGGGGCCCCTAATGGCACACCACACGCATACACTTACCTGCAACTTACCAGGGATGGGCTCCCTCCTCCAGTAGTGTCCCTGTGATGTGGGTGGTGGTGTAGCTGAGGATTGGGGTGGGCATCTTTGTGCCCATTTCATGGTGTTTCCCCATGGAAATGGGCCCACCTGCACCTTAACACCTGGTCAGACCAGGCATTAAATAATGGCGCTAAGAGGGCTTAGCACCATTATTTTGGTCCTCCTCCCACCCGCGCGTCGTTTCCTCCCAGGGAGTTAAATATGGAGCTGGGGGACTAGTGTTATTTTTAGGACAGGAATGCCTACCTTGCATCTCATTGACGCAAGGTGGGTTGGTGCATCTTTGAAAGGGTGCTAACTCCCATATTTTGATGCTAGACGGGTCTAGAGTCAAAGAATAAATATGGAGTTAGGTGTGCGCCGCTTTAGCCTAAAAACAATGACGCTCTTGCGGCCCAAGCATTTAATAAATATGGGCCCTTGCTTTTCAAAAAGGTAATCACTTCATCGTATTTATTTATTAACACAGGGACTGCACAGCAATTTTATACTCGGCCCACAAATCACTTTGTATTACAATATCAAACAGCATACTCAAATCAATCCACAGCACTTTTGAAATCTTCACACATCTGTCAACTTGTGTGTACCATTTAACAGGACTCTCTGTCAGCTTTGAAAAATCATTCACAAATGCTAAAAGATCTCTACTCCAAGGTGCATGCACATACCCCCCAACCCGGTATGTCTCGCATTGGGAAAGCAACTGCTTCTCCTTCATCTGGGGGACCTAGCGGTGGCTTATTGTTTACTTCAGTTGCCTCTGATGGTCTCCTTTTCTTTTCATGTTTTTTGCCCATTTGTCTCTAATTTTCAAAATCTCTCAATTTGCAAATGCATTTTACTAATTCAGTAATGTGTAATTCCATTCCAGAAGAAAGCATTGTCTCAATAGCTTCATCATCCAATTGTGCCCTGGAACTTCTTTGTAATTGGACACTTTTTGAAAGATCAACTTCATATTTTCAGGCTAATTCAGTTAATTTATCATGTGCAGCCGCTGCACGCCTAGTAATCTCTTTGCTCATATAAATCAACTATTTTTCTTGGTAATGATTCACATGCTCAAGATCTTAACATTCCCTAATTCTTTCTTCTAAGTCTATATTCAATACCGGGCCATATAATGTTCTTCCCTTATCTTTCTCCTGTGTAATGACCACCTGATTCTTTGTATTTCCTGTCTTTTTATTTTCTGTGGCTTCTTCAAACCATGGGAAAAAATTCATTCTACAAATAAATTGATCTCACCTCATGCTATTGGTGTCGTAAGGACAATCTTTCTCCCTTCTCTCAATGACTAAAGTTTGTGGTGGTGTCCAAGCAACAATATATGAATCATGCGAGGTCGGTGTGAACCCTGTTACAGGTGCTCCTCCAGCAGCTCCTTGAACCACAGTATTTGGAACAATATGCATCGGAGCGGTGCTGTGTGAATCTCTAATGGCTGTGCTGTTATAACTCTAGCAACAGGTGCTGGTGCTCTCACAACGGAAGCACTAACACCTGGAGGAATCACTGTATTAACAGTCTCAAATTATGTAGGCACAACATTTGGTACAACAGATTATGCAGCTGACTATGACCCTCATTACAACCCTGGTGGTAAATCCCGCTTTCTGCTGTGCAGAAGACCCCAACATACCGTTGCAGACGCAAAATTTTGCTATAGGTATTATGACCCACAGCTCGGAATCTGCCACAATACAGACACCCACACAAGTCCACCACACCAAAGGTCAGTGATAAACTGGCGATACCAAAACCTCCACCTTCACGCCAACAGAAATACGCCCACACTATCACGAATCAACGCAGTGGTTATTCAACTGCGGTAAACCATTGGCGGTACACACCACCGCGCTCAAAATACACACACTTACAAAACACAACCACATTGGACAAATCAAAATACACATACCTGATACACATACACACACCACACCCACACACTCAATTCAATATAAAGCACACACCCACATCACCCACAAACCCTTACAACCTAAAATTTGAAAAAAGGCCAGAGAGAGAGACTACCTAAAACAACACCAGCATCCACAGATATACAACACCATCACTTACACAGCATCCACACACCTCAAACAACACACACCAACACATCCCCTCACACATCACAACAGACACCACCTCACACATCACGGCACCTCAACGACACCCCAGGTTCTCTGAGGAGGAGCTCAGGGTCACGGTGGAGGAAATCGTCCGGGTAGAGCCACAGCTATTTGGATCACAGGTGCAGCAGACATCCATTGCAAGGAAGATGGAGCTAGGGCTTAGAACTTTCGACAGGGTTAACGTAGTGGGACAGCATCCAAGAACACGGGATGACATCAGGAAGAGGTGGAAGGACCTACGGGGAATGTATGTTCCGTGGTATCCAGACACCAGATTGCTGTACAGAGGACTGGCGGTGGACCCCCACCTCCTCCCTCACAACTAACAACATGGGAGGAGCAAGTCTTGGCAATCATGCATCCTGAGGGTCTCGCAGGAGTAGCAGGAGGACTGGACTCTGGTAAGTCATATCATAAATACTTTATCACCCCACCCCACCTGCATGCCAAACACATGCCGCCACCCTTACCCTCACACCCATCACCCCAACAATCCACAGATAACCCACTAACACAACCCACACACAGATACAATAACTATGCATTTACACCCCAACAGGACCCCTATCCAACGTCACCGGACAGGAGGTTCCGGACATATCCAGTCCCCCCACAGAAGAGGCCCACAGTGACGACAGCAACTCTGCACGCCTGGATCAAGATGACCAGCCCGGCCCATCAGGGACCTCGGGACAGTCGGTTCCCCCTACACAGTCACAAACCACCACTGAACCTCCTCCATCAGGAAACACCACCACAGCACCTACCCAGCAGGCCCTTTTTTCTGTCCCCAGGACACGTCAATCAGCAGTGTGTCCACCACTACAGGGAACCCAGGCAACCCCACTAACACAGGACGATCAGGGACCTGGGCAGTGGCAATGGGCACACGGTTCAGGGGACAGAGGCACAGGAGAACAGGGAAGCTGGGAGGACTGCTGTGCGACAGGGGGAGGACAGGCCCAGGGAACCGACACTCCACGAGGCACTCTCCAACATCATGGGAGCTTACCACCATTCCCAGGAGACCATGGGCACGGTACTGGCCAAGTTTCAGGAGACCAAGCGGCTGCAGGAGGAACACTACCTGGGGACCAGGAAGGACTTGAAGTCCATCAACACCACCATGATCACCAGTGCAGGGGTATTGGCAGACCTTGTCAACACCATGAGGGACACAGTGGCACACCAACTGGCCCCTGACACTAGCCTGGACGATGAACAGCCCTCCACCTCCGCTGGCGCTAGTGGACAGGAGGTACCGCCACAGGACCAACAGGCCACCAGCACCCCACCCCCTGCAGATGGAGAACCACCCAGAAAATGGTCCCTGAGATCCAGGAACAAGACAGAGAACACTGCCAAGACCCTCGCCAGGAAATAAGACCCCCCTGAATGTAACCCTTCTGTCCCACTTTGTCACCCTGTCCACCTTCAACTGCCATTGCTCCACTTCCTATGCCCCTTTGGACAATGTACCTGTGAAACAAATAGACTGGACTCTGCCATGGACATTCTTCCACCATCACCCAAGCCCATTTTACAACCCCCTCCACTTATTTGCACATGAATAAACAAACTTCAATCACAAAACAATCTGCAGGTGCTGACCCATGCACCACCGCCAGCATAGCCGCCACAGACACCACCGCAAGCACTGCCACCGGCCCCGCGACGTGCTCGGACAGTGGCACCACCGCTGACATGGCTACCATCCCCAGTGGTCAGTCGTCTGAGGCTGGAGGAGAGTTCCTGGACCCTAGCCAGCTTCCATGAGGCATGACTTCCATCACTGTTTGCACCTGCAGGTGGAAGGCGAAGCCGCAGCAGTGTGGGGTGTGTCTCTGCCTCCATGGCGTATCATTCTACCTGTTCCTCTGCAATCTCGTGGCACACACACCTAGGTGAGGGAATGGTACTGTCCACACTGCACGTGGAGCACTCTGGGCACCATGCCCCCTCCAGAACCAGTGGATAGTTCCATCCACTACCTCTGTCCTTGGCAGGATGAAGCACTCTGGGCACCAGGCCCCCTCCAGAACCAGTGGAGAAGGACATCACTACCTCAGCTCTTGGCAGGATGAAGCACTCTGGGCACCAGGCCCCATCCAGAACCAGTGGAGTATGACATCCACTACCTCAGTCCTTGGCAGGATGAAGCACTCAGGGCACCAGGCCCCCTCCAGAACCAGTGGAGAATGGCATCCATTACCTCTGTCCTTGGCAGGATGAAGCACCCTGGGCACCATGCCCCCTCCAGAGCCAGTGGAGAGTTACATCCACTACCTCTGTCCTTGGCAGGATGAAGCACTCAGGGCACCATGCCCCCTCCAGAACCAGTGGAGAGTTACATCCACTACCTCTGTCCTTGGCAGGATGAAGCACTCTGGGCACTAGGCCCCCTCCAGAACCAGTGGAGAATGACATCCACTTGAGAGACTGTGTCTTTGCACTCCCCAGGATAAAGCAGTGGGCAAACCACCCACTGGAGAGACTTGAGAGACTGTTGCTATGCACTCCCCAGGACAAAGCAGTGGGCAAACCACCCACTAGAGAGACTTGAGAGACTGTGGCTTTGCACTCCCCAGGATAAAGCAGTGGGCAACCCACCCACTGGAGAGACTTGAGAGACTGTGGCTTTGTACTCCCCAGGATAAAGCAATGGGCATGGAGCCACCTCGTGCAGCAGTGGCATTGTGCGTTCATCTGGCGGAGGTGCCCCCCTCCCCCTGAGGTGCCTGTTTATTTTCGATCTGATGCCCTAGCAGTATTCTCTCTGTTTCCAGTCAGGTATCTTGTGTGGGCTTCGCCCATGCATTTTGGGACCAGTGGTCCATGAACAATGATTGGTACACTATCCGGACTTGTATAGTTGGTGTACCTATTTGTATATACTGGATTTTGAACTCTGACTATCAGATTTTTCATGATTACAATTGTTACAATCATTTAATTTTGTCCTTGCGTGCTTCCGGGGGTGGGGGGGTATATGTAATGTTGCTGCATGTATTTGTGTGTTTGTTGTTGTGGGTGAGGGTGGGGTGGGGGTATTGCGTGTTGCGTGTGTGTGTCTCTCTCTTTTCTCTCCCCCCTCCCCCCTCCCCTGTGTTGTAGGTGTACTCACCGTGGTCGTCGACGGCGTCTGTCCTTCTGATAGAGCAGGAGGAAGAGCAGCAAAGGCAGGACCTGTAGTTCGGGCTCCACGGCGTCCTGGATCCTTGTTGGGTGTCGAGAGGTGAGTGTTTTCCCTTCTGTGTACTGTTTCTGCCGTGCTTTTGGTCACGTTGGTTGCGCCCCGGAAAAGGTGGCGGATAGGCCTGTTGTGATAGGGTGGGCGGTACTTTGTCTTTCACGTGTCTGTTGGCGGTTACCACCGCAGTGTTTGTTTCTACCGCCGTGGCGGTCTGAGTGTTAAAATGGCTGTCTATGTTGGCGGTTTCCACCATGGTTGTGATTCCATTTTGTTTCTGCCAGCCTGTTGGCGGTATTACCGCTGCTTTAACACCGACTGCCAGGGTTGTAATGAGGGCCTATGTCATGACAGGCTGTGTCACTTGTCGTGGTCTTTCAATTGGAATCACATTCGGGCCAACAGGGGTTGTAGCCATTGTTGCAATAGATGTTGAAGCACTCTCAATATTTGTAGCAGGGGGCACATAAGTTGGTAGATGTGCAGCTAACAATGCATCTAGAAGGTCATCCCCTGAATCACTATCTGTGTCTGATTTCTTTCCATCTTTCTTATTTCCATTCCCCTGTGCTTTATTCTTTTTCAACTTCTGAGGTTTTTCATCAGAAATTGCTGGGTACAGTCTAACGTCTTTGGCTATGTTATTCCTCCACCTCTGCTGTTCCTCATCCCATCTACCATCTGCATAGTTACTCACTGCTGTCTTAGCCTTGTTCTGATATTTTTTTTCTCTCTCTTGTATGTGCTGTTTTCTCCCAAGCAGTGAATGCTTCGTACTGTGTTGGTCTAGATGGTGGCTTCATGTCATTGTGCTTGTCTCTCAGTCTCTCAACAATTCTTATTTCAGATGTACCATATTTTGGAAAACTTAAACAACCCTCATTTTCAGTGATCTTGCACCACTGATGAAGCCAAAAACATGTATGTAATCCTGTTCTCATTGTCAAATACTTGTGCTAGGGTTCCCTCAGTAGGTACCTTTTCACCTTCTTGTACTGGAATTGTCATATCACTTCTCACAATACTTTCAAAAGTGTTAAAACATTTAATGATTTCAGATTAATTCAACAAATGAAGAACAACCTAATTGAAATCTTCGATATTTTGATTCTATTCTGTCGATGTCAGTTTCTTAATAAAGCCACCTTCCAATCTCAGCTAGGTTCTTCACACAGACCACCCAATCACTGTGTGGCGTTTCACAACAACCAAATAGTCCCAGCATGGTGCAATATGATGCAACTCATCATTCCTTGCAGCAGTTCACCATCCTTTATAACTTACTCGTACACACACAATTCTACAACTCTAAGCAGATTATACAACATCTTTGTCTGCTCCTCTAAAGAAAACAAAAAGGAAATTCAACACCCTGAATATGTAGGTTTTTTACACCCTTTGATTTTTGTCACTCAAAAAGATTGCGCAACAGGTTTTGTGAAAGCATTGTTGCTACCTTAAAATTATTAATCATTAACCTATAAACCTGCTTTGTAGGCCTTAATAAATGATTGCACATAAACATGGCTTTGCATTTGAAGCTGACACATGTATTAGTCTAAACTGCTGACAAACTCATACTTAAATTTTTTTTCTTTCCTCTTATTTTGCTCTTGGTTAGTTCTGACCTGTGTCTTGGTCATAGGTGAATATCATTACATGCAACAAATGTCTTATTGCAACAGTAGAACGAACGGAGAGAGTGTTATTTCTTAGCTTTCTTACTTGGGCCTGGCTCTTGTGGAAAGTTCACCCCCTGACTTTTTGCCTAGTTCATCCTATTTTTTTCCTGACCTCTCGCTGTTGGCTCTAGGACTCTGAGCACTTTATCACTGCTGACCAATGCTAAAGTACAGGTGCTCTCCCATCTAAAGTTGGTATGATTGGCTTTTACTTAATTGGTATATTTAATTTACCTGTAAGACCCTTGTACAGTGGTATATCTATACCCAGGGCCTGTAAATTAAATGTTACTAGTGGGCCTGCAGTGCTGCTTTCGCCACCCACTGAAGTAGACTTTGAAACCTGTCTCAGGCCTGCTAGCGGAGGGACTGTGTCCACAGTTTTCTGCCACAGGGACCTGGCATCTGAATTTACTTGCCAGGCCCAGAACTCCCCTTCTACTACATTTAAGCCTCCCCTGAGGTGCGCCCTACCTAGCCCTATGGGCAGGGTGCCATGTATGTAGAAGGCAGGACATGTGCCAGGTTGCGTGGCCTGTCCTGGTAACAAGCCTAACTTGGTGTCTCACTGCTGTGAGTGCTGCCTTCTCATAGGATTGCATTAGAAATGCCCTACCTTATGTGTAAGGGGTATTGTCTGATTTATGAGGTGTAGCATAGGCATGGTTGATATGGTTGTGATGGTGATAATAAATGCTGCTTACTGGTGTAGGTGTATTTTTTATTACTATTACAGAAATGCCACTTCTAGAAAGTGTGCATTTCTCTGTGCTTATGACTCTGGTGTTTTGCAGCTGGACTCCAATCCACGTCTGGGCAGAGTGACAGTTGGGACTTTGTGCATACTTTTCAGACAGCCTGTACACAGGGAGGGTGGAGGTGTCACAGAGTTGCATCTGCATACTAAGTAGTCTTCCTGGGCTGAGAGAAGGGGGGGGCACACCTACATTTGTAAAGGCTGTCCCGTGGCCTCACACAATAGGGTCATTTACCCCCAACTGATGTTTGGAGCCTGTGCTGGAGGAGAGAGGGGCACTCCAAGAACCAGTTGTAACTGGTTGGAACCTCCTCTCTCCTTTTATTGTAAAACAATGTAAGGACTGAGTATGAGTACAGGGGAATTTTCCCCACAATTTGGAGACTCTTTGAAACATCTTAGGACTGGACACAGAAATGCTGGAAGGACTCACCAGGGACCGCCATGGACTGCTACTGCTGTGCTGAGCTGTGACCTGCTTGGTCATTGTAAAGGACTTGCCACTTGCTGCATCTTCTTTGTGTCAGCTTGTTGCTGGGCCCCTCCACCTATGGGCCTTTTCTTTGGACTCTGTCCCCCAGGAGCAGGGTGCTGTGGCCCCTGTTATCAGCTGCTGAAGTGTAGGAGGAGCGCTTCATTTCCATTTCACAGCGCTTGGAAGAGCGTTCTATCAGGAGTGGATCACAGCACCTGGGAAGAGCCTCTGTTTCTTCATGTTTTCAGCCCCTTTTGGGCAGCGCTTCATCTGAGCACTGCCCGATATCACCGCTGCAACCTGGGCTGTAGGCAGAGGCAGCGCTGGAGTAGCACTGTTTTCTGTGCCCCCGGGGCACAAAGCAACCTGCAAAATTTGTTCTGGAGCAAGCGTGCTCCTATTGGTGCCCCCGGGCTCCGAGGAGTGGCCCTGGGGCACCAGAAGGCCCTTGCTTTGGCCCAAACACCATCACGAGCTGGGAGGAAAGACCTGGACACTTGCGCACCAAACCGGCTGTGAGCGAGTGCCTACCGGCGGCCCTAGGAACAAGGAAGACCTCATCGGAGGTCTCCCTTTGGATCCCAGGGCCGCTCTGAAAGCAGGACACAGGAGGTGAAGGAGAATCCCTCTCCCCTGTGCCCTGCGTTAGGAGCGTGATCGCTCCTGCATTCCACAAGAGTTTCCATGACTTTGCCCCCCTTCCTGAAGGCCAGTGGAGGCCCGGGTGCCCCCCAGTGATCGTGAGCCCCAGGAGAGGCCCGTCCTGAAACCGTAGGGGGTGTATAGCACCCCCATCCTCTACTATCAGTAATCGTGGACCAAGGTGGGGACCTAATGATCGTGGGCCCCCAGAGCGGCCCGTCAGCAGTATAGAGGGGGTGCTTGCCACCCCCCTCTTCACCGGAATTTTAAGGAGACCCCCACGTTGCGCAGAGGAGTGCCGGGGGCCCCTTCTCAGTTCCTTGGCACCTCATCAGAAAAGCAGGTACTCCTGAGGAACAATATATAGAACATAAGTTCTTTCTAGAGGCTTTATTGATTTATATGTTGCCTACCTGTTTATGATGCCTTCATGTTTGTATGCAAATGTTCCTTTTATGGGCATAACATGGTAATATGTTTTTCTGACTTGCCATACGTTTTATAATCTTCCTAATATGGGTGTTTATGATACTCTTATAACAAGTGCTTTGGTGTATAATCGTGTTTCCTGACTACTACTTATGTTGCAGAATACTAAGTAACCTGTGTGTTATATGTGACTACTCCTAGTTTTGCAGAATAACTAATGTGTAATATTCTGACAACTGCCAAGGTAGCAGGACACTACTGATGTGTGATGTTTGTTCTTATAATTGCATTGTGTACAATATAGTATATTTTCATATAACTTGGTGTTGTGTTTCCTTTGTGGTGGGGATGGTGTGTCACGTGTGTTGCGTGTGTTGTGCAAACGCTTTGCACATTGCCTCCGGGTTAGGCTTGACTGCTCATGTCAAGCTACCAAGGGGGTGAGCAGGGGTTATCTTGGACGTGTAACCCCCTTGCCCTGACCAGAGTGGGTGGGTTCTGTCTGACTTCGGTGCATACCCTAGCCAACCAGAAACACCATTTCTAACACTTACCAAGTAAAAAAAATTGATAAACTGGTGGTATCCAAACCCACACCATTATGCCAACAGAACCACGCACACAACATTATGACCCATGAATCACGCGGCGGACATTCAATGGTGGTACACCATTGGCGATACATACAGCAGCGCTCAATATACACACACACATACAAAACAATACTACATTGGACAATTCAAATAACACACACCTGACACACATCCACACACCACACCCACATACCCACACTACTATAAAACACACACCCACATTACACAAAACCCCTTACGAATACAAACAAGTGCCACAAGCGAGATAGCAAGACCAGAGACAAGACCACAGCCAGACACCACCATCACCTGTACACCATCCACACACCTTATATCACACACCCCAACACATCACCCTACACACCCTCACCCACACCACTCGCACTACACCCATGGCACCACAATGACATCTCAGGTTCTCGGAGGAGGAGCTAAGAGTCATGGTGGAGGAAATCATAAGGGTAGAGCCACAGCTATTCAGATCACAGGTGCAGCAGACATCCATTGCTAGGAAGACAGAGCTATGGCAGAGAATCGTGGACAGGGTCAACGCTGTGGGACAGCGCCCAAGAACAAGGGATGACATCAGGAAGAGGTGAGACGACCTACGGGGGAAGGTGCATTCTGTGGCAGCAAGATACCAAATAGCTGTACAGAGGACTGGCGTGGACTCCCACCTCCTCCCCCACAACTAACAACATGGGAGGAGCAAGTCTTGGTGATACTGCATCCTGAGGGCCAGGCAGGAGTAGGACGAGGCCTGAACTCTGGTAAATCAACTCTATACTACTTTGACCCCCCCCTACATGCACGCCATCAGATACCACCACCCTTACCCTCACTCCCATCACTTTACCACCTCCCACACACCCCAACTTTACAATTCACCCCTGCCAACACCAAGCCATGCATGCAACACCAATGCATGGACCCCCATCACAGACCTGCATGGACACCTTTCACTAAAGCATGCACACTAGAGGGAAAGAGCTGGCCCACCAAATAACTACTCACACAAGGTAAAGCTGCCAGGGCAATAACAACCATAGAGGGCAACACACCCATGCACAAGATGTCACACACAGAAACAATAAACACTGTATTTACATCCCCACAGGTCCCCCGGCCAACGTCACTGGGGAGGAGGTGCCCCCCCAAGAAGAGGCCCACAGTGATGACAGCAGCTCTGGATGTCTGGATCTGGATGGCCAACCTGTTCCATCATGGATCTTGGGACAGCCGGCTACACAGGCACAGACCCATACCACCACAGAGCCTCCCCCCTCAGGAAACACCAGCACAGTACCCACCAAGCAGGCCCTTTTTTCTGTGCACAGGACACGTCAATCAGCAGTGTGTCCACCACTACAGGGACCCCAGGCCACCCCACAAACACAGGATGATCAGGGACCTTGGGTCAGTGGCAGTGGGCACATGGTTCAGGGGACAGAGGCACAGGACAACAGTGAAGCTGGGAGGACTGCTGTGCGACAGGGGGAGGACAGGCCCAGGGAACCGACTCTACAGGAGGCACTCACCAAGATCCTGGGAGTATACCACCATTCCCAGGAGACGATGGACCAGATATTGTACAAGATGCAGGAGAACCAGCGGCTGCTGGAGGGACAGTACCTGGGGAACAGAGAGGACTTGAAGGACATCAACACCACCCTGGTCACCACTGCATGAGTGCTGGCAGACATTGCTAACACTATGAAGGAGGCAGTGGCACACCGCTGGGCCCCTACCACTAGCCAAACCGATGAACAGCCCTCCACCTCCACTGCCGCTAGTGGACAGGAGACCCCACCACAGGAACAACAGGCACCCCTCTTGCAGAAGTAAAACCACCCCGCAAACGTTCCCTGCGATCCAGGCAGAAGCCAGAATCTACTGCAAAGACCCCTGCCAGGAAATAAGACTCGCCTGATTATCACCCTTGTGTCCCACCCTGCCTACCTTGAACTGCCATTGCTCGCCTTACTATGCCCCCTTGGACAATGCACCTGTTATCCACATAGACTGGACTCTATCCTGGACTTTCCTCCACCATCACCCCAGCCCATTGCACATCCCGCTCTACTTATTTGCACTTAAATAAAAACCATTTGAAAAAAGTATGGAGTCTGTCAAATGATTGAACTATGTATTCGTTTAACAAGCTTTAAACACTGCAATACAACTGTACAGTAATGTATACATATATATGACCTGTAGTTGGCTACAGTCAACACACCAGGAGCGATAGTGGGGCACAAATATCTGCAAATAGAGATGCCAAAGGGTTCATTAAGTTGCCATAGAAGTGGGACAATTAGCCTGCCAGTGACAATGTCAAACACAACACTGTCAATTAAATGTGAAGTTACACTGTCTTACCTGTGTGACATTGGAAGTATTGACAAATTATTGCACTTCTGTTGTCCTCATCCTCTGCCTCCTCATCTTCACTGTCCACAGGGTCCAATACTGCCACACAGTCATCTCCAGCCTCATCCTCCTGCAGAAAAGGAACCTGGCGACGTAAGACAAAGCTGTGCAACATACAGCATGCCACAATGATCTGGCAGACCTTCATGGGTGAGTCGTACAGGGAACCACCTGTCAGATGGAGGCAACGAAACCAGCCTTCAGGAGGCTGAATTTCCTCTCTATGATTCTTCTTGTTCACCCAAGTGCCTCATTGTACCGTTTCTCTGCCCTTGTCCTGGGATTCCTCACAGGGGTCAGTAGCCATGAGAGGTTGGGGTAACCAGAGTCACCTGCAAATATCGAGGGACAACTGTTAGACACACACTAACCCTTAGGGCCCACACCATACCCATACACCAACATCCACTAGGTGGAAACCAGGGCTCACCTATTAGCCACACCTGGTGCCTCTGGAGCTGAGCCATCACATATGGGATGCTGCTATTCCTCAGGATAAAGGCATCATGCACAGACCCAGGATACTTTGCATTGACATGGGAGATGTACTGGTCTGCCAGGCACACTATCTGCACATTCATTGAGTGAAAGCTCTTTTGATTTCTGAACACCTGTTAATTTCTCCGGGCGGGGGCAGTGCAATATGTGTTCCATCAATAGCCCCAATAATGTTGGGGTTATGTCCCATTGCATAGAAATCAGCTTTCACTGTGGCCAAATCCTCCACCTGGGGAAAACGATGTAGCTGCCCATGTGTTTAATCAGGGCAGCCAACACTCTAGTCAGCACTATTGAGAACATTGGCTGTGACATTCCTGCTGCCAAGCCGACTGTCACTTGGAAGGAGCCACTTGCCAGGAAATGGAGCACAGATAGTACTTGCACAAGAGGGGGGATCCCGGTGGGGTGACGGATAGCACATATAAGGTCAGGCTCCAATTGGGCAAACAGCTCATTGATTGTGGCCCTGTCCAATCTATAGGTAAGGATAATGACCCTCATTATGAACATGGTGGTCCATTCCGCTCCTCCGGTGGTGGTGGTAGAAACCGCCAACAGAGGAGCAGCCCGGAAGCCAAATAATGATCCAAACGAAACACACGCATCCCACGAACCACCCACCACCAGGAGAGGAGTGCGGATGACGACGGCAGAGTCTGTCCACAGGCCGTCGGAAAAGCCCAACCCGCCCATCAAATTATGAACCACCATTCTGCCGCCAGTTCCGGTGCGGGAACCACCACCACACAAAGCCAGGTGGAAATGAACCAAATATAAGGAACCATGCACCGGAGTCCCACAGAACGCGCTGCGGCAGCCATGGATAGAGAGCTGCAGATCATGCCAGCCTGCTCCTTGCCATATACCTCCATGACCGAGACCACAGATGAAGGCGATGACGGTAAGTAACGCAACCTACGAAACAAGGGAGGAAAGGGCACAGTTACATGCCCACCCACTCCACCCACCCTGCTACGCCCCCCCAACTGTTCACAGCAGCACAAGTCATACACCCCACAGCAAGAGGTACTTACCCGACACAGCCAAATCCAACTTGACCATAGTACATACAAAAGCCCCACACCCATATCAAAGTGAATCAGATGACCAGGGTTTAAAAGTGTGCAGGCCAAACACAGGCCACACAGAAACTAATCACAAGCTCACAGAGCAAACAGGGCCAATGGCCAGTCCATATATTGACAATTGTCATGGGCCACAACGGGCCCAACCCGACTCCCACAAGTGCTTGGTACTCCACGGGCATCACCATATGGGCATCCAGGCACCTCAAGGAAGGGGGTCAGGGGGTGGTGGGGCTAGGGATTTTCAGCAGGGGTGGGCCTTTGACTTTCTTTGGGAAGGTGGGGGAAGGGCTTCTCCTTTGAAGGGTGTGGGGGCTGTTTGGCTAGGGTGGAGCTGGATAGCCTAGGCTCTGCCCGGGCCTTTTTCCTATCTAGGGAAGTGGCAAAGGAATATGAAGGGCGGACAGGGGTGGGCTGTGATGTGGAAGGAGTGGAAAGGGCAAGGAGGTGAGCATGTTTGGGGACAAGACGGGGTGGGCCAGTGGGTTGGAAGAGGTCAGCACGGGAGAGGAAAAGTTTATTTGGAGCAATTGGGGTAGGCGTGGATGAGGGCGTGGGAGTGGAGGCAGAGGGAGTGGATGCATGTGGCGTAGGAGTGCGTGTTGTGGGTGCAGGTGGCTGCTCAGTATGCTGTGGTGTGGTGGATGTCTGATGGGTGGGTGTCTTGGTGAGTTTGTGTGTCTTGGGAGTTGGGAGGGTGGACACAGTGGGAGAAGACAGGCAGCTAGTGTGGATGTATGTTGTGTGGGTGTCTGCAAGTCTGATGAGTGTGCTGCATGTGTCAACTACAGCAGAGGTGGTGAGTGCAGGTGTGGTGTATAGGGTGCATGTATGGCTGTCTGCTATTGTGGTGAGTGCAGGAAAAGGAGCATTAACAGTGATTAAGGTGCAGTGCATGAGGGTGTGGATGTAGAGGGGACAGACAGGGAGGCGGAAGAGGTGGGCACACTAGGTGAAGTGGACGTTGTTGTGTGTGCAGGTGTCTGTTGGCTGTGTGAATGCTTGTGGTGGGATGTG
The DNA here is from genome assembly GCF_031143425.1 of Pleurodeles waltl. Classification (NCBI taxonomy): domain Eukaryota; kingdom Metazoa; phylum Chordata; class Amphibia; order Caudata; family Salamandridae; genus Pleurodeles; species Pleurodeles waltl. The sequence continues at coordinate 733,942,419 of NC_090447.1, read as the reverse complement.
TGGTGCTTGTGTTTTGAAGTGTGCTTCTTGTGTGTTGATGTGCTTGTCAGCGTGTCTGAATGTGTGCGTTGGGCGGGTGAAGGGAGTGGGGTGCCGGAAGGGGTAGAGGAGGCTGGAGGGGGGATGGAATGGCCAGGGAAACTGGCTGCCATCCAAGAGGAGGCCAGAGCCTGAAAAGATCTCTGTAGGGCAGACACAGTACTGTGAATGCCATCCAGATAGGCATTTGTCTGCTGGACCTCTGATGCTAGCCCCTGGATGGCATTGATGATGGTTGTCTGCCCTACAGAAATGGTTCTCAGGAGGTCAATAGCCTCCTCTGTGAGGACATCAGGGCTGACTGGGGCAGGGGAGGAGGTTGCTGGGGCGAAGGAGACACCCACCTTTCTTGGTGGGCAGGCACGGGCAACTCGGTGGGGAGCAGAAGGTAGTGCGGTGATGGAAGGTGGGCTGGCGGAAGATGTAACGGTAGTGGTGTGTGCACTAGGGTCCGCCACTGCCAGGGGGCCCTCATCCGAGGAGGTCTTAGAGTCACTACTTCCTGTGGTAGTAGCCTCCCCAGTGGAAATGCCCTCGCCCTCCCACCCACCGGTCCCCTGGGCATCGGTTGTCGATGCCTTTGAGGATCCGTGGGCCGTTGCCTCCCAACGTGCCATTGCCTCAGCTCCCTCGCCTGATGTTGATGCTGTACCAAACCAACACAAGAGAACAGGGATGGGGAGACAAAACAGGAGAGACACTTGTAAATAGCTGAATGCAGGTACATAATGGCCAGACATACACCCACCCAGAAAACACACCCAACAGTCAGCACCTTTCACTATGCCCATGACCATGCCACTGACTACTGGCCAGAATACTGCTCTACACCCATCCCCTTAAATGCCTACGGAGCAGAAGTAGGTGAAACCTGACAGAGACACCCCTACACCCTTTGGGGAACATACAGTAGATGGACACCAGTCAAATTCCCTGCCTCTAAGCAGCATGAGCCCTATTGCACACACAGACATCCTTCCAGACTGAAGTATGGTCAATGAGTACTCACCCCCTTGTGACTGCTGTCCAGCCTTCAAGCGCCCATCCAGGTCTGGCTACGTCACCGCCAGGATCTGTTGCATGAGGGGGGTCAGTGCCCGATGGGCACCCCTTCCACGTTGGGAGGACTTCCCCAGCTGGGCTTCACTGATCTTTCGCGCCCAGCGCTGCAGGTCCTCCCACCTCTTTCTTCAGTGGGTGCTCCGCTGGTTGTAAACCCCCAATGTCCGTACCTCCTTGGAGATGGCATGCCAATGTGCCCTCTTCTGGTGGGCTCTGACCTAAAAGGGTGACACAGAAATGGAACACTGAGGTCAGGCACTTGCATGATAGGAACAGCTGGCTAATCGTCCACCAGGGGACGAACAGTACTCTCAGACATACAGGACTGTCACACACAGCATGCCATGCACCATGGCCCATGCAGGCTCAGAGGTGCAAACATATGTGCAATCAAGACCATCCATTTCACACACACAGTGACCCCAAAACCCAGACTCACCTGTACCTCTGGCCGTCCATACAGTTTTGCATCCAGGGGCAAGACCCCGTCCACTAGCTTCTCCAGTTCTTCCTGGGTGAAGGCCGAGGCCCTTTTCCCTGCAACACGTGGCACATCCATAGCCAGAATCAGGCCACAGCAGTACACAGAGTGGAGTACCTGTCCGCACGAGATCAGGGAGTCAAGTGATCAAACGATGACGAACGCTCGTACGTTCCACGGTGGTGTGCGCCGTCACTGCCGGCGGCGATCATGATACGCCAGGATTCCCCATTGGCATCCATGTTAACCAATGAGGGTGCGAACAGCGGTAAACACAGCCTTACGCTGTAATGTCAACCGCTAGGGTTATGAGGTCACTTCCACAACGAAAGGGCAGAACAACAGTGGGCAGACAATTCGGCTTTATCTACGGATCTACAATTAATTAATACTCACAATGCAGGCCCTACTAGCAACATGAAGCACCTAGGCCTCTGTGCATTCAGTATTGTAGCACACATGATATACTCTGTTCCCTCATTGTGATGTACATGTATTCACCGCAATGAAACATGCCATGCACAAATGATGACAAGTGCACTCATGCATGTGTTTTCATCACTCCTTTTTGTAACCCCTCGTAGGTACCGACCCTTGTGGCGAGGAAGGGCACCATTGGTGTCCAGACCACTTGTGGATATGGGGACCATGGTGGAGTGTCAGATCATATTTACTTATAGACTCACACGTGCAACTATTCAGGACCTTTTGTGCATTAGTGGATCCTGCACTAACTACGGGAAATCGTAATCAGCATGCCATTCCAACTGAAGTGCAGGTGCTCTCCGCAATCCATTTCCTGGCCATGGGCTCATTTCAAGTGACAGTGGGCAGGGGTGCTGGCTTTTCACAGCCAATGTTCAGCCAGGTACTGACAAGATTTCTGAATGCATTTGTACAACATCTGCAATCCTATGTGAGGTTTCCCCAAAGTACTGACCTTCCTGCCATCAAGTCTGACTTCTATGCCTTTGCCAACATTCTCCATGCCATAGGTGCCATCGATGGCACACACAAATCTATCATCCCCCCAAGAGTGAGTGAACAGGTGTACAGAAACAGGAAGAACTTTCATTCCATGAGCATCCAATTGGTATGTACTGCAGACCAGTACATTTCGCATGTGAATGCCATGTTTCCAGGTTCAGTCCATGATTCCTTTGTGTTGAGGAACAGTAGTGTGCCACAGAAGATGGAACAACTACAAGAGGACAGAGGGTGGACCAAAGGTAAGTTTGCATGTCACTAACTGACACATTGCAGAAAACCAGCCTATCTGACTAAGGGACATAACAATGACAAGTTTGTATTGCACCATTTTGTAGGTGATTCTGGCTATCCAAACTTACGTTGACTCCTGACACCAGTGAGGGATCCCAGGACGGATGCAGAGAGGAATTATAATGAGGCCCAAGAAAGTACTAGGAGGGTAATAGAGCAAACCATAGGTCTCCTGAAGGCTAGATTCCGGTGTCTACACATCTCCGGGGGTTCCCTGGCCTATGGGTCTGATAAGGTGTGTAGAATAGTGGTGGCCTGCTGCATGCTGCACAACGTGGCAGTGAGACATTCTATCTCCCTCTTGGAGGTGGAGGGTGCTATAGGTCCTGATCAGCTAGCTCAGAGAGGTGAGGAGAGTGATGGTGAGGATGAGGAAGGGGAAGTTGTCCATTCCAGGAACCAACTGATACAAATCTACTTCCAATAACTGTGTGGGACTTAAGCCTGTCATTGGGGTTAGTGACTAATACTGTCAGTGTGCTCTGTCATATGGGGGGGGTTGGTCATGATAGGCGATACATGGCCCACTTCTGCAAGGTACTGACTGAAAATATATGCATTCACTCCTTGCCACCATTTGGGCACACAGGACTACCATCATGCACAGAATTGACAATAAAGTTGTTCTCTGCCAGTTGCATCCATACTCCACTTTGTTAACAATTTAAGACAGGGGACAGTGTTACAAGTGTAAAATGTGTTTTATTGGTAGAAGTGAGTGAATTGTGCTATTTACAGTGATGGGAGTCGTAAGGGTGGGGGGTTCTCAAAACCAACAAGGTGGCAGCCTTGTTGGTAGTATTGATGGGTCCATTTTGGGTCCAGTTCTTCTAATTGCCCTCAGCTAAGTGTTGTTGAGGAATGGGTGGGATGGTTGCTTTGCATTTGTAGCAGAGTCAATTGTTGGAGGGGGACTTGTTCTTAGCTGGGTTTCCAGTGCCATATCTTGGCCTCAGAGTACGTTTGGGCACCTGCTGTGGAGCTTCTTGGGGTGACATGGCTGGCCCTTGGGTTTCCTGGGAGGGTAGTTCCTGGGGTGTTTCTGCTGCTTGGGTCATCTGATGCTGGTTGTCCAGGGCTGTTGTGGGGGCCTCTTGTCCGGTGTGGGTATCAGACTGGTTTTTGACCAACTGCAGCAGTGCTCCTGCTATGGTGGCCATTGTGGCATTGTGCTCTTTCCACTGCTCCATGGCCTGTTGGTGTTGTTCCTGCTGCATCCTCTGACTTTGCTCCAGGGTAGACACAATCTGTGCCAACCTGTCTTGGGTATGTTAGTAGGCCCCCACTACCTCTGAAATAACGTCCTGGGCTACTGCATCCATCCTGTGGCCTCCCCCCGGCCCACTGCGACCCTTGCACTTGCCCTGGCCCACTGTGCCTGGGTGCCCCCTGCACAGGTCTGGCAGCACCACTTGTACTGGGGCCCTCGCCTTCCTGCATGTTGGGAGTGGGAGACTGTGGCCTCCGTACCTGTGTTCCACCAGTCTGTGCCCTGGGTACACTGGTGTGGGTATGCCTGCCCTGGGCTGCTGGTCTTGACTGGGTGGTAGGGGTGACAGTGGTTTCCTGGGTGGGGCTGCTGCGTGGTGAGAGTTTAGGACTGTGTGAGGGGCCTGCCTGCTCATCAATGTCCAGGGATCCTTCACCAGTGTCTTGTGAGGTGCCTCTGTCTCCCTGGAGGTCAGTGGCACTTGTTGTCTCGTCCGTTACGGTTGCATGGGTGGTGGTGCCTGCTGGGGGACATAGACATGTCTGTTACATACGCATGAAGGTTTGAGTTGAACAGGACTGGGCTATTTTGTGCTGGTGTTACTTTCAGTGGCCTTCCAGGGTGCCTTTGTGAGGTTGACATTGCATTTAGCGCCAGTGTGGGGTTTCATTGTGCTGGGGGGTATTGTTCCATTGTGGGTACATGCAGTGAGGGGTGGGTGTGCACAGCGGGAGTGATGTGGGCCTGTTAGTGGGTTTGAGGTCCAGCAGGGGGGTGGATGTAGTGGGTAATGGCTGGGTGGGGTGTAGGTCCAGGTGGGTGTGGGTGGGGTGGGGTGGTGCATGCATTGCAGCTGTGGTGGATATGGGGTAATTGTAGATGACTTACCCGAGTCCATTCCTCCAGTGAGTCCTGTGAGTCCCTCTGGGTGCAGGATGGCCAGTACCTTTTCCTCCCAGTCGATGTAGTCTGGTGGTGTTGGTGGCGGTCCTCCCCCTGTCTTCTGCACTGCAATGTGGTGCCTGAATGCCATGCCCCAGACCTTCCCCCGCAGGTCGTTCCATCTCTTCCAAATGTCATCCCTGGTGTGTGGATGGTGTCCCACTGCATTCACCCTGTTTACAATCGTCTGCCACAGCTCCAATTTCCGGGCGATGGGTGTGTGCTGCACCTCGGCCCGAAGATTTGTGGCTCCACCTTCAAGATCTCGTCCACCATGGTCCTTAACTCCCTTTCGGTGAAGCGTGGATTTTTGCAGGGGGACATGGTGAGTGTGGTGGATGGTGTCGGGACTGGGAACGAGGTAAGGGTGCTCTTCTGTCGGTCAGTGTGCGTCTCCTGTGTGCTGGCATTCACTGTCTGGCTTTGGTGCTCTCCGTCTTCTTGTCCTGCTTTCATTGCAAGGGATTGTGTGGTGTGTCTGGGGGTGTTTTATGGGGTTCTGGATGTGTGTCAGGTGTGTGGGTCAGACGCCTATCCAATGTGTGCACTTCTTGCTGTTAAGTCCACTTGCCGCCTGTGGCGGGCACAGCCACCAATGGTCGTCCGGCCTCCACTGTCCGCTGAGGTGATTTGTGCATCATTATTTGGAGGGTGGGATGTGGGTGTTCTTGGTGTGGCGGGGTGGGGTGGTCCGGGATTCCCGCCCACAGAGTCATGGCGGGGAGTTGTGATCTGGGGTCTTTTGGTGGGGTTGGGTTTTTCATTCATTATATGGTGGGTTTCCATTCACCACCAACGGCGGGATTCTGTTCACCGCTGACATGGAGGTCAGCTGTCTTTCCTGCAATGTTCATAATGACCGCAAATGTGCCTGTCCTCCATTGTTGCCAAGTCCACCAGGGGCCTGTACACAGGGGGATGTCTCCATCTCCTATTCATCCGCAGTGGTTGCAATCTGTGGGGCAAAACGGTGAGCAGCTGGTCAGTATCCCCTATTTCCAAACACTACACTTCATTGCATGTTGTGATTGTAACAGTATATTGTTGGCTTGGCCCAAGTGGTGCTTATGTGTACTGTGATGCAGTTAGGTGTCATGGCCTGCCCCTCCCTTAAATGACATCTGCCTGTCCTGTTAGGAGGGATGTGTGGAAATGAGGTTGTGCGCCGTTGCGGGAGGCAGTCGAGAACTGCTGTGCAACTCCTCATTGGTTATCATTGGGCCCTACGGGTTACAGTGGCCAAAGGTGATGTACGCCGGCAGTGACGGTGCGTACCGCCGTGGACGTGACCGCCATTTGATATCTGTTTACTCACTTGCTACCTGACCTTCAACAGGAGAGGATCTACACTGCATGTGCTGCTGTGACCCTTTGTCTGGAACCGACCATGGCTTGTGTCACTAGGGAAAGGGCCCCAGCCTTCACTGCAGCAGAGTTGGAGAGACTGGTAGATGGGGTCCTACCCCAGTACCGAATGCTGTATGGGCCTCCAGACCAACAGGTGTGTACACTGTGAGCACGATGCATGGGGAATTAATGCATGGAGTTGTGTGTGTAAAGGCCTCGTGTGGGCGGGTTGGTGGACGGGCCCTGAGCATTGTGCTGCACGTATTGTGGGCCATGTCTATGCATAAGGGGATGTGAAGGGCTATGGTGGGCCATGAGTGTAACAGGCAGGACGGTCTGACTGATACCTTTTCCTATGCGTATTTCTCTGCAGGTCAGCCCCCATCAGAAAAAGGGTATATGGTGTGCCATCGCCAAGGACGTGCGGACCCTGGGGGTCTACGGCAGGTGGAGCACCCACTGTCGCAAACGGTGGGAGGACCTCAGACGGTGGTCACTGAGGACTGCGGAGGCCGAGCTGGGGATGGGCTCCCAACAAGGAAGGGGTGCCCGTTAAACCCTGACCCTCCTGATGGCCCGCATGCTGGCGGTGGACTATCCGGAGCTGGATGGGTGCCCCAATATACTACTTGGGCGAGGTGAGGTGGCATCCGGGTGGGGGATGTGGGCCTGTGGGTGCCCCTAGGCCAGGCCAGACATTGCAGGGTAGGTCCCATGTTGGGCAGGGTCTGATGTAAACTTCCTCCAACCAAGCTGGTACGCATCCAATACTGGGCAGGGGTCTGTGGGTCTCAGATATGCTGCAATTGGTGTAAGGTGTCCCTGTCCATGGGCTGCTGACTAGCATTGTGCCTGTTAGTTGATTGCCTAGTGCGTAGGGCTGTTCCCTGTGTGAGTGTGTCATGTACGCTAACGGTGGTGTTGTTGCCGCCGTTGATCAAGTATATCCTTTGTCTCTCGCCCCCCCTTTCGGTTTTGTCACCTTGTCCTAATGTTCATTAGCATCATCTGGTGGAGAGGAAGAGCTGCATCTCACAGGGCCCAGGAGGCCGAATCCACCTACGGTGAGGGCACCAGTGGGACGGAGGGTGAGGGAAGCACCACGGCGGAGACTGGAGGGAACAGTTCGTACTGTGATACCTCCTCTGATGGAAGCTCCCTGGTGTTGATGGACACCTCTGTTTCCACCCCAACTACAGGTACAGCCGCCACCCCCGTACCAGCACCGCCCTCCTAGCAGCCCCTCAGTGTGTTTCCCGTGTCCGCTCATCCAGGAGGGTGGGCATCTCCTTTGCCCCAGGCACCTCAGGCCCTGCCCCATTTAGCCCTGCTGCCTGAGTGAGGAGGCTATTGACCTCCTGCAATCCATCTCTGTTGGGCAGTCAACCATTGTGAATGCCATCCAGGGGCTGGCAGGCCATTTGCCACAGACAAATGCATTCCTGGAGGGCATTCACTCCTGCATGGCGACCCAACAGGGATCAATCCAGGCTCTGGCCTCCTCTCTGATGGCAGCCATTGTCCCTGTTCCTAGCCTCCCCTCTCCAATTTCCTCTACCCAATCCCATTCCTCTCAACCCCAACCTATCCCAAGCACACAGGCAGATCAGCATGCACACAAGACAACACACAGGGAGTGGTACAGGCAAACATAAGCACCACACATCATCCCACAGGCACTCACACAACCACCATCCAGATGCAGACATACCAAAATCCACTGCCTCCACTGTGTCCCCCTCCTCCTCACCATCCGCCTGCTTCCCAGTAGAGTCTACACTCACACCTGCATGCACTACATCCTCATCCACTACCACCATCACACCTATCACTACACACCCCTCACTGGCAGTCACCACCCCCACATCCATGCACACATCCCCTGTGTACTCTCCCACTGTGTCTCTGCCACTCTTCCCAAAGTACACAAACGCAGGCACTTAGACACCCAACAGCCATCCATCTCACAACAGCAACTAGCCCATGCACCTGCACCCAAAATCAGCAGACAGACACATTCCTACAACCACGTCCTCTTCCTCCACTCCCAAACCTTCACCCTCTTCCCTCCCCAATGTCCCTAAGAAGCTTTTCCTCTCCACTGTTGACCTCTTCCCTACCACTCCCTCCCATCCTTCACATTGGGCCAGGGTGGTCAGAACCCAGTCGAGCACCTCAGCCACCCATTCCACAGCCACAGTTGTGTTGACAGCTACTGCAGGTGGGAGAGAATCCTGTGAACCAGGCAGCAACACTGAAAGAATGCCTGTACCAGGTGATTCAAGGAAGGGCAAGGAGGCACCACCAGCTTCATCTAGGAAGGGCAAGGAGGCACCACCAGCTGCGTCTAGGAAGAGCAAGGAGGCACCCCCATCTGCTACAGGGAAGGAGGCACCAACAGCTGTGTCTAGGAAGGGCAAGGAGGCACCCCAAGCTGCTACAGGGAAGGGCAAGGGGCAATTCCCCACTTCTGACAGGAAGGACAAGGGGCCTGCACCAGCAGGCAGCAAGGACATGAGGCCTGGTGCTGGGACTCATTCGGAACCCCCCCACCAACCATGGGGGCTCAGCCATCCGAGGCTGCAGGGGAAGGGCTGGAACCTCCCTCACCACTGCCAGCACCGCCACCAGCACTGCCACCAGCACCACTGCCAGCAGCAGCAGCAGCAGCCCCAGTGGGCAGCCGTCCAAGGCTGCAGGGGATGGGCTGGAGCCTCCCCCCACCACTGCCAGCACCGCCACCAGCACCACTGCCAGAAGCAGCAGCCCCAGTGGGCCGCCGTCCAAGGCTGCAGGAGATGGGCTGGAGCCTCCCCCCACCACTGCCAGCACCTCCAACAACACCACTGCCAGCAGCAGCAGCCCAGTGGGCAACCGTCCATGGCTGCAGGGGATGGGCTGGAGCCTCCCCTCACCAGTGACAGCACCACCACCAGCACCGCCACTGCTACCACTGAGCACCCGTCACCGCCGGCGGGCAGTTTGTAGTCCTGGATCTATGGGTTGTTGTGCAGCATGGCCCCTGCAAATCTGTGGGTCTGACACCCAGGTGAGAGACTAAGGGGGTTATTCCAACTTTGGAGGAGGTGTTAATCCGTCCCAAAAGTGACGGTAAAGTGACGGATATACCACCAGCCGTATTACGAGTTCCATAGGATATAATGGACTCGTAATACGGCTGGTGGTAAATCCGTCACTTTTCTGTCACTTTTGGGACGGATTAACACCTCCTCCAAAGTTGGAATAACCCCCTATGACTTTGCACTCCCCAAGATCTGCATCACTGGGCACTATGCCCCCTCCTGAACCAGTGGAGAAGCCATCCACTCACCCCATCCATCCTAGGACGAAGCACATGGGACACAATGCCCCCTCCAGAACCAGTGGAAGAAGCCATCCACTAGAGAGACTGTGGTCGTGCACTCCCCAAGTCCAAGCAGTGGGCAACCCTCCCACTTGAGAGACTGTGGCCTTGCACTCCCCAGGACAGCGCACAGGGCATGTTGCCCCCTCCAGGACCAGTGGTGTTGTACCATCTTCCAGCTGAGGTGCCCCCCATTCCCCATCCCGCTGAGGTGCCTGTCTGTTTTCGACCTAATGCCCCTGCAGTGTTCTCTACGTGTTGTTGCAGGACTGAGGTGGGGCCTTGGCCTATGTGTTGTGTCCCTGTGGCCCACAGACATTGAGGACTGGGCAGTGTCCCTACATTTGTAAATATGTATATATGTTTGGATTTTGATGCACTTATTCATAGTATTTTGTCATATTACACTCACTTTCTTCAAATCATTTTGTTCTTGCATTACTGCAGAGGGGGTACAGGGTGAATATGTAATGTTACTGTGGGGGTCATTCAGGCCCTGGCGGTCATGGACCGCCAGGGCCAACGACCGCGGAAGCACCGCCGACAGGCTGGCGGTGCTTCTGGGGCCATTCTGACCGCTGCAGTAAAGCTGCGGTCAGAAAAGGGAAACCGGCGGTTTCCCGACGGTTTCCCGCTGCCCCAGGGAATCCTCCATGCCGGCGCTGCAAGCAGCGCAGCCATGGGGATTCCGACCCCCTTCCCGCCATCCTGTTTCTGGCGGTTTTCACCGCCAGAAACAGGATGGCGGGAACGGGTGTCGTGGGGCCCCTGGGGGCCCCTGCAGTGCCCATGCCACTGGCATGGGCACTGCAGGGGCCCCCTACCAGGGCCCCATTAGGATTTTCAGTGTCTGCTTGGCAGACACTGAAAATCGCCGTCGCACACCAGCAACTCCGCCGGCTCCATTCGGAGCCGGCTTCCTCGTTGCTGGGGCTTTCCCGCTGGGCGGGCGGGCGGCCTTTTGGCGGTCGCCCGCCAGCCCAGCGGGAAAGTCAGAATGACCGCTGCGGTCTTTTGACCGCGGTACGGTCTTCTGGCGGTTCCCGCCAGGCGGGCGGCTTCCGCCGCCCGCGGGGGTCAGAATGACCCCCTGTATCTGGTTGTGTGTATGGTGTTGGGGGTGGGGGTGTTGCGTGTTGCGTGTGTGTGTCACTCTCTTATTTCTCCCCCCTCCGTTGTGTGCTAGTCGGCAGTACTCACTGTGCAGTACTCACCGTCTTCGCCAGCGTTGGTGTTCATAATGCAGCCGAAGATAGATGAGCATGGGGAAAACTTGCAGCTCGGGCTCTATGGAGTTGTGGTTGTTTCCTGAGTCTCCACAGGTGAGTCCTTTGCCTTCTGAGTTCTGTTTCCGCCACACTTTTGATGTCGTTGGTACCGCCCCGAAAAAGGTGGCAGATAGGCCAGTCATAATAGAGTGGGCAGTACATTGTCTTCCACCTGGCTGTTGGTGGTTACTGCCGTGGTGCTTGTTGATTCCGCCCTGGCGGTCGGTGTGTTACAGTGGCTGTCTCTCTGAGCGGTTTCCGCCGTGGTCATAATTCCATTTTTGTTACCGCCCGCCTGTTGGCGGTATTACCGCCGCTTTATCATCGACCGCCAGGGTTGTAATGTGGGCCTTAATAAGGATTTCAAAAAGTAATCCAACTCTCATTATTGACCTCTATCAAAATTTAAATGTTCTTAAATTGTAATAAATTGTGGACTTGCAGTTCCTGATTATCTCTTACCTACTTCAAAAGTCCAACCTTTTGGGTCCAGTTGGGTGCAGGAGCTTCATGTTTTCAAATAAAGTTAATCAATGACATTTGAAGTTCCTAATAGTCCCGGCCACCTTGGCAGTTCCACTAACATCAAGCAATATTAGCACAGTGACACCCAATCATTCTAGTCCCTTTCTTAATTGCGCAGTCAATGGTATCTCAAGACCTGCACTCCAAAACCTCAACAGACAAGAAAACCATAATCACCTCTTATTTACCTTGATCTAATCCTGGATCTCGGACTACTTTGGAGTCTGATAACCTCTTCAACTTCTTTACAATAAGTGCATAAGCATCACCAAATCATTCAGCACATGCTTCAATACTTGAACACAACCTCAATAACTAAAACACTTGAGACACATGACCCTATTAATACTGACACCTCAAATTCTGCAACCCCTTTCGAAACTGCACTCCGTCTTTTTCAAACTTCAGGATTTGGACTGTGGGGCATGGGGATCTCTCTAAATCAGGGCAATTAATTATAGTTCCTCTTTCTCATAATGTAGACTGTTCTCTCACTGCTAACTTTGGTAGAGAAGGTTAAGTTGCTGGTTTTTAGAAAGATTTTACCATTAATCCAGAGAGAAATCCCCGCTCTTTATTCTGGGTGAATTGATCTTTGTTATTAGTTGAGATTAATCAGAAGCTGCACATGAAGTTGAATTATCATCACAATCTCAATTGTATTTTCAGTGAATAATGAAAGTTGATGTGTGTTTTAAGGGTTATATTGATCAAATCTTTTATTATTTCATCTTTATTGAGTCAGCATATAAATTCATTAATATCAATCATTAATTTTGTTAATGATCAGAATAAATAATCAATAAATCACAATAAGTGCATTCAGCGCGTTCCATAAAGGAAAGAATCCCTATTCTAGGAATGAGTTTGAAAAATGTGTCCGTCTCAGTAAACCATAAGGAGTCCTGATTAGAGAGATATCAAACAGCATAAAGCTTCAGCATCAAATATAATTTCAATAATTCAACAAGCAATCAAAGCAGAAATTCCCAGTAAAGTCTCAGCATGAGCAGTATACTTTGTGAATGGAAAGGTGCAAGTTAGGTAACCTACTCTAGGAATTTGCAATATTATATGCATCAGAAATAAAATATTTGCAACATGTTGCTTCTTCTTTCTTCAGTAAGCCAATCAGCTTTCAATGCCCTCCTGGGAACAGGATTTCTCTTCATCTCCACACCAGGAAAGCAATGTTCCACAGACAGCAATATAGAGTGAAACATGTTTTATCAAATACAAAGTTTATGCTTACGTGTTTAAGCTTTTACCTTACCTCACTAAAAGACAAGTTTCTTGTTCATGAGTTAACAGTGCTCTTTAGTAAGTATGAAAATTTGCAGAGTTAAACGAAAACATTTTTTATTCAACTATGATTCATTATGAAATATATGTCTATTGTAAGGTTAGAAAAATGAACATTTCATACAAGATTAACATTTTTAAGCTAGGTCAATTTGCCAGAAAATGCTGCTTCAGCTATTCCAGGCTTCGTATGTGTAAATATGGTTGCCTACTACAATTTGTGCCTAAAACACCTATTTTCTTGAAAGCCTACACGTTAATTCTGCACTTTATTGCTTTATTTTCTTAATAATTAAAATGCGTTTGCAACCTCAACGTTTTTGTACTGTTTTTTGATTTGTCGCTGGACCTCAACACTATGGACCTGATTCATGAAGGTAAACTTTTGTGTAAATTTACAGTTTGTGTTAGTTGACAGCTGGTTTTGAATTCACAAAACTGCATTTTAAAAGTACATTTACTAGTGCAGAGACTCCGCAGTCACAGCGGAGAACTCTGCATAAAAAAAGCCTGTGCTATCTTTTTATGTGCGGAGTTCACCCTGATTTCGGAGTAACCACTCTTTATTTCTTATTTGCTCTGTGGCAAGAGGAAAGGAGAATATAGTCACTTTGTAAACAAGGTAGATGCTGATGAGCATATTAAAGAATTCATATTTATTTAACACTTAAAAAAAGAATGTCCTGACCCTTTAATCATGAGATTCTATGGTTGCACTAATGGAAGTTAATCGCCTCATCACTGTAGATCCTCAGAGATCATGGGTATCAAATCCCTGATAATCCTGATCCTATATACACACAAGAGAGGTTGTAGGATTTTTACAGCCCTGTTCAGAAAGGGAAAAGTGTGGGACCCCTTTCATATGCACATGAGACGTCATCATGCAAAGTGACATGAGAGGAAGTCACATCATTTGATCTTTGATACTCATTGGCATCCTGAAAGTAACTTTACAAAAATATTTAACAAAAAGGGAAGTCAGACACATCAGTGAGATGTGAAAACAGAATAAATAAATAAGAACCTTATAATAAAATAAATATAAAATAACCCTAATTAAAAAAAATATTTCCAACTGTTCTTGCTTGCTACCCACTCTGCATTTACTCCAACTTTTATATTCAATAAAATGCTTCTCCACATTCTGGACTTGTTGTATGAGTGAATCTCTCTATCATGTTGCCTGTGCTGTACCTGTTCTTTATATACAGAAGTAGCTTACACTATTGATGTTCATGTGGGACTTTTGCTGTATGTGGAGGTAAGCGTGTGTGGCTGAAATCCATCTGGCTGCAATGTGCATATGGCATCTGTGTAGTGTGATCGAAGCTTGTACGGCTGATGCCTACCATTTCATCTGTTCTGTAGTTCATACTGAAGCCTAAAACCCCCTTTTAATTACATAAATTAAACATTTTGAATGTTCAGTGTTTTCTGAGTGGAATAGAGTTCATGCATAGTAACAACATGCTTTGAGCACTGGGAAAAGCGGGGATGAGTAGATATAGGGGCAGATTTAAGAAAAGAGGTGCTGCATCCAATGCAGAGCCATTTTTCTTGCACCCCTTAGTGCCCTCTAACACCACCATGTGTGCACTGTATTTAAGATACCGTGCACCATGGTGGTAGTTAGGGAACTAGTGTCAAAATGTTTTATGCTTGTTTGGTGCTTTGCAGGATTAACATAAAAAATGTTGACGCTAATCCTGTAAAGCACTTTGAGGCTCGTTATAAATAATGGTGTGCCTCTTTTGACACCTGATCTGTCCAGGCGTTAAAAATGCTGCACAAAATGGTGCAAAGAAATCTTTTAGATTTCTTTGTTCTATTTTTTTCGGCCCCCTAAATGGGGGAACGCCTTTCTTGCATACATTATGTCTGGCACAGGCATAATGTGGCACAAAGGGGTTACAAAGTGGTGCAATGCATGCATTGCACCACCTTGTAAATCTGGTGCTGCGAGTTTGGCCTTGTTGGGCCACATTAGCACCAAAATAAATGACTCATGTGGCGCAAGTAGGCGCTAGGCCCTCTTAAATCTGGGCCATAGTTTATTATTTAAGACTTGAGTCTTGTAGATAAAATAGTTCAGTTTCTAGAAAAACACATGTGGAATCATTTAACAACATTTGTAAAGATGTTTCTCAATAGAACCCTTAATTGAGTGCTGTTTACACTGGACTTGCAGGACTTTTTTGTAAACTTTGATAGGTCTATAAAGCTTCTGTATGGCCACCTATTCACCAAAATGTCGAGGATAGCAGAAGTGACATCACACCCCCTCCAAGCAGCTTCACAGAAAGTGACATCATATGGCCCTTGAAAGTGAATCTTGTAAAGGAAATGTTGTCTCATGACCTTAACACTAACTACATCACAATCTTTGACATCACTGAAGATCCATAACATCTGCATAAGTGATATACTACACCCATACGCCTATTTTGGATGTCACCTATGTTAGGGAGCTGACATGATTTGCCTCTTTATTTTACATGTACAACTATGTGTTTGTCTAAAGAGGATATAAGGCTATATACTACAAAATAGCCCTGGAAAACCTAAATTAGTTACACTTCGGAATTTAATAGTTCCCCTACTCTATACAGCAATGAGAAATATGTTGAAGAAGTACAGGGAAAGGAAACAAAGGACATTTAAAAAAGCATGTAGTTAGGTCTACGTGTATTCACTGATATAGGCCATATATTGAATATGAACTTAAGCTAGATTAAAGGCAGCTTTTTTCTGTTGCAAAAGGCCCAAATTGCACAATCAGGTCATTTGGGACCATGAAAACCGCTTTTCTGTATGTACAAACCACAGATTTTTATTGAGTAACATGTTGCCAAATTGTAATTTGCCCAAAGTCCGAATTCTTATTTGGAAGAGGTGTGTGTTCAGACCCTCTCTACCAAATACCAATTTGCATTGGTATGTAATACCGTTTGCGAACAAATTCTGGTTGCAAAACATTAATCTTTCACCGTCTCCTCGAAGAAGTTGGTAAGCCATTCGCAAATGAGAAGGGGTCTCCAAAGTGCCTCTACCACTTTGCAAATGTTGACAAAAACATTTTTAAAAGTATCCAATGGTCCCATGGAACTCCCTCTACTCCTCAAAAAATGAAACTTACAATTCATGTTTTTTGTTTTAGATGCATCCCATTTTCCTTTGCGGAAATGGATTGCATTTAGAAACATGCTTGGTTTAAAAGCAAAGTCGTGGTGGTCTGCTTACCCTTGCAAGCCGCCACCCCTGTGATGGCTGTGATTATTAGTGGGTCACAATTAGCAACCTACCTTATTGATATTCATGAGGTTGATCGAATTGCAACCCACTAGGAATTAGTCATTTGAAAACCGACCCATTAGTCAATCACAAATGACTACACTGGTTACAAAAATACTGATCACAAATTGCGACCAGTATTTTTCAACCAATGCTACATACATCTGGCCCTGTAGTATCGGCCTAAATATTTGCTTTTTGTTAATACATTTTGAGGTATGCACAATTGCAATACACTATCACTTGTGCAAAGAACAGAGGTGATTTTACTCAATCACAACATGTTTCATGCATTCACAATAATGAAACCTGGCTATAGCTTGTTTAAGAAAACATTAGCTTTTTAGTTCATATTTTATTTAATACGAAGTGTGTGCATTGTACTTCTGAAGTTCTTTATTTAACAAAACCTACAATGTAATGTACTGGCCCAAATGGAAGTTTCACAAAGTAAGCAGTTTGTTTGCAATAGTGGTAAGTGGTCATTGAAAGTGGGAGGGCATAATACTAAAATTATAGTGAATGAGCCTCACCTCTTCAAGGAAGGATTTGGGGTGTTAAAGTGATCTTCACCAAACACCATTTTGAAGAATTGTGTTATATAGAAAATTTCAAAGCACAACTTTTTTCATGAATTTGTTAAACTCATAGCTATGGAAGGGCACTCAGTACAAATTAAAGTCCTTTCAAGGTATACCACTGCCAAGCCAATAATACCCTGATGCTCGCCAGGAGTTGACCCTTTTTTTCAAAATATGCTGTAGGGACCAATTTGTCAATAAGTATGCTAATTGTGCCAGGGCCTTTGTCATGGTATTTTGTCACGGGTACCTGTCATATGCTATGGATGCCTCCTTAGTAAGTTGGACCAAATGCCAATGGTGACAAACATGTCAAACTTTACATCTAGTATCCCAATGGCAGGATTTTTCCACATTTGACCCTACACCAGAATTACCTCCAGCATTTTTCCACGGGTGCCCCTGTGTCAAGCATTACAATCAGTATTCCAGAACCAGAATTTTGCCTTGGTTGTCCCAAGTGCCAATTATTAACTCTAGTACACCAATGCCAATTTGTTTCACAGGTGCCACTGAGGCTAAGGATTACATTGAGTATGCAGCACCCACATTTTGACACTACAAGCCAAGAATTACCTTCAGTATGCCATGGACAATGGCAGACTCACAGCCATGACACCACATGTTAACTCATGTGCACAATCACTCACATTCATTCTCACTCACTAACACTCATTGTCACTTATTATCTTGCACTCATGCATTCCCAGTCACACATAACTAGCTATTGTCTTTATCACCTTTGTCAAACAAAGTACTACACACAGTATATTACTCATAAAGAAAGTAACAGACAAATCCACAAAAGCATAGAGCCTCTATCACTCCAAGTAACAGAGGCACCAGGGTATTTGTTCAATCATGTACATACCCATTTAGAAAGCCATGAAGGTATTGAAACAGAGAGTCACATACCGGCAAAATTACTGTCACATCTCATAGCACTTCTGTAGGTGCTCCCCTACATTCAGTGACACATATTGTGTGGCATAATCTTAACATGTATGCAGACAAGTAATACTTTAATCATGGGTGAGGCTTACTACTGCAGAGCCTCTGTGTTCACTCTCACTGCCCAGTCAAGATGGTCTCCAAATGCCCTTTGTGAAGTCTTAAACCCATGTTTTAGTAGGAATATCTGATACTTGAGATATGCTGGAGTTGTAACATCAAGCATGGCGTTTTGTACTTCAGTGAGTGAGAGATGGTCTGTTTAGTTTTATAAACCTGCTCATGCACTAGTAGAACCATTATGCAAGCCCTACATAGAATATACCACTTGTAAAGGAACCAGCATGCATGTGTCGAAAGCTTTAATGTTCTGTCTCACCCACTGAGGGAGTCGCACACAGACTTCAACATTTACTTACATACTCTTCAACTACTTGTGTATGTAGCAGTATCAAATGCAGCTCAAGATGGACCCACATACCCATCTATTCCTTAACACAGGTAGTAAGATATTTGTTCATCCACTCGCAAACCCATTTAGAAAGCCATATAGGTATTAAACTGATAGTCACATACTGGCACATTTACTGTAACCTCTCATAGCAGTTCTGTAAGTGTTCTACATGCAGTTAGAAATATGGAGAAGTACTGACGCAATCGTGTCATGTATGTAGACAAATGCTGCTTTAATATGGGTGAGGCCTGCAGAGCCTGTGTGTGCACTCTCACTGTCTATTCAAGTTGGGCTTTAAAGACCCTTAGACAAGCCTAACACCCATGTTTTAGTACACATATGTGTACATATGAATAGACAGTGAGAGTGCACACACAGGCCCTCTAGGTTTTGCTGTAGGTATGCCATCTTACCTAGGTGATATTGATCTTATTGGATTAGTAAATCAAGGACGCTCCTTGACTGCTCACCGCGCCTCTCCGGCCTGCTTCCTTAAGGTTTTGTCTTACGGCTTATCAGGGCCTGCTATACCTGCTTTAACCTACGTGCTCAACACCTAACCACCCTGCTGCTGCTCAGGCAGCCATACTACTCTCAGTTTTACTAATCCAATAAGATCAATATCACCTATTTTAGCCGACATATCTAAGTAACATTTGACCACTCTGGCCGGACGGCCCAGCCTTGATGAAGTCACTTGTGTGACGAAACACGTGTTAGCTGTTTATCTATGATGTTATTATGTTCTACAACACCCACGAATAAAGGCATCATCTACTAACAAGATTCAAGACTTTTCTTCAACCTCATACTTCCTCTAACCTCCAACACACCATCAGGGATTTTCATCCTTGCTACACTATTGGACACTATAATCTGTGTGCTTTGGCCAATTTGTTCCAGTGCTGGAAAATCATTAGAGGAGAAATAATATTAGGCTGCTGAATGTTCCATAAGGGCTGGAAGGGGCCGATATTAAAGGTTTTGTTATTTCTTTACTTAGAGACTATGGGCTAGATGTAGGAAAATCCGATTTTGTGACTCTCAAATTGTGAGTCTGAGTGACTCGCAATTTGAGAGTCGCAAACCCGGATGCTGGATGGTGTCCTTGACAACATCTGCGAATCGGAATGGGGATCGCAAAGACCCACCTCATTAATATTAATGAGGTGGGTCGCAATTTGCGACCCCTTTCCGATATGCAGCACTCACAGGGATGGTGGCAGTTTTTTTTTTTTTTGTATTGCAGTCCGTTTTCCTTAAGGAAACAAAGCAATTCTACATCGCCATGCAAATCGCAAATAGGAAGGGGAACACCCCTTCCTATTTGCGAGTCACATTCCCATTTTGTGGTAACCAGGTTACTGACTCGCAAAATGGGAATGAGCATTGCGATGTGCGTTCTGCATGGACCAAACAGCGAAATTTGCTGTTTGCACCATGCAAAACGCTTGCTACATCTGGCCTCTAATTCCTAAAATTGGGCACCTAAACTTGGAGAAGGATATCCAAAGAGTACAACAAGACCCTTTCAAGAAAAGTGCTGTCAGGAAAGGCCCGGGGAGAATCCTTGTTAACTTTGCAACACATTCTATCAAAGAAATGATTCTATCAGAAGCACTGAAAGTTGGAAGCTTCTCATA
This sequence comes from Pleurodeles waltl, assembly GCF_031143425.1. Taxonomy (NCBI): domain Eukaryota; kingdom Metazoa; phylum Chordata; class Amphibia; order Caudata; family Salamandridae; genus Pleurodeles; species Pleurodeles waltl. The sequence goes on along the minus strand of NC_090447.1, from coordinate 733,922,675 downwards.
AGGGAACTGGTCTTTCTGTGTACGATCTGATGTCTCCAGGGATACATTAGATAGGCAGTAGGAGCTGGGAAAGTACATGCAGGAGCTTCGGGCTTTGGGGTCAACGGTTCAGATGAGGGTTTCCGGCTGCTCTAAGAATAATGTGGAAGAATAAGATGTATAGTATGAGGGAGCCAAGCCAAATTGGTACTTTGATAGAGCAGATGAAGGCATCACTGTAAGAAATCTGGATGATTATGTAGGTTGTCTCTCAGCGAGCTCAAATGTGGAGCCATTCGTCTTTTCCCAAATGAAGAAAGGGAGGGTTGGCCTGGGTGGGATGGTAAGGAGGCAGGTTTTCTTTGGGGGGGGGGTGGTTGTCACCCTTTTCTTCTTTTGCAAACTGGGTGTGGGAGCAAATTGGGGGGAAAAACATACACAAAAAAATGTGTTCATTATATATTTTGATGTCCTTAAGATATTTAGGAAACTTTGGATTCTACTATATGCTTGTTTTTGTCTTTTCTTGGTTCTCTGGGCTGTTGATCCATGACGGGGAATAAATATAATCAGCTGAAGTTTCTCTCTTGGAACGTAAATGGACTTAGGGTTAAGACAACAAGGACGAGGAGGAAGTAATCATCTTACAAGAAACACATTTGCTACAGGAGGAGTGGGAAGAAATTTTGAAGCATGCAAAGTGGGTTGATCAAAGTGTGACTACCAATCAATCTTGTGTGGTGGAAGGTGTGACGATTCTTTTTAAAAGAACTCTGAAGGTTAGGGTGGGTAAAGTGGTTTTTGGCTCCAAGGGGAGATGGTTGTGTGCCGAGTTTGAAATATTCAGATCAGGATTAGTAATAGCAGGATATTATGGTCCCAACACTGATGACCCGGTTCCTTTTCAAGGATTATATAACCATTTGCTGATGTCTGAATACCCAATTATATTAGGGGGTGATTTCAATGTACTTTTAGATCCTAAGCTAGACAAGTCCACAGCCAGGAGCACAGTTACTTCTATAAAATCTAAATTTTGGATGAAGCAGGCTATTAAGGACCTGGGTCTGATTGACCTTTGGAGATCTAAAGGGGGAGAAGGCCCCAGATTTACCTTTTATAATAAGAAATATGGTCAACACTCTAGGATCGATTTTTTCCTAGTGCATAAGAGTTTATGTAAAAGGGTAAAATTGGTGCATCATACTCCAGAAATTTTTTCTTACCACTTGGTTTGCATTTTGCGCATGGAGCTGAATCAGGTAGCCCTAGATGGACCATGAATCAGGCTTTATTTTTGAATGATTTAGTAGTGGGGACTTTGAAGTAGGATAGTAGAGATTAGGTTTAATGAATTATGTTTCCGCCTCCTTACAGGTGGTTTGGGACACATATAGGGCAGGTTGATTAGCTTGGCCGCATGCAAGCATAAAGGGGACAAAGATTATGTAGAAAGTCTTGAATCTGCAATTGGCCGGCTACAAAACTCTACCTCGACTTTGGAAGATATCCAATTACGGACTACAATGGATTCTCAACTAAAGACTGCTAGAGAAATGTTAGAGCAATTTTTGGAAATCAAAAATAAGAGAAGATGGGAGAGTAGTCAATTTTCAAACTATGAGTATGGAGAAGGCTGCAGAAATTGTTAGCATGGAAAATAAAAACAGGCCGGTCAAAGAATGAAACAGTCTCTATTAGAAACACAATTACAGGGTTGAACAGCATACAAGACTCTGAAATAAGGGATATCTTTGCGTTCTTCTTTCAAAAACTCTACACAGAAGATCTGGAGGTTTCAGAGGAACAGTTTGAAAGCTTTCTAAAGGGTATCCATCTCCCAAGTTTAGATGCAATGCAACAACAGGAGCTGGAGGCAAGGATCAGGATGGAAAAGGTGGCAGAGGCAATTCAGAGTCAAAAAAAGGGAAAGCTCCAGGTCCTGATAGCCTGCCAAGCAAGTTATACATTTATCTGTATGAAGAGTTGGCTCCTTATTTGATGAAATTATTCAAAAAAATGTTTGCACATGGGGAGGCACTGAAAACATGGGAGGAAGCTACATTAGCCTGATCTAGTAAAGACCCAGCAGAATATGAATCATATAGACCTATTTTATTATTAAATGCAGACTATAGATTGTATACATATATTCTGGCCAAAAAAGCTGGAGAGGGTGGTTACCTCTGGTAGATGAAGATCAGAAAGGCTTTATTAGGGAAAGACAGCTCCATGAGCTTATGCATGATTTATTAGGTGCAATAGATTTAGCCCACTTTGAAAATACTTCTTTAGCGGTTCTTACTTTTGACACGGCCAAGGCCTTCGATAGGGTCAGTTGGCTTTTCTGGCAGAAGACGATGGAGGCTTATGAGCTAGGGAATGTTTTTATTAGAGCAATACAAGCTTTGTATACAAATCCAACTGCCAGAGTATTGGTGAATGACAAGTTATCTAATAGCTTTAAGATCGGGCAAGGGACTCAGAAGGGTTGTCTGCTTCCCCCCTCCTTTTTTATTTATATATTGAACCATTAGCTGTAATGATCAGAAGCAATACAAATATTTTGCCTTTTCAAAGTAACGGTTGGGAGAAGAAAGTAGCACTTTATGCGGATGATTTAATGGTATATACTAAAGATATAGTGGGTTCTCTCCCTAGTATATTATCCTCTTTAGAGGAATTTGGTAGAGTGGCAGATCACCAAGTAAACCAAGAGAAAACAGAGATTATGGGGGTCATTCCAACCCTGGCGGTCGGTGATAACACGGCGGCCAACCTGCCAAAAGGCAGGCGGTCCAAAAAGGCAATTCTGACCCTGGAGGGAACCGCCAACACAACCCGCCACTTTAACACTCCGACCGCCACGGCGGGACCGACAAACAGCGCGACGGTCACCGCCAACAGGCAGGCGGCAGACAATGTACCGCCTACCCTATCACAACTCACCAATCCGCCACCTTTTCCGGGGCGGGAGCCCCGCCGATAAAAACACGGCGGAAACAGACTACAAACGGGAAAACGCTCACCTCCACACACTCCACGAGGAATCTGGACAGCATGGAACCCGAATTAAACATACTACCAGCTCTTGTCTACCTGCTCATCTACCACGAGTACAAACGCCGGCGCAGACGACAACGGTGAGTACTGCACCTACGACACAGGGGAGGAGGGAGGATGAAAGGTTACGGGCACACACATACGCGATACACCCACCCTCCCCAACCCACCCCCCCAATACCTACACACCAATGCAGAGCAACAAGTCAGAGTGACACCCCCCAAACCCCCCGGAAGAATGCAAAGACATAATTAAAATGAACTTTTCAAATTTATGTATAAAATAGGTTCATTGAAGTCATGGTAAATATGCCATATGAAAAATACAAAAGAAATAATGAAAATAGTGCAAAGTATAAACATAGTCAATCAGTCCTGCACAGTCCGTTAAATATCCATAGTCCGTGGGCCAATGTGTACAAACACATGGGCAAAGCCCACACAGGAGACCGGATACCATTGGAGAGAACACTGCAGGGGCATCAGATGAAAAAACAACAGGCACCTCAGGGGGAAGGGAAAGGGGGGCACCTCAGCCACATGACGCCAGATCCACGAGGGGCCTCCATGCCCACTGTACCATCCTGGGGAGTTCAAAGCCACAGTCCATCAGATGGATAACCGACTCCACTGTGATTGGAGGAGGCATGGTGCCCAGAGTGCTTTGTGAACACCTGCTCGACCCAGAACCGGCACTGTCAATGCACCAGCGGTGCTTGAGACGGCGGTGCCCAGCGGAGCGGTGCTGGAGATGAAGGGCCCAGCGGAGCGGTGCTTGAGATGAAGGGCCCAGCGGAGCGGTGCTTGACAGGAAGGGCCCAGCGGAGCGGTGCTTGAGATGAAGGGCCCAGGGGAGCGGTGCTCTTCACGGCGGGGCCCTGTTCAGCGGTGCTCTTCATGGCGGGGCCCTGTTCAGCGGTGCCTGTCTTGGCGGGGCCCTGTTCAGCTGTGCTCTTCACGGCGGGCCCTGTTCAGCTGTGCTCTTCACGGCGGGGCCCTGTTCAGCGGTGCCTGTCTTGGCGGGGCCCTGTTCAGCGGTGCTCTTCACGGCAGGGCCCTGTTCAGCGGTGCCTGTCTTGGCGGGGCCCTGTTCAGCGGTGCTCTTCACGGCGGGGCCCTGTTCAGCGGTGCTCTTCACGGCGGGGCCCTGTTCAGCGGTGCTCTTCACGGCGGGGCCCTGTTCTGCGGTGCCTGTCTTGGCGGGGCCCTGTTCAGCAGTGCTCTTCACGGCGGGGCCCTGTTCAGCGGTGCTCTTCACGGCGGGGCCCTGTTCAGGGGTGCTCTTCACTGCCGGGCCCTGTTCAGCGGTGCTCTTCTCGGCCGGGCCCTGTTCAGCGGTGCTTGTCCTGTCTTTCAAGGGACCCAGACCTGGCCAAGACTCCCCGCTTAGTCGCCCTCCGACCTTGCAGTAGCGGGGCCCTCCTGTGATGGAGTCTTGGGCCCGTGGGTGTCGTCCGTCACACCTGGTATGGGGCTGGTGGGGCCCTCCTGGTGCGCTCGCCTGCTGCATGTCTTCTCCACCCTGCTGCCCTTGCCCTCCTTCGCTGCAGCTCTCTGGCCCTTGCCTCCCTTAGATGATGTGGCAGGTGACAGGGCAAGGCCACTCTCCTTGGTGGCAGCCGTCTCAGGCTTTTCGCGCCGGCCCTTAATTTTTCTTGTCCTCTTCCCAGGGGGTGGGCTGGCTGTCCCCTTGCTGCTGGCCGATGTTCCTTCCCTAGGAGCTGGTGGACTCCAATAGCCCTGCACTATGGTGATACTAGATGCAGGGCTGGTGGTGGCTGAGGTGCTCTTTGGACTCTTACCAGATGGAGGGGGTGGGTCAGGTGATGCAAAGAGGTTAGTTTTGGAGAGGAAAAGTTTTTTAGGAGCAATGGGAAGGGTAGGTGCAGTGGGTATGGGAGTGGAGGAAGAGGATGTGGTTGTAGGAGAGTCAAGTGTGCTGTCTTTGGGTGCAGGTGCTTGGGCTGGAGGCTGTCGTGATGTGGATGGCTGTTGGGTGGGTGGGTGGCTGCGTTTGTGTGGTTTGGAAGAGGGGGTGACAGACACAGTGGGAGAGTACTCAGGGGACGTGTAAATGGCAGTGGGGGTGGTGACTGCATGTGTGCTGACTGTAATGGAGGGTGTGCTGGTGATGGAAGTACTGGCTGATGGTGGTGTGCATGCAGGTGTGAGTGGAGACGTCACAGGGAGGGAGGAGGTAGACGAGGAGGAGGGGGACACAGAGGTGGTAGTGACTGTTGGCATGTCTGCATCTGGATGTTGTTTGTGTGAATGCTTGTGGGATCTGTGGTGCTTATGTCTGGATGAGCTGCCCTTGGGTGTTGAGGTGTGTGCAGGCTGGTCTGATGGTGTGGATGGGATAGGCAGAGGAACAGGAGACTGGGACTGGGTGGAGGGAGTTAGAAGAGGGAGGCTGGAGACAGGGACAATGGCTGCCGTCAGTGCTGAGGCCAGAGCGTTGAACCATCGCTGATGGGCAGCCTGACCCGAATGAATGCCCTCCAGGTATGCATTGCTCCGATGCACCTCCCTTTCTACACCCTGGATGGCATTCAAAAGGGTAGACTGCCCAACAATGAGCGTCCGCAGGAGGTCAATGACCTCCTCACTGAGGGCAGCAGGGGTAACTGGGGCATGGCCTGAGGTGCCTGGGGCGAAGGAGATGCCCGCCTTCCTGGGTGAGCGGGCACGGAGCGAAGGCCGAGGGGCTGCTGGGAGGGCGGGGCTGGTGCGCTGGGTGGCGACTGTACCTGTTGTGGCGGTGGGCACGGATGTTGCCACAACCGCAAGGGAGCTCCCTTCCAAGGACGTGTCGGTGTCGCTGACGTCTCCATGGGTCCCCGTTGTGGAGCTCCCCTCGCCCTCCGTCTCACTGGTGAACTCTGAGTCGGTTGCATGGCCCTCCGAGGCCATGTGAGATGCAGCTCCCTCGTGCGTCGATGACACTTCTCCTCCGCCTGATGATGCTAATGCACACATGCACAGGAAGAAAAAGAAAATGGGTGGGGGGGAGAAATGAAGACAGGTTGAGTGCATGCAGACAGACACAGAAGCCCCCTGCACTACGCAGCGCAAACGGGGTACACTACTCAGTTCTTGTGACTAGGCCTACAGGTCTATGGACGACAAATGCACACATGGGTGATGCAGGACCATGGATAGCTGTACTTGGCACCCTACAGAGGTGGGGGGCGGGGGCACAGGGCCATGCCTAACGGAGGGGACTAGCCTACAGAAAGCGCCCTGGCCTTGAGTTACCCACAGCCCTCTTCCCCAACCCAGACACCTCAACTGCGCGCAAAGATAGCAGAATGTGCTGATACTCACCCCCTTGTGTCTGCTGTGATGTCCTCACGCGCCCATCCAAATCGGGGTAGGCCACCACCAGGATCCGGGACATCAGGGGGGTCAATTGGCGGCTGGCACCCCTCCTACGTTGGGAGGCCATCCCCAGCAGAGACTCGGCGTCTTTCTGGTCCCGCGGCGGATGTCCTCCCACCTCTTTCGGCAGTGGGTGCCCCATCTGTTGTGGACCCCCAGGGCCCGGACATCCTTGGTGATGGCACGCCAAATGTCGATCTTCTGATGGGCGCTGACCTATGTGACATGTACAGGGTGGTAAAGGAAATCGCATCAGTTTTCTGCCTGGTCAATGTGAGTGGCCCCCCCTCCCCAACCTTGCCATGTGGCACATGCTCTCATCTTTCATGCGTTGCACTCCTCATTCGCTCCCCTCCCCACCATCTTACATACACCCCACTCAACACAGGCATAGCCCATTCAACGTGCACCCTGTGTACTAACCTGTTGGTCTGGAGGACCGTAGAGTAGCGCATACTGGGGGAGGACCCCTTCAACAAGTTTATCCAATTCTTCGGCAGTGAAGGCAGGGGCCCTTTCCCCAGTCGCAGCAGCCATTGTATCTCCCAGACCGAGGTCACAGCAGCACTTGCAGTATAGGTCCTCTCCTGTGGATGATCAGGTCTCGAGTGATTAATTAGATAGAAAATGGCGGTCACGCCCGCGGCGGTGCGTACCACGGTGGTGCGTACTGCGACCGCCGGCGCACATCGTCATTGGCTCCTGAGAGCCATAGGGTTCAATGTTAACCATTGCAGCTTGGCGCCACTGTCTTCGACCGCCTACCGTCACGGTGTGCCACGCCAGCGCAGTGACCTCACATCCCACTGTCACACTTCACAGGTCAGGCAGCCGCCATTTCAAGGGCCCACATGGCATGATTTCAACTGCGTCACACAGGCCTAGGACTTGCATAGCCTCTCATACAAGCCGTGCCATGCATAGCGATTCGTGTACTGTGCAAGCTGTGTGAACTAACCTGTGGGTTGCTTGACTCTGTGCTCCATGTTGTCCTTCCTAGGCACCGTTCGCTGGGACTTGCGAGGAGAAGGATGAATCCTCCCGTGTACCGACCGCTGGTGGACCTGTCGACAATGGAAGAACGACATATCATACTTCCATACCGGCTTGACAGAGCAACTATACATGAACTATGTGCCCAGCTGGAGCCAGACCTGATGTCCCCCATCCGCCAACCCACGGGGATTCCCCCTCTGGTGCAGGTTCTGTCAGTACTCCATTTTTTGGCAAGTGGGTCTTTTCAGACAACAGTGGCCATATCATCTGGGATGTCTCAGCCTATGTTTTCTAAGGTTTTGTCCAGAGTGTTGTCTGACCTGATGAAATACATGCGTAGCTACATTATTTTCCCTGAGGTGGGCGAATTGGCTACAGTGAAGGCTGATTTCTATGCCCTTGGACATATCCCCAACATCATTGGTGCCATTGATGGGACCCATGTGGCTTTGGTTCCCCCCAGTGACAGTGAGCAGGTGTACAGGAACAGAAAAAGTTATCATTCGATGAATGTCCAGGTGGTCTGTTTGGCTGACCAGTAGATCTCCCATGTAAATGCCAAGTTCCCTGGGTCAGTGCATGACGCGTATGTCATGCGAAATAGCAGCATCCCTTATGTGATGGAACAGCTACAGAGACACCGTGTGTGGTTATTGGGTGACTTTGGTTACCCCAACCTCTCCTGGCTATTGACCCCAGTGAGGAATCCCAGGACCAGGGCAGAGGAACGGTACAATGAGGCCCATGGGCGAACTAGGAGGATTATAGAAAGAACCTTCGGCCTCCTGAAGGCCAGGTTTAGGTGCCTGCATATGACTGGTGGATCACTAATGTACTCACCAAAGAAGGTGTGCCAGATCATCGTGGCCTGTTGTATGCTTCACAATCTTGCTTTGCGACGCCAGGTGCCTTTTGTGCAGGAGGATGGTCCAGATGGTGGTGTTGTTGCAGCTGTGGAGCCTGTGGAGAGTGAAGAGGAGGAAGACGACGGGGACGACACGGACAACAGGGATACAGTCATACAACAATACTTTCAGTAGCACACAGGTAAGAAACAGCCACCCCAATTTACATTTACTTAAGGCCTCCTGCGTCTTTACTGTCTGTGTTTCCCCCCATTTCCTTTTAAGTTAATTGTGACTTTCCCTTCCCTTTTCAGAGCTGTATGACCGACTGCGTGACTACTGCTTTGTTTGCCCATGGACTAAAGCTTATTGACATTGGTATGTTGTCATCACAGTGTTACTGAACATAATTGCACCGTTATGTGTAATACATTTGTGAAAAATAGAAGCAGACTCCTGTTATTTTAAGTGCAATGAGTGATTTATTTTAAGTTGTACATATAGGTAAATGATTGGGAAGCGGGGATGGGTGGGGGTGGAGTAATGTCCAATGCAGAGTCCAGTTCTCAGTCGCACAGGTGCATTGTCCATATGCCTGTGGAAGGATGGAGCAGGGGCAGTTCAAGGTTGGACAGGGTGACTATGTGGGACAGTGGGATGACATCAGGTGGTATCATATGCTGGCGGGGGTCTTGCAATCCTACTCTGTCTTCTTGTGAGATCTCAGGTTCCGCTTGCGGGGTGGTTCTTCTTCAGCAGGAGGTGGGATTCTGGTGGACTGTCGTTGTGTGGGGGCCTCCTGTCCACTAGCTCAGGCGGATGTTGTAGCCTGTTCCTGGTCCTGGCTAGTGACAGGGGCCCTTTGTGGTGCCACATGGTCCCGCAATGTGGTGACTATCTGGTTAAGGGCCAGGACGATGGTCCCCATTGCGGAACCAATGTTCCTCAGTTCCTCTCTGAACCCCATGTACCGTTCCTCCTACTGTGCCTGGATCTCCTGGAACCTGGCCAGTACCGTCGCCATCGTCTCCTGGGAGTGGTGGTATGCTCCCATGATGGTGGAGAGGGCCTCTTGGAGAGTGGGTTCCCTGGGCCTGTCCCCCCCCTGTCACACAGCAGCCCTCCCAGTTCCCCTGTGTTCCTGGGCCTCTGTCCCCTGGACGGTGTGCCCACTCCCACTGCCCCCAGATCCCTGTTGTTGTTGGGGTGGTGGGTCAACCTGGGTGCCCTGTAGTGGCGGACACACCGCTGATTGACGTGTCCCGGAGACAGAGGCATGGGCCCACTGGGTGGGAGCTGTGCTGGTGTTCCCAGAGGAGGTTGGATCTGGTGTAGCCTGTGGCTGTCTGTGGGGAACCGACTGTCCAGAGGTCCCCGATGGGCCGGGCTGGTCATCTGGGTCCAGGGAGACAGAGCTGCTGTCATCGCTGGGGGCCTCATTTGGGGGTGGGATGGACATCTCTTGACCCTCCGTGGCGGTGTGGTGGCGTTCGGGTCCTGCAGGGGTATTAAGGTATGGGTATAGCTTCTGTGTGTGGCATTTCGTGTGATGGGTGGGTCTCCGTGTACCCAAGTGCAGGCATTCCCTTGTGGGGGCTTTTGTGAGGGTGGCTTGTGGGGGTGATGTGTGTGTGCAGTGGGCATGCTTTGGTGATGGGTGTCCATGCTTTGTGGTCGCATGCAGGGCTTGGTGTTTGGATGGGTGGGTTGTGATGGTGAGCCTTTTGCAAGGAGTTGGTGTGATGGGGGTGGGGGGGAGGGTGGGGGTATGTGCTGGCATGCAGGTGGGGTGGGGGTGGGAAGTAGTAGTTAAGATTTGACTTACCAGAGTCCATTCCTCCAGATACTCCTGCGAGGCCCTCAGGATGCAGGATGTGCAAGACTTCCTCCTCCCATGCTGTAAATTCTGGGGGAGTAGGTGGGGGTCCGCCGCCAGTCTTCTGCACCGCAATGTTGTGCCTTGATACCATGGAACGCACCTTCCCCCGTAGGTCGTTCCATCGCTTCCTGATGTCATCCCGATTGCGTGGATGCTGTCCCACCGCGTTGACCCTGTCCACTATCCTTTGCCATAGCTCCATCTTCCTAGCTATTGTGGTGTGCTGCACCTGTGGCCCGAATAGCTGGGGCTCTACACGTACTATTTCCTCCACCATGACCCGGAGTTCTGCGTCAGAGAACCTGGGGTGTCTTTGGGGTGCCATGGGGTGGTGTGGATGAGGTGAGGGGTGGTGTATGTGTTGTGGAGTGTAATGTGTGTGGTGGTTTATGGTGTTTTGTGCGTGGATATTGTGTGGGTGATGTTGGGATTTGCCTCGGTGTGATGGTCTACTCTAAGCAGTGCTGTCTCTCTCTGTCCTTGATTCGCAATTGTTGTCGTAGGGGTTTGTGGGTGATGTGGGTGTGTGTTTTATTCTGTATTGGGTGTGTGGGAGTGGTGTGCATATGTATCTCAGGTGTGTGTTTCAAATTGACCAATGTGGGGATGTTTTGTGAGGGTGTGTGTATTTCGACCGTGGCGGTGTGTACCGCCAATAGAATACCGCGGATGAAAGACCGCCACGTGGATTCGTGGGTCGTAATGGCATGGGCGTATTTCTGTTGGCGTTACGGTGGAGGTTTGGTCATCGCCATTTTTTCGCTGACCTTTGGTGTGGCGGACTTTTGTTGGTGTCGGGTTTTTGGCGGTTTGCCAGTTGCGGGTCAGAATGACCGTGGCGGTTTACTGCGACCGCAGCGGTGTTATGGCGGCCATCTTACCGGCGGTAAGCGCCTTTTACCGCCAAGGTCAGAATGACCCCCTATGTGTTAGAACATTACTTACCACAGCCTTTCAGTTAAGGAAGCGATAAGGTATTTGGAGGTGCAAATAACGGCTAATTTGGAGGAAGTTGTTAGGGTTAATTTTAATAGAGTAGGGAAGAAACAAGGAGCCTGTTGAAGACATGGTCGTGCCTCCCTTTATCTTAGCTGAATACTTCAGAAGATCGTGGGGCGGGCCTGGAGGGGAAGACTAAGAGGGTGGTAGGGTGTCTCCCCCCCTTGGCGTGAACCTCTGGTCCTCTAATTACCGGGGTGGAAACCTAGGAGGACAAAAAAAAGAAGAAAAAAAAAGAGAACACATAAGCGCATGCAGTTGATGAATCTGGACGATGTTATGAGATGAAAGATTTTTCTCCTATTGAAAAAGAGGAAGTGTTCCCTATAAATGTAGAGAAAGTCATAGCTGAAGAGCTATAGGGAAGGTGTAGACAGGACTCTGTATATAAGTGGAATTGTAGCAGTATTTGTAGCGTTCGGCAGCAATCAATTGACATATTGAAAACATTTCTACATATCTTTTCATGAAAAAGTGTTAATCAAAACATTTAAATTAAATAAAGTAAAGAAATATACAAACCTAAAGGGACATTCACTACCATTTCTATCAAAGAAAGTGTGCCAAAGCACCTTCCATCATTTTGGAATATTAGCTGTATACCACCCTGAAATGCAAACTTTAGTTACAAGGATTTACCATGTGAAGACTCCTGTGCTATGTTTAGAACAAATGAATAAACCTTTTTCGCATGGGACAGTGGCAGAGGTAGAAAATATTTGTGATAAAGTACAATTTTGTAGGGAAAAAGAAGACTTGAAATATGCAGCTGTAGAGGAACAAGAGACATGTATTACTATTGATAACTTTCATGAAGAGATTACAAAGTTTAAAACAGTCCGGTCAGAGAAACCAGACTGTGTTTATATATGTTGTTGACACACTCACTACAAAAGTTAAAATCGTTACATTATTGCATCTTCAAAAACTGAAGAAGAGAATAGTGATAAGTGGCAAGAATTTGCAGCTTATTTATTTGTAGAGGAGACCTTTGATTGTTTCACACATCAAATTATATGTAAGCATTTTTATCATAAGTTATAGGACAATAAAATGTCAGCCAGAGCAGTGTATAACAAATTAGAACTGGTTTAAGTTCTACAGGAGCTTCAAGATTTTAATGTTTATGAATCTATACTTATACAATATCTACATCCATTTCAAGCTACAGTCCGTATGGAGCTGAAGATTGGAAAATTACCTCCACCTGAGCTCCAGAAATGTCTTAAAGGTAAAGTTGTGCACTTGCCATTAGATTTCAAGCAGCATATTCAAACTGTAGGGGTGGAGACAGAATTGGAAGAAGGACTTGTAATTCTAGTCAATGGTATCCCTACCAAGAGCAAAAAGAGTTAGTAGATGTTAGTAAAGTAAAAAAACAACAACATTATATCTACTACAACATAACATTTACTATAAAAATGTAGATCATCTCCTAAAGATATTACATAAATTGAGAAGAACACACTTCCATCAAGAGGTCAAATTGAAAAGATAGATCAATCTAGAACAGACAAAATTTATGAACACCACCATATTCATCTTCTAGATTCCAAAGAGATTATTGGAGATGCTATTGATCTCTGTCAGATGAAAAAAGACAAAGGTGCAACTTTAAGTATGTTGGAGAAAAACTTAGAAGCTTGCTGTTTACCACATCTGTTTCCTACTGGAGTAGGTGATAGGTATGATGACTGGCCAACACAAATACCAGCAGCAGAGTACAGATCAACTAAACTTTACTCAGTGGACCTGAGATTTCACCAGTTTAATCTCTAAATATTTCATCTCTTATTTGAACAGTGGTGAATATGAATAATCTGTCAGCAAGCAAGTTTGTTATAAAAGTTCATGGAAAAGATGAAAATCTGGAGTACAACTTGATTAATTTGATGGCATGTCAATATGGTACCAACAAGTATTGGTACTGTTGTAATGTCGGCTGAAATGCATGTTGAGAAACCTAAGAATACCTTCCTTGTTTCTGACACTCAGTTGTGCTGAGTATGCTTGGGATGACCTCCTTGATTTCTTACGAGAAACAAAATCAAACATAAGAGACTTCAAGATACCAGGAAGACTCTGCTCTTTGGTCCAGCAAAAGTTTGCAGATATTTAAACTACAGATTTCAAGCAATAATGGCTTTCATCTGCAACAAAACTAATCCTCTTCTAGGTGAAGTGGCTGTTTTCTTTTGGTGCCGAGAGTACCAAGCTAGAGGTGCTCCACATCTTTACATGCTGTTATGGGTGAAAGATGCCCCAAAGTTTGTAACAGACAGTGATGAGTGTGCCTTGTCTTATATAGAACAGTATGTAACATGCACCATCCCAAATGAAACTGCTACCAAGGGATTGAGACAACAAGTTCTACAATTTAAAAATCTTAGGTGTGGTAAATACTGTTGTTGAAAATATAGGCCAAAAGCAAACTTTTGAAAACGATGCCATTTTGGATTCCCACTACCTGTCATCTCAGGAGGAAGAGTGAACAGTTTCTGGTCAGCCGTGATACACGCCCTAACATGGAAATCACCACAAAAATATATATAACCTCAGAAGAACAGAAACATTGAAATGTTTAAATGTATGCAACCCTGTTATACTGAACATGTTGGATGCAAATATGGATAATCAATTTGCTGCAGATAACTCCATTGCTGTTGCTTTGCTATGCAAATTCTTATATAACAAAGTCAGAGAAGATAGAGAGGAAAGAGCTGCAGGAGGAGATTTCTGCAGAAAATACTTCTACTAAGAAATCTTACTAAGAAATTGTACAGTTTCAGTTTGAAAATGCTTTCCCACAGGGAAATTGGATCTTATGAATGCGCAGATAGGTTGAACTCAGCAATTTTGCTCTCCAACTCTAGAGGAATCCTGTGGGAAAGCCTAGGCCTTGCAACCAGTCCTAATAGAGTATTGAAGTCTTTCACAGGAATTAAATACCTTGCAGAATTTGATGTCAACAGTACAGAAATTCTAACGACTAACATGCTGGATACATACTCCCCAAGAAGGAGTCCCGTCTTGAAAACATGTGTCTGTATAAAGTACTTCAGCCTTATACATACTGTATTAATGTAACTGAAAACATAAAAGAAGATCTACTGTCATTTGATGTGATGGTTGTTTGGTGAGACACAACAAAGGAAATCTAATTAAGCATAGAAAGCTTAGTTGCCAAAGTCCAGAAACAAGAGAGTTTTCCTACTTGGCACTTTTGCAACTGTTCAAACCATGGTATACTGAATCAGATTTACTTGGACACTATGGCCCTCATTCCAAACCTGGCGGTTTGAAACCGCCAGGGCGGAGGGCAGCGGAAGCACCGCCAACAGGCTGGCGGTGCTTCCTGGGCTATTCTGACCGCGGCGGTAAAGCCGCGGTCAAAAAAGGGGAACCGGCGGTTTCCCGCCGGTTTTCCTCTGGCCCAGGGAAGCAGCGCCGCCATGGGGATTCCGACCCCCTTCCCGCCACCCTGTTTCTGGCGGGAAAGCCAGAATGGCCGCCACAGTCTTTTGACCGCGGTGCGGTCATTCGGCGGTGACCGCATGGCGGGCGGCAACCGCCGCCCGCCGCGGTCAGAATGACCGCCTATGACTGTTATGAAGACTCATTCAATGTTGTAAAAGGTAGTATTAAGGTTTCTGTGTTTCCAATGTGCTCTCAGATGTAAAAGATAAGCTTGAACAGGAAGAAACCATTGCTGCTGAGATAGCCAGAGAGAGTTCACAAAGCAGCCAAAGTTCTTTACCCACAAGTCAAGATCCTCTCGGAGAACCAGTAAGTCAAAATGAAGCAGCTATAGCTATGAATGAGGTGGAGAATGCATTGCAACAGGCAAGAGAGAAAACTGTGAACTTCAAACAGTTAGTGAGACAGCTGAACAATGAACAGAGAGACATTTACAATGAAGTTAAAGATAATATAGAGCATGGATTTCTCCACAGAATAAACAATTTGATTATTCTTCATATAAACCAATATTACTATAGATCAGTGGGCAACCTCGCCTAGCAAAAGCTTTCTAATTAAAGTTATCACAGGTTATCTGCAGAAGACTACAGAAGTAACAGCACCAACGGGATTAGCTGCACATGACATTAAAGGATCACTCTACACGACTACTAATGCTACCTGTTGAATATGACAATATTTTGGAGTTCCAGAAATTATCTGGCGATGCTTGCCATGAGGTATCAAGAGTATTGAAAAAACTGAAGCTTCTAATCATTGATCATGGTTTTGAAAATAATGCTTGCCTTCATACACTTGAGGATGCAGCAGATTTTAACAACAAACTGTGGTGTACACTTTGGAGGAAAGCATTTAATTGTGTTCAGTGGCCTACTCCAACTTACCCCTGTAAAAGGGCAACCTGTTTTCAAAACACTTTTGAATGATGAAACAAGAAATTCCCTGAATTCATTGCGAATGTGACTATTTGGTTAAACTTTGAATACACAAAATTTGTGAAAAATATGCACCAAGCATCTGATCTTGAGTACAGAGATATACTGAAGGACATTTGAGTGGGAGTGCTCACAAAAGAGAGGAAATGTGCTTTACAAAGCCGCCTTATCAAAAGACTATTCCCATCTAACATTACAGCACCAAAACTAATGTTCAATTTCATTAAAGAAGAGAAATCTATAGTTTGTTTAATGGAAACACTTGAAGAGTGCTCCAACTTAAATGGAAAGTTACTACAACTGCAGAAAGAATAGATTTTGGAAATTACAGCTATTGATCAAATGGAACGTCAGGGAGTCACAGTACTATTGATAGATAAACTGCAATCAAATTGGATTCTTTAGAGAAATCTTTATCCAAGACAGCAGGATTAGAAAAGCATGTCTGTGAATGTATAAATTGTAGAGTTATTTTCTGATGTAATTTAAAGTGACATTACTGGCCTCTGTTTCTCCACTTCCCCTGGCATTCTCTCTCTAGCCACAGGTGGTGCAACCCTGGAGGTGGGCGGTTGCTCTCCATCTCCCTCTTTCTCTTTTTGTGTCCTTCTAAAATTATTTTTATGATACGTTTTCAAGGGGTACAGCATAGACATTGTGTTGCTGGAATACTTTTTGGCACTGCCCCTTGATAGAGTTTTATTGCAAAATGTACACTTCACCAATTTTGCCACTGTTTTCGATTCATCTGATGGTATTATGAAAAAGTCCATGCTTTGCTTTGTTTTTTAGCCGGTGGCTCCTCATCAGGAAAGTCTTCTTCTCCAGCTGGTAACTCCTGCTCCTCAGCATCATGATGGATTTCCTCCTCCTCCTTACTTCTCCCTGATGCCATTGACAAAAAAAGAATCCAACACAGTTATGCACTTTAAAGAACAGGAGACCACCAAGAATGATCTTAACAAAAAGTAGAATCTTCAAGAAAGAAGAAACACGTGGGAACTTCCTTTGAAGGTGAACGAAAAGTGTCTCCTCCAGTCACATCTCCTTGTTTCCAGGTCACATGATCACTGTGAACACCAACATCATTGTGAATAACGACATTGTCGCGAAAACAGAAATATATTTTGAGATTGTTTTATGAAACAGTTAGTTACAGATGAGTTTCCACATTACATTAATAAACTACTGATGTCAACTACTAATTAAAATATGTTTATATATGTGTATCACTCTTTTAAAAAAACATGCTATAGTCATGACTAACCGCATAACCGGAAACTACCTTTCACAATGGTCGTCATCACAAACAACGACGTTGTCACAAACAATGGTGTCATCGCGACAATTGCCATTGTATTTAAAAAAACTGTTTTGGTACTATGCAACTTGAACTCTGTGAGGGCAATCCTTACTTACCCCACCTCACTATCTCCATACTTATAAAGTTAGCCCCATGTGATAGAGGTGAATTTCACAACAGAAACCCTACGTAAGGGTTATTCATTGAACACCCTTCATAACTTCAACAAAGTCAAAAAGTCCATGACTCAAGTTACGTTAGTAGAGCAATGGTACAACGTCCACTCACATACATACACCCAATCACGAACTCTACTCACTCAGGCAATAAAACACTCATTCACCCACTCATAGACCCACTGAGATACTCATTCACCTACTCACTGACCTACTCAAACATTCCCATACCCACTCACAGATCCACTCAGACACCCATGCATCCACTCACACATCTACTCAGACACTTATCCATCTATTCAGAGACCTATTCAGACACTCATGCACTCACTCAGAGACTCACTCATACACAGATGCACCCACTCACATAGCCACTGAGTCACTGATGCAGGCATGCACCCATTCACAGACACACAATCATTTCGCACACTCACTGACAGACCCATACACCTACTCATACATCCGCTCACCAACCTATTCAAGAAGTTACACATCCATTTTAAAACCATACAGATTACAGTTACAAACTACATTTTCAATATACTCAAAAAAACAGAAGTTACAGGGACGTTATTGTTAAAAACATAGACATAAACTGAAAAAACAAAGGGTACAGAGATGTTATAGTTAGGAAGTAGAATTAAAAAATCCTTATAAATTCACTGAAAAAAACAAAGGTTACAGGGATGTTATAGATAGAAAAAAAGCCTTAGATCTTCACTGAAAAAAACAGAGATTGAGAGAATTCACAAATTGTTCATGACTGTAGATATACAAATTTGGTTTTCTTTTAATATTGAAAAAACTACTAATGAACAGATATACACCAAATAACAAAAAGCTTTCTGGACTAAGAGCCACCTTTCTGCCAAACTTGTTCTAATTCCATCCAGCGGTTTGAGCTACAGTTGTGTTCCACCCCTTCTTCAGAGCCCCGAACCCTCGGATCATCCCAAAACTTTCCATGCACAACAAGACACCTTGGACACAGTTGTTTGGGAAGCTTTTGTGAAGATTCGTCAAATGGCGCCAAAGATATAGCCAAGTCAAAAAATGCTTTTTCGTACATTTACGTATATGTGTGTATATATATATATATATATATATATATATATATATATATATATATACTTATTATTTTCAATAAAGAAGCCACACTCTGTGAACTTGCATATATCAGTGGCTTATTTAAATATCACAATCACATCACAAATGAGTTTTAACCTTCCAGGGTATTTCTCATGGTTGGTGAGTCCTTCTTCCAATTGCTTTATATATCTACTCTCATTTTGCTAATTAGAAGGAATTGTGGGAGATGTAGTTTGTACATCTAAAACCCTTTCTTCCACCTTTCAATGAAATGTCATAATTTCCATTGGGAACCACATTACAAATGTAACATCATTCAAATTGACGAGCCAGTGAAGTGCATATGTAAGGCAACATAACATCTCTTCACGAACTCTAGTGGTTCTTAAGTTATCAATTTTCCTCCTCATGTCCCTTGGTTCAGATTCACTTATTTGTTCCAATGTTGCGCCATGCGGTCTAGTCCCTATTGTATAGTGCCCTTGCACCGGTGCCCAATTGTTTTAGAACATATAACTGTCTGGTACCTTACTCATGACAACATTGTTAACCCACTTCATGCTATCCTCATAATGTCATCAGCTGGATCGCATACATGGAAGGTGCATTCAGCAAAATAGTACAGGCTGGCTTCATGCATCTTTCTCTTTTACCTTGGATTTCATCTCACTTTCTCATTAACAACCCCTTATATCAAGAGTTACAGAAAGCAATTTTCATTGCCGTCATGAATATTAAGTGATATGTCATTGTATTATAAATCTACAAAAAGTTCTTCATCATTGTTAAGTCTGTGTGGCACCTTTGTTTTCAGGCTAATGATGTATTTGGATACAAGACGTCTGTTTTTGAGTTTGGTTTCCACCACGTACACTTGGTGGGATCATGTCTACTCCATAATATTTCATTGTTCTCCAGTTGTTGTCTTGACATTGTGCTACATGGTTGGCTGTTGCATGTGGTCATGTTTCAATGTTTCACTGCTAGTATGTGCTCCACTATCCTGTTTTTTAGCACACATTTTGTACTCGCAACATATCGGCGACCACGGGCTCACTCATTTATGTAAACCAAATACTGTGAATTGCATGTTATTCTATTTTTAATGGTGATTATCTTTTGCCCTATGTTCATAATAATTTTCATGTTTGCTCCAATCTTGCATGCTTTGCAGCTACTACATTTGGTGAATCCAGTTTGCTATTTTTCCAGCCAGTTTTTCAGCGGAAGTCCTGAAAATGACTTCAAGCTAGTTTATCCTTCAGTGGCTGTGCTTTTCTGTATGTCACCTGTAGTTATTTTCCCAATAATGTCAATGCTTGCACAAAATAGTCTTAATTCTCTTGCATTCTTTGCTATATGTCAATATCAGCCTTGGTGCTTCTTGATTTCCTTTTGTTGTCACTGTTTTTAATTTTGGGTGATCAATGTTTCAGTGTGGGGTTTTAGTCTCACTTTTTGTAGAGTCGTTTGCAGATCCCACTGTCTATAACGTCTTGATTTCAATCTTTTAACTGTCTCATAATTTTTTCCTCTGCATCTATGTCCATAGAAATGTTCCTTCTCATCCTCAGCGACTCCCCGTATGGTATACTTCTGATTAATAGTTTCGGGTGAAAATTTGTTTCATGTAGGATGCTGTTTGTAGATGTTTCATTCCTCTGTAGTGTGCTGTGGATTTGTCCAATTTGAACATACACTCGTACATCTAGGAAATTTATACTGGATCTGTTGGTTGAACATGTGAACTGTAAACCTTAGTCATTCTCATTCAGGTCTTCAAAGAATTGCATGACCTGTCCAGTGTCACAATCCCAGATTAGAAACAAATCATCAATGTACCTCGCCCATAACTCACCCATGTATATTATTTTATATATTAACAAGCAAAAACTAAAAACATATTCATTTATTAATATAAATGAAATATTCATAATTAAAATATTCAAAAAACACATTTACTAAAAATACTAAAAAAAATTAAAATACAATTTTAAAATAAAAATAAAATATACAAAAATAAAACAATTAAACCTATAAAATCTATCTAACCAATATTATGAAAACTATTGGAGTCTAAGAATATTAAATATACTATTCCCACTCTAGTTTATGCAACAGTAGGAAAGTGTTGGATTTCGGAGGGGTTAGATTTACTATTCCTTCTCCAGTCACTTCCATAACTGGAAAGGTGTTGGACTTCAGAGGACATAGGTTTACTATTCCAACTCCAGTCAGTGCAACAGTAGGGAAACTGATGGACTTCGGAGGAGTTATATTTACTATTCCCACTTCAAACAGCACAACAGTAAGGGAAGCATTGGGTTTAAGCTGGGTAAAATGTTGTATTCTCACACCAAACAATGCAACAGTAGGGAAAGAGTTGGACTTTGAAGGGGTTACATTTACTATTTTCACTTCAAACAGGGCAACTGTAGGGAAAGCACTGCATTTCAGAGGAGTAAAATTTACTATTACTATTCCCACTTTATTCAGTGCAACAGTAGGGAAGGATTCGACTTTGAAGGGTTAAAGTTTGCTATTCCCATTCCAGTCTCTGCAACAGTAGGGAAAGCGCTGGATTTCAGAGGGAGTGAAATTAACTAGTCTCAGTTCAAACAGGGATAAAGTAGAGTAAACATAAAATTTTGGATAGGAAAAATTTACTATTCCTACTCCAATCAGCAAAATAGTAGGGAAAGCGTTGGATTTCAGTGGTTTGAAATGTATTACTCTCACTGCAAACAAGGCAACAGTAGGGAAATCATTGGATTGCGAAGTGAAATATACTATTCCTACTCCAAACAGGCGAAACAGTAGACAAAGTGTCTGACTTGGAAGCGGTAATATTTACTCCAAGCAGTGAAACAGTAAGGAAAGTGCTTGAATTGTGAAGAGGTTAATTTTACTATTACTATCGCAGTCTAAGCATAAGTACGGAAAGTAATTGACTTTAAACACCTTACATATATGAGTAACCACATGAATGTAGGAAAGTACTAATACACAAATATTAACTAATTATGATATATATATATATATATATATATATATATATATATATATATATATATATATATATATGTTACAGGGACAGTATAGTTAGGAAATATAATTTTTTTTAAACAGAGAAATTTACTGAAAAAATTAAAGGTTCAAAACTATAGAAATTAAACTGTTATAGTTACAGTTATCTCAAATAACTATAAGTTGTGCCCTAAGGTAAGTAAAACTTGCGCCCTCACCATGTGCAGTTTTTTCATAAAAAATGTATTGTAAATATTACATTGATATGATTAGTGATGTTTTCAAAGATGTCATGAGTGCTGTAAGCTGTGGGGTAAATAACAGTGCAATGTTGCCTTTCAGTATGAGCCTAAAACATTTGAATTAAAAAATATTAAAGTAAAGGAGGGAAACCATCAGGGACACACCTGGATTCAGACCCTCAACATTCAGTGCGAAGGTCTCTGACATTCACACTTGAACTATTTCTGTTTCTTTAGCCCTTTCTGGGCTCTCTGGGACCCCACAGTCCTGGACTATTTTTTATCATTTATTTTATACTATGCCCTTTACAGGCTATCTGGGACTGCAGGGGAAGACTCAAGGCCTCCCCGTGGTCTCATAGCTTCACCAAGGAGGCTGCTGCTTTAAGTACCAGCTCCGTACTTGTTGGAGCAAAGCATTCATCTCTGTCAGTGTATGCATATCTGCATGCAGGTAATAGAGGTGAAAACTCTGCTTTTTTACAGGGGGACCTGTTTGACAGTCCCTGCAGTCAAAAAGCGGAGTGTCTGCTATGACTTGGCTGCAGCTGTCAAAGCTGCAGCCAAGCTACAGCAAACAGTTATGTCCCTGGGGTGGGCACCCTGGGACATAGCAGGAGCTGTACCTGGGATGTGGCCGTCCCCAGGGCCATCAGTGCCTCCTAGACAGGGGTTGCGCTGCCCCCCTCCAACGTGAAGATAGCCTTTGGGGGTGGTGGTCCCCAGGGGCAATGGGGGTCTGAAACAGACCCTCTTTCCATTGTTTCCTGTTTGCCCTAGGGGTTGGTGGTCCCAAGGGTGCAGGAGGGCTATGAACCCCCTACATATATCTATATAAATAGCACCGGGAAGGTGATGGACCCTGGGGCTGAGGAGAGTCCAGAATGGACCCCCTTTATATACTTTACTATTTGCCCTGGGGAAGTGGTGGTCCCCTGGGCTGCTGGGGGGCCAGCACGCCCCGCACCCAATTATTTTTGATGTCCCAGGGGGCCTTGTGGCTCCCCCGCACATATGTGAATATGTACAAGGTAGTAGTCCCCAGGGCTGTGGGGTAGGTCATCAGGCCACCCCCACATTATAAAAATATTTCACCCTGAGATGGTGGTGTTCCTGAGGCGCAGGGGGCCAATTAGTCTACCCACAAATTTTTCATTAGGTGTTCTGGGGAGGTGGTGGTCTCTGGGGCTGTGGGGGGGCAGGAGGATCCTCCTATTAAAAACAAAACACCGCCCCCTGGAAACTGGCCCACTCAGATGCTTATTGAATAACAAGCACTGGAGCCCCCACTTTTTTGTTACCACAAATTTGTGACCCCCACCGCAAATTCATGGTAAAAATTACAAAAAAAATGCTTTTTAGCCGTGCGGGCATCCCTTTGGGACCCTAGCACCGGAACTAAAGGCCCCTTTTGAATTTTTTTATACTTTTACGTTTTCTGGAACTTAGCTGAAGCTGAGTCCCAACATCCCTGCCAACACTTCTATGTTGAAGTGTTGCTGCCAATCAGATCTCAGCACGAGATCAGGAGGGGTCATAAATCCTTCATGTCCATATACATACAAATTTGGATTTCCATAAATTTCTCAAAAACTACTATACGGATTCACACCGAATAACAACAAGCAGTTGCAATGCAATGGGTCTCACATTTGCTCGAGTTAGAGCTATTAGCGTTAAAAACTCCTAACTGGACTTGCCACATCAATTGAAAAATAAAAGTAAAACAGTTTCACATAAGTGAGCCGATTCACAGCGATAGAGCTGCTATTAGCACCAGTGTGAAGAGACACACATAAGGAAAAAGAAAAAGAAGTTGTCTTGCACTCAATCATAGAGGCAAAAGTGCAATTAGCCATGTAACAGGGGCGATGACCAAGGTGGTAACAAAACCTCCCCAAGGAGGGCCAAACATAAACCATTTACCAATGTCATCAAAGCATTTTTGAAGGGCAAGCCCACGAACGAGTGGTACTGATGGGCGTGTGGTAGGTGTGGTTAAAAGCCCAGATACATACCAACACGTCAGAAGAGCAGCACTTGCGCGCTGCCATGCGTGACCTAAAAAAGGGTCTTTCTGGATCAAGAGCGATCTTCCTGCTAAATTTGGTGTAATTCCGTCAAGTGGTTTTGGCGCTATCACTGTTTAATTTTTCCTATAGGTATTAACATTGGAAACATTCTAAATTTTACCCTCCCTCCTTTATCTCAGCCCCTGCTTAACTGATCACCACAAAACTTTCCAGGCAGCAACTCACCTGACTGTCAAATTTTAGGGGAAACTTTCATGAAGATACGTTAAGCGGCGTCAAAGATATAGGCATATATATATGTATTACTAGGTAGTTATAGGTAGGAACTAGTTTCTATAGAAAAAGCTGTTTAAGGGATGCAAGAACAGACCTTTCTCAGTGAGAAACTCTCAGTCAGTCTCCATGTAGTTTAGGATTTGTATTACTTTGTTTCTGTTTTTGATAATGTATTCTGAACAAATGAATTAATGACATAATTAGATATTGTGATAAGAGCTTTGGCACGCAAAATGGCTCTCTATAAACAATGATGGGTGGAAATTAACTAGTCTGAGTCAGTGGGATCAATCATCAAACTTTGATTTGAGTACTGGCCCTGTATTTTCTGTATAAGATTTTACAGTGATTTAAGATGTATTTTCATATTTTTATTTTTGTAGAATAATTATGCCAGTTTTGATACTTACTATCTGATTAATTTAGGATTAGTTAAAACCTCCAAACTGTGATTAAATTTAGTTGCGCCAGAGATAAATTTGAATTTGCTAACACCTTGATGCTATAATCTGAATTAACTGCGAAAATGGTGACAGTCTTTTTTTTAGTGGTGATAAAACACTGGGTTTATTTTCAATGGGAAATTGAAGTGACAAGGATGGTTACAGCCGAAACACGTCGGAGCAGCTGGGTCTGCATTCTGCAAAACATTTTTTTTTTCCATCTCTACTGGAGTACCCGTGTTTCCCACTGAGACATTGTCAGAGTGGGTGAGGTCAATATATATATATATAATTAATGAACTTCCCACCATGAACTCTTCCAAACCTAGCAGGCTGCACCTACAATCTAACAAAAAAATAAGTATTCCATAACTTTGATATATAAAAAATAATGTAATAATACATTTCTAAATAATAATTCATTGTTAGTTAAGTATTACTTAATGAATTTCTGACCCGATGCCCCCACAAACTTAGCAGCCCACAACTAAATTATAAGTAGATGTTCCATATTTTATATAAATAAAAATCAATTAAATAATGAATTAACAATTCTTATTTATGAATTATTACCTCAATAACTTCCAACAACATCCCATACAAAACCAACAACCCACTCCAAAACTATAAATTACTATTAAACAATAAATACAAAAATAGGAATCACTTCAAATTACAAACTATATTTTAAAAATAATTATTAACATTCATGTAAACAATGGTGACATATAAAATTATATGTCCACTAAAACATATTAAAACAATTACAAAACAATAGTTTATCCACTATATCAGTGAAAACAATCAATATTATTTAAAATGATATTACTTACCTCAAAAAATAATATTATTGCCTAAGACAATTGTGCAGCAAAATATTTATGTATCTCAATATTTAATTTCTGATATTTCTGTCTTACGGTATTTTTAAATCTATATTTTGTCCACACACCAAATATATTATACCTTTTTGGGGAAAATGTTAGTCTTCCTTCACATTTTAGGACTCAGACGGAGTTTTAGGTGTCTGTAGGCAGACCTTTTTTTTCCATTACATAACACATACTTAGAGTGGGCTTTGAGTCAGCCCCTAGCTATTGGCTGATGTCCTTTATTGTATACCTGAGTAGTCTGTTCTTGATTACATTGATTTTCTTTCTATTCTTGTATTGCTCCTGCCCCGGAACATTTTTGTCCACAATAGTCTAATTGGATGAGCTGCATCCTTCTATTACATACTAATGGGGATCTTTTTTATTTTCTTCACACACTACCATTGAGTGCCTGTGTTTCCTTGTTTTCCCAGAAATGTTCCTCTTCTGCCCTTTGCACACTCTATTTCCAATACCCTGTTTGTTGTTGTTCCCTGCCGCACTCATCATCCTACTTCCCAGGTTTTCATGTTTTTTCATTTGTATCTTTTGCTTCAGTTTGGTAGCTGTAAACTGCTTCCAGGCCACCCACTGCCTTTTTTGTGTTTCATACACACTGTTAATTACTCCTGCTCCACAGTGTTCCCTTTCCTAATTACCATCACGCTCCCGATTGTTTAAAGTTTTTTATTTGAATTTTTAATCTTAGCAGTGGACAGCAGCTCCAAACATTATTAATTGTTATCACTTTATTTTTTTCTTTTCTCAAATATCCATCCACAATACATGTACATGTTTAGGCATATTTGATCCAGTTTTCTTTATAGAAAATCTATTTCTTGCTTACTAACCATGAGCATGATACATTTACCCTTTTACTATTTACAACAACATTGAAAAGCCAACAGCTTAGCTTTTGAGAGCTGAGATCTAATGGCTTTGCCATTGCTTGTTATTGCCTGTTGATGAAAGAGTGCACACATAATTAGATACATTTTCTGTTGATTTGCTATATACTATGTTTGGCAGATGTTTATTTCCACTTGGTGACTAATGATAAAGGCAAAGGAAACAGATATACATACAAGCAAACACACACAGACACCCACCCACACACACACACACATATAGTCACATAAATTTACAGAAAGCAAGTAAATCCGTTTCATTGTACAAAAGTGGATCTATGTAATGATTTATACAAAATTTATTAGAGAGGTTATCAGATGGCCAAATGGTCAGATGGTCAGAGCCAACTGCTATTAGCAGACACGAAAATGGCGATGCTCTAGTGCTGCAATACAGAAAAAGGTTTTGTTGAATAACCATCAAAGTATTGTATCATTTTGAGTATCCCATCTTCATATATATTCAGTCAGGAAATTCAGATACAAATGGAATGTATCATGTTACCATGTTAGTACTGAGTATTACAACAGAGCAGACAAAGCAGGAATTGAGTGCAGCAGAGAAGAACATTTTGAAGAAGGGATGCCATTCCAGAAACAGCAATAAACATCTACAAGTCCATAGTGCCTAATGTTACACTGTTAATAAACTTACATTTGCAGAGTAGAAAAACAGATTGTGGGCCTGATTCACAAAGGTAAACATACAAGTTTTGTAAGTTTACAATTGTTTAGTATTCACAAAGGGATTTACAAATCGTGTCTGTACGAGCAAGGAATCTTCACACATAAAAATACCTATCTTTTTATGTGTGGGAAATCAGCATTCGTAAAGATACTACTCATAAATCCCTTTGTGAAAAGCAAAGAATTGTAAACTTACATGAAAGTGAAGATTCACCTTTGTGATTCAGACTCTAAGTTGAGACATGTCTGCATAAGTCAAATGCCCATAGGGTGAGTTTTATTTGTCTGCCCCTACTGAGCATCAGCAATCATAATGGCACAAATACAGCAGTAATTGAGGGTATTGGGAATGTTTATGTTTGTCTTGGCTGGTAAATGTGATAGATGAACATACTTCCATAACATGTGAGTGATTGAACCAAGTTACTATGGATCATAAATCCTATGTACCCAGAAAAATTGTTAAAGGACAAACGTTCCTCATCCAAATATATTTTCCCAAATGAACTAAAATGAGGAAAATGACAGCGAACAAGTCTGGATCATTCAAGTACACTCCCAAATACCCCTACTTATAGCTCACATGGTTATGTCCTTCAGCATTAAATATGAACCCTTGAAATAGTGCATACATAATAGAATTTTTTTTTAATTGGAACCATGTGTCTAAAAGAAGGGATTCTCTGTTACTCAGTTGAAGAAAATATATTTTTTATCTTCAAACAGTCCCCCGTAATACTGTGTTTATGTTATAATGCAAATCACTATAGGTGAGTTAACCATGTTTCTGTCTTCAAAAGTAAAGTCTCAATTAGAACCTAGTTTCACAATAGAGATATTGATTTGAAAGCAAGAAAACAAAGGAAATAAGGTAATATGCAGAAAACCATGTATGCCATAATGATGAATTTAGGTTTCAAACAAGAAAATTATAGTTTGTGTATTTGTAGGTGTCTTTTTTAAACTTAATTATGTAGCTTTGAAGGAGCTTCACATGCTCCAATAATCGACAGCGCAGATTGGCTTCAGCCGTTGGCTCTTCCACACCAATAGCATTGTGATGTAACTTCAGGTGTTGACCAATTCATTTTAGTTGCCCAATCTTAAGGCCTCATTATGGGTTTGGCGGTCTTGGTACCGCAATGGTGGCAGAATAACCGCTGCAGAATTGGCAGTCTGACTGCTGTATTATGATTCATGAGGTTACATAGACTAAAGACTGCCATGGTCCTGCTACCACTGCCAGCCTCTCGCCACTTGCATCAACCGCAGTCACAGGCTACAGTGGCTAATGACTAATGAGTCCAGCCCCTATTCCTGATGGTGGTATTACCATGTGGCTCACCGCAAAGCCATCTGTGGCAGGGAGACCTCCATACTCGACCCAATGGAAACCAGAGAAATAAGGTAAGTACTCACCTTATGTTCAGTTTCCGCTCCTTTTCCTGTCAAGTAGCCCCTCGTCAAGGTGCTCCCTTTGCTGCAGACACTTATCCATGAAGAAAATTCACACAATTGGGGTCAACTCCTAAGGTAAGGCAGTCATACTTTTCATCATTGTTACAATGGCTGTGGGCCCATGCTGTTAGACAAGCTATGTTTTCCGTACGTGAGATACATATGTGTGTATTTTCAGACTTTCTTTGTGTGTATATACACACATGTGGATTAACAATGTGAAACAATACCTACAAAAAGTGAGGTTCCTAGCACGACGGTCCACCTCTGTTGGAAGACCACTGCCGTGAGACCACAGGCACAACTGAAACATTGTAATATGGCAGGAGGGAGACCACTGGCTCAGCAGTCTTATTGAGACCGCCAAACTCGTGATCAGGCATTTAGTCAAAAAGTTGTGCCACAGTCTTTCTACAAAAGGCACTTCTCAAGTGCATGGGTCACTTTTCTCAGGGTATGTCAGCACAATGGTGTTGGTGAAAAGGTTGCCAGTCTACCGAGCATGGTGGAAAAGCTATGCCCCCAATATCTTGGCACCCAGAAAATTACTTGAAGATAAAGACTTTGAGGCACTTCATATAGCAGTGATTTCCTTATTGCAAATGGGATGCTTATATTTGTCTCTACTTAGTAGCTTAAAACATTTCAATCTGCTCATTGGTCTACTCCCAGCCTGAGAGAACAACTTCTTGGAAATTGAAGAATATATGGGGACCACATCAAAAACTCTCAGCGGGACAAATCTCTTTTGATCTTAGCGAGGACTTTATTCTTGGGTTTTCATGGTAATACAATAAGATATTATTGCACTGGGTTCAGAAGAGCCCTACACTGAAGTAGGCCACAATGAGTAGGATGAGTAAATGGAGGCCAGGTTGGAACATGGCAGCCAGTCCAGCCCCGAAAGTAGCCCTCTAACCTGTAATCACTGGTAAAATGATATAGTGCAGAATGATCAGTCCAGATTTGTGAATGTTATGTGAATATTTCTTAGATTTGCCCTTTAGGATTTTATTAATGTAAACGAAGTCTCCATGGTCTATCAGAAGACACAATACTACTATTGACATTTGGATTTGTTTGCCATAGACATGAACCAACTTGACACCATTGTGCATTTCAGTAAGATTGTGTTAAAAGCACCTCTTAGGAACACAAGAAAAATTATTGACTTTTTGGAACCTTGCAGCAGAGAAGGCAACTGTCTTTTAGAAAGTGTTAGATTAGTAATTCCAGTGTGAGCCATTTAAGGCAGGTAGTCTTAAAAGAAGGTGTTCAAGTAACCCAATGAAAATAGGAGGGCCTCAAGACCTAGCCCTAATTTCTTTCTAACAATTAGAGACTTCCACAAAATCTTAATCTCATTGGACAAATCTTGCCCAAGATAAAAAATAAACTGCAATTCTCCCAGAGTCATACTCAAAATATAATTTCAACCACTGTGCTTGTGAGACTGTGATACCTTTATACCAATTATACCTTTATTTGACAAACTAACTTCCATGGTGATACTGAACTATGGAGTGGGGTGCTTTCACTTGACAATGGCTACCAGATGAAACCTCTCACTAGAAGCCAAGTACATCAAGGATTTGATTACTCAACAAGATTAGTCTCACACTAAACTTCTCTACCTGTTGCATACTGATGTGAGCCTGAGAAGTCTAGGAAAATAGTTCCACTTAGTCGATGTTTAAATTGTTGGGATAGTCACCTGTGCAAGTAGGATCCTTTTCTCAAACACAATACACCCTGTGTAACCTATAGGTCCTGATACACAAAGGTAAACTTACACAATGTGTAAGTTTACAATTGTTTGCTATTCACAAATGTATTTTAATAGTAGTATCTTTATGGATGCAGAGTTTCCGCACATAAAACGATAGGGCTAGCCAATCTTGTTATGTGTTGAGACTCCACAGTTGTAAAGATACTACAAGTAAAATATCTTTGTGAATGGAAAACGATCCAAAACATATGTAAAATTGTAAGTTTACCTATGTGAATCAGGCACTGAATGTTTTAATCCTGACACTCGAAGGCAAAGTAATGGGTACATTAAATATTTTTGCTCTATGGGCAAAATTTGCAGTATTGATTGATAGCCTCACCCTTAAGTACATGCACACATCAGCAAAGCTTGATACTACCTTCTAGGGTCATCTTGCACACATTTATATTCATGATGTCTAGTATGGTCCTGAAAGAAAAAATATTTGCATACACCTCCACTGCAGAGGATCTCATCCAAACTCTGAATAGGCTGACTTGCAATAGGAAAGAGATTAATGTACTTTTCAGTTCATAGTAACCAATACACTCTTCTGGAGAATCACATCCAGGAACCTAGGCCTAATGCTATTGCAGCTGCATTTTCCAATGTTATTTGTTTAGATTTCTTCATGCTACTACTCCTGAAAGCTATGTCCAAATGCAGCCTAGTGTTTTCAGCACACCTGAAGTGCTGTATGCCGAAAACTTGAATCCTGCAGTGAGTTGTGTGAATCCAGAGACACTTAGGCTCATATTTATGGGCTTTGTCACGCAGTGGAGCACAGCCGGTCACCTTGCTGCACTGCCCTGCGTCACAGGGAAATGGCAGGAATGCAACATATTTATCCAATACTGCGCATTTTTGTCCTTTTCCCCTGCGCTGGCGCCCTTTTGGTTGCCTAGCGCCATTGCAGGCATCTTCGCACAGTGGAGCAAGGGTGCCTGCAGTGCATGAAGGATTGTTTGTGTTCAAGAAGGGATATCTTCTTGCACATAAACAATCCTGAGAGGTTTATTCCTCTTTCTATGTGTGCTGCAGAATGCATTGACACATAGTGCGGGAGATAAAATCTACATATTGCCAAAAATTCTCAATACGAAGTGTTTTGTTATGTTACATTACTTTGTCATGTCATGGTGTGTTATGTTACATCAGGTTATGTTAGTTCATTGAATTTATTTAGTACACAAACTGCCATTAGCAAGAGTCCATAGTGCTGTGTCATCTGCAAGGCAAAGGCTTCAGGGGCCTAATCAGTATCACCCTCTTTTCAGTAAGCAAAGGAAGTGAACTTTGTTGTGGTAGGCCATCACTTATCTTGTTACACTGTGCCTTATTCAAGCAAGGACCAAGAGGCCACCACACTTGTCGAACATACTTTGTAAAACACTATTAATTCACACGTGGTGTCCTGCATGAACTTCTGTGTGAAATGGAATATATTTTGAGTCACTTATTATGTGACATGTGTCAGTGGGTATGTAGAAGATAAGATAACATACTAACTGTGAGGAGACTCCCACATATAGCGGTCTAATTATACACTTAGGGCCAGATGTACAAAGCCAGTTTGCATGTCTTAATTGTCCGAATCGCTATTTCGGGCCGTTAAGAAATACAAACTGGGCTTTCCTTATGTTTAAGGCCCTTTAAGGAATAACAGATGGAGATTTCTACCCTGTAGAAATCACAGTTTGCGATTCCCAAATTAGGAAATCGCAAATAATGATTTCCTATTTGCGATTCCTATTCTGATATGCCATGCATTTCCTAAAACTGACTTGGGCATTTAGGAGATGCAACTACCATCGACTTCAAGTAGATGGTAACCAGGCATAATTTCAAAAAAGCACCCCAAGTGTTTTTTTTTAAATTGCAATAGAGCACACACATGTCCCTTATGCATATAGGTGCTCTACATGTACACCCCTAATTTTGGGGTGCACCAAGGGGGGCCTTTTCCCGATTGACATCCTTGGTTTTGAATTTCCTAAATAGCTATGTCCTATTAAGAAATTGCTATTTAGAAAATGCAAAACTGATCCATTGAGTAAAACGCAATGGGATTTCTTTATAGTGATTACCTAGGATTCGCTATTAGCAAATCGGTATCTTAGTACATTGCATTTTGCATTTCTAAAATAGAGATTTCTATGAAGTCACTATTTAAGAAATGCAAAATTGCATTTTCTTTATCTGGTCCTTAGACCCATTAGTCACCCTGTTACCGCAGACACCACAGAGTCATGGTTTGCTCACACCTGCACAAGCGCACAAGCATTCAGCGGTGACCTAAATGACTCAAGTGCTAATTACTAGCTAATGATTGTCAGCAACAAAATACCTTAAGTTCACATCTGTTTTAAAGCCATTGTGTAGTTAAATGGATCAGAAACACACTTTATTTATATCAGCAGCCAAACATTAAATAGCAACTGAAGCTGCTTTGCTGAAAGACGAAAGAGAAAGTCAAGGACCTAATAAAATGTACAGCAGCATTATTGACAAGAGACTGAGTCTTGGTATAAATCTGGACAAAAAAGGAAATAATGGAATGGGAAAAAGGCACAGTTGACTCCATTCATCATTTTCAGTGCAGTCTCGGTGTCTCAGTGTTATGCCATTTATACAAAGAGGCATGTTGCTTAGCGTGCCTCATATGATGCAGTGTTACATAAGCACAAGAGCTGTATATTTGTCATATTTGTATAACATGAACCTAGCTAAAATACAGCATAGTGCTGGAAAGGGTCAAAGGAACACATAGATTAAAGAAAGGAATGATGGTAAAGTGAACTGTTATTGTGTTGTGTTGTGATGAGGTGTTCTTTAACCACTACAGTGCCTTGGACGAGCTGGTATCGCCCTTGGGCACAGTGCCGCTGTGCCGAGGGTGAGACTAGCTCGTCCTTCAACCGCCCAAGGGGGGGAGCGTTAGCGCTCCCCCTGTGGTCCTCCCACCCACACCCCCAGTCAGGGATGGAAAGGGAATTGCTTCCCCTTCCACTCCCAACCCTTCCCTTGGCGATCTTATGACGTTGGCATGCTCACAGCACACCAATGTCATCAAATGCTGTCGGGACGCATTGGAAGCTATTTGCTTCCAGCGCATTACAAGAGAGGACACAGAAAAGGTGAGTCCTTCTCCTGGGAGGCAGTTTGGGGTGGGGAACAGACACAGGGGGAAAGGAAAGAGTTTTGAGCCACGAGATGCCAGGGATTTTTTTTTGTGGGTTTGGAGGGGCACAAAAATGGTGGCCATTTGTGCCCCCCTTAGGGGCAGATCAGCCTATTTCTTTAGGCCCATCTACCTATAAGGGGGGCAGAATTCACTCAGGCACCAGGTATCTTGTGTGTGTGTGTTTTGTGTGTGGGGCGGCCCCTTTGACAGACTAATTTGTATGTGGAGCAGTATTTGATGGACAAATCTGCCAGACTTGGGCCTCAATCTAGAGCTACCCAGTGGATTCCCACAAATCTGGAAGAGTTGAAAAAGTTCTAGACTTTTTTGATGGGGTTGATAAGGAAGCCGTCACTGGCTTCTTATTGGTCTACTAGTCCCTTGATGGCAACGGCTATATTTCCTGCAACCATGACTCCTAATTGCTATTTGCTTCTTCTTCGGATGCTGAATTTTGTTGAGAATGCTTTAGCCTTGCCACGAGATCACCCTGATTATGACCTTCTTTTTAAGATTAGGCCTGTCCGTAATCATTTTGTAGATTGGTTTTCAGAGGTCTATGTTCCAGTGAAAGAAATATCTGTAGATGAGTCTTTGGTGCTGTTCAAGGGGCGTTTGGTTTTTAAGCAGATCATTCCTAGCAAGAGGGCATGGTATGGAATTAAATTGTACATAATGTCTGAAAGTAGCACAGGATATGTGTATAATTTCTGGGTCTACACTGTTAGGGATTCCAGTATTGACCTCCCTGGTTGTCCACCCAGTTTTGGAGTTAGAGAGGAACTTGTGTGGGAACTTGGTAGACGACTGTTTAACAAAGGCCACCATTTGTTCATAGATAACTTCTACACTGGAGTGCAGTTGTTCAAGGAATTGTTCAGAGTGGACACTGTTGCTTGTGGCACAATCCGTTCTAACTGGAAAGGCTATCCAAGGGAGTTTGTCTGTAAAAAACTTTAGAGGGGACAGTGCAGTGCCTTGCATAATAATGAGCTGGTAACTCTGAAATTTGCAGACAGGAGGGATGTGTACATACTGACTACCATCCATGATGAGTGTACTTCCCCTGTGACTGTTTGGGTCAGGTTGCGGAAGTGTGCAAACCTTTGTGCATTTTGGACTACAATAAGCTCATGGGTGGTGTTGATAGAGTAGATCAGAGGTTGGAACCTTGCACTGCTTTTCTTAAGTCTTATTTGTGGTATAAACAGTTGGCCATCCATTTGTTTAATTTAGCAAATTTTAATGCTTTTATTGTGTTCAAGGATTGTTCCCCTGAGTCAAGGATGAAATTTGTTAAATTTCAGGAGTCAATGATAGAGAGCCTTGTTGTGGTGGAACATGCAAGAGTTCCTTGAGGAGCAGTGGTGGAGGATGTGGCTTGATTGAAAGGTCTCCACTTTCCTTGTCACATTCCTCCCACTCCCAAAATGCACTTGCCCACTAAGAAATGTAGCGTCTGTGCCTGAAGAGGTATCCGGAGGGAGAGTCGGATGTACTGCCCTGATTGTCCTTCAAAGCCTGGTATGTGTGTGCCTGGCTGTTTCAGGGGTTACCACAACCAAAATAATTTTAGGAACTACTGTGAGCGTAAACTGCCTGTATATATTTTCATATGTTCAGTTTCATGGTTGGCATTACTGTCATGTATTTAGTTAAAGATTTTGTGTTTGTAGTTTTGTACTTAATTATAATTAGTTAGTGGTTTCTTTGTTGTTTAAAAAAAGTGATGGTGGTGTGCATGGAGAGGCGCTTGGTTGGCGGTGTGCATAGAGTGGTGCTTGGCTGGTGATGTGCATGGAGTGGCACTTGGCTGGCATTGTGCATGGAGTGGCACTTGGCTGGCGGTGTGCATGGAGTGGCACTTGGCTGGCAGTGTGTGTGGAGTGGGGCTTGGCTGGCGGTGTACGTGAAGTGGTGCTTTCCTGGAGGTGTGCATGGAGTGGCACTTGGCTCGCGGTGTAAATAGTGATTTGCTGTTGGCCACTGCAACACGCTGCTAGCCAAACACCAGTCAAATCAAATCAAATCATTAACATTTATAAAGCGCGCTACTCACCCGTGCGGGTCTCAAGGCGCTAGGGGGGAAAGGGGGGGTTATCGCTGCTCGAACAGCCAAGTCTTTAGGAGTCTCCGGAAAGCGGAGTGGTCCTGGGTGGTCCTGAGGCTGGTGGGGAGGGAGTTCCAGGTCTTGGCCGCCAGGAAGGAGAAAGATCTCCCACCCGCCGTGGAGCGGCGGGTGCGAGGGACGGCAGCAAGTGCGAGGCCAGCGGAGCGGAGGGGGCGGGTGGGGACGTAGAAGCTGAGGCGTCTGTTGAGGTATTCCGGTCCCTTGTTGTGGAGGGCTTTGTGTGCGTGGGTGAGAAGACGGAAGGTGATCCTTTTGCTGACTGGGAGCCAATGCAGGTGTCTCAGGTGTGCGGAGATGTGGCTGTTGCGGGGTACGTCGAGGATGAGGCGGGCCGAGGCGTTTTGGATGCGTTGCAGGCGGTTTTGGAGTTTGGCGGTGGTCCCGGCGTAGAGGGTATTGCCGTAGTCCAGGCGACTCGTGACAAGGGCGTGGGTCACGGTTTTTCTGGTGTCGGCGGGGATCCAGCGGAAGATCTTGCGGAGCATGCGGAGAGTGAGGAAGCAGGCGGAGGACACGGCGTTGACTTGCTTGGTCATGGTGAGAAGAGGGTCCAAGATGAAGCCGAGGTTGCGGCGTGGTCTGCGGGGGTCGGTGCGGTGCCGAGGGCCGTGGGCCACCAGGAGTCGTCCCAGGCGGACGGGGTGTTGCCGAGGATGAGGACTTCCGTTTTTTCAGAGTTCAGCTTTAGGCGGCTGAGCCTCATCCAATCTGCGACGTCCTTCATACCCTCTTGTAGGTTGGTCTTGGCGCTGGCGGGGTCCTTGGTGAGGGAGAGTACAAGTTGGGTGTCGTCGGCGTAGGAGGTGATGATGATGTCGTGCTTGCGTACGATGTCGGCGTGGGGGCTCATGTAGACATTGAAGAGTGTCGGGCTGAGCGATGAGCCTTGAGGTACGCCGCAGATGATCTTGGTGGGTTCTGAGCGAAACGGAGGGAGGTAAACTCTTTGGGAGCGGTTAGCGAGGAAGGAGGCGATCCAGTCCAGGGCCTGGCCTTGGATCCCGGTGGAGCGTAGGCGGGTGATTAGGGTGCGGTGACAGACGGTGTCAAAGGCAGCCGAGAGGTCGAGGAGAATGAGGGCGACTGTTTCACCGTTGTCCATCAGGGTTCTGATGTCGTCTGTGACTGAGATGAGGGCGGTTTCCGTGCTGTGGTTGGTTCGGAATCCGGTTTGTGAAGGGTCGAGCAGGTTGTTGTCTTCCAGGAAGGTGGTCAGCTGTTTGTTGTCCACACACTCCCATAAGCTGGTGTGATTGCTGTGTCAGGCATGTTGGCGTATGAAAGTCATTCGGCCCTTGAATGGCGGTGTCTGTTGATAGAAGTGTGGTAGTGTGCTGGGCCCGCGGCGTGAATGGTCTTGTGCATGCAATGTATGAAAGGTGTGTGAATGGACTGTACCGGTGCCTTGACGCTGCTTTACAGCTCAAGAGCTGTGAGTCATTGGTTCAGTTTTTTGGCCTTTCAATTATTAACAGTGCATTTTTATTTTTGTGAAATCACTTGGTAATAAAATGTTATCTACTGAACTATCACTCACCCTCGTGCCAGATCCAACCATTATGTGTGGTAAAAATGAAAAAACCTGCTCCGCTGTAATCAGGCATCAAAGCACACCTGTGACACATTAAGTGTCTCGGTGGGACCCCGATGACGGAGCATGCCACCAACTTGGTTGGTGGGTGAGGAGTCTTTTAAACATAACCTAAGTGTGTTTCTTTTCACAATGTTAGTGTTTGGAACATCACAGAAGGGCGTGAACACATCAAAATTATCTATTACAAAAATACCTGTTTTTCCAGGGGGGTGCACCTGCGTTTTTTGGTCCCGGGTTCGGCGTCATGTAGGGAAACCTACTAAACCCAGACATTTTTCAAAACTAGACACCCGGGGGAATCCAGGGAGGTGTGGCTTGCATGGATCTCCCAAAAATGTTCTTAACCATAAGCCCTGCAAACCTCAAAATTTCCTTAGAAAAGCATATTTTCCTCACTTTTCTTTGTAGGATCTCTGCGCCGGCACAAATTTCCTACCACCCAGTGTTCCCCTCAGCCTCCCAAGTAAAATGATACGTCACTTGTGTGGATCCCCAAAGCAGAGTCAGCCTAAAAATGTATAAAATAATTTGTGCTTATCAACTCGCTGTGCTATCCCCTGAACCTATACAAGTTTTTGGCCTTTTCCTGTTGCAGACACCTGGGCCATCAACACAGGTGAGGTATCATTTTTATCGGCAGACCGAGGGAAACATTGGGTGGTAGGAGAGTTGTACCGGCACAGTGATCCTACAAAGAGAAGTGTGGTAAATGTGATTTTTTTTTAGCTATATTTGAGGTTTGCAAAGGAGTCTGGGTAAGAAAATGTTGGGGGACCCACGCAAGCCACATCACTCTGGACTCCTCCAGGTGTCTAGTTTTAAAAAATATCTGGGTTTGGTAGGTTTCCCAAGATGACGCCACACCTTGGACCAAAAACGCAGGTGACCCCTGCCCCCTGTAAAAAGAGGAAGTTTTGTAATAGATCATTTTTATGTGTCCATGTTGTGTTTTGGGGCATTTCCTGTCGTGGACTCTAGGCCTACCCACACAAGTGAGAACCATTTTTATCGGGGACTGAGGGGAATGCTCAAATGAAATTTGTGGCTCCTCTCAGATTCCAGAACTTTCCATCACCGAAATGTGAGAAAAGGTATTTCTTTCCCAAATTTTGAGGTTTGCAAAGGATTCTACCTAACAGAACCTGGTGAGAGCCCCACAAGTCACCCCATCCTGGAACCTCCCAGGTGTCTAGTTTTAAAAAATGCATACGTTTGGTAGATTTATCTAGGTGCCGGCTGAGCTGGAGGCCAAAATCCCCAGCTAGGCACTTTGCAAAAAACAGGTAAGTTTTCTTTGGGAAAATGTGATGTGTCCACGTTGTGTTTTGGGGCATTTCCTGATGCGGGCACTAGGCCTACCCAAACAAGTGAGGTACCATTTTTATCGGAAGACTTGGGGGAATGCTGGGTAGAAGGAAGTTTGTGGCTCCCCTCAGATTCCACAACTTTCCATCACTGAAATGTCAGGAAAAAGTGTTTTTTTTGCCAAATATTGGGGTTTGCAACAGATTCTGGGTAACATAACCTGATGAAAGCCCCACAAGTCACCCCATCCTGGAATCCCCTAGGTGTCTAGTTTTACAAAATGCAGAGGTTTAGTAGGTTTCCCTAGGTGCCGGCTGAGCTAGAGTCCAAAATCCACAGCTAGGCATTCTCCAAAAAACACGTCAAATTTCAATGTAAAAATGTGATGTGTCCATGTTGCGTTTCCTGTCATGGGCATTAGGCCTACCCACACAAGTGAGGTACCATTATTGCTGGGAGACATAGGGGAACACACAATAGAAGAACAAGTGTTACTGCCCCTTGTCTCTCTCTAAATTTTTTCCTTCCAAATGTAAGACAGTGTGTAAAAAAGACGACTATTTGAGAAATACCCTGTAATCCACATGCTAGTATGGGGACCCTGGAATTCAGAGATGTGCAAATAACCACGGCTTCTTAACACCTCATCTTGTGCCCATTTTGGAAAAACAAAGGTTTCCTTGATACCTATTTCTGACTCTTTTTATTTTACCAAATAAATTGCTGTATACCCAGTATACAATGAAAACCAATTGCAAGGTGCATCTCATTTATAGGCTTTGGGTAGCAAGGGTTCTTGATGAACCTACAAGCCCTATATATCCCTACAATCAGAAGAGTCCAGCAAGCGTAACGGCATATTGCTTTTGAAAATCTGACGTTGCAGGAAAGAGTAAAATGTGGAGAGAAATGGCTGTTTTTTAACCTCAATTTCAATATTTTGTATTTCAGCTGTTGTTTTCTGTAAGAACACCTTGTGGGATCTACATAAACAACCCCATGCTGAATTCAGAATTTTGTCTACTTTTCTGAAATGTTTAGCTGTCTAGGATCCAGCATTGGTTTTACACCCATTTCTGTCACTAACTTGAAGGAGGCTAAAAGCCCCAAAAATAGTAAAAATGGGGTAAGTCCCAGTAAAATGCCACAATTGTGTTGTAAAATGTGGTTTTCTGATTCAAATCTGCCTATTCCTGAAAGCGTGGAAGATGGTGATTTTAGCACCACAAACCATTTGTTGATGCCATTTTCAGGAAAAGAACTACAAGCTTTCTTCTGCAGCTCTTTTCCCTCTTTAAAAAAAAAAAAAAAAAACATTGTTACTGTATTTTGCCTAATTTCTTGGTCTCCTCCAGGGAAACCCACAAACTCTGGGTACCTCTAAAATCCCTAGTATGTTGGGGAAAAAAAGAAGGCAAATTTGGCATGGGTCGCTTATGTGGACAAAAAGTTGTGAGTGCCTATGCACAAACTGCCCCAAATCGCCAAAAAGGAAAAGCCTGGCAGTGAAGGGTTTAAAGAGTTGTTTCTTTATGGTTGTCCTACATGGAGCAGAGATTGAGTGGTCCTGAGGGACACAGCAATACTATTCAAGGTCCTCCTTGCTTAGGTGGCAAAGCCTTTTGCTTTTCCTATATATTTTCTACTTCTTCATAATCAGATGAATGATGGCTACAGGTGTGTCGAAAGCTGCTGGAGGAAGTAAGTTTGTCAGTCATAAAGACGGGAACATGGGTCATCAGTGTATTACCCCTATATGGATGAAGGGGTACAGGCCGTGAACAGCAGTTTTGACATTACTTTCCAGGAGTAACTATTTATTGTTTTATGTGGAAAGAGCTGTTTTCAGGCTGTCTTGGTTTTCTTGCCAATCTTGAGCACAAGTTTGTTATCTAGGGTTAACCCAATTGACTTGGCTTGAGGAGAAATGTCATTTGTAAATGGGAGATTCAAAGTTTTCTTCAGCTTGACCATGATCATGGTTTTTGGGGAAGGCAAGCCATTTAAATGGTTGAAAAATAATTTCAAATGCAAAGGTCAAATGTCTTCAGATGGTGAATTGTTCTTCAAAGTTGAATTACATTCACAATTTTCATCCTTCTTTCTTTGCAATATTTCTTAAATTGATGTTGCTGCCCATGACTC
The DNA here is from genome assembly GCF_031143425.1 of Pleurodeles waltl. NCBI lineage: Eukaryota > Metazoa > Chordata > Amphibia > Caudata > Salamandridae > Pleurodeles > Pleurodeles waltl. Next base: position 733,882,474 of record NC_090447.1, on the reverse strand, counting down.
AGCATTGGGCATTAGTTTGAGGAGCAGCACTAAAGTTCTCAATTCACTGTTATATTTAGTTTATGAAATAAACTCATTGGCAAATGAAATGCCACAATAGATCAGTCACAGTTCTAGTTGCAGGATTACAAATTATTAAACTTGCTAAATAAATGTATGTTCGGTTTTAACGCATAATTAAGGTATTAAGGGGCACATTTATACTCTGTTTGCACTGAATTAGCGTCATTTTTTTACTCTAATTTGGTGCAAACTAACTCCATATTTATATTTTGGTGCTAGACCCGTCTAGCGCCAAATTTATGGAGTTAAAGTCATTTTTTGGAAGTGGAAACCTACCTTGTCTTAATGAGATGCAATGTAGGCGTTCCTGTGCACAAAATGACTCTATGGCCTCAACGCTATATTTATACTCCCATGCAAAAATGGTGCAAGGGAGAGAGGAGGGGTCAAAAAATGGTGCAAAGCTTGCTTTGCCCCATTTGTTGAAGCCTGGGTCAGGGCAGGCGTTAGGGGACCTTTGGGCCTATTTCCATGGTGGAACATCATGGAATGAGCCCACAGGTGCCCTCCCCAGGCCCCAGGGGCACCCCCACCCACACCAGAGGGACTGTGGAGGGTGGGGGACCCCATCCCAGGTAAGTACAGATAAGATTGCATTTTATTTTTAAAGTGCCATCTGGGGCCCTGAAATGGGTCCCCATACATGGCACAGGGTGCAGTGGCCATGCCCAGGGGACCCTTGTCCTCTGTGCTGGCCATTGGGGTGGTGGGCATGACTCCTGCCTTTCTTTATGGCAGGAGTCATGTGGCATGGTAGGTTTAGCACCATAAAATGACGCTAATCTGGTTAGAGTCATTTTTTTTACTCTAACCTGCCTAAAGTCATTTTTTGGTGCTAAACCCCCTTCTTCTATACCGCCTACCCCACACGACTAAAGTCATTTTTTTTTACTCTAGCCTACCCTTTACACCGGCTTGCACCATTCCATAAATATGGTGCCCAGCTGGTGCTTAGAAATGGTGCAAGCCGGTGGTAAACCTTTTGGTGCAAAACTGAGGGGCATATTTATACTCTGTTTGCGTTCAATGTGCGTAAAAAATGTTTACGCACATTCAGCGCAAACCGTGCACCATATTTAAACTTTGACGCCCACGGACGTCAAAATTCCTCTGTGTGAGTCATTTTTGGGATGCGGGAAACTGCCTTGTGTTAATGACATGCAAAGTAGGCGTTCCCGCCCAAAAAATAACTTTAAGGCCTGTGCGCCTTATTTATACTCCTGCGTCATTTTGACGCACAGGAGGGGACGGGCCTTAAAAAATGGCGCACAGCCTGATGTGCGCTGTTTATTAACTCCTGGGTGAGATCAGGCGTTAAGGGACCTGTGGGCTCACTTTCATGGTCTCTGACCATGGAAGGAGTCCAGAGGTGCCCTTCCCTGCCCCCAGGGACACCCCCTGCCACCCTCGCCCACCCCTGGAGGACACCCATGGATGGGGGGACCCATCCCAGGTAAATACAGGTAAGTTGAGGTAAGTATTTATTTATTTTTATAGTGGCATAGGGGGGCCTAATTTGGGCGCCCCTAAATGCCACTGTGCCCAATGACCATGCCCCAGGGACAGAAGTTCCCTGGGCATGGCCATTGGGCAAGGGGGCATGACTCCTGTCTTTGCTAAGACAGGAGTAATTTCAATGGGGGTTGTGCATCAAAAAATGGCGCAAGTCCGATTTGAGGCATGATTTTTGCCTCAAACCTGACTTGCACCATTTTTTGACGCACAACTCCCATTTTCCCCCACGCCGGCGCTGCCTGGCTTGAGTCATTTTTTTTTTACTCTGACCAGTCCGCAGCGCCGGCTAACATCATTCCTTAAATAAGGCGCCCGCATGGTGCGTAGGAATGGTACAATTTTTGACGCAAATCATCGCCGGCGCTGGTTTGCGTCAAACAGAATAAATATGGGCCTGAGTTAGTGCAGCTTTGCACCAAAAAGTATAAATAAGGGCCTAAATCTAAGGGCCTGCTTTAGAGTTTGAGGCAAGGTTACTACATCACAAAGGTGACCGGTATCCCGCCTGCGATATTACAAGTGCGGTATATCCAATGGCACTTGTAATAAAATAGACGGGATATCTGTCACTTTTGTCATGAGTAACCAGTCTGCCAATCTCTAAATCAAGCGCTATACCCCTTTCCCTAATTAATAACTGATTTCCTTCAAAAGAAATGCTTTGATTATTTAGTGTTTATCTTTTATTCTGACAGGGAATGTTTAATTTTGGCTTATAGAACAGCTACTAGCTCTCACCCAATGAAGTGATCAGTGGCACTTACTTTCCTTCCTCTTTTTAACGGCAAAGTTCCCAAATCAAGTGACGCGTAGCTACTGAATATGTAGATCAAACAATCGTGTGTTCCTTTACAAGGCGCTCTATACATCCTGCTGTTGCCAACAGCCAAGGAATAGATGGCTCTAGAGGGTACATACATTAATAAATAATAGATATTTCAAGAATTCTGTTGTTTATATTTTGTTTTACAGCATCAGTACGATTTTCCTTTATGATGCCCTGCTTGCAGAACCGATTTTAAGGCTAGATTGATAAAAATAAAATAACTGTTATTTTACATTTTACTTTTGAAGCGACTGTGTTAATCCACTGTCTGAAACAGTGAAATAATGTAAAGGTATAAAGGCATCTTTGTCATCCTTTCAATAAATGAAACTGAAGATGCCTGTGCTTTTTGTACTGAGGGTAAACTGTTTATTTTATTCTGCACACTAGTGACGATTATACCCGGATTATCTTGTTTACGATAGAGAACTAAAATAATCTGTTTATACATCATGTTCCGATTCTATATATTCACATGACCTGTTTAAACTGTACTCACTTATTTTAAAAATGCAAGGATGTATTACCTTGTATTTGCATTACTCACTATAACTCAAAGCATACATCAATGTGCAGCTACCTTCAATCTTGCTTTAAATCTGAATTAAACAAAATAAGCCTCACCCAATTTATCAACCTTTTTTATAACATAAATTAAATGCAAATCATTGATTGCCATATAAATGCATGTTATGTATCCACCATGGCACAGAAACTATACTCTTCTCTCATTTTTCAAAGCTCAGCTTCCATAAATCATGTTTTCAAAATAGAGTTATGGATGTAATAAATTACGGAAAACTCATTGGCCTTCAAGGCAATTACACTTAATTAATTAACTGAACTTTTATAAAATAATTTTACACTTGTGTTTTGAAGTTTTCTTATTTTGTGCTGGAGGACAAGACAATCCACAGCTGTAGCAAAATATACCAATTTTTGGTCATGCCTGTTTGGTTTTATCCCTTTCAAAATAATTTGCCCTAATCTGTGATTTGAATATTTTCTTAAACCATATTTTAGCTGTTATTGAATCATTCCAAGCAGTTAAGATATCATACTTTTTCCATATTTTTTTAGAAAAAGCAATAGGAACTTTCCATTTCTATGTAATAGGTGAGCTTTATTTTTAGCTCAAAGTATACAGCTATATTAACTGTTTAACTAGAATATCACAGTCCTCCCTTTGTTTTGTGTGCTGAGGAAATGGGGGTGTTAATAGACAGACAAGCCTGTCAGAGAACCCGTTAAAAACACCAGGATGTGAGTCTGTTAGTTAAACACGAATTACCAGTATATTTCAGCAACTAAAACATAAATGGAGATGAAGGTTAAATACACTCATGAATTGTTCCTATTTTTGATCGTCTGTTGTCCGGGTGACATCCTGACTTGAATTAGGGGATATGTCTTTGCACTGGGAGCGAAGGCAAATTTATTCAAACATATCTGATGGGTTGCATGCAGTCTTAGGCAATAGGCATATTTCTACAGGAATATTTCAGAATGAATAAAACAACTTTGGCAGATAGAGTTGCTCAAAGTTATGTACAATTTACAATGTATAGCAACTAATGCCACTGTCTTTTTATTCTTACCCGTAACTTCTGGAGCACAGATCTCAGAAAAGGTGACCCGAGTTATTCATCAATACATAAGACTTAACATTGGTGTTACTGAGTAACCCTCTGCAGCTGCTGAAGAATATATTAGCTGGTGTTAGTTGGAGATTTTTCTGGGAGAGTTCATCTCAAACTATTGCCATTGATTCTTTCATACAGATTAGATTGCATTCGGCTCCCAGACATGACCACCTGAATGTTATGTTGACAGCAGTGTTACTTCCTGTGTCAGGCTTTAAGCAAACAGTTGATGCCATTGAAAATGAAAGGCCGCTCTTTAAGATAGGAGACTGTCTCAGGTGAGCTATCTGAGCCTGAGTGAGTTTTGTAATTCAGGGCGCAAGACTGAGAAGTAGGTTTAGTGGTCATTACCTCTGTGTCTGTTTCAAATCCAACAAGATCTGCATTCAAAGACTTTGGATAGTGGTTACACATATTTAAGTTTCAATCATTTTTATTTGTGTTTTATTTCATTTTGCAAAAGGTGAGCTTACCGACCTAGTATGACTCCCCTAATTGAACTCTCCCACCTACAACTGAAATACCTTTAACTCTCCCCTCCCTAGCCATCCCTGTTTCCCTAGCTTTACAAACTCACTTTCTTCTTAACCCACCTGAGGTCCTCCGTCGGGCTAGTTGTCCTGAACATAGGGTAATGATCACTCTCAGTTAAAGCCAGAGTCCACAGCCTTTTTGGAGATGGGAGGTCTCTGCTGTCATGATAAGGAATTCTACTACTGGTTCCCATAGCTTATTGAATATGTGTGGCATGTCCGTTATGTTATAAGCTAGTTTCCTATGACTCAGGATTGTCCACTATCTGGAGCCAGAGTTAATGTCAGTCTTGCAATTCAGCCCCTCAAAGATAGAAAAATTGCACTGACAGGAATACGTGTGAAATAGTTTTCCCTGTAATTGAGTGGAGGGGGCATAACTCTTCTGCTGGCCACCCCCAAAATGATTGTCTCTGAGAATCTTTCTATTTCACTTCTTGGAGTCTGGAATATGCCAGTTAAACCTACTCTAAAAACCGTGTTAGCCTCAGGAAGGTCCTTAGTGTGTGCATCCTTGTTCCCACCTTACCACAATAGCTCCAGCAGTCACCCAATTTTGTGTTAAAGTTTCTATATAACCATTCTGGGGTGTAGACCCACCTATAAAGGATATTATAGATCATCCTTTTAGCCTGAGCCTGTTTTTTGATTGATTGTTAATCCAAGCAAAAAACTCTGGGCATTTGTTATGGTCCAAAGTGATTTTAAGGTTCAGTTCTCATTGTCTCTGGTGGGAGCATTTGCTCAAAAGCTGCTGCACATTAATAACTACCTACATTTTAGACACTAAAGGGTTTGTAGTGTTCAGCATCTGTAGGACCTTCCAAAATGTGTGAAGATACTTGCACACCACACTTTCATGTTTGGGTATATAACCCATTGCCAAAGTCAGAGGTAGTGTAAGGTATCCAATTATGGAATTCCATATTATTTCTTGATGTCTTTGAATGATTTAAATGTACTTTTCACATAAAGGCCCACCAGCCTGAAGCACCCTTTAGGTCTGAAAGTTCAGGATCTCATCCTTGGTGAGACATCTGAGTTGCCAAATAATGCTGTTAGGATTGAATGATAAGTGGTTAGACCCACATGTGTAGCTAAACAGTTTCCTCCCTTTTGACCCCTCGGGTGCCCTGGACGAGCTGGTCTCGTCCTTGGCCACAGTTGCTGAGGGCCGAGGATGAGACCAGCTCGTCCTGCACCCGGCCATGGGACCTCCATCCCCCTCCCATGGGCAGGGATGGAAGGGGAATCGCTTCCCCTTCCACCCCACCCCATTGTCGTCTGATGATATCAGCACACAATCACGTGCTGACCTCATCAGAGGCTGCCCCAATCATACTGGAAGCTCAGCTTTCAGGGCGATCGGAAGAGAAATGCAAAGCGGGGGTGGAGGCAGGCACAGGCCTTTCTTTTCCTTTCATGTCTCTTTGAGCATTTCTGCAGCCCGATCGTGAAGCGATCGGGCCGCAGAAATGCCCACTAGACACCAGGGAGGGTTTTATTTTCGAAATTGGTATGAGGGGGGTGACCCCTTGAGCAATGGTCGCTCCCCACAGGGGGCAGAAACCTCTAGACACCAGGGATATTTTTTTTTTTTTTTTTTTTTACAGGTGGGGAGCGACTCTGTAGGCAAGGGCTGTTCCCCGGGTGGGGGCAAATTGTATTTAGGCAATTTCTGCCCCCTTGGGATTAATTAGGCCGATCTGCCCTCAAGGGGGGCAGAAAATACTAGGCACCAGGGAATTTTTTTAAAAAAATGTTTTACAGATGGGAGCGACCCCTTAGGCAGGGGTAATTCCCAGAGGGGCAATTTCTTTTTTTAAGGCCATTTCTGCCCACCTTGGGGGTAGATCAGCCTATTTTTCTTAGCTCAGTCTGCTCCCAAGGGGGGCAGAAACCACTACACATCAAGGGTATTTTGGCACCAATTTCACACAAGAGATGTGACCCTTTAAGCAAGGGCCACTCCTCTGGGGGGCAAATTTATTTTAGGCCATTTGTGCCCGCCTTGGGGGCAGAGCGGCCTATTTCAACCCCTTCTGTGCCGAGGACGTAGTGGTTACGTCCTTCGGCACAGTGCTGCTGTGCCGAGAACGTAACCACTACGTCCTCGGCACACAGCCCAGAGCTAGCGCTCTCGCTCCCTCTGTGTGCATCCCCCCACCCCCCAAGTCAGAGATGGAAGAGGAAGCCCTTTCCCTTCCACCCCCGGCCTCCCCCACCCCCCCTGTGACGTCAGCACGCAAGCATGTGCTGATTTGTCACAGGGTCTCCCCCATCGCGCTGGAAGCAATCACGTGGGGGAGGCCCGGAGAGGCTTCAAAGGGAAGGAAATGCATTTCCTTCCCTTTGAAGTCTCTCCCAGCGTTTCAAAAGCCGGATTGCTTGCAATCCGGCTTTTGAAACCCCACTAGACACCAGGGATTTTTTTTTGTGTTGGAAATGGACATAAGGGAGCGACCCCTTGGGCCTGGGTCGCTCCCAGGGGGGGCATTTTTTTGGGAAGGCCTCCCGGGGGGGGGGGGGGCAGAAACCTCTAGGCACCAGGGATCATTTTTTTTTTTTTTTTGGTTCTTTTTTAGGTGGGGAGCGACCCCTTGGGCAAGGGTCGCTCCCCTAGGGGGCAAATTATATTTAGGCCATTTCTGCCCCCCTTGGGGGAAGATTGGCCTATTTTGATGAGGCCAATCTGCCCCCAACGGGGGCAGAAAGCACTAGACACCAGGGAGTTTTTTTTTACGTGAATTTCACACAAGGGGAGCGACCCCTTAGGCAAGGGTCACTCCCGGGGGGGGGGGGGATTATTTTAGGCCATTTCTGCCCCCCCCCCCGGAGGTAGATCAGCCTATTTTGATTAGGCTGATCTGCCCCCAAGGGGGGCAGAAACCACTAGGCACCAGGGATTTTTTGTTTTTTTTGTTTTACGGATGGGGAGGGACCCCTTGGACAAGGTTCACTCCCCTGGAGGGGCGAATTGTATTTAGGCCATTTCTGCCCGCTTTGGGGGCAGATCGGCCGATTTTAGGTCAAACCACTAGGCACCAGGGATCTTTTTTTTGCGCCGTCACGCAAGGGGAGCGACCTTGTAGGCAAGGGTCGCTCCCCGGGAGGGGGTGAGGGTGCACATTTATTTTAGGCCATTTCTCCCCCCCTGGGGGCAGATCGGCCTATTGTTATTAGGCCGCTAGGCACCAGGCAATTTTTTGTTTTTTTGTTTGTTTGTTTTTTTAGAGATGGGGAGCGACCCCTTAGGCAAGGGTCGCTCCCCTGGAGGGGCAAATTGTATTTAGGCCATTTCTGCCCGCTTTGGGGGCAGATCGGCCGATTTTAGGTCAATCTGCCCCCAAGGGGGGCAGGAACCACTAGGCACCAGGGATATTTTTTTTTGCGTCATCACGCAAGGGGAGCAACCTTGTAGGCAAAGGTCGCTCCCCGGGGTGTGTGGGGGTGCAAATTTATTTTAGCCCATTTCTGCTCCCCCGGGGGCAGATCGGCCTATTGGTATTAGGCCGATCTGCCCCCAGGGGGGGCAGAAACCTCTAGGTGCCAGGGCAATTTTTTTTTGTGTGTTTTTTTTGTTTGTTTGTTTTTTAGAGATGGGGAGCGACCCATTAGGCAAGGGTCGCTCCCCTGGGGGGCAAATTGTATTTAGACCATTTCTGCCCCCCTTGGGGGCAGATTGGCCGATTTTAGGTCAATCTTCCCCCAAGGGGGCAGAATCCACTAGGCACCGGGGATTTTTTTTTGGGCGCCCATGTCACGCAGGGGGAGCGACCCCGTAGGCAAGGATCGCTCGGGGGGGGGGGTTGGGGGAGGTGGAGGGACAAATTTATTTTAGGCCACTTCTGCCCCCCCGGGGGCAGATCGGCCTATTGTTATTGGGCCGATCTGCCCCCAGTGGGGGCAGAAACCTCTAGGCGCCAGGGCAAATTGTATTTTTGTGTTTCTTTTTGTTTGTTTGTTTTTTTTAGAGATGAGGAGCGACCCATTAGGCAAGGGTCGCTCCCCTGGGGGGCAAATTGTATTTAGACCATTTCTGCCCCCCGTTGGGGGCAGATTGGCTGGTTGTAGGTCAATCTGCCCCCAAGGGGGCAGAAACCACTAGGCACCGGGGATTTTTTTTTTTGGTGCCAATGTTACGCAGGGGGAGCGACCCCGTAGGCAAGGGTCGCTCCCAGAGGGGGTTTGGGGGGGTGGGGGGGGGAATTTATTTTAGGCCATTTCTGCCCCCCCGGGGGCAGATCGGCCTATTGTTATTAGGCCGATCTGCCCCCAGTGGGGGCAGAAACCTCTAGGCGCCAGGGCAAATAGTTTTTTTGTGTTTTTTTTTTTTGTTTGTTAGTTTTTTTTAGAGATGGGGAGCGACCCATTAGGCAAGGGTCGCTCCCCTGGAGGGCAAATTGTGTTTAGACCATTTTTGCCCCCCTTGGGGGCAGATTGGCTGACTGTAGGTCAATCTGCCCCCAAGGGGGCAGCAACCACTAGGAACGGGGATTTTTTTTTTGGTGCCAATGTCACGCAGGGGGAGCGACCCCGCAGGCAAGGGTCGCTCCCAGGGGGGGTTGGGGGGGTGGGGGACAAATTTATTTTAGGCCATTTCTGACCCCCCTGGGGACGGCTGAGCTAGAGGCCAAAATCCACAGGTAGGCACTGTTTTCTATGAAAAAATGTGATGTGTCCACGTTGTGTTTTGGGCCATTTCCTGCCACGGGCGCTAGGCCTACCCACACAAGTGAGGTATCATTTTTATCAGGATACTTGGGGGAACGCTGGGTGGAAGGAAATTTGTGGCTCCTCTCAGATTCCAGAACTTTCTGCCACCGAAATGTGAGGAAAACGTGTTTTTTTAGCCAAATTTTGAAGTTTGCAAAGGATTCTGGGTAACAGAACCTGGTCAGAGCCCCACAAGTCACCCCATCTTGGATTCCCCTGGGTTTCTAGTTTTCAAAAATGCGCTGGTTTGCTAGGTTTCCCCAGGTGCCGGCTGAGCTAGAGGCCAAAATCCACAGGTAGGCACTGTTTTCTATGAAAAAATGTGATGTGTCCACGTTGTGTTTTGGGCCATTTCCTGTCGCGGGCACTAGGCCTACCTACACAAGTGAGGTATAATTTTTATCGGGAGACTAGGGGGAACACTGGGGGGACGGAAATTTGTGGCTCATCTCAGATTCCAGAACTTTCTGTCACTGAAATGTGAGGAAAATGTGTTTTTTAGCCAAATTTTGAGGTTTGCAAAGGATTCTGGGTAACAGAACCTGGTCAGAGCCCCACAAGTCACCCCATCTTGGATTCCCCTAGGTCTCTAGTTTTAAAAAATGCACAGGTTTGGTAGGTTTCCCTAGGTTCCGGCTGAGCTAGAGGCCAAAATCTACAGGTAGGCACTTTGCAAAAAACACCTCTGTTTTCTTTAAAAAAATGTGATGTGTCCACGTTGTGTTTTGGGGCGTTTCCTGTCGGGGCGCTAGACGTATCCACACAAGTGAGGTATTATTTTTATCAGGAGACTTGGGGAGACATAGATTAGCAAAACAAGTGTTATTGCCCCTTGTCTTTCTCTACATTTTTTCCTTCCAAATATAAGAGAGTGTGTAAAAAAGACATCTATTTGAGAAATGCCCTGTAATGTGGTTCTAAAAATTCTGGGCCCATGTAATTTACTTTGCCACAGCAGTACGATTTTAGTATCAAAAGACCGATAATGACTAGTACACTAAGCATGAGCATTTTTGCTCAATTCCAGCAGCGTTTTCACCTCGAAATCGCCATTTTCGTCCTGCACTCGTGGCTCCCATTTTATACACGGCAGCCATTTTAAAAGTTGCCCTCACATAGGCTTATAATACAGTCAGATTTGATTCCAAGGACACGTACACCTTGATTGACTTTTCTCTGACCTGGGCAAGCTGGAACCATTGCCTCAGGCCAAACCTGTTTGGTCAGTCCCTCTCCCAGTGGCCAAATCAGATAGCATCAAGGCACACCATGCCATAAAACCCTTATTATCGCTCACACACCCTGCCTAATCTTGCTCACACCTGCACCTGCTCTTTTCTTCTTCTTACTTTACGAGGGGGAGGTGCCCGTTTTTACTGGGGGTCCACACTTATCTGATATAAAATACTAAGGCTTGCCGGGTAATTTATTATGGGTTGGATGACATGAAATATGAGGTTTCATCATGCCACTGTTTTTTCTTTTGTAGTGAAAACATGTGAATGACCAACCAAAATGTCAAGAATGTTTGCCTGAAGCTTAAAAAACTGTATATAAGGAAACCTGACTTTGCATTGAAACACAGTCTCCTGAGAACATACAAACCGTGCTGTTGTACTTCTAGGACGCTTGTTACTTGGCTGCAGCCAATAAATTTGATCTTTGACTTCACCTAGAAGACTCTGAGTTTCTGTGGTCTGAATCAGGAAAGTACCCGAGGTCTTTGGGTGTACCCTGGCACCGCTGGGTTACCGGATCAGTACCGGTTCTGAAAAACCCAGTACCTCAGTTGGTGCCCAACGTGGGGCGATACCAGCGGTACCGGTCCAAGCCTGAGGTCCGTGGGGAGCTTCGTGTGAAAATTCTGGAGGAAGGCCGCCACTTCATCGACCCCTGCATGTCGACGTGGTCCGAAAGTCTTTGCTGCGAGGTTCCCCGCTTCCCGACGGCTATGAAGGACTGCTGCCCTGGCTATCGCCCTGATTTGGACCCTTGATGTTTGGTAGAGCGAAACGATAAGACGAGTCTTCTGGTGACGTAATCAATATTTTCAGTTAAGTATAAGTGGAGCGTCTCCCAGTCCTTAGTTGAACACTTGGTTTGGTCCTTAGTTGGACATTTGGTTTGGTATCCCTTCGGGATCACTTTGATTTGGAACTTGCAAGTACCAAAGCCGAAGGACTCGTGTATTCACGAGACTATCGTAAACGATAATCCTTTGAAGTTTGAAGCTAGACTAGTGAGCGAAGATGCCTGGTCTTAGCAGACTTGGAAATTTGTTTTGTCTTGGTTGTAAAAGGGACTCCTGGTTGGAGGACTCATGTCCGGTTCCTCCGATTGGAACTCCAACCTATGAACTATATGTGAAGCACGGAGTAGGCCCCATCACGTTTAATAAAGTATGGGTCCGCTATTCTTGGAAATAATTGAGAAAAGTTTTCTTTTTTTTCTTGTGAATATGACTTACAACTAGGATCTGCAAACGGTTCTGTAAGTAAATTGCGACGGCGCTATTTATGAAAAATGGCTAAAGCGCGCTGTATTGTGTGTACTGAGTGTTTTCTGTTTATATCTGAAATGAGCTCAATGTGTGTTTGTGGGTCTTCTTGATGTTTACAGTTTGTTAAGTAAAATGTTGGTTAATTAATATTAAGTAGAAACTTAGAAAAAATCCAGAAATGAACCATGTGATGTGCTAACATAGCTATATGTTGCTCTTTAATTTATAGAATGAGCAATTGTGCACATATACAAAACTGCCGTTAAATGCTTAATAAATTAGAAAACACATTCAATAGATATAAATAGGGCCCCAAAAAAACGAAATTATCTATTTTTGCAAAAAAAAAAAAAATACATTTACAGCATTTTTCTTAGATGCATTGTATTAGATGTTCACAGGCAAACTTTTCAGCTGCAGTATATTTGATAGGAATGTTCAATTCAGCCAGCACTTTCCCAGGTAAACATGGGTGGAATTTTGCATAACCTTCCTTTTAAATGAAAGTGGCGCAAAAATGTGACGCATTTCAAGTTAGGCTTATGCGCTTAGGCTTGTGAGTTAATGTATCCCAAATAATAGGCAAGGGATGCAGCTTGCTTTTATATGTGGAATTATCACAAAAAAAAGAATAATTGGGTTTTTATTGTTTTTTTAAAAAGAAAATTATTAATTATGGAAAAATTATTTAAAAAATAAGTGCCTTTCAAAATCGTTTTTTTATATTTATAAAGCTTAATACCTATACTATGACCTCCTAACATTAAAATTTAATTTAAGTTATGTTGCACCGCTAAAATGACATTTGTATGTGCAATTTTCCCTTGGCGCAGGAGCAAACAAGCTCATTTCTATAAAGTATAAGTTAATATTTTCAATGGCTGACTCATAGATTGTGTAATAGACATTCTGGTAGTGCATATTATGCAAGAAAATTGTAGGATATTGATTTTTTAATGCCTAAAATATCAAAGTCGATTTTGGGCAAAAGCACTGTTTAAACTGCATTTTCTTTCATTCAGAGTACTTTTTAAAGTGTCTCAGGCTTCAGTAAATGCATACATTTAGGTTTGATATATATTTGCAGGTTGTGCCTTCTTATGATTCAATGAGTCAATGTGCCAGTACAAAGGCTTGTTTTAATATCAAGGTTGAAGGTTTTAACTTCAGCTGGGCCTACTGAGACGTTCATTCATTCGAGGTTGATGAAATATGTACCATTGCATGGGATTGCAACAAGCATTTATTCTAACAACTGGTATGTGTGTTATTAAGGTTTGTGAATTATTCACAGTAAATGTAGTTTAATAATCTGGAAACAGAGATAATTTTTTTTTAGCGCCTAAAAAGGAAAAATTATTTTTTTAAATAGAGTGAATTATTGCAGGTTAGAAGGAAAATAGGAAGGCCTACTGTCTTTGACAGATTCAGAGTGGCAGAAGCTAGGAGAGCTACAGAGGCTGGCTCAAGTCACGCTGCTGAGATGCTATCTTTAGTTTTCCCATAAACAATGGAGGAGGCTGTCATGTTGACACTTGTGACCTTTTAAATTAGGGCCTTGTCTCTGTGAAATGCAGAATGACCCTACGGGCCTCTAAAAGTGGGATTTCTGGTTTCTCCAGAAGAACATCAATACAATTAAAGAACTTAGGGCCAGATGTAGGAAGCACTTTGCGAGTCGCAAACGGCAAAATTTGCCGTTTGCGACTCGCAAATGCGTGTTTCCTATGCAGAAATGCATTTTGCGAGTCGTTACCGACTCGCAAAATGCATTTCCGAATCGCAAATAGGAAGGGGTGTTCCCTTCCTATTTGCGATTCGCAATGGTATGCAATTCCATTTGTGACCGCTTATGCGGTCGCAAATGGAGTCGCAGTTACCATCCACTTGAAGTGGATGGTAACCCATTCGCAAACGGGAAGGGGTCCCCATGGGACCCCTTCCCCTTTGTGAATGGACCCCAAAATATTTTTTCAGGGCAGGGAGTGGTCCAAGGGACCACTCCCTGCCCTGAAAAAACTGAAACAAAAGGTTTCGGATTTTTTGAAATGCAGCTCGTTTTCCCTTAGGGAAAACGGGCTACATTTAAAAAAAAAAAAAAACTGCTTTATTGAAAAGCAGGTCGCTAACATGGAGGCCTGCTGACTACAGCAGGCCTCCATGTTAGCGAGTGCCTATACTCGCTATGGGGCCGCAATTTGCGACCCACCTCATGAATATTCATGAGGTGGGTCATTGCGACCCCATAGCGAGTTGCAGTCGGTGTCTGAGACACCGTACTGCATAGCAATTTGCGAGTTGCAAATTGTGAGTCGGAAGGACTCGCAATTTGCAACTCGCAAATTGCTTCCTTCCTACATCTGGCCCAAAATTCCAAAGGGAAAATATAAAAAAAGGGATTTCTTCGAAAGTCCCAACATCATGTTAAATGCTCTGCAGAACTGATACATTTGTGTCTCCGCTCTAAAAAAATAAAATGATACCTGCTAGTTGCTTTTATTTGACAGAAAACGAAGTGTTGCATTAAGTCTTAGACAGAAAATAAGATGCAGCCCTTTTCTAAAATTTTGAAGGCTACATGCCTTAATGAGAACGATTTGCCAATTAAGACTTATTTTTCACAGTGGAAATTGTAGGTGCCAAATTAATATGGAGTGTCAGTGTAACAATTTTTACTTTTAGAAAGGTAAAACTAAGGTGGCTTGATGTTGCGAAGTAGCTGACAAGAGGGTAACGGTTAAGTAATGGAAATTTATTTTCATGTATTTGGTCCTATCATGAATTGTTCTTGCTGGTCCTGTATGTTAGAAGAGAAACAGTAAAGTTATATTTGACAGCAGATTTCCATTGCCTGGTGATCTACTGTCAAAAGGAGGGTAAAGATTTTAAACCTGACAAATTAAACAGGCCCAAATATTGGGTTTTGGGCTGCAGGTTTACAGTGCATAAAGTACATGACATGGTGTTGTGTGTCACCGCTTATTCACACATGCTATTGTTTTGTCTATGCTTTTTGTGCTTGATAGACAGCAATTATATCTGATGGCTTGACGTTTTGTGCGTTTTTATTATTTTTTATTTGTTTTTTGCATGTTTGTTGCTGCTTTTGATACTATTACAAGCTCCCCTGTGTTGTGAGGGGATGGTCATGACGATGCCCATCGCTACGCAACAGTTGGTTGAACTTGTTCTGGTTACTAAATTCCACAGATAATGATATTTCATGCTGTGAACATAAGAGACAACACTTCACCAGTGCATGTCTATTTGGCTATAATGGTATTGAAGGAAAATAAAAAGAGGTATACAGGATCAAAGTGTGTCACCTGCAGTTAGTCACGTTACTGCCCCTTCCCTTAAAGGAACAGGCAGCCCTACATTTATTGAGCCTTGATTGGACCTAAGGATGAAATTATAGATCTGTGACTCAAGGTGGCCTAATTTCTATATTACATTAGTTAATGATGTTCTGTTTCCTAAGTAGCATATGGCTTTCGTTCCTTAAAAGAAAACCAGGTTTTCATTTTTTCCTGAAGAAGGAACTGAAACATTAGCTAGGAGTACCGTATATGGTGTAGTCGCCAACGGTAGAGTTAAAATTTGTGTAACTTTGGCCTTTGTGTATCACCCGTACTCTCGGTGTTGTGTCACATGCCTGACTATCACCCAAATAATTTTTTTTGTTCTTCCTATAGATTTTTTCTTTTGTTACTTCCCCTGACCAATGTTGCATCATGCTTAGTTATTGAGATTTTAGCTATGTCCTAGTCCCATTTCTCTTTTTCGAATTCCTTTCACCAGTCAGCCCTTTTATTATTATTGATGTATTGTTCAGGTTCACATTTCCAGACTGGAGTGATGTACCAGGGACCCCCATGTTATGTATAATTCCCTTTGGTATGACCAGACTGGTTTTCAAGAATTTGCCTTAGGCCTGCTTCAATGTTTTCCAGCCTGACTGTCAGGGTAGCGATAGACTGGTTAACTGACTCAATATTATAGTAAGACAAGTTTTCCATTTCAATAGGAGATATCTTATGTTTACCTTTTTGAACATGACGAATTTTCAATGTCTATTTTAATTTGGTTTTCGGTTCCCTTCTGTTCCTGCTACTTTAATTTTTGGTGGGATCAGATGTGTCCTAATCATGCAAATATCAGGACCCTCTAGTTCTTGTCTTTTTGTTTGCACATTTGACTATTAGCCTGTGTATTGCATAGTGCACCTGATGCACAGTTTTTAAAGGAAGGTTTCTACATGTCCCTGATAATCGGTATCATGTGATTTCTCTATTGAGATGTTCTAAGGTAAGGAGGAACACCTAGAGTTAATCATTGAGGAAAATATGTGTTTACCCCATTAGACAATGCCACTGTGTGAGGAAATCCATTCAGATAGAATTCTCATGTAGCTATAGATGGCAGAGAATAATGGAGAGAACCCAATTAAAGATGCTAGAGACCCTGTTTTGCCCTTCTGCCTTTGTCTTTGTATTTTATGCCCATGGTGTATGGCTACTCCTTTGAAGATTGCAGACCACCTGCTTGCAGTCCCCTTGTTAAAAACCATGAACTGTTTTTTTTACTAAATTGAAGGAAACTAACAACTGTGGCACATTTCCTACGTCACTAGATTCTGCGGGTATCAAGTCATAATAGGACCTGGCTTGGCAGTTCGGGCTGGACTGTTCCCAGGAGGAACAGGGTCAAGACTGATTTGCATATGGCTGGGTCCAAACTGGGGTGGCATGGTGAGCAAAAGAATGATGGATTAAACCCAGATCTGTGACTGGGGGTGAGTGTTTGACAATGTTCAGCATTCCGTCCATCACTTGTTGTTTTTGCTTTGTCGCCCTAAGTGGGAAGGGTATGCCCAGACGTGGGTCCCGTGCTTCCCATGCCACTGGATTCAAGCTAGCCTGGCTGATGAGGAGTGAAACCCCGAAACCGGTCCCAGGATGCTTGTTTCCGGTCCAGTGAGGACCTGGCTTGGCAGTTCGGGCTGGACTGTTCCCAGGAAGAACAGGGTCAAGACTGATTTGCATATGGCTGGGTCCAAACTGGGGTGGCATGGTGAGCAAAAGAACGATGGATTAAACCCAGATCTGTGACTGGGGGTGAGTGTTTGACAATGTTCAGCATTCCGTCCATCACTTGTTGTTTTTATCAAGTCATAATAACCTGCAGGACATTGATTTAAGCCTAATTCCCATCAGTGACAGCTACAGATGAAAGACGGATGTCTTGGCCCTAAAGTCTCAGCACCCAGAAAGTAGCAAAGCTGGACAGCGATCGCCAGCGCATGGTATCGTACTTGCTCCATCAGACGGCGTTGGACATCGCAGAGCCAAAGTTTTAGTGTAAAGGAGCTAAAGAGAAGGATTCCTGTTGTTGATGGCAGAGCTGTTTTGAGGTTTCAGCACTGAGGGCACTGAGGGCACTCCAGCTAAGCAGTACTTTTCTCACGAAGAGGCCTGAATTGAGAGGCCCATGCGAAAGAAAACAACAAAAGAAAATTTGGTGGACAATAGAAGCCTGCCAGAGAGGCTTTTTGAACGGACTCTGGGCTTAGTTGGTTTCACAAGAGGTTTCCGTGTGATTGTATAGACTAGGTGTTAGGAGACTGATTGTTTTGCTGGCATTGTTTTAAAGTACTATTCTGTTTAGTAAAAGCAGAATAAAGTCCATTTTCTGTGGAAAGAGTACCCCCTTTTCACCTTAGAACATTGATGAGAGTCACCACTGTTCCACCCGAACATACAAAAATTACTGAAATGCAGAGGAGCCCTAAAAATGTTACTAGATTATTTTAGGATTTGCTTTTTGGTTAGGGTTGTGAAAAATTATTATTTCATTTGTAATAGTGGTCACTACTTTCTCCCGTTGTCTATATGTTCTTAATAACGTGTTTTCTAGTGTCTTTTAAACATGACGTTGTCATTTATGGGTGGGATTGTTTTTCTCTACTCAATTGACTTCTGCACCCACTTCCCAACCTATGTCTTTTCCTACTATTGTTTCTTTGCACTCTTTTCACCCTTTTCCTGAACATGATCAGGTTAAAAGATCAGAATTCGTAAGCAATTCTTTTGTACAGCTTCTGCATCAACACTAGTTAGTAGTGAACATCACTAATTGTTGGGTGTGTGATCTTATGCCACCTACTGCAGATAGAGGTATTCCTTATTTTGTCCTGCCATATGTGGCCTTTTGTGCTACTTCATGTTCGAGGAGACCTGTCCAGAGAGAGTTACCAAGTACTAGAATTTTGCTCCAGCAACATCTCCATGGCCTTATAAACATAGACCTGGACTCAGATTAGCATGAGAATAGGTTTATTGCCTATGTAAGGGCAAAAGGAGGGTTTGTGGTTCTAAAAATTCTGGACCCATGTAATTTACTTTGCCACAGCAGTACGATTTTAGTATCAAAAGACCGATAATGACTAGTACACTAAGCATGAGCATTTTCGCTCAATTCCAGCAGCGTTTTCACCTCGAAATCGCCATTTTCGTCCTGCACTCGTGGCTCCCATTTTATACACGGCAGCCATTTTAAAAGTTGCCCTCACATAGGCTTATAATTCAGTCAGATTTGATTCCAAGGACACGTACACCTTGCTTGACTTTTCTCTGACCTGGGCAAGCTGGAACCATTGCCTCAGGCCAAACCTGTTTGGTCAGTCCCTCTCCCAGTGGCCGAATCAGATAGCATCAAGGCACACCATGCCATAAAACCCTTATTATCGCTCACACACCCTGCCTAATCTTGCTCACACCTGCACCTGCTCTTTTCTTCTTCTTACTTTACGAGGGGGAGGTGCCCGTTTTTATTAGGGGTCCACACTTATCTGATGTAAAATACTAGGCCTTGCCCGGTAATTTATTATGGGTTGGATGACATGAAATATGAGGTTTCATCATGCCACTGTTTTTTCCTTTGTAGTGAAAACATGTCAATGACCAACCAAAATGTCAAGAATGTTTGCCTGAAGCTTAAAAAACTGTATATAAGGAAACCTGACTTTGCATTGAAACACAGTCTCCTGAGAACATACAAACCATGCTGTTGTACTTCTAGGACGCTTGTTACTTGGCTGCAGCCAATAAATTCGATCTTTGACTTCACCTAGAAGACTCTGGGGGTGATTCCAACCCTGGCGGTCGGTGATAAAGCGGCGGCCAACCCGCCAACAGGCTGGCAGTCCAAAAAATGGAATTCTGACCCTGGCGGGAACCGCCAACAGAGACCGCCACTTTAACACTCCGACCGCCACGGCGGGACAAACAAACAGCGCGGCGGTCACCGCCAACAGGCAGGCGGCAGACAATGTACCGCCCACCCTATCACAACTCACCAATCCGCCACCTTTTCCGGGGCGGGAGCACCGCCGAGAAAAACATGGCGGAAACAGACTACGAACGGGAAAACGCTCACCTCTACGCACTCCACGAAGACGGAGGACAGCATGGAACCCGAATTGAACATCCTACCTGCTCTCGTCTACCTGCTCATCTACCACGAGTACGAACTCCGCCGCAGACGTCAACGGTGAGTACTGCACCTACGACACACGGGAGGGGGGGAGGAGGAAAGGTTACGGGCACACACATATGCCACCCCCACCACCCCCCCAAGATGTACACACCAATGCAGAGCAACAAGTCACAGTGACACCACCCAAACACCCGTAAAAAATACAATCACATAACCAAATTGAGAAAAAATATTTATGTACAAAATAGTTTCAGAAAAGTATTTTTCAACCAGCAAAATGTTTTTCTGATAAACAAATTATTTACACAGCAGTGGATAACTGAAGCAAGTAGTCCTGCACATCTTACGAATCCATCATGTCCGTGGGCCAAAGTGTAGCGAAACTAGGGCAAAGCCCACACAGGAGACCTGAGTCCTTTGTAGAGAACACTGCAGGGGCATCTGGTGACAAAACTACAGGCACCTCAGGGGGAAGGGAAGGGGGGGCCACCACAGCCACATGAGTCCACGACGCCAGATCCACGAAGGGCCCACCATGCCCACTGCCATATCCTGGGGAGTGCAAAGCCACAGTCTTGCAAAGTCTCTACAGTGGGTGGATTGCCCACTGTGCCATCCTGGGGAGTGCAAAGCCACAGTCTCTCAAGTCTCTACAGTGGGCGGCTTGCCCACTGTGCCATCCTGGGGTGTGCAAAGCCACAGTCCATCAGGTGGATAAATGTCCCCACTGGACAAGGAGGATGCATGGTGGGCACAGTGAACCCTGAACAGTGCCTGACAGGAAGGGCCCAGCGGAGCGGTGCTTGAGATGAAGGGCCCAGCGGAGCGGTGCTTGAGACGGCGGTGCCCATCGGAGCGGTGCTTGAGATGAAGGGCCCAGCGGAGCGGTGCTTGAGACGGCGGTGCCCAGCGGAGCGGTGCTTGAGATGAAGGGCCCAGCGGAGCGGTGCTTGAGATGAAGGGCCCAGCGGAGCGGTGCTTGAGACAGCGGTGCCCATCGGAGCGGTGCTTGAGATGAAGGGCCCAGCAGAGCGGTGCTTGAGATGAAGGGCCCAGTGGAGCGGTGCTTGAGACGGCGGTGCCCATCGGAGCGGTGCTTGAGATGAAGGGCCCATCGGAGCGGTGCTTGAGATGAAGGGCCCATCGGAGCGGTGCTTGAGATGAAGGGCCCAGCGGAGCGGTGCTTGACATGAAGGGCCCAGCGGAGCGGTGCTTGAGACGGCAGGGCCCTGTTCAGCGGTGCTTGTCTTCACGGCGGGGCCCTGTTCAGTGGTGCTCTTCTGCACGGCGGGGCCCTGTTCAGCGGTGCTCTTCTGCACGGCGGGGCCCTGTTCAGCGGTGCTTGTCTTCACGGCGGGGCCCTGTTCAGCGGTGCTTGTCTTCACGGCGGGGCCCTGTTCAGCGGTGCTTGTCTTCATGGCGGGGCCCTGTTCAGCGGTGCTCTTCCAGTCAGTGTAGGGAGTCAGACCTGGCCTGGACAACCTGCTCACTCGCCCTCCGAACGTGCAGTTTCAGGCCCCTTCGGAGACGGAGTCCTGGGCCCTTTGGTGTCGTCCCTTGCAGCCGGGATGGGGCGTGTGGGGCCCTCCTGCTCCGCGCTCCTGCTGGCTGGCCTCTCCGCCCTGCTGCCCTTCCGCTCCTTAGATGGGGCTCTCGGGCCCTTGCCTCCCCTGGCTGTTGTGGCAGGTGAAGTGGCCGGAGTCACCTCCTTGGGGGCAGCCGTCTCAGTCCGCTCACGGCGGCCCTTCACTTTCCGGGTCCTCTTGCCTGGGGGGGGGCTGCCAGTCCCCTTGCTGCTCAGTGAAGTGTCACTGCCGCCAAAGGGTGGACTCCATATTCCATGCACCACTTGTACCTTAGAAGCTGGGCTGGTGGTGGCTGAGGTGCCTTTGGGACTTTTCCCAGATGGAGGGGGTGGGTCAGGGGAGGGAAAGAGGTTGAGATTTGAGAGGTAATATTTCTTTGGACCAAGGTAAAGGGTAGGAGTAGTGGAGATAGAAGTGGAGGAAGAGGATGTGGTTGTAGGAGAGTCAGGTGTGCTGTCTTTGGGTGCAGGTGACTGAGACGTAGGCTGTCGTGAGGTGGTTGGCTGTTGTTTGGGTGTCTGCCTGCGTTTATGTGTCTTGGAAGAGGGGGTGACAGACACAGTGGGAGAGGACACAGGGGACGTGTACATGGCAGTGGGGGTGGTGACTGCACGTGTGAGGACTGTAGTGGAGGGTGTGCTGGTGATGGAAGAACTGGCTGATGTTGGTGTGCATGCAGGTGTGAGTGTAGACGTCACAGGGAGGGAGGAGGGAGACGAGGAGGAGGGGGACACAGAGGTGGTAGTGACTGTTGGTATGTCTGCATCTGGGTGTTGCTTGGGTGAATGCTTGTGTGTTCTGTGGTGCTTATGTTTGGATGAGCTGGCCTTGGGTGTTGAGGTGTGTGCAGGCTGGTCTGATGGTGTGGATGGGATAGGCTGAGGAACAGGAGACAGAGAAAGGCTGGAGGCAGTTAGAAGAGGGAGACTGGAGACAGGGACAATGGCTGCCGTCAGTGCTGAGGCCAGAGAAGTGAACGCTCGTTGATGGGCAGCCTGACCCGAATGAATGCCCTCCAGGTAGGCATTGCTCTGTTGCACCTCCCTTTGCACCCCCTGGTAGGCATTCAAAAGGGTAGTCTGCCCAACAATGAGCGTCCTCACGAGGTCAATGAGCTCCGCACTGAGGGCAGCAGGGGTAACAGAGGCAGGGGCTGAGGTGCCTGGGGCGAAGGAGACGCGCGCCTTCCTGGGCGAACGGGCACGGAGCGAAGACTGAGGGGCTGCTGGGAGGGCGGTGCTGGTGCGCTGGGTGGCGGCTGTACCTGTTGTTGCGGGGGGCACAGATGTTGCCGCCCCCGCTAGGGAGCTCCCAAACGAGGATGTGTCCGTGTCGCTGGTGTCTCCACCGGCCCCCGTTGTGGTGCTCCCCTCGCCCTCCGGATCACTGGTGCCCTCGGTGTCTGTGTCAGTGCCCACCGGGGCCTGGTGACCTGCAGCTCCCTCGTGCTCCGACGCCAATTCTCCTCCGCCTGATGATGCTAATGCACAAGAAACAAAGAATAAGGGTGGGGGGAGAAATAAAACAAAGTTGAGTGCATGCCTTGTCAATAGCCTTGGCGGAGAGGACAGACACAGGTGCCTCATGCACTAAGCCGCGAACTTGGGGTACACTACTCTGTACTTCTGACTAGGCCAACAGGTCTAGGGACAACAGACGCGCTCATGGGTGATGTTGGACCATGGATAGCTGCACTTGGCACCCTACAGAGGTGGTTGGCTGGGGCACAGGGCCATGTCTAAGGGAGGGGACTACACTACAGAAAGCGCCCTGGCCTACTGTCACCCACAGCCCTCCTCCCCCACCCAGACGCCTCCACTGCGCGTAAAGATAGGAGAATGTGCTGATACTCACCCCCTTGTGTCTGCTGTGATGTCTTCAAGCGCCCATCCAAATCAGGGTAGGCCACCGCCAGGATCCGGGACATCAGGGGGGTCAGGGTACGACTGGCACCCCTCCTAGGTCGGGAGGCCATCCCCAGCAGTGACTCGGCGGTCTTTTGGGTTCCGCGGCAGATGTCCTCCCACCTCTTCCGACAGTGGGTGCCCCGTCTGGTGTAGACCCCCAGGGCCCGGACTTCCTTGGCGATGGCACGCCAAATATCGATTTTCTGATGGGCGCTCACCTGTTTGACATGTACAGGGTGGGAAAGAGAAAACGTCACATTTCTGCATGTTTGGAGTACATGCCCCCCCTCCCCAACCTTGCCATGTGGCCCATACTCTCATCAGTCGTGCGTTGCATTCCTCATTTTCTCCCCACCCCACCAACTGACAGCCACCCCACTCCACACAGGCATTACCCATTCAATGTGCACTCAGTGTACTCACCTGTTGGTCTGGAGGACCGTAGAGTAGCGCATACTGGGGGAGGACCCCGTCCACAAGTTTCTCCAACTCTTCAGACGTGAAGGCAGGGGCCCTTTCCCCAGTCGCAGCAGCCATTGTCACTTCCAGACCGAGTTCACAGCAGCACTTGCAGTATAGGTCCTCCCCTGTGGATGATCAGGTCTCGAGTGATTAATCAGATAGAAAATGGCGGTCACGTCCGCGGCGGTGCGTACCGCGACCGCCGGCGCACATCGTCATTGGCTCCTGAATCCCATAGGGTTCAATGTTAACCAATGCGACTTCGTACAGCGGTCTTCGACCGCCTACCGCCACGGTGTGCCACGCCAGCGCATTGACCTCACATCCCATTGTCCCACTTCACAGGTCAGGCAGCCGCCATTTCAAGGGCCCACATGGCTTAAATTCTACTGCGTAACACAGGCCTAGGCCTTGCTTTTGCACACATACAAACATAGCAATCAATACATTTTCGTGTACTGTGCAAGCTGTGTTGTACGTACCTGTGAGTTGATTGACTCAGTGCTCCATGTTGTCCTTCCTAGGCACCGTCCGCAGGGACTTGCGAGGAGAAGGAGGAATCCTCCCGTGTACCGGCCGCTGGTTGACCTGTCGACAATGGAAGAACGCCATATAATACTCCGATACCGACTTGACCGAGCCACTATACATGAACTGTGTGCCCAGCTGGAGCCAGACCTGATGTCACCCATCCGCCAACCCACAGGAATTCCCCCTCTAGTGCAGGTTCTATCAGTCCTCCATTTTTTGGCAAGTGGCTCATTCCAGACAACAGTGGCCATGTCATCTGGAATGTCTCAGCCTATGTTTTCAAAGATTCTGTCCAGAGTGTTGTCTGCCCTGATGAAACTCATGAGGAGCTACATCATATTCCCAGAAGAGGCTGATTTGGCCACAGTGAAGGGTGATTTCTATGCCCTTGGACATATCCCCAACATCATTGGTGCCATTGATGGGACCCATGTGGCATTAGTACCCCCAAATGACGATGAACATGTGTACAGAAATAGGAAAAATTACCATTCTATGAATGTGCAGGTTGTCTGTTTGGCAGACCAGTACATCTCCCATGTTAATGCCATGTTCCCTGGGTCAGTGTATGACGCGTATGTTATGCGTAATAGCAGCGTCCCCTATGTGATGGAACAGCTACAGAGACAGCGTGTGTGGCTAATAGGTGACTCTGGTTACCCCAACCTGCCGTGGCTATTGACCCCAGTGAGGAATCCCAGGACCAGGGCAGAGGAACGGTACAATGAGGCCCATGGGCGTACTAGGAGGGTGATCGAGCGGACCTTCGGCCTCCTGAAGGCCAGGTTTAGGTGCCTGCATATGACAGGTGGATCCCTAATGTACTCACCAAAGAAGGTGTGCCACATCATCGTGGCCTGCTGTATGCTTCACAACCTGGCTTTGCGACGCCAGGTGCCTTTCCTGCAGGAGGATGGTCCAGATGGTGGTGTCGTAGAAGCCGTGGAGCCTGTGGAGAGTGAAGAGGAGGAAGACGACGGGGAGGAAACAGACAACAGGGAAGCTGTCATACAACAGTATTTTCAGTAGCACACAGGTAAGATTCAGCCACGCCATTTCCCATTTACTTAGAGCCTCATGCATCTCAACTTTATGTATTTCCCCCAGCTCTTTTAAATAACATATTCTTTTTCCCTTCCCTTCTCAGTGCTTAATGACTCATAGCCCGACTTCTGCTTGGTTTGGCCATGTACTTCAGCGTATTGACATTGGTATGTTGTCATCACTAACTGACATCACATATTGTGAACTGTTATGTGTTGTACAATTTTTTGAGAATACAGCATGACTCCAAACGGTTTTCTGTGCAATAATTGTTTTATTTTGTGTGCTTAGATAATGGTACATTATATTAAAACGGTGATGGGTGGGGGTGGAGTAATGTCCATGGCAGAGTCCAGTTCTCAGTCTGACAGGTGTATTGTCCATATGCCTGTGGAAGGATGGAGCAGGGGCTGTTTGAGTTTGGACAGGGTGGCAATGTGGGACAGTGGGATGACTTCTGGGGGTATCTCATGCTGGCGGTGGTCTTGGCATGCTACTCTGTTTTTTTTTTGGATCTTAGGCTCCTCTTGCGGGGTGGTTGTTCTTCAGCAGGAGGTGGGGTTCTTGTGGCCTGTCGTTGTGTGTGGGCCTCCTGTCCACTAGCGCCGGCGGAGGTGGTAGGCTGTTCCTGGCTAGTGACAGTGGCCCTGTGTGGTGCCACATGGTCCCGCAACGTGTCTTCTATCCTGTTGAGGGCCTGGACCATGGTCCCCATGGCGGTAGCGATGGTGGTGAGTTGGTTGCTGAACCCCATGTAGCGTTCTTCCTGCTGTGCCTGTATCTCGGTGAACCTGGCCAGTACCGTCGCCATCGTCTCTTGGGAGTGGTGGTATGCTCCCATGATGGTAGTGAGGGCCTCTTGGAGAGTGGGTTCCCTGGGCCTCTCCTCCCCCCCCTGTCGCACGGCAGCCCTCCGAGTTGCCCTGTTTGCCTGGGCCTCTGTCCCCTGGACGGTGTGCCCACTACCACTGCCCCCAGGTCCCTGTTGTTGTTGGGGTGTTGGGTTAGCCTGGGTGCCCTGTAGTGGCAGACACACCGCTGCTTGACCTGTCCTAGAGACAGAGGCATGGGCCCGCTGGGTGGGAGCTGTGCTGTTGTTCCCAGGGGGGTTTGTGTCTGCTGTGGCCTGTGTCTGTGTTTGGGGAACCCACTGCCCAGAGGTCCCCGATGGTCCGGGCTGGTCATCAGCTTCCAGGTCGACAGAGCTGCTGTCATCACTGGGGGCCTGTTCCGGGGGTGGGATGGACATTTGAGGACCCTCCTGACCGGTGTGTTGGCGTTCGGGTCCTGCATGGGGTGAGAGAGTATGGTTATTGTTTCTGTGTGTGAAATAGCGTGCGATTTATGGGTGCCCTTGTCCCCCAGTGCAGGCATTCCCTTATGGGTGGTGTTGTGAGGGTGGTTTGTGGGGGGGATGGGTATGTGCAGTGGTCATGCTTAGGTAATGGCTGTCCAATGTTTGTGGTGGCATGCAAGGGTTGGTGAGGGGTTGGGTGGGTTGTGCTAGGGAAACATTCTCAGGGATGATGTGTGATGGGGGGTTGGGGGTGAGGGTGGGGGTGTGGGTTGGCATGCTGGTGGGGTGGGGGGGATGAAGTATATGAGATAGGACTTACCAGAGTCCATTCCTCCGGGTACTCCAGCGAGGCCCTCAGGATGCAGGATGTTTAATACTTCTTGCTCCCATGCTGTGAATTCTGGTGGGGTGGGTGGGGGTCCTCCGCCAGTCTTCTGCACCGCGATGTTGTGTCACAACACTATCGAGCGCACCTTCCCCCGTAGGTCGTTCCATCGTTTGCGGATGTCGTCCCTATTTCTGGGATGCTGTCCCACCGCGTTGACCCTGTCCACGATCCGCTGCCATAGCTCCGCCTTCCTTGCTATAGTGGTGTGCTGCACCTGTGAGCCGAAGAGCTGGGGTTCCACTCTTAGGATTTCCTCCACCATCACCCTGAGTTCTTGGTCCGTAAAGCGTGGGTGTCTTTGTGGTGCCATGGGGTGGTGTGGATGAGGTGTGGGGTGGTGTATGTGGTGATGAGTGTGTTGGTGTGTGGTGCTTTGTGCTACTATGTGGTGTGTGTGATGTTGTAGTGTGCCTCTGTGTGTCTGGCTCTCTATTCTCTGATGTGTCTCTCTCTCCTTCGTCTCTGATTTTTGGTTGTAGGGGTTTGTGGGTGATGTGGGTGTGTGTTTTATATTGTATTGGATGTGTGGGAGTGTTGTTTGTATGTGTATCAGGTGTGTGTATTTCAAATTGTCCAATGTGGTAGTGTTTTGTAAAGGTGTGTGTATTTTGACCGCGGCGGTGTGTACCGCCAATAGACTACCGCGTTTGAAAGACCGCCGCGTGGATTTGTGGATTGTAATGGCATGGGCGTATTTCTGTTGGCGTGGCGGTGGAGGTTTGGTCATCTCCAGTTTATCGCTGGCCGCTGATGTGGCGGACTGCAATGGAGGTCGGATTTTTGGAGGTTTGGCAGTTGTGGGTCAGAATGTCCGTAGCGGCTAACTGCGGCCGCAGCGGTATTGTGGCGGTCTTCTGACCGGCGGTAAGCGGCTTTTACCGCCGAGGTCAGAATGACCCCCTCTGAGTTTCTGTGGTCTGAATCAGGAAAGTACCCGAGGTCTTTGGGTGTACCCTGGCACCGCTGGGTTACCGGATCGGTACCGGTTCTGAAAAACCCAGTACCTCAGTAATTCACATGCTAGTATGGTCACCCCGGAATTCAGAGATGTACAAATACGCACTGCTCCTCAACACCTTATCTTGTGCCCTTTTTGGAAATACAAAGGTTTTCTTGATAGCTATTTTTCACTCTTTATATTTCAGCAAATGAATTGCTGTATACCCGGTATAGAATGAAAACGCACTGCAGGGTACAGCTCATTTATTGGCTCTGGGTACCTAGGGTTCTTGATGAACCTACAAGCCCTATATATCCTCGCAACCAGAGGAGTCCAGCCGACGTAACGGTATATTGCTTTTGACAATCTGACATTGCAGGAAAAAGTTACAGAGTAAAACATAGAGAAAAATGTATGTTTTTTTCACCTCAATTTCAATATTTTTCTTTTTCAGCTGTTATTTTCTGTAAGAAAACCTTGTAGGATCTCCACAAACTACCCCTTGCTGAATTAAGAATTTTGTCTACTTTTCAGAAATATTTATCTGTCTGGGATCCAGCACTGGTTTTACACTCATTTCTGTCACTAACTGGAAAGAGGCTAAAAGCACAAAAAATAGTCAAAATGGGGTATGTCCCAGTAAAATGCCACAATTGAGTTGCAAAATGTGTTTTTTTTTATTTACGTCTGCCTGTTCCTGAAAGATGGGAAGATAGTCATTGTAGCACAGCAAACTCTTTGTTGATGCTATTTTCACAGAACAAAACACATGCTTTCCTCTGCAGCACTTTTTTCTCATTTTTTTTTAATGAAATTCTTGCTGTATTTTCGCTGATTTTTCGGTTTCCTCAAGGGGAACCCTGAAACTCTGGATACCTCTAGAATCCCTAGAATGTTGAAAAAAAAGGACGCAAATTTGGCAGCTGTACCTTATGTGGACAAAGAGTTATGAGGGTCTAAGCTCAAACTGCCCCAAATAGCCCAAAAAAATGCCGTACCTGAGGGGGAAAATGTCTGGCAGCCTAGGGGTTAAGTTAGTTTGTGTGACCAGAATTATGTATATGTTTTGTCCTCACTTGTATGTAAGGACCCATGGTACTGGTCAATGAAAACTGTAGCATGTCACTAGCTCCTCAAATTTGTTCCACCCTACATCATTGTTAAATGACCAGCTAGTTTATGTTACATGTGCTGCACTCTCAATCCCCCTACACCCACACACCAAAGCTTGGGGTGCTTTGTACATGTATCCCAGATTAGTCAGATTTTTCTGCAACCCATATGACTGTGTTTCAAACAACATAGAGCTGAGATAGTGCCTTCCTCATGAGTGTGAGTGGAATGTCTGGAATACACAAAAGAATCTATGGGACAAACATCATCCTAAGAACTGTGATACTTCCAACCTATAATTCTGCATGGATTGACCAGGATGCTGTAGTGCTTTCCTCTTATTTAGTTTCTAAGCACTAACATAACACAACAGAAATGCACTTCTGAGGTCAAAGAAGACTTTTATTGTTGTTAATTCTTCCCCAACCACAATATTTATGAATGACGAATTAGTAGCTTTCAAGTCCGCGTTAATCAAACAAAATATATCAGTTTGCAATATACACAGCAGGTTATATTTATAAGATATTGAATGCAAAGCAAAACAAATACTTCACCGTGTGGGAACTATCTACAGCTTCATCTTTCTAAGGTCTGCAAGCTGATGACCCCTGTCAGCCGCGAGAAAGAGAGATTCATCTACCCACACGGGATTGCTGGCAGCTGGCGCCAAGCTCCAGCACGAGGTCCGGCAGATTCGAATCTGACTCTCTGCAGCCTGTGTCATTTGTTACAAAGGTGTGCCCCCTCCTCTCAGACCTGGGAAACTGAGCAAGCCTTTTGGAGACTGGCCAGGTCTCCAAGACTACTCCTGTTCCCAAGCTCAAGCAGAGAGAACAACACCCATGTACTCTCTCTTATCATGTCTAGTCTACTGTGAGAAAAACATCTTGGTTCTCTGGTGCAAAAACACAGCTTGGAAAAATACAGCTTGGATTCTCAACTGCAATGTCTAACTCCACGTTAAAGGCAATGGGCAACTAACCTAAATATCAAATGCAATGTCTAGTGTCATGTCAAAGCCAATAGGCAGCTGAGCTGAATACAAAATGCAATGTATAATATCATGTCAAAGCCCATAGGCAGCTGAGCTGAATATAAAATGCAATGTATAATATCATGTCAAAGCCAATAGGCAGCTGAGCTGAATACAAAATGCAATATATAATATCATGTCAAAGCCAATAGGCAGCTGAGCTGAATACAAAATGCAATGTCTAATATCATGTCAAAGCCAATAGGCAGCTGAGCTGAATATAAAATGTAATATATGATATCATGTCAAAGCCAATAGGCAGCGGAGCTGAATATATGATATCATGTCAAAGCCAATAGGCAGAATATCTAATAGCATGTCAAAGTCAATAGGCAGCTAAACTGAATACATCATGTCAAAGCCAATAGGAATGCAATGTCAAAGCCAATAGGCGGCTAGACTGGATACAGCATGTCAAAGCCAATAGGCAGAATACAGAATGTAATGGCTAATGCAATGTCAAAGCCCATAGGCGGCTAAACTGAACAAAACATACCATGTGCTACTGGTGAACATTGAGCAACTAATATGCGCAGTGGTGAAACACAAAGTCATTGGTCAAAACAAACTTTATCAAATGGCAGTACATTCCGCCCTTTGACCAATGAATTTTTGTTTCACATATCTCTTGTTTCAAACAAAAACAAAAAAAACATCAGATCAAAGCAATCCCTGTAAAGCAATGAAAGTGAATTAACACATTGATCTCATAACCTTTCACATCAGATACATCTACATAGCATTTTTTTTTTCACTGAATGAGTCTCTAATTCAACAGTGTTAGCAATTTGATGTGGCATGAGTACTACTCATGTAAAGGTGCACGGTCCATCTGAAAGGTTTGCTGGAAGGTAAGCAAAAGTCAGAGTTCCATACGAGAGGGAAAAAAAAAAAAACACAGCTTAGTTCCAGTGGAAGAATGCAATCAAACAAGTTGAACTTGAACTGAAGGCGCAGTTTGCGCAAAATGGATCCATGGTGCTGGCACTTTACTCAGCCAGGTTCAGGTTGGGGATTCGGTCCCTTCCCCGACCCCACACGCACACACCGGAAGGGGGACCACACAGCAAACTCAGGGACAGTGGCGAAACGTGGTAGGATCTGCAAAAGAAACAAGTATGACTTTTCTTGCAAATAACATTTTTCATTTAAACTGCACCCTTCCTCTTTCTTTCCCTGTTTTATAATCAGCAGGACGTTTTTGGGGCCCTTTGTTATATTCTCTGCAGGTTCTGGAGGGTCACTTGGGGCTTCAGCCCACACATCAGCACTGAGGTTTTTATCTGCTGCACCACAGCTTCCCTTTTCTTGCACTGTCAGAAGGGCTGGGGCAGACTCATTCTTTACCAAACCTCCATTCACTGCATTTTTGCCAATTTGGGCCATTCTGTCTCCAATTTGTTTGAATGAATCAGATTCTTTTCTAGGTATCAGCATAATTTCGATTTTTCCTTGGTAATTTGCAGCAATCACTTTCCCTAAAACCTGATCAATTTGCCATTTCTGTCCTGGTAACTTTCCTCTCCCCAACTGCTCTGTGACTGCTTGCATGACAGATTGCTTTTGTGCGTGCTGCACAGTTTTTATCAAATCTAGGGGAATGTGCATCTCTCTCATCTCTGCCCACCTGTAAGTGGCTTTTTCTCTCAGCTGTTCACATTTCTGGGGCACCCACTTAGCCATCCCCACTAAGGCAGAATTCTGGGTGAACACTTCTCTCTCTGAATTTTTCTCATTAACATCTGCAAGGTAATTGAACCAGTTAGGTGCTAAAACATTAGCAATGAACCAAAAATCAGCGTAAAAATGACACATCTCACGTAGCTCTTGCTTTAAAATCTGACACACATTATACAACGCTGTTCCTTCTACTGTGCCAGAAAACAACATTTCAGTCAATGAATCATTAGTAAAACAAACATGCTTTTTATCTTCAGTGGACACGAATTCAAATGGTACACACAATTTCACTGGTAATTCTTTTACCTGTGGTACTCTAGCCCTGTCTTGCAAGTACCAGATCCATTGTATGATTCTAGCTAGGGGCACTATTTTCTTTCCATGTTCATGATTTAAATGTACATAAGTACTTCCTTCTTGCACTGCGCAGAAACCTAAAGTCTGCATTATTTCATTTGCCAAATCACAAGCGCGCAGCTGCATATAATTTTTCACAGTGACCATATACAAAAGTGTTAGGATTTCACTCAAATGAGGGCTATTCTTTTTCCAAAAATCAAACAAGCTAATGAAAGTCGGTGTCTCTTTCTCGTTTTACTTGTGCATTTTGCAACGGTAACTCGTAAATCACATTCTGAGCTCTCTTCGTGTTATCAGTTAAGGAATGCGCTTTGGCTGCCAAAAACCCTGGCTCACAGGAAAACTCAGTGCAGCTCGGAGCTGTCTTAACCCCCTCATTACTGGAATGGGACAAGAAAGATTCTTCCAAAACAGCCCTTTTATAACTTTCAGTCGGGCTAATTTGCTCACGTAAATTCCTATTTTCATGTTCCAACTTCCTACATTTCTCCTGCATTTCTCTGTAAGCAGATAAAGGTATCCAGACCTTTCTGTCATCATTACTTCCAAAACACACGTTTTCTACATATGTACAACAGAAATTATTTCTCAAAGCATTATCAGGCCTTTTAGCTACACATGCATTTTCTTCTGTAATTCCCCAAACAGAAAACAATTCACAGTTTTTCTTAGCACCATCAGGCAGTTTATCAACACATGTATTCTCAGACATGGTCTGCCGTGCTACTGTGATTCCCCAAACAGAAAACAATTTCTGTAATTCTCCAAACAACAAAAAACAATTACACTTTTAAAGTGTGCACTTAGAAATCTACTAACTCGTCAACACCCTCTTAATCACCTCTTAATGACCGGTACCCCACTACTCCTGGTACCAATTGTAGTGCTTTCCTCTTATTTAGTTTCTAAGCACTAACATAACACAACAGAAATGCACTTCTGAGGTCAAAGAAGACTTTTATTGTTGTTAATTCTTCCCCAACCACAATATTTATGAATGACGAATTAGTAGCTTTGAAGTCCGCGTTAATGAAACAAAATATATCAGTTTGCAATATACACAGCAGGTTATATTTATAAGATATTGAATGCAAAGCAAAACAAATACTTCACCGTGTGGGAACTATCTACAGCTTCATCTTTCTAAGGTCTGCAAGCTGATGACCCCTGTCAGCCGCGAGAAAGAGAGATTCATCTACCCACACGGGATTGCTGGCAGCTGGCGCCAAGCTCCAGCACGAGGTCCGGCAGATTCGAATCTGACTCTCTGCAGCCTGTGTCATTCGTTACAAAGGTGTGCCCCCTCCTCTCAGACCTGGGAAACTGAGCAAGCCTTTTGGAGACTGGCCAGGTCTCCAAGACTACTCCTGTTCCCAAGCTCAAGCAGAGAGAACAACACCCATGTACTCTCTCTTATCATGTCTAGTCTACTGTGAGAAAAACATCTTGGTTCTCTGGTGCAAAAACACAGCTTGGAAAAATACAGCTTGGATTCTCAACTGCAATGTCTAACTCCACGTTAAAGGCAATGGGCAGCTAACCTAAATATCAAATGCAATGTCTAGTGTCATGTCAAAGCCAATAGGCAGCTGAGCTGAATACAAAATGCAATGTATAATATCATGTCAAAGCCCATAGGCAGCTGAGCTGAATATAAAATGCAATGTATAATATCATGTCAAAGCCAATAGGCAGCTGAGCTGAATACAAAATGCAATATATAATATCATGTCAAAGCCAATAGGCAGCTGAGCTGAATACAAAATGCAATGTCTAATATCATGTCAAAGCCAATAGGCAGCTGAGCTGAATATAAAATGTAATATATGATATCATGTCAAAGCCAATAGGCAGCGGAGCTGAATATATGATATCATGTCAAAGCCAATAGGCAGAATATCTAATAGCATGTCAAAGTCAATAGGCAGCTAAACTGAATACATCATGTCAAAGCCAATAGGAATGCAATGTCAAAGCCAATAGGCGGCTAGACTGGATACAGCATGTCAAAGCCAATAGGCAGAATACAGAATGTAATGGCTAATGCAATGTCAAAGCCCATAGGCGGCTAAACTGAACAAAACATACCATGTGCTACTGGTGAACATTGAGCAACTAATATGCGCAGTGGTGAAACACAAAGTCATTGGTCAAAACAAACTTTATCAAATGGCAGTACAGATGCAAGTGTTGATTTACTGTTTCATAAGTGGGCTGTGAAATTTCTGTGGCACAGATGAGTATGATTGCTGCAAGAAGAATACTTAACTATTGAATGTTGAACATTTGAAGGGGGTCTGGGCCTGAAGGTGGGAAGCAAATGCATGGCTACCCAGCAAGATTTGGTTCTCAAATTTGCTAAGATGCATTTGGAGGCTTTCTATTTTTCTGTACTCTGATGAAACAGCTTCTTGAAAGATTGCTTTATATCTGTGAATGACACAAACATATTTTCTGCTAATGCCAATAGTTAGAAAATGTCCTGGTGGAAAGGGCTTCCTTTAATCATGAGGTACACTTTAAACCTTTCCAGAATGGTATCTAGGGAAAGAGCAACCAATAAGGTGAAGGAGACACATGTAAAATGATTACTCTATGTTTGTTGATTTGATTTGAGATCCCACTATTCAGTTATGTCTTGACCCAAGGGGAGTCATAGGTGGCCACAATCCACCACAAGAATCAGTCTCCAGTCACAAACATGCTCACAGTGTCTGTCGTCATGCTTCATTCCATACCCTTTTTTCTGCATCTATGGGCAAGACTATTATCTCTATTCCACATTTATAACTATGTATATACATTACCTACTGCCTGTTGTCTGTAGGTAGTTATAGTTAGGACAATGTTTCCTTCTGAAAACACATTTCTGGACTTGCATATTTCTTTGACAAATCTTCACGGAATTCCCCCCCCCCCAGTTGATTCTTGTTACACATGGAATGTTTTGGGGTTATCAGTCAAGCGGGGGCCAAGAAAAAAGGGGAGTAAAATAAAGTGCATTTCTCATGTTAATTCCCATAGAAGTTTTGAACACGACTACAGCTCAAACCGCTGGATGGAATTACACAGTTTGGCAGAAAGCTAGATTTAGTTCTGCAGATTTTACTTTTTGTTATTTAGTGTAAATCGATTCAGTAGTAGTTGAGAAAGGTAAGGAAATCTGAATATGTATATTTAGAGCTCTGGTTCCTCCATGACGACTTCATGAAGAATAAGAAGCTCCGTCAGGGGAATGCAGAGATTGGACTGGCTGCCAACATTTAAACCAGGAAGTGTTGGCAGCCATCTTAGAAATCAGCTTTAGCTGAGTCCCAAAAGAAAAAAAGTAAAAAAAAGAAAAGGGGGCAGGATACTAATACCATGACTTTCTAGCTCCAGTGGTGAGGTTCCCAGAGGAACCCCACCAGGGCAAAAAAACATTGTTTAAAACACTTTTCGCCACAAAATTGCAAAATTTGTTAATTCATGGCAATTTTTTTTTTTTAAATGCGCAGGAGTTGAAAAGGCCCCTGGGACATTTTTTAAAAAGGAGAAGGTGCACGGGAACCCTCCTAAGGCTCTTACAGCCCCAGAGACCACTACCTCCCCGGGGCCTTCATTTTACTAATGGATCATTTCCTTCTGTCGACTGTGGAATGATGAAAGGTAGCGTCAACCTTGCCAAGTTAAAAACCTCTAAATTACTAGCCCCGCAGGTCTCTGAAGCAGGTTTTTTTTCAACCCATTGAGCTAACTTACTGTCTCATACACTTGCTCTCCTGGGTGATTGTGTTTGGGGGTCAGATGGCACCATGTCCTCATGTGTTGTTTCATCCCTTTGTGGGCACGTTTAATATGCGGGCGGAGTTCGGGTCTGCATTCTGTGGCTGTCCCAATGGAAAATGCTACATAAATTAACCTCCAGGCCGTGTAGTTAGAGGGTATGGAACACCTTCTGCAAATGCACAACTTTGTAAGGAACAGCACAAGGGATGCCAAAACTAGTGCGAGTCAAGGGGCACACAACTGGCGGTGCACAAGTGGTGCCACTACTAGAGGAGCATGAGGACCTCCCCACTGGCGCTGCGTATACTGGTGCCACGACTGGTGTAATCACCTCAGTTGCTCCAGCACGCACAGCAAAACGTCACCTGCAAATACATGACTGTGTAAGGCACAGCACGACGAAGGTTGCCAAAATTAGTGCAAGTTGAGGGGAATAAAACTGGCGGTGCACAAGGGGTGCCACTGCTAGAGCAGCATGAGGACCTCCCAACTGGCTCTGCTATACAGGCGCAACGGCCAGTGCAATCGCCTCAGTTGCTCCAGCACGCACAGTTGGGTAATCTTTACAATAAACTAAGCAAGATCTGAAGGAGAGGCAATTGTTAAGGGGCTTAGCATCTTTCTAGGTGTAGACAGGGGCATACACATCAGTGAAGCAGCAGGTGCAGTGGCAAGAGGATCTGGCGGAATGAGAAGGGCACACTGAACTCTATTTCCATATTTTTCTACCCAGCTAGCAGTCATGGCGCACATATTTCTTACTTGCCCTGGGAATGATGACAACAGTGTTGCTGGATGTAGAGAGCCAACTTAAGCCCCCTGAACGTTTATGGGATAGCCATTATGACTTGAGGTGAAAAGTAGATCGAGTGAAAGAGACTAGAAGGACGATCACCCATGCCCTGGTCACCAGCAAATTGGACTACGGCAACGCACTCTACGCCGACATCACAAGGAAGCTACAAGCAAGACTACAGAGAATCTAGAACACAGCAGCCACACTCATCCTGGACATCCCCTGCCACAGCCACATCTCCACCCACCTCGGAGATCTCCACTGGCTCCTGGTCGACAAACATATCTCCTTTAAGCTATTGACTCACACCTATAAGTCACTTCACGACATCAGACCAGACTACCTCAAACACTGCCTGATCTTCTACACCCTGCCAGGCAACTCTGATCCTCCCATCTCACCTTTGCCTCCATCCTCAGAATCAAGAAAAGCATAGCTGGAGGAAGATCCTTCTACCTTGCAGCCCGTACAGAGATTACACTCCCTCTCAACCTCAAACAGGCCACATTACTGAAGCAATTCAGGAAGAACCACAAGACCTGGCTTTTTGAATTATCAGCAGGCCCACCACAGGTGAGACCCCCAAGGGTGATAAACCGCTCTTTACAAGTACTAATTGATTGATGTGGCTGAAACACTACAATACTCAACACAAACTTGGACGTGTGGTAATCATTTTCAGCTTGTGCTTTCAGTTCTTTTGTGAAATGTTCAATGTGTTTCTACCTCTGGAATTTTTCAATGAAATGTGAGTACCCATTGTTTGAGGTCTGGGTTCGACATGATGGTTGACAGTACGAGTACCCCCAGAAACGCAAGTTGATCCGAACGAAATCGTCTTTTAAAAATCTGCCATCTTAGTGCATTCAAGCTGGAGCTTGCATTTAGAGAGAGTATGCATTTTGGATGTTTTCCCGATGACTGCAAACAATGACTTGCCTGCCTGATTTATTTTCATTTGAGAGCTGCAAATGTTTGAAGTTAGACCTGGAAACAGCTACAGTACAGGGCAGAGTATGAGTGAATCGCAGCCAAACTGAGTTGGCGAT
The DNA here is from genome assembly GCF_031143425.1 of Pleurodeles waltl. Classification (NCBI taxonomy): domain Eukaryota; kingdom Metazoa; phylum Chordata; class Amphibia; order Caudata; family Salamandridae; genus Pleurodeles; species Pleurodeles waltl. The sequence goes on along the minus strand of NC_090447.1, from coordinate 733,845,224 downwards.
GAGCTATTTAGAGAGGAGAATCAAATATGACCATGGAGAGTAACTTCAATGAGTCTCAATCGATTATAGTATTATCCACTCCGTCACCATTTCTTAATTCCTTGTATATTGCTGGGATGTGCTAGTGCAGGTGTTTTAATAAAAATTATTAATGAGTATTCATGTATTCTGAATAAGTGATTTGTGTAGAAAATGTAATAACGTAGACAAATAATGCACGCATTTGAAAATGTGATTATGAAGAGTGGCCTTCAATGTTCACAAAGTGTACTTTCTAATGAATTAATATTGTGAAATGTTAATGTATGTTTGGCTAATGTAGTAGAATGTCCTATTAAGGGTTATGCATTATGCTTTAGCTTTATTAATTGTAGGCCTGAACTTAGCAAATGTCTTGGCCTACTTGCCAGGCCTCGTGTCAAAGCTGTATTTCTTAACGTTTAATAAATGGCTGTCCTGGAGATTTAAACTGTGATTTTCCATTCTGCATTATGTGCTTGAAGCTGGGGAGGTTTTCTCATGAGAACCAACTGCTAGAAGATGCTGTTCTTGTTAATGTAACGTCTTGTGTGTAATGTGTGTGAGACTGACTTTCTCAGGAGGAGAACAATGGAGATACTGACTGGAGTGGAAGCTGCAACAATATTGTTACCTGACAAGCCGGATGAGGAGGACATTGCAGGACAAACCAATCAACGACATGAACTGAGTAATAGTAGAATTCATCGATTTGTAGTTTTAGATTTATTGGACAAAGTGTGAACATACGATTAACTGAGCAATAGGGATTTGGGAAGTAGTTTTAGGAGTTTTAATTTAACAACACTGCACAGGGGAAAGATGCGCCATTTTTCTATATTCTTCTGGAGGGTTTACCTCTATTCCTTTGAGTTGCCTAAAGACTTTGCGTTTTCTGAACTTTGATGCTGAATCCTGATGCCTTGCTGATCGACTGGTGTCCTGAGGACAATTCTGACTCTGCTTGTTGATCCACATTGAGGATAGGTATTATGAGCTAGACTGTTGATTATTATGCATATTTGCTTTTTCTTTCTAGGTACCAACTGCATTGTTTTGATAGAGCCATAGTTAGATGTTTTTCCAAATTTGTGTTACTAGATTGTTTTACATGAAGCCCAACATGCTGATGCTAATTTGGTGTTAGTTAAGGATCCCCACTAATGAAATCATGCTAATAGGGATTAATGCTTGATAAATTTCTCTGCTAAACGTAATGTACATGATTACTTTGACGCAGTTGATTTTGTTATTGATTTGTACCATAACTTTAGAATGTGTTTTAGTTAAAGCTTTGATTAGATTACGTTTCTTCTGCCGCTTTGGACAGCCAGTATTGTTTCTGTATGTGTTTCATTTGATTTTGAGATGAATCTACATGACCTTAATATTGTTAATATAGGGAAATAAATATTCTAACTTTTACTAAAAGGTGTGGTGATCCATGACTGAAAGGTAATGGTGCATGATAATTACTGACTCATTGGTTATTGATGTTATTGATTGTTATTGATGATTGACTATTGCTTATTGATTATGTACTGGAGCTATGGTAAGAACATCTTAATTGTGAGTCAAAAGGTTCATCAACCTATTCGCGTCCCCTTGTGAGTTTACTTAATAAGGTCAGACGTGCTAAAAGAGATGGTAGCAGAGGTAATGGTTAGTCCTTAAGAGCTTATCATAGACGTCCGTTACAGAGTAACAAGTGTTACCAGAGATGGTAAGAGAGACTGATGGTTAGACTTCTTAAGAGCTTATCATAGACGTCCGGTATAGAGTAACAGGTGTTAACAGTGTTGGCAAAGAGAGGTGAAGGTTGGTCTCCCTAAGAACCTAAGTATAGGTGTTCACAGAAATGGTAGCAGCTTGATGAGTTGGTCCTTTGAGAGTTCATTATTATTGAGATTTGGATTTTATTTTTCAATTATGAAAATTTGAGTAAAAATGATGTTCCCTTAAGTCTGGGAATGACTTTCCCAGAATCCTGGATCCTGCTAATGGTTGCTTGAGGATGTTCTTGGCGTTCTAGTGACAGTGTGAATGATGTAGCTTGCGCTTGCACAGCTTATGCACATTGCAGGTGAATTGAGAGGTTTGTGAGGGTTTTAGGAAGTTTGCGTACTCCAAATGAGGTTGTAGAAGGAGTGTGCGTACTCTGCAATGTGAAAGTAGGGAAGTCATCAAACTTCATATGTATGTGGCGCTTTGTGCTAACAAATTGTCCATGTGGTTGTTGATGTACGGATCCTGCGTGGTCTAAGACTCCAGAGTATAATGAAAAGTGTATTAGACACTTGGTTTTATGTTGTAATCTGTCTGGTTTAGTAGGTTGATCGGGGGTGGTCAACAAGTCAGAGTGTGAGTAAAGTGAGTGAAAGAAAAATTTCAACTGAGATTTGGCGAGTCCTGTGTGCGCCAGGATAGACCCATTGATCAGTTGAGAGTAAAATGTGCGGGTCGAATTTTGCTTGCGAATCCGGGAGAACTAGAAAGAAGGAGTAGCTGTAAGTGCGGGAAGAGCCGTCAGTGAAAAAAAGTAAGGTTTCTGAAGCAATTGTGTTACTTTTCCTGTAGTAAACCAGCATATTTGGTTTTTGGTTAGTGTTCGCAATTTTTGCATTAGTTCGTGTGAATCAGAGTTTGGAAGGACAAGCCGCAAGACTTTGTCAGCCGCAGTACTTGTGATTGTGACATCATTGGAGCCACGATGGGATAGGTCGGATAGTGAGAAGTGTCACGCACGGATTGGCAGCCATCCGTGAGAGGCAATTGGTTGAGAAAGTAGGTGAAAGGAATCGGGATTAAATGTCACTTCCTGATTTGATTTTGAATAAAAGGTAGAAAATATGAAATTATTCTAAGCTTAAAAGAGTGCCCTTAGGGTTGATACATATATTACAACAAGTGTAGATGAGGCTACACCGCCAGAAGGTACACCAGCTTACTTTGTAATGGAAGAGAAGGGTGTCGCTACATGTCTTTGGCTAAAGCAATGGTGCAAATTGACAGAAAAGGACGGGAACTTAGTGTTTCCTACAAATGGGACGTTCAATTTGAGGGTTTTGGAGCATTTATGGATGGTGCTATATGAATCGAAGCCCCTTCCGAGACCAGCACAGTTTGAGGCATTAGCGATTTGGGAGCCAGTGGCCAGACAGCAACAGAAATTTGAGAGGAGGATGAGAAAGGCAGAAAATACTCTAGAAGAGGTTAGGTGGGACAGTGTTCAGAGAGTTTGGAGGATGGAGACTTTGCACGGAATTAAGTTGTTTACAGCAATTACGCAGGACAGTGAGAAGGAAGGAAGGAAAGCTAATAGGAAGACTAACAGAAGTCCGTCTGAGAGTAGGGAGGCTAGAAAGTATTCAACAGTGAAGGAGGAATCAGACGATGGGGAGTATATTACACAGTTATTGAGAAATCGCCCACCACCATACACAGTAAATGACAGTGGTCCAAGTACCAGTGCTGATCCGACAGCCCCGACACAGGTTAATGGGACAATGAGTCTGATGCAGGTTAATGCTAGCCTGACACAGAATGCGATGCAGAGTAGTCTTAATGTGCCTACTACTCCTGTAGTGCAAAATCAGATGCATCCACCAGAGGTTCAGAGAATTTGTCCTGGTGTGCCCATTATGGAAACAACTTTGAACTTAATGGTGCCTATGGAACAGGTCTACCTGAGACCGATGTTGGTTCAGACTGAACCAAATCCAATTTTACTGCCCCAAGTGTAGCTGCAGGTAATACCAAGATTTATTCCAGTAACAGGGACACAGTCAGGTATGACTCCAATGATGAATCAAAATATGAGAGTTACTCTCCAACAGAGTTTAAGTGCCAGAACAACCCCAGATGTTATATTGCTACCTATTACTGTTAGTCCAGCGGTACCCTTATTTGCACAGAAGAAACCTATTGTAGGTGAACAGGGAGGTATGTCCCAGAATATAATGAGGGGGGGACATAATGAAAATGTTCAGGTAGGCTCTCCTGTGAGACAGACTTTTGATTGATCAAGATCATTGTTAGACCTTAGTCCATTTGTAACACTTCCAGATGCTATGGCAGGGTCAAACGTTAGTCAGAGTTTGAAATTATTGACACCACAGACCCCAAATGTAGTTGCACAGCAGGTGCCACTGGTCCAAGCAAGTAATATTTAATTGCAAGGTTTGACAGCTCAGCAATTGACTGAGTGGGTAGACAAGCTGAATACCCCACAGAGTGTTCCTAAGAGAGAGGAGTATTTGAATTGTGCTAGGCTAAGCATAGAAGCGGTGAACTCATGGAGGGAACTATGGGGGTGAATAGGTTAGAATCCTACACACAGGCAGGATTGAGATGTGTGCCCGAAGATTACGAGAGAAGTGAGCAATGCACATCAGAAATTAGCAGACTTGGCAAAGACGTACGTCACAGAAATAGAGAAAATGAAGCATTTAAAAAGAAGTTACAGATTAGATTTTGAGGCTAAAGATTTTGAACACATGAGATCTGCCGGAATAATGGCACACAGGAATTGCTTCAAAGTGCTCAGACCTGGAGAGAATTGGACAAATGGGAAGGCAGGTGGGTAAAGAAGAGAGACAAAAGAAAAAGGAATCATTTGGAATTGACTGCAAATGTGCAACAGGATAAAGATCTAGAGAAAAGTTTACCAATGAAAGAGATTCCAGGGGGAAATTTTGTTCATGTCCGGTGGAGCAGAAGTGACATTCTGTCATTTACAAATGATTATCCAGAATTGAGAGAGAAGCCAGTAGAGTGGTATCAGCAGACAGACAGGTTTGTGAAACTTGCAAAGTGCCTACGGGAGGACTTGAACACATTACTAGAGACAGTGGTTCCAGTTGGTTTGTGGATCGAGTGTAAGAAGAGTGTAGATTGGCGGACAAGCGAACGAGAGAGAGACAAGAATATAGGCGCACCACCTCCTGAGGTAATGAAATATTACTATAAGGTGATTGAGTTTTTGAAAATGAGAATTTCAAACAAGAATATTGATTGGCAGAGGATCGACAAGACAGCTCAGGAAGCAAAGGAGTCGATACATGCGTATTATGAGAGATTGTTGCAGGCATTCAATCATTACAGTGGTACGGAAACAATTCAGGTGAAAGACATGTTTCATTTTGTGTTCAGATTTGTGGAAGGGTTGAGCCCTGAAGTTAGCCAGATGATTAAGAGTCATTTGATATGCTGGCAAGCAAAGCCGATAGATGAGGTGTTGCAGTATGCAAAATAATGTAGTGATGAGATTGAGTTGAAGCAGAAAAAGTTAAAAGAGAAGGCGATGGTGATGCAGATTAAAGCAGTTCACACAGGGGTGCAAGGGAATTTTCTGAAGCAGTTACCACAGCAACAGCAGGGAAACATGATGTTTCAGCCCCAGATGAGAGTTAGAGGTCGTGGAGGAAATATGAATCATGGTCCAGGCTTAAGTACTGTACTTGTTCAAATTGTTGTGCAGGGAATTAAGAAGTTATTGCCATGTCGCGTTTGTAGAGCCGTTTGACATTGGAAACTGAAGTGTCCGATGATGGTGCAAGAAGGTGTCGTTCAGCAGAGTAATGATATCAATTCATTCAAGAATGGGAGAGGACCAAGAGTGAGAGGTCCTAAACCAAATTTTCAGAATAATGTAAATCAAATGCAGAATTTTCAGCCCATGCAGCAGGTGCAAATGCCACGTGTACAAATGTTACAATTGTAGGTAATACAACATCAGGTTCCCATTGTACCTAGACAGCAAGTTGAAATACCTCAAGCCCCGATAGAACAGCAACAGATGATGCTTTCTCAACAGGTCACAGGTCAGAGGGTTTACTAAAGTAGTAACACAGTGTACTAATTATCGTTAAACAGTGAGAATGGATGATTGGACGAGTGACAGTTCAGATGAGGAGCGGTGTGTGCTTGCAACCTCCTTAGAAGTAGATCAAAGAGGACCCTATGTGAAGGAAAAGGTTATGGGTTACAGAATTTCATTCTTGGTTGACACAGGGGCTACACGCTCTACCGTGACAAGTGCAGAAGTTTCAAATTTGCCCCTTTCTGGTAGAACTGTTCAGGTTGTAGAAGTAGCAAACCAGTATTTGACAAACCTGATTACAAATCCAGTTCAAGTCGAGATTGGCAACTTTCAGGGATTCCACAAATTCGTAGTCTGCAATTCAAGTCCGGTATTCCTACTGGGAAGAGACTTGGGGGGTCATTCTTACCTTGGCGGGCGGCGGAGGTCGCCCGCCAAAATAACCCTGTCAGAACACTGCACCGCGGTCGAAAGACCGCTGCGGTGATTCTGAGATTTGCCCTGGGCTGGCGGGTGGCCGCCAAAAGGCCGCCCGCCAGCCCAGGGCAAATCAACCTTCCCACGAGGACGCCGGCTCAGAATTGAGCCGGCGTAGTGGGAAGGTGCGACGGGTGCAGTGGCACCCGTCGCGTATTTCAGTGTCTGCATAGCAGACACTGAAATACTTTGCGGGGCCCTCTTACGGGGGCCCCTGCAGTGCCCATGCCATTGGCATGGGCACTGCAGGGGCCCCCAGGGGCCCCACGGCACCCCCTACCGCCATCCTGTTCATGGCGGGTTTCCCGCCATGAACAGGATGGCGGTAGGGGGTGTCTGAATCCCCATGGCGGGGGAGCGCGCTCCGCCGCCATGGAGGATTCAATAGGGCAGCGGTAAACCGGCGGGAGAATGCCCTTTGGAGCACCGCCAGCCTGTCGGCGGTGCTCCCGTGGCCGGTGACCCTGGCGGTCACCGGCCGCCAGGGTCAGAATGACCCCCTTGCTGTGTAAAATGAAGTGTTTGATTACCTGTTCAAGTGATGGAATTGAGATTCAGACAAATAGTGATGATGAAGATGACCAAGCCCCAGAGACAGAGTGTGAAACTACAAATGAGGAGTACCCTCTGATTACATTTTTCCTGATGTTCACAGTGAAAGAGCTTCATCCTGATTTGCAGGGAACTGTTACAGAGAAAGTATGGGATTTGACAGGAAAACAAGTAGGTTTGATAAACGGAGTTGAGCCAGTTAAACTTACCGTGAAGCCAAATTCAGTTTTCCCTCAATGTCTGCAGTACCACATGCCGCAAGATGTCCTTATGAAGGTTGCTCAGATAATTACAGACTTTGTAAAGCAACGGGTTCTGAAGGAAGTATTGAGCAGCTCATTTAACTCACTGATAATGGGTTTGCAAAAGCCATGTGGGAAAGTTCGAATTGTCTAGGATTTGAGAAGAATAAATGAGATTGTGGTCAAATGTTGTCCCGTGGTGCCAAATCCAGCTGTGGTAATGTTTCAGATTCCATGTGATGCTGAGTGGTTCACCGTCATTGATTTGTCACAAGCCTTCATTTCTGTGCCTCTTCATGAGGATAGTAAATTTCTCTTTTGTTTCAAATTTCTGGATCAAGTTTATTGCTAGTGCAGAATTCCTCAAGGGTTTTCAGAGTCACCTTCAATATTCAATCAGATCTTGAAAAATAATTTGGAGTCATTGGAATTGCCTTTCCAGTCAATCTTGGTGCAGTACATTGATGAGTTTCTGATTGCGTCTAAAACAAAGGACGAGTGCAAGTATGATACAATTGCCTTGTTGAACCATTTGGGAAAGAATGGTCACAAAGGGCCAGATGTATGAAATATTTTTGCACTCGCAAACAGTGCGAATCGGTAAATTTGTCCGTTTGCGAGTGCAAAAAAGTGGTCTGCGATGCATGAAAGGCAATCGCAGACCAAAAATAAGAAATCGCAAATTTTGCGACTTTTTGCGTTGCAACCTTGTTTTGCGAGTCGCATTTTGTGATTCGGTATTTCCAGTAAGAAATTGTGAGGTGCAAAATGTGAATCGCAAAATCCCAATCTCAAATAGATGCATCAAAAAATCGCAATTAGCGATTATTCGCAGAATGGCATTTTGCACATGCAAAATACCACTAAGTGAAAGCAGGTGGTAACCAGGTGCAACCTATATAAAGAGGCCCAGAATGCCTCACACTCTGTTCCACAATGGCTGCAATCTACGTCATGGCGAGGAGGATGAGGATCCTGGCAGGTTTGAGGAGAGGGAGGAGGAGACAGGAGCGCATTTTCAGAGTGTGAATTCTACTTTTTGACCTGAAAGAGGATGAAATTTATGAGAGGTATAGGTTGAACTCAGCCATGATTCTTGATCTGATAGCTGAGCTACAACCCATAATGCAGCGCAGAACACTAAGGACCCACAGCATACCCATACATGTGCAGGTATTATACTCCTTACACCTACTCGCCTCAGGGAGCTATCAAGGGGTCATAGCAGCGGCTGGGGGGGGGGTGTCACAGAGCACCCTCTCCAGATTTTTCAATGCATTTATCAATGCCATGGTAAGCCAACTCCAACAGTACATCCGATTCCCCCACACCCCACAGGAAATACAGCAGACAAAAATTGAGTTTTATCAGATAGCACAGTTCCCCCACGTCCTAGGTGCCATAGATGGCACACATGTGGCAATATGTCCACCATCAGTCACAGAGTATGTGTACCGCAACCGTAAACACCAACATTCCAGGAATATACAGGTGATATGCAATGCCTCCTATATCATAACTGATCTCGTGGCCAGGTACCCAGGGAGCACACATGATTCATACATCTTTCGTCACTGCGGGATTCACACAAGACTGCTATCTGGGGAGTTTGGTGAAGGATATCTACTAGGTAATGTCACTCTTTACACTGGCGCATAGATAACAAACCCATGTCAGATGGCTGAGGTACTCATCACACCTTCTGTCCCTTCCAGGAGACAGTGCCTACGCAGTGCGCACCTACATGATGACGCCCTACCTCAATCCCACAACACCAGCAGAACGGAGATACAATGCAGCACACAGGGCAACCCGCAACGTGGTGGAGCGCACATTTGGTCTCCTGAAGAGTCGCTTCCGTTGCCTCCACAAGAGTGGAGGGGCACTACAGTACAGTCCAGAAACCACATGTAGAATAGTGGCTACTTGTGCAATCTTGCACAATATAGCTACAACCAGGGGCATACTTATCGAAATCAGTGACACTGAATCAGATGAGGATGACGATCCCATACCACCTCTACAGCCAGCAGGCAGGACCAGTGCAGCAGAGGGAAGGCAAAGGCGTGCTGACATCACACACAACCATTTCAGATGTGAGTATGAATGACAAAACTCCACTGACAACTGTACCTGTAGTGATAGAAATGTATTACCTTACATCAGGTAATGAATGGTGAAAATTGAAGTAAACAAGTAAATTCAAATACTAAAAATAACAAAAGTACTGAGTCCCACACTATTACATCATAGTGGGAACACCAGTGTCACTGCGGCAAGAGTCACTTCCTCCTCCCACGCACACCACTGGGGTGCCCAGTTGACTCACTGGCACCCTGAATGTCACCCTCAGTGGCAGTGCTGCGCCTGGCACTGCGCCGTCTGATGTCTGATGCAGGTACTGCCACACTACTAAGGCTCGAACTGTCCTCAGTGTCCCCCAAGGCTACCTCACTGGGAGTGGCAGATCTCTGTCCCATGACTAGTTCAATCGCATTAGTGATTTGTACAAGGCCCTGGACCACATCCCTGCTGGTGTGTGCAGCCTCCACCTGGGCCGCCACAGCGTGAAGGGCGATGAGTGCTGTGGAGTTTGCTATCCTGTTTGAGGACCTGCAGTCGTTTGCAAACATTGTCCTGAAGAGGTGCTCATGTCTGCGTCGGCTCACCCTTTCGTGGCGCAGCTCCTCACACAGGTCACGCACTGCACTGGTAAGCTCCCTAGTGTCCTTAGAGGCCTGCACCTGCCCCTCACGCAGCTGGGTGATGTTGCTGTTCAGGGTGTCAAGTCGCCGATGCAGGCCCATCATATGTCTATTGTGAACTCTCAGGTTCCGGTCCAAACTCAATATTTTCCTGTTTTGCAGGCGCTGTTGCTGCAACATAGCAGCTTCAAGTCCCCCGAACAAGGATGGACCTTCACCTGCCTCATGCGGTTGCTGCTGGGACACTGTGGCACTTCTGCATTGTGGTGCATGACCCCTGTCCTCCGGTATGTGGCTGCGCCTATCTGGTGCAGATGGTGTGCTTAGCCCCTCCTGCTGCACATCCGAGTCGCCACTGAGGTCTGGCAGTGGAAGTGGCCTGGGCCTGCGGCGCACCGTGGAGATGTTGAGGGACCCACTGTTGTTGGTGTCAGAGGGCTGCTGGGTGTCCCTCTCCCCTACACAAGGAATTTGAGTGGCTGCTGGACCAGGCCCACCTGCAACAACAATATGCAGCATGTCAGTTCTGTATGTTACATTCTCTGTATGAAAATGGCAATAAAGGTACAGGTACTGCTCTACATGGTGTTGTGTGTGTTGTGTTACCTTGGGCGTCACTATGTTTCCTTACATTGTCATGCTACTGTCTGTACTAGTTTGTGGACCGCAACTCCCATAATGCATTGTTGTGCTGCTTCTAAGATGTGGGATGGAATACTTCACACACTACTTCACACACTACTTCACATTACATGCTAAATCCCAAGGGGCTTTTATGCATGCACATATTGGGTTGACACAACAACATTGCACTTACCTTGGCTGGTACTCGGTTGTGCGTAGGTGTCGATATCTGTGACCCCTGTCACTGCTTCCGGGAGGAGCGTCAATTCCACCAGGCCCTCTAGTGGTGGCAGGTGGTTCGGTTGGTGGTCCGCCACCTGTGCCCCTGGCCTCTGCAAGTCTCTTTGCCACCCTCTCCTTTGCCCGGGACCGCAGGTCGTACCACCATTTCTTAATCTCCTCAATGGAGCGCTGTGCCACTCATTCTTTACCAAACCTCCATTCACTGCACGTTTGACAACTTGGACCATTCTGTCTCCAATTTGTATGAATAAATCAGATTCTTTTAGAGTTATCAGCATAATTTTGATTTTTTCTAGGTAATCAGCAGCAATCACTCCCCCTAAAACCTGATTAATTTGCCATATCTGTCCTGGTAACTTTTCTCTCTCTGTGACTGCTTGTGGGACAGATTGCTCTTGTGCGCGCTGCACAGTTTTTATCAAATCTAGGGGAATGTGCATCTCACTCCTCTCTGCCTACCTGTAAGTGGCTTTTTCTCCCAGCTGTTCACATTTCTGATGCACCCACTTAGCCATCCCCACTAAGTCAGAATTCTGGGTGAACACTTCTCTCTCTGAATTTTTCTCTTTAACATCTGCAAGGGAATTGAACCAGTTAGGTACAAGCCATGTGGAAAACCAAACGGCTAAACCATTGGCAGTGAACCAAGAATCAGTGTAAAAATGACACATCTCAAGCAGCTCTTGCTTTAAAATCTGACACACATTGTACAACATTGTTCCTTCTCTTGTGCTAGAAAACAACATTTCAGTCAATGAATCATTAGTCAAACAAACATGCTTTTTATCCTCAGGGGACACGATTTCAAATGGTGCACTCAATTTCACTGGTGACTCTTTTACCTGTGGTACTCTAGCCCTGTCTTGCAAGTACCAGATCCAGTGTATGATCCTAGCTAGGGGCACTCTTTTCTTCCCCTGTTCCTGATTTACATATAAATCAGTGTTTCCCTCTTGCACTGCGCAAAAACCTAAAGTCTGAATTATTTCATTTGCCAAATCACAAGCGCGCAGCTGCATATAATTTTTTCTAGTGACTATATACCAAAGTGTTAGGATTTCACTCAGATGGGGGCTATTCTGTTTCCAAAAATCAAACAAGCAAATGAAACTCTGTGTCTCTTGCTTAGTGCAAACAGTAAGAAACTCTAAAATCTTTCGTTTTACTTGTGCATTTTGCGACGGTACCTCGTAAATCACATTCTGAGCTCTGTTCTCCGTGTTATCAGTTAAGGAATGCACTTCGACTGCCAAAAAACCTGGCTCACACGGAGGCTCAGACTGGCTCACAGCTGTCTTAACCCCCTCATTACTGGAATGGGAAAAGACAGATTCTTCTAAAACAGCATTTTTATACATTTCAGCATTATCTTGCATTAATGTGTTCTGGCTAATTTGCTCACGTAAATTCTTATTTTCATGTTCTAACTGCCTACATTTCTCCTGCATTTTTCTATAAGCAGATAAAAGTATCCAAACCCTTCTATCAAAAACAAAAGGATCATCATTGCTTCCAAAAGGCACATTTTCTAAATATGCTTTATCACAGAAAGAAAACATGTTTCTCACAGCACCATCAGGCAGTTTAACTACACATGCATTTTCAAACATGGTCTGCCGTGCTTCTGTAATTCTCCAAACAACAAAAAACAATTACACTTTTAAATTGCGCACGTAGAAATCTATAATTCAACCCCACTTCTGGTACCAAAATGTTCTGCCTTCCTACTTATCTCCTATCAGAGCTTACAGAACCTCTCTGGAATGCACTTCTGAGTTCAAAGAAGACCTTTATTGTTGTTAATTCTTCCCCACCCCCAAGTTCTTGAGAGACGAATTAATAGATTTCAAGCACAAAAGTAGTCGCAGCAAGAAAACAAAATATATCACAGTACTTCTCAGTTGCAATGTACACAGCATATAGATAATATATTCAAGGCAAAGCATAAAAATCAAATTCATCACTGTTTGAGCAAGGCGGCAGGGCCTACATACTCAGCTTCATCTTTCTGGGGTCTGCAAGTTGATGACTCCGGTCAACTGTGAGAAAGAGATTATCTACCCAAACGGGAGACTGGCAACTGGCGCCAAGTTCCAGCCTGAAGTCAAGCAGATTTGAATCTAACTCACTGTAGCCCAGAGTCCTCCTTACAAAAGCGTGCCCCCTCCTCTTAGACTCGGGAAAAAAACGCAAGCCTTTGGAGACTGGCCAGATCTCCTAGACTTCTCCTCTTCCCAAGCCTGAGCAGAAAGGAAAACACCAAATGTACTCTCTCTTATCAGGTCTAGTCTGGTGTGAAGAAAACAGCTTGGTTCATCTTGTGGAAAAACACAGCTTGGAAGAATACAGACATCTGCGATGTTTCAACTGCAATGTCTAACTCCACGTTAAAGCCAATAGGCAGCTAACCTAAATATCAAATGTAATGTCTAATGTCATGTCAAAGCCAATAGGCAGCTGAGTTGAATACAAAATGTAATGTTTAATATCATGTCAAAGCCAATAGGCAGCTGAACTTAATACAGAATGTAATGTATAATATCTTGTCAAAGCCAATAGGCAGCTAAACTGAATACAGCATGTCAAAGCCAATAGGCAGAATACAGAATGTAATGGCTAATGCAATGTCAAAGCCAATAGGCGGCTGAACTGAACACAGAAAGTAATGGCTAATGCCATGTCAGAGCCAATAGGCGGCTAAACTGAACAAAACATATAGGGGGTTATTACAACTTTGGAGGAGGTGTTAATTTGTCCCAAAAGTGACGGTAAAGTGACCGATATACCACCAGCCATATTACGAGTCCATTATATCATATGGAACTCGTAATACGGCTGGTGGTATATCCGTCACTTTACCGTCACTTTTGGGACGGATTAACACATCCTCCAAAGTTGTAATAACCCCCATAATATGCTTCTGGTGAACATTGAGCAAATAATATGCGCAGTGGTGAAACACAAAGTTATTGGTCAAACACAATTAATAGCATCACATCTATGTGGCTGGGCTGCTCTCACTCAGGATGCTGGTTTGGGTGTGGCACCTGTAACAGCCTGGGATGACTCATTTCCTGCTGGTGAGTCATCAGGCTCCTCCAGGTGTGCATTCTCGAACTTTCTCGCATTTTGCGATTTTTTTACCGAATCGCAAAAAAATCGCAAATTGCGAGAATGCAAATTGCGATTCGGTATATGAGCCTCGCAAACCACAAATAGCAATTTTTAAGAAATCGCTAATTCCAAATCGCAATTTTGTTATATGGCCAATTGCAACTCGGAAATAGCGATTTCTTAATAATCGCATTTTGCGATTCGCAGACCCCAGTTTTCATACATCTGGCCCAAAGTGTCTCTGCTTAAATTGCAGTACTGTCAAAAAGTTGTAAAATATTTGGGACATCAGATTGAGAAGGGTTGAAGAAAGATATCCAGAGAAAGGATTACAGCCATAATGCAGATAAATCCCCCGGCCACACAGAGAGATGTTAGGATGGTTTTAGAGATGGTAGGCTATTGTCGCCAATGAATTCCAAATTTTTCAGTCATTTCAAAACCATTGCAGAAGCTGACTCACAAGGAAGTCACTGATCCTATAGTGTTAGACCAGGCTGGAATGAAAGTGTTCACTGAATTGAGAGAGAGTCTGTGCAAGGCTCCAGCTTTGGGTATGCCTGTGTAGGAAAGTACCATCTTTCCTGGCTTATTACCCCCAATTTCTGCCTGTTTGTCTGTGTGTTTTGCCCCCTCACTGGCATCCTGCTAGCCAGGACCCCAGTGCTCATAGTTTGTGGCCTAATGTGTGTGTTGTCAGTATGCTTGACTGTGTCACTGAGGTTCTGCTAACCAGAACTCCAGTGCTTATGCTTCCTCTACTTACCAAATTAGTCACTATAGTTTAGTGACTTCATATTCCAATTCCAATTGGCACTCTGGACCCCCCTTATAAGTCCCTAGTATATGGTACAAAGGTACCCAGGGCATTGGGGTTCCAGGAGATCCTTATGGGCTGCAGCATTTCTTTTGTCACCCATAAGGATCTCAGACAAGCCTTTCTTCAGGACTGCCACTGCAGCCTGAGTGAAATAGGGCACACACTTTCACAGCCATTTCCACTGCACTTAAGTAACTTATAAGTCACCCTGTATGTCTAACCTTCCTTTACTGAAGGCTTGGTGCAAAGTTACTAAGTGTGAGGGCACCCTTGTACTAGCAAAGGTGCCCCCATGCTGTCCAGGGCCAACTACCCGGACTTTGTGAGTGTGGGGATACCATTCCACGCGTGCACTACATATATGTCAATATATATGTAGCTTCACAATGGTAACTCCAAATATGGCCATGTGAGGTGTCTAAGATCTTGGAATTGTCCCCCCATTCTAAATATGGTATTGGGGGGCCAATCCCATGCATACTGGGGGCTCCACCATGGACCCCCAGTTCTGCCAAACCAGCTCTCTGGGGTTTTCACTGCAGCCCCAGCTGCTGCCACCTCACAGACAGGTTTCTGCCCTCCTGGGGACTGGGCAGCTCAATCCCAGGAAGGCAGAATAATGCATTTTCATTGGGAGGAGGGAGTTACACCCTGTCCCTTGGAGTTGCTTTGAAGGGCAAAGATGGTGCCCTCCTTGCGTAAGCCAGTCTACATCGGTTCAGGGATCCCCAGTCCCTGCTCTGGTGCCAAACTGGACAAAGGAAAGGGGTGGTGACCAGAGCTCCTCCAGTGTGTCCCTGGCATTAGCCATCTTGGATTCCAAGGTGTGGGGACACTCTGGAGACCTCTGAGTGGCCAGTGCCAGCAGGTGACATCAGAGACCCCTCCTGATAGGTGCATACCTGGGAAGGTAGTCAATCCCCTTCTCAGGGCTATTTAAGGTCTCTCCTCTGGGTGTTTCCTCAGATTCAGCTTGCAAGACTCCTCCAGGAATCATCTGCATCCTCTGCTTCAGCTTCTGACCGTCGGATCAACCGCAGACTGCTCCGGGAACTGCTGTAACTGCAACAAAGTATCCAGGACGACTCCTGTGGCCTGCAACTTCAGCTCAGGCCAGCATTTGCAACAGTTTCCAAGGGGTGCATGCTCTGAGGACTCCTTGTCTTCACCCTGCACCAGAAGAACCAAAGGAATCTCCCGTGGAGTGACGGAGTCACTTCCCTGCTCCTGCAGGCACCCTTCTGTGCTGACGACCGGTTCTCTGGGACTCCTCTCCTGACAATGAGCATGATCCCTGGAATACAGGTGGTGAACCAACATGACCCAGACTATCCTAAGGTCCAGCTGTCCAAATTTGGTGGAGGTAAGAGCTTGCCTTCCCATGTTGCGACAGTACCCCTGTGTACCATGTCATCTCCAGATCCTTGGGCTTCTGTGCACTTCTTCCAAAAATCCTTTGTGCACAGTGTTGCCCAGATCCTTAGCACTCTATCCTGCAATGCACAGCTCGCTGAGTTGTTCTCGGCAGCGTGGGACCTTCCATTGTAGTGCTGCAACAACTGCATTTTGCATCTTCTTTGTCCCCATGTCCTGGGACTCCGTGGGCGTTGCTGGTCTTCTGAAGGGGTCTCTAAAGTGCTGAGACCCCCTTCTGTCTCCTGAGTCCAAGTTGAGACCCCCAGGTCCCTCCTGGGCCCGGGCAGTGCCATTTTGATGGAAACTGCAAACTTGTTTAAACCAAGACTTGTTAGATGAATCCAGTGACAAAAACTGCCTGCATCCAACGACTCGATGTGGGACATCTCTTGCATCATGCAGGAACCCATAGCTATCTTCTTTGGTGCAAATCTGCACTTTTCTTCTAACCAGAGAACCCACTTTTGCACCTTCTTCCAGGTTGGCAGGGGTTCCTGTTGTTTCTGGACTCTTCTAAGACTTCTGGACTTGGACTCCTCTTGTCACAGGTCTTCAGTTCCAGGAATCCACTGGTTGTTGATTGCAGACTTGCTTGGTTCTTGCAATATCTTTTATCACGACTTGTAGTGTGTCCTGAGGAAACTTGCAGTACTTTACTCCTACTTTCCTAGGCTCTGGGGTGGGGTATTTTACTTACCTTTGTTGTGTTCTTACACTCCCAGCACCCCTCTACGCACTACACCTGCCTAGGGGGGAATTTGTGATTTGCATTCCACTTTCTTAGTGTATGGCTTGTGTTGCCCCAAGGCCTATTGCATTCTATTGTATTTTCTATTGTTTGCACTATTCTATGACTATTTACTTACCTGATTTTGGTATCAAGTGTATATATTGTGTGTGATACTTACCTCCAGAAGGAGTATTGCCTCTAAGATATTTATTGCCTTTTGTCACTAAAATAAAGTACCTTTATTTCTGGCAACACCGAGTATTGTCTTTTATTGTGTATAAGAACTGTGTAACTATAGTGGTATTGCAGGAGCTTTGCATGTGTCCTAGTTCAGCCGAAGCTGCTCTGCTACAGCTACCTCTAGACAGCCTAAGCTGCTAGAACTTGCAAATGCTTTACCACTTTGTTACTAGTGCTTTTCACAAGAAAACTGTACTCCAACAATTAGAGCTATACACAACTGTATCTAGTAGTCATTTTTTACTTCTCTAAAAGTTAGGCCAAATAGTTTGCTAACTTTTCCCTAACCTCTTTGACTATGTCTGTTGTAGAGGTTACCTCCAGAGTTATAAGGACAACTTATGAAAGCTTGAATTTAAAATGTTTGAGGGGTCTTTGCTTAGAAAGAAGTTTAGGGATTGGGAAGAACCCTAACAAGGAATTTCTATTGACTCTCCTCCCACAAGATGACCAGGAATATACAACTGGTCAGGTACAGTCAGAGGGGGAGGTAGAGGGAGATTCCACCCAGGTAGATTCAGAAGACCATTCTGAAGATACTGGGGAGGATCGTTCCATAGATCTTTCCATGAACAAACCTCCTAGTGTAGCTGGTAGTGGGAAGGGTTCACACACAGGTGGGGCACCCTTCACACCTAGAGGCTATGTAAATAGAGTCACTCAAGTTAGGGAAAGATCTTCCTCTGCTAATTCCCATGTCACTTCTGTCTCAGAGGTGTCACATACATAAAGCCCTGAGGACCAGTCCCTAGATAGGGAACTCAGAAATCTGAGGTTGGAGGAGGCCAGACTGAGGCTACGGCAGCAACAGTTGGCCTTAGACAGGGAATCCCTGGCTGTGGAAAGGGAAAGGCAGGGGTTGGGGTTGGTTCTCCATGGTGGCAACAACAGTAATTTCAGGAACCCCAGTGTTAGAGAACATACATTTGATTCCAGAAACCTGCACAAGACTGTCCCCCCTTACAAGGATGGGGATGGCATTTATAAGTGGTTTGCTGTACTTGAGAGGGCCTGTAAAGTTTAGAGGGTCCCTCAAGCACAGTGGGCTGTTATCCTGTGGTTGTCTTTCACTGGTAAGGGGAGAGACAGACTCCTTATTTTCAGGGAGGATAAGTGAGACAACTACCATGTTCTGAAAAGTGCACTCTTGGATGGTTTAGACTTAACCACTGAACAATATAGAATCAAGTTCAAAGAGACCAGAAAAGAGTCTTCACAGGATCGGATAGACTTTGTAGACTGTTCAGCGAAGACCTTTGAAGGCTGGTTAAATGGCAGTAAGGTGACTGACTATGAAAGCTTGTATAATCTGATTTTGAGAGAGCATATACTTAACAACTGCTTTGTACTTGTACCTTTGTCTGCTTTGTTGCACCAATATCTTGTGGACTCAGATCTGACCTCTCCCCAAGAAATGGGAAAGAAGGCAAACAAATAGGTCAGAACAAGGGTGAGCAGAAAAGCTCATACGGGGTAACAAGGACAGCAAGACGAAGGATGGTAAGTTTCATGACAAGAGTGGGGACAGGGATAAAAAATCATCGGAGTCTTCATCAGGGCCATAAAAATCCTCTGGGGGTGGTGGGTTCAAATCCTCTTCAAATCATCAGAAAAAGCCTTGGTGTTATTTGTGTAAAACCAAAGGCCATTGGACAAGTGACACCACTTGTCCCAAGAGAAACACCGAGCATCCCATCACAACAACCCCACAGCTTCCACTGGTGCCCCTAGTAATAGCAGTGGTGGTGGGAAGAAATCTACTAATAGCCAATCAAAAGGTGTAACTGGGCTCACTTTTGGTAATGTAGTAGGGGTTGGTCTAGTTAGGGAGACCACTGAGGCTGTTTTAGTCTCTGATGGTGGCATTGACCTTGCCACCTTAGTTGCTTGTCCCCTTAATATGGATTAGTACAAGCAACTACCCCTAAGAAATGGAGCTCAGGTTGAGGCCTACAGGGGTACAGGTGCTAGTGTCACTATGGTGATGGAGAAACAGGTTGCCCCTGAGCAGCACCTACTTGGTCATCAGTACCAAGTTACTGACGCCCATAGCAACACTGTTAGCCACCCCATGGCTGTTGTAAATCTCAACTGGGGGGGTTACTGGTCCAAAGAAGGTTGTGGTATCCACTGACTTACCTGTAGAGTGTCTCTTGGGCAATGATTAGGAAACTTAAGCTTGGGCTGAAGAGGAGTTGGAGGCCCATGCAGCCAGGTTGGGAATTCAAGGGCATATCTTTACTCTTACCAGGGCTCAGGCCACGAAGCAAAGAGGACAAGGAAACTTGTATCCTGGAACAATGGACCAAGTGCTCCCAAAAACTAGGGTTAGGAAGGGCAAATCCTTGCCCACTATCCCTCCCTCTCCAGAATATCCCCTTTTTGATGAGGAGGAGTCAACTCCCTGTACAGAACCTATACCAGAGGAGCTTCAAACTCTGACCTATCACATACTAGAGGGTCTAAGACACCAAGCTGTCAAACAGCAAAATGGGGATACCAGTGACTCCTGCAGAGTTTACTGGGAGAACAATCTCCTTTATATTGAGGCAAGGGACCCTAAACCTGGTGCCACTAGGAGGCTGGTCACCCCTTTACAGTATAAGGAATTCCTCCTAACTCAGGCACATGATATTCCCTTGGCTGGACATTTGGGGCAAAATAAAGCCTGGGACAGACTTGTTCCTCACTTTCACTGGCCTCATATGTCAGAGGACACAAAGGAGTGTTCCCAAGCTATGTGGTAGGAGAGTGATGTAACCCACAAATTCACCATCCCCATCATCCACAAACAAATGGACTGGTTGAGAGATTTAACAAAACTCTCAAAGGCATGATCATGGGACTCTCTAAAAAACTCAGAAGGATATGGGATGTCCTCTTGCCATGCCTCCTTTTTGCCTACAGAAATGTACCCCAGAAAGGAGTGGGCTACTGCCACTTTGAGCTCCTCTTTGGTCACCCTGTTAGGGGTCCCCTTGCTCTTGTGAAAGAGGGGTGGGAGCAAACATTGAAGCCCGCTAAACAAGACATTGTGGACTTTGTACTTGGCCTAAGATCCAGAATAGTTGAATACAGAAAAGGGCCACTAAGAACCTTCAGGCCAGCCAAGAGTTCAAAAGCAATGGCATGACCAGAAGGATGTACTGACTGAGTACCACCCGGGACAGACATGTGGGTATTGGAGCCTGTGGCCCCATGAGCACTCTAAGACAAATGGAGTGGACTCCATCTCATTATGGAGAAAAAAGGAGAGGTCACCCATCTGATAGACCTTGGCACTTGCTGAAGTCCCCATAGGGTACTTCATGTCAATCACCTTAAACCTTACTATGATAGGGCAGATTTAACCCTACTCATGGCCACAGATGAGGGGAAGGCGGAAGAGAGTGACCCTCTCCCTGACCTCTTCCCCAACACTGAAGCTGATGGCTTAGTGGAAGGAGTGGTGTTTGCAGACTGCCTCACAGCAGAGCAGAGGGAGGACTGCAAAAACCTACTAGGCCAATTTTCTGACCTCTTTTCTCTCATACCTGGTACCACTACTTGGTGTGAGCATACTATTGATACTGGAGACAGTTTGCCTGTCAAAAGTTAGATTTATAGGCAGCCTGACCATGTCAGAGACTGTATTAAATCTGAGGTGCAAATTACAGCACTCATGACATTTTTGTTAACATCATTGATAATATCAATGTAATGTTTGCAGTAACATTTTTGACAAAAATAACTGTTCACGGTTGGGGTTGTGAGTTACAGTTTCCTTAGGGCATGAGTTCTAGTTATGTGGGATAACTGTAACTATAACAGGTGAATTTCTATGGTTTTGTGCATCTAAAATGTGAGCCTAACTATAACGTCCCTGTAACCTTTGTTTTTTAAGTGAATTTTTTTATGTTTTTTTAAATTCTATTTCCTAACTATAACATCCCTGCATCCTTTGTTTTTTCAGTATATATATATATATATATATATATATATATACATATATCCATATCTCATATATCTATATCTATCTATATATCTATATATATACATATATAGATATATCTATATATATCTATATATATATATATATATATATATATATATATATATATATATATATATATATATATATCCCTACATGCGTAGTAATAATCAGCTTGCTGTTATTAGGCCCAAAGGCACAACACTGCTGCACTCTCAAGAAATGACACACACCACTTTCTTTTGTGAGGAAAATATGTGCACACAAAACTATTCTGCAAAACCATTGCACGTATGACAGTCATTTTTTTTCTAATTTTTGTTAGTGCATGTGGAGTATTAGTTGTCCGATGATCAAGTAAAATAGATAGCTTTCTAATTTTCCCAACATTCAAAGCAATACCAAAAGGAGGAATTCATTCACCAAAAATATCCATAAGAAGTTGTCCAAAATCGTATCCTGTGTTTCACACTTCTAAAACCAGTCTGACTTTCATTCACAGGATACACTCTAGGGATTTCTAAAGCTAAGTAACAGTTACTAACCAAATTAAGTGGCAGATTAAAATTTGTTGCCTTACCACACACATCATAAATTCTGTTATATATATGCTCTTCACCCTTCATATACTCACCACCAACCATAAAGATCTGACTATATTCCCTCTCTCCAATCATTTTAAACATTCTACATTTTCAGAGTTCCCATGGTTCATACACACAGCCGTTTTTCTCCTCCTCAATTCAAGTCTAGGATGCGTCTCTCACTAAGGGGGTTATTCCAAATTTGGAGGAAGTGGTAATCCGTCCCAAAAGTGACGGTAAAGTGACGGATATACCACCAGCCGTATTACAAGTCCATTATATCCTATGGAACTCGTAATACGGCTGGTGGTAAATCCGTCACATTTGGGACGGATTACCACCTCCTCCAAAGTTGGAATAACCCCCTAAATTCTTTAATAAAAATTTCTTCCACATCACTCAATTTGCGCACACTCTTCTCATTATTAGTTTTTATGTTAGAAAATGTTATTGATCTAACACTTTATGTATTTTAACCTTACTTCCAAATTTTAAGCAGATCCTCCAATGAACAGTCTCTGTGCACAGCATTTATGTCTAAGAAGGCTTGACCACACAGCATTGAGAGAAGAATGGTACATGTGAGTCAGCTTGAAAGAGAAAGTTGATTGTTGTTTGCCCTTTCTCAGACTGAAGATGGCAAGTATGTCCAGACATAACAATTATTGACTTTGGTGATGCTAAGATATTCATTTAACAAGCTAGCATAGATATTCTCACAGAAATCATCTGTAGAAATGACTCAAAACATGTATTCCTAGAATCAATGTTATTAAGACTATATAATTCAAATTTAGATTTAGGCCAAAAGGCCAATCAGCATGCCTACTATTGTAAAAATTAGCCTTAATGCTGCACAAAAGCTCTTTTTAAATTCAGCCACACTTCTTCAAAAATCCTACTGAAACAAACACCTAAACTACTAGAGATGATACAAAAATTAAAACAAGTTTAAAAATCTTCAAATGTTAATATGTCACCAGCAATCGGTTCAGCTCTGGAGAAAGTTCATGAAAAACATACTGTCTTTGAGTGAATTCCTAAAGAATAAATTCCTAATATGTACATAATTAGACTCTAACTAAAATATAATGAAGGTACTTAGAAATTTAAAATATTGTAATTTAATTTTTCAGCTGCATCAAAAATTAGTCAATTTTGAATTTCTCCAGTCTTATTTCACAACATGTTTATATCTTTTAAGTCAGTGTCACTTTGCTGTTCTTGACTTCTGGACAGATATTTTCAATCAGGTGATGCATACCTCTTGTTTGGTATCTTGAATCTTGTGGCTCTTTTGATCACTGATTGTTGTGGCTCTTTGTCATTCAAATCTTCTTTATTTTGCTCTGGTTCTTGTTCTCTCTCTACTTCAAATGCTTCAAGAATCTGATCTTGTTAGCACAGAGCATGCTCAAGAGAAATATTGACATGCGTAGCTGAAGGTATACCAGGATTCCACATTACTCTGTCTATGATCACTTCATGAGGTGAGAGTCAAGGCAATATATTAGGTATGCTTCTCATGTTCTTCAGAACCAATGGTTAAGGCATCTGCCCATTTAAGGGTCATTGTGTTATACATGTTGATCACTTTGACTTGAGAGTACCACTTTTAACCACACCTTATGCTTTTGGTCAATAACTAAAGTGAAACATTGGTCTACCTTCATTACCATACACAAAATTCTCACCAGTTCACTCATAAAGTGACTGCTCCTACCTGACTCTAACGAAGTTTGTCATCCGAATCTAAGCATCAGTCTCCTCATCAAGATCTTAGCTACACTCAGACTGTCACACATCCTCCTTGATTAGATTTCAAACCCCCAGAAAAAAGGCAAAAGGGGGCATGGCCACAGCACGGACCGATGCTGATATGGCCTCACTGAGCTCTTGGGACAGCCGGTCTACTTTAATTAAATCGTGCCATACTGTGCATCCCGCACTCCCAAGTAAGGACATGGAGGTGGGAGGCAAACACTTATTGAGAGATGGGCTGGGCCGGACCCAGATACAAGCAGTAGCAGTGAATCGGGCCACAGGGCCGGACTCCCCCAGCATCTCTGTCAAGCAGCAAGGTAGCCACCACCCGCCCCCTGGGAGCAGAACCTGAAGCTGGAATCTGGAGTGCAGAGCAGGCACAATATCCATGACTGTGTGATGCTTTGCCAGGCCCTGCAGGCCCTGAGGAGACAGAGGAGTTGGTCTAGATTGTCCCTTCTGCACTACCCATTGTGGGGGCTGGCAGTTGACCCTAGAGGTTTCCTGGGTCTTTGCAGCTCCTGCTAGTGAGTGGACTGAGAGGAGGGCCCAGGGATGCATCTTTCTTAGCCCATTCCATGGGACCATTGGAGTCTGGAGGAGGACCTGGCTGCTTTGGGGGCTTCGTTACCCACCCTGAGGATTTTACCAGCCCTTTCATGTCACTGCAGAGGTGAGAGTGGTGAATATTTGGTCTCTTTTCCTGGCGGCCTGCCCGGTGGGCTTCAAAGAGGAATGATAAGCTTGAAATAGAAGCTCCTTTCCTGAGGAGATGGCAGATGTCCCTTGAAGTCGGGACAGCAGATAGGAGTCAGGAACCAGACGTGAAGAATTGGACTACATAAGAGTGACTTCTGTGGCCCTACAAAGACTAGCTGAGGCTTTACTGAGGTCACTGGCTGCAGGGGTGTATTTTGGGCTTTTCAGAAATCTTGGTTTTGGCTGGCCCCGCAATGACAGGCGTGCAGACCAAGGACCCAAAGGATCACTCCATCAAGGCTCTCCTAGGGAGTTCCCATCAGACTGCGGAGTTTGCACTGCAGCTGGCAGGTGGGGATAACCCATGGCAGTTATTCGGGGGGGGACCTGATTTTCTAGCCACCAGTGGAGATATACAAACTATGATGACAGCTTTCACAAATGAAATGATCCTCTTGGGACAGAACTTTGATAAATCTTTGAGCGAGTTGGATCATGTGGTGCCACGACTAGATTCCTGTGTCAATCATTTGGAGGTGGCAAATGTGGAAGGTGCCCTCAAGAGGAGCGAGATTACTATGCTGGTCGCTGAGTTGTAAGAGAGTTGTCAGTGGGTCACGGATAAAGAGGAGGATGGAGGACATTGCTCCAGGAGATATAGGTGGTCATTATGACATTGGGGGTGACAGTTAAAGTGCCAGTAATACCGCCAACAGGCTGGCGGTAATTACTGCCAAATTAAGACCATGGCTGTGAAAACTCCCATAGACAGCCAATGTACCACACCATCCGCCAGGGGGTTAATACCATGCACCACTACGGTAGCCACCAACAGCCTGGCGGAAGACAAGGTACCACCCACCATATCATGACACTGGAAATCTGCCATGATTTCCGGGGCAGTACCAATGCTATTAAAAGGCTGGCGGAAACACATCACAGAAGACAAAAGACTTACCATCAGAGACACAGAGAAGATCAAACGCCGCCGCCAAGTCTTCCCGATGCTTTTCTACGCCATGCTCAACCTGGAACACCAACGCTGACGAAGACGGTGAATACAGCTGCCTAGCACACAAGGGAGGGAGGGAGGAAAAGGAGAGTGACACACACAGGCATGACACACACCACATACACACAAATCATACACACAACCAGCTGCAGACGTAAACCAATTGCACAGGACACATCTCATAATAATGGAAGGACTACAGTAAGGCAGTACTTAGAATGTATTGAATGGGAACAGCCACCAAAAGAACCAATTGGATAACAAATAGATATGTACAATTGTCCAGAAAGGGCCAATGCCCAGTCCAAAGTACAAAGGGCCCACATGGCCACATGCACAGTCCAAGGTCCAATTTGTTACATGACAACAGCCACACAGAACTGTGCAGGGGCATCATAGTGGAAGTGGGCATGTACCTCAGGGGGTAGGGGGTAGGGAGCACCTCAGCTGAAGTCGAGAACTTGCCCACTGGTTCTGGAGGGAGCTCCATGCCCATTACTCATTGCTGGGGAGTGCAAGGTCACAGTCTCTCAGGCGGGGTTCTTGCCCACTGGCTCTGGAGGGGAGTCCATGCCCATTATCCTTTGCTGGGGAGTGCAAGGTCACAGTCTCTCAGGTGGGGTACTTGCCCACTGGTTCTGGAGAGGGCTTCATGCCCATTACTCATTGCTGGGAAGTGTAATGTCACAGTCTCAGGTGGGATACTTTCCCACTGGTTCTGGAAAGGGCTCCTTGTACAGCAGTCCCTAGAGGGTGGCCTACATGCCCTCTGCTGGAGGTGAGGGCTGTATTGTCTCAGGTGAAGGTGAGTGCTCCATGACTAGTGGTGGTGGTGGTGGTGTTGGTACCCTGCAGCCTCTGCTGGAGGTGAAGGCTGCATTATCTCAGCTGGAGGTGAGGGCTCCCTAACCTTTGGTGGTGGTGGTGGTGGTGGTGTTGGTACTTTGCCAGCCTCTGCTGGAGGTGAGGGCTGCTGTGTCTCAGCTGGAGAGGGTACCTCCTGGGCAGCCTCTGCTGGAGGTGAGGGCTGGTGTGTCTCAGCAGGGGATGAGGGTCCTGTGCCCACTGGTGGTGGTGGTGTTGGTACACTGCCAGCCTCTGCAGGAGGTGAGGGCTGCTATGTCTCAGCAGGGGAAGGGGCCTCCTGGGCAGCCTCTGTTGGAGGCGAGGGGTACTGTGTCTCAGCTGGAGGTGAGGGCTTCTTCCCTTTCCTGGCAGGAGGTGAGGGCTTCTTCCCTTTCCTGGCAAGAGGTGAGGGTTTCTTCCCTTTCCTGGCTGGTGGAGTGGGATCCTTCCCCTTCCTGGCTGGTGGAGTGGGATCCGTCACCTTCCTGGCTGGTGGAGTGGCATCCTTCCCTTTCCTGGCTGGTGGAGTGGGATCCTTCACTCTCTTGCCTCACGGCTAGGAGGTGCCACCACTGTCCCCGTGGACTGTTTGGCCGAGGTGCTGGACTGGGATGTTGGTACCCAGCTCTTACGGGCAGGACGGGGGGAGGGAAGAGGTCAAGTTGGGCAAGGAAAAGATTCTTATGGATGGTGGGGCGGGA
Source organism: Pleurodeles waltl (assembly GCF_031143425.1). Lineage (NCBI taxonomy): Eukaryota > Metazoa > Chordata > Amphibia > Caudata > Salamandridae > Pleurodeles > Pleurodeles waltl. The sequence goes on along the minus strand of NC_090447.1, from coordinate 733,818,646 downwards.
TGAAAGAGGAGGGATGGGAGTGGAAGTTGAGGGAGTGGTAGTTGGAGGAGTACGTCTGCTGGACTTGGGTACAGATGCATGGGCAGTGTGCTGATGTGAGGTGGATGGCTGTTTGGGGTGTAAGTGCCTGCTATTGTGTCCTTTAGGAGGGAGGGACTGGGTGGGCGAGGACACAGGGGACACTTGGAGGGATGTTATGGAGGTGTCTGCTAGTGAGGTGTGTGTGCTGCTTGGTGTGGTGATGCTGGTGGTGGATGTTGAAGCAGTGCATGTAGATGTGAGTGTGGACATGACTGTGAGGGAGGTAGAGGAGGGGGAAACAGCAGAGGCAGTGGATGTGGTTGTGAGTGCAACTGTCTGGTGTTTGCTTGAGTGCTTGTGGACTAAAGTGTGGTGCCTGTGTATGACTGTGCCACTCTTGCGTGATATCTTGTGTGCATGCTCGTCTGTATGTGTGCATGGGATGGGCTGAGGTTGAGGAGACTGGGATTGGGAAGAGGTAATTGTAGGGGGGGTGGTAGGAACAGGGACAATGGCTGCCATCAGAGAGGAGGCCAGAGCCTGAATCGATCGCTGTTGGGCCGCCAATCCACGTGGATGCCCTCCAGGAATGCATTGCATTGCTGCATCTGGGATGTCAGCCCCTGGATGACATTCAAAATGGTTTACTGCCCTACAGAAATGGATCTCTGGAGGTCAAGAGCCTCCTCACTCAGGGCAATAGGGCTCACTGGGGCAGGGCCTAAGGTGCCTGGGGTGAAGGAGATGCGGGCATGGGCAACTCGCTGAGGGGCTACTGGGAGGGCAGTGCTGGTACAGGGGTGGCGGCTTTACCTGCAGCTGGAGTGCTCACAGAGGTATCCACCACCACCAGGGAGCTTCCATCTGAGGAGGTATCTGAGTCAGTGTTGTCACCTCCTGTCTCTGTCCTGGTGCTTCCCTCACCCTCTGTCCCACTGGTTCCCTCGGCATCAGTGGACTCTGCCTCCTCGGTCCTGTGGGATGCAGCTCCATCTGTCGCCGGTGCCCCTGCTTCTCCGCCAGATGATGTTAATGCACACATGAACAGGATGACAGAAGGAGAAAGGTGGAAGGGAGAGAAAGGGAGCACTGGGTCAATTACAGCACCAACCCCATAGTTGGCATTCACAGTACCGTCACACAAAGGGATCGGGTATGACCACTATGCATTGCCCTGGCATTCAATTGGCTAGAGGCCACAGCAAGTTGAGGGCCAACCACTGCCAACTACACCCCTCCTGGGACCCACCAAGCAATATCTGACATGGAATGCAACCTAGCCAGGTTACCTGGATTTGCTATTCACCCATTACCCTTGAGCTGGATCACGCTGCCATGTCTGACCTGGCATTAAGGGGCACCCACTATCTCACACCCACCACCTGGATCCCATGCCACCTACCAATTATTGTTGTAACGCCAACTGTACTCACCCCCTTATGGCTGCTGTGATGTCCTCAAGCGCCCATCCAGCTCTGGGTAGGCCACCACCAGTATGCAAGACATCAAGGGGGTCAGGTTCCAACGGACACCCCTTCCTCATTGAGTGGCCATCCAAGCTGGGCCTCTGCAGTCTTCCGTGCCCAGCGTCTCAGGTCCTCCCACCTTTTTCCACAGTGGGTGCTCCGCCTGCTGTAGACCCCCATAGCCTGCACGTCCTTGCCGATGGCATGCCACAATCCCTTCTTTTGACGGGCACTGACCTGCAGAGGTGATACAGATGGGAGGACACCATTACACATACAATCCATCCTGTCACACATATGGCCCACCAATCCTGTGTCCATCTCCATTGGCACACACATCGCCCAGCGCCCACTATATACACTACTTGCACACACATCTCCATGCATCCTTCCCACATGCTTCGTGTCCAAGGTGTACTCACCTGTTGGTCTGGAGGCAGTCCATACTGGGGTAGGACCCCACCACCAGTCGCTCCAACTCCTCCGAAGTGAAGGCAGGAGCCCTTTCCCCAGACACACGGGCCATGGTAAGTTCCAGACACAAGTCACAGCAGCACCCGCAGTGTAGGTGTTGTCCTGTGGAAAGTCAGAAAACAAGTGAGGAATTGCACGGTGGTGCAAGACTGCCTTCCGCCATGACGCCCAACATTGGCAGAGTTACCTCAATTCTACCTGTCCCAAGATACAGGACAGGTGGTAACCATTGCAGGTGGTGGACAATGATCAGATTATCCATAACATCGTTATTGCCTAGAATTGCACATACATTGCCATTCTCACTGTCCCAATACATTAATGGTGAAGGTGCACTGAGGTGGTGGTTCCATTGTTCAAATTGTGACAGCCTACTCACTCTTGTGTCCCTTAGGTACCTACCGCTGCAGATGAATAGGAGGAGGAGACAATCCCCTGTGTACAAACCCCTTGTGGTCTTGGCTACACTGGACGACAGGCACATTATGGTCACCTATAGACTGGACAGGGCCACAATCACAGAGCTATGTACCCAATTGGAGCCTGACCTGACATCAGCTATCCGTCATCCCACTGGTATCCCCCCTCTTATGCAAGTGCTATCAGTGCTCCATTTCCTGGCAACCGGTTCTTTCCAAGCGACAGTGGACTTGGCAGCAGGAATGTCGCAGCCAATGTTCTCAATTGTGCTGCAAAGGGTATTTTCTGCCCTTGTGAAACACATGTGCAGCTACATTGCTTTCCCCCAGGTGGGAAGATTTGGCCACTGTAAAGGCAGGATTCTATGCAATGGGGCATATCCCTAATATTATTGGGGCAATTGACTGTACACATATTGCGTTTCTTCCGTCTCCCCACCACCAGGATGAACAGGTGTTTAGGAATCGGAAGAGTTTCCACTCAATGAATGTGCAAATGGTGGGCCTGGCGGACCAGTACATCTCCCACGTCACTGCCAAATATCCTTGGTCGGTGCATGACGCCTTCGTTCTGAGGAACAGCAGAATCCAAGATGTGATGGCCCAACTACGGATGGACAGGTTGTGGCTAATAGGTGAGCCTGAGTCTCCACCCACTGCATGTCAGTGTCTGCCTTCAGGTGTTATCCCCATGGCATTGTGTTAGGATCATGTTTGTACCTCAATACTTGCAGGTGACTGGCCACCCAAACCTATCATGGCTTCTGATCCCTGTGACGAATGCCAGGACAGGGGATGAGAACCATTATAAAGAGGCACATGGGTGAACCAGAAGAATAATCGAAAGAACCTTCGGACTCCTGAATGCCTGGTTCAGATGCCTCCATCTGACAGGTGGATCCCTGTGCCACTCACCTGGGAAGGTCTGCCAGATAGCAGTGGCATGCTGCATGTTACATACAAAACCTGGCCCTCAGACGACATGTGCCTTTTCTGCAGGAGGAGGAAAATGGACATGCCCCTGTGGTAGCAGTGGACCCTGAGGACAGTCAGGATGAGGATGTGGACAACAGGACATCAGTTATACATCAATACTTCCAATGACACACAGGTGGCACAGTGAAACTGACCATTGCTCTGACTATTGATTTCATCTGTGTGACTGCAGGATGATGGCATTCACTTCCTTTGCATCTCAACTTACTGTCACCTATGGCTTATCATTTTACCAATGTTGGTGATATGACAACAGTGTCCAGATGTGATTGCTACAGACCGTTACAGGTCATTAACTGTATGCTATCACAGTGTTCAGGTCATTTGCACTAAACGTAACTGTTCCCCTAAATGCACATTCTCAACACATAAAATCAGTCAAGTTGTGTTCAAAGGTGTTTATTATGGTGCTATAAAATTGAGGGAAAAGTGCAATGGAATGGGGTGATGGCAGAGGAAAGTCCAGGGTATTGTTCCAGACTGTTTGTAGCAGAGGTCCAGTGTCCAAGGGGCCATAGGAAGCGGAGCAAAGGCAGTTCAAAATGGACAAGGTGACAGGGTTGGACACAAGGGGGACAATCAGGACAGTCTAATTTCCTGGTGGTGGTCTTGATCTTGGCAAGTGTCTCTGGCTTCTGTCTGGGTCGCAGGGAACGTTTACGGGCTTTAAGGGGTGGTTCACCTTCTGCAGGGGGAGGGGTGCTGGTGGCCTGTGGGGGGCCTCCTGTCCACTAGCTGCAGTGGAAGTGGAGGGCTGGTCAATAGACTGGCTAGTGATAGGGCCAGCTGCTGTGCTGTTGATTCCATCATGATGTTGGCCATGTCTGCCAGTACCCCTGCGATGGAGATAAGGTTGGTGTTGAGGGCCTGCAAGTCCTGATCTCCTGATGGTGTTCCTCCTGCAGCCGCTTGTTCTCCTGCATGTTGTCAAGGATCTGGCCCATTGTGTCCTGGGATTACAGGTAGGCCCCCAGGACCTTGGTGAGTGCCTCCTGGAGAGTCAGTTCCCTGGGCCTGTTCTCCTCCTGGCACACAGCGGTCCTCCCAGTATCCCTGTTCCCCTGTGCCATTGTCCCCTGAACGGTGTGCCCATTGCCACTGACCCCCAGTCTATGATTGTCTTGGGGGTGAGGTGTGGACAGGAATCCCTGTACAGGTAGGCACTCTGCTGATTGACGTGTCCTGGGGACAGAGGTGTGGGGACACTGTGTGGGTGCTGTGGTGTTGGATACTGTTGTGGGAGGCTCTGTGGTGCACTGGGAGTGGGTTGGGGTGAACAACTGTCCAGTGGTCCCTGATGGGACTGGTTGTTGATCCAGATCCTGAAGTCCAGAGTTACTGTCATCACTGGGGGCATCTTCTGTTGAGGGACTGGATAGTCGTGGCACCTCCTCTCCTCTGACATTAGCTGGGGCACCTACGGGGATATAAGTGATGTATTATGTTTCATGCCTGTGACATTTTGTTCATCCCTAGCTTCCCCTCTATCATTGCTGTTGCCCTGCCACCTTTGTTTGTCTATGGTGATGTATTTTGGGATTGTTAGTTCCCCTACGCTGTGCATGCTTTGGTGATGGGTGTCCATGCAGGGCTAGGAGTGCTGTCCATACATTGGCATAGCATGCAGGGCTTGGCACTGGGGTTAGTCATATGTGTAGGTGCAGTGTGTGGGATGGAGTGGAATGATGGGAGTGAGGGTGTGAGATAGCATGCAGGTATTGGGGTTGATAAGTAGTAAATCTTGACTCACCAGTGTCCAGTCCTCCTGCAACTCCAATGCTAAGACTTGCTCCTCCCATGCTGTGAGCTGTAGGGGAGGAGGTGGGGGGGTCTAACGCCAGTCCTCTGTATGGCGAGCTGGTGCCCTGCTGCAGTGGAATGCATCTTCCCCTGTAGGTTGTTCCACCTCATCCTGATGTCGTCCCTTGTTCTTGGATACTGTCCCATGACGTTCACCCTGCCCACGATTCTCCGCCATAGCTTCATCTTCCTTGCAATGGATATTTGCTGTACCTGAGCTCCAAACAGCTGTGGCTCTACCCTCCACCATGACCCGTAACTCCTCATCTGTGAAACTGGAGTGCCTTTGGTGGGACATGGGTGTTGTGTGGTGTGTGTAAGTGTGTGTGTGTTGGGTACTGTGGTTGGGTGTGCGTAGTGGGGGGCGTGAGGGATGTATGGCTGTGTGTGTCTAGTTGTCACAGTGGTATTGGTGTCAGTCTTGTGGCAATAATTTGAATTTGTAAAGGTTTGTGGGTGATGTGGGTGTGTGTTTTATAGTGCTGTGGGTGGGTGTGCTGTGTGTATCAGTGTTAGGTGTGTGTTTTTGGTATTGGCCAATGTTGTGTGATTTAGTATTTGGGTATCCATTCTGAGCGTGCCGGTGTGTACCGCCAATGGTTTACCGCCACTGAATGTTCACCCTGGTGATTCATGGGTCATAATGTAGTGGGCGTTGTTTTGTTGGCTTAATGGTATGGGTGTTGGTACCGCCACTTTAGCACTGACTTTTAGGCTGGCGGATTTGTGTATGTGGCAGTATTTTGGCAGATTGGTGTGTGTGTGTCATAATATGTGGAATGGATATTTGCCACTGCAGCGGTATGTTGGCGGCCGTCACCGTGGTGGTAAGCGGGATTTACCGCAAATGTCATGATGAGGGCCGTAATATCTAGATCCGAGGTATTCCAGAAATGATCATAGACTCTGAACTGATTAGCTAGGTCCAATACCTCTTTACCTCATTATTTTAAATCCCTCAGGAATCTGTTGTGGAATTCGACCACACTCACAGGGAGTTTAGCTCTACCCAGTCCAAGCACAAACTTTGGACGTCCTAACCAAAGTCCATTACTACAGACAGATGGAAGAGATAATAAGAGAGTGGCTATTGTGGTGGACCAAAAGGTATCACTGCGGGTCGATACACTGAAGCATGATGGAGTGGGGAAACTACTTCTGCTACGAGGGATGCTTAGGGATAGATCCATTAATATGGTGTCAGTGTCTGGCCCTAACAGCCAGAAAGACCACTTTCACTCTTGGATTTTCCTCTTCTTGTCCACCCATTCTGGCACTGACATCCTTATTGGGGGAGATGTCAATATTGCTCTCCATCCTGATCTAGATCTGTCAAACACATCTCAGCAGATGTTCTTGCTCCCTTCAGCCTTGACTCAAGGTCTGGCTGTTTTACAGTTGTCAGATGTTTGGAGTTCATGTCATCAGACTGACAGGGACTTTATGTTATGTTCTCACATAAATAGGTCTCATTCCCAGGATCAACTATATCTTTGTTACTAGGTCAATACATTTTTTACCAGAATCCTTTGAGATGGGACCCTAGTGCTGTCTGACCTTGCCCCAGTTTATGCTACTCTTTTGCTGTGTATATCTGTCCCACCCTCCCATGCAGATGTGGAAAATTAATGAAATTACTTTCCATGACCCAGTCCTTCATGATAATGTAGAAGATCTGAAAAATTATTTTTATGAGAATGATCAGGAGGGAATTGCTCCAGCGATCCTATGGAATGCTGCAACAGTGGTGATTTGAGGGGAATTCATTAGTCACATTGCTGCGCTTGTCAGGGTCGCCCGGACCAAGTGTTTATAGCTTGAGTGAACCATACAGCAACTAGAAATTGAATTTAAGAGCTCTGGCAATAGGAGGACTTATCAAGCTTAATGCAAGGCTAGGAGGGAGCTAGAAGCTGCCTTAGTTAAGGATGCTGCTTGCAAACGTTTGGTGATGAAACAGATGTATTTTGAGCCGGAGGAAAAAGCTGATAGGCTCCTGTTAGACTTGGCATCATTGAAATGGTCTCCTCTAACCTTTTGCCTCTACTTTCCAGGTTGTTTCTGTGTGCTGGATTCTGTTTCTGCTGTTTTGTTTGTTCTGGACACTTTTACCACTGCTGACCAGTGCTAAAGTGTAAGTGTTCCCTGTATAAATTGCATGTGTACATTGGCTCTCCATGATTGGCATATTTGATTTACCAGTAAGTCCCTAGTAAAGTGCACTAGAGGTGCCCAGGGCCTTTAAATCACATGCTACTAGTGGCTTTGCAGCACTGGTTGTGCCACCCACATTAGCAGCACTATAAACATGGCTCAGACCTGCCACTGCAGTGTCTGTGAGTGCAGTTTTAAACTGCCAATTCGACTTGGCAGGTGTACCTACTTGCCAGGCCTAAACCTTCCCTTTTTTACATGTAAGGCACCCCTAAGGTAGACCCTAGGTAGCCCCATGGGCAGGGTGCAGTGTATGTTAAAGGTGGGACATGTACTTATGTGTTTTATATGTCCTGACAGTGAAATACTGCCAAATTTGGTTTTCATTGTTGCAAGGCCTATCTCTCTCATAGGTTAACATGGGGGCTGCCTTTAAATAAAGCGTAGATTCCCTTTGGGAGAAGATAAACGTGTGGAGTTTGGGGTCTCTGAACTCACAATTTAAAAATACATCTTTTAGTGAAGCTGGTTTTCAGATTGTGTGTTTCGAAATGCCACTTTTAGAAAGTAGGCATTTTCTTGCTTAAACCATTCTGTGACACTGCCTGTTTGTGGATTCCCTGTCTGGGTTAGTTTGACAGTTGGGCTGTTTGCTCCTCTCCTCCAGACAGTGACACAAAGGGAGCTGGGGTGTAGCGTGCATATCCTGATGGGCCATCTGGGCTGAGGGGAGGGGAGGGGAGGGGCGGTCACTTACACCTGAAAGGGCTATGCCTGCCCTCACACAATGCAGTCTCTAACACGCTGGTATATGTCTGGGGCCTGGCCCGGGCAAGGCAGGATCTCACAAAAAAGAGAGACTTTCCTTTAAAGTAGGCCTACTTCAAAGGCAGAAAGGGGTATGAGAAGAGCACCCAAAACCCTGAAGATTAGATTACTTCTGAAACCAAAAGGAACCTCTGCCAAGGAGAAGATCTGGAGAATCTGTAGGAGGAGTACTAACCCTTTGCCTGTGACTATGCTTTGCTGTGTTGGTCTGCAGTAGCTGCTTCTACCTGAGAGAGGAAAAAGACTGACTTTTGTGTGACTTCCCCCTGGTGATGAATCTCCAAGGGCTTGAAACTGAGCTTGCCTCCTGTTGTTGAAGTCTCAGGGACAGCAAATAGTTCTCTCTGCCAGCTCTTGGGCTTTCTGCTGAGAGTCCTGCCTGCCAAGTGGTGCCCTAACCTGTCTCTGGGCCCTTGGAAGGTGCATCTGGGTCTCTACAGGGGAACCTGCATAGAAGGGGTCCCGCAAGTGCTTTGCATGTGACCAGGAAGGTCACTTGAGGGGGGAACCCAAATGTCCCAAGTGGACACCGGCACCCACTGGTGCTCAGTCACAGGGTTTGGCCAGTATAGTGCTTGGGGAGGAGTCGGTTCCAAGTGGGTGGGAGCCAACTGAGATATCCCTTGTCTTCCAAGGGGACAGTGAGATGGTCCAGAGAACCCTTGTGCCTGATAACACTAAAAAGTACAGGCGGGGATGACCATCAATTGACAGGGGTGGAGGCTCTGAGAGACACAGGAGCCAGGGTGACTGCAGTGAGGAGTCACCTGGTGTATGAAGAGCACATAGATCCAGTGTACTTCACAAAGTAGTTACAGTGGACAACTCAGATCACCTGTGCTGAGTGGTGCAGGTTCCTTTTGAATGGAGGGAGTCTCAGGTTCCTTGAAGGTAGCTGTGTGTCCAACCATGCCTGTAGATTGTTTGCTTGGCAATGATCTGGAGGATTCCCCATGGCAGGAGGTGGAACGCAGGTCACACTTGGAAAGGTTCAGTCTGCCTGGGTGGGCCTATGTGTCTTCCCGGTCTAAGGCAGCCCATCAGGGTGATCAGGAGACCCTGGAGCCTGAAAGAGTGGCCAGAAGGAGGAAGGGCAAGGGACGATGGAAACTGGCCCCAAAAGTTCCCAGGGTCCCAGAAGAGGCAGAACCTAAAGGGGAGGCCCTGGAGCCTACAGGGGAACAATTGGCTGAACTGGGTGAGGTCCCTGAGTTGTCACAGTGGCAGAAGGAAGGGGGGCACCAGGGAAGCATTCTGTGAGGCACAGAAGTCATGCCCTACTCTGGAGGGGTTGCTGCAGCAGGCTGCAGACCACGCGTCTGGCAAGGTGCCTGGATCACATTTGATTCCTGGGAAGATGGCCTTCTATGTAACGAGCCTAAGGTTCCTGAGCCTGGGTCAGCCCATGTGCTGGTGGTACTCCAGTGCTTCAGAGCCTTCCTACTGGGTCTGGCTCATGACAAGCCTTTAGCTGGTCATTTGGGCACGACAAGACCTTTGAGCAGCTTGTCACCTACTTCTATTGGCCCCAAATGCGCAGGCACTCTGATGATGCTCATTGTAAGTCTTGCCCAACTTGTCAGGCAAGTGGCAAAAGTGGGGGAGAACGTAAAGCTCCTCTCCAACCTTTCTCTGGGGTTAATACCCCCTTTGAGAGCATTGGTATTGACATTGTGGGACCTTTGGATCCCAAGACAGACATGGGCAACAGGTTTATCCTGGTCTTGGTGGACCATGCCACACAGTACTCGGAGGCCATTCATTTGAGCTCGATCACTGCCCCTCTGGTGGGCCATGAATTGATGGGGGTTTTTACACGCATGGGGTTCCCCAAGGAGGTGGTGTCCGATAAGGGTACCAACTTCATATCAACATATATGAAGTCTCCATGGAAGGTGTGTGGGGTAATGTACAAGTTCACCACACCTTACCACCCCCAAAGCAAAGGGTCTGGTTGAGAGATTCAACTGCACCTTGAAGGGCATGATGATGGGCCCGTCAGAGCCCTTGAGGTGGAATTGGGACGTCCTCTTTCCATGCCTTCTGTTCGCTTACAGGAAGGTGCCCCAAAAATGGCTTGGATTTAGTCCTTTTGAACTGTTATATGGCCACCCTGTGAGGGGATCTTTGAGTCTGGTAAAGGAGGCTATGGAGAGAGCCCCTAGTAAACTCCCCCAGGATGTATTCAGTTACATGCTGGCTCTGAGAAACCAGACTGCCTGTTTTAAGAGTCCCACACAGGAGAGCCTGGAAGCAAGCCAGGAAGACATGAAACGCTGGTATGACCAGAATACCAATCTGGTTGAGTTTCAACCTGGTCAGAAAGTGTGGGTGATGGAGCCAGTGGAGCCTAGGGCACTCCAGGACAAGTGGACCAGCTCATTTGAGGTGGTGGAGCACAAGAGTGAAGTCACCTACCTGGTGGACTTGCTGACTCCCAGGAACCCTTTAAGGGTCCTGCATGTGAACTGTCTCAAGCCACACTTTGAGCGGACTGAATTGTCCATGCTCCTAGCAACAGATGATGGGGTGGAGGAAGAGAATGAACCTCTTCCTGACCTCAAGTCTGCTGGAGAAAAAGATGGGTCTGGGGAGGGAGTGATCCTCTCCTCCTCCCTGACCCCAGAGCAGCAGAGGGACTGTCGCCAGGTATTGGGTCAGTTTGCCTCACTGTTCTCCCTGATCCCAAGGGTCACACACTTGTGTACACACGATGTGGACACTGGCGACAGTCCTCCTGTTAAACACAATACCTACAGAGTGAGTGACAGGGTAAGGGCTAACATTAAAGAGGAAGTCTCTAAAATGTTAGCGTTGGGGGGTTATTGAGTTTTCCAGCAGCTCTTGGACCACCCCAGTAGTTTTGGTCCCAAATACTGCTGCTCTTGGTGCCACTCCAGAACTCCGGTTCTGTGTGGATTACCGGGGACTCAATGCCGTCACAAAGACTGACGTGCACCCCATCCCCCAAGCTGATAAACTCCTTGACCGATTGGGAGCTGCCAAGTACCTAAGTACGTTTCATCTTACCTCTGAGTACTGGCAGATCGCCCTGACTGAGGGGATAAAGCAGAGGTCTGCATTTTCCACACCAGATGAGCACTACCAGTTCAGGGTGATGCCCTTTGGAAAGAAGAATGCCCCTGCCACCATTCAGAGGTTGGTCAACCAGGTGTGGCTGGACTGGGTGATTTTGGTGCCGCCTACCTGGATTACATTGCTGTCTTTAGTTCCACATGGAAGGAACACTTGCAACATCTTGGTAAAATGTTGAGGCCCTGCACCTCACTATTAAGGCAAGCAAGTGCCAAATAGGGCAGGGTTTTGTGTTTTACTTGGGACATCAGGTAGGGAGTGGCCAGGTGGCACCCCTACAGCCAAAAATCTAAACCATTCTGGCTTCGGAGCTCCCAAGACCCAGACTGAGGTGAGAGCCGTTTTAGTTTTCACAGGATACTACATGAGGTTTGTCGAGGGATATGGCACAATTGGTGCTTCCTTGAATGAGTTAACTTCCAAAAAGCAGACCAGAAATGTGATCTGGTTGAGTCTTGCCAGACAGCTTTTGATGCTCTGAAGGCTACCATGTGCATATCACCTTTGCTGAAGGCATCTGACTATTCCAAGGAATGTGTTGTGCAAACAGACGCCTCACAGCACAGTATTGAACAGTACTCTCACAGCTTAATAAGAGGGCCTAAATCAACCTGTAGCCTTCATTAGTAGGAGGTTACTTCCCAGGGAACGTAGGTGGAGTGCAATTAAATGTGAAGCTTTTGCTGTAATCTGGGCACTGAAGAAGCTAAGACTCTACTTTTTTAGGACACACTTCCTGGTTCAAACAGACCACAGGCCCCTCGTGTGATTAATGTAGATGAGGGGCGAGAATCCCAAATTGTTGAGGTAGTCCATCTCCCTACAGGAAATGGATTTTACAGTGGAACACCGTCCTAGCACCAACCACGCCAATGCTGATGGTCTGTCCACATTCTTCCGCCTTAGCGATGACAACTCCCATGAGGTTGGGCAGTTGCTCCCCACTTTCAGCTGGGGACACGTGTTAGGCATCATTGGCATGGTCTCCCCTAACTTTTTGCCTCTACTTCCCAGGTTTTTTCAGTGTGCTGGAGTCTGTTTTTGCTGTTTTGTTTGCACTGGACACTTTTACCATTACTGACCAGTACTAGCGTGTAAGTGTCCCCTGTATAAATTGTATGTGTGCATGGCTCTCCATGATTGGCATACTTGATTTACCAATAAGTCCCTAGTAAAGTGCACTAGAGGTGCACAGGGCCTGTAAATCAAATGCTACTAGTGGGCCTGCTGCACTGGAATGTGCCACCCACATTTGTAGCCCTGTAAACATGGCTCAGACCTGCCACTGCAGTGTCTATGAGTGCAGTTTTAAACTGCCAATTCGCTTGGCAGGTGTACCCACTTGCCAGGGCTAAAACTTCCCTTTTTATACATGTAAGGCACCCCTTAGGCACACCTAAGGGTGAATTGTATGTTAAAGGTGAAACATGTACTTATGTGTTTTATATGTCTTGACAGTGAAATACTGCCAAATTCGTGTTTCACTGTTGCAAGGCCTATCTCTCTCCTAGGTTAACATGGGGGCTGCCTTTAAATACAATTATATGATTAAAACGTAGATTCCCTTTGGGAGCAGATAAACATGTGGAGTTTGGGGTCTCTAAACTCACAATTTAAAAATACATCTTTTAGTGAAGTTGGTTTTTAGATTGTGTGTTTCAAAATGCCACTTTTAGAAAGTCGGTATTTTCTTGCTTAAACCATTCCGTGAATCTGCCTGCTTGTGAATTCCCTGTCTGGGTTAGTTTGACAGTTGGGCTGTTTGCACCTCTCCTCTAGACAGTGACACAATTGGAACTGGGGTTTAGCCTGCATATCCTGATGGGCCATCTGGGCTGAGGAGAGGAGTGGTTGCTTACATCTGAAAGGGCTGTGCCTACCCTCACACAGTGCAGTCTCTAACCCCCTGGTGTGTGTCTGGGGCCTTGCCTGGGCACTGTGTGATCTCACAAACAAGAGAGACTTTCCTTTGAAGTAGGCCTACTTCATAGGCAGAAAGGGGTATAAGAAGAGCACCCAAATCCCTGAAGATTAGATTACTTCTGAAACCAAGAGGAACCTATGCCAAGGAGAAGAGCTGGAGAAGCCGGAGGAGGAGTACTGCCCCTTTGCCTGTGACTGTGCTATGCTGGGTTGGCCTGCAGTAGCTGCTTGTACCTGAGGGAGGACAAAGACTGACTTTTGTGTGACTTCCCACAAGTGAATAATCTCAAAGGGCTTGAAACTGAGCTTGCCTCCTGTTGTTGAGGTCTCAGGGACAGCAAAGACGTCTCTCTGCCAGCACTTGAGCTTTCTTCTGAGAGTCCTGCCTGCCAAGTGGTGCCCTAACCTCTCTCTGGGTCCCTTGGAAGGTGCATCTGGTGGAAAAGGACAGAAATCCACGCAAAGACCTCCGTGCTGGGAACCTTTCAACGCACCAACCGCCTTATGGATGAAAAACGATGCGTCGCCAGTCTTGTGGCTAAAATCGATGCTCCACCTGCATCGTGGCTGGGAGATTGACGCAATGTGGCTCGTGAAACGACATGGAATACCCGCAACAGCTGCTGTTAATGATGCAAGTCCCAACACAGCAGGGTTTCTTCACACTGTGCGACCGGAGGTCGACTCAACATCGCTGGGCAGAGAAAATCATTGCAAAGCCTGCCCCGACCCGAGGAGCCCGTCCAGATCAACCCATAGATCTCTTGCGACCAGAGGAGGAACGACGCATGCTCTCGCTTGCAAGTGAGAAATCGACCCATCAGTGGCCTTTTTTGATGCACGCTCACCCGTGCGGCTTTACTGTGTTACTGTGTGTGTTGGTACAAATACTTTATACCTTGCTTCTGAAATTAAGCCTGCCTGCTCGTGCCAAGCTATCAAAGGGGTGAGCGGGGGTTAATTGAGGGTGATTCTCCTTTACTCTGACTAGAGTTAGGGTCCTTGCTTGGAGAGGGGGCAACCTGTCTGCCAACCAAAGACCCCATTTCTAACAGCTCCTCATACACAAGTTGCACATTACAAACTCCTATAATCATATCTCCCAGATAAGAGATTGGGAGGGACAAAGCTGTACTGAAAACCCACAGAAAATCCTACTTGTCTTCACTGAGTATTATACTGTGATCTATAGAAAGGAGGCTAGAAAAACTGCTCTTCAGGACACTTACTTTGCGCAATGCGTATTCCAGCAATAAGGGTCTCACAATCTAAAAATCCCAACAGACTCATCACTGAAGTCGAGGTCATGCAAGCCATAAAAGTGCTCCCCAATAATATTCACTCTAGAATCTCCCAACCGATTCTGTTGACCTAAGGGACACATCAGGGTTGGGCCATTCCCCCCTCCAGAGACACAGGACCCTGTGTTCCAGCACATTCAAGCCAACTTTAATATCATAGTGTTACACATATAATCGGACCACATGAAGATGGCCTTATTCGCCGACAATATTTTGTGTTTACTGACAGATCCGGCAACCTATTTTCCCTCACTGGTTGAGAAACTCAACCGCTACCATCATGTCTCAGGCTTCAAAGTTAATCACTAAAAATCCACAGCGATGCGGCGTGACACAAAGTCATGATGAAAGTGAAGCAGTTGCACAGAAATATAATTTCAGAGTCTCTCAGACTGGGATAGCATAAGGATCTATACCAATGGGGTTAACAAGAGCTGTCATGGATGTGATGGATCAATAGTGTTAAGATTAACTTCCCGCCTTGTTTTTTGCATCTTTGTCACTCCCTTCCTCTAGAGATTCTTCCAACTGTACTGCGAACAGTGAGATCCAAACTATGGGCTTTTATCTGGAATAGTACAACACCATGAATAGCTAGAACTCTTATGGTACAGGGCCCACTGGAAGGGGACTGGGCATCCTGAATTTGGAGGCAGATAAACCTTGGTGTCGCTTGGAACAGGAATGTTCCCTGCTCGCTCTGTATCATCTGTTGTGGTTGACTCCTCAGACATGTCTACCTTGGGGTTCAGGGCTTTGGCGACAGAAGTGACATTGCGTCATTTAAATAAGGCAGTCAGGACAGCAGGGTTAGAACCTACCCATCTCCTTTGACACCAGTGCTGGAAATCCCGACTTTCCTCCATGGATGACCAATGGAGGTTTTCGGACATGGAAAGGGAGTGACGCACTCTGCCTCGGCCAACTATACGACAATGGGTCTCTCAGGATTAGAGATCAATGTGGTAACTATTTTAAGCTCCAACCCTCCGACCTTTACTGTATTACACAATTACTCCACTGGGCTTGGACTCCTAAGGTGAGGGAAGGGGGGATGAGGGAGACTTCAAGTATAGAAGATATTATGGCTGATGGTAACGCACATAGAGCCCTCTCCCAGTTGTATTTCATACTGCACAAGCCTGTTGCTTGATCAAATATGTCTTATAGGAGCAAGTGGTCTCAGGTTCTGCCTCTCATGCTCTCTGAATTCAATTGAATTTTGATTTGAAAGAGGGTGGCCAGGTCCATCTTCCTTCAACATAAGGCTAGTGCCTTCAAACTTATGTTAAGATGATATTTAATCCCCACACACCTTAAAACGATGTATGGAATGCCTGATGAATGCTGGATGGGGTGTGTCACCAAGAGAGCTTATATGCACATGTGGTGGGCATGCTTGCATGTGCCATCCTTTTGGGAGCAAGTATTGGTGTCCTTAGAGAACATTACCAAAATTAGTTTGCTTTGATCACCTCAGGTGGTGCTCCTGGGGCACAGGATGCTGAGTACCTACCTTCTTCCCGGGCAGAGGAAAAGCTGATCATGCCTGCCCTTATGGTGGCTTGACTCATGATAGCCTGGAACTGGTGGAGTGCTTCATCGCCAACTATTGCCCAGTGGTGGGTGAAGGTTGGTTCCTTTTACATGATGGAACGACTGATAGCCATTGTGAGGGACAGAGTCAGTAAATGTGAATAAATCTATACACACCTTTTCTAACATGCATCAAATGGACTACAGTCATGGGCACAGCCACCTCTCAGCAAGCTGGAGTAGAGGTGCTCGAAAGTGGGTCTGATCAAGACACAGAAATGTGGATGAACAGCTTCCCAATGTCTTTGTGCGACTACGCCTTGATGTTACCCATGTCTCACAAGGAATACCTTTGAATGTCATGTCATGGTATCTTGCTCCTTTTGTCTGGCCATGTTTTGGATAAATAAAGTTGTTAAGTAAAGAAAAAAAGGCAAACAGTGACTAAAACTGCAACATAGGCACTCATTACAACCCTGGCTGTCAAAGACAGGCCAGGGCGGTTCTGACGATTACACCGTCACCAGGCTGGCAGTGCAATCCTGCTGATTACGACCGGGGCTGAAGCGCTACGGTTGCACCGCCGGGACCGGCGGCTTCCCGCCACGTTGGTCCCGGCGGTTGTAATACCCCAGGGCAGCGCTGCCCAGGGGATTACGAGTCCCCCTCCCGCCAGCCTTTTCATGGCGGTAGGAACCGCCATGCAAAGACTGGCAGAAAGGGGAGTCGCGGGGCACCTGGGGGCCCGTGGGGGCCCCTGCACTGCCCGTGCCTCTGGCATGGGCAGTGCAGGGGCCCCCTGCCACAGCCCCATGGAGCTTTTGAAAAGCGCAACGGGTGCAACTGCACCCATCGCACCGCAGCAACACCGCCGGCTCCATTTGAAGCCGGCTCCTTTGTTGCGGCCGACACTAGGTTTCCGCCCGCCGGCCCAGCGGGGATCTCGTAATGGCCACCGCAGGAGTGCGGCCGCACTGCGATTACAACTTGGCGGGCGGCAATGTTGTAATGAGGGCCAAAATCTTTTAAATGAGGGCATCTCTATGCAGTCAGTCTGCAACTCGGTGAAAGGCCCTTCAGACTGACCAGTGTGACTTAAAGTCACAGTAGTCTTTTTGCCAACATTTAACTATGGACAATTAACACAATCCTGATACAAGCCTTCAGTACAAGCTCTGAAACACAGTCAAACCAGCCTTGTTCAAAGATCCTAACCATTCCATCCTGTCCAACATGTGTGGGTCCATGATTTGATACAAAATACCATTTGGGAAAATATAAATCCCACTGGGTGATTTCTAAAGACCATGTTCACCTTTGGTATAATCCTCAAAAAACACTGTTTCACTTAATCTTAAGGAATATTATTTTGCACACCTTTCAATTCCTTGAGTGTTTAAATCAATTTAGGCAAGAAACAAGTTACACTTTCTTTTTCAGAATCAGTTATTAAAAATTCAATTAAATAACGGAATCAGATATTTTCTAAGTATTATAGAACAATAGCTTTTAGAAAGTTTCCTCGGCTGTCTGATGTTCCTGGCAGCTAAATCTGCATTCTTCTCTCCCAATTAGGCAGCCAGTAATTAGCAGGTAGGTAGGCATGGTTGAGATGTGAAGTTAATCTCATAAGGAATAAATATGCTTACCCGAATGGCCAGAGATGGCCCATGACCCATCTGAACTAGACAGAATATGCAGGCGCAGCTGGAAGGGTCCTTTTTGACATTGAAGTGTAAAGTCCACTTCATTGGCACATCCCTCTTGGCAGGTATGCTGGCATTTTTTATATGACACTTGGGGAACACTTCAAAGAGGCCACCCCTGCCACAGGTAACTGTCAGCTGACATTTGAGCAGCACCCTGCTTTGGTCCTCCAGCCAGTCACGCTCAATCACAGTGGGCCTCATTTTGACATTGAAGTGTCACAACCTGTTGGACAGGACTGCTGAACTTACAGATGCAGGATGCCCTACACAGAGCAATGCCAGGAAGCCAAAATAGCCCTTATGTAACCCCTGTCTGGCTGTTAAAAACTCAGCCTTGATGTACCAAACGTTTGTCCCTGAGATTTTTGTGGGTACAGAGACTACTTTAAACTGGAGTGTCATGAAAGATGTGAGAGGGCACTAGGATTACTATTGTACCCTCAGAGCTAAGTTGAAAGTGGGAAAAGACGTTGGCCATCTTGAAAATGCTCATAGTGGGTAGGGTTAGCCCAAGGAATCTTTGCCCCATTGATCTGGTGTCCCCAGGAGTAATTTCCACTCACTAACACATGTCAGGCTCTCAGTTCAAAGCACTCCTAGACCTGTGGAAGATCAGCAGAGGACTGAAGCTTTTATCTGTGACCTGAGATAAACCATAAAGCACTCGACCTGTCTCCCACTTTTACTCAGGACAAAAATGTGGACTCCAATGATCATAAGGCAGACCCCTTATTAAGGCTACACAGACACAACAAGCTGCAAAAGGGTCTTCTCCAGCAACTGCCCAGCTTGTCTGTGGCACCTGGACCTGCACTGAACTCTTCTGTGGCCCTCTGCCTGCAACCCTCTGAATATTTCTGGGCCTCCCTTGAGGACCAGGGGGCTTTAGGTGTGTACTCCAGAGGTGGATTGATACTTCATTGACTAAAATTAGAGGGTAAATTCTTTGACCAGGACGAACCTGGTTGGTGTATCCGACCTGCACTCTAGCACAGTCCACATCAAATTGTCCCTAGGTCCTGTTCCACTGCAGCCATTGACTATCACCTTCACTTTGTGCTTCCTGGCACTATTTCTACTCAAACCTTCAAAAACTCATATCTCCAGTTTCCCCCATTGCAATTTTGGCAATTTGGAGCTACGTTGTTTATGAAATGTTACTCTATTTATCTACGTGATTTTGAGATTTTCGTTGTTTAGCTTTTCAACTTTATTACTGTTTTGATACAGCATAAATACTTTACACGTTATCTCTAAGTTAAGCCTGTCTGCTGTGTACCATAGCTACCAGGAGTAGAGTTCAGGTTTATGTAGTGAGTTTAGTAGTTTATGCTGAAAAGGATTGTGATTTGTACTGGAAGTGGGGACTTCCGCCCTAAACTAATAATTATAGGTCTGATTCACAAAGGTAAACGTGCACTTTTGTGTAAGTTTACAATTTTTTTGTATCCACAAACTGTGAGTTAATAGTATTTTTGTGACTGTAGAGGCCTGTCCTATCTTTTTATGTGCAGAGTTCTCTATCATGACTGCAGAGTCTCTGCAGTCATGGAATTGCTATTAAATCAAAGTTTGTTAATGCAAACAAAAGTAAACTTACACAACAGTGTCAGTTTGCTTTTATGAATCAGGCCCCCAATTTCTTACCGTAAGCATGTAATTTCCACTTGTATGTGCTGCCCATTTTTCAACGACAACTTTTTGGGGTAATTTTGGTAACTGGCATTCATTAAGCAGATCCAAACGTCTTGGCTCATTCTAAATTGGAGTGATGGAGAGGATGACATAAAACCCCTTTGCAACTATAGGTCTCCAAAATTGTGGACCATTTAAAAACCACATTTAGAGTAGATTGTAATGCTGTCAACATCAGGACAGTGCGCGCTCTACGGAAGACTAAAATGCAAAAACCCAGTCTTTATGCAAGAGCATAATTCATGCATTGTGTTTATATGCAGTTTGCTAACCTTTTGCATTTCAGAGTTTTACCTTGAAACCACTATTAATGATGTTTGCAAATAATATTCATTTGCAAGGTATTGCTGCAGGATTTCAGAGTGTTCCAGGGTGTGGTCCCTTTCCAGGGCCTTCTAGAAGCTTTCTCTGCAGAATGACTGGGTGTGGTTTGTGGGCTGGGCCAGGCTCTATATAAGGGAGCCAGCCCAGCTCCACCTGCTCACTATTCAGAGGTCCCGGTACAGAGCAGCAGCAATTTCCTGAGCTCCTGTTTCGGAGGCCTACCTTGAAGTTCCAGGCCTGCACGGCATTATCTTGGTGATCCTAGAGCAGGGTGGTAAGACGTGTTCAGACTGGGCCCAGAACACGCTCTAAAAAGACTCTTGAATTTTTGGGCCTATTCTTGAAACTTTCAGAGTACGCAAAGCATTGCTTGATGTTAATCTTGGTGCTCAGATCGGCAAAGGTTTGCACGATTGTTTCATGGCATTTGCATAGTCCTGTTATAATCGTCTGTGTGCACGATTCATTTCCTGCATGACAATCTTGGTGTTCGGATCGGCAAAGGTTTGAGTGATCGTTTCATGGCATTTACATACTCTTGTAAGAATCGGCTGTGTGTGCGATTCATTTCCTGCATGACAATCTTGGTGTTCGGATCGGCAAAGGTTTGCGCGATCATTTCATGGCATTTACATATTCTTGTTAGAATCGGCAGTGTGCGCGATTCATTTCCCGCATGTAAAACTTGATGTTCAGATCGGCAAAGGCTTGTGCAATAATTTCATGACATTTGCATATTCTTGTTTGAATTGTCAGTGTGTGCGATTCATTTACCGCATTTAAACCTTGATGTTCAGATCGCTTACAGAGTGCGCAATCATTTCATGGCATTTGCATATTCCTGTTGGAATCAGAATTGTGCGCAATTCATTTCCCGCAGTTAAACCTAGGTGTTCAGATCGCTTACAGTGTGCGCAATCATTTCACGGCAATTAAAACTTTGATGTGTAGTGTTTCCTGAAGTAGACGCAATCATCCAGGGCTTTTGAATTTTCTGCAAAGGTGTTAAAATTCAAGATGTTACATTATATGTGCATATTAAGTCCTTAGTACAATTCCTATTGTTTTCCAGGGAATTTTCAGATTATTGTTTGTCCTCATTTAAAAAGATGCAATCTTTGTTCTGAAAACATTATTCTAGAAGGTTCTGATATTCCTAGACAGTATGTAACAATTCATGAAAAGTTCATATGAAGCATGGTATTAACCATTCTTGATTCCTTTCTAGGTACCTAGATTTCTTGAGGCCTAGTTAGAGTCTAGTGCTAGGCCATTCATGTTCTTTCAGTCTAAGTGTTACTTCATGTATGATTGAACTCTAGATTCAACAAAGTGTTACTTCATGTTCCGAGTGTCATTGAACTCTAGATTCAACAGTGTTACTTCATATTCCGAGTATCATTGAACTCTAGATTCAACAGAGTGTTATTTCATGCTCCGAGTATCATTGAACTCTAGACTCAAGAGTGTTATTTCATGTTCTGAGTATCATTGAACCCTAGATTCAGCAGAGTGTTATTTCATGTTCTGAGCATTATTGAACCCTAGATTCAACAGAGAGTTTTTATGAACCACAATGTGATTATAGCTGATATTGTGTTGTTTAACGTTTTGCTTCCTACAGGTCTCCTTCAAAGCTGTTTCTTACCTAATCCCCTTTTCCCCACTTGGACTCTCTTAGACTCTGTGATATTCCTATCGGAGTTTTGGAGCGCTCTTGTGGTGGACATGTTGGGAGCGTGTGATTGTTCAACAATGTTGTTTTTTATATAAACCACATCTGCTGCTCTCAGTGTTCCTTAGCTGTCTCTTGGACAAGAACGTTCATTAAAGCAAATGAAATCAGTCAGTTTGAGTGTTGCATCCTGCATGCCTGGTCTTGGTTTGGTACATAATTAGGTCACTTCAATGTGGTTATGATCACAATCATTGTTTCTCTCATAAATATCTTCTCCATTATACATTGGCAGAAGTGTAGTGAGATTCAGGGTATTGCAATAATTAAAAAGATCTGCTCATAAATTGTCAAATTGCTGCATGTGAGATGTTGAGTTTGAGCATCAGCCAAGCAAAATCTTTACTGAATGAGGCACTAGCACAACAGGGGCCAACTATATGAAGGTTTTGCATTGCCCTTATGCCATGCAAGGTGACGCAGGGCAATGCAAAACCTAGAATGAGATTTACTAAACAACGCAAGGCCACTTTGCTGGGTCCGGTACTGCTTGGTAAATCTGGAGTAATGCAAGGCAGAAAGGGGAAAATGCCTTTGACGATTGTGTTTGTGCAGGAAGGTGCCCCATCTTCACAAAAACAATTCTGCCTAAAATGCTGGCCCTCTTGCATCACAGCAGAAAATTGTGCATCAGCACAAAGTGAGGACAGGAACGCTCTATATAATGGTAAATATTGCATATTTCTGCCCTCTTCTTGTGCCTTGCTGCATTGCACTGCATGCAAAGTATAATAAATCAGGATCCCAAGTATATAACCCATCACAATCCCTTCAATCTCATAAACGGCAATAGAGGTTGAAGCAATGATATTCAGACATCCTGAAAGTGGGGTGGGAGTGGATCTAATGTAGTAAGAAAGTAGGCTAATGGGTGATTTGTCCCTCTGTGTTGCTCAGTGAGTATTGAAAGTGATTACCCTTGTCTCTCATGGAAAAATAAATACATATTTCTTCAGAATTAGGCATTCAAAAAGCAGTCACAATACACAGACTATACCTGAGCTCCAGGATAGCACTCATGCAATCATTGTCCAAAAGCACCAGAGCACTCACATTACTTTGATTAGGCCTCTGTAAATGCTTTCCAATAGAGGAAAAGTTTGGAATCTGCTGACAAAAGAAGCCATCCGTTGCCAAAAATGTAGTCACTTTCTTGTGGGTCACTGCTGGTTTAATTTTCGGAATCGCAGAAATACGTTCTGTAGATAGCTTCCTGAATCCTTTCTCAATTTAGTGACCCAAATAAAAATCCTTTTTCAGTCAGTATTGCAGTTTTTTGGGGGAACTTTATGACCCATTCTGCAGGATGGTCAACAATGCTATGGTGTCAAGCTTGCGAGCTTCTTTTCAGTTTTAGTTGTGACCATGAGGTCGGCAATTGCTGAAATAACACTAAATCACAGGGCAGCTGAAAACTCCCTACATCTTTCTCTAGAATTTGGGAGACAATTGATGGACAAACTATATAACCCTGTGGGATTCAACAGTAAATCATTACTCTATTTGAAAATTTGAACACAGAGAGAATCCAGCTAGCTTTGTGAAGAATAGAAAAAAAGGCAAGCCATAAATTGATGATGATGAACCACTCTACATCAGCAGATTTTTGGAATAAAATGACAGCAGAATTTGGTACTAGGAGAAAACAAAACATTATAATTGTATTAGTTTTTTACAGATCTTTTACTGTTCTCCATTTTCCACTTGTTTTTTCATCAGGGAGTTATAAAGATTACCCAGCACTTCCATTTTATGTCTGACAAATGCCATTTCCTCCTCAGCTTCACAAGTAAGCTTGTATAAAGGAGTATGAGGATGCACCACGGTCAGTTTCAATTTACTGAGCACTGGCTCTGCAGTTTTTATTAATCCAGCTTCTTTACCAGCGAAATCCCAAGCCTTCTCTTTCACTGTGTATCTTAAAATAGGAGGTAAGATTTGTTTTGTGAGAACTGAGGACAAAATAAATCCTGACACTTGTGTTTTAGTTTTAGATCTAAATCATCATGCTCTGTTGAAAGCACTACACTGGTTCCTTTTGCACAAAAGATCATAACTCAACAAATTACCAGGACTCATGCCACAGATAATGAACTGATGGTCATACTCAATTAAGCCAGCTTTTACAGGGATATCTGATCACATCTTAGTAGTGAAATGTTTATTGGCTATATCTACAAAGTGATATTTTATCAAGAGGAGCAAGTTGGGAACCTCCATCAGTCTGTGCAGAGAATAGCACCTGTTTTGATCAAATGATAGAGAATTGCCATTCACCTCATTAACTATCTTAATGGGCTACTCTGATCCACCTCTAGGGCTGTACCAAGTATGTAATCCACACCCTCTGCCATTGGGCACCATCATTGTACCTGTGCCTGACTAGGTACAGTTGAAACTCTGAATTGTGTTTGAAGTTGCAGAAAATTGCTGCTAATGACTGAAGGATTTTGATGAAAACCAGGTTTCCTTTTAGAATTCTTCATGGTATTTTGCATATTAAGATTCATCATTAGGACTATTGGTGAGTTTCAATTGAACTGACATTAATTCTACATGTTATGCAGAAGCCAGTTGGCTTGGGACTACTGTCTGTGTCAACCCATTCTATGCCATTTGATTCATGGTCTGTTGCATTTGAGGAACCATTGGTGACTCATTTTGTGCTCTTTCTGGATTGAGTTTACTCTTTTGCTTCCAGGGTCTAAGCTTCCAACAAATGTGGCAAGGTGCAGCTCTTTTTTGCATGTCAATATTAGCATTGCCTGTGTTCGGATTATTCATGAAACCTCTACCTTTACCCTGTGGAGCAACATTTCCAGTTTCTTTAAATCATTATTTTGTACCCCAACTCCTTATTTGTCCAAATTTGCACCTTCAATAAAAACAGAATCAACACCAGAATCTGACATATGTGGAACTTTCTTTCTTATTGCCTTTCAGAAAATACATTGTCTGCCTTAGCATCAGGTTCTCTTTGATCTTTCTTTGTTTTGCATCAAAACATACACTTCAGTACTTTGCATACTTAAGGACCTCATCAATGGATTTAATCTGCCAGCATATCACACTTTGCTTAATTTGGGAACTAATTCCAGGCTGCAAACCCAACCTGAACACTGAAATGAATCCACTAATGCCTATCTTTGGATAGTCTTCAACTCTGCAATACTGTCCATAACTCTGCATCAGTCTTTCTTAATATGCAGGCACCTATTCTATTGTCTCTTGTGTGACCTTAATCATTTTTGACCAATGAACTTCTTGCTGCAGCGTCTTAGTTTTCAGATGTGAAATCGGGTCAAGCACTAACTTATATTAGTCTATCACAACAGGAGATGGACTATACTGGGGAGTTACTCTTGGAGGCTCTTCATTTGGCAAACCTACAATCCCTTTGAACTCAATTTACAAATCTTTAGGTGCAATAATCCCAAATAATACATTCAAATCTACCCAGTCTGATAATCCTTTCTATCTCTGTATACCACTTTTCCCGCTCATATCTAAGGTTTGTAATTTACTTTGTAATTTTCAGAAGATTAGAGATTGTCAATGGTGCATGCACATATGCTTCTCCATGCACTTCTATCAATTAATATCCCTCAGCCACTTACATTCAGATGCATGCAACCTAGTTTCTTTTTTCTGATTTCTTTTGTTTTTGTATTTTCCTCCCTTTCCTTGAACAATTATCTCTAAAACCTTTCAGATCTTTGCAATGATTTATACTCCTTACTGAATTTTCTAATAGGTTATCTCAAATTCCCAAATCCCATTCCATGAATTTCAACATCACTCATGTTCATTTGGTAATTTCTATGGAGTCTCCTTTTATGCAATTACAAATGATATTCATCCAACAATTCCTCATTACAGGCACACCTTGTTCCTTCCTTACCCAGGTACCTCAATTCTTTGTCCTTATTTGATGTAATTCTTTCTACATTAATATTGCCATTGATAATTTATACAAATTCAACTTTAAGAGCAAATGTGTAAATTTCCTTTGTCACTGGTACACTCAGTGTTTGTACTGAAATAGTAGGTCTTAGCAAAGCAGAGCTTGGTTCTTCAGCATCTGGCTCCTGCTGCCTTGTTCCATCATGACTCAATAAATCTGCTAAAAACCCAACCACCACATCAAAATAACTAAAAGCAATATATATATCTATTTGTAATTGTTCTATTTTTTCACTTTTAACTTCATCTTCATCATAATTTATCTTCTTTTTGTCTGTTTCTTTAACAGTCACAGGAAACACATGCACACCCTCCAGCATGTCTTGATTACAAGCATTTGCTCTTTGCATTTCTGAAATGGCCTTTAATCATTTTCTTTTCTCCATTCTCATCTGCTACATTATCCCATTATTCAGTGCCATAAACTGTGCAGGTCTAGGCTATGGCTTTGCCTCATGCATTGTGTATCAGGCCCTGAGTTTAGTAACATGAAATGGACAGGTAAACCTTCTGCTGGAATCTTAACAAGAACCTTATCTCCTTCAAAAACAGCACCCAATTTAGTTAGCTTGAATACATGCCAGCACAAGCAAACGAGCAATCATAATAAGATTTCAAAATAAGACTTGAATCTCAAACCTCAAACAAAACAATTTCCTTGTTTGTCTACAGGAATTCACAAGAAAATCAAACTCACCACAAACTAAGGAAAGCATTAGAAACCTCTAAAAACAACTTTTATTTGAAGATGTTCATCATACTAAGATACATTTCCAACCAACAGTAATCCTCCTTTCAGTCAGTGTGTCTGAAATGAATGACTCAACCCTATTTAGTTCAAACACAACTAGACATTAAGGTTTTATAGGACCTTAACCTATAATCTTTGATGTGACACCAAACACCTTCAGAAGAAAACCTACATTTATCTTGAATCTTAGATTTGTTTGGATTTTCAAATAAACCCAACAAACCACTTAAAATCATAATATTGTCATCTAACACCATTAAAGTTTTACGATTGCAGTGCAATGCAGATTTCAATGTTGACATGTGTGCTGCAAACAATACAAAACACAATTAACATAACACAACCAATCTGCAAAACAAATATTCACTTCAAATAACATGTTGCAAGACAACACCATCATGAGTCGCATAACAAACCACACACCACATACGAGACAAGTCCTATTTATGCTTATGCAATTCTAGGACCTGAGGCTAGGGGAAATTAGGATCTCCCCAACTCTCACAGTTTATGTAAGTGCAAATTCAAATCACAAATTTGCACTAAAATCTATCCTCCAGTGAAAGCATCCTCTGATAACAAAATATATTGGCATTTTTTATCTTTAGAAGGGCTGATAAGATGGATCGGACTATGTATGAGTGCCAAAGGACGTGAGCCATTGAATATAAATTACAAGAAAACCCAGAGAGGGGACAGATCTACGAGCCCTGGAAGATAGCAGCTTTTAATTAGAGCTTCTCCCAAACTTGCGCCGTTCTGATTGGCGATGTGCTTCCTGGACAACAAATTCTGCAATGAGTTGCAGGTTAAGACTGGAGGACCAGTAAATGTGGGGTAAAGCTTTCTTTGCATCTCTGATTATTTCCCTGCGGAAGGCTACTTCTGCCTGCAACATGAATGAAGGAGCCAGGGCCACTCAGGAATGTTGACATATCCCATATCACTGATGAACATAGGCATGAATGTTTAGAGAAAGTATTTGCTAATGACCTCAAACACTTCCTCCCTGCATTGATGCGCCAGAAGCAGGTGGGCTTCATACCTCAATGTTTCTCTGCATCACACCTCAGAGGGCTTGCTCTGATTCTCTGGTTAGTGAGTGATGAAAGGGACAATAAAGTAGTTATCCCACAAGATGAAGAAAAAGCTTTTGAAAGAGTGGAAAGGCCTTACTTATTCCGCAAGCTACATTGTTTTGGCACAGGTGATCAATTTTTGCACATGGTTTTCACCCACATCTCAGCAGTGGCAATTTGCAACAGGTATACCTCCACATAGTTTGAAATAGGCAGAGGGTTGAGACAGGGATGCCCACTCTCCCCTCTACTATTTGTTTTGCACTGGAGACCCTGGCAATGGCCAAATGCCCATATGTCAGAAGCACAGTATGGAAGGCCAACCCCCTAGAACATTATCCTCCACCTTATTACTACAATATCAAAATTCCTGCTTTTTTTCTAGATGTAAAATCAATTCGGGTAAAAGAGAAGCACTACCTCTAACACACCCCACTACAAAGTTGGCTATTCAATACCATCCTTTTCACCAGCCTTTCCTGTTTTCCCTGAAGAAGGTGCATGATCATTTGATCACTTTGCACCGAAATGAGCATTGGCACCTGCAAAACTGTTGTGCTGGCACCAAGCAGATGGAAACACAAAGATGTTCAACGTATGTACATATTACCTAAAGAGAAGTTAAGAATATGAGTATATTGGTTATACAAGATCTTTAGTTTTGTTAAAAAAGCATTTATTGCATTGATGCACTGTACATTATTACGTTTTTGTAATTTACTGTGTATAATCTGAAATAAGTGTGTCAAGGTTTTGTGTTCATTTTTGGGGGGTATGGCAGCATTTTGTATAATAATTGATTTCCATACATTTATTATGCTAAAAGTTAATTGATATGAGTGTATTTGAATAAACAAAAAACATATATATTATTGATAGTAAAAAGGATTGTGTTGTTTTATTGAAGACATAACTCTTTTTTTTAGCATTGTTGGATGTGGGTTGTCCTTTTTTCATTTTTCATTTTCCCTGTCCCACTCCACATTGTCATATGTTGGGGACCCCTGTTTTGCAAAGTGCATTTTAAATGTGCAGCATATGGTGCTGAAAATAAATCTGAGCCTTTTATGTAAGCTTTAAAGCATTTAAAGTATGAAAATATATCACTCTGACACTATTTGTGTCTCATCAATGTTTGTAAACACATAGGCCCTCATTATGACCCTGGCGGTAAATCCTGCTTACCGTCATGCTGACGGTCGCCAACTTACCGCAGAGGCGGCAGATATCCGTTCACCATATTATGACACACACACACCAATTTGACAGTGATGAAATGGCAGTATCAAAACCCACACCGTTATGCCAACAGAACAATGGCCACCACATTATGACCCACAAATCACCACGGCGGACATTCAATGGTGGTAAACCATTTGCGGTACTTACCGCCATGCTCACAATGGACAACCACAAACAAAACAACAACACATTGGACAATTCAAAAACTCACACCTGACACCCATACACATACTACACCCACCCACCCACACCACTATAAAACACACACCCACATTACCCACAACCCCTTACGAATATAATTAATTGGCATGAGACTGACACCAAGACTACTTAGCCAACTAGAGCCACACACCTCTCACACCCATACTCCACTCACGCACTACACATCACACACCCCAAAACATTATCCAACACATCCTCATCGACACACCTCACATAACACCCATGGCACCACAAAGACACCCCCGTTTCACAGACGAGGAGTTAAGGGTCATGGTGGAGGAAATTGTCAGGGTAGAGCCACAGCTATTTGGAGCAGAGGTGCAGCAGATATCAATAGCCAGGAAGATGGAGCTATGGTGGAGAATCGTGAACAGGGTCAACGCCGTGGGACAGCACCCAAGAACAAGGGATGACATCAGGAAGAGGTGGAATGACCTATGGGGGAAGGTACGTTCCATAGCAGCAAGACACCAGCTCGCTATACAGAGGACTGGCAGTGGACCCCCACTTCCTCCTCCACAACTCACAGCATGGGAGGAGTAAGTCTTGGCAATACTGAATCGTGAGGGCCTAGCTGGAGTCGGAGGAGGACTGTACTCTGGTTAGTCAACTTTCAAAAATTATCCCCCCATACCTTCATTCCATCACATACCCTCACCCTCACTCCCATCACTCCACTCCATCCCACACACTTCACCATCGCATCTCACTAACCCCAATGCCAAGCCCTGCATGCTGTACCAATGCATAGACACCCCTCACAGCCCTGCATGGACACTCATCACTAAAGCATGCACAGCATAGGGAAACTAACATTCCCACCATACACCAACATACACAAGTAAGAGCTGCCAGGGCAACACCAACCACAGAGGGGAAGCCAGGGATATACAATATGTCATACACATCAACCATAACACATCATTTACATCCCCACAGGTACCCCTGTCACCGGAGAGGAAGTGCCAGCACTATCCAGTCCCCCAACAGAAGAGGCCTACAGTGATGACAGTAACTCTGGTCTTCAGGATCTGGATGATCTACCTGGACCATCAGGGACCACTGGACAGCCGGTTACCCAAGCCCAATCAGAGACCACCACAGAGCCTCCCCCATCAGGAAACAACACCACAGCACCCACCCAGCGTACCCAAACCTCTGTCCCCAGGACACGTCAATCAGCAGTGTGCCCACCTGTACAGGCTATACTTCACACCCAAGACAATCAGGGACCTGTGGTCAGTGACAGTAGGCACCTGGTTCAGGGGACAGAGGCACAGGCCAACAGGGACACTGGGAGGACTGCTGTGCACTAGGAGGCAGACAGGCCCAGGAAACCGACTCTCCAGGAGGCATTCTCCGAGATCCTGGGGGCCTACCAACATTCCCAGAACATGATGGGTCAGATCCTGAACAACGTGCAGGAGAACAGGCATCTGCAGGAGGGACAGTACCAGGGGATCAGGGAGGACTTGTAGGCCCTCGACAACACATTGATCTCCATAGCAGGGGTGCTGGCAGACATGGGCAACATTATGAGGGAGGCAGTCTCACACCAGCGGGCCCCTGCCACTAACCAGTTATTTGAACAGCCTTCCACTTCTGCTGCCTCTAGTGGCCAGGAGGACCCCCACAGGACCCACAGGCCACCAGCACCCCTCCCCATGCAGAAAGTGAACCACCCCGCAAATGTTCCCTGCGATTCAGACAGAAGCCAAAGACACTTGCCAAGACCCCCGCTCAGAAATGAGACTCTCCTTATCGTCCCCTTTGTGTCCCACTCAGTCACCTTGTCCACCTAGAACTGCCATTGCTCCCCTTCTTGTGTCCCCATGGACACTCCACCTGCGCTACAAACAGAATGGAACAATACCCTGGACTTTTCTCCATCATCACCCCATCCCAATGCACTTACCCTGATATGTTAGCACTTCAATAAACACCCTTGAAATACAATCGATTTCGAGTATGTCATGTATTTCATACTGTATATGTGTTGATTGAAACAGGTACAACCAGTGCAAATGAACTGTACATAGATTGAGCATAGAATTAATGACCTGTAGCTGGCTGTAATGATCACACCAGGAGTATTTGTCACCAACATCTGCAAAATGAATAGCCAGATTGAACAGTAAGTGGGCATTGAATTGGGAAATACCAGCATGCCAATGTCACACAGAATGCAACCAAAGTCATTGAAATGTAAAGTTACACTGTATCACCTGTGTGTTATTGGAAGTACTGACGGATTACACTTGTTCTGTTGTCCTCATCCTCATCATCTGCCTCCTCATCCTCACTGTCCACAGGGTCAACTGCTGCCACAGGGGCATCTCCAGTCTCCTCCTCCTGCAGAAAAGGCACATGTCGTCTGAGGGCCAGATTGTGCAACATGCAGCATGCAATTACTATCTGGCAGACCTTCTTGGGTGAGTAGCACAGGGATCCACCTGTTAGATGGAGGCACAGGAACCTGGCCTTCAGGAGGCCAAAGGTTCTCTCAATAATCCTTCTGGTTTGCACATTATAACGTTCTTCTGCCCTTGTCCTGGCATTCCTCACAGGGGTCAGCAGCCATGATAGGTTTGGGCAACCAGGGCCCCCTGCAAATATTGAGGGACAGCATTTAGCCACACACTATCCTATATGGCCCACACCATACCCATACACCAACATCTACTGGGTGGGAACCAGGGCTCACCGATTAGCCACACCCTGTGCCTCTCTAGTTGGGTCATCACATTTGGTATGCTGCTATTCCTCAGGACAAAGACATCATGCACCAACCTATGATACTTAGCATTGACCTGGGAGATGTACTGGTCCGCCAAGCACACCATCTGCACATTCATGGAGTGGAAACTGTTACGATTCCTGAACACCTGCTCATTCTGGCGGGGGGGCAAACGCAATATGTGTTCCACCAATCCCCCCCCCATTATATTGGGGATATATCCCATTGCATAAAACTGAGCCTTTACAGTCGCCAAATCCTCAACCTGGGGGAAACCAATGTAGCTGCACATGTGTTTTATCAGGGCATACAATACTCTTGTCAGCACTATTGAGAACATTGGCTGTGACATTCCTGCTGCCAAGCCCACTGTCACTTGGAAATAACCAGTTGCCAGGAAATGGGCACTGATAGAACTTGCACAAGAGCGGGGGTCCCAGTGGGGTGATGGATAGCAGATATCAGGTTAGGCTCCAGTTGGGCACACAGGTCTGTGATAGTGGCCCTGTCCAGTCTATAGGTGATTATTATGTGCCTGTCCTCCAGTGTAGATAAGTCCACCAGGGGTCTGTACACGGGGGTATGTCTCTATCTCCTATTCATCCGCAGCAGTAGGAATCTTAGGGACAAAAGAGTGAGGAGCCTGTCACAAACTGAACAATGGAGCCACAACAGTAGTTTGCAATATGTAAACATGTAATGGGTCAGTGTGATTTCTCCAGTATGTGCCTATTTCTCCTGTGATGCAGCATTATTCCATAGGCCTGCCCCCCGAAATGGTGTCCGCCTGTCCTGTGTGGAGGGACAGGTGGAAGTGAGGTAATTCCGCTGATGTTGTGCGCCATGGTGGGCGGCAGTCAGAAATCACTGTGACATTCCTCGTTGGTTAATATTGGGGTACAGTGGCCAATGGTGATCTACGCCGGCGGTATGCACCGCTGCACGATGTGACCGTCATTTTCTATCATATTCCTCACTTGTTTCCTGACCTTCCATAGGAGAGGACCTACACAGCATGTGCTGCTGTGACCTCTGTCTGGAACCTACCATGGCACGTGTGACTGGGGATGGGCCTCAGCCTTCACTTTCGGGGAGCTGGAGAGACTGGTGGATGGGGTCCTACCCCAATACGGACTGCTGTATGGGCCTCAAGACTAACAGGTGAGTACACTGTGGGCAGGATGCATGTGGCATGTATGTATGTGAAAAGGCATTGTGTAAGGGGGGAGGGATGGCCTCCTGGCTGGGTACACATTGAGTGCTGGGCTATGTGTGTGCCAATAGTGCTGTAAACAGGTATGGTGGGCCATTTGTGTAGCGGGCTGGACTGTTTGTCTAATGGTGTTCTCCTGTCTGTATTTCCTCTGCAGGTCAGCGTCCATCAAAAGAAAGGGTATATGATGTGCCATCGCCAAGGAGGTGCGGACCCTGGGGGTCTATGGCAGACGGAGCACTCACTGTTGGAAATGGTGGGAGGACCTGAGACGCTGGGCATGGAAGACGGCAGAGGCCCAGCTGGGGATAGCCTCCCAATGAGGAAGGGGTGCCCGTCGAGCCCTGACCCTCCCTGATGGCCTGCGTACTGGTGGTGGCCTATCCAGAGATGGATGGGAACTTAAGGTCAACACAGCAGCCATAAGGGGGTGAGTACAGTGGGTATCATTACAACTTAAACATGGAGGGGAGGTATCTGGGTGGTGGTTGTGTGTCCTTGGGTGCCACTAGGCCACACCAGACATAGCAGCATAGGACCTCTGGTGGCTAAGGGTCTGAAGGGAAAATTCTGCCGACCTAGCTTGTTAGCATTCACTACTTGCCACAGCTGCGTGGGTCCCAGGTGTGATGCAGTTGGCGGTGTGTGGTCCTCCTCATGCTTTGGTGGCTAGCAATATCACTAATAGTGCAATGCACAGTGCGTAGGCTTGTCCCCTGTGTGTGAGGGTTCTGTGTACACTAATTGTGGTGTTGGTGCAGTCAATGACCCAGTGTATCATTTGTCTCTCTCTCCCCCCTTTTTTGTTTTGATCCTATCCTTATGTGCATTAGCATCATCTGGTGGAGGAGCAGAGGCACCAGTGACAGAAGGAGATGCATCCCACAGGACCCTGGAGGAAGAGTCCACCGATGCTGAGGGCACCAGTGGGATGGAGGGCAAGGGGAGCACCACGTGGAGACCAGAGGGGACAATACAGACTCTGATACCTCCTCCGATGGGAGCTCCCTGGTGGCGGCGGACACCTCTGTGACCACCCCAGGTACAGCTGCCATGCCCGCACCAGAACCGCCCTCCCAGCAGCCCCTGAGTGAGTTGCCCGTGCCCGCTCACCCAGGAGGGTGGGCATCTCCTTTGCCCCAGGCACCTCAGGCCCTACCCCAGTGAGCCCTGCTGCCCTGAGTGAGGAGGCTATTGTCCTCCTGAGATCCATCTCTGTAGGGCAATCAACCATTGTGAATGCCACCCAGGGGATGGCAGCCCAAATGCAACAAACTAATGCATTTCTGGAGGGCATTCACACTGGATTGGTGGCCCAACATAGATCGATTCAGGCTCTGGCCTCCTCACTGATGGCAGCCATTGTCCCTGTTTCAAGCCCAATCCTTCCAAAGCACACAGCCAGATGAGCATATACACAGGACAACACCCAAGAGTGGCACAGGCAAACACAAGCACCACACTTCATCCCACAGGCACTCACACAAACACCATTCATTTGCAGACACTACAACATCCACTATTTCCACTACCTCCACCTCCTCCTCCTCCTCCTCCTCCACCTCCCACCCAGTTACGTTCACACTCACACCTGCATGCACTACATCATCATCCACTACCTGCATCATCACCACACCAAGCAGAACACACACCTCACTGGCAGTCAACTCCACAACATCCATGCACACGTCCCATGTGTCCTCTCCCACCTTGTCTGTCACCACTTCTACAGTACACAAATGCAAGCACTCAGACACCCAACAGCCATCCACCTCACAAGAGTATACAACCCATGCACCTGCACATAAATCCAGCAGACAAACACCTCCAACAACCACTCTCTTATCCTCCATTCCCATTACTTTTCCCTTTTCCTGACCCAATTTCCCTAAAAAGCTTTTCCTTTCCATCATTGACTGCTTCCCTACCCTTCCCCGGTCCTGCACGTATGGCCAGGGTATCAAGATCCCAGGCAAGCACCTCAGTCAAACAGTCCACAGGCCCAGTTCTATCAGCACCTGCTCATGGTGGAAAGGATTCCAAGCCACAAATACTGAAGGGGAAGGAGCCTACACCAGGTAGCAGAAAAGGGAAAGAGACTGCACCAAGCAGCAGAAAGGGGAAGGAGCCTGCACCAGGCAGCAGAAACGGGAAGGAGCCTGCACCAGTCAGCAGAAGGGGGAAGGAGCCTGCACCTGGCAGCAAGAAGGGAAAGGAGCCTGCACCAGCAGGCAAGAAGGGGAAGGAGCCCGCAGCAGCTGCTGTCATAGAGCCCCCACCGCCAGCCATGGTTGTGCAGCCATCAGTGAGTGCAGGGGCTGAGCAGTAGGCTCCCGCTACCACCACCACCACCACAGTGAAGCTATCGCAGGGTGCAGGGTCTGAGTAGGAGGCTCCCACTACCACCACCACAGTCCAGCCGTCACCGCCGGCAGACACCATGTGATCCAGCCTCCATGGGCTGCTGTGTGGCCTCTCCCCTCCAGAACTAGTGGGCAAGTCACCCACTTGAGAGACTGTGGCCTTGCACTCCCCAGGACAGAGCAATGGGCATGTTGCCCCCACCAGAACCAGTGGAGAAGACACTCGCCTGAGAGACTGTGGCCTTTCACTCCCCAGGATAGAGCAATGGGCATGTTGTCCCCTCCAGAAGCAGTGGGCAAGTCACCCACTAGAGAGACTGTGGACTTGCACTCCCCAGGACAGTGCAATGGGCATGTTGCCCCCCCCAGAACCAGTGGTCTTGTTTCCCCATCCGACTGAGGTGCCCCCCTCCCCCTGAGGTGCCTGTCTATTTGCCAACTGATGCCCCAGGAGTGTTCTCTCCGTATTGGTGCAGGTAACGAGCAGGGACTTGGAGTTTGCCCTGTGGCAATGTGGCCCCTGTGAACTGAGGACTGGGCAATGTCCCTTTTTATACATTTGTACATATCAGTTGCATTGGCAAATCGTATTATTAATTTTGTGTTGATCTTCTTAAAATCACTTTAGTCAACTCCTGTTGTCCTTGCATTATTCAGCTGATTTACGGGGTTAAATTGTTTATTGGTGCAGCTGGTTGTGTGTGTATGGTATGTGTGTCTGGGGTGTGTATGGTACATGTGTGTGTCACTCTCGTCCCCCCGCCCCTTCTGTGCTATGCAGCTGTACTCACCGTCGTCGTCTTCGCCGCAATTGGTGTTCGTGGTGGAGCATAACGTAGAAGATCATCAGAAATACTTGCAGTTTGGGTTCCATGGTGGCGTGGTTCTTCCCTATGTCTCCAATGGTGGGTTCTTTGACTTCTGAGCTCTGTTTCTGCCAGGCTTATGATGGCGTTGGTACTGCCTCGGAAAAGGTGGCAGATTGTGTAGTTATAATATGGAGGGCCGAACTTTGACTTCTGCCTGGCTGTAGGTGGTTACCGCCGTGGTGATAGTTGTTTCCGCCCTGGCGGTCGGTGTGGTACATTGGCTGTCTTTCTGAGATCTTACTGCCACGGTCATAATTTGGCCATCTTTCTGAGATCTTACTGCCACGGTCATAATTTGGCGGTAGT
This sequence comes from Pleurodeles waltl, assembly GCF_031143425.1. Lineage (NCBI taxonomy): Eukaryota > Metazoa > Chordata > Amphibia > Caudata > Salamandridae > Pleurodeles > Pleurodeles waltl. The sequence continues at coordinate 733,782,424 of NC_090447.1, read as the reverse complement.
TACCGCCAGCCTGTTGGTGGTATTACTGCCACTTTATCACCGACCACCAGGGTTGTAATGAGGGCCATAGCGTCTTATTTACAAGTACCTAGTACCACTGGACCGTCACTTTCAAAAACGCTCCGGTGGTGCTGTGTCCATTTTCACATTTACAAGGTGGCACTAAGCCACTTTGCGTGTCTTAACACTGCCTTGTAAATATGGGCGCCCAATGCAGTTTTCTGCAGCAGAGGGGCATGCAATGCGTGTTGCTGTGGGCGTTTCCATGCAACACCCATTACTTTTGACACTGCCCCAGATTTACGAAAAATCATAAATCTGAGGCAGCTCCAAAAATGAATGCTACCCCTGGGGTGGCATTAGAGTGGCGCAACAAGGAGAAATACTTTTATTTCTCCTCATTTTTGCTTTTTCTATGTGTGCTGCATTCTGTAGCACACATATAAAAAGCAAAACACAATTAATAATTGCTTACGTGCGGGAAGGGAACCTTCCTGCACATAAACAATAATTCTCTGCAACGCAGGTACTCTTGCACTATAGTGCAAGGGTGCCTGCATTGGAGCTAGACATTTTAGTGCCAACGCAAGGGGAGAGGACAGAAATACCCCATATCTAGTAGATACAGAGCATTTCTACCCTTTCCCGGAGGCGTGGGGCAGCTCAGCAAGACAATTGCTGCTCCGCTCTGCGCCTTAGGGGCTTGTAAATAAGCCCATAGTTGTATTAATTGTAAACATACTCTAATACCTACTGTTGTTTCTCCTGTACTGCCCCTGCAAAACTCCCATTTTTGGCTTCTGGCAGCTTTAGCTGTCCTTCACATACAACACTCTACCCAATATTTTAACATATACATAGATTGGGCTTTTGTTCTGCCACAAGCTCATATTTGGATGTCTTTTTTTCCTATTTCATTTTCCTGCTTGAGATTCAATGGATTTTACTCCAATTATTTGGTTTGGTCTTCACCCCTTCCACCCCAAACCTCCAGAGCATTTTGAGATTGGATAAGTGTATCCTTCTAGTGTGGATGTCAAGGGATTAGTTTTCTTTATACCTTTTTATGTACCATTTGATGTGTGGGAGTGAATGCCCTCCTCCTTTCTCTTTCTCACTCTCTATCCCACAAGCTTTCCCTCTCTCCACAACCCCTGTTGCTACACATCTGTTAATGAATATTCATGTATTCTGAGTAATGGATTTGGGTATAGAAAGGGAATAATACAGAGACAAATTATGCACAGGTTTGAAAGTATGACCATGTGAGGGGTGGCCAATGTTCACGAAGTGTACTTATTAATGGCTTATTAATATGAGATGATGAACATATATTTGTTTAATGTATTAATATGTCATATTAAGGGTTTTGCATTATGTATTAGCTTTATTCATTGTAGGCCTTAACTTAGCGGAGGTCTTGGCCTAGCTGCACGACCTCATGTCCAGCTGTATTTCTTAGGCGCTTAATAAAATGTCTGCTTAGGGAATTAAATTGTGATTTTCCATTGTTCTGACGAACTGTGCTAATAGCTAAAAGTCTTTCTCATGAGAACTGCTTGCTAGAAGATGCTGTTCTTGCGACTGCAACATTGTAAATGTGGTGTGTGTAAAACTGATTTTCTCAGGAGAGAGCAATGACCATATCGACTAGAGTATAAGCTGCAACAATATTGTTGCCTGATGAGCCGGATGATGAGAACGGGACAAGAGGAGCCAATCATCTACATGTGAACTGTGCACTAGAAGAAATGTAGATTTGAAGTTTTCGTTTTATTGGACAAAGTGTGAAGATGCGATCCCTTGACCATTAGAAACTTGGGAAGTAGTTTTAGGAAATCTAACTTAGCTGGACTGCACCAAGATGAGATGTGCCATTCTCCCCATTATTCCTGAGGGTTTGCCTCTATTCCTCTAACTGCTTAAAAACTTTGGCCCTCATTACGACCCTGGCAGTCGGTGATATAGTGGCGGTAATACCGCCAACAGGCTGGTGGTAACTACATCCAAATTATGACCATGGCAGAAAGATCTCAGAAAGACAGCCAATGTACCACACCGACCGCCAGGGCGGAAACAACAGCCACCATGGCGGTAGCCACCTACAGCAAGGCAGAAGTCAAAGTCCTGCCCACCATATTAAGACCTTGCAACCGGCACCTTTTCTGGGGCGGTACCAACGACATAAAAAGCCTATCACTACCAGTGATATTGCTAGCCACCAAGGCATGGGGAGGGGCACATACCGCCAAATGCAGCTCACCAGGGACCCACACAGCCCTAAACAGTAGTGGATGCCTACGAGCTAGGTAGCAGGATTATCCCTTCAGAACCCTAGCCACCAGGAGACCTACACTGCAAATTCAGGCCTGGCCTAGGGGCACCCACTGAGACACATCCACCACCCGGATACCACAATACCATGTGTAAGTTGTAATGATGGGCATTGTAATCACCCCCTTGTGGCTGCTGTGATGCCCTCAATCGCCCATCCAGCTCTGGATAGGCCACCGCCAGTATGCGGGCCATCAGGGGGGTCAGGGTTCGATGGGCACCCCTTCCTCGTTGGGAGGCCATCCCCAGCGGGGCCTCTGCCATCTTCCATGCCCAGCATCTCAGGTCCTTCCACCGTTTGCGACGGTGTGTGTTCCGCCTGCCATAGACCCCCAGGGACCGCACCTCCTTAGAGATGGCATGCCATATACCCTTCTTTTGATGAGCACTGACCTGCAAAGGCAATACACACAGGAAAATACCAGTAGACCAACAGTCCTGCTGTTACACACATGGCTCACCATGCCCATTCCCATCACCATTTCTACACACATGGCCCGCACACAAACTGAACGCCTCCAAGAGGACATCCACCGACCCCCGTTACATGAGGCCTTCACACACACAACTCCAGGCATTCATGCCACATGCATCGTGCTCACAGTGTACTCACCTGTTGGTCTGGAAGCCCACACAGAAGTCCGTACGGGGGTAGGACCCCATCCACCAGTGTCTCCAACTCCTCTGAAGTGAAGGCTGGGGCACTTCCCCTGGTCACACAGGCCATGGTGGATTCCAGACACAGGTCACAGCTGCACATGCAGTATAGGTCCTCTCCTATGGAAGGTTAGGTAGCAAGTGAGAAATATAATAGAAAATGGCTGTCACTTCCACGGCGGTGCACCATTAGACACTGTACCCCATAGGGCCCGATGTTAACCAATGAGGAGTTGCACGGCGGTTCCCGACCGCCTTCTGCAACAGCGCACAACATCAGGGTAATTACCTCACTTCCACCTGTCCATCCACGCAGGACAGGCAGATGCCATTTCAGGGAGGGGGCAGGCCCTGAAATAATGCTGCATCACAAGAGAAATTAGCACATACTGGATACATCACACTGACCCATTACATGTTTACAGGATGCAAACTACTGTTGTAGCCCCTTGTTCAGTTTATGACAGGCTCCTCACTCTTTTGTCCCTTAGATTGCTACTGCTTCAGATGAATAGGAGACAGAGACATACCCCCTTGTAGAGACCCCTGGTGGACTTGCCAACATTGGAGGACAGGCACATTATCCTCACCTATTGACTTGACAGGGCCAAAATCACAAAGCTGTGTGCCCAGTTGGAACCTGACCTGATATCTGCTATCCGTCACCCCACTGGGATCCCCCCTCTTGTGCAAGTGCTATAAGTACTCCATTACCTGGCAACTTGTTATTTCCAAGTGACAGTGGGCTTGGCAGCAGGAATGTCACAGACAATGTTCTCAAATGTGCTGACAAGAGTGTTGTCTGCCCTGATAAAACACATGTGCAGCTACATTGTTTCCCCCTGGTTGAGGAACTGGCTACTGTGAAGGCTGAGTTTTATGCAATGGGACATATCCCCAACATAATTGGGACAATTGATGGTACACATATTGCATTTGCCCCCCCCCCCCCCGGAAGAATGAACAGGTGTTCAGGAATCGTAAGAGTTTCCACTCCACGAATGTTCAGATGGTGTGCTTGGCGGACCAGTGCATCTCCCACATCAATGCTAAGTATCCTAGGTTGGTGCATTATGCCTTTGACCTGCGGAATAGCAGCAAACCAAATTTGATGGGCCAACTACAGAGACACAGGGTGTGTTTAATAGGTGAGCCCTGGTTCCCACCCAGTAGATGTTGGTGTATGGGTATTGTGTGGGCCGTATAGGATAGTGTGTGGCTAAATGTTGTCCCACAATGTTTGCAGGTGACTCTGGTTACCCAAACCTTTCATGGCTGCTTTGCCCTGTAAGGAATGTTAGGTCAAGGGCAGAAGAACATTATAATGAGGCACATGAGCGAACTAGAAGGATTATTGAGAGAACCTTTGGCCTCCTGAATGCCATGTTCCGGTGCCTCCATCTAACATGTGGTTCCCTGTGCTACTCACCAAAGAAGGTCTGCCAGATAGTGGTGGCATGTTGCATGGTGCATAACCTGGCCCTAAGACTCCATGTCCCATTCCTGCAGGAGGAAGAGGCTGGAGATGCCTGTGTGGCAGCAGTAGACCCTGTGGACAGTGAGGATGAGGAGGCAGAGGATGAGGACAACAGAACATATGTGATCCAACAATACTTCCAATGACACACAGGTATGAGAGTGTTACTTCACATTTCAATGACTTTGGTTGTAATTTGTGTTGCAATGGCATTCTGATATTTCCCACTTCTATGCCCACTTACTATTCCTTCCGGCAATTCATTTTGCAGATGTTGGTGATTTGTGAAATACTCCTGGTGTGATCACTACAGCCAGCTACAGGTCATCAGTCAATGCTCAATCTCTGTACAGTTGAATTGCAATGTTTGTACCTGTATCAATGAATACATATTTGATATACATGACATACTACAAACAGATTTTTTTCAAAGGGTGTTTATTGAAGTGCTACTATGTAGAGGGGCAAGTGCAATTGGATGGGGTGATGATGGAGGAAAGTCCAGGGTATTGTTCCAGTCTGTTTGTAGCACAGGTGCATTGTCCAAGGGGACATAGGAAGGGGCGCAATGGCAGTTCAAGTTGGACAGTGTGACTGAGTGGGACACAAGGGAGACAATCAGTCTCATTTCCTGGTGGGAGTCTTGGCAATTGTCTCTGGCTTCTGTCAGGATCGCAGGGAATGTTTGTGGGGTGGTTCACCTTCTGCAGAGGGAGAAGTGCTTGGGGCCTGTGAGTCCTGTGGTGGGGCCTCCTGGCCACTAGGGGAGGTGGAAGGCTGTTCAAATGTCTGGCTAGTGGCAGGGGCCCACTGGTGTGAGACTGCCTCCCTCATAATGTTGCCCATGTCTGCCAGCACCCGTGCTATGGAGATCAGGGTGTTGTTAATGGCCTGCAAGTCCTCCCTGATCCCCTGGTACTGTCCCTCCTGCAGCTGCCTGTTTTCCTGCACATTGTCCAGGATCTGGCCCATCGTGTCCTGGGAATGTTAGTAGGCTCCCAGAATCTCAGCGAGTGCCTCCTGGAGAGTCGGTTCCCTGGGCCTGTCCTCCCCCTGGCGCACAGCAGTCCTCCCAGTGTCCCTGTTGGGCTGTGCCTCTGTCACCTGAACTGTGTGCCACTGACCCCAGGCTCCTGATTGTCTTGGGGGTGAGGTGTGCCCTGGGGTCCCTATAGAGGTGGACACATTTCTGATTGACGTGTCCTGGGGACAGAGGTATGGGTATGCTCGGTGGGTGCTGTGGTGGTGTTTCCTGATGGGGGAAGCTCTGTGGTGGTGTGTGACTGGGCCTAGGTAACCGGCTGTCCAGTGGTCCCTGATGGGCCAGGTGGGTCATCCAGATCCTGAAGACCATAGTTGCTGTCATCACTGTGGGCCTCCTTAGTTGGGGGACTGGATAATGTCTGGGGTACTGTGGGGATGTAATGATGTGTTATGGTTTCTGTGTCTGACATATTGTACATCTGTGGCTGTCCCTCTATGGTTGGATTTGCCCTGCCAGCTTTCACTTGTGTCTGTTAGTGTATGGTGGGACAGTTAATTCTCTATGGTGTGAATGCTTTAGTGATGAGTGTCCATGCAGGGCTGTGAGGGATGTTCATGCATTGGTATAGGATTCAGGGCTTGGCTTTGGGATGAGTGGGTTTTGATGTTGCAGTGTGTGGGATGTAGTGGAGTGATGGGGTGAGGGTATGTGATGGCATGCAGATAGGGGGATGATAATAGTAGAGAGTTGACGTGCCTGAGTCCAGTTCTCCTCCGACTTTCGCCAGGCCCTCAGGATGCAGTATTGCCAAGACTTGCTCCTCCCATGCTGTAAGTTGTGGGGGAGGAGGTGGGGGTCCACAGCCAGTCCTCTTCATAGCGAGTTGGTGTCTTGCTGATATGGAACATACCTTCCCCGTAGGTCGTTCCACCTCTTCCTGATGTCATCCCTAGTTCTTGGGTACTGTCCCATGGCGTTGACCCTGTCCACGACTCTCCGCCAAAGCTCATCTTCCTGGCTATAGATATCTGCCTCACCTGTGCTCCAAACAGCTGTGGCTCTACCCTGGCAATTTCCTCCACCCTGACCCTTAGCAACTCCTCTGTGAAACGGGGGTGTCTTAGTGGTGCCATGGGTGTTATATGAGTTGTGTTGGTGAGGGTGTGTTGGTTAATGTGTTAGGGTGTGTGATGTGGAGTGTGTGAGTTTTGTATAGGTGTGAATAGTGTGTGGCTCTAGTTGTGTCAGTGGTCTTGGTGTCTCTCTGCTGGCAATGGTTTGTAATCATAGAGGGTTGTGGGTAATGTGGGTGTGTGTTTTATAGTGGTGTGGGTGTGGTGTTTGTATGGGTGTCAGGTGTGTGTTGTTTGAATTGTCCACCATGGTGATTTGTGGGTCATAAGTGGTGGGCGTTGTTCTGTTGGCATAATGATGTGGGTTTTGAGACTACCACTTTATCACTGACCTTTGGTCTGGCGGATTTGTGTATGTGACTGAATACTGATGGATTGGTGTGTGTGTGTCATAATATGGTGAACGGATATCCGCTGCGGTAGCGGTAAGTTTCCGGCCGTTAGCGTGGTGGTAAGTGGGATTTACCACCAATGTCATATCGAGGGCCTTTGTGTTTTCTGAACTTTGATGCTGAATCCTGATGCCTTTCTGACCGAAGTGATGTCCTGATGATGAAGACTGTCACAGCTTGCTGATCCAAACTGAGGATTGGTACAATGACTATGAGATTGTGTGCTATGTCTATTTGCTTTTGTTTCTAGGTACCTACTACACTATTTTGATAGAGCCATAGTTAGTTGTTTTTCCAAAATTTGTGTTGACTATATTGTTTTGCATTACGACCAACATGCTGATGCTAATCTGGTGATAGTTTGGGTCCTCACTAATGAAGTTTGCTATATGGAGTAACATTTGATGTCTTTTCTTTGCTGAATCTAAATGTATGGGATATTGTTTGCACAATTTTTCTTGTTCTTAATTTGCACTCTAACTTTAGAATGTGCAGTAGCTCAAGCTTTGATTATATCACGCTTCTTTTGCCACTTTGGATAGCCAGCATTATTCTTATATGTTTATCATTTGATATTGAGATTATCTTAAGTGACATTAGCATTGATAATATAGTGAAATAGATATCCAACTATTACCTAAAGGTGTGGTTATTCATGACTGAAAGGTCATGGTGTGCGATAGTTACTGACTTCAATTGATTACTAATGTTATTGATTATCATTGATTATTGATCTGCATGTACTGGGTATATGGTGGGAACATCTTAAATGCAAGTCAAAAGGCTCATCGACCTATTCGCGTCCCCTTGTAAGTTTACTTATTAAGGTCTGATGCGCCACCAGAGATGGTAGCAGACTGATGGTTTGTCTCCTTAAGAGCCCATCATAGATGCTCCGTACAGGTTTGTCTCCTTAAGATCCCATCATAGATGCCTGGAAAGAGAGGTACAAAAAATTAGGCAAACCCACTAACCCTTTGACCTGGGTAAATAAACAATAATAGTAATACGTGGTCACTACAAGGGAGAAGCAAAACTAGACTTCCACAGAAAAATATATTTAAGATAATATTCAATACATCCAGTCTCCTTGGATTAATTTAATTTTATTATTTCTGTTATCAACTCAATAAAGGTCATCTAAAAGACTCAACATACATTGTTCCTTATTGAAGAATAAGCAGTGTATACTTATAGGTGCTCCTATATTTATAAACACAGTGAAAGTGACTATTGTGAACAAAGGTGATGGTGTTATGTACAAAATATACAAAATATGTTGTTAAAAGTCAATGTGAACTTCCAGTGGTTCCGTCAATCCAGGAGTCCTGAAGTCACTTATAAAACATGTAATGTCAATCCACATTCAATTTATGTCGATGTTTCGACCCTGTATATAGATATGAATCAATAACGGGTCATCATCAGGACTGGGAATCATTCTCTATAGTGTAGCACCTATAAGATTTGTTTTTTTTAAATATATTTATTGGTGTTTTGTCAACGATCAAACAATAAACAACTTATCCCGCATTACCCTCCCCTTGCCCCATACCCCGGTAACCACTCTGTTTCCTTTTTTTTTTTTTGCTTCCCCTCTGGCCACTGTCACTCTCAATCATACCCATTGTTTATATGGCACAGTTTGAATCTGTATATAGATCACTGGCGCTGCTCCTCTGCTGCGTCTGACTCCTCTGAAGACGCACTCTGTTCCCTGGAGTCAGTTTGTGGGTTCTTCAAATGATCAAACAGGCTGTCCCATTGCCGGGCCCCATCCACATTCCCTGTTCCCCTTGCCACTTCCAGGTGCGGGACCCTGCCCTCTGCCTCAGCCCATTTAACTAGTGTGTCCCTCCACCTTGGTACCCGTGGGCCTCTAAGGTCTTTCCAATGCATTGTAATCTCCCTTTTCACCAGTATGAATGCTAAATCTATATATTTATTTGTGGTTCTCTTTGAGTGGGGTCTGGGGAATTACCCCAGTAATGTCACTGTGGGGGTGGACTGGAGCTTCCAGCCCATCACCGCTGTGATGTTGTTTAATATCTCTCCTCAATATTGCTTCACTACTCCACACTTCCAGAGCATATGTATTAGGTCAGCCTATTGTTTCGCGCATCGAGGGCATGCACTGTTTGCTTTATTATACATTGATGCTATTTTTACGGGGCTGAGGTATGCTCTGTGATATATGTAAAAATTAATTAGCTTGAAACAGGCATTTCTGGAAACTTTATAAACATGTGCTGTGATTGTTCCCCATCGTGAATCATCTATATGTTCCTCAGTATCCACTTGCCATTGGGTCCACAGTTTATTTAGGAGGTGTAGTGTATCTCTTTGTAATGCTTTGTAAATTGTTGATATCACTTTCTTATTTCCCCCGATTGTGCAAATAGTGTGACATCCAGCATGTTTTGGGGGTTCCTCTGAGCTCTGTTTCCAGTGTCTTTGTACTAGTGCTGTAAGTGCTCCATGCGTGAGGAACAGCCCCGCCTGAACCCCATGGTGAGTCATTAGGTCTTCATATGTCATCAGTTCTCTGTCTCTGAAAAGATCCCCTATTAGGGTGACGCCGGACATCCCCAGTTTTGTAATTCCCACGATGTTGCTACCCCCAGGAAGTGCAGTCAGGCTGGTCAAAGGGAGGTTCGGTGAGTACGGGAGTTTAGTTTGTGTGTGCTACAGGCCACGTTTCCAGCAATAGGTCAGTACTTTAGTCTCCCATGAGCCCGTCCCGCGCCTCCCACCCGGTGTGTGGAGCATCCCTGCAAGAACTGCAGTTGGGAGTTCTCCGACGTGTACCTCTGGTGCACCCAGGAAGGCTGTGTGCCATTCCCTGGCTAACCACTGAAGCTGACCTGCCAAATAATACAACTCCATATCTGGGGCTGCCAGCCCCCCCCTCTGTTGTAGGTCTTTGGAGTTTGTGTAAGGCTAATCAGTGACGGCCTGCCCCCCAGATAAAACTAGTAAGGATAGAGTCAATCTCTCTAAAGGTTGAGCGGGGGATTATTACAGGCAAGGTTGAGAAGCCATATAGTAGTCTTGGCAGGGCCACCATCTTCACCAGCGCTACCTGGCCTGTCACCGACAGGGGCAATGTCTTCCAGAATTGGGCATCTGTTCTTAGCTTCCGAATCGCCTTATTCATGTTGCCCACTGATAGATCTCCCCTGTCATGATATATATTGACGCCCAAGTAGCGGAAGGTGGTCTGGGACCATCCGAGACGCGGCAGTTTGTGATCTGGGGTGCTCCTTGTTGTAGGTGGTAAAGAAGGGACTTTTGCCAGGTTATGTGGAGTCCGGACAGGTCAGCAAACTGCTCCAGCAGGGCCATTGCTCCTGATAGCTCCACATTTGTGTCCCTCAGTAATATTAGCATGTCGTCGGCATAAAGTGCGATTTGATGTGTCTGCTCCCCTATAGTTAGTCCTTCATAGTGCATTCCGGTTCTAGGCATTTGCGCCAGTGGCTCCATTGTAATAGCAAAGAGCAAGGGCGACAGCGAGCATCCCTGTCTTGTGCCCCTTCCAATTTTATACAAGCTAGAGATTGTTCTTCCCATGTGAATTCGTGCTGTGGTGGTCGAATATAGTAGCTTCGTCCATTTGAGGAACCCCCGGCCAAAACCCATCTGCCGCATTACTATTTCTAAGTAGTCCCATCTAAGGCTATCAAATGCTTTTTCAATATCTACCACTATTATTGCTGCTGTGGTAAGGTTTGGAGAGCCTGATTGCATTATTTTCAGTAGTCTCCTAATGCTAGTGGTAGTGCTGCGATTTGAAATGAAGCCTGTTTGGTCAGTGTGAATCAAATGTTCCTTATGGGGTAACAGTCTCATGGCGAGGATACAACTTAATATTTTGTAATCCATGTTGAGCATGGATAGGGGTCGGTATGAACGTACATCTGTTGGCGGGCCACCCTGCTTTGGCAAGGGAATCACAATGGCTTCATTTGTGAATGGGGGTAGATTTCCGGTCTCAAGCGCCTCTTTGTAGAGATCGCTCAATCGCGGTGCCAGGAGATCTACATGTACTTTATAAAACTCTGCTGGTAGTCTGTCAGCCCTGGGTACTTTCCCCCTGCCATCGCCTCCACTGCTGCCGTCACCTTCCGAGGTGTTATCAGACCCCTAGCGTCTGTTGATCGTCCCTGTCCAGAGTGGGGAGCCAGGTATTTTCAAGCCATCGCAACTGATCGGGCCCCAATTTCCATCACCAGTGATTGCTGTCATGGCGGGGCAGCGAGCCAGGCCAGCAATGTCCCTGCTTTGTCTCCTTCTACGTGCTGTCTGGTGATGTATTTCTTATAGTCAAAGCAGCCAAGCTTTTCCAGGGCTGCAGCTATTTTGTTCTTAGTCTCGGATATGTTTGGGGCTAACTCTGGGTTATTTGTTCTATTACGTTCCAGAGTTCTCAGTTCAGTCTCATTTTTGTCGATTTCACCCTCTAAAGATTTCCTGACCCCCATTATCCCCGGTATGCATTGACCCCTTAGTGTCACTTTGAATGCCTCCCACTCTTGGGCTCGGGAGAATGTGGAGCCCTGGTTGTGCACAAAGTATTCTTTGATCGTGTCCCTAATGGTTTGCCGGAAGGCACTATCTTCCAGTGTTTCAGCTTATGGCCTCCAGTCTGGTATCAGGGGGTGTTCTCTTTTCCAGTCTAGTGTGAGCAGTAACGGGTTGTGGTCAGATATGGTAGGGCAAAGATATTCTGCACTGCGTACTGTGCAGTTCACGTCAGGGGAAGTTAAAAAATCGTCCTGGCGGACGTGCAGGTCATGCATGGGCGAATAGAAAGAGTAGTCCCTTTCTTGTGGGTGGAGGTGCCTCCAGGAGTCTATCAGGCCCCAGTCCCTTTGCCAATCAGTAAAACTTTTGGCCGTTTTAATTATAGATGAGTGCGCTAGAGGTGGGTGGGATCTATCCTTCTCAGTGTTTGCAATACAGTTAAAGTGGCCTCCCACAATTGTGGCCTGGGTTAAGTGTGGTCCCCACTTGTGTGAGATTGCGTTTAGGAAGGTGTTTAGGTCTTGGTTAGGGGTATAAATGCCACCCAGAGTAACCTCCCGTCCCCCCAAGCGACCTGCCACTAGAACGTGTCATCCCTCCTTATCTATAAATGCTTCCGTTTTTTGGAATGGGATCCCTGGTCGGACCCATAGCAGGACCCCCGTGCATAAGCTGAGTATTCTGTGGAGTATACCTGGCCTCTCCATCTTTTCAATATCACTGTGACCTCCTTCCCTATGAGATGCGTTTCTTGTAGGATTGCTATGTGTATGCCTCACCTTTTGAGCTGGTTGTATACTTTATATCGCTTATTTATGCTGTTCAGCCCCCTGACGTTACAGGTGAGGAGCTTATAATCTAATGTCCTATCCATGGTCTATGTGGGTGTGTGATATATGAGCACTGACATTCCTAGATATCCATTTCGTGTATGACAATGGCCAGGGGTCTAGCCAGATGGTCGTCTGGTCTGGTGCCGGGTCCCCTAACATAAACTTATTAACTACAAACAGAACAGTTCTTTTTGTATCCAAACTCCCTCTCCCCAGGACCGGTTTTGTAACTTTTCCCCTCCAAACCTACCCCAACTGAATAAACATTGTCTGTGGGGGCTGAGGCGAGTTCCCTGTGCTTAACCCATTTGCCTCCCCCCATGCTTAGTTCACCCAATTCCGTGTCTCTCTCCCTGGCCCCCCAGTATTACTTGCAGTTGTTGTATAGCGCCGAAGCCTCAGAGCCGCACAGCCTGTTGTCCAGTTTTGTTGTACGCGGATATTCCCGGAGTCTGGCGCGTTTCACAGTCTTATAACTTCATATAACTCCTGTAGTGCCTCTGATCTGAGGAGCAATGCCTCATTTGTTTATTCCCGTTTGTGTGGCAGATTGTACAGTCCCTCAGATGATTTCGTCAGATGTCTCTGGGGTGATCCTTGGCAGAATTTCGGTCGCATCTAGTGATGTTCAGGAGGAGCCACTGGATATTGATTTCCAGTCTGATTGAATGTCAGATGGGTATGGGGACATGGAGCCCCCCTTTCCTAGGGCCACTACAGCTTTCACCACCTCTTCCCTTTCTTGCAGTGCCTGATCACGCGGCGGAGCAGCTCCCATGAAGCGTCTCCCCTTCTTCCAGTGTGATTCCCTTTGTGACTTTGGAGCTCCCTCCTTGCTCTCCCTCCCAGTAATCCCCAGCAAACCTAACCATTCTTGCACTTGTTGTGGTGACATGAAGAAGAGGGTGTCGTTGTTTGTAATAATTTTTAGTTTAGCTGGGAACAGCATGGCATATTGAATGTTTCTTTCTCTGAGACGCCGTTTGATGTCCATGAAGGTGGCTCTTTGCTTTTGGGTATCCCTTGTAAAGTCTGGGAAGATCATTATCTTCTGGTCACCCATCACGATCTCCCCTTTTTTCTGTGCTTGAGATATTATGAAGTCCCTGCCTTTAAAGTGTAACAACTTTCGCTATGATCAGGCACAGTCTGGCCCCCGGAAGAGGAGGACTAGCCGGCACCCTGTGGGCTCGTTCCATGCAAAGTACTGCGACAAGCCCTTCGGGCCACCTCTCTGCGTATCCATTGTTCCAAGTACATTTCCATATCTGAGGCTTCCTGTTCTGCCTTGTCGGGAAAACCAACCAGGCGTAGGTTGCTTCTCCGTGCCCTGTTTTCAGCGTCTTCCGCGCATGTTTGTAGTGTTTTGATCCGTGACGTTCGGTTACTGTTTTAGTAATCTTCAAAATTTCCAGGGTAAGGCGCTCCAACGATTTTTCGTTGGCGATCACTCTGTCCGTGAGTTGTCTGTGGGCGTCTCTGAGGAGCGTCAGATCCACTTACAGGGAGTCTATTTTAAGTTCAAGTGCTTCTCTTGATGCTTGAATGGCTTGCAACAGAATGTCCAATGTGGTTCCTTTATCAGATTCACCTGGTCCTGGCTCTCTCTAGGAACCAGTTTCTTCCCCAGGTCCATCTCTCTTCTTGGGTTTGCCCATTTGTGGTCGCCCTATCTCTTACTCAGGGCTGAGACCCTCTTGTCCTTCCCCATTTCTATGCCAGCAACGCCCTTTACCTCAGTTGCTTTGGACTGGGTCTTTCCTCCGTATTTTCCAAGGATTATCTGACCGGATTGCGATCGTAAGGGTCCCTTTCACTTCAGCTTTCCACATTTGGGCCAGTCGGGAGCGTCCCAGAGTTCAATATGAGGTTAAGTGCTGTTTTGCTTCTTCTCACGGGGACAGCTCAGTGTTCCTGGGTCCGCGTCCCGGATCCCAGGTCTAGGCTCCTCGTCAAGGGGGACCGGCAGGGCCCCACCCCCGGGTCCCCAGCAGTTTCTCTGTCATGGCGCTTTCTCCCCCGAGTTCCAAAATGAAGGGGGGGGTTACCACTCCTCCGCCCTCCGCTATATTGCGCTCTCAGTTTAGGGCGCCACCCCGGGGTCAGGAGCCCCTCACTGCGACTTCAGTGTGGGACCAGCAAGTCTCCCCTTTCAGTTCCCCCCGCACGTACCCAAGGTCGGGGGGAACTCATCACGCTCCGGATTCCCGGCACAGGCCCGGGGCAGTGTCGTGGGGCCAGCGCCCCTCACCCGCAAAAGGCGCTCACTTGCCTTGCTGTTCCGGATGCTCCATCCAGGTCTCGGCAGTTCAGGCGCTGGGTCCGGACATCTCACCCCAGCCGCCAGCTGCGTTTTCTGCCCGATGGCTGCTCCTCCCGACTTGATCCCAAGTTCACTTATTGCGCACGTCGGGCCGCCATTTTGTCAGCCGGACTGGTCTCGCGGCCCGGACCGTCCGCGCTTCTTAATTCATCCAGTCTACCTGCCGCATGACCAGCGGGTGCTGCGGAGGCTCCACCACTTGTTACAGGGTGTTTCTGGTGAACGGCGGGGGTCAGGGAGACAGGATAAATGCACAATGGGTGGAGGCTGCCGGGAGCTCCGCTTTACGCGTGCTGCTCCATCGGCCTCAGGCCACACCCCCCGTGTAGCACATATAAGATAATAATTAAACACATAATTTAATCAGGGAACTTCATTCATAAAGAACATTGTATCAATTATACGGATGGGGTAACAACTCACCCAATAGTTCAAATTCTAGATTGTCATTTCTTGATAGAGTCATCATCCTAATAGAGACATAAATACTGTAAATAATCAAAATGTATTAATCTAAAGTTGCAAAAGAAATGAATAAGCAAATAATGCACCGTGTAGAAGTACTTACAATATTAATGATTCTGCACAATACAGCTTATTCAATAAAGCCTCAAAATAGGCTCCTCATTCCTTTATCTCCTCAATAAAAGAGTCCTGGCAATACTGGCGGCTGATTTTCAATTCAAGGCTTCTAGAAAACATTAATCAAAGACATAGAATTTAAAATGCCGAAAATACTGGCATTCAGGCCTTAAAATTAACACCATCACCGACTTACTTTATTTCAGCATACCATCCCGCACAGCGGAGAAAATCAGATTGCGACCTCCTGTCTCCATCGACCAGGAGTATTTAAATAGAGTCAGGCCTATCTGTGCTATCTCGCATCAACAGTTTCCCTTCGGGTCTGCCTCTTAGCGGAACAACATTATTTCAGAGAACCGTACTCAGCAACAAACCGTACCCTTTCTTGTCCGACGGGGCAAGCTTATATCAAACACCCGTGTGCTTCCACTATAATTTGAATACAATGGTGTTTCCTTTATAGCTTTAACGAATGTTTAAAGGGGAGATATGTACATTACAATGAGCATAGGGGAAATTACACCGTCAGAAGGTACACCAGCTTACATTGTAGTTGAAGAGAAGGGTGTTGCGCCATGTCTTTGGCTAAATCAATGGTGCAAAGCAACAGAGAAAGATGGGAGCTTAGCGTTTCCTGCTAATGGAACATTCAATTTGAGGAGCCTAGTGCATTTGAGGAGGGTGCTGTATGATCTGAAACCCCCTCCGAGACAAGCAAAATTTGAGGAATTAGCGATTTGGGAGGTAGTAGCCAGACAGCAACAGCACCAGAAATTTGAGATGAGAATGAGAAAGGCAGAGAAGACCCGAGCGGGGGCTAGATGGGATAATGCTCAGAAATTTTGGAGAACTGACAGTTTACAGGGGATTGAGTTGTTTCTAGCAATCATGCAGGACAGTGAGAAAGAAGGAAGGAAAGCTACTAGAAAGACTAACAAGAGCCCTTCTGAGAGCAGGAAGGTTAGAAAGTCTTCGACAGTGGAGGAAGATTCAGATGATGAGAAATTTCTTTTACAGTTATTGAGAAATCGCCCACCACTATATGCAGCACATGAGAGTGGTCCGAACACCAGTGCTGATCCCTCAGCTCCAACACAGGTTAAAGGGACAGTGAGTCCAGTGCTGGTTAATACCAGCTCAACACAGAGCCTGAGGCAGAGTAGTCTTAATGCACCTACTGCTTTAGTAGCACTAAATCAGGTGCCACAGCCAAATGTCCAGAGAATTTACCCTGATGTGCCCATTGTGGAAACTGCCACAAACTTAATAGTGCCTACAAGACAAGTTTTCCCGAGTCCAACGTTAGATCAGACAGAGCCAACTCTACTCTTACTGCCGCAGGTGCAGCCATGGGTAATGCCAAGATTCACTCCAATAACGGGGACACAGTCAGATGTGTCTGCACTGATGAATCAGAACATGGGAGTGCCTATCCCACAGAACTTACGTGTCAGACCAAGCCCAGATGCTGTATCTGTACCTATTACTATAGGTCCGGCTGTGCCTTTATTTGCACAAAAGAAACCCAGTGTAAAGGGACAAGGAGTCCTGAATAAGAATGTAATGAGGGGAGGACTTAATGAGAACATTTGAGTAGTCTATCCTGTGGGACAGCCTTTTGACGGGTCCAGATCCTTGTTACATCTTAGTCCGTTCGGAGTTCCTCCAGGTACTGTGATAGGATCGAGCATTAGTCAGAGCCTGAAATTATTGACACCACAGACTCCAAATACAGGTATGCAACAGGTACCACCTGTCCAAGCCAGAAACATTTAATTACAGGGGTTAACAGACCAGTACCTGACCGAATGGCTACACAAGCTGAATACCCCGCAGAGTGCTCCTAAGGGAGAAGAGTATTTGAACTACTCTAGACTAAGCATGGAAGCGGGTGAACAGGTTAGAATCTTATACAGAAACAGAGTTGAGATATCTGTGCCTAAAGATTATGAGGGAAGTGAGCAATGTGCACCAGAAGCTAGCAGACCTGGCAGAGAAATACAACACAAAAATTAAGAAAACACAGCAATTGAAAAGGAGTTACAGGTTAGATTTTGAAGCTAATTTCTTTGAAAACATGAGATCCGCAGGAATAAAGGCACACCTTAGGGAGTTGCTCCAAAGTGCCCAGACTTAGGGAGACAAATGTGAAGGCAGATGGGTAAAGTAAAGAGATAATAGAAAAAGGGATTCTGCAGAGTTAACTTTCAATGTGCAGCAGGACAAGGATCCAGTGAAAATTTTACCTATGAGAGAGATTCCAGGAGGGTATTTTGTTCATGTCCCTTGGAGCAGAAGTGACATTCTGTTGTTTACAAATGATTATCCAAAATTGAGAGAGAAGCCAGTAGAATGGTACCAGCAGACAGGCAGGTTTGTGAAACTTTCAAAGTGCCTGTGAGAGGACTTGAACACTCTATTAGAGATAGAGGTTCCAGCTGATCTGTGGATGGAGTGTAAGAGGAGTATAGATTGGCCGACAAAAGAACCGGAGAGAGATCATGTTATTGGTGCACCATCTTGTGAGGTAATGAAATATTACTATAAAGTGATTGAATTTTTGAAAATGAGAATTGCACACAAGATAATTGACTGGCAGAGAATTGACAGGACAGCTCAGGAAGCAAAAGAGTCACAACATCCGTATTATGAAAGATTGTTGCAGGTTTTTAAGCATTACAGTGGTACAGAGACATTTGAGCCAAAAGACATGATTCATTTTGTGTTCAGATTTGTGGAAGGATTGAGACCTGAAATTAGCCAGATGACTAAGAGTCATTTGATTTGCTGGTAAGCAAACCTGATTGATGAGGTGTTGCAGTAGGCAATATATTATAGTGGTGAGATTGAGTTGAAGCAGAGAAAGCTGAAAAAGAAGGCGATGGTGATACAGATTAAAGCTGCACAGACAGGAATGCAGGGAATTTTCTACAACAGCTTCCACAGCAGCAGCAGGGAAATATGGGATTTCAATCCCAGATGAGAGGTAGAGGTCACGGAGGTAATGCCAAGAGTGGTCCAGATTTGGGTACTGTAGTAGTTTAGAATGATGTGAAGGGAATGAAAAATTGTTACTTTGTCATGCTTGCAGAGCTGTCTGACATAGGAAACAACAGTGTCAGATGTTGGTGCAGGAGGGTGTTGTTCAGCAAACTAATGACATCAATTCATTCCAAAGAGGACTGCGAATGAGAGGTCCTAATCCAAGTTTTAAAAATAATGTGAATCAGATGCAGAATTTTCAACCCATGCCACAGGTGGAAATTCCATGTGTACAGGTGACACAGTTGCAGCCAATGCAACAGCAGGTTCCCATAGTACCTAGACAGCAAACCCAAATACCTCAAACCCCAGTGGCACAGCAGCAGGTGATGCTTCCTCAACAGGTCACAGGTTAGAGGCTTAACCAAAGTAATAACACAGTTCACCAATTCCCGTTACATAGTGAGAATGGAATAGACGATGATTGGGTGAGTGAAAGTTCAGATGAGGAAGAGTGTGTGCTTGCAGCTTCCTCAAAAGTAGATCAGAAAGGTCCCTATGTGAAAAGAAAAGTCATGGGTCACCAAGTTTCATTTGTGGTTGACACAGGAGGTACACGCTCTACAGTAAGAAGTGCAGAAGTTCCACACTTGCCCCTTTCAGGAAAAACAGCTCAGATCGTAGGAGTGACAAATTAGTATTTGACTAACCCGATTACAGATCCAGTACAGGTTAAAATTGGCAATTTTCAGGAATTGCACAAATTTGTATTATGGTATCCCTACTGGGCAGAGACTTGCTGTGAAAAACAAGATGCTCAATTACTTGTTCAATTGACGGAATCGAGATTCAGACAAATAGTGATGACGAAGATGACCCATCTCCTGAGACAGAGTGTGAAACTACAAATGAAGAATACCTGCTGATTGATTTTTTCCCAGTGTTCACAGTGAAGGAACTTCATCCTGATTTACAGGGAATGGTTAAGGAGAAAGAGTGGGACCTGAAAGGGAACAAGATAGGTCTGATAAAGGGAGTTGAGCCAGTTAGAGTTTCTGTAAAACCAAATGCAATTTTTCCTCAAATTCCCTAGTACCACATGCCACAAGATGTCCTTATGAAGGTCGCCCAAATAATTGTAGGATTTGTGAAACAAGTTTTGAGCAGCCTATGTAATTCACCAATAATGGGGCTGAAAAAGCCCTGTGGTAAAGTTCAAATTGTCCAAGATTTGAGAAAAATAAATTACATTGTGATCAAATGTTGCCCTGTAGTACCCAATCCAGCTGTGATAATGTTTCAGATTCCGTGTGATGCTGAATGGTTCACTGTCATTGACTTGTTGCAAGCCTTCTTTTCTGTGCCTCTTCATGAGGACAGCCAATTTCTCTTTTGTTTAAATGTTTTGGACCGAGTTTACTGTTGGTGTCGAATTCCTCAAGGGTTTTCAGAGTCACCTTCTATATTCAATCAGATCTTGAAAAAGAATTTGGAGTCATTGGAATTCCCTTTCCAATCGACCTTGGTACAGTACATTGATGACTTGCTGATTGCGTCCAAAACAAGGGGCGAGTGTAAGCAGGATACGATTGCTTTGCTGAACCATTTGGTAAAGAATGGTCATAAAGTGTCTCCACTTAAATTGCAATATTGTCAGAAAGAATTGAAATACTTAGGTCACCAGACTGAGAAGGGGTCGAGAAAGATATCCTGAGAAAGGGTCACAACCATATTACAGATGAATCCCCCGACCACATAGAGAGATGTCAGGATGTGTCTAGAGATGGTAGGCTACTGCCGCCAATGGATTATCAATTTTTCAGTCATTTCAAGACCATTGCAGAAGCTCACTCATAAGGAAGTCACTGATCCCATAGTAATAAACCAGGCTGGAATGAAAGCATTTACTGTATTGATAGAGAGTTTGTGCAAAGCTCAGGCTTTGGGTATGCCTGATTATACGAAAATGTTCACGTTGTTTAGTCATGAGCGTGATGCATGTTCTTTGTCTGTCTTGACGGAGGTCCATGGAGGTGTAAACCGCATAGTAGCCTATTTTTTAGCTACTTTGAACCCAGTTGCGGCAGCCTTACCAGGTTGTTTGTGTGCAGTTGCAGCGGTTGGACAGAGCCTCACTCAGTCTGAAGGTATTTTGAAGGGGCATCCCTTAACTATTATGGTCCCTCACTCCATTGAGATCCTACTTACAAAGACGAAAACCCAATATTTAACAGGTGCTGGATTGACCAGATATGAGACTAATATCCTAGGGTCATCAAATGTGTCATTGAAAAGATGTACAGTGCTGATCCCCGCAACCTTAATTCCAAATGAAAATGTTAAAATTGAGAAGTTGGAAGACACTGAGCATGATTGTCTTGAATTAACCGACTTGTGCACTAAACCGAGACCTGATATGAGAGACTCGCGATTGGAAGAGACTGACCAAATTATCTTTGTTGCTGGCTCTTCTCTAAAAGACAGTAGAGGGACACTGAGAGCCAGTTACGGCATGTGCACAATTACTAGTATCCTGGAAACTTCTTGGCTTCGAGGAGTGCATTCTGCACAAGTGGAACTGGTAGCCCTTACAAGAGCGTGCCATGTTTCTGCTCAACTGAACATTACTATCTATAAGGATAGCCAGCATGGATTTGGAGTAGTCCATGATTTAATCCAGTTGTGGTCTGTAAGGAAATGCCTCCTTGGCATGGTTACCCCCTGACTTTTTGCCTGTGCTGATGCTATGTTTTGAATTGAAAGTGTGCTGAGGCCTGATAACCATGCCCCAACACCAGTGTTCTTTCCCTAACCTGTACTTTTGTTTTCACAATTGGCACACCCTGGCATCCAGGTAAGTCCCTTGTAACTGGTACCCCTGGTACCAAGGGCCCTGATGCCAGGGAAGGTCTCTAAGGGCTGTAGCATATCTTATGCCACCCTGGGGACCCCTCACTCAGCACAGACACACTGCTTGCCAGCTTGTGTGTGCTGGTGAGGACAAAACGAGTAAGTCGACATGGCACTCCCCTCAGGGTGCCATGCCAACCTCACACTGCCTAGGCAGAATAGATAAGTCACCCCTCTAGCAGGCCTTACAGCCCTAAGGCAGGGTGCACTATACCATAGGTGAGGGTACCAGTGCATGAGCACTGTGCCCCTACAGTGTCTACGCCAAACCTTAGACATTGTAAGTGCAGGGTAGCCATAAGAGTATATGGTCTGGGAGTCTGTCAAACACGAACTCCACAGCACCATAATGGCTACACTGAAAACTGGGAAGTTTGGTATCAAACTTCTCAGCACAATAAATGCACACTGATGCCAGTGTACATTTTATTGTAAAATACACCCCAAAGGGCACCTTAGAGGTGCCCCCTGAAACCTTAACCAACTACCTGTGTAGGCTGACTGGTTTTAGCAGCCTGCCACACTCGAGACATGTTGCTGGCCACATGGGGAGAGTGCCTTTGTCACTCTGTGGCTAGTAACAAAGCCTGCACTGGGTGTAGATGCTTATCACCTCCCCCTTGCAGGAACTGTAACACCTGGCGGTGAGCCTCAAAGGCTCACCCCCTTTGTTCTAGCACCACAGGGCATTCCAGCTAGTGGAGTTGCCTGCCCCCTCCGGCCACGGACCCACTTTTGGCGGCAAGGCCGGAGGAGATAATGAGAAAAACAAGGAGGAGTCACTGACCAGTCAGGACAGCCCCTAAGGCAACCTGAGCTGAAGTGACTCTGACTTTTAGGAATCCTCCATCTTGCAGATGGAGGATCCCCCCAATAGGGATAGGAATGTGACCCCCTCCCCTTGGGAGGAGGCACAAAGAGGGTGTAGCCACCCTCAGGGCTAGTAGCCATTGGCTACTGCCCTCCCTGACCTAAACCCACCCCTGAATTCTGTATTTAGGGGCTCCCCTGAACCTAGGAACTCAGATTCCTGCAACCTAAGAAGAAGAGGACTGCTAAGCTGAAAAACCCTGCAGAGAAGACGGAGACACCAACTGCTTTGGCCCCAGCTCTACCAGCCTATCTCCCACCCTTCTAAAGACACTGCTCCAGCGACGCGTTCCCCAGGACCAGCAACCTCTGAATCCTCAGAGGACTGCCCTGGTCTAAAAGGACCAAGAAACTCCCGAGAACAGCGGCCCTGTTCATCCAAGACTGCAACTTTGTTTCCAAAGAAGCAACTTAAAGACAACAGCATTTCCCGCCAGAAGCGCAAGACTTGCAACCCTGCACCCGACGACCCTGACTCGACTGGTGGAGAAACAACGCTTCAGGGAGGACTCCCCGGCGACTCCAAGACTGTGAGTAACCAAAGTTGTCCCCTCTGAGCCCCCACAGCGACGCCTGCAGAGGGAATCCCGAGGCTCCCCCTGACTGCGACTGCCTGACTCTAAGATCCCGACGCCTGGAAAAGACCCTGCACCCGCAGCCCCCAGCACCTGAAGGATCGGAACTCCAGTGCAGGAGTGACCCCCAGGAGGCCCTCTCCCTTGCCCAGGTGGTGGCTACCCCGAGGAGCCCCCCCCCCTTGCCTGCCTGAATCGCTGAAGAGACCCCTTGGTCTCCCATTGATTCCTATTACAAACCCGACGCTTGTTTGCACATTGCACCTGGCCGCCCCGTGCTGCTGAGGGTGTACTTTCTGTGTGGACTTGTGTCCCCCCCAGTGCCCTACAAAACCCCCCTGGTCTTCCCTCCGAAGACGCAGGTACTTACCTGCTGGCAGACTAGAACCGGGGCACCCCCCTTCTCTATTGAAGCCTATGTGTTTTGGGCACCACTTTGAACTCTGCACCTGACCGGCCCGGCGGGCTACCTTGAACCCCGTAGGTGGTTTACTTACCTGCAAGAACTAACAATAACTTACCTCCCCTAGGAACTGTGAAAATTGCACTGTCTAGTTTTAAAATAGCTATATGTGTTTTATTTGAAAAGTATATATGCTATTGTGATTATTCAAAGTTCCTAAAGTACTTACCTGCAATACCTTTCATGCAAAGTATTACATGTAGAATTTGAACCTGTGGTTCTTAAAATAAACTAAGAAAATATATTTTTCTATACAAAAACCTATTGGCCTGGAATTGTCTCTGAGTGTGTGTTCCTCATTTATTGCCTGTGTGTATGTACAACAAATGCTTAACACTACTCCTTTGATAAGCCTACTGCTCGACCACACTACCACAAAATAGAGCATTAGTATTATCTCTTTTTGCCACTATCTTACCTCTAAGGGGAACCCTTGGACTCTGTGCATACTATTCCTTACTTTGAAATAGTGCATACAGAGCCAACTTCCTACATGGTCACAGAGAGGTCTCATGACCTCTTCTGGTTCACCAGTGAGAAATGGTGAGAGAATTAAGGAACTGTTGCACACTATCCAAATGCCTGAAAAGATTGCTGTGGTGAAATGCAGTGCATATCTAAAGTCACAAGACTTTGGGGGTTATTCTAACTTTGTAGGAGGTGTTAATCCGTCCCAAAAGTGACGGAAAAGTGACGGATTTACCACCAACCGTATTACGAGTCCATTATATCCTATGGAACTCGTAATACGGCTGGTGGTATATCCGTCACTTTACCGTCACTTTTGGGACGGATTAACACTCCTCCAAAGTTAGAATAACCCCCTTTGTGTCAATGGGAAATGGATATGTGGATCAAGTCGCAAGGTTGTGCGCATTGAACTGTATTTCGCTCAAGGATAAGTGGGAATTGTTACCTTAAGAATATGAACTGTGTCCCAGTTTTGCACTGAAATAATAGATAGATGGGAGGAATTGAAAATGATGCAGAATAATGTTGACAGGGAGGAAAAACGTTCATGGAGCAAAATGAAATGTGTACAGCGACAAGATGAACTGTGGGTTTCAGAAGAGGGTCAATTGGTCTTGCCTAACAGTCTGTTGTCTCAAATGGCTAGATATTATCATGGTCAAGCACATGTTGATAGGGTAGCTATGATTTGTTTGTTCAAGCACAATTGGTTCAATCCAAAGTTTAGACAGGTTGCTCAAGCAGTTTGCCATTGTTGCATCATTTATCAACAAATGAATGCAGGGAAAGGGACAGTGGTTAATTTGAGCCACATTGGAAGAGCAGGAGGTCCATTCAGCAGAATGCCAATGGATTTCATTGAGATGCCTGTGTGTGGAGGTTTGAGATATGTGTTGGTGATTGTTTGCATCTTCAGTCACAGTATTGAAGCATACCCTACATAAAGAATTGACAGTCTCACAGTAGCGAAACTACTGCTTAGGAAACTGATACCATGCTTTGGGTTTCCGATCTCTTTAGAATCAGATATGGGAAGTCACTTTAACAATGAAGTAATTAAATTACTGTGTGCAGCATTGAACATTGAGCAGAAGTTGCACTGTAGTTACCGCCCTGAAGCATGAGGACTAGTGGAACAGATGAATGGTACCAGGAGTATCAAGAGTTGCAAAGATGTGTGCGTCCACTAATTTGAAATGGCCCGATGCACTGCCTTTAGTTCCAATGACAATGAGAAACACACCCGACAGGAAGACAGGATTGTCGCCGCATAAGATCCTTATGGGCCAAGCCATGAGGTTTCCAGCAGTGCCTGCGAATGCACTTGTCAACACTACAGATGATATGGTGTTGGACTACTGCAACGGGCTGGCTCATGTGTTTCGCCCTTTCTCTCAGCAGGTGGAGGCCACCACACTGCCACTGATCCATGACCCAGGGCACAATCTGAGAGCCGGAGACTGGGTTGTGGTCCGGAAACGTGAGGAAAACGTGTTTGGAGTCTCATAGGAAGGGACCTTTCCAGGTAGTTCTGACTATCACAGCTGTGAAGTGCGCTGGAGTTTCAAACTTGATCCATGCCAGCCACACGAATGAAGTGGCATGCCCAACTGATGAAGAAGCAGAGTTGTTGAGAATACCGACAACGATAGGACCTGTCTCAGGGCCAGAAGGAGAACAAAGAGGAACTGAGACCGGATTTGAGCCCTTTGAGGACGGTTCAGTCACTCCTGTGAGAGACGAGAGAGAAGGCCTCCAAGAGGGTGACGGTGAGCCTATCTCAATTGCAGCAGCAAGAGAGTCTAGTCAGAGGAGGCTTTTCCCAGAAGCAGAAGATTTTCAGAGACAAACAGAGCAGTTGCCAGACCCCGAGGGGGAAGGAGTTGAGGCGGATCAAAGTCATTGTGATCTGACTCCTCCTGAACCAGTTGCAGGTCCCTCAAGAGAAAACACCACAGAGCAAGAAGAAGTTTCAAGTTCAACACTGAAAAGAACATTGATGAAGGGTCCACTGAAAGGAGATAAGTGGCCGAGTCACAAGCAAAGAGAAAGGAAGCAGTTGTTGAGACAACAATCGAGGAAGAAGTAGATACAACAAAGAGAGAGTATCTAAGTGAAGGAGAATTGAATGGTGATCAAAAGTTGAAAAGAAAGAGAATAGCAAGTAAAAGATATTCAGGTCCTGAATGGGCATATGCAACTACAAGTGAATGGCAAAAATAATTTTTGTCTTTTTGTTTTGATCGAGACAGTCCAGGTCAAAATTTTGGCACTTGAAAGAAGCTAAAGAACTGAACTGTTGGGAATGTTTTTGAGAAAATACAAAGAGAAAGAGACTGTTGACAGTAACCGGAAAACACTTTGATAACCTGATTTGACTTTGAAACCTGATTTTGACAAGCTGCTTACCGATTTTTTGACAAAGGACCCTGGAAGTGAGAATGAAAGCTGTAAATAACTGCTGAAAGAAGAATTTTCTTTTGTTTTTGATTTTTGCTACAATGTTTCTAAATTTTCACTTCTGCTTTCTGATTCTTTACAGACCATGAGTATAATTACCCAACAGGGTACGAAGAATAGGTGCTATACCTACATGATTATTGGTTTGGCAATTATATGTGTGATATTGTTTGTGATATTGATTGTGGGTATGACTGTTCTTGAAAAGGGCAAAGCAAACTATACTTCCGCTTTTGAGACAACTACTGCATTAACAGCAATAGAGAAGTTTAGGTTCGATGAGAAGTATTTGCATGTAGGTAGTAATGCCCAAGGGGAACTTTCTTCTTATGTTTTCTATCACTTGCTGAGTGAGTATGTTGAGACGATGGATGCGAAGAAGTGTTATGTGTGCACGCAGATTCATTCATCAGTCGAAGAAGGAGTTACTTATCATAGTTTGCCTCTTATAGGATAAGTTGTAGTCTGTTACTTATAAGATTCTATAACCAGGAGTATATTCAGTATTTCTACTCCAGTTATGATGTAATGTTTTCATTTGTCCCTATAATTAGGTATATGAGTAGAGTAGCTAAGGATAATGACATAGTATTAGTTAGAGGTTTCTTTGAGCCTACATTAACCTTTGGCACAGCCAACGCCCACAGGAACAATCTAACACGCTTGCTTACACCTTAAGAAAAGAGCTTCTTAGATCACACAGATGACAGAAGAAAAGCGTTGAAGGAGAAGTTCGAAAAAGGTTTAGCGAAAAGGACATACGCAAATAATTATGCTTATAGTGCAATTAAAACACAAGGTAAATTGGCTTTAGATGCGCACCATGTAGGGAAGCTTTGTATATATAGGCCTAAATCTCACACAAACACTTTATATGGGGAACGAGTGAATGTAGACATGTGTTTTTGTTTCAGAGTAAATGGGCATTTATGTTGAATGGACAGAATACAGCAATTCCTGCAATATATTACATCTGTGGTCCTAATGTTTATTACCGTCTTCCAAGAGGATGTTATGGGACATGTTATTTGGGGATAGTTTTCCCAAAGATATTTCAACTAGACTATTTAAAGAAATTTCCAAAAGTCACTGAATTACATTACATCATATTAGACAGTGAGTCTCCTTCTGGTATAGTGGGAGATATATTTGGAGCAATGATACCCTCAGTAGGGGTTGTTCTGAATTCTATAAAGATTTGAATGTTGTCTACTATTGTGGATAAGATGCTGACAAATTTTTCAGGAGCCATACTCCTGATAGATACTGAATTAGCTGCTGAAACAGCTATGACTCTTGAAAATCACCTTGCTTTAGACATTCTTTTAGCACTGGATGGCAGAGTTAGCAAAATGCTTAATTCTAGGCATTGTTGTTCATTCATTCCTGATAACAGTAAAGATATTAGAAGCTTACTTACTAATCAGACTAATGAAAGTGCTGACTTGAAAGAATTGAAAGAACTAGGTTTTTGAAGAAAGTTGGCAAAGGTTTTTCTTCAGTGGGAAATTGGCTCAGCGACATTGGGAAATGAATGTTATTGAAAATAGTGCAGGGGATATTAATTATTGGGTTTGCCTAATTGGAATATAAGGAATATGTAAATTGTGTAAAAGGATTAAACTGAAAAAGGTGAAGAATAATCAGAGGTGGGAAGAAAAGAAAAAGGAAAAGTTGTTTAGGGAAAATTAAAAAAGGAAACAAAGATTTGAAGTGACAGAATTTTAGCTGATGCAAAAAATGTGTGTGTGATAGTTTAGTGTGGTGACACATTTATTCATCAGAGGAGGGACTGTTAGAGCAGTTGTTTTAATAAAAAATATGAATGAATATTGATATATTCTGAGTAATGGATTTGCGTAGATAATATAATAATATAGAGAAAAATAATGCACATGTTTGAAAGTATGAACACGTGATTGGCCTCCAATGTTCACGAACTGTACTTATTAATGACTTATTAATATGAGATGATGGGCATATTTTGATTAATGCGTTAATATGTCATATTAAGAGTTATGTATTATATATTAGCTTTATTAATTGTATGCCTTAATTTAGCAGAAGTCTTGGCCTACTTGCACGACCTCATGTCAAGCTGTATTTCTTAGGCGTTTATTAAAATGTCTGCTTAAAGAATTAAATTGTGATTTTCCACTGTGCTGAGTAAATGTGCTCATAGCTAAAAGTCTTTCTCATGAGAACTGCTTGCTAGAAAATGCTGTTCTTGCGACTGCAACATTGTAAATGTGGTGTGTGTAAGACTGACTTTCTCAGGAGAGAACAATGACCATACTGACTGGAGTATAAGCTGCAACAATATTGTTACCTGACGAGCCGGATGATGAGATTGGGACAAGAGGAGCCAATCATTGACATGTGAACCGTACACTAGTAGAAATGTTGATTTGAAGTTTTAGTTTTATTGGACAAAGTGTGAACATGCGATCCCTTGACCAATAGGGACTTGGGAAGTAGTTTTAGGAAATCTAACTTAGCTGGACAGCACCAGGAGACATGCACCATTCTCTCCATTATTCTTGAGGGTTTGCCTCTATTCTTTGAACTACTTAAAGACCTTGCGTTTTCTGAACTTTGGTGCTGAATCCTGATGCCTCGCTGATCAAACTGATGTCCTGATGATGAAGACTGTCACAGCATGCTGATCCAAACTGAGAATAGGGACAGTGACTATGAGATTGTTTGCTATGTCTATTTACTTTTGTTTCTAGGTATCAACCACGCTATTTTGATAGAGCCATAGGGCCAGAAGTATGAAAGCATTTTGCTTTCGCAAACGGTGCGAATGCCCGTTTGCGAATGCAAAATGCCATTTTAGAATGTATGCAATACATTCTGAACGCAATATTAAGGAATCGCTAGAATAGCGATTCCTTAAAAGTGCGACCCTGTTTAGAGAGTCACAAATTGCAACTTTCTAAATTAGAAATCGCAAATAAGGATTCCTTATTTGCGATTTCTTAGCACATGTATGAAGCCATTCCTAAATGCGATTTTGGCATTTAGGAATCGCTAATTACCACCAAGTTGAACTTGGTGGTAACCATGTGCAAAATTTAATAATGCATTTGAAATGCATTTTTAAATTGTACATGGAAAGCACACATGCCCTTTTGGCATGTGTGCACCTTACATGTTCCCCAAAAAACTTTTGGGGTGCAGCAGAGGGGGCCTTAGCCCCCCCAGCACCCTGGGGTTTTGCATTTCCAAAATTGCGATTTCTGGTCAGGAAATCGCAATTTTGCAAATGCAAAAAATTTGCAGATATGGGCCAACAGGCCCATAGCTGCGAATGGGGCCGGTATCGCAATTTGCGAATCGGTAATAGCATTTGCGATTTTTAAGAAATCGCTATTACCGATTCACAAATGTGATACATGGCACTTTGCGAGTCGGAAATAGCTTTTTTTTTTTTTTATCACTATTTCCGAATCGCAAAGGCCCGTGATGATACATCTGGCCCATAGTTAGATGTTTTTCCAAAATTTGTGTTGACTAAATTGTTTTGCATGATGCCCAACATGCTGATGCTAATCTGGTGATAGTTTGGGTCCTCACTAATGAAGTTCGCTATATGGAGTAACATCTGATGTCTTTTCTTTGCTGAATCTAACTGCATGGGATATTGTTTGAGCAATTGTTCTTGTTTTTAATTTGCACTGTAACTTTAGAATGTGTAGTGGCTCAAGCTTTGATTAGATTACGTTTCTTCCGCCGCTTTGGACTACCAGTGTTGCATCTGGTAGCAGTCGGTTCACACAAGAAGCTTCTATTATGAGCACATTTAAGCAGTACAATAGGAATTCATAGTTTAACTTTCTCCGGTCAGGTATTTAATTAAACACTAAGAAATACAGCTTTTACATGAGGCCTGCAAGTAGGCCAAGACACTCACTAAGTTAAGGCCTACAATTAATAAAGCTAATTCTTACTGCATAACCCGTAATATGACACATTACTGAATTAGTCTAACATATAATCATCATTTCATACTATTTAAACATTGATTAGTACATTTCAATAACATTGGTGGCCATTCTTCATAATCACATTTTCAAATGTGTGCATTATTTCTCTACGTTATTATATTTTCTACATAAAATAATTATTCAAAACATATAAACACTCATTAATAATTTTAGTAAAACACCTGCGCTAGCAAGGACAAATTAGCTTTGCATGTACTTGTTTTAATCGATGTATATCTTGAAAGTCTCTTCTCTAAAAATTTTAACCTGTCAAATTAATTCACTGTCATCTTCACATCTGCACATGGTTTGAATGAAAACACATTGAACAACCACTGTGAAATAAATAATAACTAATCTTTATCTTATATTCAGCTTCAATCCATGGGCAGAGACAATTCAAAACCGTGCATGTTTAGCTGATAAAACAGCACATCAATGAAAGATATACAATATAATACAGACGCAGAATCCAGTGGCAACGTTTAGAGACCAGAGCCGGTTTTCTGATTCTTGTGCGCTCACCTTTGCAAAAGACTGCTAAAGTGATGTAAAAATTTACATATTCAAAAAATAGAAGTACGCAAATGATGTACATAGTTTTTTAAAATCTGTGATGTTGGCAGGGCCAATAAAATTCAAATGAGAGGAGGATGTCTCCAGGTACCAGTACGCTACTAATTTGAATAAATGTCATGGCATCTATGACAATTAAACAGAAGCGACAGTCTTGCTTATATAATTAACATCATAAACTCAATGCCAAATAAATGCCAGTCAATTACACATGGTTTTAAAGACACTTGACAAGTGAATCAAAGTTCATATTGCAAATGGCCATTTTAAAATCATATGTTCACTCAGCTTTTTTGTCTATTTTTTATTGATCAACATTAGTAATCTTCACTACTGATTGACGTCTTCACAGTATCGCTTCAGTGCTAAACCTTTTTAGATATGTCTGAAAGCAATAGAATAAATATTGGACTTTCTGTGGAAAATAAAGGGCCTTAAGCCCGATGTAATGTGATTTAGCAGCTGCAAAACCTACCAATGGCTAAATTAAAATGTTTTCATGACCGCTAAATGACCGTTTATCATCTTCAAAACCCAAGTTTGCGATCAGAAACGTTTTTCTCAATCGCCAAATGGGCTTAGGCATCCTTCCTGAATCGAAATTTGTACGGAATATGTAATGCACATCCCATCCAAACTGCGATTCAGGAATGGAATATATCAAAGGCTTGCAACTGTGAAAAACCAATGATCAGTTACGACTCCCAAGTTGGACTTGGATACCAGTCAGGTAGAACTCTCTGGAACACTGATTTGGGGTTTCTGTCCAGTATTTATTTATATTTATTTAATTTATTTTTATTATTTTTACCAAATGAACCATAAAAACACAATTGACAATGTTGCGGTCCAATCCCTTCAATGACTTAGAGCCTGATTTAGATCTTGGCGGATGGAATACTCTGTCACAAACGTGATGGATATCATGTCCACTGTATTATGATCTACATAGGATATAATGGGATCATAATATAGTGGACTGGATATCTGTCACTTTGAGACAGAGTATTCTCCTCCACCAAGATCCTAACCAGATTCTTTGTCTCTCTATACAGGCAATAGAGGAATTAAAAAAAATTTACATTGTACATCTCAGAACGCAGTATGATACAGTTTGTTAAAACAATTCCTGGAAGTGAAAGTGATCTAAACATTTACCCCATATCTTTTGGTGTTTCCCGTGATAGTTACAGGTTCAGTAGACCATGACCTTCTCAAGTGTAGAGTAATCCATGCCCCGGAGCAACTCCATCATCATGGGGGAATGGGTGAGCACGAGAGCTTAGCAAACTCCCATTTGGCCACCAAGCATCCAATGTTACACAATAATTTGTCCCCATTCAACTCATCCAAACATTGATTCATGACCAGTAAGGTTCCGAGGGGTCGAGTTCCATTGGGAAGCCCAAGATACCTTGCAATGTGGCATTGACCTTTGTTCTAAACAGGCACATCTGCAGGCATTCCTAGATCATCCATAACAAGGTTCCCACCCCTAAGCCACAGCTGGCGCTGGTGTCTCTGCATTTTGTTAATTTTCTAGAATTTCTCTGATGTGTAATAGATGAGGTGGAAATATTTAAACTGCACCAGGCGCAGCCTCGAAGAGACTGCATTGGTCTACTTACTGTGTGGAGACTGCATGAGTCTTAGCTTCCAAACCATTGTCATCGTCTAGTGTTCACAGATCCACCACCTATTGTTCCCTCAGGATCAGAAGTGGTCGGGGTATTGATTACCAATGTTTTGTAGAGTCTTGAGATACCCTTGCTCTTCATGGTTCAGACAACCAATTTTGCTTTGGGGGGATTATGGGCAGGTTTTGGGCTGAGGGACTCTCTGTGCTTCTCCAGGGCCTGTCGTACTTGAAGATACTGGAAAAATTGTGATTTGTGGAGGTTATAATCCACCCCCAATTCAGCATATGATTTTATGTTTCATGCAAATTGTACGTCCTACAGAGGTAGAAGTGGGGTAAACAGGAATGGCAAACAGTAGAAAACTGAGACACGGAACTCCACCACTCTGTCTCATAATTTCTTTGGTCTTCCTGATGTAGTGGATCTCTAGATGAGAAAGTGATTTCATAAGTAACTTGTCATTAGGAGGGCTAAGTGTGACTGTACTGGTGAGTGGATATACCTTAGTAATATCTCTGAGTAAACAGCTCCAGTATTTCGATATGAAAATGGTAATTACTGAAAAGTAAACAGAATAATAATACGTATCTCAGATATGCATGTTCTTCTCCCAGTGATTTGAACTACCTTATGCTTTGCCGAATAGCTACCCATATGCTCTCTTATAGAACATGAGTTTAGGAGCTTGATGTATAGCGATTCCTAAAGAAAAATCTTAAATTGCATCAATTACAATTTGCAAATTCTTATTAGAAATATAATAAAATGTATTTTGTAGTGGGTCCAAGTTGCACACCGATTTCTACCAGATGCAGCAGTATTTTGTGAATCCAACTATGTATTAATGTGTTGGTTCACAAAAATACCTATTCAAAGTGTGTCACAATTCGATCTATGTCAATAATATGTGTAAGGAACTGGGTTATTAGTTGAGATGGGTGGAAGCCCCACTCAAATAATAAACACAGCACCGTTAAGGGTGAACAAAAAAGTCAATAAATTAAACTGTGCCTAACCCTCTGGTACTTTGGCAAAAATGATTAACTTAGAGGCAACATGTAAAGTATTTATTCGGCACTCAAACAATAATAAGAAAAAAACACAACAGAAGAAAAATTCCAGACAAATTAAGAAAACACAGAGTAAATTTAAATAACTAAAATGAAACCAATATTACAAAAATACAATCAGTAGAACTGGAGATCTGTTTTTTAATGTTTTATGTAAAAATAGCACCAAGAACAACAAAGTGCCTCTAGCGGTTATCTGGGCATGCTGGACAAGGGTGAAGTCAAAAGTTCAACCTGCCCTTGATGGTTTTGGATGCAAGGACCAGGTTAGTCCCACTGAAGAGTTACCTTCTCAAGTCAAAGCGTGAAGAGTGCTGTTTATGTTGCCAGTGGCTGTGAGGAGGAAGCAGTGAGTGCAAGGAGCATGTTGAGCATCACAGATGGTCATTGCTGTAGAGTGAAGAACCAGTCAGACTTGGAGCTTCATGTTGATTGATCATCACAGACTGTAGGGGGTGACATGCAGGTCTTACATTAGTGGTCTTTGGGGACAGTCACTGTCAGTGTGAAGAGCAGGTGTCATCGGAGGTTACCTTTGACAGTCATTGCGTGTGGTTGATTCTCGGCAAGAGTTGGTCACTATGCGGCCGTGAGGAGACCAAAAGTTCTGTATCTTCTCCTTTTCTTCAAGAGGAGTTCTCAATGATGGCAACCAAGGGTCCAGGACCTGGGGGCACCTCTTGAGGATCAGGACTCACTCCAGCAGAGGCCATAAACAGGGTTCAGGCAGGTTCAGTCATTCCCAGTGGTGCTGGTCAGTTGGGCAAGGTAAGGAGGCCTCTAGAAGCTTTTGTATACTTGCAGCTCACACATGATTCTAGCCAACTGTGACTTGGATTTACTCTTGGAAGCCTAGGGTCCATTAGAGCAGGCCCAATCTTCCTATTTCAGTCATCAGGGCAGTCCCTCTTCTTTAGGTCGTGGGGCAGTCCCCCTTCTGATTCTTTCACATGTCCAGGAGTGATCTGATGAGAGGTTTTGATCATTCCATATTTATACCTGGTGCTAGCCTTTATGTAGGCAAATTCCCTGATCTATCACCAAACCTTGCTCTGGTCAATTCTTCCCCTTCTTCTGATTCTGGCTCCTGTCAGTCTAGTGTGGCAGAGGCAAGGGCAGGCCTTGTGTCAGATTCATTTGTGCGTGCTGCAAGCAGGCCCCTTTGAAGTGAATTGGGACAGGGGACAGCTCCTTTCCAACCATCCTGTCAGGGAAACCCCTTGCCTTCCTACCTATGATTCCTTTGTCTTACTGTCTGGAAGCAATACACAACCCACAACAGCAAAGACATTCACAGTCATGTGACAGAGGACAGTGGAAGAAAGGCAGTTGCTTTAGGCAGAAAAATGCAAACTTTTTAAAAGTGTCATTTTCAATATTCTAACATATCATCTGACTTTACCATTGAAAAGGATATTAAATTATAGTTCATTTGAGTGTAGACATAATTTCTCTGTCTGCTCCAATTCTGAAGTTGGCACTAAATTAAGCCAAATATAGAAAATAACATAAAAAATCTCATTTATATTGTACAACACATAAAATTAAGCTTAACATACATTTATCATCAAAATATATTAGTACAATATCATGACATCAAGGGGGGCGTGGCTGGAACAGCCAAGATGGGGGACTCATTTTAGTCCGGCTCTAGATCACCACATGCATCTTGCATAATCTGATCATATTAACTCTCATTCTACTCTTGGGACCTGTGCAAACTCCTGTGACCACCGTACAAGAGGATCCTGACTTGTGGGCACAGCGGGAAACCAGCCTGCTCCTTGAGCCAAGGGAGAGCTAGTGCTGTGGGACGTGCCATCTTTGGATGGGCCAGCAAATGAAGAGGGACTCGGGTGCAGCCACATGGAACTGGTTCCTCAGCTAGGAGTGTAGCAGAGCTGGCTAGCCTCGGATGGCATCAGAGGCCGTCAGCGTGGCATGTAGGGCTGACTCCCAGCAGCTCGCTTGGTGGGGGACTGCGTCACCCAGATCATCAAGGGCCACCAGTATGCAGTAAGTGGAGCACGGCTGGCTAGGCCCCTGCTATACAAGTGAATACTGTAGGCCTTGCAAGTGGGAACTGCCCCAGGAGTGAGAAAGTGGATGAACTGTGTTATGAACCTTCATTTTTGTGGCCATGGACTGCAGAACATTACCTTTGGTGGGTTCACCTCCCAGGAGAGCTGACATCAGCACAAGACTTATTGACCCCTTTGACATTCCTGAACTCAGACCTTGTAGACAGGAGAGATTAACTAGGGTCTCCAACCAACTTGTTCGGCTAAGCCATCTATACCCCCAGCAGTTGCAGATTTATTATTCTGAGGATACCTGATCAGAATAGTGACTGCACATGCTGCTCCCCCTCATTCATCTTGGACCCACCCGGTGGGAGCAAGCAGGTAAGTGTGACAGAAGTCCTCAGAGAGGAGGCAAATATAGCTGTTGGTCTACAGACAGGGGCTCTAGTGTACCCTCTGGGGCCTTCACTCAACACAGTCCCTTGTTTGCAACAAGTAGAAGGACGAAGGCCCTGTGGGTCTGGCCCAGGCTAACATGAACCACTTTACCTCTCCTCCTCAATGCACTCTTACTTCTGCAACAGACAAGGAATCAAACTCATGCACATCAGTCTACTTCAAATTCAATGCCTTTCTACAAGCAATCCATGCATCGCGGGTAGCTGTCGAGGGGCAGGTGGGAGAAATGAAAACAGATATGACTTTACTCTGAGAAGATCTCTGCAACATAGCTGGCTGGGCCTCTGATGCTAAGGGGGCGATTATTCACCCTAGAAAATGAGATAGCATCCCAGAAAAACATTGTCTCAACCCGTGTCTCCTGTACAAAACACCTGGTAGCAAGAGCTGAAGACTTGGAAAACCACTCCAGCTGCAACAACCTCCAATTGGTGGGATATCAGGAGGGGGTGGAAGCTGCTAACACATATACATTCCTCAAAACCTGGTTGCTCTCCTGGATGCCAAAGTGGCGCTGGCACAGTGGTTTGTGATCGATCATGCCCACCGATCACTCGCCCGAGACCCCAAACAAGAGCCCCTACCAAGCCCAATCATTGCCCAAATTTTTAACTTTCACCACAGGGACAAGATTCTACATGAGATGAGGAAGGACAGGAGACTGAAATTTCAATCCACAAGGATCGTGGTATTTCTGTATTATACCAAAATGGTCCTACAATGTCATAAATCATTAGGAGGAGTAAAGAAAAAAACTACAAGCAATGAACATACCCCATATACTAATGTTTTTGGCCACCTTAAAAATCATCCAAATTGAATATGTTCACTTCTTTGAGTCTCCGACAGAAGCCTGGGAATGGGCAGTAGGAAAGACAAACTTCCACAGAGCTCTCACTCTCACTCTGTTTGTATGAGGAACAGGGTCAAGACTGATTTGCATATGGCTGGGTCCAGCCTGGGGTGGCATGGTGAGCAAAAGGACGATGGATTAAACCCAGATCTGTGACTGGGGGTGAGTGTTTGCATTGTTCAGCACTCCGTCCATCATTCTTTTGTGGTTCAATAGTAATGATGACAGGTCAATCCTTACTGATATTCCACTGGCATCTTTCCCTGAGATGACTCAAAGGGACCTAGATGTACACCTAGAGGCTCAGAAATTGGGGAAGCCCTTTCTGATCTGAGATTTGGGAAAATTATGGTCCTTTCTTGATTAGGTTCTACAATGCATGGGCTTTGGGACATGATATTGCTGGTGTGTGAAGCACTTATGCACAAGACCCTCAGCTCAGATGCACCTTAATGGATAACCTTCAATCCTCTTCCCTATTCATATAGGTACCAGGCAGGGGTGGCCTCTGGTGCCCCTTCTCTTTGCCCTGGTCATTGAACTTATCACCAGACTAATTAGATGGAGTGTGCAAATCAGAGATTGGGCTTGGGGTGGGCTTGAGAAGGACAGAATTGCTTTAGACGCAGATTATCTCCCAGTACACTTATCAAACCCCCCCACAAGTCAGGACAATGGATACTACACATCCTGATTCTACATGGGAAACTGTCAAGTCCCCGATGAACATGACTAAATTGTTGTATATTCTAATTTGTGGATATGTGACTGTGACTAATTGGCAAATGCAAATTCCGGTGTTGAAGTTGAGCTTCTGATATTTAGGCATCCACATAGCATTGGAATCCAACTTTACCTGGCGTCTTAATCTCACTCCCCTCGTGGTCAAAATGAATCAAGACTTTCAGAACTGATACAAACTTTAGCTACAAATGCATGGGAAGGATGGTGATCTTCTGGATTCTTGTCCTCCCAAGATTTGTATACATTTGCAAAACTTTTTGCTGACTATTCAGATCCTGTGGTTTTGTGATCTTGTTGCTGGGTTACAGACTTTAATCTGGGTGGCACACCCCTCTTCATTGCACTGGTGCCCTTTTGGCTGCCTAGCGTCAATGCAGGCACCCTTGCACCATAGTGCAAGGGTGCCTACCTTACATCCAGGATACTTTTTGGGCAGGCAGTGGCACCTTCCTACACAAAAACAATCCTGGGAGGCATATTCCTCTTTCTCTGAATGCTTGAGAATGCAGAGTGCCTAGAAAGAGGAAGAAACGAGGGGAAATAGAGAGATTTCTCAACATTACGGTGCCCCTAAGAAGGTATAAGATGATGGGGAATTCCCAGATTTACAAGTTCATGTAAATCTGGGAATGCATCAAACACCATGGGAGTTGTTTCAGAACACCTATGCAATGCCCATAGTATTCCTTCACAGGGCAGAGGATCGCACCCCAGCCATTTGTGCTACATTACTCCAGATTTGTGGAGCCATTCAGATCCAGGCAAAGTGGCTTTGCGTGACTTAAAATATTTTCCCTCATATTTGTGTCGCTTTTGCACCATATTGCATGGTGCAACAGTGATGCAAACTTGCTTGTAAATAGACCCTATTGTATCTCATGGATGTGATGGGTGATGTGTGTGCCACAAGGTAGGCTGAGTAATAGTCAGGCACTGCTGTGTATGATAGTTTGCCATTTGTATTGCAGCCCTGCAGAGTTGTTGTGGTATAGGGCATTTGTGCACTACAGTCTAAATGTGATTAGGGCCTGGGTGATAGTGTCACAGGTATTAGGAACAAGTCAGAAGAAGAGAAGTCTGACTATGCAATATATGTGAAATTAGGTGGAGGTGAAACAGGGAATTATGAAGTGTCGGGGTGAGCTACGTGTCCAAGATGATGGCCAGATATCTGGGATGGTTGGAGGGTGAGGGGTTTGGGCCTGGTCATGAGGGCAACCAGGGTAGGTACATGTTGCAGAGTATCCTCACTAACATCTAGTGAGGTTCAGTATGACTCTTTATTGTTACATTGAGGTGGACATGGTGGTCAACAGCATAATGTAACACACATTGGTGGTGGTTGTGTCTGGTGAGAGTCAATGTATAATTTGGGTGTTATCAGTGTATGAGATTAAGAGAAGTCCCTGGGTCTGAATAACGATTGGCAGAGGAGTCATGTACAAGTAAAAGTGAGTGGGGCTGAGTGAAGAGATTAGCAGGACTCTGCAGATGAGTATCTAGGGTTTTGATTAAATGGAGTGAGCTTGAGCCGTTGCATGTTCCTGTGAAAATATTTTCTAGGAGATCAACTGTACCATTAATCCATTTTTGTTATCGTCTTAATTTCTTACCTCAGAATCCGAGAGCAAGAAGAGGGCTTCAGAAGCTCAGGCTGAGGCTGCCACCACCACTGCTGTGGTGGATGGAAGGACCTCCACCAGAACCGTGGCTGATGGCACTGCTGGCCCTAGTCAGTTCTCCTGTTAATATGATTTATTTCCTTAACTTTTACCTCTCCCCATTTAGGATAATTTTCCTTGTTTCTCTTCCAATATGACTGTTTGTTTTTCAAGTCTATTTTGTTCTATTTAATGTTTGTTAATTCTTGTAATGCCTCCAAGCATTATCCTTTTTTGTCTATTTCATGTTTCTGTGGCTGGCTTTCTCCTGTCTGTAGTAATCTGTAGCTTTCTTCAGCTTTGTTATGATGCTTTCCCTCTCCCCTACCTTATGTATCCTGTGGGCTGGTACTGTAAAACTAAGAGAATAGATTGTGTACTCTGCTGTAAAGACTGCAGAGTTTTCAGACACAGAAAAAGCTATTCTAAGCTTGTTTGTTAAGAAGGCTTTCTTTTTCTTGTTTAAGCAGTAATACTACGAGAAAGTGGCCAGGGTTATGGTGACCCCCCAATGTTGTGTTGTATATATATTATTCTGTATGCCAGCAGTTTCAATGACAGTACAGCACGGCAGGAAAGTAGTATGAGGAAAGTCCCATTGCATTTGTCAACCAAAACCATATGTCCTTCATTGACCAATTTATTCTCCTCCTTCATTGCGCTTCAAATAACTCACAATCATCATCATATCTCTGCCCCTCCATTATGAAAAGTTTTTGGTTGGCTTGACTAACTGGCTTTTCTAACATTGTCAACCAACAAAATGCCCACAGTGATATTTCCAATAGAAGTAAAGATACTGCAAACCGAACTGTAGTGATGTATTGCAGTTGTATTTTGTTACAAAAAAATAAAAAGGGGATGCGTATCTGGCATCTAAAATACACAATGTTTAGCTACACAGACCACCAGTGCCAGGGCTAGCACTAGTGCGGCAGATGCAGTGGTTGAAGGGAGAGTCCCTGCAGCAGCAGGGTAGGGTGGTGGTAAGTCACATTGCTTGGTTATTGATAATTACCAGTATATCCACTGTATTTCTTAAGCAAGACAGATTACACTCATCATTATTCATGATCTGCCTGCCCGTGGCATTTTGCAACCCATGGACCGTGACCTAACTGCAGCATTGTTCAATTTGGCATTGTAATATAGTGTTGGCTATGCAATGTGTATGTGCTTCAGTTAATGTGGAATGTACAAAGATTTCAATATATTGCAAACCAAAACAAAAATAAGCTGTGTTTTCCTTCCCTCCCAATGCTTACTCGGTCACCTCCTAGTACTTCACTCCTTCTTTCGTTCCTAAGTTCTGTCTGAGCCTAACAAAAAAAATTAAAAAAACAATCTTGGCATATGCCACATTCTATGGGCAACTGGTTAATATGTGTATTTAATTGCTTCTATAAAGGGTTTGTGCCTGTTCAAATTTTTCACTTTTGACATTAGTCAACTTTCAACTCAAGTGTCTGACTAAGCCAAAGCTTAGGCACATGATGATCAGTGACACCGTATTATTATGTAACAAAATCTCTACCTTGCTGGTCTTTTCCCTCCAACTTACCTTGCAGTAAAGGAAGTGTCTTTTCCTTACAGCCAAGAAAATGTGTTTGCTTGAAATAATGTGTGTTTGTGGGCAAGCCAGTAAGTAAAGTTGGATTAAGTGCCTGTTATTTCATGTTTTGTGGATGGGACACTATGGCCCTCATTCTGACCCTGGCGGTCGGCGGAGAGACGGCGGTCGGACCGCGAACAGACCGGCGGTATTAAAAATGGCATTCTGACCGCGGCGGTCCCCGCCGCGACCGACCGCTACTTCTCCACTCCGACCGCCACGGCGGTCATGACCGCGGGGCTGGAGTTTGCGCACTCCGGCCCGGCGGTCGTCCCAAGACCGCCAAGGGTATTATGACCCTGCCTACCGCCGCGGTTTCTTGCGGGCGGGAACCGCCGTGCGAACCATGGCGGTAAGCACTATCGGGGCCAGGGAATTCCTTCCCTGGCACTGATAGGGGTCTCCCCCACCCCCCACTACCCACCCGAGTCCTCCCCCCACACCCTCCACCCCCCTGCCACCCCCCAGAGGTGGTACGAACCCCCTCCCCACCCCCACCCCGACATGCACATACATGTACCCCGACATGCACACACCCCCAACATGCACATATACACGCCCCCTACACACACATACACAACGGGGACACATACCCGCACACATACATGCCGACATGCGCACCTGCCGAACAGCACACATTACCCATAGACACAGCAGCACCCCCCGCCCGCATACACGCACTCACACACCCACTCTACACACTCACAGGCACACCCCCATGCACGCCCACATCACACAACACCCCCCCACCCCCTCCCCTCACGGACGATCAACTTACCTTGTGCGTTGGTCCTCCGGGAGGCGACGGGAGCCATAGGGACGTGACCGCCAACAGAAGACCGCCAACAGAAGACCGCCACACAGAAATGTGGGTCGTAATTCTGTGGGCGGTGTTCTGCTGGCGTGGCGGTGGAGGTTGACCAGTCTCCACTTTCCCGCCGACCGCCAGTGTGGCTGCTGGCGGTTTTCCGGCGGAACGCTCCCAGCGGTCAGAATGCGCACAGCGGCACACCGCCGCGGTCGGCGGTCTTCACCGCGGCGGTAACTCAGCGGTCTTGCGAAAAGACCGCCAAGGTCAGAATGAGGGCCTATGTGACAAATGTGTGCAATAAAATCTATAAATCCCATTCTTTTCCCTGTACTGCAGTGCACTGTTTTTCCTACTGTCTACTTATGGCAGGATATCTACTATCCGCATGTTATACATGATGTGTTTGACAAATATTATTCAAGTGCCTCTTTGGAGTCAGTGTAGAATTTAAAGGCACTTGGAGAAGAGCCGGGTCATCTGAATCAAAGTGAGATAATTGTCCATTGCAACTGTCGCAGCTGCAGACTGCAGAGCATAGCAAAGTAGTACCCAATGTGCTAGCTAGCATGCCTCCATTCATTTAGCACAACAAGAATAGGATACTTATACCCCATAGCCTTACTCATTAATGTGAGTTATTGTTTTTTCCACACATAGGGGGTTATTCTAACTTTGGAGGAGTGGTAATCCGTCCTAAAAGTGACGGTAAAGTGACGGATATACCACCAGCCGTATTACGAGTTCCATAGGATATAATGGACTCGTAATACGGCTGGTGGTAAATCCGTCACTTTTCCGTCACTTTTGGGACGGATTAACACCTCCTCCAAAGTTAGAATAACCCCCATAGTCTGTGTAGTGTTTTAGGAAATCCTATACAAGAAAAGATTATCACTCTGCTTTTATAATCTGGGATTATGCGTCCTTTAATCAGTGCTTTTATGTGAGGAATGTGTGTGGGTAAACTAATGTCCATGTGACTTTCCTAATCACATAAAAAAATCCAATGGCCCTAGAGGATCAGCAATGTACTTCCACTATGCCACTATGTAATTTTAAACAAGTGTTTACACAGAGCATTGTTTACAGTTTGACTTTTGATTAATTCTTTTCTTGATATAGCTGCTGGTCTGTCAGTAACCCGGCAGAAGATAGCAGCCCTGCTTTGGTGGCAGAGGTTTGAGGTCTCCCAGGTGGAGTATCAATGGCTGGAGAAGGAGGAGGGTGAGGCACATGCCCTTGCCCCGGGCCCCAGTTCCTCCAGCCAGCCACCTGCAATCCAGCTTCCGGGCCACATCAAAACCAGTGCTGTCAGCAGCTGGCAGCCACCCACGCTCATACGTCCATTGCTGCCTCCCCCTCGGGCCACCTATTGCATCATTGCATGCTGCATGAGGTGGCACACTTTTTCCATCAGATGGCTTGCCTCGAGGCCCAGCTACAAGAACTGTGAACCCTCCTAGAAAATGCCCCCATCTGAGACCTTTGTTATGTTGGAGAGGGTTGGGAATTGGGCAGGGCAATTTTTTAAAAACTTTGTTTTGGACTTTTACTTGGCCATTTACTTTTGGACATTGGTTGGGGTGATATTGTTCGGGGAGAGGGTTCAGCCTGTTGTGGTTGGGGAGGCTGGGTTTACCTCATTTGTTTAGACTTTGTTGTTATTGAGTAAATGGAAAAATGTATATTATACTTATATTATACTTTATGTTGAAGAAGTTAACTTTGCACGGATACATTTTTGTGCAGCCTGTTTTTTAATCTGCTTTTCAAAGTGTATGCCAGTTAGTTATGGTTAGTTATACCCTTGTCCTACTATCCTATGTAACAATACTAACCATTGCAGGGTATGTTGTAATTCCTTCTATTGCCTACAGCAACCTAGATAAACAATTACTTATCTGCAGTAGAAGTTAGTTACTTATTAACTAAACTAGTTCACTTCACTCCATAGTTCTCTTAACTGAATAGATGAAGCAATGGCTGCTATCTCTCTCAATCTTCTAAACCTTACTGGAGGGTCTCCCAAAGTGCCTACATATTGGTGGTGGTAGTGCACTAACAGGGAAGGCATAACAAATGAGGACCCATTCCCACCTAGTTGAGAACCAACTATATGATTAATCAAAAGGATTATTTATCACAGGCAACTAAATTGAAAGAAAAACACATTTATATCATAGATTTAGAAAGATAAAGACCAGACTACTATCACCTTGACACAGCAATGAATACCAGATATTATAATAAAAACTAGCCATATTAAAATTTTCTGAGCAGTAGGGAGCATGGTATTTAGTGAACACTAATAGTACAAAATCATCGAGCCAGGAAAAGTGTACTCAAAGTCTGGAATGGGCAAGATTGAGCATTTATGCCTTACAAAGGGCCGAAGGATGATGTTGACGTATTATGTTCTTTTATGCATGGTTGGATAAATAGGGCTGGTGTGGGCTATTGCTAAGGTAATTGAAGATCCCACAGTGAGTTGATGTCACATTCTGCCCCACCAAGTGTGTGATCCATTTGGTGTAATTTGGCACTTCAATAAATCCCACAGCCCATGGAAAGAGGATTAGGGGTTTGATGAATGGATGGGAAAGGGGATTTGGA
This sequence comes from Pleurodeles waltl, assembly GCF_031143425.1. Taxonomy (NCBI): domain Eukaryota; kingdom Metazoa; phylum Chordata; class Amphibia; order Caudata; family Salamandridae; genus Pleurodeles; species Pleurodeles waltl. Next base: position 733,738,395 of record NC_090447.1, on the reverse strand, counting down.
GAAAGGGTGACAAAGACAAATACTACACAGCACAATAACAATATTTATCAGGTAAATGAGCAGCACATCATCAATCTGTTGTAGAAGGGAATGAAGTAATGAGTGTGACAAGTTCAGTTAAATGCATTGCAAACAGTCCTTCAACCTAGACCCAAGTTAATATTAGATATCTAAATGTTCTGTCATCTAGGTGTGAAAAAATACAAATTATGGAGGAGTGAAGCGAACCCACACCATTCTAAAAAATATGATTATTAACCCCTTCGCTGCCAGGCCTTTTCCCCCTCCTGTGCCAGGCCTTTTTTTGCCTATTTGGGGCAGTTCGCGCTTAGGCCCTCATAACTTTTTGTCCACATAAGCTAACCAAGCCAAATTTGCGTCCTTTTTTTCCAACATCCTAGGGATTCTAAAGGTACCCAGACTTTGTGCGTTCCCCTGAAGGAGGTCAAGAAATTGGCCAAAATACAGTGAAAATTTCGTTTTTTTCAAAAAAATTGGAAAAAGGGGCTGGAGAAGAAGGCTTGTGGTTTTTCCCCTGAAAATGGCATCAACAAAGGGTCTACGGTGCTAAACTCAGCAGCTTCCCAGCTTTCAGGAACAGGCAGACTTGAATCCGAAAACCCAATTTTTCAACACAATTTCGGCATTTTACTGGAGCATACCCCATTTGTGCAATTTTTTGTGCTTTCAGCCTCCTTCCAGTCAGTGACAGGAATGGTCAGGAAACCAATGCTGGATCCCAGAAACCTAAACATTTCTGAAAAGTAGACAAAATTCTGAATTCAGCAAGGGGTCATTTGTGTAGATCCTACAAGGGTTTCCTACAGAAAATAACAGCTGAAAAAGAAAAATATTGAAATTGAGGTGAAAAAAACATCAATTTTTCTCTACTTTTTACTCTGTAACTTTTCCCTGCAATGTCAAATTATCGAAAGCAATATAGCGTTACGTCTGCTGGACTCCTCTGGTTGCGGGGATATATAGGGTTTGTAGGTTCATCAAGAACCCGAGGAACCCAGAGCCAATAAATGAGCTGCACCCTGCAGTGCGTTTTCATTCTATACCGGGTATACAGTAATTCATTTGCTGAAATATAAGGAGTAAAAAATAGCTATCAAGAAAACCTTTGCATTTCCAAAAAGGGCACAAGATAAGGTGTTGAGGAGCAGTGGTTATTTGCACATCTCTGAATTCCGGGGTGACCATAGTAGCACGTGAATTACATGGAATTTCTCAAATAGATGTCTTTTTTACACACACCCCTATATTTGGAAGGAATAAATGTAGAGAAAGACAAGGGGCAATAACACTTGTTTTGCTATTCTATGTTCCCCCAAGTCTCCCGATAAAAATGATACCTCACTTGTGTGGCTAGGCCTAGCGCCCGCGACAGGATATGCCCCAAAACACAACGTGGACACATCACAGAAAACAGAGCTGTTTTTAGCAAAGTGACTACCTGTAGATTTTGGCCTCTAGCTCAGCCGCCACCTAGGGAAACCTACCAAACCTGTGCATTTCTGAAAACTAGAGACCTAGGGGAATCCAAGGAGGGGTGACTTGTGTGGCTCGGACCAGGTTCTGTTACCCAGAATCCTTTGCAAACCTCAAAATTTGGCTAAAAAAACACATGTTCCTCACATTTCTGTGGCAGAAAGTTCTGGAATCTGAGAGGAGCGACAAATTTCCTTCCACCCAGCATTCCCCCACGTCTCCCGATAAAAATGATACCTCACTTGTGTGGGTAGGCCTAGCGCCCGCGACAGGATATGCCCCAAAACACAACCTGGACACATCACAGAAAACAGAGCTGTTTTTAGCAAAGTGACTACCTGTAGATTTTGGCCTGTAGCTCAGCCGCCACCTAGGGAAACCTACCAAACCTGTGCATTTCTGAAAACTAGAGACCTAGGGGAATCCAAGGAGGGGTAACTTGTGTGGCTCGGACCAGGTTCGGTTACCCAGAATCCTTTGCAAACTTCAAAATTTGGCTAAAAAAACACATGTTCCTCACATTTCTGTGGCAGAAAGTTCTGGAATCTGAGAGGAGCCACAAATTTCCTTCCACCTAGCGTTCCCCCACGTCTCCCGATAAAAATTATACCTCACTTGTGTGGGTAGGCCTAGCGCCCGCGACAGGATATGCCCCAAAACACAACGTGGACATATCACAGAAAACAGAGCTGTTTTTAGCAAAGTGACTACCTGTAGATTTTGGCCTCTAGCTCAGCCGCCACCTAGGGAAACCTACCAAACCTGTGCATTTCTGAAAACTAGAGACCTAGGGGGATCCAAGGAGGGGTGACTTGCGGGGCTCGGACCAGGTTCTGTTACCCAGAATCCTTTGCAAACCTCAAAATTTGGCTAAAAAAACACATGTTCCCCACATTTCTGTGGCAGAAAGTTCTGGAATCTGAGAGGAGCCACAAATTTCCTTCCACCCAGCGTTCCCCCACGTCTCCCGATAAAAATGATACCTCACTTGTGTGGGTAGGCCTAGCGCCCGCGACAGGATATGCCCCAAAACACAACGTGGACATATCACAGAAAACAGAGCTGTTTTTAGCAAAGTGACTACCTGTAGATTTTGGCCTCTAGCTCAGCCGCCACCTAGGGAAACCTACCAAACCTATGCATTTCTGAAAACTAGACACCTAGGGGAATCCAAGGAGGGGTGACTTGTGTGGCTCGGACCAGGTTCTGTTACCCAGAATCCTTTGCAAACCTCAAAATTTGGCTAAAAAACACATGTTTCTCACATTTCTGTGGCAGAAAGTTCTGGAATCTGAGAGGAGCCACAAATTTCCTTCCACCCAGCGTTCCCCCATGTCTCCCGATAAAAATGATACCTCACTTGTGTGGGTAGGCCTAGCGCCCGCGACAGGATATGCCCCAAAACACAACGTGGACATATCACAGAAAACAGAGCTGTTTTTAGCAAAGTGACTACATGTAGATTTTGGCCTCTAGCTCAGCCGCCACCTAGGGAAACCTACCAAACCTGTGCATTTCTGAAAACTAGAGACCTAGGGGGATCCAAGGAGGGGTGACTTGCGGGGCTCGGACCAGGTTCTGTTACCCAGAATCCTTTGCAAACCTCAAAATTTGGCTAAAAAAACACATGTTCCTCACATTTCTGTGGCAGAAAGTTCTGGAATCTGAGAGGAGCCACAAATTTCCTTCCACCCAGCGTTCCCCCACGTCTCCCGATAAAAATGATACCTCACTTGTGTGGGTAGGCCTAGCGCCCGCGACAGGATATGCCCCAAAACACAACGTGGACATATCACAGAAAACAGAGCTGTTTTTAGCAAAGTGACTACCTGTAGATTTTGGCCTCTAGCTCAGCCGCCACCTAGGGAAACCTACCAAACCTATGCATTTCTGAAAACTAGAGACCTAGGGGAATCCAAGGAGGGGTGACTTGTGTGGCTCGGACCAGGTTCTGTTACCCAGAATCGTTTGCAAACCTCAAAATTTGGCTAAAAAAACACATGTTCCTCACATTTCTGTGGCAGAAAGTTCTGGAATCTGAGAGGAGCCACAAATTTCCTTCCACCCAGCGTTCCCCCACGTCTCCCGATAAAAATGATACCTCACTTGTGTGGGTAGGCCTAGCGCCCGCGACAGGATATGCCCCAAAACACAACGTGGACATATCACAGAAAACAGAGATGTTTTTAGCAAAGTGACTACCTGTAGATTTTGGCCTCTAGCTCAGCCGCCACCTAGGGAAACCTACCAAACCTATGCATTTCTGAAAACTAGAGACCTAGGGGAATCCAAGGAGGGGTGACTTGTGTGGCTCGGACCAGGTTCTGTTACCCAGAATCCTTTGCAAACCTCAAAATTTGGCTAAAAAAACACATGTTCCTCACATTTCTGTGGCAGAAAGTTCTGGAATCTGAGAGGAGCCACAAATTTCCTTCCACCCAGCATTCCCCCACGTCTCCCGATAAAAATGATACCTCACTTGTGTGGGTAGGCCTAGCGCCCGCGACAGGATATGCCCCAAAACACAACGTGGACATATCACAGAAAACAGAGATGTTTTTAGCAAAGTGACTACCTGTAGATTTTGGCCTCTAGCTCTGCCGCCACCTAGGGAAACCTACCAAACCTGTGCATTTCTGAAAACTAGAGACCTAGGGGAATCCAAGGAGGGGTGACTTGTGTGGCTCGGACCAGGTTCTGTTACCCAGAATCCTTTGCAAACCTCAAAATTTGGCTAAAAAAACACATGTTCCTCACATTTCTGTGGCAGAAAGTTCTGGAATCTGAGAGGAGTCACAAATTTCCTTCCACCCAGCGTTCCCCTAAGTCTCCCGATAAAAATGATACCTCACTTGTGTGGGTAGGCCTAGCGCCCGCGACAGGATATGCCCCAAAACACAACGTGGACATATCACAGAAAACAGAGCTGTTTTTAGCAAAGTGACTACCTGTAGATTTTGGCCTCTAGCTCAGCCGCCACCTAGGGAAACCTACCAAACCTATGCATTTCTGAAAACTAGAGACCTAGGGGAATCCAAGGAGGGGTGACTTGTGTGGCTCGGACCAGGTTCTGTTACCCAGAATCCTTTGCAAACCTCAAAATTTGGCTAAAAAAACACATGTTCCTCACATTTCTGTGGCAGAAAGTTCTGGAATCTGAGAGGAGCCACAAATTTCCTTCCACCCAGCGTTCCCCCACGTCTCCCGATAAAAATGATACCTCACTTGTGTGGGTAGGCCTAGCGCCCGCGACAGGATATGCCCCAAAACACAACGTGGACATATCACAGAAAACAGAGCTGTTTTTAGCAAAGTGACTACCTGTAGATTTTGGCCTCTAGCTCAGCCGCCACCTAGGGAAACCTACCAAACCTATGCATTTCTGAAAACTAGAGACCTAGGGGAATCCAAGGAGGGGTGACTTGTGTGGCTCGAACCAGGTTCTGTTACCCAGAATCCTTTGCAAACCTCAAAATTTGGCTAAAAAAACACATGTTCCTCACATTTCTGTGGCAGAAAGTTCTGGAATCTGAGAGGAGCCACAAATTTCCTTCCACCCAGCGTTCCCCCACGTCTCCCGATAAAAATGATACCTCACTTGTGTGGGTAGGCCTAGCGCCCGCGACAGGATATGCCCCAAAACACAACGTGGACATATCACAGAAAACAGAGCTGTTTTTAGCAAAGTGACTACCTGTAGATTTTGGCCTCTAGCTCAGCCGCCACCTAGGGAAACCTACCAAACCTGTGCATTTCTGAAAACTAGAGACCTAGGGGAATCCAAGGAGGGGTGACTTGTGTGGCTCGGACCAGGTTCTGTTACCCAGAATCCTTTGCAAACCTCAAAATTTGGCTAAAAAAACACATGTTCCTCACATTTCTGTGGCAGAAAGTTCTGGAATCTGAGAGGAGCCACAAATTTCCTTCCACCCAGCATTCCCCCACGTCTCCCGATAAAAATGATACCTCACTTGTGTGGGTAGGCCTAGCGCCCGCGACAGGATATGCCCCAAAACACAACGTGGACATATCACAGAAAACAGAGCTGTTTTTAGCAAAGTGACTACCTGTAGATTTTGGCCTCTAGCTCAGCCGCCACCTAGGGAAACCTACCAAACCTGTGCATTTCTGAAAACTAGAGACCTAGGGGAATCCAAGGAGGGGTGACTTGCGGGGCTCGGACCAGGTTCTGTTACCCAGAATCCTTTGCAAACCTCAAAATTTGGCTAAAAAAACACATGTTCCTCACATTTCTGTGGCAGAAAGTTCTGGAATCTGAGAGGAGCCACAAATTTCCTTCCACCCAGCGTTCCCCCATGTCTCCCGATAAAAATGATACCTCACTTGCGTGGGTAGGCCTAGCGGCCGCGACAGGAAACGCCCCAAAGCGCAACGTGGACACAACCAAAATTTTGGAAGAAAACAGTGCCTACCTGTGAATTTTGGCCTGTAGCTCAGCGGGCACCAAGGGAAACCTACCAAACCTGTGCATTTCTGAAAACTAGAGACCTAGGGGAATCCAAGGAGGGGTGACTTGCGGGGCTCGGACCAGGTTCTGTTACCCAGAATCCTTTGCAAACCTCAAAATTTGGCCAAAAAAACACTTTTTCCTCTCTTTTCTGTGGCAGAAAGTTCTGGAATCTGAGAGGAGCCACAAATTTCCTTCCACCCAGCATTCCCCCAAGTCTCCCGATAAAAATGATACCTCACTTGTGTGGGTGGGCCAGGTGCCTGCAACAGAATAAGGCCCAAAACCTGAAGAGATCGAAGGGATAGGTATTTTTGCAATATATCATTTTGATGTGTGCACATACGTCCGTGATGTGCCAAACACTAAAATAGTGAAAAGAAACACTTAGGTTATGTGAAGAAGACCCCTCACCCACCAACCAAGTTGGTGGCATGCTTCATCATCGGGGTCCCACCCGAGGCACCTAGCGTGTCACAGGTGTGCTGCGACGCCTGATTACAGCGGAGCAGGTTTTGTCATTTTTTACAACACATACTGGTTGGATTTGGCACGAGGGTGAGTGATGGTTCAGTGGATCAAATTTTATTAACAAGAGATTTCACAAAAATGAAATGCACTGCTAATAACTGAAAGGCAAAAAAGTGAACCAATGACTCACAGCTCGTGAGCTGTAAAGCCGCGACAAGGCACCAACCGCTTTACAGTCCATTCACACACCTTTCATACATGACACGCACAAGACCATTCACACCGCCAGCCACGGGCCCAGCACATTACAACACTCACATCGACAGACCGCGCCACTCAAGGGCCCATCACTTACATACGCCACATGCCTGATACAAGAATCACACCAGCTGATGGGAGTGTGGACTGCCGTTTGGCTGGCACCGCCAGCCAAGCGCCACCCCACGCACACCGCCAGCCAAGCGCCACCCCACGCACACCGCCAGCCAAGCGCCACCCCACGCACACCGCCACCCCACGCACACCGCCAGCCAAGCGCCACCCCACGCACACCGCAATCACTTTTTTTTATTTATAAACAACAAATAAACTACTAATTATAAAATAGGCACAAAACTACAAACACAAAACCTCAAACTAAATACACGACAGATGCCAACCGTGGAAAATATAAAACAGACAGCTTACGCTCACGGTATTTCCCAAAAGTTTTTCCTTGTGTGGTAACTTCTAAAACAGCTAGGCACACACAGCCCAGGCTTTGAAGGGCATTCGGGGCAGTACATCCGGCTCTCCCTCCGGATTGATCTCCGGGCACATACTCTACATTTCTTTGTGGGCATGTCTTTTTTGGGAGTGGGAGGAATGTGATCTGGAAAGTGCCGATCTTTCAATCTAGCCACATCCTCCACCACTTCTACTCTAGGAACTCTTGCCGGTTCCACCACAATAAGGCTTTCTATCACCGACTCCTGAAATTTAACAAAAGTCATCCTTGACTCAGGTGAACAATCCTTGTATACAATAAAGGCATTAAAAGTTGCCAAATGAAATAAATGTAGGGCCAACTTTTTATACCACACATAGGACTTACGAAGAGCAGTGTAAGGTTCCAACCTCTGATCTACTCTATCAACACCACCCATGTGCCTATTGTAGTCCAAAATGCACGCAGGTTTGCGCACTTCCGCAACCTGACCCCAAACAGCCACAGGGGAAGTACTCTCATCATGGATGGTCGATAGCATGTACACATCCCTCCTGTCTGAAAATTTCATAGCTAACAGCTCATTATTCCGCAAGGCACTGCACTGTCCCCTCTCAAGTTTTTTACAGACAAGCTCCCTTGGATAGCCTTTGCGGTTAGAACGGATTGTGCCACAAGCAACAGTGTCCACCCTAAACAACTCCTTGAACAACTGCACTCCAGTGTAGAAATTATCTACGTACAAATGGTGACCTTTGTTAAACAGCCGTCTAGCAAGTTCCCACACAATTTTTTCGCTAACTCCAAAAGTGGCCGGACAACCAGGAGGGTCAATACTGGAATCCCTACCAGTGTAGACCCGGAAATTATAAACATATCCTGTACTGCTTTCTGACAGCAGATACAATTTAATCCCATACCGTGCCCTCTTACTAGGGATGTACTGCTTAAAAACTAAACGCCCCTTGAAAAGGACCAAAGACTCGTCCACACTTATCTCTTTGCCTGGAACATAGACCTCTGAAAACCGATCCACAAAATGATCAAGGACAGGCCTAATCTTAAAAAGGCGGTCACAATCAGGGTGATCTTGTGGCAAGGCTAAAGCATTGTCTACAAAATGCAGCATACGAAGAAGAAGCAAATACCGATTACGTGTCATAGTTGCAGGAAATATAGCAGTTGCCATCAAGGGACTAGTAGACCAATAAGAAGCCAGTGACGGCTTCCTGATCAACCCCATCAAAAAAGACAAACCTAAAAACCTTTTCATCTCTTCCAGATATGTGGGAACCCAATGAGTAGCTCTAGACTGAGGCTTAAGTCTGGCAGCGTTGTCCCGCAAATATTGCTCTGCATACACATTTGTCTGCTCCACAATCTCTTCCAAAAATACATCGTCCATAAACAAGTGAAAGAAATGGACAGGCAGAAAGTTTTCCGTATTAACTCTACACCCTGGGAGACTAGTAAATGCAGGTAACTGTGGCTGCTCCATGTTTGGGGCAATCCAGGTGTCAGGTCTTCTAATGGGAAACCCTTCAGCCCAGGCTGCTGCACTCTTGGCACATCAATGTCCTCCTCTAACTCAGGCCCTTCATCTGCACTGAGAGTAGCTTCCTCATCAGAAGAATACTCTTGGACAGAAAACTCACTTCCAGAATCTCCTGCTTCCTCCTCTGCCTCAGATGCAGAGTCAGTGTCGTAATCATGGTCTGAAGACGACTCAAAGAGCATGCGAACAACCTGCTGAGCGGTCACTTTGCGGCTAGCCATGATCCTAACAACAAATGGATTGCCAACAACAACTAGCACTAAAATAAGTAATAAACAAAGTGTAGCTTTATCACAAAGAGTTATGTACTACAAAAAACTATACCACTCAGTTGCCTGAAATAGCTACTCACCAAGCAACTACTCTGCACAGACACAGCAATCACCAATGATATCCCACTAAAAAGAAAAAAGAAAAAAGCAAATTAAACATATGACAACACAAACATCACTGTGCTCAAATCTAAGGACAATGTCAAACACACAATACTGCATTTAGTACACCACCTACAAACATGTCATTCATGCATGTCAACAATACTCCTTTGGAGTAAATTGCTTTCACTTACCTAAAACATGCAGCTATGCAAACCACTGGACAACTACTGCCAAAACCGCTAAGATCCACAGCAAAGGAAGCAAAAGCGTTGAACTAGAAGAAAAAGAAGAAATAAATTGTTATAATCACAAATACAAATACTTTGCCTGTTGACAAACACCCCACCACCAAGAACTTAGAAGTTGTCCCGGGTACCTAAGTGGATCCTGCCCCCCCTCGGGGGTAGATGGGCGTAAAAAAATTTGCCGAAATGGGCAACACCTCTGTGCCCCCTTTTAGGGGGCAACCCTTCCCAAAGGGGGCACCCCCAGCACAAAACAAAAAAATCCCTGCCGTATTGGTGGTTTCTGCCCTCCTTGGGGGCAGATGGGCCTACAAAATTACACACACACCACACAATCCCTGGCGCCTAGTGTGCTTCCACCCCCCCGGGGCCAGATCGTCCAAAAAATTACTGGTCTGCCATCGGGGGGCCGAAACAGAAAAAAAAAACTCCCCAGGGGAGAGACCCTTGCCCAAGGGGTTGCCCTCAAAATAAACAACAAAAACAAAATCCCTGGTGTCTAGTGGATTTTGCCCCCCCGCCCCCCCCCGGCGGCAGATCAGCCCAAAAATTGGCAATCTGCCCCCGTGGGGGGAGGGGGGGGGCAAATACTAAAAAATGTGTCCCCCAGTGGGACGCCCCTTGCCCAAAGGGTCGCCCCCCCAAAAAAAACTTTACAATAAAAATAAATCCCTGGTGTCTAGTGGTTTTCAACCCCCCTCGGGGGCAGATCTGCCAAAAAATCAGCGGATCTGCCCCCCGGGGGGGGGGGCTAAATACAAATAAAAATTCCCCGGGGGGGCCACCCTGGCCCAAGGGGTCGCCCCCAAAACATACACAAAATATAAAATCCCTGGTGTCTAGTGGTTTTTGCCCCCCCCCGGGGGCAGATCCGCCGAAAATTCGGCGGATCTGCCCCAGGGGGGGGGGGGGCGAAATACAAAAAAAAATTGCCCCCGGGGTGGGGCGACCCTTGCCCAAGGGGGTCGTCCCCAAAATAAACATAAAATACTATATCCCTGGTGTCTAGTGGTTTTCGCCCCCCCCTGGGGGCAGATCCGCCGAAAAATCGGCAGATCTGCCCCCAGGGGGGGGCGAAATACAATAAAAAAATGCCCCCGGGGGAGGGCGACCCTTGCCCAAGGGGTCGCCCCCAAAATAATAAATATAATACATTTTCCCTGGTGTCTAGTGGTTTTCGCCCCCCCCTGGGGGCAGATCCGCCGAAAAATCGGCAGATCTGCCCCCAGGGGGGGGCGAAATACAAAAAAAAATTGCCCCCGGGGGGGGCGACCCTTGCCCAAGGGGTCGCCCCCAAAATTATGGCAAAATAACACTATCCCTGGTGTCTAGTGGTTTTCGCCCCCCCCTGGGGGCAGATCCGCCGAAAAAACGGCGGATCTGCCCCCAGGGGGGGGCGAAATACTAAAAATAATTGCCCCCGGGGGGGGCGACCCTTGCCCAAGGGGTCGCCCCCAAAATATTGAAAAAAATAAATCCCTGGTGGCTAGTGGAGATTCCTGCTCCACGATCGCGGGCTCTGCCCGCGATCGTGGAGCAGGAATCTAATGAAAACAGGCACCGGGGGAAAGGAAAAACCCTTTCCTTTCCCCCCGTGTCTGTTTCCCACCACCCCCGACCCCCAAAAACGAAGAGGACTCACCTTTCGTGTCCTCCTCGGTAGACGCGCTGGAAGCAAATGGCTTCCAGCGCGCCCGGCAACACTAGATGACGTCAGCGCGCTGTGCGCGCGCTGACGTCATCGGATTGCCGTGGGGGGGGGCGGGGGTGGAAGGGGAAGGTCTTCCCCTTCCATCCCCGCCTGGGGGGGGGAGGGGGGTGCACGGGGGGGCGCGCTAGCGCGCCCCCAAGTTCCCCTGTGCCTAGGACGAGATGATCTCGTCCAAGGCACAGGGGAACTGTAGCCTTGGACGAGATCATCTCGTCCAAGGCACAGAAGAGGTTAAAGGAAAAATTACACCTTATTGCCAAATTGGGTGGTGCATCTTCATTCTTCTTTGAATGTTCATCACTCTTGGGTGCCTGGCTGAACCGGTCCAGTAGGTAAACAAGATTGTTAGGAGTCTTCCCCTCCTCTTTGAATGATAGTCACCCATCTGTCTGCACTGCTCAAACAAACATGTATCAGCCAACGTGTTGCCACCTCCGGTATGAGGGTTTTAAGTGGTACTCTATTAGCTCACTGAATAATCCTCAACTGGTTCCGGGTTTTAAAAGAATGGCTAAAATAAGTGCAGAGTCCTCTGCAGGTGATCAGTATGCTGCTGACAATGTCTTCTTTTTTTAGAAAATCCTGTGCAACCAGGTTGATTCATTGCACCAAACACAGGACCCTGAAATAGCCACCATCTGACATGGCCTTGATTGTATTACTGCCATTGTCTGTGGCAAATAAGCCGATTCTGAGACCTCTGGGTCTCCAGTGCTGAGACCTGTGGATAGCTGTTGCCTAACCCCTCAAAAGAGATCCAGTGTACAGTGATACACATGTAATATTTTGCTTGACAACTGGTCCACATGTCTGTCATAAGGTGTATATTGTGAACAACACTTTGCTGCAAAGATTGTCCAACCCATTGCAGCAGATCGCGATGGAGCACTGGAACAACTCTGGCAAAATAGGTCCAACTTGTAACCTTCCATTTCAGGCAAATAGCTGCCACAAATTCTAAAAATCCCACTCTTTTCACAAAAGATAAAAGGAGGTGGTCTAGTGCTAGCATTTTAACCAGATTCCCATTATACAAATGGGCCCTTGGATGGTTACGGATGTAGGGCCCCTCCTGCCTGAACAATCCCGCAATAGTAGCCTAGACTTTCCTCTTTTCTGGGACCATTGATGCATGCGACTTCTGAGAAGGAGGAGGTGGCTGACTAAATGTGCGTCTCGGGGCAGTCACTGTATGCCATGTTGTCTCCATGTATCTTTTGTGCCATTTTGAGGTCGCTGATGTGAATTATGCTGTTGCACTGGTGGGGACAGGGCTGCTTTGCATAAAGATGTCATCATCTTCTTCCCCATCACCTCCACCGTGGTTGAAGCTGATGATTCCCCGTTCTCCTCATCTTTATCACTGTCACGGGCAGTCATTTGTTTAAGGTACTCCTCCCACCCGATTGTGTGATTTTTTTCATACGGGTCATTTCATAACATAGTATGAGGCTTACCGAAATGAACACTTGGGAGGCAAATGGAGCATATTGCAATGTTATCCTCCTGCTTACTAATCATAAAAAAGTCCCATACTAGGGAAGAGAACTTTCTTAATTTGACAATGCCTGAAGATGAAATGGAGGTAGGTGAGTGTGTTGCTGATTGCCTCTCTGCAGTGAATACTTCTACTGAGGTAGGGGTTAATGCAGGTTTTAACAGGAGCCTTACAAATATAGGAGCCGGCACTGATGGTGGTACCTGTGCCACATCCCTCGGGGCAGGTTGAATAGGAGGGGTACTGTCAGTCTCCTCTGTGCCAGCTTCCATAACATTGACTGGCTCATCGGCATGCTCACAAGCCAATCCAATTGGAGAGGAGGGGAGTATAAATGAGCAGCCACAGCACCTCTATTCTAGACAAATAAAAGAAGAATATGACTGCTTGTATTGGGAAGTCACCTACTCAGTTCCTCCACAAACAGAACCCCAATTCTAGTTAGTTCCCAGTCTCACTCTGCCCCATTAAGGACGTTTCCATTTATGGAAGAAGAAGCGTCACACACCTCATAGTGTCATGCTTCCTCCTTGGCTTCTACTACCTACCCTGGGCAGACTCAATCCTCTGACTTCTCCGGGCAGAGGGGAGTTCTTAATAAATGTTTTACTGGATAAAAAGATCTGAATCCAGACTTATAAAAATACCTTGCATTTACTCCTGGTACTTCCTTTATTAATGGGGAACGCAGGTATTGTTAAGACCAAAATAATGTGGGCATGCAATGCTAATGTTTTCTGTCACCTGTTCAAGCCAACATGTTTCTGTCCATTCATACAAGCCCCTAAGGGTCTCGGGCATCCTTCAGGGCCAAGGGATCCCTACTCACCTAAATCTAAATTTCTAGTTTCACCTTACAAGAAATTGTGCAGGAAACCAACAGCAGAAAATCTTAACTTTCAGAGCCTCTTGTTTTCTTGGTCCTTGATGGGGCAACGCCCTTTGTATTCACACCTTCGTTAAAAGGAGCGTTTTTCCAGTGATGCCTATCTCCTTCCCAAATCTGGCCAAACTACTCATTGTCATCCTCCTCATCCCCTCCCATAATTATGACATTTCCAGGGACTTTTCTTTTCTCTTGCCTCTCCTGACACCTTTCGAACTTTGCCAGGCTCCAGTCCATGTACAGTTCATCCTAAGAAGGGGTGCTTTGTTCAGATGGTAGAGTATCCTTCTTTTTTCTTGCTGGAGATCCTGGAGGCAATAATTCTAAAAGAGAGGGTTCTTTCTCGTCAGGAAACTCAACCACCTGTTCAGTTCCAACTTAAGGAAAATCTACCATTGCTGACTGCTGTACACTTTGCTCTGTTTCCTGAAATAATTGGGTACTACTTTGCAAAAGGGACAAATCCAATTCAGCATTACTGCTTGTTAGTGGCACCATGATTGCAGTGGCTGCCTCGCTGACAGACATGGGCTTGGGCTTAGGTTAGGGTAGTGCGGTTGATGTGGGAATTCCCAGCTTCCTCCCTGGAGGCCAGTGCGGCAGCCACAAGTCTTTGGAAAAAGGTTGAGGTCGGCACTCCAGTAGTGGAAAGCTGTTTCTCCTCACTAGCCACTTTCTGGGGTCATCCTAAAGCTGTCATTTGACAGTGGCACTGAACTACACAAGTCAAAGAGATTGGAAGACTGACATCACATGTTTTTCTAGAGGCCTTCTGTCTGGCAATATTGTGTGTGATGTTTCTTTCTCTTGCGTTCCATAAGGCAAACAAGCAGGAGAAACACTCAGTGAAGCATGACATTGTTGCAGTTTGAATTAGTACAGACAAACACAAAATAGTTTAGTGTGGTTGGTTAGTTATGCTAAATAATTAATAACATTATATCCAATCATTTTAAAGTCAACCCACACCACCATAACATAAAATTTAATTTCCAAACAGGATACCAATCATCAGAGGTTATGTGTCGCTTTATGTGCATCTATTCTAAGGGAAACACCTGTGAGAGTCAGGGAGGTGCAGGGAAAAATGGAATAATGATTCTTAAAAAATAAAGGCCCAGGGGGAATGCAATAATACCTAGAAAGATTACTGGTGTGGATGGATGAAAGCAAAATACAATTAAAAATAATAATAAAAATGTTTTTTAAAAAATTTAATTTAAACATAAAATCAAAATTAAAGTTAAAAATGTAAATTACAAATTAAAAATTAAAAATTAAAAGAAAAAAAAAGAAAAAACAACCAACAAGCAATGAGTCATGGAAAACTAAGAGCACATTCATATGTTCATATGGCATGGACAAAAAAGACAAATGGTGGGCCATAGTGAACACAGTCACATGCACACTGGCCAGACAAAGGAGGCATGGCAACACTGAAGAAAACGCTATCATTAATTATGCAGTGCTAAACAAAAACATTAACTGTGCTATAAAAAATGTGCAACAACACATATCCTCCTGTGGCATCCAATATTACCTCACATATACAGTTTTTGTGTAAAAAGGGTGTGAAATATAAACAATAACCCACATTCATAATTTAATCCAATATCTTCCCTGCCCTTAATGCTGTGTAAATTAAATTAACATATACCAGAGAAACAGTTCTTTCATGCACTGACAACTAGTACTGGGCATACTGAGTAGATGGCCCGTTGGCAGACTAGGCCGCATAGTAAAAATGAATATTGCAAATGTGACAAACATAGGGAAAAGGTACTGAACTGTGCAACATTTTTCCTGTACAAAAGGTGAAAAATGAAATAAAAAAATGTATTAGGCCCCTACTGAAACTCCAAGCCACCCGCCACAATGAAATTTAGAAATCAAATAAAAGTGCAAAGAAATACTTGTGCATGCCTTAAACAACACCCATATGCAATAGTTTTTTAACTTACTTATTTGATATCACAAAAACAAAGGCCCTCATTATGAGTTCAGCGGATGGGATAACCTGACTGCAGAACTTCCAATGGGGAGGTTGCCGACATGCTGGCTACCTCCTGGCCAGGCCCAACAGACAGTGAGCCTTGTGAAGGTGCTGGACATAGGGACCCCTACACTGCCAATGCCAAGAGCATGGGCAGTGCAGGAGCCTCCTGCTGGCTCCTGCACCTGTTCCTGTTCTCCGTCAGCCTTTTCATAACAGTGATACCGCCATGAAAAGGCTGGTGGAGAACAAGATCGTAATAAGAAGGGCAGCACTGTCGCTATCAGCCTTTCAGGATAACTGATCCCAGCAGAGAAGGCGATACCCTGGCAGTCTGACCACCAGGGTCGTGATGTGGAAGTCAGACCGCAACAGCAGGGGTGGCCCTGACCGCCAGGCTGGAGGTCTCAAGACCACTAGCCTCGTAATCAGGCCAGACGTCCTTAAATCATTCATATATATACAACAGACAAAGCAAGTGATCCTTCCACCTCGAAATCCATGCGAGAGCCTGCTTGACAGGAGCAGGAAGTTTGAGTCTCTGAGGCACTTCCGTTTTGTTGGAAGAAAGTAAAAAACAACTTGAATGGTCAGTTGGAGTGGAAAATCCACCCCAAAACATATTTTCAAGTATATTTAGCTGCTTTTCAAGTAGATAATCTGCTTGAGGTGCACCAGCAGTCAATTGCAGTTACTGGCCAGCTGCACTATAATGACATATTCACGTCTGTAAGCCATGCAAGCAATTTCGCATGCACTCGCAAGCGGGCTGAGAGTATCATGGCCCTCGCCAAAAATAATTATAACACAAAAAAATTCTGCCACGTGTCGGATGGTGTCATTTGGGAACTCTGTGTTACCCTGCATAGTGCAAAGTGCCTGAATTCTGCAAACTCAGCGAGCAGAGTGAATTTTTCTGCTGAGACCTAGTCCCTATGTGACATCACTGGTTTCATGATGCAGATGGAACAACATCAGTCCTCCACTTTTGCTACACAGCTGGGAAGTATCAGTAACATTATGGAATCTGTGGAGGGCAAGTTGGACTCCTACATTAGAAGGGTGATCTCTGTTGCAACATTGTTGCTTTGTTGGCAAGCCACCAGAACCTTGTCAGGGATTTGCTGGCTGCCTTACTGGTACAGACAAATGCTGGTGGGGGCAGTAGAGCGACATCTTGTGCCTCTGATATGTGTATGCCTCAGGTTCCTCCCATATAACACCAACAGATGTGTACTTTTAAACAACCCTACCTTCCCAAATGGCATTATATACCTCCTCAGTGAACTACTCCTCATCTCAACATGTCGAATGACATGTCTCCCAAATGGACTCTGTCTGGTTTTCTAAGCTTTAAATAACTGTTGGTGTTGCCAAAAATCCAACAATTAAACTCCCAATAAACATGTTATAGGATGTACAATTTTGAATAAAGATAACTTTTAAGCACCAATTTGTTCTAAACCACAAAGATTGTTGTATGTTTTTTGCTGAAGGGACTACATATACCATAGAGGAAGTGTCAGATCATAACCCACTTGTTTACATCTCAGGAAGAGTCATCTAATGTTGGTTTATCATGTTGTCTTTGGATTTGCACCTACAATTACCTCCACTGCAATGGCAGAATGGGGAGTGGGTTGTCTCCCAATGGAACGTCGGAGTGTTACAACAAGCTGCAGTTACTTGAATGACACAGTAAGAATCAGTTTTTTAAACACACAAATACTTACCACCTATACATGGGATGTGTGAGGGAGGAACGTGAGGCCAGAACACTGATCCACATATGTTGCTCAGTGAAAATGACAATGTGATCATCCCAATATTACATCCTCACTGCTCACACTGAAGGGATTCTACAGTACATACATTTGCATGGTTGTACTAATAGTCAGATACTCGTGTCAATACTCTTCATGAATTAGCATCATACCTGTGCCAAACAAGGATGCAGAGGCAAATCCGAAACCTTGAATGTCAGTAAGCAAGAATTGCAAGGGCTTCTTGCTGAGTCCTGTGTCAACTGATAAATGATGAATAACGGTTTACAGGAATAAATATGGTAAATGTATCCCTCTGCCCCTGAGAGGCCTCATATGTGTTGAGGGTGAGTGTAACCAGTGCAACCAATCATTACATCTAGTGTACATTGCCCACACATTTTTTTACATAAGAGCCAGACAATGGAACCAGAAACAATCCAACACCCCCCCCAGGGGAAGAGGAAATGGGAGAATTATAGGCGTAAACGTTTGAATGTAGTTAACCAAAGTGAGATGCATGGAGTGCCACACTTAGCAAGTAGCCAATTCCAATGATGATGGAGGTTCTCCAGGCAGGTGTGGATACATTAATAATTTATAACCAGCCAACAACAATGGCCCACTTGCACAATGGTGTAAGGGTAAGTGCTGTAGTGCCAGGCACTAGTGTGTGTCCCAGCACAGCCAGGGATCTGTAGTGACAAACTTATCCAAACTCTACCTGCCCTATCCCTTTCACACAAAGTGTTACAGTGGGAGAATACCTGTGTTGTGCTGTGTGGAAAATCACCAAATGAGGACCACTTACGGTGCCTAAAGAATGGAAAAGGGTCCATACTTGACTTAAATGTAAGGTAGGCTAAAAGTTGTCACTAGGAAGCGGACATATTCCTTCAAAGACTGCAGGTCAATGTCTGCATCATGTACTCAACTCCCCTTTCTCAATGGTACCAACTCTTAAATATGGAAAGATGATGAACTAGTAAAAGTAAAAAAAACTTCAGTCCTCTAAAAATAATGTAAACTACCCACGCCTACCTAGCCTGCACTAACTAACTTTAACACTAACTTACACTATCTTAACTTATCTTAAACTACCTAGCCTAAAGTAACTAACATTCACAGTAGCCTCAACTATCTTAGCCTATTTTAAACTATCTTAAGTACTATACATAAATGACAAGTTAAACATCAACCCTCCCTTATAATGCATAGATTGGTACAATACAAATAGTGACTGCACCTAAACATAAAGGGCTGGATGAATCAATTATCTGGATAGCGATTACCTTATTGAGATTTTTTACGAATCACAATTAGGTAATAGCTATTTGAATGTATGAAACTCAAGGAGTTTAATTAGCGATTCTGAATGGCTCGCAAATCGACTGACCTTATTAATGTTCATGTGTTTGGTCGCAAATTGCGACCCATTGTGAATGGCTAAAATCATTGAGATAGTGACCTGCTGGGCTCAGCAGACCACCATGTCTGTGACTGCTTTTAAATAAAGCAATCTTTTTTTTTAAATGCAGCACCTTTTCCTTAAAGGTAAATGGGATAGCTTTAAAAATGACAACTTAAAAGTTTTCTTTTCATTTTTTGAGAATAGGCAGTGGTCCACGGGACTACTCTTAAAACGTGTATTCACATGGGTTCACAAAGGGAATGGGGCCCCTTGGGGACCCATTCACATTTGCAAATGGGTTACTACCTACTTGAAGTAGGTGGTAAAATGCGAGTGTTTTTCAGCCGCATTTAGTTCACAAAACACTCCTATATACCTCTGCGATTCGATATTAGGAAGGGACGCCCTTGACACTCCCCTTTCTAATATCGAATCGGTATATAGTTGCAATTCCAATTTGCGATTCAGTAACAAGTTACTGAATTGCACATTGGGATTCATACATACCAAAATGCAGTTGGGTTGTTTGCGATCGCAAAAATGCATGATACATCTGGCCAATACTGTCTATACATGTACACCTCAACAAATGTATTTTTTGGCATTTTTAGTTTTTCTATACATTTTCGAACATACTAAACATCATTCCCCCCACCCACTTCTTTAAAACCTAATAGTGTAAAAATAGACTTGAAAACTACTACCTACTAAAGTATCTAAAACTAACACTTAACTACACTAAGGGCCTCTATATGAGTCTGGCGGTCCAAGGACAACCAAACTCGTGGTGGCACTCAGACCTCCACTGAACGGGGCAGTCCGACCACCCTATTATGACCTTGGAGGAGCCACCACAGTCTGACCGACGGCCCTGCCAGGTTGCCGCCAGCCGACACCATGGTGGAGCCGGTGGTCTTAGTCCACCAGGGAAGCAGTGCTTGCAGCTCTGTCCTAGGGATTACAAGTCCCCTTTCCGTAAACCTTTGCATGGCGGTAGCCCCGCCATGCAAAGGCTGGCAGAAAAGAGGGGGGTGGGGGACCCATTGGGGCCCCTGCACTGCTCATGCACTTGGCATGGACAGTGCATGGTCCCCCATGGACAGCCCTGTTGTGTTTTTCACTGCCCGAATTACGGGCAGTGAAAAGCAAGAAGGGTTCTGTCCATGGGCACCACCCCATTTGAGCCAGCTCAATTATGAGCCAGTGTCAATGTTAAGGCCCTTGTTCTCTACTGGGCCGGCGGGGAACAGCGGGAAACATGTAATAGGGCCCGGGGGTGGAAGACAGGTGTGGCGGTCCGTGCGAATGAGTTTGGCGGCCAGCCGAGCATAATGAGGGCCTATATCTATACTAAACCCTAAATAACACTGTGCCTAATAACAAGAAAATGCAACCAATATAATAAGATAAGGTAAAGGGGTGTCCAGAGGGAGAGTCCTCAATTTGTGCAGAAATCTCCTCCAAGGCCTCCTGCAAAGTTAGCATGATTTCACAGGCTGGATTGCTCTTGTTCAATGCCATGCATCCTCCTGTGAATTTTCTGCAACTCTCTGACAATAAAATACTTGAGGAGGGATCCCCTGGCACATCTAGGCCTCCTGGCCCATGTAGTTAGCTGCTGTGAAGCAGTAGATAGTCCTGATCTGGCCTGTGTATATAGTTTAGCTGTACATGGTCCAAATTCTATTCTAAATGCTATGGCCCTCATCACAACCCTGGCGGTAAATCCCGCTTTCCGCCGTGCTGAACATACCGTTGCGGTGGCGGAATTCTGCTACAGGTATTATGACCCACATCTCGGAATACGCCACAATACAGACACCCACACTAGTCTACCACACAAAAGGTCAGTGATAAACTGGCGATACCAAAACCTACACCGTCACGACAACAGGAATACACCCACACTATCACGACCCACGAATCAACGCGGCGGTCTTACAACTGCGGTAATCCATTGGCGGTACACACTGCAGTGCTCAAAATACACACACATTTACAAAAAACAACCATATTAGACAATTCCAAATACACACACCGGATACACATACACACACCACACCCACATACTCACAGCACTATAAAATCCACAACCACATTACCCACAACTCCTTACAACTAAATTTTTGTGAAGAAGCAGAGAGAGAGAATAGCAAACACTACACCAGCATTCACAGGCACACAGCACCATCACTCCTACAACATCCACGCACCTCAAACAACACACACCAACACAACACATCACACAGCACAATAAACAGCACCTCACACATCACCCACTCAACATAATGGCACCTCAAAGACATCCCAGGTTTTCAGAGGAGGAGCTCAGGGTCATGGTGGAGGAAATCATCCGGGTAGAGCCACAGCTTTTCGGATCACAGGTGCCGCACACCTCCATTGCTAGGAAGATGGAGCTATGGCGGAGAATCGTCGACAGGGTCAACACAGTGGGACAGCATCCAAGAACACAGGATGACATCAGGAAGAGGTGGAACGACCTACGGGGGAAGATGCGTTCAGTGGTATCCAGACACCATGTTGCTGTACAGAGGACTGGCGGTGGACCCCTACCTCATCCCCCACAACTAACAACATGGGAGGAGCAAGTCTTGGCAATACTGCATCCTGAGGGCCTCGCAGGAGTAGCAGGAGGAATGGGCTCTGGTAAGTCATATCTTATTTACCAAATCCCCCCACCCCACCTGCATGCCATCACATACCCCCACCCTCACCCCATCACTCCAAAACCTCACATATGCCCCACTATCACAACCCACACATCCCAATACCAAGGCCCTGCATGCAACACCTATGCATGGACCCCCATCACCAAAGCATGTCCAGTACAGATACCCACACAGCCCCCAAACCAACTATCACAAAAGGGCAAACACAAAAATGCAAGCACAGGAGTAGAGGGTAACTCACCCAGTGCAAAAGATGGCACACACAGATACTAAAACTATGCATTTACACCCCAACAGGACCCATACCCAACGTCACCGGACAGGAGATGCAAGACATATCCAGTCCCCCCACAGAAGAGGCCCACAGTGATGACAGCAGTTCTGCACGCCTGGATCAAGATGACCAGCCAAGCCTATTAGGGACTTCTGGACAGTCGGTTCCCTTACCACTGTCACAAGCCACCACAGACCCTCCCCCCTCAGGAAACACCACCACATCACACACCCAGCGGGCCCATGCCACTGTCCCCAGGACACGTCAATCAGCAGTGTGTCCACCACTACAGGTAACTAGATCAGCACCCACCAGAAGAAGGGTATTTGGCCCTGGGGGTCTACCATAGACGGAGCACCCACTGCCGGAAAAGATGGGAGGACCTGCGCCGCTGGAGCAAGAAGATGGCAGAGGCCCAGCTGGGGATGGCCTCTCTACGTGGAAGGGGTGCCCGCCGCACCATGACCCCCCTGATGTACCGGATCCTGGCGGTGGCATATCCTGAGTTGGATGGGCGCTTGAGGGCATCACAGCAGCCACAAGGGGGTGAGTACACTATCATTCAGCTGACTCTGCGCGATTGATGAGGTGTCTGGGTGGGGCAGGTGGGCTGTGGGTATCCCTAAGCCAGGGCAGACGCGCAAAGGTAGATCCATTGATTTGCAGCCTCATTCCTAGTCCAACCCCAAAGGTGGTATTTGCCCTCTACATCTAGTCAGGCTCCTATGGGATCCAGCTGTGCATGAAATGGGTCTAGACAGAGTCCTGCATGGGCATGTGCTTTTCCCGTGCCCTGTTAGTGCATGGCTTAGTGCATAGGACTGCTCCCTGTGTGTTGTGTCCGCCAACAGTAGTGGTGTTGCAGGCATTGACCATGTGTCTCCTCTGTCTTTCCCCCCTTTTTGTTTTGTCACCCTGTCCTTGTGTGCAGTAGCATCATCTGGCGGAGGAGCAGTGGCACCGGAGCAGGAGGGAGTTGCATCCCACATGGCTCTGGAGGGTGAAATAACGGAGTCCGAAGGCACCAGTGGGACCGAGGGCGAGGGGAGCCCCACGATGGGAACAGGAGGAAACACCAACAACAGCGACTCCTCCTCTGATGGGAGCTCCCATGTGGTGGCGGGCATCTCTGTGCCCACCGCATCAACAGGTACAGCCGCCTCCACATCAACAGGTACAGCCGCCCCCACCCCTACCAGCACGGCTCTTCCAGGAGCCCCTCATCAAGTTTCCCATGCCCGCTTACCCAGGAGTGTGGGCATCTACTTCGCCCCAGGCACCTCAGGCCCTGCCCCAGTCAGTCGTCCTGCTGCCCTCAGTGAGGAGGCTATTGACCTCCTCAGATCCCTCACTGTTGGGCAATCAACCATTTTGAATGCCATCCAGGGTGTTGAGAGGCATTTGCAGCAAACAAATGCATACCTGGAGGGCATTCATTCTGGCGTGGCTGCCCAACAGAGAGCATTTCAGGATCTGGACTCAGCACTGATGGCAGCCATTGTCCCTGTGTCTAGCCTCCCCCTCCAACTTCCTCTACCCAGACCCAATCCCCTGTACCTCAGCCTATCCCAAGCACACCATCTGACCAGCATGCACACTCATCAACACACAAGAGTGGACATGGCAAACATAAGCACCACACATCCCACAGACACTCACACAAGCACCATACCCATGCAGACACACCAACTTCCACTACCTCCACTGTGTCCCCCTCCTCCACGTCCTCCACCTCCCTCCCTGTCTTGTCTTCAGTCACACCTGCATGCACTACATCCTCAGCCACTACCTCCATCACCAGCACGCCCATCACCACACACCACATGTCCCTGGTGTCCTCTCCCAGTGTGCCTGTGAGCCCTCCTCCCAAAGTACACAAATGCAGGCACACACCCATCCAACAGCCATCCACCTCACAACAGCCTCCGGCCCATGCACCTTCACCCACATTCAGCAGACGTACACCTCCTAAAACCACTACCACTCCCAAACCCCCTCCATCTTCCCGTCCCAGAGTGTCTAAGAAACCCTTCCTGGCTAACATTGACCTCTTCCCTACACCTCCCCCCGTCCTTCCCCTAGGGTCAGGCTGTCCAGGTCCCAGCCCAGCACTTCAACCACCAAATCATCCAGCACAGTGGTCTCAGCAAGTCCGGTCACATCGCGGGCGGCACCCATCAGGGCTGCCAGTGTGCCACCTAGCGAGGCCAAGGAGCAGGCCATTCCGCCACCTGCCAAGGTGAAGAAGGTGCCCACATGCCTGAGGGAGAAGCCGCACCAACCACCAAGGAAGGGCTCCTCCAAGCCAAAAGGGGATAGTGCCAAGGGACCAGCAGTGACATCAACGGTGGGGAAGGGACACAAGGCAAAGAGCAGGTCAGGTAAGGGCACGAAGGCTCCAGCTGAGGGACCAGAGTCACCTCTTCTGTCAACCAGAACATCAACCTGTACGGCGGTGGACACCGCCACCTGCACCACCACCTGCACGTTTGCTGCGTCACCAACAGTCCCCAGCATCATCCCCAGTGGGCAGCCATCCGAGGCTGCAGGAGACGTCCTGCTGTGTCTCTCCACAGGTGCAGACACATGCACCACCACCAGCACCTCCGCCACAGACACTGCCGCAACCACCGCCACCAGCTCCGCGACGTGCTCAGACAGCGGCACCACAACTGACATGGCTATCATCCCCAGTGGCCAGACATCCAAGGCTGCAGGAGACATCCAGGACCCTGCACAGCATACATGAGGCACGACATCCAGCACTGTTTGTACCTGCAGGTGGCAGGCGAAGTTGCAGTAGGGTGGAGTGTGTCTCTGCCTTCATGGGGTATCATGCTACCTGTTCCCAGGCAATCTCGTGGCACACACACCCAAGTAAGGGAATGGGACCTGCCACACTGCATGTGAAGCACTCTGGGCACAATGCCGTCTCCAGAACCAGTGGAGAATCACATCCACTACCTCAGTCCTTGGCAGGATGAAGTACTCTAGGCACAATGCCCCCTCCAGAACCAGTGGAGAATCATATCCACTGCCTCAGTCCTTGGCAGGGTGAAGTACCCTGGTCACAATGCACCCTCCTGAACCAGTGGAGAATCACATCCACTTCCTCAGTCCTTGGCAGGATGAAGCACTCTGGGCACAATGCCTCCTCCAGAACCAGTTGAGAATCACATCCACTGTGGCTTTGCACTCCCCAGGATAAAGCAGTGGGCAAACCACCCACTGGAGAGACTTGAGAGACTGTGGCTTTGCACTCCCCAGGATAAAGCAGTAGGAAAACCACCCACTTGTGAGACTTGAGAGACTGTGGCTTTGCACTCCCCAGGATAAAGCAGTGGGCAAACCACCCACTGAAGAGACTTGAGAGACTGTGGCTTTGCACTCCCCAGTATAAAGCAGTGGGCAAACCACCCACTGGAGAGACTTGAGAGACTGTGGCTTTGCACTCCCCAGGACCAATCAGTGGGCATGGAGCCTCCTCATGGAGCAGTGGGGTCGTCCGTTCATCCGGCTGAGGTGCCCCCTCCCCTCCCCGAGGTGCCTGTTTATTATCCTTCTGATGCCCCTGCAGTGTTCTCTCCGTTTCGAGTCAGGTATCTTGTGTGGGCTTCGCCCATGAATTTTGGGACACTGATCCACGGACAATGATTTCATTCATATCCGGACTTGTGTAGCTGGTGTATATATTTGTATATACTGATATTTTAATTTGGCTTATCTGATTTTTTGATGATTTCACTCACTACAATCATTTCCTTTTGTCCTTGCGTTCTTCCAGGGGGTGACGGGGTGTATGTCTAATGTTGCTGCATGTATTTGTGTATATGGTGTTGGGGGTGAGGGTGGGGGTGGGGGTGTTGCGTGTGTGTGTCACTCTCTTTTCCCTTCCCCCTCCCCTGTGTGCTAGGTGCAGTACTCACCGTGGTCGTCGCCAGCGTCTTTGCTACTCCTGATACAAGATTTGGTAAAGCAACATGGGCAGGACTTGTACCTCGGGCTCCATGGTGTCCTGGTTCTTCCTTGAGTGTCGAGAGGTGAGTTGTTTCCCTTCAGAACACTGTTTCCGCTGTGCTTTTGATGTCATTGGTACCGCCCGGGAGAAGGTGGCAGATAGGCCTGTTGTAATACAGTGGGCGGAACATTGTCTTCTGCCTGTCTGTTGACAGTTACAGCTGCGGTGTTTGTTTCTACCGCTGTGGCGGTCGGAGTGTTAAAGTGGCTGTCTATGTTGGCAGTTTCCGCCACGGTCGTAATTAATTTTTTTTTTACCGCAGGCCTGTTGGCGGTATTACCGCTGATTTAACACCGACCACCAGGGTTGTAATGAGGGCCTATGTCACCTCCAACGCCCATCACAAACTAACAGACTGTAAGAGAAAGTGAAACTATCTTTCACATTTCCTAGTATGCAGCCTGCCACACCCATTACACCATTTCCTGTGTGTCCAGCACTTTTCCAACATTTGCGACTATTTCTCTGACGCATTACTGTGCAGATGGACATTGCATGATGAGGATACACTGTGCAGTAGAGCTTCAGCAGTACAGCCAGTTCTATGCAATGGAAGTGAAGTTCAGGTTCAGACCAGCCCAACAGGGGCAATGAGTGGGTTCTGAGCTGCACAACAGGGAGAATGTGCTAGACCTACAGTAGAAACTTAGCTCCTGGAATCGGGTGGCATCACTTTGCAGGTCAGAGTGACAGTGTCCAGGTGATGAAGCAGTGTGGTGTGTAGTCTTTCATGTACCTGATACTTAGGGGCCTATTTACGAGTTGAGCTGCATCGCTCTTGCACCATGCAAGGTGGTGCAATGGTGACGTAAGTCCTAAATGAGATTTATGAAGCCACGTAAGGCCATTTTGCATGGTGCTGAGTGGTGCCATAAATCAGAAGTAAAGCAACGCATCACAAATCATTGCATTGCCTTTTTCAGCCCAAGGAAGGCACTCCATTGTCATTGTGTGGGTGTTCCCATGCAACTCCCATGTTTTTAGTTGCATTATCAGTTTTTCCAGAAGTGGTAGACCTGGGAATAAGCAAGAAAGGTACGCCTTCCTAGGGCAGGCGTAACAAGGAGTAATACATTTTATTATCCTAGTTACTTCCTGCAGCACAAGTAGCTTGAGGAATATGCCTCTCAGGATTTGTTATTTTCTGGAAGGTACTCACTCATGCGCTTAAAAGAATCCTGCATGCAAAACAAGCACCTGTGCACCATTATGCAAAGTTGTCTGCATTTGAGGTCGGCAGCAAAAATGGTGCCAGTGCAGGGAAAAATCTGAAATGCTTAACATCATTTTTAAATAGAGCACATTGATGCCCTTTCCCTGTAATGCAGTGACTTGCTGCACTGCATGACAAAGCTTGTTAATCTACACCAATGTTTAGCTCTACACTACCTTTGAACTGTACTAGAGTGTGCCACATAGAACACAAAGTACCAGCACACACACATTACACGTGTACACTGCTTAACATTTCAACCTATGTGTTGTGTTAGTCTTTCACAGGCACATGCATTCTGCATATGGTTTTGTCATGCTCACATTTCCAGATCACCCTGCTGTTGGGCAGGGGTGAAGGTAACATACCTCAGCAGACCTTTTGAAAAGGGGAGTGAGCCTCACTGCATTGAACCAGTACAGAATGGTACTTTCACTACTACTGTTCACTATACAACATGCTGCTATCCCTACTGAAGCTCTGTCTAAATCATCGGAAAGGCAGTAGCGTAGATCTATTAAGAGGACAGGTGTTTGTGTGGCCCTCCTGATCCAAGCAGACTGCAATCCTTGACACAGGCCTATATCATGGCACACATGCATATTCCCTGTCGCCCTTTGGGCATATACCAGAGTTGGTGAGCCACACAACTATGTAGTTGTAAATTCAGAGCAGGGTTACACTGCTCAAACCATGCAGGGGTAATTTCATACCAAAACATCCATAGCACCACATTCAATGAGACTGTGTATGTACACATAAATATATGCTTTAAGTTTGACATGGATGCTTCACATATTTACCATCTGTGAATTCTTGAGGTGATGTGATGGCTGGCAAGCATATCCCTTGTCTTACTTCTCTGGTTAATGCCACACATTGCTTCTTCATGTGTTTAATCTGTTCTGTTACAGGCCTTTGAGTCTCCTTGCTTTACTGTGCAAAGCATGGTAAATGTGTATTTTGTCATCTGTGGCCAGTTGTGGTATTTACATCAATCTGCCCAGGAAAGGTGTCACATGTGCAGTGTTTTGGGGATCCCCACCCATGCATGTAAACCTTCTTAAAAAATGAAACTTTAACATCTACACCTAGTAGTAGGCTTTGTCCATCACAACTGTCACTCATGATCAGTGATGGTTTCTGCAGCAGCCTTCACTCCTGCAAAGTGCTGCCATTCCGCATGCTAGTCTATTATTGAGACACACTGCAATGAGGATTTGCTTCACATACTGACATTTTTGGAGATTTGTGTCCCATCATTCACTGAGTTTCATATTAAACAGACTTTTCTGCTGCAGAACACAGTAAGATTGCTAGCTGTGCTGCACTGTACTACTTAAGTGTGTGAGGACAGTAATGGACCATTAATATGTAGATATATGGCAAACCTGTCCTGTACACTTCATGAAGTACACTGCATTACATTGGTATGCTGAATTGATTTTTTTTATTGTTTATGTTTTGTGTTGATCAAGAGCTCAGACAACATGACTGTTACATGTGGAGGTCTACATATAGTTGAGAAAATGTGAGTCATTTAATTTTTACATAGATTTCCACATATACACAACACAATGAAGGAGTTCACAAATGTATTTATAGGTTGATAAGTTGACGTCATTTTTTGTCAGAATTACCTTCAGGCGATATAGTGTAACTAAAGAAATAGGCCACAATCTGGTCACGTCTCTGTTGCTTGGCCAGTGTCTGCTAAATCTCTCCTTCATTGTCTTCATCCTCGTCCAGTTCCTCTGTATGTAGTGGCTCATAGTCCCACAGGACATTTGTTTATACACAGACGTTGTGCAATATAAAACAGACGAGGATTATTTTTTAACACCATGTGGGATGAGTACAACAATGTTCTGCCTGACATATTCAGTATACAAAAAGTCCTCTCCACAACTTACCTTGTCTTGGTATGTGCTGTGTTATATCATTTTTTCAGCCGCCATCAAGGGATAGATGAATGGGGCCATGACCGATGGCTGCAATCCATATCCTTGGTCAGCTGAAAGAACAAAAATGCAACAGGAAATAATTATTCACATTGTTACTGAGACATGACTATCCATGATTGTGCTATATATGCTGGTAAACATATACACATTTCTTACAGTTTTGAGCAATGTGTGTTAGATACTGTTGATGATTGATTTACATATATATTTTCAAGTTCTATGTGTCATTGCAAATGCTGTCCATGACCTGATACATTGCACACTTCTACATGGTGAGTGTCATGTTTATACAGCAGATTAATATGATAGGTTCTTAACAATCTCTATGTTATTTGCAGCCACTATCTGTGCAAAGTGACAAACTTATGATCAGATGCTCTGGCATTTGTTCAGACCTAGGTAGTTAGTGCCAGTGGCAACATGTTTGACACACACACATGCATTTGTCCTTTTGACATCTATATCCTTGCTTGTCTACATGACATTAGCACAGACTTTGATTTATCACCTACATTTAGCATGGCTATTTGCCTAGTTCAAGTAGGGATTTTCTAACATGTGACATGGATAGTTATATATTTTTGTCAACCAACAGCTAATGCTTTTTGTAGGGCAAGGTATTGTGCTGAACTTTGACAGACACATAGGTTTCGCAATGTAGGCCATTTTATATGGGATAAACTGGTGTAGGTGCACATTATTTTCTACTACAGACCTACACACTTTAAGATTTCACCTGTGTGTGATTTTGACTCATAGGTGATTCATTACTTATATACCTTGATAAATACACCATTGATGTGGCAAGAGAGTGCTGTGACAGGAATCTTGAGTGGACTGTGATACCTTACTCTGGTTTCAGTCTTTGTTAGTTATTATTGTGTGGCATGTTTGACAGCATATTGATTGATATTGTTACGCTTACACTGATGGACTCAGATACAGGTAATATGGCCTACTTGTGCCACAAAATTGGTCATTTATCACATTAATGAAGTATGTCAATGTTGGTTGATAACTATGTGTATGTTTGGCCCTAGACTGTAAGAATGGCCGAGACGTGTGCATGTTGTACTGTTGGTATCAAATATGCACCTGGACTTGACCTTTACACATTAATTAAGGCTACACGTACAATGCATGACACAAATGGAATTTACAACTACTTAGTTCAGTATTACTGCTGATACCTTGGTCAACATACAAGTTTACTGCCATGTGCACGCATTTACTTAAGAACCCATGATTTATTCAGCATCAATTAATTTAGTTGAACATTCTCTATGTACGCTAATATGTACCCTTTCTACTGACTTTACTTGTGTACTACATGACTTGGGTGTTGATTTGTTAAACAGTCCAGAAAATGTGGTTATGTCCACTCACACAGTGTGAGATGACGCAATACTTCTCACAGTTGATTGTTTGCTACTACCACTGAAGGGTTAGTGAGGAAATGGCACATTGGAATATCATTGTCTACATGTTAGAGTAAGTTATTCTCAATATGTGCACATTACATGAGATCCATACACAAACACAAAGATGGCTATTATATCATACATTACAGCTTCTTACATAGTATGAGATATATTTCTGCTTTTCTTACCAATGAGTAGGGTATTCCCATATCTCACATTCTGAAACTGCTCATTTATGATACTGTGGCAGAAGGAGAAAGCAACCTGTGCACTCCCTGGATCTGTGGCCAGTGCATTGATGAACATTAATTGAATATGTGTGATTTATTTTTCTGTAGAAGTGGAGTGTGGCAGCAGGGGCACCAATTGCACATGTGTGTAGTCAATTCAACCAAGGATATGGGGTAATTCAGCTCTGGTGCAGAAGCTTTGCTTAGTGTCAAGTTGTTGTTGTTGAGTTTTGGGGAAGAGGAGGTATTGGGATGTGAGTTTGATTGTGGAATCCGAGACAGAGGAGAGGGATGGAGAAAATGCTCCTTTTAAGATTCTAGTTAATCTGGCTGTTGTGATCTGGAAGGAACTGGATACCAACATGTGGAGCACATCCATAAGTTTCACATGTGGGGAAATGTTATTGGGCTTTACAGTTGTTGACTGGAGACTTGGCCTAATCTTATACAGCAATTCAATGATAAACTCCCCTCTGAGTCTGTAGACTTGTATGACCACCTGCTAAACTGCTAGAACAAACAATCCCTCTTCCTTCACTGGCTATGTGGTAGTGATGGTGGTTGCCTAGAGCCTCCAAGTTGCAGTATGAAAATCTCCATGGCATAGTTGTGCTTGTCAAATTGTTTTGTGGGGTTGCTCTTTTTATACCACAGCCACTGCATCATTTCCTAAACCTGGTTTGCAAATACACAGCAATTCTGGTGCATTTCAGGCTTTACATTACACATTACACTTTATTATTACATTACACATCTCAGTGATGTGTGCATTAGTAAACCCATAAATATCACTGTGTTACATTTGCGTCTGATTTTCCATGGGAACGCCTACACTGCATATATTAAATTGTGCACGGTGCAGCTGGTTTCAATGGAGCGTTTGCCCCACGCAACTCTTAAAAAATGGCACATTTTAGTAAATGTGTCACTTTATAAATAAGACTTACTGTTTATGCTGCCATTGTGTCACAATTTGTGGTGCAACACCAGCACAAGCCTTTCATAAATATGCCCCCTAGTTATCAGAAATATTTCCAGCTCCTCCAGCTACACGTATATAGTTTGTTATGAGAGGCAGACAAACATGATTGCATACAAATCACATTTGTATTCCACACCCGAAGCACACTTCACTACCATAGGATAAAGTTTTACTGCAGTGCAAGCAGTCATGCTGAACGGCCACTCTTTTAATACAGTGAAAACAAATCATTATGGGTGTCATTACAACCCTGGCGGACGGTGCTAAAGCTGCGGTAAGACCGCAAACAGGCCGGCAAAAAAAAAGGGAATTCTGACTGTGGCGGAAACCGCCAACAAAGACAGCCACTTTAACACTCCGACCGCCACGGCGGTAAGGACAAGCAGCACAGCGGTCACCGCCAACAGACAGGCGGGAGACAAAGTACCGCCCACAGTATCACGACCTACCAATTCGCCACCTTTTCCGGGGTGGATTCACCGTGGATAAAAACACGGCGGAAACAGCCATTTCAATGGGAAAAGGCTCACCTCAACACACTCCACGAGGAAGGAGGGCACCATGGAGCCGGAACTCCAAATACTCACTGCGATAGTCTTCCTGCTCCTCTACGATCATCAGCAATGCCGGCACCGAAGACAACGGTGAGTACTGCACCTACGACATAGGGGAGGGGGAGGCAAAAGTCAGGGACACACACACGCAACACCCCACCCCGACCCCTCCCACTACAACACACACACCAATGCATATCCAAACATCACAGTAACAACCCCCAAATCCCCAGGAAGAATGCAAAGACAAAAGGAAATGAGTTCAACCATTGTAATGTATCAAAATACAGTAACCAAATATATACAGATATATATACACAATCAACAAAATATACATCACGATTAGTAGTGCAGGTATGCACCATTCAATGTCTGTGGACCACTGGCCCCAAAATGCATGGGCGAGGCCCACACACAATACCTGACCAGAAACTGAGAGAACACTGCTGGGGCATCAGATCGAAATACAACAGGCACCTCAGGGGGAAGGGAAGGGGGGGCACCTCAGCCGGATGATAGCACCACGCCAGATCCACGACGGGGCTCCATGCCCATTGATGTGTCCTTGGGAGTGCAAAGCCACAGTCTCACAAGTCTCTACAGTGGGTGGGTTGCCCACTGTACCATCCTGGGGAGTGCAAAGCCACAGTCTCACAAGTCTTTTCAGTGAGTGGTTTGCCCACTGTACCATCCTGGGGAGTGCAAAGCTACAGTCTCTCAAGTGGATGACAGTCTCCACTGGTTCTGTAGGGGGACTGGTGCCCAGAGTGCTTCATCCTGCTAAGAACTGAGGTAGTGGATGCTGTTCTCCACTGGTTCTGGAGAGGGCTTTGTGCCTAGAGTGCTTCATCCTGTTAAGGACTGAGGTAGTGGATGCTGTTCTCCACTGGTTCTGGAGGGGGACTGGTGCCCAGAGTGCTTCATCCTGTTAAGGTCTGAGGTAGTGGATGCTGTTCTCCACTGGTTCTGGAGGGGGCTTTATGCCCAGAGTGCTTCATCCTGTTAAGGACTGAGGTAGTGGATGCGGTTCTCCAATGGTTCTGGAGGGGGACTGGTGCCCAGAGTGCTTCATCCTGTTAAGGACTGAGGTAGTGGATGCTGTTCTCCACTGGTTCTGGAGGGGGACTGGTGCCCAGAGTGCATCACTCTCCCCGTGACGGTCCCAGCTCCGTCACTGCCCCTGCCACACATGGGCCAGTGGTGCTAGACTTGGCGGTGCTTGCCCTGTTCAGCGGTGCTTGCTATGGCGGTGTTTGCCATGTTCAGCGGTCTTTGCCCTGTTCAGCGGTGCTTGACTTTGCAGTTTCTGACCTGTGCAGCGGTGCTTGCCATGGCGGTCTTTGCCATGTTCAGCGGTGCTTGACTTTGCAGTTACTGACCTGTGCAGCAGTGCTTGCCATGGCAGTCTTTTCCCTGTTCAGTGGTGCTTGACTTTGCAGTTTCTGACCTGTTCAGCGGTGCTTGCCATGGCGGTCTTTGCCCTCTCCAGCGGTCTTTGCCCTGTTCAGCGGTGTTTGACTTTGCAGTTTCTGACCTGTGCAGCGGTGCTTGCCATGGCGGTCTTTGCCCTGTTCAGCGGTGCTTGACTTTGCAGTTTCTGACCTGTGCAGTGGTGCTTGCAATGGCGGTCTTTGCCCTGTTCAGCGGTGCTTGACTTTGCAGTTTCTGACCTGTGCAGCGGTGCTTGCCATGGCGGTCTTTGCCCTGTTCAGTGGTGCTTGACTTTGCTGTCTCTGACCTGTGCAGCGGTGTTTGCCATGGCGGTCCCTCATTACCCAGCGGGGCTGTGGCTGCCAGGGCCCTCCAGGGCACTGACTCTGGCGGTGGTCTCCTGACCACTGACGATGGGACTGCCCTCCTGGGCACTGACTCTGGCGGTGGTCTCCTGACCACTGACGATCGGGATGGCGGTGGCCTCCTGGGCAGCGGGGATGATGGCGGCCTTCTCTGCCGTGCTGCTCTTCCCAGACTTTGGCACTTTCTTCTGCCCCTTCCCCACCTTGGGAGGAGTCACAGCTGAGTCTACACTCCCCCGGGACACTTGTGAGCGGCTTTGCCGACTGGAGTCTTCCCCCTATCCTGTCAGGCACTGTCCAACTTCTGGTGCTTCACAGGGGGGGGGACTGGCTGTGCTTTGGCTCCATGTCACACTGGCTGCCCTTGTGCCCGGTGCACTCCACATACCTCTAACAGGCACCACTGGTACCGGAGATTTTTTAGCTGAGGTGCCAGTACGGGACCCATGAATTGGAGGGAGGGTGGTGGGAAAGAGGTCAACGTTGCTCAGGAAAAGTTTCTGACGAACACTGGGACGGGTAGCTGGAGGGGGTCTGGGAGTGGAGGAAGAGGAGGTGGTTGTAGGAGGTGTCCATTTGGTGACTTTGGGTGAAGGAGCATGCGCTGGAGGCTGTCGTGAGGTGGATGGCTGTTTGGTGGGTGTGTGGCTGCGTTTGTGTACCTTGGGAGGTGGCCTCACAGACACACTGGGAGAGGACAGAGGGGATGTGTGAATGGTAGTGGGGGTGGTGACTGCACGTGAGCGGGGTGTGGTGGTGGGTGTGCTGGTGATGGAAGTAGTGGCTGATGATGCAGTGCATGCAGGTGTGAGTGGAGATGAGACTGGCAGGGAGGAGGGAGACGAGGAGGACGGGGACACAGTGGAGGCAGTGGATGTTGCTGTGTCTGTATGTGGGTGAGGTTTGTGTGAGTGCCTGTGGGATGTGTGGT
Source organism: Pleurodeles waltl (assembly GCF_031143425.1). NCBI lineage: Eukaryota > Metazoa > Chordata > Amphibia > Caudata > Salamandridae > Pleurodeles > Pleurodeles waltl. Next base: position 733,703,744 of record NC_090447.1, on the reverse strand, counting down.
GCCTATGTTTGTCTGAGCTTCCCTTGTGTGTTGACGTGAGTGCAGGCTGGTCTGATGGTGTGCTTGGGATAGGCAGAGGTACAGGGGATTGGGTGGAGGAAGTTGGAAGGGGGAGGCTAGACACAGGGACAATAGCTGCCATCAGTGCTGAGGCCAGAGATTACAGGGTTCGATGATGGGCAGCCTGACCAGAATGAATGCCCTCCAGGAATGCATTAGTGTGTTGCAACTCCCTTTCTACACCCTGATGGCATTCACAATGGTAGACTGCCCAACAGTGAGTGACCTGAGGAGGTCAATGGCCTCCTCACTGAGGGCAGCAGAGGTGACAGGGGCAGGGGCTGAGGTGCCTGGGGCGAAGGTGATGCCCACCCTCCTGGGTGAGCAGGCACAGGGGAAGGCTGAGGGGCTGCTGGGAGGGCGGTGCTGGTAGGGGGGGGTGGCGGCTGTACCTGTAGAAGTGGGGGGCACAGATGTTGCCGCCACCACAAGGGAGCTCCCATCGGAGGACGAGTCCGTGTCACTGGTTGCTGATCGGGTGACCGCCGTGAATCTCCCCTCGCCCTCCGTCCCACTGGTGTATTCAGAGTCCGTGGTGCGGCCCTCCATGGCCATGTGGGATGCAGCTCCCTCGTGCTGTGGTGCCACTGTACCTCCGCCTGATGATGCTGATGCACAAAAGAACAGGGAGAGCACAAAAAGGGGGGGGGACGACAGAAGAAAGACAGGTTGAGTGCATGGCTTACCGCTCCCGTTGGAGGACACTACAGACACAGCAGCCCCCTGCACTACGCCGCGCTGTTGGGCTCTACTGATGCAGTTCCTGGGATATGGCCTACATGGCTATGGTGGACATCTGCACACATAGATGACACAGGGGCATGTATACCTGTACTTGGCCCTCTACAGAGTTGGGGTGGAGTGGCACGTGGCCTGCATTACGGAGGGGCCTAGCCTACGGAACTCACCCTGGCCTAGGAAAACCCACAGCCCTCCTCCCCCACCCAGACCCCTCCACTGCGCGCAAAGTCAGCTGAATGAGCATGCACTCACCCGCTTGTGTCTGCTGTGATGCCCTCAAGCACCCATCCAACTCAGGGTAGGCCACCACCAGGATCCGGAACATCAGGGGGGTCATGGTGCGACGGGCACACATCCCACGTTGGGAGGCCATCCCCAGCTGAGCCTCAGCAGTCTTCTTGCTCCAGCGGCGAATGTCCTCCCATCTTTTACGGCAGTGGGTGCTGCGTCTCTGGTGGACCCCCAGGGTCCGGACGTCCTTGGCGATGGCACACCAAATATCCTTCTTCTGGTGGGCGCTGACCTACAGGACATGTACTGGGGAAGAAGAAAAGTCATTACCAACTGCACCGTCGAAGTGAGTGGCCCACATCCCTACCCTTGCCATGTGGCACATGCATTCACAGTCCTTCGTGCTCGCAGAACTCTGCCCCCTTCCTTCTTACAACCATCCATCTCCACCCAGGCATAGCCCATACAACTTGCACCCTATGTACTTACCTGTTGGTCTGGAGGACCGTAGAGTAGCGTGTACTGGGGGAGGAACCCGTCCACAAGCTTCTCCAACTCCTGTGCAGTGAAGGCAGGGGCCCTTTCCCCAGACGCACGTGCCATTGTCTCTTCCAGACCGAGGTCACACCAGCACTTGCAGTATAGGTCCTCTCCTGTCGAAGATCAGATATTGAGTGATTGAACAGATAGAAAATGGCGGTCACGTCCGCGGCGGTGACGTCCACGGCGGTGCGTATCATCACCACCAGTGCACTTCGTCATTGGCTCCTGGGACCCATAGGGTCCAATGTTAACCAATGCAGCATTGCGTCGCGGTCTTCGACCGCCTACCGCTACGGTGTACAACGCCAGTGCAGTTACCTCACATCCCATTGTCCCATTTTAGAGGTCAGGCAGCCGCCATTTCAGGGGCCCATATGGCTTCATTTTCAACTGCGTCACACATACCTAGGCCTGAACTCAACACACATACAGACAACATTTTGGATTATGTTTCGTGTTCTGTGTAGCTGTGGGTACATACCTCTGAGTTGCTTGACTCTGTGGTCACTTTTGTCCTTCCTAGGCACCGCCAGCTGGCACATGTGAGGAGATGGCGGAATCCTCTGCTGTACCAACCGCTGGTGGACCTGTTGACAATAGAGGAGCGACATTTAATGATCATCTACAGGTTTGACCGTGCCACAATCCAGGAACTGTGTACCCAGTTGGAGCCAGAACTGATGTCAGCAATCCGCCACCCCACAGGAATACCCCCTCAAGTGCAGGTGCTATCAGTGCTCCATTTCCTAGCAAGTGGGTCTTTTGAGACAACAGTGTCCATGGCATCGGGGATGTCCCAGCCTATGTTTTCCAACGTGTTGTCCAGAGTGTTGTCTGCCCTGCTGAAACACATGAAGAGCTACATCGTTTTCCCTCAGGTGGAAGATTTGGCCACTGTGAAAGGTGACTTCTATGCCCTTGGACATATCCCCAAAATCATAGGTGCCATTGATGGGACCCATGTAGCTCTGGTCCCCCCCCACAGGAGTGAACAGGTGTAGAGGAACCGGAAGAGTTATCATTCGATGAATGTACAGATGGTATGTTGGCAGACCAGTACATCTCCCAGGTAAATGCTATGTTCCCTGGCTCTGTGCATGACGCCTACATCCTGCGGAATAGCAGCATCCCTTATGTGATGGGTCAACTCCAGAGGCACCTGGTGTGGCTATTAAGGGACTCTGGTTACCCCAACCTGTCATGGCTATTGACCCCAGTGAGGAATCCGAGGGCAAGGGCAGTGGAACGCCACAATGAGGCCCATGGGCGGACTAGGAGGGTGATCAAACGCACTTTCAGCATCCTGAAGGCCAGGTTCAGGTACCTCCATATGACAGGTGGTTCCCTATTCTACTCACCAAGGAAGGTGTGCCAGATCATCATCACCTGCTGTATGCTTCACAATCTTTCTTTGCAACGCCAGGTGCCTTTTCTGCAGGAGGATGGTCCATATGACGGTGTTGTGGCAGCTGTGGAGCCTGTGGACAGTGATGAGGAGGAAGCAGAGGAAGAAGACATTGACAACAGCGACTCAGTCATACAGCAATATTTAAAGTGACACACAGGTGAGAACACATTCCTTCCTACTACAAGTACTTTCACACTTCTAACTTTATCCTGGCTGTCAATTTCAAGCAGTATTTGGTAACTGAGTTGTACATTTCCATTACGTTTCACGGGTGTGGTTACCAACGTGTGTCATCTGCTTGCATCCTTCATGGACTTTTGATGTGTGACATAGGTATGTTGACATTACATTTGAAAACACATGTTGTCACTGTCATAGCTAATACAAATTTTCAAAATCACAGACTGACTCCAGATTGTTTTGTGCTTCAAGGGCGTTTATTGAAGTGTTAATTATTGGAGGGGGTGGTAAAATGGTGATGGGTGATGGTGGAGGAATGTCCATGGCAGAGTCCAGTCTATTAGTCTCACAGGTGCATTGCCCATATGGGCATAGGAAGTGGAGCTGGGGCAGTTCCAATATGGACAGGGTTACAAAGTGGGACAGTGGGATTACAATCAGGGTGGTCTCATTTCTTGGCGGTGGTCTTGCCATCGTGCTCTGTCCTGTTCCTGGATCTCAGGGACCGCTTGCGGGGTGGTTCTCCGTCTTCAGGGGGTGGGGTGCTGGTGTGGTGGTCCTGTGGCGGGCCGTCCTGTCCACTAGCGCTGGTGGAGGTAGTGGGCAGTTCATCGTCCATGCTAGTGTCAGGGGCCCCTTGGACTGCCACGGTGTCCCTCATGGTGTTATGTATGTCCTTCAGCACCCCTACGATGTTGTCCAGGGCAGAGCTGATGGTTCTGAGTTCCTCCCTGAACCCCAAATACTGTTCCTCCTGCAGGCGCTGGGTCCCCTGAAACTTGGCCAGGACCGTAGCCATTGTCTCCTGAGAGTGGTGGTATGCTCCCATTTTGGAGGAGAGGGCCTCGAGGAGAGTGGGTTCCCTTGGCCTGTCCGCCCCCTGTCGCACAGCAGCCCTCCCAGTTCCCCTGTGTTCCTGGGCCTCTGTCCCCTGGACCGTGTGCCCACTACCACTGCCCCCAGGTCCCTGTAGTTGTTGGGGTGGTGGGTTACCCTGGGTTCCCTGTAGTGGTGGACACACAGCTGATTGACGTATCCTGGGGACGGAGGTATGGGCCCGCTGGGTGGGTGCTGTACTGGTGTTACCGTAGGGTGGAAGGTCAGTGTTGGGCTGTGCCTGTGCGAGGGGGACCGACTGTCCCGAGGCCCACGATGGTCCGGGCTGGTCATCTGGATCCAGTTGGCCAGAGCTGCTGTCATCACTGTGGGCCTCTTCTGTGGGTGGGGTTGAGATGTCTGGACCCTCCTGTCTTGTGACGTTAGGTAGTGGTCCTGCAGGGGTGTAAAAGCATGATTATTGCATCTGTGTGTGTCATGGTGTGCAATGGGTGGGTGAGCGTCTACCCCAGTGCTAGCATTCCTGTGTGGGGGCTTGTGTGATGATGGTTAGGGGGTGTTATGGGTATGTGCAGTGGGCATGCTTTAGTGAGGGGTGACCATGCTTTGTTTTGTCATGCAGGGCTTGGGGTTGGGATGGGTAGTTTGTGTTAGTAGTACATATGTGAGGAGTTGGAGTGATAGGGGAGGGGGTGAGGGTGGGGGTGTGTGATAGCATGCAGGTAGGGTGGGGGATATGATAGTTAAGATTTGACTTACCAGTGTACATTCCTCCACCGACTCCTCCGAGGCCATCAGGATGCATAATGGTCAAGACCCGCTCCTCCCATGTTATTAGTTGTGGGGGAGGAGGTGGGGGTCCGCTGCCAGTCTGCTGAACCGCAATGTTGTGCCTGGAGACCACGGAACGCACCTTCCCCCGTAGGTCGTTCCACCTCTTCCTGATGTCCTCCCGATTTCTTGGGTGCTGTCCCACTGCATTGACCCTGTCCAGGATTCTTCGCCATAGCTCCATCTTCCTAGCTATGGAGGTGTGCTGCACCTGTGATCCAAATAGCTGTGGCTCTACCCGTACGATTTCCTCCACCATGACCCTGAGCTCCTCCTCCGAAAACCTGGGGTGTCTTTGTCGTGCCATGGGGTGGTGTAGGTGATGTGTGGGGTGGTGTATGTGGTGATGAGTGTGGTGATGTGTAGTGGTGTGGGGTGTTTTGTGCGTGGATGTTGTGTGGGTGATGGTGTTGTGTGCCTCTGCGTGGTGGGGTTGTCTATGCTGTGCTCTCTCTCTCGCCTTCGTCTATAATTTTTGGTCGTAGGGGTTTGTGGGTGATGTGGGTGTGTGTTTTATATAGTATTTATTGTGTGGGAGTGGTGTTTTTATGTGTATCAGGTGTGTGTATTTGGAATTGTCTAATGTGGCGGTGTTTTGGAGATGTGTGTGTATTTTGAGCGGTGGATTCGTGGGTCGTGATAGCATGGGCGTGTTTCTGTTGGCATGACAGTGGAGGATTTGTTTTCGCCAGTTTATCACTGACCTTTGGTGTGGCGGACTCGTGTGGGTGTCTGAATTTCAGCGGATTCCGAGATGTGGGTCATAATAGCTGTGGCGGAATTCTGCGGCTGCGGCGGTGTATTGGCGGTTTTCTGCACGGCGGTAAGCAGCTTTTACCGCCAATGTTGTAATGACCCCCTATGTCTCTTCCTTTATGACACTAGAAGCAGTTTAAAACCAAGCAAGCCAAACCCTGGCGTCCTACACCTGCGCTGTGTGCTGTGGGCTACTTTGTTATGTGCAATTGCTATGAAATTTGCATATGATCCAACACTTCCCTACTCAGGAAGTTTTTACAATATGCACAGAAAATACTCTATGGCTAGTGCTGCACTGCAGGGGAGTTTGGATGATTGTAACTTCAAGCCCTACGTACACAAAATAAAACCTAAGGGGCCAGATGTACATAGCTTAGGGTTTGCAATTTCCTAATAGCAAATTTTTGTGATTTACTATTAGGAAATCACATACAGCTGTATACAACAGAGTGTTTAATAATGCGTGTGATTCCCAAATGGGTAGCAAGATACCTGCCTCATCAATATTCAAGAGGTAGGTAGCAATTTGCAACTCATTGGGAATGGTAACAATCACAGGTATGGTGGCATGCTGGGTTCAATTGGCCACCACATATGTGATTGCTTTTTAAATAAAGCAATATTTTTTGCAATGCAGCCGGTTTTCCTTAAAGGACTCCAAGGGTTTGCTGGCTTGCCTCTGTTCTTCTGAAGTTTCAGGTATACAAAAGACTTAAAGCACACTTGTTACAGCTCCCAGCCCATCTTGAACCATCTCCTGACCCCCAAAAGAGACCTGGGCCATTTAAACTGGTTTACAGGCTCCTGAAATCAAGCTTTTTAATTCATCATGACAGCGAACGGATCCACTTGCACCGGAACAGCGCAGCATGCACTAAATATCAGAATGAGCTGTCGCAAGTTTGTCTCTTCACACTGCAAGCATCGCCACTTACAAGGCTCCAATCCATCCATCTACAACACCCACTCCACTCTTTATGCTCTCAGACCACAGCCAGAGACGACCTCCTTGCTCCTGGCAAACTTCTTCCCCGCATGTGGGACTCTTTCCTCAATTCTGAAAAGTAAAGCTTCAGCAGCCTTACCTCAGACTGTATCCAACCAACACTCCATCATAGTGGACCCAAACTTTGGGAATTACATGACCAGATGTCCCTGGCTTGCGTTTTTTGCTTGTAAGCACTATGTTGCCTTTTATTGTTTTTTAAATTCATATCTCCACCTCTACTAATTTGATTTTTATCAGTGTGGTCTTGTTTTACTCATAAAAGTAAGCTTTAGTTTTATAAGTAGGTGTAGTGTCCTTTTGTGTGGTGATTTCACTGTTTTACTGTTTGAAGTGTTGCACAAATACTTTAAACATTCCTCTTAAGTTAAGGCTGACTGCTCTGTGCAAAGCTACCAGAGGGTGAGCACAGGTTAACTTTTAGTGTGTATCTGACTTTCCCTGACTAGGATTGGGGCCCCTGCTTGGACAGGATGCATACTGCAATGTCCTTGGATGGGAGCTGTGTCCTCATCAAACCTCACAGTTAGGTCCCACCTCATCGTCAAACTTGCCAGTGCTTTAGCGGCGGAGGGTACCATGTCAGTTCTGAACAGAACAACGACTCAGATGCATCAACTTTTCCAGAGAAACAGCTGCGAAACCCACTTTTAAGGCCCAGGACTAAATAGGCACCTTAGGCAAGGGTAGGACTCACGGATGGCAGAGTCCAGCAGCAGGAGCAGAGTTGCAGGTAGTTTTTGATGTCCCTGAGACAGTAAGAAAAGGGGACAATCCAGCAAGCCCTTAGAGTCACTTGGTTCTGTAGAGGATGCAGAGAGCAAAGTCCAGTTCTTCTCACTCCCAAGCAAGGGGAGGCAGGCAACACAGCAATGTAGTTGAGAAGAGTGCCATTCCTACCTGGCAGCACATCAGTCTTTCATCCTGGCAGAATGTCCTTCAGATCCAGAAGTATATTGACTTGGCGGAGTTTGGAGTCTAGTACTTATACCCACTTGAGCCTTTGAAGTAGGGACACCTCAAAGAGAGGTCTTTGCTCTGTACAATGCCCCTGCCCTTCCTTTCCTGGCTCGAGACACTCTATAGGTGGCTATCTAGCCCTTTGTGTGGGGTGTGTGGGGAGAGGTACAGCCCTGTTCAGGTGTAAGTGCCAGCTCTTCCCTCCTATCTAGCCAAGGGAGACCCATCAGTCTGTCAAAGGGCCATCAGAATGCAAATGTCACCCCCAGCTCCCATTATGCATGACTATCTAGAGGGAATGCACAAAGCCCAGCTGTCGCCCACCAAGACATGCATTCAGAGGCAGCAGCACAGAATGGTCAAAGTAAGAAAAAGTCAACTTTTTAACAGTGGCATTTTCAGACTTACAATTTAAAATCTGACTTCACCATAAGTTCTTATAGTAAATTGTTTGTCCAGAGACACCAAACTCTAAATTCCTATATTTCCCAATTGGAAGTTACACTGAAAGGTTGCTTCAAGGTAACCCCAATGTTAATCTGTGGGAGAGACAGACCTTGCCGTAATGAAAAACAAATGTAATTGTTTTTCACTACTAGGAAATGTTCAACTGAAAAGTACATGTCCAACATGTCCAACATTTTGAATACACTGTACCCTGCCCTTGGAGCCAGCCACACCCTACTTTAGGGGAAAATAAGTAATAAAAAGCAAGGTTTGGGCCTGGGTACACTTGCCAGGTCGAAATGGCAGTTTAACACTGCACATACAGGCTCTGCAGTGGCAGGCCTGAGACATGTTTAAAGGGCTACTGTCGTGGGTGGCACAATCAGTGTTGCAGGCCCACCAGTAGCATTTAATTTATAGGCCCTGGGAACATATAATGCACTTTATTAGGAACTTGCAAGTAAATTAAAAATGACAATTGTGGAGAAGCCAATGTCACCATGTTTTAGAGTACAGTGCACCTGCAGTTTATTACCGGTTAGCAGTGGTGAAGTGCACAGATTTTTAAATCCAGCAAAATTAAAGTCATAAAAACAGGAGGTCAGAAGTTAAAAAGTTAGGAGAATCCACACCAAGAATGCCAGGTCTAACAGAGAAGAAACGTGTTTTGTAGTGGTTGGCTCATAAGAGGAGACTGAAAGAGTTGAAACTGAGGGCAAGGCAATCAGAGTCCAGCAATGGTGGCAGCATTAATACAGTACCTGATAAAGACAAATGGATTTGTATAACAAAGGATTCGGTGGCCAGTTATCTGGTGCAGATGAAATTGATGAGTGGTTTTCTGCTTATGAAGTTTCACTGAAGGTTTCTGAAGTTCCTGAGAAGCACTAGGGGTGGGAGGGGTGTTATGTGGAAAAACATGCTTACTGTGGGAAGGAACACATTTCTGACATTAGAAGTTGACCAAACTAAGTACAACTCCATGAAAGTGACCTTACTTGCCAAATTTGGGCTGACCCCTGAGAAGTATCGCCAAACATTTGGGACAGCCAGCAGTACCCCAACCGATCCAAGGTAGATTCTGTTGATTACCTCCAGTAAGGCACTAAATGGCTGGGTGAGGGTCAGAAAAGTTAATGATTATGTTGGGGTATGCAATTTAATCATGAAAAAGCACATGCTCAGTATCTGTTTCACAGAGTTGTGCCAGCAACTAAAAGGGCAGGCCTCTGGGCTAGCACCAGAGAGTCCAAGATGGAACCAGCAAAAAGGGTGGTTCATTTCCCCCCCCCAGCAGAGTGAGGGGGGGTTAGAAATGACCCAAACAATTCTCTGAGGGAGGGGGGAGGAAAGGGTTGCCATGCTCTATCTGAGAAACTGTGGCCCAGTGTGTCCCATTTCTAACCTCACTGCTTTGAGTGCTCCTAGTTAGGACACAAGCAGGGGAGTCTCTGACTGTCCAAACAAGACCACCCATAGGTGGAACCTCTACTGGGGTGGCCAATGTGGCCTGAGGGACATGTAGTCCCTAGGGGCAAGTGTTAGAGAATGTCATGATCTAATTAGTTGGGAGATAAACTCAGAGGGTACGCAGGTGATGTCTGAGGGTGAGAGTTATCACTTCGACCAGGTAGAAGTGAATAGGGTCCCCATCACTGTTCTGAAGGACACTGAGGCTAGTCATACCATGAAAGTGGAAAGGTTCCCCAGAGCAGTACACCAACCAAGTGTGTATGGTGACTCAAGCCCATGGGCAGGACTTTTTCCATCCTATGGCCAGGGTATCCTTGGAGTTAGGTAGGGTGGTGACCCAGGGGAGGGTCATAGTTAGTCCCCAGATGCCCGTATACTGCATTCTGGGGAATGAGGTGCCACCGGTGGCAGGAGAACTGGGAGAGATAGCCCCCAAGTGTGCCCTGACAGTTCAGGTGTCTGGGGGTACCACTCCCAAATGGGATGTACAGGAGCCCAGATCGAGGGGCAAGAGAGGGAGGACTAGCCCATATCTCCTGTTCAGCCTTGAGGAACAGTCCCTGGGTTGATTGGCCAGTGTCAGAATATCATCCCTGAACTGGTAGGAGATATAGTGGAAATGGGGTGCAAAATGCCCAAGGCTATTGCTCCTCATTCTGAGAAACCTCAGAGGTCAGAGAACCTTCAAGAATCTATAGGGAATTCCTTGCCAGCCCAAAGGCTTTAATGACGCTTACCTAATGTCCCCACTAGGGGCCCAAACCTGACAGTGGATGGCCAGGGACCTGGGGCCAGATGTAGGAAAATTAAAAATAGCGAGTCGCATTTTGCGAGTCAATGCGACTCGCAAAATGCGACTCGCAATTTGGTATGCCAGGAAATGAACCGGTCCGATTTAGCGACTCGCAGCCGGACTCGCAACGCTGTGTGCGAGTCCGCAGATTGCGAGGTCGCTGTTTGCGAGTGTGCAAAAAACGAACTCGCAATTAGCGAGTGGGTGTCGCAAATTGCGAGTACCCTCAAAATTGCTTGCAGGTGCAGCAGAACACTCCAGAAAGCACACCAGAACACTCTGGAAACACTTCCTGGCACATGATGATGACATCACAGCCAGGAAGTTAACAAATACACCTGGGAGGAGGCTGGACCACACCCTTTTATAACTGCCAGTCTTCACACTGAACAAGCAGCAGCAGCCATGGAGGGAACCCCACGAAAAAGGAAAATCAAATTCTCTGAGAGGGAGCTTGAGGTGCTGACCGAAGAATGTTGTCAGCACCATGATGAGCTCTTTGGGAGAGCAGCCCTCACTGTTCCTGAGCCCACCAAAAAGAAAATCTGGCAGGAAATGCAAGAAAAAATTAATTCCCTGGGTGTGAGCCACAGGACAATTGAGGACATAAGGAAGAGGTGGTATGACCTCCGCTCCCGGACCAAGGAGAGGGTGGCAGAAAGGCTCCGGGAGATGAGAGGCACTGGAGGGGGACCATCATCTGTGCCACCACCCACACCCCTTGTAGACAGGATTGAGGAAACCTTTGAGCCGGAGGCAGTGTGTGGATTTGGGGACCTGGACACCTCAGAGCCCAGCACATCAACCGGTGAGTACCATGTGATAAGCCTGTACCCCTATCAATGTCATACCCCACCCACCATGTACACAGGTGCATGCACAACCAAAATAGCTCCATTTCAGGGTAGAAAAAGCCAGAATGATGCATTATGGGAAATGTAGTCCAATAGGCAGTTCATAGGCAAATGTTTATTAGGAATTGTGCAATAGGTACTAGACACTGACAGTGTGTTCCCCATGTCCCACAGGTCTCCAGCAAGACACCCCCAACACCCCAAGCACCCAGGCCCAGGAGGACACCCCAGGACCCTCCAGCACCCCCACCTGCACAGTCAGCAGCATTCCTGCAGTGGTAACGCCTGCTGCAACAACAACGCCAGGAGCTGCCCCAGCAACAGCCAGGGAGGATACAGGTGGGAGCACAGGGCAGCCACCACTGCGCAGGCGTCGCAGGGCAAGAGCGTCTGGATCCCGCATACTTCCTCCAACCAGCAGTGAGGCACATCTGCTGCGGGGTCAGCGCCTGCAGAACACAATATTGGGCAGGATTAGTGGGGTGCTGCACCGCTTTGTAAGACACAACCATGCAAGCATGCAGCACCTCAACAGACGCATGGACCTGATGTGCCAGAACACTGGGGACATTGCCTTTGCCATCAGGGAACTGGCGGCCGGACTGCTGGGCCAGGCAGAGGCTGGGCAGCGCAGAGATCGCCAGATTATGCTAAGACTGGACAGGATGGCCACATCGATCGGCAGGCTAGCCATCAACACAACAGGCCTGTCGAGGAGGACAGATGGCCTGCAAATAGAGATGGGCCATTTTGCTGGGGATGTTGCCAGGGGCCTGGGACGTCTCACACATATAATAGAACTAATGGAGACACGGGAGATGTCGAGGGCCACCGGGGAAACACCCCAAGATAGTGAGGAGGGCTCCACAATGAGCAGTGTATCTGCCACTGACAGTAGGGTGCTAAGGAGTGGGAGGCAGAGCACCATGGACGCAGCAGGGACCAGCCAGGCTGGCAGGAGGGGCAGGAGATGTTAGAGAACAGCCCGGAGAAATAAATGTGGCACATGGCGTTAATGTGCCACATGACTGGTTGGCATTTCCCTGCCCATGGACAATTTCATCTTGTATATAGTTCATTCATTACATTATTAAAACAGTTATTTTACTTCCACTTAACTAAAGGAGTGTTTGGTTAATGGGTGAGTATGGTGGGAGTTTACACGTACCGTCCAAAATAGTGCGTTGCAATGTGTTCCCGTCTCAGTCTGCCTTGATTAGCTAGACTCCTATCCCCATGATGGCGATGTGGTTGTTCTTGCTCTTCCTCATCAGGATCTGGGTCTGCAGGGTTGAGAGGTAGCCCACGTCGGGTGGCTATGTTGTGGAGGATGGCGCATGCGACCACAATTTTGAATGCGGTAATGGGGGTGTATTGGAGGGCGCCTCCACTGCGGTGGAGGCATCTGAATCTTGCCTTCAGGAGTCCGAAGGTGCGCTCGATCAGGTTCCTGGTCCTCTTATGCGCACTGTTGTATTGCCTCTCAGATTCATTACTTGGTGTTAAAAACGGAGTCATGATCCAAGGCCTGAGAGCATATGCACTGTCACCTGTTGGGCACAAAAGTACACTGTTAGTAAGTCCAGATAGTCGTGCACAGTGACCTGTGTGTATGTCTGCAAGTGTCTGTGGCTCTACCTAGGAGGTATCCGTCTCCAAATTCCCCACGTTCCAGGCGTTGATGTATCCCACTATGCCTAAAAATGTATGAGTCATGGGTACTGCCTGGAAACTTAGCTACGATGTCCGTGATGACGTAATGGGCATCACAAACAACCTGTATGTTGAGTGAGTGGGTACACTTCCTGTTGCGGAAAATATGTTCCAGATTAGCACGGGGGCATATTTGAATGTGTGTCCCATCTACACATCCAATGACATGGGGAAAGTGGGCAATGCGGTAAAAGTCCAGCTTGGTGCTGTTAATTTCTGCCTCATTCCTTGGTAGGTATATGAAGTGAGACCTGTGCGTGACTAAGGCATCTAGGAATCCCCTGAGGAACCTTGACACTGCACTTTGGGATACCCCACCTGCCACGGCAATGACCCCCTGATAGCTCCCTGAGGCCAAGAGGTGCAGTGCGCATAGTACTTGCACATGCGTAGGGATGGCGCAGCCACGCAGAGTCTTGTGTTCTAGCTGTGGTTTAAGTAATTCTATTAATTCTAGAATGGCTGCGCTGCTAAGGCGGTATTTATCATAGATCTCCTCTTCAGTTTGCTGGAAAAGGGTCTGCCTGGTTCTATATATCTTCTCCTGTCTGTGGCCCCTCCTCCTCCTCTGCTGGGCTGCGTAGACTCTCCTCCTCACTGCTAGCAGGTATATGTCCGCCATCTTGAGTAACCCAGATGCCTTCTGGGTCTCCTTTTATACTTTGGTAATGGTTACCACCTGCTCTGAGTTAGTGGGAAATGCGACATGCAAACTGGACTTTTTGCGACTAGTCGCAATTTGCGACTTGCAATTGCATATGGGTTGCGAGTCGCAAATTGCGACTCGCATTTTGCGGGTCGCAAAATGGGGTCGCAACGGATGCGACTCGCAAACGGGTCCCATCGCTTTTTGCGAGTCGGAAATGGGCTTTTTGCATCCCATTTCCGATTTTGCACTGTCACTAATTGCGATTCGGCCCGTTTGCGAGTCGCAAAAGTTTGCTACATCTGGCCCCTGGCTCTTGACACTGACAGCTGTCAGTGTCTTCCGTTAGTTACTGTCCAAGATGAACAGTTTTCATTGGAGTAGGCCACATCACCTTGTTGGCTATGGTGGTACTATCTACTGACTGGGATACATCTTTGAGTGAAAAAAGGGTAGGAGCTGCACAGATGGGGTCCATAGATGAAGAGAAGGGTTCCCCATGTGTCAGTTCAATGGCCGCAGAGAGTATAAACAGAGGGATTCAACTGGGTTCAGAGAGACATAGAACTGGCAATTGCCCTTGCAGTAGTGAGCCATTGTCCATGTTCTATCGCCCTAAGCATGGAAGTCCATCAATATATTGATTAGTTTACTCTGGCCATAGGCTGGAGTGGGGGTTGTGTTGTAAAATGGCCCTTCATGAAAGCTCATGCCAAAATTTTTGTCTTCCTCCTCCTATTTTTCTGACCTCGTTTCTGTTGGCTTTAGAACTCTGCTAACCAGTGCTAAAGTGCATGTGCCCTCAACTCTAAACATGGTAACATTGGTTTATGACCAATTGGAATATTTAATTTACTTATAAGTCCTTAGTAAGGAGCACTACATGTGCCCAGGGCCTGCAAATTAAAAGCTGCTAGTGGGTCTGTACCACTGATTGTGCCACCCATATAAGTAGCCCCCTAACCATGTCTCAGGCATGCCATTTCAGAAGCTGTGTGTGCAGTTTAAAACTACCATGTCGACGTGTCTTGTTAAACCTCTTGCCGGGTCTGAAAAGTCCTCTCTTATACACATATGTCACAACTAAGTTAGACTCTAGAGCAGGGTGCAATGTATGTAAAAGACAGAATATGTATGTTTAAGTTTTCCATGCCATGGTAATTAAATACTCACAAATTCATTTTTCACTACTGCAAGGCCGGATAATGTTGGGATTACCTTATTACATACTATAAGTGTAATTCCCAATCTCGAAACATAAGTTTGAGATTACCGTATTACACACTATAAGTGTAATTCCCAATCTCGAAGACATAAGTTTGTCAAGTTTGGTGTATCTGAACTCACAACTTTAAAAAAACACAACTTACGGTGATGTTGGATTTTAAATTGCAGTTCTGAAAATGCCACTTTTAGAAAGTTGACATTGTCTTACTTCAGCTATTTGGTGTGTGATGCCTGTCTCCAGTATACATCTAGGGTGGGGTGACAACAGGGCGTGTGCATTCCCTCTAGACAGTCACACACAAAGAGAGCTTAGGTGTGACTGATAAGCCATCAAGATCCTGATGTGCCATCCTGAGCAGGATGGGAAGGAGGGGCAGACACTTACACCTGAATCAGCAGTGTCCAGCCACACACAAAAGGCTGTATACCCCCTGTAGTGAGTCTGGAGCCAGCACAGGAAGGGAGGACCTCTGTGCACTTACACTTCAAATCGCTTTTTTTGAAGTTTCCCCCACCTCAAAGGCACAGCTGGTTATAAGTATTGGACCTCTGACACCATCAACTCAGTTCACCTCTGGACCTGTGGATACTCTGCCAGAAGGAAGGATTGCTATGCTGCTGAAAAAACTGTCATTCTGCTCATCTCTGCTGGACTCTGGCTCTGCTTACCTGCCGCCTGCTGCCTTCTTTCCTGGGAGTGAGAAGGACTGGACCTGTATCTCTCCAACCCAGAATCAGAGTGACTCTAAGGGTTCCCTGACTTGCACCCTGTTCTTTTGAAGACTCATGCACACAAAAGACTTTCAACACACCTTCTACAGCTCCTGGACCTTTATTCAACCAGCTCCTGACCCCTAAGAGGCGCACCACCACTTCTGGACCCTTAAAAGTGATTTTGGAACTTCTGAAATCAAGCTTTTGGGCTCTTCTCTACCACGAATGGAACAGCTTGCACCAGAACTGTGTTCCTCGCACACAGGATCAGTGCAAGCTGATGCAAGTTCATCTCTTTGCACAGCAAGCATCGCCACTCGCAACCACGAGGCTTCAGTCTGCCCATCCGTGATGCCAAGCTGACTCTTCACGCCCATCAACCACCACCAGCGATGCTCTCCTTGCTCCCGATGAACTTCATCCCTGACTCTTGGCTCAAATCTGAGAAGGTAATTCTTAGGTGGGACTCACCTGGAACTGTATCCAACCCCTGCTTCATCGTTGTCCACGTGAGCTTTTGGTTTTCCTCCAATCAGGCACGACTAGATATTCCCGGTTGGCACTTTATGCTTTTAAGCACTATATTGCATTTTAATATGAAAAAAGTCACATTTTGACCTCTACTTATTGGATTTCTGTCATTTTGGTCATGCTTTGCTCATAAAATAAGCTCTATTTGTCTTGCCAGGTGTGGTGTCCTTTTGTGTGGTGTTTTCACTGTTTTACTGTTTGAAGTGTTGCACAAATACTTTACACATTGCTTCCTAAGTTAAGCCTGACTGCTCTGTGCCAAGCTATCAGAGGGTGAGCATAGATTAACTTTTAGGGTGCAACTGACTTACCTTGACTAGGATTGTGGTTCCTGCTGGGACATGGTGCATGCTTCTGACAACTAGAAACCCAATTATTAACCGAAACCACAGGGGCTTTTGCCAGGGAGTTGTCATGTCATTCCATTGTCCTTGAGACAAGCACCATGAAGAGGTGAAGCGGGCATGGTCCCAGAGATCATCTATTTTTCCCTCCCTGTCTTTCATCCCAATCACCAGATTCCTGAGTGTTTTGGTAACAAAGAAATGCTGATGTTCGAGTGTTCACAAAATACTTGCAGTGTGAACTATCTCTGAAACTCAAGAACAGGCTTACTATTTACTGCTTCAGTTACAACTAAGTGTAGCACTTAGAAATTGCATGAGTGCTAGGACAATATCAACTCAGAGACAATATTGGAGCTTTTTTGTTGTTTTCATTTTCCATGACATGTTTTCCTGTATTGCTTCTCATATGCTGTGTGGTTACCATTCATATTTTATTCACTAGGTAGGATTTTAAAATAAACAATTTAAAATACCTGTCCTGTGCCTTACTGCCATCACTGGGTGTGGTGTTCATGAACGAAAGAAAGTTTAGAGTTCCACTCTGTCTCTTACCGTATCTTTTGAGGCTGATTGTTACCAGGAACACTTTCTGCACAGTATTACTTACTGCATTGTGCATAGGTTGCAGTTCAACTAGATTTCTAAAATGTATTGTAAATCCAAACGTTCTCAAAATGAGAGTATGTAATAAGTATTATAATGTCATCTGTCCTTTATTTCCTAAGAGAAGTCTTGACTCTCTTACGCATCAGTAGGCACAGACATGAGTTTATACATAGCTAAATTGGGCGCTACAAATGCTAACATTTGTACAGGTGCCCTTCCAGCTCACAAATGAGAATGCTGTGTTTGAACGTTATAACTTAACTCTTACTCAAAGAACACTGGCTAAAATAGAAGTCTTCTTCACCCCTTTGAGTATTGAAGAGATAGAAAATTCCCCATTTTCCATGGCAGGCATCCCACCTACTACATGGCTCCTACATGGAGTAATTTCCCTAACCATTACTCCCTTTCACTTCCATGAGTGTCAAAAATATAGGCCCTTAAGCTGGAATGACAAAATGCTAACACTTTCCTTCAGCAGCATGCATCACACTTAGAAAGGCAAACAAACAAGGAGAAATAAACACTTTTCTCCTCATTGAGCCACTCTAATGCCACCCCTGCGGTGGCATTAGAGTTTTGTGCTCCCTCAGGTTTTCTCAATATATCATAAATCTGAGGCAGCGTCAAAATACAATGGGTGTTGCTGTGGCACACCTAAAGCAACACCCATTGCACACCCCTTCCACACAAAATGCTGCGTGTGAAGGGGCTGTATTTACAAAGAGGAGTTAAGCCACAAAAGGTGGCTTAACACCACCTTGCAAATATGGCACAGGGCATTGCACCAACAGGGTATCAAAAAAAGTGATGCTCTGGTGGTGATAGGGCCTTGTAAGTCTGGCCCTAAATGCTACAGGACACGAACAGCAGATGCCATCAGCCACTTGCTCTCTCCTAGATCATTGTTCCTGTGCTCATGTGGTAGGATTTTTCCTAAATGTCTCTCAAACTGGTGTAATCATGTTATTTTGGTATTTTGCATTCCAAGAATAATACATAATTATTGAAATTATTCCAATTACTGAGGTGTAATTAAAGGCTTGATCTCAATCAACTATAATGAGACTTAAAGTAACTAAAGTAACTAAAACTTGTGTCCTTGCCATGCACTGCTAATTACTGTACATACTACATCACTCATGATGTGTTCTGTGACATGATTAATAACATCACTGCAACCTATGAAATGACATCAGTGATGACAATGTTGTGCCTGTTGGGGGGTGTTATGAGGAGACCTATATTTGTTTCTCCTTGGTATTTCCTCTTTCTATGTACTCATACAAAGATAAATACTCCTCTAAGGATTGTTTTTGTACAGGAAAGTGTGCATTAAGGTGCAAGAATGCCTGATTTATGTTAGCTGGTGCTCAGAGGCTTTTACAAAAGGGAACTATGCTCCTCAGCATTCACAGGGCCCCAGGTGGTGGTCCTTGCTACAGCCAGCAGCTGTTGCATATCATCATGCTCTATATAGTGCAAGACGAAGTCCTGCAGTGCAGGCTCAGAGGCTTTCACCAAGGTGAGACTACATTGTTCAGCATCCACAGGGCCCCAGGAGGGGGACCCTGCTACAGCCAGCAGCTTTTGCATATCATCAGGTGCTATATAGTGCAATCCGAAGTCCCACAGCGAGGGCTCAGAGGCTTTCACAAAGGGGGGACTACATTGCCCAGCATGCACAGGGCCCCAGGACTTGGTCCCTGCTACAGCCAATAGCTGTTGTACATCATCAGGCCCATTATACTACAAAATGAAGTCCTGCAGTCTGGGACGTGCCTGGTCCGCTCCTGTCCTGCTCCCTCCAGCGACAGGAAGAGGCAAGGCAGGGACATCCTCCTTGGCTCTAGCCTTTCGAGAGTATTAATACTGGTAGACCCCCCCTATAGAGGACCCTATTATATACTGTGTGTAGCATAGGTAAGTGTAAAGCAATGGAGCCACTCCCTGGGAAACAGAGGAATTGCTCAAAGGTTGCCCTTTGTGTGGCTGATCCTAAGTCTGCATTCAGCGTAACGTTGGAGGACACTGATACCCTTATTGAACAGGTAGAGACACTCTTAGGACTAAGGGCGGTAAAGGTGCAAAGCAAAGTAAGGTGTTTGGAAAACTAGAACTAATCTTTGAACCTAAACAGAGGATTTGCCGGTAGCCTATATCCCTAGAAAAGTCAAATACCTCACACTTAAGCTTGTCAGAGAGAGAAATTGCAGGCATTCCCCCCTCAAATAATTCTTCTAATCATGGGATTGTTATTCTAGAGCCAGTTTTTGTTTGCTCCAATAGATTTTCAGTTCTTACTGCTACCCAACAGAGCTCTGCAGACAATGGAGGGGTCAAGGGGATGAGAAGGAGGTTTGAGCTGTGGAAGATGATTGTGGTGATTGTATGGTGGCAAATATAAAGGAAAGGTAGGCCTAATGATGATGGTGTGGATTTGGTTAGAGTCAGCTCAATGGTTAAGCGGCTCCAGGAAGAGGTAATGGAGCTATGGGTACAGCTGGCATCATTGGTGGGGGAGGTTTAAAAGCTAAAATGTTCTAAAGTGGCTTCAAATAGGTAGCCTTCCACCGCCATGCCAAGCAGTGCGTATACCACATTGAAAGCAGAAGAAAATAAAAGGAAAGATTGCTCTGTTGCAATTGGTCAACCATCTACCCATAGTGTCTATTCAGGAAGCCAATCCGTCTTCAAGCAATGCCTGCCATGGTTTCCTCTCCAGACATCCCTTTCAGGTGTAAAAAGGATGTATGCACCTTTTGAGTAAAGTATGCGTGAATGTAAGAAAAAAAGGAAGTGATCTAGATGGGGTTGTGTCCCCTCTCAAAAGGGGCAGAGGGGCTTGGCTGTAAGGGGCTCAGAGAAGGGTAAGGGCAAGAGCCGGAATTGCATTTTGTTGATTAATGTCCCAAAACATGCTAAAGGGAGAAAATAGGATGAGGAGTCCCTGACTAAGAATTGTATTCAATACATAAGGCATACTAGGAAATGCTACTCTGTAATTAAGTCAGATATCACATATGCTAAAAGACTCCAGGATCAATGCCCTTCTGGGGGTCCAACCGACTGTATGGAGTCTAGATTTAAAAAACCCTAATCTAGTAGAAGGGCTAGTAGGGTTAGAGTTGTGAAAAATTTCCCTAAAGAGCACGCTCATGCAGTTTGAATTGAGCATGACCCATGCTTTATCTTCATTGCATGAAACACGTGCTGCTTGATCCAATAGTGGCTTTGCGGCTGTCAAAGATAGATTGACGCAAGGCTAATAAACATTCCCTTATAAATAGTGATGAGGATCTTCTGTTGGACATTACACACACCGTACATCTGTTTCTGATACATCTAATGCTCCCTATTTGAACACCCTTGTAGGGACGGATAGATTGCTCAATATCTCCCAGGCCATGATCTTATCCAACATAAATATCTTATCTTGGAACACCATTGTTCTACCTTCTAAACTAGCTGGGCAATGAAGAATGGGATTTCTTAGTAGACCAATTTGACATCGGCTGCTCCAGGAGACATGGAGTACGGATCACATCCATGAGCCTGGAGATGTTAATTCCTTTGTGCCAGCAACTTCCACTGGAAAGTGGCGACCCTCTGAAGAACTGGATTTCTATCTCCTTCAATACAGTATTGAGTTGTTTAGATGTTCCATCTTTAGACATACAGTGCATTAAAATAACTTGGGTGAATAACCTTGAGGTCTCTCTGTACAAAGTTTATAATCGGGTTTTTAGAGGTGGTAGAGAGACTCTTACCCTAAAGCAATTGAGGGCACAGAGAGAACAATTTGCCTCACATGACAATGCAAGAATTGCAGGAGACTTTAATACCACTTTCAAACCCATGGGAAGCAAAGTCAGTTGTTTACTGAGGATGATGATGAGGTATGGGGGTCCCATCTTTTGACATCCCACTGGTGAAAAGATGGTCAGAGGCTGTATATCATTTGCTCTCTCTTACACTATCTTAAGGGCTGAGGGCTTGTAATGGACATGAAGGCCCTCATTACAGCCTCAGCAGTCTTTTCAAAAGACCGCCGAGGCTGCAGGAGCCAGAATACCGCCAATGCTGGCAGTATTTCTGGCTCCCTATTATGACTTTTCCGCTGGGCCAGCGGACAAGTCACATCAACATTGCTGCCGGTTCGCAATAGAGCTAGCGGCAATGCTGATGTGCAGCGGGTGCAGTAACACCCGTCGCGCATTTCACTGCCTGAAATTCGGGCAGGGAAATGCACGATGGGGCTATGCCTGGTGGCCCCTGCACTGCCCATGCCAAGTGCATGGGCAGTGTAGGGGCCCCAAGGGGCATCCCGAGTCCCCTTACTGCCAGCCTTTCATGGACAGGCTGGCAGTAAGGGGAGTCGAAATCACCAGGGCAGCACTGCTTGCAGCACTGCCCTGGCGGATTACGACCGCCGGGACCGCCATGGCGGTATACCACCGGTCCCGGCGGTGTTACCGTCAAAATATGGTGTTCTGTACTGCCAGCCTGTTGGGTAAGAATGCCACTATAGCCCTAGCGGTCACTGACTGCCAGGGTTATAATGAGGGCCAAAATGTCTGATCTATTCACTTCTCGTTTGTATAATCAAACCAACTGCTCCAGCAGGATTGACTCCATACTGCTAGCCTGGCCCCTACGGAAATTTGTTACGGATAGTATGACTATAAACAGGAGAGACAGCTACCACAAATGCTGCCGTGTGCAAAATGATCAATTTGATTGGGCACCAGGAGCAAGTTATATTGTCGTGGTCTGCTAATTTGAATCCCATTAATGACAGGCGTAGACTTAGATGGGACAGTATTGCATCCAGGCCAGAGGTTGGGGTGGCAATGGATAACACTGTCCAAAGTCTACAGTAACTTTGAAAAATCTTCCTCCCAGGCAAGTTCAAACCCAGGATGCTGTGATGATCCATGAGAATCTGTTACAATTTTTGGGGGAGAGTTTTGTGCAGAGACGCCCCCGAATTAAACAATGGGTAAATGCTACTGTTAGTTGGTTTTCAACGGATTGTAGGATAGCTAAGCAAAATCTAGATCTATCCTTGAAGGATGGTGATCCAGAGCACATTAGGCTGCAGAGAAAAGCAGATCCAGGAAGAAGTATGTGCTAATAGAGAAAGTCAGATATGGGAGGAGCTTTATGAGTCTGGGGCCTCTGGGCATACTAAGTAATTCTGGAGTCTGGTAGCCAATGGGGGCAGGTTTGCTAGACAGTCTCTGTCAAATTCTACCCACTCTGAAATATGGTACAAGCATTTTGCATAATATTTTGAGCTTCTTTTCAGTTCATCTTTAGAGGGCTCTGCACCTTAGGATCTAGGTCTACAGGCATACTCCTCATCATTAAGTTTTGAGAGAGGAGAAACACCATCCGCTATTAGTTGTGTCGCTTTGGGAAAAGCAGTCGGGCTGGATGTGGTCCCAGATGATCTTTTTCGGTGAGACCATGAGAATTTGACTACATACATAAATATGCTCTTTAACCCAGTTCTAGAAGGTGGTGAGATCCTGGCTAGCTGGAAGACAGCTGAGATAGTACCAGTGCATTAAAAAGGCCCCCAGGGATTCACCCGTAAATTATAGACCTATTAGTCTGATTGATGTCAGAGAAAGTTTTCAGCAGGCATATTTTTAATGGACTCAAGGGCTGGATGGATGAGTCTGAATCCTTATCTAATCTCCAAGCTGTTTTTTAGACTCATATCAGCACTATCGATCAGGTGTTTAGATTCATGACCATTTATTGGAAGACTGTTTTTTTCCAAAAATCTAATTTATATCTGGTCTTTGTGGATCTAAAGTCAGCATTCAATTTGGCCCCGCAGTCTAAACTTCGAGCAATGTTAAATAATAATGAGGTACCTGAAGACATATTGAGCATCTTGATGAGTTTACACCAGGATATTTATGCACAAGTTCATTGGGGTCCTTCGGAGGAACTATCAAGATGCATAGCAACACCGAAAGAGGTGTGCCAGGGCTGTATCCTTGTCTGTACCTTGTTCCCTCGCTACCTCAATGAAGTGGTGTCAGCTACTAACTAGTGACAGTGGTTACACACAAATTGCAGGGCAAAAAATGTATCTTCTTTTGTGTGCAGATAACACTTTATTGGTGTTTAAAACCCCTATGGGTATGCAGAAATTGATTGATTGGAGTGAGGCCTTTTGGCCCTCAACCCACACGAGTCCTTTAGAGGAACCATTAAACTTGATTGAAAGGACCTGAAAAGAGTGATTGAATTTGACATTTTTGGCAATAGACTAACAAGTAGTATGCAGTGGTTACCTCAGGCAAAGAAGAGCAGTTTGAGTCTGTGCCCTCATGCATCAGGGATACAGAGGATGTGCCACGCTTCGAAAACTAGGCAGATATCTCCTGCACTTAGAGTCTATAGCATTAAGGCTGAAGGAAGTGCCTATATGGAGCAGAATTGAGGGGTTTTGCAGAGATATCGTGCCTGGGGAAAGCCAAAAATATCTCACTAAGATCTCTGAAAGGCCTCCTCAAGAGTACTCCATTGTTACCACTGAAACGGGATCTGGTAGTTAAACCAATCACCAATAAGGCTCAACTAAGACCACCAATATACTCGAGGAGGCTGAAAATAACACCAGCCCTAGCAGCCTAAGATTATGCTCTTAATGAAGTGATAGAGCTAGATAAGAACTCTAAGATTGGTTGGATATATTCGGTTAGGGACAACTTGCACCAAATTGGTTTGGAGGACCACTGGAATGATCCAGGTAGCCCTCTGACCTTTTCTCAGAATGCTACTAAGGAAGCTTATTGTGCGCACAATTGGGCATTAGAGGTGGGTCGAAGTAACCATGGCTCTCTCACTATGGCCTTTTTTGATTTAAAATGACAGTATGTGTGAGCTTTTTCTTGATTACATCACAATTCCAGCAGTGGGGCTACTGTGTGTAAAATTTAGGCATGGCACACTTCCACCAAAATCCTTTCGTGCAAATTGGAAATCTAAATTACCCCAGAATATGGCTGTTGTTTATGCCAGTATGCTGATGAGAACTTGCAGGACTTTTTCTTTTTCTCTCCTGGGTGTAATAAACCTAGGTCGAGGTGGATCCTGCTAGTTTGTAAACAGTTGGGGGCTAGGCAGTATGTGGTGGCTCTAAGGATGCTGTGAGCTGCGACCAAGGAGTCTATAGTTGGTATAGTATCCTAACTGGAGTTGGTGCATCAAATCTGATGAGCTGAGACTTTTTACTATTAACCCCCAACAATATGTGGAGGCCTAGCTTAGGCTACTGGTATGTATATTCGTAACTCAAAATGCCCTGATCTAATTTTTATGATTTAGTGATTTTGGTCCAACAAACCCTAGGATAAATTACATCAATGTCAGTGATTGGCCGGGGGTTTTATTAATTGGGCCATAATGGGAGTATAAGTACCATTCAAAGCATAAAGAACGTTTGCTCCTTCTAATAGGATCAAATTTTTACTTGCTTCTTAGTGTTGATATGTTTTAAATTTGCATTTGAGCACTTGCTACAGATTGTATATTACCTATGCAAAACCTGTGTTTTACTGATGGTCTCTGATAATATGTGCTTTCATTGTGTCTTTTTAATTGTGTATTTGTTTTGTGCTGTGCTTTAATGGCTCATACGTTAATAAAGTATTATATGATATAATGATAGGGATAGGCTGACCGCACATTTTTTTAATTGCATGAGATGATGAAAATTTGATACATCTCTCAGCGGGTGAAATTTCACCTCAAAATATAGCTTGTTTTCCGTGAGAATGAGAAGCTATGGAAGGAGTGAGGAAAGAGTGACAACCAGTTGGGTAGCCAAACCTGGCTTTGCAAAATTACAGAGACTGTGTACTGAAATGTCATTGCACAGAAAAGAATAGGCTAATGGGTTTGCGCACAAAGATATGTTTAGGAAAGAATTAGTACAAATGAACAATGATACCGGTATGGGAGTTGCATTTATGTAAGTGCACAGATCATAAATGCGCCCTTACCAGTGGAAGTTAACTGTAAGTAGACAGTGTGATGAAATGTGGAAAGAGGTATCAAAATCCTACGATGGAAAAGTCTTCAGCTAAAGAGTAGGTTGTGTTCTCTGTGTTTTGGATGGCCAGTAAGGTATAGGTCATAGCCTTTTTTGTAAATGGGATCTGGCATGCAGGGAGATTGAATGGGTCATGGAGGGCTGCCCTCTGTGACATCCTCTCAAACCCCATCTCATTGGTAACTAACATATCTTCCCAGCATCTAAGTCCATCAGTCGAACGTGGTAATATTCTTTGTCAGCTAGTAAACAAAAATGTAGATACATCCTAATCACAAAATCCAAAACAGGCATCTAATAGCCCCTGAATCCATGGGTACGGTCCACCTCCTGCAAAGTAATACCTTTCAATGTGACGCCATACTTAACAAGCATTTGCAATGCAATAGGTCTCGCATTTACTTGATTTGGAGCTATTAGCATTGAAAATTTACTACTGGACTTCTTTTGACATATTAATTGGTCAACATTGCTGCATATTTTGGTCCTTTCTGGCGCATAATTTCAGTGGCCCTGCATATAAATAAAGGACCAGTAGGCCTACTGGAATCTTTTTTCAAACACGGCTCTTAAAACACAACCTACTCCCAGGTGCAAAACAAACGTTCCAGCCATAAGAGAGCTTACAAATACACTGAATGATGGGATGGGTTATTATCGTGGGGTCTCCACTAACCTAGTGTGAGGACCCAGAGATGATAACGCAGGTTGCGGTGAACACGTTTTAAAGCTGGTTCCACTGTCCTAGGACCACTATAGGCTGTGTCAATTAGAAATAAATAAAAAAAAATACTTTTTACTGAAGATAAAGGAAAAACTCAAAATTGATACATAACCCAACCCGAATCGAAACCTGCAACTCGTGTCCCTGTGTCCCTATTTGAACTACAAGCAGAGCATTTCAGAGTTGCAAATAAGGTCACTAATGTGAAACTGTTTGATTTGAAACCATTCTTAATCCTGGGATCACAATATGAACTTGTTTAGTATACGTTCTATGATTATGCAACAGAAATACGTTTAGGCTGTCAACACATTTTCAAAACATGCGGTCACAAGAAAGTAGTATGGATTTTAAAAGGCCATTAAATAAAGTTGTGCATAGTCGAGGATAGTGATGAGTGTTTCAAATGCATGGTGAGTGGTGCACAATAACATCTAGTATCGATCATAGTAAAGTGATGTTTAACAACATCCTTTTAAACAACTACCTACTTGTCTCGGGAGCAAGGATAAAATATGCACAATACGCTTCATGGCAAATAATACTGTTTGCACACTTGCAAACTTGACATCAACAGGCATATTTAAGAAAAGTGGTGCTGCACACAGTGCAGCACCACTTTTCTTGCACCTCTTAGTGACCCCCCAATGCCACCATGTGTGCGCCTTATTTAAAATATGGCACACCATGGTGGTAGTTAAGCGACTAGCATCAAATTTTTGGCTCTAGTCCGGTGGTTTGCAGCATTAACGTAAAAAATACTGCAAAGCACTCAGAGGCCCATTGTAACTAATGGAAGCCTCCTTTTAACGCCTGCTCTGAGCAGGGGTTAAAAGTGCTGAAAAAAATGGCGCAAGGAAATCTCTCAGATTTCTTTGCACCAGTTTATTTGTCCCCCTATTAAGGGACGCCTGCTTTGCATACATTATGCCTGGTGCAGGCATAATGTAGCACAAAGGGTTACAAAGAGGCGCAATGCATGCATTGTGCCACTTTGTAAATATTGCACAGCGTTTTTGGTCTTCTAATGCCACATTAGCATAAAAAAATAATGTTAATGTGGCATTGGAATGGGGGGCTCTTAAAAATGCCACCAAGTGTGTAAAGATACCCCACCAGGGAAAGGCTGTTATTTTCTAACATACACTGCAACACTATAATGCTTACGCGTGCACTAGTACATTGTGCTGAAGCTATTCACCAATCAATAAGAGTCAACCAGAGTTTTATGAAGCGCAGCTACTCACCCGTTAGGGTCTCAAGGTGGTTGGGGGGGTGTAGTGTGTACTGGAGGTGGATTAAAAAAGCCATGTCTTCAGTTCCTTTGTGAAGCTGGCGAAGGAGGTGGTTTGTCTAATGTGGATGGGTAGGGCGTTCCAGGTGGTGGCGGCAAGGTAGGAGAAGGATCGTCCTCCTGTTCTGGTTTTCCGATGCAGGGTACTTCTGCAAGAGAGAGCTGGGCTGAGCGTAGGGTCCTGTGAGGTATGTGGAAGTTCAGTTGTTGGTTAAGGTAGACAGGTCTGGTGTTGTGGAGGGCTTTGTCTGCATAGGTGAGGATTTTGAAAGTGATTCTTTTCTCAATGGGTAGCCAGTAGGGTGTGTAGGTGTTGTGAGATGTGGCAGTGTCAGGGTAAGTCGAAGAGAAATCTGGCGGCGGCGTTCTGGAGGTTTTTCAATTTGTGGTTGAGTTTTTTGTTGATTCATGCATAGAGAGCATTGCCGTAGTCCAGTCTGCTGGTGATGAGGGCATGTGTGATGGTCTTTCAATGCTCAAGGGGGATCCATTTAAAGGTCTTGCATAGGAGATGGAGAGTGCAGAAGCAGGTGGAGGTGACTGAGTTGATCTGACGGTTCATGCTGAGGTCGAGGTCCAGGATATTTCCAAGGTTGCGGGCTTGGCTGGCGGGGATGGGTGGAACCAGGAGTCACTCCATGTATTGGGTTGAGGACCCAGGATGAGTACCTCGGTTGTGTTGGTGTTGAGTTGAAGACAGTTATCTCTTATCCAGTTGGTGACTGCTTTTATACCATCATGGTAGTTGTGCCTGGCTTTGTCTGGTTCGTTGGCGAGGGAGAGGGTGAGTTGGCTGTTGCCGGCGTAGAAGATGATGTTTACTCTGTAGCTTCTGACGATGGTGGCTAGTGGGGCCAGGTAGATGTTGAACAGTGTGGGGCTGAGGGAGGATCCTTGGAGCATTCCGCAGGTGGTGGGTGTGGGTTCTGCGAGGAAGGGGGCAAGTCTCACTCGTTGCGTTCTGCCGGAGAGGAAGGATTAGATCCAGTCGAGGGCCTTTTCTCTAATGCATGCTCGTGGAGTCTTCTTATCAGGATGTGACGGGTGACTGTGTTGAATGCTGCCGAGAGATCAAGTAGGATGAGTGCCTCAATCTCTCCCTTGTCCAGTAGAGAGCAGATGTCGTCTGTTGTGGACAAAAGGGCCATTTCGATGCTGTGGTTTGACACAATTCCAGATTGGGAAATGTCAAGGATGTTGTGGCTTTCTAAAAACATGGTGAGTTGGCTGTTGATTGCTTTTTCTATGACCTTTATAGGAAAATAAATTCTTCTGACTAAACAACCTTTATGGGGATTACATTTTAGAGTTATTTGCCTCAAAGCATTTTTCAAATCGGCTATGCCTTTGTTTTTGAATTCTGATAAGCCTGAGTACCTGTGTGTTGACTTTACATGGTACTACAAGCTCACCTTAGTGAAGGGTTTACCCATGGTCCCAATCTGTGGGCTGGAATAGAGGGGCTCTTGTGAGGCAATACTCTTTTGTACAACAGCACAATTGTGGGTGACTGAAATAACTACATATGGTGCCTTAAGCACCTGCTCAATGATTTCAGAAGAGTCACAACCAAGCCTGCGTTGCTTGCGCAGATTCCACATTAATAAGATTACGGGTGGGGTGTTTCTTCCTCTGCTCATGGGCTAGGAAAGCTTGCTCCTCATCTACAAAAATTTACTATTTAATTTCATGGGTGTGCCCCTAAATGAGCAACTGGATCCCCACAGGTCTAGCTGAAATGATAAAAGCACCACCTGGTTTATACAAAAGGATCTACTTTACTAAGAAGCGTGATGCAATTAAAAACAAAATACACACACACACGGCATGGGCTGAAATTCTAAACATTTTCTAAAGGGAGCTCAGGAAAAAAAAATAACTCCAGCTAGTCCTCAAGTACCTACAGTCAAATAAAAAAGTTACACAGGATACTGTGTGATAGATCAAGCAAGGTACATTTGGAGATGTGATGTACCAACCATATGCTATGGAAAGGGGAAATAGTTAGCAAAAGGAAAATACAGTTGTGCACAAATGAAAGTTGTCACGAGTAATGCAAATGATTACTGGTGGAAGGACAGCAAACAATGCATGTATTTCTAAGTCTAAAGATGCACAAACCCCACGTGACAGTTTGTAAAGTAAAAAAAAAACTCAGAACACCCTTGCCATAATAGCTGACAAAACAAGGCTGACATATGCAATATTCTTTCAATACTAGCATATGCCTGTCTCCCCGATCGAATTCAACTAATGTTGAGGCTGCAGCCTCCCGTCTGAGCTCTGTATGCCAGCACAACTGTACTCCAGACACATGGTGTTTGTACAGCCAGACTCCCCCGGGATGCCAGGGCCCCCACTCTTTCCTGTAGCTGGAAGAAGCATGTTCTTGTCACTTCTGTCAGCTGTTGACTGGCTCCTCCCTTCTTCATGCTTCCAGGTAGTAACAGGCTATCCAATAAGAGTATGCAGCCAGACCCCAATTCGTGCCCCCAAGACTTTGCCTAAGCACCAGATACCATTCAGCAAAGTAAGATGGATAAGGGGTCATGACCCATTTTCTGAACTTTGTGAACTCAGCACCCAGCCTCATTGGTTAATGGCACAACGCACGAACATCAGCCAACAGGATTCCCCCTGAATTTGCAGCATATGGGCATAGCTTACAATCTAACATCCTCTCAATCACAACATACAAATACAAAATTTGAAATAAATACTTGTAGTTCTAGACAGCTTTGGAGTCCCTTTCCAAGCTCACACACCAAAGGGAAAACTAAAAAAAGGCATGTAGGGATCATGAAACGCTGCACAGCGTGGACCGCAAGTGACTCAACAATGTTGAGCACTGTCCTTTGCATGAGCACAGATTTTACTGATGAAATTTATCATTGTTAATGTACTGATCATTGATGAATTAATGTGTGAATTTTTTCTATTGAATGCTAACAAAACGGGTGACTTTTGTAAATGGCCACCACAATCCATTTTGTTTTCTACTTAAGCTAACTTTACCTTATGTGCTGTTGTTTTTCATTTTCTCAATGCTTACTCAAAAGAGTGTGTAAGTAGATGCAACATTGTTAGAAGTTTATTCCTGAACATGAGATTTTGATGAGATGGACCAATGGATCCACAGACGAGACGGAAGAGAAGAATGAAATTGTTATCTATTGTGTATACCTAATGAATGAATGAGAATTTAGTGTAATATGATTGTGTAAAATTTAGTTATCTATCAGAAGTTTTATTGACTAAATGTACAACACCCCATGTCCTGACCAATCATGAGTTTTGTGAAAGTTAATACAACGTCCTGTTACTCATTCTTGGAGGGAGATTTGGGGTAGACCTTGCGAGATCTTTCCAGAGTCTTTCCAGTTATATTTCTAGAGGTAGATCAATGGGGAGTTTTGCAGTCATGTAAACTTGGGGGATTTATAGATCATTCCTACTGATTGTGTCCACTTACTGAAGCGATCTTCCTGTTGTTATCTTATGGGTAATGTATAAGTTGCAAATTAATATATGTGTCTTTTGTTTTACAGGTGCCAGCCGCAACTCGTGAATTAATTGCTGCAAAATAATAATAATATTATTTTTGATATAATCTGAGCTAGTATGTTTTCCTAAATTTGAGTTTCTAAAATTTTTACATGAAGCCCAACATGTTAATGCTAATTTGAGGTTAGTGAGAGATTTTGTCTTTACATGGTCATGATTGATATTGACGCTCTTTGACCTATTGCTTCAATGTATATTATTTCACTGGCATAGATTATGGTGTTATTAAGTTGTGTCATAACACTTGAGTTAATTTGTTTTCTTGGCTTGATTAAACTCAAATATATTAGGGGCTCTAATCAGCCATTGATGATTCTTTATGTGTATCATTTGTGTTTGAGAATTATTTTCATGACTTTAGCATTGTTAATGTAGGGAAATAAATGTATAAACCTTTTCAATAAACTGGTGTGGACATTGCAGTGTAATTAGATTGTTGATTCTTTTTTTATTGATGCTTATTGTGACTGATTTTGACATACACTATTGACATCCCCTCTAATCAATGTTGTGTCGGTCCATTGGCCTAAGGAACAAGAATCCACTATTTGGTCTGAGGTAATAGCTAGGATTTCTCCGCACGACAGCACCTTTTAGCCACAGGAGACAGAAACACAGCCATGCTGACATTACAGAGTGACACTATGGTGCATGTCATGTGTTAAAGTGGAAATGCAAAGCCCCCAAAGACTGTTCAGTTACGAAATTGTCTTTCTTGCACTCCAAGACAATACAAGCCTCTCTCTGGTTACAGCATATTGGTCATCAATCATCTTGCTCTTGACGTTGGTCAAAAAGAGGGCCAACACCAAAACTCTCACTGGAAATAACAAGCTGGCCCTGGAAACACCCGCTCCTCTGCTGTTGTTTTATGTTTGCAGAGGGAGCGGAGGGGAGGGAGACCTGCTGGAGGACTTGCCCAAGGAAGCATGGATGCTCTGAAACACACACCCACAGTGTAAGAAGAACAGCTATTGTTTTTTAAAGTCCCTTGTAGAAGAGATAAACAGGACAAAGTGTAATTATACAGTAGTTGGTCCCTGCTCTGAAAGAGAAAAAGGAGGGACAAAGAGGCAGAACTGACCTCTAGTGAGCAAAAATTTTTAAAGGGCACTGCAAACAACAAATGAAATCACTTTAAGCCCCTAGTATAAGTGTACTTAAAAGTATACAAGAGGTCATACGCTTACGCTTGATCTAAAAAGGTGAATTACTTGGCCCAATGCCTGTTCATTCAACTCCCCTCATAAACCACTCATTCTACTTCAACTCACTCCGACATAGACCTCAACTTCACAGTCTAATGGGTGAGTGCCATTTAGCCAATTTCTTAGCCTCAGAGGAAATCGTTCATCTATGGCTGATTACTTGAAAAACACAAAAACTTTCTAGTATATATCAACAATGAGGGATTTTTCCCAGCCGTCCGATGAAGAATCTAGTTAAAAGAACCAACTATTATGACAAAAAAACAGTATTTATGGAAAGAACCCGGCAGCAGCAAAGCAGATCAGTATGGGTGACAAGATACTCCTCCTTGTAGAATAAGATCAGAAAAATCATCAACTCGAAACAGAAAATTTCAAATACAAATAAAGAACACTCTCTGCTGACTTAACCTTTGTTACCTTTCAGCTTGATGCCATTCTTAAAGATAAACTAATTCACACAATCAACCCTAGAAATCCACAGGTGGTGTAAAGATCAATCTGTGGAGAGAATCTTGTCAAAAGCAACCATAAATGTGGACATGCCAAGCCTATGAAGCAGCATTTTAATCACTGATCACTTGTAATACAATGATAACATATAAAAAAAATGTGCAATTACCAATTGTAGAACAACAATGTAGTGGATTTAATTTTATACCTTTGCCATCTGGGATATGTGGGTGAAATCGTAAAGAGATATGGGTACAGTTCTGAGAACGTTAGGCAATATTTTATATAAAAAAATATACATGCACCCATGGTGCTTCATTGCATTGAAAATAATCTTGATAAGAAACAACTCAAATAGATAATATTAGAGAGAAACATCACAACATCGAGGGGCAATAACATCATGCAAAAACGTAAAAGGAGAGAGATGTGTTTGAATTCTACTCTGAAAACCTATCAGTATGGCTTCAATGAGAAGGTGAACTGGCCGAATGTTATACAGTAACAACCCAAGGACGGCTCATACACAAAAACATGGAATATTACCCCCTGGGGGACATAGTGCTGATATCGGGGGGGGCAAGTGGTCATGAGAGTCAATAGGCACAGTGGATTCCAGGTTTGGTCAACATGTCAATAATTATAGAAAAATTGATTGAGATTGAAGAATAGACACAAGTCACTCAAGTGGTAACCTTTTTTTAACTATAAATAACTTGGCTAGTTTGAGGTTTTTTTTTTCTTTACAACCTGATTGAGAATAACATTGGAAAAGGCACAGTACAGGTTTAAGATGGTGGCAGAAACACCTGTGTAATACATTTATGAATAAAGGTGCCCACTTAAAGGTTTTAAGCCTTAGTTTTAGGATTTATTTGGTGGATTTGAAAGTCACTTGAGTATCCAACAGTGTGCTATCATTTAGAAATTGTGTAACATTTTTAGTTGCTCAGCACTGTGATGATATTTGGTATTTCAATATGGCTGATTATGGGCTTTGCTCACAGCGACGTCATTTCAATAGGAAACCATAGAGATGAAATGGGCAGATTGGATCTGAGTGCTTCAATTTCTGTTCAGAATCACACAGGGGCACAGGTAATCGCACCACGGTCGCATGCAAGGTAGACTCTATAGGGTTAAATGTAGTCACGACTCGCGTGACCCAGAAGGGGACTGGGCAGCACGCGGGGAGGTAGGGGGGGATTAAGAGGGGAAGGTAGGGTGAAGAAAAAAACACTTACCTCCTCCGCCGCACTCCACTCCATACATTCCTCCCATTGCTGCTGCAGACACAGGCTCCCAGCCTGCCCTGCACCAATCCTTTCGCTGCTCAAAGCAGTGTCAGGATTGGTCAGGAGCATCCAACCAGGTCGCTCCCAGGCAGACTGGGAGCCTGTGCAGGCTCTCTCCAGCCCAGCAACTGTGCTCATGTGTGTTTGGCCGGCCTCAGACGGCCAGCAAACACACATTTGCTGTGAGGAGCACTCCCCCTCACTGCTCGTCACCCCCATGGCCCCACTCCTTTCTCCACAAATGATAATAAACAAAGTGTATTATTGTTTTTGGGGAACAGATTTGCAGCTGCCACTGCTGGTGGGGGACAAACACTCCTCCGTCCTTATGGAGGAGCTTCCCCTGGTTACATGTATACCTCTTTAATTTTGACATTGAGCCCCAGGCCATGATGAGTCGGACAGCCATGCCT
This sequence comes from Pleurodeles waltl, assembly GCF_031143425.1. Taxonomy (NCBI): domain Eukaryota; kingdom Metazoa; phylum Chordata; class Amphibia; order Caudata; family Salamandridae; genus Pleurodeles; species Pleurodeles waltl. The sequence continues at coordinate 733,669,809 of NC_090447.1, read as the reverse complement.
AATTAACAAAGGGAATTGTTAACAAGCAGGCATTTCAGCTAGGTAACTATCCTTTTCTAGTGAAGAATTAAATTGAAAGGAATTGAATTACCTGAGTTGAAGCACATTCAGGGTTTCCGGGGATGTTAGACAACTATTTAGCATTTTATGATTATGATGTGCCTATATTATTTGTATACCACCTGACACAGATTATTACCACAAAAGTCCAAGTTCTACAATACAGTTTAAAGTTGTGTAGACAGATTTGTTTGTTGTCAATGAGATTGCTTGAGAGGATATCATAGAGAGGGCACAAGTGTGAGTTATGCAGTGCCACATCAAGGACCTATAGAGCCTTTGTTTAAATAAATGTGGTCCTTTGGAAACGTTTGTAGAGAAATGCTCGCGCCTGTAATGCAAAGATGCAAAGTATGCTCTATAGGCATCCAATGGTGCTTTCTTTCTTTTCTCAAGTCATGCCTGGCTGTTTATGGATCTACAGATGAGCAGGTACGAGTGAGGCAAATAGATCTCATGCACCCAGCAGACTCAAATCGGGTGATAGTGGCTATACATGAACTATGGAAACTAGGGCTATAAATAGAGTTTAAGCTAGGCCTAATAAACTGCATGGCAGAACTTTAATGCACATTCTTTAGTTCAAGCAGGCTAGGTGAATTCATCTTAGCTAAACAACAATATATGCATTTTAGAATAACATTTAATTAATCCATAATATAATAAGAATATTCATATAGGTGTAGTTCTTTCCTAAATTTCAGGAGAAACACTGCTATAGGAAGAGTATAGGGAGTAAAATAATTAAGAGTGGGTAAGACTATATTACCTCTGTGCATTGGTAATTATTGTCACTAAAGGCACTTAGTCCAAATCCATGTATTTGAAACTTCCTGATAAGCATGAGTGAAACATACATGAATTTATCCCCCTCTATCTATCGGCTGAAAAACAGGATCCTGCTTTATTTTAAGGTTTATTTTGCAGTACATAAGGGACATGAGTCACTCAATCTCAGTATATGATAAGACTCCCTATACGTGGAGTTTATTTGTCTTACAATCCTGATTAGATAAAGCTTCAGCATCCAGTAATAAGAATTTGATTTAGAGGAGCACTATGGGGAATATTTACACTCCATTCAAGCCGAATTTTCGTCATTTTTTAATGCAAATTCGGTGCAAAACAAACTCCATATTTTTATTTTGATGTTAGACACGTCTAACGTAAAAAAAAATCGAGTTTGCACCATTTTTTAGATGCGTGAACCAACCTTGAGTCAATGAGATGCAAGGTAGGTGTTCCCATATAAAAAATTGTGCTATCCCCATGGCTCCATATTTATCCCATTGTGCTAAAATGACACACGGGTGGGAGGAGGGGCTAAATATTGGTGCAAAGCTTGGGTCAGACCAGGCGTTAGGGGACCAGTGGACCCATTTCCATGGTTAAACACAATGGAATGGGTCCACAGGTGCCCTCCTCAAGCCCCAGGAACACCCCCAACCCCACCAGAGGGACACTGGAGGATGGAGGATCCCACCCCAGGTCAGTAGGGTAAGTAGAGGTAAGTATTTTTAATTAAAGTGAAATTGGGGGACAACTTGGGGCTCCATGCATGGCACAGGGTGCAATGGCCATGCCCATGGGACACTAGTCCCCTGTGCTGGCCATTGGGGTGGTGGGCATGACTTCTGTCTTTTCTAAGACATAGTCATGAGGTATGGATGGTTTTGCATCCGAAAATGACTCTAGGCTAGTTAGAGGCATTTTTTTGCCTCAAACCAGCTTAACACTATTTTTTGGTGCAAAACCCCCTTCTCCCATTCCGCTACCCCGACTCGGCTAACGTAATTTTTTTATACGCTAGCCCACCCTTTGCACCTTTACGCCATTCCATTAATATTGCGCTCAGCTGGTTCTCAGGAATGGCGCAAGCCGGTGCTAAACTTTTTGATGAAAAACTGCATTAGTGCATCAAAAAGTAGAAATATGCCCCTATGTCTGATATCCTATACCATTTATGTGAATAATTTATGCTTTTCCTTTGAAGTAAGTTCAGGTTAGAGGTTGTGTCATTATTGTCCGTTTAAGAATGAGATGAGGAAACAAATCTGTGGTGTTTATGTTCACTTTTTCATGTTATGTATAGCATGTGGTTCAGTGTCAGGGTGTCTTTTGAGGTGTTTCACCTAAAGTCTTGTATGGATTTTTACTTAACGATTCTTTAAATATATGTAGGATTACAACTGATTTAAATTGAGTAAATATATATACATGTTGTGATATTTTTATTTCATTGTGTTTTCCACCGACCCCTGCCCTCGGTCAAAGCGATTTCAATGCTGTTCCTGAAGATGGTTTTATTTTTAATAGAGTCACCGAAAAGTGCCTTGACTGTCTACCGGTTCACTGGATGTTGACTGACAGTGTACAGTGCATTTATGTAAATAATATTAGAACATTAGAATGTTCGGAGCTCCATTGCAGACAATGGAGTGCTCTGGGCTTTCACTGGCTGATAAAAGCCTGAGCGTCAACATTCAAATGTTCTCTTTGTTCACAGCAACAGCTGTAAACAAAGGTCTCATGGAGCCCGAGTGGATTTTAATCCCCTCGAGTTCCGTGAGGACTTTGTTTTATTCATTAGAACATTCTGCCCTCTAGTGGCAGCTGTAGGAGGCTGGCCTGGTTTTTAGTGGGTACCAAGGGGTACTTACACTCTGCACCAGGTCCAGGTATCCCTTATTAGTGTAGAAGAGGTGTCTAGCAGCTTAGGCTGATAGAAAAGGGTAGCTTAGCAGAGCAGCTTAGGCTGAACTAGGAGACATGCAAATCTCCCACTATACCACAAGTGTCATAGGCACAATATCATAAGAAAACACAATACACAGATATACTAAAAATAAAGGTACTTTATTTTTATGACAATATGCCAAAAGTATCTCAGTGAGTAGCCTCAGTATGAGGATAGAAAATATACACAAGATATATGTACACAATACCAAAAATATGCAGTAATAGGAATAGAAAGCAATGCAAGCAAAGTACAGTCACAATAGTTTGCAATGAGAGCACATGGCTATAGGGGCAACACAAACCATATACTCTAGAAGTGGAATGCGAACCACAAATGGACCCCAAACCTATGTGAGCTTGTAGAGGGTCACTGGGACTGTAAGAAAACAGTGAGGGTTAGAAAAATAGCCCACCCCAAGACCCTGAAAAGGAGGTGTAAAGTGCACCTAAGTTCCCCAAAGAGCACAGAAGTTGTGGTAGGGGAATTCTGCAAGGAAGACCAACACCAGAAATGCAACAATGATGGATTTCCGGACGAGAGTACCTGTGGAACAAGGGGACCAAGTCCAAGAGTCGCGACAAAGTCGAGATTGGGCAGATGCCCAGGAAATGCCAGCTGAGGGTGCAAAGAAGCTGCCACCGGATGGTAGAAGCTGGGGATTCTGCAAGAACGAAGAGGACTAGCAACTTCCCCTTTGGAGGATGGATGTCCCACGTCGTGAAGAAGCTTGCAGACATGTTCCCACGCAGAAAGACCACACACAAGCCTTGCTAGCTGCAAGGGTCGCGGTTAGGGTTTTTGGATGCTGCTGTGGCCCAGGAGGGACCAGGATGCCGCCAATTGCGTGATGAGACAGAGAGGGCGTCCAGCAAGACAAGGAGCCCACTCAGAAGCAGGCAGCACCCGCAGAAGTGCTGGAACAGGCACTACGAAGAAGAGTGAACCGGAGCTCACCCGAAGTCACAAAAGAAGATCCCACGACGCCGGAGGACAACTCAGAAGGTTGTGCACTGCAGGTTAGAGTGTCGGGGATCCAGGCTTGGCTGTGCACAAAGGAAATCCTGGAACAGTGCACAGGAGCCGGAGCAGCTGCAAATCACGCGGTACCCAGCAATGCAGTCTAGCGTGGTGAGGCAAGGACTTACCTCCACCAAACTTGGACTGAAGAGTCACTGGACTGTGGGAGTCACTTGGACAGAGTTGCTGAGTTCCAGGGACCACGCTCGTCGTGCTGAGAGGGGAGCCAGAGGACCGGTGATGCACTCTTTTGGAGCCTGCGGTTGCCGGGGGAAGATTCCGTCGACCCACGGGAGATTTCTTCGGAGCTTCTAGTGCAGAGAGGAGGCAGACTACCCCCACAGCATGCACCACCAGGAAAACAGTGGAGAAGGCGGCCGGATCAGCGATACAAGGTTGCAGTAGTCGTCTTTGCTACTTTGTTGTGGTTTTGCAGGCGTCCAGAGCATTCAGCGGTCGATTCCTTGGCAGAAGGTGAAGAGAGAGATGCAGAGGAACTCTGATGAGCTCTTGCATTCGTTATCTAAAGAATTCCCCAAAAGCAGAGACCCTAAATAGTCAGAAAAGGAGGTTTGGCTACTTAGGAAGGAGGATAGGCTAGCAACACAGGTAAGAGCTTATCAGAAGGAGTCTCTGACGTCACCAGCTGGCACTGGCCACTCAGAGCAGTCCAGTGTGCCAGCAGCACCTCTGTTTCCAAGATGGCAGAGGTCTGAAGCACACTGGAGGAGCTCTGGGCACCTCCCAGGGGAGGTGCAGGTCAGGGGAGTGGTCACTCCCCTTTCCTTTGTCCAGTTTCACACCAGAGCAGGGCTGGGGGATCCCTGAACCGGTGTAGATTGGCTTATGCAGAGATGGGCACCATCTGTGCCCATCAAAGCATTTCCAGAGGCTGGGGGAGGCTACTCTTCCCCAGCCCTGACACCTTTTTCCAAAGGGAGAGGGTGTAACACCCTCTCTCTGAGGAAGTCCTTTGTTCTGCCTTCCTGGGCCAAGCCTGGCTGGACCCCAGGAGGGCAGAAACCTGTCTGAGGGGTTGGCAGCAGCAGCAGCTGCAGTGAAACACCGCGAAAGGTAGTTTGGCAGTACCCGGGTCTGTGCTAGAGACTCGGGGGATCATGGAATTGTCTCCCCAATGCCAGAATGGCATTGGGGTGACAATTCCATGATCTTAGACATGTTACATGGCCATGTTCGGAGTTACCATTGTGAAGCTGTACATAGGTAGTGACCTAGGTACAGTGCACGCTTGTAATGGTGTCCCCGCACTCACAAAGTCCGGAGAATTTGCCCTGAACAATGTGGGGGCACCTTGGCTAGTGCCAGGGTGCCCACACACTAAGTAACTTAGCACCCAACCTTTACCAGGTAAAGGTTAGACATATAGGTGACTTATAAGTTACTTAAGTGCAGTGTAAAATGGCTATGAAATAACGTGGGCAATATTTCACTCAGGCTGCAGTGGCAGGTCTGTGTAAGAATTGTCAGAACTCCCTATGGGTGGCAAAAGAAATGCTGCAGTCCATAGGGATCTCCTGGAACCCCAATACCCTGGGTACCTCAGTACCATATACTAGGGAATTATAAGGGTGTTCCGGTATGCCAATGTGAATTGGTGAAATTGGTCACTAGCCTGTTAGTGACAATTTGGAAAGCAGAGAGAGAGCATAACCACTGAGGTTCTGGTTAGCAGAGCCTCAGTGAGACAGTTAGTCATCACACAGGGAACACATACAGGGCACACTTATGAGCACTGGGGCCCTGGCTGGCAGGGTCCCAGTGACACATACAACTAAAACAACATATATACAGTGAAATATGGGGGTAACATGCCAGGCAAGATGGTACTTTCCTACAGCAGCATGTTCTAATAGCCTTAGAGCTCACCCTAGAGCTCCCTACCGGCCATTAAAGGCTCGATCCCTTGTTAAAGGCCCTCACCTTCGGCTCAGGCATTTAACACCAGATGTTGGCCTTTAATGGCCAGTAGAGCCCGCTATGGTGGGCTCTAAGGCTATAATGGACACTTTCTGAGGATCAAGTTTGTTTCTCGGGAACCATCATGTCATTAGTGAGATGAATAAAGGTGTGTGTGAGAGTATGTTGAGCTAAGGAGTTTAGATTGCATAATTAATAATAATTCATGTATTGAATGTGTATTGATGATATTAAGGCTTTTTCAATATATGAAATTATTTCATGTAAAGTGAAATTTGGTATTCTTGTTGAACAACACGGTTTAATGGCAATACGAGTAACCATCGTCAAGAAAAGACTCAAGAAATTACAGATAATATTTAGCTGATGCTGCCCAAAGCACTGGGCAGCGTCAGTAATATCAGTTTTCAGACTTGCTCAAATTAGCAATATGGCCATTTGTAAAACTCTTTTCTGGAAGGAAAGCTTTACTTTTTGGCATAATAGGGCAAGTAAGCTCTATTAAAGTTGAGGAAATCCATAATGTACTGCTGATTTTGTAAGTGGAACGAGGCTGCAAGTGACACGTGTCTCTGGAAATTCTGGTGGCACTATGGGCCAGATGTAGCAAAGGTTTTTACCCATTCTGTGTCTATGGGGAAATGTGTTTGTACATACGGCCCTATGTTACTTATGCTTGACAGTTTGTATGCCAGAAAGATCACACTGAACAGTTATTTTAGACTTATTGAATTTTATTCTATACCCACTTTCTGCAAGAATGGTTATTATTTTGTCAGCCATATTTATATGCTCTTCGAATACATTGTCTGTAATATAAATGTTATCAATGGAAGATTGTACCTGTGTCCTTCAGTCGGAAATGCATGATTCTAGCCGACAACAAGCCTGTTAATCCTGCAGCAGGTGATTATATGTGAACTAAACCCCTTTGAATGTGAAAGTGGTCAAATATGGTGACTTAAGTGCAGTTTTGACAGAAAATCCTACTTGCTGCATCAAGCATTGTTTTGAATTTGTTGTGTGCTATATGTATCATTATATGGGCCAGATGTACAACCATTTTCTTTGTGACTCGAAATTTGTAATTTTTTGTGAATCACAGATTGCAATTCACAAAATAAAATGTACAACAGTGACTGGGAGACTGTTAGCGTTTCCCAAATGGGTCACAAGGGACCTGCCTCTTTAATATTCATGAGGCAGGTCGCAATTTGCGACCCATTTGGGAATGGCTGCTTCACATGGGAAACAAATTCAACCCTTCTCTTAGGTACGCATACTCAGAAGGAAAAGCCCTCACTCATCATCATCGGGCTCTGCTCCATGCCAGACTGGCACTGCAATGTCTAACGGCGTCCTGCATGGGACCAACAAGCCATTGAGTGTGTCTTTTCAACCCAGTAAAAATGTATGTTACTGAGAAAACAGCTGGAGAGAAAACAGAACAACATTAAAATTGGCTCGGGTACCTCCTCAATATATGAAATGATTTAATAAACAAGTGAGGACCTGGTCAAGGTTAAAAACACAGTAAAAGTGATTGGGAAACAATGATCCCACACTCCTAACAGAAGTGTAAAGCACAGTGACTTCAGCCTCAACAATAAGTCAACATGTTTCGCGCCTCAAACTTGTCCAACAGGATCTCACGTGCTTCGTCAGGACTAGAAAGAAAATCCTTCTCCAGAATATCTCAAATATGAATACAATTCTGTTCATACAAAAAAAGGAGAAGCAAAGGAATTTTTTACTCACTGTCGTTCTGTGTATACTAGCACAAAACATGTAAAAACACAAACACAAAACACATATGCATACCAAGGCAATCATTGGTCACTTGGAGAACTATAAAACATGAAGAAAATATTGTTGGAAGTGCAATACTGCAGCAACACTCAAGAGATTGTGAATAGTATTAGCTTACCCACCATTATCAGAAGAATTACCTCCGATGGGGTTGATGAAAAAATCAGTCAGGATATATATGATAGTATAATGGAAAAAAGGAGGAAACTTGCTACGTGAATAATAAAACAAGTAACTGATAAAAGAGTGTAAAACCAAATGAACACTGGTATCTGATTCAATAGTACAAGGTATTAACAAGGGTAACTTAGCCCTTACACATAATGCAGAAGTTAGTTGGGCTGCATCTCCTTTAAATTAACAAGGTGGTGTAACCATAGAAAGCTAAAGACAATATAGGAAAATCCTTATCAGGACAGGCTTAAAGAAATAGCAGCCCGCAAACTGACATGTAGCCATCATCATTTAAGGGATCAATAAAGATATAACTAAATGAAAGAAATGTAGTCTGTTACCTGAGTGCTGTCATATGTAACCGCTACACAGCGTCTCCCATCCGTGTTCTCGTACTACGAGACACGAACGCAGCAGGGACATGGAAGTAAAAGGACACGATGCACAACTAAGGAGGGGACGGCCGGGACTTCCAGGTACCGCCCTCCCATATGTCGTCAGAAAAATTAAGAAGAAAAGAAAAAAGAGAAAAGGGACACGGAACTTCGTGTCTTGTGTCTTGGCTGTAAACGGAACACTGGACCGAACGGGATCGATCAAAGTAAAGTGTGGAGTACTATTATAGAAAAAGAGGAGGAAATAATTCAGCAAAAGAACTTATTAGAAAAACAAATTTGTTGGAAATGAAGGGTCATCATACTGATGGTAATGAAAGTAAAATAAAAACCGGTTATGGTACGACAATGTCGTGAAAAAAGATAGTAAAAAGAAAAAAGAAGGAGAATGGCAAATTGCCATGAAATATTGATATTACTGAATGTGTAACTGATGGCTTAGTGTCAGTGTAAAGGGCAAAATGATCAAAAAAATGATCAAAAAAGAGAAAAAAGAAAAGAAAAAGAAAAATCAAAAGAAAAGGGAGAATTTAAAAATAAAGAAGAAAAGGAAGGAAAAGAAAAGAAAAAGGACTGTAGATAAACTCACTACTGGTCCCAAAAAGAAATAATCTTGTACCAAAATATCAAACTCAGATACACTTGTGTGTTTTTCAAAAATTTGAAACACATTGCGCAGAGAGTGGGAAAGGGGTTTTCACAAAGTATTAGTAGTTCAGATCTCCTTCAGATCAAGGAAGAACGTGGAAATAGCTCTGATTTTTTTTTTTTATTCTGATGTACAAGGGAGGACTGATCCTTTGATATACTATAAAGGGTCAAGAGCATGTTGACACCTCTAATGGGCTGAGACATTCATCCAGGGTGTGTCATCATTCAGTCCCTGGATATGCGTACCCAGTTTGAAAACCCAATGTTATTCTACTTCAAATAATGACGTTGATGGAGATTTCACAGTCTGTAGTACGACCCACCACATGTCATCTGGAGTGTGATGTGCCTCTTGGTAGTGAATACTCAATTTAGTAGTACTCCTTCCACATCTGATGTTACTCCGGTGTTCGTTGATTCTAATCTTTACTGCTCTCGATGTCATACCTATGTAACATAGACCGCATGGACAGCTAATCATGTATATGCAGTTGCGTGAGGTACAATTGGTGTGGCTCAATAAGTGCCGTTTAGGTTCAAGTGAAATCGTACTCAAATGTCTGGTAAGAGGGCATACATTACAATTGCCACATGGAGAATGACCCTTTACTGGGGGAAGGGCCCATAGAGTATTCTGATCTGTAATGTTTGTAGATTTCAAAGGTCGGGTATTGACAATCATATCTTTAATGTTAGAAGATCTTTTAAGGGCAAACAAAGGTTTGGGAATTGCTTTGCCTCCACTTGTACGAATGGACCATCGTTTATTCACAATTTTCTTAACGGAGTTGGAAACTGGAGTGAAGGTAGTCACACAGGTAAGTCGGGCGAGGATTCTTTAGATAAGGTACTCAATAAGAGTTCCTGATTATTGTTGCGAGCTCGTTTGCGAGCAGAGTTGATAATCTTCAAAGGATAGTGTCTGTCACAAAGTTTGTTGGTTAAATCTTTAGCTTGAGTTTCAAAGGAGGAGACATCACTACAGTTATGGCGCAATCGTAGAAACTGTCCATATGGTAAGTTGTCCCAGAGTGCTTTCGGATGATGACTTTCATAGAGTAAGAGACTATTGCGATCAGTAGTTTTTTGATGAGTACAGGTGTGGAGTTTACCCTGATTGATGGTAATCACAAGGTCCAAAAAAGTGACTCTAGTAGTGGAAACAGTTGAGGTAAACTTCAAAAAGGGATCCATGGTATTGATCCAGCTAGTGAAGGAGTCAACTAGTTGTACTGCTCCCTGCCAAATGACAAGTATGTCATCAATGTATTGTCGCCAAAGTTTAGTTACTCAGTTTGCGCCAAATGTGCGTCAAAAATTTTGACGCACATTCGGTGCAAACCTTGCCCCATATTTAAACTTTGACGTCCGACCCCGCGGACATCAAAATTCCATCGTGAGCGTCATTTTTTGGAAGCGGGAAACTGCCTTGCATTAATGATATGCAAGGTAAGCGTTCCCTTCTAAAAAATGACTTTAAGGCCTGTACGCCTTATTTACACCCCAGCGTCATTTTGATGCACAGAAGGGGTTGGGCCTTAAAAAACGGCGCACAGCCTGATGTGCGCTGTTTTTTAATGCCTGGGTCAGGGCAGGCGTTAAGGGACCTGTGGGCTCAAAAGGAGTCCAGAAGTGCCCTCTCCTGCCCCCAGGGACACTCCCTGCCACCCCCACCCACCCCTGGAGGACACCCATGGATGGGGGGACCCATCCCAGGTAATGGCAGGTAAGTTAAGGTAGGGATTTTTTTCTGTTTTTTTAAAGTTGGCATAGGGGGGCCTAATTTGGGCCCCCCTACATGCCACTGTGCCCAATGTCCATGCCCAGGGGACAGAAGTCCCCTGGGCATGGCCATTGTGCAAGGGGGCATGACTCCTGTCTTTGCTAAGACAGAAGTCATTGCAATGGGGCTTGTGTGTCAAGAAATGGCGCAAGTCCAGTTTGAGGCCTGATTTTTGTCTCAGACCTGACTTGCACCTTTTTTTGATGCACAACCCCCATTTTCCCCTACGCGGGCGCTGCCTGGTGTGAGTAATTTTCTTTTACTCAGACCAGTCCATTTCCGGCTAACGTCATCCCTTTAATAAGGCGCCCGCATGGTGCGCTGGAATGGCGTTAGCCAGCGGTAACATTTTTGACGCACAACTGTGTTGGCACAGTTGTGTGTCAAAAAGTATAAATATGGCCCTCAATGGCTTGCTGGTCCCATGCAGGACCCCTTCAGACATTGCAGTGCCAGTCTGGCGTGGAGCAGAGCCTGATGATGATGATGAGGGCTTTTGCTTCTTAGTATGTGTGCCTAAGAGAAGGGTTGTTTTTTTTTCCCTTTGTTTGGAACAGTGCATCTATTAATGGTTCATTGTAGAATGACAAGGAACTGCAACTCACTGATGTCATAGCAAGCATTTATGTATGCTTAACCTCAGGTTTTAAATGATAGTAATTTTGAACTTCCAACAATTAAATTACTCTCAGCTGTCTGGTTATCATGGGCTCATCTCCCACTTCTGCTGTCAAAACCATAGGAGTCTTTGTAGATTCTAACCTTTATCTAGAACTCCAAACTGACTAGCTCATGTTTTTGGCATTTCAAAAGTAGGAAATGACCATCTTTTCTGTGGTTTCTCCCCAAATGTTTGCCCCATCTCTTTTGCTGGATTCAGAACTCAGTGTACTTTGCCCCTGCTAACCAAGAATAGGGTACCTGTGTTCCACCTTGTTAGAAATTGAGTCTCTAGTTGGTATGCACCCTGTCAAAGTAGGGACCACAATCCTAGTCAGGGTAAGTCAGATACACAACTTAAATTAACCTGTGCTCACCCTCTGGTACCTTGGTGCAGAACAGTGAGGCTTAACTTAAGAGGCAATGTTCACAGTATTTGTGCAATATGTAAATTACATACGCAATCGGGTCCCACATTGGTGTGGAACTCCGTTGAGATGCATGAGATACATTGTAGGTGATCAGTGCAGCAAGGTACTCGGATCTGCGCTGCATCATTGTTGAAACACGCAGTCAGTGCCGTGACTTCATCAAATAGGCAGTGCTTAAGTTCCGAGCAGTGCGGCAGCTGGGATGCATCAATTCTTGCACAGAAACAGCTGCAAACCTCACTTCTAAGGTGCAGGACTGGACTGGCACCTCAGACAAGGGTAGGACTCACAGGTGGCAGAGTCCAGCAGCAGGAGCAGAGTTGCGGTCAGTCTTTGATGACCCTGAGACTGCAAGAACAAGGGGTAAGCCAGCAAACCTTTGGAATCACTTGGTTCTGTAGAGGATATTGAGTGCAAAGTCCAGTCCTTCTCACTCCCAGGCAATTGGCAGCAGGCAGTAGGCCAACACTGCACTGCAGTTGAGCACTTTGCTTCCTAGCAGCACAGCAGTCCTTTTTCCTGGCAGAATGTCCATTAGACCCAGAAAAGTATTTATTTGGTATGCTTTGGATTCAAATAGTTATACCCAGTTGAGCTTTGAAGTGGCGGAGACTTCAAAGAAAGTCCTTTGAAGTGCTCAAGGTCCCTGATATTCATTCCCTGGCTCAAGGCACTCAACATGAGGTTATGCATCCCTTTGTGTGGGGAGAGGCACAACCTTATTCAGGTATGTCAGCTCCTCCCTCCCATCTAGCACAAGAATTCCATGCAACCTGATGATGGGCCATCAGGATGCAAATGTTACACCACAGCTCCTTTTGTATGTGATTGTCTAGAGGAAATGCACAAAGTCCAGCTGTCTCCCAACACAGATGTGAGTTCAGAGACAGGCAGAGGCACATAATGGTTGAAGTAAGAAAAGATTTATATATTTTCCCAATTGGAAGTGACACTTAAAGGTTGATTCATGGTGACCCCATTGTTAACCTATGAGAGAGATAGGCCTTGCAGTAGTGAAAAACAAATGTAATAGTTTTTCACCACCAAGACATGTTCAGCTCAAACAGAATGCTGCAGACTCATCCTTTTCCTTCCCCGATAAACCAACATCACATCTCACTGCAGGCAAGTCCACTGGCTCCCTGTACAGAAGAGATGCCAATTCAAGCTGCTGACCCACACACACAAAGTTTAACACAACCAATGACCATTGTACATTAACCACTGTTGGAACTTCACCAACCATAGAGAAGAGAACTCTCTGCCTCACTTTCACTTGCCCATACTCCCTGCTTCTACAAAAGCAGAAGTAGAAGACACTGCTTCTCTCATATAGCAGCAAAAACCTGGAATATCCTCCCCAAGCACCTCCAGATCGTGACCTCACTTCTGGAATTTCAAATGCCCCTCAAGATCGGGCTGTTCGAATAAGCCTCCAGGACCTGCAAGCACCTTGATAGCCTATCGGGGGATTAGACATGCTTTATAAATCCTGATTGATTTATTAAGACTTCAGAACAGAAGGCAAGACAGCAAGCCCTTCAAATCACTTTGGTTCTGGGGATGTAGATGTGCAGGTACAGTCCATCTCACTCCTATGTAATAAGGGCAGCAGGAAACAGGGTTGACACACCAGAGCAGAAATCCAGCAAAGTCCAGCATAGTGTCAGTGTCTTCAGTTACACAGCAGTCCTTCTTCCCTGCAGAATGTCCTCAGGTCCAGATGTCTACTGAAATGATGGTGTTTGAGGTCCAGTACTTTTACTGAGTTGCGTCTTTGAAGTGGGAAGAACTTCAAAGAGAGGCCTTTGAGTGCACATCGAATCTGTCCTTCCTGCTCTAGCTCCAGGCTCACTAAAGGGGGTTATGCAGCTCTTTTGTGGGGACAGGCACAGCCCATTCAGGTGCAAGTGTCAGGTCCTCGCTCCCATCCTGCCCAGGATAGCCCATCAGGTGTTAATGGCCCATCAGGGTGTGGATAGCCCATCAGGCACACTTAAGCTCCTTTTGTGTGTGGCTGTCTAGAGGTAATGCACAAAGCCCAGCTGTCTCCCTTGCCAGACGTATATTGAAAGACAGGCAGAGGCACAGAATGGCTAAAGTAAGAAAATGTCAGCTTTTTAAAAGTGCTAGTTTCAGACTTGCATCTTAAAATCAAACTTTACCATAAATTGAGGTTTTAAATTGTGAGTCCAGAGACACCAAAATTGAAGGATCGTTGTTTGCCTATTGGAAATTACACTTATAAAATGTAATAAAGTAATCCCAACATTAACCTTTGAGAGAGAAAGGCCTTGCAGTAGTAAAAAACAAAATGAGGAGTTTTTCACTACCTGGACATGGAAAACTAAAAAGTACATATCAACTTTACTAGGGGTGACTTATATGTACTAAAAAGGATGGTTTTGGCCTGGCAATTGCAATCACTACCCAGGTCGAAATGGCAGTTCAAAACTGCACATAAAGGCTTTGCAGTGGCAAGCTTAAGACATGTTTAAAAGGCTATTGTAGTGGGTGGCACAACCAGTGCTGTAGGCCTGCCCAGTAGCATTTAATGTATAGGCCCAGGGCACATATAGTGTACTTTACTAGGGACTTACAATTAAATTAAATATGCCAATTGTGGATAAGCCAATATCACCATGTTGGTGAGTACAGAGCACCTGCACTTTAGCACTGGTTATCAGTGGTAAAGTGCATAGATTTGTAAAGCCAGCAAAAATGAAGTGAGAAAAACAGGAAGTCAGAAGGCATAAAATTAGGAAAACCACGCTAAGGATGCCAAGTCTAACACCCCTTTATACATGTCACAAATTATATTACCCTAATTGCCATGTTTAACCTTCCTAAAAGACCATAGCATAAGGTGCAGAAAAACACCCATGACACAGGAAGCTAAATGCCAATTGTGCCATCCAGTACTGTGACAGAGAAAATATAGCTTCAGGACTACTCTGTGGAGTCTGATTGCAGTAGCCTAAAAACCTACTGAACAAACTTGTCAAAATAATCCTTTTTAAGAGGCATGAAACCCAAATGTAAATATTAACAAGTCACCTCAAAGTACATCTTGCTGCCCACAAGGTAATGTGCCTGATATTTAAAAGTTGAACATGTGCAAAATTAAAATAAGCATTTTCCTGTTCATCCTGTTACTATGCTCCGAAAGCTATATTCACTGGCAAGGCTGGAGTTGTAAATGTTAACTTTTGACAGTAAACAGCTACAAAAGTTATTTGAAGGCTATGGGCCTCATCACGACCCTGGTGGTCATGAGACCACCAGGGCTGCAGTGGCAGTGTCAACGATGACGGGCCGGCGGTGAATACCGCCAAACTAGGAGTTTGGTGGTTTTGCCAAAGCTAAACTGCTGAGCCTTTACCCATCCTGAAACAATACTGTGTTCCGCCGGGCTGGAGGTGAGCACCTCCAGCATGGCAGAAGACGTGTTACCTCTAATGGTATCACGAAGCAGAAGACCACAAGCATTTCTCTGCCAGTCACACCACCAGAAAAAAGCTGATGGACTTGCACCCTGGTGACAGGAAGAAGCATTCCTGTCACCAGAATACACTCGCACACACATCTACATACCTGCACATATGCACTCACATACTCCCACACACAAACAAACACACCCCTACTCACATACACCCTGGCATCAGAGACTCCCATTTACACTAACATACATACATAAACACTGCACTCATGCACGCATTCAATCCCCCCAGTGCATACATACATTCACACGCCCCTCCCTCCAGTGCATACATACATTCACACCCTCCTCCCTCTGTACTGCATACATGCTCTCACCCACTTTCTACTTTCACTCACACAAACACTCACTCACTCTCCCCGTCCACTTAAACAAACACTAACCCCCCTCCCTGTCCACTTACACAAACACTCACCCCGTTCCCTTACACAAACACTCTACCCCTCCCCGTCTACTTACATACACATGCACACACATACATGACCTCACCCCTTCCATCCACTCAATCGCACATGCGCACTTAATCGCTCACACCTGCACACATGCATTCACGCACTCAATCGCTCACACCCGCACACATGCACTCAATCGCTCACATCTACGCACAAGCACTTATGCACTCACCCCATTCACAAACACTCACTCACCCCCTTCCACAAACACTCAATCACCACCCTCCCTGTTCACAAACCCTCACTCCCCACCCCATCCACAATCACTCAAACACGCAGACAAGCACCCACAAACACCTCCCCTCCCCCCACATTCACAACTTTCACACACGCATTCACACATGCAGACACACACACATCCTCCCCCCGCATTCACAACATTCACACATGCAGACACGCACACAGACACACCCTTTCCTGTTGGATGATCCACTAGCCTAGTCCGTCAAGGAGGTCATCTGGGAGGGGACATGTCCTGGTGCTTCCACCACCAGCAGTGCCTGCCACCTGGACACCACCACACCATATTACGGGTCAGAATACGATGTGCGGTCTCTCTTTGGTGTGGCGTACCGGTGGAGGAATTTAGAGATCATTCATATTAGAGCAGTCATAAGACCACCAACACTGGTGGTATTTCGGCACCGGCGGCTTCGGTGGTCTTTGGAAAAGACCGCCGAAGTCGTGATGAGGCCCTATATGTAGTATTTAGTAAAATTCCAATTTTATAATAGAGTCAGATTTCTAATAAATGTTTAAGAAATTAAGAAAAGTAACTTTTAGAAACACCTTTTATTGCCTGAACATCTAGTGTGCTAATTAGCATTAGCCTACTCACTACATATATACAAATGCTGGGCCTTCTTGAGGTATGAAAACTGCTCCCAGAGCAGGAACAATGTGGGAGGTGTTTTAAGTCCCCTTTCAGGAAGTCTTGGTGGGGTGGACCCAAGAATTTAATTCACTTATAAAGGGACCTGCCCTATCACAGGTAAATATATCGTAGGACCTGAG
This sequence comes from Pleurodeles waltl, assembly GCF_031143425.1. Taxonomy (NCBI): domain Eukaryota; kingdom Metazoa; phylum Chordata; class Amphibia; order Caudata; family Salamandridae; genus Pleurodeles; species Pleurodeles waltl. Next base: position 733,653,186 of record NC_090447.1, on the reverse strand, counting down.
AAGGCAACCATTTTACCTCACATAGCGGCACAAGCTGTGATAGAGCAGACGCTATTAGCTGAAAAGACAACATGTTTCCCTTGAAGAATGTGTGACACCAGGGGTATGCACTCCTACTCCCCCTGAGAAGTGCAGTGGCTACCCAAAATAGGAACTACGATAGTTCTCCATTCCTTCAGGTGAGTTATTTGCTCCCTTCATGTGTGTGATTTTTCACTGCAAACACGTACAGACATGACCAGCAGGTCAGAGGCTGGGGTTATTATTTAGACATACATCCTGATGAAAGCCCGGTACCTTGTAGACCATTATCAAGGACTGAAACATGTTGACAAAATTTAACTGACGGTCATAGGACCATAATATCTTAGCGTACCCCCATGATTAATATTCATGTTTAATCATACCCACTATCACAACTAATAAAGGGACACCTTTATGAATTGTGGAGTATTTTTAATCTTTAGATCCCTGACAGGCTATCCATAAATGCTCCCGAAATTCAGTTGAGCCCATCTTGGATTTTAGTGAATGAGGTGGCCCGGATGATGAAGCATGCCACATTCAGAAGTGGGTAAGGGTCAACACAAAGAAAAATTATTATTTTCTTTATTTAAGTGAAACAAGATATAGTGGTATGGGTCCTTAGACCTAGCCCACTGGTATAGCTTAGACTAGGAATACCTAAGGGTTATAGTTATGATTTAGGGAGAGTGTATTCCTTCTAGATCCCTGGGTCAACTAAGAGATTCTTGTTGAACCCAAAATAATCTTCCTGTTCCTCCTGAGTAAAGTGTGTGGTGTTCTTACCACCTCACTCCTTTGGTATTTCAACCTCTTGACCTCCGCAGACAGTTTGGCTCCAAAGTCAAGAAGAGGGAAGCCACCCTTAGAAAAAGTTTTGAGTGACCACATTGGAGGGGACTACTCATTTCTTTGGCCACACCTCTGATTGGGCACATAGGCTCTACAGAAAGAATGAAGGGTTTCTTCATCTTAAATTTTAAAAGCAAAGTGAACTGTGGGAATTTTTGCAGTAAAGCTAACAGGAACTGCTGCAAAAGTGGAGAGGGTTAACCCTATTTGCTTAGGGAGGAGCCATAAGTCACCCCCACCAACTAGCTGTGCCAGTCAGAAGTGTGACACTCCAAGACACACTCCTCATAACACTTTCTCAACCTGAGGGAGATCAGAAGAAGACTGACCCTGCTGTATGTGACTCGAGAGAAGCCCTGAAGTGCTGGGCCAGCTCCCCCTTATACCCAGGATGCAAATAATTTAATTCTAAGGGTCAGTTGGCTGAAGTCCTGTGTGCTACAGGGACACAACAACCTACAGGAGGATTATTTCTTGAAATGGCCAGTTGATCAATACCATCTGGACTTGGACTGTACCTTGCATGTGACCTTTGCTGAAGTGAGTTCTGATTCTTAAGTGCTGTGCCTGAAGAACTTGGGACCTTAGAAGTGGCCCAGAAGAGCTGGTCGAGAATCCCTGAAGAGGTGGGACTTTTTTGGACTTACAAGACCTCCGGAGCTGTCAGAGGGACCTAGGAGCAATGGTGTCACATTTTGATGCACCTTCCTGCTAGAGGATTAATAGCTCCAAAAAGAAGAACAAATAAGATAAAATCTTTGGCTGGAAGGTTGGTGGACCCGACTGGAGCTCCATCATCAGAAGCTTAAAATTGTGCCTAAGTCCCAGTCTATCACGTCCATAGACTATCATTATTGCTTATTGCTTTTTGGCGCTATTTTCCTTAATATGTAATATCCTTGCTTCCCCTTATTGGATTTTTTGCTGTTTTGGTGTAATTCGAATCTTTATATTTTACTCTATTTACTCATGTTCAAATGTATTTGGTATATTTATTCTTTGCTGATGTGGGGTCACCCTGATAGAAGAGTGTTATTATTCCTTGAGGTGGGTGACCTCACACCTGACATATTAATACACTTTTTTTACTTGAATGCACTGAGAGAAATCCTTCCATTGAGTAGTTGCTGTGATTCAGTTGGGCCTTGAGTCTTGCCTATAGAAATCTATTTAGGACTTCCTGACAAAATCATCAAATGACTTCCTCTCATCGACAAATCTGCAGCTCAAGTTCTGACTGGCAGTAAGCTCAGTCACCCCATCCTAAAAAAGGCCACTGGTTACCTGTCAAAACCATATACTATTTATATCCTTGGTGATAAATAACATAAACTGTGATTCACTACTAAGTTAAATATGGATTTGACACCTTTTCCATTTAACTAAACCACTTAGTTCATATGTAAAGGAGGTGCTTGCCTGAGAGTGTATTTTTGGGTATATGTCGCCTAAAGTGATATTTAGGCTGTTGAAGAGAATGCCTCAACTATCACTACCTCTCCACAAGACGTATCCCTTGCAAAGAGTGGAAAACAGTCACCCTCAGTAATGACAAATTCATAGACCTTAGACAAATATGATATGAAGCCTGTTTTTATAGTATGCCATATGTCACCTTCTATTTGTAATTTTGTTTTCTAGGTTCTGTTGTGAAGATTCAGGGGGCCGTTGGGGTATTAACGTGAATGCACTAATTAGTCTGTGACATGACTGGGAGCTCCTGGAGATTTTGGTGGACTACTGTGACTTCAGCTGCATTATCTAGAAATACATGAGCACAGGTCCCTTTCAGTAAGAGCACCATATTTTTCTGAGGGATGTTGCTGTTTCTTCGTGGCTAGTCCAGACACTTTCTTTTTCTTGAAGTGAAGGTTTTGACCTGATCCATTTTTGTTTACACTTTTGACATTTCCCTGGCTGCACCTTGAAACTTTTGTGTTGCTGGACTAATCTGCCTTTCTCCAATAATCAATGTGGTCACTACTTCTCTGAAGGAGGACACCTGTCTCCTTATACTTTTAGACCGATATGTTGCCATCAATATCATTGAACATACTGTACTTATTCATACCCAGATACTTTGAATGGAATTTACTAGTAATGTTCTTCACCGGCTATTCTCCCTCCTATCTAACCAGCATCATCTTATCTATATTGAGACATCATGATCCCAGACGCTCCCAGCCACTTGATGAGTGCACATTACTAATCCAGACATGGATAAATGTCTTGAACATTGTAGGACCAGGCCCTCTCTGTAGGGCCACCCCCAAACATTTGGACTTTTTCCCTCCATGGTTTGCTGGATTCATTTTTTTTTTAGTCTTAGGACTCTGTGCGTTGCCACTGCAAACCAGGCTAAAGTGCTCATACTCTCTTCCTAAACATGGTTAGATTAGCATATACCTAATTGGCATATTTAACTTACATATAGGTCCTGTGTAGAGTGGTATACCATATACACAGGGAGTGTAAAATAAATGCTGCTGAAGGGCTTGCAGTACTTGTTGTGCCATCCGCTTAAGTACGACTTCAAAACATATCCCAGGCTTGCCACTGCAGCCCAAATACAGTTTTAAACTACCAAGTTGACTTGCCATTTAAAACGTCTGCCAAGCCTTAAACTCTCCTGGTAGTGAAAAACTCCTAAATTTGTTTTTCACTACTTTAAGGCATATTGTTCCCATATGAGGATTCCTTATTACATTTAATATGCTGTGATTACTAATTGGGAACAGGAAGATATGTCATGTGGGGTACCTATAAAATTGTAATGATAAACCCTCTTTAATAGTAAAGTCATATTTTTCATTACAATTTTGAAAATGCCATTTTTAATATGTTGGAATTGTCCTGTCTTCAGCCCTTTGTGTCTGCAATCTGGTTTTTTTCACATGACTGGGTGTAGCTGACAATTAGACTTTGTGAATTCCTCCCAGATCTACTGGCAGGGCGGGGAAGGGCACAGCCTGTGCTCTGTCTGTAAACAAAGGGACAAATTACCTTGTATTTTCACTGCAGCTAGTTTGTAGTCAGGTTGGGGTAGTCAGGAAATTCCATGGACATCAAAGACACTTTCTAAAAGCTTCTCCCACCTTCCAGAAGAAGGGCACCAGGTTATAAAAATAGTACCTTCAGATCCTGGACCAGGTGCGCTGGTCCAATAGTGAACTCTTCAGTTTCATAGCTGCTACAGATACCAGAGCCAATAAACGCTGCCTCTACTCTGCTGCTATCCTCCATGGCCTCACCACCACATACGAACTTTCTCACTGCTATTTTGCATCTTCCAGCACCGCCGCTGAAAGTTTCACCTGCTCCCGCTGACATTTCAGCTGCTACATCTCACACACCTAAACAACCGCCACCAAGCATCCAACACAAGCCACAAAACAACAGTTGCTTGACACCACAACCCCACACCATCTGTCAACAATGCTCCTTAACGCCTGCTAACTCAGGAAACAGTCAACAGAAATCAGGGACCTCCTAATCAGCAACGCTCCTAACCTTCTCTTTGTGTAAGAAACTTGTGTAAACTCAGCATCCAAACCAGAAATTGGCATAGCCATCCAGCCAACCTACAATGTTTTAAACCAAGACTGGACCCACAAACCAGGCAGAAACTCACAGTCGTCCACAAAAACATGATCTACTGAACCACATCCATGGACTCACACACCAACCTCAAAGAACTCTTACACTTCAAAATATGAACAAAAAACAATATTACCCTGAAGGGAACACTTGCATACCAAAATCCTGGTCCCTGAGTGAGATACTGAACTACACTGTGGACTTGATCACTCCCCTCTTGGTCAGATCAATCAAATACATCCTCCTCAGAGACGTCATCTTCCACCTGAAAGACAACACAGACCACAACTCCACTGCCTTCGTCAAAAGTCCTCCGCAACCTCGGACTCACCCAGCTAGTTTATGGACCTGCCCACACAGCTGGTCATACCCTCAACCTAATCTACTCCTCCAGTAACAGGATCACCACTACCACCACCACACAACACTGCTCACATATTCATACCACTACATCATCCACTTCAGGATACCCCCCCCCCCACCGAATCACCCCTCCAAAAAAAGAACCCAGGGCACCATTGCAACACTGGGGGAGAGTATCTGAAGAAGAATGGACCAGACTTGAAGCCAGCTCTAACAACTGCAAAGAATTCTCTACCATTGGCAAGGAGTTTTCCAATCCTGCAGTAGCCAGCATTGACATCACCCCTTTGCAAACACTCTGTGATGCCCTCTCAAATTTTTTTGGCCAGAAGATAACCATGATCTACAACAAATTCGATCCTCAGCCCACCTACCCGTATCTCATCAACCAGCCAGACTCCACCACCAGTGTCAAACAGAAGATCAACAACTGGAAACCCCTCTTGAAGAAAGACACCACCACCCTAGTGAAAACCATCCAGTCAGGACCCCCCTCCCCCCTGACCACTGCCCCCACTTCATCTTCAATCCAGGAATCACCATCATCTCTCCGGCTCCCGCCACAATCAGCAACTCCTCCCTAACCTCCGCCACCTTCCCGGAAAACTGGAAAAATGCTGAAGTCACAACCCTGTTAAAGAAGCCATCAGCAGACCCCAACAGCCTCAGCAACTACAGTCCCATCTCCCTCCTGTCTTTCCCATCCAAGGTCATGGAGAAAGCTATCAGCATTCACCTCACTGACTATTTTTAGCACTACCATCTCCTCGACTGATCTCTATCAGGCTTCTGCCCCAACCACAGCACTGAAACTGCCCTCATCACGGTCACTAATTACATCAGAAGCATTCATGACCAATGAGAAATAGCTTCCCTCATCCTCCTCGACCTCTCCGCAGCAGTCAACTCCGTCTGCCACAAAACACTCATCAGAAGGCTTAAACTCCTGGGCATTGGTGGGCCAGCCCTTCAGTGGAGTGTCCTCCTTCCTCACTGGAAGAACAGACTGTGTGATATTACCACCCTTCGCCTCAGAGCCCAAAAATCTCATCTGTGATGTCCTTCAAGGCTTGTCCATCATCCCAGCACTCTTGAATGTGTCCATGGCACTCCTTGCAGACATCATCAAATTGCATGGCATCAGCTTGGTCTCATACACTGATGACATACAGCTCATTCTCTCCCTAACAAACAGATTAAATGCTACCAAAACTAACTTTGCTAACTGCATCAGCAAAGTTGTATCATGGATGAATAACAAATGCCTCCAGCTCAACTGAGACAAAAACGAAGGACAGATTTTCAAAAGCAACCTCTTCCTCTGGGATGCCTCATGATGGCCCTCCAAGCCGGGGCCCTCCACCTCCTATTGATCATGTGAAGAACCTTGGGATGATGAATAAGCAATACACCATCTACTCATCATGAGTTGACATCAAGACAAACAGATGCAGTGACGATCCTTCTTACACAGCGCAGCCAAAGCTTGGAATGAACTCCAGCTCCAACTCAGAAATGCCCCATCCCTCATGGACTTTCGAAATAATTTCAAGACCTGGCTCTTCCAGAAATAAATAGGCATGGTTCCATCCGTCCACCTTTCTTGGGCCCTCGCCCTGCTGAATATCCTTGCATATGAATAACCACACTTTACAAATCCGCATAACAACTTTCATTTTAAATCTGTTGCTGAAGATTTATTTTCTTCCTGGTTACCGCCTGTTTTCATTTGATAGTGGTTTTCAAGAGCTATTTGACTTCAATTTCAGAATATTTAGCACATTTAAATACTAAATCACCAATAACAACTTGCTTTTAAAAAATCAGTTACATGAATTGCTACACATTTTAAACAAAACCTTAAGGTACACATTTTAGTACATTGCAACCCCCTAAAATACCATTTGATAACTGGTTTACAACTGGTAAATAAATCAGTTTTTTCCATAAGTAAGATCACCACAGGCCAGCTGTACATACCTTTAGGATACCGATTTCCAAAGAGTGATTTTTATCGAATTGCTATTTGGTAATCGCTATTCTTAATGAACTAAACTTAAATGATAACTCAGCAATTCATAGTGGTTCGTAAATCGACCTCTTGAATATGAATGAGGTAAGTCACAGTTTACAACCCACTACAAATTATAGCCATCACAGTGATGATGACCTGCTGGGGGATCAGACCTCCATTTCTATGGCTGCTTTTAAATTAAGACATTTTTTTTTCTTTGAACTGCAGGCTGTTTGCCACAGAGAAAAACGGGATGTATTTCACAAGAAAAAAATAAACATTTAAAAATTGTTTTTTAAGAGTAGGCAGTGTTTTTTTAACATTCTCTAGGGGGAAGAGGTGCCTTGGGAACCTCTCACCATTTCAAATGGTTACCACTACCTTTCAGCAGTTAGTAAAAAAATGTTTTGCGACCATAATTCAGTTGCAAAATATTGATACATACTACTGCAAATGAGTATTTGGAAGGGCTGCCCTAAACACACCCCTTTCAAATACTGAATCGCAAACCCAAACTGCAATTCGGTAACAAGTTATCGAATCACAGTTTGGCTTTTGTATAATTAAAAAAGCATTTTTGCGGTCACAAACGGCCCGATTCTGTGAATCGAGCTGTTTGCGACCTCAAAAAAGCTTTGTACACCTCACCCCAAATGCGGTTGCAGTTCTGTCTGGTAACCTCCAGCCCTCACAGGACAGAATAATATTGCCATTAAAATCAGACACGGTAAAAACAATTTAGGAATCATGGCTGAATATCATGGGAAACGAGAAACTTTTGACCACCAGTTAGAAACAGCCACTTTCTAAAGTCTGATATAATATTTCATGAGTTAAGAAAACTTTGGCCCAGGTAAAAGCACATGTCAAACTGTCATTCTTTCTTTTGTCTTTATAAAAATCCATAGAGCAATGTGGTCTGGTATTTTTGGCAATCGTTTTAGTTTTTATGGAAATGCAATTCTCTGGAGTACTTTTTAGCTCAGGTCAGACATCAATTTTCTTCAGATTCATAATCTTTCCAGAAGTCCCCACTGTCCAGTTAAATAGGGTGAACCCAGGGTCACAGTGCTTGATGAACAGCAGCATGTGATGATGTGTGGAGTACATACTTCTCAATCTGCCGATATTTATGAATATGTGAGGTATGGGAAATGTTATTCTTTGGGAAATGGCTCCCCTGTGAAATTATACTGTTTACAGCAGAAATCATGAAAAAGAAAAATTGGATAATTGATCCAGCCCTCTGGCTAGTTTGTTTACCGTTGGCTGTTGACAGCTTGATGAACTGAAAATGAACGTATGTGTACGCATTTCGGCATTTCTTGATGAGCTTAGTAGTTCGCTTTGAAATTAGAGGGCTGTCGCTAACAGAAATATGCAATGAACTGTATTTCATGCAAGTTGAAGCTAAAATAAAATTCACTTGAACATCATGCATTAATCGTAGTGGAGCGTTAGCTCACCTTTTCCACAAGGAAGTGAAATGCTGACATTATTCAAGCCGTTGCACGAATTGTACTTAGTGACAACGTTTGCCGAGAGGTGGAGGAAGGGGAGAAGAACAATAGCATCTGAGTCACCCACCAGGATTTGCTCCCCACACAAAAAAAGGTGCCACTTGGGGTAGCACCCTGTCGGAAGGATACAGTGCAGTTTCTGCTTTTTCCAGGATGCTGTAGAAACTTCTACCGCAATACAAGCTTGGCTGTGCTTCCAATTAAATGTAAAAGTGCAGGGTCTGATTCAAAAGGAGAATCTACGTACAGAGATCACCACAAGTATGGCTTTCCTCGTATGACTGGGTGGAGAGCTCCACCTCGTTAGTACTCACCAGTTCTGGGTGGAAATCACGAACCCGTGGTAAAATATGTGAGTCTCTGCTTCCTTACAGGAGAGCGTGGAGACTCTATGACAGATATCAAGACTATAAAGCTGCTACAGTTTACGCTTGGATTTCATATGCATGATAATAGACTGAGACATCAACCTCCAATATGGAGCCCAGAATGGAAAACTAGAATTAAACAGCATTCGCCTGCCTTTAGTCAGTCATATCTTATTCACATATAGCCAGCTAACACATACATGCAGCCCAGATCCTGGGGACTGGCCTCTTTCCTTGGATTGCATGATGATCAGGGCACAATACTACTTCCAGAATGAAGCCAGAGACACAGAAGGAAGGTGAAATGCACCCATGAGGAGACAGACCTTGCAGTTACCCTCCTTGCTGATCATTCCAATAAACTACATAGTCTGCTTCAATACACCCTCAGCGAAGCAATGAGAGAGGCCATGTGGCAGGAAGTGGCCGACTGCCCATTCATTGGAGGTTGATGTTTGTAGCACAGAGAATTTACAGAAGAAATAGCAGGACAAGAGAAGGCAGGTGAAAGTGACATTTTCCAGGATAGAGGTGGCAACTCTCTTCTTGGCAGGTGGATCTAGAGACTACTTCCATCTCACAGCCTTCAATAAATGTATCCTCTCCACTATGCACCCTGCTCTGCTACATGGCCTGCCTGTTCTGTTGAGTCCCAACGTCAGGCAAGACATGAAGCTCAAGTCCTATATTTTAACACTACATTTGTACTATACCTTCGTATCACAGTACCTTCCTCCCACAAAGAGGCACACATTTCACACTTTCCACTCACATACATCTTAAACGCAACTCCATTAGAGCCTATACTAGTTATCTTAATGCAAGTCCTATTTTAAAACTACTCCCATATCAAGTGCATTGGTAGCAGGAGCATGACAAAATAACCACACAGTCTTACCCTGTTTGAACGTCCAATAGGGAAGCAGTGGCTGCTTGGAACCATATGTGGGGTTGGGGTTGCTTGCCTCTGATGTCCCAGTACTTGTCCTACTGCAACTGTCTAAATTGGGCCTGGTACAACACTCTCTGCAGCACTTGGCTCGCAGGGTGGTTAGGGCTAGCATTAACAAGCTTCTCAAGAAGGCAGTGTGTGGGGTGCTTGAGCTTATTGTTCAACGATCATTCAACAAACCCAATAAAGTGAATGTCCATGCTGGTGCTTAGTTTTTCAAGAAAGAAGTTATTTTAATTGCACATTTGCATTCAGTTATACACTATACAGTAATCAAAACAAGTTAGTGACTCTGGGTACTATTGTGGCAGGTGCTATCCACACTTTTCTCTCTGTGCCCCCACTGTCCCCAGGTTGTCTTCCATAGTACTGCGGTCTCCCCTAGCTCTAGGAGTAAACAGGAGTAGCCTGACTCTCGCACAGGGGCAGTTTGTTCACTCTGATGCATATATCCCCTCTAAAGGATGCTCTCAGGCCATCCGGTGTTACCAGGCACACCCGCACATTTGCAAGAGTGGCAGCACACTGATAGGATTGGTTGATTCCTTCAACCTAAGTACCATGCCGAATTTGGCAGCACATCCACTCTGATTCTTACTTACGATCACCTGAAACTCTGCATTTCTGAGATGTTGCAGTCCTTACTGGAGCATTGGTAAGTTTATTCCATCTTAGTTCTCACAATCGGCAGTTACTGACCAATTTGGGGCTATCAGGAACACATGTTAGCCCCTGATATGGTTGTTACAGCCCTGGCTGGGTGGGTCACAGATTCAGCAGCTGCAGCTCAACAAGGGTGATCAGGAATTTGGCAGAAGAAGCCCTGCATTGCCTGATTAACAGCAGATGAACATAGCCCATACCAAAACTTGGTAATGACGTTGTTGTGAAGTCATGTTTCCTGTCTGGAACTAATGGCTAGTCTAAAAGTCTCTGACACCCTAGTCCTTCTGGATTGCTTTCCACAAGTCAGCTTCCCACAGCCACCAGACATGTGCAGGACCTTGCTCTTTCTGGCATTGTCCCTCCTCTTGCAGGGTAGAAAAGCTCCTTCTCTCTCAACATGCCGGCTAGCTTCTAGGCACTTCAGGACAGGCGCACAGCTTCTCTAGCAAGAGATCTAGATGTCAGATGATGTCCCCTTACTTCTGAGAGACTGGCTGTGAGGCAGATAAGAGCCATGGTTGAAGAGCAGCTATCTGGGTACTCTGTCAAACACTCACGTCGTTGGTCGAAGAGAACACAAACCAAGAGGGGTAGTTAGGACCCAAGCAGATGCTGTAGGGTCACATTTTCAAACGGAAGAACCATTTTGAGGTGGCTGCTTATCAAGTGTCATTTCCAGGTTGTTATCTCGACGCATCTTTTGTGTAGAATCGTGCCTCTCACAGCAGGGTTGTCTCCATCCTGGAGGACCCATAGCAGGGTCATAAAGCGGCATGAAGTAACTGCACCTGGCTGTCATTTGCCCAAAAGAAGGAGTAAACAGGGGAAAGACAAAAGGGAGGGCTTAATCACTTTTCACAGCAGTCTACACCCTATCCTTCACTCCTACCATTCACCCAATGACTGTGTTCAGGAAGACTAATCAGCAGCAGCTGGCTAACCAAAAGGCCACAAAAAATGTCTAAGGGAGCCCTTTTTCTTATCTCTTCACTTCATTGCCCACGTCAAACTTCAGGAGTGTGATCTATGCACTGTTAGATAGCACTGTCCTAAATGCCTATTTGAGCAATGCCTGGTGAGAGGCATCCAAAGTAGATCCCACTGGCCTCCATTACTCTGGCTCACAAACACATGTCATGCATGTACCTCAATTACTCTGGCTCACAAACACATGTCATGCATGTACCTCACAAGACACACGCCAACATGATAAAAACGCACTGGGAATGGTAATGCAAGGGACTCGGCAGGTGCACAGACGTGGAACTATCCATGAATGAGCCAATAGACATTCGCTCCAGTGATCCAGAGAAAAAGGTCTGGCCACACTACTTATCCTTAAAACTCCCGATGCTGCCACCACTGCTCTATATGGTAATCCAATGACAGGGAAAGATGTCTTTCTCAAATGAAGGCACACTTAATGTGCCCCTCTAGGTCATAGAACATAAAAATACCCTCTCATAGTCAGGGACAAGCATAGGTCTATCTGTAGATGCTAGACTAAGGTGCTGCTCGGGCCAAAAAAAAAAAAAAAAGGTTAACAGATACTTGCAGTAGTGCACTCGGGCAGAGAAGCAAACCCATTTACCGTGCAGTGTGCGTAACCACCCACCTACACACACAGACACATTATTTCATATCTGAACACTGATATGAAATGTACTAAATTTGTTTATGTAAAATGTACTCAACATATAATTACATTGCAATTCCACAGATATCGAATGCTTAATTTATATCCTGACATAATCATTTATGAATATTTTGTTTTGTGTGTCATCCGCCAGCTGCCACCACCTCCTCTTCTTATCCAATCTGTTGGCTGAAATTTGGACTTGCTAAATACCATTTTCTATGTTCATGACCATAATTCCCTCTGCATAAGTGTCTGGATATGTAATATACATTTTTCTAAAGCTATTATAAACACTTTGTTCTACAAGTCTTAAGTAAAAAATATGACGTGTCTACTTTGGGATCTAGACTTGCCCTCCTAATGTCATTTAGTACATTCTTTCTTCCATGGTTAAGGTTTATTGGTACGTATATTACTGTGTTATTAAAACCCATTCTAGCCACCCATGTCCCTGCTGCCAACATTTGGTGAATTATATTTTTAACTCATATTACCTTGCAGTCGCTCACATTATATCAGCATAAGCTACTAATAACAACATTTTCCCACTAGCTTTCATCCAGGAATTCACACAGTTGTAATGGGTACAAACATCTTAATATACAACAATACTGTTTATTTGTATATTTTTATCTTCACAGCTTCAGTGATACTACAGTCCATGGTGTCATCACCATTACCCATGCATCAGACATCACTGACGAACCCTTGTCTTGGAAGACACCAGTACATCAGAATAATACATGGCAAAGTTGCATTATGGACATCTTTGTTGTAGTTAGAGAATGCAAGGCAATGTAGATGATATAGACCATATTGCCAGCGTCAATCTGCAAGCAGCAATTTAGCCCTCGGCTATGCATTAGTCAGGTGAGTATGGGACATCAAAACAATAACTACTATCTACGGAAGATCCTAAGTTATTTTTATCATTTATTATGTTTACTGATTGTCTGTCCATTGACCAACTTTTCACTCGCTTTAACATTGAACATATCTATGGAATGTTTCATTGCCGTACGAAAATGGCACAGCCAAACTGCTAAAACAAAGACAAATTAGTGTAAAAAACAAAATTAACTTCAGTCACACTGATAATAATTGATGTTATACTTTTTTTAACAAACGTTTCTGGATCAGGGGAAAAATGCCAACCACCTTCTTCTAGGATCCAGGTTCATCAGCTGACAGTGAAGGCTCTTTTCACAAAGGAAGCATCTATTAGAGCAGGTAGGCCTTATTTTTTAGCTGAATAATAATTAAGTTTGGGTGAAATTGTGTTTACACCAGCATAATTTTGCAAAATTTCCAGCATTTAACATTATGCAGATCACACCATTACACCATGTTGTGTAACTAAGATTACATAACGTGATAGTGTATCATTTATGTATCATTTATATATGACAAAGTGTCATCTATAGATCTCATATAACATATATTTTATCAGTTTTAAAAATAAACACAGTCTCTAATGTGAAAGTTAGGAAGTGTAATTAATGCCTTTTTATTTTAGCTCCTGGGGATAAACACTTGGACCCTCATTATGACATTGGCGGTAAATTTTGAATACTGCTGCAGTGACTGCCGCCAACATTCCACCCCGTAGGCGAATATCAGTCCGCCAGTTAATGACACAACCAAAAATCCACGTTCCTTGCGATCCAGACAGACACCAGAACCAGTTGCCAAGACCAACACTACCACCAGGAAATGAGCCCCTCCTGAATGTCCCCCTTGTGTTCCACTGTGTCACCTTGTCTACTTTGAAATGACATTGCTCCCCTTCCGATGGCCCCTTGGACACTGGACCTGTACTACAAACAGACTGGAACACTAACCTGGACTATTCCCAACCATCACCCCACTCTATGGCACATCCCATTGTGGAACAATTTGCAATAAACACCCTTGGACACAACTTGAGTAACATTGCTTTATCTACAGGTAATGGACAATGTAATAAACTGTAATGAACCACATGAGCCTTTGTAAATGTCCAGTAACATGTTGACCCATCCAACAAATGTGTCTCAGCAGTCTTTACACATAACACCAGTACACTGCTGGAACAACACTAACATCTGCAACAAGGGAAGATATAGGTGACAGTCGGGTGGGATGCAAAGTGAATGGTTGGCACCATGCTGCAGTCACACAGTACAACACTAAAATGAAGAATTGCTTAGTTCAACAGTCTTACCTGAGTGTCATTGGAAGTACTGCTGTCACAGGTGCATTGTCACCCCCATTCGCCAGCAGATAGGGCACAAGGCGTCTGAGGGCAAAATTGTGGTGCATGCAGCACACCACCACAATCTGGCAGACCTTCTCAGGGGAGTAGCATAGGGATCCACCTGTCGAACGGAGGCACCTGAACCTGGCTTTCAGTAGACCGAAGGTGTGTTCCACAACCCTCCTGGTATGCCCATGAGCATCATTGTACTGATTCTCAGTCCCTGTTCTCGGATTCCTGACAGGGGTCAACAACCAGGACAGGTTTGGGTAGCTGGAGTCACCTGGAAGAAGTGAGACACACATTAGCCATGCACAATAGCATGGGGTATGGCTCCCATAGGCATACACTGACATATATTGGGTGGGCGCTCAAGCTCACCTATGAGCTACGGTCTGTGCCTCCGTAGTCATGCCATCACCTTTAGGACACTACTATTCTTCAAGACAAAGGCATCATGCAGAGATCCAGGATACTTGGCAGTGATGTGGGGGATGTACTGGTCAGCAAGGCACACCATCTGGACATTGAGAGAGTGGAAACTCTTCCTATTCCTGTATACCTGTTCATTTGCCCTGGGAGGGACTAAGGCAATATGGGTCCCACCAATGGCCTGATCACATGCGGTATGCATCCCATTGCATAGAATCCAGCCTTCACAGTGGTCAAATCATCAACGTGGGGGAATGCGATGTAGCTGCACATGTGTTTGAGCAAGGCAGAAAAAACCCTTGCAAGCAAAATCAAGAACATTGGATGTGACATTCCTGCAGCCAAGCCCACAGTCATCTTGAAAGAACCAGTTGCCAGGAAATGGAGCACTGACCGTACCTGCACAAGAGGGGGATTACTGTGGTGCAACGGATAGCAGGTATCGGATCAGGCTCCAATTGTGCAGACAGCTCTGTGATTGTGGCCCTGACAAGATGATAGGTTAGTATGATGTGCCTGTTCTCCAGTGTAGCCAAGTCCACAAGGGGTCCATACACGGGTGCATGCCTCCTCCTCCTATTTCTCCTCAGTGGTTGGTACATAAGTGGACCAAAAGTAAAATGGGTGTGATGATAGGACCTATGGACACACAACATCAGAGTACACAGGCATATATGTATGTAGGACACTAGAATTGTCTAGGTGTGTACAGTTGACATCAATGACGCACATGTTATTGCAATACATGAGTACTAGCAGTAGGAAATGGCAACCACCTGTCCTGTATGCAGGGACAGGTGGAAGTGACCTCACTCCGCTGGCGTTAGGCGTCATGGTGGAAGGCAGTCTGCACCGCCTTTCAATTCCTCATTGGCTAACATGGGGCTCTATGGAGTGCAGGAACCAGTGATGATCAACTCCGATGGTGACAGTGTTTACCGCCGCAGCCGTGACCGTCATTTTCTTTCTACCACTTCACTTGATTCTTGAATTTCCACAGTAATACATCTCCTCTGTGTGTGCTGCTGTGACCTATGTCCGGAACCTGCCATGGCCCATGCAATAGGGGAAAGGGCCCCAGCCTTCACATCAGAGGACTTGTAGAGGCTTGTGGAGGGGATCCTACCCCTGTATGGGCAGTTGTATGGGCTTCCAGACAAACAGGTGAGTACATCTTGGGTAAGTTGCATGCGACATGGCTGCATGTAGATCAATGTGTGTGCTGGCAGTGTGTCATTTTGGGCGGTAGGGCTGCAGGCAGTGTGAATGCTGATGTACGGGTCATGTGTGTGCTTGATGAGGAGCAAATGCAATATGTAAGCCATTTGTGTGACAGGCTGGATTGTGTGGTTCATAGTGTCCTTCTGTCTGTGTTTCCTCTGCAGGTCAGAGCCCATCAGAAGAAGGGGTTGTGGTGTGCCATCACCAAGGGTATGGAGATCCTGGGAGCACCCACTGCAAGAAACAGTGGGAGGACCTGAGATGCTGGGGCCGGAAGAATGCAGAGGCCCAGCTGGTGCCGGCCTCCCAATGAGGAAGGGGTGCCCATTGGAGCCTGACCCCCCTAATGACCCGCATACAGGCGGTGGCCAATCCTGAGTTGGATGGGCACTTGAGGGCAGCACAGCTGCCACAAAGGGGTGAGTACAGTGTGTGTGGTGTTCATTATTTGTTGCCTAGCATGGGGTATGGGTGCAGGGTTCTAGTCAGTGGATGCCCCAATTTGCCGGTTTAGACATTCCTGCGTGGTCCTGCTTAGCTATGTAGGGTGGCATGCATATCTGGTATTGCTAGGTAGCTACCGGGCCATGGCTGACAGGGCTTGGTTGTTCCCAGTAGGTGGGCAGATGTTAGTGTTTAGGTTACTACCTGCTGTAGCGCCTAGGCAATAGTTTGTCACTGGGGTCCATACTGCCCAATCTTAGTCCCAGGGAGTGATTGTGATGTGTATGCCATCAGTGCAGTTCTCCCCCACCCTCTCTCCTTCTGCCATCCTGTCCATGTGTGCATTAGCATCATCTGGCAAAGAGGCAGGGGCAACTGCGAGTGAGGGAGCTGCAGCCCACCTGACCCAGGAGGCAGAGTCCACTGACCCCGAGGGGACCAGTGAGTTGCAGGGCAAGGCTACATCATCTTCCGCCACCCCTGTACCAGCACAGCCATCCCGGTAGCCCCCTACCCAGTTTCCCATACCCGCTCACCCAGGAGGGTGGGCGTCTCCTTTGCCCCAGGCACCTGAAGCCGTGTGCCAGTCAGCCCTGCTGCCCTCAGTGAGGAGGCCATTGACCTCCTGAGATCCATCTCTGTTGGGCAGTCAACCATTGTGAATGGCATCCAGGAGCTGGCATCCCAGTTACAGCAATGCAATGCCTTCCTGGAGGGCATTCACAGTGGCTTAGTGGCCCTACAGGGATCGTTTCAGGCTCTGGCCTCCTCTCTGACGGCAGCCAAGGTTCCTGTTTTTTCCGTCTTCCCTCCCAAAACACCAGACATGACTCAAACAGACAAACACAGGCACCACACATCAGTCCACAAGCACACAAACAGCCAACACACAGATGCACAAATGCCAACAACAGCCACTGCCTCCACTGTCTCCCCCTCCTCCCACACAGTCACATTAGCACTCACACCTTCATGCACTGCTTCAACAGTCCCAGATCCTGCCACCAGTACAGCCTTGCCCACAGTCACCACAACAGCTGACCCTCAGAAATGCACCCTACACACCACATGCTCAGTCACCTCCACCACCATCACCACCTCATGCAGCACACCCACATCACTTGCAGACACCACCACAACATTCATCCACACGTCCTGTTTGTCCTCCCCTCCCTGTCTACTCCCTCTAAAGACACACAAACGCTCCCACTCAGACTCCCAACAGCCATCCACCTCACACAAGCACACTGTCCATGCACCTGCACCCAAGACCAGCAAACCTCCTCCCCCTACAACCATTCCCTCTACCTCCCTCTACCTCCACTCCCATACCTCCTCCCACACCCCACCCCATTGTTCCTAAGAAGCTTTTCATTTCCCGCCTTGACCTCTTCTCTCCCACTCCTCCGACCAGCTCGTAAGAGAAAAGTCCCACCCCCCAGCCCAGTACCTCCAGCACCAAATCAAGTACTGTTCCTCCCCCTAAGACGTCAGCTGTCACTAAGGGGTACAAGAGTGGCACTCCGGCCCCCCCACCCCAAACCCACTCCTCCGCCCCCCTAAACAGAAGGGTAAAGACCCACCCACCTCCCAAACCCAAGCCCAAGGACCCCCACTCCCAAAAAGAAGGTGTGTTGCTACCGCCCTGGAAATCGTGGAGGTCTGCTATGTCATAATGTTGTGGGTGGATCCTTTTCTTCCTCCTGCCTTAAGAGGTCGTTTTCAATGGTCGTACCGCACTGGCGGTTGGGGTGGTACATTGGCTGTCTATAGGAGGGATCACAGCCATGGTCATTTTTTGGCGGTCATTACCGCCAGCCTGGCAGCAGCACTACTGCTGTTGCAGGCGTGGCTGTCAGCTGACCTCCAATGTCATAATGACCACCTTGATGATGATGTCTTGAAAACTACAAGCAGAGGGTGGTGTGCAATTCTTAGCAAAACTTTATCCTCCTCCAAGCTGCCTTGTCAGTAGCCTTGACAGCTCAAGAAGAGGAGCAGGATATTGTTGGTCCCTTCCAGGATAACATTTCAAAAAATACCTCAAGGCCAGAGAGAAGTCACCCTTTTAGACAACCCCTGGGGATAGCAAGCCACTTCCAGCAGCTGTTATTTATCTGATGTTCATACTGGCCACACAGCTCTCTCCTAAACCCAAGCCTCAGTCTGCATATACCTCATTTGACTCCACCTCCTTTACCCTCCTAAATAGATCCAATCCTAATCTTCTTCTCATCTTCTGAGGGAGAAGAAACTGGCAATGTGGACAAAATCTTCCTCATTTAAGGTTCTTTGTCCCCCTACTTCCCAGACATTAACCTTCAATCTAAATAATAATCTGCTAGAGTAGATAGGCGATCACACCTGCAGGGCTGGGTGGGGCATTCACAAATCAAACTTCTGTTCTCTGGGAGTATCAGGTTTTCCAGCAACAATCCCTGTGAGGGGTATTCATAAAATAGAAGAGACCCTATGCACTTTTCTTACTTAACTGGAAGAGGTATGTATTTTAACGGAGAGACTAACCCTTGCCTTGGAAGACATTGATACATCAGAACAATACATGGCAAAGTTGCATTAGGGACATTTTTGCTGTGGGAGAATAATGTAAAGCAATGTAGATGATGCAGACCT
This sequence comes from Pleurodeles waltl, assembly GCF_031143425.1. NCBI lineage: Eukaryota > Metazoa > Chordata > Amphibia > Caudata > Salamandridae > Pleurodeles > Pleurodeles waltl. The sequence continues at coordinate 733,634,224 of NC_090447.1, read as the reverse complement.
TATCACACTTACCTGCATTAATCTGCAAGATCAAGACAAATGCCTCATTAAACTGGGACAAAACAGCAATCTGAAATTCCCACTCCTCCAATAAACCCAACACAAAACTCACCTGTACCATCCACTAACCAACCTACAAAACATCAGCCTCAATTGGGCTAAGTATTACACATCCAGACATGTGGGTGACACTTTACATACGCATACAAGCATTCCTACATATGCATATAAAAATATCGAACACAACTACTTTAAGGTTTCCACGTTTTTATATGATATACCACTTGTTTGTCATCTCATGTTTGCCTATTTATGAATATGTGCATCATAAGGATGTAATACAATCTGTTACTGACTGTGGTGAATTTAACAATAACCCTTACAACAACTCATTCACATGCATGCACATGCATCATCATACACCTCATACAGACATACAAAAATTCTGAACACAATCACTTTTCTATCTTTTAGGACTTTTTTCCATATTGAATATATAAAAAAACGGAAAGTAACTATTGTGCGTATGCTTTAAGTTATAGGGAGTTGTATATAGCTGGTGGCACATTGAAAGCACACCCCAATCACACTAAACATTATGCTTGCAGACAAAAATACTAAAATTTAAAGTACAAGAATTCAGACATCCATGTTTGATTTACACTCAACAGATAGCATTCACAATAGATAGTAATCAGTAATGTAAGCACATCCACACTTTCTATTCTTTAGATACTTCCTCAACGGGTTCCTCAGCATTTACTGGCATTTGGCATTGGGGAATGGATCCAAACACTACTTTAGGATCTGGAGACACAATAGTAGATTTAAGGACAGAGAGGGAAAACATACTAGGGAACACAGCACCTCCGGTAGAGGAATACAGTGATACGACTGCAGTCCAAGAGGATAGGAGGCAGCAAATCTCTTAGCATGTGCCTTTTGGCATGTTTTATCACTGCTTCCAGCTCTTAAAGCCTTAATCTAGCACCTGCTGACCAGTAATTATCTTCTTCATGACCTCCTGGATGGAGATGTGGTCCCATACTCCGAGGGTTGGGATGGAACATCACATGAGGGCTCAGGGGTGTCAGGCCAGAATCACACCCTCAGTAGCTCATCTTCTGGGTAAGTACCAGCAGCAGGAGGAGGAAGGGCAACAGGGATGCTGCTGGATGCCCCATTTCTGTATGTTCCAAGTGATTGATGGTACGGGGGGCTTCATGCACGAATGGAGGAGGTGTCTGCTTCAGGGACACCACATATGGTATTTCATGTTGGTTTAGAGGAGCCCCATTGATACATGAGGGTCCAGATAGGACACTGGTTAGTGGTCTCCCTTGCATCCACCCCATGTCTCCTGGGATAGGATCCAGTATCTCTCTAGCTGGGTGCACCCTCTCATCCGGCAGATAATCCCTCCTACCTATCATAATAAAATTATATTTTACCTCTAGCCATTTTTAACAGCATTTCTTCTTTTTCTTTTATATACCAATCCTACACTAGTATATTTTTTGACCGGCTGGTTACCACTTCAAAAGATCTCTGTCAAAGAGCCCCCCTGTGGGGCCCGCCAGGCATTGCATGTGAGAACTGTGTAAGAGGCTTGTACACATTTGCGACAAACTTCATGAACAGAAGTGTAGAGCAGAGGGGGTTGCACCTGTGAGAGAGTTGCCTCATATATGACCTAGACACAGCTGTCAGCTGACCTCCAATGTCATAATGACCACCTTGATGATGATGTCTTGAAAACTACAAGCAGAGGGTGGTGTGCAATTCTTAGCAAAACTTTATCCTCCTCCAAGCTGCCTTGTCAGTAGCCTTGACAGCTCAAGAAGAGGAGCAGGATATTGTTGGTCCCTTCCAGGATAACATTTCAAAAAATACCTCAAGGCCAGAGAGAAGTCACCCTTTTAGACAACCCCTGGGGATAGCAAGCCACTTCCAGCAGCTGTTATTTATCTGATGTTCATACTGGCCACACAGCACTCTCCTAAACCCAAGCCTCAGTCTGCATATACCTCATTTGACTCCACCTCCTTTACCCTCCTAAATAGATCCAATCCTAATCTTCTTCTCATCTTCTGAGGGAGAAGAAACTGGCAATGTGGACAAAATCTTCCTCATTTAAGGTTCTTTGTCCCCCTACTTCCCAGACATTAACCTTCAATCTAAATAATAATCTGCTAGAGTAGATAGGCGATCACACCTGCAGGGCTGGGTGGGGCATTCACAAATCAAACTTCTGTTCTCTGGGAGTATCAGGTTTTCCAGCAACAATCCCTGTGAGGGGTATTCATAAAATAGAAGAGACCCTATGAACTTTTCTTACTTAACTGGAAGAGGTATGTATTTTAACGGAGAGACTAACCCTTGCCTTGGAAGACATTGATACATCAGAACAATACATGGCAAAGTTGCATTAGGGACATTTTTGCTGTGGGAGAATAATGTAAAGCAATGTAGATGATGCAGACCTTATCACACTTACCTGCATTAATCTGCAAGATCAAGACAAATGCCTCATTAAACTGGGACAAAACAGCAATCTGAAATTCCCACTCCTCCAATAAACCCAACACAAAACTCACCTGTACCATCCACTAACCAACCTACAAAACATCAGCCTCAATTGGGCTAAGTATTACACATCCAGACATGTGGGTGACACTTTACATACGCATACAAGCATTCCTACATATGCATATAAAAATATCGAACACAACTACTTTAAGGTTTCCACGTTTTTATATGATATACCACTTGTTTGTCATCTCATGTTTGCCTATTTATGAATATGTGCATCATAAGGATGTAATACAATCTGTTACTGACTGTGGTGAATTTAACAATAACCCTTACAACAACTCATTCACATGCATGCACATGCATCATCATACACCTCATACAGACATACAAAAATTCTGAACACAATCACTTTTCTATCTTTTAGGACTTTTTTCCATATTGAATATATAAAAAAACGGAAAGTAACTATTGTGCGTATGCTTTAAGTTATAGGGAGTTGTATATAGCTGGTGGCACATTGAAAGCACACCCCAATCACACTAAACATTATGCTTGCAGACAAAAATACTAAAATTTAAAGTACAAGAATTCAGACATCCATGTTTGATTTACACTCAACAGATAGCATTCACAATAGATAGTAATCAGTAATGTAAGCACATCCACACTTTCTATTCTTTAGATACTTCCTCAACGGGTTCCTCAGCATTTACTGGCATTTGGCATTGGGGAATGGGTCCAAACACTACTTTAGGATCTGGAGACACAATAGTAGATTTAAGGACAGAGAGGGAAAACATACTAGGGAACACAGCACCTCCGGTAGAGGAATACAGTGATACGACTGCAGTCCAAGAGGATAGGAGGCAGCAAATCTCTTAGCATGTGCCTTTTGGCATGTTTTATCACTGCTTACAGCTCTTAAAGCCTTAATCTAGCACCTGCTGACCAGTAATTATCTTCTTCATGACCTCCTGGATGGAGATGTGGTCCCATACTCCGAGGGTTGGGATGGAACATCACATGAGGGCTCAGGGGTGTCAGGCCAGAATCACACCCTCAGTAGCTCATCTTCTGGGTAAGTACCAGCAGCAGGAGGAGGAAGGGCAACAGGGATGCTGCTGGATGCCCCATTTCTGTATGTTCCAAGTGATTGATGGTACGGGGGGCTTCATGCACGAATGGAGGAGGTGTCTGCTTCAGGGACACCACATATGGTATTTCATGTTGGTTTAGAGGAGCCCCATTGATACATGAGGGTCCAGATAGGACACTGGTTAGTGGTCTCCCTTGCATCCACCCCATGTCTCCTGGGATAGGATCCAGTATCTCTCTAGCTGGGTGCACCCTCTCATCCGGCAGATAATCCCTCCTACCTATCATAATAAAATTATATTTTACCTCTAGCCATTTTTAACAGCATTTCTTCTTTTTCTTTTATATACCAATCCTACACTAGTATATTTTTTGACCGGCTGGTTACCACTTCAAAAGATCTCTGTCAAAGAGCCCCCCTGTGGGGCCCGCCAGGCATTGCAGTGCCGGCCTGGCGAGGAGCAAAGCCCTATGATGAAGCATGTCACCGGATGGTGAGTGAGGGCTCTTGCTTCAAATATATGAATTTTACGGGACCTAAGAATTAGGAGCACACATTCTGGTAGTGGAACTGTGTATATATTTTGTGATTTACATATTCATAACATGGACATAAACGAAAAAATTAAACACCAAACATGACACCACAAAGCTATAAAATCAGAGAAACTCTTTTTACACATGTCAGAACCCCTTTCAGAGGACCACAGGGCAGACACGGGTTAAAGGTCTCCACTGTGCTGGTTGGGGCCATTTATTCCAGGTGTCCTGTGGTCCAACCTGAGCTGAGCTCCGTGCAACTGGAACAAATAATATCCTGCAAGCACTTGACTCTCAATGATAGTGTGGGTTAAGAAGTCCAAGTCTTTAGAGGGGGAAGTACAGTGTCATGATAGGTGCAAACACACAACTCAACAAGCCCTCCAGACGCCCCAATAAATCAGGTCCAGACCAATACTGGGTTTTATGAAAAAAAGTAGTTTTTACACACAACAGTTCAAATCTATCACAGTAAAATTTTCAACACAATACCTGGATAGCGAAGTCTAGATCTATAGGTGAGTTCAGCCAAGTCTGCTACATCCAGGCCCAATCAGCTGTTCTGAAGTGTCTAGGTCATATATGAGGCAACTCTCTCACAGGTGCAACCCCCTCTGCTCTACACTTCTGTTCATGAAGTTTGTCGCAAATGTGTACAAGCCTCTTACACAGTTCTCACATGCGGAGCATTGTGCCTTAGACACCAAGGGGGTCATTACAACATTGGCGGTAAAAGGCGCTTACCACCGTGCAGAAGACCACCAATACACCGCTGCGGCGGCGGCATTCCGCCACAGCTATTATGACACACATCTTGGAATCCGCCGAAATTCAGACACCCACACAAGACCGCCACACCAAAGGTCAGTGATAAACTGGCGGAAACAAATCCTCCACCTCAACGCCAACAGAAACACGCCCATGCTATTACGACCCACGAATCCACGCGGCAGTCTTTCAACCGCTGTATTCCATTGGTGGTACACACCGCCGCGCTCAAAATACACACACATCTCCAAAACACCGCCACATTGGACAATTCCAAATACACACACCTGATACACATACAAACACCACTCCCACACACCCAATACAATATAAAACACACACCCACATCACCCCCAAACCCCTAAGACCAAAAACTAGAGACGAAGGCGACAGAGAGAGCACAGATTAGACAACCCCACTACACAGAGGCACACAACACCATCATCCACACAACATCCACGCACAAAACACCACACACCACTACACTCACCACAACCATCACCACATACACCACCCCACACATCACCCACACCACCCCATGGCACGCCAAAGACAACCCCCGCTTCTCCGAGAAGGAGCTCAGGGTCATGGTGGAGGAAATCGTCCGGGTAGAGCCACAGCTATTTGGCTCACAGGTACAGCACACATCAATAGCCAGGAAAATGGAGTTATGGCGCAGAATAGTGGACAGGGTCAACGCCGTGGGACAGCACCCTAGAAAAAGGGAGGACATCAGGAAGAGGTGGAACGACCTTCAGGGGAAGGTGCGTTCAATGGTCTCCAGGCACAACATCGCGGTACAGCGGACTGGCGGCGGACCCCCACCTCCTCCCCCACAACTAACAACATGGGAGGAGCAAGTCTTGACCATCTTGCATCCTGAGGGCCTCGCAGGAGTCGGTGGAGGATGGGACACTGGTAAGTCAAATCTTAACTATCATATCCCCCCACTCTACCTGCATGCTATCACACACCCTCTCCCTCCCCCCTCCCCTATCACTACAACTCCTCACTAATGTACCCATGACACCAACCACCCATCCCAACACAAAGCCCTGCATGACACAACTAAGCATGGACACCCCTCACTAAAGCATGCCCACTGAACATACCCAGTACACCACCCCAACCATCACCACACAACCCCACACACAGGAATGCTTACACTGGGGTACACAAACACCCACCCATTGCACACCATTACACACACACGTGCAATAATCATGCTCTTATGCCCCTGCAGGAACCCGAAGGACCGTCACCACACCAGAGGGTCCAGACAACACCACTCCACCCCCAGAAGAGGCCCACAGTGACGAGAGCAGCTCTGCCCTACTGGATCCTGATGACCAGCCCAGACCATCGTGGGCCTCGGGACAGTCGGTTCCCCTTGCACAGGCACAGCCCAACACTGACCTTCCACCCTCTGGTAACACCAGCACAGCACCCACCCAGCGGGCCCAAACCCCCCTACCCAGGACAGGTCAATCAGCGGTGTGTCCACCACTACAGGGCACCCAGGGTAACCCACCACCCCAACAACAACAGGGACCTGGGGGCAGTGGTAGTGGGCACACAGTCCAGGGGACGGAGGCCCAGGAACACAGGGGAACTGGGAGGGCTGCTGTGCGACAGGGGGCGGACAGGCCAAGGGAACCTACTCTTCACGAGGCCCTCTTCTCCATCATGGGAGCATACCACCACTCCCAGGAGACGATGGCGACGGTCCTGGACAAGTTGCAGGAGACCCTGCGCCTGCAGGACGAACTGTATTCGGGGTTCAGGGAGGAGCTCAGGACCATCAGCTTCACCCTGGGCACCATCGTAGGGGTGCTGAAGGACATACAAAAGACCTTGAGGGACACCGTGGCACTCCAAGGGGCCCCTGACACTAGCCAGGACGATGATTTGCCCACCACCTCCGCCGGCACTAGTGGACAGGACGCCCCACCACAGGACCAACACACCAGCACCCCACCCCCTGCAGACAGACAACCACTACGCAAGCGGTCCCTGAGATCCAGGAACAGGACAGAGCAAGATGGCAAGACCCCCGCCAGGAAATGAGACCACCCTGATTGTCCTCCCACTGTCCCACTTTGTTACCCTGTCCATACTTTAACTGCCCCAGCTCCACTTCCTATGCCCAGATGGGCAGTGCACCAGTGAGACTAATAGACTGGACTCTGCCATGGACATTCCTCCGCCATCACCCATCCTCTTTTTACAACCCCCTCCCATTTCTGAGCACTACAATAAACACCCTTGAAACACAAAACAATCTGGAGTCAGTCTGTGATTTAGTAAAAATGTATCATCAATGACAGTGTCATAATGGGTGTACCATTGTAAAGCTAACATACCTATGTCACACATCACAAGCCCTTGAAGGATGCAAGCAGTTGACACGTAGGTAACCACACCTGTGAAACCGTAATGGAAGGGGACAACTCAGTTACCAAATAGCGATTTAAATCAAAAAACAGGATAGAGGTAGACGTGTGAAAGGTAATGTAATGCTAGAAATTAAAATGTTCTCACCTGTGTCTCACTGGAAATATTGCTGTATGACTGACTCCCTGTTGTTGTTGTCTTCTTCATCAGCTTCATCCTCATCACTGTCCACAGTCTCCACAGCTGCCACAACACCGCCATCGGGATCATCCTCCTGCAGAAAAGGCACCTGGTGTCGCAAAGCCAAATTATGGAGCATGGAGCAGGCGATGATGATGTCGCACACCTTCTTCGGTGAGTAGAATAGGGATCCACCTATGGAGGCACCTGAACCTGGCCTTCAGGAGGCCGAAGGTGCGTTCGATCACCCTCCTAGTCTGCCCATGGGCCTCATTGTACTGTTCCTCTGCCCTGATCCTGGGATTCCTCACTAGGGTCAATTGCCAGGAAAGGTTGGGGTAACCAGAGTCCTCCAATAGCCATACACGGTGCCTCTGGAGTTGACCCATCATATCAGGGATGCTGCTATTCCGCAGGATGTAGGCGTCATGCACTGAGCCAGGGAACAAAGCATTTACCTGCGAGATGTACTGGTCTGCCAAACAGACCATCTGGACATTCATCGAATGATAATTCTTCCGGTTCCTGTACACCTGTTCACTCCTGTGGGGGGGGGACCAGAGCTACATGGATCCCATCAATGGCACCTATGACGTTGGGGATATGTCCAAGGGCATGGAAGTCACCTTTTGCTGTAGGCAAATCCTCCACCTCAGGGAAAATGAGGTATCTCCTTACGTGTTTCAGCAGGGCAGACAACACTCTGGACAACACGTTGGAAAACATAGGCTGGGACATCCCTGATGCCCTGGCCATAGTTGTCTGAAAAGACCCACTTGCAAGGAAATGGAGCACTAACAGCACCAGCACGTCAGGGGGGATTCCAGTCGGATGGCGGATTGGTGACATCAGGTCTGGCTCCAACTGGGTACATAGTTCCTGGATTGTGGCACGGTCAAACCGGTAGGTTACGATGACGTGTCGCTCTTCCATTGTCGACAGGTCTACCAGCGGTCGGTACACCGGAGGATTCCGCCATCTTCTCATATGTCCCAACAGACGGTGCCTACGAAGGACAACAGCGAAGAACCAGTCATTATTCATCCAGGTATGTACCCACAGTCACACACAAGACTACACCCCTCTCAAAACCCTTCCTGTATTTGTGTTGAGTCCAGGCCTAGCAATGTGTGACACAGTAGTAAATGAAGCCATGTGGGCCCCTGAAATGGCGGCTGCCTGACCTCTAAAGTGGGACAATGGGATTGTGGGGTAACTGCGCTGGCGTTGCACACCGTCGCGGTAGTCGGTCGTAGACCGCGGCGCAATGCTGCATTGGTTAACATTGGACCCTATGGGTCCCAGGAGCCAATGAACAGGTGCGCTGGCGGTGATGATGCGCACCGCCGCGGACGTCACCGCCGCGGACATGACCGCCATTTTCTATCTGTTCAATCACTAGATACCTGACCTTTGACAGGAGAGGACCTACACTGCAAGTGCTGCTGTGACCTCGGTCTGGAAGCGACGATGGCTGCTGCGTCTGGGGAAAGGGCCACTGCCTTCACTGCACAGGAGTTGGAGAAACTGGTAGACAGGGTCCTCCCCCAGTACACACTACTCTACGGGTCCTCCAGACCAACAGGTTAGTACACAGGGAGCACGTTGTCTGGGCTAGGCCTGGATGGAGAGGGCTGGTTGGAAGAGGGAAGGGGGCAGAGTTCATAGAACATTAATGCATGGGAATGAATGGGCCACATGGCCAGAGTAGGGAGGGGGCCACTCACAACGACGGTGCAGTTGGTAATTACTGTTCCTCTTTCCTTGTGCATGTCATGTAGGTCAGCGCCCACCAGAAGAGGGACATTTGGCGTGCCATCGCCAAGGAGGTCTGGACCCTGGGGGCCCACCAGAGACAGGGCACCCACTGCCATAAGAGATGGGAGGACATTCGCCACTGCAGCAAGAAGACGGTGGAGGCTCAGCTGGGGATGGCCTCCCAATGTGGGAGGGGTGCCCGTCGCAGCATGACCCCCCTGATGTTCCGGATCCTGGCGGTGCCCTACCTGGAGTTGGATGGGCGCTTGAGGGCATCACAGAAGACACAAGGGGGTGAGTACACTCACATTCTGCTGACTTTGCGTGAAGTAGAGGTGTCTGGGTGGGGGAGGTGGGCTGTGGGTGTCCCTAGGCCAGGGTGAGTTAGGTAGGCAAGGCCCCTCCGTAATGTAGGCCATGTGGCACTCTACCCCACCTTAGCAGAGTGCCAAGTCGAGGTATAGTTGCCCCTGTGGCATCCATGTGCGCAGATGTCCACCATTGCCATATAGGCCATATCCCAGAAATTGCATGTGCAGAGGGCAGGAGCACGGCATAATGCAGGGGACAGCTGCGTTTGGTTTGTCTGCCAATGGTAGCGATATGCCATGCACTAAAACCCTCTTTCTTCTGTCTCCCCCCCTTTTTCTGCTCTCCCTGTCCTTTTGTACATCAGCATCAACAGGCGGAGGTAAAGTGGCACCGGAGCACGAGGGAGCTGCATCCTACATGGCCATGGATGGCCAGACCACGGACTCTGAATGAACCAGTGGGACAGAGGGCGAGGGGTGCTTCACGTCGGCCACCGGCCAAGCAGCGACACGGACTCGTTCGACGATATGGGCTCCCTTGTGGTGGCGGCACCATCTCTGCTCCCCACCTCTACAGGTACAGCCGCCACCTCCCCTACCAACACCGCCCTTCCAGCAGCCCATCAGCGTTCACCCCGTGCCCGCTCACCCAGGAGGGTGGGCATCACCTTCGCCCCAGGCACCTCAGGCCCTGCCCCAGTCACCCCTGCTGCCCTCAGTGAGGAGGCCATTGACCTCCTCAGGTCACTCACTGTTGGGCAGTCTACCATTGTGAATGCCATCCAGGGTGTAGAACGAGAGTTGCAACACAGTAATGCATTCCTGGAGGGCATTCATTCTGGTCAGGCTGTCCTTCAGTGAACCCTGCAATCTTTGGCCTCAGCACTGATGGCAGCAATTGTCCCTGTGTCTAGCCTCCCCCCTCCATCTTCCTCCACCCAGACCCAATCTCCTGTACCCCAGCCCATCCCAAGCACACCTACAGACCAGCATGCACACAAGTTAAGTAGCTCAAGCAAACATAGGCACCACACAACCCACAGGCACTCACGCAAGCATCACACACATACAGACACAGCAACATCCACTGCCTCCACTGTGTCCCCCTCCTCCTCTTCTCCCTCCTCCCTCCCAGTCTCGTCTACACACACACCTGCATGCACCACATCTACAGGCACCATGAATCACACCAGGACACCCAGCAGCACAAGCCGCTCACCTGCACTCACCACCTCCACTGCCATTTACACGTCCCCTGTGTCCTCTCCCAGTGTGTCTGTGACGCCCCCTCCCAAAGTACACAAACGCCGGCAATCACTCACCCAACATCCATCCACCTCACGACAGCCTCCAGTACCTGCACCCAAAACAGCTAAAGTGACACCTCCGACAACCACCTCCTCTTCCTCCACTCCCAGACCCCCTCCAGCTACCCATCCCAGTGTTCGTCAGAAACTGTCCCTCTGTAAAGTTGACCTCCCCCCCTCCAATTCATCAGTCACGTCGTAGCACCTCAGGGCAGGCAGTAGGACCAGGAGCCAAGGCACTGGCAGCCTACCCCCTGTAAAGGCTCTAAAATTGGAGAGTGGATGACGGGACCATGTTAAGACTCCTGGTGGGAAAACAACTGACATGGGTTCCAAGGGAATTGGAGAGTCAGCTGTGACTCCACCAATGGTGGGGAAGGGCCAGAGGAAGTCTGCCCAGCCTGTTGTGAGTGTCACGGCAGAGAAGTGCACCATCATTCCCGGCGGTCGAGACACAACCGCCAGCACCGTTGTTACTGGTCCAGAGACCACCGCCAGAGTCCCAGCCCAGAAGGGCCCAAGTATCGTCACTGGTCCGGAAACCACCGCCAGAGTCACAGCCCAGGAGGGCGCAAGTATCGTCACTGGTCCAGAGACTACTGCCAGAGTCACAGCCAGGAGGGCCCAAGCATCGTCACTGGTCAGGAGACCACCGCCAGAGTCAGTGCCCAGGAGGACACAAGTATCATCACTGGTCAGGAGACCACCGCCAGAGTCAGTGCCCAGGAGGACACAAGTATCATCACTGGTCAGGAGACCACCGCCAGAGTCAGTGCCCAGGAGGGCCCAAGTATTGTCACTGGTCAGGAGACCACCGTCAGAGTCACAGCCCAGGAGGGCCCAAGTATCATCACTGGTCAGGAGACCACCGCCAGAGTCACAGCCCAGGAGGGCCCAAGTATCGTCACTGGTCAGGAGACCACCGCCACCGCCGGAGTCAGTGCCCAGGAGGGCACAAGTATCGTCACTGGTTAGGAGACCACAGCCAGAGTCAGTGCCCAGGAGGGCCCAAGTATCGTCACTGGTCCACAGACCACCGCCACTGCCGGAGTCAGTGCCCTGGAGGGCCCCAGCTGCCACAGCCCCGCTGGGCAATCATGAAACGTCATGCCACACACCAATGTCCAGTGTAGAAGACGTCATGCCACACACCAATGTCCAGTGTAAAGAACGTCATGCCACACACCAATGTCCAGTGTAGAAGACGTCATGCCACACAGCAATGTCCAGTGTAGAGAACGTCATGGCACACACCAATGTCCAGTGTACAAGATGTCATGCCACACACCAATGTCCAGTGTAGAGAACGTCATGCCACACACCAATGTCCTTATCAGAACCGCCATGGCAAAGCAACGCTGAACAGTCCTGAACCGCCATGTCAAAGCACCGCTGAACAGGGCTAAGACCGCCATGGCAAAGCACCGCTGAACAGTCCTGAACCGCCATGTCACAGCGCCGCTGAACATGGCAAAGACCGCCATGTCAAAGCACCGCTGAACAGTCCTGAACCGCCATTTCAAAGCACCGCTAAACAGGGCAAAGACCGCCATGGCAAAGCACAGCTGAACAGTCCTGAACCGCCATGTCACAGCACCGCTGAACAGGGCAAAGACCGCCATGGCAAAGCACCGCTGAACAGTCATGAACCGCCATGTCAAAGCACCGCTGAACAGGGCAAAGACCGCCATGGCAAAGCACAGCTGAACAGTCCTGAACCGACATGTCAAAGCACCGCTGAACAGGGCAAAGACCACCATGGCAAAGCACCGTTGAACAGTCCTGAACTGCCATGTCCAAGCACCGCTGAACAGGCACCGCTGCCTCAAGCACCACTGAACAGGGCACCGCTGCTACAAGCACCGCTGGCCCAAGAGCGCCAAGGGCACTGACGCTACTGAGTCCGTCACAAGCAGGATGAAGCACTCTGGGCACAATGCCCCCTCCAGAACCAGTGGAGACTGTTATCCACTTGAGAGACTGTGGCTTTGCACTCCCCAGGATGGAACATTGGGCAAACCACCCACTGTAGAGACTTGAGAGACTGTGGCTTTGCACTCCCCAGGATGGAACAGTGGGCAAACCACCCACTGTAGAGACTTGAGAGACTGTGGCTTTGCACTCCCCAGGATGGCACAGTGGGCAAACCATCCACTGTATAGACTTGAGAGACTGTGGCTTTGCACTCCCCAGGATGGCACAGTGGGCAAACCACCCACTGTATAGACTTGAGAGACTGTGGCTTTGCACTCCCCAGGATGTTACAGTGGGCAAACCACCCACTGTAGAGACTTGAGAGACTGTGGCTTTGCACTCCCCAGGATGGCACAGTGGGCAAACCACCCACTGTATAGACTTGAGAGACTGTGGCTTTGCACTCCCCAGGATGGCATAAATGGGCATGGAGCCCCGTCGTGGATTTGGCTTTGCAGTCATCCGGCTGAGGTGCCCCCCCTCGCCTTCCCCCTTAGGTACCTGTAGTATTTCTATCTGATGCCCCGGAAGTGTTCTCTCCGATTGTGGTCAGGTATAGCTTGTGGGCCTCGCCCATGCATTTTTGGACTGATGGTGCACGGACATTGTTATGTACATATCTGCACTACTACTCGTATTGTATATAATTATGACTGATTTTCAAATATATATCCGTATATTTTTGTATGACATGTATATTGGCACATTACATTGTTTGACCGATTTTCGCTTTGTTTATTCATTCTTCCGGGGGGATTGTGGGTTGTTACTGTGATTTTTTGTGAATGCATTGGTGTGTATGTTGTAATATGCAAGGGTGGGGGTGTTTGGTGTGTGTCCCCCTAACTTTTGCCTCTCCCCTCCCCCATGTCATAGGTGCAGTACTCACCGTTGTCTGCGGCGCCTACGTAGCTGTTTGTCGTAGAGGAGCAGAAACACAAGGGCAGGCAGTATTTGTAGTTCCGGCTCCATGGATTCCACATTCCTCATGGGATATGTTCAGGTGAGCGTTTTCCCATAGCAAAAGCTGTTTCCGCCGTGTTTTTATCCACGGTGAATCCGCCCCGGAAAAGGTGGCGGATTGGCGGATTGTAATACTGTGGGCAGTACATTGTCTTCTGCCTGTCTGTTGGCGGTGACCGCCGTGCTGCTTGTCTATACCGCCGTGGCGGGCGAAGTGTTAAAGTGGCTGTCTTTGTTGGCGGTTTCCGCCAGGGTCATAATTCCCTTTTTTTGTCCGCCGGCCTGTTTGCGGTATTTCCGCTGCTTTAACACCGTCCGCCAGGGTTGTAATGACCCCCCAAGTCTTAATGAACCTCTGCTCGATGTGTCTTACCCAGGAGGTGCAACAATCGCCTTCTATGCTCCAGTGTGCGTTCTGGTGATTTCAACACTGGGACAGAAGTGCTATGGGCTGGAGTGGGGCAGAGTGCCTTTAGTGATGCAGGAAGCTTCTCTGGCAGTGGGGACCCGTTCTGCAAGAGTCAGCAGTCAGATGGAAAAGCTGGAGTCTCCCAATCATACACAATGCTTGGCAGGCAGGCCTGGCAGTTGATGGATGTAAGCAGCTCTCGGGCTCCTGGAGCCTAACCTTCACTAAGTGAGAGTTAGACATATAGGTGACTTATATGTTTCCTAAGTGCAGTGTAAAATGGCTGTGAAATAACGTCTACGTTATTTCACTCAGGCTGCAGTGGCAGTCCTGTGTAAGAATTGTCTGAGCTCCCTACGGGTGGCAAAAGAAATGCTGCAGCCCATTGGGATCTCTTGGAAACCCAATACCCTGGGTACCTACGTACCATATACTAGGGAATTATAAGGGTGTTCCAGTGTGCCAAGCAGAATTGGTAACATTAGTCACTAGCCTGCAGTGACAATTTTAAAAGCAGAGAGAGCATAAACACTGAGGTTCTGGTTAGCAGATCCTTAGTGATACAGTGAGGCACCACACAGGGAACACATACAGGGCACACTTTATGAGCACTGAGGTCCTGGCTAGCAGGATCCCAGTGACACTAGCAAAAACAAACATACATACAAGTAAAAACGGGGGTAACGTGCCAGGCAAGATGGTACTTTCCTACATGTGTACCTTATCAGTCCCAGCATCTACTGTAAACACTGCTTTGGCCTCCCTGCCCAACACACTTCCTGAATTATAATATGCCTTTGATGTGCACATAGAATGCGCCGCTCCTATCGCAGTGTAGCTCTCCTTCCAGCTACAGGAATGTCAACAATCCACATCTCCTGTCTGGGTCTGCAGCCCACATCTCCATCTCAGAGGTCTCTAGGCCCTGGGCTTCTCAAAATGGAATTCACGTGCACCATTTTGTGTATTCCCTCAGGCACGCATATATGCATTATTTAGGACACATGAACAAGTGTGCACTTCACAGAGCTACATTCCTCTAATATAGGTTGCAGAACTTTAACCGAGTGAGACAGTTAGCTCCACTCCTATGACAAAGGATACAGCCCACTGTTAGAAATGGGATCTCTAGTTGGCAGAGGTATACACCCTTGTCCAAATAGGGACCACAGTCCTAGTCAAGGTAAGGCAATGTGTAAAGTATTTGTGCAATAAATCATAGAGTAGCACAGTGAAAACACCACAAACATACACCACACAGGTTTAAAAAATAGATACTATTTATATGAATAAAATAAGGTCAAAATGACAAAGGTCCATTAAGCACAAGTTGAAATATCACTTTTGGAAGGTTTAAAAGAGTCTCAATCCGTAGAAATCAATAGTTGTTTCTTTGTAACACACAGTACCTGGGATGCGTCATAAAAAATGATGCAAGGGAACTGCGGAGGAGGAGATGCATGGAAAAATAATGTGTTGCGTTGGATTTGGACACAAACGATGCTGCGAGTGGTTGCATCATTTTTCAGGCATGCACTCTTGGTTTCTCACTGCGATGAGGGGATATTTTGACACCAATGGACGATGCGTTGAAAATCCATGACGTGCTGGTAGATGGAGCAGACTCTGCGACGATCCAGTAGGCAACTCATCAAATTTTCTGTCGCAAAGCAGTTGCTGCATCAAATTTCCAGTCAGGGATTTGGTGCTGAGTTGTTTTGGTGTGTGCCCCTTGACCTCTCCTGCCTAGGAAGACCGATTCAGTATGCAGATGAATGCAGAAGTGACTAAGGACCATATGTACGAACACATTTTCCCATAGACACAGAATGGGCAAAACTGCTGGCTACATCTGGCCCTAAGTGTCCTGTTTTTGCTGTTGTCTGTGTGTAATGCGCAAAGGGAGCTGTCAACCAGCACAGACCAGATGTGGATTGGAGACAGGTTTTAAGACACAGATGGCAGTAAATGCAGATAAATGCCCACTTTCTAAAAGTGGCATTTCTAAAATAGTAATATTAAATCCAGCTTCACCAGTAAGCAGGTTTTCTATTACCATTCTGGTAATACCAAACATGCCAGGGACACTCCTTCCAGATCAGAATCTACTACTCAAAACTGTATGAGGGTAGGTCTAATCCTAGTATATTAGAGGAGCAGGCCTCACAGTAGTGGAAAATGAATTTATGAGTTTTTCACTTCTAGGACATGTAAACACATAAGTATTTTTACCTACATAGCACCCTGCCCTGTGGGTTGCCTAGGACCTACCATAAGGGTGACTTATATGTAGAAAAAGGGGAGTTTAAAACTTAGCAAGTAGTTTTAAATGCCAAGTAGAAGTGGCAGAAAACCTGAGCACACAGGCCTTGCAAAGGCAGGCTGAGACATGGTTATAAAGATACTTATGTGGGTGGCACAATCAGTGTTGCAGGCCCACCAGTAACATTTAATTTACAGGCCCTGGGCACATGTAGTGCACTTGACTAGGGACTTACAGATAAATTAAATATGCCAATTGGGTAGAAACCAATGTCAATTGGGTAGGAACCAATGTTACCATGTTTAGGGGAGAGAGCATATGCACTTTAGCACTGGACAGCAGTGGTAAAGTGTGCAAAGTCATAAAAGCAGCAAAAACAGGATCAGAAAAATGGAGGGAGGCAGGCACAAAGTTGGGGAATGACTACCGTAAGGTTGTAAAGTGTAACATACACCTATTCTACTATTCACCAAATGGGTATGCTGTCACCACCATGCTCGTATTCCACAACTCTGAGGAAGAGAAGTAACCCAACCCATTCTGAGGCAAGTGCTTTTGGCGCCTCTCCAGGTCTAAGGTAGACTGTAATTCATCCAGCTAAGTTTAGGTCACAGCACAGATGCATGATCCATGCATGTCACATGACCTACTTCGTAACCAGAGTTCCAGATCTACATGCAGCTGGGGCACAATGGGCTAAGGTGTACATCTGTTACTATGGGACTTTTTCATCCCAGACAACACCAATCAATAATGCATACTTTACTGCCCTGCTGATGCTCTTTGGCCTCAAGATGTGCATGTAAGGTTCACCATACTGTTCTTAAATCCCTTTGAAGCAGTGGGGATCTTCTTGGTTCCTGTGTATTGGGCTGGGACAGTACCCACAGCACGTCCTGCTCCTTCACAGGTTCCCAGCACTGGATGTCCTCCTAGAACGTACAACAAGTGCAGGCTCTTTGTATGTCAACAACACCTGTGGCAATGGCCTGTCACATGTTTGTGTTGAATTGCTCAGATGGATCTCATGTCTTCAGTGAAGCTTAGGCTATTGTGAGGACATCCCTCCCAAATGATCTCTAATTCCTCTTGGGAGACACTAAGGTCCGGTCCACACAATTCTCAGCCATATGGGGCATATCTAGAATGAATTGAGCGACAGGATGAAGATGGATTGGTTGGTTGTGCTTGCATGACTCAAGATTGGGCAACTTCGTATATCTGTATGTCCTATTCTGTTTTTCGTGGTAAGTGGAAAACTCCACCCGTTTTTGAGGTTCTCCACCTATGTTAGGGTGTCCTCAGTCTACTTAATGGTGGCAGAAAAATCTGGTATGTAGGCAGAAACATGTCTGACGATTTAAAAGTATCCCTAGTGTTTTGCAATGATTACATGCAAAAGGGTGCTGGAAAAATATTTATAAGTTTGTATATGTGTTTATGAAGACGTGCACCTAAAATAAGTTTGCTTAGAATTCAGAATACGTACACTATATGTAGGGTGTTAGGATGTGACCTGAAAATATTATTGTGTATAAATGATGTTTATAGTCATGGGATGTAATCTATGATTAAATGAATGAATGAGTGCTTTGATAAGTGAAGCATATTACATTGGCTCTTGCTAGTCTGGATGGGACACCATGGTAGTGCAAGAGTGTTTTTTCTCGAAAGCTATATATGCTGACAGTGTCAAATGTGTTTTATATTTAGTAGTGTTTGGTGTGAGTAGCCAGAGGTGTATGGAGTGCTCATCTTGAAGTATGTGTCTAAGATAATTGCCAGTAGGTTGTCTTGTTAAGGCTCCGCAGCATCACTTTAATAATATTATTTTGTGGTGTTGGGTGGGTGCTGGTCTAGTATGTTTTGAGCATCATATAGTTTTATATAGTTTTATGTGCTAAGGTGTTAGTGTGAGCTCAGCCAGATCCTACCATACTGTGATTTTGAGTTCTTTTAGATGTGTGTGCCATGCTCTGGTTACTTTGTTCTGTTGGAGGTCATGGCTCTTTGATATTAAGCTCAATGACAGCTACCATTATGCAATACCTCTGCTCTGTTAGTTGTATCTGATGCATTCTGTTAAATGATGTGCACTCATCCCCACCTGCTCGATGGAAAATTGTGTGGATTGCCACTTCAAAATACTGTTGGCATCCGCACATCAAAAATTATTAAGTGCATTATTATCCAGTGTGCTCTGTTGTGTGCAGTGTATTGCCGAAACCAATCTACATGTGATAGCAGATTTTAAAAAGACATGTTTGTATGTATTTTGAAAATCCTTGGACTGATTTACTGAGAACCCTGTTAATGCGTTTTTGTGAGGAACTGAGGGGCAGGTTCACAAAAATTCATACAGTACAGCTCAGCAAAATCACCTTGCTTCGCTGCACTGCGTTACAGGGAAAGGGCAGGAATACCCCATCTTTAAGGCAATGCAGCAGATTCCTGCCCTTTCCTCTGTGATGGTGCTCTTTAGGCAGCCTAGTGCCAATGCAGGCACTCTTGCACAATGATTCAAGGGTTCCTTGGTGCACGGGTGCCTGCATTGCATGCAGGATTTATTTATGTAGGAAGGGACAAAAACAATCCAGAGAAGCATATTCCTCTTTCGATGTGTGCAGCACACATAGAAAGTGAATATGTCTCTCAAGATTGAAGAAGAAGAAATGAGGAGAAATAAAGTTATTTTTCCTCTTTACCCTTCTCCTGGGAAGGCGGATTTTTTTGATTCCTTCCCAGGTTTACTAGTTCTAGTAAACCTGAGAATGTGTAAAAATCTATGGGAGTTGGGTAGGAACACCCACTCAATGCCCTTAGAACGCCTTACTGAGGCAGAGTAAGGCAACACAGCAATTCACACTGCGGTGTCACACTCCAGATTTATTGAGCCACTCAGAGCCATGTAAAGTGGCCTTGCGTGGCTTTACCAATCTGATTTAAGGTTTGTGTCACTCTTGCACCACATTACATGCTGCAAGAATGATGAAACAATCTCATAAATTGGCCCCTGAGCCTTTATGAAAAACTATGCAAATTCAACCAAGACAAACCTTTGAAACATAAAATTCCCTAGAAAA
Source organism: Pleurodeles waltl (assembly GCF_031143425.1). Classification (NCBI taxonomy): domain Eukaryota; kingdom Metazoa; phylum Chordata; class Amphibia; order Caudata; family Salamandridae; genus Pleurodeles; species Pleurodeles waltl. The sequence goes on along the minus strand of NC_090447.1, from coordinate 733,614,644 downwards.
CACATTGAAATAAATGAAAACAATACTCAAACTGCATCATTCTTAGTCAGGAGGATTGCTTGTTAGTTGTATAATGTGCATGAATAAATAAAATATACATGTGACTTTATTTTATTTGTTTCTCCAGATGGAAACTATTAAAGATGAAGCTGTTTTGCAGAAAGCCCTTCTCCAACACCCCATCAAATACGGGGCTGCTCTTTACCTGTTGCACCTACGGCAGCCCACTTAGATAGGCAGGAGCAGTTTTCTGTGTACCTCCAGAAAGGGAAACGCCAAGGTTTTCAATTGTAAATAGCCAGACAGTTGCAAATGTGATGGCTCGTTAGCACCAAGATGTCCCCTGGGTTGTATGTGACCTCTTCAAATCAATAAATAGAGATGTAAGTAAAATGATGTTTACAAGATTTTTAATGATTACCATTTGTAACCCCTATTCTCTTTGATTCTCCCTCACCTCAGCAAATCTACCTGCTAGAAATCGGTTCTCTAGTAGGCATGGTTTACACCCTGTCCATGTAGAGACACTCACTCTGGTCAGGGTAAAAGAGTCACACAGCTAAGATAACCCTTAGTCATACCCTTGGTAGAGTGGCACAAGTAGTCTGGCTTATCTCAGAGGCAATGTTTAAAGTATTTGTATACACACACATATACACACACACAGTAAGGCATTGAAAAGACTACATAAGGACTCCACACCAGTTTAGAAAAATAGGCAATATTTATCTGACTAAAACAAGACCAAAACAACAAAAAATTCAACATACACAAATCAAGATATCACTTTTTAAGTTTAAGCAAGTCTTAACCCATAGGAATCAATGGATGTGTCTCTTTAGCACAAATTAACTGGGAATCGTCAAAAACAAAGATAATGCAGGCCACAGGAGAGGTGAGGTGCCGGAAAAGCAAAGGGATGCGTCTGTTCCTTACTTCGCAGGGGAGGTGATGGGTTGCTTCTTGGCTCCCAGGTGAGACAATGCATTGGTTTCTTACTGGCAGGGGAGGTGATGCCTCGATTCTTTCCTCACAGGAAAGGTGATTCATTGATTTCCAGACAAGCAGACTCAGGGGGTCATTCCGACCCTGGCGGTCCATGACCGCCAGGGCCGGGGACCGCAGAAGCACCGCCAACAGGCTGGCGGTGCTTCCTGGGCCATTCTGACCGTGGCGGTAAAGCCGCGGTCAGAAAAGGGCAACCGGCGGTTTCCCGCCGGTTTACCTCTGGCCCAAGGAATCCTCCATGGCGGCGCTGCTTGCAGCACCGCCATGGGGATTCCGACCGCCTTCCCGCCATCCTGGTCCTGGCGGTAAAAACCGCCAGGAACAGGATGGCGGGAACGGGTGTCGTGGGGCCCCTGGGGGCCCCTGCACTGCCCATGCCACTGGCACGGGCAGTGCAGGGGCCCCCTCACAGGGCCCCATAATGATTTTCAGTGTCTGCAAAGCAGACACTGAAAATCGCGACGGGTGCCACTGCCCCCGTCGCACCCCAGCAACTCCGCCGGCTCCAAACGGAGCCGGCTTCATCGTTGCTGGGTTTTTCCCGCTGGGCCGGCGGGCGGCCTTTTGGCGGTCGCCCGCCGGCCCAGCGGGAAAGCCAGAATGGCCGCCACGGTCTTTTGACCGCGGTGCGGTCATTCGGCGGTAACCGCATGGCGGGCGGCGTGGTTGGAATGACCGCCTCAGTTCCTTACTGTAGTTTGGGGTTGGTGACAAATTGATGCCCAGGGATGATGCATGGAAAATCCAGACAAGCTGTGATGATGAAACCATGGTGAAACAAGTGCTGTGTCGATTCTGCAGGTGCTGTGTCAATTTTTCAGCCGGGAAACAGGCGCTGTGTTGATTCTGCAGGCATTGGATTGAATTTTCAGCTACGAGGTGGGCTCTGCTTCGATTCTGCCACTGTTGCATCAATTTTTCAGCTGCAAGACAGGTGCTGCATTGATTATTCTGGTATGGTGCGTTGATGTGTGAATTTTCTCCTTCAGGTCAGCAGCTCGCACTGCCCGGGGCCCTGCAACTGGAGGTGGCAACACTTGGCAAGTCAGGACTATCAGTAGAAGGGGTTTTATAGTCTATTTTAGCCATGTTTTAGACATGTTATTCCAGCAAACTAGCCTTTCTTTGTGCTCTTTAGCCCAGTTACATTTTATTCAGCATTGTTTTATTTTTCTAGCATGAGCCACGTTTGTGGTGTTGTTTTATTTTCTCTATTTGTTCCTTCACCTTCGAAAGCATCATGTTCTTAGCATTTCACTTTGTGCTTTCCTCAAGGCTGCCGTCGGATAGTGTTTGCTGGCTAAAGTGGTACGCTGTGATTCGAACATTCACAGAAACAAACATATCCTACGTGAGAACCTTTTTTTTTTTTTAGAATATCAATATGTTTTTGCTTCTAGTTTGTTTTATCATCCTAGTTATTGGAATATATGCCATTTTATCTAAGATGCTGTTACTTCAATAAACCATTTTTGAACTCTACTCTCTCTTGCACTTTCCTGTGTGAGACTAATGTAACTGAGAGAAAGGGACGAGATCTGATCGACCACGATTTCCCTGAGGTGTCTCTCCAGTCATGTGCCAGGTTGCCACAATCATCCCTGTTCCTAGGTAGAGATGAGGCGCTGCTAGTTAGCCAGAAAACCCGGATTAGGCCAACAGGCGTCACATGGTGTGCAACTGTACTAAGTACCCCACAATCTATGCGGTTCTGCCGCCCAAATCCCATGTTCTCATTAGGATAATGAGAACCTAAGTGACATGCCGCCACCAACGTTTGGTCAGGCACTAATTTTCAGATCCTCCAAAGTATCTCTGTCTCACTAAAGGCTAAAGACACCTCAATATTACATACAAAGATGTCTGTGGTATTGAGGATTCCCTCCTCAGCTAATACCTATCTAATGCTTAGGTTATTCAAGCTTGAACCTACAAAGGATCAATCCCCACTTGGTGTCCTTATCTCTGAACAAACACCTTTACCATTAACATGGTGAACCTGCAACGGGTAGCAATTGTAGTAAACCTGCGACTCCCCCTTACTGCACAATTATTGGCAATTGCCCTAACGTTCCGGGGGGGTCAAGTTACATTTGTCGTTGAGGCTCATCCAGCCTACAGAAGAGATTTTATTCTTGGGTCACTTCTCTAGCAGTTAATGGGAACACAAACACATTTCATCACTACACACCTGCAAATATACTTTCACATACAGAGTTTATGCACATTTAGTGTTGGAAAATGGGTTATTGATAGGGCAGGTAGGTACCTACACCTAGCAACAAGCCACAAACCTCCACAAAAGTACAGTTAGGTCTCAGTAAATTAGTCCCAGCTCTACCCTTGGTAGCTTAGCATCGAGCGTCAAGGCTTAACTTAGGAGACAAAGTGTAAAGCATTCAAATATCACAAAACAGTAATTAAATAAAACACAGGGAACAGTTTAAAAATCCAAAACCAATTTATAAAAATAGCTTATATTTTTATCTTTAAAATGACACAAAAACGATTAAAATCGGTTCAGGGGAACCGGAGATATGAATTTTTAAAGTATTATTATTTTCTAGCGCTTAGAAACAAAAAGCGCCAATCGGGTCATCTGGTTGCACCAGGACCGGGACAAAGTCAAACTTTCAGGCCGACCGCGATGGAGCCCTGCTCGGCTACAGGTCGCGGGAGGCCTCGGTTAAAAAGTTACCTTCTGACTTAGTCTTTATTTTGAAGTTTTTCTTCACCGGGACGAACCTGCCAGTTGGATCCGACCTCCTGGAGCCCTTGTCCGGATACGCGAAGTCGGTTTCCTCGGTGGTGATTTTTACCTTCGGACTTAGTCGTTTTTTCGAGATGAAAATCCTTCGACCGGGGTAAACCTGGATCTTGATCCGACGTCCGTGGAGCCCTTCTCGGATACGATGGCTGGAAGGTCCCGGTCAACTTTTTACGTTCGGACTTAGTCTCTTTTTTGGATGTTTTTCTTTACCGGGACGAACCACGAAGTCAGGCCGGGTCGCGGTTGAGGCAAGCCGGCTAGAATTTCCGCGTCGGGTCGGTCACTTTATGGAGCTTTTTTCCAAAATTTCTCCAATCTTTTCCAAACTTCTGGGGCTTCACCCAGATGTTCTTTTAAGGTTCTTTTGGGGTCCACAGCTCACCCCAAGGGTCCAGAAGTTCTGTGATGGTCCTTGGGAAGTGCGGACTTCAACTCCCAGAGTGCACCTGGCGCAAACTCCTTTTTGGCCACTGGGCAGTGGTCAGCTGGTCACTTTTTCAGGAGTTGGTGCAGGGGACTCTGGTTAGCAATTTTTCACCTGTAGCAAACAGGGAGTCCCTCCTTGAACCAGTTGAAGCCAGGCAAAGTCCTTCTTGTGGTGAAGCCCAAGTGTGCAGCTGGTGCAGTCTTTCTGAGTGCAGGGTCCAGGTGCAGGCCAGGGGTCCAGCAGGGCAGTCCTTCTTCTCCTTGTAGTTCTTTCTTCTTGAAATTTGGTGGGGATCTGAGGCGTGGGTGCAGGTCTGCCAGTTTTATCCTTGCTCCTGGGTGAAAAGCAGGGGGGCCCTGGTCCTCCAATCAGGGACAGGGTCGTCCCCCTGTGATGACCACTTCCTGGGAAGTGTGGCAAAAATCCATCCCAGAAGGCAACAGTCTCTAAAAATCCAAAATGGATGAATCTGATTTTTGGAGGAGAGATCTGGCTGAGCCCACCCACTGGTGTGGCTAAAAATCATAAACACACCCCTCTCCTGCCCTCTCCTAATCTAATCAAGGGGGCACCTAGCTGTCTGGGGTTGCAGGATGTGGGGGTGTTGCTGGGTGCTGCAAATGTCCTTCTCTGCCTTTGAAGACCAGTTTGGCAGCCCTCCCCCTTCCTGCCTCACCATCTGCTGAGGGGAGATTCTCTCCCCCAAGCACATTCCTTTGTGTGAAGTCAGGCCACTTCACACCTCATTAAAGTAGCCTGGCAGAAGCTGCTGCAGGCTGGCCAATCAGAGCACAGGAGCAAAAACAATGCAGAGCTGAAATTGGCAACTTTTTAGGTAAAGTCTAAACTTTTTACCTGCACTAGTTATATTAAATCCAGCAACTGGAAGTTGTGGGATTTATTATAACAATCAATTTGATACCAAATTCTTGGTATGTAACATTTAAGGAGACTTTAAAATTTAAAATAAAGTCTGCCCATTCTAGCCTATGAAGGCCATTTACTTCAATGAGGGAAAAACGAATTTGGCTGTTTTTACCTCACCAGGGCTTATAAATCTATTTTTATAAAGTCCCTGCTTATAGTTACATGGCACCCAGCCCTAGGGGCACATAGGGCACACCTTAGGGGTGACTTATATGTAAAAATAAGGTAGTTTAAGACTTTGGAAGTACCTTTAATTCCAAAGTCGAATTTGCATATAACTTTAATTTAAAAGCAGCCAGCAAGGCAGGCTTGCTTTTAAAATGACACTGGGCACCTCAGCAATGCACCTAGGTGTGCACCACCTATGCTGTGGTCCCTAAACCTACATGCCCTACCATATACTAGGGACTTATAGGTAGGTTAACTTAGCCAATTATAATTAGCCTAATTTGCATATCCATTTTACACAGAGCACAGGCCCTGGGACTGGTTAGCAGTACCCAGGGCACCTTTAAAGTCAGGAAAACACCAGCATAAAGTGGAAAATGGGGGCAAAAAGTTATGGGGCCTCTGCAATCAGCCCCAGTTTCTCACACAACCCCCCCCCAGCCCACACGCTCAGGAGACTCAGCCCAACCCTGGGAGAGTCTTCCTGGCTTGTTAGGCGAGGAAGACAGTGAAGAAAACTGGCTGTCCCTTTGCAGGGCCTACTCTGCCTTACATCCCCCTGTCAGGGTCACTCCCTCTGGGTAGTGAAGCCATCCCAACAGTAAAAGGACCCAACTCAAACTGAAACTTCCCTCTAGGGGGGTCTTCCTCCTCTCTCTCTGCCAACTTGGGTAGTGAGGTGCCCACCTCCCCTACTCCAAACTTTGCTAGGGCAACACCTAGCTTACCCAAAGAGGTCACCCAACACTTGAGCAACCCCACCATGACCAATAGGGTCAGGGGGCCTACTTTGCTATTGGCCCTGGGGTCTGCCTCCCAGGCCAAGTACAGTGCTGCCAGGAAGGCTAGCACCCAGCAGAGGCTACTGACAGCTGTCAGTACCCAGAACCACACCCTAAGCTCTCCACTGACAGGTGGCTGAGCTGCTTTAGGGGCATCTTTGGGGTCCTGGCACCCCTCTTGCTGTCTAGAGTGGGGGGCTACCACCTCCTGTGGCAGACACCCTCCTTCCACTCTCCCTTCTGTCAGTGCAGGGGCAACACCTTGCATCTGGACAGCTGCCTGACTATTCAGGACTTCCTTGGGGTCAGGTGAGGCCTCACCAGTGCCAACTCTGGGCTCCCCCCCTACTGGGGCAGAAGGCCTTTGGCTCCCTGGAACTCTCTTTAAGAGTTGCCTACCCTTCCTTTTCTTCTTTCCTTTTCTTGGGGACCCCTGTCTCCTAACTGTAGGGACTGACTCCCCAGGACTTTGGGTTGGGGGGGCGCCCTGGGCGACCACCCCATCTGTGACCAGACTCACCTCTGGGAGGTCATTGCCCAGGATACAATCTAGGGGAAGGTCAGCACTGACTACCACCCTAATCCAGTCAAGGATACCCTCCCTCTCTAGGGGCACTATGGCTACAGGTTTGGAGGTGACCTCCCCTGTGGCTATCCTGACTTTCTTTGTCTTTCCTGGGACATACATGTCTGGGGTCACTAACCGGTCACTCACTACAGTGTGACTGGCACAGGTGTCTCTCAGGCCAGTGGTAGGGATCCCATTCACTTGAATGTGGTGGAAGTGCCTACTCCCACCCTCAGGGATCACCAGCTTACCATCTGGTCCTGTCTCCCAGCACAATGCTAGGAGGACTTCATCATCTGAGGAATCCTCCTCTATGGCTACACTGGACAGCCCAGTGCTAACCACTTTCTTTGGACAGGCTGCATCTCCTCTGAAGTGACCTGTCTGCTGACAGTCAAAGCAAGCCCTACTGTCCAAGAGCTTTTTTAACCCTGGGTCTCCCTGTCTCTGCATGTCAGATTGGGAGTGGGATTTACTCTCCTCCTTCTTAGGGTTCTGGGGTACAGAGGGAGTCTCTGTGGTGGGCTTACCACCTCCCTCCTTAGTTTTTTGGGGACCTGTCCCCCCCTTCTTGGAGTCTCCCCCCTGGGACTTGACAACCACCCTGGTTCTCAACCACTCATCAGCTGCCTCCCCTAGCTCTCTAGGGTTGGTCTGCTTAGAGTCCACTAGATGCTGGCGTAACCTTTCTTGGATACAATTGGTCAAGATGTGCTCTCTCATGATCAGATTGTATAACCCCTCATAAGTATTTACTTTGTTGCCAATAATCCAGCCCTCTAGTGCCTTTAGTGAGGTGTCCACAAAGTCAACCCAAGACTGGGTACTGACCTTCTGGGTGTCCCTGAACTTCATTCTATATTGCTCTGGGGTCAGACCAAACTTCTTGACTAAGCACCTCTTCATACTAGGGTATGAATCTGCCTCCTCCCCCCTTAAGGTCAGAAGCCTATCCCTCCCTGAGTTGGGGACCAACTCCCACAAAAGGGAACCCCAGTATTGAGGCTTAACCCTTCTCATTTGGAGTGCCCTCTCAAAGGCCCCTAGCCACTTATCTATGTCATCCCCCTCTATATAAGCAGGAACTACCCCCTTGGGTAATCTGGGGCAAACTCCCCCACCCATGGACACCTCAGCTTCTTTATCGCTGCTTCCATCTCTTTTTTCTTTGTATGCCCACTTTTTCTTCTCTAGGGCCAGCTTCTCTGCCTCCAAAGCTATGTAGGCTAGCTGGGCTTCCAGCTCTCTTTCCCTGATGGATGGGTTCTCTCCTCCTGAAAGGACCCTCTTCCTACCACTAGCTTTGGGTCTGCCCCTAGTGACTGTGTCCAGTGAGGACCGTTCCTACTCTTCCTCACTTGGGGTCTGATGCCTTTCCTCCCCTGAGTGGTTAGAGTTAGCATCATCCTCTTTTGGTTCCTCCTCTGGAGCTTCCTCTGTCTCTACCTCTTGGGCCTCAGCCCATGCTGTCAGGGATTTAATCAGGATTTCCTTCCTGAGATTAGTGGTTGCAGGCAACCCTCTCTCAACACACAACCCCCTAAGCTGGACTACTGTCAGTGTAGGTAGGCTAGCCAGATCAAGCTCCATGGTTCCCTAGTTTTGTGTCAACAAAAACTTTTTGCAAAAATTGGTAACAGGAATTTAGAAAAATTACAAAAATTCAATAATTGAAATTAATCCAAATTAATTTTAAAAAAAAATTAAAATTAAAAATTAAAAACAATTTTTGCACTAGGACAATTTAAAGGATTTTTAATTTGTTTTATCTAAAACTGTAACGTGATATTGAACACAAGTACAGGATCCCGTCGCTGCTTCCAATTATGTTGGAAAATGGGTTATTGATAGGGCAGGTAGGTACCTACACCTAGCAACAAGCCACAAACCTCCACAAAAGTACAGTTAGGTCTCAGTAAATTAGTCCCAGCTCTACCCTTGGTAGCTTAGCATCGAGCGTCAAGGCTTAACTTAGGAGACAAAGTGTAAAGCATTCAAATATCACAAAACAGTAATTAAATAAAACACAGGGAACAGTTTAAAAATCCAAAACCAATTTATAAAAATAGCTTATATTTTTATCTTTAAAATGACACAAAAACGATTAAAATCGGTTCAGGGGAACCGGAGATATGAATTTTTAAAGTATTATTATTTTCTAGCGCTTAGAAACAAAAAGCGCCAATCGGGTCATCTGGTTGCACCAGGACCGGGACAAAGTCAAACTTTCAGGCCGACCGCGATGGAGCCCTGCTCGGCTACAGGTCGCGGGAGGCCTCGGTTAAAAAGTTACCTTCTGACTTAGTCTTTATTTTGAAGTTTTTCTTCACCGGGACGAACCTGCCAGTTGGATCCGACCTCCTGGAGCCCTTGTCCGGATACGCGAAGTCGGTTTCCTCGGTGGTGATTTTTACCTTCGGACTTAGTCGTTTTTTCGAGATGAAAATCCTTCGACCGGGGTAAACCTGGATCTTGATCCGACGTCCGTGGAGCCCTTCTCGGATACGATGGCTGGAAGGTCCCGGTCAACTTTTTACGTTCGGACTTAGTCTCTTTTTTGGATGTTTTTCTTTACCGGGACGAACCACGAAGTCAGGCCGGGTCGCGGTTGAGGCAAGCCGGCTAGAATTTCCGCGTCGGGTCGGTCACTTTATGGAGCTTTTTTCCAAAATTTCTCCAATCTTTTCCAAACTTCTGGGGCTTCACCCAGATGTTCTTTTAAGGTTCTTTTGGGGTCCACAGCTCACCCCAAGGGTCCAGAAGTTCTGTGATGGTCCTTGGGAAGTGCGGACTTCAACTCCCAGAGTGCACCTGGCGCAAACTCCTTTTTGGCCACTGGGCAGTGGTCAGCTGGTCACTTTTTCAGGAGTTGGTGCAGGGGACTCTGGTTAGCAATTTTTCACCTGTAGCAAACAGGGAGTCCCTCCTTGAACCAGTTGAAGCCAGGCAAAGTCCTTCTTGTGGTGAAGCCCAAGTGTGCAGCTGGTGCAGTCTTTCTGAGTGCAGGGTCCAGGTGCAGGCCAGGGGTCCAGCAGGGCAGTCCTTCTTCTCCTTGTAGTTCTTTCTTCTTGAAATTTGGTGGGGATCTGAGGCGTGGGTGCAGGTCTGCCAGTTTTATCCTTGCTCCTGGGTGAAAAGCAGGGGGGCCCTGGTCCTCCAATCAGGGACAGGGTCGTCCCCCTGTGATGACCACTTCCTGGGAAGTGTGGCAAAAATCCATCCCAGAAGGCAACAGTCTCTAAAAATCCAAAATGGATGAATCTGATTTTTGGAGGAGAGATCTGGCTGAGCCCACCCACTGGTGTGGCTAAAAATCATAAACACACCCCTCTCCTGCCCTCTCCTAATCTAATCAAGGGGGCACCTAGCTGTCTGGGGTTGCAGGATGTGGGGGTGTTGCTGGGTGCTGCAAATGTCCTTCTCTGCCTTTGAAGACCAGTTTGGCAGCCCTCCCCCTTCCTGCCTCACCATCTGCTGAGGGGAGATTCTCTCCCCCAAGCACATTCCTTTGTGTGAAGTCAGGCCACTTCACACCTCATTAAAGTAGCCTGGCAGAAGCTGCTGCAGGCTGGCCAATCAGAGCACAGGAGCAAAAACAATGCAGAGCTGAAATTGGCAACTTTTTAGGTAAAGTCTAAACTTTTTACCTGCACTAGTTATATTAAATCCAGCAACTGGAAGTTGTGGGATTTATTATAACAATCAATTTGATACCAAATTCTTGGTATGTAACATTTAAGGAGACTTTAAAATTTAAAATAAAGTCTGCCCATTCTAGCCTATGAAGGCCATTTACTTCAATGAGGGAAAAACGAATTTGGCTGTTTTTACCTCACCAGGGCTTATAAATCTATTTTTATAAAGTCCCTGCTTATAGTTACATGGCACCCAGCCCTAGGGGCACATAGGGCACACCTTAGGGGTGACTTATATGTAAAAATAAGGTAGTTTAAGACTTTGGAAGTACCTTTAATTCCAAAGTCGAATTTGCATATAACTTTAATTTAAAAGCAGCCAGCAAGGCAGGCTTGCTTTTAAAATGACACTGGGCACCTCAGCAATGCACCTAGGTGTGCACCACCTATGCTGTGGTCCCTAAACCTACATGCCCTACCATATACTAGGGACTTATAGGTAGGTTAACTTAGCCAATTATAATTAGCCTAATTTGCATATCCATTTTACACAGAGCACAGGCCCTGGGACTGGTTAGCAGTACCCAGGGCACCTTTAAAGTCAGGAAAACACCAGCATAAAGTGGAAAATGGGGGCAAAAAGTTATGGGGCCTCTGCAATCAGCCCCAGTTTCTCACATTTAGAAATACCACTATCTTATTGAGACCATAATAATTGGCTTGATGGCGCCCTGCCACATACAATGCTACACGTTAGATTAGGTCTTCTGAGTAATGATAGCCCGACCTGCCCTTTATTGGCCATACATACACCACACCCTAATGTAGTAACCTCAGCTGAGGTTCACTGCTTATATACAGAGCTCACTGGAATATACAGACTGTTAGTACAGTTTGTAATGCAAATATCAAATACTAACCCAGCATGTGCTGTTCCAGGGTAACCACATGCAGTTACGCCAGGCATTAACCCTGCAACTGTACATTTAATCATGGGTAAAGTACCCGCCAAGCGGGAGGAAATTACATTTTCGTTAGCTCAACAAATGGTGGGTTGGGATTTGGAAGGGGTGTGTTAGGATTTGGAAGGTGTGAGTTGGGATTTGGTAGGGATGGGTTGGGACATGGTAGGAGTCAGGGCCAGGGACAAAAGCAAACTCTCCTTAGAGAAATGGGTAGGGTGTTCGGGACTGAGTTGGGTTTCGGAGGGAGAAGGAGTGGCCATGTCTGTTGTGCATCTGTCTGTTAAAGGTGGGAGTGCATGAGGGTCTGGTATATGTGGTGCACCTGTAGGTTTCTGTTTTGTACTGTTGGTCTATAGGGTGGGTAAGTGTGGGTATTTGTGTTGAGTATGTGTGTTTGTGGATGTGTCTGCTGTGGCTATGGTGGTGTGTGGATGTACTGGTACATCCATGTGTTGTGGTGGGTGTGATGATTGCTGCTGTGTCTGTGGTATGTGTTGGGGATGTGGTGGGTGCAATGACTGAGGGTGTGCAGGTGATGTCTGTTGTTGATGTAGTGGTTGGTGTCGTTTCTGTGTGTGGTTGTGCAGTGGTGAGTGTAGTGACTGGGGGTGTGACTGTGGTGTTATGAGTTGTGGCTGCATGTGTCTTTCTGTGCTTATGTTTCTTGCCATGTTTGTGTTAGGTTTGTGCTGCATGTGGCTATTGTTGGGTGTATGTATGTATGCTTGCATTTGTTTTGGACATGGCTGGTTGAGGGATTTAGGATGTGGAAGGGGTGAGAGTCTGGGCATGAGGGTGGGGTGGGTGGGAGGCTGTAGCTAATAAGGAGGCCACACCCTGGAATGACCGCTGTAGGCCAGGCAGGGCACCATGAATGTCATCCAGGTAAGCCTGCATCTTGGTGTTCTGGCCACTCAGCCTCTGGATCGCATTCAATAGTGCAGTCTGACCTACAGCAATCATTCTTAATAGATACAGGGCCTCCTCAGTGAGTTCAGCCTTGGATACTGGGGCAGGGGCAGAGGTGCCTGCAGCAAAGGTGATGCTGCCCTTTTTAGTGGGTGGCTACGGCCAAATGAGGGGAGCAAGAACTGGGAATGTGGGGAGGACATGAAGATTTAGGTGTCACAGTCTATCTAGGGTCCATCCCCACGAGGGAATTTTCTTCTTTGGAGTCTTCTGAGGAAGATGTTGAGTCGCTCGTGGCCTCCTGGCCAGTGCCCTCACTATCCGTGCCACTGGGTCGCTCGGTAGAAACAAAAAAAGAGGTTTACCAAAAAACCCTACCTGACCTGGGTAAGGATACATATATACATTAAACATTGGTCATGCGGCTGGAATAAATTAAACTAATTTCTAACAAGCAAAATACTCAATAGTTTCTTGGCATAGTTATTTCTTTATGAAATTAAATTTATTACTCATATAGGGCAAAGAGAATCACCAATGAGACAAATTGTCCCTGTAACATAAACTGTATAACACAAAAAAAACATTTGTGTCACATCAAACTCCAACATTTACACAAAACAACATAAAGGTAATCATCAGTTCGTTCTGAAAACTGGGTCACTCGGTGTCAGTGGTCTCAGAGCCCCAGTGGCCAGCTTCATCCCCACCGATATGGCCACTGTCACCTTCACCTTGCCCAGTTAGTGCTGAAAAACAAGATACAACAGTTGTAGTGTATCTGTGAGAAACACAATTGGACATCACAAAGCGACACAACACACAGCATCAGATACAGTCTTACCAACTTACACTTCCAGAAATCACCATGGTGGGCTTTTAATGTGTGCCTTCATCGCAGTTGTTGGCATAAAACATGGATGGAAAGTAAAGAGGTTAAATCAAAACAATATCTGAAAACAATTACTTACATCGTTAATGCTGTTGTTAGGCCCTCAACTGCCCATCCAGTTCCGGGTAAGCCACCGCAAGTATGCGGCCATGGGGGGGGAGGGTGTCAGGGTGTGACGTACCTTCCTGGATTGCTGGGAGGAATGGCTGACTTGGCTTTCAGGAGATTTTGAGCTGGCCCGATGCAGGTCCTCCTACCTCTTTTGACAGTGCAAGCTACGCCACTTGTGGGCTTCCAGGGGCCACACCTTCTTTGCAACGGCCTTCCAGCTATCCCACTTCTGATGGGCATTGACCTGTATAGATGACATAAAAGAACAGGAAAAGGCAATTTAGTGTCACTGTTGGGCAACACCGCAGTGACATCATATATTCCCAATGAACATGTACAGTTACAAAACAGTTGCAATTTCTTTTGCCAGCATTTGTCATTGGTAGAGTGGAAATACTGATTTGCAGTGATCTCATGTGCACCATCAATACTTGCTAGATCCTCATGTTACCTACTCAGGCCTACAACATCATCTTGGCCAGAACTATGCAACTACTTCTGTTGTGAGAGTCACCCATTATCACTCACAATCCTTGTGGGCCACTGTAGACTATACTGTCTGTACAATCCTTGCATCATACTCATCCTACATTGGCTTCCTGCCGAAACTCCCAAGAGTCAGAACCCATGGTCTACATCACATACACTGACAGAGCAACAGAGGAGGGTTGCTATATGTCAATGAGAGCTGGGATTTGTGGATTGTTCCGACATGTGTGGATTCTAATGGGACAGACTGGGATGGATGATGATGAGCAACTGTCATCTGAAATTACTATACCCAAAATAAGTCTAAATATATGTGGCTTAATGACAGGTTGAAATCATACAAAGCGAAATGATCGACAATATATGCTGGACTCCTACATGACAGTACAGCATCAGACAACTCGAGGCACCCACCTTTTTCAAACCTAATCATTGTAATTTCAACATTAGCTGTATGGTGCTGGTCATATAGCAAGTAAACAGTCTACTGGCCATTATCAGGCAGTGGCCTGCAGTTTGTTTGAGGAAATAGGATTTGTGCGTTACATAGCCACACATTTCAGCTTCTACTGTCAGGAGGCTTAACATTGTGATTCACAGAACATCCATACATTGAGCACAGAAATCTGTCCCAGATACATAATTCTGTCAACTCAACGCATTACAACAGCCACATTAACAAAATATCCTGTGAACCATAAAAGAAGAGGCTACTCAGTCAGACATTCCTCAATCAGACATGTACCTGTTCCTCTTGGGTCCCAAAGAGTTAGCTGCACAGGGACAGAACCTCCCTGGTAAGGAGCTCCGTCTCCTCAGGGGAGAAGGTGGGGCCCTGTCACCTACGCTAACCCGACATCCTGGCTACCGGAGGTCGGTAACAGCAGGAAAGATCAAGGAGTTCTTGATGTCTGCTGTGTTAGGAGGCAAGTGATTTTTACACAACGTGATTCACGTGTACAGGGCGGACGCAATCTGTGACAGAGACTGGCACAGCCATTGGCTTTCGTGCATAGCCATTACACATGTTAGCCTACGCCGGGACCATCGTGGAAGTTCCCACCCACTATGCGGTCAATGTCTGCTGACGGCCATCGGCTATGCAATGTTCTGGCGGCAAGGTCAGGCAGTTGCCATTTTAGAGTTTGTATTTGTGCATTTTACAATTGCTTATGCGTCACCAGCACTAACAATTGGGGCTAGTGCATTTTTAACAGTCAGATATGAATGACATTTTTCTGTGCAAGATATGACATGTAAAAATGTGTACAGTGACTGTATTTGTCAATGATAGAGCACCGGTGTAAGACTAGCCCCCTTGACAGAATTTACAAAAAATATATATATGCGTGCAAATAATACAGATGAAATGTATTAGTTTGAACATAATGATGAAAAATCATAAATGTGTATATTTTACATATTATTGGGCCATATATTTGATGTCAATGTGTACATGTATCACGTAATGACATTTCTACTGTCACCCAGTAGTCAGATGTGCTTTGACATTAGTAGAGTGGTGTGACCATTTCAACTGACATTTTCTTTTCCATACATACAGACACCTGAACCTAGCAATGAATAGGAGGCGACCGCCCCAGGTGTTCTGGCCCTTTCCAGACCTTTCCACCATAGAGGAAAGGGGAGTAACCAAGCTATATGGTCTAAATAGGCAAACTGTCCTGGATTTGTGCCAGCAGTTGGAGCCTGATCTCTTGCCCTATAATATGGATCCAACAGCCATAACACTAACAGTCAAACTCTTGGCAGTACTGCATTTTGTAGCCACTGGCACCTTTCAATACACTGTGGAGGTATCTGGGGGCATGTCCCAGCCAACTTTCAGTGGTGTACTACAAAAAGTCCTTGCTTCCTTGATAAGGAACACAAACAGCTACATTCAATTCCCACATCCACAGGATTTAGCCACCATGAAGGGAGAATTTTATGCCTTGGGTGGAGCGATAGATGGCATGCATGTTGCCTTGGTGCCACCACACAACAGAGAACAGGTCTACCGCAATCGCAAAAACTTCCATTCCATCAATGTGCAAGTTGTCTGCTTAGTAGACATATACATCACAAGTGTGTGTGCTCTCTTCCATGGGTCAAGACATGATTCATTCATACTATGGAACAGCAATATACTCATGCAGCTGTCACAGACCCTTCCCCAATAGGCACATACTGCCGGACAGGTCCACACCAGGTATAAAAAATCAGCAGCAGGGGCCCGGCATCTTACACAGGTATCATCCGTTCGCAGCCCCATAGCACATAAACTTCTGGGGGTGTAGTACAGACCGTGCAAAAACTTAAAATGTATAAGGCGTAATCTATAGTTTGGTGACAACTCCTTCATATGCGTACAGCACATCCTCCAAACATCTTCTGCGATGGTCTCACCCACATCTTCTGCCCATTTCATCCTTACAGACAGCCCCGCCCCTCTCCCTGCCCTTGCGTACTGCCATACAGCTTAGTGATCAGCCTCTCAGGCGTCCGCACACTCCACAATACTTCCAACGCGCGGCAAGAAGTCGGGGTCGCGGGCAAGCAGGGGTAGCGAGCACGCAGCGTAGCGCATATCCTCAACACGTAGAACCGGTGGAGAGCAGTGGCCGGTCTATCCCCCATGATCTCCTCCAGAGACATCAATCTGTCATCAACAAACCAATCATCAAGGGTTATCAGCTCAAAGTCCCGTAGGAAGCTCCGCTGCCGCGAGTCCTGGAACATCACCTTATCTCCCTCCGCCACCACTTGCATAGACGGTGCAAATGGCACACTTATCCCAGAACGCTTCAGCAAACCCGACCAAGCCCGGACCGTGTAGGCCACCGTATCAATGCCCCGAGGGCGAGCTCTATCCAAGTTGCCCAACACTCGCTCGAGCCCATCCGGCCACACTGCATCGCTTTCTGGAGCCAGGTGTGGCAGATAGCGTATCGGGTTGATCCAGGAACATGCAAACAGAGCCTGCGTGCAGAGATAATGGAGCTCCAGATCAGGGGCCGCAAGATCACCCAGCTCAAATGGCAGCACTAGTGTTTTCCAGGCTATGCAAGGCTGACCACCCGCCCATACCAATCGGATCAGCGCGGAACGAATGCGCTGCAAAAAACTAGCTGTAAGCATCAGCGGAAGGTTGAGAAATAGATACAAAAACTTGGGCAGCACAAGCATCTTAGCCACCGCAATCCGTCCAGTCAGGGACAATGGCAAGGAGCGCCATGCCGTGACTCTGTCGTCCAGCCAGACCATGGCCCCACCATAGTTGGCAAGCCAGAGCGTGTCAACATCACAGCTCAACCAGATGCCCAAATATTTAACAGGACCGTCCGCCCACACAATAGGGTAGCGGGACAGACACACTGCCGCTCCAGACGTCAGAGGCAGCACAACCGACTTAGACCAATTTATCACCACTCCAGATATGTCTCTGAACCTGACAATTTCGTCCAGCAACACATCCAGGTTTCACACAGGATCTCGTACATACAGCGCCACGTCATCAGCGTACATGCAAATCAGAATCGCTCTCTGGCGGAACGGCAGCCCCCGCTCACTGTGGTGCTGTCTCATAAAGGCTGCCAGCGGCTCCATCGCAATCGCAAAAAGCAATGGTGACAGGGGGCAACCCTGCCTAGTTCCACACGCCACCTTGAAGGGCTCTGACACGCATCCGTTCACCCGCAAGCGAGCCACTGGCTGTGAATATAGCAAACGTATCCAGTTCACAAAACGGCTACTCATCCCCACTCTCTCCAGGAGCGCAAACAGATATTGCCACAGCAATGAGTCGAATGCCTTAGTAGCGTCCAAAAAACACCGCCACAGCCCCATCATCGCTGGGAACTGAGCCAGCAACAGCAAAGAATGTACGTAAGTTTTGTGCCGTGGACCGCCCCGGTATGAACCCCGACTGATCCGGCAGCACCAGTTTCGACATAAGAGGCCGCAGTCGCGATCATTTTGGCTAATATCTTATTATCAATGTTAACCATCGACAGGGGCCGGTACGAATCACAGCTAGCTGCAGCCTTCCCAGGCTTGAGAATCGTGACAATAAGTGCCTCGCGTAAAGAGGCCGGGAGCACTCCATTCCGCAATGCCTCGTCATAAACCTCCAGCAGATAGGGCGCCAAAATGTCTGCAAACTCTTTATAAAATGCCGAAGTCAATCCATCCAGCCCAGGGGCCTTGTCTCCAGGGAGGCTCCGAATAGCAGCCTTCACCTCTTCTATAGTAAAAGGAGCATCAAAGTACTCCCTGTGTACCCTGTCAAACCAGAGGAGGCTAATGTCAGAGAAATAACCCCGAATCACCTCCACAGGCACCGCAGAGGGAGCAGAATAAAGATCCTGGAAAAAGGTAGTAAAGACCCTCAGACGTACCCGCCACTCGCTCCCCACTCGAATCCTCCATTTCAGTCACAGAGCCACTAGCACACGGCCTGCGGAATAGATTCGCTAAAGTACGTCCGGCTCTATCACCCTCTCCATATCGCCAGGCCCGTGCAAATTTCCCCCCAAAATGTACTTCTCTCAAAGAAGCCTCTTCATACGCGGAGAACGCAGCCCTCAAGGCCGCCAATGTGGCTCCAGACCAGTCCAACACCAGTCAAGCCTCCAGATCCGCAATCCGGCCCTCTAACTCAGCCAGCTCACGACGCAACGCCCGCAGCACGCCGTGCTGATTTGAAATGCATATCCCGCGTAAAACCACCTTAAAGGCTTCCCACAGCGTACCAGCTGACCTCACTGTGCCCACATTCTGTTCAAAGTAAAGACTGATATCGCGACACAGTTCCTCACGGAACAACTCGTCTCTAAGTGCCCCAGGTGGCAACCTCCACATATAGGCCTGAGCAGGTCCGCTGGGTATCTCAAGCTCTATGCGCGTGGTCAGACAGCGTGCGCGCCATGTGATCGACCGAGCGGTCCATAAAGCCACATCGCGAGAGCCTATCCAACGGTCAAGACACGACCAGCTATTGTGTACATAATTAACACAAGTGCCTTCCCGTACCGCCACAAATCTTCCCGTACCGCCACAAATCTATGGCATCATCCATAATCACAGATAAAACGCGAGCAGCAGAAGAACGCTGGGTCTGAGCCGAGCTTTCTCTATCCAAAATGGGATCAAGGATCATATTGAAGTCTCCTCCCCAATGCACAGTTCCTCCCCCCAGAGACTCCATCAGTCGCCAGACCTCACTAAAGAACTCAGGATCATCCGAATTAGGCCCGTACACCGACGGGAGGCGACACGGCCTATCCATCAACACTCCGCTAAGCAGAACATACCGCCCCAATGGGTCAACAATCACCCTGTGGGTGCGCCACTGCAACCCCTTGCGTAACAAAATCGCCACGCCTCTAGCATAACTCGAATACACAGACCCGTGGCATTCCCCATTCCATCCCGCCTTTAAATAATGTAAGGTACTCTCCACCAGGTGTGTCTCCTGTAGCATGCATATATCTATATTCTGCCTCTTGACTTATGCCGACATAAGGCGCACCTTCCGTCTATCCTTCAAGCCACGCACATTCCATGTTAAGCAGCGAATCAGAGACTCTCTCATCCGTGTCATCTGTTCTCCTCAGGGAACATACAGCGCAATTCCATCACTCCTCCATCCCGGCCAATCTCCCAAAACCACAAAACACAAAAAGAAAAGCAAAAAAGAACACAATACAACAACCCCAAAGACCCACTCCCCCCCCACCCACACAGACCCCCCCAACGGGTCAAAGACATATCCCCCCCCCCCCAAAAACCACAATTACCCAAATATGCAAATAATGGGGACTCATCCAGGTGGCGGAAGCTAGCCGGGAGGGCAGGTGGGGGCCCAGCACAAAAGGAGTGTCTTCAGGGCGAGCAGCACAAAAAGAAATGCATCTCGCATCTAGTTGCAGCGGCGCATTCTCTTCTGAAAAACAAAAATAATCAGTGACGATCAGTCATTATCGCTCAGCGACTCTCGTTCCGCGGCAATCCCAGCCTCCGGCATCGCTTCAGGCTTCT
Source organism: Pleurodeles waltl (assembly GCF_031143425.1). NCBI lineage: Eukaryota > Metazoa > Chordata > Amphibia > Caudata > Salamandridae > Pleurodeles > Pleurodeles waltl. The sequence goes on along the minus strand of NC_090447.1, from coordinate 733,594,951 downwards.
GAGGGAGAGACTTGGCATACCTCGCCGCCAGCTTCGGGTCCGTAAAGAACTGTAGAGACCCACCATGTTGTACCTTTAGTTTTGCCGGGTATATGAGCGAGAACCTAGCAGCAGTTTGGTCCAGCGAGCGCTTAGCCGGCAAGAACGTTCTGCGCGCCGCCTGCATGCCAGGGGTGTAGTCTGGAAAAAAGTTAAATTCAGTGTTTTTATGTATCACCGGGCGGCGCTCCCTGGCCAGTCGCAGAATCGTGTCACGGTCTCGATAGTTCAGGAGCTGAATAATGATAGGACGCGGGGAAGCTCCAGGTGGGGGCCGCGGCACCAGCGATCTATGCGCCCTCTCTACTACCAGCAAACAGGACAGCTGGCCGGGAAACAGATCGGATAGCATCTCCTCCACAAAATCCTCCATTCTGCCCATGTCCGTGGTCTCGGGGAGCCCCATCAACCTGAGGTTGTTCCGACGCGATCGGGCCTCCAAATCTTCGTTCTTTGTCCAATGACCTCCAACACCCTCTCCATGCGCAGCAATTGTTCACTCTCACCTCGCTGCGTGTCTTCCAGACCAGAGGTACGCACTTCCAACTGGTCAAGGTGGGTGTCATGCTCGTCCACCTGAGTCTTGATACGATCAAGTTGCTCTGTCACGTGATCTAGCTTCCCATCTATTCCAGCCAGGCTGGTTTTAAGGTCCAGAAACATAGCCTTTACCAAACCATCTGAATTCTCTTCATCCGTCGCAGGCCCCTCCGACTGGGATGCGGTGCACCCCCATTCCGTCGCCCCCCCTCAAAGGAGAGCTTAGCCTGTCTCTGCTCCGCCTTACCCATCACTCAACCAGTGGGTCGTTGACAAACACACTCCGCTGACCCCCCTGGAAGTCCAGGAGGGAAGGCCACATATTCAATCCACCTTCACAAAGTCCACCCGGCTCCTGCTAATCAGCTTTATCCAGCGCCAGCGGTGCTATGAATCTCGACAATGTCCGGCGTCAGATAAGCCTCTGCGTCAACGGCACTAGGCCAGAGCACCACTACACTAGTTCCCACTCCGGACTTTTCTTTCGCCACCACTGCACCTCGGGGTCTTGGCCACGATCCCGCCACCTCCACTTGTTTGATCGTCTTTGAGTGTGCCCCCCAGGCCACACAATCGACTCCGTCACACCAGCATCTCCCACATCCGTGCAGCAGGGGGACACAGCGGCCTCACCAACCTCCAGAGTCGGGCCCAGGACGCAGGGTCAAAATCACACCAGTTCGCCGTACCTTGTATCCGTCCACACTGACCCCAGTAGATCAGGTCCTACACCGGCAGCCAACCACCAGGCAAGCCAAGGAGGGGAGGATGGAGGACCCCCTCCACGGCCCGACCTGACAGCCGAGCGGCTCCCCGGAACCCCCCTGACCCCAGCGACACTCCTATCCAAAGGCAGATGCCTATACCGCCAGTCCTTCCCAGCTGGAGGGGTTCTCGGGCCACCCAAAGTCCGTCAGCCGTCCGCGCAGCCGTCTTACCTCCAGCCCACGTGGTCTAGGCCTTCAAGGCAAGGCCGCGATTCTCAGGCACGGCGAGAGAAGGCCGGCAATCGTGGAGGAGAAAGGGGGGGCCCGTGGCACAAACCGACCGCCGATATGGCCCCCCAGAGCACCCCAATGATCGATGCCACAGAGGCCCTCCAGGTCCCCGGGGGAAAGCGCAGACCAGTCTCACTCAGCGTAGCAGCCGGGAGCACGCTGCGGCCTTAAGAGGCCGGCTCGACCCCCCGCTCCGTACCACAACTGCCGCCGCTGCAACGGGGGGAAGCTGTCAACATCAGGCGTCCCCCCACCCTCTCATCGCTCGGCCAGCTCCGTCCTGACCGGAGAATTTAGCAAACTATGGCCCTGCCGGAGCAGAGCCTCACGGAGTGCCGGCCATCTTGCCGCTGGCTAGCTCCGCCCCCCCAAGACCGGTGGAGCTTTCCTCCACTCACCCCGGTGAGGTAGACACTCAGGTGTTTCAAATCATGGTTGCCTGCTGTATTCTCCATAACATCGCCCTGAGGAAAGACATCCCTATAATTGCAGAGGAGGGTGACCGTGATGAATCCCTGGGTGAGGATGTTGAAAAACCCTTTGAAGATGACAGTGGTGAAGAAGAAGGAGTTGACATGCCAAGATGTGATTGCCCACTTCTTATCCTGAGTGTAAGTCATTAAAATAGTTGAAAAGTCCTTATGCTAAGTACTTGCCAATTGAGTTACTTGTTCTATGTATTAAAATTGAATTTCCATTGTTATTCTTCACCATGTCATCTTCATTCAGTCTTTTCAACGTTGTGACATTTGCAGTGATAGCTAGGTGTTTGGAACTACAAAGTGAACATGTATAGATCCTGGGAGAGATACCCACTTGGGACAGACAGACCTTTTCCATAGACAACTTGCACTTCGATGGCATGGAAGTTCAGAAGATTGTATATGACATGTTTTCTGTGTGATGCTGCCATCAAGGCAATTTGTACCACTTGCATTGCTCAAACCACATGTGTATGTGAAGCCCTAGCATACTGTTCTCTCTTCACATTAACTATATCTTCAATTTGTGGACAGTTGAGGTAGCTGTTGATGTGTTTCATCACTGGTGATAGGACTTCCTGTTAGCACACCACTGAATGGTGAATATGTAATTGCACTAGATACAGCCACAGTGTACTGGTCATGTGGCCTCAAATGTTGTCACTGCCATGGTGTGGACTACTGGTTTTATTGAAATAGGATTCTTGTGAGGGCAGAATGTATAGCTCTAACTGAAGTCATGCATCAGTGATAGTAAGCCTATTTAATCTCTTTCCTCCATGGTATCAAGGTTTTAGAGCCTATAGTCCTGATTGACACAGATATTGGGGTTAAGACTGTTTTTTGTTACACAGACTCCATTTCTCCAAGCGCTTGTTTCCAAACCTTGTATACTCCACATGCATTCTCGGTGGAGTCTATCTATGAATACATTTTTAGACACTTTTCCTCTCTGTAAGTGCACATTTTTTCTTCAAAATGATTGTACATAGTGTTCCAAACATGATGTTGCTATGTGCCTGAATAACAATTGCCTGAACAACTAATTTTAAGATTTTAAGGTAAGGTTTTCTTTTTGGTTTTTATGGCTTATTAGTTGTTTAGAATATATATATATATATATATATATATATATATATATATATATATATATATATATATATATATATATATATATATATATTTTTTTTTTTTTCCGTTGTTCAGGCATTTGTTATTCAGGCACAATTGTTGTTTAGACAGTAGTTGTTCAGTACTTAGTTGTAGAGACTTTTTAGTTGTTTAGCAGTAGTGGTTTAGGCTATAGTTGTTTAGGACCTAGTTGTTCTGTCACATATTCGGCCCTAAATGTTTAACTGAGTACATTAACCTGTTAAAGTTTGCATTGTTAATGTTGTACACATTATTCCCACTGGAGAGTGCAATATCCAGCAGAATACATAAGACATAACCACACAGCACGTATGTATCATATAACATGGTGCTCACAACTGCACTTGCCTCCAAAATACAACAGAAAGTCAGAACACATTAGGCACAGCACTACAATCAACACAGTGTAGGTTTGTTCTAGTGTAGGATAGTGTGATGTCCCAAACAGCAATTTCCACAGGACAATGCCACACAAACCTTTAACAGGACTTCTGAACCAGAGCACTTCTCATACATCTGATACATCACAGGCAACCGAGTAAGTTCAACATAAAGTGGCACCTGCCATGAAGAAAAACTAAACGCAAACATGACATCAAAACCATATTTAGCCTATTTGCAACAATAGGGTTGTGAGACAGTTACACAACTGCCTAGGCAATTGGTAAAACCCTCTCGCCACAACTCCCTAACATCATCAGATAAATAAATAAGACTTGCTTGCGTAAAAAAACACATAATAGTACAATGAGTCTGACTCTGCTTTGCTGATAGAACCCACAGATTCATGTAGAAAGATCCTCATACATCTGCCGGTATCATAGGGTCATGCTAATTTCAATGTATGAGTCAGATGTAATAGCAATGGAAACAGTGATTTCCTAAATGTGATTTTCTCTGAATCGCAATTAGGAAATCACTATTTCTAATGTATGGAACTTTTATTTTTAAATTACTGATTCTTAGTGGCTTGCAAATCTACCTACCGCATGTGAATTAATGAGGTAGGTCACAGTTTACAACCCATTAAGAATGAAAGCCATCACAGGGATGGTGGACTGCTGTGATTGTGAATGCATCTCTGTGATTGCTTTTGAATAAAGCAATCTTTTTTTCTAAAAAATACAACAAGTTTATTTTTTAAGAGTTGACAGTGGTCAATGGAACCATTGCCTACTCTTAAAAATGTTTATTAAACATTCACAAAGGGGAAGGATGCCCCTTGAGGACCCTTTCCCATTTGCAAATGGCTTACTTCTTGGTGGAGATGTGTGGCACAATGGTTAGAGAGGCAGACCCTGATGCAGAGATCTGGCCTGGGACCTGGGTTGAATTCCCGCCTCAGCAGTTCTTGGGCTCAATTTCCCTGGACAGGATATTTCTCACCTCTGTGCCTAATCTAACTCATGGGTCTCACTCTGCAACTCTGGGAAATAGCTTGCTTAATCTCCACAATGGCCCCAACAGCACTGGGATGCCTGGCTTCACTTTGGGGGTTGCCCAGGAGTGGGCATCTCACAGGGAAAAAGCCAGGAGGGGTTCCACAGCGGTATGCGTTCAGCGCCTCGATACCTCAGGGTCGGAGTGAGCTTTACAAGTATGAATTTACATTACCACCTCCTTTCAGGAAAGGGTAAAAGATCAATGTTTTGTGAAACTATTTCAGTCACAAAACAATAATACATACCTTTCCAATTCAGTATTTGTAAGGGACACCCTATACACGATTCTTCCAAATACCAAATTGGTATTTGTTCGCAACCCCAAATTGCAATTTGGTAATGTGTTCCTGAATCGTAATTTATGATTGACACTTCTGAAAAAGTCTTTTAACGGTTGCAAACTTCCCAATTCCGTGAATCGTACCGTTTACAATGGCAAAAGGACTTAAATCTGGCCCGATGTGCTACGCAAATGTCTCTAACATAATAGCAGAACATAACATAACAAAACAAAACAATATATCTGGGTAAAATATATCTTTGTGAAATTCAAGAAATACAATGGTGCTTCTGCTTACGATTGCTGTTTGCCTCATGTTGTTGAACCTGTGACATGGTTTTCTGGCAGCAATCTCCTGTCACAAAGTCTAACCCAAGAGTTCTTGGGGATAAAATTCCAGCTGGTTCCAAGGCATCTTGCATGATATTTCTAATATTGTATTTGTTATTTATTGATGTTGAGGTTTATCTATTGTTTTCCACTGTCTTTTTATTTAACAAATTGAATCCTGTGTATGTTTTCTGGCTTTACATATAGTTATGTCTAAAAGCAAATAAGCCACAACTTGATCAGGAAAAAAAATAATTTGCAACCATTTTTCCAATGGAAATTTTTCAATATATAACTATACAATCATAATACCGTAGTATACTCACAGCTGAATTTGAACTCAGAAATAAATCACCAAAAGAACAACTTAAAATGAAAAAGGCATAGAGTAGAAGTGCACAGAGGACATCCAGAAGGCAAGAGGAATGAAGGCAGAGACAGGGAAGAAACTGTATGTAAGAGTTTGAAAACTTTGCTGTCTGACAAACAATTTGGAAATTTATGATAACATATAACATTGATTACAACAAAGAAATGAGAATGATTGATCACAGCTACCACCAATGGACAGTTTGACATTTGGCTGTTTCAGTGGGATAAAAGCACTTCTCTTATCAGAGAGAAGCTCTTCTTGAAAGCTGTGAACATGATCCTAATACTTGTAGATGACACTTTTGTATGAATCCATCTCTAAACTTTCAGACAAGCTGCCACTATGGCATCCGGTTTCATTTTGGCTTGGTTTGCAGTGTCCAACGTCTTCTTCAAATTCGTTTAGATTGGAGTAGGGATAGTAAATGTCACCCCTTCTGTGCCCAAAATTTTATCCAAATTGCTTTAGGTTGGAATTGAATAAGTAAATATCAACCCTTCATTGTCCAATGTCCTCCCCAAATTGTTTTAGATTGGAAAGGGAATAGTAAATGTCTCCCCTTTAGTTTCAAACACCTTCTCAATATGGTCAGACTGGAGTGGGAATAGCAAATGTGATAGTTTTAGTGTCTAACAGTTTTTTTAAATGATTTAAGTTGGAGTGTGATTCTTTAAGTTTAGATTTTTATTCTGAAATATTATAATTTACTTTTCTTTGTATGCAGTAGAAATACTTTGTGCTATTTTAATAGTATTTGTGGTGCTTAGAAATATTATAAAACAATTTTGTTGTATCTTTGTAACCAATAATATTAGTAACTAGTTTTTTTGTATAATAAAGACGTGACATATTTTTCTTATGAAATTTATATTTTTAAAACGTATTTTTGCATTGTTAATCACATATACTTCAAGGTAAAAATAAACATTTTGTATTCTTCATGAATGAAAAAGTATTTAAATTATATTCCAATATTATTGCATGTTGTATATTTCAACTTTCATTTTCCATTGTTTAACCAACTTTTAATAATTTGGAACTTCTTTATATGCACTTTTCAACATTATTTTAACATACTTTTTCAGTATATATTAAATCATTGTATTTTATACTCTTATGTAATTTATAGTTTGCAATCTATACATTTTATCACAACATTTGTTCACATGTTTTACATGTTTAATAATTTCTAACTTTTTTTATACATTTACTTACCACTTTTACAATGTTTCCTGTTCATTTCTATGGGGAGATAGTCTTTTTGTTTACTACTACCTTCTATTTTGTAATCTATTTGTGTTATTTGTAGCCTTTTATCTTGGAACCAAGGTCTGGTGAGGTGCTGCTGTTAGTTGGAATAGGTAAGTACTTTATTAAGGATTTCTTAGGGGTTTTGAGTGTAGTGTGTGTTTAGGAGGAGGGCTATAAGTTAGTTAAAGTGTTGTTTGCGATTTTTTGTACATTATATGTATTAGTATTACTGTTTTTCACTAGTTTGTAATTCCAGCTTTTTGCATGCTATTTTGGGAATGTATGACCAGGTTATGTTAAATCATGATATGTTAGATATATTTTGATGACTAGCTGTTATGTAACTGTAATATGTTTTGTGGGTTTTTTTTAATTTACTTTACAGGTTTTGTCATTGAGCATGTCCTATGGGCATTGCAAGTTTTTTATTTTTTATTTTCAAGGAAACCATTTTTAGTTTATAAACCAATGCTTTTTAATTAGATTTTCTTTTTTTGTTTTCTGGAGTGTTTCATTTTTTCAAACACTCCTTTAGGGTTTTTATGGTTCCTAGATACGTTGAATTGCTTCAAGGGATTGCTATTGGATTTGTTATATTGTTTCATTTTTTAGGCTTTTTGGACAATATGTTTCCCATTTTTGGTAGATTTCTTTTTTATATCTGCAACTACAAAGAGAAAGTTTTATTTATTTATTTTGTTTTGGATGGAAAATGTTATATTATATTATTTATGTAAACATTATGGCCCTCGTTATGACATTGGTGTTAAATTCCGAATTCCGCCGTGGTGACAGCCGCCAATATATTGCCGCAGAGGCGAACATCCGACCACCAAATTATGACATACACAAACAAAACCAACAGGAACCAGCCACAACCACAAATCCGACAGACCCAACGATCACGATAAACTGTTGGAAGTAGCACCCATAGCGTTATGCCACCAAAACAATGCCCTCCAAATAATGATCCATGAATCACCACAGCGGATATTCAACAGCAGTATACCATTGGCGGTGCACACCGTAGCAGCAAAAATAGCTGCCCAAAAACAAAACAAGACAACATTGTCCAGAACAAAAAAAAACACACCTGACATAAATACACACACCCACACACCCACCAACAGCACTATAAACCCCCCCACATCACCCACAAACCTTTCCAAACACGAGAAGGTTAAACAATCATCCGTCACGCACTACACACCACACACCCCACCACATCACACATCACCCTCTGCACGACACAAACACCACACAACACCCATGTCCCCACAAAGGCACCCCTGTTTCACTGATGAGGAGTTGCGGGTGATGGTGGAGGAAACAGTCAGGGTAGAGGCACAGCTGTTTGGAGCACAGGTACAGCAGATTTCCATTGCCAGGAAGATGTAGCTATGGTGGAGGATCGTGGACAGGATGAACGCTGTGGGATCAGACCCACACACAAGGACCCTACTCCCAGGAAGAAACCTCCCCACCCCCCACCTCTTCCTACCCCCTGAGGTGCCTGTCTACCATCTCCATGATGCCTCTGCCCAGTGAAGTGACTGGGCTGTCAGGAGTCAAGTTGGGCCTTGGACGTTTCCCTATGGCATTGTACTTCTCTTGGACTTGGACCATGGCCTCATCTGTAAATATTCATATTTGATATTATTGAGGTTGCTGTACCCAACGTATTACAGTGGTTAGACCTAAGGTACATGTCCTGGCTTTCTTTCCTTCTGGATTATGCTGGTGTGGGATTTCTCTGCAGATGGTTCTGGGTGTGTAGTATGTGTGTATGGTGTGTGTTGTGCGTGTGTCACTCTTCCCTCCCTCCCTCCCTTGTGTGCTAGGCGGCTGTACTCTCTGTCATCATCTTCATCGGCGTTGGTGCTCCTGGACGGCCATCGTGTGGTACATCATCTGGAAGTCTTCCAGTTCTGGTTCCATGGCGGCCGTGGACTCCTCTGGGTCCCTGGAGGTGAGTTTCTCCTTTTGTATGATGTGTTTCCACCAGGCTTTTGGTGGCGGTGCTAACGCCCCAGAAATCCTGGCAGTCTGCTGTATCATAATATGGTGGGCAGATACTTGTATTCCATCTGCCTGTAGGTGGCTACTGCCGAGGTCAGTGGTCATACCGCACTGGCGGTTGCGGTGGTACATTGCCTGTATACGGGAGGGATCACCGCCATGGTCATAATTTGGTGGTCATTACCGCCAGCCTGGTGACCGGACTACCGCCATCACCGGCGTGCCGGTCACCTGACCTCCATGGTCATAATGAGGGCCTGTGTGATCGTTATGTGCAATTGTTTGGTTTATATGTTGCAATTATTTTATGTGATGGATTGGGTTTGTTTTTAACTTCCTTGGTTTGTGATGGTTACCTTTTTATAAAAAATATTTTAGATCTAATTTTATTATATCAGTCTTCACTAACATTGGAATTTTCATTAGTTTTTGACTGATCTAATAAAATAGTATATATATTATTTGAAGTGAAAAACATTTGGTATGTTGGTTAAGAATTAGTCATTGTAATTGAGAAGTTTTGTATGTTACTATGTCTATTTTAATATGTTTTTGGCTATGAGTAGCCTCTGACCATGGTCTCAGCTCTCTCCCTGCTTCCTCTGGGGTGCTCTTTGTTTTCCTGCTGCTCAGCTGCATCACAAGGATCTGCCGGTTCAATCCTGCAGTCTGCCTGGACTGAGTCACCACCTTGTGTAATTGTTGTCACAGTGATTGTTTTTTGTAAAGCGCTTTTTAGTAAACTGCATATATAGTATTGTTTTTCTAGAGCCTTAGTTGCCACTTTCTGCTTTGCCTCCTTGCTGTGACCTGTTGTTACCTGCACTTTGTCATTTTTTTCACACTAATTTTTCCCACTGTTTTCCCCCCCATGATTTTCCTCCCCCACCTGCCGCCCACCCACCTCCCGGCAACACCACTCTCCCCTCTCAGGGCTACTTACGGAGGCCGCTGCATGACTGCGCCACCAAGGTAGGCCCGTCTGCACCCATACACACCTGACACCCCCCCAACGCCAGGAACCCTGGCCCTAATCACCCCTAAAGATACTCCTCCACAGATCTCTATGCTCTTGATCATAGACACAAAAAAACTGCTGCCTCACATCACCCCAGCACACAGCAGGCCCATTCACCTTCATCCACTGTCAATACTCTTCCACCCCAGGATTGACCAACATCACTGCCATTAACGAACGCCTCGCCATACCCACCGACCAAGACAGCCTCGCAACAACTCAGATGCATCCTGTGCAATGCCAGATCGCTTTGCAAACAGGCGACTGAAGTCTGGGATACCATCACCACCCTTACCCCTGACTTAACCTTCATCACAGAGACCTGGCTCACCCCCATCCCGACTGTACACATCCCAATGGCAATACCCCTATTGAACAAATGAAGCACCGTGACCACACCAACAGGCACGGAGGCAGCATCGCCATCATGCATACGGAATCAATCACCAACACCTTCACCAATGACGAAACAACACCCATCATGAAACATATGGCCTTCCAGCTCCACACCAACAACAAGAACACCATCAATTGCACCTTTGCATACAGACCACCAGGATCAAGAGCTGGCCTCAGTGGCACCATTACTGAATTCATCACCCCACTCGCCATTGAATCCAAACACTATGACTTCCTGGGAGACCTCAACCTCTGCCTGGATGACCCCACCGACACCAACTCCACCGAACTACTGGAAAGACTGCACAACATTGGCGTCAAGCAGTTGGTCACAGGCCAGACTCACAAAGCAGGACACATGCTGGACCCAATCTTCAACATTCAGCGATAAGATCAGCTATAGCCACACCGTGGAGCTCACCTGGCCAGATGACTACATCATACACTTCACCCTCGCTGGATCCCCCAGCACCGTTCCCATCTGCCACACTGCCCCCTCCAGAAGCAGGACAAAGGTCACTCAGCATCAATGGACCTCACAGCCCCCACGTCACCACCAACTTGGGTAAGGCAGTACAGAATTTCAACGACTGGATCATCAGCGCCGCCGATCTGGTGGCCCTGACCAAACTAGCCAAGACCCACAGAACCACCAAATAAGCCAGCTGGCACACCCTGGAACTCAGCAAATCAAAATGGAGGTGCAAACAACTAGGGAAAAAATGGCGCTCAAGCGAGAACTGTGCGAGTGAGCCACCTTCAAAACGGCCCTCAACGGCTACCACAACCTGATCAAAGTAAAAAAAAAAGAGGCCCTGGCCCGCCAGATTGAGAACAGCAGCAACTAAACCAAGGAACTTTTCACCATCCTCAGAGAGTTTGCCTGCCCATCAGCCATTGAAACCTCAATCCCCCCCTCACCAGATCTCTGCTGTGCCCTTGCCGACCAGTTCCATAACAAAATAGAAACCACCTACAGTAACTTCGATCCCCAACCCTTCAACCTCCCTATCATCCCATCAACATCCACTGCCTATCACCTCTCAGCACATAGGGACAACCCAGCACACCGAACACGATCACACTCTTGGGCTTCATCCACTCTGAAGCACCCACTGACCTCAGCCCCCACAGGATCTTCAACCTTGGAAGAAACAAGATCAGCCTTCAGCTCACCACCACCCTCAATGCCTGTCTAACCAGAGCCACTTTTCCAGAAGCCTGGAAACACGCAGAGGTCAGACCCCTCATCAGGAAGCCCTCTGCAGACCCCAGTGAGCTCCAGAATTTCCGCCCAATCTCTCTGCTCCAGTTTCCTGCCAAAGTCCTGGAGAAGGCCATCAACGTCCAACTCACCAAACACCTGGAGGGAAATAACCTGCTGGATCCCTCCCAATCAGGCTTCACAGCCAATTATAATACTGAGACAGCTTTGATCACTGCAATAGACGACATCTGCGCCCTGCTCGACAGAGGAGAAGCAGCTGTCCTGATCCTGCTTGTCCCCTCTGCTGCCCTCAACACCTATTCCCACCACACACTGATCAACCAACTACACCAGATTGGGATCACAGACAATGCACTCAGATAGATGGCATCCTTCCTTATGGGACGCACCCAGAGAGTCTGCCTTCTCCCCTTCACGCCACAGGTCAAGCACACCATCTGTGGCATCCCCCAAGGCTCCTCCATAAGCCTAGTACTCTTCAACATGTACATGACACCACTCGTAGACATTGTGAGATCTCACAACATCAACATCATCTCCTACACTGATGACACACAGCTCGTTTTCTCACTCTCAACAGACCCCATCAAGACGGAGACCATCTTCCACAACTGTATGAAGAACATTTCCGCCTGGAAGAAGGACAACTGCCTGAAGCTCAACAAGGAGAAAATGGAGGTTTGGATCTGCGGCAGACACTCAACCCTCTGGAATGACTCCTGGTGGCCAGCAGAGCTTGAACCCACCCCCACATCGAAATATCACTCTTGCATCCTCTGCATAATTCACAATAGTGAATTCTCCATGAAATGCCTAGTCAATGTAATTTCGCACCTTCTTTCCACATGCTCCTCATGCTTTGCAGGATCTTTAAGTTGTTCCCCATCAGCATGAGGAAGACAGTAGTGCTGGCTGTCATCATGAGCTGACTGGACTACAGCAATGCACTCTATGCAGGCACCACCACCGAAGTCACACAAAGTCTCCAGATGATCCAAAACGAAGCTGCCAGACTGATCCTCAACCTGCCCTAGAGAACCCACATCACCCGGCTCCCAATCCAGAAAATATGCCACTTCAAGCTCCTGACCTATGCCTACAAAGCCCTCCATAACCAAGGACTTGCATACCTGAACCACCACCTTCGCCTCCCCCAACCGGCAAGGAATCTCCACTCGGCACACATCACCTTCGCAAAGATAGCACGCATATGACGTTGCTGTTCTGGAGAAAGATCCTTCTCTCACCTCACAGCCAAAGCCTGGAACACCTTCCCCTTCCACCTCAGCACCACACTCTTGCTTACCCACTTCAGAAACGGACTGGAACCTGGCTTTTTAAATAAACACCTGCAGCAAGTGCCTGTATACCCTCTTGGGTGACAAGCCTTGCTAAATAAATAACATCTGATTGATTGAATAATTGATTGATAGATTGTTTTCTAAGTTATCTACTCCTTTGTTATTTATGAAGAGTTTTACTTTAAATTGTGGCCCGTACTTTCTTTTGTATTGTTTGTTACATTTAAGGCCTAATTGGTTAAAAGATTGCTCCAAACAAAGTTCTTGGTAGCTTTTCTTCTTTTAAAATGTATCTATAAATTTGCACAGTGTAGATTGAGTTCTGCCTAGTGTGGTTTGGAAGGCATTGTGCCATCCTTCCACTGTGTTATTTGTTTTGGCTTCCTGTGCCAAGGTGATTTGGGTTAGCATCTGTGCCTGGAGCGATGCAGCCTACCAACCCAAGTGTCTTCAATAGTTCATTAGGGTACTTGAGCCCATATTTATACTTTTTTTGCACCACATTTGTGTCATTTTTGTGATGCAAAAGTGGTGCAAAATTACAAAGTATAATTGTATTTTGTAAGTTTGCGCTGCTTTTGAGTCAAAACATTATGCAAATGTGGTGCAAGCAAAGTATAAATATGGGCCTTAGTTTGTCTTTGTTTTGTTGGTAAAAAGGGATTCCTATAAGTAAATTGTAGTGATTGGCTACCTTTGTGGCAGGGACATAGCCTACTGCTATCATGTTTTTAGTTTCAAAGGCAAATTGGATGTTTGTAGAATGTTCTACACTTAGTGCAGATTTTTGGAGGTGTCTCAATATACTTTGATTTAAATTATAGTGATAGCCTTTTATGGTTGTTTGGGGTTAAAGCTTTAGAATGGTTGAAATCATGGCTTGTTAAAAGTCTATGATTATTTATTGGGGTAGTAGGTATTTGTTTTATCTTTTATATGACTGAAGAGGTTGCAGTAAGTGCTGCTCTGTTTATTTGGTAATAGGGCCTATATAAAAGGGACGTTTGTGTTTTGATAGTCGCCATTTATTGTGTGTGTCTGAGTGAACACATCTGAAGGTCCCAGCCATCATCCATGTTTGACAATGGATACGTTGTACTAAGCTATCTGCTGTAAAGAAAATGTGGATTCATTTCTCATTATTTAGGATGTCAGGTAAAAGGAAAGACTCTTTTTTATTTGTAAATATTAAATGTTCAGGTATATATGCCTTCTAGGGACAGGTGGGGTGTCGCCGGTGGCTTTTTTAGTTTGTGCAATTAAATGTTTTAAAGAGGGAAGAAGTGGTAGTTGGATTGTTGTGTGCTTGCCAACTTTAGATAGTATATCTTGAAGGATTTTGGTTGTGGGTTCCTAAAAGCTAAGGCTTGCCTCTTATGTCCTGCAATATCTCACTTGCTCTTGTTTCTGTCAGATTTAGGGGTGGTTGTGCTAACTTCCATGAATTATAACATCATATTTTGTAGTTGCCCTTGTGTAGAAAGTATTAAAATAATATTTAGTACATTTTCAGTTTACATTTTATGATGACAAACTTTCTAGGCTGTTGGTGTAGCCCATGCATTTTAGTAACTGCTTTCCTTTCTGTGATGTGATCTATTTTGAAGCGTTTGTCATTGTATTTCAATCTAGTGTAATAGAATACATATACATAATAAATCAAGTTTGTACCTTTGTTATTACATGAAAAAATATGCAACTGCTTCTATTTTGTATACTTACATGTATGTTCTGTTTAGATGTTTCCCAGTTTTTGGGGGGTTTTCCATTGGGGATGTTCTAATTTGAAGCAGGTGCTTTCTTGTCTGTTGATTAGAAAATAATGCTAATTTGCTGGTAGTTTCTAAAGTTTGAGGTCCTTAAGTTTATTTTTCTTGCATGAGTTTATAGTTTTTTATTCATTTATATATACTTACTTTTTATATATGTTTTCTGGTTTGTGATAGTTGTTTTTTTTCTGGCAATTTATTGGTTATTCACCTTGTAGTTTTTTTTAGGAAGTCTATGTAAAGAGGTAGAATTTGAGAGTGGTTTAATGTTTATTTGCCATTTTACATTTTTATATTTAATAAGATTTACGCTTTAGATTAAATGTAAGTTTTACTTACTTGATAAGGTAGTTTAGATGTATATATTTCTTCTTTAATGGTCTGGGTAGAGAATCGCGCAGAGTTTAAGCGTCTTGCAGCGTTAGCCACTTTTGAAAAATTTAGGGCCTCATTATGAGTTTGGTGGTGCATGCAGTTCCATGGCGACATTGGCAGTCCGACTGCCATCGAGTTGGCAGATGGACTGCCGTATTTCGAGTCATCCAGGCATATGGAGCAAAGATCGCAGTGGTCCCTCCAGCACTGCCATATAGCACAGATCGATGTGGTCACAAGGCAGCACAAGCTGGCCACCGAAGCCTGTGTTGCAGCCCGACACATTATGAGATTGCACAAAGCAATTGTGGCAGTCCAAACACCACATCTCAGCAGGTGGAAACGGGTACTATAAAGGGAGACACTCACGTGCAGGCAGCCTCACATGTCCGGTGCTTCTATGGAGTCCATCACACACGTCCTTCTGCTGATCATCGATGGAGCACAAAATCCACGCTGCCATGAGTACAATCGATCGTAAGCACACACACCTACCTGTGTCATTATGCTCAACAATAGATCATCATGCCGTCATACTTATCATATGAGGTAATGCTGCGGGCACTAAGTACACTTGTCATTGTGTCCTGCCTGGGAATCAGACACAAAGAAGGACACATTTACAGTCACAGTACATCCCCTTTGGGAAGGTCACTCACACTGCACCGCAACACTACACAGAAACCCACGTTTGTTCATCTCAGGCACATGGACAGTGAAGTGCACACAACATTGTCTCATACAACACCAACACGACAGCATCACATCCATAAGTACAACTCACACACTCACATTCCTCACATGCCATGGACTGCCGTCACATTCAACATACATATGTATTGATGTGGCATGGAAAACAAACACCACTACAGGTAAACAGCCCTGCAATGTACACACACACATCACCCACAATGCAACACAATGGCAGGACAATGGGAAGAACAATAGAGACAGAGAAAATATCCAAAGCTCACTATGCAAGCAATGCCTGCACAATAGGGATGGGGCCGTCAGAAGCACTCAGGGAAGGAGACTGCACTGGGACACATATCACTTTGCACATGCCCTTTAAACAACATTTGCACAGGTACTGGCACTACATGTATCACAGGGACAAACAATACTAGACCCAAATGACATGCCTATCTGCGCAATGTGGAAGTGCAAGTCAACTAAGCACATATAGTTCCAACTGAGTCGGATATACCTCTACACGAAGTAGCTGCAAGGTACACACAGCTAAATGAACACATGCACAGTCCAATGCAAACAAAGGTAGCACAACTAAACACACTCCATGTCTGCACAAACAAAACTAGCCACACAATAGATTAATCCATAATCTATATCAGGGGACAAATCTAACACCATACATGCTCACATTGGACAACACAAGATGAACTATACATCATACCATACAGTGCACAATGCCGTGACACCACCATTGCATTTACACCCGCATCTCCACACAGTCAACATATACCCTGGTCTTGGGGGACACTAGCACTGCCCACAAAGTCAGATACTGCAAACAACACCAAATGGATCAGCAAACAGGATATAACATACACAACTTTAGGCTGACAACAAAAGTCACTCAGGAACAACATAAAGGCAGAAAAGGTATTGCAGGAAAAATGTATACCCCAAAAAACAATTGTTTAGGTTTATTAAATTCAAACTTGAAAAGTCCAATGACCAGTTCATTTTGTTCTGCACAGACACATCACTGTGCTGTCACTTGACTCCTAACTGTCAGGGAACCTCCACAAGGAGGGGCATCATGTGGGCAGGCAGGTACCTCAGGGATCACCTTGGGGGGGGATCAGATTTGGGTTGTGTGAGTTTGGGTTTGGGTGCGGTGGACTGCTTCTTGGGGGAGGTGTATGGGTGCTTGTGGGGGGCAGGTGTGACAGGGGAGGACTTGGAAGTCGAAGGGATGGGTTGAGAGGTGGGTCTGGGCCTTTTGGGATTGGGACGGGGTGGACGGAACATGGGCAAGGTCAAGGTCAAACAAAAAAACTTTCTTAGGAACAAGGGGACGGTCAGCAGAAGTGGGTAGGGATTTGGACCTCAATGGAGTGGTCTTCTGCTGTGTCTGTGTGGATGTCGTGGGTGTGTTTGAGTGGGAGGTATGCTTGTGTTTGGGTGGTGTCTGTTGCGTGGGTGAGTGTGTGCATTTGTGTGTCTTGGGGGCTGGGAGGTGGAGGTGCTGGGGGATGGAGTGGTGGATGTGTGTGTGTGTTTGTTGGGTGCGGGTATGCTAGATGTGGTGGATGTCTGTGTGTCTGTTTAGGTGGTGTCTATGGGTATGGTGGTTGTAGTGGATGTCTGTGTGTGTGTGTTGTGGTGATGCCTGTGGGTATGCCTGATGTTGTGTGTGGGCCGGTCGGGGTAGTGAGGGTATGTGGGGAAGTGGTGACTGTGTTGTGTGTGTGGGTGTCTGTTATTTGCTTACGTGACAGTGTGTTTTGTGGTGCTTGTATCTGTGTGTGCTGCTCTTGTGTGTTGAGGTGTGTGGATCAGTCTGTGTGCTTGGGGTTGGTAGTGGAACGGGGGACCTGGATTAGGGAGAGGGAGGTGGGGGGAAGACAGAAGGTGGGGATGACTGTACTGTCAGTGTAGAGGCCAGAGCCTGAAAAGATCCCTGTAGGCCAGACAGTATACCATGAATGCCTTCCAGGAATGCATTAGTTGGCTGCAGGTGGGTTGCCAATCCCTGGATGGTATTCACAATGGGTGTCTGACCCACAGCGATACTCCTCAGGATGTCAATAGCCTACTCATTGACGACAGCAGGGATAACAAGGGATGGGACAGAGTTGCCACTGACAAAGCAGACACCCACCCTTTTGGGTGAGCAGGCAGGGCGAACTGGGTGGGGAGCAACAGGGAGGGTGAGGATAGAACAGGGGTGGCAGACAAAGATGGTACAGAGGTATTCCCTGATGGGTCCACCACCACTAGGGAGTGTCCACTGGAGAAAGATTCACATGATGAGGATGATGTCCCTATCCCTACTGTGGCACTCCCCTCACCCTCAGGGCCACTGGGTCCTTCTGTGTCTGTGGTGTCTTGTCGGCAGATGCATCCCCACTTAGCTATGCCCTGTCCCCTTCACTACCCTTGATGTTGACAATACAAAGAGAAATAGGGTCATCACATGACCATCATCACACTTGAACAACAGCTCTGATTAGCAAACAATACCATGATGTCAAGTAGGCCCCAGCAACAAACTCCACCTAAGTGGCTCATACATGTGCCATACCAAATGCATGAATGCATGCCATCTGAACTGTCAACAGTTGCATGGCTGAAGTTGTGCTATCACAGTAACCATTGAACTAGTAGAAGACCTCATCACCCACAAAGCTTTGCCCCATGGAGCAGACCACAGTTACCTGTTGTCATACAATAGTATGCTAATGCCAACTGTATTCCCACAGATGCACACATCTATTTGTCACATACGGAATCACCCAAAAATAAGAAGCGATGCTCCAAAATCCTGCCATGTTGCTAAAAAAAGTACAATAGCCTGGAGAAGGTGATATGGAAATACACATCTCACACTGGAGGGAGTTCCACAAAGCACATTTCACCAAGTGATCTTTTTCATGGAGGTAGTTCTAATGTTGCTCAGATAGGTCACACATGTGGCATGAAAATGGACACCGTAGACATCATGTGCAATATGTCAGGGAGATGTGTCCCTAAAATACACAACACAATGAATCAGCAAGCCCCTGAGAAATCATCACTAATGCCTGGCACTCCTTAAAATGACATACTCTGAGTGCATCAGTAGATGTCATTAGTCCTTTGGATGTCACTCCATGATGCATGCCAGCAGTCAGGTTACAAACCTTACCTATTCCACATTGTGCAGTGCACTTTGCTACATGATGGTACATCAATGGCCTAGAAATGCACATTGTGGCTAAAAACTCTAGGCCTACCTGTCATGTCCTGCATTGTTACTGCAGTTGTACATGCCAAATGACATGCTATGACTCATGAGGGTATGTGTCAGCGAATAAACAAGGGTGACACACATCTGTATGTGCCACAACATGAAATGTACCCCCATTGTAAATGTCTTATTCCCCACACAACTTGCCATGCACATATATGTGAGGGAATACAGACATCATCCCATCAACACAGGTAGACCATGTATGAAACAGCAGCTTACAAATGTTTTGCTAATGAGAAAGGGACACATGCTGACATATAGGCATAAGGAATGTTAGAAACAGCGATGACACATAAATCATGTCAATGGACCGTACACACTTACCACAGAAAAGTATTGACTGGTAGCTGCTCCCAAAGTACAATGTACGCTAGGCACATTTATGAAGGCCACCTCCACATTACAGACTGTAGTGAGGCACCAGCACCCATCATTCACTTAAGACAAGTAGCCTCTGGGTGGCAGATGGCCAAATACTTATTTACCCAGGCACATGGCTGAGGACGGTAATCCATCACTTCCTAACATTTGGCCTGTAATATTGAGGAGTAGTGGTCTGTTGCATAGAATTTACACCCACAATAACAATCAGTACTTCATTGATTACTGTTGTTGGAAAATGGGTTATTGGTAGGGCAGGTAGG
Source organism: Pleurodeles waltl (assembly GCF_031143425.1). Taxonomy (NCBI): domain Eukaryota; kingdom Metazoa; phylum Chordata; class Amphibia; order Caudata; family Salamandridae; genus Pleurodeles; species Pleurodeles waltl. The sequence goes on along the minus strand of NC_090447.1, from coordinate 733,575,332 downwards.
TACCTACACCTAGCAACAAGCCACAAACCTCCACATAAGTACAGTTAGGTCTCAGTAAATTAATCCCAGCTCTACCCTTGGTAGCTTGGCATCGAGCGTCAAGGCTTAACTTAGGAGACAAAGTGTAAAGCATTCAAATATCACAAAACAGTAATTAAATAAAACACAGGAAACAGTTTAAAAATCCAAAACCAATTTATAAAAATAGCTTATATTTTTATCTTTAAAATGACACAAAAACGATTAAAATCGGTTCAGGGGAACCGGAGATATGAATTTTTAAAGTATTATTATTAGAAACAAAAAGCGCCAATCGGGTCATCTGGTTGCACCAGGACCGGGGCAAAGTCAAACTTTCAGGCCGACCGCGATGGAGCCCTGCTCGGCTACAAGTCGCTGGAGGCCTCGGTTAAAAAGTTACCTTCTGACTTAGTCTCTTTTTTGATGTTTTTCTTCCCCGGGACGAACCTGCCAGTTGGATCCGACCTCCTGGAGCCCTTGTCCGGATACGCGAAGTCAGTTTCCTCGGTGGTGATTTTTACCTTCGGACTTAGTCGTTTTTTCGAGATGAAAATCCTTCGACCGGGGTAAACCTGGATCTTGATCCGACGTCCGTGGAGCCCTTCTCGGATACGATGGCTGGAAGGTCCCGGTCAACTTTTTACGTTCGGACTTAGGGGGTCATTCTGACCCTGGCGGTCTTTGACCGCCAGGGCGGAGGACCGCGGGAGCACCGCCGACAGGCCGGCGGTGCTCCAATGGGGATTCCGACCGCGGCGGTAAAGCCGCGGTCGGACCGGCACCACTGGCAGGGTCCCGCCAGTGTACCGCGGCCCCATTGAATCCTCCGCGGCGGCGCAGCTTGCTGCACCGCCGCGGGGATTCCGACCCCCCCTACCGCCATCCAGATCCCGGCGGTCGGACCGCCGAGATCCGGATGGCGGTAGGGGGGGTCGCGGGGCCCCTGGGGGCCCCTGCAGTGCCCATGCCACTGGCATGGGCATTGCAGGGGCCCCCGTAAGAGGGCCCCTACATGTATTTCACTGTCTGCTGCGCAGACAGTGAAATACGCGACGGGTGCAACTGCACCCGTCGCACAGCTTCCACTCCGCCGGCTCGATTCCGAGCCGGCTTCATCGTGGAAGCCTCTTTCCCGCTGGGCTGGCGGGCGGTCTGAAGGCGACCGCCCGCCAGCCCAGCGGGAAAGTCAGAATTACCGCCGCGGTCTTTCGACCGCGGAACGGTAATCTGACGGCGGGACTTTGGCGGGCGGCCTCCGCCGCCCGCCAAGGTCAGAATGAGGGCCTTAGTCTCTTTTTTGGATGTTTTTCTTTACCGGGACGAACCACGAAGTCAGGCCGGGTCGCGGTTGAGGCAAGCCGGCTAGAATTTCCGCGTCGGGTCGGTCACTTTATGGAGCTTTTTTTCAAAAATTCTCCAATCTTTTCCAAACTTCTGGGGCTTCACCCAGATGTTCTTTTAAGGTTCTTTTGGGGTCCACAGCTCACCCCAAGGGTCCAGAAGTTCTGTGATGGTCCTTGGGAAGTGCGGACTTCAACTCCCAGAATACACCTGGCGCAAACTTTTTGGCCACTGGACAGTGGTCAGCTGGTCACTTTTTCAGGAGTTGGTGCAGGGGACTCTGGATAGCAATTTTTCACCTGTAGCAAACAGGGAGTCCGTCCTTGAACCAGTGGAAGCCAGGCAAAGTCCTTCTTGTGGTGAAGCCCAAGTGTGCAGCTGGTGCAGTCTTTCTGAGTGCAGGGTCCAGGTGCAGGCCAGGGGTCCAGCAGGGCAGTCCTTCTTCTCCTTGTAGTTCCTTCTTCTTGAAATTTGGTGGGGATCTGAGGTGTGGGTGCAGGTCTGCCAGTTTTATCCTTGCTCCTGGGTGAAAAGCAAGGGGGCCCTGGTTCTCCAATCAGGGACAGGGTCGTCCCCCTGTGATGACCACTTCCTGGGAAGTGTGGCAAAAATCCATCCCAGAAGGCAACAGTCTCTAAAAATCCAAAATGGATGAATCTGATTTTTGGAGGAGAGATCTGGCTGAGCCCACCCACTGGTGTGGCTAAAAATCATAAACACACCCCTCTCCTGCCCTCTCCTAATCTAATCAAGGGGGCACCTAGCTGTCTGGGGTTGCAGGATGTGGGGGTGTTGCTGGGTGCTGCAAATGTCCTTCTCTGCCTTTGAAGACCAGTTTGACAGCCCTCCCCCTTCCTGCCTCACCATCTGCTGAGGGGAGATTCTCTCCCCCAAGCACATTCCTTTGTGTGAAGCCAGGCCACTTCACACCTCATTAAAGTAGCCTGGCAGAAGCTGCTGCAGGCTGGCCAATCAGAACACAGCAGCAAAAACAATGCAGAGCTGAAATTGGCAACTTTTTAGGTAAAGGCTAAACTTTTTACCTGAACTGTTTATATTAAATCCAACAACTGGAAGTTGTGGGATTTATTATAACAATCAATTTGATACCAAATTCTTGGTATGTAACATTTAAGGAGACTTTAAAATTTAAAATAAAGTCTGCCCATTCTAGCCTATGAAGGCCATTTACTTCCATGAGGGAAAAACGAATTTGGCTGTTTTTACCTCACCAGGGCTTATACATCTATTTTTATAAAGTCCCTGCTTATAGTTACATGGCACCCAGCCCTAGGGGCACATAGGGCACACCTCAGGGGTGACTTATATGTAAAAATAAGGTAGTTTAAGACTTTGGAAGTACCTTTAATTCCAAAGTCGAATTTGCATATAACTTTAATTTAAAAGCAGCCAGCAAGTCAGGCTTGCTTTTAAAATGACACTGGTCACCTCAGCAATGCACCTAGGTGTGCACCACCTATGCTGTGGTCCCTAAACCTACATGCCCTACCATATACTAGGGACTTATAGGTAGGTTAACTTAGCCAATTATAATTAGCCTAATTTGCATATCCATTTTACACAGAGCACTGGCCCTGGGACTGGTAAGCAGTACCCAGGGCACAGCCAAGAGTCAGTAACCACCAGTACCTATCCAGAAAGAGTGGGGGTGATCAGGCAAAAAAAAAAGGACTTTCCTACACTGCCCCCCCCAGATGAAAGGTGATGGGTACTAACCTACACCCTGGTAGTCCTCATCAGCTAAGTGGAAAAACCTGGAAAGGCCATCTGCATTGGCATGAGCAGTCCCAGGTCTGTGCTCCACTGTGAAGTCCATCCCCTGTAGGGAAATGGACCACCTTAACAGTTTTGGGTTCTCCCCCCTCATCTGCATCAACCATCTGAGAGGTCTGTGGTCAGTTTGTACACGGAAGTGAGTGCCAAACAAGTAAGGCCTCAACTTCTTCAGGGACCAAACCACAGCAAAGGCCTCCCTCTCAATGGCACTCCATTTTTTCTCTCTGGGGAGTAGTCGCCTGCTGATGAAGGCAACTGGGTGATCATGGCCCTCTTCATTAACTTGTGCTAACACTGCCCCAATCCCTTCCTCTGAAGCATCTGTTTGCACTACAAACTCCTTGCTATAGTCAGGGGCCAGTAACACTGGTGCTGAACACATAGCCTGTTTTAGGGTGTCAAAAGCTTTCTGACACTCTGGGGTCCAAATGACCTTCTTGGGTTGTTTCTTGGAGGTAAGCTCAGTCAGAGGGGCCACTATGGTCCCAAAATTCTGAACAAACCTCCTGTAATACCCAGTCAGGCCAAGAAAGGCCCTGACCTGAGTCTGGGTTTTTGGAGCCTCCCAATCCAGGATAGTCTGGATCTTGGGCTGGAGAGGTTGTACATGGCCTCCACCAACAAGGTGGCCCAGGTACACAATAGAACTTTGCCCTATCTGGCACTTGCTTGCCTTGATAGTCAGGCCTGCTTGAAGCAGGGCCTGAAGCACTTCCTTCAGGTGGACCAGGTGGTCCCTCCAGGTGGAACTAAATACAGCTATATCATCTAGATAAGCTGCACTAAAAGATTCCAACCCAGACAGGACTCTATTCACCAACCGTTGGAAGGTGGCAGGAGCATTTTTCATCCCGAAGGGCATCACCTTGAACTGAAAGTGGCCCTCTGGTGTGGAAAATGCTGACCTCTCCTTAGCTCTTGGACTTAAGGCAATCTGCCAATATCCTGAGGTCAGATCAAATGTGCTCAGGAATTTGGCAGCCCCCAACCTGTCAATGAGCTCATCAGCTCTAGGTATGGGGTGAGCATAAGTCCTAGTGACTGCATTTAGACCTCTGTAGTCCACACAGAATCTTAATTCTTTCTTCCCACCTTGGGGATTAGCTTTGGGCACCAGTACCACTGGACTGGACCAAGGATTATCAGAGGGCTCAATTACCTTCAGGTCCAACATCTTAGCCACTTCAGCTTTGATGTTGGCCTTGACCTGGTCAGACAGCCTGTACAGCTTGTTCTTGACAGGCAAGCTGTCACCAGTGTCAACATCATGGACACACCAATTGGTGAGTCCAGGGGTCAGGGAGAACAGACTAGCAAACTGTCCCAAGACTTGCTTACAGTCTTGTTGTTGCTGATCTGTCAATTTGGGAGAGAGTACCACTCCCTCCACTGACCCATCTTTTTCCTTTGAGGACAGGAGGTCTGGCAGAGGTTCACCCTCCTCCTCCTTCCCTTCATCAGTGACCATTAGCATGGTCATTTCTGCCCTGTCCTGGTGGGGTTTCATCCTGTTTACATGTAGGATCCCTTGAGGATTCCTGGGGGTGCCAAGGTCCACCAAGTAGGTGACCTCACCTTTTTTCTCTAGGATTGGATAGGGCCCAGTCCATTTGGCCTGTAGTGCCCTAGGAGCCATGGGCTCCAAAACCCACACCAGCTGTCCTGGGTGATACTCAGGCATGGTAGCCTTTTGATCATGCCAGAGCTTCATGAGCTCCTGACTGGCCTCCAGGTTTCTGCTCGCCTTCTTCATATACTCAGCCATGCGAGACCGCAGGCCTAGTACATAATCCAGCACATTCTCCTTGGATTCCTTGAGAGGCTTTTCCCAAGACTCTCTCACCAAGCACAATGGGCCTCTTACAGGGTGCCCAAACAGTAACTCAAAGGGGCTGAATCCAACCCCCTTCTGTGGCACCTCCCTGTAGGCAAACAGCAGGCATGGGAGGAGGACATCCCATCTCCTCCTGAGTTTGTCAGACAAACCCATGATCATGCCCTTCAGGGTCTTATTGAATCTTTCCACCAGACCATTGGTCTGTGGATGGTAGGGTGTGCTGAACTTATAAGTAACACCACACTCCTCCCACATGGCTTTCAGATAGGCTGACATAAAGTTTGTGCCCCTATCTGAGACCACCTCCTTTGGGAATCCCACTCTGGTGAACACACCAAGTAGGGCCCTAGCCACTGTGGGAGCAGTGACTGTCCGGAGGGGTATTGCCTCAGGGTACCTGGTGGCATGGTCCACTACCACCACAATGTACCTGTTACCTGAAGCAGTTGGTGGGTCTAGGGGACCAACAATGTCAATCCCCACCCTCTCAAAGGGAGTCCCAACCACTGGCAGTGGAATCAAGGGAGCCTTTGGCTTGCCCCCTGTCTTGCCACTGGCTTGACAGGTGACACAGGAGCTGCAAAACTCCCTGACTTTTTCTGACATTTCAGGCCAATAAAAATGGTTGACCAGCCTGCTCCAGGTCTTGGTCTGTCCCAAATGATCAGCTAAGGGGATATCATGGCTTAAGGTAAGGAGGAATTCTCTATACTTTTGGGGGACCACTACTCTCCTAGTAGCCCCTTCTTTAAGGGCCCTTGCCTCAGTGTAGAGAACTCCATCCTCCCAGTAAACCTTGTGGGTACCACTGGTATCCCCTTGTTCTTGCCTGGCAGCAGTCTGCCTCAGGCCCTCAAGAGTGGGACACTCTCTTTGTCCCTGGCACAAATCTTCTCTGGTGGGCCCACCTGCCCCTTGCAGTTCTGCCAAGTCAGGCAGAGTTTGCAGGGAAGGTGTCCCTCCCTCAGAGTTCAGATCCTCCCCCTCAGGGTTGGATTCTTCCTGACCCTCTGTACTTGTTGGGGCTGGCAAGCCAGACCCAGTGCCTTTTCTCTTTTTCTTGGAGGCTTGGCCCATTGTTCCAGGGTCCAAGAGTCCAGCATTCCCCTGTTGTGCCGCCTGTGACCTGGTCACAGCACACACCCATTCAGGGAGGTCCAGCATCTGTGCATGGACCCTTCTTTCCACTTCTGACCACTCAGATGCTTCAAGATCATTTCCCAGTAGACACTCTACTGGGAGGGCAGGAGCTACAGCTACTTTTTTAGGGCCAGTCACACCTCCCCATTCCAGACTCACCATAGCCATGGGATGGAGTTTGGTTCTGGTATCTGCATAAGTCACCTGGTGGAAGACACCAGGTAAGACCTGCTTTGGAGAAACCAGCTTTTCTGCGACCATTGTCACACTGGCTCCTGTATCTCTCAGAGCTTCCACTTCAGTCCCATTGACTTTAGGCCTCTGCCTATACCTCTCCATGATGGGAGGTAAGGTGGCCATAGTTGCAATGTCCACCCCACCCACGGATACTAAGGTGACCTCAGTGTACCCTGATTCCACCCCTGGGCCAACTTCCACCCCCAACCCTACACTAGCAATCCCCTGGGATTGCCCACCAGTGGGGGGCTTCTTGGTGCAGATAGCATCTCCTCTTTTATGTCCTGGCTGATGACAGTCAAAACACTTGCCGGCCTTAGCAAGCTCCTGAAACTTTCCTGCTTTAGCAGGATCATAATTCTTTCCCTGATACCCTTTCCCTTTAAAAGTGAATTGGCTCGGGGCTCCCCCTCCCTGAGAAGTTTTTGGGGACTCTTGTGAGGACTCTTTGGGTTTTTTGTCATCTTTCCCCTGGTTCTTCCCCTGAGAAGAACCATGTCCTCCCTTTTTCTGATCACCCCCTGGGGGTTTCTGGTTAACCCTAGTTCTTAACCAGTCATCTGCTGCCTCCCCCAGCTCTCTGGGGTTGGTCAACCTAGAGTCTACTAGATACTGGCGGAGCCTCTCTTGGACACAATTAGTTAGAAGGTGCTCCCTCATAATCAAATTGTACAGCCCCTCAAAGGTACTTACCCTGTTGCCCTGTATCCAGCCCTCCAGTGCTTTTACTGAAATGTCCACAAAGTCCACCCAGGACTGGGTGCTTGTCTTTTGGGTGTCCCTAAACTTAAGCCTATACTGCTCTGGGGTTAGACCAAACTTTTTAGTCAAGCAACTCTTCATACTGGGGTATGAGTCTGCATCCTCCCCACTCATGGTTAGGAGCCTATCCCTCCCAGAGTTGGGAACTAACTCCCAAAGGAGTGAACCCCAGTACTGAGGCTTGACTTTCCTCATCTGGAGGGCCCTCTCAAAGGCCCCCAGCCACTTATCTATGTCATCCCCCTCTACATAAGCAGGAACCACCCCTTTGGGTAATCTGGGGGCAAAACCCCCACCCAGGGACACCTCAGATTCTTTCTCGCTGCCTCCATCTTTTTTTTCTTTGCTTGCCCACTTTTTCTTTTCTAGGGCAAGCTTATCTGCTTCCAAAGCTATGTAGGCTAGCTGGGCTTCCAGCTCTCTTTCCCTGATGGATGGGTTCTCTCCTCCTGAAAGGACCCCCTTCCTACCACTAGCTTTGGGTCTGGCCCTAGTGACTGTATCCACTGAGGACCGTTCCTCCTCTTCCTCACTTAGGCTTGGATGCCTTCCCTCCCCTGAGTGGTTAGAGTTAGCATCTTCCCCTTTTTCTTCCTCCTCTGGAGCTTCCTCTGTCTCTACCTCTTGGGCCTCAGCCCATGCTGTCAGGGATTTAATCAGGATTTGCTTCCTGAGATCAGTGGTTGCAGGCAACCCTTTCTCAATACACAACCCCCTAAGCTGGACTACTGTCAGTGTGGGTAGGCTAGCCAGATCAAGCTCCATGGTTCCCTAGTTTTGTGTCAACAAAAACTTTTTGCAAAAATTGGAAACAAGAATTTAGAAAAATTACAAAAATTCAATAATTCAAATTAATCCAAATTAAAAATTAAAAACAATTTTTGCACTAGGACAATTTAAAGTATTTTTAATTTGTTTTACCTAAAACTGTAACGTGATATTGAACACAAGTACAGGATCCCGTCGCTGCCTCCAATTATGTTGGAAAATGGGTTGTTGGTAGGGCAGGTAGGTACCTACACCTAGCAACAAGCCACAAACCTCCACATAAGTACAGTTAGGTCTCAGTAAATTAATCCCAGCTCTACCCTTGGTAGCTTGGCATCGAGCGTCAAGGCTTAACTTAGGAGACAAAGTGTAAAGCATTCAAATATCACAAAACAGTAATTAAATAAAACACAGGAAACAGTTTAAAAATCCAAAACCAATTTATAAAAATAGCTTATATTTTTATCTTTAAAATGACACAAAAACGATTAAAATCGGTTCAGGGGAACCGGAGATATGAATTTTTAAAGTATTATTATTTTCTAGCGCTTAGAAACAAAAAGCGCCAATCGGGTCATCTGGTTGCACCAGGACCGGGGCAAAGTCAAACTTTCAGGCCGACCGCGATGGAGCCCTGCTCGGCTACAAGTCGCGGGAGGCCTCGGTTAAAAAGTTACCTTCTGACTTAGTCTCTTTTTTTATGTTTTTCTTCCCCGGGACGAACCTGCCAGTTGGATCCGACCTCCTGGAGCCCTTGTCCGGATACGCGAAGTCGGTTTCCTCGGTGGTGATTTTTACCTTCGGACTTAGTCGTTTTTTCGAGATGAAAATCCTTCGACCGGGGTAAACCTGGATCTTGATCCGACGTCCGTGGAGCCCTTCTCGGATACGATGGCTGGAAGGTCCCGGTCAACTTTTTACGTTCGGACTTAGTCTCTTTTTTGGATGTTTTTCTTTACCGGGACGAACCACGAAGTCAGGCCGGGTCGCGGTTGAGGCAAGCCGGCTAGAATTTCCGCGTCGGGTCGGTCACTTTATGGAGCTTTTTTTCTAAAATTCTCCAATCTTTTCCAAACTTCTGGGGCTTCACCCAGATGTTCTTTTAAGGTTCTTTTGGGGTCCACAGCTCACCCCAAGGGTCCAGAAGTTCTGTGATGTCCTTGGGAAGTGCAGACTTCAACTCCCAGAATACACCTGGCGCAAACTCCTTTTTGGCCACTGGACAGTGGTCAGCTGGTCACTTTTTCAGGAGTTGGTGCAGGGGACTCTGGATAGCAATTTTTCACCTGTAGCAAACAGGGAGTCCCTCCTTGAACCAGTGGAAGCCAGGCAAAGTCCTTCTTGTGGTGAAGCCCAAGTGTGCAGCTGGTGCAGTCTTTCTGAGTGCAGGGTCCAGGTGCAGGCCAGGGGTCCAGCAGGGCAGTCCTTCTTCTCCTTGTAGTTCCTTCTTCTTGAAATTTGGTGGGGATCTGAGGTGTGGGTGCAGGTCTGCCAGTTTTATCCTTGCTCCTGGGTGAAAAGCAGGGGGGCCCTGGTTCTCCAATCAGGGACAGGGTCGTCCCCCTGTGATGACCACTTCCTGGGAAGTGTGGCAAAAATCCATCCCAGAAGGCAACAGTCTCTAAAAATCCAAAATGGATGAATCTGATTTTTGGAGGAGAGATCTGGCTGAGCCCACCCACTGGTGTGGCTAAAAATCATAAACACACCCCTCTCCTGCCCTCTCCTAATCTAATCAAGGGGGCACCTAGCTGTCTGGGGTTGCAGGATGTGGGGGTGTTGCTGGGTGCTGCAAATGTCCTTCTCTGCCTTTGAAGACCAGTTTGGCAGCCCTCCCCCTTCCTGCCTCACCATCTGCTGAGGGGAGATTCTCTCCCCCAAGCACATTCCTTTGTGTGAAGCCAGGCCACTTCACACCTCATTAAAGTAGCCTGGCAGAAGCTGCTGCAGGCTGGCCAATCAGAGCACAGCAGCAAAAACAATGCAGAGCTGAAATTGGCAACTTTTTAGGTAAAGGCTAAACTTTTTACCTGAACTGTTTATATTAAATCCAACAACTGGAAGTTGTGGGATTTATTATAACAATCAATTTGATACCAAATTCTTGGTATGTAACATTTAAGGAGACTTTAAAATTTAAAATAAAGTCTGCCCATTCTAGCCTATGAAGGCCATTTACTTCCATGAGGGAAAAACGAATTTGGCTGTTTTTACCTCACCAGGGCTTATAAATCTATTTTTATTAAGTCCCTGCTTATAGTTACATGGCACCCAGCCCTAGGGGCACATAGGGCACACCTTAGGGGTGACTTATATGTAAAAATAAGGTAGTTTAAGACTTTGGAAGTACCTTTAATTCCAAAGTCGAATTTGCATATAACTTTAATTTAAAAGCAGCCAGCAAGTCAGGCTTGCTTTTAAAATGACACTGGGCACCTCAGCAATGCACCTAGGTGTGCACCACCTATGCTGTGGTCCCTAAACCTACATGCCCTACCATATACTAGGGACTTATAGGTAGGTTAACTTAGCCAATTATAATTAGCCTAATTTGCATATCCATTTTACACAGAGCACTGGCCCTGGGACTGGTAAGCAGTACCCAGGGCACAGCCAAGAGTCAGTAACCACCAGTACCTATCCAGAAAGAGTGGGGGTGATCAGGCAAAAAAAAAGGACTTTCCTACAACTGTACACAGCCTTATGTAGTCCCTGGAAAGCAAGTTGTTTGTGGAGTATACACAGTTTTGTTTTAGGTCCCTGGGCCAATAGGAAAGGCACCTCAGTATACAATATATTACATGTCTACACAATCCCTCATCTACTGTGTTAACCATGGGGGTGCTGTCAGAACTTAACACATCCACTTAGCTATGTGACAGGCAGGAATTTGTGCTGTACTCGCCCTCTTGTGGCTGCTGTGCTGTTCTCTAATGCCCATCAAGGTAGGCCAACACTAGAATGTGGGCCATTAGTATGGTCATGGTCCGAGGGGCACCCTGCCCATGTTGAGAGGACATCCCCTGCTGGACCTATGGGATCTTCTGGGCCCAGCATCTCAGGTCCCCCCACCTTTTCCCACAATGGGTGCTCTGCCGCCTGTGGACCCCCTGGGTCCACACCTTCTTTACTATGGCTCTCCATAGTCTCTTTTTTTGATGGCCGTTGACCTGCTTGGAAGCAAAAGACAAATCAGGAGATTATAATAACAACTTCATCACAAATGGTTGAGTGATATACATGTCAGTATGTCAGTAACACAAAGCTAGGACTTTTCTATTTGTTAATACTCTCCAAGTGTGGAACACACAAGCCAATAAGTACAGGTACATGACTGCAGACATATGTATTTGCATCTGCAGACTAACCCACTACCCTGCTCGCGGCCTACAATAACTAAGCAAGCTTACTGACATCAGGTATCTCATGCTCTAACAACCTGTACTGTGATGTGAGCCACAATGAAACACTACACACCTATGTGGCTTCTGAAGGGTAAACTCCATAGACATGAATGAGCCAACACATTCACACTCAGTGAGAATGACTCACTGCATGCACTTCCTACAGGCAACTGCCAGAGTACAAACTTTAACATTACACATGAATAACAATTGAGGGGCTGGCATGGTGGGTACAGACAGTGTCTTCCTTGTGCATGTGTGAACATGTGGCCTACAAAATGCAGACTCATGCCACTTCAGGGGGTGGGGTTCTGTGTTATGTACCTGTATTACAGAACACTCCTTTGGACATATGTGTCTATCCTACAGATATGGCATCCAACAAAGGAATGCATTGTACAGTTGCTGCTATTTGACACCTGGATAACATTTCATGGCCTCCCAGGAATCAACATACTGTGTGCACTGTGGGACTGTCATTTATGCAATACACCTGTACAGGAAAAATATGACATGTGTGAAGGTAACAACAGAACTGTGGGAGTCAAAGATGTGTCATAAGCCTACAACACACATTGACAATGAAGCTAAATACATATTGCGTCTAGATTAATGATTCACCTTCTGTACCCATTTCCTAATCTAGTCAAAGAAATGAGGCTTTCAGGGCAGGTTTGCCACCAGAGTCTCATATTGGCTGCATGCCAGGACCTGTTGGGGTACAGGGAGTGGGCACAGTGCCACAGTTGCATAGCCACAGTGACTCTACCACAGCCTAGACTAGGTCCCATACCAGGAGATACATTTGACAGTCCCTGGTCTCTGTAGGATGAGTTGACAAAGCCTACATGACACTCCATTCCCTTTACTTCTGTGCATGACAGGACATCATGTATCCAACAGCAATTTCTCATGCAATGTGTGTGGCAACCTGAAGAGCAGAGTGACTCATGATATGCCTTCTACACAACAGTTTAGAAGGAGCTGATGTGGTTTGAAAGATCTGTGTCACTATACACATTGCTCGCATGAATCTCAACTGACTCATACAACATGCATACAAAGCTCATGCTGTCATGCACATAAATGTTGTCTGGCATTTCCAATAATCGTGAGAAAAGAGATGTCAGTGGATGCAGTGATGAATCCTTACCTTGTTCTGTGCATCCAACACAAAGCAACCCAAAACCCTCACACAACATAATGTGACTGAACTTAACATATGGCTGTTGCCACCAATACTTGCACATTGTCCCTCCCATTGATACCACACAGTCTGCAACTACAGGCACACAAGTAGTCTAACAGGTACACATGGGCACATTCTAGCCTGTGAGGAGGGAAAGGATGGTCAAGTACAGAGGGAATTGTGCATATGAGGTACTTATCTGCTCCTCTGGCGAGCTATAGAGCTGTTCATACATGGGTAGAACCTCAGTCACCAGCCTCTTCAGCTCCTCTGGTGAGAAGACAGTGGCCATATCACCTGCAGAACGTAGCATGATTGCTCCCAGAGGAGGCACATAGCAGCTCAGGTCGAGGAGGTGTTCCTGGCAGCAATGTCAGGAGTGAAGTGAGTGAATCTGCAGAACATGGTGATCACATCTGCCATGTACAAGGTCAACACCACTGGTGGACACAGCAATTTACCTATGACTGCCACTGGCAACAACACTAGCTTATGGCTGTGTCTGCCACAGTTTGCAGCCACCTACTGCCATGACGACTTCTGCCAGTAGTTGTAGGAGGTTCCTAATGTTCAGTGGAGTAGGTCAGGCAGCCGCCATTTTGTTGGCTTGAAATGTTATTATGGGCTTTAGAAACTGCGTCACACCTACAAAAAAAGATTTGTGACCTCACAAACATCCTTATCCTGTCCTGTCATGTAGGTCCTACTCAAACATCATTTTAGTATATTGCAGAGCACAGATGGTATTTAACAGTGGGGCATAGTCCATCATTGCCGACGGTCATTTAAGCGGTCGGGGTATACTGTCACATTTTCAGGGGCAATTGTGTTGCACATCTTTGAGTTTGGTCTATATACATGTTGTGAACACATGTGTGGAAAACCATGGGGGTCCCATGTGACCCTAATGTTATTTGCAGCTGTGATGTGTACTGGTTGCCATGTCTTTCCATGCAATGTGCAAGTTGTCTATTTGGTGGATCGCTACATTTCACATGTCTGTGCCCATTATCTGTGTTTATTCCATGATTCCTTCATAATGCAGAACAGCGCCATACCCCAGTTGATGTCACAATTGTACCAAGAGAGGGCCTTGCTGGTTGGTAAGTCACATCTGTCCTGATTGTGTGTGTGCAATGCCTGAGCAACAATCATGAAGTGAGTGACTCATTGTTGTACATATGTCTCATTACTGAACAGGAGACTCCACATATCCAAACTGTCCTTGGTTGTTGACGCCACTAAGGAATCCAAATACACCAGGGGAAGTCCACTTCATTGAGGCCCTTGGAAGAAAACGGCCGATAGCATAGTGGGCATTTGGGCTCCTGAAGGCCAGATTTAGTTGTCTGATCAGGACTGTGGAGCCCTCCTCTACTCACCCGGAAAAGTGGGTCAGATCACTGTGGCATGCTGCATGCTTTACAAAATCACCCTGCGGTGGAATATCCCATACATCCCAGAGGAGGAGGAGCCTGCAATGCCACCGGTGAGAATCCTGAAATGCCAAGTGAGGATGGCAATGATAAATAGGAAGGAGCTGACTTAGGGGAAGATCTAATCAACAGCTACTCTTCATGAGTGCAAGTATGTCATGTGATGTAATGACTGACTGTACAATGAACTGTAGTTGTGAGAATGTGTAGAGTTGAGTGTTTTAGCAACAACTAGGAAACTGATACTCTGCAATATTCAGCCAAAGGCTGATTGAAGAGTTACCCTTTGACATATCCCCAGCTTGACAATGCTGTTTTGTTTGTGTCAGTTTCGTTGCAATGTGCTTTCCATTTCCAGTTGCTTGCTATGTGATTTGCATAGTAGGAATGTTTTCAAGCCTAAACTCCTTGTTTTGTCTTTGTAAAGGGACCTTCACCATGACACGCTCATGTGGGCATTTCTGAGTAGTGACATTGGCAGGTATCTGTTGCTGTTCTGACATACAAAGTGGGCATGGATTGTTCCAGGTAATGCAGGTCATAGATTTGGGGTTTATGAGACCTGTGCCAAGGCAGCTTTCACAGTGTTTGATTGGAAGGTCAGAAGTGCACATTTGTTTTGTGTGTTGCGTTGGGGTGATTGCATCATGTTGTCATCATGTGGGCATGACATATGTAGTCAGTGATTACTCTTCACAATGGCTAAACACTATTTATTTGTGACCTGAATGTAGCTGTGGATGTGTTTCATCATTGCAGACCTCAGTGCCTGTGCCACAACACCGACATATGTTTGTGTCATACCACCAGATGCATAGTCATTGGATTATGATGAGCCTGTCATCGGGAACCTTTGTACTGCCATCTGTCTGTATCTTGGATTATGTGATGTTGGATTAATTTGGTGTGCTATGTGATAAGGCTCAAGCTGCTGACATCATTCATTTTAATGTTTGCCTATTCTACGAGACAATGTCTGATAAATCTCTCCCTTCATAGTCTGGGGGCTGTACCTTGGAATATGTAATTTGATTCAGTATGAGTCACACATTCTTATGTCAAAAAGGTCCAGACATATAGACAGCCTATTTGCTGTACACTGGAATAAAATGTTTGACGTGACCAGACACTTGGTATGTGTTTGTGTATAATGGTTGTAATCCTTAGCAGGACACTGTGTACCTGTATCATATTCCTCCTTGCACAAGTAAGTTGTTTTCATGATGTGGTTAACATGGTCGTACATCTCTGCATAGCTAAATGGTGAAATTAAGCATGCAGACAATGAGTTTGTGGTGGGTGAATGTATTACAGTCCTGATGCAGTAAATACAATTTTGACAGAAAAACAGAAAAATAATGAAGTGAATGTGTCAGTCATGGTGAATGAAATTATTGGAGTAGATTCCACACCATTGGGAGTCCAAAGTCCGGAGTACTCCCTCCCATCGGAACTGGTAGGTAGTTCAGGATCAGTCAACAGAGTGAATGTGTGGCACACAAACAAGTTCCTTTAGGAAGAGGTCACTTGCTGGCGAGGGTGGATGCCTTTCCTGCCTGCTTGCATGATGGAGGGATCTACTGTTA
The DNA here is from genome assembly GCF_031143425.1 of Pleurodeles waltl. NCBI lineage: Eukaryota > Metazoa > Chordata > Amphibia > Caudata > Salamandridae > Pleurodeles > Pleurodeles waltl. The sequence continues at coordinate 733,559,814 of NC_090447.1, read as the reverse complement.
CAGAGCTATTCCTCTGGCAGGCCCTCCCTTTCAGAGGCTGGCACCGATAAAGAAGGGCATGTGTTGATGTACCAAAGGAAGGGGTAAAGTGGTGTTGTAGAGCCCTGCTCAGGGTGGTGTTAGTGTTCTTCATCACCCCTTTTAGGGTGACATATTGGTATTGTGAACCTCCCACAGTTCATACATATCCCTATGGATGTCCCTCTGAAAATGCTTGGTTTCCCAAAGTTTGGTTACTGCTTGGCCCATCATGCCTTGGGACTCCTGACAGACCCCCAAGATGTGGTTGATGGTGTACTGGACAGGAGCAGCCCCATTGGCCTCACCCCACTGGCTCACAACATCCATCCCACACACCCTACCCCACAGGCCTATGCCCTTGTCACAGGGTCCCCTCTCCCACTGGGTCCTGGACCCCTCATTGTTGGATGTGTTGCGCTGCAACTCAGGATCCAGGACCAGGGTGCACAAGATGGTTGATACTGTGCTAGGGAAACAGTTTGGGGGTGAATGGTTGGCTGTGATGATGAGGCAATCGGCTAGGAGGTGTTGATGTGGCCACAGTGAGACTCAAGGTTTGTGCCTGACCAAGTTGCCCCGATTGGCCAGAACCGTCCTCCTAGTCCAGGTGTCCCGGTGTGCCTTCTTCGCTGGGGGTTTCATCCAGGGCAGTAGTGGCAGTCTCCTCTGTGGCCTCTGCGTGCCCAGGGGCAGCTCAACCTTTTAATGGGAAAGATACAATGTTACTGGTTGTATTGTGACATCTACGTCAAACAATTTGGTGTTACATTAAGCATAGACCTTGTACAAAGTTATTTTGCACTCAGTCTTATTGAAGCAAGTAGCCATGATATTGGTTGTACTGACTTGACATTTGTTAAGCTTGCCAATTCTATCTAGGTCAAGCAGCTGCTAAAATGTGAAAATCATTAGCACGTGAGAGGATGACCTGAGAATACCATCTTACCATCAGTGCAGAGAAAGCTGTGGCTTGGCAAAATATGTCTTTGACCATTTTGAGGCCTAGTTAATACTTATGCAGGCATTCACAGGACTTTGTTTGTATATGTGACTGGAGTCATCATGTGGTCAGTACATTGTGAACGTGTCTATGGCCAATGCCATTCTGATGATGCAACTTGAGGCCTTTGGGATCATTGTTTTGCACACTGGGTAAGCTATCCTTTCTGTCCTCAATAGTTTCCATCTTGGGTTGGCTGGTCAAGATGGAGCTAGGTGCCGGACACATCTCATAGTAGAGCATGATCTGTATATTGGTCCTTCCCAGGTGAGTAACCATCAATTGAGAGTTAGCAGGCCAGGGTATTTGGACAAGTGACCACTGGTCTGGTGTTTGCACTTACTGAAACAGGGCCTCCTCACCTTAGCAGTCATGTCAGTTCCTGTACTACACACTATACAAATGTTATCCCCCCAGGTGAGTAAAGTTCATTTGTGAGTTACCAAACAGGAGTCTTTGGAGGAGAGGACACTGGGCTGGTGAGTGGAGTAACAGTGATAGACCCCCCATGGCCTTAGCAGTCAAGTCATTCCCTCTTCTATCACACTATACAAATGGTAGCCACCCAGCTGAGTAAACGTACATTGAGGGTTGCCAAACAGGGATAATTCGGTGAATGAACACTGTTCTGGTGTCTTGAGTTGCTGAAACAGTGCCTCCTGTGAGTTGCAGTCAGGTTTTTCCACCTAGTTCACACACTTTTTCAATGTTCTCCCCCCGGGCAAGTATTAGGCCTGGGTGGAGGTAACGTTCAGCGCTACATGGAGCTACGCGGAGGCCAAAAAACCTTGTCACGCTATGCGGCGTTCTGCTAGCGGGTGGAGTTTCTTGCCACGCCCGTTCGTGTGGCGTTTAACGTCACTGGCAACGCCAGTGAACTGCACCACACGTTTTATATGGGCACAGCCATCTTGCTTTTTTTGCTTGTTATGGTGCTGAGGATTACTTTTATCCTCTCTACATCTCTCCCACCACCCACTTTAAAAACCTTTTTTCACTTAGTTGCTTTTTATTATATTACCTTTTCTCTTTCTCTTTTTATGTTTTAACTTTCCTTCTAATTTTTTTGTGTTTCTTGCGACTTTTAAATTTTTTTTTACTATCATTTCCTTCCTTTTTCCTAACCCTTCTTCCTTATTTCTCCCCCTTCATCAAGTCCTCAGCACCATGGCACAGCAGGAGACCTCCAGGCCCTCTATCTGCTGGAGATTGAGGTGGCTGACTTGATGTTTCATGTGCAGTGCCACTTCCTTTCCACCTTGGCAGCAGGCACAGTTCTGTGTACAGCCTCTGGGAGCACCAGCAGCGATGGGAGAGGGTGTGCCGGGCTATGTGCCGCAGCTCTGGGGTCTGGCGCACCCAGCAACAGCTGACGTACTGGTGGGCCAACATCCTGGATCGGGAGACGGACCTGCTCGACCTGCTAGGCATCGAGGTGGCGGGTCTCAGTGAGTAAAAATCAATTATTATTAGTTGTGCTCTATGGTAATATTTTCTTTCCCAAATAGCAAGCATGCTGCTCAGTCACATGGAGGTAAGTTATCTTTATGTTAAAAATGTAATATTGTGTGATCGTCATCTAGACAGATGCTCAGCGCTACCTAATTGTACTTCTTTTTGGCGCTTGCTTGGGCTGATTAAGAAGTAATACAGACACTCTGCCCAAGTCTTGTGTCCTTTTAAAGATAGTCATTGTTAAGATATTAGTATTAGTGATTTTGCATGTTCCCTCACTTCTCTGTGCCTTTCTTTTTTGTAGCTCGTACAGTGCCAATTGGCAAGCAATTTCCTAGTGATGTGTAGTAGTTTTGCATGCATCTAATCTAATGCATTGAGAGATTGATAATGAGATGAGAACTGTAGAAATCATTCATTGTAAGTTATTAGTAATTCCAAAATGTAGTTAAGGAAATTAGGAATAGGGTTAGGAAATTTGAAGTATCCAGCATCCGGGGCAGGAGGAGGGCTGTTGAGGCGGGCGAGGCAGCTGAAGGTGGCCCCTCCACAAGTGCTAGGGCAGGTGGGTCTGCTGGCCCCAGTAAGTCCTCCTGTTGTTAATATTAATATTTATTTCCCTCATTTTTGCCGCTCCACACTTAGAATTATTTTCTAACTTTACACTGTGCCTGTCTCCTATTTTGTTACAACCCCACTTTGATTTCTCTATCTCATAAATTCTTTTTATCCCTGCATTATCTAATTTACTTATTTTCTATACTTTGGGTTTCTTTACTTTGAACTGTCTGGCTATGATAGTCTGTCTGTAGCCTTCCTTCTTCTGCTTCCCTCTCCTCTTATGTATCTTATCTTGTGAAGTGGTGGTAAGGCTCAGAGAACACATGTACTAAAAATTGCATGTACATGTAAGGTATTTTACACATGTTTCATGAGAAGAGGGCTTGGATGGAGTGAATGGAGTCCGGCTTAGAGGAATCCTGGAGTTGAAAAAAAATCTCTGTGTAATTCAAGCCGGAATTCCATACCCCGTGGAGTCCTCCTGAATGCACCCATCTCGGAAGCGCTAAGCAGGGTCAGGCCTGGGTGACCTCCTTAGCGCTTCCAAAATGGGTGCATTCAGGATTGCCATAGGAAGTGAAGGTTACCTTTTCAGACCTCTGGTGCACCGGCCTGTCCTGTGTGCAGTGCACACGGGGCAGGCCGGTGCACTAGAGGCCTGATACTGCACCCTTCTTTTGCTGCCTACAGCCCTGACCTGAATTCAAGCCAGAGCCATAGGAAGTCAAAGCTGCCAGACCTGTTGTGCACCAGCCTGCTCAGTGTATACAGGCTGGTGCACAAGAGGCCTGAAACGACAGCTTTCACTCTCTATGATATTGGCCTGAATTCAGGCCAGGGCCATAGACAGCAGAAGCTGCTGTTTCAGTCCTGGTTTGTGCACCAGTGTGCACAAACAATGACACAAAAAAAGAAGAGGACTTACCTGGGGCTTCCCTGGAGGTCCTCGTCTCCAACGAGTCCTCCTGTCAAATCGGCTGTTTCCCTCCTCTGCTCCGGTGTGTGCTGCGGACCAGATATGGGCTGCACAGCACAAGCACAGACTGCGCTTGTGCTGTGCAGCCCAAACTGGGCTGCAGCATGCCCTGGGTGGGCTGAGCTCCACTGACACAGTTAGCAGAGATTTTGGGACAGCTCCACGCTCCAAGTGGAGCCTGGATTTCCAAAAACTCTGTTAGCTCTGCCAAAGGAGCAGAGCTCCCCACACACCCCTACTTTTAAGGATTAAATCATTTTATTACGTTTTATAATGATGTACATAAACATCACCTACAACCACGGGCCGGTGGAGGTAAAATATAGAACAGTAGGAGATAAGGAAATCTGAAAAACAGGACAAACACAACATTACCTACAGCTAGCCAATACCTCATAACCTGCTCATCAACACCCCCTGTGGGCAAACTCTTTGCATCTTTATGCAGTGGGACTTGTTTTGGTTGAGCGTGTGTCCGAAATAGTCAGTCGTAGAACACGTAAATAATGTGGGCACTTCAGTTCCCTAAATTCATCAGTGAGATAGGAAACACTAGGACCCCATGTTTTATCAAAAGTGGTCAGGGATCCAGTAGCCACAGCTGTCAGTTTCTCCATTCCCAGTACCTCCCATAATTTGTGTAGCCAGTCTGTGTCAGCGAGATCACCTTGTTACCCCTTTGGGCTAAAAGAAGATGTTTAGATGCCAATATGATGGCTCAGCTTTTCGAGGCTTTGAGGGGTATGTCTGTGAGTTTGGAAGCCCTAATAGTATGTAACTGGGAAATCGTGGTATTGTGGTATCATAGACCTCATCAATAGTGTTTGAAATGTTGTCCCAGAAGGAGGAAATGCCACAAAAGATGTGTTAGTGTACCCAGATATCCACAATGTCGCCAACACCGATCTGTGGTACACCTCCGCCATCCGGCAACCTGTGCCGGCATGAAGTACCAATAGTGAGCTATTTAAAAAAAAAAATCTTTAGTGTTCATATTGCGGGCTGTCACTGGCACGCAATGTAGCCTGTCCCACCATTCCCTGTCTCTAACGGAATGCCCACATTTATTTTCACATCTGCGCCTCACGGGCGTCTGAGGCAAAATCGGCGGTGTAATCTAAAAGCCATAAATGTCAGAGATAAACCTCTTATCATTTGTGTGTGTTAGTAACCACTTCTGAAAGGGAGGGAGTGGCCTGCTCGTGTGTGGTCTAATCGCTTGAGATGATACCCAGTGTAGGAGTGCCAGGTATTGCCAATAGACTGTTCGCACAAGATTGTAAGCGAACCGTAGTTCGGTAAATTCCATAATGCCAGGTGCATCAAAAAGATCTCCAATTCTCTTACAGTTTTAGTCCTGCCAGATTTTGAATGAGTGCCCAGTAAGAGCTGGGAGAAGTCAGGATTGCCGATAATCAGTGTTTGCGGGGATATAGGATAGGCCCGTACGTGTCTATGCCCTATCCCAGACGTCCACCGTGGCTCACAGGACAGGGGAGATGCAGACTCCCGGAGGGGATGTGCCCGGACGAGCTAGGGGATCTTCCTAATATGCTGTCCCGCCACTGCCTAGTCATTTAAGCACCAGTGTTTCTCAGTGTGTTCCTGGGACCATTCCACCAGGTAGCGTAGTTGGGCTGCCTGGTAATAATTAACCAAAGAGAGACTCCCAATCCTCCCTCCAACTGCAGGGGGTAAGCCTGTGGCGGCACCATTCTTGCCTTTTCCTTAGCCCCGATTAACTTCGAGATCAGCCTCTGTGTAGTGTCCTGGGGGTTGTAGTGGCAAAGTTTGCATAATGAACAACACTTTAGGTAGAAGCGTCATCCTTCTGGCCGCCACTTGTCCAAACAAGAGAGCCCATAGCCCTTCCACTTGTCCAGGGTTCCACGTGCCTCATTCTGCAGGGAGGTGTAGTTAGCTTGAGTTGTAGTGGCTGCAGTAGTGCAAATCTCTAAGCCTAGATATTGCACTGCTTTGCTTGGCCCATGTAAATGCAGTGTGGGATTCAGTGCTTCCACCTCTGCCTCAGGTACTGTTAAACTGAGAAGAGAACATTTAGACAAGTTGGCCTTGAAGCCAGCCACACTTCCAAAGGTGCTCAGTTTCTCCAACACTGCTAAAAGCAATACATTTGGTTGCGACAGATAGAGCAGAACATCATCTGTATTTAGTGCTATTTTGTGGTCTCTGTCTCCTATTGGGATGCCACGAATATTCAGATTTAGACGTATGCGCTCCGTGAATGGTTCCACATAGAGGTCAAACTGTAAGGGTGACAGTGGCCAGCCCTGCCTGGTCCCCCTGGCGATAGGGAAGGGGGCGGATAGGCTGGCATTAACACTCACTAAGGCCTGAGGGAAAGTATAGTTATACTGCACCCATTTGCAAAATCTCTGGTCCGACTGTAGCGGGGTAGGAATGCAAACAGAAAGTCCCAGTGGACCCAATCAAAGGCCTTCTCTGTGTCAATAGACAATAATAACGATGGTATGTGGGCCTGTTGCACCTTATCTAAAAGGTGACAAAGCCTCTTAGTGTAGTCGGCACAGGTTCTCTCTAGAATAAACCCAGTTTGGTCTGGATCTATCAACCCCTGCATGTAGGGACCCAGTCTGGTTGTCAGGACACTGGTGAAAAGTTTGGCATGCACATTCAGTAGCGTAATAGGCCGATAGGATGAGCAGAGGACTGTGTCCCGTCCAGGCTTTGGAATAACTGTGATCATTCCTAATTGCATGAAGAGGGTAAGTGTTCACATAGTCGCAAAACTATGAAAGAGCCATGCCAGCATGGGTGCTAGGAGGTCCCCAAACATTTTATAAATTTCTGCTCCAAACCCATCCTGCTCTGCCACCTTTCCCAAGGAAAGGCATTGTATAGCTGGCAAAACTTCAGTAGGGGTGATATCTTTATCCAATGCCTTAGCTGTCAACTGTGGTATTTGGGCTAAGGGCATCGAATCCAAACAGTCCCTGATTGCTTCAGCATCCAGCACCTCATGTGCACTAAAGGAGACATAAAACTTCTCAGATTCTTGCAGGATCAACCCATCATTATTAGGGGCAGCACCATTCAGGGTCTGAATCACGTTCACCTGATGTTGCATTGCCTGTGCACGTAGCTAATGGGTCAGAAGTCATTCTGCTTTTTTTCCCCCACATCATACATTTTCTCAGTTTGCAGCAATGCACGTTCCGCTATGTCCATGTGTAAGGCCTTCAGTTGTTTACGCGTCACTCCAAGCTGGCATCTTGTTTCAATGGCACCTGTTCCCCTATGCCTCTCTTCCAATTCTTTTACCCTGGCTGCCAAATGCTGGTGCTTCTCCTTCCAGAGGGCATTAGAGCACGCAGCAATGTCTATGAATTGGGCCTTCACCACCACCTTCAGGGCTTCCCAGATCCCAACCACTGAGGTCTTCGGTATGTCATTAAGGGCCAAATAGGATCTAACCGTGTCCCTTATTTCGGTGCACACCTCGGCATAGGTAAGAAGTTTAGTGTTAAGTCACCAGGCCGGTATTGTGAAATACAGTGTAATTGGAGAATGATCAGAAAGATCTGCTACTCCAATCTTTGCATAATTGTGTGTAGGAGACCGGGGGTGGACAAGAAGAGGTCTAGTCTTGCATATGTCTGATGTGCAGCTGAGTAAAATGTGTATTCTCTAAGTGTCGGGTTGTGAATACACCATACATCTGTTAACCCTCCCTCCTGCAGCCAATGTCCAAAGCCCATGGAATATAACCCGTCTGTCCATATCGTTGTGCCGACCTGTTCAAGAGGGTATTGGGGACCACATTAAAGTCACCCCCTATAAGCATGTCTGAGTCCGTTGTAGTAAGCACCTGCCCAATGGCCTCTCTAAGAAACCCCTCCTGATGTTCATTAGGGCCATAAATATAGGCAATTGTTAGTTTATACCCATGTACATCTATATGCAAGGAGACAATGCTTCCATTCAGCTCCGCCTGGGTACCCAGCACTTTCCCTGGGAAATGTGTAGCTAGTAAAATCACCACCCCGCCCGCTTCCCCAGTCCTGATGAGTGGAACTGTCTATTGAACCAGCATGATCTCAACCGTTTCCAGTCCACACGCAGCAAGTGCGATTCTTGTATCAGACACATCTCACATATAGATTCCCTGAGAAGCAAAAGTAGAGCTTGCCTCCTCACTGGAGCATTAAACCTCTAACATTGAGACTGATTATTTTAATAGACATGCATGTGGGGTAACATAGCACGGGAATGCCCTCTGGTGCCTAGCATGCATCTAGATTAGTTATTTATCAGCGGTGTTCGTACTAGCATCAAAGAGTAATGTGTGGCAGGAAGAGTCAATTTAACAACAAATACCACAAACAGATAAACAAAAACTGAACCAGTTCCCCGTCTGGGAACCATACAAGGTCTGTTGGGGGGTACATCCTACTGTACCAGGTCGTTCTCCATCCCGCCGTCTTCCATGTTGGAAGCTCTGCGTCATTTTCTTCTGTTCTCCTGCTTCCAGTCGCTATCAGCTGCTTATCTCCGTCTAGGAAGCCCTGCTTGGGATATTCCCTTGTGTGGCGTCTGCGGGGGAGGAGGGGGCAGCTTTTCTCATCACCTTCAGCCCCCTCACACATGTCTGCCATACATTAAGGATCTGCTTCTGTCTCAGAGGCACTCTCTTGGTGCCGCAAGCTGCGCAGCAGGTCGGCCCTCTCCTTCTTGCTCTCCTTTTTGCATGGTTTATGGGTTCTCCCTGTGTGCTGTTGAGTTGCAAACCCACGAACTCAAGCATCTGCATGCAAGGTCCAGTCTGGATCGCCGGAAGAAGGATAGTCCTACCCCACATTTATGTCTGGGAGAGACTCCGCCTCTTCAAATGTTCGGATAATGCATGTTTAATTTTGCCTGACAAATTGTAGCCAGAAGGGGTGACCCCATCTGTAGTCAATTTCTTTCTCTTGGAGAATGGCTGTGATAGGTTGCAGGGCCCAACAGTGCTGCAGTGTTAGTGATGAAAGATCTTGGTACAAATATATTTTGTGGCCCTCAAAGTCTATTGCATTCAGGTCATGGAGCGCTGCCAAGATTTGTTATTTCTGTTTATAGTAGTGAAGTCATGTGAGTATGTCCTGTGTCTGGCCTGGAGTCTGGGACGGGCGACCTGATCTGTGTGTGCGGTCCAATATTATCTCTTGATCTTTAAGTACATCCTGCTGGAACAGGTGTGTCACAAAGACCTCCAATTACCGTCACCTGTGTTGGTACTCCCCTAATACATATGTTGGAGCGCCGTGACCTATTCTTTAAGTCTTCCAGTCTGTATTGCAGGTTAAGAGGGTAAGAATTTCTTGTCTGTAGTGGTCCAATTCTTCCACTTGGGTGTCATGTGTGCGTTCCGTTTCCGCTCGCTGTTCCAGTTCTGTGACTTCCCTCTTATGTTCCTTAGCCGTGGTGGCGATCTCCTGCCTAAGGCTGTCAAGGTCTTCTCGTAGCCCCTCAAACAAGTGCTACAGGAGTGATTTTGTTATTGCTGTGGTATCTTCCTCCACCTGTTCGCCACTGCTTGACCCTCTACCATCTGTTGCAGCTCCCTGGGGATGTTCCTATTTCATTACTGGGGTTTTCGCTAAGATTTCTTTTAGGTTGCCCTCTTTCTTGCTCTGCCTTTGTGCTGCCATATCTCTCCTGCGAGGGGTGTTCCTTCTGCAGCAGAGCCTGTGCAGCTCCTACCAGGTATTCCACCACTGGCCTCCCACTGTCTCTAGCAGTTCACAGATTTGTGCCCATTATCAAAGACCACTCTGCATCGTGTTCAGGGTATTCACCCCCTCTTCTTTAGGTATTCTGCCACCTGGGGGTGCCCCTGCAGATTCTGACTGCTCAGTGTGCCAGGCGTGCACCCCCAGTGCATTCGGTGTCCCCAGTCCCTTCAGGAATCGCGAAGCCACCAGTACTGCATTACCTCACTGGAGTCCAGGTGCCCTCCCTGGGGGTTCACTCACCTCTCTTCCAGCCACCCCGCCAGACAGAGATTACCTCTGGTCATGGGTCCGCATCTCTTTGTCGCTTCAGATGTTATTTCTCTGCACAGGCATTCAGTCTGATCCCACCAGGTCTGGGTCGTGTTCTCCGTGATGGAGGGCTTCATGCTTCTCACAGTGCACTGATGCGCAGGCCCCCGGCAGCCCAGGTTCAAACTCCTTCAGGGCCCTCTGTTTACAATCCCCCCTTCTGCCAGTGGGGGTGGGGGACATGGCAGGCCCCCGTGCTATGCCACTTGGGCCCTCCTGTGCAAACCTCAACCGGGCTGACCGCGTCCTTCATTAGCAGCTCACACGGCCGCCATTTTGTCTTGTGCCCACTGATCGTCTGCCGCACAGCACTCCTCCCGCTTCTCTGGCCCTCTGGGGGGTGCTACCCTGTCCCTGGGCTCCCAGATGGCAGTTTGCTGGGACTGGTGGTGTTCCACGCGGTTCCGGGTGCTCCTGGCCTGCACTCGAGGGTGGGGCTCCGCAGCAACACTCCTATCCCCCACTTTTAACAAATTTCAAAACAACAAACTGCCCACCTGGTAATTTGATAGAAGAGAATCCGTGCCCGAAAAATAGTAATGTATTTTTGGTTGTATTTTGCTATTAGAAAAAGAACAATATGGGGAGGTGTATATGGCGTCTAAATTGTGTATTTTATTTCTAGCCGCACCAACCACCAGTGCCTGGGCCAGAAGCGGCAGTGCCAGAGCCAACGTGGCTGCGGAAGTGGAGATAAGGGGAGTCTTTGTGGCAGCAGTGGTTAGTTCTATTGCTTCCTTATTGACAATTAGTAATGTAGTCACTACAAGAACGTACGAGTGTTGTTGACTCACTCGTCAACACCCTGTTTTTGCAGACGCAGCAGGAGTTAAGTATTGGGCTCTTCTATCTGCAACTCAGCATATTGAGGTTTATTAAATGAACCTGTGTTTTTGAAAATTGAAAAAAGTATGGAAGTAGAATGGATGGCTAAAATATAATATGAGTGAAAGGATGTGTGTGTGGATGGAAGGAGGCATAATAATAATCATGTAGGTGGGTGATGAGGAGGATGATAGGATGCATGTGTGGGTGAAGGATGGATGAAAGAGTATATGGGTGAACAATGCCAATCCAGGTGGGAAAAGGACTCCATGCCTGGATGGGTAAACTGACTCTTCATGAGGGTTAGATCTCTTGGATGGGTGAATGGGTGAAAGAATGAATGGGTGGTTTTTGGCTAAATGTATACTGGCGAAAGGTTAGTAGAGAGTCATGTTTGGAATTTGGAAAATGTCAAAGCAAAGGACTGGACGAGAGAATGTAAAGCTGAGCAGAAATTATGCTTATCAAAGCCAAGGGTGAAGAAGAATAAGAGTACTAGAAGAAGACATTTACAATAATGATGAATAGATAACTTGCTGGAAAGAAGAAACCAGGGAGCTCTTCTAAATATGAACATTCTGCTCACTCACTTGCTTGGTATGATTTTCATCAAAGGCTTGATGCAAAGGTTTGGATGGTATTTCAGAATATTCCTTTGACCACAGTATTTTTCAAGCAAGGCAGGTAATAATATGTGTCCCGGAATCTATTAACAACTGCCTCCCTCCCTCCCTATGACCTTTTACCAGTGCCACCCATGATGACCTAACAGCTGCACGTTTCAATTCGGCAGAATTGGCACTGCAATGTTGGCTGTGCAATGTGCATCGGTCAGCTTAAGTTAACTTAATGTGTCAAACACTCTTCAATGCATGGCAATGCAAAAAAAGGTGTGTTTCCCAGTTTCCTCCCAGTGCCCACCTTAACAGTCACTTCCTAGTACTTCACTCCATTAATTATTTCTTATGTTCTGTCCCATACTTCAGAATAATTTGGGAAAATCAATCCTTGGTTGCATCACATTTTTCAAACAAAGTGATAAATGTAATTCATTATGGCTTCCATAATGGATTTACTTCTGTTCTAATTTTTCCCTTTCAACATTTGCCAACCACAGTGAGTCACACCACGCCAAACCTTATGTACATGATGATGATGATGAGGAATTGATTGATCTGTAAAGTGTGTACTCTACCTACCCATCCTAATCAACTCTACTTTACCCCGCAGTTAAGTACGGCAAGAAGATTCCTTTCCTTACTGCAAACTAACCAACTGCATATATTTTTGCAACAAAATAGTAATTACAATGTGTGGTGGAGGAGGGACCAGAAGACAGTGAGTAAAGTGATCCATAAGTAAGTGCCTTGATTTTCCTGAATGGGATAGTCTGTGATGATGTGAATGCGCCATATACAATCTAAATCCTATTCCTTAATCCTTTCCCTCTACTGCAGAGCATTGCTTCTCTCACCGCCTACTTATGGCAGATAGGATATCTGCATAACTGATTATATTATGTGGCACGTTTTGTCAGCCTTGTAGTCCAGGTACAAAGAAGAACAGAGACAGTGGAATTAAACAATTTTCTAGTACAGCTGCTGCAATGCAGACAGTAATGAATATGACTATGGCACCAGCTGAGCTAGCAATGCCACCATTCATTCAGCACAACAGTAGAAAGAAGAATGCTTATACTACATAGTGCATATTATGGCTGTGACTGTTATCACCTTAAAATTAAATGGCCTGAGGTGACCACCAACTGTACTGCTACTGTGCCACATATTATATGATTTTAAACAAGTGCTTTGCTCAAAGCAGTATTTACAATTTCTCTTTTTTCTTTTAAGCTATAGCTATTCCTGCTGTTCCACCACCACAGCAGAAAATACTTGCCCAGCTGCAGCGGACTAAGCTGGAGGCCATATGGGCCAAGTACCAGCGGCTGGTGGCCCTCAAGGAAGAGGAGGAGGAGGAGGCAGCAGCAGTCGCTGCTGCCATTACTCTGGGCCCCAGTGCCTCCAGCCCAGTAATACCTATGCCGCAGTGCCAGGGCAGCCGTCACATTATCCCTGCTGCTCCCCCGAGACCGTCTTCCAACACCACGTCTTGCGGAGGCTGGCACAGCTAGAGGCCCATCAGGCACATATGGAGGGGCTCCTCAGGAGAATGCGGGCCCACCTGTAGTGCCCTCCTCTGCCCCTTTTTTAACCTTTTTATTTTGGCGCGTCGGACTTGTTGTAATGGGTTTTTGCAGGACATTTTTTTTTATTATTTTGAACAATGCCATGGACAATTGGACATATTATTTCTGTTTTGGACATTCTGTGGGGAAAAGGACAATTGTTTGGGGATTGGGTGTGCAAGTTGTGGGTGAAAGGGGTGGGCATTTATTTATTATTATTTTTGTTAGGGACAGGGTTAAATAAATAGTTATGTACAGTTCTATATGCCTAAAATATTTATTGGGGTGTTTTACTTCACACTGCTGTCCGTTACGATACTTGTTTTCTAACTCCACCTTGGTGAACTAAAACTGAAATGAACATCCTGCACACTGGCTTGAGGTGGCTTCTACCATATCCGCCCCACCAAGTGTGAGATTAATCAATGGTGTAAAGTATGAGGTAACATCTCAATCCCTCACACAGCCCGAGCCACAGGTTAGGGATTTGATTATTGAATGGGGAAGGGATTTTGGGAAAGATGTGACAAAAAGACAAACACAACACAAACACAATATTCAACTGGGAAATGATTATCATCCTGCTGTGGGAGGAATAGAAAAAGAAAAACATGAATATGTATGACACAGATAACTTAACATTCTGCCAGACCCAGTGAGACCCAGGTTGTAAATATCTAAAATTTTTCGTTCAGCTACGTTTGCCAAATAGTACATATAGGCCCTCATTACAACCCTGGCGGTCAGTGATAAAGTGGCGGTAATACCGCCAACAGGCCGGTGGTAATTAATGCCCAATTATGACAACGGCGGAAACAGCTTAGACAGACAGCCACTTTAACACACCGACCACCAGGGTGGAAACAACAGGCACTATGGCGGTAACCAACTACAGCCAGGCGGAAGACAGTGTTCCGCCCACTGTATTATGACACACCAATCCGCCACCTTTTCCGGGGCGGTACCAATGACATCAAAAGCCTGGTGGAAACACTGCACAGAAGGGAAACGACTCACCTGTGGAGTTTTGGGGAAGAGCCACACCGCCATGGAGCCCAAGTTGCATGTTTTCCCCATGCTCTTCTACGTGCTGCTCCACTACGAACTCCACAGCGAAGACGACAACGAACACAATGAGTACAGCCGCCTAGCACACAGGGGAGGGGGGAGGAAAAAGAGAGTGACACACACACGCAACACGCAACACCCCACTTCCAACACTATACACACAAGAAGATGCAGTAACCTAACATATTGACCCCGTACCCCTCAGGAATAATGCAAGGACAACTACAATAGATTAAAGTGAGTGTAATAAGATAAATAAAGTAGGAAAACGTTCATTCAATTAAAAAAGTATATACATATTCACAAATCAAGGGACGCATTCCATTCCTCAATGTTCGTGGGCCACAGGGCCACATCACAAAGTCCAAGACCCCACCTCACTCCTGCAACAACACGGAGAGAACACTGCAGGGGCATCAGGTCGAAAATAGCCAGGGACCTCAGCCGGAAGATGGTACAACGCCACTGGTCCTGGAGGGGGCAACATGCCTATTACTCTGTCCTGGGGAGTGCAAGGCCACAGTCTCTCAAGTGGGTTACTTGCCCACTGGCTCTGGAGGTGGCAACAGGCCCATTCCATGTTCCTGGGGAGTGCAAGGCCACAGTCTTTCAAGTGGGTGACTTGCATACTGGCTCGGGAGGGGGCAACAGGCCCATTACTTGGTCCTAGGGAGTGCAAGGCCCCAGACTCTCAACTGGGTGACTTGCCCACATGCTCTGGAGGGGGCAACATGCCCATTACTCAGTCCTGGGGAGTGCAAGAACACAGTCTCTCAAGTGGGTGACTTGCCCACATGCTCTGGAGGGGGCAACATGCCCATTACTTGGTCATGGGGAGTGCAAGGCCACAGCCTCTCAAGTGGATGCCTTCTCCACTGGTTCTGGAGGGGGCATTGTGCCCAGTGAGCTTAATCCTGGAGAGGATGGAGTGAGTGGATGGCTTCTCCAGTGGGTCTGGAGGGGGCATATTGCCCAGTGAGCTTCATCCTGCGGAGGATGGGGTGGGTGGATGGCTTCTCCACTGGTTCTGGAGGGGGCATTGTGCCCTGCAAAGCAGATCTTGAGGAGTGCAAGGTCACAGTCTCTCATCTGGGTGTCAGGACCCACAGGATTTTCGGGGGCCAGGCCGCACAATAGCCCATGGACGCAGAACTACACACTGTCTGCCGGCGGTAACGGCTGTTCAGTGGTGGCAGTGGTGGTGGTGCTGCTGCTGCTGGTAGCGGTGGGGGGGAGGCTCCATCCCATCGCCTGCAGCGTTGGACTGCTGGCTGTCCACTGGGGCTGGTGGTGGTGCTGGTGGCGGTGCTGCTGGTGGTGGTGTGGGGAGGCTCCAGCCCATCCCCTGCAGCCTCGGACGGCTGCACCACCATGGTTGGTGGTGGAGGCTCTGACTGAGTCCCAGCACCAGGCCCCTTGTCCTTACTGCCTGCTGGTGCAGGCCCCTTACTCTTCCTGCCAGCAGCTGGGGATGGCTCTTTGCCCTTCCTTCCTGCAGCTGGGGCTGGATCCTTGCCCTTCCTTCCTGCAGCACTTGGGGCAGGCACCCTTTCCTTCTGGCTGGAGGCCAGGATCCATTCCCACCTGGAGACGCTAGGGACACTACTGTGCCCTTGGACTGGGTGGCTGTGGTGCTTGCCTGGGTTTTGATCACCCTAGCCTGACGTGAGGGACGGGGGAGTTGTAGGGAAGAGGTCAATGATGGAGGGGAAAAGCTTCTTAGGGACTTTGGGGCAGGAAGAGGGAGATGGTTTGTGAGTGGAGGAAGAGGGAGTGGTTGTAGGAGGTGTCAGTCTGCTGTGTTTGGTGGGAGGTGGCTGGGCTGGATGCTGTTGTGAGGTAGATATCTTTTGGGTGTCTGAGTGCTTATGTTTGGGTACTTTGGGAGGAGGGGGCACAGGCACAGTGGGAGAGGACACAGGAGACGAGTACATGGATGTGGGGGTGGTGACTGCCAGTGAGGGGTGTGTACTGATAGGTGTGCTGGTGATGGTGGTAAAGGATGAGGATGTAGTGTATGAAGGTGAGAGTGTAGACGCTACTGGGAGAGAGGTGAAGGAGGAGGAGGAGGGGGGCACAGTGGAGGCCGTGGATGTTGGTATGTTTGCATCTAGATGGTGTTTGTGTATGTGCCTGTGGGATGAAGTGTGGTGCTTGTGTTTTCCATGTCCACTCTTGTGTGTTGTCCTGGGTGCCTGGTCATCTGCCTGTGTGCTTGGGATAGGTTGTGATTTTGGGGAATGGGATTGGTTGGAGGAAGTTGGAGGGGGGAGGGTGGAAACAACGACTGCCATCAGAGAGGAGTCCAGAGACTGGATTGATCTCTGTTGGGCCACCAAGCCAGTGTGAATACCCTCCAAAAATGCACTGGATTGTTGCATTTGGGCTGCCAGCCCCTGGATGGCATTCACAATGGTTGCCTGCCCAACAGAGATGGATCGCAGGAGGTCAATAGCCTCCTCGCTCAGGGCAGCAGGGCTTACTGGGGCAGGGGCCGAGGTGCCTGGGGCGAAGGAGATGCCCACCCTCCTGGGTGAGCGGGCACGGGAAACTCACTGAGGGGCTGCTGGGAGGGCGGTGCTGGTACAGGAGGTGGCGGCTGTACCTGTAGCTGGGGTGGGCACAGAGTTGTCCACCACCACCAGGGAGCTTCCATTGGAGGAGGTATCCGTGTCTGAACTGTCCCCTCCTGTCTCCGCCGTGGTGCTCCCCTCACCCTGTGGATTCAGCCTCCTGGGTCCTGTGGGATGCAGCTCCCTCCTTTGCTGGTGCCTCTGCTTCTCCACAAGATGATGCTAATGCACATAAGTACAGGGTCACAAAACAAAAAGGGGGGAGACAAAGGATACACTTGGTCAGTGGCGGCACCAAAACCGCCGTTGGCGTACACAACACACTCACACACAGGGAACAGCCCTATGCACTAGGCAATGCACTACCAGTCACAATGCTAGTCACCAGCCCATGGATAGGGACACCTAATGCCAATTGCAGCATACCGGAGACCCACAGACACCTGCCCAGTAGTGGATGCCTACAAGCTTGGTTGGAGGGCCGTCACATCAGAACCCTACCCAACATAGGACCTACTCTGCAATGTCAGGCCTGGCCTAGGAGCACCCACAAGGCCTACACCCCCACCCGGATACCACCCCACCAGGCGTAAGCTGTAATGAAGGGTACTGTACTCAACCCCTTGTTGCTGCTGTAATGCCCCCAAGCACCCATTTGGCTCGGGATAGGCCAACGCCAGTATGTAGGCCATCAGGTGGGGTCAGGGTTCGACTGGCACCCCTTCCTCGTTGGGAGGCCATCCCCAGCTGGGCCTCCACCGTCTTCCGTGCCCAGCATCTCAGGTCCTCCCACAGTTTCCGACAGTGGGTACTCCACCTGCCACAGACCCTCAGGGTCCGCACATCCTTGGCGATGGCATGCCATATACCCTTCTTTTGATGGGCGCTGACCTGCAGAGAAATACAAACAGGGAAAGGTATTAGTCCGACCATCCTGCCTGTTACACTTAATAGGTGAGCCCTGGTCCCCACCAAGTGGATGATGGTGTATGGGTATGTTGTGGGCCCTAAGGGTGAGTGTGTGACTAACAGTTGTCCCTCGATATTTGCAGGTGACTCTGGTTACCCCAACCTATCATGGCTACTGACACCTGTGAGGAATCCCAGGACAAGGGCAGAGGAATGTTACAATGAGGCACATGGGCAAACAAGTAGGATAATAGAAAGGACATTCGGTCTTCTGAAGGCCAGGTTTCAGTGCCTCCATCTAACAGGTGGATCCCTTTGCTACTCACCCAAGAAGGTCTGCCAGATCATTGTGGCATGCTGTATGTTGCACAATCTCACCTTGTGCCGACATGTGCCTTTTCTGCTGGAGATGGCCGTGTGGCAGCAGTGGACCCTGTGGACAGTGAAGATGAGGAGGCAGAGGATGAGAATGAGGCCAACAGAAGTGCGTCAATATTTTCAATGACACACAGGTCAGACATGGTTATTTCACATATCATTTACAGTCTGATGTGTGACATTGTCACTGGCAGGATGTGTATTCCTACTTCTATGCCTACTGACAGTACCCTTTGGCATCTCTTTTTGCAGATGTTGGTGCCCCATTATTGCTCCTGGTGTGTTCACTGCAGCCAACTACAGGTCTTTCCCATGTAAATATTACTGTACAGTTGAATTGCAATGTCTAAACCTTGTTAAACAAATACATTTTGAAATCATTTGAGATACACCATATTTTTTCAAAGTGTGTTTATTGCAGTGCTCTGAAGCAGAGGGGGTAGTGCAATGGGCTGGGGTGATAATGGAGGAAAGTCTAGGTTAGAGTCCAGTCTATTTGTATCATAGATGCATTGTCCAAGGGGGCATAGGAAGGGGAGCAATGGCAGTTCAAGGTGGACAGGGTGACAGAGTGGGACACAAGGGTGACAATCAGGAGAGTCTTATTTCCTGGCAATAGTCTCTGGCTTCTGCCTGGATCGCAGGGAACGTTTGCGGGGTGGAGGGGTGCTGGTGGCCTGTTGGTCCTGTGGCGGAGCCTCATGTCCACTAGCAGCAGCGGAGGTGGAGGGCTGTTCAGTGTTCTGGCCAGTGTCAGGGGCCCAGTGGTGTGCAACTGCCTCCCTCATACTTTTGGCCATGTCTGCCAGCACCCCTGCAATGGAGACCAGGGTGGTATTAATGGCTTTCAAGTCCTCCCTGATCCCCAGGTACTGTCCCTCCTGCAGCCACATGTTCTCCTACAACTTGGCCAGGATCTGGCCCAGCTTATCCTGGGAATGTTGGCATGCTCCCAGGATCACGCTGACTGCCTCCTGGAGGGTCGGTTCCCTGGGCCTGTCCTCCCCCTGTCACACAGAAGTCCTCCCAGTGTCCCTGTTGTCCTGTGCCTCTGTCCCCTGAACCATGTGCCCCCTGCCACTGACCCCAGGTCCCTGATTGTCCTGGGTTTGTGGGGTGCCCTGAGGTCCCTGCAGTGGTGGACACACTGCTGATTGATGTGTCCTGGGGACAGAGGTATGGGCCCGCTGGGTGGGTGCTGTGCTGATGTTTCTTGAGAGGGGAGGGCATGTGGTGGCGTGAGAGTGCGACTGGGTAACAGACTGTCCGGAGGTCCCTGATGGGCCAGGTTGGTCATCCAGATCCAGGGGATCAGGGCTGCTGTCATCACTGTGGGCCTTTTCTGTGGGGGGACTGGATGTTGCTGGCACCTCTTCTCCAGTGACATTGGCTGGGTTACCTGTGGGGATGTAAATGCAGTGTTATTGTTTCTGTCTGTGACATCTTGTGCATGGGTGGGTTGCCCTGTATGGTTGTTATTGCCCTAGCAGCTTGGCCTTGTGTGAGTTGTTATTTGGTGGGCTTGCTGATTCTCTCTAGTGTGCATGCTGTAGTGATAGGTGTCCATGCATTGATGTTGCATGCAGGGCTTGGCATTGGGATGAGTGGGTTGTGATGATGGGGTGTGTGGGAGGTGGTGGGGTGATGGGAGTGAGGGTGAGGGTGAGGGTATGTTTTGGCATGCAGGTAGGGGGTGTAAGTAGTAAAGTGTTGTCATACCTGAGTCCAGTCGTCCTGCTACTCCTGCCAGGCCCTCAGGATGCATGATTGCCAAAATTTGCTCCTCCCATGTTGTTAGTTGTGGGGGAGGAGGTGGGGGTCCGCCACCAGTCCTCTGTACTGCGAGCTTGTGTCTTGCTGCAATGGAATGCACCTTTCCCCGTAGGTAGTTCCACCTCTTCCTAATGTCATCCCTTGTTCTGGGGTGCTGTCCCATGGTGTTGACCCTGTCCATGATCCTCCGCCATAGCTCCATCTTCCTAGCAATGGATATCTGCTGCACCTGTGATCCAAATAGCTGTGGCTGTACCTGGATGATTTCCTCCATCATGACCCTTAGCTCCTCCTCAGAGAACCTCGGGTGTTGTTGTGGTGACGTGAGTGTAGTGTGAGTGGTGTGGATGAGGGTGTGTAGGGGGATGTGTTAGGGTGTGTGATGTAAGGTGCATGGGTGGTATATAGGTGATAGTGGTATGTGGCTCTGGTTGTGTGAGTGCTTTTGCTGTCTCTCTCTGATGGCAGTTGTTTGTAGTCGTAAGGGGTTGTGGGTAATGTGGGGGTGTGTTTTATAGTGGTGCGGGTGTGTGGGTGTGGTGTGTGAATGGGTGTCAGGTGTGTGTAATTTAAATTGTCCAATGTGGTGGTGTTTTGTTTGAGCGTGTGTATTTTGAGCGCAGCGGTATGTACCGCCAATGGTTTACCACCATTGAGTTTCCGCTGTGGTGATTCGTGGGTCATAATGTGATGGTTGTAGTTCTGTTGGCGTAACGGTGTGGGTTTTGCTGCCGTCAGTTTATCACTGACCTTTGGGCTCGCGGATTTGTGTGTATGTCTGAATAGTGATGGATTGGTGTGTGTGTCATAATATGGTTAGCAGATATCTGCAGCGGTATGTTGACGGCAGTCGGCATGGCGATAAGTGGAATTTACCACCAATGTCATAATGAGGGCCACAATAGTCAATCTTGGGGTGAAGATAACACACATAGTTCTAAAAAAACTGAATATTGAAAGCAAATTGATACTAGTCTGTATTGCCAAATTGGATGGTGCATCCGCAATCTTCGTGGATTGCCCCGTCATCTTCTTGGGTGCCTGATGGAAGCAGTCCAATGAGGTAAGCATGAGTGTTATGGTGCAGGAGAAGAGAAGGCCTGTGGATTGTAAAAGAAGTATGGAATGGAAGGTAAGCTTCATGAGGAGTAGTGTACCAAGAAGACTTAGAGGTGGCAGAGCAAGAGCAAGGACCTTTGCAATCATCCATCAACAATCACAGGCAGCTGTCAGCATCTATGTGGATGATCTAACTCGCATCTTTAATGCTCATCATAACATTTAGCATACAGCACTGCATAATGAGACATTATTATCATCCATCACATGTCTTCCTCCTCCAGCTTGCTACAACAGCCCCCCTACCCAACTGCATAGTTTCAAGTTTGAGTCAGCCAGCAGACACAGACAGCATCATTGCATTTCCCAAATCAAGTAATTGACACATCTCTCACCACCATTCCACAGATTGGAATAGGCCTCTTAGACTCCTCCTCGCATCACCCCTGTTGATTTCCATGAAGTTGATAACTTCCTTCTTCTGTCAGTTGTTTAGGTTGTCAAATAACACTCTGAACTCTTCCATCCTACTCAAGTCCAGACTCTGATTAAAGATTATTATGTCCAACTTCAGTCCATACCAACTGCTCCCGAGAGTCACAGTCTCAGTCATGACCCAATTGAGATAAAGAGACTTGTAACTGTTTAACAAGAGAAACATTGAGTATTTTTTATTTTCTGGACTGTAATTTTGTTTGTTAGCTAAATGTAGTGGTCGGGTCTTCTTTGACAAATGTGAACCAGAAAGCAGAGCACCAGAAAACAAAGCAATGTGAAAACACCGGCAAACTAATTTTGGTAATGTAAAAGGGGGAAAAAATCATCTTCATGCTACCAATATTGTAAATCAATCACGACACAAACACAAGCCATCATAATATATTTAAACAATATAAAAACCCACTCTCACTATCCGCCATCACTAGACATAATGAGTCACACCATCCATCTCAATTCTCGACAATGAAAGTATCCCTCGTATCAATCATTGAGGCATATATAGCATTACTTACCTGTTCCAATCAAGCATAGTGCCACATTTCTGATCCTCTCCGATTCAGAAAAAAAAACACGCATTATACAGTAAGTTGTAAATCAAATGTCTGGGGCAGTCCTGCTAGGGAACAAAAGAAAGGATAGGCATAGAATGGAGACAGGCATTGTCTCTCAAATCTCCTTGAAGTGGTTTTGGTGGGTTAGGGGGCTTCTTCAATGCACATTGGTCCAACTACAATTCGGCCTTACTTGTGCCTAAAACCGTTGTGGTTCATTAGCCATTTAGACAGAAACAAACAATATACACTAATAAGGATCCCACAGCCAGCAATTTTTTTTCTCAAAGCTGTTCATAATAGAAAGCAGAAAGCTCTATGGTGCCCCAGGTCTAGTCAGGGAAGTCATTCTCAAACTCAGGTGGTTTACCCAGAAGTTGGTCAGCTAACACACTACCATGACTGGGGTTCCAACCAATCATCACTCTCATCCGCCTCCTGTTGTACTTAGGTATGCTATAATTTGGTGGTATAAAGTGCTTATTCTATACATTTTGGGGTGAGAGACTGGTCCTTCTCACTGTCACAACTGCACAAGCTGCATTGAACACACGCTCAGCAGACACCCTGGCTACAGGGCAAGCCAGATACTTTATTGCCAGCCTGCTGAGCACTGTCCATTGGCGCCTCATCCCATACCAATACCAATGGGTTTTGATCCAGATAGACCTCCGAGGGGTCATCCAGGTAGGCCTGAACCACCCTCTACAGTCATTGGTGCTTTACTTTGCTTGAGCTCTTTGCCTTCGCCTCTGCAGTGGAATTTGACCCTGCCTTTAGAAACCAGTCAAATGCAAATTTTGGGGCTGCTGCTCCTGTCATGTTGTTGTTTTTGCTGGTGTCGATTTAGGCTGCTGCTGTGAACCAACAGCACTGTCCCCAGGCTCTCCGGAAGTCATAGACTGTACCCCAAATCTTCTGCCTGTGAGTGGGCCACTAATTTCCCGTCATTCTTTTTCTAGGGCTCTGGCTTGCTCAGCAATCCATGTTTTGTAAGCTGAAACATCCTCATCAGAAAATAGGAATGAAAGTGGCCAGTAATTGTACTGTGGGTCAAGAATTGTGGCACAGGTGTAATGTTTGGATGACACAATGGGGGTCATTCCAATCCTGGCGGTCTGTGTTAAAGCGGCGGCCAACCCGCCAACAGGCAGGCGGTCAAAAAAATGGAATTCTGACCCTGGCGGGAACCGCCAACAGAGACCGCCACTTTAACACTCCGACCGCCACGGCGGAACAAACAAACAGCGCGGCGATCACCGCCAACAGACAGGCGGGAGACAATGTACCGTCCACCCTATCACAACTCACCAATCCGCCACATAAAACACAGGGGAAACAGACTACGAACGGGAAAACGCTCACCTCTACACACTCCACGAGGAATCTGGACAGCATGGAACCCGAACTACACATCCTACCAGCTATTGTCTACCTGCTCCTCTACCAGGAGCACGAACGCCGGCGCAGAAGACATCAGTGAGTACTGCACCTACGACACAGGGGAGGGGGAGGGAAAAAATTACGGGGACACACATACGCGACACACCCACGGTCACCCTCACCCACTACAACACACACGTCAATGGAGAGCAACAACTCAGAGTGACACCCCCCACACCCTCCGGAAGAATGCAAAGACAAAATAAATTGATCATGAAATTGAAATATATATTGTACGGCTAAGTTAAAATATTTTTACGATCTATAACCATATACACATATGTAAATTGTCCTGTCCAAATTGGGTTTCAGTCATTGTACGTGGACCAATGGGCCTGAACACATGGGCAAAGCCCACACAGGAGACCCGAATCCATTGGAGAGAACACTGCAGGGGCATCAGATAGCAAAACTACAGGCACCTCAGGGGGAAGGGAAGGGATGGGGGGGCACCTCAGCCACATGAGTCCACGACGCCAGATCCACGAGGGGCCTCCATGGCCACTGTCCCATCCTGGGGAGTGCAAAGCCACAGTCTCTCAAGTCTCTACAGTGGGAGGGTTGCCCACTGTGCCATCCTGGGGAGTGCAAAGCCACAGTCTCTCAAGTCTCTACAGTGGGTGGCTTGCCCACTGTGCCATCCTGGAGAGTGCAAAGCCACAGTCTCTCAAGTCTCTACAGTGGGTGGCTTGCCCACTGTGCCATCCTGGGGAGTGCAAAGCCACAGTCTCTCAAGTCTATACAGTGGGAGGGTTGCCCACTGTGCCATCCTGGGGAGTGCAAAGCCACAGTCTCTCAAGTCTCTACAGTGGGAGGGTTGCCCACTGTGCCATCCTGGGGAGTGCAAAGCCACAGTCTCTCAAGTCAATACAGTGGGAGGGTTGCCCACTGTGCCATCCTGGGGAGTGCAAAGCCACAGTCTCTCAAGTGGATTACAGATTCCACTGGTACTAGAGGAGGCTTGGTTCCCAGAGTGCATCGTGCAGCCATGCCCGACACAGATCCGGGCCTGCCCCTTCTGCCAATGGGCCAGCAGTGGCTGACTTGAAGGGCCCAGCGGAGCGGTGCTTGAGATGAAGGGCCCAGCGGAGCAGTGCTTGAGATGAAGGGCCCAGCGGAGCGGTGCAGAGACGGCGGTGCCCAGCGGAGCGGTGCTTGAGATGAAGGGCCCAGCGGAGCGGTGCAGAGACGGCGGTGCCCAGCGGAGCGGTGCTTGAGATGAAGGGCCCAGCGGAGCGGTGCTTGAGAGGAAGGGCCCAGCGGAGCGGTGCTTGAGATGAAGGGCCCAGCGGAGCGGTGCTTGAGATGAAGGGCCCAGCGGAGCGGTGCAGAGACGGCGGGGCCCAGTGGAGCGGTGCTTGAGATGAAGGGCCCAGCGGAGCGGTGATTGAGATGAAGGGCCCAGCGGAGCGGTGCAGAGACGGCGGTGCCCAGCGGAGCGGTGCTTGAGATGAAGGGCCCAGCGGAGCGGTGCAGAGACGGCGGTGCCCAGCGGAGCGGTGCTTGAGATGAAGGGCCCAGCGGAGCGGTGCTTGAGAGGAAGGGCCCAGCGGAGCGGTGCTTGAGATGAAGGGCCCAGCGGAGCGGTGCAGAGACGGCGGTGCCCTGCGGAGCGGTGCTTGAGATGAAGGGCCCAGCGGAGCGGTGCTTGAGATGAAGGGCCCAGCGGAGCGGTGCTTGAGAGGAAGGGCCCAGCGGAGCAGTGTTTGAGAGGAAGGGCTCAGCGGAGCGGTGCTTGAGATGAAGGGCCCAGCGGAGCGGTGCAGAGACGGCAGTGCCCAGCGGAACGGTGCTTGAGATGAAGGGCCCAGAGGAGCGGTGCAGAGACGGCGGTGTCCAGCGGAGCGGTGCTTGAGATGAAGGGCCAAGCGGAGCGGTGCTTGAGAGGAAGGGCCCAGCGGAGCGGTGCTTGAGATGAAGGGCTCAGCGGAGCGGTGCTTGAGAGGAAGGGCCCAGCGGAGCGCTGCAGAGACGGCGGGGCCCAGCGGAGCGGTGCTTGAGATTAAGGGCCCAGCGGAGCGGTGCTTGAGATGAAGGGCCCAGCGGAGCGGTGCAGAGATGGCGGTGCCCAGCGGAATGGTGCTTCAGATGAAGGGCCCAGCGGAGCGGTGCAGAGACGGCGGTGCCCAGCGAAGCGGTGCTTGAGATGAAGGGCCCAGCGGAGCGGTGCTTGAGAGGAAGGGCCCAGCGGAGCGGTGCTTGAGATGAAGGGCCCAGCGGAGCGGTGCAGAGACGGTGGTGCCCAGCAGAGCGGTGCTTGAGATGAAGGGCCCAGTGGAGCGGTGCTTGAGATGAAGGGCCCAGCGGAGCGGTGCTTGAGAGGAAGGACCCAGCGGAGCGGTGCTTGAGAGGAAGGGCCCAGCGGAGCGGTGCAGAGACGGTGGTGCCCAGCGGAGCGGTGCTTGAGATGAAGGGCCCAGCGGAGCGGTGCAGAGACGGCGGTGTCCAGCGGAGCGGTGCTTGAGATGAAGGGCCAAGCGGAGCGGTGCTTGAGAGGAAGGGCCCAGCGGAGCGGTGCTTGAGATGAAGGGCCCAGCGGAGCGGTGCAGAGACGGCGGTGCCCAGCGGAGCGGTGCTTGAGATGAAGGGCCCAGCGGAGCGGTGCTTGAGATGAAGGGCCCAGCAGAGCGGTGCAGAGACGGCGGTGCCCAGCGGAGCGGTGCTTGAAATGAAGGGCCCAGCGGAGCGGTGCTTGAGAGAAAGGGCCCAGCGGAGCGGTGCTTGAGAGGAAGGGCCCAGCGGAGCGGTGCTTGAGAGGAAGGGCCCAGTGGAGCGGTGCTTGAGAGGAAGGGCCCAGCAGAACAGTGCTTTAGCGGTGCAGAGACGGCGGTGCCCTGTTCAGCGGTGCTTGTCTTGAAGGGCCCTGTTCAGCGGTGCTTGTCTTGAAGGGCCCTGTTCAGCGGTGCTTGTCTTGAAGGGCCCTGTTCAGCGGTTCTTCACATGTGTCACCAGGGCACCAGATCCGGCCAATGTTTGGAGTTCACTCGCCATCCGACTTCTCGCTTGCGGGGCCCTCCTGTGCTGGAGTCCTGGGCCCGTGGGTGTCCTCCTTCACACCCGGAATGGGGCTGGTGGGGCCCTCCTGGGTAGCTCGCCTGCTGCCGGACTTGTCGGCCGTGCTGCCCTTGCCATCCTTCCCTGATCCTCTGTGGCCCTTGCCTCCCTTTGTCGATGGGCCAGGTGGCACCCCACTTCCTGACGGTGCCAGGGTAGTGCCTTTGGAGGCTGCCGTCTCTGGCTTCTCGCGCCGGGCCTTGCCTTTCTTTGATTTCTTCCCAGGGGGTGGGCTAGCTGTCCCTTTACTGCTGGCAGATGTAGCTGCCCTTGAAGGTGGTGGACTCCAATATCCCTGGACTATGGTCCTTGTAGGTCCAGGGGTTGTGGTGGCTGAGGTGCTGATTGGACTCTTACGAGATGGAGGGGGTGGGTCAGGTGATGTAAAGAGGTTAATTTTGGACAGGAAAAACTTTTTAGGAGCAGTGGGAAGGGTAGGTGCAGTGGGTATGGGAGTGGAGGAAGAGGATGTGGTTGTAGGAGAGTCAAGTGTGGTGTCTTTGGGTGCAGGTGCTTGTGACGGAGACTGTCGTGAGGTGGATGGCTGTTGGGTGGGTGGCTGCCTGCGTTTGTGTGGTTTGGAAGAGGGGGTGACAGACACAGTGGGAGAGGACACAGGGGACGTGTAAATGGCAGTGGGGGTGGTGACTGCACGTGTGCGGAGTGTTCTGGTGGGTGTGCTGGTGATGGACGTAGTGGCTGATGATGTTGTGCATGCAAGTGTGAGTGGAGACGTCACAGGAGGGAGGAGGGAGACGAGGAGGAGGGGGACATAGAGGAAGCAGTGGCTGTTGGCATGTCTGCATGTGGCTGTTGCTTGTGTGAATGCTTGTGGGATGTGTGGTGCTTATGTCTGGATGAGCTGCCCTTGGGTGTTGAGGTGTGTGCAGGCTGGTCTGTAGGTGTGCCTGGGATATGCAGAGGAACAGGGGAGTGGGACTGGGTTGAGGAAATTGGAGGAGGGAGGCAGGAGACAGGGACAATGGCTGCTGTCAGTGCTGAGGCCAGAGCGTTGAACGATCACTGATGGGCAGCCTGACCCGAATGAATGCCCTCCAGGTATGCATTGCTCTGGTGCACCTCCCTTTCTACACCCTGGATGGCATTCAAAAGGGTAGACTGCCTAACAATGAGCGTCCTGAGGAGGTCAATGACCTCCTCACTGAGGGCAGCAGGGGTAACCGGGGCAGGGCCTGAGGTGCCTGGGGCGAAGGAGATGCCCGCCTTCGTGTGCGAGCGGGCACGGGGTGAACGCTGAGGGGCTGCTTGGAGGGCGGAGCTGGTGCGCTGGGTGGCGGCTGTACCTGTTGTTGCGGTGGGCACGGATGTTGCCGCCACCACAAGGGAGCTCCCTTCCGAGGACGTGTCTGTGTCGCTGTTGTCTCCATGGGTCCCCGTTGTGGAGCTCCCCTCACCCTCCGTCTCACTGGTGAACTCCGAGTCGGTTGCATGGCCCTCCGGGGCCATGTGAGATGCAGCTCCCTCGTGCTCCGATGCCACTTCTCCTCCGCCTGATGATGCTAATGCCCACATGTACAGGAAGAGCAGCAAAAAAATGGGGGGGGAAATAAAGACATGTTGAGTGCATGCATTGGCAACACAGTTGGCGGAGAGGACAGACACAGAAGCCCCCTGCACTACGCCGCGCACTTGGGGTACACTACTCAATCATTGGGACTTGGCCTACAAGCCTATGGACGACAATTGCACACATAGGTGACACAGGGCCATGGATAGCTGTACTTGGCACCCTACAGAGGTGGGTGGTGGGGGCACAGGGCCATGCCTTACGGAGGGGCCTAGCCTACACAAATCGCCCTGGCCTAGGGATACACACAGCCCTCCTCCCCCACCCAGACACCTCCACTGCACGCTAAGATAGCAGAATGTGCTGGTACTCACCCCCTTGTGTCTGCTGTGATGTTCTCACGCTCCCATCCAAATCTGGGTAGGCCACCGCCAGGTTCCGGGACATCAGGGGGGTCAATTGACGAGTGGCACCCCTCCTACGTTGGGAGGCCATCCCCAGCAGAGCCTCCGCGTTCTTCCTGCTCCCGCAGCGGATGTCCTCCCACCTCTTGCGGCAGTGGGTGCCCCGTCTGTTGTGGACCCCCAGGGTCCGGACGTCCTTGGCGATGGTACGCCAAATGTCGATTTTCTGATGGGCGCTGACCTATGTGACATGTACAGGGGGAGAAAATAAAATATCATCATTTTCTGCATACTCGATGTGAGTGCCCTCCCCTCCCCACCCTTGCCATATGGCACATGCTCTCATCTGTCATTTGATGCATGCCTCATTCGCTCCCCTCCCCTCCATCGTTGATTCACCCCACTCAACCCAGGCATTGGCCATAAAGCATGGTCCCAGTGTACTTACCTGTTGGTCTGGAGGACCGTAGAGTAGCACATACTGGGGGAGGACCCCATCCACGAGTTTCTCCAATTCTTCTGAAGTGAAGGCAGGGGCCCTTTCCCCAGTCGCAGCAGCCATTGTCTCTTCCAGACCGAGGTCACAGCAGCACTTGCAGTATAGGTCCTCTCCTGTGGATGATCAGGTCTCGAGTGATTAAGCAGATAGAAAATGGTGGTCACGCCTGCGGCGGTGCGTACCGCGACCGCCGGCACACTTCGTCATTGGCTCCTGAAACCCATAGGGTTCAATGTTAACCAATGCGGCTTTGCACCGCGGTCTTCGACCACCTACCGCCACGGTGTGCCACACCAGCACATTGACCTCACATCCCATTGTCGCACTTCACAGGTCAGGCAGCTGCCATTTCAAGGGCCCACATGGCTTAATTCCTACTGCGTCACACATGCCTAGGCCTTGCATCGACACTCATACAAGCCATTCACTGCATAGAGAATCGTGTACTGTGCATGCTGTGGGAACGTACCTGTGGGTTGCTTGACTCTGTGCTCCATGTTGTCCTTCCTAGGCACCGTCCGCTGGGACTTGTGAGGAGATGGAGGAATGTTCCCGTGTACAGACCGCTGGTGGACCTGCCGACAATGGAAGAAAGACATATCATATTGACATACAGGCTTGACCGGGCCACTATACAGGAACTGTGTGCCCAGCTGGAGCCAGACCTGATGTCACCCATCCGCCAACCCACAGGGATTCCCCCTCTAGTGCAGGTTCTGTCAGTACTACATTTTTTGGCAAGTGGGTCATTTCAATCAACAGTGGCCATTTCATCAGGGATGTCTCAGCCTATGTTTTCAAAGGTGTTGTCCAGAGTGTTGTCTGCCCTGATAAAATACATGCGGAGCTACATTGTTTTCCCTCAGGTGGGCGATTTGGCTACAGTGAAGGGTGATTTCTATGCCCTTGGACATATTCCCAACATCATTGGTGCAATTGATGGGACACATGTGGCTTTGGTCCCCCCCAGCAGGAGTGAACAGGTGTACAGGAACAGAAAAAGTTATCATTCGATGAATGTCCAGGTGCTCTGTTTGGCTGACCAGTACATCTCCCATGTAAATGCCAAGTTCCCTGGGTCAGTGCATGACGCGTACATCATGCGTAATAGCAGCATCCCTTATGTGATGCAACAACTACAGAGACACCGTGTGTGGCTAATTGGTGACTCTGGTTACCCCAACCTGTCGTGGCTACTGACCCCAGTGAGGAATCCCAGGACCAGGGCAGAGGAACGGTACAATGAGGCCCATGGGCGTACTAGGAGGGTGATCGAACGCACCTTCGGCCTCCTGAAGGCCAGGTTTAGGTGCCTGCACATGACAGGTGGATCCCTAATGTACTCACCGAAGAAGGTGTGTCATATCATCGTGGCCTGCTGTATGCTTCACAACCTGGCTTTGCGACACCAGGTGCCTTTCCTGCAGGAGGCTGCTCCAGATGGTGGTGTAGTAGCAGCTGTGGAGCCTGTGGAGAGTGAAGAGGAGGAAGACGACGAGGACGACACAGACAACAGGGACACAGTAATAGAGCAGTATTTTCAATAACACACAGGTAAGAATCAACACCGGCATTTTACATTTACTTACAGTCTCCTGCCTCTCTACTGTCTGTCCTATTCCCCCAGTGTATGTTAACTGAGTTGTGACTTTCCCTTCCAATTTCAGAGATGTGGGCCCCACTGCGTGACCTCTGCTTTGTTTGCCTATGGACTACAGCTGTGTGACAGTGGTATGTTGTCATCAGAATGTAACTTGACATTTTGCAACGGTTAAGTCTAATACATTTGTTCAAAATACAGGCAGACTCCAGATTATTTTTGTGCAATAAGTGTTTTTATTAAAGTGCTGAATTTAGGGACATGGTTGAAAAATCGGTGATGGGTGATGGTGGAGGAATGTCCATGGCAGAGTCCAGCTTTTTAGTCTCACAGGTGCATTGTCCATATGCCTGTGGAAGGTGGAGCAGGGGCAGTTTAAGGTTGGACAGGGTGACAATGTGGGACAGTGGGATGACATCAGGGGGTATCCTTTCATGGCGGGGGTCTTGGCATCCTACTCTGTCTTCTTCCTAGATCTCAGGCCCCGCTTGCGGGGTGGTTCTCCTTCTGCAGGGGGTGGGGTTCTGTTGGCCTGTTGTTCTTGTGTGGGGGCCTCCTGTCCACTAGCGCCGGCAGAGGTAGTAGCCTGTTCTTGGTCCATGCTAGTGACAGGGGCCCTTTGTGGTGCCACAGTCTCCCGCAATGTGGTGACAATCTGGTTGAGAGCCACGACGATGGTGCCCATTGCGGAAGTAATGTTTCTCAGTTCTTCCCTGAACCCCATAAACTGTTCCTCTTGCAGTACCTGGATGTCCTGGAACCTGGCCAGTACCGTTGCCATTGTCTCCTGGGAGTGGTGGTAGGCTCCCATGATGGAGGAGAGGGCCTCGTGGAGAGTGGGTTCCCTGTCCCCCCCGTCGCACAGCAGCCCTCCCAGTTCCCCTGTTTCCCTGGACCTCTGTCCCCTGGACCGTGTACCCACTACCACTGCCCCCAGGTCCCTGTTGTTGTTGGGGTGGTGGGTTAACCTGGGTGCCCTGTAGTGGTGGACACACCGCTGATTGACGTGTCCTGGAGACAGAGGCATGGGCCCGCTGGGTGGGTGCTGTGCTGGTGTTCCCAGAGGGGGGTAGGTCTGCTGTGGCCTGTGGGTGTGTGAGGGGAACCGACTGTCCCGAGGTCCCAGATGGGCCGGGCTGGTCATCTGGGTCCAGGGAGACAGAGCTGCTGTCATCACTGGGGGCCTCTTCTGGGGGTGGAATGGACATTTCTGGACCCTCCTGGGCGGTGTGGTGGCGTTCGGGTCCTGCAGGGGTATAAGAGTATGGTTATTGCTTCTGTGTGTGCCATATCGTGCAATAGGTGGGTGCCCGTGTACCCCAGTGCTGGCATTTCCTTGTGGGGGCTGTAGTGACGGTGGTTTGTGGGGGAGATGGGTATGTGCAGTGGGCATCCTTAGGTGATGGGTGTCCATGGTTTGTGGTGGCATGCAGGGTTTGGTGTTGGGATGGGTTGGTTGTGATGGTGAGATATTAGAAAGGAGGATGTGTGATGGGGGTGGGGGGTGAGGGTGGGGGTATGAGTTGGCATGCTGGATGGGGTGGGGGGGATGAAGTAGTGAAGATGAGACTTACCAGAGTCCATTCCTCCAGCTACTCGTGCGAGGCCGTCAGGATGCAGGATGTTCAAGACTTGCTCCTCCCATGCTGTAAATTCTGGGGGTTGAGGTGGGGGTCCGCCGCCAGTCTTCTGCACCGCGATGTTGTGTCTGGATACCATGGAACGCACCTTCCCCCGTAGGTCGTTCCAACGCTTCCTGATGTCGTCCCGATTTCGTGGATGCTGTCCCACAGCGTTGACCCTGTCCACTATTCTTTGCCATAGCTCTATCTTCCTGGCAATGCTGGTGTGCTGCACCTGTGTCCCGAAGAGCTGGGGCTCTACCCGAACTATTTCCTCCACCATGACCCTGAGTTCTGCGTCTGAGAACCTGGGGTGTCTTTGGGGTGCCATGGAGTGGTGTGGATGAGGTGTGGGGTGGAGTATGTGTTGATGAGTGTGGTAAGTGTCGTGGTGTGTGGTGTTTTGTGCGTGGATGTTGTGTGGGTGATGGTGTATTGTGCCTCTGTGTGATGGTGTTCTCTATTCTGTGCTGTCTTTCTCTGGCCTTCACTCTGTAATTGTGGTCGTAGGGGTTTGTGGGTGATGTGGGTGTGTGTTTTATATTGTATTGGGTGTGTGGGAGTGGTGTGTGTATGTGTATCAGGTGTGTGTATTTCAAATTGTCCAATGTGGTTGTGTTTTGTAAGTGTGTGTGTATTTTGACCGCGACGGTGTGTACCGCCAATGGAATACCGCGGGTGAAAGACCACCGCGTGGATTCGTGGGTCGGAATGGCATTGGCGTTTCTCTGTTGGCGTGACGGTGGAGGTTTCGTCATCACCAGTTTTTCGCTGCCCTTTGATGTGGCGGACTTTAGTGGATGTTGGGATTTTGGCGGTTTGCCTGCTTCGGGTCAGAATGACCGTGGCGGTTTACCGCGACCGCGGCGGTGTTGTGGCGGTCTTCTGACCGGCGGTAAGCGCCTTTTACCGCCGAGGTTGGAATGACCCCCAATGTCTCCTTGAAGCCTTGTACTAACAGATAAGCAAAGGATTAAACTCTCCACCAACTCCTGCACATCTGTTTTTTCCTTCACATCTGTGTATGCTTCAGACACCTAATTTAGCTGTTTCTGAGGCATGTGCACCAATAGGATAGCTTGACCCATGGTACAGTCCTTCTTGCTAACTTTCTGTGTAAAAATTTCGAAGGGAAGCAGCATCTCTGTGAGGCATTTGACCAGGCCCCATTATTCCATCTCAGTGATCATGCCTTTCACAGTTGCATCCCCTCTTTGCATGACATATTAATTGATTGGTCTGTACTGCTCAAACTGACATCGTAACATGTAATACGTAGAATTCCAGTGTGTTTGCACCTCTTGTATGAGGGCTTTATCTGGCATTCTATTATCACACTGGATAATCCTCAACAGCTTGCGAGTTTTAAAGGTGGCTAAAATGAGTGCAGATTCTTCTGCATGTGGAGTGTAAGTTACTGACTCAAGGTTCTTGTTTGAGGAAGTCCTCTACAATGATGTTTAGGCAGCGTGCCAAACACAGGACCCTGAAATAGCCAACATCTGACATGGCATTAACTAATTTACTGCCATTACCTGTGACAAAAAATCCAACGTTAAGCCCTCTGAGGCACAGCCATTCAAAGACGTTGTTGTTAAAGTTATCCAAGATGTTTGCAGCCGTCTGGGATTTTTCCATGGCAAACATAGCTACTGTTGCATGCTTCTGAGCACCACTAAAATTTCAGCTGTGTCAACACCTGAGATATCGTGTCTCTAACCCCCACAAAAGAGATCCAGTGTGCAGTGATGCACCTGTAATCAGTCACTTGCCAACTGGTCCACTTCTCTGTTTTCAGGTGGATTGTCTGGACAGCACTCTGCTTCAAAGCTTGTCCAACCAATTCCAGCATATCGTGATGTAGCGCTAGAACAGCAACTCTGGTGAAATAGGTCCAGCTGGGAGTCTTCCCTTCTGGCAGATAGCCGTACAAATTCTAGAACACCCACTCCTTCCACAAAAGAAAAAGGCAGAAGGGGCAATGCTAACATTTTACCCAGCTTCCCATAGTACAAACATGCCATTGGGTGGTTGTGTTCATACTGCCCTTCCTACCTAAACATGGTAGTAATAGTAGCCTGTATTTTCTTTTTGCTGGTGCCACTCATGCAGATGATGGAGAAGGTGGTGATAGGTTCAATGTGGGGACTCAGGAATCGCAATGGCACAGGAAGACACAGGGGGGCAGCCACTGTAAGGTCTTGCCATAGTGTTTCGATCTGACTCTGAGTCTTCCTGTGCCATTGCGATGTTGCTGATGTGGGTGACGATACTACTGCACTGCTGGGGACAGGGCAGATTTGTGTGACAAAAATGTCACCCTCTTCTGCACCTTCCACCATGATCAGATCATATTCTCTGCTTTTAACACCTTCACTAACACCAATTGCAGGCTTTTCCTTTTGGCCGCTAAGGTGTGCCTCCAAGCAGATCGTGTGGTGTTTTCTCAAATGGTTTGTTTGGCCTCCGGTTCCATAGTTTGTACCAAGCTTACCTCGACTAACACTTGTGAGGCAAATGGAGCATATGGCAATATTTGGCTCCTTTTCACTACCCGTAAAGAAGTCCCAAACTGGGAAGGTCAACTTTCTAACACTGGCGCCACTGCCAATGTCTGAAGAAGTGGTAGTAGGTGGATGTTGTTTTGATGATGTTTGCCTCTCTGTGGTGCCTTCTTCTACTGATGTGGGTGTGGATGTAGGTTGCACCAGGGACCTTGTAAATATGGAAGCTGGTGGAGATGGTGGTATTGCTGCCACACATCTCGGAGCAGGTTGAGAAGATGGGTAATGTGTGACTACAATGGGGCTGGGCTAACATTCATGATGACTGACTCATCATCAGACTTGTCCTCCTCTTTATCTTCATCCATAAATCTAAGGCTTTCAGGAATCTTTCTTTCCACTCCCTGCCTCTCCTGGCGTGTCTCATACAGACGTGGCATCCAAGTGGAGTCTTGATCATCATAAAGAGGCTTGAGGAAGAAGATGGTGGAGAAATGGAAGACAGTGAATCTTGTGAAAGAGGAGCTTCTTCAGCTTCCTCTGCATAAAGCTCAATATCCTGTGGTGCACCTACTTTGGGAGAAACTGCTATAGCTCTCTGCAGCTGTTGTTGTTCACTGGCCTGAACTTCTGTGGCAATGATTGGGTACTACTTTGAGAAAGGGATAAGTCCAATTCAATGTCACTGCTCATCGGAGTTCCTGTGATTAGAGAGGCTGCTTCTGTGCCAGACATCAGCTTGGGCCTACTTTGGAATGGAGCCGCTGATGCAGGAGTGGTGCTCCCCGTTTGCTCCCCAGAGGCTGGTGCAGCAGACACACGTCTTTGCCTAAAAAAGGTCTGGAGCGA
Organism: Pleurodeles waltl; assembly: GCF_031143425.1. NCBI lineage: Eukaryota > Metazoa > Chordata > Amphibia > Caudata > Salamandridae > Pleurodeles > Pleurodeles waltl. Next base: position 733,524,408 of record NC_090447.1, on the reverse strand, counting down.
CACACCAGTGGTGGGAAACTCCTTCTTATCACTGGCCGCTTTCTTGGTAGCAGCTTTCTTTGGGATCATCTTGAAGTTGTCAATTGGTAGTAGCACTTAGCTTCAGCAGCTGAAAAGACATCTGTGCGGTCATGAGTGGGGTCACGTGTCACGTTGAGCTCAGGCCTTCTGTCTGCCGGTACTGTGGGTGATGTCTCTTTCTCTTCGTGCACCTAAAAGCAAACATGCAAGAAGGATCAGGGAAATGTGGCATTGTTTTTGCAGTTGCATTAGTAGTAGAAACAAACAATATCATAGAATGGTTACTTAAATAAACGTATAAATAATTATGAAATACAGTGTATCCATTCGTAAAAACAACACACCAACATTAACTTTCATTAGCATGAAAGTCATGAAAGATAAGAAAGAGCAAAACTACAACATACTGAATGAAACTGTCAGCTTTATCTGTCTGCATCAAGTTGGTATGTGGTACTCCTCGAGGTGCTGGTGACAAATGGAATAATAATAATCCTTGAATAATGTAATGTTATGAAATGTAGTGCAACTGTACGCCTATGGCAGACATGGGGCTAATGGGAAAAATGGGGAAGAACAATTCCTTTATTAAAAAAAAAATTGAAATGCAAGAAAAAAGTATAGAAGAAAATATTATTATTATTATTATTATTATTATTATTATTATTGTTATTAATCTGGTATTATAAAATTAAATTAAATAAAGGTCGTGAAAAAAATAGAAGAAAAGGATAAACATTTTTAAAATAGATTCCAATTTCTGATGTACTGGGGGTGGGGGGTTAGCATGAAAGACCACAGGGATTTTGGAGACAAGGAGTGGTAGAGGTGAAAAATGCAAAAAAGAATATAAATATAGAAAACTGCTCATGCACTACATTTAGTCAAAAACATCATTGACCTACTAGACCTCAATAAACAGCACACAAAATGTCCGCCAGCCACATGGTCAAAAACAACCAGCAGGGAAGCATGGCCACCAACACATGCATGCCTAATGCTTACTGGCTGCCTACACAAAATGGCTGCAGCCACATGGTCACACAACAACCAGCAAGGAGGCATGGCCACTACAACAAAGAAGAACACATGCAGGTCTAAAGGAAGCACACTGGCTGCCTACATAAAATGGCCGCCAACCACATGGTCAAACAACAACCAGCAAGGAGGCATGCCCACCACAACAAATTAGAACACATGCAGGACTAACGCACACTGGCTTCCTACACAAAGACAGCGGCCAGCCACATGGTGAAACAACAACCAGCAAGGAGGCATGGCCATCACAGCAAAGAAGAGCACATGCAGACCTAAAGGAAGCACACTGTCTGCCTACACAAAATGGTCGCCAGCCACATGGTCAAACAACAACTAGCAAGGGGGCATGGCCACCAAACAAAGAAAGCCATGCAGGCCTAAAGCACACTGGCTGCCTACACAAAATGGCCGTCAACCACATGGTCAAACAACAACCAGCAAGGAGGCATGGCCACCAAAACAAAGAAAAACACAATGCGGCCTAAAGCACACTGGATGTCTACATAAAATGGCTGCCAGCCACATGGCCAAACAACAACCAGAAAGAAGGCATGGCCACCACAACAAAGAAGAACACATGCAGGACTACTAGATGCCTAAACAATATGGCCACCAGCCACATCAAACAACAACCAGGATGAATAGAAAACATGGTGGTCTATGATATACACTCTCACGCAGTGACCAGACAAAGAAGGCATTGGCAAAGGAGAAACAAACAGCATTAAGTCAGTATTAGTAATTACAATAACTTAAATTAAATGGGCTCCAAAATTTCTACAACAAACGCATATCATACAAAGGCATCAGGTATTATGTAATCCCCATACACTGTTGGCAGACAAAAATGTGGAATACCGCCCAACAACATTTGTTATCTTTAATCCAATACCATCCATGGTGTTTCAGTTCCACAGACACTAAAAACAGCTGTTTTTCATTGTGCACCCATAACTAGTACTGGGCCTACAACTGGAAGGCCTACAACATTAGCAGGCTAAGCCACTTTATAATAACATTCAAAATAATAGATATTGCAAATTTATAAAACAGAGCACAAAGCAAATGTAGTGCACTGTTAAACATTTTTCCTTTATAGAACAAAAATTACAAGCTAAATAACTAGGCCACAAATGCAGGCCACCCACCAACATAAATTCAAAAAATGAATAAAAGTACAGATAAATCCTGGGGCATGCCCCTAACAAACAAGCAAGTTGTACAACACCCTTATGCAAGTGTTTTTTAATTTACTTGTGAAAACTCAAATACAACTGTCCTTAAATCAAGTGATATATCCAGGAGACAAAAAAGTGATCCTTCCAGCAGGAGGAGCCTTCCTGTTGCTTGCAAAAAAGAATTGTGCTACTCACTCAACGGTTTCAACACGAACAGTCAATTAGAGAAGATTTTTCACTTGAATTTGTAGATTTTAGCTGCTTCAGCTTCGCCAGGTGGCAGCAGCAGTCGATCGCGCTCACTCGCCTGCATCAAAAAAGACGTACCAGAAGTCTCTAGCATTGCACTAACTCTCACGAGCGTGTAAAAAATCTCATTTGTGATTGCAAGAGAGTGGAAGTCTTTCATTTCACATCTTGCATGCACGAAATGACTGAAAGCGCTCCCCAACAGGGGAAAATCAGAAAAAAACTCCGCTATGTTGCGAAGTGCAGAGTCTATCTGGAACTCCGCATTCTCCGGAGAACCTGGAGTTGTCGAATTCCACAAACTTCACCAGTGCACCAGAGCTTTTCACATAGCCCTAGAGAGTATACTTCATTTGTGAGTTGACAAACATGGCTATGTGGGCAAGTGACCACTGTGCTGTTGTTTGGAGACGGAGAAACAGGACCTGCTGGGAGTGGGGTCACCTTCCCTGTACTACACACACTATACAAATATTATCTGCCAGGTGAGAACACTTCATGTGTGAGTTACCAGACAGGAGTCTTTTGCAGAAGAAGACACTGGGCTATTGTTTGGAGTCGCAGTAACAGAGCCTCCTGGGAGTTGCAGTCATGTAACTCCCTGTACTATACACACTACACAAATATCATCCTCCCAGACCAGTACACTTCAGTTGAGAGTTAAGACACAGGGGGGGTTATTCCAACTTTGGAGGAGTGTTAATCCGTCCCAAAAGTGACGGTAAAGTGACGGATATACCACCAGCCGTATTACGAGTTCCATAGGATATAATGGTCTCGTAATACGGCTGGTGGTAAATCCGTCACTTTTCCATCACTTTTGGGACGGATTAACACCTCCTCCAAAGTTGGAATAACCCCCTGGGTATTTGAACAAAAGAATACTGGTCTATTGTTTGGAGTTACAGATAAAGGGCCTGCTGGTAGTTGCAGTCCTGTCACTGCCTCTGGTTCCGAACACTTGACAAATGGTACACTACCAGGTGAGTGAAGAGCATTGGAGAGATTACAAATAGACGTATTTTGGACAAGTGAACCCTGGTCTGGTGTTTGGAGTTACAGACACAAGGGCTGCTGGGAGCTGTAGTCATGTAACTCCCTGTACTGAACACACTGTGCAAATGTTATCCTCCCATGTGAGTCCACTTTAATTGAGAGATCACAAACAATGGTTTTTTGACAAGAGAAAACTGGCATATATGTATGTATAGTGGCAGTCGCCACAAGGTAGTTATAGTTCAGACCATGTTTCCATAGGAAAATCATTTTTGACTTGCCTATATCTTTGACACCATTTGACTAATCTTCATAAAATATTCTAAAACAAGTGTTGCAGTGGTTTTTGTTGCACACTGAAAGATTCGAGGCGATCCGTTAAGTGGGGACCGAGAAAAAGGAGGATCAAAAAGGGTGTATTTCCCATGTTAATTTCTATAGGATTCTTTAGACACAACTACAGGCCGAACCACTGGATGGAATTGCTCCATATTTGGCAGAAAGCTAGCTATCTGTAGGCAGATTACCCTTTTGCTTCTTTAGTGTGAACCTGTTCAGTAGTAGAGATATTGAAGGGAAAATAAATTTGTACATCTCTGCCCATGAATAATTTGTGAAATGTGTGAATTTTTCACAAATATGTATGCGAAAAGAAGCGTTGCAATTGGATGACTGCAACCTGACTACAAGGTTGCGCTACCATTTTTTTTCAGGGGACATTGCCCCCAGGGGTGAAAATCCAAATTGGAAGTGGCATAAGGGGTCATGGTGAAGGTACCCTGACTCCAGGAGTGTGATATAGGTGTGTTTTAGATGAAAATTATGGTTTTAAAATAATTTTGCTTCATCATTAGTGATATTCATGAAAATTCACAAATTTGCGTGAATTATTCACAAATATGGAAAAGTCTGAAAGGAAAACCACAGAACCATTCACACACTAATTCATTCACTCATACATGCACTTAGAGATTCATGCATCCACTCACACACACACTCAGACACTCATGCACCCTCTCACACCCAAACACACACACTTTCAGGCCCACTGAAACTCTCACACACCCACTCACAGATCCAATGACAGAGACAGAATATGTGGCCAACCTGCACTGCCCACAGCCAAAGGATGTGCATGGTGTTGGGTGATTATAAGGGCTTTGCTGCAAGACCTGGCTGCAGGCAAAAGCCTTGCGACCAAACGCTGCTTCACACGGCCAAAGGCCATGCACGATGGGGGTGGAGTAACGTATAAAATTGCTTTAAGTTAAAAAAACATAGAAATTCACCAGAGGTTACAGGGACATTATAGTTAGGTTCTGAAGTTACTTGCACAAGACCATAGAAATTCAGCAGTTATAGTTATAGTTCTTTTAAGTAACTACAACTCGCACCATAAGGTGACTATGACTCGCACCTTCGTCATGCTCAGCTAATTACTCCACATATTATATCATTGATGAGATCTTTTATGGCATCTTTGATATTATCACTTCAACATTTGTAATAAAATTATTGATAAGAAAAATGTGCATGGCAAGGGCGGGAGTTATAGTTACCTTAGGGTGCAAGCTATAGTTACTTAAAAGAACTCTAACTATAACTGCTGAATTTCTATGGTTTTGTACAAGTAAACTCAGAACTCAGAAGCTAACTATAACGTCCCTGTAACCTTTGTTTTTTCAGTGAATATATATATATATTTTTATATATATATATATATATATATATATATATATATATATATATATATATATATATATATATATATATATAAAACAATACACCGTTCCTCGTTATCCAAGAAAAACGCCTCAGTCACACCTGTCTTGGAATACGCTCCATTTTATTTACTATGGCACAAGATAAACATCCACCTGACGCATTTTGGAAACCGTTGTTCCCTTGTTCCCTGGACAATGTAATACCCGTGAACAAGGGACCAACGGTTTGCAAAACGCATCTGGTGGATGTTTATCTTGTGCCGTAGTGTATAAAATGGAGTGTATTTCAAGACAGTTGTGACAGAGGCGTTTTTCTTCGATAAAGAGGAACCGTGTATTGATTTATGGGGTTCGCAACCCCAGCAAGGTCTGCCGTGTTTGGGCCCGGACGAAGCAAGGTTTAGAGAATTGGATATATATATAAATACATATATATATATATATATATATCTATATATATATTTTTTTTTAAATAAAGAAATATATAGTCAACTATTTGCGCCATTGACACAATCGCTGTTGAAGCCCACTGCATACCTGCTGGGAGCCTTACTGCTGGGGGGAGCCGCTGACACCTTGACCTGCTGGGGACCACACGTCCCATGAGCACTTGCTGCCCTATCACTAGCCATAAGTGCTATTAAAGTGCATTGCAGCCCGGCTGTGTGGGACACGTGTGGACCGTGCCCAGACAAAGCCTGGTCCAAGGGTGGCCCATCTACACCCGTTGGAGTCCAGAGGAGGCTGGGATGGGCCATCTTATCTAACGTTTTTATCCAAAGTTACATTGGTGTTTGTTGTATTCCCATACATGCTGTGTGCTTCACAGGGCTGTTTTTTTTAAGCTTCCTTCATTGAATCTGCATTATTAACTGTCCACTTCTCATGACCTGTAGGCAACCCAAGAGGCAAAGCTGAACAACAGCTTGTTAAGCTACAACCGGCAAATTAAAGTTTACCAAGCTGTTGTCTCTCTTTGCCTCCAGGATTGCTTCTAAGGGTTCAGTTCTGTTGTTGCTTCATTCCTTACTATTAACTTTACACATATCTGGTGTGTGTGTGCTGAAGGTGGTGGTTGTCCTTATTTTTTTCTTTCCAACTTAATAATTCTTGAAATTCGCCACTGCCTAAGCTGGGGATTTAAAGAAGGAACACCAGGAGAAGGCAGAGCTGAGGAAAGCAGAGTCAGAGCAGGGCCAAGTATCTCTTCACATTCAGCAAACAGATTATCCATCATATCAAACGTATGAGCTGTATGGACTATATTCTAGTCGATTTATGCATTCTCTGTCAAAGACTCTTCCAAATTTTGGTCACTGGTTTCCCGGGATGGTAACTCTTTAGAGACGGAAGTTGCCAACTATGTTTCACCATCTGACTGGTACAATCATTTTAACAATCTATACCATGATGATACTCTGAATCGAATTTAGGGGTTTTGCTGCTTCTACCATCTTTGAGCAATGCTATCCCAATGTTTGATATCTTTGATATTCTTGAATCCTTTAATGCCATTGCGAATGACAGGGCTACTGGGCCAGATGGTATTCAAGCTGATATATTTATGTTTGACAAGGTAGCTTGGTTCAAATATGTACTTATCCGGGCAAACACTATTACTGGAGGTGCGCCCATTCCCAAATCTTGTCGGGTGCTGTAGTGCTTCCAATCTATTAAAAGGGTGATATGTCAGACCCTGGCAGCTACAGGCCTATAAGTTTAATAGACTGCATTCAAAAGATCTTCTGTTGTTGCGTCTAATCTAAAATCCAGGATCTGATTCATGGAAATGATGTACTAAGTCCCTTTCAAGCTGGGTTCTGGAGGAAGATATCCACAATTGATCATGTTTTTTGCTTCATCTTAATTTACTGGAAGACAGTAGTAATTGGCAGTGACAACCTTTATGTTTCCTTAGTCGATTTAAAATCTGCATTTTTCTTGGTTCGACACCCAGGCCTATTGCAGGCCCTTAAGGATATGGGCCTTCCCCTCTGATATCCTGTTTCTGGTGGTTTGCCTACAAAAGAATAATTTTCCTGGGATCCGTTGGGGAGTTCAGGGCCAGCTGACTGAGATGGTACTGGTTTCTAAAGGTTTTCACCAGGGCTGTGTACTGGCCCAATGTTATTTTCTTTATACATAAACAAAATTGTGCACTTCTTGTCTTTGGTCATGCCGATGCCCCCTCACTTGCTGGGGTTAAAACCCTACTGCTTTTCTTCGCTGATGACATCTTACTCATATCCAAGACCCAGAGTGGGCTTCAGAGACTTTTGACTTTGATGAGTTCTGCCATGCCTCCAAAAATCTTATAAAGGAGGTTTAGCACTAGGGGGAGTTCCTTTAGAGAGGGTGGGTTAATTTCCATACTTGGGCATCAGACTTTCTTCTGACATGACATGGACGCCCCACACCACCTAGGTCATTATAAAGCACAGACAGATTGTGGGTGCAATTCTTAAACTTAAAGAACATCATGCCTCCTTTACTAAGCCTGTAGCACCTGCTCACTAAATGTATGAAGCCATTTATGAAGCCAGGACCCTGGGATCAGCCCTCGATGGGAAGAGCCTTGGGGCTTTTCTAACATCAATGAACTGATTAGATCAGAAAACAAAAATTGTTGTGAACTCTAGCCCTTCTATCTTTTAGTACTCCCTCATATCCTCTATCTTTGGACATGGGTGTAGAAGGGGTAGAAGGTAAAGCCAGTCTGCACCTGCTTCTGTATTAGAGGCAAACCTAGACAACACCTGAGCTTCCCCATTATGCTGCAGCACTGCAGGATGTTTTCAAGGCAGACTGCTGTAGAAAGATCTCCTGGCTTTTGCATATCAGAAGGACATTGCTTTTCTTTGGAATGCCTGACTTATGGGAGACCCCATCTGCTGGCCATTTTCCTTCTAAAGTGGTTCTGAAACAGAGGCACTGCCTTGACAAAATCGCCAACAACACCCAAAAAGCTGCCAACGCCACTTTGTCACGGGAATTTCTAAATTTCAAGTCTTCCTATGGTCTTGTGTTGTTTTGAGACTACATCACTACCAATGGACAGGAAGGTATTTTTTCAATTTGGAGTGGGTGCAGTACAACCGAACTCTTTTATTTCAAAGTAATCAGCTTTGGAATCTTCTGATTTTCCAGCTGGCAACCTCTCCAAGGAACTGACCCTCATGTCTTTTTTGTATGCCCTGCCTATGTAGACCCTCGTTGCTTCTGGTTAGTACCGATCAGTAGGTAGCTAGGTACATATAGACATTCCACTGCTCTCAAATTTTCAAAACAGACTGCCTGTCTTGATATGCAGGTGCAATCACCAAATACTTGAAAAAAATGTGGTTGATAAGAAGGAAGTTTTTTTTCACTCTAACAGAGTTAGGGCTGTCTTTTTGTTTTTTGCTGACTCTTGGTCCTATTTGCGTTATTGTGTTCTTTTTACTTCTAAGGGGTTATTTGCCCATCCACTAACTTAATTCTTGATTTGCACTCTTAAGCTGCTCTGCTATTTATTTGTTGCTGTGCATCCAATTGTTTGGTCCATGCTTAAACATGGTATTGATGATTTCTTATTTGCTACCGATATGAACTTTTCATTTCAGTATGAATAGTTCTTTCATTGTGAAAATGTTCATTTTTACTTATTTTTTTCAATTTTATGTGTAAAGCCAGTGGCTCATTGTAAAAACACTTCTATCGAGGACCGATCCTAGAATTTGTAGGGACGCCAGAAAGGCAAATGTGTATGGCCCCTCTAATGAGCACGTATCATTAAAGGATGTCACATCAGAGGACGTTACATCATTTGACCTTTGATCCTTCCTAGCATTCTGAATGGAACAATACAACAAAAGAAAACCTGAAAACACTTAATTTGCAGGGATGTAAAATTGGTTGAAAAATTAAAACAGAAAATCGAACAAAAAATCCTGTAACTTGCATTCCACCTCCCCATGACAGCCGAGGTGGGCTGCACACCACAGCACTTCTCCTACATGTGCTGCCACTGTTGTACCTGAGGGATGTTTTGCTGCACTTGCTGGACCGTTTGAATGAGGAATGCTAGCCCTGCTGTTGTCGGTGCTAAACCTTTTCTTTGTGTGCAAGGGAAGCTTATTTTGCCGATGTCCATGTGGCAATTGTTTTGTGTGCACTTTAGAAGTATGCACTGGTAATGTACATATGACTGCAGTTTCAACTTGGCACCTGCTCTTTTTTGGTTGTGAGAGGAAAGTTTGCACTGCTGATGTCTAGGTTGCATCAATTCTATATAACTGATGCTTGAAAAAACGTTTCAGTACACATAAGCTAAGGCAATTTTCATAGCCCTCCATTTGTTATCAGAGTCTGTAGATCAGACGGAGTAGAATTCTCTAGATGAAATAAGGCACATGCATAGTACTATTGTGCTTTGAGCACTGAGCAAAGGAGGTGAATAGATATGTAGGCCTGTATTTATTAAATGTTTGCAGTGCAGTTGAGCCCTTTTTTTGATGCAAAAGTGGTGGTAACCCAGCGCCATATTTATAAAGTGGTGCTAGACCTGTCTGGTGCCACTTTTGCTTTGCTTGCATCATTTTTTAGGAGTGCCGCTTTACCTTGCATGGTAAGCAACAGTGATGTGCAAGGTAGGAGTTCCCTTCTAAAAAATGATGTTAGCCTGCTAGCACCATATTTATGATCCTTTGTAAAAATGACGCACACCTAGGATCGCCTAGGAAAAATGGCGCAAACTCTGATTTGCATCACAATTTTAAGGCCTGGTGAGACTGGGTGTTAAAATGATGCACAGCCATAAATATGTAAGGAACACTCAAGGAAGGTACTCTGGGAAACAATGAGACCAACATGGACCTGTTACTGCTACAGCTCGGCACCCGGAGATAACAACATCGACGATGCCAAGCACCACCTCCACCGCAGCATCCTCAATCAACACATCAGCAGCCACAAAGGCAGTAACAGAAGGACAGAGCAAATATTTTGCCACTGACCTCCATCCTTGGCCTCAGGGAACAAGAGGTCATCAGACACTACTGTCTGAAAACTGGAGTTCATACTGTAGTACGCCTGCTCCACCAAATTTCTCCTGACAGCACGGCAAGAATGGAAAGTCCAATAACAATACCACCCCTAACCAAGCTCCTGGCCATGCGTCACATGCTGGGCTCTTGCTCATTTCAGACTGTTGCAGCACTAGTTTGTGGTATCTTTAAACCATCCTTTTCTGCCTTCTTCCCTACGGTATTGGACAGCATAATCTGCTTCACTCCCCACCACATCCTGTTCCCCAACACCTTGCAACTGCAGCAGAAGACAAAAGAAGGATTCTACAAGATCGTTGGGTTCCCGCATTGGCTAGGTGCAATGGATTGTACACATGTCCAACTTGTCCCTCCTGCTGCAACTGAAAACCTTTATAGCAACAGAAAGCACACACACTCCATGAACATGCAGGCCATTGTGCACCATCGCAGGATATTCACCAACATCCTCCCTAAATATCCTGGCAGCGTGCATGATGCCTACATCTTCAGGCACTCAATAATAAGCCAACACTTCCAGGATCGACAATATGGCAATGGCCTACTCGTAGATAAGAAAGCAGCAACTACCTAACACATACAATATATAAAACATATGGGGAAAACAATACACACACCACAGTCCACATACATGGACATGGAAGCATGGATGACCACTAATCAACACATATGCAACATGCATCACTCCACACATACAATGCACACTACCCTCACAGACAGCCCATGTACAAGCCCCTTGCACCACTGGTCTGCCACTTTTAATGATGCTTTGGTCGAGCAGTGCCCTCTCCACATTTAAAAGGTGGTGTCAAGTCACTACTAGTTTCCTAATGCTGCCTTGAAAATAGGGCCCCTTCACACCCATCACTTAGTGTGGAAGTAGTCTGCAATGGTTTTTGCAGTGGGCATGCAACTATAACACACTATGCATTTTGGCACTGCCCCCCATTTACGAAAATCTGTAAAACTGAGGCAGCACCCACAAATAATGCCTCCCTATAGGTGGCATTACCATTGTCCTATGAAGACAAATACTTGATGCTGTCATTGTGTAAACTTGTCCCACATGTGGTGCATACTGCAACACACATAGAAAGAGAAAATCTCCATAATTGATTGTTCATGTGCAGGAAGGGTCACTTTACTGCACAGAAACAATCTACCCTGCAAAGCAGGCATCTTTATAGCATGCTGCGAGGGTACCTACATTGGAGCTTTGGAGCTGATTTCCTGCCAGCGCACTGGTAGAGGACAGAAATGCACCACATCCAGGAGATATGGAACATTGCTGACCTTTAGCAGTGGTGCATGGCAGTGCAGCAAAACACCTCATGTCCTGTCCTATGCCACAGGGGTTTGTAAAGTAATCACATACATGGCAATACATCGCAAGCCACTATGCAACACTTTGCATGATGTCTACATACACAAATGCATGCTAGCCAGGAGATATCTAATATCACAGCTTTGAGTGCAAGGGAGGTGTACCATGTCCGGGGAGATTCACATGCAACACACAGTGCACAAACTTGTCTGATGGCACACACCACACAAAATAGATTCTAACTCACACTACATGGCTGTTTTGAAATATGCAATAATCTGCAACATCACACATATCCCCATGAGTGAACTGTCATACCACACAAAGCACACAATCACCATGCCCCTAAGGCAGTACCCTTGACCGGAAAGTGCACCACTGTACACCAATACAATCATGCAAACAAACAGGAAACCATACAGTGACAGATGCAAGTCTGATTCTCTACTCCATTGATGAATACTGTGCCAGGCCAGTTAGAAAGAAACAAAAGTGCAAGTGTTACACTCTCTCTCCTCTTCCTTTCCAATGGACCAAGGTTAGCCATGGGTCATGACCCCATATGGAAACACATATACTGATGCAGAGAAGGCTTACAATGACGCACACAAGAGGTACAGAAATGTGGAGGAGAGGACGTTCGGCATCCTGAAATCCACGTTCAAGTGCCTTGATATATCTAGAGGAAGGCTATAATATGCACCACCCCTTGTGTGCAAAATAATACTAGTCTGTGCAATTTTACACATCATCTGTGTTTGCACCAACGTCCCTGAGGAAAAGGTGGAGGTCCCCATGGAGGAGGATGAGGACAATGATGCCCGACAAGAGGATGGGGAAGCACAAAACTCTGCTGCTGGAGCGCGCAGAAGGGATAATATTGTTCACAACTTCCTCACTTAGAGATTGTACTCTATTCATCACTGAGCACAATTTTTAAATAAATCGCGTGAACACAGATTTGTCTTTCAGTACTTTGTTACATTCACATGCCTTATCAACTCTCCCACATCTCGGAAAGCTTGACTAGACCACAGGAGTTGAAAATCAATTAGGAACACACTCAGGAAGACCAAACAACTACACACAATACACTAATACATGAATGTGCTGGTGTGCTATATACATTGCCTGTTGAACATATATTTTACAGAGAAAAACATGTCACACAAGTTTGTCTGGTTGACATTTGACAGCAGACAAATTGAAAAAAAACAAGTGATGACTGCTATTCAGATTTCTGGCCTAGGTAGGACAGGAGTAGTCAGTACCCAAAACAGTATGTCAGTGTCTGCTATGTAACAACTCAATGTCTGAATGTCACAATCACATGTGACAACTTACAACATGCCCCTCAGTGGCATTCGCATGTGTGACTAATAGTGAGTTACATATAGAGGAGAATGCATCTGTATGTCTAGGTCTGTAAGACTCAAATCAGTTGTTATCTTGCATGCATGTCAAGCAATGTCATAGCAAGTCACAAACCTTTGGCAGACTGTATGTGTGAATAAAGACAAGGACATGTTGAAAGATGCATGTTTTACTCATAGCTGTCAGGACTATTCACACAATCCAACCACACTTATAGTGCATGTGACAAAGGATGGTGAACGCAGCTGTGTGTGACTGCTCATGTCAAACAAACAAATGTGGGAGGACAGCTGGAACACCCCTCTACTTAATTTTGCTAGCCATTTTGTGGAGGTGACTCACAGACTACATAAGTGCTATGGCTGGAGTTGAGAGTTGTGTGGGTGTCAGTCATTATTCTCGCAAACAATGGAAATGGTATGATAAATATTGCTTAGCCTGTAGAACAAGCAATGTCCTTTGGTAAATTTAACATGTATGAAATACTATGACGTGCATGAGGGACTGGAGATTGAAAATAGGGAAGATGAAGAACAAGGACAATTTGAACAAACTGTGCCAGCAACATTGCTCTAGACGGCTACAGTACACAATCTGGCTTCAATGTGTGGGAATGATTACACATTGTCAAAAACTCACTTCCCCAAACAACATTGTAGCCCTGTAAGTCCATACATGTAATCACACACATTGTGTAGGACAGTAAACATCCTAGTCATATTGTCAGCAACTCCACCTGTGTGCTTGGCTAGCACAAACAAGTATGAGTGAGGAACGTGAGTACTGACCCTACCTGTACCCTGAACCAACGGACATGACCACGTTCCACTATCTGCCAACAACCTAACAATGCATAAGAGGAACAAATACCAACTAAGAACGCATAGTCATGTAAATCCCTAGTATATGACAAGACAAGTCCAGCACAACCAACCTGTAAGTCCCTAGTACATAAAAGGGCAAGGCTGACATCAACAACCTGTAAGTCCTTAGTACATAATAGGGCAGGGGAGTTTAGCTGTGCAGTTGGATTCCTGCACTTGACTGTGCATTGCAGTACCATAACAAAACTTTAGGATGCCTCCAGCAAAGTCCCCTGAGGAGGCTCCATCCACTCTGTACACAGTCAGGGGCCTGCTGCCCGTGCACAGTGTACTGTGCTAAAGGAGCCCCCTTGAGCTCGGGCCACACCATCATTAAGAGGGATGCGGGGGCATTTATTATGCCACTGGTGCAATGATGTGCAGCCTGCCATCCTTGTCTGACAGCAGCCCTGCCATGCAGAGTGTGTGCTATAAGGGAAGTCTGTTCAAAACTACATGGTGAGAAATTGCACATTCAAAGTGTATGTGCAAACAACATTGACACAAATCGCAACCTTCATGTACCCACTAGGTGCCCCAGGCTCTGTGTAGCCTATAGCTTTGCACATGGACAGATGAACATTTGCAACATTTGGCATGATGTTTATGAAAAAACACCTCTGAACATTTAGATATAGTACATGTGTTTCTACTTAGGGTAAAATGTAATTCACTGATATGAGCGAAGATTTTTCTCAATTACCCATGAAGGATTCAAAAGATTGTAGAAGTGGCATCCCAAAGCACACCACTGTAGGAAGCGGAACAGATCACACATAAAGATACCACATACTAGCATGTCAGACAAGAACAATTCATGACACATGTTAGTCCACCACATCCAAAAACTTACATGCATGGGGAACTGTAATGATACATCATGATGCCTGCCCCTTGAGATACACCATAAATTGTCACACATATGCACTGTTACAGGTCTGGGTTAACAAACCACATCCCTGGGTATACAGTTGTCAAGGGTATCATGCGCATGAACATTTAACGCACATGTGCCAGCTATCCTAAGCTGTGTGGCTAAACAAACAAAGGAAATGTGCCATCTACATAGTGTGATACAAGTAATGCATGTTCCCTCACATATCTACACTCACAGTACACACATTGTACACATGTGAAGACAGGAATGTGGGAAATAGAACCGTCAACATGCACACCTACAATCCATATCACTCCTCTCATGCATCACACACACCAAAAAACATTACAACATGCATTTCAGGGTTTGTGTAAAAAAAAGGCTGAATGCAATCATTTTCAGACATTGTGTATTTGAAAAAATGACGCATCGTACCCACTCATCAAAATTAATACAGTGTGCCCTGTCAGCCGTCCATGAAAAATACATGCATAGCTGTCATGCGACAAATAAAAAATGATGCATTACATCAAAACCTGACACATACACCCATGAAGTGATGCAATTGTACTTCCTGGCTGCAAACCAGATAATGTGAAGTTACTTTCACTTTTGCTTCACAGTCTTTTAGTTTGTGCTTGTGAGAGGCTGTGTGGTGCTGGTGTGAGGAGTGGTTTTAGTGAGTCTTTTGTGCTGAATGTGTTTTGTCCCTAAAGTCTTTTTTCTACTGTTTTTCTGTCTTATTGGGTTGTATTTAAATGTGTATTGTCCAGTGTTTGTCTCTGGGGTTGATTAGTTTGTTGTGTTAGTTTGGGGTAGTTTTGTTTTGCATGTTTGGTGCAATGGATTTTGGAAGGAACATGTTGGGTATGGGAAGGGCACGTCGTGTGACTACTGATGAGCTGGGAGGTTTTAAACGGTTCATTAGCCACTACCTGCCTAATATGGTGGCCATGGGTGGCCTTGTGATTCTGGGCTACAAAACATAGGCACGGAAGCTGTGGTAGGGCAAGGTTCTCTTCCAACTCACCAGTATATTCAATGTCCAGTGCCCTGACCACCAGCTAAAGCACCTGTGGGTAGACCTCATTACCAGGGAACAGGACCTCCTGTTACACCTGGGAATTGAGGTCAGCGGAACTGTGGATGAGTACCCTAGATATGCGGATGATACCTGCTTTGCATTTACATGTCTGTTAGTCATAGGGCTTACTTTATCATGACATGACAAAGGGCCTGACCACTGTAGTATGTTGCATGGTCATGTACATGTGATGAAAGATGTGACGCAGGAGCATTGAGAGTCATGTATGTACAGAGTACCAGCACAATGTGCTATGCTTGTAAAACTTGTCAGCGGACTGTCCTCTGCAAAACACTGACAATGTAGCTGAGACATGTATGTAGGGTTCCAGCACATATATGTATATGTCAGCCTGGCCTACCAATGGCTGTCACAGAGCTATGTTAAATGGCTCACTTGAGTATTCCCTAACCTAAGTCTTCTATATCTATCAGCAAGTCATGTGTAAAAGTTGTCTGTGGTGTTCATTCTTTAACATTCACAGTGCTATGTCATTTGTTATGACTTGCAGGTGGACCCACCCCCTACACTATTGGAGAGGCGGCAAGCTTTTCAGACCCAGATGCTACCAGTGTGATCCTGTATGTCTAATGTGTAGTACAAGGGTTGTGTGTGATGTTGTATGATGTGTGCAACGCCATGGAAAAAGTGCATGTTGGCAATTTGGACTCCATGTTTCATTCTTGGATATGGACAGTATGTCAGATGTTATGTCCACAATGTGGATTACAACAAAATGATGCACTGGTGGCAATGTGTGTTGCAAGAGCCTTCTGATTCTTGGGCATGGTGTATGAGGCCAAACAGAGTGATGACAGTCAAGACATGTGCCAGAAGTGCTGGGTCCTACACTTCGAGGCAGGGTGTCAATATGTTGGTCACAGTACATGTTACTGCTCTGTGAGCCACATGTAACACACAATAACTCAGGGCATGTTAGGATTAAGGACCATGGGAATAGGTAACTAAGGATCTTATTATCAGGCCCCTTGCACCACCAGTGCGTCACTTTTTCGCATATGAAAAGTGACACACCAGTGCTACAAGTGGCTTGCAAATAAGCACTTCAGATTATCAGGACAGTGTTCAACAGACCAAGCATGAACCCTGCATTTGAATTGCACCCCCATATTGTGTTATACCCCATACTCTATGTGGCAAGATTGCAAATTGATCTTCACATATCTTGACATGTGTACGTGCCAGGTGGGATGTCCATACAACATTGGCATATGACATGCCATTACTCAGTACATCTTCAGATAGTTCTGGTCCTTAGAGTGTCCATGATGTCATGCAAACAGCAAACAGCTTCAAACAATGAACAGTATTAGCCAGTACTGTTGCTAGATCACTGTGCAGATAAAATGTGGGGCATGCAAGCGCCCACTCATGAGATGGTGGTGCTAATTTTTGTTGTGCAGCACACTGACCTGAACTTTTTGACACATACAGGCAATGGGCAGCATGGTTAGACAGTTCAAGTTGCCCTAGGACTATGCATTTAGTCGATAGCACAGTCCACCATGTAGTGAGCTGAGTGGATATGGGAGTGTTTGCATGCATCTCTGTGTGAGTAATACACCCTGCATTCTCACACACAATACCTGTCACATGTAGATTCAATGTAGCAGTGTGTCCAGCCATCTATCCTTGCCATACCAGGCACATAGGTTGGTGAGACTATATTGAACTTGCAGGCCTTGGCCTGATTAGTTAGGGACCTTTCAACAGATCTAAGGCAATGCCGTATGCTGCTGGACAGTCATGAGGTATTCAACATGATGAGTGTGACCTACCATGGTAACTTAACTGATGTTTATGATGAGCATGGTGAATGGTGACCTGGTACTTTGAAGATGTTACAAGCTTGTGCACTGGTATTGTGCACCTTTGGTTAGTCTTGACACCTTGAACATGAGCAATATGTTGAAGATGGTTGTTGTGCAGATGTGTGTTAACCTTGGCCTTGATGATGTCATTGTGAGTTGTGGTGGCCAATGTGTGAGATCAGCAGTCGGTGTTTACATTGCATGCTTGTTCTTCATCTGCCCAATTCACATTTTGATGACATGTGTCATTCATGTTTCAGCAGCCAACATGACATTAGCACAAAAGCGTGCTTTCCAATAGCGCGCTGAATGCTACTGCATAGTTGTAATGTGGAGAAAGAATTCCGGAGGATGGTCCGACGTTACATGCATGAGAAATCATCGGGGTCCTGGCAACATTTCCCCGAGGAGGACCACCCAAGCACCCAGACCCCATCAGAAACCACACACCAGGGAAGTCAAGGAAAAGGACAGAGGTGGGTCTGCAGAAGTTGCATCCTCCACCCCAGGACACGCAATGTCTGCAGCATCAAGCACACATGCTGGACCTCCATTCATGCCACAAAGGTTTGAGCAGGAAATGTGCCAGGAGATGGCTGACACAAAGTTCAGGTTGTCAAAATTAGAAAAAAAACTGACCACATATTGATTGTTTTCTACATGATTTTAAGGCAACAGTCAGCAGGAACTGATTTACTGACCAATCTTGTAGGACACTTCTTCCTTTCCCCTTGTTTGTGACCTTTCTTACTAGTTGGGGTTTTAGATAGTTAGGGTTAGTTTAGTTAGCGTAGTGTAGATTTGTGTTAAGACATAGGCCCTCATTATGACATTGGCAGAATACCGCCACGCTGACTGCTGACAACATATCACCGCGGAGGCAAACATCCGTCCGTCAGATTATGACACATACACACAAAACCGACAGAAAGCAGCCACAACCACAAATCCGCCAGACCCACTGAACGTGATAAACTGTCAGTACTACCACCCATACTGTTACGCCACCAAAACAACTCCCTCCAAATAATGACCAACAAATCACCACAGCAGACATTCAACAGCGGTAAACCATTGACAGTTTGTTAGACTTGGCATCCTTGTCGTGGTCTCCCCAAACTTTTTGCCACTGTTTCCCAGGTTGTTGATGTGTGCTGGACTCTGTTTTTGCTGTTTTTGTTGCACTGGGCACTTTATCACTGCTATCCAGTGCTAAAGTGCAAGTGCTCCTATGTAAAAAGTGTATGTAATTGGCTTTCCATGATTGGCATATTTGATTTACTAGTAAGTCCCTAGTACAGTGCACTAGTGGTGCCCAGGGCCTGTAGAGCAAATTATACTAGTGGGCCTGCAGCATTGGTTGTGCCACCCACATTAGTAGCCCTGTAAACATGGCTTAGACCTGTCACTGCAGTATCTTTGTGTGCAATTTCAAACCACCAATTTGACTTGTCTAGTGTACCCACTTGCCAGGCCTAAACCTTCCCTTTTCTTACACATAAGACACTTCTAAGGTAGGCCCTAGGCAGCTCCAATGGCAGAGTGCAGTGATTGTTTAAGGTAGGACATAAACTAATGTGTTTTATATGTCCTGACAGTGAAATACTGCCAAATTTGTTTTTCATTGTTGCAAAACCTGTCTCTCTCATAGGTTAACATGGGGGCTGCCTTTAAATATGATTAAAGTGAAGATTCCCTTTGGGAGCAGATAGACTTGTGGAGTTTTCAGTCTCTGAACTCAGAGTTTAAAAATACATCTTTTAGTAAAGTTGGTTTGAGATTGGGTGTTTGCAAATGCCACTTTTAGAAAGTAGACATTTTCTTGCTTAAGACATTCTGTGACTCCACCTGTTTGTGGATTCTCTGTCTGGGTTAGTTTGACAGTTGGGCTGTTTGCACCTATCTCTAGACAGTGACACAAAGGGAGCTAGGGTGTAGCCTGTATATCCTGATGAGCCATCTGTGCTAGGGGGGAGGAGCGGTCACTTACACATGAAAGGGCGGTGCCTGCCCTCACACAATGATGTCTCCAACCCCTGATGTGTGTCTGGGGTCTGGCCTGGACAAGGCAGGATCTCCCAAACAAGAGAGACTTTCCTTTGAAGGAGGCCTACTTCAAAGGCAGAAATGGGTATAAAAAGGGCACACAAACACCTGAAAATTAGATTACTTCTTAAAATCAAGAGGAATCTCTGCCAAGGAGAAGCGCTGAAGAGATGAGGAGAAGTGCTGCAATGCCTGTGACTGTGCTTTGTGCAGCTATACTACAGTTGCTGCTTCTGCCTGTGAAAGGAGACAAAGACTGGACTTTGTTGTGCATTCCTGCTTGTGAAGAAATCTCCAAGGGCTTGACCTGAGCCTGCCTCCTGTTGTTGAAGTCTCTGGGCCATCAAAGACTTCCCGTGCCAGCACCTGGGCTCGCTGCTGAGACTCCTGCCCTGTCAAATCATACCCTATCCAGTTCCTGGGCCATTGAAAGGTGAAGCTGGCAGATAAAGACTGAAAATCCATGCATAGACTGCCGTGTGGGGACATTTTTGATGCACCTTCCGAGACGCGGCTAAGAAACGACGCACCGCTGGCTTCGAGGCTGAAATCTACACTCCACATGCAACGCAGCTGGAGAAACGATGCACAACACCCGCTGACGGAGGCTGTTAATGTTGCATGCCCACATAGTGCTGTTCTCTGATACCATGCAACCGGATTTTCGACGCAAACCTCGCTGGGTGTGAAAAACCAACACAAAGCTTGCCCGGACCCAAGGTGCCTCTCCGGATCGACGCATCGCTCTCCTGCTGAGAGGAAAAATGACGCACGCCGACCTGACCAGAGGAGGGATGACGCACGGTCTCCCTTGTGAGTAAGAAATTGACGCATCGCTGGCCTTTTCCTATGCACACTCTCTTGTGCTGTGTTATTTTGATGCAACCCATGTACTTTTTCACACTAACAGTGTTCTCACTGTTTTCTAAGGATCTAAGGCCCTCATTACAACCCTGGCAGTGGGTGATAAAGTGGCGATAATACCACCAACTGGCCAGTGGTAAACAAATGGGATCATGACCACGGCGGAAGCCGCCAACACAGACAGCCACTTTAACATTTAACACACCAACCGCCACGGCGGTAGCAACAAACACCGTGGCGGTCACTGCCAACAGACAGGCGGAAGACAATGTACTGCCCGCCCCATTACAACCCGCCAATCCGACAGCTTTTCCGGGGCAGTACCAACGCCATCAAAAGCATGGCCGAAACAGTGTTTGGAAGGGAAAGTACTCATCTCTCGACACTCTACGAAGAACCAGGACGCCATGGAGCCCGAGTTACAGGTCCTGCCCATGATGGTCTACCTCTTCATACACCAGGAATATCAAAGGCAGTGGCGATGACCACGGTGAGTACTGCACCTAGCACAAAGGGGAGGGGGGAAGAAACAGAGTGGCACACACATGCAACACGCAACACCCCCACCCTCACCCACAACACCATACACACAAACACATGAAACAACTGTACATTTACACCCCGTAACCCCCTGGAAGAACGCAAGGACAAAAGGAATAGAGTCCAATCAGTAATATATTAGAAACAGGCAGATATACATAACAAATATCGAAAACAGTATTTACAAATATTTACAATATGTACAGAAGACCGTACATTGTCCTTTGCAAATGTCTGTGGGCCACTGGGCCAAAAATCATGGGCCAAGCCCACACTTGAATCCTGTCTCAATACGGAGAGAACACTGCAGGGGCATCAGGTTGTAAACACACAGGCACCTCAGTGGGATGGGGAAGGTGGGGGCACCTCAGCCGGAAGATGGAATAACAACACTGCTCCTGGACGGGGCTCCATGCCCACAGCGATGTCCCATGGAGTGCAAAGCCACAGTCTCTCAAGTCTCTCACGTGGGTAGGGTGCCCACTGCTTGGTCCTGGGGACTGCAAAGCCACAGTCTCTCAAGTTGGTGGGTTGCCCACTGCTTGGTCCTGGGAAGTGCAAAGCCACAGTCTCTCAAGCCTCTCAAGTTGGTGGTTTGCCTACTGCTTGGTCCTGGGGAGTGCAAAACCGCAGCCTCTCAAGTCTCTCAAGTGGGTGGTTTGCCCACTGCTTGGTCCTGGGGAGTGGAAAGCCACATTCTCTCAAGTGGGTGGCTTCTCCACTGGTTATGGAGGGGGCTTTGTTCCCAGTGTGCTTCATCCTGCCAAGGAAAGGGTGAGTGGATGGCTTCTTCCACTGGGTCTGGAGGGGGCTTTGTGCCCTGTGTGCTTCATCCTGCCAAGGATAGGGTGAGTGGATGCATATCTCCACTGGTTCTGGAGGGGGCTTTGTGCCCAGTGTGCTTCATCCTGCCAAGGATAGGGTGAGTGGATGCATATCTCTACTGGTTCTGAAGGGGGCCTTGTGCCCAGTGATGCAGCACTTGGGGTGTGGCAGTTCACATTCCCTCACCTGGGTGTCTGAGGCACAGGATTTGCAGGGACCAGGTAGCATGATACTCCAAGGAGGCAGGGCAAGATTCCATCCTGCGGCGACTAAGGCTGCAAACTGGTGGTAGTGCCGGTGCTGGTGGGGGTGCTGCCTGTGGTGGTGGGAAGCTCCAGGCCATCTCCTGAGGCCTCAGATAGACACACACTGCTGCGATGCCTTCAAGTGCCCAACCAACTCTGGATAGGCCATCGCCAGGATGCGGAATATCAGGGGGGGGTCATGGTGCGACGGGCACCCCTTCCTCGTTGGGAGGCCAGCCCCAGCTGGGCCTCTGCCGTCTTCTTTGCCCACCGGCACAGGTCCTCCCATCTCTTGTGGCAGTGGGTGCTCTGCCTGTCAAAGATCCCCAGGGTCTGCACCTCCTTGGCAATGGCACGCCAAATACCCTTTTTCTGGTGGCCGTTTACCTGGAGGGAAAAGACAGCAGAAAAGGGAATTATTCACCCATCCGGACCATCAGACTCATTGCCCACCAGATCCCACCCATCCCCTGACGCACATAAATTGACCACCTTACATGCTGCACTCTGGCCAGGACACCTCTGCCCCCCCACTGCATGTGGCTTACACACACAGCAATCCCTACATTCATGGCCCACGCATCCTTCACTCAGTGTATTCACC
Organism: Pleurodeles waltl; assembly: GCF_031143425.1. Lineage (NCBI taxonomy): Eukaryota > Metazoa > Chordata > Amphibia > Caudata > Salamandridae > Pleurodeles > Pleurodeles waltl. Next base: position 733,501,679 of record NC_090447.1, on the reverse strand, counting down.
TGTTTGTCTTGAGGACCGTAGAGTAGCATATACTGGGGAAGGACCCCATCCACCAGTTTCTCCAACTCCTCCGCAGTGAAGGCAGGGGCTCTTTCCCCAGACACATGAGCCTTGGTCGGTTCCAGCCACAGGTCACAGCAGCACTTGCAGTGTAGGTCCTCTCCTGTAAAAGGTCAGGTAGGTAATTAGATAGAAAATGGTGGTGACGTCCGCAGCGGGGCGTAACGTCACCACTGGCGTACATTTCCATTGGCTCCTGGAACCCATAGGGCCCAATGATAACCAATGTGAAGTTGCCCGGTGGTCATCGACCACCTACGGCGATGGCACACAACGCCAGTGCAGTTATCTCATTTCCACTTGTCCCTCCTCACAGGTCAGGCAGCCACCATTTCAGGGGGGCACAGGGCATGGCACCTAACTGCGTCACAGCAGACATTAGCACATCAACTGACTCTCGAGTCACACATTGTTTCTGTAAAGTAAACAAATCATCATTAGTGCAATAGATGTGTGAATATGTCCCTCTGCTCACGTTCTCTTCCATATGCTTCAACCGCTGAGGCAGAATATGAGATGGCGGCATCCTCCAGTGTACAGACCCCCCGGTGGATCTTGCGACAATGGAGGACAGACACATAATCATTAACTACAGACTTGATGGTGCCACAATCCAAGAACTATGTGGCCAATTGGAGCCAGACCTGATTTCAGCTATCCGCCAGCCCACAGGAATCCCCCCTCTAGTGCAGGTCCTGTCAGTGTTCCATTTCCTGGCAAGTGGTTCCTTCCAAACAACAGTGGCCATGGCATCAGGGATGTCTCAGCCAATGTTCTCTAACATGTTGACCAGAGTGTTGTCTGCCCTTCTGAAACACATGTGCAGCTACATCTTGTTCCCCAGGTGGAGGATTTGGCCACAGTGAAGGCTGACTTTTATGCCCTGGGACATATCCCCAACATCATTGGTGCCATTGATGGTACACATGTGGCATTTGTCCCCCACCCCCGGAGAAATGAACAAGTTTACAGGAATAGAAAAAGCTTTCACTCTATGAATGTGCAGATGGCGTGTTTGGCGGACCAATACATCTCCCATGTGAATGCCAAATATCCTGGCTCTGTGCATGACGCCTTCATCTTGAGGAATAGCAGCATCCCATATGTGACTGGCCAAATCCAGAGGCACCGGGTGTGGCTAATAGGTGAGCCAAAGGTCCCCACTCAGTATAAATTGGTGTATGGGTATGGGGTTGTCCCTAAGGGTGAGTGTGTGGTTAACCGGTATCGCTCGATATTTGCAGGTGGCTCTGGTTACCCCAACCTCTCAATGCTACGGACCCCTGTGAGGAATGCCAGGACAAGGGCAGAGGAACGTTACAATGAGGCACATGGGCATACAAGGAGGATTATAGAAAGGACCTTCGGCCTCCTGAAGGCCAGGTTCCGGTGCCTCCATCTGACTGGTGGATCCCTGTACTACTCACCCAAGAAGGTGTGCCAGATCATCGTTGCATGTTGCATGTAGCATGTTGCACAACCTGGCCTTGAGACGCCAGGTGCCTTTTCTGCAGGAGGATGTGCTTGGAGATGGTCTTGTGGCAGCGGTGGAGCCTGTGGACAGTGAGGAAGAGAAGGCAGAGGAAGAAGATGTGGACAACAGAACCACTATATTTCTGCAGTACTTCCAGTGACACACAGGTAAGACACTGTAAGTTCACTCTACATTTCAGTTATCTGTTGGACATTGTACAAGGCAGCCCCTTTCCCTATGTCTATGGCCACTGACTGTACCCTTTGGAATCTCTATTTTCAGATTGCTGTGCCCCACTCTGGCTCCAGCTATGTGTACTGCTGCCCTCCGAAGCTCATCCTAAAGTATATTTCACTGTACATTTGACTTGCAATGCTTTGATAATGTTGTACTAATACATTTGTGAATAATTTGACAGACTCCAGATTGGTATTTGTTCCAAAGGTGTTGATTTAGGTGCTCATAAGTAGAGGGGGATGTGCAAGGACCTGGGCTGATGGTGGAGGAAAGTCCAGGGTAGAGTCCATTCTCTTGGTATCACAGGTGCATTGTCCAATGGGGCATAGGAAGGGGAGTAATGGCAGTTCAAGGTGGACAGGGGGACAGAGTGGGACAGAAGGGTGACAATCAGTAGAGTCTTATTTCCTGGTGGAGGTCTTGGCAATGTTCCCTGGCTTCTGCCTGGATCGCTGGGACCGTTTGCGGGGTGGTTCTCCTTCTGCAGGGGGTGGGATGCTGGTGGCCTGTTGGTCCTGTGGCGGGGCCTCCTGTCCACTAGCGCCGGCGGAGGTGGAAGGCTGTTCCTCAGTTTGGCTAGTGTCAGGTGCCCGTTGTTGAGCCACTGCCTCCCTCATGGTCTTGCCCATGTCAGCCAGCACCCCTGCAATGGTGACCAGGATGGTGTATATTTTTGTTAGGTCATCCCTGATCCCCAGGTTCTGTCCCTCCTTCAGTCGCTGGGTATCCTGCAACTTGGCCAGTATCTGGCCCATCGTCTCCTGGGAATGATGGTATGCTCCGAGGATGTTGGAGAGTGCCTCGTGGAGAGTGGGTTCCCTGGGCCTGTCATCCCCCCATCCCACAGCAGCCCTCCCAGCTTCCCTGTTGTCCTGTGCCTCTGTCCCTTGAACCGTGTGCCCACTGCCATGATCATCCTCTATTTGTGGGGTTGCCTGGGGTCCCTGTAGTGGTGGACACACTGCTGATTGACGTGTCCTGGGGACAGTGGCATGGGCCCGCTGGGTGGGTGCTGTGCTGGTGTTTCCTGAGGGGGGAGGCTCTGTGGTGGGTTGGGACTGTGGCAGGAGAACCAACTGTCAAGAGGTTCCGGATGGGCCAGGTTGGTCATCCTGATCCAGGCGTGCAGAGCTGCTGTCATCGCTGTGGGCCTCTTCATAGGGGGACTGGATGTGGCTGGCACCTCCTCTCTGGTGACGTGGAGGATGGATCCTGTGGGGATGCAAATGCTTTGTTAATGTGTTTCCCTGTATGATTGTGATCTCCCTGTCAGTTTGGCCTTGTGTGATTGGTGATTTCATGGGCTGGGTGAGTCTCTCTACTGGGCATGCTGTGGTGATGGGTGTCCATGCAGGTCTGTGATGGGTGTCCATGCATTGGTGTTGCATGCAGGGCTTGGTGTTGGGATGGGTGGGTTGTGTTAGTGGGGTATATGTGAGGTGGTGGAGTGATGGGGGTGAGGGTAGGGATAGGAGTTTGTGATGGCATGCAGGTGGGGGGAATAAAGTAGTTAAGATTTGACTTACCAGAATCCAGTTCTCCTGCTACTCCTGCGAAGCCCTCAGGATGCATGATCACCAAGACTTGCTCCTCCCATGCTGTTAGTTGTTGGGGAGGAGGGGGGTCCACCGCCACTTCTCTGTACTGCTACCTGGTTCTTTGCAACCACGGACCGCACCTTCTTCTGCCTCTTCCTGATGTCATCCCTGGTTCTTGGGTGTTGTCCCACGGTGTTCACCCTGTCCACGATTCTCCGCCATAGCTCCATCTTCCTTGCAATGGACGTCTGCTGCACCTGTGATCCGAATAGCTGTGGCTCTACCCGGATAATTTCCTCCACCATGACCCTTAGCTCCTCCTCAGAAAACCTGGGGTGTCTTTGGGGTGCCATGGATGTGGTGCGAGTGATATGTGTGAGGATGTGTGGGGTGATGTGTTGGGGTGTATGCTGTGATGTGCGTGAAGGGTGTATGGCTGATTGTGTTCGGTGCCTCTGATTGAGTTGGTGCTCCTGGCTTGTCTCTCTCTGCTTGATATCTATTTTTTCGCTGTAAGGGGTTGTGGATAATGTGGGTGTGTGTTTTATATTGATTTGGGGGTGTGTGTGTGGTGTGTGTATGTGTGTCAGGTGTGTGTAGTTTGAATTGTCCACTGTGGTGTAGTTTTGTAAGTGTGTGTGTATTTTGAGCACGGCGGTGTGTACCGCCAATGGTTTACCGCGTTTGAAAGACCGCTGCGGTGATTCGTGGGTCGTGATACTGTGGACGCATTCCTGTTGCCGTAACGGTGTGGGTTTTGCTATCGCCAGTTTATCACTGACCTTTGGTGTGGCGGACTTGTGTGGGTGTCTGTATAGTGGCGGATTTTTCAGTGTGGGTCATAATACCCGTAGCATAATACCGCCAAAGACACGGTATGTTAGCAGCCGTCAGCACGATGGTAGGCGGCATTTACTGCCAGGGTTGTAATGGGGGCCTAAGACTCTTATTCTTTAAAAATGTATAACTTGACTTGTGTATGTTGAATTTTGTGGTTTTGGTCTTGTCTTGTTTAGATAAATATTACCTATTACCTATAACACCTGTGTTGTGTCATTTTGTAGTGTTTTTACTGAGGTACTGTGTGTGTTGGTACAAATACTTGACACCTAGACTCTGAAGTTAAGCCTGCCTGCTTGTGCCAAGATACCAAGGGTGTGAGCGGGGTTAGCTGAGGGTGATTCTACTTCACCCTGACTAGAGTAAGGGTCCTTATTTGGACAGGGGGTAACCTGACTGCCAACCAAAGACCCCATTTCGAACAGCGGTGGACAGCGCTGTGGCAAAAATAGCCACCCAAATACAAAACAAGACAACAGTGGCCAGAACCAAAAACCCACACCTGACACAAATACACACTCCCCACACACCTACCAACAGCACTATAGAACACACCCCCACATTGCCACAATCCTTTGCAAACATGAGAAGACTGCTACACTTAACTGCACACATATGTCACAACTACCCATTCATCCGTCATGTACCACACTCCCCACCACATCACTCAACACCTTCTGCACAGCATACACAACACCCATGTCCCCACAAAGGCACCCCCATTTCACAGATGAGGAGTTGTGGGTCATGGTTGAGGAAATAGTCGGGGTAGAGCCACAGCTATTTGGAGCACAGGTACAGCAGATTTCCATTGCCAGGAAGATAGAGCTATGGCTGAGGGTGGTGTACAGGGTGAACACTGTGGGACTACATCCACCCACAAGGGACGACATAAGGAAGAGGTGGAATGACCTACGGGGAAGGTGTGTTCAATTGCAGCAAGGCACCAGCTCGCGATCAGGAGGCAGGCGGTGGACTCCCATCTCCTCCCCTACAGCTGACAGCGTGGGAGGAGCAAGTTTTGGCAATCCTGCATCCAGTGGGACTCACTGGAGTAGCCAGAGGACTGGACACTGGTGAGTCAACATTTACTACCTATCACCCCCTATACCTGCATGCCACTACAACCCCTCACCCTGAGCCCCATCACCCCACTCCATCCCACACAGTGCACCACCCCAATTACCACACCTAAATGGCAACCTCTGCATGCCATACCCACTGCATGCACATCCCTTCTAGCCCTGCATTCACACCCACTGCCAATGCATGCACAGCATGGAGAACTAACAATCCCACAATCCATGTCCAAACACAACCAAAGTTGGAAGGACAACCACAATAACACTGGGAAAGCTAGTAATGTGGAAAATGTCACAGACATGTAGCATAATACACTAATTACATCCCCACAGGTGCCCCAGCCAATGTCATTGGCGAAGAGGTGCCACTGTTACCCAGTCCCCCACCAGAAGATGCCCCCAGTGATGACAGCAACGCAGGAGCTATGGATCTGGAAGAGCTCCCTGGCCCATCTGGGACCACTGATCAATCGGCCACCCGATCCCATAGCCAGACCACCACAGAGCCTCCCTCCGAATCTAATACCACAGCAGCCTGCCAACACCACCACACCTTTGTCCCCAGGACACGGCAATCAGTAGTGTACCTACCTGTACAGAGACCCGAGTCCACACCACACAGGCAAGACAATGAGCGTCCTGGTGTCAGTAGGAGTGGGCACACCATTCAGGGGACACAGACATAGGGGGCCAGGGACATTCGGAGGACAGCTGTGCACCAAGGGGAGGACAGGCCAAGGGAACCCGACTGCCCAGGAGGCACTAAAAAATGTCCTGGGGACATACCAACAATCCCAGGACAGGATGGGCCAGGTGATCAGCATCTTGCAGGAGAACCAGATGCTGCAGGGGGTACACCACCAGGACGTCATGCAGCAGTTGCAGGGTCTAAATGCCAACATGGCCTACATTGTAGGGGTGCTGGGTGACATGGCCGACACCATGTGAGAGGATAGAGCACACCAGCGGGCCTCTTCCACAAGCCACTCCACCCAGCAGCCATTAACATCTGCTGCAGCTAGTGGACAGGAGGCCCTGCCACATGATCCACAGGCCACCAGCACCCCTCCCCCTACAGAAGGTGATCCACCAAGCAAACATTCCCTGTTCCCAGACAGACACCAGAGACAGTTGCCAAGACCAAGACCACCGCCAGGAAATGAGCCCCTCTTAAATGTCCCCCTTGTCACCTTGAATGTGCTGAATGTGCCACTGTGTCACCTTGTCCAATTTGAACTGCCATTGCTCCCCTTCCCATGGCCCCTTGGATACTGGACCTGTGCAATAAACACACTGGGCCACTACGCTGGACTTTTCCCAACCAACACCCCACTCTTTTGCACTTTCCATTGCATGCCAGAATAATTACTAAACACGTTAGACACAATTTGACTGCTTTATCTGAAGTAAATGCACGATGTTTTGAACTGTATTGAACTGCATGATCCTGTGCAAATGTCCAGTAATATGTTGATCAATCTTACATATGTGTCTCAGCAGTCTGCACACATCACAGAATTACTCTGTTGTAACCACACCAACAACTGCAAAATGGGAAGGCATAGGTGGCAGTCAGTTGGGATGCAAAGGTGGTGACTGGCATTATGATACAGGCACACGGCACAACACTTAAATGAAGAAATGCTTAGTTCAACAGCCTTACCTGAGTGTCATTGGAAGTACTGCTGTATCATATGTGCCCTGTTGTCCACATCCTCCTCCTCTTCCTCCTCCTCACTGTCCTCAGTGTCCACTGCTGCCGCAGGTACATTGTCAACATCCTCCTCCTGCAGATAGGGCACATGGTGTCTGAGGACCCAGTTGTACAACATGCAGCACACAACAACAATCTTGCAGACCTTCTCAGGGGAGTAGCATAGGGATCCCCCCGTCAGATGGAGGCACCTGAACCTGGCCTTCAGGAGATGGAAGGTCCCTCCAACAATCCTCCTGGTACACCCATGAGCATCATTGCACCTATTCTTAGCCCCTGTTCTCAGATTCCTCACAGGAGTCAAGAGCCAGGAAAGGTTTGGGTAGCCAGAGTCACCTGCAAGACGTGAGGGACACATATTAGCCTTGCACGATGGAATTGGGTATGACTCCTGAAGACATACACTGACATACATTGGGTGGGGACTCTGGCTCACCTATGGGCCATACTCTGTGCCTCTGTAGTTGTGCCATTAGCTGTGGGACGCTGCTATTCTTCAGGACAAAGGCATCATTCATGACCCAGGATACTTGGCAGTGACTTGGGAGATGTACTAGTCAGCAAGGCACACCATCTGGACATTGAGTGAGTGGAAACTCTTGCTATTCCTGTACACCTTTTCATTGGCCCCAGGGGGGACTAAAGCAATATGTGTCCCATCAATGGCCCCAATAACATGTGGTATATGTCCCATTGCATAGAATCCAGCCTTCACAATGGGCAATTCATCTACTTGGGGGAATGTGATGTAGCTGCACATGTGTTTGAGCAAGGCTGTCAAAACCCTTGCAAGCACAATCGCGAACATTGGCTGTGACATTCCTGCAGCCAAGCTCACTGTCACCTGGAAACAGCCTGTTGCCAGGAAATGGAGCACTGATAGTACCTGCACAACAGAGGGGATTACTGTGGTGAAATGGATAGCAGGTAGCAGATCAGGCTCCAATTGTGCACACAGCTCTGTGATTGTGGCCCTGCCCAGAGGATAGGTGAGTATAATGTGCCTGTCCTCCAGTGTAGCCTAGTCCACAAAGGGTCTGTACACGGGTGATTGCCTCATCCTCCTATTCCTGCGCTGTTGTTGGTATCTAAGGGACCCAAAAGTAAGAAGGGAGTGACAACAGGAACTATGGACACACTATATCAGTGTACACAAGGCATAATTGTATGTTGTACACTGGAATTTTCTAGGTGCGTACATTCAACACCAATGATGCACCTTTAAGTCAGTAAATGTGTACTAGCAGTAGAAAATGGCAACTTCCTGTCCTGTATGCAGAGCCAGGTAGAAGTGACCTCACTCCGCCGGCGTTAAGCGTCATGGTGGGAGGTGGTCTGCAGCGCTGTGTTATTTCTCTTTGGCTAACATGGGGCTCTATGGAGTACAGAAACCAATTATGATCAACGCCGGTGGTGACAGTATACACCGCTGCAGATGTGACTGCCATTTTCTGTCTATCACTTCACTTGATTCCTGACTTTCCACAGGACCACATCTCCACTGCGTGTGCTGCTGTGACCTGTGTCTGGAACCTGCCATGGCCCGTGCAACAGGCGAAAGGGCCCCAGCCTTCACTTCGGAGGAGTTGGAGAGGCTAGTGGATGGGGTCCGACCCCTGTATGGGCAGTTGTATGGGCCTCCAGACCATTAGGTGACTACATAATGGGTACGTTGCATGTGACATGGCTGCATGTAGATGTGTGTGTGTGCTGGCAGTGTGTCATTTGGGGGGTATGGCTGGTGGCTGTGTTAATGCAGTGGTATGGGTCATGTGTGTGCCTGATGAGAGGCAAATGCAGTATGTAGGCCATATGTGTGACAGGCTGGACTGTCTGGTTCATGGTGTCCCTCTGTCTGTGTTTCCTCTGCAAGTCAGCGCCCATCAGAAGAAAGGGTTGTGGCATGTCATTGTCAAGGACGTGCAGACTCTGTGTGGTCCGGACCCTGGGGAGGCTTTTAAACTACTGAGATCCATCTCTGTAGGGCAGTCAACCATAGTGAATGCCATCCAGGGGCTGGCATCCTAGATGCAGAAATGCAATGCTTTCCTGGAGGGCATTCACAGTGGCTTGGAGGCCCTACAGAGATCGTTTCAGGCTCTTAACTCCTCTCTGATGGCAGCCAGTGTCCCTGTTTTTTCCGTTCCCCCTCCAACTACCACTTCCCAGTCCCAGTCTCCTCTCCCCAAGCCCATCCCTCGTACACATTCTGACACGCATGCACCCAAAAGAACAGACAAGACTCGTACAGACCAACACAGGCACCACACTTCAGTTCACAAGCACTCACACTGCCAACACACAGATGCACACACCATCATCCACTGCCTCCACTGTCTCCCCCTCCTCCTCCTCTTCCTCCCTCACGGTCACATTAGCACTCACACCTGCATTCACTGCATCACCAGTTCCAGAACTTGACACCTGCACAGCCTTGCCCAGTCACCATAACAGCAGACTCGCACACATGCACCCCACACACCACATGTGCAGTCACCACCACCACCATCACCTCATGCAACACACCGACCTCACTTGCAGACACCACCACAACATCCATCGACAGGTCCTGTTTGAGCTCCCCTACCCTCTCTGCCCCCTCGAAAGACACACAAACGCTTGCACTCGGACCCCCAACAGCCATCCACCTCACACACTATCAATGCACCTGCACCCAAGTCCAGCATACCTCCTCCTCTTACAACCACTCCCCCTACCTCCACTCCCATACCTCCTCGCATAACCCCCCCATTGGTCCTAAGAAGCTTTTCTTTTCCTGACTTGACCTCTTCCCTCCCCTCATCCAGCCCATAAGAGGAAGGTCCCACCCCCAGCCCAGTACCTCCACCACCAAGTCTAGCCCTGTTCCACCCCCAAAGACTTCAGCTGCCAATAAGGGGCACATGAGAGGAACTCCGGCCCGCCCCAAGCCCACTCCTCTGCCCCCAAAACAGAAGGGTAAAATGCCGCCCTCCTCCCAAACCCAAGGACCCCCTTCCCAAAAAGAAGACCCACCCCAACCCACTGAGCTGCCTGCCTACCGCCAACATGATGCCCCTGCACAGTGGAGTCCCTATGTTGTCAGAGGTCAAGTTGGGGTTTGGACTTTGCCCTGTGGGCATATTCAGACTTTGAACTGGCCACTGGCCCTGCATGGATATATATGCAATTCTGTATTTGTTTGGATTTGGGCTCTTCATCCTACTGGATTACAGTGTTTGAAACAGAGGTATGTGTCCTGGCTTTCTTTGCTCCCTGGTTCTGTTACTGTGTTACTGTTGTTTAACTCTGCAGATGGTTCTGGGTGTATGGTGTGTGTGTATAGTGTGTGCTGTGCGTGTGTGTGTCACTGTCCCCTCCCTCCCTCCCTCCCTTGGGTGCTAAGCGGCTGTACTCACTCTCGTCGTCTTCGTCAGTGTTGGTGCTCCAGGAACACCATGGTGTGGTACAGCATCAATAAGACTTGCAGGTCTGGTTCTACGGTGGCCGCGGACTCATCTATGTCCCTGGAGGTAAGTATTTCCTTCTATATGATGTGCTACCAGGTTTTCAGTGGTGTGCTAATGCCCCAGAAATCCTGACAGTGTGCTTTGCCATAATATGGTGTGCAGATTTTTACCTTTTGCTAGCCTGGAGATTACTTTCACTGTGTTCAGTGATCGTACCGCACTGGTGGTTGGGGTGGTACATTGGATGTCTTTGGGAGGGATCACCGCCATGGTCATTATTTGACGGTCATTACCACCGACCTGGCGACATTACTACCGCCATCCCCGGTGTGACGGTCAACTGACCACCAATGTCATAATGACCACCATAGTTTTTATGCGTAGGGGGTGGGTTTTTGGGTATCTGCTATTCTTGGGTGTTTCTAGGAGGGTGGGTTATGTTTTAGGTATGTGTGTAAAAAAAAAAAAAGATCAAACATTTTTTAATAACATACAAAAAATATATATTTTGCTTAGGCTATATGTTCAGTTAGTCAATGTTTAGCTGTATTTACTGTTGTCCTTGTATACGTATGTCTCTTAAGTAGGGTGGGGATTGACATTTATCATGTGGCATTAAATGTATAGGATAAGTTGATATAAGATAAGTTAGCTGTAGGGATAAGTTATGATAAGGTAGAATAAGTTAGGTTAGTTAGTTTAGGGATTTTTAGGCTGATAATTATAGTATTAATAAATCTAGTTATTTATTACTATATGGTCTCCCTCATGATTTACAGTCTGGGTAGTAGCATTTCTGCACAGGTCAGTTTAGACATATGCCTTTGGCTTTGCAACCAGTAGTTATTTACATGTGTGATTATGTGTATCCCCTGTGGTCAAGTTACTCTCAGGTTGCCAATGGTATCATATCAGCAACTCAAGACATCCTTCAGCAATGTATGGCACACTCTGAATGTGCATGGATACACATCCCAAAACGGGATATCTTATACCATAGTGTTGGTAAGTAATGGGACATGCATTGTTATGAAGCTTTTGTCATTGCACTCCCCCTAAATATAGAATTTGTTACTGTACAGTCATGGCTGCCCCTCGGAGTCTTACACATGTATTATTTCGTTGTCACATCAGTGTTATACTGGTGCTCTGGAACTTGCTTTACCCAGCCCCATGTGTAGCATTTCATAACAGCCATTGCAATACAAGCATGGTACCTGTTACATGACATGCTTGAGAGACTCAGGAACCACTTGCCAGTCTACATAGCTATCAGTCACTTCAATCATGTTTCAGCCATTGTGTGTGGCTTGGTGTCTGACACAAATCCACGCATTTCCTTTTGGGAAGTACTCAGTGTATTGGCTTCATACAATGCATACAGTTACTGTCTCAGACAAAAATTCAACACAACTGTTATATTTAGTGTATTGATTTACATGTTCAAGTTACGTTTGTGATGATGAACATTGTACAGGAGATTGACCCCATGAGAGATCCCATGCCATTGGATGTCCGGAGAGAGTCCAAGGGGTGTCATGTATTGAGACTTGTGTAGGAGAGGCTGTGTTGCTTCACTCTTCAGAATAACAGAACTATGCACTTCAGGATAGTTTAGGGCACAATGTGAAACAATCACTCTCACACACCTTAGTAAGTATAGTAATCAAGTTTATTTATGGGGCAAGTTCTCATATAGTAAAACTGACCACACTAACATATCATAAAAAATTACATGAGAATAACTGTGAGAATATAAACACTCTGTGATATCATGAAAAATAACACGAAAATAACTGCAAGAATAAGTGCATATCACACACACGCACACACACACACAATATGCTTCAATGCTTATAAATTGAAAGGCCTCACCGAAAAGAGATTCTGCATCCCTCCGCCGCACACAAAGCCGGGGAACCCAAATCGACTGGCACAGGGAGTCTCCTTCGGGACAATCAGTCCTGCTGGCATTGCATCCAACCCAGTTCCTAAACCAGTCCATCACGGCTCCTGACCTTTATAGTATTTACTAACGCCCAGGAGTCTTTTCTAGAAAAAGACCTCCTCCTTTACAAATTGTGCAACCGGCGGTACCTTGTTCACCCTTTGAGACGTATCCTCGGAACGGGACAGGTTCCCAGAAGAGGGCTCCAAGGTGAATCTTGCATTCTTCCTTGAGTACAGGCGCATCCCCCTGTTGTCCTAACTGATAGCTCGTGGAATGTAAATAGCGCCCTTCGTACCAGACAGATGAAGTGAAGTTGAGCAGAAAAGCACCCCACCCTGCAGGTTGCAGAAGCTTGTGGAAAAACACAGAACAGTGCTTTACGCACAGAACCAGACTCGACAAAAAGGAGTCGTGAACCAATGTAAAATGGAAGCAGAGGCCAATGGTCCATAGTATATTTCATTGCCCTTACCCTGCACCACTGTTCACCTTGCACGTAGTGCATGTAGCAATACAGAGGAGTGCATCAGTAAGGAGGTGATCACATTGCTATTAGGATGGATTGGCCACAATAACAGTCCCTGTGTGATAGGTCAACAGTGGGAGAATGAAGAGGGAACGTTGCCAGTTGTTATGACACTGACACGATCTTAACACAGACTGTAGCTACAGGGTAGTTTTTCCGGTTAATGATGTTCCTTCTACATCTTCATCCTCTAATGTGTGTGGTGCCTCCAGTTTCATGGGTGGTACTGGTGTTAAAGTTGAGGGGGCACACACACATCAGGGGCTAGAGATGTGTATTCAAAGGTCCCGGCAGCTGTCATCTGTGGAAAGATGAAAGGCATAACTGCAGCAAGGAGGTAGTGCAGGTTTTGCAACACAGCAGCAATGTCATGGTGATAGGCAGCCAGAGTCCAGCATCCGCTGCATGGACTCTGGCACAATTCTGATAGCCCCCAACCTGTTGTCAATCATTCAGGTGCAACTTTGGATGGGGGTTTGTTCGACCCTCTGCCTCAGGACACCAGCTATGTCAGTCAGGCTCTGCTGCAGTCCACATAGGGGAGAGTGGGTGTCTCCGATGGCAGTAGAGTTGTCCTTATTTGGACTGAGGCACTTATGTAATTCTGCTAGGCTGCCCACCCTGGTCTCCATTCCCACCCACTCCTGCTATGCCAGCTCCAGCTGGACTCCTACTGTTGTTTTTTGGAAGATAATGTCTTGGTCCTGGGAGACCAGGGCTTTGGCTGGGCTGGTCAGTGGTGTGTGTTGTCTGCTGGGAGAGTCATATGGAGACCCTGCAATGCTGTGTGTCCTCCCTGTGACTGGAAATAGTGTCTGGATGGCACCAAGGACATCCTGTAGAGTGTTGGCATTGATGGTCTGCAGCTGGACATCCAATTCATCAGAGAAATCCAGGACGGTAGCTCAGCAGGAGGTAAGGCATCATACTCTGCAAAGGGATAGTGACATGTCAATGTTGGGCTGTAGTAGCTCTTCACGTGAGTCATCAGGTTTTTGATCCTGGTGCCTTAGTTACATGGTGTAGAGCCACACATCAAGGTCCTCATTTATGGGCCCCTCATGGCACACTGTCCCATCAGAGCATCATTTCTTGTAACATTTCATTGGCACAATCTACTAGTCCCCATTACCCAGTCTGTTAAATTCACTTTGTGTGGCTTTTCATTGGTTTCTGCATTTGTACACCTTTCATTAATTTGACTGTGTGACATTTGCATGCCATAGGTGTTGTTTGGGATTTTTCCATGCAACACCAAAGGAAGCATATGAAATCTGTTGCACTGGCAGTTCATAGTTCCTGATTAAGTGTCAGATTCCTCTGCAAGCCCACATGTGTTGTAAGAGTAATGGAAGAGTGGGAGCTGTCCACATGCATCCACCTTGTCACCTCAAGTCATATTTTTTATGTTCTGCACCACCCATTGTAAGTATCAACCACCTCTTGTGTATGTGTTCAAACAGGAAGGTGTGCCTTCCTGCACACAAGCATTCATTGTTGCAATGCTGGTCTCCTTACAGCATAGGTGCAAGGATGCCTGCATTTCAGGGAAGAGTGTTGTGAACGAATAGACCACTTGTGGCTGATGTTATGCAGGAAGGTGTCCCTTTGTGCATAACACCAACCATCCACACTACACGGGCACCCTTGCAGCATGAGCACATGGCAGCAACTTGTCCAGCAGCGCAGATGGTAATAACTGACATGCCCCATATGTTGTGTGTATATTACATTTGTGCTCATTCCCAATGGTGCAGGGAGGCATATCCCAGTTCTTGCTGCCCGGCCCTGCGTAACAGGCTTTGTACATGATGCCCATTGAGAGTTACACATGGGCAGATGGTACAGATGCAACAGTGAAGGGAGTGGTGTAAGTGTTGAGAAATGGTCTGTGCATACGGGGGGTCAGTGCATGTGTTTAGCCATTATTGTGCCCCCATGCAACCCATTTGCATGTTTACAATGGGACCTATTCACCTCCCCCTTCTGCCATTTGTTCGTTACAACATTGCCCCTCGCTGCAAGGTACCCTGCATTTGCTGCTGTTGTTCTTGATATGCTGCACTGTGCTGTCCCGGGACTACTGTCACCAACTCATCTGGGATGACCGCTGCCACCATCTCCTCCAGCTCATCCAGCTGCTCCTGGGGTGCTGGATTTCCAGCTCTGGTCTGCAGTGCTGCCTTTCAGTTGCTTGCCAGTTTCTCTTTTGTTCTGCACTTGCAGTCATGCCAGCGCTTTTTACTATTGGTCACAGTCCTCTTCACTTCATCCACACTGTAGACTTTATCAACTATGGACTGCCATATGGCCTCCTTCCTACCTATTAGCAAGTGAGAGGTAACAAAGAGCTGGTATTGGTGCTCTGCCACCTCTATGATCAAATTGTTGTTCTCCTCCTCCTCACTGAAGGGACACTTCTTCCTTTTCCCCCTCCTTCTGTGAGTCTGTCTGTCCATCCTGGCTTGGTAGTAGGCTCACTGGGGTCTCTCTGGAGTCTCTCCTTTCCTGCATTCTCCATCTTAGGTCCTCCTGCTGTGTGTTTGGCGTGTTCACTGGCTTTTTTGAGGCTTTTGATGCAAAAATGGCCCAAGCACGATTAGCGTCAAAAACTGTGCCGCAACTCATGCTATCACCACTTTTGCAGCATTGGCAACATTTTTCCTCGCGACATGTTGCAAAGGTTAGCATAATTGTTTTACTCTAGCCTTTTCTTAGCACCATGTTGCGCTGTTTTATAAATATGTTGCGTGCATGATGTTAAGAGAAGTCATTATGCAGCGTTAAAAATGTTGATGCACAACTGCTCTAGCGCAGTTGTGCATAATTTTTTATAAAAATGGGCCATAGTGTTAAAGGCTTTGGGGCAGATTTCTCAAAGGATTGCATTGCTTTTTTGTCACGCCACAGGGTGCAAGAGTGACGTAACCATTAAGTTTGATTGATCAAGCCACTCAAGGCCACCTTGCGTGGCACTGAATGGCTTGATAAATCCAGAGTAACACAACACACTGCAAATCGCTGAATTGCATTACTCTGCCCCAGGGAGGTGTTCCATGGGTGGTGCGTGCCAGTTCCCGCACAACACCCATAGATTATAATGTATACCCAGATTTACCATAAGTGGTAGCCTGGAAATGCACTAAAACTGCTATGCCTCCCAGGTGAGACGCAACTATGAGAAATATGTTTATTTCTCCTTGTTTTTTCCTTTTTTCAATAGAAAGAAGAAAGTGCCTTGATGGATTGCTTTTGTGCAGAAGGTGCCCCTTCCTGCACAAAAAACATCCTCCTTAGAACACAGACACAGTTGCACCATGACACAAGGGTGCCTGCATTGGGATAGGCAGCACGTAGTACGCCAGTACAGGGAAATGCTAGAATGCATTGTACAATGTCATGTATGGCGCATTCTTACCCTGTTCCTATCATACAGTGCAGAGCAGCAAGGTAACTTGCTGCAATGCACTGCATGACTTTTTAACAAATATACCCCTTAGCGTTTGTGTTCCTTAGATAGCTCAGTTTAGCTTCTTGGACACAATTGGTCATTCGTTGCTCAATAGATTCAGCATATTACTATGTATTGAACAAGTAGAATGATCACTTCTTCCTACGATCAAAAGAGTATGACCTAGTGTAAAGTTCTAATTGAATTTCTACATATTTAAACACTAATTAGGAGCAATGCAGAAATTATGACATCATTTTTAATTCATTTTAATTTATTGTATGCTTAGTTACTAAAACCAATCCATAAACTACACCAATAAAATTTGTCATTCAAATTATACTAAAAATGTTTATAAAAGTATTGTGCATTGATGTGCTTGTTGTCGCAGGCAAAAGGTCACAATAGATATAAAGTACAAAATAAGTTATAAAGTTAATCTTGGAGATGCTTGATTAAAAACTATAGTGTTACAGGGAGAACTCAGCAGTTTTCCACTATGTAAATTAGCTTCATCATCCTGGTTTCTTGATGCAAATTATTTTGGCAAAACACAAGTCAATAATGTGATCATCTGTACATTTAGACTTGTGTTTCCTCCATTGAACCATACAAGTACATCTTGCCTACATGTTCGCACTCCTAATGTTTTGAAACTACGGTGCAATAAATGTTGACGCTCATGCAGGAATGAGGAACAGATACAAATGATGTGCTGGATGGTTTCAAGGGCTTGATTACAACCACTGCAGAGGTTATTATTCCAGTTGCAAGGCATTTTGGGCACAAGTCAAGTGTTGGAAAGTCTCACAAACGCAATCTCATTAGATTTGTTTACATGTTGAAAGATTAGCTGATGCCTAACTAAGGGGCTGATTACGAGTTTGGAGGTTCGAGGACCGTCAAACCCACGGTGGCAGTCGGATCGCAGCACTCCTGATGGTCCAACCGCCAGATTTGGATCCTGGTGGTTGGACCACCAGGAGACCAATGCCACTGCCAAGATCATAAATCCTGATGGGTTGCCAGTGGTCGGAGTCGTTGTCAGCTATGGCAGTGCCTAGTTCAGAACCGCTATGCTGATCATGACTCCACTTTCTGTCAGCCTTTCCATGGTGGTTTCACCGCCATGAAAAGGCTGTAGGAAAGCCAGTGCTAGTGGGTCACAGGAGGGCCTCTCCACTGCCCAGGACCATGCCGTGGGCAGTGCATAGGTCCACCCCCACAAGCACCCCAGAATGTGCACTGTTTCCGAGGGTGCTGGTCTGCAACAGCATTGGTCTCGACTGCCTGAGGGAGCCAAGGCCAATGCCGCTGCACTGTTTCCACCAGGCTGACTGGCAGAAATGTTGTAATTAGATGTTTCCGAATGTCAGCCCAGTGGAAACATTGTAATACAACTGGGGATTGAGGCCCCTGGCTTGATTGAAGCCGCATTCCCACAGCTTTGGCGGTCCAACGGTCGAATCACCTATGATGTAACCAGCTTCTAAGTCTGTTGTGCCAGGGTGTTATAAGAATGAAGAGTGGTCCATGAGTGCGCTCGCCTTGAGAAGGCATTTTTGTCTTCCGATAGAGTTAGAGCATGCACACTTTTATTAACGTTTTCTTGGGAGCTCCCAAAGCCCACAATTTGTAGGTTCTCTAAGAAAGATTGTAGGTAGTCCCTATTGGGCAATGTCATATGTTTTTTTATATTTCAATCCATAACCTTTGGTCGAGTGTTTTCTCCTTAAGGGTTCTCCGTTTGTGGCGGAATTTAACGAAATCACCTTTTTGAGCATACTTTTACTTTACGAACCCGAATTCCAACTTTATTTGGAGAAGCATTATGAGGTAGCTGGATGAGCTGCCTATACAATTTGAAATGCAATGCTTCCTACCACTTACAGTTATGACCATAAAGCGCTTCGCAACCGTAGGCGATGGTTGGCAAAAATATCGCTCTGGTGACCTCTGGTATTGGAATGACCTTTTATCCTTTTCTGTTAACATGGGAAGACTGCGAGTAGAGATCCACTTTTAAATTTAATTTGCTTTTCATGTCGCTGGTAGGCGCCTTTTATATCACGTTTGATTTTGAGAAACATTCACTTTCTGTGGTTAGTTTGTGATTGCTTAATTACCAGGGTCCGAATGACTTTAGTTTTTTACTAAAAGTTAACACTTTTGTTTTATTTATGTTAATTTCCAGCTTGCTATCCGAGGTAGAGGAGCTTAGTTTCCGTAACAGACTCTGCGGGATCACCTTGGTTCTGCTGAGAGCGATATCTTCTGTATGTAACAGGCTTGCCAGCTGTTGTTCTCTGAGTTTGGGTGCATGGGCATCTATCCAATCTAGGTCTTGAGTGAGGCCCTCCAGGTACAGGTAACCATACACCCCTGCTTAAAAATTACTTGTTATCTGGATCTTAACAAGAGAGCCTTGATCCGTCCCCTATTTTTATGTGAATCCATGTATCTATATAAAGAAGTTGTATTGCCTTCAGTAACTTCTCTGATATCCCCCAGTTAGCGAGTTTGGCCAAAGCTTCATCCTATCAACACACTCAAAGGCAGCCTTCAAGTCTACAAATCAGGCATGAATGGAGCTTTTACGTTTATGAGCCTTGTTTATAATCATAACATCGGGCACGTGCATATCTCTGTCCATAAATCACGGAAACGATGATGTTTTCTTGTGTCTCCTTTTGTCACTGCTATTTTTCTCTCTCTTTGTAAATCGATTTGTTGGCCTTTGAGCAGCCAGATCCGAAAATAATGTCTCTTTTTGCACATGAAATGAAGAGTTCTTGATAACAAACCAGGCGGCGTAATTTCATCCCCCTTCAATCGGGTATTATTCGAAATCTTTAGAATTCCAATGCTCGGTGCATTGCTGTGGGGCCAGAGATATTGTGCGAGCATTACCCCTATCTGCTCACAACTGTAATCCTCGAAAGGAAAATTATTCCCTCTATTGCAGGGATGTTTGGTGATAAAGTGTACCACTCGCAAATGAAGCCATGGTTTGTAGCTAAAATGCAATTGTGCTAGTGAATCTAATCTCAGTATTTGGAAAGTGATCCTTTTTTCTTCACCTGAGGTGAGCGAGGGATAAAATGATTTATCCCCAGGGCATTCAAAAAAGAAAAGAATGTGTCTTATCTTGTTATAAACACAGCTTCAAAGTCGGGTTTTAGTCCACGGCTGAAGGATAGCAGAGTAAAACTGAGCCCGGATTATACAGCCGGCTCGGAGAACTGTGGCGAATGCTACGTCGAGGAATAAAAAGTGCGTTTTATTCCGTCCTTTTGTGTCCCTCTGAGGCAAGGAGCCCCTGGCTGCTGCAGTCGCATCTGACCGATCTGAAGGGAATTAAGTTGCCAGCCTGAATGCACTTTTCTATCAAAGAGCGGGCAAATTGTAAGATGTCGGAGCCCAAAGGTCAGTGGTAAATCTCCATATCAGAAACAGCAGAGTGCGGGGAGCGTGAAATCTATTACAGGAAAACCGATTTCTTGCATCCAGATCTCACCGAAAATACACATTCGTGATTCTCCATCTAACTTTTCAATCACGCGGTCTTTTTCTTGAAATTTGCATTTATAAAAATACAATTCCCAGCCAACAGTCCTGTTGCTGGAAAATGCAATCTTTCATTACAGTTATTTTTCTGTCAGCTTCGAGAGTTTATTTTAGTGTTTGTGCGATGGATGATATCTTCAACTGGAGGGTGAGCGGGGAGAAGGGGGTGCTAGAGAAGAAATGTGGAATGGGCAAAAGTAACGCTCCTTGACCCAGGAAAGAGTTTCCAAGTATTGCTATTTCAGATTCTCCTATGTGCTCCAGAGAAATGAAAAAGGCTTAAAGTGTTTCTACTACAATTTGGAATGGAACGGTGTCCTTCCAGACCCCAGACTGTACTGTTCTCATGCAAGTCTAAATGAGGCACTTGGTATGGGCACTTGTCTCCTGGAAAAGAGTGGCATTAGTTTTCTGCCTGGCAGTTGGCGGCCGTTCTGAGATCAGGTACGCCAATTCACCCAGATGCCAGGAGTAGGGGAAGTGACATCACCCTCAATTTCATCTTTACTTTCACTTACACACACACATGCTTACACATACACACACATTCACTCATATACACACACTCTTACATAAGCACACTCTCACCCGCAAGCATGAAGACACCATGCATTAAAGTGTTTTACTTACCTTACCTTAGCTCCCAAGGAGGGTCATATTCTAGCTACTGTACTCCACTTGTATTATACTAAATAGCGAATAACATATTATTATGCGCTATTCGTATAAGAAAAGAAAACTGACTGTAAACAAGGACGTGGAGCCCCAAACAAGCTGCTCCTGTGTTCCTGGCACTGATAGTGCCACCTCTGAGCCCAGGGGTCACAAAGGCAGTACCGGGAGTACCAGTGCCAGAGGTCATAAAGGGCAAGCCAGGGGTCACAGCTGCGACCCCTGGTGACCCCTAAATGACTTCCAGGTCTGAGATTTGAGGATAATCTAAAAAAGTACCTATTGTTAAACAGATAACTAATTGTATGGGGCCCTTTGGATTTAGAAATACTTCTGTGAATGTGTGTGTGTGGGGAGAACAAGGGGACTTTTAGACATGGACAACACTTTTGCATGCGTTGTCAATTGTGAAATATGTTGTTAGGTTAAAAGGGGCTTAGAGTCAGCATATTGCTTACCATTTGTTGGGTTCATTCTCACACTCATTTGCTGGCCCCTGGTTGGTCAGTGAATGCCGGCTTCACTTCCTCTTCCTGTATTTCTCCCTCCCCTAGTTCTTGGACCAGTACTGCTTTCTTTCTTTCTGAGTGTCCTTCTGGTGTTCGCACTTTCTTGTCTCAGCGACTGTGTTATTCTACTTGCAGCACTCATTAACAGTGCATGTGCTTCTAGGTCGTCTTCCTCCTAGTTCTGCATTTCACTGTTGTTTTTACCCTCCTAAACTCCTGTCCCTCTGTGTTGTTGAGTACTTGCTCTCATTCTCCTGCCCATCCATGTTGATGTGTGCATCCTCCCACCCTCCCTTCCCTCCATATTGTTGCATGCTCCCTCCCACCATCCTGTTGCTCCTACAATTCCGTCTCCCAGTGTTGCTGCTTGCAAATCCCTTGTGTTATTGCTTGGAACTCCCCTGAATTGTTGTTGCTTGTTTCCTCCCACCCTCCTGTTCCAACAGGAAAAAAGCATTGGCAAAACCAATATTCCTTCACTAGGAGAGATCGACCGGGTAAGGCAAGCTCTTCTAGCCATGATGTACAGCATAGTGATTGTTGTGCATCATGTCTAAAAGTAAAAGTAGAAAAATTAATAAAGCACTATGAGGTGGCCAGTGCTGATTTCCCAGGACATGGGGTGGTCACCATGTGCCCTTTGCTGATTACAACATGAAATTACTCTGTTTTCAATGGAGCATCAGGTTTAAGTTTTTTGGCTGATGGAAAAGCACTCCAACTTCTCCTGTGAAGGCAATGTCTTGCATGTTGTCTTTTGCAAGCATTGGCCTTCATTTTCTTTTTCTGATCCAAGTCATTTGTATGAATATCTTCATCAGTTCTTTATCCTGTGTTGGTCCACTGAGGTAACTTTATTGTCATTGCTCTCCCGAACATCAATGTTGCAGAGCTTCTCCTGTGATCGAGTGAGTAGTCAAACGATAAGCTCGAAGTATACAATTCAAGACAGTCTTGAGGTCTAGCTTTTGTGATGCAGCATGCTGAACAGCTTTCCTTAATGCACTCATAAAACATTCAACAAAGCCATTAACCTGTGGCTAAAGAGTTGTTCTCTTGTGATGCTTCACATTAAGCAGATTTAGAAAGTCTCTGAATTCTCCTATTGAAAGGTGAGCCATTGTCAAATTTTAAAATTACAGGAATGCCCCATGTCATAAATAAGATACCATCTAATCTCTTGATGACTCTTTCCTAAGTGATAGATGAGAGATCTATTAATGGAAAGCGGGAGTATTCATTCACAATCACAATAAGGTGATGTCCATTGTCAAGTGGACCATAAAAGACAATAGAAATTCTTTCCCACGCATGTTTTGGCAATTCTGACATATTTAAGGAGTGTTGAGTAGTTTTTCGATGAAAGACAGTTGCTTAGATGACAGGCCTTCAATTCCCTTTCAACTCTGTTATTGAGGTGAGGAAATCAGACTCAATCTTGGAGAGCTTGTTTTGTGGCAATGATTCCACAATGGCCTTCATAGGCTACTTCAATTCTCTGTTGTTGCAGACTGTCCAGAATTACAATTCTCGAACCTCTCAGGATAATGCTGTCTTGTTTCACAGACAGCTCATATTTGACATTTTTAAACATCTGGGCTTCTCTCTCAATTGTAAGAGGTCGAGTATGTTGGTTCAATGACTGATGTATCATAAAGTCTTTCATTTTTAACATGCCACTATCCTTACTCATGGCCATCACAATTTGTTGCAACAAAATGGCCGCTGGTGTGTTTGATTTCACAATGACATTTATGTAGTCCTCAGCTGTCTTAGATGAGGTACCTTGACACTGTATAGGCACCATGGAGAAGTAGTTGTCATGGTTTTGATCTTTCCCTGGATGATGCACAATTGTGTAGTTGTACTCTCGTAATCAAAGACGCCAAGGTTCACTGCGTGGAGGCATCTTGGCCTTTAGATTGCCAAAAATGGTCAGCAATGCTTGATGATCTGACACAAGCGTGAAAGGTTTGCCATATAGGAAGACATGAAAATGTTCACAAGCCCCCACCACTTCTAAACTTTATTTTTCAGGTTGTGAATGAGCACATTCAGTCTGGCACAAACTTTTGCTGGCATACACTCAGCACGTCTTCAAGCATTTGGGTGTCCGTTGTGTTGAGGAAGGATTGCGCCTAACCAGACCGGGATAGTGTCAACAACAACTTCTGTGTGTAACTTTTGTGTCAAAATATGCCATTTCTGTAGTGTTTTCATTAGCTTGTTTGATTCTCTTAAAACTTTCCTTGCATTCATGTAACCAGTGAATTGGAACATTCTTTTTTGTTAACTCTCTCAATGTAGCACTCACTGTGGCAAAGTCTTGTGTTTATCTGGAACAGTAACTGGCCATGTCAAAGAATGAGCTTAACATGGTATAGGAAAGTACCCTCTTCCTTTGCATGGTCAGGCTCTTTTCTGCCTGATGTCAGTGTGTTTGACTGAGTTCACTGGGACCCTGCAACTCTGGGATCATCTGAGTGGCCAGGCCAGGCAGATGACGTCAGAGCCCCCTCCTGATATGTGCTTACTCAGCTAGGCGATCAGTCCCCCTTTCAGGGCTATTTAAGGTCTCTCCTTTGGGTGGTTTATCAGATTGTGCTTGCAAAATTCCAGCAAGATTCCTCTGCATCCCTTACTTCGACTTCTGACTAAAGAAACTGCATCTGGACTCTCCAGGCTCATTCCAGCTTTTGCAACATTTCCCCGGTTGTGCATCTTCTGAGGACAGCCCATCTTCAGTCTGCACAGGAAAGAAGAAGGAATCTCCCTTGGAGTAAAGGAGTCACCCCCTGCATCTGCAGGCACCAACAGCAACGATGACCGGCTGTGCATATCCCTTCTCCTGCTGAGCTGCTTGGATCCTGCAACACAGTGGTAATTGAAAGTGGTCCAGACGGTCCTCTCTACCAGTTGTCCAACTTAAGTGGAGGCAAGCCCTTGCCTTCCCACACAGGACAGTACCCCCATGCCCTGCTCCTTTGCAGCTGCCAAGGCTTGTTGGCACTTCTTCCAAAGGGTCTTCAGTCTTCGTGTAGCTCCAGCCTCCAACACTCCTTCCTGCAATGCACAGCTCCCTGAGTGACTCTACTGTGGCGTTGGACTCCTTTTTGTTGTGCTGCATGGCTTCCATTTGCACCAATTGTGTCCCCGTCCTGAGGGTTTCCTGTCCGTGCTGCCTGTGCTTCTGTGGGCTCTCTGTGATGCTGAGGGCCCTCTCTGACTCCCCTTCCTGGGTTGAGTCCTCCTGGGCCTTGCTGGTCCCCGGCAGCAACACTTTCCCCCAACCCTGAGTTTTGCCTGTGCCATTGATTGTGGTGGAATCTGGACATGCAAACCCAACTGCAATCTTCCTTCCGGTGTGGGACATCACCTGCATCCTCCAGAAACTCGACTCTGACTCCAGGGCTGCAGTGCTGACTTTCCTTCCTCACCATCGACCAACACCTGCAATCCTCAGCTTGGTGGGTAAGGGCTCCTGCCCCCACTGGATTCTGCTGTTTCTTCTGGTCTTGGTCTCCTCTTTCCTCTTCAGGAATCCACTGTTGGTTTCTTGCAATCATCTCTGGGTTTTGCAATTCTCTTCTTTTCTTCTAAGTGAGTGTTCTGGGGAAATTCTAGTAATGTGCTCCTGCTTTCCTGTTTGCTAGGGGGTGTTGTGGTACTTACCTTTGTGCTTTCCTGGTATCCCTGGCGACCCTCTACACAATCCACTTACCTGGGTGAGGGTGACACTCTTGCATGCCATTTTGTTAGTATATGGTTTGTGGTCCCCCTAGGTCCACTAGTCTCTATTGTGTTTTACACTATTTGCACTTTTTTCTAACTATTCTTATGCCTATTTCAGACAACTAGTGTATATAACCTGTGTATGACTTACCACCTAAGGGAATATTGCCTCTATAGTAATTTTAGTGTTGTGTTAGCGTAATTAAGTACCTTTATTTTTGTAACACTGAGTGTATTCTTTCATGTGTATATGTGCTGTGTGACTACAGTGGTATTTCATGACCTTTGCATGTCTCCTAGATAAGCCTTGGCTGGTCATCCATAGCTACCCCTAGAGAGCCTGGCTCCTAGACACTGCCTACACAACACTAATAGGGGATACCTGGTATAAGGTGTAAGTACCTTAGGTACCCACCACTCACCAGGCCAGCTTCCTACACACGGAAACATCTTGTGGGGGACTAGCAGTTGACAATGCTTGTACTTTAGCTAGATCTGGTGTCATGCCCCATTAGAAGAGATACGGCCAAACAATTTTAGCTTTGTCTTATTGAATTCGCATTTCTCAGCATCTAGCATTAAACCTTGCATCAGCAAGTAAATAAAACACTTGTCTGAGAGCTTTATCTTGCTCCTTCTGTGTAGCTCCGAAAAGTAATCAATAATTGCTATAGTTGAAAGCATTCACAACAGGCTGCATGATGCGTCTAATGACATCTTGAAAAATCTCTGCAGCTGATGACATACCAGACTTAGCCTTTTGTAATGAAACAGACCAATATTTGTAGAAAAAGTTGTAATGTACCTGCAATTCTCCTCAAGTTCCAACTGATGATATAATTTATTCAAATCAAGTGGCAAGAAGACTTTTGCACCATTCAGTTACGTTATTATGTCAGCAATGTGCGGACCTGGATGTCGGTCTCTTTCAACTGCCTTATTTGCTTGATGCATACCCAGGCAAATGTGTACGACTCCTTCACTGTCCTTTTTTGGGCACTTCCACTATGGGAGAAACCCATGGCATCAGTCTAGTTGAACACTCAATGATGTCATGCTTAAGTAATGATTCAAATTACTTTTCAACATCTTCTTGTAAGTGAAATGCAGTTCATCCGTGTCTTTGACCAACAGGACAGACATACTCACTAAAATGCAATTGTACTTTCATAGTCTTACATTTTCCTAATCCATGAAACAATGAAGTGAACTGACTTACTTTTTCGTGATGTTATATTGTAGATCACTGAGATTAGTCCCATATCAGCAGCTATGGTGACATGAGAAAATAGGCACTTGATGCTGTACCTTGAAGTACATAAATGGCCTCTTGCACTTTCGTTTTCTTGTGTCTCATGGTCGCTACGAATAAACCTTTATTTTTCAAGGGTGTCAATGCAGTTCATGTGTACACTTTGGTTTTTGATGGCATCAGTCATGGCAATGGAGATAGTTCATTATGTTTCTTCTCAGGCATAATGTTTGTCAGAGCTCGACTGTCAATGATGAAAGGCATTGAACAACCATTTATCTTCAGTGTAATCTTCAGACAATGTTTGTTTGACTTGGGGGGTTTATTATGTCAACTTTTCTTTAACTGGTATTTTTCTTCACATGCCTCCAGTCCAATTTGTGCACATTCTTCTGAGGTAAACATCAACATTGCATAATCATCTTCTTTACTTTCACTTGATATTGACACTGATAAACTTTTCGATGAGGATTTAGATGAGGATTGACTTCCTTTGGTGTTGATTTGTCTCAACTGGTATTGTCGCTTGTCCTTGTAGGTGTGCGTTGAACATCACTACTGGAACGTTCGGTTGGCCATTTTGTCTTCTTGCTGTGATGCACTTACTTTTTCCTTCACCTTGCAAACCATCACAAAATGGTTCTCTTTACTACGGGCTTCACATATCTGTCCAATGGCAGGACGTTTCTCTTTGTGTGGAAATGATAATCCACATCTGAAGCACAACTTCTTTTTTTATAGAGAGATCACCCTCTGCACTTCAGCTTTGTGTTTCAGCTTGCTGCTTGTCAATCAGCACACTCTTCGGCTCTGGCAGCCAGAAGAACTTGCTCTAGACTATGAGTTTCTGTCAGCATTCATTACCTAAATGAATCTGACAGGCATTTGTCAATATCTCTGAGACATATTGCTTCTTTGTCATTACATTAATTGAATCTGCAGTGTTTGATGAGCATATCCAGTCTCTCAACAAATTTGTCAATGGTTTCACCAACTCTTTGTCACTCTTGACTGAAAATTTACTTTTCATAATCTACATATGGCGTTGGATTGAATTTGAGAGTAAAGGCTTCTTTAATTTGACAGTACATAACTTCATCAGCGTGCAGCATTTTATTTATGATCTTTCTTACACCAACACCAGCAAGATTCTTCAGGTACTTGACAATCTTTTTGTTATCTGTTTTTTCCAGCGCTTCAATGAAATCATCAAATGTTTCTATCCCTGCAGTCCATCTATTGCCAATATTTAGCCTTTTGGCAGCATGGAAGGTTGGAGGTGGGTTCAGGAAAGTGGCAGCATTATTTCTGTTAATGGGAGTGGCTGACACTGCAACTGGCTCTCTCTCTGACTCCACCTGACATCTACAAGAATCTGTTCCATTCATATGATCAGCCTGGCCTTCTCATGTGCTGGCCTCTAGGTCATCTTTTATGCTTACAGGAAATGTGGCTTTTTCTTGGTCTGTGTTGAAAGAATGGCCTTCTACTGGGCCCCTCTCTACTTCAGGTAAGGACGGCTTCACAAGCACAACCCCGGTCACTTCTCTTGCGCCACTTCCAGAAGCAGTATGATGACTCTCTTTAATCTGTTCTGGTAAGCAGAATACCTTCTCTTGTATCTGAATAGCTGCATTTTCAGGCATTCTTTTGCGCTTTAAACACCTGGTTGATGACTGCCTCGCCGTGCTTCTCATTGCAGTATTATTGTGTAATTTGCTGTCACTATTTGCTGCTCTTTCAAAACCTATTTGTATCCACCTTCAGGAGTAGTACTCCATATACTGCATAGCTTTATGTTGTCTAGTAGCGCAGCACCTTTCAGAATAGCCTTGCTTGTAACTTTGTGGCCAATGATGCGTAGATGTCTCAGTGAAGCTTTCTTCATCTTCAAATGCTTCACACCGTCTGGAGTTGCACTTTGCCTCCACATACACCAAATGTCAATTCTGCACTTTGACAAAGGCACACGTGGCATGCACAAGTAGTTTGCTTAGACCACAGCAAACTCTCCAAGAGTCCAATGTTAAGCTTCTGGTTACTAATGCCCTATCTCATTGACAGTTGTAGCATCCTCCCCAACATAGGTACCCACAAATGAATACTCCAAACATGGAGCTATATATGACACGTCTTTTTTTATCTGAATTTAATTTCAAACCCAACCTTCTAAACTAGCATTCACTTCACCACGTTCTAACACTCAAGTCATCACCCTTCTGAGTCTTTCAGGACCCAAAAGATTTCTGTCATTCAGACCCACATGACACTACAAACGTTATCGTCTGTGGATACTGCCCATTAACCACCCACTGCCCAGGGACCACAAAAAAGTCCTCACATTCTCCTTCTGCCTTTAGTCGCTTATCTGCAAACATTTACATTTCTTAACAACAGACTGTATTAAGGTAGTCACAGCAATAAAAAAAACTTAACACAATCTCAAAAAGTTACAATTCACAATGGGGGGCAGTTCCAACAACCCCACCACTTGATGTGTTCCATTGCTTACGTTTTACCCATGGCACTATCGGGCTTGACAGTTTAATCTACATTTACCACATTACCAAAATATGAAGATAATAAACACTGTACTGAAAACCTGAGCACTGTTCCCAGCAAAGTGCCATTTTCCTGAGGAGGACTGTCTCTGTGCCTTGTTGTTGGAACCACACTCACCCAGTTGTTGTGTACTGAGAAAATTAAAACTTCTAACCTGGAAACTGGTTCCTAATTCTTCACCTCTCAATCTAACTAAATTATTCACAATGGAGAAATCACTATCTGAACACATTCCTCTGTGCCTAGGCTTTTCACCAATGATTTGAATTGCTTAACTGCTTCTGTGCCTTGGACGAGGTGATCTCGTCCAAGGCACCGGTTCCTGGGTACCTTGGACGAGATCACCTCTTCCTGCACCTGGGAACTGGGGGGAGCGCTAGCGCTCCCCCCTGGGTCCCCAACCCACACCCCCTGGTTGTGGATGGAAGGGCAATCCCTTCCCCTTCCACCCGACTCCCCGTCCACCCCCGTGACAATCATAGAGGCCTCCTCCATCGCGCTGGAAGCTCAGCTTCCAGCGCTTTGCATTTCTCTTCCGATCACGTGGAGGAGGCCGGAGAGGCTTCAAAGGGAAGGAAATGAATTTCCTTCCCTTTGAAGCCTCTCTGAGCGTTTCAAAAGCCGGATTGTAAAGCAATCCGGCTTTTGAAACGCCCACTAGACACCAGGGATTTATTTTCTATTTTTATGTGGAAATTGGCATAAGGGAGCGACCCCTTGGGCAAGGGTCGTTCCCAGGGGGGGCATTTTTTTTAAGGAGTTTTCTGCCCCCCCTGGGGGCAGATCAGCCTATTAATAGGCCGATCTGCCCCTAGGGGGGGCAGAAACCTCTAGGCACCAGTGATCATTTTTTTGTTTGTTTTTAGAGGTGGGGAGCGACCCCTTAGGCAAGGGTCGCTCCTCTAGGGGGCAAATTATATTTAGGCCATGTCTGCCTCCCTTGGGGGCATATTGGCCTATTTTTATGAGGCCAATCTGCCCCCAAGGGGGACAGAAACCACTAGACACCAGGGAGTTTTTTTTTATTCGTGAATTTCACGCAAGGGTAGTGACCCCTTAGGCAAGGGTCGTTCCCCTGGGGGTCAATTTTTTTTAGCTATTTTAATTAGGCCGATCTGCCCCCAAGGCACCGGGGATTTTATTTTTGTTGTTTTACAGATGGTGAGCGACCCCTTAGGCAAGGGTCGCTCCCCTGGAGGGGCAAAATGTATTTAGGCCATTTCTGCCACCTTTGGAGCAGATCGGCTGATTTTAGGTCAATCTGCCCCCAAAGGAGGCAGAAACCACTAGGCAACCGGGGATCTTTTTTTTTGCGCTAATGTCACGCAAGAGGAGCGACCCTGAAGGCAAGGGTCGCTCCCCAGGGGGTGGGGGGCAAATTTATTTTAGGCCAGTTCTACCCCCCCGGGGGCAGATTGGCCTATTGTTATTAGGCCGATCTGCCCCCAGGGGGGCAGAAACCTCTAGGCGCCAGGGCTCTTTTTTTTTGGTGTTTTTTTAGAGATGGGGAGAGACCCATTAGGCAAGGGTCACTCCCCTGGGGGGGGGCAAATTGTATTTAGATCATTTCTGCCCCCCTTGGGGCCAGATCGGCTGATTTTAGGTCAATCTGCCCCCAAGGGGGGCAGAAACAACTAGGCACCGGGGATTTTTTTTTGCGCCAATGTCACGCAAGGGGAGCGACCCCGTAGGCAAGGGTCGCTCCCAGGGAGGAGGGTTGGGGATGGGGGGGCAATTTTATTTTGAGCCATTTCTGCCCCCCCCGGGGGCAGATCAGCCTATTGTTATTAGGCTGATCTGCCCCCGGGGGGCAGAAACCTCTAGGCGCCAGGGCTAATTGTTTGTGTTTTTTTTTTTTTTTTTTTTTTTTTTTAGAGATGGGGAGCGACCCATTAGGCAAGGGTCGCTCCCCTGGGGGGGGGATTGTATTTAGAGCATTTCTGCCCCCTTTGGGGGCAGATCGGCCAATTTTTGTTAGGCCAATCTGCCTCCTTGGGGGCAGAAACCACTTAGGCAGCAGGGATTGGTGTGTGTGTATGCGTGTGTTTTCTTTAGGGAGGCAGCCCCTTGGGTAAGGGTCACTCCCCATGGGAGCACATTACTGTTGGCCATATCTGCCCCCCTTTGGGGGCAGATGGGCATTTTTTGGAAGGCCCATCTACCCCAACAGGGGCAGAAAGCCCACCAGAGGCCAGGGAAGTTTTTTTTCTAAAAATAAGAGGGTGGGGGGTATGGCCATACCCCCACCCCAAATAAATGGGGCCAAAGTTGATCTGCCCACTAGTGGGCAGATGGGGCAATTACCCCTGATCCACACCCCGGGGGAGCAGAAAGTCTACTAGATGCCAGGGAATTTAAAAAAAATATATATATTGGGGTGATGGCTACCAACCAGTATGGGCTTGGTTACGCCCCCACCTCAACTGAAGGGGGTAACAGTCTTTCAGCTCTCCCCCGCACTCTAAAACATCTTATCCAACAGCAAGCAAGAAGGCATTTGATTATTTTGGGTTTTAGTTTTACATTTGGGCCATGAGAACTTGGCTTACTCTCAAAATCGCCCCACTTGGAATGGTGAGGGCTGCACTTTATGGACTTTGGGACGCTGCCATGTAGAAAAATCCACAAGACCTAGACACATCTGGAAACTAAACATCTGGGTGATTCCAGACTGGTGTGTTTCACATGCACCCGCACCATTTTTGAACCCACAATCCCCTGCAAACCTCCAACTTTGCTGGAAATCACACATTTTTCCCATGTTTTTGTGATGGAACCTTCCGGAATCTGCAGAAATCCACAAAATTCCTACCACCCAGCATTGTCTCATCTACACCGATAAAAATTCTGCTGCATTTGTCAGCCTAAAAATGTTTTTTGCAAACTGCCCTTTTGGACCCCCTTTGTTCCCCCTCAATATCGACATGTTTTTGGCTCTTCCCTTTCACAAGCACTTGGCCCACCTACACAAATGAGGTATCATTTTTACCGGGAGACTGAGGGGAACATTGGGTGGTATGAAATGTGTCCCAGTGCGGTGATCCCACACAGAAATGTGGGAAAAATGTGATTTTGTAGCTAAATTTGAGGCTTGCTGAGGATTCCGGGTAAGAAAACATTTGGGGATCCTCGCAAGTCACACCTCACTGGACTCCCTTGGATGTCTAGTTTTCAGAAATGTCTGGGTTTGGTAGGTTTCCCTAGAAGGTTGCTGAGCCCATGATCAAAAACGCAGACGCCCCCTGCAAAAACAGGTAGTTTTGTATTTGAGAACTTTGTTTTGTCCACGTTGTGTTTTGAGCCATTTCCTTTCGTGGGCGCTAGGCCTACCCACACTAGTGAGGTACCATTTTTATCGGGATACTTGGGGGAACGCTGGGTGGAAAGAAATATGTGTCTCCTCTCTGATTCCAGAACTTCCTGTCACCGAAATGAGAGGAAAAAGTGTTTTTTGGGCCAAATTTTGAGGTTTGCAAAGGATTCTGGGTAACAGAACCTGGTCAGAGCCCTACAAGTCACCCCATCTTGGATTCCCCTAGGTGTCTAGTTTTTAAAAATGTGCTGGTTTGGTAGGTTTCCCCAGGTGCCGGCTGAGCTAGAGGCCAAAATCCACAGGTAGGCACTTTGCAAAAAACACCTCTGTTTTCTGTGAAAAAATGTGATGTGTCCACGTTGTGTTTTGAGCCATTTCCTTTCTGGGCGCTAGGCCTACCCACACAAGTGAGGTACCATTTTTATTGGGAGACTTGGGGGAACACAGAATAGCAAAACAAGTGTTATTGCCCCTTGTCTTTCTCTCCATTTTTCCCTTTCAAATTTAAGGCTGTGTGCAAAAAAGACGTCTATTTGAGAAATGCCCTGTAATTCACATGGTAGTATGGGCACCCCGGAATTCAAAGATGTGCAAATAACTACTGCTTCTCAACACCTTATGTTGTGGCCATTTTGGAAATACAAAGGTTTTCTTGATACCTATTTTTCACTGTTTATATTTCAGCAAATGAATTGCTGTATACCCAGTATAGAAGAAAAACCCATTGCAAGGTGCAGCTCATTTATTGGCTCTGGGTACCTAGAGTTCTTGATGAACCTACAAGCCCTATATATCCCCGCAACCAGAAGAGTCCAGCTGATGTAACGGTATATTGCTTTAAAATATCTGACATCGCAGGAAATAGTTACAGAGTAAAACGTGGAGAAAAATTGCTGTTTTTTTACCTCAATTTCAATATTCTTTTTTTTCCAGCTTTTATTTTCTGTAGGAAAAACTTGTAGGATCTACACAAATGTCCCCTTGCTGAATTCTGAATTTTGTCTACTTTTCAGAAATGTTTAGCTTTCTGGGATCCAGCATTAGTTTCTCACCCATTTTCGTCACTAACTGGAAGAAGGCTGAAAGCACACAAAATAGTAAAAATCGGGTATGTCCCAGTAAAATGTCAAAATTGTATTGAAAAATGGGGTTTTCCAATTCAAGTCTGCCTGTTCCTGAAAGCTGGGAAGGTGGTGATCTTGCCACCGCAAACCCTTTGTTGATGTCATTTTCAGGGAAAAAACCACTAGCTGCCTTCTGCAGCCCTTTTTTCCATTTTTTTTTAAATAAACACAATTTTGATGTATTTTGGCTAATTTCTTGGTCTTCTTCAGGGGAACCCACAAAGTCTGGGTACCTCTAGAATCCATAGGATGTTGGAAAAAAAGGACGAAAATTTGGCGCGGGTAGCTTATGTGAACAAAAAGTTATGAGGGCCTAAGCGCGAACTGCCCCAAATAGCCCAAAAAAGGCTCGGCACAGGAGGGGGAAAACGCCTGGCAGCGAAGGGGTTAAACTTAGGCTAAACGATAAGTGTATGGTAAGAACTCTGGGTAGAAACACAAATTCAAGTTCTTAGTGTACACAAGTATATTAAAATATGGTAGATACACTAAATGAGTATCAAGAATATATTTCCTGGACATAGCCCAGAACAGATTTCATTCATATATGTCTATTTTATCATCATGGCTTAACGATGAAGCTTGACAGCTAATGGCCATCTGACTCCATCACTACCCTCTATGAGTGGAACACCATAACTCACTGGCCCATATTTATACTCTGCTTGTGCTGGATTTGCGTTTTTTTTTTTTACCCAAATTCTGCACAAAACTACGACCATGTTTATACTTTGACTCTAGACCCCGCTAACGTCAACATATCTCAGTGTGCGTCATTTTCTGGATGTGTGATACCGCTTTGCATTAATGACATGCAAGGTAGGCATTCCCATCTAAAAAATTACTTAAACACCTGTGCTCCATATTTATCCAACCGGGCAAAAATGGTGCACGGCTGGGAGGTGGAGCCGGGAAATGACGTAGATCCCGATTTGCGTCAAAAAGGGTCAGGGCAGGCATTAAGGGACCTGTGGGCTCTTTTCCATGGTGGGAAACCATGGAAGCAGTCCACAGGTGCCCTTCCCTGCACCCAGGGACACCCCCTGTCACCCTAGCCCACCCCTGGAGGACACCCATGGATGGGGGGACCCATTTATGGTGAGTGCAGGTAAGTGCAGGTAAGTATTTATTTTAAATTTATTTTAAGTGGCATGGGGGGCCTAACTTGGGTCCCCCCACATGCCACATGGCTTTGCTAAGACAGGAGTAATTTCCATGGGGGTTGTGCGTCAAAAAATTACGCTCGTCAGGTTAGAGTCATTTTTTTTTTACTCTAACCTGACTTGCACCATTCTTTGACGCACAACCCCCAGTCTTCCCTACGCCTCCTACGCCTCCACTGCCTGGTTAGAGTCATTTATTTTGGCGCTCACCAGGCTGCAGCGCCGGCTACCATCATTCCTTAAATATGACGCCCGGCTGACGCGTTGGAATGGCGGTAGCTGGCGTTAAACTTTTTGACGCAAACCTGCGCTGGCGCAGGTTTGCGTCAAAAAGTATAAATATGGGCCACTGTTTGGTTTCAAAGACTGCCTTTAGTTTGATAATATAATTATAATAACTCTGCATGAAAATATCACACTGCAAACACACCCCAGAATGGTCTCAAATATATTCTAAACATTCCAGAAGTCACAAAGGTGTGCTTTCCTTTGTTACAGATGTTAAAATGGCCCAGATTCATTTCCTGGCTGAACAAGCAGTACCAGGCATATGTTGTGTCCAGGTAACGGGTAGGCCATAAATTAAATGTTACTAATATTAATGCTCTAAGGAAGCCTCTTCCTGATACAGTGAGCTTACTTAATTGGTTTACATTCCTCCTTGTAAACATCTATAAATGTGAATGTGTTCAAGAAGTTGAAATGTGTAGGGCACCTCATCTGGAGGATCCACATACCCTGATGATAATGCAAAATGCATTGGTGCACTGAAATTGCTTATCACATTGCATCAATTGACAGAATGTCAGTATGATAAAGAAGTCCTATTGTGTCTCATACGATTGAGTAGTAACCTGAAGGTGTTGAACCGAAGTTTGCTGGAAGTCCCTCAGCTACATGTCTAGGAGAAGATCTGCTGGAGAGATGAATGCATGATAGAAAGATGGATGACAAGACCTAGGTCATGATCACACTCCTTGTCTCTTAGTGAATTTGTACATTGTGGCGTACACCGTGAAGTTTCATTCCATGCCCTGCAGCTCTGGATAGTCTGGCCAAAGAATGAATTGCAGCTCCCCTCATTTGAGTGCAGGGGAATTGGAAAGTGT
Source organism: Pleurodeles waltl (assembly GCF_031143425.1). Taxonomy (NCBI): domain Eukaryota; kingdom Metazoa; phylum Chordata; class Amphibia; order Caudata; family Salamandridae; genus Pleurodeles; species Pleurodeles waltl. Next base: position 733,466,354 of record NC_090447.1, on the reverse strand, counting down.
AATGGAAAATCTTTCTTTCATATGTCATAATAGTTGATATGCGCTATAGTTAGTACTTTGTTATAGAGTCACAAGAAAGTAGTAAATGCATGCAATAGTTCAATAAATGTATTCTATAAAGTTAGCTGCAGCACAAGACAGTAGCCAGTTTCTACTCCATGTTGGTATTTTGAGGATGATCTGCATGAAGGAATTTATGTTCAAAAGGGGTTAGCTTTACTCAAAACCACCTATTTAATTCTAGAAGGTAAGAAGGCAGTGCCATGGTATGTACTTGAATGGGATACCATACATTTTAAAAATATCTGCTGAAATATCTGGAAGTTTTGGTAGGCACCACAAAAATCTCAAGCACATCAAGTCAGGAAGGTTGTGACAGAGTGCTTGTGGTGCGATCTAGCTTAATTGTTCACAACAGTTTTCACAATGTTTTTCTGATCTGGCCTGCAGGCAGTGTACCCCTCCCTCACGCACACATACAGACACACACAAACAATTATTTTAGACACACAGACAAACAGTAGTGGCAGTGATGATGATGGTGGTAGTCATTATAGGGGCCACAGCAGTAGTGGTGGTGATAGTGATGGTAATAGTGCTGATGATAGTAATGGTGACTCTGATGTTAATAGAAATGTTGGGAGTAACTATTTTGATCATGGTTGTGTTAATGTTGATAGTGTTACTTGTAGTAAAGGTGGAGGTAATTGGGATGACAGTGATAATGGTCATCATAGTAGTAGTGATGGCTCTGCTAGTGGTGGCAATGTTGGTAATGTTGATGGTGGTGGTAATAATGGTTGTAGTGATGTAGAAAATTGACACACTCTGTAATGATCATGTAGTTCCGTTGAATAGCCATTTAATAAATATTACCATGGAGGGTGGCTCTGGTGTCACTCAGCATTGGAACAGTGAGCAACCATGCAGTATATGATTTGCAAAGCAGAAGCCAACACTGCTGTAAGCCATAGCAACAAGGAGTGGTGGGTAGAATGGGTGCCAGGATCACTATGAGCAGTGGTAAAATGTTCACAGGAAAGGTGGTATAGAGAAGCTGTGGCCCAAGAAGCTCACAGATTGATGCAAGTTTTTGGTTTTTCCATCTAGATTTGGAAGCACACAGTAAGCTGTTAGTAAGCTGGCAAAATGCCACTCACGCTACCTGACCAGCCCACTATCAAATTACTATCCTGGGGATTGTGAAAAGATGAGTGACATTGCCTAAAAGCCAATGATTGGAGGGGCTAATCTAGTCTCTTACTCTACACATGAAGACTTATTCACTGTTAGAAACTGAGTATCTAATTTGTAGAGGTACGCATCCTGTCCAAGTAAAGACCACAATCCTAATCAGGTAAGTCACAACACAACCTAAACTATCCCTTGCTCACCTTCCAGTAGCTTGGCACACAGCAGGCAGGCTTACCTTAGAAGGCAATGTGTAAAGTATTAATGTAGTAACTCATATATTAACACAGTGAAAACACCACAAAAAGCCTCCACGCCAGGTTAAGAACATAGATTATGCTTTTATAAATACACTAAGACCAGAGCGACAAAAATCCAATTTGTGGAAGTTAAGATATGAATTTTAAAAGAATAAATGCAAAATAGCACATAGAAGCAAATAGTGCTCTTAGGGGTTACTTTAGGTCATTCTGGCTCGGGGCAAAATCAAAGTTCAGGCTGACCACGATGGAAAGCTGACTGGCTACATGACCCACGCGGGCCCTGGTGATCAAAGTACATTTCCTGGTTGCTATAGTGAGATGTGTAGTGAGATACATTGATCGAGACCTTGCTGGGATAGTGATGTGTTGACCTGTCCCATGCAGTGATGGTGATGCGTTGATTCTGAAGACCAGTGCTGGAGCTAAGATGCTTGGGTTCTGAAGTCCGATGTGCCAGGATTCTACATGCAATCGAAGGATGGGTCGATCTCCATAGACTTCTATGGTGGTAAAGTATGGTTCTGATGCGTTGGGCTCTCAAGGCAATAGTTTGGTTCCAAGAGCGATGCTCTGATTCTGTTCCCACAACCGGGTCAAATGCGCCAGTTCTGCTACACACAGAGAGGAGATGCATCAATTTCCATGATGCAAGTATCTGGGTCCACTTCTAGTGAATCAGGCAAGAGAGCAGGGTGGAGACTTTGATATCTCTGATTCTCAAGCAACAGGAGGCAAGCCAACAAGCCCTTGGAGATGACTTGTGGTGCAAGGCACAGTTCAACTCTCCCTCAGCAGAAGTCAGAGAGCAGCATGTAGCAGGGCAGTACAGCAGAAAACAGACCTTCCAGGTCAGAAGTCCAGCAGAATAACAGTCCTTGTTGCAGCACAGCAGTTCTTCTGACAGAGTCCAGCTGTGGGTCCAGAAGAGTCTGATTTGGTGGGGTCAGAGACACAGTACTTATACCCAGTTGTGCCTTTGAAGTGGGGGGGACTTTGAAGAAGTCTTAGAGTACCTTTCTTCCTACCCCTGGGTCTAGACTATCAGCATGGGTAATGAGCCTTTTGTTTGGGAATAGGCCCTCTCTCTTCAAGCATGTCAGATTGCTCTTCCTGCCAGGACGAGCTATCAGAATACAGATGAATGTAGATGAGTTCTCTGTCAGATCCACCCTTCCTGTGTTTTGTGGCTGTCTAGAGGGAATGCACAAAGTATAACTGTCACCCATCCCAGACTTGTACTGGAGGCAGGCTGCAAGTTACACAGAGCAGTTAGAGCAGAGAAATGCCCACTTTCCAAAAGCGGCAATTCTAAAATAGTAATGTTAAATCCAATGTTACCATTAAAGAGAATGTATCATTACCATTTCAATGATATGGAGCATGATTAACATACTCCTTTCTGATCAGGAATTACATCTTGAAAGTGTATTAAGGAATTCTCAATGCTAGCCTTTGAGAGGGGTAGCCTCACAGTGGTGAACAACACATTTGTGACTTTTTCACTACCAGGACATGTAAAACGTAATATTGCATGTCCTGCCTTTTACTTATATAGCACCCTGCCCCATGGGCTACCCAGGGCCTTCCTCAGGGGTGGTATATGAAATAAAAGGGGAGTTTCAGGCTTGCCAAGAATATGCCAAGTCAAAGTGGCAGTAACCTGCACACGCAGGCCCTGAAATGTCAGGCTTGAGACTTGGTTAAGGGAGTATTTATGTGGTTGCACAATCAGTGCTGCAGGCCCACTAGTAGCATTACATTTTCAGGCCCTGGACACATGTAGTGCACGTTACTAGGGATGTATAAGTAAATTACATTTACTAATTGGATATGAACCAGTGTTACCACAAGCCCTTTAGCACTTGTCAGCGGTGGTAAAGAGCACAGAGTCCTAAAGCCAGCAAAACAAGGTCAAAGAATTGGAGAGAGAGACAGGCAAAAAGTTGGGGGAAGACTGTCAGGTCTAATATTCACATACTGCATTTTGCAGGACATTCAGTAGTACTTCAGTTTTACTACTAAACACATTATAAAAGTGACCTATCTTTTATGTGTGGGGATCTTTGCCTCTACTGGAACAATCTTCAAACATGTAGATATATGTTTTAGCAGTAAATGTGGAAGGAACGGGGTGTGAGTAGGCAGTTGGGAGCATTTATAACTAAACTGGAGATGTTTTAGCAGTAAAAAGAGTCAAAGGAGGGCTTGGGAGAGGTTAAGGGAGGAGCCTGTACCCACTCACAGCAGATGCAGCCCGTTCCTATTCTCAAACAGCACGTCTAAAGTTACTTTAGCCAAAAAGAAACCAAAACAGTTGTAAATGTGCTGCAACATCCTCCTACAGAAATTTTGAAACGGGAGACTTAAAATAGAACCCCATAGGGACATAATGGTATGTCCCATGGAATAAATGTAGGTTCCTATTTTTATATTTAAAAAAAGTAATGACCTTTCAATTTGAAAGCAAATGTAAATTAAATTAATTTTATACATAACATTTAGTAAGCTTTGTTAGTTAATAAATACATTTTAACATTTTACTTAAGGTGGGTGTTATTTTTCAAATAAATCTATAAGAAAAATGTAATTTAACATGCCTAAATTATTTTGTTCATTCAACATTTAGTAAATAGTGATGTGGCATTTTTTAAAATTATTCTACATTTAAACTACATGTATAAAAATATGTTACGTTAACATTGAAATTGCACATATTTTTAATATTTTTTAAACTTTTATTAACTTTTCAAAATGTTCTCATACTTTACTACAAGGAGATCCCTGTCTTGATTGCACAAGACAATGGCCCTCATTACAACTTTGGCAGTCTTCAAAGAAGACCGCCAAAGCCGCGGGCACCAGAAGTGGGTACTGCTGTATTTCCACCATACTTTGGGTGGAAATCCACTAGTAGTCTTGCTGGTGGACGGAGGCGCATGGGCGGTTCCACCACCGGCCTAGCCCCGCCGGTAGGACTCCACCAGCCATGTTATGGGAAATTATACGGCCTGGCGGTTTCCTGCTGGCAGGGCGCTGCCAGCGGTGGAAGCACCTCTTCCCATTCCCTGCCAGATGACCTTCTCCCCGGACCAGGTAAGGTGATTGTCCTACAGGGGATGGGGTGGGAGTGTGGGGGGTGTTGTGTGTGTGTGAGTGTGTGGTATCTGGATGTGTGCGTTAATGTGTGTATGCGTGGTTGTATGTATGTCTGAATGTTGAAGTGAGTGCTTGTATGCATGTAAGTGTGTATGCGTATGTGTATGCAAGTGTGAGTGTTGTGGTGAATTCGTGTTTGTCTGCATGTGAGTATGCATGTGGATGGGTGTGAGTATATGTGTGTGGATGGGTATGAGTATGTGTGTTTGGATGGGAGTGAGTATGCGTGTTTGGATGGGTGTGAGTATGTGTGCTTGAATGCGTATATGAATGTTGAAGTGAATGCGTGTTAGGATGCGTGTGAGTGAATGCGTGTATGGAAGTGTAGGTGATTGAGTGTATGCGTGGTGCGTGTCTTTGTGTGTGTGCATGCATGCAGGGGAATGGGGGCTCTGTGTCTGGAGGGGGGTTTAGTGCTTGCTGGGGAGAGAGGGAGTTGTCTACTGGTGACAGGGAAGAAATTCCCTGTCACCGGTAGCCTTTCCGCCATGGTTTTTGTGGCTGTGGACCGCCGGGACAGAGCCCGGCGGTTCCGACCGCCATAGCGGTATGAGTGTAGATGTGGTGGGTTTGAAGCAGTCACAATGTGGCAGTCTGCACCGCCAGCCTCTTGGCCAGAAGACCGCCAGGGTCAAAATGAACACCCATATGTGCAAATGTCATGTACAGTTGAAAAGTCACCAGTATTAGTAAGTTTATATTTGCAAACATGAATAGCCAAAACGAGTACAGTTACTCAACGGTGTATGGGTAAATATGCCCACATAGATTTACTCATGTGTGATTTTACCTTTGTGAACAGCCCCTATCCTGTCCAACGGGGTATCAATGACACTATACAGAGCAGTGGCTGAAAGCAGGTCCCCCAAATTCCCTTTTTGTGAATATGATGTACTAATGTTCACAATCATAATAGGCTAGCCATCTAGCTCAAGCTGAATTGTTAAATCAGGCTTAAACAAGACAATGGCCACCATTACATGAGAGGAACACCACAAAATAAAATGATGGATGAAGTGTTGAAATGGTTCAAATAATCTGGGTGTCATCCATCAATATTTTACTCACCACATCACCACATCACCCCACCTTGAACGCAACCATATGCAAATTAGTCTTGACTCTGTTTCCCCTTGGAACAGTCCAGCCATAACTCCCATGCCAGAGCCCCCCCTCTTTTATACTGTAATTTTGCAGTCAAATCTGCCACATGTGATGAAGTTTATTCAGCAGATATGACGCTTCAAGAATTTCTGAAAAAGAACATACGGAATAAGCAGCCTTCACTAGGCCACGATGGTCTCCTATACAAGAAAAATCAACAAAAAGAATCAGTCATTTTAAAGTAAGTTTCCTTAATGTCTGGTCTTGGCTCGGTACATAACTCGGGGGCCCTAATACACTCATGTTTGGCTTATCAACATCATCATCAATCTCATAACGATCACTCCTGTTTTTGTCTTCTAAAAAAATTGCAGAATTTTGGAAATTGCATCTTCCATATGAGATATTCTCAGCTGCAAGTATGACTTGTTTATATCTGGTCAGACAACTATTTTTAATGTGCTGAGCCCATGTACAAGTTACAAAAACCCAACATAATATATAACAAGTAAAATCAATGTGTGTCCCGCCACGATTCCCTCACTTTGCCTTTCCATGCAAAGAGCTTCAACTGCTTTCAGAAGCTGGAAGACTTACAGACGGACCCAGCACAGCCGACAGATAAGCCACAAGCCTCATGCCTCCTCCATGTTTCTGTGTGAGTACAGAAAGAGCACACTTCTCTCATGGAAATAAAGATAAAACTCCAAATTATAGTCAGGGATTTCAAGGACAGGGCATTACACAAACTTTCCTTCAACACCCGACTTCATTTTAACATTTGTTTTCAAATGGTATTGGATCTTTAATATCCATGTGGGTCAGCCTTACTGAAGGGTTTGCAGTCAAGGAAAAGTCTGTAATCTTCTGACAACAGTAGTTAACATTTCTCAGAAACATCTTCTCCTCTCTCTTGATGGTAAGAGAATTCATTAAAAAAATTACAGAAATGCATTTTTTGACACTTTCCTTGCTCCTTTTTCAGTGTGATGGGCAAGTTAAATCAATTCAATTTTTACAGTGCTGCAGAAATCCTGTGACCATTGTCAGCAAAATGATTCAACAGTACTATTGGTGAGGTTTACAATCTTTCTCCTTCTTAGATGCCACCAATATGTCATCGATATACTGTACTAGACAGCGTTACTTTGTAACTTTATTGTTTGATTCAAGCCAAAAAGGTGCACACATAAATTATCATCCAGTAGCCCTTCCACTCAACATAGATAAAATACTGTTATGAACACCTTCATTCAAATATTTAAATAACAAGCTATAAAATAACCACAATCCAATAACATGTTGTCATAGAAGAAACAGGTTAAAACTTCAGTCCTCCATAAATATATAAAATAGATACAAATCCAGAATCCAAACCTGTATACCAATAACTATAATCATCAGATATCTCAGAATTCCTGGCCTAAACTTAACATTTTATTAACCATTTGTATTGTAGAACAGCCCTACTTGAAACTGAAGCTTATGATCACAGTCAGTGCCAAAACGTAAATAATGTCAAGGCTTACATAAAGTGTGACATCCCCATATTGCAACATGAATATTTGCATTTTATTTAAGTTTTCGATTGTGTCATAGCTCAAAATTAAATAGCTCAAGGTGTAATTTGTTACATGCACCATAGTTTGAACAGGATTGACTCACATATTCATCTGTGCATCAACTCACGTTTTAAATCCCATGCCAGCATTACTAAGTAATTTGTTCAAGTGAATTCACCAGACAATAATAATCCCCTTCTTTTAGTTCAATAACAAAACTGAAGACAATTCAGCAATAAAGTGACAATGTGCCATTTACACAACCCAAACAGAAATAAAAATATCATAAAACAAAAAAATGCAATGTGTATCTTATAAAAAAAAAGGTTGCTTTCCAACACAATCCTTAGTAGTATGTTAACATTCCTCTACTACCTAGTAGGCAAGAATGTCCATCACTCCTTCCAAAAAGTTACCAATGGTATAACCCGAAGTAATTCTGCTACATGCCGTTATGTTTCAAAGTAAGCCTTGGAGGCATCACATCTAGAGTTCTATAAAATCAGGCAGTAAAATATGCCTTCTTCCTTCACCAAAAGGAGTGAAAAATATTAATAGATGACATAAAAGACAATGGGCACTGTTTATCATTCCCCGGTAATTGAATCTCCATTTAAAGCAAGCAGGCACTTAGCCTAGCCTTAACCCCAGCTTCCATCTTCTAATGTTACTAGCTTTTATGTATTTTATCTATTGTTGTAACCTATCTTTACAATCAGTACCCCACAAAGGAGATAGCTGAACTTTCTTCCTGCAGTCATCCATGTTGATTTTTAAGTTTACATTTTTAAACCATACATTTATCATGTTTTCCCTTTTAGGATACAATCTTGCCTAAGCCCATAGGGAATACTGATTTTCCTTGATAGAGCACCATTACTTCCCAGCTCAACACAGGTGTAAGACCCTGTATAGAGCTGTATTATTAATTTCAATAATCCATGCGGTATCTTCCAGACAATATTTTCCATAGGTAACCCTGGCTGATTGTATCAAATGCCATAGGTAAATCTATAAACATGACATAGATTTATTTATATCTATTAACGGCATAGTCTCCCGCTAGTAGCTTCAATGCAAAGCACCCATCCACTGTTGAGTGATCCTGCCTAAATCAGTATTACACTTTTGGTAGGATCGTCCCCCTTTCAACCCACTGTTGAAGGGCTAGGAGAAAATATTTAGCATAATTTGTACTTGGAATGTCTACCAAAGTTATCATCCTACAGTTATTTCGGGTAATTCATAACCGCTTTTTAAAAATAGAGACACATATATAGGACTCTAGGACTTTATTACCACAAGCTACCAGAGACATGAGGGTATTAGGATTCTATTCATAGATCGGGATCAAGTTTTAAGGAATCTGCTGCCAAACCATGTGGACCTTGCAACGGGAGATCTTCAGATTACTAATGATTCTTTCAATCCCATTTATGGATGGATGGATGGAGTGTACCCTGATTGACTCTTTCAATTTCAAACAGGTATCCATTTTGGACATTTCCTGTGCCTCATCAATTTTATGTTCTTTGATACCACAGAGATCATATATATTTTTCTCCCACTGCTCCTCATATAGGGACATGATTCAAGTTTCTTAATCCCACTCAGGATTTATCCCATTAGCGACCAGAAAAACCTTTGGCTCTCCCTCCATGCAAGGCTAGGACTAACTCCAACCACCAAGGGACCCGATTCACAAAGGTTTGGTGTAAACAGCAGCTCCATGCTGACGGGTAGCATACACCCTATGCCCCTGGGCTGCTGAGGACTGTGAAAAGATTGAGTCCGGGACCTGGAGCTGGTGCGAGTCCAGCCCCTCAGCAGCAGCTCCACACCCACCGTCAGAATAAGTTGTGCAGCCCAGTTAATGGCCACACAGCGCAAGCGCAGATTGCGTTTGCACTGTGTGGCCCATAACTGGGCTGCAGACAAGTTATGGGCCACACAGCGCAAGCACAATCAATCTGCGCTTGTACTTTGTGGCCCATAACAACTAGTCTGGTGGGCTCCGCTACTGGGCTAGCGGAGTTTTTGGCCAAACCGTATGCTCCAAGCTGAGCATGAAGTGCCAAAAACTCTGTTAGCTCCTCCAGCGGAGCAGAGCTCAACTCCCACCCTTACTTTTAAGCTGTAATTCCTGATGAGAAAAGAATAGCTACATCATGCTTCATGTCATTGAAATGATACTGATAAATCCTCCTTACTGGTAAAGTCCCATTTATTATTACTATTTGAGAAATGCCACTTTTAGAAAGTGGGAATTTCTCTTCCCTTCCTGCCCTATGTGCCTGACAGCCTGACTCCAATAAAATTCTGGCCTGGGCCGGGTGACAGCCACATTTGTGCATTCCCTTCAGCCACCCTCAACACAGGATACTCAACTGCATCTGCGTTCATCTGCATACTGTTGGGTGTTCCTGGGGAGGAGGTTGGGAAGAGCTTACACTTACACTTCAAGGGTAGTGGCCTGAGCCCACACAAAGGGACGATTACCTACCCCTGGCCAGAGCTGGGCTGAAAAGCGGACCTGCGTACTTCTGAGAGATCCTTTGAAGTCACCCCCCACATCAAAGGCACTTTTTGGTGTAAGCACTGGGTCTCTGGCCCCCTGAAATCAGATCACTGCTGGACTTGGGAAGAACTCTGCGGGAGTGAAGACTGCTGTGCTGTAAGGATTGCCATTCTGCCTGGACTGACTGTTCCAAGGAACTGTTTCTCTGCATTGCTGCACTGCTGCCTGCTGATCTCTGCTTTGCTGAGGACAAGGACTGGACCCCTCCTGATGAACCAGAGTATCTTCAAGGGCTTGCTGGTTTGCCCCCTGTTCTTCTGCAGTCTCAGGGACATCAAAGACTACTTCCAACTCTCCTGGTGCTGCTGGACTCTGCCATCTGTAAGTTCTACTCTTGCCCAAGGTGCCCCTCCAGTTCTGGGCATCAGAAGTGGGTTTTGCAGATACAATCTCCAAAAAACTACTCAGCTGAGTGTGGCACAAAAATCAAGGCATTGCATCTCTGCTGGTGACGCAGTGGCTCCCCGATGCACTGGATTAACATGCTGTGCGGTCCAACGACAATGCTCTGCGTGAGCTACCAATGATGCATCAAATTCACTGCTTCAGGGCTTGCTTAAAATGCAGTGCCCGAGTGCAGCAGCTGATGAGCTTTTGTGGAGGCACCTGTGTGTCAGCGAGTAGTACTGAGACCTGAGAGGACTTTGGCAGCATTTCTAGCAGCCCCCCTAAAAAAGCCTGCTTCTCTCTACTGATGAAGGGCTAAACCCAGAAACACTTGTCTAGAGATACACAGCACTAGCTGCACCTACTAAGATGAAAAACTACAGACTACAAAGGACGTAAGCTCACATTTGTACTGCATTTTCCTCAATCAAATGGGGCAAACTGCATGCTGGAGTGTGAAGCAGTTCTCCCAATTGTTTCCTGTTTAAAAAAAAGGCTCCCTTAAGCAAGCAAGCTGATGAGCTTTGGTTGATGCACCTGTGTGCCAGTGAGTGGTACTGAGACCTGAGAGGAGTTTGGCAGCATTTCCAGCAACCCCAGAATAAAGCCTGCTGCTCTTTACTGATGAAGGGCTAAACCCAGAAACATGTCTCTAGAGATATACAGCACTAGCTGCACCCACTAAGATGAAAAACTACAGACTACAAAGGACCTAAGCTCACATTTGTACTGCATTTTCTGTAATACAATGAGGCAAACTGCATGCTGGAGTGTGAGGCAGTGCTCCCAACTGTTTCCTGTTTAAAAAAGGCTCCCTTGAGCCAGCAAGCTGATGAGCTTTGGTCGATGCACCTGTGTGCCAGTGAGTGGTACTGAGACCTGAGAGGAGTTTGGCAGCATTTCCAGCAACCCCAGAATAAAACCTGCTGCTCTTTACTGATGAAGGGCTAAACCAAGAAACACGTGTCTAGAAATATATCACACTAGCTGCACCCACTAAAGTGAAAAACTACAGATGAGGTAAGCACACATTTGTACTGCATTTGTAATAATGCAATAAGGCAAACTGAATGCTGGAGTGTGATACAGTGTGCTCCCAACTGTTTTCTGGCTTACCACCTACTTGATGTAGGCAGTAAACTGTGATTATTTTGTGACAGCATTCCTGTCGCAAAACAATTGTACCTCCCTCTGAGACCTGCTATTAGAAAGAGACTCCCTTCTCAAGCCCCTTCCTAATAGCAACTCGCAAAGCCTATTTTGAGAGTGGATAATAGGTTTCTAGCTGACAAAATCAGGGTGATACATGCTACAACCTGTTTTAGTGGTTGCAAATGGGCCAAATCTCCATTTGTGACCACTAAAAACGGCCATACATCTGCCACGTGGTCCCTACTTGGACAAGGTGCATACCTCTATCTTTGGTGATCAGTGGTGAGGATAGGACCTGTGTTAGCGCAACACCATATAGAAATTCAGTGTTCTTTACAAGTCTATACTCACACCAATTCGAACCTCCTGACTGGCAAACGTTTTGTCTGTCCTGCACCAAATGGCATTTTTTTAATTTTCAATTCTCTCTAATTGGCCTTTTGATTTTTCTGCTAAAGTATGTCTCACTCTGGAGAAGCGGCACCTGCACCTGCAGTAATTTGATTTGAGCTGGTCAGGTTAGAGTCTTACAATGTGCAACAGCTGAAGGATTTCTGCAAAGACCTTTATGTGTCTACAAGGGGTTTCACCAGGAAAGTGGAACTATGGAAGGCTATGAGGGCCTGGGTGGATGCCCAGGTTGCAGGGGGTGACACCCCACAGGAGGAGCAGAACATTCTTAAGTAAGAGGATGACCTGATTCTGGATTCCAATGAGGAGGTGGAACAGCTTGTGGAAAGGGTAAACAGCTTGCCAGGAGTAAGAGTGGTTCCCATGCCAAGGAGCAGTGTCTCTTCCAGAAAGCTGTCACCAGAGGAGCTGGCAGGCAGGAGGAATGAAAGAACTCTGAAATTGGAGCTTAAAAAGTTGAAATTGGGTCTTGAAGAGAGGAAGTTGGCCCATGAGCTCAGTTTGAAACATAAGAGTCTTTGAAGTAGGGTCCAGTTATGGAAATGGTGGCAGGATACCTGCATTGTCTTTAAGTGAGTCCATTATCCATACCCCAAAAGATGTAGTGCCCATTTTCAGCGTGGGGGATGAAATAGAAAAGTGTTTGGCAGCCTATGAAGTGGCTTTGGAAGTGCACAGGGTCCCAGAGGAATTCGGGGAGGTAGTCTTTGCGGTACATGACCCATGGGGATGGACATAGTCCTTACTTTAGAGGTGGAAGAGCAGGCCAACAACCCCGGCCATCTTAATCAGGAAGTATGGTTTGACACCTGAAAAGTACAGGCAACAGTTCAGGTCTAGTGGCAAACTCAACATACAAACATGGGTAGATTTTCTGGATTATGCTGGTAAGGCACTGAAGGGCTGGGTGATGCGCAGCAAGGTTAATGATTTTGATGGGCTGTACAATTTGTTTTTGAAGAAGCACATGCTTGATAATTGTTTTCCGCAGCTCCGCCAACACCTGGTGGATAGGAAGCTGACTGACTCCAGGAAGATTGCTAAAGGGGCGAACATCAGGGTCAGCACCAGTTTGTCTACAAAGATATCTGGAGGACTCCCAAAAGCGTGATCAGTGGTCCCAACGGAAGAAAGATGGGGGAGATAAAAAGAAGTTCTCTAAAGGCCCCCCAAACAACTCACAGGGTAAAGGGTCTGGTTCAAATTCCCAATAGGGCCACCAGAAACAAATCTATACTGACAAAAGTTGGCAGCCCAAGACACCCAAGTGCTATGAGGATGGCTAGTATGGATACTACAAGGTGTAGTCCAAGTATCCAAAAATAAACATACCCTCCCACTGGAGGTAAGAACCCAGGGATGGCTTGCATAGTGCAGGGGAGGGGTTTGTCCCAGTTAATTGTGGGAGTTTAGCGGAGTTACCCTAGTATCCCTGGATGACAGTGAGATGGTTCCAAAGAACCATGTGCCATCAAATACTACCAAATATAGGCATTGGGTCACCTTCAACTGGCAAGGTGGTGAGCCTTTGAGAGACAGAGGTGCCAGTAGGACGATGATATAAAGTCAGTTGGTGTCCTCAGTGCAGGTGATTTCCAATGCATTCTACCAAGTTGTGGTGGCTGACAACAGGGAGTCACTATCCAGCGGCCCTTGTTCCATCTGAGTAGAGAGGGCGGTTCAGGACTTCTGGAGATTCCTGTGAGCCCTGCCATGCCTGTGGACTGTTTCTCAGGTAATGACCTTGAGTCTTTTATCTGGAAGGAAGTGCAAATCAAGGATTATTTGGAGATGTTGGGGTTAACTGGTTGGATCTGTGCAACAGCAAGGTCCATGGCTACACAGGAGGGGAGTCAAGAAGGGCTGGAGCCTAGAACAATAGCCCAGCCAGCTGCTAAAAAGGGGAAATGCAGAGGGCATGGTAAAACAGCCCCTGACTTTACCCCCAGTGAGATGGATGGAGCACCTGCAGTCAACGCCCCAGAGTCCACTGAGGAGAGTTCAACGTCTCTTGGTGACCTGCCTAAACCTGTTGTTTTTCATGTGAAAGTAGGACCCATCAAGAAGGAGTTCTGTAGGGCACAGAGGGAGTGTCTCACCCTTGAGGGCATGAGGCAACAGTCCGAAGCCCAAGCAGCAGGTGATGTCTCTGGGAGGTACATTTACTGGGATGACAACCTTCTTTACAGTGAGCCTAAGGCTCATGTGCATGGGACAATAAGTGCCCCAGTGGTCCCCTAATGCTACAGGGCCTTCCTAATGGAGTTGGCTCATGAGGTACCCCTGGCAGGACACTTGGTCAAGGCAAGACCTTTGCAAGACTTGGCCCCCACTTTTATTGTCCTAAGATCAAGACTTCCTCAGACAAGTTCTATAGGACCTGGGTTACCTGCCAGACCAGTGGAAAATAGGGAAAAGGTCAAAAGCTCCCCTGGAACCAGTATCCATCAATATCATTCCCTTTGAGAGGGTGGACAGTCGTTAGCATTCCCTTTGAGAGGGTGGGCATAAAAAATGTTGGGCCTATGGCCCCCCCAGACTACTTCTGGTTACAAGTTTATCCTAGTTCTGGTGGATCATGCCACACGGTACACAGAGGCCATCCTTCAGAGGACCACCTGTAGTGGCAAAGCCCCAGTGGGGATCTTTACCTGAGTGAATTTCCCCAAGGAAGTGGTGTCTGACAGTGGCACCAACTTTATGTATGCATACATGCAGTTCAAGTGGAAAGTGTGTGGTGTGACTTACAGGTCCTCCACCCCTTACTATCGTCAAACCAATGGGGTTATTTAAAGGTTCAAGAACACCTCGAAAGGCATTATCAGAAGTCTGCCTGAGGGCTGAGAAAAAAGGGGAATATCCTTTGGCCCTGTTTGTTGTATGCCTTCAAGGAGGTACTGGAGAAGGGAGTGGGCTTCAACACCTTTGAGCTGCTACATGGGCAACCTGTCAGAAGTAATCTTTGTTTCATGAAGGGGGGTTGGGAGCAAGCTCCCAAGAAAGTTCCCTAGGATGTAGTGAGCTACATGTTGGCCTTCTGAAGTCAAATGACTAAGTTGTGGAAGCAAGCTTTTGTAAACGTAGCAGCCAGTCAGGCTGTGATGAAGGAGTGATATGACAAAAATTCTACCACTGTGGAGTTACAGCCTGGAAAGACAGTGTGGGTGATGGAACATGTGGAACCTGTGGCCCTCCAGGAATGCAGGAGGGGGCCCTATGAGTAAATTGAAAAGAAGGTGGACCTTAAGACCCCCAGGCCACCTCACAGGTTGCTTTTCATGAATCTCCTCAAACGACACTTCGAGAGGTCACCATACTGTTGGTGATTGATGGAGCTGATGAGAAGAAGCGTGAACCTCTGCCTGACCTCTTGGACTTCAAGGAGAAGTATGGGTCTGTGAAAGACGTGATCCTTTCCCCGCTCTGACTCCAGAACAGCAGAGGAACGGTTGCCAAGTGTTAGAACAGTACTCCTCTCTTTTCTCCCTTACTCTTGAGATTGCCATCTTGTGTACCCATTATGTGGACACAGAGGACAACCTTCCCGTCAAGAACAAATCTTGCATGTTGTTGGATAAGGTGAGGGCCAGTATCACAAGTGAGGCTGCTAAGATGCTGAAGGTGGAGATGATAGAACCCTCCAGTAACCACTGGTCTAGTGCTGTGGTTCTGGTACCAACAGTTGGCCGACTGGGCACCACACCTGGACTGAGGTGCTGTGTAGATTATAGAGGGCTAAGGGCCAGAAATTCAGTGTATGTCTTGCTCGGTGGGTCTTGATGAGACTTTCCAAAAAACACAGTCACACTCGCAATCATAGACATAAACCAGGCGATAAAGAATTAAAATCAATTCTTAAGTATTTAGATTTCTCAAATATTCAGGGATTAATCAGTGCAGTAGTACTGGAAAGAACACAGTTCAGTGTTTAACCACACTGAGAGTATAGGGTTAATGTACTAAAGCTCACTTTCCCTGAGACTGCCGACGATTAAGTGTCCCGAGTGTGCAGGAAAACCTACGCATTGTGCCCTCATGGATGATGCTCTGCTCCTCCAAAGATACAGTTTCAGCAGACTCTGCATTGATTCTGGAGCCGACCTACCCTCTATGATGGTCGGCCTGGATTTTGACTCCTTCATGACCTCAAGTAACCTTTTGAGGGCTAGTGACTTCTAAGCTCTGTTCTCATATTTAATCCTTAAAAACCCATATCTTGACTTCCACTTATTGAATTGTTTAGGTCTATTTGTAATCAGATACATTTCTCTATCCTTCTAAACATGGGTGGAGTTTTTTGTGATGTTTACATTGAGTTACTGTGTCTTAAGTGTGTTGCACAAATACCTTACACATTGCCTCTTAAGTTAAGCCTAACTACTCTGTGCCAAGCTACTAAAGTGAGTGCACAGGTTAATTTAGGGAGCATATCTGACTTACCCTGACTAGGATTGTGGTCCCTACTTGGACAGGGTGCATACGTCTGCCAACTAGAGACCCAATTTCTAACATGGATGGTTTCAGAAAGCTATGAACATAATGGTATATCATGTTAATCATATATATATACATTTCCATCAAGACTTTCCAAGACTGAATTTTCGCTCACAGCATTATATTAGCCAGCAATAACCCCAATATTAGCTGTAAAGTTACTCTTGGGTTCAAAATTGGTATTTAAATTACTGCTGAGTTTTTCCAAAATCTCCAAACTGGGCTGCTTCCTGGCTTCACATACATGATTGCAGAGAAAAGGCACCATCATGCAGTAGTGGGTCTTTATTTGCAGCTAGTTGTACCTCTACCGCTACCCAGAGCACCCTCTTGATAAGGGTCACAGCCAAAAGATAATTTTCCACTTTATTCACAACACTTTAAGGTCAGTGGTATGATTACACATGTTTCTTGGATTATTTGGAATACCCTGGGAATCAGCACAAGAAATGACCAGATTTTTTTGGTCTGACTGTAACCCCCTAGTTGGTCTTTCATGGTTGGGATCACCTTCTCCAGGCCCACTTTTATGCCTACTTTTCTCTCTTCACTACTCTGCATCACAATCTTTATAGTGGGCTCTCATTTTTTGACAGGCCCTCCTATTGTGTATAAATTGGTTCCTCTCATCCTGGTATTACATTTTGAGCCCCCACCCTACATTTGATGCATGAGCCTTTAGAGTACGTTTAGCCATATTACGGGTGAATACTACTTCAATAGGATGGAACGCAAATGTAACACAAATATTTGCCAGTATATTACAAGTGTTCATGTCCATTTTTGGGCTCTGACACCAGTGATAACACCAATAAAGAGGGAAGTGAACAATAATTTAGGGCCTTTGTGCTCTCTGAGAAAACGCAGAGGTGGATACTGCTTCTAAACTCCTTTACTAAGACCACCAGGCCATTGTCAATGGATCCAGCGACCCTGAATAACTGGATACCCAGGTCACACAGGATCTAATTGTTAATGATATATTGCTACTAAGTTGCACAATGTTGCTAAAGCTACAAGCTGCAATTCACACCGAGAGCTGTCTTCCCAAAGGGGTTAGTGCAGCCACGAATCAGACTTGCTTCTGTTATCACCCTCACACACTCCTCAAGTCAGTTGCCTGGAATGAGGGGACTACTGTAGACTTTTTCATACTACTCAGCTGGCCTCTATCCTCCCCATAAACCAGGACACAAACACATCTGGTCACTTCTGCAGCTGCCACAACACCACCAAGGCTCAAATGGATCTCTTACCGCTATGACCCAAAGCCTTTGTTCGTTGATAGTCTGTTGATAGTCTGTCCAAAAATAGGGGAAAGGACAGGCAAACGCAGCGCAAATAATCACAGTCTGCTCCGCAGTCTGCCACTAGTCCAAGAAATCCTCAAGCCCTCAATCAAAAAGAGGCACGAAATTGCAAGCATCTTGATGAACGGTGAAAAGCAGGTAGCAAATGGCGGCAGGTAATAGCAGTGATAGCCGGATGTACAGCCAGCAGCCCTTTTTTAAAACCTGGTTTAAAATCCAGTCAGACCACAGCTGCAGCCATTGTCCACCTCAACCTTAGATCTGTCTTGTCTCTCCATTGTGCACCTATATACCCACTGATAACTAATAATAGATTTACCAACGGAATGGGCAGACCTAGCAAAACAAAATGGGCCTAGTTATATGTGGTTATAGTGGTTCTGCGTTGATGTTACAGTTTAAGGTGAACAAGTCAAGGAAGGACTGGGAAGCTGGGGAACCTGAAGCAGAAGAAGCATGAGCAACACTGGAGATACACAAAGAACTCTAATATGCACTGAGTGCTAAATGTGTGCTGCTTTAAAAGGAGACGGGATGCCTCACAGCTCCTAAAATAGTCCTTCTTGCTCTGTAAAACTTTGGCACTGCTGCAGCGCCAAGAAATCCTAGCCATTACTTCAAACTGAATAGTGGATTTTGCGCTACAGGCCAGTGCTTAATCTGTGCTTGTTGTTTCCGGTGTGGAATACTGGCACTTATTTTTGAGGGCCGGTGCTTATTTTTCTGCCTCAAGCATTTACTGCGAGCAAAAGACACATATGGGAAAGACGGAGGAAGAGAAAAACAAAAAAGCGTCACAATCGGAGAAAGAAGAATTCTGTAAGAGTGAGCTGAAGGGGCAGGAAGTGGCTTTAAATGGATTGAAGAGGCCCGCGATGGCTTCAGGACTACGCTGCCTCAGTATTCAGTGCTCGCACAGCTAATTCCACCAGCCGCACGTTTAAGAGGAGGGCTTTGAGCACCAGCACGTTTTTATGTACAAATTAAGCACTGCTATAAGCCAATGGATCGACGCGACATAGGCTTGAGGGGATGTCAATAATGGATGCTATAATCATCAACAATAATTAATATATTCAAAAACCTGAAAGTCAAACTATAACCACACCTGTTTATTAAGAAGGCTTGTGAATTTATTTCCCTGTATTAACAATGCTAATGTCACGAAAATAACTCTCAAATATAAATGATAGGCATATAGAATCAATAATGGCTGATTAGAACGTCTTATATATCTAAGTTTAATCAAAGCAATCAAGCAACTAATCTCAAGTATCATAACACTGATTAATAACACTAAGATTGGCAACAAAGATAAAGTATACGTCAGGGCAAAAGATCAAAGTATGTCAATGTAAATAATGAGCATGTGAAAATAAATTCCCTCACTAACCACAAATTAGCATAAAGATGTTGGACTTCATATAAAAAGAATTTAGAAACACAAATTTCGAAAAATCACACTAGCTTGGGTTTTTATTTAAAAACCATTGTTATTATGCAGCAATTAAACTAAGTTGCAGCTGGTACCTACAAAGCAAAAGAGACACATATATCAATGCAATTTCATACATTACCCAAAGAACATCAACATGCAGTCTACTTCAGCAAGGGGACACCTTCAGGAATGTCTTCAGAGAATCGGGCCTATCAACAACTAAACCCACATCATTAATACGTCTCAAACCTCCATTAAGAACTCCCTCAATTAACACGAATGGAGAATGAAAAAGAATGACTAAAGAATCCTTCCCCAGAACTGATGACAGATCGTTAAATCAAATCTTGAAAAGTCCATGATTGGTCAGTATATAGGGTGGTTTACAATTCAGCCAATGACCTTTTATTAGATAATCAAAAATGCGTTGACAACAATATTAACTAGGACACAATTATAACAGTAACCTTTCCTCTTCCGTCTCGTCTGTGACTCCATTATTCCATCTCGCCTAAACTTCTCTTCTCAGGAAGAAACGTCTCCATTTGCAACATCTTCTTCCATCCTCAAGGAAGAAACCACGTATTAGTGACAATTTCAAACAATAGAACATTCAAACTAGTGTAATGACTTAATAAATCTGACCTTGTAAGACATAATGCAGAAACCTGATAGGGGTAGCTGTTTACATATTTATAAGCTATTAATCACACTCTTTTATGTAAGCATTTAAGCAACGGAAAATAACTACGATATTAACTTACATTTTGCTTAAACAGAGAACAAAATGAATTATGGTGACAATTTACAAAAGTCACCGGTTTTCATGTTAATTCTTCAACAATTAGTACACCATTGTTTAGAATGACATAATTAACATTTTGCACTCTTGCAGCACTGATTGAGGCAGTCCTGGCATCCTGACAGCTTTGTTGACTGCCTCAGTGAACTTTTAGCTGGCATTCACATCACGCTCACATCTACCTCCTACTCCTCCAAGGGGCAGACATGGACTCAGGACAAATGGTGGAGCCAGAGAGCTCAAGCATGGCAAGCCGTGCCGATACCAGGACCAGACACCTTTCCATCATGTAGTCACTACTCAGAGTTCTGGGGAGCTTGTTCAGTGGCACACAACTTCTACCAACCCCCAACAATCTCTACATGCTTTAGTCTGCACCAACACACACAACAGGACTGAGTTAAAGGGTAATTGTACATTTCGCAAATCAAAGGATTTTTAGTACCCCTATGTGCAATTTGATATCAAATGAGAACTTTATTTTGGAATAGGAAAGCAAAAATATACTGCCTCCCTTCTTTCAGGAGAATGGAGAAGAATGTATGGCGTGAGTCAATGACTGTATATCATTCTGCATCTGTTGGAGTATGAAACACACAGCTGGATTCAGTACCACAGGACAACATGGGATCCCTATTTCATTTATTTTTACAGGCCCTGCACATTCTCCATTTACTAGTCATTTTTTAATGTCATTACAGAAGAGTTGCAAGAACTACCAAGAACTCCCTGAAGAATTCTCATTTCAATCATTTTGTCAGTGATAGGCTCCATTCCTTATTCTGCCTCTTTCAAAAGTTAATACTGTTTACATTTAGGGAAAACTGCATCTGGTTTCACATGTATCCTGACAGGCTTCAAGGTTTATCAATCCTATATTTTTACCTCAGGAATCTCATGTTTTTTCATTGACAGTATGTTTTAAATCTAGAGGCAAATCATCTTTAGTTAGGGCCAGAACAGCTGAACTCTTGAATCATGTGATTTAATTTGATATACAAATGCTTCATTTTAGGATTTCAATTGTGACACCATCCAATGTACAATAGATCACACAGTTCATCTGGAAAGCAAGTCCCTGCCTAACGCATTGACAGGACTCCAAACACACAATATAAACTGATGATTGTTCTACATTGATCCTATTCAAACAGGGAAGTTGGTTGTAATCTGGTCAATAATCTGTTTATTACTAATGCCTACAACTTGGAATTCTCTTCCAGAAAAGAGTAGGTTTGCAACTTCTACATAACGAACTGCAGACTGGGTCGCCCCTGTATCTCAAGAAAGAAACAAGATGCCAGTTGACTTCACTGTCAATATATGGGCCACTCTTGTCTACTTTGAGGACTACTCCAAGCACGCAATTCTCCTCCTCCCTCAAGCACCGTCATTGGTAATTATTTTCTGGAGAAAACTGAGGAAAATCATTTGATTCTGTTGATATTCTGAATTATATAGAATTTAGTTTTCTGTCTTTTGCTGCAGCACTGGGGCCATGGGTATATGCTTGTGAAACTGTCCTTGTGTTTTTTTATATTCTGCACAGGAGCTGGTTGTGCTGGGGCTGATACTTGTGTCTGTACCTGGTTTACATTCTGCAACATCTGTGGAACAAAATCATTCTGGGTTTGATCTGGATGTTTCCGACATTTCAACATCTAATGGGCAATTGTACCACAGAAATTATGAGTAGTGCTTCTTAGCATTTCAATATTTGAAGTAATTCCAGAATTATTCACAATCCCTCTTCCCCAACCTTATCATTTAATTTGCCACCTTAACACCTGTATTCAAGACATCACATTCATTCCTGCATTGTCAAGGAGTGCAAAACATAAATCAAAACATAAACCTATCAACTGATTCCTGCTGTGTTTCTAAAACAGCTTTGTCTAGGCAACCATCAGCTTCTCCTTGTCTTTTTGTGTGTCAGATCAAACCAATTACTAGTGAACTTAGCAAATTTTAAGATATCATCTATATCCTTAATTTGGCAGTACATCACACTCTGTTGAATATGTGAACTGAGTTTAGAAAGCAAACCTATAACAAAAAAAGACACAAACCTGCTAGCCCATCTTTCTCAGGATCTTTAGCTCCATTGTGTTTTTTAAAAATCTGCAAAAGCCTCCTTTAATAGGCATGCACAGACTCTTTCGGCTATTGTGTACATCTCAGAATCGTTGACCAGCTAATTTACTTCTCTGGCCCCTTCTTTTTCAAATGTTCTATCACTTCTCTGTACTTATCAACAACCACTTCACAGGGAGCAGTATTAGGTGCAACCTTTACTGGTTCCTACTGGTTCCTCAATTGGCCAAGACAGAGCATTCTTGCACTTGGACCACAAGTCACTAACAGCAACAATGTTCAAACGGTGCATTCAAATCAGTCCAAAGCATTTTTGAAATCATTGTCAATTCATGAAACTCTTTGTACCACTTTTCTGGTACCTCTCCCAATTTTGGAAATATAAGTCATAAATGAATAAAGCTCACCTCTTGTTCAGGGCGCATGTACATAGTTTCCTACATGTACTTCTGTTAAGGGAAAATCTGTAACTCCACCTAACTACGAATCCCTAGTTGACCCCTTTTCTTTCTTTCCTGTCTCTGGAGCGTTCTTTTTATTATTAACTCCTTTCTTTACATTTCTTTAAGTCTCTCCAGCCCCTCGCCTTTTTAACCTGATCCTTAATGCAAGCTCTTAAGTTTATTACACCTAATTACTTTATTATATTATTGGTCAAAACCGTTGTGTAATTTCTCTTCACATTTTTCATTTTACTGATGTCATCTTCATTTTCATCAGCCATCTTGCTGCTTCTTTGATCATGTATCTGATTTCATCTACTATTAATGACAGTTATCTGTCTGTGTCAATTGTTTCATTTAAAATCTCCCCAAATTAAATTTTTAAAAGCCCAACATTAATATCCCTTTCGCTGAGAGATTCCTTAACAACAACAGAAGTAACACATTTTCTTTCTCTCCTTCTCTATAGACCATTTATTCAATGGCTGAAATTGTGTTAGACTAGATAACACTTTTACATCATTCATATACCTTTCTAATATTAAAAGTTCCCTCCAAGGGAAATGGCAAGTCCTTTCCAGAAGAGATATATTCATGCTATTCAGAAATCCAGGTACGTGTATAAAAACCAGTACCCTTTATCATTTCATATGGAGACATAGGGCCTGATTCTAACTTTGGAGGACGGTGTTAAACCGTCCCAAAAGTGGCGGATATACCACCTACCGTATTACGAGTCCATTATATCCGATGGAACTCGTAATACGGTAGGTGGTATATCCGCCACTTTTGGGACGGTTTAACACCGTCCTCCAAAGTTAGAATCAGGCCCATACACTCTGCAGACAATTTCTCTCCCTTTTTACAAACCATTGTTTTCACTTAAAATAATCTGAAAAGCACACAATACAAGCAAGCCAGGTTTTGCCAGATGTCACTCAATGACAGCATGGCTTTGACAGCAACTAACCAATGACAGCACAACTCTGTGGTGACACCTAACGTTTCCCAGTGTGTGTGACCCCGTTGGTTGACTAACTAATCACAGTAAGGCTTCTTCATTAATTTGCAAACAACACAAACAAGACTAGCACCTTCTCAACACTTGCCAAACCCAATTCACACCAAGGCAGACCCTCATCCTGCAGCAATTTACTTTTGGCTAATATATTCACTCCTATGCACCTAGGCAAAAAAGAGCAACCTCGACTGGTGTCGATTGACGCCAGCACCACCAGCAGTGCTAGATTATGACTTAACATCAGCCTGGCGGCGCAGGGGGTCCTAATCTGCCAGGGCAGCACTGCAACCAGCGCTACAAGCAATTATGAGATTATGACCCCATTATAGGCCAGCGATTTCATGGCGGTATCACTGACATGAAATTGCTGGCAGAGAGGGAGTGCAAGGACTTTGCAGACAGTGAATATTGTGATGGGTGCTGGTGCACCCTATGCACTACAGCACTACAACACTCCAGCACTGCACTACAGGACTTTGCAGACAGAGAATATTGTGATGGATGCAGGTGCACCCTGTGCACCCATAGCACTTCTATGACGCAGCATTGTAGGCCACTTCCCTCTGGGCCAGCGGGCGGGAACTGAGTTTCTTCCTGCTGGGCCGACAGGAAACTTGTTATGGGCCCGGCGGGGAGGCTGCCACACTGGCGACAAACTACCCGTCGGGACTTCGGCGGACGGGCTTTTCCGTCTGCCAAAGTCATAATAAGGCCCACAATCTTATTAATTTTGGAAACCCCATCTGTGTGCATGCAGCACCGCGCGATCCACACTATCTTTGTTCAGACAAATTAAACAACAATATATCAAGATCTTGGCTTTTGAAAAATCCAAACCAACCAATAATACAAATTAAAACTCTTTTTACACAGATGATCAATAAGAATAGTACATCAAAATCACAGTGTTCAAAAAACCACCATTGAACTTCAAATCAACATCACATTTACAAAAGCTTCACATAATGGATACCATTGTGCGACACAAAATTCAGTACCTCAATACCAACAGAAAATAGGTGCTGTTTTAATTCATAACCATCCCCCAAAAATCTACCTAAAACAGAATTTCCACAATTTGATGAATCAGAGTGTTGGAAAATGGGCTGTTGGTAAGGGCAGGTATGTACCTACACTTAGCAATAGGCCACTAACCTCCACTTAGGTCCAGTTAGGTCTCAGTAAATTAAAGCCAGCTCAACCCTTGGTAGCTTGGCAACGAGCAACAAGGCTTAACTTAGGAGACAGAGTGTAAAGCATTCAAATATCACAAAACAGTAATTAAATAAAACACAGGAAACTTACAAAACCAATTGATAAAAATAGATTATATTTTTATCTTTAAAATGACACATAAATGAATAGAATCGGATGAGGGGAACCGGAGATATGAATTTTTAAAGAATTATTGTTTTTTAGCGCCTAGAAACAAAAAGCGCTAATCGGGTCATCTGGTTGCACCTCGACCTCGACCAGGGCAAAGTCAAAGTTTAAGGCCGACCGCAATGGAGCCCGGCTCGGCTACAGACCGCGGGAGGCCTCGGTCAAAAGTTACCTTTGCACTTAGTCGTTTTTCTGAAGATTTTCTTCAGCGGGACGAACCTGCCAGGCCAATCCGACCTCCTTGGACCCTTCGAATTGCGGGAATCCCCGGTGGAGATTTTTACCTTCGGATGTAGTCATTTTTTCGAGATGAAAATCCGTCGACCGAGGTAAACCGGGATCTTGATCCGACGTCCTTGGAGCCCTCCTCGGATACGCTGGCTGGGAGGTCCCGGTCAACTTTGTACATTCGGACTTAGTCTCTTTTGTGGAGATTTTTTCCACCGTGACAAACCTGCAAATCCGGCCGGGTCACGGTTAAGGCAAGCCGGCTAGAGTTGCCGCAGCGGGTCGGTTCCTCTATGGAGCTTTTTACAAAAGTTCTCCAAACTTCTCCAAACTTCTGGGTCTTCTCCCAGATGTTCTTTTAAGGTTCTTTTGGGGTCCACAGCTCACCCCAAGGGTCCAGAAGCTCTGAGATGATCCTTGGGGGTGTGGACTACAACTCCCAGATTGCACCTAGCGCAGACTCCTTTTTGGCCAATGGGCCGTGGTCAGCTGGTTGATTTCTTCAGGAGTTGGTGCAGGGGACTCTGGTTAGCAATTTGTCACCTGTAGCAAACAGGGAGTCCCTCCTTGAACCAGTTGAAGCCAGGCAAAGTCCTTCTCTTGGTGAAGCCTCAGGTGTGCAGCTGGTGCAGTCCTTCTGAGTGCAGGTTCCAGGAGAAGGCCAGGGGTCCAGCAGGGCAGTCCTTCTTCTCCTCTGGTTCTTCCTTGTTGGAATCTGGTGGGGATCTGATAGGGAACTGAGGTGTGGGTGCGGGTCTGCCAGTTTTATTCTTGCTGCTGGGCGAAAAACATGGGGGTCCTGGTTCTCCAATGAGGTGCAGGGTCCTTCCCCCTGTGATGACCACTTTCTGGGAAGTATGGCAAAAATCAATCCCAGGGGGCAACATTCCTCAAAAATCCATCATGACTGAAAGTGATTTTTGGAGGTTACATCTGGCTTAGCCCACCCACTGATGTGGCTAAAAATCATAAACACACCCCTCTCCTGCCCTCTCCTAATCTAATCAAGGGGGCACCTAGTTGTCTGGGGTTGCAGGATGTGGGGGTGTTGCTGGGTTGTTCCAAATGTCCTTCTCTGCCTTTGAAGACCAGTTTGTCAGCCCTCCCCTTCCTGCCTCACCATCTGCTGAGGGGAGATCCCCTCCCACAGGCACATCTCTTTGTGTGAAGCCAGGCCACTTTACACCTCATCAAGGCAGCCTGGTCAGGATGCCAGAGGATGGCCAATCAGAGCACAGCAGCAAAAACAATGCAGGGCTGAAATTGGCAACTTTTCAGGTAAAGTTTAAAACTCTTTACCTGAACAAGTTTTATTAAATCCCACAACTGGAAGTTGTGGGATTTATTGTAAGAATTAATTTGATACCAAACTCTTTGTATCTGTCATTTAAGGAGACTTTTAAAATTAAAAGCCTATGAAGGCCATTCACTACAATGAGAGAAAAACAGATTTGGCTGTTTTTACCTCACCAGGGTTTATAAAACTACTTTTATAAGGTCCCTGCTTACAGTTACGTGGCACCCAGCCCTAGGGGCTCATAGGGCACACCTTAGGGGTGACTTATATGTAAAAATAAGGTCGTTTAAGACTTTGGAACAAATTTTAATTCCAAAGTCGAATTTGCATATAACTTTAATTTTAAAGCAGCCAGCAAGGCAGGCCTGCCTTTAAAATGACACTGGGCACCTCAGCAGTACCTATGCTGTGGTCCCTAAACCTACATGCCCTACCATATATTAGTGACTTATAGGTAGGTTGACTTAGCCAATTATAATTAGCCTAATTTGCATATTGATTTTACACAGAGCACAGGGACTGGGACTGGTTAGCAGTACCCAGGGAACCATCAGAGTCAGGAAAACACCAGCCAAGAGTGGAAAATGGGGGCAAAAAGTTAGGGGGCCTCTGCAATCAGCCCTGTTTTCTCACACAGAGACAGTGGTAAACATCAATTTCATGAGGCAATGTGCCCATAAGTTAAGGCACCTCCCTACATATCACAAATTTGAGAAATACGGTCAATTAAGTTTAAGGGCACACTCAATAATGCAATTCTAAATCAGTGGACTAGATAAAGGTTTTTTTTTGCAAAATCCAAAACTAAGAAGATACAGTGCTGTGAAGACTCTCAGTGTATAGGGCAAATACAGAAGAATTAAATATTAGAAATTAGTCTAAACCCCAGGTGAGCAGCTAAATCAGAAAAGATACAGACAGTCTTCCTAGTAGAATAGGACAGTCTCTGGTTCATCCCCCAAATCAAGGGTTTTTAAACATTATTTTTGTATTTGAAATTAACAGAAGTACAGAAACACTGTGGTGGGAGCAAATGAATCATTTATTTAGCAGTCTCATAAATCATTACATTGCCTTAACACCTAAGTACTATCCCACTGCATGAGTGATTATCCTGTCCCCGTATGGTAATGTCATCTGGAGATGCTAGAACAACTTAGATATATAAACAACAGTGTGTTATACCATTGAATAGGGCACAGTGATCTATCGGAAAGACCTTGAAGAAATAATTGCATCAAAAGAAGAGATAGGCATCATCATAACAGGCTTTTTAATTTCAATGAGATATGTGGATTGCTTATATGGTAGAATGACTCGTGCTGTGCCACTACTGATATGTGAAGATATAAGGTGTAGGCATATTGAATTGAACCACCCACCAAGTAATCACCATCTTCCTAAGAAGAGTTAGAATGAATCAGGAGATAGTCATTTGCTACATGAATCTTTAAAGGAGGACTTGTGATGCTTTTGGTAAGGGGAAAGGCCTACTAATGTATCAGGTTGACATTGCAGTAGTTCAGAGCCTTGTCCCAAGATAAGTCCAAGAGAAGGGTCAGACCTCAGCCTTAATCTGTGTTAATGGGTAGCACTCTGTCTCTTCTAACCTTCGCATTAGGAGGCTGGCTTCTGGACAGCTTAGTTTAGCAATCTCCTAATTCTTCAAAGCCACCCTTTGGCCTTTCCTTGACCTCCTACGCTGAGGATACACAAATCGTTCTGTCAGCTTTCAAACACAGTAATGAGGTATCCACTCAGTTCCATGACTGCATGTTGGCAATCAGCTCATGGATGAACATAATCTGTCTGAAACTTAATTGAAACTAAACCGAGGTTGTTCTGTTCGGGAACCTATCTCCTGTCTGGTCCCATAGCTGGTGGCCAGCAGAACTGGGCTTTCCTCCTTCCCAGTGAACAAAGCTCAAAATCTAGGGTCCTCATTACGACCCTTGGGGTCGGTGATAAAGTGCCGGTAATACTGCCAACAGGCTGGCAGTAACTACCGCCAAATTATGACCATGGCGGAAAGATCTCAGAAAGACAGCCAATGTATCACACCGACCGCCAGGGCAGAAATAACAACCACTCCGGCGGTAGCCACCTACAGCCAGGAAGAATTCAAAGTACCACCCGCCATATTAAGACCCTGCAAACCGCCACCTTTTCTGGACGGTACCAACAACATCAAAAGCCTGGCAGAAACTGAGCTCAGAAGGAAAAGGACTCACCATTGGAGACAGGGAAGAACCACACCGCCATGGAACCTGAACTGCATGTTTTTCCGATGATATTCTATGTTCTGCTACACCACGAACACCAACAGAGGTGAAGATGACGATGTTGAGTACAGCCACCTAGCACACAAGGGGGGGGGAGAGACACACACACACGCACCACACACACCCCATACACACACCATACACACAACCAGCTGCACAAGAAAAACAATTTATCCCCGTAAAGCAGCGGAAAAATGCAAGGACAAAATGATTTTGCAAAAGTGTTTGTAATGATATCAACACAGTAGAAATGATAAGTTAGGCAATATAACAGATATATACAAATTTACAGAGAAAGGGACACAGCCCAGTCCTCAATTTGCGCTGGAGACATCGCCACAGGCCAAAGACCAAAGCCCCACTTGTCACCTGCTTGAACATGGAGAGAACACTGCAGGGGCATCAGTTGGTAAATAGGCTGGCACCTCAGGGGGAAAGGGGGGCACCTCAGCCGGGAGATGAAACCAGAAAACTGGTTCTGGATGGGGCAACATGCCCTGTGCCTGATCCTGGGAAGTGCAAGGCCAGAGTCTCTCGAGTGGATGTCTTCGCCACTGGTTCTGGATGGGGCAACATGCCCTGTGCTTGGTTGGGTGAGTGATAGGCCACAGTCTCTCGGGTGGGTGTCTTCCCCACTGGTTTTGGATGAGGCAACATGCCATGTGCTCTTTGTACTGGGGAGTGCAAGGCCAGTCTTTCGAGTGGGAGTCTTGCCCACTGGTTCTGGAGGGGCCAACATGCCCATTGCTTCATCCTGGGGAGTGATGGGCCACAGTTTCTAGAGTGGGTGTCTTGCCCACTGGTTCTGGAAGGGGTAACATGCCCTGTGCTCTTTGTCCTGGGGAGTGATAGACCACAGTCCCTCGGGTGAGTGTCTTCCCCACTGGATCTGGAGGGGGCCACATGCCCTGTGCTTGGTCCTGCCGAGTGCAATGCCACAGTCTTTCGAGTGGGTGTCTCGCCCACTGGTTCTGGATGGGGCAACATGCCCATTGCTTTGTACTGGGGAATGATGGGCCACAGTCTCACAGGTGGGTGTCTTGCCCACTGGTTCTTGAGGGGGCAACATGCCCTGTGCCTGATCCTGGAGAGTGTAAGGCTGTAGTCTCTTGAGTGGGTGTCTTGCCCACTGGTTCTGGAGGGGGCAACATGCCCTGTGCTCTTTGTCCTGGGGAGTGCAAGACCACAGTCTCTGAGGTGGGTGTCTTGCCCACTGGTTCTGGAAGGGGCCACATGCCCTGTGCTCTTTGTCCTGTGGAGTGCAAGGCCACAGTCTCTCAGGTGGGTGTCTTGCCCACTGGTTCTGGATGGGGCAGGCTGCACAGCAGCCCATGGAGGCAGGATTACATTGCGTCTGCCGGCGGTGATGCTGCTGGTGGAGGGAGGCTACTGCACATCCACTGCATCCTCGGATGGATGCACAGTGGTGGTGCTGCTAGTGGGGGGAGGCTCCTGCACATCGCCTGCACCCTCGGATGGATACACAACCATGGTTGGTGGTGGGGGCTCTTTCACAGCTGCTGGTGCAGGTTCCTTGCCCTTCCTGCCTGCTGGTGCAGGCTCCTTGTCCTTTTGGGTGGCAGGTGCAGGCTCCTTGGCCTTTTGGGTGGCATGTACAGGCTCCCTGGCCTTTCGGGTGCCAGATGCAGGCTCCTTGCCCTTCTTGCCTGATGGGGCAGGCTCCTTCCCCTTTAGGCTGATTGGTGCAGGCTCCTTCCCCTTCAGCACATGTGACCTGGATCCCTTTCCACCACAAGTGGGTGCAGTTAGGACTGGGCCCGTGGACTGTGTGGCTGAGGTGCTTGGCCGGGTTCGTAATACCTTGGCCATATGTGCAGGATGGGGGAGGGGTAGGGAAGAGGTCAGTGGTGGATAGGAACAGTTTTTAGGGACATTGGGGTGGGAAGAGGGAGAAGGAATGGGAGTGGAGGATGAGGGAGTGGTTGTTGGAGGTGTCTGCTGGATTTGGGTGCCGGTGCATGGGCTGTATGCTTTTGTGAGGTGAATGGCTGTTGGGTGTCTGAGTGCTTGAGTTTGTGTACTTTAGGAGGGGGGACAGACACAGTGGGAGAGGACACAGGGTGCGTGTGCATGGATGTTGTGGAGGTGTCTGCCAGTGAGTTGTGTGTTCTGCTTGGTGTGGTGACAATGCTGGTAGTAGATGCTGATGTAGTGCGTGCAGGTGTGAGTGTGGACGTGGCTGGGGAGGAGGGGAGACAGTGGAAATAGTGGATTTTGTTGTGTCTGCAACTGGATGGTGTTCATGTGAGTACCTGAGGGAAGAAGTGTGGTGCTTGTGTTTGCCTGTGACACTCTTGGGTGTTGTCTTGTGTGTATGCTCATCTGTATATGTGCCTGGGATAGGTTGGGGTTTGAGGGGAATGGTACTAGGCAGTGGAAGCTGGAGGGGGATGGTAGAAACAGGGATAATGGCTGCCATTAGAGAGGAGGCCACAGCCTGAATCGATCTCTATTGGGCCGCCAATCCAGTGTGAATGCCCTCCAGGAATGCATTAGATTGTTGCATCTGGGCTGCCAGCCACTGGATGGCATTCACAATGGTCGACTGCCATACAGAGATGGATCTCAGGAGGTCAATACCCTCTTCACTCAGGGCAGCAGGGCTAACTGGGTCAGGGCCTGAGGTGCCTGGGGTGAAGGAGATGCCCACCTTCCTGGGTGAGCGGGCACGGGCACGTCGATGAGTGGCTGCTGGGAGGGCAGTGCTGGTACGGGGATGGCGGGTGTACCTGTAACTAGGGTGACCACAGAAGTGTCCGCCACCACCAGGGAGCTTCCATCGGAGGAGGTATCTGTGTCTGAACTGTCCCTTCAAGTCTCTGCCGCGGTGCTCCCCTCACCCTCTGTCCCACTGGTGCCCTCACCATCAGTGGACTCTGCCTCCTGGGTCCTGTGGGTTGCAGCTCCCTCTGTCGACGATGCCTCTGCTCCTCCACCAGATGATGCTAATGCACATAAGGACAGGATGACAAAACAAGAAAGGGGGGGAAGAGACAAAGGATACACTGGGTCAATGGCTAAACAAACACCACAGTTGGCGTACACAGCACACTCACACACAGGGAACAGGCCTATGCACTATGCATTGATCTACCAGAGAAATAGCCTGTCACCAAGGCATGGGGAGGAGCACACACCGCCAAATGCAGAACACCTGGAACCCACGCAGCCATGACCAGTAGTGGATGCCCACAAGCTAGGTAGCAGGATTATCCCTTCAGAACCCTAGCCACCAGAAGACCTACGCTGCAATGTCAGGCCTGGCCTAGGGGCACCCACTGACACACAGCTAACAGCCGGATACCACCCTACCATGCGTAAGTTGTAATGATGGACACTGTACTCACCCCCTTGTGGCTGCTGTGATGCACTCAAGCGCCCATCCAACTCTGGATAGGTCACCGCCAGTATGCGGGCCATCAGGGGGTCAGGGTTTGACAGGCACCCCTTCCTCCTTGGGAGGCCATCCCCAGCTGGGCCTCTGCTGTCTTCTGTGCCCAGCATCTCAGGTCCTCCCACCATGAGCAGCAGTGGGTTCTCTGCCTGCCATAGACCTCCAGGGTCCGCACCTCCTTGGCGATGGCACACCATATACCCTTCTTTTGATGGGTGCTGACATGCAAAGGCATTCACACAGGAAAATACCATTAGACAAACAGTCCTGCCTGTTACACAAATTGCCCACCATACATGTTCCCAGCACCATTTCCATACAAATGGCCCAGCACACAACCTGTACACCGCCAAAAGGACATCCACCCACCCCCCTTACATGGGCCTTTGCACACACACATCCATGCATTCATGCCACATGCATCATGCTCACAGTGTACTCACC
Source organism: Pleurodeles waltl (assembly GCF_031143425.1). Classification (NCBI taxonomy): domain Eukaryota; kingdom Metazoa; phylum Chordata; class Amphibia; order Caudata; family Salamandridae; genus Pleurodeles; species Pleurodeles waltl. The sequence goes on along the minus strand of NC_090447.1, from coordinate 733,433,899 downwards.
TTTTGGTCTGGAGGCCCATACAGTAGTCCATACTGGAGTAGGACCCAATCCACCATTCTCTCCAACTCCTCCGAAGTGAAGGCTGGGGCCCTTTCCCCGGTCGCACGGGCCATGGTAGGTTCCACACACAGGTCACAGCATCACATGCAGTGTAGGTCCTCTCCTATGGAAGGTCAGGTAGCAAGTGATCAATATGATAGAAAATGGCGGTCACTTCCATGGCGGTGCATACCGTCACCGCCGGGATAGATCACCATAGGGCCCAATGTTAACCAATGAGAAGTTGCACGGCGATTCCCAATCGCCTCGCGCACTGGCGCACAAGGCCAGCCGAATTACCTCAATTCCACCTGTCCCTCCACACAGGACAGGTGGACGCCATTTCAGGGAGGGGGGCAGGCCCTGGAATAAAGCTGCATCACAAGAGATATTAGCACATACTGGACAAATCACACTGACCCATTACATGTTTACAGGATACAAACTACTGTTGTAGCTCTATTGTTCAGTTTGTGACCGGCTCCTCACTCTTTTGTCCTTTAGATTGCTAAAGCTGTGGATGAATAGGAGAGGGAGACATGTCCCTGTGTAAGGATCCCTGGTGAACTTGGCAACACTGGAGGACAGGCACATTATCCTCACCTATAGACATGACTGAGCCACAATCACAGAGCTGTGTGCCCAATGGAACCTGACCTGAGATCTGCTATCCGTCACCCCACTGGGATCCCCACTCTTGTGCAAGTGCTCTCAGTACTCCATTTCCTAGCATCTGGTTCTTTCCAAGTGACAGTGGGCTTGGCAACAGGAATGTCACAGCCAATGTTCTCAAATGTGCTGACAAGAGTGTTTTCTGCCCTGATAAAAACATGTGCAGCTACATTGTTTCCCCCCAGGTTGAGGATTTGGCCACTGTTAAGGCTGCGTTTTATGCAATGGGACATATCCCCAACATAATTGGGGCAATTGATACATATTGCATTCGCCCCCCCCCCCAGCAGGATGAACAGGTGATCAGGAATCATAGGAGTTTCCACTCCATGAGTGTTTGGATGGTGTGCTTGGCGGACCAGTACATCTCCCACGTCAATGCTAAGTATCCTGGGTTGGTGCATGATGCCTTTGTCCTGAGTAATAGCAGCATCCCAAATGTGATGGGCTAACTACAGAGGCACAGGGTGTGGCTAATAGGTGAGCCCTGGTTCCCACCCAGTAGATGTTGGTGTATGGTGTGGGCCATATAGGATAGTGTGTGGCTCAATGTTGTCCCTCAACATTTTCAGGTGATTCTGGTTACCCAAACCTATCATGGTTGCTGATCCCTGTAAGGAATGCCAGGACGAGGGCAGAAGAATGCTATAATGAGTCACATAGGTGAACCAGAAGGATAATTGGAAGGACCTTTGGCCTCCTGAAGGCCAGGTTCCGATGCCTCTATCTAATAGGTGCTTCCCTGTGCTACTCACCAAAGAAGGTCTGCAAGATGGTGGTGGCATGCTGCATGTTGCATAACCTGGCCCTCAGATGCCATGTCCCATTCCTGCAAGAGGAGGAGGCTGGAGATGCCCGTGTGCCAGCAGTAGACCCTGTGGACAGTGAGGATGAGGAGGCAGAGGATGAGGATGAGGACAACTGAACATATGTGATCCGACAATACTTCCAAAGACACACAGGTAGGACAGTGTTACCTCACATTTCAATGACTTTGGTTGCAATGTGTGTTGCAATGGAATGCTGATATTTTCAACTTCTATGCCCACTTACTGTTCCCTCTGGCAATTCATTTTGCAGATGTTGGTGACCTGACATATACTTCTGGTGTGATCACTACAGCCAGCTACAGGTCATTAGTCAATGCTCATTCTCTGTACAGTTGATTTACAATGTTTGTACCTGTATCAATGAATACATATTTGATATACATGACATACTCCAAATGGATTTTATTCAAAGGGTGTTTATTGAAGTGCTAATAAATAGAGGGGCAAGTGCCATGGGATGGGGTGATGATGGAGGAAAGTCCAGGGTATTGTTCTAGTCTGTTTGTAGCACAGGTGCATAGTCCATGGAGACATAGGAAGGGGAGCTATGGCAGTTCAAGGTGGACAGGGTGACTTAGTGGGGCACAAGGGTGACAATCAGGATAGTCTCATTTCCTGGTGAGGTCTTGGCAATTTTCTCTGGCTTCTGTCTGAATCACAGGTAACATTTGCCGGGTGGTTCACCTTATGCAGGGGAGGGATGCTGGTGGCCTGTGATTCCTGTGGCGGGGCCACTTGCAGCAGTGGAGGTGGAAGGCTGTTCAGATGTCTGGCTAGTGGCAGGGACCTGCTGTTGTGAGTCTACCTCCCTCATAATGTTGGCCATGTTTGCCAGCACCCCTGCTATGGAGATCAGGGTGTTTTTAATGGCCTGCAAGTCCTCCCTGATCACCTGGTACTGTCCCTCCTGCAGCCACCTGTTCTCCTGCACATTGTCCAGGATCTGGCCCATTGTTTCCTGGGAATGTTGATAGGCTCCCAGGATCTCGGTGAGTGACTCCTGGAGAGTCGGTTCCCTGGGCCTGTCCTCCCCTTGTTGCACAGCAGTCCTCCCAGTATCCCTGGTGGCCTATGCCTCTGTCCACTGAACCGTGTGCCCACTGACCCCAGTTCCCTGATTGTCTTGTGTGCGAGGTGTGCCCTCGGGTCCCTGTAGAGGTGGACACACTGCTGATTGACGTGTCCTGGGGACAGAGGTATGGGTACGCTGGGTGGATGCTGTGGTGGTGTTTCCTGATGGGGAGGGTCTGTGGTGGTGTGTGACTGGGCATGGGTAACTGGCTGTCCAGTGGTCCCTGATGGGCCAGGTAGGTCATCCAGATCCTGAAGACCAGAGTTGCTGTCATCACTGTGGGCCTTTTCAGTTGGGGGATTGGATAGTGCTGGCACCTCCTCTCTGCTGACATTGGCTGGGATACCTGTGGGGATGTAAATGATGTGTTATGGTTTCTGTGTCTGCCATATTTTACAGCCGTGGCTTCCCCTCTATGGTTGGATTTGCCCTGCCAGCTTTCACTTGTGTCTGTTAGTGTATGGTGGGATAGTTAATTCTCTATGGTGTGCATGTTTTAGTGAAGAGTGTCTATGCAGGCCTGTGTGGGGTGTCCATGCATTGGTACATCATGCAGGGCTTGGCATTGGGATGAGTGAGATGTGATGGTGGGGTGTGTGGGATGTAGTGGAGTGTTCGGAGTGAGGGTGAGGTTGATGGTATGTGATGGCATGCAAGTAGGAGGATAAAAATAGTAGAGAGTTGACTTACCAGAGTCAAGTCCTCCTCTGACTCTGGCCAGGCCCTCAGCATGCAGTATTGCCAAGACTTGCTCCTCCCATGCTGTGAGTTGTGGGGGAGGAGATGGGGGTCCACCGCCAGTCCTCTGTTCAGCGAGCTGGTGTCTTGCTGCTATGGAACGTACCTTCCCTCGTGGGTCGTTCCACCTCTTCCTGATCTTCCTAGTTCTTGGATGCTGTCCCACGGTGTTGACCATGTCCATGATTCTCTGCCATAGTTCCATCTTCCTAGCTATAGATATCTGTTGCATCTGTGCTCCAAATAGCTGTGGATCTCCCCTGACAATTTCCTCCACCATGACCTTCACTCCTCCTCTGTGAAACAGGGGTGTCTTTGTGGTGCTGTGGGTGTTGTGTGAGGTGTCTTGGTCAGGGTGTGTTGGGTAATGTGTTGGAGGGAGTGCTGTGGAGTGCGTGAGTGGTGTATAGGTGTGAATACTGTGTGGCTCTAGTTGTGTCAGTGGTCTTGGTATCTCTCTGCTAGCAATGGTTTATACTCGTAGAGGGTTGTGGGTACTGTGGGTGGGTGTTTTACAATGGTGTGGGTGTGGTGTGTGTATGGGTGTCAGTTGTGTGAAGTTTGAATTGTCCAGTGTGGTGTTATTTTGTTTGTGTGTGTCCATTTTGAGCGCAGCGGTATGTACCGCCAATGGTTTACGCTGTTGAATGTCCGCTGTTGTGATTCGTGGGCCATCATTTGGTGGGCATTGTTCTGTTGGCGTAACGGTGTGGGTTTTGATACCACCAGTTTATCACTGACCTTTGGTCTGGCAGGTTTGTGTATGTGACTGAATACTGACGGATTGTTGTGTGTGTGTCATTATTTGGTGAACGGATAACCCCCGCAGCGGCAGTAAGTTGGCAGCAGTCAGCATGGGTGTAAGTGGTATTTACCACCAATGTCATAATGAGGGCCTAGGTGTTCTAAAAGATGGAAAGTTTAACTTTGGCCAGCAAGTGAACGCTACAGTTTCCTCCTGCTTCTATCTGTTCAGCATGATTAAGAAAAATACTTCCTTTCATCTCAGCACATTCCAAAGAGACAGTAACCACTGCTGTAGTTTTATCTCAATTAGACTATTGCAATGGCCTCTTCGTTCTCATCAACAGTCTCCTCTCTTCATATGTGGCAGTGTCTTCCAAATCATCGTCTTCCTTTGGAGCGTATTTTCCACCTGTCTCCAAGGGTTCCTCTGCAACTGCTGTTTCTTTAGCGGCACACACCTCTGTTCCTCGTAGTCCTCCTTCTCCTGTCATCTCTGCTACTCCTCCATCCGTCCTGGTCGCCGTCCTCCGCAAAACTCTTTCTCCTGCTGAACGCTTCGTACTTCCTTCTCGCACAGGGTTTAAAATCCCTACCATTTCCGGGTCATCCTGGCGCCTCTCTTCCAGTGTGGTCCCGCTTCATCAGTGATAGCGTTTTTGCTCTCCAAAGTGCCCCCGGGGTACTCACAAGGCGCAGCCGGTCTCGGCGCCTTATCCCACTTCCCTCACACATCAGAGCTCTACCTACACTGATAGGAGCTCAAAACCTGCCTTTTTAACAATTAGGCTCCCTCTTCACTAGTTCCATCCCTTTTATCACTGTACGTCAATAAGATAGTTTATATTTCTGCTAGAGTCTTAGATTAGGAGGCAAGAAGATAGCAACTCTGCTGTTTGCAGATGACACATTATTAGTCTCGCTCATACCATCAAGTCTGCAGACTCTATTAAGTAAGTTTTCAGAATTTTGCAAGCAGAGGGGTTTGGTTTTTAACATTGAAAAAATAAAATGCATGGTTTTAGACCCCAGTGAAAGACAAGGGTAGTGCCAATGTTAGAAGGAGTAGTTTTAGAAAACATATATGACTTTACCTACTTGGAAAGTGATTAAGTAATGATGCTAAATGGATCAAGCAGATATATAAAAGTAATCTGACCTTGACACAGCACTTAGGTGCCACAGTACACCTGACACAGAAATTGGGTGGACACATGTACACGCCCAAATATTCAGGCCTACATGGGGCAGACCTTTGGGGCTTTGCCAATATTACAGATCTGACCACATGTGAGAACCAGTTTGTAAAGAATAGCATGCCCTTGGGAACTTTAAACAGAGTTCTCTTATGCCTGTATCTCGTGTTGCTCCTTTCTGATCCATGCCCTTCTAAATATTGTAGAATATTCTTCTTTCAACATCAGGAACTACCACATCGATCAACATGATCAGTATTTCTTTATCCACAGGAATCTTTCCACAGGAATTAAAGACACCATACATAAACCAATTAATTAAGAAGATCTACCTAACACAAAAGAACTTAGCATCTATAGATCAAAAACAATATTCTGGAAATTCCACAAATTTGTCTTAATAATACTGTTTGAGTACAAATAACCAGTAAAGGCATTTGGCCCACAATTCATTTTGCAAAGGACAGGACAGAGCTTATCAGGGCTCTCTACACCATTGTCACCCATGACTGAACAGCAACACCACTTAATTGGGAAAATAACAACTACATTTGTTATTAAGAAGAATCCAACAGTCCAGTAGGCCACAGGAGAGATCACCTATAAGAAATTTGTACTCTGGAACCTACATTGTCTCACATCATCTATTATGGTTAAATTAATAACAACAGTTTGTATTCACGCACCTTGACAAGTCCCGGTGGGGATGAAACACGTGCTGATTTATGGTCATGTACTTGGTTGAAAGCATGTGAACACATTAAAGACAACACAAATATATCACATGAACTTGGACTAATGGACTGACTTTTCTAGTTATATGTCCTCGAACAGTTTTATCTAAACAAATTGTTGGGGTTCTCCAGTATATTGGTTTATGATTTATTGGCTTGCTATGCTTTGGTGTAACATCATCATTGCCCTTATAGGTTAAAGGGGAGAATAATGTGTTAGCACCAGTCTTTGTACAAGGATTCTTTCTGTGGACTTTCTATCCTGACTAGTTGAGTACTGTGCGACATCTTTAAGTTATTGTCACACTTAGTTGTGTATTTAACACAACTGTAGCTCAATTTCAGAAGGGCATTTTTGGCAAACTAATTGAAAGAATAGCATTTCTATATTGTTGCAGTAGGACAAATATTTACTCTAAAAAAGGAATCCATCCAGGAACATGCACAGACTCTGTTCTAACTGCAACATCGGGCAACTTAAAAAAACAGTCTACAAACTTGGCATAGCAGGACTACTTGTTCCGCAGTTTTCAACATAGTTCACCACCAACCTTATTTCTCATGTTCAAAGAAATTGGTATTAATTGCATAATTCTTTCCGATCTCCTCTTATCTTGATGACACGGATAACATGATATATATGCTCTCTTCTGCTCAAGATGTTACAAAATATAAACAAGAACCCACCGATTATCTATTGTCTCTCTTTTCTGCTTCAATATATAAATTAAACCATTAAAAGAACGAAGAAACAATTTTTACCAAATAATCTACAAGTATGAGGACAATACAAAAATAATACACAAACTGGATGACCGTAAATAAGTAAAAAACTCAAAACTTAAATTTCCTTAAAGCCATAAACCAATAGCTGACCTGGAACTACTTTTTAAAAAGTGCATCAAAGACCAAACTGCTCATGTTGTGGAGAACAGAAAAGGAATGATCCATTGAAACTGGGGCCCAAAGAACCAGGCCCACAACCAAAAAATATCAAACAAAACACAAAATCTTTGAAATGTCAAGGACTCTAAAGACTTAATGAATGACCAACTGGGCAAACTAATGAAGTTGTCTATCTACACTGTCTTTGTCACATTTTTTGGCATTTTGCATTTTCACAAAAGGTTCAAGTAACAACATCCCTCATTCTCTTACAAATTGATTATGCAAATGGACTGTCTTATGGGATTCCACTTTTAACTATGAAATTGAAATGACTACAGAGAATTCAGAGCTCAACTGCAGGATTACTTCAAGATATTCTCAAATGTCTCCTTGGCCATGAAGGCTCTCTATTAGCTACCAGTTACAAGATTTTCATTTAAGCTATTACGCATCTCTCACAAGACATCAAACAGTAAAAATCCTAAATTGCTCCAGATGAACATCAACAAATTCTTCCAAACTAGGGATTTACGTTTGAATCTAGCGCTGTGACTAACATTCTGCCATGCAAAAAGAAAACAGCAAAGGGCACTACTTTCTCTGAACAGGCTGACAAATTATGCCATCACCTTCTAGCAAAATAGGAGCCACTAACAAACGTTTGGAATTTAGAAGAATGGTTAAGAACTGCCATTGCCAACCTGATCTTCATGAACAATGTGATAGGCTACCTTCAACAAGAGGTGACACAAAAAAATGATTAATGCTTGCTATGACCACAGACAGAACCTCTGGTCAACTTGTCAAAATCTTATGGGGGGCATCAACCAATCTTGTCTGAGGACATATCTTCTTTTATCCCAGACACTGTATAATCAACAGTACAAAATGAAAGTACTATGTCACACTCAAACACTCTCATTTTCATTCTACGTCTTACCAGCTCAGGTATGTGTACAGCTCAACAAGCATCCTTGACTGCACTGCTAAAATTCCAGAAAACAAAAATGATCTGACTTAATATTTATAAACATTGAATACTAACAATACTCTGCAAGCTCTGGTTCCCTTAGTTGACTCCTATTAAAAATGATATGTCCTTATTCGACTCCTATTATTGTTGGGTTCAGACATAGAATTCTACTCACCATAAAGCATGTCATTTCCTTCTCAGATTGATTACATTATTTCCTTTACTTGCCTCTTCTCTTAAACGATGGGCCAGCCAGCCTGTTATTTGCCAGGTGTGATTACATAGGCCATATTACTGAATTATCTCCAGACTCTTAGGCCCATATTTATACTTTGTGACACAAACCTGCGTTAGCGCAGGATTGCATCAAAAAGTATAGCGCCGGCTAGCGCCATTCCAGGACGTCAGCCAGGTGCCATATTTAAGGAATGGCACTACCCGGCGCTAAGGCCTGGTTAGCATCAAAATAAATGATGCTAACCGGGTAGGGTAGGCATAGGGAAAACTGGAGGTTGTGCGCGAAAGAATGGCGCTAGTCAGATTAGAGTTAAAAAAAATGACTCCATCCTGACTAGCATCATTTTTTGATGCAAAGCCCCCATGGACATGACTCCTGTCTTAGTAAAGACAGGAGTCATGCCCCCCAGCCCAATGGCCATGCCGCATGGACACAGTGCCATATAGGGGGGCCCAAGTTAAGCCCTCTATGACACTTAAAAATAAAATAAAAAAAACATACCTGGACTTAACTGGGATGGGTCCCCCATCCTTAGTTGTCCTCCAGGTGTGGGTGACGGTGTGTGGGGGTGTCCCTGGGGGTAGTGGGGGCATCTGTTGGCTGTTTCCATGGTCTCTGACTATGGAAAATGGCCCACAGGTCCCCTAATGCTTGCCCATACCCAGGTGTTAAATAATGGCACTAAACATGATTGGCGCCAATAGTTAAGGCTCTCCTCCTCCCGTGAGTGATTGTTGCACGGGAGGATAAATAAGGCGCTAGGCCCTTTGAGTCATTTTTTATCCGGGAACGCCTACCTTGCATCTCATTGACGCAAGGTAGGTTTTCACAGTAAAAAAATGATGCTAACTTCACAACTTTGGCGCTAAACGAGTCTAGCGCCAAAGTATAAATATGGAGTTAGGTTTGCATCAAATTAGCGTAAAAAAAATTACGCTAATTCAAAACAAACAGAGTATAAATATGGGCCTAAAAGTCTCAGACTGGTGCATTTTTGGGCAGCACTCACACCGTAGTGTCTATCCTGTTCTCTTTCAATACAGTAGCCAGGGAAAGACAGGTATTTGATTATTCTGTTATGCCTCTCATTAATCTCCTTGGAGGTCCTGCAGTCTGACCTTGTTTAGACAGTCTAAAATTGTTGCTTGATCCCTTTGCGTCCTTTTGAATCTTTTGCTGTTGGCCTCAGGTGGAATGTGGTTACCTGGTTACCTGCATGTGTGGAGTCAGGGTAGTCCTTCTTAGATTGCTTCAAATATTTTTGCTTTCATATGTTCTGGAGTATGTGGGTTGCAGCACTTCAGTAGAGGGGGTATGTGTTTTTGGTTGTTCACTAATGTCAAGAAGGAACTATAGCTGTTTGTATGTTATGGTGAACAGTTGAATAGCCGTAGCTCAAACAGAGGTTGAATAGTTACATAAGATAGGATGAGGAGGGGACCTCTGCATTGTAAATGTAGAAGGTAATTGACTTGCAATTCAAAACAATAAATCTCTATCGTAACAGTTTGCCACGCCTGGTGGTATGCAGTTACTAAGCAAGATTATTGGTTAATTATCTAAACACTAGATTAGACTAGATCATGATTATGATCTGCGTTCAAATAGGCATGCTGTGGATGTTCATTCTGTCTATTCACATATTTAGGAATGAAAAACTGGAATTTCATCCTCCAGCGTACCGACACCCATAGAGTGCAACCGATCTTCCCAATACGCCTCCCTGCTTTCTCCCACCAGTCTATTAGCTATCATTTCTAGTTGGATACATTGCATTGAGTTTTGAGAAAATACCTAGCTCACATTCTGCAATTTCAGAAAGACACCCATCTGTTAGGATCAGGAGTTTGAAAAAATGTTAAATCAAACTGATGTATTCAAACTATTTGCATATTTGGGGTAAAACACGGTTTCAAAATCCTGGATTCCAAACAATTTGAATAAAATAAATTGTAATTCAAACAAGTTTCATCAGATCTATTAACACAGGATTGATTCACTTCACACAGAACACAGTCCATGAGACAGGCATAGCTTTTCAAGTATAATAAAGCAATTTTATTTTTCCATGTTTGGGAGTGATCAAGCTTTTCACTCTACTATTTGACACATCCTTTGAGAAACACAGTCTCTACGGGTAGAATATTCACTGGGGGTTCGGCCAAGATGATAGCCCCAAAATCTCGTATGGACTTTAGTTATGGGCTGACAGTATTGTAACAACCTCATAGCATCGTTGAAGTATTCTCATGCAAATTGTTTTTAATCCTACCACCTGGTGACAAAAAATAAACAATGGATTTCATTCCACAGGCAGTTTTAACATATTTCTATCTTTTTCGCCTTGTTCTTTTGAACACAATTAAACATTCGTGCTCAGTAGTGGTGTGCAAAATTTGCATAACTGCAATGCAAATCCATCATTTAGTGTTATATTTTAGCACAAATGCATCCTTGCATCAATTCCAGATGCGAGGACGCATTTTGCAGAAAGAATAGTCAAAAACAGTAAAAAAAATTGTCAAAAAACATAAGTGGTGCAAGCAAAATCCATTTGCATCCTGGCTGTTCGCATTAGTCCGAAGCACTAGTGGTAAAATATTGCTGTGAACGGCACGTAATTGCATGACTTGCAGTAGCATGATTTGGGGAATGACAAGTGTAGTGAACAATTCCCAAATTTATGCAAATTACATCAGCGTAAATTACATTTTGCCTGAGCCTAGGGCTGAGGTCACTAAGAAATAGGCAAGTGATCTAACCCATTTTAGAACATCACTACATAAGCACTCCCAAATACTAAAATGCTGTCACATGTGCTAGAAGCGAGCCTTATGATGAAGCATGTCTCCAGTTGGTGAGTGAGTGCTCTTGTTGTCCCTTTTAGGAATACCATTGGCATTTCACTACAGAAGTATTGTTAGGTCTCACAACCAATAGAGGTCAGGTTCCCTTTTCCCGAGGGCACTTTGTGTTATGATAAAAGTAATAAAGAGGCTATACACTAACTCCTCTTTCCCCTTTGAATAATTTTCACCTAGAGTATCTAGTCTTAATTCTACCTCATGCCTCTTTGTTCCACTGGTAGTAAAACGCTAATTATGAAAAAAAAGTATTGGTCCCCAAAGATAAGTGCAGGTGCCAATATTTCAGCAGTGCCTTGTTGTCGGCTGTGTGAAATAGCACATGTAAGTACAAATGCATAATATCTTCACATAATAAGCATATATGTTGCACGTGGGAATACAAAAGCTCATTTTGGCACACTTAATGGGAGCTAAAAATTCACATAAGGTATTTCGTATACCAGACATCCTCTTGTCCAGGAGCCTTTGGCCTTGATGACGATGGGGAAGACAAGGATTGGTTAGTTATCTCAAACAGTAAATTCGGACCCTGCCTGGCCAGGTACTTACCTGTGCTGCCCATTCCCTTTGTGTGTTTTTTCAAGGAAAATAGGGCATCACATATAGAATTTACTTCCCAGTGTACCGCATGAATCCATGTACTGTCCGTCTTTCCATTGTTAAGTGTCGTAAGGTATGATCCGCCAAAATTTAACTCTGGAGAATTGAGCCGAGTGCTGTAATGAATGTGAAAATCAAAATTTTGATATGTGTGATAACAGGAGTTGATACACATATTGTAATTTAACACAGAGCTGGTGATTGGGGCCAAAATTAATGTCACTTAACATTCATAATTGTGGGGATAGTGGCCACGTAAACAGACGTTTACGAATAACACGACATTCTAAGGATCCTCTCTATTACTGGGTGTAATTTCTTTCAAGCAAATACACGATTAGATAATTTTGCTACAAAAGTAACAAAGTCTGAATAAGACAAACACTAGTCCATTCCTGTAAAACCCGAGCAGACTAAGAAAGGGCAAACTAAACAGAAAGATGATGAGCACGCACACAAATCGGAGAGTTTTGATAAATTCAGTAAACTGTTTGGTAATGCATCCATTCAAAGTCATTACAAAAGTAGCTAGCAAAAGCCCAATTATAAACATTCCCCGAATGCATGCTGTTTAAGACTTAAGAAAATGAATTACAGAGCTTGTAAATAGAAAGTTACCCCTAGTAGACATTCTTTCTGAAACTGAAATAGCCTATTTAAAAAGCCCCAAAAAGTCACCAGTGGCAATAAAACTCTCTGTCCAGGTGAATCTCATAACACAACACGATATTATGTCTCTTGGATTTCGTGAGCTGATGTAGAAAGGAAGCCCATTAAACTGGAACAATAAAAACCATTCAAAAGATTTGCCTTGTCCCTGTATAAGACTTGATCCAATATAAATCAATGCTGAAGACCTACGGGTCACCCCTATAACTTTTCCTTTCCGTTTTATTGTTCACATTCTATATGTATCCAAAGAATACCATACTGCGATGGAAAACATGTTTGGAGAAGAGATAAGAAGCAAGATCTATAGGACTATTTCAAAATTATAAAGAAAAAGCACACTCTCAGGAAGAAAACATCTCCCGAAAGTTGTGAGGAGCGAACTCAAGAGTTAACGCCCTGAATTGGGAGAGATTACACTAAGGCCCTGATTTATACTTTTTGACGCAAAACTGAACTAACACAGTTTTGCGTCAAAAAGGTTAGTGCTGACTAATGCCATTTTTTAATGCTACTCAGGCGTCAAATATATACTTTTAGAGTCATTTTTACCCACTTTAACTGTTGCGCCTTGTCGTAAGGGAAAATTACGTTAATGGAGGAAAAATGACTGTAATCGGGTTTACGCCATGAAAACACGTCGCAAAACGTAAATACATGATTTTTGCCCGTAATAGCTTCAAATACAGACGCTAACAGAGCAAACAGTGCAAAGGAGCCCCAAAATGGATCCCAGAAGCCAGGAGAGACCCCATGGAGACCCCATTCAACCAGGAACTAGCCAGCAGGACAAAGACAAGATCCAGGGGAAGGGAGAAGAAAACGAGGAAGTGTTGTTTCAGCGCAGAGGAGCATGAAATACTGGTGAGAGGGGTGACGGAGCATCAAAATCAACTCTTCATCACCTCTAAATTGCCAATTGGAAGGAGAGAGGAAATATGGCAGCAGATTGTGGATAAGATCAACAGTGTGGCAGAGGTTAGGAGAACTGTAACAGTCCAAGAAACACTGGCATGACTGCAAGAGAAGGACCAAGGAAAAAATGTCATGAACAGGAAGGAAGCACTACAAACAGGAGATGGGAGTCCAGCACCGCAAAAGGACATGGATGAGATGGAGGAAATGGTTGCAGCGGTCTTTCTGGAAGAAATCACCACAGGTATATAAGAACAGGACAGCGCAGAACAGCAGGAAAAACCATAAATGCAGGGTAAGTTGCATGGGGGAATTATATGCATAAATGTCAATTGCAATAAGGGGGAGGCACATAGGACTCACACAATGTATGTCAAAGGAGCGCAGAGAGATACAATGCACATTAAGCAAGTTGCACCATGCCAACGTAAGATACGCTTACCCATGTACCTACACCTTGTGAGTGCCATGCACCATTGAAACATACACAAATGGACATATTAAGAAAACCAGGCCTAAATACCCACATGTACAGAGCAAGCACATGGGATGGATGGCATGTATAATCACTTTGCCACTGGTCGTGACATCACAACATCCCTTGCATGTAGTCACATTGACACCACTAACACGACCAAGACTTCAGAGACCAGGTAGTCAGTCAACACAATTCCTGGGGGAACTACATAGTGGTGTCCCTTGCTGTAACAGTTTGCAACAGCCATGCCTCATTGCCCAAACGCATGTGTGCTGCATCTCACAGCACACTAGTCATTGCAGCTGTCCCAACAGTACCCAGGCATATGTCGGTAGCATCACCACACTTAGACAAAACATCCAAATGAGGCAGCCATCCCTACATCACGCAGTCAGGGTGTGCCCTCAGTGCATGGAACAATTAATTCAACAGGTGCTGGTGGAATAGCAAGCTGGACTGGTATCATAGGTAACATGCCACTACCCAGACCAACTAAACTGAAGTTGTGTTCAACCAAACACCTTGATGCTGAACTGAAATGTGCCACTACAGAAAACATGCACCAAAGATAGCAAACAGTAGGTCACAACAGTCACAGGGTGAGCCAACAACTATTTGGACACAACCATGTCAGACACATGGGAATGGGGAAATAAAACACACATACAACATATGGGGTATGGCTGTCACATAATGGCAGTTAATTCCACCTCAACGGGTGGGGGATGGTGCATGAACAAGCCCGGTGTTGGTGACATGCCAGTCTGTCAGCTGCTGGTAACCTGCCATGTCCAGGCTGTTGGCCCATGGGGCATTACGCATTGACAAGAGTTGTCACTACCACCTGTGCTGTAGGGGGTGAACAATTACACAGTGGCAGTCAGGTTTGACTGATGCACATGAAATGTGAACCTACCTCAGGCCCTGATGTTCAACTCCTCAGAATTGGTAGTGTCCATTGACACATTTACCATCAGGCACTGTCACATACAGCATGATGTATACAACAGAAATTTCATACCCATATTGCCCATCCCTGGGTTCAACCTTGTGCTTTTGTCACATGAGCTGTACTGTCACCATGCTGCATTCATGTATCATACTGCAAAGATGGCTGCATTGAGGGGGAGGACATTGGTGTTTAGTAAGGTAAACAACCTACACTGTCAGGAGTTGAAACAGTAACCTGCCAGGTCCATGAGTGCTATGCAAAGTAGCACACAAACACACATGACAACATGAGGATACATCAATGGCAACAAGAGTACAGTGTTGTGAATATGCCATCCCTGGGGTGGTGCAAGGTCTCAGCACAGCATGGGTGTATGTGAAGCAGGTAAGACTGGGACAGGTGAAAATTGCCATGTGTGGCATGAGCACAGCAGCACACATTGCAAGGCCTCACCATGCAAATGGATGCAAAGAGAGGGTAGAACAAGATAAGAGGCCGTCAAGACACAATAAGGATAGACAACACACTTAGAAGATATGATGCAGCCAATAGTGGCAACTGGGTTTCCATTCATGTGACATGCAGGTTGTATGTGAAACAGGTAAGACTGGGACAGGTGAAAATTGGCATGTGTGGCATGAGCACAGCAACACACATTGCAAGGCCTCACCATGCAAATGGAGGCAAAGAGAGGGTAGAACAAGATAAGAGGCCATCAAGACACAATAAGGATAGACAACACACTTAGAAGATATGATGTAGCCAATAGTGGCAACTGGGCTTCCATTCATGTGACATGCAGGTTGGGCATAGGGCTGTAGACTGCAGCTATGATATACTGGAACAATCCATTGGAACTAATGGGAGCATCATGGGCCCCTAGTGCCACTAGAGCATCACTTTCAGTAATGCTCCTGTGGCGCTAAGCACTGTGCTGTATTGACAAGGTAGTGTTAATCCACTTTTTGGGCATTATGTCACCTTGTTAATACGTAGGCACCTGATCATGACTGTGCGTGAAAGGTGGTGCAAAGGGTGTTGCTGTGGGCATGCCACATCAACACACATTACATTTAGATGCTGCCTCAGATAAATGGAATATTGTAAACTTGAGGTAGGGCCAAACATATTACCCCAGTCTGAGGGCTGGCATTAGCAGGGTGTTAAGAGGAGGAATACATTTATACCTCCTTCATTTCAGATTTTCCAATGTGTGCTGCATTCTGCAGCATGCATAGGAAGAGAAAAATGCCAGAAATGATTGTTTCATGAAGATTTTCCTTCAGGCACATAAACAATCATGTGTAAATGACGATTTGGTTCTTCTGAGTGTGCTGCATTCTGCAGCTCACACAGAAGTGCCAAAGCCCCATTGGTGATTGTTAATGTGCATGAAGGGACACTTTCATGCAGATAAACAGTCACACCACTCAACGTATACACCCTTGCACGATGGTGCAGGGACGCCTGCTATGACGCTGGCAGCTGAATCTTGCGCCTTCATGGGGGACAACGCAGGGGTGCCCCGTATTGATCCTCAAATATCTGGTCACTGGCGTGACTTGTCAACTGCGACAACACAGATAGACTGGTTTTACACCATCTCATTGCAGAGGGTGATGGCTCTCCTGTGGATCTGCCTGTCCTTGAGTACCCTGATGACCTGGATGACCAGCTTGCAACTATCAGCCAAGAAACCCTCCAAGAAGTCCTTGTGAACATGCAGACACCACCTCCAGTCACAAGGACGAAAACTGAATTAGCAGACATCCCACAGGCCCCTTAGCACCTCAAGTGTATAACCTGTCAGCACTGATGCAGCAGAGGACTCTGAGGCCACAGGCACCAGCTTTGAGAGGACAGTAGTAGGAGTCAAGCGGGAACTGGCCAAGGAGGTACTGGTGGGGATGCAAACTATGGCAGCCAACCTTTAGGGGATGCAGATGTGCATGGTCACGGCAACAGAACAGACTGCAGCCAACCGACGCACACACTCCCCAATGCGTGTTGTCCAGGAGTGTCTGAGGGAGATAGCTGCTGCCATGAGGGAGAGGCCACAACAACTGCCCTCCCAAACTGGCAGCAGTGTGTCTGAGGACAATAAGGACTCCATTCACTGGGAATTGGTCTCCCTCAGGGCAGACATGGCTGCCTACCACAGGGATGTTGTAGTTATACTTAAAAACTAACAGCTCCTCCTTGCTGCAGTGATGCCATATGTAGTGCCACAGATGGCAGCTGCCAGGAATTGGGAGTCCACATCTGCAACCACTGAGGTGTGTGTGGCCCCCTCTACCTCCCCACTACCACCATCAAGGGTAGAGAAGGCACCACACACATCGGAGGATTAAGATGTGTAACAGATCATCTTCACCCGTAGGAGTTCCCAGTAGCACCAGCCCATGCTACATGGGCAGTGTTTACCTTTGTCCTGCGCTTGACATCATGCCAGTGTTGGCACTATGCCAGATATGCACTCCTCCTCAACACACTGTTGACTTTTCGGCTATGGACTGCTAATGTCCCTAACTTTCCATTTGGCAATTTATGTTCTCCTGCACTGAAAGACACTCTACCCAAGCATGTCCCATGACATGTTCCTCAACCCTGGACTTGTGTAATGTCCCAGTTGGATGGATTTCACAAATGGATTCACAGACCTGGATATTTTATTTACTAGGCACGGTTACACCTGTAATTAAACACCACCTACACAACTCGCATGTTTATGTGTGGACATATGTGTGTTGTGACACTTCTACTATGCCTAGTGTTTGTAATGTGTGTAATATGGCTCAAGTCACAGATTGTCAGAGTGAATGAATATGTAGGCACATATATATGCACTTGTTACCTACATGTTGTATGTCAATGTTGGCCTCATCCCCTACAAGCAAATCACTGAATATGTGATACATGTTGAACACATGTATGCTACACCCAATACATACTGCAAGAATGGGTGTGAAACAGTAATCAGGCAATATCGCTGGAAGTTTCAGTAGAACGCATTGGTGTGAAACAGAGGGACTCAAACTCATCTATTATTGCCACTGCTCAGTTTAGCAGGATAGAAATGATTTGCAGGCTGTTGTAAGATGTCCCACATGCCCAACATTCCAAAATAAAACCCATACAATGTCAGCCGAATTCACACACCTATCCTGTCGTATACATGGACAACATAATCAGCTTGAGTGGTGGGAACACTGGCTGGCAGGTGCACAGGTAAGTAGATGTGTTGTAGTTGCCAATGTGACAGCTCAATCATAAGGAGGAGTTCAACATGTCAAAAGAGGGATTTGGATGCAGGACGGAGTCCCCAGGACAACACACAATTTGCACTGTACATTCATGGGAAGACCCAAGCATATGATACATGAAGTAAGGGAGTACCCAATAATCTTAATCATGATTATTAAACCAATAAAACAATAGTATTTAACACCTATCCTAATCTAACCTATCCTAACTATACATAACCCACAACCGACCCTAACTACTCTGTGCTACACTTACCTTACACATTTAACAACACACTCTAAACATTCCCCCTCCCACCCCATTTATATCACAGGACACATGCAGGACAACATACACTAAACTAAACATTTACTAACTATGACTAAACAAATACATATTTTTTTGTATTTAAAAAAAAACAACATTATTATGCTTATTTTTTATAAACATATAAAAGCCCCAACATATCTCCCACCCACATTGTAAAACATTAAGATTAGAAAACCCACCCCAAACCTACTTATCCAAACTAATCCACTAACGTATACTAACCTTCAACTAAACCCTCATGCCCACAAAAAACCTAGAAAAAGAGGCGGGAGGAGAGTGAACTTGGGAGGAGTGACATAATGCCATTCAGAGGTTGGCCCTTTTCAGTCTTTTTTTATATTCTTGAGAGCCTTTCTATCCTTGTCCACCTCCTTTTCAATGGAGTCCAACCTTTAGAGGACCTGTTGTACATCCCTATGAATATCTGTAACGGCACGCATGGTCATGGCAGCAGATGTGATTGGCTGTGTGATGGTACTTGTGTGTGCAGCAGCTGGAGCAATATTCATGTTGGCAGCTGTGGGCCCCTGCACAGCTGTGGTGCTTGGTCTGGGCTGTGGGGGCAGTGTGGGTCCCTCTTGGCTGAATGTCCACCACTCAGCATGGATCGCTCCAAGCTATAGTGATGTGCCATCCTCCTAAACCCATATTCCACTGCCAATATGTGACTGTAGCGCACTGCCCTCTTCTGAAAGGCACAGAGTTGGTTGTTATTCATGTTGGCAGCTGTTAAAATGAGACAGGCAACCACCAGTGTCAGCATTGTGTGGAGTATGTACAGTAAATTAGCTTACTATCTACATCGAATAGCACATGCACTCCTCCTCACAATCCAGATGATACAATGACCCTGATGAATGAAAAAACAACGCTGTCTTAGCACCATTTCCCTTACACCATAGCCATCCACAACAAGATTAGGTAACACACTAATTTAGATCTACTTAGACTTTGCACCATGTGTGACAATGCTGAGGTAGCATCAAAATCACATTAATCAGGGCCACTATTCCTCTTCATATGTGCAGGTTTTCTAACATACATCACCTGAAATTTGATGCTGTTATTGGGAGTATGGGATGCTGTTGTTTACCATAAGGGTTCAGTGTTAATAGGTACATATGCAATCCTGATCAAAATGACTGTCATCTACACTGTGTTAATCCCACCCCCTGTGTCTCAGGGGGTATGGCCATGCAGATCAACATCTCAACTGTCCAGGGCATCCACCAATGCATGTCCACTCATATATGAGTCGGGGAGTGAACCATAATTTAGCTGATGACAAAAATAAAGCTGGTATCCATAGGTCTATCACTTGTACATCCATGTGTCTATGTGTAGACACCCATCAATACCTGATCAACCAATACCATTCCTCACACACCCATAACCATGCCAGCACACAATTGGACTTGACCTGCATGCACACCTATTACATTCCATATAATTGTCACGTAAGTGGACCTCAAAATTATTGGCACCATGCTGAGGGACAAATGCCCACACAATCCTACATGTACATTACAATACAGGGATACACCAATTTGTGTCCAAAATGGTGCGTCCCTGTGTTGTGGGAATGACGGTGTGTTCCAGTGCCATTATATGCACAACAGTGCACATCTAAGTGACATATGGAGCTGCATGTGGCTTTTCATCACCTTGTTTACACAATGCTGGTCATTGAGTGCCAGAAGCCTCACAAGATGTGGCTCACTGCACACACATTGGGAACCACTTAAATGTAACACATTGTCACCATCTAGCCTACTTTGAATTCTGATCATTTTACAGCTCACCACTTCTAGCACTGGGTTCTGAACTCATGACTCACTCACACTAAAAACTGCAACACTAAACAGGATAGACAATATCACACTGACTGGATACATCTGGGTCCTCAAATCTTGCCACCTCGCCTATGGTGTATGGAAAGGTCCACCTGAAATATATGGATAGAAAACCATGGTTAGTATCACATCACTGTCACTACTAGTGGACAACATATGGCAGTATGTAATATTTCAGAAGAGTGAGGAAATCATCCAGGTTGTGGACAGTGCAACAGACACACCATTGCAAACTCACAATGAGACTGTCACTCTGGTGAATGAGAGCCATACATCTGCACTCTTACACTGCACCTGAGACTCATGTAGTACTATACCCTGAAACAACCATGTGTGGCCAATCTGTAGACAATGGAACTCCATGGAATGAGGGGGAGTTGGGTGACAGATAAATGACAGTACCCTTGTGGTCTGCAAAACAACTGATGCATGTATTCTGGCCTGTCCTAAAAGGCACACAGAGGCACTTTGTGGAGGACATGCGGCTAAATAGTCAGTCTGCAATTTTCATGCATTGAGAAATCCATGACTGATGTGCACAGTTGGGTGATGGCATCAAATGGCCCATTGCCAGTGCCCCCTATGGTGGTTATTCCCCCTTTGTAAACATAATGGCAGGGATGATGTATGTGAAAATCTGACATTATTGCACCATACATGGGTTGTCGTACTTAGTTATCACAATCCACTTACAGTACAAATGCATTGGCTTATCATACATGACACAATGCTGGGACTCAGATGTTGCCATGGCCCCTGAAATGTGTGACTTAGTGACTTAGTGATGGATGTGTATAACTCGCCTAACTTATTACTTGCATTGGTTAAAGGTTAGGATATGTGAAGCCCATGTCTATACTGGCACAGTGACTCTTCATTCTGGTTGTATGCAACCTGTCCACAAGCATTGGATACAGCACGCCAACACATCTGCTACAGTCCTTCAAGTGCAGTGAACAGTAATTAGTTAGCCAATGGGGTTCTCACCAACAGGGCCACCAATCACCACACCAAGATGGTTCAGAAGATCCTGCTCCCTGCCCACAAGATCAGCCCAGTGATGCTTCAGCTGATGGTCATTACAACTGCTGTGGTACACCCTCTTCAGGTGGTAGAGCAACTTTCCTCACCACAGCTGCCTTGCCTCCATATGGTAGCCCTGGATCACATGGCCACCCACCTCTAGCATCAATGGGAAGCAGTGGGCTACCAGTCAAATACTGCCTCCCAGTTCCTCCTCCCCCATTCTGGTCTGCATTCCCCTGCCAGACATTGCACTGGGGTACAGGTAGAAAAAAATGTAAAACAATAGTATTGAGAAACAAAAAGAATGAGAAGAAACTTAACACCCAAAAATTCACTAACCCAACTAACCCACCTATAGAACTAGCCCAGACAGACACCCGCACAGCACAAGTACAAGGTAAAATACACTACACACACAAATTCACAGACACTGGGACAAATGACAATGAAATACAACAATTACACAACAGGAGGGACAGCACAATATACACTAAATAGCAAAGTCAAAAGAGGCACAGACTGTAAAGAGAAAGTACACCCACTGAACAATGCCTGTAAACAGGTTATCCTATTACATCACTTCCTGTGCCGTTGTGACACGTTTTCTGTT
This sequence comes from Pleurodeles waltl, assembly GCF_031143425.1. Lineage (NCBI taxonomy): Eukaryota > Metazoa > Chordata > Amphibia > Caudata > Salamandridae > Pleurodeles > Pleurodeles waltl. Next base: position 733,412,232 of record NC_090447.1, on the reverse strand, counting down.
ATGAATGTATTTTTTTATACGCATCTGATATTTGTGTGAGTATTTCTGACACATTACTTATGTGCGTCTATTTACATTGAAGCATTACCCTTATGCATCAATTTAAGAGCAAATCAACATTGCAATGAGTGTGAAGGTGGAAAACACGCTAAGGGTCCATGGGTCATGTACTTTGTGTTTGCGGATATTTTCGATGCATCCGCATCTTTTTTTTAATCTCTAATCATGATTGCATGATTTTGAAATTTGTTAATGTGGGCACCCTGGATCAACATAAAAATTAGATATTCTGGGCTGCAGTATGGCATTTTGTGTATGGCCACATGTAGTAGTCCATTGTACAATGTGATTTGTGTGTGACTGGTCTGTTACACCAATGTGTGTGTTACAGAATTGACAGCATGAAAATCTGTACAAGTCATGCATATGTCTGTATGTGTGACAACAGTGTATCCACATATGCATGGTAGTCAGTATTATGCAAGCATTGTGGTATGTGATTGTGATTTGTGTTCACTTATGTGTTGTGTGGACCTGTCTTACAGAGCATCACATTTCATACAACATTCACAGCTCAGAAATTGTTGATAATGGCTGATGAGTGCTATTTGGCAAATGTTACCCAACAAATGTCTTCATTTGTTGATCTTGGGTTTATGGATGACTTGTGTGTGGACTACACATATGTTCGACATGTGTACATCTTTTCTACATGCCAACCATATCATGTATTGAACTCAATGGAAATCATAACATTTTGCTTTGTAATTACAATTACTTTGTGGTTGACCTGCAGCCCTAGCTGCATATGTTCACATCCATTCTGATGTGCATTCCATAGATATGTCTTTGCAAAGTGTGAGGTCATGTGTACCCTGTGACAGGATTGGGCCCCATGGCAGTGGCAGAAGTGATTTCCATGGATGTACTGTGCATGCTCCATTTCTCCCATTGCTTGTCAATCCTGGGCTAATCATGTTGAGCATTGTCACCAATGACGTCCCCACCTTGTCACACATGCTCCATGCAGCCATTGCAACTCTCACACTGAGTTATGTTAGTGGTCTGTTCAAACATAACAATCTCACCATATTTTGACATCCACTGCCTCATGTGTGGGCTCGTTATTTAGCTCATTTTTAGACATGTAGTTGTTGTGTGTGATGAGCTATTGTTATACAAGTTGGCAACGTGGATGTAATTAATATGTTGTGGTCCATAAACTCTGTTCTTCAGCTGTCACATTCAAGTGATGAGGCTAATTGTGATGTGAGTGATGGTAGCAGTTCACTCTTACGCCTCACATGTGATGTTGCTACAGTACTCTTCAGATTTGTATTTGTGACATGCTATCTGAGTTTAGACTCATAATCCTAAAGTATATGTCTAAGAGATTGAAGACACCAAAGCCAGATTGTGTGAGTGAGTGAGATGTTTATTGACAAAATTTACAAGGTGAGTTACGTGATGATTATGTGAAGAAGTTCTGTACAATGTGCAGTCTGCGGCACATCCCAGCAGCTGTGTTGTGGTCTTCCTCCTCATTTTCTTCTCTACCATCCTCCTTCTCCTCCTTCTCCTCAGGCAGGTCATCAACCTGCTCATATAATGGTACGTTCATCCGTACACATATGTTGTGCAGGATAGCACAAGTCAATATGATCTAGCAGACCATTTGTGGGGCATATAGGAGGCTGCCTCCTGTGATGTCCAGGCACCTGAATCTGGACTTCAGGATGCCAAATGTCCTCTCCACAATGGTCTGCGTCCTCCGATGTCCCTCATTATATGCATGCTCTGTTGCTGTGCTTGGGTTGAAAAATGGGGTCATTATCCATGGCTGTATGCCGTAACCCAGATCTGCCGCAAAAGATTACAGGAGTCCTTTATTTTAAGGGCTTGCACAGGTAAGTCATGTAGCACAACAGTTGATATTAGGATCTGGTTGTTACTCATATCTATATGTGTTTTTGTGTGAGTTCCTATCCTTGTGTGGTCTTTCCTCAATAGTAGATTGTTGGACATGACAATTTTGTGTGTGGGTCAAGGACCTGGAACACTTGATTTGGATTCCACACAGATAGTCATGATGTATGTACCATGAGTTGTGTAGTGCACCTTTGAATCAGTATGATATCACTAGAGGGGACATGGCACATACTAACAACACAAAGGGGTCAGATGTGGTGGCAACATGGTAGCACTACAGTGCCTGGACATCCAATCCCTTTTGACATGTGTCATTGCAGATGATGTGTGACACTTCAGGCATATGAAATTGGTAAGTGTGAATGCACAACTTATCTCCTAATTTGGCTGCTGCTTCCTGCAACATTTCAACTATGCAAGAATGCCCCATGAGTGACATGTTCCTTGGCAACCCTTTGTTGTCCCCTGCGCCAGTTGCTCATGTGTAGCCATGCACCAACGTAACCTACCCTACACCAGGGTACTTGACTATCCGCCTTGTGGAGGTGGATGTGGATGTATCTGTGCTGGATGGTACACCCCTGGACCCTGGACATATGCTTTTTTGATGGCCAATTTTCTCTTTCTGAGTGTGCAGCCATGTACAGCATGCTTTTGTGCCACATTCATCTGAGTTAATAGCACAGTCTACTTCCTATTAGCAACCTGCATACTGCACCCCTGGGGTGGTATTTGTTGTTGGCACTTCTTCAGGTTTTAGGGTACAGCTACATGTGAGTCTGCACCTTCATGCTATGTATCTTGTGGTGACAGACCTGCAGCGAGAAAGATGGCACACCCCTTCCACGCTACATACAGCATGGCAGGGTGGCCAATTTAGAATGTGGCTTCAAGTAATGAAGAGATGGTCATCTGCCAATATGTACATACAGTGCAGGCCATGACTTTGGAAAATGGGCTATTACATTGTTCCCTTGGTGTTCCTGAGTGGCATCTAATGTTTGTATCAGCCATAAGGTGTCCAAGGGTGTGTATCCCATTGTCACAGGATGATCAACATAACTAGCTGTGTCTCTCCTATCTTCCTAAACATTAATGTGCATTTCTACTGTTGACACATGCACAGTGCAGGCAATGGGAGGTAGTTTAGCTACTTAGCAAATGTGTCCCTTGGCACAGTGCATGTGAGGTCAGTGGTGTCCTTTTGTCTCCTACTGGGTCCCACTATGACATCCATGAGCTGCACTGTCTCACTGTGTCTCTGCGACCTGTTAGGCCATTTCTTGTATCTGGTACAGACATGATGGTGTTGTGAGTCAGTGAGTGTTGCATGTGAGTTTGCGCTACAGTGACTGTGGTTCCACCTTTCACACATCTGGCACATGGTATGTGATGGGGATTGTTCTTGTATTCCTTTGTGTGTGAGCCAATGTATCAGGCAAATGTCTCTGTACACTACAAGTGAGTTAGGTATGTGTTGATGAAATGCAGTTGATATAGGATGCAAGTTGTGTGGTGTTTGATATTTGTTCTGGCAGTGATTTGCACAGCATGACTTGAGATATCTGTGCCTATTTAAAAGTCACATGACATGGGCATGGTGTATGCCTTTGAAATGTCTGCGATATTGTTTGTTTGGTGTAGTGTGTGTGTGATGTGTACATAGCGGGCAACCTGAGGGCACTTGTGGTGGTCTGTGTAGTTCTGCTGTTTTCAAAGGGTACATGTCTTCACCTGTCCTTCCTGTGGTGTGCCTGTCAATTTGTGGATGTGTTACATACATGTGGGGGTATGTATTGATGTTGTGCACTGATTGTGCTGTACCGCAGCATGTTGCATATGTGTTATCACCTGCACATGTGTGTAACCCTGGCCATATGTTACTGAAGTGGTGTATGTCTTGTGTGTCCAACAGGGTTGGGGTGTTTGGTGTACATTTCTAGATTTGCAGACTTACCCACAAGTAGGCCATTTCCAAATTGCCCATCCTGGAATTGTTCATTGATCCTGCTGTGCCAGAATATGTGGATGTCATGGACACTCCAAGGCTACTTGGCCAAAATGTTTATAAATAATCCGCTCTGGTCCACTATGGCCTGCACATTAATGGAATGCGTGTGCTTGAGATTCCGGTAAAAGTGCTCTTTTGCTGCAGGTGGTACGAGCCATTGATGCAGTCTATTGCACCGAGTACATGCGGGAACCCATGGATTTGATGGAACCCCTGTTTGTTCACTTGCTGCATTTGCTGGGTGGTGGGGAAGTTGATGTGGCAGGGTGTCAGGGAGTTATGGCATCTAATAACTTTGGCAGGAATGCATAGAACAGTGGCTGTGAGACACCACCAACCAGTGCTACCATTGTTTGGAATGAGCCTCTTTCAGCATGTGCAGGACAGCGAGCAGCTTTGTTATAGGTGGTATGTTGTGTGGGTTCTGCAGGCTGGCAGCAATTTGTGGCTCAATGTGGTGCAGCAGGTGTAGTATGCCTTGCCAGTTGAGTCTATAAATCCTAATTGTGTCCAGGTCCTTGAGGCCAAGTAGGGTTTTCCTGGTTCTGAAGACCCTCTCCTGCCTTCTGTGTTGCTTTTGTGGGCCGTGTTGTTGTCCTGGTGATTGCTGGTGGGGTTGCTGTTCTCTGCACTGTCTAGCAAGCCGTATCAGTATCGCCTCCATCTTGTCCTGTGGGTTGTACTGTTGCTTCTATTTGTTTTCCTTAAGAAGTGGTGTGTTTGCCTCATTTTAACGCCTGCTCTGACCCAGGCATTAAATTTTGATGCAAATCGGTCCTAACGTCATTTTTTGGGTCTGCCTCCCACCTGTGCGTCATTTTTGCCAGGGTGGTTAAATATGGCGCTAGGGTGTTTGAGTCAATTTTTTTACGGGAACGCCTACCCTGCATCTCCTTGAGGTTGCACGTATCCGAAAAATGACGTGAACACCAACATTTTGATGCTAGACAGGTCTGGAGTCAAAATATAAATGTGGCATTGGGTCTGCGCCGAATTAGCGTGAAAAAAATTACGCTAATTCAGCGCATGCAGAGTATAAATATGCTCCATTTTGTAACTATAATTGCCACAGACAGCTAATGCAGGATTACCTGTGCATGACATCACCTGAAAACAGGTGAGGAAGGTGTTGAAATTGTTTAAAAAAATTATTTATTTTCCCTATAGTCTTGACTTTGCAGAGTGGGAAATGTAAAGGAGAAAAAGGCAAATTAAAGCCATCGTTGGCTTTAAAAATCGGATGTCTCCAGCCTGAATCGGACTTTTGGCATGTATAGGCACAGCTCCATGAACATAAATGAAGGTCTACGTAAATGTGCTCTTGGAAAAGAAAGGAACTACATATTTTGTTACGTCCGTTTATCAAAATCATTTTTTGTTCTAGGTGTCCCAGGATCCTTTCTAAGTAGAAGATAGAACTCTGTTGCATGAAGAAAGATGGCCGCTTCAACCTGTAATTCCTCATTTACCAAACCTACCTATTTCCTTTGATCTTATCTCGTTCCATCTGTAAATTTCACAATACTGGAGGTACAGACGCCTAGCTCATCAAGAACATTTCTAACCCTTTCAACACACCACATATGCAAAGAAAATGGATTTAGAGGAACCTAAAGATACACTAGGATTTCCACGAAAGAAACCAGCCCACATTCATGCCAACAGTTCGAAACAAAAAAGAGACATAGTGCAAATCGGGGGAAATTTTATTTTCCCCATACCTAATATTGAAACAGGTGGAACAACTTACTATATAGCATGCTGACTCTATGTGCAGCGCATATTGCTATTTTTTTCTGTCCCATGTTTTCTAGTGTGTAATTTCTTCATAAGTAGATATTATTGGGATTGTTTTTTCAGGGCAAATGTTTTCGCACAGATTACATTCTACTTAACCGAAAATGATATATTACGTAAGCAACGAAGCGCTAGGTAATTATGGTAATTATTTTAATATCTGTTCACAAGCACCTTTTTGGGGTCGAGCCTGCGTTGCATGCGCTTGCGCATGCGTTTTGCTTGCGAGACACTTTAGTAGTTAGAAAAGGGCTTGGAGCCCCGTCCATGTCACGTCAGTGTCTTTAATTGGTTCGTGGGCTTGCCTGTTAAAATCTGCTTGCTTTCATTAGTAGAAGGCATGCATACGTCAGGCCTTTTCCGGTGGTTAGTCCTCCTCGAGCGAAGCGACCAAGTACTGAAAATATGCGAGGCTTGCTGTTTTCCATCCGGTTTGTGGACTACTTCTTATCTTTTTTCACAGCATGATCTCGCTTGGCAGAAGTCGAGTGCTTTCCATGACATTGACCCTGTTGCATAGTTAATTGCATTTTCGCCAGTTCCAGTTGCTGGCCGTATTACCAGTGCACATGTTTTCAGTAGGTCTGTTACTGTTTTCGATCGGCATTTAAATTGGTGTCAACATTGTTTAAATTTGTTCACAATCGTTATGCGCTATGCTTAGGTGAACATTATTTTTTAGGTATAATGTATTTATTTTGTTTTGTCTCCGCATTTGGCATTTCGTGCTCTGTTTTTTTTTGCAAAATTTTGGAATGTTGATTATGAAAGTGTGCTCGGTAAAAATGTGAAAGTATTTGACCACCTCCGTCAAAGATACACTTTTCTTTTCCGAAGGAAACAGTGGATTTCACAACGTATGATCCTTCAACCACACACAGAACACGAAAGGCATGTGACTTTCCACCAAGTTACTTGTCAAATCTCCAAACAGGGTAGATATTATTAACATGTGCTGCTTGAATCTTCATACATCAAATTAGTAGTTTACTTTCACTGGTTGGTGGACTTCGGTTGTTGAATGGAATATGTGTGTACAGTTCAATTCACAAGCCATTTGACAGTCTTTCAAAATTGTATAATTGCAACAGATGTTTTAGGTTGCAAGGGTTTTGGAAGAAAGGATTATGGCCCTCATTACAACCCAGGCGGTGGGTGGTAAAGCAGCGGTAAAACCGCCAACAGGCCGGCGGAAAAATAAATGGAATTATGACCATGGCGGAAACCGCCAACATAGACAACCACTTTAACACCCCGTCCGCCATGGTGGTACAAACAAACAGCATGGCGGTCACCGCCAACAGACAGGTGGAAGACAATGTACCACCCAGACTATTATGACAGGCCAATCCGCCACCTTTTCCGGGGCGGATTCAACGCGAACAAAAACACGGCGGAAACAGGACTTGGAAGGGAAAACACTCACCTCTACACAGCCCATGAGGAACCAGGATGCCATGGAGCCTGAACGCCAAATACTCCCTCAGATAGTCTTCCTGCTCCTCTACCAGGAGCACGACCGACGGTGGTGACGACCACGGTGAGTACTGCACCTACAACACTGGGGAGGGGGGAGGGAAAAGAGAGTGACACACACATGCAACACGCAACACCCCCATCCCCACCCTCACCCACAAACACACACACACCAATACATGCTGAAATATTACATTTACACCCCCAATCCCCCCGGAAGAACGCAAGGACAAAAGGAAATGATTGCAACCATTTTAATCAATAAACATTCGTCAAATATTTATATACACAATAAACAAATATGTACACCAAGAATTCAAGTCCAGGTACTGCACCTATATAGTCCGTGGACCACTGGGCCCAAAATGCATGGGCGAGGCCCACACTCGATATCCGATCGAAACGGAGAGAACACTGCAGGGGCACCTCAGATGGATGAGTGCACGACTCCAGCTCCATGAGGGGGATCCATGCCCATTGATGTATCCTGGGGAGTGCAAAGCCACAGTCTCTCAAGTCTCTCCATTGGGTGGTTTGCCCACTGCTTTATCCTGGGGAGTGCAAAGCCACAGTCTCTCAAGTCTCTCTAGTGGGTGGTTTTCCCACTGCTTTATCTTGGGGAGTGTAAAGCCACAGTCTCTCAAGTCTCTCCAGTGGGTGGTTTGCCCACTGCCTAATCCTGGGGAGTGCAAAGCCACAATATCACAAGTGGATGCCTTTCTCTTCTGGTTCTGGAGGGGGCTTTGTGCCCAGAGTGCTTGATCCTCCTAAGGACTGAGATAGTGGATGCCTTTCTCCACTGGTTCTGGAGGGGGCTTTGTGCCCAGAGTGCTTCATCCTTCCAAGGACTGAGGTAGTGGATGTCTTTCTCCACTGGTTCAGGAGGGGGCTTTGTGCCCAGAGTGCTTCATCCTGCCAAGGACTGAGGTAGTGGATGTATCTCTCCACTGGTTCTGGAGGGGGCTTTGTGCCCAGAGTGCTTCATCCTGCCAAGGACTGAGGTAGTGGATGTCTTTCTCCACTGGTTCTGGAGGGGGCTTTGTGCCCAGAGTACTTCATCCTGTCAAGGACTGAGGTAGTGGATGTGACACTCCACTGACAGTGGGGCAACATCGAAGCTGCCCAGGCCCCTGTAACTGACCACCAGCCTCGTACGAATTACCACTGGGGATGGCATCCATGTCTGTGGTGGTGCCACTGGCTTAGGATGTCGCGTGGCCACTGGTGCTGCTTGCGGCGGGGTCAGTAGCGGCAGTGCTTGCAGTGGTCATTGGGGCAGCAGTGCTTGCAGCGGTCATTGGGCCGGCGATGCTGGTGGCGGCCTCACTGACTCCGGTGCAGGTGGCAAGCTCACTGACTGCCGTGCTGGTGGCATGCTCACTGACTGCCGTGCTGGCGGCTGTGTCAGTAGCGGCGGTGCTGGTGGCGGGCTCCCTGACTGCGTACTGGCGGCGGTGTCAGTAGCGGCGGTGCAGGTGGCGGGCTCACTGACCACGGTGCTGCCGGCAGTGTCAGTATCGGCGGTGCTGGTGGCAGGCTCACTGACTGCAGTGCTGTTGAAGGGCACAGTGTCTGCGGTGCTGGTGAAGGGCTCAGTATCTGGGGTGCTGGCAGCGGTGTCCGTGGCGGCGGTCCATGTGGCGGTGCCGGTGGCATTCTTGTATGCCGTGCAGGTTGGCAGCGACATCGACTTGCCTTTATTTTTCAGGCCCTTCCCCACCTTGGATGGTGGCGCAGCTGTCTTGCCACTTCCAACTATTGTCTTGGCTGAGCCCTTGTTGGCAGGTGTTTTGGCCTTCTCCCTCTGGGATGTGGGCAACTTCTTCTGTTTTGGGGGCGGGGGAATGTCCTTGGACTCGCTCCTTGGGACACTGGCAGCCCTGTTGCTTGGCGCACTCCGGAATCCAGATACTGGGTTGTGACCTGGAAAGATGGGCCCTAGGGGACAGACGGGGGGAGGTGTAGGGTAGAGGTCAACATTTGAGAGGAAAAGCTTTTTTTGACACACTGAGATGGGTAGATGGAGGGGGTTTGGGAGTGGAGGAAGAGGTAGTGGTTGTATGCGGTGTTCGTATGGGCGTGCTGGGGATGGAGGTAGTGGCTGAAGAAGTAGTGCATGCTGGTGTGATGTGAAGACGTGACAGGGAGGGAGGAGGGAGACGTGGAGGAGGATGACACAGTAGAGGCAGTGGATGTTAGTATGTGTGCATGGGTATGATGCTTGTGTGTGTGCTTGTGGGATGTGTGGTCCTTATGTTTGCCAGAGACACCCTTGTGTGTTGAGGTGTGTGCATGCTGGTCTGATGGTGTGCTTGGGATAGGCTGAGGTACTGGGGATTGGGTCTGGATGGAGGAAGTTGGAGGGGGGAGGCTGGACACAAGGACAATGGCTGCCATCGGTACAGAGGCCAAAGCCTGAAATGCTTGCTTTTTGGCTGCCTGGCCAGAATGAATGCCCTCCAGGTATGCATTTGTCTATTGCAACTGCCTCTCTACACCCTAAATGGCATTCAGAATGGTAGACTGCCCAACAGTGAGGTATCTCAGGCGGTCAATAGCCTCCTCACTGAGGGCAGCAGGGCTGACTGGGGCAGGGCCTGAGGTGCCTGGGGCGAAGGAGATGCCCACCCTCCTGGGTGAGCGGCCACGGGACACACTCTGAGGGGCTGCTAGGAGGGCTGTGCTGGTAGGAGGGGTGTCGGCTGTACCTGTAGATGTGGTGGGCACAGAGGGGCCCACCACCGCAAGGGAGCTCCCATCAGAGGAATAGTCGGTGTCGCTGGTCTCAGCTCCTCTCCCCGCAGTGGAGCTCCCCTCGCCCTCTGTCCCACTGGTGACTTCAGACTCCATTGTCTCGTCCTCCTGGGCCATGTGGAATGCTCCCTCCTGCTCCGGTGGCACAGCTCCTCCGCCTGATGATGCTAATGCACACAAGAACAGGGAGACCACGAAAAGGGGGGGGAGAAAGAAGAAAGACATGTTCAGTACATACAATACCTCTACTGTTGGCAGACACTACAAACACAGCAGCCCTCTGCACTACGCCATGCACTTAGAGTTCCCTAATTAATCACAGGGACATGGGGTACATGGCCTATGCCCGTTTGCTGCACACATCGAAGTCACAGGAGCCTGACTAGGTGTAGATGGCTCTTACCACTGGTGGGGATAGGGTGACACTTAGCCTGTCTCACAAAGGGTCCTTGCCTACAAAGCTCGCCCTAGCCTAGGGGAACCCACTGCCCAGCTCCCCCACCCAGACACTTCCAATGCGCGCAGAGTCAGATGAATGTGATGATACTCACCCCCTTGTGGCTGCTATGATGCCCTCAAGCGCCCATCCAACTCTGGACACGCCACCGCCAGGATCAGGAACATCAGGGGTGTCATGGTGCGATGGGCATCCCTCCCATGTTGGGAGGTCATCCCCAGCTGGGCCTCCGCCGTCTTCTTGCTTCAGCAGAGAATGTCCTCCCATCTTTTACGGCAGTGGGTGCTCCGTCTCTGGTGGACCCCCAGGGTCCGGACGTCCTTGGCGATGGCACACCAAATATCCTTCTTCTGGTGGGAGTGGACCTAGAGGAATAGTAAAGCGGAAAATGTAAAACTTTAACCACCCGGACCATCACATTCATTGTCCCACGTTCCCACCCTTGCCCTGATGCACATACACTCACCGTCCGATCATGCATGCCTCATCCCCCCCCCCATATCTTCCATCCACACCACTCCAAACAGGCATTGCCCATACAGCATGCTCACAGTGTTCTTACCTGTTTGTCTGGAGGACCGTAGAGTAGCGTGTTCTTGGGGAGGACCCCATCCACTAGTTTATCCAACTTCTCTGATGTGAAGGCACGGGCCTTTCCCCAGACACATGAGCCATCGTCGCTTCCAGACTGAGGTCACAGCAGCACTTGCAGTGTAGGTCCTCTCCTGTCGAAGATCAGGTATCAAGTGAGTGAACAGACAGAAAATGGCGGTCACGTCCGCGGCGGTGGGTACCGTCACCACCGGCGTACATCGCCATTGGTTCCTGGAACCCATAGGGCCCAATGTTTACCAAGGCAGGATTGCGCCGCGGTCTTTGACCGCCAACCGCGACAGTGTAGAACGCCAGCGCAGTTACCTCAAATCCCCTTGTCCTACATTACAGGTCAGGCAGCCGACATTTCAGGGGGCCACATGGCATTCATTTTTAATGCGTCACACATATATAGCCCTTGCATATACACAGAGACAGGCACATAGCGTATTGACAAATTTGTGCAATAAAATAGTTTTTTACTACCTCAGTATTGGCTAACTCAGTGCTCACTGTTCTCATTCATAGGGCACGTCCGCTGGGGCAGGTGATGAGACAGCGGCATCCTCCGGTGTACAGAACGCTGGTGGACGTGTCGACAAAATGGAAGAGAGACATATAATAGTCACCTACTGACTTGATCGTGCCACAATCCAGGAACTGTGTGCCCAGTTGGATGACCTGATGTCAGCTATCCGCCATCCCACCGGAATGCACTGGTGCAGGTCCTGTCAGTACTCCATTTCCTGGCAAGTGGGTCTTTTCAAACAACCGTGGCCATTGCATCAGGGATGTCCCAGCCCATGTTCTCCAACGTGTTGTCCAGAGTGTTGTCTGCCCTGCTGAAACACATGCGCAGGTACATCGTGCTCCCTCAGGTGGAGGATTTGCCTACAGTGAAAGGTGAATTCTATGCCCTGGGACATATCCCCAACATCATAGGTGCCGTTGATGGGACACATATGGCCTTGGTCCCACCCCTGCAGGAGTGAACAGATGTACAGAAACCCGGAAGAGCTACCATTCAATGAATGTGCAGATGGTGTGTTTGGCCGACCAGTACATCTCCCATGTGAACGCCAAGTTTCCTTGCTCAGTGCATGACGCTTACATTCTGAGGAATAGCAGCATCCCTCATGTGATGGGGCAAGTCCAGAGGCACTGTGTATGGCTAATAGGTGAGGACAAGAACCCTATACCCTATGAATAGTTGTCTGGGGTTGTCCCTAAGGGTTAGTGTGTGTCTAACAGATTACCCTCGACATTTGCAGGTGACTCTGGTTACCCCAACCTGTCATGGCTACTGACCCCAGTGAGAAATCCCAGGACAAGGGCAGAGGAACGCTACAATGAGGCACATGGGTGAACTAGGAGGATTATAGAACGCACCTTCGGCCTCCTGAAGGCCAGATTCCGGTGCCTCCATCTGACAGGTGGCTCCCTAAACTACTCACCAAAGAAGGTGTGCCAGATCATCGTGGCCTGCTGTATGCTGCACAAATTGGCTTGCCAACGACAGGTGCCTTTTCTGCAGGAGGATGGTCCAGAAGGAGGTCTTGTGGCAGCTGTGGAGCCTGTGGACAGTGAAGAAGAGGAGGCAGAAGAAGAGGACATAGACAACAGAAACAACATGATCCAGCAATACTTCCAGTGAGACACAAGTAAGAAGACATCACTGCCTCCTACATATGATAAAATTGTTAGACCTATCATCTGTCTGTCACTTTCACCCAGTGTATGGACGCTGAATTGTCACTTTGCCTTTCCATTTCACAGATGTGGGTCCTACTGTGTGACCTCTGCTATGTTACCTCATGGACTAGAGCTGTGTGACATAGGTATGTTGTCAATAGAATGGACATTGCTATTTTCCTCAGTTATTGCAAATACACATTTGTGAAAGCACACACTGACTCTAGATTGTTTTGTGATTCAAGGGTGTTTATTTAAGTGCTAAATAGTGGAGGGGGTTGTAAAATGGTCAGGGGTGATGGTGGAGGAATGTCCATGGCAGAGTCCAGTTATTAGTCTCACAGGTGCATTGTCCAAAGGGGCATAGGAAATGGAGCTAGGGCAGTTTAAGGATGGAAAGGGTGACAAAGTGGGACAGAAGGATGACATTCAGGGTGGTCTCATTTCTTGGCAGGGGTCTTGGCATTGTTCTCTGTCTTTGTCCTGGATCTCAGGGACCATTTGCGGGGTGGTTCGTCATCTGCAGGGGGTGGGGTGCTGGTGTTGTGGTCCTGTGGTGGTGCCTCCTGTTCACTAGTGCCGGCGGAGGTGGTGGGCAGTTCATCGTCCAGGATAGTGTCAGGGACCCCTTGTTGTGCCACAGTGTCCCTCCTGGTGTTCACAAGGTCCTTCAGCACCCCTACAATGGTGCCCAGGGTGGTGTTGATGGACTTGAGGTCATCCCTGAACCCCAAATACTGTTCCTTCTGCAGCTGCTGGGTCTCCTGAAACTTGGCCAGTACCGTTGCCATTGTCTCCTGGGAATGATGGTATGCTCCCATGATGTTGGAGAGGGCCTCATGGAGGGTGAGTTCCCTGGGCCTGTCCTCCCCCTGTCGCACAGCAGACCTCCCAGTTCCCCGGTTTTCCTGGGCCTCTGTCCCCTGAACCGTGTGCCCACTGCCACTGCCTCCAGGTCCCTGCTGTTCTTGGGGTGGTGGGTTTGCCTGGGTTCCCTGTAGTGGTGGACACACTGCTGCTTGACGTGTCCTGGGGACAGAGGTATGGGCCCACTGGGTGGGTGCTATGCTGGTGTTTCCTGACGGGGGAGGCTCTGTGGTGGCCTGTGACTGTGTCAGGGGAACCAACTGTCCCGAGGTCCCATATGGGCCGGGCTGGTCATCTAGATCCAGTTGGACAGAGCTGCTGTCATCACTGTGGGCCTCTTCTGTGGGGGGGTGGACATGTCTGGAGCCTCCTGTCCGGTGACTTTGGGTAGGGGTCCTGCAGGGGTGTAAAGGCATGATTATTGCATCTGTGTGTGCCATGGTGTGCAATGGGTGGGTGACCCTGTACCCCAGTGCTTACATTCTTGTGTAGGACCTTGTGTGATAATTGTTTTGGGGTCTGTGTGGGTATCTATAGTGGACATGCTTTGGTTATGGGTGTCCATGCTTTGTTGTTGCATGCAGGACTTGCTGTTGGGATGTGTGGTTTGTGATAATGGGACATATGTGAGGAGTGGGAGTGATGGGGGTGAGGGCAAGGGTGGGGTATGTGATAGCATGTAGGTAGGGTGGGGGATATGGTAGTTAAAGATTTGACTTACCAGCTGAAATGGACCAAGAGGTGCTTGTATCTGGAGCCTAAATTCCTGCAGCACCGCTTAATGTTCACAAAGCAAACAAATGGCAGGCCCAGCCTCTAGGCCATGTGGCAGCTTCACTGGAAAACATAAAAGCAGCCAGACGGGATCAGCACCCAAGCACACGTGGACCCAGGTCCTTCTGTTTTTTTCCACACTGTTGTTGTTGAAGGTCCAGCAGCTCTTCATATTGCTCATTTCATGGTGCCACACAATTTTACCACACTTCACTTTTCCAAGCCCTCTAAGTCTCTGTACATAATTTTGGGTGAGCCAAATCATTGTTCTTGTCGACTCAAGTTGAGACAACTAGTGATTTATAGCCCACCATGCCTGCGGTCATGTGACACATGTGTACACTTAGAGTAGGGGGTCCCCATCTGATCCAGTGAGTGACCGCACAGTAGAATCACAAGTGGCCACAAGCCTCAATAAAGATTTCTGTCCAATCTTGGAGCAGCCTGCCAGTGTATTTCCCAGCAGTAGCAAGCAATTAGGCCATGTAGTGGTTGGACCACTATTATGTAATTACGTATATAAGCAGAAATCGCAACACGCGCTCTCCTTTATAAACTGTTTGAAACAGTAATTTATGAATTATGAAACTGAACATGAACAAACTACAACAATAACAATAATAACATTCTTTATTATTGCCAACAAGTGATCAAACACAAATGCATTATAAATAAGTTGTCCAGTTTTAGGTTTAAACCTATAATAACTGACAAAATCCCACCACAAGGAATATAGACCTTATTGCTATAAAGTTAGAGACACTGAATAACACCTGCACATCTACAAACTAAAATGTAATTCGAAGAAAATAAAGTGAGATAGAAGGTCATTTTTTATTTTTCTTGAAGGGGCCACAAGAATATGCTAATGTTATACAAGGCACCAACAAGTAAGATCGGTGTAAGGTTATTCTGCTTCCATTGTTCTGTGTAGGGATGTCACTAAAACATTGTTTATTTTTTCTTTTTATGTTAAAAATGCAGGGTTTTTTCAAGAATGTTTTTAGAATTGATTTAATTATTTTATATGGCAGAGTAATTCAGAGAATTTAATTCTATTTAATCTTTTTTTAGTGTTTCATTGTGTCACTAATTGGTGGAATGCCTGGCTCATGAGTCTTGTGGTCAGTATGTACGATAACATTTTCCCATAAACCTAGAATGCCTTCAATAAATCAGGCCCTTTTCTAACAGTTCAGTATTGATGCAGCATTGATGATTGCAGATAAACTGCCAAACATCCAAGAATATAATAATTCAGTGCAAAGTGTTGTGGCAAATAAGTATGAAAGGCATACTGTTACCATTTGCTTAGGACAGTGGTGAAAGCATGACACAAGATTTTGTATGCACCAGAGTGAAATAGCAACAAAAAGTCATAGCTTGCAAGGTATCCCACGGTCATGCGTGACACATTCAGTTAAGGATGACTTTTTTGCAACCTCCACTTAACTGTTGGCATTTTCAGGTCCATTCTTACAATGTTAACATAAACATTTCTAGTCCCAGATATAATGTGATTTTGGTTAATAAATGAAGACTGACTTAAATTAGGACACAACATAGGGGACACTAATCAGTTATTAATCTTCATGCAACAACAGGAGCACTGTATTCATGTAGTCATGGACAAACTGCACGAAGGTAATCACACACATGCCAAAAGATTAGATTTCTGGTATTTTAGAATGCAGAGCTACAACGTAATCTGGTGAAATTAAAAATGTTCATTATTTCATAAGTCACTATGCTGTTGGAAATATTGACTACCCCTAAATTGTCATAATGTTTAATAAGAAGGAGGTAAATGACCTTCCTCACCCTCAACTGTGTCCAGGAATATGTTTAATAAAATCATTTAAAAGGAACACCTTCTTATTTTCTAATACACTAATAGTCCAGGGTACCAGACAGACTCTCGAGATAGAGTAAGTCTGAGAAGTAATTAGATGTGAGAGAATGCATGGAAAACAGACTGAGTGAAAGTGAAATACACAGACTTCTATGCTAAGCATAGCATTTGATACATTGCCAATGGGAACACACTACATACACTGCAATACTTCTCAATTTAATTAAATATGTATGCTATAGCAAACACTGCAATAAAACAAAATGTTTAGTAAACTCTAGAATAATACAGTTTTTATATATTTTTGGGTGTTCGGCAGTTAAATAAACACTGATAAACCCTGATTTTAAAATGTTCGGAAAACACCGAGCAAACACCACTGAAATCTACAAAAGATAAACACTAAAAACAGGAATGCCTCATTATAAAGTACACATTATATGGCTTCATTTTAATACACGGAATGAGAAAGAAAGTAGGAAGAAAAAGAATCAGACTTCACCCATGACCAATCTATTAAATAATGTGTTCATAGAATCTAACTACAAGTACTCATTTTCTTAATTAGTAGGAAGCAAAATAAAAATGGTAATAACCAAGTTTGAGATTTCAAGTACACATGATGGGGATAATGATGGGGGTAATTAATTAGATTGCATCACATTATTGTTAACCCCTTCACACTAAGACCTTAAGCAACAGCAGCATGCAACACAAAGGCATTTGTGCTTCTACTGCTGAGAAATAGGCATTAGTGATGTAATTTCACATGTTGCTGTGATGTGATTAAAGATGTCATAGATCATGTCATGAGTGACATAATATGTGAGATAATTAGCAGTGCAGTGGATTATCAGTACATGACATGGGCACTATTTATAAATACTTTAGGGCATGAGCTATAGCTATTTGAGATAACTGTAACTGGTGAATTTCGGTGCTTTTATTTCCCCAAACTATAACATTTAGTTTTTTTTGGTTAAATGCTAAGGTTTTGTTAATTTAAATTGAGATATTACTACAATTCCTAACTGTAATGTCACTTTAACCTTTGTTTTTTACCATTGAAAATTTATGAATTTCTATAAGACCTAATAGGGTCCCAGGCGCTGGTGGTGAGATGGAATTATGGCTCACGGCACAATAGCACAAGGCCTTCCCTTTCTTCATTGCTGCTAATATAAAACGCTGCAAGCACAGGCAATTTCTCCTGAGCTCCTCCCCACCAGTAAAGGGTAGGCACTGACAAGGGGCCATCCCCTTCTTAAGATGTGTATGGGTGGTTTAGGGGTTTATGAATTATTTAATGGACTTATCAGATTAGTGCTGATTGCTGCTAATATGCATTTAAATTATGATTATGGTTTTATATTGATTTAAGCATATTGTTGTGTGTATAGTTTTATATTATTGTAAGGCTTCTTGTGGATACAATTAAATACCTTAATTAATGAAGTATGGGTTTTTTAACATGAAGTAAGATGTACATCACTGTGTGTGGAGTGGGGTTGTATGCAAAGCCTGCAAGCACCTGCCAGAGCCTGACATGGTGAACAGCTGACTAAGGTGGTCATTACAACCCTGTCGGTCGGTGTTAAAGAGGCGGTAAGACCGACAACAGGCCGGCGGTAAAAATGTTGCAATTACGACCGTGGCGGAAACCGCCAACAAAGACAGCCACTTTAACACTACGAATGGAAAACGCTCACCTCATCACACTCCACGAGGAACGACAACACCATGGACCCGGAACTCCAAATCCTACCCGCGATACTCTTCCTGCTCCTGTACCAGGAGCACCAACGCCGGCGGCGAAGACCACGGTGAGTACTGCACCTACGACACATAGGAGGGGGAGGCAAAAAACAGGGACACACAACACGCAACACCCCCACCCCCACTCTCACCCACTACAACACACACACTAATACATATCTATACATTATAGTAACACCCCCTACCCCCCCGGAAGAATGCAAAGACAAAAGGAAATGAGTGTAACCATTGGAATATATTAAAATGCAGTACACACAAATATACATATAAACACTATTTACAAAATATACACCAAAAATAGTAGTCCAGGTATTGCACCATTTATAGTCCGTGGACCACTGGGCCCAAAATGCATGGGCGAGGCCCACACACGATACCAGATCAAAACAGAGAGAACACTGCAGGGGCCTCAGATTGAAATACAACAGGCACCTCAGGGGGAAGGGAAGGGGGGGTACCTCAGCCGGATGAGTGCACAATGCCAGATCCACAAGGGTGCTCCATGCCCAATGATGTATCCTGGGGAGTGCAAAGCCACAGTCTCTCAAGTCCATACAGTAGGTGGTTTGCCCACTTTTCAATCCTGGGGAGTGCAAAGCCACAGTCTCATAAGTCTCTACAGTGGGTGGTTTGCCCACTGTTCTATCCTGGGGAGTGCAAAGCCACAGTCTCACAAGTGTCTACAGTGGGTGGTTTGCCCACTGTTCAATCCTGGGGAGTGCAAAGCCACAGTCTCACAAGTCTCTACAGTGGGTGGTTTGCCCACTGTTCAATCCTGGGGAGTGCAAAGCCACAGTCTCTCAAGTGGATAACAGTCTCCACTGGTTCTGGAGGGGGACTAGTGCCCAGAGTGCTTCATCCTGTGAAGGACAGACGGAGACGACGCATGTCTGCACTGGTTCTGGAGGGGGACTGGTGCCCAGAGTGCTTCATCCTGTGAAGGACAGACAGTGGATGCATGTCTCCACTGGTTCTGGAGGGGGACTGGTGCCCAGAGTGCCTCATCCTGTGAAGGACAGACGGAGTGGATGCATGTCTCCACTGGTTCTGGAGGGGGACTGGTGCCCAGAGTGCTTCATCCTGCGAATGACAGACGGAGTGGATGCATGTCTCCACTGGTTCTGGAGGGGGCTGGTGCCCAGAGTACATCATGCACCCTGTGATGGTCCCAGTTGCGTCAGTCCCCCTGCCGCTCATGGGCTAGCGGTGCTTGAGTTGGCGGTGCCCTGTTCAGCAGTGCTTGAGTTGGCGGTGCCCTGTTCAGCTGTGCTTGAGTTGGCGGTGCTCTGTTCAGCTGTGCTTGAGTTGGCGGTGCTCTGTTCAGTGGTGTTTGAGTTGGCGGTGCTCTGTTCAGCAGTGCTTGAGTTGGCGGTCCTTCATTGCCCAGCTGGGCTGTGGCTGGCAGTCCTTCATTGGGCAGCTGAGCTGTGGATAGTGGGCCTTCCTGTGCAGAGAGGATGGGGCTGGCGCTGGCCTCCTGGGCAGCGAGGATGGGGCTGGCGCTGGCCTCCTGGGCAGCTGGGATGGGGCTGGCGGGGCCCTCCTGTGCAGCGAGGATGGGGCTGGCGCTGGCCTCCTGGGCAGCTGGGATGGGGCTGGTGGTCCTTCATTGGGCAGCTGGGGTGTGGCTGGCAGGGTCCTCCTGGGCAGCTGGGCTGTGGTTGGCGGGGCCCTCTTGTGCAGCGAGGATGGGGCTGGTGCTGGCCTCCTGGGCAGCTGGGATGGGGCTGGCGGGGCCCTCCTGTGCAGTGAGGATGGGGCTGGCGCTGGCCTCCTGGGCAGCGAGGATGGCGCTGGCGGGGCCCTCCTGGGCAGCTGGGCTGTGGCTGGTGGGGCCCTCCTGTGCAGCAAGGATGGGGCTGGCGGGGCCCTCCTGGGCAGCGGGGATGATGGCGGTCTTCTCTGCCGTGCTGCTCCCCCAAGACTTGGCGGATTTCTTGTGGCCCTTCCCCACCTTGGGAGGAGTCACAGCTGAGACCACACTCCCACCAGGACTCCTGGGAACTACTTGGTTGGCTGGAGTCTTCCCCCTCTCCCGCCGGGCACTGGCCAACTTCTGGTGCTTCACAGGGGGGGGACTGGCTGTGCTGTGGCTCTGTGCCACACTGGCTGTCCTGGTGGCCGGTGCATTCCACATACCTGTGACCACAGGCACCACTGGTCCCGGAGATGTTGTGGCTGAGGTGCAAGTTCGGGACTTATGAGTTGGTCGGGGGGTAGGGGTGGGGGTGGGAAATATGTTAAGGCTGGCCAGGAAAAGTTGTTTAGACACACTGGGACAGGTAGCTGGAGGGGGTTTGGGAGTGGAGGAAGAGATGGTGGTTGTAGAACATGTACGTTTTGTGGCTTTGGGTGCAAGTGCATGCGCCGGAGGCTGTCGTGAGGTGGATGGCTGTTGGGTGGGTGTGTGCCTGCGTTTGTGTATCTTCGGGGGGGCGTCACAGACACAGTGGGAGAGGACACAGGGGATGTGTGTATGGTAGTGGGGGTGGTGACTGCACGTGAGCGGGGTGTGATGGTGGGTGTGTTGGTGCAGGACGTAGTGGCTGTAGAGGTAGTGCATGCAGGTGTGAGTTGTAGACAAGACGTGGAGGGAGGAGGGAGACGACGAAGAGGGGGACACAGTGGTGGAGGCAGTGGATGTTGGTGTGTCTGTATGTGTGTGATGCTTGCGTGAGTGCCTGTGGGATGTGTGGTGCTTATGTTTGCCTGAGCTTCCCTTGTGTTGTGAGTTGTGTGCAGGCTGGTCTGATGGTGTGCTTGAGATAGGCTGAGGTACTGGGTATTGGGTCTGGATGAAGGAAGTTGGAGGGGGGAGGCTAGACATAGGGACAATGGCTGCCATCAGTGCTGAGGCCAGAGTTTGAAAGGCTCGGTGAAGGGCTTCCTGACCAGAATGAATGCCCTCCAGGAATGCATTGGTTTGTTGCAACTGCCTTTCTACACCCTGGATGGCATTCAAAATGGTAGACTGCCCAACAGTGAGTGACCTGAGGAGGTCAATGGCCTCCTCACTGAGGGCAGCAGGGGTGACTGGGGCAGGGGCTGAGGTGCCTGGGGCGAAGGTGATGCCCACCCTCCTGGGTGAGTGGGCACGGGGCAAAGGCTGAGGGGCTGCTGGGAGGGCGGTGCTGGTAGGGGGGGGTGGCGGCTGTACTTGTAGGTGCGGGGGGCACTGATGTTGCCGCCACCACAAGGAAGCTCCCATTGGAGGACGAGTCTGTGTCGCTGGTTTCAGCTCCTGTCCCCGCCGTGGTGCTCCCCTCGCCCTCCGTCCCACTGGTGTATTCTGAGTCCGTAGTGTGGCCCTCCATGGCCATGTGGGATGCAGCTCCCTCGTGCTCCAGTGCCACTGCTCCTCTGCCTGATGATGCTAATGCACACAAGAACAGGGAGACCACAAAAAAGGGGGGGGGAACAGAAGAAAGACATGTTGGGTGCATGGATTACCGCTACAGTTGGCGGACAAGACAGACATAGAAGCCCCCTGCACTACGTCGCGCTGTTGGGCTCTACAGTGCAATTCCTGGGAAATGGCCTACAAGGCTATGGACGACATCTGCACACATAGATGACACAGGTGCATGAATAGCTGTACTTGGCACTATACAGAGGTGGGGTGGGGGGCCACAGGGCCATGCCTTACGGAGGGGCCTAGCCTACGGAACTCGCCCTGGCCTAGGGAAACCCACAGCCCTCCTCCCCCACCCAGACACCTCCACTGCGCGCAAAGTCAGCTGAATGAGAGTGTACTCACCCCCTTGTGTCTGCTGTGATGCCCTCAAGCGCCCATCCAACTCGGGGTAGGCCACCGCCAGGATCCTGGACATCAGGGGGGTCATGGTTCAACGGGCACCCCTCCCACGTTGGGAGGCCATCCCCAGCTGAGCCTCCGCCGTCTTCTTGCTCCAGCGGCGAATGTCCTCCCATCTTTTCCGAACGTCAATGGCGATGGCAGGTCAAATATCCTTCTTCTGGTGGGCGCTGACCTACATGAAATGTACAGGGGAAGAAGATAAGTCATTACCAACTGCGCCGTCAAAGTGATTGGCCCCCATCCCTACCCTTGCCATGTGGCTAATGCACCCACCGTCTTTCATGCACACAGAACTCTGCCCCTTCCTTCTTTCAACCAGCCATCTCCACACAGGCATAGCCCATACAACATGCTCAATGTGTACTTACCTGTTGGTCTGGAGGACCGTAGAGTAGCGTGTACAGGTGGAGGACCCCATCGACAAGCTTCTCTAACTCCTCCGATGTGAAGGCAGGGGCCCTTTCCCCAGACGCACGAGCCATTGTCTCTTCCAGACCGAGGTCAAAGCAGCACTTGCAGTGTAGGTCCTCTCCTGTCGAAGATCAGGTATTGAGTGATTCAACAGATAGAAAATGGAGGTCACGTCCGCGGCGGTCACGTCCGCGGCAGTACATACCATCACCGCCGGTGTACATCGTCATTGGCTCCTGGGACCCATAGGGTCCAGTGTTAACCAATGCAACATTGCGCCGTGGTCTTTGACCGCCTACCGCGACGGTGTACAATGCCAGTGCAGTTACCTCACATCCTATTGTCCCACTTTGTAGGTCAGGCAGCCGCCATTTCAGGGACCCACATGGCCTAATTACCAACTGCGTCACACATACCTAGGCCTAATCTAAACACACATACAGGCCACATTTTGTGTAGGAATGGTGTTCTGTGTAGACTGTAGGTACATACCTCTGAGTTGTTTGACTCTGTGCTAGCTGTTGTCCTTCATAGGTACCGTCCGCTGGGACATGTGAGAAGATGGCGGAATCCTCCAGTGTACCGACCGCTGGTGGACCTGTCAACAATGGAGGAAAGCAATTTGATTATCACCTACAGGTTTGACAGTGCCACAATCCAGGAACTGTGTAAACAGTTGGAGCCTGACCTGATGTCAGCAATCCGCCATCCCACAGGAATCCCCCCTCAAGTGCAGGTGCTATCAGTGCTCCATTTCCTTGCAAGTGGGTCTTTTCAAACAACTGTGGCCATGGCATCAGGGTTGTCCCAGCCTATGTTTTCCAACGTATTGTCCAGAGTGTTGTCTGCCCTGCTGATACACAGGCGGAGCTACATCGTTTTCCCTCAGGTGGAGTATTTGCATACAGTGAAAGGTGACTTCTATGCCCTTGGACATATCCCCAATATCATAGGTGCCATTGATGGGACCCATGTGGCTTTGACCCCCCCCCCCCACAGGAGTGAACAGGTGTACAGGAACCAGAAGAGTTATCATTCCATGAATGTACAGATGGTATGTTTGGCAGACCAGTACATCTCACATGTTAATGCCATGTTCCCTGGCTCAGTGCATGACTCCTATATCCTGCAGAATAGCAGCATCCCTTATGTGATGGGTCAACTCCAGAAGCACTGTGTGTGGCTATTAGGTGACTCTGGTTACCCCATCCTGTCATGGCTACTGACCCCAGTGAGGAATCCCAGGACAAGGGCAGAGGAATGCAACAATGAGGCCCATGGGCGAACTAGGAGGGTGATCGAGCGGACCTTCGGCCTCCTGAAGGCCAGGTTCAGGTGTCTGCATATGACAGGTGGATCCATATTCTACTCACCAAAGAAGGTGTGCCAGATCATCGTGGCCTGCTGTATGCTTCACAACTTGGCTTTGCGACGACAGGTGCCTTTTCTGCAGGAGGATGGTCCAGATGGTGGTGTTGTGGCAGCTGTGGAGCCTGTGGACAGTGATGAGGAGGAAGCAGAGGAAGAAGACATGCAGAACAGGGACTCAGTGATCCAGCAATATTTCCAGTGAAACACAGGTGAGAATGCATTCCTGCCTACTACATGTACTTTTACACTTCTACCTCTGTCCTGTCTGTCGTTTTCACCCAGTGTATGGTCACTGAGTTGTCACTTTCCCTTACGATTTCACAGGTGTGGGTCCCAACGTGTCTCATCTGCTTAGATTCCTCATGGACTAGAGCTGTGTGACATAGGTATGTTGACATTACTATTTCAAGAACATTTTGTCACTGTAATTGCAAATACACTATTTCGAAATCACAGACAGACTCCAGATCTTTTCGTGCTTTAGGTGTGTTTATTTAAATACAAAATATTGGAGGGGGAAGTTAAATGGTGAGGGGTGATGGCGAAGGAGTGTCCATGGCAGAGTCCAGTCTATTAGTCTCACAGGTGCATTGCCCATATGGGCATAGGAAGTGGAGCTGGGGCAGTTTCAATATGGACAGGGTGACAAAGTGGGACAGTGGGATGACAATCAGGGTGGTCTCATTTCTTGGCAGGGGTCTTGGCATCGTGCTCTGTCTTGTTCCTGGATCTCAGGGACCGTTTGCGGGGTGGTTCTCTATCTGCAGGGGGTGGGGTGCTGGCGTGGTGGTCCTGTGGCGTGGCGTCCTGTCCACTAGCGCCGGCGGAGGTGGTGGGCAGTTCATCGTCCATGCCAGTGTCAGGGGCCCCTTGCAGTGCCACTGTGTCCCTCCTGGTGTTGAGTACTTCCTTCAGCACCCCTACGAGTGCCCAGGGTGGAGCTGATGGTTCTGAGTTCCTCCCTGAACCCCAAATACTGTTCCTCCTGCATCCGCTGGGTGTCCTGAAACTTGGCCAGTACCGTTGCCATCGTCTCCTGGGAGTGGTGGTATGCTCCCATGATGGAGGAGAGGGCCTCGTGGAGAGTGGGTTCCCTTGGCCTGTCCGCCCCCTGTCACACAGCAGCCCTCCCAGTTCCCCTGTGTTCCTGGGCCTCCGTCCCCTGGAACGTGTGCCCACTGCCACTGTCCCCAGGTCCCTGTTAATGTTGGGGTGGTGGGTTATCCTGGGTTCCCTGTAGTGGTGGACACACAGCTGATTGACATGTCCTGGGGACGTAGATATGGGCCCGCTGGGTGGGTGCTGTGCTGGTGTTTCCTGAGGGGGGAAGGTCTGTGGTGGCCTGTGCCTGTGTGATGGGAACCGACTGTCCCGAGGCCCCCGATGGTCCGGGCTGGTCATCTAGATCTAGGTGGACAGAGGTGCTGTCATCACTGTGGGCCTCTTCTGTGGGTGGAGTGGACATGTCTGGACCCTCCTGTCCGTTGACGTTGGGTAGTGGTCCTCCAGGGGTGGAAAAGCATGATTATTGCATCTGTGTGTGTCATGGTGTGCAATGGGTGGGTGACTGTGTACCCCAGTGCTGGCATTCCTGTGTGGGACCTTGTGTGATGATGGTTTAGGGGGGTGTATGGGTATGTGCAGTGGGCATGCTTTAGTGATGGGTGTCCATGTGTTGCTGTTGCATGCAGGGCTTGGTGTTGGGATGTGTGGTTTGTGATATTTGTACATTTGTGAGGAGTTGGAGTGATAGGGGTGGGGGCGAGGGTGGGGGTATGTGATGGCATGCAGGTAGGGTGGGGGATGTAATAGTTAAGATTTGAATTACCAGAGTCCATTCCTCCACCGACTCCGCCGAGGCCCTCAGGATGCAGAATCGCCAAGACCTGCTCGTCCCATGTTGTTAGTTGTGGGGGAGGAGGTGGGGGTCCGACGCCAGTCCGCTGAACCGCCTGGTGGTGTCTTGAGACCACGGAACACACCTTCCCCCGTAGGTCGTTCCACCTCTTCCTGATGTCCTCCCGATTTCTTTGGTGCTGTTCCACTGCGTTGACCCTGTCGACTATTCTTCACCATAGCTCCATCTTCCTTGCAATTGAGGTGTGCTGCACCTGTGATCCAAATAGCTGTGGCTCTACCCGTACGATTTCCTCCACCATGACCCTGAGCTCTTCCTCCGAGAAGCTTGGGTGTCTTTGCCGCGCCATGGGGTGGTGTGGGTGATGTGGGGGGTGGTGTGTGTGGTGATAAGTGTGGTGATATGTAGTGGGGTGTGGTGTTTTGTGCGTGGAAGTTGTGTGGGTGATGGTGTTGTGTGCCTGTGGATGCTAGTCTGTTGATGGTGGTGTCTCTCTCTGGCCTTCTCTGTGTAATTGTGGTCGTAGGGTTTTGTGGGTGATGTGGGTGTGTGTTTTATATTGTATTGAGTGTGTGGGAGTGGTGTGTGTATGTGTATCAGGTGTGTGTATTTCGAATTGTCCAATGTGGTGGTGTTTTGGAGATGTGTGTGTATTTTGAGCACGGCGTTGTGTACCGCCAATGGAATACCGCGGTTGAAAGACCGCCGCGTGGATTCGTGTGTCGTGATAGTGTGGGCGTATTTCTGTTGGGGTGACAGTGGAGGTTTTGTTTTCGCCAGTTTAACACTGACCTTTGGTGTGGCGGACTTGTGTGGGTGTCTGAATTTTGTCGGATTCCAAGATGTGGGTCATAATAGCTGTGGCGGAATTCCGTGGCCGCGGCGGTGTGTTGGCGGTCTTCCGCACAGCGGTAAGTGGCTTTTACCGCCAATGTTGTAATGACCGCCTAAGTCATGTAACAATATAAAGGGAGTAATTTTCATTAAAGCATTCTTACATACTTTGTCAATGCATCATAAAAAGAAAATAAACAAAACAGGCCTATTGGCTTTATGAAAGGGTCAGCACATCACATATATAAACAGACCTATAGTCTTTGTTGAAAAGTCATTGATAATTATAACCAATTCACAAGTTGTAATATTTAATAATAGTGATAGTCACAAAATATTTCAACAAAACATTTAAAAAAATTAACATGTCTTTGAGTGTGTTTTATAAATATTTTTCAGGCCACAAAATTCAGCCTTAGAGCCAACCACAGGGATTACCCACACTCCAGCTGAGGAGCATACAACACCAGCTCAGAATGCTAAAAAATTAAGGTAAGCTCTCCTGGGGTCATGGATTCAATGGTTCAATGACCCCTGAGAAGTACTGCAGTTTAAAAAAAAATGTTGTTGGGGGGCTGCTTAGCTCCCTCCAGCCCACTCACAACATTAAAGAAACACCTGGTTGTGCCCCCACCCTATCTAGGTGGATCACCAAGGTGAAAAAACAACATAAAAAAGCCTTTGCATGGAATTATGAGGAGCTCCCCAGCTAGATCAGTGAAAGTAAAATGAGCGGCTACTCCATGCATTGCACATTCACTGCTTTTTATTTTGGGTAGGGGGATGCCATCCACAGAGGCCCGATTAGTGGAGTGGAGCATGCAGCCCCCTCTCTCTGAGCCTTTTCAAGGCCCAGAGGATCCGATCCAAAGCAATGATATCTTTTTAATGGGAATGGGGACGTGTGCCCAACATCCCCCAGCCTTCAGAAGGGCCCAATGACCCCTTCCCTGGGGCCAAAACATTTTTGTGGGGGAGGGAGTGGGGGACCTCCCTTCCTGAACTTCACCATGACCCTGGGGACCCTATCCCATGGGTACAGCTTCTTTTTTGGGGAGCATTCCCAAGATAATGCTGTTCTTTGCCCACAAGAGCGCGCGCAGTGAGAACTTAAACTCCTTGCCCACATTCTTGGAGGCAGGGAACACAGGTTTGATCCTGCCCGGCAGGAGCAGAGTAAAGCTGCTCCTGCTGGGGAGGAGTAAACAAATGTAACCAGTGTCCACTGCTCCCATGAGGGGGGCAAGCAGGGGAACCAGCAGGAGTCACAGGGGCTACAGGGACCCTGGGGTTCCCACCATTGGACCCAAGCCTTCTCATTGCTGTGGGTGACCTGGATGGGACAGCGGCACCCACACCAACTGCAAGTTGAATTACTCTAGGTGATGGTGATCATTGGGGTCATGTTATAGATCGGGGCACACTTCTCTACTCAAAACGTAAATTGGCCCTGGGGATGGGGTTTAAAACTGTCACTGATGACATTTCATGATGAAGGGTTTGATTTAATATTATGTAATACTTATGTACCCATAGGTAGAGAGAATGTACATATATTAGATGAAGGAATGAGATATCAGAATGACCTTCAACTGATATTCTGAAGTGCACAATGTTATATAACAGGAGATTAAATGAACACAAGACAACTCAGTCATTCTTACTTTGCTGATTGAGAAGTTTGTAAAGCATAGGGGAGGGGTGTGAGTCCTCCCTCACCGAGCCTCATAATGACCCCGGGGACCCTATCACATGGGTTCAACTGTTTTTGGGGAGCTTTCCTGAGATACTGCTGTTCCTTGCCCACCAGAGTGAGTACAGTGAGAGTCAACTCCTTGCCCACATTCTTGCAGGCAGGGAAGACAGGTTTGCTCCTGCCTAGCAGGAGCAGAGGAAAGCTGCTCCTTCTGGGAAGGAGCAAACAAATGTAACCATCTTCCACTGCTCTCGTGAGGTGGAATAAAAGGTAAACCAGCAGGAGTCTCGGGCTGCAGGGACCTTGGGGTTCCCACCCATGAATCCAAGCCTTCTCATTGCTGTGGGTGGCCTGGATGGGACAGAGACACCCACACCAACTATAAGTTGCCTCACCCCAGGTGATGGAGGGCACTGGGTTATAATATAGATCAGGGGATACACTTCTCTACTCAAAAAGTTAATTGGCCCTAGGGATGGGGTTTACAACTGTCACTGATGACGGGTGAAGGGTTTGATTTAATATTATGTAATACTTATGTACCCATAGGTATGGAGAATTCACATCTATTAGATGATGGAATGACATATCAGAATGACCTTGAACTGATATACCCAAGTGCACAATGTTGTGTAACAGGAGATTTCAATTAACAAAAGACAACTTAGTCATTCTTAGTTTGCTGCTTGAGAAGTTTCTAAAGCATATTAAACAATTATTGTATATTTCTTACAATAATTTTTCCAATGCCTTTGACCATGATGAATGATTTCTCACATGGCAAAAACTGAGGGTATGGGGGTTTCCCATGCATTTGACAATGTAAATAGGGAGCTCTGTACTGATAACTGGATAAAAGCCCTGATGGGCTATAAATATAATAATGAACCTGATGTTTGTTACCAATGGTTAAAAGCATGGGTGTGTTCCAAATCCCTGTTCTTGGTGTATGAAAGCCAATTAGCCAGATTAGTTAGTAAAAACTGGGTAATTTTGTCCATCTCTGAGTGATGTGTCAATTCTGTTAAAGTATATTGATAACATACTATTATTCAACACAGCACATATAGGACTGCAACACAAGCTTGAGAAACCTTTAAAGTACATTGGTTTGCACAATTTAACAATTATTCTTTAGAACTAAAAAACAATGATTTTGAGGGAATAGTGACCTTTGCCTACAGAGAGTGGGTATTGAAATGTATTAAGCCTGAATTAGTCATTGATTGCTGTTACTTAGGTCTAACTATTTCTAAGACTTAGGCATACCTTTTACGTTTTAACAAATTGTTTCTGTGCAAACTCAATCAGACCTGGTTTACCACAGTTCTTCAAATCCTTTGCCAAGTGCAATGTTAAAGATGTGAAGCAGGTGGACAGGGACAGGGAGGGTATGGCTGGTACCCAATAAACCTGGCCACCTAGAGCAGCTCTTCGATCATTCTGGAAACACATAACTCGCTAGCACCTCACATTGCAAGTTTTGAGAGACATTTTTGTGCCACATCACCTAGAATCATTCTATGAATGTCACAGTCTAATTGAAAGGTAATAGACCACACTGACACAGAGGAAGAAGCGGAGCCCATGGAATGCTCCATGCTACTTACAAAACAGCTGCCAACAGCAAAGGCTAGCCCTATTGGTGCTTCCAAATCGCTGCTCCACTGTCAGAGCCATCAGCTCCTAGTGTTCCACCCATAATCTCCAAATCATGCAACTACTAAAATGGAGGATTCACACACCTAATAATCCCAGCAGCATTTGTGGTAAGTGAAACATCACAGCCAATATACATGCATGGCACTCTATGCTAGTTTTGCAATGCTGGAGTGCCAAAAAGGGGTGCATTTTGGTTTCTGGGAACTGGGCATACCTCAAGAACTCTGTCGCAGCCACAGGGAAAGGTTGAACATGCCATAACTGACACCAGTTGCAGCCGTACCCGATTCGATAATGCCCCCCTAAGTGCCATTTTGCTACATCACACTTAAACTCACCATGCGATATCACAGTACCATCCCAACTTTTTCAAACATGTGATCCTAACAACAGGCATGCCAAAATTGAACCAATCAGCCCCCAGCAAAAGTTCTAACATACTTTTGTCAGGCATTAGAGTGCTTAGGGGAATACCCCAGTCAAACTAAAAGAATACTCCAAGATACTACCAATTCTCAGGTTCTGTTTTGGTTTGCCTCATCTGAAGAAGTAAAAAGCAAGCCACTACATTTTTCATCAAAACTTAATCTATAATGAAGGTATTTCTAGGGCTGTAATCTGCTCCTAACAGCCAACTTCACCAAAAACAAAGTGCTTATCTGCCTATAAAACATTAACAGGCCAATCTTCAGATATGAATAGTCTTCTGCCAGATGCAGTCTATTTAATTAACCTAATCCTGAAAGGCATACAATTTGGTAAAGGTTGTATAAACCTTGTAAATGAAACAGACTTGCAATCATGGTGACTGTGCAAATCTCTACCATATAAACTTCAAGCCATGGCAGACCTGAAAGAAAATTAAGGTACGTCAAAAAAGAATTAAGTCAGAGTCACCCTTACCCGACACCCCAATTAAACCAAAATTGGACAAAAATGCAAACATGGAGCTAATTCTTCAGCCACTTGAGGTCTACCATAACTTGGCACAAAGTATGAAATCCAATGCTGTTAATGTGTAACATGAGACACAGGGCATGAGGAAACACGTAAAAGACCTTGCTAATAGGATCTCTGAAGCAGAATCCAGAATAAGCCAGCTGGAAGATGAAAAATCTCAAATGCACCATGCTTTCCATGAAATTTGATACACTAGCTAATGATATCTCAGAACTAGAAGACTGCAATTGTAAGGAAATCTCCTGGAAGGATCAGAAAAGGACAACAACTCATGTGTGGAATTTCTTGATATATGGATTCACAAGACCCTGAGAATCACATTTGGAAGAGAATTGAAATTAAAAGGGTGCATACGATCCCTTCCTGAAAACATACCCCAGCATCGCTCAAAGAAAGGAAATTCCAAAGACCCTTGATTTTAAACCACTATAGTAGAGACCACCTTATGAAATTCTGACTCATACAAAAAAATATATACAGCATGTTGAATGGGATCAGAATTGCCATTGTTCAAGGATTCTCCAACTAAATAGTAGCACACTCTTAGGGTTTACCTTCTCTAAACAAAAACCCTGAAAGACTTGGGTGTTCTGTGCTCCTTGTAGGTCCCTCAAGATTGAAGGTTGTTTACAGGATGAAATTGGTGATCCTAATTGATCCAACTGATCTGCAACAAATCTTCATAAATACGTTCCAGTTAGATATGTGTTTCACTTCTGAAGTCAGACTTCAAAATCACTATATTCCATAACCAACTAAGGACCTGAGTAAGATCCCAGCAGCATTGCTTCCTAGACTGCCAATACGGTTGTGGTGAGGCTGCCATCAAGCCAGCAGCCTCACCTCCTTTGTACTATGATGTTTCCACCAGGCTGACCAATGGAAACATCGTATTATAAAGTTTCCACCACTCAGCCCAGAGGAAACAGTGTAGCGGCATTGGCCATGGCTCCCTTTGACAGGGTCATGAGCAGTGCAGGGGCCCACTTGTGGCCCCCAGCACTGCCTTTACACCAGCCTTTCCATGACAGTGCAACCAACATGGAAAGGCTGGCATAAAAGGGGGTTGTGATCAGCACGGCGATGCCGAACTCAGCACTGTCGTGGCTGACCATGACTTCTACCACTGCCAAGCCATCTGGAGACAAGGTGGTCTCTTGGTGGCCCGCCCACCAGGGTCATAATCTGGTGGTTGGACCGCCAGGAGTGTGGAGGTCCTACTGCCACCATGAGTTTGTCAGTGCTCAGACCCTCAAAATCGTAATTGTTCCCTAAGTCTCCAATAACTCTATAATTTTAAGGAAGTAGGGCAAAGGTACAATTATCCATCCATTTGTGCACTCTGACTCAAGTTGGTTGGTATTATGTAAATGGTCTGTGCAAACCTTAACTTATGAATTCATCACTACAAAGGCAAAGAGGGCCAGCCACCTTACAAACATCTGTGCATGATGCCGACAGGAAGATGTGGTCAATTTGGGACAAGAAGGGGTCAAAATATTTCTCCCCTGGCAACTTTGTGTGCACATTTATAGAGAACAACTTCCCACAGTTTTTTTTCATCCATTACAAAACCCCTTAACATGGCTCTTTTTCATCTACTGAACTGCATAAAAACTTCCTAAGCCACTTCATACATGTTCACTATCTTACCGATAGGTCAAAGTTTTGACCTTGATATTTTTGTTTATTGCTTCAATGTCACAGTTGCCTGTATAATACTAGTCTAGATTGCATCATTGATGCTCATTTCAATTGACATCAAGTTATAACTTCAATGGTTCACTAAAACATCAAACAATGAGAGTTTGTTTAAACAATGATACACTTAATGCATCGTCATGGGAGAAAGTAGTTAGAGAGACCTCCTTTGGCTCTCTACACTCTGAGCTATATGAATCGTGGTAAGGAGAGCTACTTGGTGCCCTTTGGGTGGGTGGGAATAGGGGGAAAAGGAGGTTTTCAAATTGTGTTTTGGTCATTATCACTGTCATCTTTATCTCTTCCTGCCTCAGGCTTTTGTCTCCTACATGTTCTATCATCCTCCTTCCCTCCATCTAGATGTCCCCTATCTATAATGGGCCTTCACTGTATGTACAGATGTGAAAGATTATTACACAATACTCAGGAGATTTAAGTTTCCCTATTTCATCTCTTTCTATTTGGATTTTCCTACTGCACTGATGTTGCACGCATACATTATTATCACACATCACATCTCATCAGACATTACACAACATCATGTGCCCCCATTACTTCCACTGGGACATTTAGAGAAACTGACCCCGAGATTGCACTCCATAGTGTTATGTTTCATTAATTTACTTCCATTACGCTCTATTGTATATACCAAGGGACAGATTTATCATAGTGTTGTGTTGCCCTTGTGTCACACAAGGTAATGCAAGGGCAACGCAAGACTAAGGTCAGATTTACCGAGCAACGCAAATCCACCTTTCATTGCTCAGGAGGTGCTTGGTAAATTTGAAGTAATGCAAGGCAGTGCAAGTCACTTCCTTGCATTACCCTGCCCTGGGAAGTTGTTCCATGGGTGGTGGGTAGGCATTTCCATGCATCCACCCATGGATTATATTGCATTCCAAATTTATCATGAGTGTTAGATCTGGGAATGCATCAAAATGTTGCTCCTTCCCAGGGGAGGCACTAACAAAGAGAAATATGTTTATTTCATTGCATTTCCTCATTCTACATTTGCTGCATTCTATGGCACACATAGAAAGAGGAAAAAACCTCAGAGGATTGTTTTGAGTAGGAAGGTGTCTCTTCCTGCACAAAACCAATCCTGCCTACAATGCAGGAAACCACTGCACTACGGTGCAAGGGTACTTGCATTAGAGCAAGGCTTTGCATTGTGCACAAGCACATGGAGAGGACAGGAATGTGCCATATAATGTTGAACATGACGCATTCCTAATCTCTCCCTTTCGGGCAGCAAGGTGTTTTGCTGTGTTGCATGAAAGTTTGATAAATCTGGGCCCATGTGTTTAATCTCCACACTAAAAATGTACTAAGGATTTAACTTCTAGTGCACATAGTGGATATAAGATTAAAAATGATTTCCCTAAATACAAACAGCATTAATCACACGGTAAAGAGAAGAAAAATGCTAACTACTGTAACTGTAACAATCTAAAAGGATGCATAATCCTTCTTCAGAAGGTCAGAGTAGGAAAAATTAAAACTTATATAAAGATGGTTAGAAGATTGATGGCTAGAAAAAAATTAACTATCACAGTGCTTTCAGAACAGCCTGAAAATCAGGGTCACTGGCTAGTTACAACAGCATTTCACCATTAATGTACATACTCCGAATAGTGATTCACTAGAATTCCGGTCCTCCTTGAACCCAACTCAGATTTACCAAAAAACAAAACATTTATCCTAACTAGTGACTTCAACATGCTGATGGATTGCATTCTGGATAGAATATAAAAAATTACATTAAGAGAAAACAAACCCCACTCTGAGATATTACACCTCTGCGAACTCCATAATCTGATTTATGTACGGCATCTCCAAAAACTGACGGGAAGGGACTACACATTTTATTTTCACCCACATAACTCATTCTCAAGAATTGACTACTTACACATAGATGTCATTCATGTAAATTAAACTTCTAACCCCAAAACCTATAGTAGTCTCAGACCATGGCTGCATCTCAAAGCATAATAAACTTTACATTACTTCAACTACAAAACAGTGGTGAATCAGTGACATTCTCAAAGATCAGAATGATAACAAATCGAAAGTGATTGAGAAAATACACAACTCCCATAAGGAGAATAAACGAAAGGAGACCTCCATTAAAATATACTGGGAGATACTACAAGCCACAATTAGAGGAAAGGTAAACAATATAATGGTGGTGATAAATAAAAAGGTAAATAAGAAATTAAAAAAAACCTTGAGGTCAAAATGAAAAACGTAGATTTTTTTGAATTAAGACACACAAAAGGTTAATTATTTGTGAACAAAATTCCTAAATACATTTACAATAAATCTCTAAGTAAGTAGGTACATAGATGTGTCGACATGAGAAAGGTGAGAAATTATGTGAAGAAAAAGCAGGCAGAATGGCAGCAGATTACCTAAAAAACACCAAAGAGAAATCCAAAATGTCCTCCATTTGCGAAAATAAGGAGATCACCCACACATAACCATAAAATATCCCAGACTCATTTCACAATTTCTACCAAAAGGTATACTAACCCCAACTGAGAAGTAAATCTGGAAGATCTCAAGCAATATCACGCTTTCCAAATGCAACCAAAAAGAGAGGTTGTAACTTATTACCCCAATTTCACAACCAGAGAGCCACAAAACTATGCAAAATATAGCATCTGGTAGAGCCCCAAGCCTCGATGGGTTCACAGGAAAGTTTTTAAAGGCTATGTAGAGTCCTAACAGAATTCTTCAAAGCTCTGTTTCAACACTTTTCCAAATGAGGCAAGTTTCCGGCCTTGACTACCAATGCTAAACATAGACTGCAAGCAATATGCAAACATCCTAGCCTATAGATTAGAAAATGTTAAACTCAAACTATTACACCCTACTCATTTGGAAATTTTAAAAGGAACAATGTCATGCAACACCAGATTCCTTAGTCATGTGTTTGAAAAAACACATCTTCTAGATACCTCAGCAGCCACCATTGCCTTTGATGTGAAGAAGGCCTTTGATAGAATCAGTGCTGTCAAATTTGAATTGGGTGAGGCCTTTTCTTGTATGACTAGCTTTTAACACAAGTATTGTGGCTCGGGTAAGAGTTAACGGAAACCTCTTCCATTATTCCATCTGTTAGCTCCTCTTCTATTCTTATTATTTTTCTATGGGTGATCATCTCCTTATATCATTAGGATCCAACAAAGAAGTCAAAGAAATTCCCTTTTCCTCCTGGAAACAAATAGTAGTCACTTAGACTGGTGACATCTTACTGTTCACAGAAGAAACTTGCAAATATGCTGCCATTTCAGGATTCTTGCTTAATAGAGATTAAACAGACGCAGTCCCACTAACCATGTATTGCTCCTCATCAATAATGGGCTAAACAAGATTAAAATGTCAACAGAATAGTTTTAAATACTTGGGCATTTGCTTTGGTAAGGACCTAAAGGAATAAAAATCTTTAAACAAAAACAAAACCGTGGTCAAATTTAAAGATGGCTCGACTCTGTGGTCACCTAAATTTAGTACGTGACGGGGCAGATCAGAAACTATAAAATAGCTGATCACTCTACTTGCCAACTTTCTGTCTGGAATGCTACCAATCACCCACTCGCAGAAAACCTTTTCAAATCAATAAATAATTATATCTCTGAGTTCTTATGAAAAAAAAAAAAACAAGAGTTTATCTGAGTAAACATTGTCTGAATAGGTTGAAAGGAGGAATGATGTTCCTAGACTACAAAAGATACCAAACTACATTTTTTGTTAGGCGGCGTAATCGTAGTTGGACACAGTAACACATGATAAACCATTATGGGCCCCAAATAATGTACTACACCCTATACCAATCATATCCCTCTGCACATCCCTAACAATCACATACACCATATTAACTTGGACTGCTCACACAACATAGTCTACAGCACCATGGAAGCTCTAAAAAATGTAGACAAAAACAAAATGCCCAAAGCCTATTTTGCTTCCTTATAAAATGTTGAAACTATCAAGATTGAAGATAACACCATTTAGTAGCCTCATTAAAGGACTAGGCGCACATAACCCCCCAACCAAGTCTTCTATGATGTCCTGAAACTGATAGTTTTCCTCAGGAGACTAGGTGAAGTCCACACACCAGACCTCCCTCTCATACTTAGCAAAGACTGGTCATGTTGCAGCTGCAGTCTACAAAATATTAGAATGGACTAGATCTATCTCAAAAACTAATAAACAAATGGAACACACTGCAACCCTTCAAATGCCACCCCAGGGCCACATTATCCAGGCACTAGATCTGGTCCCTCTTTTTTTAGTGCAAGAATCTCCCTAGTACTAGCCTAACAAGACTATGGATAATTCACAAAGTGTTTGCACTTCTGAAGAACTATAGAAAATGGGTGCTCTGAAATCCAACCAGTGTTGTAATTGTGACAAAAGATCAGAGTCTCAGATCATATGCTGTTTAACTGTAAACATATTAATACACTGTGGTTTAAAATACAGGCGGTCTTAAAGAATTGCTTTAACATTTAGATATCTTTAGACTTCATTACATTTACCCTATGTAATGTGGCACTTGAACCCCACCTATCCTAAAATCCCAGACTAACTGCTGATTGATCTGCTCCTAGTCCTGGGGGTTAGATGTGAAGACTATGTCCTTCCACACATGGTAGGCCATTTTATATTTCATTAGGAGTACAGATAATACTCGGCAATAAAAAACTCTGTAAAATCCTTATGACATTTATGGAATAGTATTGATGTTAACCTACAGAAATGCAAACCACCCTAAATACATGATAATGTCTATTCAATCCCAAACCTTCAAGGTACCTTATTTACTTTCTAAAACATTATACCCACCCTGATACTTAAGAGGAAACAAGACATTTTAGGCCTGCTATACCTCTCCATTATGGCACGTACCATGGAGTCCACACCTACCATTCCCCCGCCCATCTAGATGCTTCTCATCCCACTATTTTCTCTCTCTGTTTCCTTAATGTCTTAATATAGTCTCTGTTTTCCCCCTTGATATAAAGTATGCTATTTCACCATACGTCAAAAGGCTAAAGATTCTAGCCCATCTCATTCATGAATATATTAATCTGGAATTAAAAAAGCCACATTTTCCAGTACTGCCCAACGTATTTAAACCTAACCGAGAACACCAACTTCAATGAACTACCATTTATGCCGCTGTTAACTAACTTCACATTCAGAAAGTATTATGTTCATTATAGGAGCTGATTACTATAATCCACCATTTGTTTGATTTTATTTGTACTATACAGTTAGTACTTTGTACTTTCAATCTCTTTTAGATATTTGTTTTGAAAAACTGTAATAAGAATGAATGAAATTAAAGAAAAGGGTTTTGAAAGCAGGTGTACATGGCTGATGATCCTTGTATATTGTCTCCTGGTCTTGAGGGCTTTCATTCGAAGGTGCTGACTACCACACCAAAAGTTCAAAGTAGGTTGTTTAAATCTTTCTTGTTCCTTAGACAGGGCTTTACTATTGATGACAGTCTTCAACTGGACCTTGACCTGGTTTGTATGAAGTAAAGGTGGCTTGCTCAAATATTTTGTTATCGGTATCAAAATTCCATGCTTCAACTGGCATTCAGGAAATAGGGGGGAATTTGATATTACTTTGACTGTTGCTTAAATCTTATCACAAATGTTGAATACTTAATTGACTGAAGTGGAAGTATTTTCCCAGAGTCTATTGTGACTATGACATTATGGCTTAGATGTGGTATATTGTACTAATGGTGGGTCATATTTGGTAAACATTTTGGAGCTTGCCAGCTACACTGTTCAAACATTGTGCAACATTTTATATTGAGCTAAGGATAATGCAGTCCTACATGTGTGCCAACTTTAAACATGAGGTCCGGAGGCTTTATATTACTTTTAAAATCAGTTGTTTATTATTGAAGGATTGTAGGTGGGTTGCTAAATCCAGTGAAATAACATCACAAAGTTATGCATCCTGCAACTGTTTAACTTCAAATCTAAATAATATTTTATTTGTTTGCTCAGGTTTAACTACTCAACAGTGACTTTATTTCAGGACAATGTTTATTTTGCACAATATTACTTCCACAACAGGGACACTGAAATTGTTGTTTTATCCTGATTCAAATAAGGTTTGTGACTTGTTTTATTTTCAAAAATGTATCTGTAATTTTACAATATGCCTGCAGTAAAGTTGTGAGAAACTCTAACAACATTTTAATATGCATATCATCACAAGGGAAAGTGTCATTCCTCTTGTGTTGACAGTATATGTGAAAGAAACTGATTGCTGGTGCCACAATCTGGGCCCCCCCAAAGCCGGACGCGGCTAGTTTTTAGCCCCCTGGAGCACAGACTTAGTTCAGTGGACCAATACAATTTAGAAATCTAGTTGGACTGCAACCTGTACACAACCCACTGAGCAGTACTGTAAGAGGGTTGTAGTCTGGTTATGATTGTCAGGCTTGTACATTTCCACAGGAGTGAAATGGCTACAACATAGCTCCCAACTTCCCTGTGATTCAAACGGACTCCAATGAAGTCACACCTGACCCACTGGGATGAAGGGACGAACCTTGAAAAGGGCCAGACCAGAGTTTCACAGTGCGATGACTACTTAGTGTCACAACCCAAACCACATCACCAGGTATTCATACAATTCAAACTTAGCACGGAATGTGTTTTTTCACTCATCCCCTTCTCTCACCCTTACCAGATAATAAGCCCCTCTCAGATCTAATTTGGTAAACACCCAGGCATCTTTTACTTGGTCTATGAGACTGGAAATGAGAGGCAGAGGATAGCAGTTCTTTACAGTGACATCATTAAAAGCTTTGTAGTCAATACTGGGGTGAAATTCACCCCCTTCCTCAGTGCAAATAATAAAGAGGAAGAAGCTGGTGAATGAGACAACCTGAGAAAGCCTATCTTTAACATCTCATCTAGATATTAACTTAAATGGATGTTTTCTTTTTCGGTGAGTGCATATATTGTACTGTATGGTATGCGAGCCCCAGGAATCAGATCAAGCTGGAGGTCCTAAGGATGATGTGGAGGAAGAACAGTGGCCCATTGTTTGTCAAAAACATCTGCTAGATCTTGATAACAGAAAGGAATCCGAGGATTCTTGGCATCAATGGACAATGCTACAATCTTGTCAGGATTTAACTGAGATGACCCTTGAAAATAATGTTCCTTACAATGGAAAGAATGAAAGGTAATCTCATGCCTTTTCCAATCTATGGCTGGATTATGGGTCTGCAACCACGGTATACCTAGAATAGCTTGAAATTGTGGAGCTGGTATCAAATCTAATTCTATCTTCTGTAAATGAGTTCCCTGAATGTTAAACCAAAAAACAGTAGTAGCATGTGTTATAGGACCTGAATTAAAGGCACTTCAACCAATAGTTTTCACTTCATCAGTCTGCTCTTTTTGCTCACAATGAATGCCATATATTGAAGTAAGCATGTGATCCATAAACTTCCCTGTAGCTCCTGAATCCACCAATAATTGAAAGGTAATCATTCCAAGACAATTGAGCTGTTACATAGAAATTATGGTATTGCTGAATACAGGATGTTTGTGCTAGTGTTCTGCAGGCTAAATTGGCCTGTACACCATAAACACTTTTCTCGTCAGGTTCCGGGTGTCTTAGTTTCCCGCCTCTGCTTTTCTCTTTGGATTTAGTGGACAGTCATGCAAAAAATGACCCTTATTTCCACCATATAGACAGAGCTTTGATGTCCTTTGTCCTTGCCTTTCCTCCTCACCTAAAGGACCTCTTTCAAAGCCTATCTACATGGGTTCTGGTTCATCAGTTTTACCAGATCTTTTTTCCTTAAATACCACTATTTTAGTTACTGTTTGACCTTTGTCTTGTCTATGCTCAAACAGACGATGATCTAGTTTCACAACCAAGTCTATTAATTCACTTAGTTATCTGGAAGGTCAACCACCTGAGTCAATAAGGCCCATATTTAAGAAAAATGAAGCACAGCTGCATGTCAAAAGAATTACCACCAGCTAACGCCATTCCCTAGCGCCACCTGTGCACAACATTTATAAAATGATGCAGGATGCGGCTAAGGAATGGTTAGCGTAAAAAAATTACACTAACCACTGCGACATGCCGTTATTAAAAATCCAGCTAATTTAGCAAAAATGGTGTTGGAACATTTTGTGGCACTTTTTTGATGCAAAACGGGTTAGTGTCATATTTAACAGCATTAATGTAAAAAAAAAACACGAGAGCAAGAAAAAAAAATGAGGAAGACAAGATGGCGAATGCAGGCCAGGCGAGACCCCAGGGAGACCCCAATCAGCCAAGTACCAGCCAGGAGGAGCATGACATCTTGGTCAGGGAGATGAGGGAGCATCAACACCAGCTCTTCGTCACCTCCAAATTGCCAATAGGTAGGAGAGAGGCAATATGGCAGGCAATAGTAGATAAAGTAATTAGTGTGGTAGAGGTGAAGAGGACTTTCACTGATTGTAAGAAGTACTGGCATGATTGCAAGTGCAAACTAAGGAGGAACTGGCCAGGAACCAAAAGGCAGCACTGCAGACTGGAGGTGGAACCAGGAGAACCTGGATGAGCTGGAGGAGATGTGGCAGCGATCATCCCAGAGGAGCTGGTCACTGGAATCACAGGATAGGACAGTACAGACTACTAAAAACTACCACAAATGCAGGGTAAGTTGTGGGGGGAATGACTATCAGGAATTTCACAAATTACAGAAGGGGGAGGCACATAGGACTCAATGCA
Organism: Pleurodeles waltl; assembly: GCF_031143425.1. NCBI lineage: Eukaryota > Metazoa > Chordata > Amphibia > Caudata > Salamandridae > Pleurodeles > Pleurodeles waltl. The sequence goes on along the minus strand of NC_090447.1, from coordinate 733,371,165 downwards.
TGGTAAAGGGTAGAATCCGGACACATAGCGCCAGAATCAAAAGGCCCCATCGCCACCCGAGCCTCACTTTTAGTGACGCTCTGGTGGTGCTATGCTTAACACCACCTTATAAATATGGCCCCTACACATGCAACACTTTGCCTGGATGGGGTGTGCAATCAGTATGGCTGTGGCACAACAAAACCTGTTACATATTGTTGTTGCCCCAGATCCAAGACCACATATCCACAAGAGACGATGACTAAAATCAACACCACCCCAGGGTGGTGTCAGAATGGGACAACAAGTCAAAATGTGTCACATCCTCCTCATGTCATTGCCCTTCTCATGTATGCTTCATCCTGCAACACACATATAAATACCACCTTGCCATAATAGATTGTTAATGTGCAAGAAGGGACATCTTCCTGCTTATAAACAATCTATCCCGTAAATGTAGGCACCCTTGCACTATAGTGCATGGAGGCCTGTGCTGGTGCAGGGAGAACAAATTTCCACAGGTGCTGGGGGAAACCAGGGGTGTGCCGTATTCCAGAAAACACAGCACATCCCTGAGTTACAAAAGTGTCTCTGCGCACTGCAACTATTATTGCCTCAGCACTGAGTTGTGCCACTTAAGAAAAATCAGGGTCTCATTGCGCAAATGTGGAACACAACCCGCATAGCGTGGGCCATCAACAACTCTTGTACCCCTACATGCCCAATTTGGGAATGGGAATAAAAGTGAACTCATAGAACAAATGGGTCATGCCTGTGATCATCATTTGTGCCGCTGTACAAGTAGCTTCAATTTCATCAAGTAACAAGGTTGCCTGTCTTGTGTGAATGGCTGGTGTTGTGCATAAAGGGATACCTTCATTCTTAAGAACCGGCACAAGAGGCATCAATGTTGCATTGCGGGCACAATGTCACTAGCCAGTAATACATCTGTACCATCATACAAATAGTTGCCCATATTGATCCAAGCTGCCCATTGCCACATCAACAAAGTCTCAAAATACATACATTGATCCACATTGTACATCCTTAAACCAACATATGCCTGTGGGAGATATGATGTATGCAAGGAAACATCCCTAATGAAGGGAGGTATGAACTAATGGGGCAGACAATCTGTAATTGTTGCCATCCAATTAGCACATGTGTAGGGCCTGCTAAAGCCAGATGACAAAGTAACACAAGCATTGTTAGCTATGGACCTACCCATGCTTTGCTGCACTAGTGCCTTCGTACACTATGCTAATGCAGTAAAGCACCAAAAGAGTGACAACAAACATTACACTACTGTGGGAATGTCCACCATAGTGAATAGGAAGGTAAATGATGCACTACCATAGTGTCAGTGGCAGGGGCAAGGGGCCTTCAAGGAAGATGGTGATGTTGGATTATGGCACAAAATCCCTTGAATGGTTGCCCCATGTGTGATGCACAATGCATGATATAATTAACACCTACAACCTGGGGTCTGTAACATGTCACTAAGCCTCCAGTAGCAAGTAAATGATGAGCCATGTTGACAGCCACTACAGTCAAAGATTGTCATTTCTCCATCTCATTGCATAGGATGATGCCTTACCTCCTGATGAGCTGACTTTCCTGGATTTTACAGAAGATATGGATGACCAGCTGCCGACCATCAATGAAGAAACTCTCCAGGATGTCCTAGGTTTCCTCCAGACACTATCTTCTGTCACAGGGAGGGCATGCAGCATTGCAGGGTCTCCACATGAACCACCCACCTACTAACACACAGCACTAATCAGTCCTGCCACAGCCCTGGACTTTGAGGACTCAGACATCACCTTTCAGAGGACAGTGGTTAGGAGTCCAGCAGGAGCTGGCCAAGCAGGTATGGGTGGGGTTGGAGACCATGGCAGGTAGTCTAGAGAGAGTGCTCAGGTGCCTCAGTCCAAATAAGGACAACTTAGCTACCATCAGAGGCACCCACTCCCTGCTATGTGGACTCCAGCAGTCCCTGGCTGACATAGCTGATGTCATGAGGCAGAGGTTTCAACAATTGCCCTCCCGAAGTGGCAGCAGCATGATAGACAACAGGCTGGAGGCTATACAAAATACTCTAGAGTCCATACAGTGGGAAGTGGCCTCCCTCAGGGAAAGCATGGCTGCCTACCACTGTGATGTTGCTGCTGTGTTGAGAAATCAGCAGTTCCTCCTAGCTGCAGTGGTGTCTTATGTGTTACCACAAATGGCAGCAGCAGGGACCTTTGATTTCACATCTCTATCCCCTAATGTGTATGTGTCCCCCTCAATTTCTACAACAGCACCACCCATGGCATAGGAGGCACAACACATATCAGAGGATGAAGATGTGGAAGGAACAACATTCACACAGAAAATAACCCAGTAGCATAAGTCTGTGCCGCATGGGCAGTATCTCCTTAGTTCTGTGCTTAGGATCATGCCAGTGTTGTGACAGCTGGCAATGTACCCTCTTCACTCAACTACTGTTGACTTATCTGCTATAGGCTGTCATTATCTCAATTCCTACCTATGGTCAGTTTGGACACCTCCTTACTAATGCACACTTCTCCTACCCATGTCTCATGACATGTCCCTCACTACCTGGACTCTGAATGTACAACAAATGGCTCAGGATCTCTCATGGGGTCTGTGAACTGGACATTGTATTGCTTTGGAAAATACATTTGCACATGTAAATAAATCTCCATATACACATTTATCTTGTCAATTCTTACTGTGATCCATCAACTCATCTAAATGTATGCATTGTGTGAAGCTATGTCAATGAGATCAGAACCTAATTACATGTGTGGCTTCCTGTCAGACACAATGCCACACACTAGGACTCCAACATGGAAAAGGTGACTGAGGGTGTTGTGGGCTACAATCAACTTACAGAGCCTTAGAAGCAGGTTGATATACAGCATTATTGGATCAGAACCAAGTTTCTGGACTTTCCCTGATGAGAGCACCAGAACAACCAATATGTGTGAAACAGAAGAGGAGAATTTGCTCAGTGATGGGCAGCTGCCAGTTTGCCAGGATACATACCACAAATAAGTTCCAGAAATATGTGGCATACTCTACAAGATGTCTTCCGACAGATCTCACCGATAACAGTTGAAGTTCCATACTTACCTGTCAAAGATTCTTGGTCATAGAGGCTGCACATAGTCATACATGTAAATCAATACAGAAAGCATACCCTAAGGCATTCCTCTACCTTGGCCAGTGCACACATGAGAACACCCTGACACTCAATCAATATGGAGACCTAATTGTCAGGATTTATTGAAACATTAAAACAACACCTCATTAAAACCTAAACTAGACACTATTCCACACTAAACTAATCTACACAAACTTATCTAAACTTACCCATACAGCTATCTATCCTGACCTAAACTTATCTTAAACATTTAACACCACACACTAACCATTGTCCCCCTACTCCCTTTAAGAGACAAGAAACGAGTGGGGCAAAATAAACTGAGGATACCCATATACTAACTTAACCTGTACCATAAACAAATATATATATTTAAATTTTTTTTAAATACTTTTTTTTTAATAAACATAGAACCCCATACATAAACCCCCACCCAGCCCCCAAAACAAAAAACAACATTAAAACCCACCCCAATTATACTTACTCTATCCTACAACTAACCTAATCTATTTAACTTACCTGTCACTACTCACCTAAAACTGATAACAATATTCAATGTGAAAAAGGAAGGAACTGGGAGGCTGTGCAGCAACTTGTTCAGGGTTTCTACAGCTTATTCTTACAGAACCTCAGCTACCTGTAATTCCTTGTATTGCCATTCTCTAGCTGGTCCAACCTTGCCAATTTGTTCTCCATGTCCCTCCTCATGTACACCTCAAAGTTTGAGGAAGTGGCTGCTGCAGGTTGCTGTTGAGGTGGCTGAGTGGGCATAGGTGCTGTTGATGTTGACAGGGTTGGACCAGCTGAGGCCCTCCTGACCCCAGATGCTGTGCTCAATGTGCCCTGCACAGTTGTGGCCTGTTTTGGGGATCACCCATTTGGAAAGGCAAGCCAAGCCCCGAAGATATCTCACGCCGATACTTCCTGGCCATCTTCCAGTACCCTGCCTACACCTCCGAGATATGAAGGAAATGCTTTTCCCTCTTTTAAAAAGAATGCTTTCACACTGTGGCAATAGTGGCAGCTAAAACATGAGGAGAACATGGCATTAAATGCTGCTTTGGGTAGAAGAAGACCAAACATGCAATTCACGCAGCATCCTCTGATGACACATGCTCTCCACCAAACATTCCACAACAATGTCAATCTCCAATTCAAGACTAAACTATCTACCAGCTATCTACCACATCATGTACATGTCACTGGGCTAACTGCTAGCATTCTCGACCATTAGGGCCCGGAGCTAAGTGGGCCACTGCCTTTTTGCACAATGTTTGTGTGATCATACTAGTGAGAATCAAGTGGCCCAACAATGCCCAAATCCCTGTGCCATAGTCACTAAGTAGCCCAATGTATGCATTCCTCCACTTTCACATCCCTTGCACTACATCAAGCCTTGGGCAGGCATCATGGATACAAGGTGGGGGTTCACCCGGTAGGGGGACATGAGAAATTGGCACCAGGAAATCTAAGGAATGCCAATGCATCATTCATGTGTCACTGTGTTTTCACCTTCTCAGAGCAGCAGTTACAAGGGTGCACACCATTGCTTACAATGGGCCCCTATGTAAAGGTCAGAGTTAGTGCCTATACCGTTTGCCCTAAGCCTGAATAGCACATCTATGTTGCCTACAGATCCTGTACCTATTGCCCCCTACCCTGTGGTATGGCGTGCAAACGTTTTCATGCAGTGCACACATGGTAGCTGTATGAGTATCCTAAGGGGCACAGGAAGAGTGGCACTGCACTGGGTGAAGCTACAGTATTCCTTCGTATTGAACTACCTGTGCACATGCATGTCTAACATCTCCTAAGTACCAGGTAAACACTCAGCATTCACATTCTATACACACATGATATGACCAAGCTTACTCACAATTATCATAATGGATAGATCATGTTGGTGAATCTGCACACATCTGACGCACAAGGTGACACTTACTGGCTGTATTGGGGCCTTCAAACAGCTCTCCAGTTGTGTAGCCTAGAGGTCCACTTGTAAGATATGACAGGAACACCAAGCTGAGTGTATATTGTTGTTGTGTGAAGTCATCTCAGCTATGAATATTTGAAATGGCAAATTCAGCATTTCTGTCTCCTTCTTCACCCATACAATTGTGGATGGGTCTGTGACATGTTTTGACATTGCTAGACTTACATGGAAAACTCAAACTGGATTGCCATGTGTGAGACCTAGACGTTTAATGGTATTTGTCCAAGTAGGTCTCTTTCTCTTGGTCAGGCATGTGTCAATGAGAGGTGTTTTTCATATGTGGTGTGTCATGGTATCATGCGGACTATACTTGGTTTTATTGATCATTCCTGGCCATGGGGCATATGTGTGGAGAGTGGATCAGCACCCATTGCTGCTCCACTTGTTTTGTGACCCTTAGCACACTCCACAGCCAACATGTGTGTTCTATATGTGTGAGACAGCACACCATGTGGCAGGGTTGGGGCCAATAGCGCTCATAGTACGTAACACCATTGATATATCGTGCAAGGTTAGGGTAAAACTATTGTTCCTTACCCTGACCAGTCCATGATGGTCCATTCATACCAATGGTTTCCCCCTTGTCACACCTGCACAGTGCAGGCGTTATAGCTACCCGCCTGAGATGTGTCACAGTTTAGTTCCTTACTTTAAAGTACACCATTTTGATACAGTCCCTACCGTATGTATGCCCCCGTTGCATACATCTTGCCTGGCATAGCCATGGTATTGTGCAAGATGTCAGAACTGGCACTATGCTTACATTACACAACAGTATTCCTGTTGCATGGATCTAGGCAATCGACAGTCACATGAGCATGAGTTATGTGACAATGATGTGCGGCATGAAGGTGCTAGACCCTCTTACACAACCTATGTTCCAACATTCTTTGTAACTGTTGTAGTTTTTGCCTGCTCTCTGAGGTATGAGCAACTTTTCAATAGTATATGTAGCAGAGATTGAGTACACTATGGACAATCTGGTGCAAAATTATTTAATGGTGATATTTACGAGATGATTTTTGTTGTACAGTGTCTAGCTGTATAAGTTCAGTACAATTTGTTGTCTCCTGCAAACTCCTGCTGCAGTGTTTTGTAGTCCCCCTCCATCTATGCTGCACCATTGTCATCCTCCTCCTCATTGGGGATACCTATCAGTTCATACCAGGAGACATTAGTCCTAATACATATGATATGCAAGATTGCACATACAAGGATCATCTTGAATACTAGGGGTAGTGCATACAAAAGGCTCCGTCCTGTCTGGGCCAGACGCCTAAACCTTGACTTCGGGAGCCCAAATGTCCTCTCCACCACATTTCGTGTCCTTCTGTGCCCTTCATTGTATGCCCACTCTTCCTCAGTTGTTGGAATGCCAAAATAATTTATCACCCATGGCTGAATGCCATAACCTTGGTCGGCTGCAAAGGAATGTGACAACATGTGTCTGGTATGCATATGTGTGGTGTGATATGTGCCATGGCAGATGTTAGGTAGAGTAGTGACTCAGTCTTGCATCTGGTATTGTGTGTGGTTCTGTTTTGTAGAACGGTTACATTGGTGTGAGGTGGTGGACATTACTATCATGGATTGGTGATCAGGAACCTGGTGATTGTCATATTGAATAGGTTATGCAGTTGGATCATGCAAACTGTGTGTTGTGTTGTCCATATTTGAGGCTGTGGCCTAATGTTAGTGGAACATACCCCCTCCTTACATAACAGTAATGTAATTTGCATTGACACTATGGTACCCTTACAAGGCCAAACTCCAAGCATATCTACAAGTGTGAGATTCACACAATAGGAGGACTAGCAAAGTTGGTGCAGAGGATTCTCCAAGGTTTCTAGACATGATTTATCACAGACACTTTAAACACCTGCACAGAGCAGGCATTAGGAGGGGGCACACCAGAGTTTAGAATGGGCCCCTATGAACTGTGCATGACATGGTCAGGTATGTCCTCAATACTCCCACTATGACATCCATTATCGTGACACTATTGTACCTACTTTGCACCATGGCACGCCATTTATTGTATACAGGGGCCCCAATGGTGCTAGTAGGGTGCGCAAGGGGACACAATTACAGTAGCGTTGCTGTTGATGCTGCAACACTTTCCTGACATGTGGCTGTCAGTCCATTCACTTTAGACCTGCAGATGAGAGACGTTCTGGGACTTTGAACCTATTTTGGATGTTGTGTGCCATGGCACATGTGTTCTGCCTGTGTGTAGCATGTGATTCCCACCTCTATTCCCTTGGAATAGCTCCTTTGCACACAGTTTAGTTGTTGGCAATTGCTAGCTGCCATATGTATCTTAATGTAGATCATGGGCACAGTGCGGCACCTTTGCATGGCTTGCTGAGTGATGTATGCTAGTGTTTTCAGACACCTGTGTGACAGGAGGGGGAATGATGTGTTTTTCTGCAATGTACTGCATTGCATGACCATTCCTTCTAAGTCCCATGTCTGCACATTCACATACATCTTTGGCCTCTTCCAGTACATTGTCAGTAGTCCAGCTCTCACACTGCCTTGTTGGTACTCTGGTGTCATGTTACGGAGTTGTGGAATTATCAGGTATGATTGTAGGAGTGCTGTTAGGTGTCCATTCCTACACATGGTCATTTATGGCTGTTGATGTGAAATTCCTATATGTGCAGCACAATGCACCAGAGAGGTGAAGATGCACACAATGGGCATCTCTGGTATGTTTAGGTGATATGTAATTGGTGATGGCAACACTTGGATGACATTTGATATTGGTGCCGCCGGAGGCTTCTACACCATGATTAATGCGGGGCTGTGCCTACATGTGACTTTCTTTACGTTGACATGGCCAATGACATTCACATCGCTAAGCTATTCCTTGTTTGGTGTAATGTGTATGGAATCTGTATTTTATTGGCAACCAGCTTCCTGTCCTTCATGTGGTGTGCCAGTCAGGTTGTGGCTGTATTATGTACACATGGGTGTTTATGTGTGTGATGTGCATTGAATGAGGTGTATTGTGGCATGTGGCATATATGTTGTTGTCTGTATATCTGTGTTCCCCCATCCATGTGTGTTTAGTGTGGTGTATGTATTTTTTGTTCTAGTAGTTTGGTGTGTTGTCTGTGTATTTATTGGTATGGTGGCTTACCTACGAGTAGGCCATAGCCATATTCTCCATCCTGGAACCGCTCGTTGATGGTGGAGTACCAGTATATATAGGCAACATGCCGGGATATTTGGCTAGGATGTTTGTGAAGAGCCCACAGTGGTACACAAGGACCTGCACTTTTAAGGAATGGGTGTGTTCACGGTTTCTGCAGAGGTGTTCGGTTGCAGCAGTTGGCACAAGTTGGACATGGGTGGAGTCCATTGCACCCAGCACATGTGGGAACCCATCAATTTGGTAGAAACCTTGCTGCAGTTGCTGGGTGATGGGGAAACCAATGTGGTGGGGTGTGAGGTGTAAGAATAGCATCCAGAACAGTTGGAAGGAAGGCCAAGAAGGATGGCTGGAAGATGCCATCCACTTGTGCGCCAGTGGTCTGGAATGATTGGGATGCCAGCATCTGGAGGACATCCAGGAGTTTGGTAATTGGTGGAATAGTTGTTGGCGTTTCCATCCTTGCAGTGATGTCTGACACAATGTGGTGGGGCAGGCATACAATGGTCTCCTGCTGCAGAAAGAGGTACTGATGACATCTTGTTCCCTGAGCGCAAGGATGGTTGTGAGCTATCAAAATATCCTCTCCCGCCTTCTGCGCTGCCTTTGTGTCTGTTGTCGTGGTATTTGGGGTTGCTGCAGAGGTTTAGGTAGGACCTGTTGTCTGCGCTGTCGTCTGTGGTGTATGACAAGCTGGAGCATTAAAAGTTTCATGTTGTCCAGAGGGATGCCAATACCTCCTTTGTGTATTTTCCTTATGTAGTAGTGTGTGGGCCTCATTTTAACACGTAGTCTGACCAGGTGTTAAAATTTTACGCTGATCGAACTTTGCGTAATTTTTTGAGAGAGGTTCCTTAATGTGTGCTGTTTTTGCATCGGACAGTAAATATGGTGCTGGAGGGCTAGCGTATTTTTTTGCATTTCATTGTCGCTAAGTGATGCAAGGTGGGGTGGCGCTCCCAAAATATGACACAAACTCAGATATTTGTCGCTAGGTGGGTGTAGTGAGAAAATATAAATATGGCGCTAGGTTAGCGCTGCTTTTGCATCAAAGTTTATGGCGCAAAGGCAGCGCTAAGTTTCCTTAAATATGGGCCTAAGTCTTTTAACTCATCATGCATCTGGCCACCATGATTCTGCAACTAATTAATTGAACAATGTAACGTAGGTTAATAAATCTTTGCTATCTTGTCTTAAGATCAATAATTCTGTATCTACTGATTGGATGAAATGCAGGATAATTGTATAACAATGGATCCCCTCTTTCAACAATTGGAATTGAAGAGGTAGCAGCTGTACCTCTCAGATAGGACAGGATAAGGGCCACCTTAGATTCATCATTATGAAAGCAAGCTGAAATATAATGTAGCTGACACTGATTTATGAAAGCAGCTAATTTTGAGGGATCCCCAGAAAAATGCTCAAAAGGAGTCAAAGGAATAGCAGGTGTTGTTAACTTGAATTACTGTACTCTGACTAGGTCCACTCCCCGAATACTGGGTAAAAGCTCCTTCTGAGTAGCCATGCCCATGGTCCATACCTGAAGTAGGGGGTGTAGCAATGGCTCCGCCTTGTAAGGCATCTACTCTTTGTGCTAGTGTCTGAGTCTCTTTTTGCTAATTGCCAAACATCTGAGCCGGTGTAACCTCTTGTGTCTCCATTTCACTCAGGCAAAAATTTTATGTGGGCTTGTCGTACTGCCAAGCTTGTACCTTTCATCAGGAGTGAAATGGATGCAACATAGTTCTCAACTTCCTTGTGAATCAAACTGACTCCAAAGAAGACATGCCAGACCCACAGGGATGAAGGGACGACCCTTGACCAGACCAGATTTCCATCATGGGATGTTGGGTGTCTTTTCAGTGTGTGAAAAGATAAGAACAACCATTAGTACTTAGAATTCTCAATTTGACTTCTTCCCAGTTTTATGTAAGCCAAGTTTGATTAGCTATTGTTCCTTCTCCCTTTTTTAGGTGCTGATTCCTGTAGACTGAATTTCGCTATGCAATAGTTCTAGAAGACAAATTCAAGATAAGTAATTTCACCGGTAATAGTTGCAGATACTGGTAGATATATGACAGTTCGCACTAACACCTACCTAAGTGTATTGGCTTTACAAATCTGTATAACCAAACATTCGCCCTTTACAGTGAATCAAGGTTCAATTAATGGTTCCTAAGCTTAATTGGCTTTCATCTCCTGAAATCATAAAACACACAGCATTTCAGTACTCTAGCTATGAGTCACTCTGCAGTGATTAATGTCTTATACAAGTACTAATAACAACCGTCATAAGAGTCATATTTAAACAAAACGCTCCAGTAAACAATAATAAATATATTTTCTTTCCTCTAGTAGAACAAAAACAAGAAATGGTTGACTTCACCAGTCCTTTTCAACAGGATTCCAACAGATAAGGATTTCTTTCTTGTTTATTTAGTAAAATTGTTAAAGGTTACCAAATTGTATTGGTTGTCACTTGAATAATGTCTTTTGATTGTATTTTGAAGGTTGCCAGCAGATCACCGTGCATAGAAGCAGGGAAACCGGTGACTCGAGGGACAAGAGAGAAACCACTGTACGAAGACGCTGAGCGCTCAGGAAGAACGCAACGAGAAGAGGATGAAGCCTCCACACAGGTCAATACAGGGGGAGGGAAGCTGACTGCAACAGCACATAACCTTAAAGGCAACAGACTTCATGTTAAAGGGGCCATCACATTAAGCATGCAGCACCGGACAATGATAAATCCCACCACATGCATTTGGGGATAAAGTGGAACTCCAAAACCTCTTTCATAAATGAATAACACACTCAAAATAGCACTAAGAAATGGGATATATTTCAAAACGTTTATTTTTAAAACCCAAATCTAGTGCACAAAATATGAACAATATCCATACAGAATGTGAAAATAAATGTAGTATTTTTCTAAAGCAGTGGTGGCCTGCCGTAAGAGGATGCTGTTTTAAAAAAGTTGGGATGATTTATTCGTAGGTGAGGACCTGCAAGTGTTTTTAATATTTTATATGTTTTTATATTTCATGTGATATGTGTTTGTTTGAATTGCATATAGGGGAGGACCTGTAGGTGTTATTAATATTTTATATGCCTCTTCATCTCGCGTGAATTTTAGTATCTTGAACTTATATATGGTCTCAATGATTTGCTTGCATGTTTTTATTGGTGTTTCTTTTGTGGATATTATATCCGAATAAAGATTTTACTTCTACTACTACTACTACTACTATAACTACTAAATGTAGTAATGCATGACATGGTCAGCAAAAACTGTGTGAACATTCCTAACATGGTTATCAAATTTATAGAATCCTAACGCCCTATAGCTACCTCTAAGGGCCATGCAAAATTTTAGCAGAAGCAGTAAATAGCAAGCCTCTATATCAAGTTTCTTAGGATAGATCACATACTATTCTTTCACTATGAAATAGCTGTTTAGCTATTTTCCATATAAGCCTTTTCCTAGGAATAATGAGCAGTGGAAGGCTTAGGGCAACTTCTCTGCACTGCTTCCTAAATCACCTACGATAGGGGCTGGTTGTCCTTAAAAACAGGCAGGACCTCTGGTGTGATAGTCCTAGCGTGAAGCATCTCCAATTTATGCTCAGATGTTTGGGGTTTTATAGTATCTGATACCCAAATTTATCTTGTAGTTATAAAACAAACATTGCTTACAGACTCTAAAGCATAAACAAGACAAAATAAATAAGTACATTTGTCATCTTGATTCCCATATCAATTATATTCTCCTCCAATTAAAAACATTAAAACATGCTAGCTTGTATTGTAAGTGACCATGATTTTATGGCAGCATCCATAACAAAAACAAAAAAATATGTTGCCATGGACAGGAGGCAGGCATGATACTAACAATTCTGTACCAGTCTAAAACTTAACATTTTTCTACTAAAAGAGATAGAATTATCTTTAAGCAGTCGCCTATGAAAATAGGAGCAATTTAAACAGGGATTTTTAAAATGTTCATTTCACTGGTGAGTTGCAGGAAGCACAGTCACAAGCAGTGGATTAGAGTCATATGAGGAAACCTGTTTTCCTAAAGACATCAATATGAAAACTGTATAAAGAATAGTCACTCTTATGGCACATCAAACAAAAAAAATCCAAGCTGTCTAATCGCTTTGAATTTTGCTAGTTATATGTCACAATGACAAATCTATAATTTACTGATCCAAGGTAATAACAAATAGGCTTAAAACACTGTACAAGTATGAAGCAGGCAGTTTCACTTGCAACATGGCACTTTAGCCCAGGTTATCCAATTAAATGTGCAAGTGAGTATACTATACATTACAAGGCACAATTACAGCTAATTTTCTCAGTGCGAAATTGAGCATCTTAATTAAAAAAAGGGTATATATCCCTTTAAAGCTTCCAGGGTTGATCTTGGGTGTGACATAGCTGGCTTACAGCTCAGGCTTGCCCCTATGTGAGCAACCAAAGCCTCAAGGCTGCTCATATGTGGTACTTCACTTTGACACAGCCTGCCTGGTTTGTATGCCTTTATGGCTGACTCACCAGTTGATATAGCAAAATGGTTACCTTGCTTTAGGTAAATTTGTTTGTGAACTCTTTGTTAGGGTCCCAGTAAACTCTTGCATGGATCCCTGAGCATAAGGTCATTGTGGCATATTCATTCTTTTGATAAAACAAAAGATGTGAAAATCTAGCAAGAATCATCCTTAGCTTGCCCCTTTTTATGCAAGTTAATCCATTTTTCAGGCCAATGAAGCAGAAAGGGCCACCTTACGAGGATAACAGTTAGTGAGCGATAAATTCAGCTTGCCTTGGCTCAGGTTGTACTTATTAGAACATGCAGCTTTGATTCACAAGCGTAAACTTACACCTTTGTATACATTTATGTTGTTTTGAAATTCACAAAGCAATTTTATGAGTAGTAAGTGCGGAGACTCTGCAGTCTTAAAGATACTACTCATAACATTGCTTTGCGAATTGTCAAAAAATTAGAAACTTGCACAAAAGTGTACGTTTACCTTTGTGAATCAGGCCCACTGTGTTCTACAGTAAAACCTAGAATCTTGTACGCAAAATCTTTTGATAGAGTTTTTAAATCTGGGTCAGTAAGACTGCCTGGATGTCAGTGCTCTTAAAATTCACAATATCGGCGTCCACCCATGAGAGTGCAGAAGGATCCTCAGGAAATATTACTAACTTAAAGATATAAACTAGTGATTATCAACAACTCACACAACAAGACAGAAAAGATCAAGTGTTGGGAAAAATCCCTTGCATGGCAATAGATACATATACCTGCCCTGAGCACCCCAACTGTGGTGATATCTGGATCCTTGGTAACAATAATAATTTGCAGTCATGGGTTGGCACAGATCATGCATATAAGCCATGACATAGGCCTATCCCAGGGATTGCTGTCTTTCCAAAGACTGGGAGCGGCACCCAATGCGTTACCCTCAGGTGGTGGAAGGCTATTGGCTTGACCAGGAACTAAGCAACATAAATGTGGTGGCAGCATAGAGTGTTACTATGTAATAATAATCAGTTGAGTAAACAGGCTTTTCGCCTGCGTCATTGGAGTGGTGCCTCCTGGCCCACTTGTGTAAAGTTCTTCTGCTGTGTACCTAATTCAACCTTGACCTCCTTCGGATTGCATGTAGTGCAGGTCAGCTTGATGATTGCATGTGTGAGCTGAGATGTATGTGTGCCTATGAAGTGGTGCAGAACTTGAGAGTTAGGCTGCATGACTGTGTGTGCGTGTTGGGATGAACCTGTGCCTGTGAAGTAGTACAATACATGAGAGTCAGCGAATGGGGGTGCGTTTACATGCTGGGCTGTCTAAGCACATGTAATGGGCACAGTTACTGGAGGTTTTTGGTTTCCATTTTGGGAAAACCAAAGCTTGCTGTAAAGCATGTAGATGTATAGAAGCCCCAGACACATTTGTAGATTGCTGCATTTCTTATAGCTTGATGGGCACACACTGGAGGAAAGAAGAGTAAGGCTATCCAATACATTTCAAAAAGGGCTCTTAGATTCTAAAGAGACATCACGGGTCAAAGAGGCTTGGGTACATCTCAGGAAGATGATGGGATTGATGAGGGGATCATAACGATTAGGGCTGTGGGGTTTTGGAACACTTTAATAAAGATATCACTTCCATGGCCTGTGTTTGGGGTTATCAGATTTTGGAGACACTCCCTCTGTGAGAGAATAGACTTGCCTGGAGATAGAGCAAAACAGAGCAATGTACACTTCGAAGCAGGCAACCCCCAGAACATGAACTTCAAATGCAGAGACACTAAATCACATTTGTGGTTGGAAAAGGATAATAAAAAGGTAAACTTGCGACTCCCAAATTGTCAAGCTGGAACTGTACGTCAGCATGGAGGAGCTCAGCACTAGTTCTGCTTGGTGAAACTAGGACAGGGGACTAAGGGTCTGCCAGTTTCCCATGCAGGGTGAAAGGAAATCACTAATGGGAAATTAAAAAATTCACCTGTTGCACCAGCTTCTACCTGACCCAACACCATAAGACACTATGAAGAGAAGAACATTGACTGGACAGAGTGTGGTCCAGTGGCCATTCTGCTTGAGACCATTGTATGACAGTTGTTGTGAAGCATAAGGGTTATAGGCCTTGGTGCTGCATTGTAATGAGGAAAGGGCCATGCCCTGTGCAACACCAAGAGCTGAATATAGCCATCATCCTATGGAGACTACTTATGACAGATAAGGGCCATGTAGAAGATTGTGGGATGTTGCCCTGTTGCATCAATGTGATGAGAAGGTGGTGGTTTCCCTGTGCAGTGTTGTGACCTGAAGGGGTCATTGCCATGTGTGCCACTGTTTGTTACCCCTGTATAGTCAGAGATGTACCGTGTGATGTCAAAGGCCCATCTCCTTGAGGTACAATGCATCCATGAAGACGGATCAGGCAGTGGCCTGCAAAATGATTTAACTATCTGAATCTAGGTGTACACAAGATCTGCCACCAGATTCAGGAAGATGTACCATTTGACTGGAGGAGTGCTGTGGAAGCCTGCTGACAAGTGTGCAGGATCAATATCTCTTCTCATCACCAGGCCACAGACGTGGGGCTCAGACGCTCTGCAAGTTACCAGAGGCAACATTGAAAACATCATGCAACCTACTAAATATTACAGTAGAGTGACATAAAATAGTTAATTGTAATGATCCCAAAATGTATTACAGATTTTGGAACACAATTGCTGCTTGTGATCTAAAAGACAGAAAGGACTTTCTAGTGTAACTGCTAAGGACATCTGCATTAAGCAATTGCGAAAAACAATTTCCAGTGTAGATATTCAAATCTTCAGAAGCATGGATCCGGAAATCAATAAGGCTGCAATAAAACCATTGCCTCTGTCAGTGTCCAGCATAAGGGAACAATTGGTACCCATTTCTTTTCAATTGTGTGTCACACTTCAGTGTGGATCACCCATTGAGGTAGGGGCAAGGCAATGATTAGATTAATACATAAACCTGAATACTGTACCGCTTGTTGCAGCAAGTCTAACATACTGTAAAACCAGGGCAAGTACTACAATAGCTGTAAATGTCAATATATACTTTGTTGTAAACTGTGCCCTTCTTCAGGCATTTTCATGAATTTGGTCTGAATTAGACCACACAGTGAATCACAAACTACTATTTGAAGCACATGATGATTGGCCACTAGGAAACAAGTAATAATCACATTTTTTGTTACAATAACAAAGATTGCCTTTCATTCACTTTGGTCTTCATATGTAGCAAAATCCTACTAAAAGTAGCAAGGAAGACCAAAAAATAAACAAGACTGCATATGTAAAATGTCTGAATTACTACATGAACAATTAAAAGACACATTTATAATCACATGATTATGTAAACCAATAAACAAATACATACCAAATACAATAAATAAAACGAAAGAAATCACATTAAATCTGATTGCCATTCTGTAGACAGGAATTCCTCAATATTAGCTCCCTAATAACTTTCCACCTGCCTCACGAATCACCACAAAACTTTCCAGACCTATCGCACTTTCTACATTTTGAGATTATCTAAATTTTTGTGATGAAACATTAAGGGGGTGCAAAGATAAAAGGTGGTCCCAAGATGTGTTTTTCCACCAATGCATTTCCCATTAGACTATTGTGTTTGACATAGCGCAGGACTATACATTATGGTAGAGAGATACTTAGGGGGTCATTCTGACCCCGGCGGGCGGCGGGAGCCGCCCACCTGAAGGGAACCGCCGAATGACCGCACCGCCTGGAGGGAACCGCCGAATGACCGCACCGCGGTCAAAAGACCGCGGCGGGCATTCTGGCTTTCCCGCTGGGCCGGCGGGCGACCGCCAGAAGGCCGCCCGCCAGCCCAGCGGGAAACCCCCTTCAACAATGAAGCCGGCTCCGAATGGAGCCGGCAGAGTTGTAGGGGTGCGACGGGTGCAGTGGCACCCGTCGCGATTTTCAGTGTCCGCAAAGCAGACACTGAAAATCTTTATGGGGCCCTGTTAGAAGGCCCCTGCACTGCCCATGCCAGTGGCATGGGCACTGCAGGGGCCCCCAGGGGCCCCATGACACCCGTTCCCGCCATCCTGTTCCTGGCGGTAAAAACCGCCAGGAACAGGATGGCGGGAAGGGGCTCGGAATCCCCATGGCGGCGCCGCCATGGAGGATTCCCTGGGCCAGGGGTAAGCCAGCGGGAAACCGCCGGTTGCCCTTTTCTGACCGCTGCTTTACCGCCGCAGTCAGAATGGCCCAGGAAGCACCGCCAGCCTGTTGGCGGTGCTTCCGCGGTCCCCGGACATCTGTCACTGGGGTTCTTTCAGGGAATTTCACAAAATCTTGTGAGACTAACATTGTACATGGCGTATTTGAAAATATATAAATGATATATAAATACATTCCTCTACCTATTACCATTTTAATAAAGTGGAAGTAAGTAGAGACCTACTACTTACCTATATCTAAGGCCCTAACACTGAACACAGCCAAAGTATAGTAAAAACAATATGACTGCCTTTTCATTCTCTAAAAACAGGCATTACCCAATTTAATGCTGGCTTGTAATTGCATGTACCAAGGCATAGTTTAAAGTAATCATGGTAGACCATAGCCCAAAATATAACTAAGGCCTAGCTGCATTATTAGATTTCATTACGCTTGCATCACACATAGGCCCTCATTCTGACCTTGGCGGGCGGCGGAGGCCGCCCGCCAAAGTCCCGCCGTCAGATTACCGTTCCGCGGTCGAAAGACCGCGGCGGTAATTCTGACTTTCCCGCTGGGCTGGCGGGCGGTCGCCTTCAGACCGCCCGCCAGCCCAGCGGGAAAGAGGCTTCCACGATGAAGACGGCTCGGAATCGAGCCGGCGGAGTGGAAGCTGTGCGACGGGTGCAGTTGCACCCGTCGCGTATTTCACTGTCTGCGCAGCAGACAGTGAAATACATGTAGGGGCCCTCTTACGGGGGCCCCTGCAATGCCCATGCCAGTGGCATGGGCACTGCAGGGGCCCCCAGGGGCCCCGCGACCCCCCCTACCGCCATCCGGATCCCGGCGGTCCGACCGCCGGGATCTGGATGGCGGTAGGGGGGGTCGGAATCCCCGCGGCGGTGCAGCAAGCTGCGCCGCCGCAGAGGATTCAATGGGGCGGCGGTACACTGGCGGGACCCCGCCAGTGGTGCCGGTCCGACCGCGGCTTTACCGCCGCGGTCGGAATCCCCATTGGAGCACCGCCGGCCTGTCGGCGGTGCTCCCGCGGTCCTCCGCCCTGGCGGTCAAAGACCGCCAGGGTCAGAATGACCACCATAGTGTGGCAAGGGCATTGTGATACTTATGTCAAATTAACAAAGAAACACAAGGCCACCATGTGTGGCCCTGCGGTGATTGGTATATCTGAAGAAATGCAAGGAAGCGCAATTGGCTGCTATGCATTACTCTGCACACCATACTCTACAATGTTAATAAATTTCACATACATCCGATTGACACAATATTTTGCCATTCCTCTATTTGGTATTCCACTCTACGCTGCTCCACTCTACAGCTCTCCACTTTAGGAAAATCCACTTTACTCCACTCAACTCTATGTTATTGCACTCCATGCAATGCCACTGTACACCTCTACACTCTTACACTGTACACACCTCCACTCTATGCCACTACAGTGTTTGCCACTCTACTGTATGCCAGTCAGTTGGATGCTACTTTACTATGTGCTACCCCACTCTATACCATTCTAGTGCATGCCACTCCACTGTAATCAGTTCTACTGTGTTTCACTCCACTATACAACACTCCACTGTATGCTATTCTGCCCTATGCCACTCCACTGCACACAACTCCGCTCTACACCACTCCAGTGTATGGCACTTCACTCTATGCCACTTCATTCTACACTATTTGATTGGATGCCATTGCGCTGAATGCCACTCCACTGTTTACTATTACATCCTACCCAACTCCACTGTACATCACTCCATTATACACCACTCCACTGTATGCTACTTCACAATACACTATTAAAGTCTATGCAAGTCCACTCTATACTCTTACACTGTATGCAACTCAATTGTACACCTCTTCAATGTATGCCACTCCACTGTATGACAATCTGCTAGATGCTACTACAGTATATGCTATTCTACTCTATGCCATTCCTCTGTATGCTACTCCACTCTTTGCAGTTCCACTGTATGTCACTACACTGTATGCTATGGCACTCTTAGTCACTCTAGTGCATGCCACTCTACTCTACCCCATTCCATTCTACACTATTCCATTGGACGCCACTCCACTGTATACTATTATACTCAACTCCATTCCAGTGTATGCCACTCCAGTCTACACCACTTCAGTGAATGTCACTGCACTGTATGCCACTTCACTATATGCTGTTCCAGGTTATGCCTCTCTTCTGTACACCACTTGACTCTATGCCACTCCAGTGTGCAACCCTTCACTCTATGCCACTCCATTCTACACTAGTCCATTGGATGCCACTCCTCGAGAGTCCACTGTATGGTATTTCACTGTATCCTCTTCCACTGCACACCACTCCAATTTACAGCACTCTAATGTATGCCACTCCACTCTCTGGGGCAGAGTATATGCAAATACACTCTGCCACACCATACTAGTGTACACTACTCCGCTCTCTGTACCATTCCACTGTATGCCTCTCCACTGTACGCTAATCCACCCTACCCCATTCTATTAGAATCTACTCTGTCCCCATACACTCCACTGTCTGAATTTGCTCTAACCTCTATGCCTGTACGCTCTGTTGTACAACACTCTGCTCCACTCTACAACAGTTTCCAACACTGTACAACAGAGCACTTCATTCTGTTTCATGAAACGCCACTCCAGTTTTTACATTACCTCGACTCTACGCTATGTCACTTCAATGTATGGCACCCCACTGTACATAAATCTACTGTACCATACTCCACTATACGACACTCCTCTGTGCCACCACTCCATTCTACACTATTTCACTCCATGCCACTCATTTCTTCTACACTGCACTGTACAGAATTCAAGTGCATACTATTCCACTCTACTGTATGCTACTCCACTTTATAACCCTACGCCACTACAGCCTCTGCATTCCTTCAAACAAATATCACAATGTGAGTTTATGAATCCGAACAAAGCAAGCAGGCCTTCCGGCTCCCCTTCTGAACCTTGTCCACCACACATTTTCAAGAGCATTCTTTTATCTACCTCTGGTCCTCCAGTAACAAGAATAATCAATAATTGTTTAACTAAGGGAACCTTTCCAGAAGATCTAAAAAAGGCATACATAAGCCCAATATTATTAAAGAAAACAAACCTGGACCCTCTTGACCCCCAACAACTGCAGACCAACATTAAATGGACCTTTCCTGGACAAGCTGATAGAAAGAGCACAGCATTAAACCAGATGTCATAATTCATTGAAGATAACTCTATACTTTCATAATGCCAAACTGGATTCTGCCCAGGAAGAGGCACAGAATCTGCCCTCATCGCCATCTGGGATAACCTTAAAAACACAGTAGACTGCAATGGAGTTGTTGCACTACTTCTCTTGGACCTATCCGCTGCCTATGATACAGTTGAGCATGACACCCTAATACAATGACACTACGAAGCCAGCGTATAGGGAACTGCTCTCGACTGGATCACATGCTATCTTCAAAATAGAAAAAATGTCATCCATACTCCCCCTTTCTCATCCAAGCTGTATTTAAAAAAGCAGGGGTTCTTAAGGCTCAATCACCTCACCCATGCTTTTCAGCATCTACATGAAGTCATTACCAGCAATGATCAATTAATTTTAAATCACATGTTACAACTATGCAGATGACACACAAATACTCCTTAAACTGGAATGCCCCAAAGGCATTGAAAACTCATAAATCTTCATTTGCCTCAGAGCCATTGATCAATGGATGACGTGGAGCCATTTCAAACTGAATGCTTCTAAAATAGAAATACTCACATGTGGGGGCAAGTGGAAAAATTATAACCCCCTCTTCGCCTGGCCTGATGATCTTAGACCATCTCCTAAAGTATCTAAGGAAGTAAGAAACCTTGGAATTACCGTGGCCTCCTAGTTAACAAAGAATGCTTAAGTGGACAAATTAGCAAGATCAAGCTTCACTATCATGAAAATACTGCGATGCATCTTCCCCCACCTAGGATTTCCCCACAAAGTCCAGGCTACTACTTCTCTTGTGCTGTCTATACTGGATTACACCAATTCCCTGTACCATGGATCATCTCTATCTACTATGAAAAGACTACAATGGATTCAGAGCTCTGCTGCCAGACTACTCCCACATGTAAAGTCACAAGCCCACATCTCCCCTGCCTTGAGGGCCCTACATTGGTTACCGATTGCCCGGAGATCCACCTTCAAGCTGCATTGTAACACCAACAAAGCAATATATGGAACAGGATCACTTTTCATCAGGAATAAAATCACCAAAAGCATTCAGCAAAGGAACCTGTGCTCAAGATTGCCACCTCACCTCAAAACCCCACCATACAAGAAAAAGACAATAGATGGTACATCTTTCTCTGCTCAAGTGGTCAAACTATGGAATTTATTACCCCCAAATATAAGATCCATGGATAACTATCTCACCTTCAGAAGACTATTCAATAGTTGGCTCTTTCCTATATAACACTATACTCAAACAGCTATGTAGTGCATATCCCTGTGTTTGTAAACATTTATCATTTGATTATTTGTATATATCTCACTATGTGTATTTCTTTGTACAAATATATATAATTATTTTTTCTTAACATATATACATACTCTTTAGGTCTGCTTACTAAATGGCTGTATTACTTACAATTATATATATATATATATATATATATATATATATATTTGTATGTATATACATATATATATTTATACATATATTTATACATATATGTGTATGTATACACGCACACACACACACATATATAGATATGTATTGTTAGAAATGGGGTTTTTGGTTGGCAGTCAGGTTGCCCTCTGTCCAAGCAAGAACCCTCACTCTAGTCAGGGTAAGTCACACACAATCAAAAATCAGCCTGTGCTCACCCTCCGGTAGCTTGGCACGAGCAGTCAGGCTTAACTTAGAAGGCAATGTGTAAAGCATTTGTGCAATAAATCATACAACACCATAGTATAACACCACAAAAATACACCACACAGTGTTTAGAAAAATATAGAATATTTATCTGGGTAATTGTAGGTCAAAACGATCAAAGTTGCAATACGAATTTGTAAAGATATCACTAAAAGTGATATTAAGTGTCTTTAAGTCTTTAAAAAGCAATAAAGTGTCTTTCAAGCACAGAGTACCTGGTTTCTGGTGGGAAATCTCCTCAGAGGGCCACAGGAGAAGAGATGCGTGGAAAAAGGGGTGTGTGCGTCGATTTCCTCTCAGCACACACAGACTTGCGTCGTTCTTTTCCACGCGGGGAAGTCGGGCGTCGTTTTCCGGCACGCAGACAGTCTCTTTTTGTGGATCGCGGGGATTACCAGATGTCCCGGGTCTGTGCGTGGATTCTCCTGCTTATTTTCCGGCTGCGTGTCGTTCTGCGGGGCTGCGCGTCGAAGTTTCGATCTCACGCTAGGCGTCGCGTCGATTTCTCCTTGGAAGTCGGGCGGCGTTGTCCTTGCGAGGCCGTGCGTCGAAATTTTGGTCTCACGGCAGGCGTCGCGTCGATTTCTCCTTGGAAGTCGGGCGGCGTTGTCCTTGCGAGCCCGTGCGTCAAAGTTTCGCACTCACGGTAGGCGTCGCGTCAATTTCTCCTGGAAAGTCGGGCGGCTTTGTCCTTGCGAGGTTGTGCGTCGAAGTCTCGATCGTCCCGAGGGCGTCGCGTCGATCAGCGTCGGTGTGCGGCGTTTTTCTCGCCGCGAAACAAGCTGTGCGTCGAAATTTTCGGCGCACGGAGTGTCCAAGTGAAAGGAAGAAATCTTTTTGGTCCTGAGACTTCAAGGAACAGGAGGCAAGCTCTATCCAAGCCCTTGGAGAGCACTTTCACAGCCAGACAAGAGTTCAGCAAGGCAGCAGGGCAACAGCAAGACAGCAGTCCTTTGTAGAAAGCAGACAGGTGAGTCCTTTGAGCAGCCAGGCAGTTCTTCTTGGCAGGATGTAGTTTCTGGTTCAGGTTTCTTCTCCAGCAAGTGTCTGATGAGGTAGGGCAGAGGCCCTGTTTTATACTAAGTTGTGCCTTTGAAGTGGGGGTGACTTCAAAGAGTGTCTAAGAAATGCACCAAGCCCCCTTTCAGTTCAATCCTGTCTGCTAGAGTCCCAGTAGGGGGTGTGGCAGTCCTTTGTGTGAGGGCAGGCCCTCCACCCTCCCAGCCCAGGAAGACCCATTCAAAATGCAGATGTATGCAAGTGAGGCTGAGTACCCTGTGTTTGAGTGAATGCACCAGGAGCTGTCAACTAAACCTAGCCAGACGTGGATTGAAGGGCACAACAAGTTTTTAGTGCAAAGAAATGCTCACTTTCTAAAAGTGGCATTTCTAGAATAGTAATATTAAATCCGACTTCACCAGTCAGCAGGATTTTATATTACCATTCTGGCCATACTAAATATTACCTTCCTGCTCCTTTCAGATCAGCAGCTGCCACTTCAACAGTGTATGAGGGCAGCCCCAATGTTAGCCTATGAAGGGAGCAGGCCTCACAGTAGTGTAAAAACGAATTTAGGAGTTTTACACTACCAGGACATATAACTACACAGGTACATGTCCTGCCTTTTACCTACACAGCACCCTGCTCTAGGGGTTACCTAGGGCACACATTAGGGATGACTTATATGTAGAAAAAGGGGAGTTCTAGGCTTGGCAAGTACTTTTAAATGCCAAGTCGAAGTGGCAGTGAAACTGCACACACAGGCCTTGCAATGGCAGACCTGAGACAAGGTTAAGGGGCTACTGAGGTGGGTGGCACAACCAGTGCTGCAGGCCCACTAGTAGCATTTAATCTACATGCCCTAGGCACATGTAGTGCACTCTACTAGGGACTTACAGGTAAATTAAATAGTCAATCATGGATAAACCAATCAATGGTACAATTTACACAGAGAGCATATGCACTTTAGCACTGGTTAGCAGTGGTAAAGTGCTCAGAGGTCAAAAGCCAACAACAACAGGTCAGAAAAAATAGGAGGAAGGAGGCAAAAAGTTTGGGGATGTCCCTGTCAAAAAGCCAGGTCCAACATGTATCATAGTAGTAGAATGAGGTTTGGGATGAATCAGAATGTGGAGCTAGAGGATATATTGATAGAGTTGTAAGGTGAGACTGAGTAGTGCATTGAGGAGAGTGATTTGTTTAACTTTTTTTCTCTTGTACAATGGGACTAAAATAATAAATATATAGCTACATGATTACATAGAAAAAGGAATATGTGTGTGAGGAAGATAATATATTGGGATTAAAAATTGTATCCTATAAACACAGACTTTCAAGTGTTGTAGTATTTGAAGTTAATTTGTTTGTATACTTTTTATACCATTATTTTTGTCTTTTCCTCATTGTTTCAATAATGAAATCCTTGTATATAAATATTTAAGATAACATTTACCTATTGTGATAGATAAATAAAATAGAGACTCATAAATATATATTTAAACAACTTATAAAAAAAGCATGAAGTGACCTATGAACATGTTAAGCATAGAATAATATATTATTCTACGCTAACATGTTCATGGGTCATTGCGTAGTTTCTATAGTTACTTAACAAAACGAAGGTCATAGAGTTATTTCAAGTAATTATAACTTGCAGCCTAAGGTAACTATGACTCATACACCTCCATGCACAGCGTTTTTCTTCAATATTACTGGTGCTATGAAAGTTGTCATGAGTGCCGTAATATGTGGGGTAATTAGAAGTGCATGACAAGAGCACAAGTTATATTTACCTTAGACCGCAACTTACAGTTACTTGAATTAACTCTAACTGTAACTGCTGAATTTCCATGGCTTTGTGTGAGTAAATTCAGACCATAACTATAACGTCCCTGTAAACTTTGTTTTTTTACGTGTATTTATATGTTTTTGTAATGTAAAGCAATTTTGATTTCTATAGGTTATTCGTTTGGGGTTGGCCCCTGTGGACAAACTCCCCCAACTATCTAACCTCATGCTGTGCATGACCTTTGGCCATACGCAGAGGGAGTTGGCTGCAGGGACTGTCTCAGTATGAGAAAAGGTGTGAGAAGGTGTATCTGGATGAGAGAGTGGCTGTGAAAGTGTCTGTATGGGTGTGATAGGGTCTAAGTGGGTGTGAGAAAGTCTGATTGCGCTCCAATAGATGAAGGATGCATTCACCTCCACAAAGGTTTTCAGATTGTTTTTCAGCATGTAACCACTTAGTAAACACACTTGCTTAGCCTTTGCGAAGCTCAGGAATTAAAATCATTTGTCATTTCAAGAAGTGGAGTTTTAACTCGGATACCTGCTACGTTTATATTTATAAGTGCTTCCTGCTGAGGTTTAATTTCTGTGAAATGAGCATCATGGCCAGAATGAAAACTCACCTGTTCCTTTATCCAACAAGAGTCCACAGTTTGCAGATAATGTCTACCCAAATGGAACACTTTCTACTGGTTAGTTAGTAAATGCTACCTCATTGTGTAAATATGCAGTGTAGTGGAGAGGTGGGCCACGCCCCCCTCTGAGGGCCAATCTCCGCCCCAGGGACCCCATCCACCAAAGCCCTGCCTTGTACATTTTTTTATATTTTGGATAGAGGGGCTGTGTGGTGCCCCTGGGGCAATCTTGACCCAGGGACAAAATTCCCTGGGGCCTGGCCTTCTACATTTACTTTTTATTTTTTGGAAGATTGCCCAATTTTGACCCTAGGAACCCCATCACCCAGGGCCCGGCCTAAGATTTTTTATTTTTGTTTGAGGGAGGGGGACACTCAGCCCCCCACCGCTGACTGATCTTGGACGCAGGGACCCCATGCCCCAGGATCCAGCTATCTGTCCTCAGTGCAAGGGCACCCAGTGTGCAATGGGACCATGGGGGACCCTGAAGACCCCCACAGTCCCAGCTGGCTACCCACCTCCTGTCAGAGCCGGCATTGCTTTTGCAGACAGGGAGTTGCTAAAGATGCAGCTCCCTGTCTGCAAAAGCAATAGTTTCTTCTGTTTGACTGCCTGCATCTCTGCACACGGGGAAACAGAGGAATCCTCCACTTTCAGCAAGTGAGAGGTGTTTGACGGCTCTCGCTGGCTGGAACCGGAGAGTTTGCTCTGACTTGGTGAGAGCTGTCAAAGCTTCTGCCAAATCAGAGCAGACAGCTATGTCCCGCATTGGGCACCCTGGGAAATAGCAGAAGCTGGCCCTGGAGGGTGACGTTCACCAAGGCCATTTATGGCTCCACAAGGGGGGCTGCGTGTCCCCCCTCCAATTTTGTATTTGCTCCCGGGAGGTGATGGTCACCGGGGCTGGGAGTCCACAAGGGACCCTCTTAATTCTTTAAATTTAGCCCCGGTGAGGTGGAATTACCAGGGCTGCAGGAGGTGCGTGAGTCCCCCCTGCATTCAAAATAAATTAAACCCCAGAGAGATGGCAGTACCTGGGGGGGGTGAATAAGCCCAGGAGGGTAGCACGCCCTCCTTTATTTTTAACATGCCTCTAGGCCCCTGCCCACCCAGGGTCTTTCTTAAAACAAGCATGGGAGACAACACTTGTTTTTTTTTTTACTTTTACTGTGGATTCATGACCTCATCGCGAACTCATGGTAAAATGTTTTTATAAAGTACTTTTTTGCCCTGGGAAGATAAGAGGTCAGGGTGTCCGTACCTTGGACCCTTTTATCTTTTGTTATCTTTTTTTTCTGGGACTCAGCTGAGTCCTAAGATGGCTGCAAACACTTCCTTGTTGAAGTGTTGACAGCCAATCAGATCTCTCACAAGATCATGAGAGTACATGGAACTTTCACATCCTTATATATTCAAACTTTAATTTTCTTTAATATCCCAAAAACTGCCAAACAGATTTACACCAAATTATGAAAAGGTCGCTTCCTGGACCAAGAGCTATCTTTCTGCTAAATTTGGTGTAAATCCTTCAAGTGATTAGGCCGCTATTCCTGTTCAAAATGCATGCTGGTCTGTAGGTGTGCTTGGGATGGGCTGGAGTACAGGGGATTGGGTCTGGGTGGAGGAGGTTGGAGGGGGGAGGTTAGAGACAGGGACAATGGCTTCCATCAGTGCTGAGGCCAGAGATTGCAGGGTTCGCTGAAGGACAGCCTGACCAGAATGAATGCCCTCCAGGAATGCATTACCGTGTTGCGACTCTCGTTCTACACCCTGGATGGCATTCACAATGGTAGACTGCCCAACAGTGAGTGACCTGAGGAGGTCAATGACCTCCTCACTGAGGGCAGCAGGGGTGACTGGGGCAGGGCCTGAGGTGCCTGGGGCGAAGGTGATGCCCACCCTCCTGGGTGAGCGGGCACGGGGTGAACGCTGAGGGGCTGCTGGGAGGGCGGTGCTGGTAGGGGAGGTGGCGGCTGTACCTGTAGAAGTGGGGCGCACAGATGGTGCCACCACCTCAAGGGAGCCCCCATCAGCGGACGAGTCTGTGTCGCTGGTTGGTGATCCGGTGGCCGATGTGAAGCTCCCCTCACCCTCCGTCCCACTGGTGCATTCAGAGTCCATGGTGTGGCCCTCCATGGCAATGTGGGATGCAGCTCCCTCGTGCTCCGGTGCCACTGTACCTCCGCCTGATGATGCTGAT
Organism: Pleurodeles waltl; assembly: GCF_031143425.1. Classification (NCBI taxonomy): domain Eukaryota; kingdom Metazoa; phylum Chordata; class Amphibia; order Caudata; family Salamandridae; genus Pleurodeles; species Pleurodeles waltl. The sequence goes on along the minus strand of NC_090447.1, from coordinate 733,343,573 downwards.
GTACAAAAGAACAGGGAGAGCAGAAAAAGGGGGGGGACAGAAGAAAGACAGGTTGAGTGCATGGCATACCGCTACCGTTGGCGGACAAGACAGACACAGCAGCCCCCTGCATTACGCCGTGCTCCTGCCCTCTGCATATGCAATTTCTGGGATATGGCCTACATGGCAATGGTGGACATCTGCACACATGGATGACACAGGGGCAACTATACCTCGACTTGGCACTATACTGAGGTGTGGTAGAGTGCCACATGGGCTGCATTACAGAGGGGCCTAGTCTTCGTGTTTCTGGCTGGCCTAGGTACACCTACAGGCCTCCTCCCCCACCCAGACCCCTCTACTGCGCGCAAAGTCCGCAGAATGAGGTTGTACTCACCCCCTTGTGTCTGCTGTGATGCCCTCAAGCGCCCATCCAACTCCGGGTAGGCCACCACCAGGATACGGAACATCAGGGGGGTCATGGTGCGACGGGCACCCCTTCCACGTTGGGAAGCCATCCCCAGCTGAGCCTCCGCCGTCTTCTTGCTGCAGCGGCCAATGTCCTCCCATCTTTTACGGCAGTGGGTGCCCCGTCTCTGGTGGGCCGCCAGGATCCGGACCTCCTTGGCGATGGCACGCCAAACGTCCCTCTTCAGGTGGGCGCTGACCTACATGACATGCACAAGGGAAGAGGAACAGTCATTACCAACTGCACCTTCGATGTGAGTGGCCCCCTCCCTACTCTGGCCATGTGGCCCATTCATTCACATGCATTAATGTTCTATGAACTCTGCCCCCTTCCCTCTTCCAACCAGCCCTCTCCACCCAGGCCTAGCCCATACAACGTGCTCCCTGTGTACTAACCTGTTGGTCTGGAGGACCGTAGAGTAGGGTGTACTTGGGGAGGACCCCGTCTACCAGTTTCTCCAACTCCTGAGCAGTGAAGGCAGGGGCCCTTTCCCCAGACGCAGCAGCCATTGTCGCTTCCATACCGAGGTCACAGCAGCACTTGCAGTGTAGGTCCTCTCCTGTCGAAGGTCAGGTATCTAGTGATTGAACAGATAGAAAATGGTGGTGACGTCCGCGGCGGGGCGCATCATCACCGCCGGCGCACCTGTTCATTGGCTCCTGGGACCCATAGGGTCCAATGTTAACCAATGCAGCATTGCGCCGCGGTCTACGACCGCCTACCGCCCGGTGTGCAACGCCAGTGCTGTTACCCCACAATCCCATTTTCCCAGTTTAGAGGTCAGACAGCTGCCATTTCAGGGGCCCACATTGCTTCATTTACCTCTGCGTCACGCATAGCTAGGCCTACACTCAACACACATACAGGAAGGGTTTTGTGATTGGTGTAGTCTTGTGTGTAACTGTGGGTACCTACCTGGAGGAAAAATGACTGATTCGTCTCTGTTGACCTTCGTAGACACCGTCAGCTGGGACATGTGAGAAGATGGTGGAATCCTCCGGTGTACCGACCGCTGGTGGACCTGTTGACAATGGAAGAGCGACATGTCATCTTCACCTACTGGTTTGACCGTGCCACAATCCAGGAACTATGTACCCAGTTGGAGCCAGACCTGATGTCACCAATCCGCCATCCCACTGGAATCCCCCCTGACGTGCAGGTGCTGTCCGTACTCCATTTCCTTGCAAGTGGGTCATTCCAGACAACAGTGGCCATGGCATCAGGGATGTCCCAGCCTATGTTTTCCAACGTTTTGTCCAGAATGTTGTCTGCCCTGCTGAAACACGTAAGGAGATACATCATTTTCCATGAGATAGAAGATTTGCCTACAGTTAAAGGTGACTTCTATGCCCTTGGACATATCCGCAACGTCATAGGTGCCATTGATGGGACCCATGTAGCTCTGGTCCCCCCACCCCCCAACAGGAGTGAACAGGTGTACAGAAACAGGAAGAGTTATCATTCCATGAATGTTCAGATGGTCTGTTTGGCAGACCAGTACATCTCCCAGGTAAATGCTATGTTCCCTGGCTCAGTGCATGACGCCTACATCCTGCGGAATAGCAGCTTCCCTAATACGATGGCTCAACTCCAGAGGCACCGTGTATGGCTATTGGGGGACTCTGGTTACCCCAACCTGTCATGGCTACATGGTCACCCCAGTGAGGAATCCCAGGACCAGGGCAGAAGAATGGTACAATGAGGCCCATGGGCGGACTAGGAGGGTGATCGAACGCACCTTCGGCCTCCTGAAGGCCAGGTTCAGGTGCCTCCATATGACAGGTGGTTCCCTATTCTACTCACCGAAGAAGGTGTGCGAGATCATCATCGCCTGCTCAATGCTTCATAATTTGGCTTTGCTACGCCTGGTGCCTTTTCTGCAGGAGGATGGTCCAGATGACGGTGTTGTGGCAGCTGTGGAGCCTGTAGAGCCTGTGGACAGTGATGAGGAGGAAGCTGAGGAAGAAGACAACGACAACAGGGATACAGTCATACAGCAATATTTCCAGTGAGACACAGGTGAGAACATTTTAATTTTTACCATTACATTAACTTTCACACGTCTACCTCTATCCTGTCTGTCGATTTCAACCAGTATTTGGTTACTGAGTTGTACCTTTCCATTACGGTTTCACAGGTGTGGTTACCAACGTGTGTCATCTGCTTGCATCCTTCAAGGACTTGTGATGTGTGACATAGGTATGTTGGCTTTACAATGGGAAACGCATTATGACTCTGTCATTGATAATACATATTTACAATATCACAGACTGACTCCAGATTGTTTTGTGTTTCAAGGGTGTTTATTGAAGTGCTCAGAAATGGGACGGGGTTGTAAAATGAGGATGGGTGATGGCGGAGGAATGTCCATGGAGGAGTCCAGTCTATTAGTCTCACAGGTGCACTGCCCATCTTGGCATAGGAAGTGGAGCTTGGGCAGTTCAAGTATGGACAGGGTAACAAAGTGGGTCAGTGGGAGGACAATCAGGGTGGTCTAATTTCCTGGCGGGGGTCCTGCCATCTTGCTCTGTCCTGTTCCTGGCTCTCAGGGACCGATTGCGTGGTGGTTGTCCGTCTGCAGGAGGTGGGGTGCTGGTGTGGTGGTCCTGTGGCGGGTCGTCCTGTCCACTAGTGCCGGCGGAGGTGGTGGGCAGTTCATCGTCCATGCTAGTGTCAGGGGCCCCTTGGAGTGCCACGGTGTCCCTCAGGGTCTGCTGTATGTCCTTCAGCACCCCTAAGATGGTACCCAGGGCGGAGCTGATGGTCCTGAGCTCCTCCCTGAACCCCAAATACTGGTCCTCCTGCAGGCGCTGGGTCTCCTGAAACTTGGCCAGGACCGTCGCCATCGTCTCCTGGGAGTGGTGGTATGCTCCCATGATGGAGGATAGGGCCTCGTGGAGAGTGGGTTCCCTTGGCCTGTCCGCCCCCTGTCGCACAGCAGCCTTCCCAGTTCCCCTGTGTTCCTGTGCCTCCGTCCCCTGGACCGTGTGCCCACTACCACTGCCCCCAGGTCCCTGTTGTTGTTGGGGTGGTGGGTTATCCTGGGTTCCCTGTAGTGGTGGACACACCGCTTATTGACCTGTCCTGGGTAGGGAGGTTTGGGCCCGCTGGGTGGGTGCTGTGCTGGTGTTACCAGAGGGTTGAAGGTCAGTGTAGGGCTGTGCCTGTGCAAGGGGAACCGACTGTCCCGAGGCCCACGATGGTCCAGGCTGGTCATCAGGATCCAGTAGGGCAGAGACGCTATCGTCACTGTGGGCCTCTTCTGGGGGTGGAGTGGTGTTGTCTGGACCCTCTGGTGTGGTGACGGTCCTTCGGGTTCCTGCTGGGACATAAGAGCATGATGAATGCATTTGTGTGTGTGATGGTGTGCAATTGGTGGGTTTCTGTGTACCCCAGTGCAGGCATTCCTGTATGGGGCTTGTGTGATGATGGTTAGGGGGTTGTTCTGGCTATGCGGAGTGGCCATGCTTTAGTGCTGGGTGTCCATGCTTAGTTGTGTCATGCAGGGCTTGGTGTTGGGATGGGTGGTTTGTGTTCTTAGTACATTAGTGAGGATTTTGGGTGATAGGGGAGGGGATGAGGGTGGGGGCGTGTGATGTCATGCAGGTAGGGTGGGGGATATGATAGCTAAGATTTGACTTACCAGTGTCCCATCCTCCACCGACTCCTCCGAGGCCCTCTGGATGCATGATGGTCAAGACTTGCTGCTCCCATGTTGTTAGTTGTGGGGGAGGAGGTGGGGGTCCGCCGCCAGTCCGCTGAACCGCTATGTTGTGCCTGGAGACCGTTGAACGCACCTTCCCCCGTAGGTCGTTCCACCTCTTCCTGATATCCTCCCTATTTCTTGGGTGCTGTCCCACAGCGTTGACCCTGTCCATGATTCTTCGCCATAGCTCCATCTTCCTGGCTATGGAGGTGTGCTGTACCTGTAAGCCAAATAGCTGTGGCTTTACCCAGATGATTTCCTCCACCATGTATCTGAGCTCCTCCTCAGAGAAGCGGGGGTGTCTTTGGCGTGACATGGGGTGGTGTGTGTGATGTGTGGGGCGGTGTGAGTGTTGATGTGTGTGGTTATGTGTAGTGGTGTGTGGTGTTTTGTGCGTGGATGTGGTGTGGGTGATGGTGTTGTGTGCCTCTGTATGGTGGTGTTGTCTTGGCTGTGCTGTCTCTCTGGCCTTCGTCCGTGAATTTTGGTCGTAGGGGTTTGTGGGTGATGTGGGTGTTTGTTTTATATTGAGTTGGGTGTGTGGGAGTATTGTTTGTATGTGTATTAGGTGTGTGTATTTTGAATTGTCCAAAGTGGTTGGTGTTTTGGAGATGTGTGTGTATTTTGAGCGTGGCGGTGTGTACCGCCAATGGAATACCGCGGTTGAAAGACCGCCGCGTGGATTCGTGGGTCGTAATAGCATGGGCGTGTTTCTGTTGGCGTGGAGGTGGAGGTTTTGTTTTCGCCACTTTAACTCTGACCTTTGGTGTGGTGGAGTTGTGTGGGTGTCTGTATTTCGGCGGATTCCAAGATGTGTGTCATAGTAGCTGTGGTGGACTACCGCGGCGGCGGCAGTGTATTGGCGGTCTTCTGCACGGCGGTAAGCGCCTTTTACTGCCAATGTTGTAATGACCCCCTTAGTCCCTTCAACTTCAGTTTGTGGAATTACTCCCAATACAGTTTTTTCTCCTGTATCAATGTCTTCTTTGTCTGGCCAGTGCATGGGAGTGTTTGTCATAAGCCACCACTTGTCTTTGTTCCCTATGCCATGTGGCCAGGGGACCTTTTAGTATAGTCAATTATAGTCCTATACCTATATGTATTTTTTTATTTTCTATTCATCCTGCTTGTTCTTTGATCATGTGGCTAGTGGCCATTTTGTGCAGGCAGCCACTAGTCCTGAATGTGTTCTTCTTTGTTGTGGTGGCCATGCCTCCCTGCTGGTTCTTGTTTGACCATGTGGACGGCAGCCACTTTGTGTAGGCAGCCAGTGTGCTTTTAGGTCTGCATGTGTTCTTCTTTGTTGTGGTAGCCATGTCTTCTTGCTGGTTGTTGTTTGACCATGTAGCTGGCGGCCATTTTGCCAGGGCAGCCATTGTGCTTTAGGCCTGCATGTGTTCTTCTTTGTTGTGGGGGCCGTGCCTCCTTGCTGGTTGTTTTTTTTACGATGTGGCTGGTAGCCATTTTGTGAAGGCAGCCAGTGTGCTTTTGGCCTGCATGTGTCCTTCTTTGTTGTGGTGACCATCCCTCATTGCTGGTTGTTGTTTGACCGTGTGGCTGGTGGCCACTGTGTGTAGGCAGCCAGTGTGCTTTAGGTTTGCATGTGCTTTTCTTTGTTGTGGTGGCCATGCCTCCTTGGTAGTTGTTGTTTGACTATGTGGCTGGCGGCCATTGTGTGTAGGCAGCCAATGTGCTTTAGGCACATGCAGCCTAAAGCACACTGGCTGCCTACACACAATGGCCACCAGCCACATAGTCAAACAACAACTACATTACATTATTAAAAAAATATTATTCCATTTGTCACCAGCACCTCCCTGAGTGCCACATCCCAACTTGATGCAGACAGATAAAGCTAACAGATGCCTTCCATATGTTGTAGTTGTTGCTCTTGCTTATCCTTCATCAGTGCCCATCATAATGAAAGTTAATGTTGGGGTGGTTTTACGAATGAATACACTGTATGTCATGATTATTTATAAGTGTAGTTAAGTAACCATTAAATTATATTGTTTCTTCCACTAATACAACTATACCAATGGCATGTTTCACTGATCCTTCTTGCATGTTTGCTTTTAGGTGCACAAAGGGAAAGAGACATCACCCACAGTACTGTCATGCAGAAGGTCTGTGCATGACGTGATGCATGACCACACTCATGACCTCACGGACATCTCTTTGCTTGTGAAACGAAGTGCTACTGCTGATTGACAGCTTCCAGATGGCCCCAAAGAAAGCTGCTACCAAGAAAGGGGCCAGTGATAAGAAGAAGCTTCCCACTACTGGCATATCGCCCCAAACTTTTTTTGGGCAAAAATCTCTGGCTGCCACACCAGCCTCTGGGGAGCAAGCTGAGAGCAGCACTACCGCATCAGTAGCCCCATTCCAAACTAGACTCAAGACAGTATCTGGCACAGAGGCAGCCACTCTAATCACAGGAACGCCGACGAGCATTGGACTTATCTCTTTCTCAAAGTAGTACCCAATTGTTGCCGGAAACTCAGGCCAGTGGACAACAACAGATGCAAACAGCAATAGCAGTTCCTCCTGAAGTAGGAGGACCTCAGGATGTTGAGCTTCATGCAGAGGAAGCCGGAAAAGCCCCTATTTTACAAGGTCCACTATCTTCCAGATCTCTGCCATCTTCCTTTTTCAAGCCCGCCTTCTGATGATCAAGACTCCACTTACATGCCACCTCAGTTTGACACATGCCAGGAAAGGCAGGTAGTGAAAAGGAAAGTTCCTGAAAGCCTTAGAGCTATGGATGAAGAAGAGAAGGATGACAAGTCTAATGACAAGCCAGTCATCATGGATGTTATCCCAGCTCCAGTGGAGTTGAACATTAACCCATCATCTCAACCTGCTCCAAGGGATGTGGCACAGATACCACCACCTCTACCTCCACCTTCACCTGCTTCCGTATTTATAAGGCCCTGGGTGCAACCTACATTCACAGCCACCTCAATAGAAAAAGGAACTGCAGAGAGGAAAACTTCATCAAAACAGCAGCCACCTACTGCCACTTCTTCAGACACTGGCAGTGGCCCCAGAATAAGAAAGCTGACATACCCAGTTTGGGACTTCTTTACTGTTAGTGAAAAGGAGCCAAACGTTGCCATATATTCCATTTGTCAAGCAAGTGTTAGTCAGGGTAAGCTTGGTACAAACAAGAGGCCAAACAACCCATTTGAGAAAACACCATGCAATCTGCTGCAAGGTGCACCTTGGCGGCCAAAATCCTGCAAGTGGTGTTAGTGATGGTGTTGAAAGCAGGGAATCTGATACAATCATGGTGGAGGTGAAGGTGAAGGGGAAGAAGAGGGTGACATTTTGTTACATAAATCAGCCCTGTCCCCAGGAGTGCAATAGTGTTGTCGCCCACATCAGCAGCATTGCAATGGCACAGGAAGACTCAGAGCCAGGTCGAAACGCCAACGCAAGAACATACAGTGGCTGCTCCCCGAAGATGCACATTGAGCCGACCACCACCTTCTCAGTCGCCTGCATCAGTGGCACCAGCAAAGAAAAAAATCCAGGTTACTATTACTGCCATGTTTAGGCAGGAAGGGCAGTACGAACACAACCACCCAATGACACGTTTGTACAATGGGAAGCTGGCTAAAATGTTAGCATTGGACCTCTTCCCTTTTTCTTTTGTAGAAGAAGTGGGCTTTCCTTTGTGGCAGCCATCTGTCTGAAACGGAAGGTTCCTAGCCGGACCTATTTTGCCAGAGTTGCTGTTCCAGCACTACATCATGATGTGCTGGAAACAGTTGAACAAGCTTTGCAGCAGAGTGCTATCCAGACAATCCACCTGAAGACAGACATGTGGACCTGTTGCCAAGCCACTGATTACATGTGTATCACTGCACACTGGATATCTTTTGTGGCGGTTAGAGAAATTATATCTGTAGGTGTTGACACTGCTAACATTTTTAATGGTGCTCAGAAGCATGCAACAATCGCTATGTTAACCATAGAGAAATCCCATACAACAGCAAACATCTTGGATGACTTTAACAACAAGTTCTTACTATGGCTGAGCCCCAGAGGGCTTAATATTGGATTTGTTTTCATGGACAATGGCAGTAATATGGTTAAGGCCATGTCAGATGGTAGCTATTCCAGGGTCCTGTGTTTGGCGCGCTGCATAAACATTATTGTACAGCACTTCCTTAAAAAAGAACCCAGAGTCAGCAACTTACTGTTCACCTGCAGAAAAATCTGCACTCATTTTAGTCATTCTTTTAAAGCCCGCAAGCTGTTAAGAATTATCCAGCGTGATAATAGAATGCCAGTTAAGGCTTCATACAGGAGGTGCTAACACATTTGAATTTGACTTATTACATGTTACAACGTCTGTTTGAGCAGAACAGAATGATCAATGAATAGGTCATACAAAGAGGGGATGAAACTGTGAAAGGCATGATCATTGATATGGACCAATGGGGCCTGGTCAACTGCCTGAAAGAGATGCTGCTTCCTTTTGACATTTTCACACAGGAAGTCGGCAAGGAGGACTATACTATGGACCAAGCTATCCCACTGATGCATATGCTGTAGAAACAGAGAAAGAAGGTGTCTGAAACGTACGAACGTGAGGATGAAAGAACAGATGCGCAGAAGTTGGCAGAGATCTTAGTCCTTCAATTAACTGTTAATACAAGGCTGCAAAGAGACACTGTATCATCCAAACATTACATCTGTGCCAGAATTCTGGACCCAGGGTACAAACAATTATTGGCCAATTGTGTTCATTTCTCAGACCGGGTTGTTTCAAACCACAAGACATGGATTGCTGAGCAAGCCAGAGACCTAGAAATAGAACAGCTGAAAATTAGAGTCTCAGTCCTGGGCAGACGTTCTGGGGTGCAGCCTACAACTTCTATAGAGCTTTCGGACAGTGCTGTTGGCTCACAGCAGCCAAAATCAACACCAACAATAACAACAGGAACTGGAGCAGCAGCCCCAAAATCTGCATTTGTTTGGTTTCTGAAGGCAGGGCTTAAGTCCACTGCAGAAACAAAGGCAAAAGAGCTTGAGCAAGGTGGAGCACCAATAACTATTGAGAGGATGGTCCAGGCCTACCTGGATGACCCAACTGAGGTCTATTTGGATCAAAACCCATTGGCGTATTAGTATGGGAAGAGGCTCCAATGGGCAGTGCTCAGCAAGCTGGAAATAAAGTATCTGGCTTGCCCTGTAGCCATGTGTCTGCTGAGCGTGTGTTCAGTGCAGCTGGTGTAGTTGTCACAGTGAGAAGGACCAGTCTCTCAACCCAGAACATCGAGAGATTGACTATGATCAAAATGAATCAACACTTTATACAACCAAATTACAGCATACCTGAAGTACAACAGAAGGTAGATGAGGGTGTTTAGTTAGTCTCATTTCATGGTAGTATGTTTGCTGACCAACTTCTGGGTGAACCACGTAAGTTTTAGGATGAAGTCTACTTCTTTGACTAGACCTAGGGCACCATAGACCTTTTTACTTTCTACTATTGATGAACTGCTTTGAGAAAAAGAAATAGCGAGCTGGGAGAGCCTTACTATTTTATATTGTTTGTTTCTGTCTAAATGACTAATGAACCACAACTGTTTTAGGAACATGTATGACTGAATTGGAGTTGGAACAGTGCGCATTGAAGAAGCCCCCAAGCCTCCCAAAATCACTTCAAGGAGATTTGAGAGGCAATGCCTACCTCCATTCTGTGCCTATCCTTCCTTTTTGTTCCCTTGCCAGCCTGCCCCATATATTTGATTTGCAACATACTGGCCAATGTGTGTTTCATTTCCTGAATCATAGACGATCAGCAAAATGTCACTATGCTTGATTGGAACATGCAAGTAATGCTGTATGCCTCAAGGAGTGATATGAGGGATACTTGTTTCAATGTTGAGATGGTTTGTGTGACTCATGTCTAGTGGTGGCAGGTAGTGAGAGTGGGAGTTTATATTGTGTAACTATATCACTACGCTGGCTTGTGTTTATGATCGCTTTACAATGTTGGTGGGATAATATTAATGGTTGATAATGTTTTTCCTTTCCCCTTTGACACTGACGTTTTCACACTGCTTTTTTTCTGGTGCTTTGTGTTCTGGTTCACATTTGTCAAAGAAGACCAGACCAGTCGATTTAGCTAACAAACAAAATTCTAGTCCAGAAAAAAAACGACTTAATGTTTCTCTTGTTGTTAAACACAGCTATACGCTACAGGTCACTCTATCTCAATTTAGTCGGGTGACTGTGACTCTCAGGAGCAGTTGGTATTGAGTTGGACAGAATAATCTTTAATGAGAGTCTGGAGGATGATGGAAGGAATCAGAGTGTGATTTGATAACTTAAACAACTGCTAGAAGAAGGAAGTTATCAACTTCATGGAAATCAATTAACTAATTTGGGAAATGCAATACTGCTGTGTGTGTGTGTCTGCTGGCTGGCTCAAACTTGAAACTATGTAGTTGGGGGCTGTAATAGGAAACTGGAGGAGACAGACATGTGATGGGTTATTATGTTACATTATGCATGTGCTCTAGGCTAAATGTTATCATGATAATGACAATTATGAGTTTGATCATCTGGATACTTGCTGACACTTGTCTATGATTGTTGGTTGTTGTAATTGCTCACACTTTATTGATCGCATATCAGTCATAAAATGAATGATCGCAAAGGTCTTTGCTCTTGCTCTGCCACCTCTGAGTCTTCTTGGTACACTACTCCTCATGAAGTTTACCTTCCATTCCATCCTTTTTGATTCTACAATATCATGATAATCATTTCTGTTTTACAAACCGCAGGCCTTCTATTCTCCTGCACCATAACACTCATGCTTACCTTTTCAGACCTCTTCAGGCAGGCACTCAAGAAGATGGACCAGGCAATCTATGAAGATTGTAGATGCACCACTCAATTTGGCAATACAGACTAGTATTATTATTCTTTCAATATTTTTTTTTAGAACTGTGTGTGTTAGCTTCACCCCAAGATGAATAATATGTACTATTTTGCAAACGTAGGTGACAGAACATTTTTTAAATATATTATAACAACTTGGATCTCACTGGGGCTGACAGAATGTAAAGTTATTTGTGTCAGATATGTGTCAGATATACTCATGTTTTTTTATTCCTCCCACAACAGGCTGCTGATCATTTTCCAGATTAATATTGTGTTTGCATAGTGTTCGTCTCACACCTTTTCCAAAATCCCTTTCCCATCCATTCATCAAATCCCTAACCCTCTTCCCCAGGGCTGTGTGATTTATTGAGGTGTTATTTAATAAGTGACACCATTGATTAATCACACACTTGGTGGGGCGGATGTGGTAGAAGCAACCTCAAATCGCTGTGAAGGATCTTCATTTGAAGTCACCTAGGTGGAGTGGGACCTTGCTTCCGATACCTTCACTGTTAGTTTGCCAGCATGCTACAATTACACCACCATGGTACCTTAAGAAACTTTTCTGTCCTCACTTCATCCATTCAGGTAAGAGAATTATGTAGCATTGTTGTACTTTTAGCTTAGGCAATATAATTGGCAATGGCAAATCTCTCTGACCCCCTCCTATGGGTCAAATTTTGCAGAATGCACTGCATAGACTTGGATAGAATTTGGAAAACATTACCTAACCGCATAAATAATTGTTATAAACTATCAGCAGATTTTAAAACATGCTGTGCTAAAAGGAATACACTATCAGCAGACTTGAAAAACACAATGAGTAAAGGCAGCAGTGCGAAGTAAAACACCCCATAAGAGATTTTAGGCATAAAGAAATGTAAAATAACTATTTATTTTTCCCCCTCCCAAACAAAAAGAATAAATACCTACCCCTTCCACCAATAACTGGCCCACCCCATCCCCCCAAAAATGTCACTTTCCCCCAAAAAAACTGCCCATTAGTCCACGATGATAATTAAGAATAACACACAAAATAGAAAAGTCCTGCAAGAACCCATTCCCAACCTGTCCACCCACAAGTCCAACCCACCAAAATAAAAGGTTAAAAAAGGAGCTGAGGAGGGCACTAAATGCTGGCCTGAATTCTTCTGAGGAGCCCCTCCATACGTGCCTGACGGGCCTCTAACAGTGCCAGCCTCCGAAGGATGGGCGTTGGAACACAGTCTCTAAGAAGGGGGCAGCAGGGATGATATGGCGGTGGGTGGCTTCTCTGGCACTGCGGCAGAGGTGCTGTTGTGCTGGAGGTGCTGGGGCCTGGCTAAGACCCTGAGTACTGGCAGCATCTCCTGACTCCTCATGCTTGTCTTCCTCAAGGTTCACCAGCCACTGGTACTCAGCCTGTATGGCCTCCAGCTTCTGCCACCACAGCCAGGCTGCTATTTACTGCAGTGATGGTGGAACAGCAGGAATAGCTATTTCAAGAAAGAAAAGAGACAAATTGTAAACAATGATATGAACAAAACACTTGATTAAAATCATGTAGTGCAGTGGCACAGTAGCAATACCTTTGGTGGTCACCTCAGGCCATTCAATTTTAAGGTGATAACTGTCACAGCCTTAATATGCACTATGGAGTACAAGTATTCATCTCTCTCCTGTTGTGCTAAGGTAATGGTGGCATTGCTAGCTCAGCTGGTGCCCTAGATGTACATGTCACTGTCTGCAGCTGGGGCAGCTGTACTAGAATTATATTTTATTCCAATGGCCCTTTTCTTTTTTATACCTGTACCACAGGGTCGAACAATACTACGAATGAAAAACTCTAAGTAGTATAATATAATCAATGATGCAGACATTGTGTCTGCTATAAGTAGGCGGTGGGAAAAGCGATGCACTGCAGTATAGGGATCGGATTAGGGAATGGGATATATATATTAATACATACAGAGAGAGAGAGAGAGATATTGCATTTGGCGCATTCGCATCATCACAAACGATTCCATACAGGAAAATCAAGGCACTTACTTCTAGACCACTTTACTCACTGTCCTCATGCTCCTCCTCCACCACACTTTGCAATAACTACTTTAAAAAAAAAAAAACACACACATTTGCTTTGCAGTAATGAAAGGAATCTTCTTAACGTACTCACCTGCAGGGTAAGGTAGAGAGGATTAGGATGGGTAGGTAGAGTACACATATTACTGATCAATCAATTCCTCCTCACTACCATCACCATGCACCTAAAGTTTGGCGTAGTGTAACTCACTGTGGTTGGCAAATGTTGAAAGGGAAAAATTGGAACAGTAGTAAACACGTTATGGAAGCCATAATGAGTTATATTTATAACTTGGCTTCGAAATTGTGGCACAAGCAAAGATTGGATTTTTCAACTTATTCAGAAGTCTGGGACACAACTTAAGAAAGATGAAAGGGGTGCAGTAAAATGGAGTGACTGACCCAGTGGGCACTGGGAGGAAAGGGAAACACACCTTTTTTTTGCATTTCCATGTATTGAAAAGTGTTTGACACATTAACTGAACTTGAGCTGACAGATGCACATTGTACAGCTAACATTGCAGTGCTGATTCTGCCGAATTGAACCATGCAGCTGTTAGGTCATCATGGGTGGCACTGGTAAGAGGCCATAGCGAGGAAGACAATGGTAAATGGAAGCTGGGATACATATTATCTGCCTCGCTTGAAAAATACTGTGAGTCAAGGGAATATTCTGAAATACCATCCAAACCTTTGAATCAATCCTTTGATAAAAAACATTCCAAGCAAATAAAGTAGGTGAGAAGATCTCCCCTATCCAGAAGAGCTCCTTTGTTTCCTTATTCCAAGCATTTATCTATTCATCATTGCATATGTGTTCTTCTATTACTCCTTTTTTCCTTAGCTTTGATACACACCATTTAAGCTAAGCTCTACATTATGTCATCTAGTCCTTCACCATTTAAAACCATCCAAACATGGCTCTCTACTAACCTTTCACCAACATCTATTTACCTACTAACCACCCATGCATCCTTTTGCCCATTTACCCATCCAAGAGATCTAACCCATCTGAGGAGTCTGTTCACCCATCCAGGCATGGAATCCTTTCACCCATACCCTTTCACCCACCTGGGCTGTCATCTATAAATTCTTTCATCCATCCTTTACCCACCCATGCATTCTTATCATCCACATCATCACCTACCTATAGGATTATTATGCACCCTTTCATCCGCAAATCCTTTCACTCATACTATATTTCACCAGTCCATTCTCCTTCCATTTTTCTTTCAATTTTCCAAAACACATCATAGCTCAGGTTAAATTTATGAACCTTAGTCTGGTGAGTTGCAAATAGAAGAGGCCATTAGTACTTAGTTGCATCTGTTGTACTTAGCTGCATCTGTTAAAGCTAGGTGTTGATGAGTGAGTCAATAAACAATAGTTCACCCTTGTAGTGACTATATTGCAACCAATAGGACTTACCACCGCCCACCACTGCGGCCACTAAGACTTCCCCATCCACTCCCGCAAGCACGTCTTCACTGGCGCTGATGGTGCTGGCCACAGCACTGGTGGTCGGTGCGGCTACAAAAAAATTACACAGGTTAGACAACACAAAAGCCTCCCACTATTGTATTTTTTTTGTAATAGCAAATAACTTCTGCAATACATCCATATGTTTTGGTTACAGTCTTCTTTTCTATCAAAATATCAGGTGGGCATTTTTGGTTGGCAATTTTTTAAAAGCCAGGTAGTCAAGTAAAAAAAAAAAAAAGTAATGGAGGGCAGAAATAGCTATTGATGAATCTGAGTTTTTCAAGAGAAATAAAAGGGTGCAAGAATTGATCAATTAAGGACATATGGTCTTGGTTAGCTAATGCAATGGGGCCAACCTCATACCTCCAACCATGGTGCACGGTCATCAACTTCTAGTATACTAATAACACATACACAACATTGGAGGGTACAAACAATTACATGACCATGTTCAAAAACAACTTTTTTATGATTGAGCCGGAGCAAGAAAAAGAAAGCCTTCTCACGAAACATGTGCAGTATACATTACATGGGCATACAATGTTCAGTACATGGGTTCTCTAAGCATTGCCACCACTTCACAAGATAAGATATGTAAGGGGAGAGAGAAGGCTCACTGAAAAAGCTGAAGAAAGGAAGCTACAGACAGATTAGTACAGCCAGACAGTTTGAAGTAAAGAAACTTGAAACATAGAAAATCAGTAAATAGGATAATGCAGGGTTAAGCAGAATTTACTAAACTGATAAATCGAAGTGGAGTAGGAAAAAAGTAGGAAACAGGCACAGTAAAAAGATCTTGGAGCAGTAAAAGTTAAAGTTAGGGAAATTAATGTTAATATTAGCAACAACAGGAGGACTTACTGGGACAGCAGAGCCATCTGCCCCGGCACTTGTGGAGGGGCCACCATAAGCTGCCTCACCCGCCTCATCACTAGCCCTCTTCCTGTCCCTGGATGCTGGATGATGTAAGAAAAGAAATTTAGAAAAGATTAGTGGTACTGTTAATAAATAATCCCTCCAAGAATACTAATTTGTTTAAAGGAAAAGGCAGACGAAGTAACATTTATACTTCAGAGGTTCAGAGCGTCTGTATAATAATAATACTGGTATCATGGACCATCCTATTCCAAATTTCCTAAACCATATTGTGGAATTACTGCTGGGTTGGAGAAACTGAACAAACTCCCATGCAGTGTCTGTGCAGCAGACCAAGCAGCTCAGACCAATGCAGATACTGCTTTCATGCTAGGTATAGTATGAGAGCAGCACCACGATTGTGTGGGGGAGCCTCTGCTGGTGCCCCAGAGGCTTCTGGAACACCATCAGAGAAGAGGAGCGAGGCGGCCGGCGGCATCGGAACAGGTACATTAAAAAAAAAAAAAACTACTCCTCATTGCCCGCGGGCCCCTCCCCTTGATTTTTGCAGCGACTGCCCATGGACAGCATCGCTCAGAAACTCAGGGTGGTAATTGTTCTACGTATTTGGAGCTCTGCGGATACACTTGTAGATTTTTTTTGTTAACTCTTGCGCGGAAGATGGAAAAAAGAAATGCACAGATCCCTTATGCACTGATATAGCACAGATAATTGGAAAACGGTCCTGGCCCTTGTTATTTCCGAGCGTTGCTATCAGCAAAACATCCATTAACTTGTTTTTTACGAATTAATGTATGCACTGTAGACGCCAAATAAATAACTAAATACATAAATTAAATAAATAAATAACTAAATTAAAAAAATCCGGAGACCACTATTGCACTGGTGCAGTGTAGAAAACGGAATCATTCATAATGTGTCCCTATAACGGTCTGTGAGGAGCGCATGGTCTTAGAAATGCAGGATCAGGCTAACTTAACTAGAACTGAGAGATAAATATTTTAAATAGAACCTCCCAAGCCTCATTGTTTGCAACAGTGACACTTTAAAACATGACGGAAATAAATGCTTAACAACTATTTTCTATTCAACGGAGGATATCTTGCATCTGCTAGGAATGAGTTTGCACATCCATAAAGCTATATCAATACAAGGAGGTGAAACCCTCATAAATCTAGCCTGAAACCTGCCACAGATAGAAATGCCTGATTCTGAGCGCCATTGCAATGAATAGACGGCGCGCAGGCAATAAACGCAACCATTAAGTGCTATTTTTTGCTTAACGCACTTTTAACGAGTTCATCTTTCCTTTCCTGCGCTCGAATGTCCTATCAGCATCATAGGAATTCCAAAGATTGATCGGGGCTGAAGGGACAATGATGCATTACCGATTTCACAGTTTTTCTGCTCTTTTTGTTTTTCACAATTCCTCTCGGAAATGGCTGCTTACTTGTTGATTAAGCATTGACATTAGCATAATTCATTGTAGCCTAAACAAGAGCATGGGTTAAGTTAGAGCTGCAACGTCATTTATTATGGTCCATGTGGTACCCATTTGATGGGAGGTACAAGAGGTACGATGTTGTCAGATTCAATTTCTCTTCTCTAATTTCCTATCAAACAGAATGTAATACAAAGCACGGATCCAATTTCCCATTTCTAGTTAGCATTTATATCGACAGAATTAATGATTTTATTATCATTTTTGGCTTGCTTCTAAATAGGAGAGACCATTTATCCCCTGGAGCGATCGTAAAGAGTACAGTAGACGTACACTGTCAGCATTATAAACTCATCAGCTCAGAGCAATGCCAATTTCTACATTTAAATTAGGGCACCAGCTTTCAGTGATGAGGTGTTTAGTCATTAGCATAAAAACCAAATGCACTGGATTTTTTTTATCTGCGAACAAAATTAACACTCGCTCTGTAAGTTTATAATGAGTGAGTAGAAATGTGCAGGAATCTGTAAAGAGAAAACTATTTGTGCACAACGGGTGGGACCGAATGTAACATCAAACTTACCCCGTGGAACAGCACAATACAATATATTTAATAAAACAACATGGTGTTCTTATTCCCTTTTTGCTCTTGGCAGAGTGTACGAAAGGAAATGATAATTTACACTTGGTGGCTATCAGTTACATGTCAGACAATGAGTAAATAAACATTTCAGTGTTGATACTGTTGGAAAATGGGTTATTGGTAAGGGCAGGTAAGTACCTACACTTAGCAATAGGCCACTAACCTCCACTTAGGTCCAGTTAGGTCTCAGTAAATTAAACCTAGCTCAACCCTTGGTAGCTTGGCAACGAGAGACAAGGCTTAACTTAGGAGACAAAGCGTAAAGCATTCAAATATTGCAAAACATGAATTACATAAAACACAGGAAACATCCAAAATCAATTTATAAAAATAGGGAATATTTTTAGCTTTCAATGACACCAAAACTAATAAAATCAGATAAGGGGAACCGAAGATATACATTTTTAAAGAATTAATGTTTTCTAGCGCATAGAAGCAACTAGCGCTCAAAGGGTTAATAAAACAAAAGTCACACTGGAAAGGAACAAAGTCCACAGTTCAGGCCACCCACGAGGTAACATTGTCACACTTACTTTCAGAAGTGTTTGATTCAGGAAAGTGGTCCACAGCACCATCCAAGGGTTCAGAGGCTCTGGTGTGCCTCTTGGGGTCTGGGACTACAACTCCCACAATGCCCCTCTTCAACTTATGGAGTTGCTCCAAACGTCTCCAAACTTCTAGATCGTCTTCCAGAGGTACTTTTGTGCCCTTGAAGTGTCCACAACTTGATCCAAGGTTCCAGAAGCTCTCAGTTGCTCCTTGGGAGTTGGGACTACAATTCCCAGATTGCACCTGGTCAGAATCCTCAAATACCCACTGGACGCTGGTCAGCTGGGCTCTCCTTGCAGGACTTGATGCAGGGGACTCCGGGCAGCTCCTTTGTACCTGTAGCAAACAGGGAGTCCCTTCTTGAAACAGTAGAAGACAGGTACAGTCCTAGTGGTGAAGCCCAAGTGTGCAGCTGGTGCAGTCCTCCAGAGTGCAGTGTCCAGGTGCAGGTCAGGGTCCAGCAGGGCAGTCCTTCTTCTCCTGTAGTTCTTCCTTGTTGGAATCTGATAGGGATCTGAGATGTGGGTGCAAGTCTGCCGGTTTTATCCCTGCTCCTGGGTGAAAAACAGGGGGGTCCTGGTTCTGCAATCAGGGGCAGGGTCCTTCCCCCTGTGATGACCACTTCCTGGGAAGTGTGGCAAAAATCAATCCCAGGGAGCAACATTCCTCAAAAATCCATCATGGCTGAAAGTGATTTTTGGAGGTTACATCTGGCTGAGCCCACCCACTGGTGTGGCTAGAAATCTGAAACACGCCCCTCTCCTGCCGTCTCCTAATCTAATCAAGGGGACACCTAATTGTCTGGGTTTGCAGGATGCGAGGGTGTTGCTGGGTTGCTCCAAATGTCCCTCCCTGACTTTGAAGACCATTTTGGCAGCCCTGCCCCTTCCTGCTTCACCATCTGCTGAGGGGGAGATCTCCTTCCCCAGGCACATCTCTTTGTGTGAAGCCAGGCCACTTCACACCTCATCATGCAGCCTGGCCAGGCTGCCAGAGGCTGGCCCATCAGAGCACAGCAGCAAAAACACTGCAGGGCTGCAGTTGGCAACTTTTCAGGTAAAGTTTAAAACTCTTTACCTGAACAAGTTATATTAAATCCAAAAACTGGAAGTTGTCGGGTTTATTATAACAATTAATTTGATACCCAGCGTCTGGTATCTGTTACTTAAGGGGACTTTTAAAATCAAAATAAAGTCTCCCCATTCTAGCCTAAGGAGGCCATTCACTACAATGAGGGAAACACAAATTTGGCTGTTTTACCTCACCAAGGCTTATAACACTATTTTTATAAGGTCCCTGCTTATAGTTACATGGCACCCAGCCGTAGGGGCACACAGGGCACACCTTAGGGGTGACTTATATGTAAAAATAAGGTAGTTTAAGACTTTGGAACTACTTTTAATTCGAATTTGCATGTAACTTTAATTTAAAAGCAGCCAGCAAGGCAGGTCTGCCTTTAAAATGACATTGGGCACCTCAGCAGTGCACCTAGGGGGCCCTACCATGTACTAGGGACTTATAGGTAGGTTGACTTAGCCAATTATAATTAACCTAATTTGCATACTGATTTTTCACAGAGCACAGGCCCTGGGACTGGTTAGCAGTACCCAGGGCACCATCAGAGTCAGGAAAACACCAGCAAAAAGTGGAAAATGAGGGCAAAAAGTTAGGGGGCCTCTGCAATCAGCCCTGTTCTCTCACAGATACTTTCAGTGAGATGACATACAGTGTTCCAACTCACAAAGAAGTAGTAAAACCACTCCTGAGTAGGTGCACTCTTATTATTTGTTTACCATTAATCTTCTTTTGCTATTCACAGACGTAGCCTCACACTGTGTGAATTGTAGGCAAAGTTGGCCATCTGTAGTCGTTGTGGTATGATAAATGGGCAATTGCACATTGTATCTTATTGTGTTGTCCCAATAGTGCTACCCCTCCTTTTGCCAACTTTCCAGGACACTTCAAGTGCGAAAGTAGGCAGTTACCCAGTTTTCCAGTGCATGCATAAGGTAATTTATTCGTTGCAGTGTCATCTATTGTACTGTAGTAGAAATTTCCATAGCAGTTACTACCACTGATCTATCAGTTTTGGTTGTGTGCATTAGTGTGCCCCAGGCGTGGCCCTTTAGAGTATGGCTGCATCTGAAGCATCTAGCGGAATGCATAGGTAGTGTGAGAATTCGTTTCACAAGCACCGTATACAAACCATTACGTCTTCAGCTCAGCTCCATCAGATTCTGTAAGCATCCAAATCTTATTGAAATACTGACCTCCATGTGGCTTGATATAATAATTATTGACTAGAGGAGCATTAGCCGGAGTTTGTGCCACTTGACAGCGAACAAGTTCTCATCAATGGGATTTTTGGTGAGAGTTCACTAATGAACAATAGAAGGCCACACATGCAGAGTCAATATTGAGCCACCAAATGTGCCACTATATAAAATCTACCCATAAACAATAGAAGCTCAGAACCTTAAATCCACCGTTAAGCCATGAAACACTATCTTGAGTTCACCAAGATGTAACAGAAGCTCAAATCCCCTGGGAGCACATTTTTTTTTCAGTTCCAGTTCTATACTACATTTCTAAAGGGAAACACCCTTTGCGATGCAACCTTTACCACACACAGCCTTTACCACATGTCCTTTACAATGCAAATGTATTTACTATGCGTTCTTTACAACAGAATCATGTATGTATATATATATATATATATATATATATATATATATATATATATATATATATATATATATATATGTATCCTAGTGGTGGCTGCCACTAGATATTTATTGTTAGGACCTGGTTTCCATAGAGGAAGTGTCTTTTACTTGCCTATATCTTTGACACTGGTTGGTGAATCTTTGCAAACTTTTCCAAAACAATATGACGCTCATGTCACCTACTGACTGGAAAGTTAGATTTACACCATACACCAAATTTAGCAGAAAGCTAGCTCTTGGTCCAGAAAGTGACCTTTTTGTAATTTGGTATAAATCCGTTCAGTATTTTTTGAGATATAAAGAAAATTCAAATTTGTATATATAGGGATGTGAAGGCTCCGCAAACCCTCCTGCTCTCATGCTGAGATCTGATTGGCTGCCAACACTTTAATCAGAAAGTTTTGGCAGCCATCTTGGGACTCAACTTCAGCTGAGTCCCAGAAAAAAAGATAAACAAGCATTTTCAATACAATAGGTCATGCATTTACTTGAGTTGAAGCTATTGGCACTGTAAATGTATAACTGCATTAATTGCCACATTCATTGGTCAACCCTACAACATATTTTTTTTCAACATAATTCCAGTGGCCCTACGTATAACTAAAAGGCTAGTAGGCCTACCGGAATATTTTATTTAATCAAAGCACAAACTACTCCCAGGTGCAAAACATGTTTACTTGGCAGTTGGTACAGGCGAAGTTGCCTGCAGGGCAATGAATAAATAGTTTACTCAATGAATGCATGCTTACTGAATCACTGTCAGTTTACTGCAGTCTGGGGAGTCAAAAAAAACACCCATCATTTTTCACATTCTTGAGGAGAGCCACCTCGCATGATGTCAATGATCCTCAATCAGTCTTGAACTGAAATATTAGTTATAAACTATTGACCTTTGTACAGCATAATCAACTGTAAGTTCTCCTCATGTTAGTTTTATAAAGACATGCACATACAGCTCAGATTTCACAGACTCAAGCGTGTGTTGTTCATTTATTCAGGTTACCGCTTTGTATTCTCAGCTTGTATCACATTGTAAAAATACTACTACAAGTCCCAGAATGCAAAGCTGAAATATAAACTAAATGAGCGAATCACACATCGTACTAGGGAGCTGGACAATTCTACAAATACTACTCCAACGGCTGGTTTCTAGCTTGTATTACGTTATAAAAATAAAACTACAAGTTCCAGAATGAATATGTGTGCTGCAAAGAACGTTTAGTAAGCAGATCAGAGTGCATATAATGTAAAAACAATACAGCCGATCGAGTTCACGTTCTGAGTGCTGTAAACGCCATGGCAGCCAAGAGAATGTACTTTTGTCTAGTGGAAGTTTGGAGTCATCATAAGGTAGTGCACATGGTTAATGTGGCTGCTGCAAAGCATTTGTACTAAGCAAATCACAAAGTGCACGTAAGGTAAAAATGTCAAAGTAACTCTGGCGATTTATGTTCTTTCAGGAGAAAGAATGAACTTTTGTATAGTGGAAGCTTGGAATCATCATAAGTTAGCACACAGGGTTGCCTCCTGCAAAGAATGTGCACTAAGCAGGTCAGAGTGAATATAGTGTAAAGATAATAGTGCTGATCGAGTTTGCGCTGTGAGCACCATGGCAGCCAGGAGAACATATTTTTTCTAGTGGAAGATTGGAGTCATCATAACATAGCACACAGGGTAAATGTGCCTGCTGCAAAGAACATGCACTAGGAAAATCAAAAGTGCATGTAATGTAAAAATGTCAAAATAACTCTGGTGATTTTCTGGAGAGGGAACATACTTTTTTCTAGAGGAAGCTTGGAATCATCATAAGGTAGCGCACATAGTTAATATGCCTGCTGCAAAGAACGTGTACTAAGCAGGTCAGAGGGAATATAATGTAAAAGTGATACCGCTGATCGAGTTTGCGCTTTGAGCGCTGTGAGAGCAATGGCAGCCAAGAAAACATACTTTTGTCTAGTGGAAGCTTGAAGTCATCATAATGTAGCACGCAGGGTTAATATTCCTTGTGCAAAGAACATGTACTAAGCAGATCAGAGTGCTTATAATGTAAAAACTATACCGCAGTTCGAGGTTGTGCTCTGAGCACTGTGAGCGCCATAGCAGCCACGCAGCACAGACAAAAGAAAAAAGTAGTTCACCCATGCTGAAGTATGTCGGCAGTCGTGCAATTATCCCTATAACAGGGTCGGTGACCAAGGCGGTAATCAAACTACCCAAGGGAGGGACAATTGTAAATCATTTACCAGTGGCATCAAGTGATTTATGGAAGGCAGGCTCACGAACGAATGAAAATTAAGGGCATGAGGTGGGTGAGGCTAAAAGCCCACAATACTTACAACAGGTCAGAGCGCTTGCGCGTTGGATCTAGTGAGAAGCAGACCAAGGTGAAAATTGCACTGAAAGAAAGGGATAAGGCACTGATGCTACTTTATGAGGTATTTAGTGAAGTAAGGATTGGGCGTATTCATTTTTCTGCACTATACAGAATGTATAACATATTTGACACTGTCCAACGCAAAGACATTGGCCCACATTTTCTCAGCTATACATGTCCTTGTTCCAAATTACGTTCGTTTTTGGTCGAACAGGTAAACACATACAAAAAGTATGCACATCTAAATGTACAGAAAAGCAAAATAATGTTTTAGGAGTTGCCCCATTAAAAAATAGAAATAAGATCAATTAAACAATGGCACACTTTACAGTCCACATAGCTAAGAAACAACTAGCTGTTCGCTGGCTATCTAAAGCTACAAGCTAAAATAAAACAATGGATAAGGGATATAGTGGAATGGTCTATAAAGTAGAAAATAAGAATGAAACTAACGGAATGATGAAAAACTGTAAAATGAGTTAATAAATTGGTGTTCTTTTGTATAGGATTTATTGTATCCAATGGGTGAACTGACACTGTGAAAACATGGTTTATAAATCTTCAGAACTAGCTGTGATATAATTTAAGATGCCCTCCTAGTCCTTGGATGCATGAAGTGATCAGGTGTTACAGCCCCCTCTTAGTTGTAACTGTCCATTTGATTTTCTACTGTAGTGTCTCTCTGAGAACGATTACCCTCTTCCCCAGAAGTGACTGACCAGCCGCAGATAGAAAAACAAAGTTTATGTGTTTCATCCACTCTGACTGGTCTGTTAGTTGTTTTTTGATGCATTAATCTTTGTTTGGTGGGGACTCAGTATTAGTTGGAAAGTCGATACACGCAATAGTTCCCCCCTACGTCGCATGTCCTGTGGATGGTTTTCTCAAGGCAGTGTTGGGAGTGTGTCTGTTTTGTTTTTATCAGGCAGAGCCCAACAGGAGAGTTGTGGAACTAGAGCAGCCGAGAGTGGGCACTGGAATAGGATGGCCACTGTTGAGGGGGGGCACCTTTCAATGCTATGTAGAACGTGATTTGCTTAAAGGCTGTTTTTAATGTGCCTAGCCAGGCGAAAGGCACACCAGGAGCCATCAGCATCTTGTGAATTATCAGGAGGAGGGATAGTGGGAATAGATGTTTAGGCTGAGAGCTTGTGTGAAGGCAATCTTTTCAGAAAGTTCAGATTGTCAGTGAATGGGCTGTCTAATTTCAGTAAGGTTTTTCAACATAGCACCCTTAGGTGCAAATGCGTGGTGTATCTGGTGAGGTGGTCACATAACCCAGTTCGATGCCTAAGCAACTGATTCAGTCCAGTTTCACAATTGCAGACTGGGCTTTGCAGTCCTATTTCTCGCATTATAAAATCAGGACTATAAGTTTCAGAATGCAAAGAAATATCCTGGGCAAGAGGGGGCTGCTCACACATAGGTAATTGAAGAACATCACATGTACTGGTTTTGCACCTTATGAAACTACCCGCTGGGTGGGTTTGGAAGGTGGGGTGTGCTTTCAGCCTCTCCTGAAAACTCTTACAGAGACAAGCTCAAACAGTCAAGAGCCCTGACATGATTTCTTTCCCCCTGTATTTTAATACAATTACTTTTTCAAGTGCTTGCAACAGCCATACTACATAAACATCCTTTTTTCTGTTCCTCTCGATAATTTTGTAATTAATCTGTTTTGTGATAATAAGGTATCAAGTAGTCACTACCTTGCAGAGATGTACTCATTTGAAACAGAGTACAATTTTGAGCTAAATGCATAAACTCTCATTCGCATTTGTCATGTCCCTCCCTGATCACCTGCTCTGCTTTAGCTAATTTCTGTGAAGAAACATGTTTGCGGTGGGTTCACTTTCCTTCCACAGCTAATTGTAGCTGGGTTGTCAAGAACCTAATCTTTCTCCCGATATAGAAACTTCTGTTTCTGGGTTGCAGTGCCTCTGGTTAAAAAGGAATAATATATTGTTGCCTCCTATTGATGTTGTAAGAAGGATGGAAGTGGTAGTCAAGTTATGAGTGTGTTGGATTGGACTTGTTCCATCAGTAAGGTCAGAGCCATGGCAGCCACAAATTGCACACAAAAGAAAAAAAGTAATTTGCTCACATGGAAGTATATCGGCAATTGTGCAATTATCCCTGTAACAGGATCGATGCCCAAGGCGGTAACCAAACCACCCAAAGGTGGGACAAACGTAAAGAATTTACCATTGACATCAAGTGATTTTTGAAAGGCAAGTCCAGGAATGAATGAAAGTGATGGGTGTGAGGTGGGCGTGGTTAAAAGCCGACAATTCTTACAATAGGTCAAAGAACTTGCATGCTCTACCTAAAAATGAGAAGAGGGGCCAAGGTAGGGACACCTTGACCCCTTCGCTTTGGTGGTAAGGTACTCTAAGCCTTTTAGTTTTTCTAAATATATTTCCTAACTATTAAGTCCCTGTACCTTTTGTTTTTTTCAATATATATATATATATATATATATATATATATATATACTCTATGAATGTCGCCATATCCTTTGCCAACAACATGGCAGACAGAGACAGGGTCGCAACCCTCTCAAATCACTCCAAAACCATTTGTTCTACCAGGCGCAGCATCTAAAACACGCTGAGACATAAAAATGAGTCTCCATCACAATACCTTTGAAGTGAAGCATTTACTTGGGCACAGCAAGCCCAACGGGTTTCAGAGATAAAGTCTCCTTGTTCACGGGTGAGTAACCATTAACTTTTTTTGATTTTATAAATACTATGTGCATCCCACAACTGATAAACATTGCAAAAGGACTCCAGGTCCAGAACCATGAGGTTTTGGCTAAACAGTGTCAGCCATCTTTAAATGGCTAATCTAATCCCATGAACGTAAACAATATATATTTTCACATCCCCACAGATGTTAAAACATGAGGAAAAATAGACAATTACAATTTATTAATTTGTGCGAAATCGTACGATTTAAATATACATTCAAGAAATGAGATGTGACTTTTTCAACTTGCGCATGTTCAATCAAAACAATCGGACATCATTAATGGGCTAAAATATATTCTCCAACAAGTTCTCATATTTACTGAATTTATTTCCAGTTCAATTCACTTATCTCTCTGTTTTTTATTTGTATTGTATCTCTTCACTCAATTCACCACATTTACATCATACCACCTTTGATCCTAGTGGGCAGAAATATATTTGCACTATATCCTTTAACATTTTCAGCCCAAATGGGCAGCATATTTTCACCATATCCCAAAAATATCAAAGAAATTACATTCATTCATACTTCAAATTCAGCCCAAGTGGGCAGACAAGTAGTTTCACATTATTTACATACTATCACAACCAATTACCCTAACCAATTGATTTTCAATCAATAAGGATTAACTAAAATGATATAATAGCTCTTTTGTTTTCCCACAGATGTTTTCTCATTCAGACATATAAATCACCCCCAGGTTCATCAGTATCTACAAACATCTGTTAAAACCAATCTAAAATTGCACTTTAAAATTGTTTCATTTATAGGCAGATAATTCTTACATGGAAGGGGACAATTATTTATACTCACAATAGCTCTCACATCTTAATCCACTATGTGGCTTTCTAATTCCTCATCCATATTCAAACCAATGGGCTGTATTGTGTTAAGGCCAGTGATTTGTCTAGATTCTAATCTTCTCAATTTTAGGACTCTGTTTCCTCCTCTTTCTCTGATAGGAATTATCTCCAGTACCACAAATCTTAACCATCTTTTGATTGTGAAATTATTTGAAATGTCTAGTGCCTGAATAGGTTTTATCGCTGTGATTGATTGCCCTCATATGTTCTAAGACCCATTTATTAGTTGAATGGATGGTTCTGCCAATATAGTATTTGTTGCATGGACAGATTTGTGTAAATACACAATAATCTGAAATGCATGACACATGTTTTCTAATGACAAAAGATTTAGGACACATTGGAAAATCTACTTTTTTAAATTCTCACTGTGTTTGCAAGCCTTGCATTTACCACAGACATAAAATCCTTGAACTGGGTTATTGACTTGCCCTTGTGGTATGAGGCATCTACTATGTGAATCTTTAAAAGATGTACTTCTCCTAAAGGTGAACCGTGGGTAATCATCAAGATTTTTTGCAAATATCTCAGCTGTTTTTAAACTGGCCACATTTTTTAAAATATATTTTTTAATTCATAGGTACTTTTGTGGTATGTTGTATTAAACCTAATTGGTTGTTTCTCTTGCTGAATTTTACTCTTATTGATCAGTAAATCCTGTCTGTTGGCTAGGATGCCTTAACTACAGCCATGTCTATCACAGATTGACTGTATCCTCTTTGGAGGAACCTTTTTCTCATGGTCTCAACTTACATTAAAAAGGCCTTATTTGAGCTACAAATGTGTTGAGCACTCAACAATTCCCCATGTGGAATATTCTGTATCAAATTCATTGGATGAATACTGTTACCATGCAATAGGATGTTACCAGCCATTTCTTTCGTATATAGGATACTGGTCAGTTTTCCTTTCTCTGTGCCAATCCGTACATCCAAAAAATCAATGGATTTAGGATCAATACGACAGGAGAATTTTACATTTAAAGAGTTTTTATTCAGAGTATCGACAAACTTATGGGCTGAATCAGCATTCCCCCACCAAATACAGAAGATGTCATCAATAACTCTGACTCAGAGGACTATGGGGGTCATTCCGACCCTGGCGGTCATAGACCGCCAGGGCCGGGGACCGCGGATGCACCGCCAACAGGCTGGCGGTGTATCCAGGCCAATTCTGACCGCGGCAGTAAAGCCGCAGTCAGAAAAGGGAAACCAGCGGTTTCCCGCCGGTTTCCCCCTGGCCTGAGGAATCCTCCATTGCGGCGCTGCAGGCAGCGCCGCCATGGGGATTTCGACCCCCTTCTCGCCAGCCTGGTTCTGGCGGTTTTGACCGCCAGAACCTGGCTGGTGGGAACGGGTGTCGTGGGGCCCCTGGGGGGGCCCCCTAACAGGGCCCCACAAAGATTTTCAGTGTCTGCCTAGCTGAGGGGGATTGTGCCCAGAATGCTTCATCCTGCCAAGGACTGAGGTAGTGGATGTGAATCTCCACTGGTTCTGGAGTGGGGTTTTGTGCCCAGCGTGCTTCATCCTGCCAAGGACTGAGGTAGTGGATGCCTTTCTCCACTGGTTCTGGAGGGGGCTTTGTGCCCAGAGAGCTTCATCCTGCCAAGGACTGAGGTAGTGGATGTGAATCTCCACTGGTTCTGGAGGGGGCTTTGTGCCCATAGTGCTTCATCCTGCCAAGAACTGAGGTAGTAGATGCCTTTCTCCACTGGTTCTGGAGGGGGCTTTGTGCCCAGAGTGCCTCATCCTGCCAAGGACTGGGTTAGTGAATGTGAATCTCCACTGGTTTCAGAGGGGGCTATGTGCCCAGAGTGTTTCACATGGAGTGTGGCAGGTCCCATTTGTAGGAGGCTGGCCTGGCTGATAGTGGGTACCTTGTGGTACTTCCACCTTGTGCCAGGTCCAGTTATCCCTTGTTAGTAGAATAGAGTTGTTTCTAGCAGCTTAGGCTGATAGAAGGTAGCTATGGCAAAGCAGCTTAGGCTGAACTAGGAGACATGGAAAGCTCCTTCTATACCGCTTATAACATATAGCACAATATCATAAGAAAACACAATACTCAGAGTTACCAAAACAATAAAGGTACTTTATTTTAGTGACAATAGGCCAAAAGTATCTCAGAGAATATCCTCACTTAGGAGGTAAGTAATATACACAAGTTATATGTACAAGAACCCAAAACAGGTAAGTAACAGTAAGAAAAGTAATGCAAACAATGTAGAATCACAATAGGATGCAATAGGTAGACATAGGCCTCGGGGCAACATAAACCATATACTCCAAAAGTGGAATGCGAATCACAAATGGACCCCAGGCCTATAAGAGGTTGTAGAGGGTCACTGGGACTGTGAGAAAACAGTAAGGGTGTCCAAAATACCCCACCCCAAGACCATGAAAAGTAGGAGTATATTTACCCTACTACCCCAGAAAGACACAATAGTCGTGATAGGGGATTCTGCAAGAACCACAAGCACCAGCAAAATACTGAAGAGGGATTCCTGGACCTGAGGACCTGTAAAGGAAGGGGACCAAGTCCAAGAAGCACAAAACGGTCCGGGGGGGCAGTTGCCCTCTAAACTCTGGATGAAGGTGCAAAAGGTCTGCCTCCGGGAGGAAGAAGCCGAAGATTCTGCAACAACGAAAAGGGCTAGGAAATTCTTTGGATGGAAGATGTCCCACGGTGTGCTGGATGTTGCAGAAGTGTTTCCAGGCAGAAATACTACAAACAAGCCTTGCTACATGCAAGATTTGCAGTTGAGGATTTTGGGTGCTGCTGGGTACCAGGAAGGACCAGGATGTGGCCCCTGGGAGAAGGAGACAGATGGGGTACTCAGCAACTCACAGAGCCCCCGCAGAAGCAGGCAGCACCTGCAGGAGTACCAGGGCTGGCACTTAGAAGATCTGTGAAATCAGAATCACGAAAGGAGGGTCCCACGATGTCGGAGTCCAACTCAGCAAGTTGGGCAATGCAGGATGGAGTGCTGGGGGCCCAGGCAAGGCTGTGCACAAAGGAATCCTTGGAGAAGTGCACAGAAGACGGAGCAGCTGCAAATCACACAGTACACAGGTTTGCTGTCTGACTTACCGCCACCAAATTTGGACAGAAGGGCCACAGGACTGTGGGAGACACTTGGACCCAGCTCCTGTGTTCCAGGGACCACGCTCATCAGGATGAGAGGGGACCCAGAGGACCGGTGATGCAGAAGTTTGGTGCCTGCATTGGCATAGGGAAGATTCCGTCGACCCACAGGAGATTTCTTCTTGGCTTCCAGTGCAGGGTGAAGGCAGACAGCACTCAAAGCATGCACCACCAGGAAACAGTCGAGAAAGTCGGCAGGATGAGGCACTACAATATTGCTGGTAGTCGTCTTGCTACTTTGTTGTGGTTTTGCAGGCTTCCTGGAGCAGTCAGCGGTCAATCTTTGGCAGAAGTCAAAGAGGGAAGTGCAGAGGAACTCTGGTGTACTCTTGCATTTCTTATCTGAAGAATAGCCCAGAGGAGAGACCCTAAATGGCCAGAAAAGAAGATTTGGCTACCAAGAAAGGTAAGCACCTATGAGGAGGGGTCTCTGACGTCACCTGCTGACACTGGCCACTCAGAGCAGTCCATTGTGCCCCAGCACCTCTGAATCCAAAGGGCGAGGTCTGGGAGACACTGGCGGAGCTCTGGTCACCTCCCCTGGGAGGTGCGGGTCAGTGGAATGGTCCCTCCTCTTTTCTTTGTCCAGTTTTGCGCCAGAGCAGGGCTGGGGGAATCCCTGAACCGGTGTAGACTGGCTTATGCAGAGATGGGCACCATCTGTGCCCATCAAAGCATTTCCAGAGGCTGGGGGAGGCTACTCCTCCCCAGCCCTTCGCACCTATTTCCAAAGGGAGAGGGTGTAACACCCTCTCTCAAAGTAAATCCTTTGTTCTGCCTTCCTAGGACTGGGCTGCCCAGACCCCAGGAGGGCAGAATCCTGTCTGAGGGGTTGGCAGCAGCAGCAGCTGCAGTGGAAACCCCGGAAAGGCAGTTTGGCAGTACCCGGGTTCTGTGCTAGAGACCCGTCGGATCATGGAATGGTCCCCCCAATACCAGTATGGTATTGAGGTGACAATTCCATGATCTTAGACATGTTACATGGCCATGTTCAGTGTTACCATTGTGAAGCTACACATAGGTAGTGACCTATGTGTAGTGCATGTGTGTAATGGTGTCCCTGCACTCACAAAGTTTGGAGAACTTGCCCTGAACAATGTGGGGGCACCTTGGCTAGTGCCAGGGTGCCCACACACTAAGTAACTTGGCACCTAACCTTCACCAAGTGAGAGTTAGACATATATGTGACTTATAAGTCACTTATGTGCAGTGAAAAATGGCTGTGAAATAACATGGATGTTATTTTACTCAGGCTGCAGTGGCAGTCCTGTGCAAGAATTTTCTGAGCTCCCTATGGATGGCAAAAGAAATGCTGCAGCCCATAGGGATCTCCTGGAACCCCAATACACTGGGTACCTAGGTACCATATACTAGGGAATTATAAGGGTGTTCCAGTGTACCAATGAAAATTGGTAAAAGTAGTCACTAGCCTGCAGTGACAATTTTAAAAGCAGAGAGAGCATAAACACTGAGGTTCTGGTTAGCAGAGCCTCAGTGATACAGTTAGGCACCACACAGGGAACACATATGGGCTACAAACGTATGAGCAGTGGGGTCCTGGCTAGCAGGATCCCAGTGACACATGTCAAACACACCAACAACATCGGGTTTTCACTATGAGCACTGGGCTCTGGCTAGCAGGATCCTAGTGAGACAGTAAAAACACCCTGACATATACTCACAAACAGGCCAAAAGTGGGGGGTAAGAAGGCTAGAAAGAGGTTACCTTCCTACACAACCCCCCCCCCCAAACGAAGGACAAAAAGGCTAACCTTGGCCAGTTGAGTCTTGATTGTCTAAGTGGTGATAAGTGGAGAGTAGCTCTGCAATAGATTGGTTACTCCCTTTATCATCCACTATATGGTTACTTCCCTGTGGGGATGTAAACCACCCTGTTTGAAGTTTTTTAGCTAGCCAACAATGTGAACTCATATTCTCAGAGTTCCTATTAGTATGTTTAAGTTTAGAGCAGTGGAAATTGTCCACTGGACCTATATCAAGTGATGAGAATGCCAGACAGGGATGCTGTCTCAATAAAGCCATAACTGGGCAAAGATTTTGTCCATATGGCTGTAAGAGAAAACAGGGTTGCTGTTTCTCTTGAGTTGGAGCAGGGCAGGGATGCTGTCCTATGAGCTCCACACTAGGACGGGGCTGCTGTCCTAAGTGTTGTGAGGCAGTGCAGGGTTGCTGCACTAAAGTTTCTCTGGGAGGGTTGGAAGGATGCTCCATGTTAACTAAAGTGGTGCACTTGTTCTCACCAATATTAGTTATCCCACAGAGAGGTACTTCTACCTCAGGGAGTACAGCTGTGTTAGCTGATTAATCCCTTGGTACAGGTGCCAACCCAGGAGAGGTTTCTCCCACCACAGGAATGGTATCCTGAATGGCAGGGTGGGTAGGGGATACTTTGATGCCCTTTTTACCTGTTGTTGGAGAAGGATCCTGAGATTTCAGGCATTTTTCTCTCCTTTGCTTTTTCATTTCAGCTGAAATGAGAGGAAGCAATTCCTCTGGGATGCCCAGCATGGCTGCATGGTTATTAAACTCTACCTCAGCCCAACCTGAGGGCTCTAGGTCATTACCTAAGAGACAGTCTACAGGTAAGCTAGGTGATACTACCACCTGCTTAGGGCAAGTAACTCCACCCCAACTAAACTGAATTATAGCTAAGGGAAGAAACTTAGGGGAGTTATGGACATCAATAATTTTGTACTGTTGTTCAATGATGTGTTGTTCAGGAGACACTAGGTTTTCAGTCACCAAAGTGATACTAGTACCTGTGTCCCTGTAGGCCTGAGCCTCAGCACCATTTATTGAAAATGTCTGCCTGTACTTATCCATTGTAAGGGGTCAAGCAGCCAGTGTGGCAAGACCAATGCCACCAGGTGTGACAGAAACTGTCTTCAGACTGACTACCCCAGTTTCTATGATGGACCCATAAGTGAACCTAACTACACCCTTATTTTGACTGTTGCCAGCAGTCCCACCACTATTACCACTACTTCTAGGGGCACTAGAGTTTGATGTATTAGTGGTGGTAGGCTCAGGGGGTTTACCTGAGCAGGACTTATCCCCTGGCCTATGACCTTTATTTTTACACACATAGCAACAATGCTTTTTAATGTGTGTGGGTTGTGAAGAAGAGGAAGAAGATGATTTATCCCCATCCCCTGAAGAGTGTTTAGGATTTGAAGAAGGATCTTTAGTTTTACCTTTATCCCCATGCTTATCATGACATTTCTCACCATCTTTCTTCTTGCCATCCTTGTCACCTCCTGTATGAACTTTTCTGTTCACTTTTGTTCTGACCCATTTGTCTGCCTTCTTTCCCAATTCTTGGGGAGAGGTCAGATCTGAGTCTACCAAGTACTGGTGCAACAAATCAGACACACAATTGTTAATAATATGCTCTCTCAGAATAAGATTATACAGGCTTTCATAGTCAGAAACTCTACTGCCATGCAACCAACCTTCCAAGGCTTTCACTGAACAGTCCACAAAATCTGTCCAGTCTTGAGAGGACTCTTTTCTGGTGTCTCTGAACTTAATCCTGTATTTTTCAGTGGTTAAGCCAAATCCATCTAAGAGTGCATCCTTCAAAACTTTGTAATTATTGGCATCACTTTCTCTGACAGTAAGGAGCCTATCCCTACCGTTCCAGTGAAAGCTAGGCACAAGATAGCAACCCACTGCCTTTGAGGGACCAACCGTACCATACAGGCCCTCTCAAGTGCAGCAAACCACTTATTAATGTCATCCCCCTCCTTGTAAGGGGGGACTATCTTGTGCAGGTTTCTGGAATCTTGCTCTCTAACAGGATTAGTGTCTGAAACACTGCTGCTGCCACCATGGGGAACTAACCCCAATCTTTGTCTTTCCCTCTCTTTATCTAGGATTCCCTATCTCAGGCCAGCTGCTGCTGTTTAAGCTTCAGTCTGGTCTCTTCCAACCTCAGCTTTCTGAGTTCCCTTTCCATTGAGTTATACTCAGGGTGGGAGGGTTGGAAATGTTTGGATACAGAGGAGATTTGGGAATTGGCAGAGAGAGACCTGTCCCTAACTGGCTGGACCCTAGTAACCTGGCCTCTAGGAGTGAAAGATGCCCTACTAATGTGTGACCCTCTACCACTACCAGTGTCACTAGGTGGCCTGCTAGGGGGCAGGACTTTGTAAGAACCCTCCCCAGCATCTTCAGGGACCGCCTCTGAGCCTGACTGGGCAGCCTCCCCTTTTTCTACCCTCTCCTGAGATGGGCCAGACTGGTTCTGGTCATCTTCAATGAGCAGGTTAAAGAGAAACTCTTTTGTTGGATTCTTACCTATACTCAAACCTCTATCCAGCCAGAGACCCCTCAAACTTCTATAGTGTAAACTCTCATATGTTGCATTAACAGTTTTGGGAGTGGGCTCTAGTGAAGGCATGATAGAAAAGGTTTAAGGATAGTGATAGAAAAAGTTTTAGAACTTTAGAAGGTACAGAGAAAAAACTTTTTCAAACGTTGGTAAAACTTTTTAGAAGTTTTCAAAACTTTCAGAAACTTTGTTAAAAGTTTTAGAGTAGAAAAGTAAACTGTTTTGGTTAAATGTACATATACTGATCTATTTGGTATAAGATTTTCTTATGAAAAGCACCAAATGACAAAGTGGTAAAGCAGTTAAAAGTACTTATCCCACCGCTGCACCACCAATGTAGGAGGCTGGCCTGGCTTATAGTGGGTACCTTGTGGTACGTACACCTTGTGCCAGGTCCAGTTATCCCTTATTAGTAGAATATAGGTGTTTCTATCAGTTTAGGCTGATAGAAGGTAGCTATGGCAAAACAGCTTAGGCTGAAGTAGGAGACATGCAAAGCTCCTACTATACCACTTATATCAGTGTTCCCCAACCCCCGGGCCGTGGACCGGTGCCGGTCCGTGGATCAATCGGCACCGGGCCGCCCCACTGTGGCGGGCGGTAAATGTTTGATAATTTTTCCGTGGCCCCTTTGTCACACAATGGGACAAGTGGGCCACGGAAAAATTATCAAACATTTACCGGTCCGCGGCGATAAAAAGGTTGGACAACACTGACTTATATCATGTAGCACAATATCATAAGAAAACACAATACTCAGAGTTACCAAAAAAATAAAGGTACTTTAATTTAGTGACAATATGCCAAAAGTATCTCAGAGAATACCCTCACTTAGGAGGTAAGTAATATACACAAGTTATATGTACACGAACCCAAAACAGGTAAGCAACAGTAAGAAAAGTAGTGCAAACAATGTAGAATCACAATAGGATGCAATAGGTAGACATAGGCCTAGGGGCAACACAAACCATATACTCCAAAACTGGAATGTGAATCACGAATGGACCCTAGGCCTATGGGAGGTTGTAGAGGGTCACTGGGACTGTGAGAAAAAAAGTAATGGTGTCCAAAATACCCCACCCCATAACCCTGAAAAGTAGGAGTAAAGTTACCCTACTACCCCAGAAAGACACAATAGTCGTGATAGGGGATTCTGCAAGAATCACAAGCACCAGCAAAACACTGAAGACGGATTCCTGGACCTGAGGACCTGTAAAGGAAGGGGACAAAGTCCAAGAGTCAGGAAAGTGTCCAGGGGGGGCAGCTCCCCACTAAACTCCGGAGGAAAGTGCAAAAGGGCTGCCTCCGGGTGGAAGAAGCCAAAGATTCTGCAACAATGAAAAGGGCTAGGAACTTCACCTTTGGATGGAAGATGTCCCACGGCGTGCTGGATGTTGCAGAAGTGTTTCCAGGCAGAAATACTGCAAACAAGCCTTGCTAGCTGCATGAGTTGTAGTTGAGGGTTTTGGGTGCTTCTGGGGACCAGGAAGGACCAGGATGTCGTCCCTTGGAGGAGGAGACAGAGGGAGCACTCAGCAACTCAGAGAGCCCCCGCAGAAGCAGGCGGCACATGCAGAAGTACTGGTGCAGGCACTTAGAAGATCTGTGAACTCAGAGTCACAAAAGGAGGGTCCCACGGGATCGGAGTCCAACTCAGCAAGTTGTGCAATGCACGACAGAGTACTGGGGACCCAGGCTAGGCTGTGCACAAAGGAATCCTTGCCGGAGCAGCTGCAAATCACGCAGAACACAGGTTTGCTGTCTGGCGTGGGGAAGCAAGGACTTACCTCCACCGAATTTGGACAGAAGGGCCACTGGACTGTGGGAGACACTTGGACCCAGCTCCTGTGTTCCAGGGACCACGCTCGTCAGGATGAGAGGGGACCCAGAGGACCGGTGATGGAGAAGTTTGGTGCCTGCGTTGGCAGGGGGAAGATTCTTGGCTTCCAGTGCAGGGTGAAGGCAGACAGCCCTCAGAGCATGCACCACCAGGAAACAGTCGAGAAAGCTGGCAGGGTGGGGCGCTACAATGTTGCTGGTAGTCGTCTTGCTACTTTGTTGCGGTTTTGCAGGTGTCCTGGAGCAGTCAGCGGTTGATCCTTGGCAGAAGTCGAAGAGGGAAGTGCAGAGGAACTCTGGTGAGCTCTTGCATTCGTTATCTGAGGAATAGTCCAGAGGAGAGACACTAAATAGCCAGAAAAGGAGGTTTGGCTACCAAGAAAGGAGGTTTGGCTACCAAGAGAAGTAAGCACCTATCAGGGGGGGTCTTTGACGTCACCTGCTGGCACTGGCCACTCAGAGCAGTCCATTGTACCCCAACACCTCTGAATCCAAGATGGCAGAGGTCTGGGACACACTGGAGGAGCTCTTGGCGCCTCCCCTCGGAGGTGCAGGTCAGGGGAGTGGTCACTCTCCGTTCCTTTGTCCAGTTTCGCACCAGAGCAGGGCTGGGGGACCCTAAACTGGTGTAGACTGGCTTATGCAGAGATGGGCACCATTTGTGGCCATCAAAGCATTTCCAGAGGCTGGGGGAGGCTACTCCTCCCCAGCCCTTCACACCTATTTCCAAAGGGAGAGGGTGTAACACCCTCTCTCATAGGAAATCCTTTGTTCTGCCTTCCTGGGACTGGGCTGCCCAGACCCCAGGAGGGCAGAATCCCGTCTGAGGGGTTGGCAGCAGCAGCAGCTTCAGTGGAAACCCCGGAAAGGCAATTTGGCAGTACCCGGGTTCTGTGCTAGAGACCCAGGGGATCATGGAATTGTCACCCCAATACCAGAATGGTATTGGGGTGACAATTCCATGATCTTAGTCATGTTACATGGCCATGTTCGGAGTTACCATTGTGACGCTACACATAGATAGTGACCTATGTGTAGTGCATGCGTGTAATGGTGTCCCCGCACTCACAAAGTTTGGGGAATATGCCCTGAACGATGTGGGGGCACCTTGGCTAATGCCAGGGTGCCCACACACTAAGTAACTTGGCACTTAACCTTCACCAAGTGAGGGTTAGACAAATAGGTGACTTATAAGTTAGTTATGTGCAGTAAAAAATAGGCTGTGAAATAACGTGGACGTTATTTCACTCAGGCTGCAGTGGCAGTCCTGTGTAAGAATTGTCTGAGCTCCCTATGGGTGGCAAAAGAAATGCTGCAGCCCATAGGGATCTCCTGCAACCCCAATACACTGGGTACCTAGTTACCATATACTTGGGAATTATAAGGGTGTTCCAGTGTACCAATGAGAATTGGTAAAAGTAGTCACTAGCCTGCAGTGACAATTTTAAAAGCAGAGAGAGCATAAACACTGAGGTTCTGGTTAGCAGAGCCTCAGTGATACAGTTAGGCACCACACAGGGGGGAACACATATAGGCCACAAATGTATGAGCACTGGAGTCCTAGCTAGCAGGATCCCAGTGACACAGATCAAACACACTGACTACATAGGGTTTTCGCTATGAGCACTGGGCCCTGGCTAGCAGGATCCCAGTGAGACAGTAAAAACACCCTGACATATACTCACAAACAGGCCAAAAGTGGGGGTAACAAGGCTAGAAAGAGGCTACCTTCCTACACCATTCCCTCACCTGGGTGTATGTGCCACGAGATTGCCTGGGAACAGGTAGCATGATACTCCATGGAGGCAGAGACACACTCCACCCTGGTGCGACTTCGCCTGGCACCTGCTGGTACAAACAATGCTGAGAATCATGCCTCATTTACGCTGGGCAGTGTCCAGGACGTCTCCTGCAGCCTCGGACGGCTGCCCACTGGGTATGATTGCCATGTCAGCTGTGGTGGCACTGTCTGAGCATGTTGCGGGGCTGGTGGCGGTGGTTGCGGCGGTGTCTGTGGCGGAAGTGCTGGCGGTAGTGCATGTGTCTGCACCTGTTGAGGGACACAGCAGGAAGTCTCCTGCAGCCTTGGACGGGTGCCCACTGGGGATGACACTGGGGGCTGTTGGTGAGGCAGCAGACGTGCAGGTGGCGGTGCTGGTGGCAGTGCAGGTGGCGGGGCAGGTGGCAGTGTCCACCACCATACAGGTTGCTGTTCTGGTTGACAGAAGGGGTGACTGGTCCCTCAGCCAGAGTCTCCGTGCCCTTTCCTGACCTGCTCTTCGGCATGTGTCCCTTCCCCACCTTTGATGTCGCTGCTGGTGCCTTGCCACTGTCCCCTTTTGGCTTGGAGGAGCCCTTGCTTGCTGGTAGGTGCGGCTTCTCCCTCTTGCATGTGGGCACCTTCTTCACCTTGGCAGGTGGCGGAATGGCCTGCTCCTTGGCCTCGCTAGGTGACACACTGGCAGCCCTGCTGGGTGGCACCCGTGATGTAACCGGGCTTGCTGAGACCACTGTGCTGGAGGATTTGGTGGCTGAGGTGCTGGGCTGGGACCTGGACAGCCTGGCTCTAGGTGAAGGATGGGGGGGAGGTGTAGGGAAGAGGTTAATGTTAGCCAGGAAAAGTTTCTTAGACATACTGGGACAGGAAGATGGAGGGGGTTTGGGAGTGGAGGAAGAGGTAGTGGTTGTAGGAGGTTACGTTTGCTGAATTTGGGTGAAGGTGCATGGGCCGGAGGCTGTTTTGAGGTGGATGGCTGTTGGGTGGTGTGTGCCTGCGTTTGTGTAGTTTGGGAGGAGGGATTACAGAGACACTGGGAGAGGACACAGGGGATGTGTGAATGGTAGTGGGGGTGGTGAGTGCACGTGAGCGGTGTGTGCTGATGGGCGTGCTAGTGATTGAGGTAGTGGATGAAGATGTAGTGCATGCAGGTATGAGTGGAGACGAAACAGGGATGGAGAAGGAGGACATGGAGAAGGGGGACACAGTGGAGACAGTGGATGTTGGTGTGTCTACATGGGGATGGTGCTTGTGTGAGTGCCGGTGGGATGTGTGGTGCTTATGTTTGCCATGTTCACTCTTGTGTGTTGGTGAGTGTGCATGCTGGTCAGATGGTGTGCTTGCGATAGGCTGAGGTACAGGGGATTGGGTCTGGGTGGAGAAAGTTGGAGGGGGGAGGCTGGACACAGGGACAATGGCTGCCATCAGTGCTGAGGCCAGAGCCTTAAATGCTCTCTGTTGGGCTGCATGGCCAGAATGAATGCCCTCCAGGTATGCATTTGTTTGCTGCAAATGCCTCTCAACACCCTGGATGGCATTCAAAGTGGTAGATTGCCCAACAGTGAGGGATCTCAGGAGTTCAATAGCCTCCTCACTGAGGGTAGCAGGGCTGACTGGGGCAGGGGCTGAGGTGCCTGGGACGAAGGAGATGCCCACCCTCCTGGGTGAGCAGGCATGGGAAACTCGATGAGGGTCTGCTGGGAGGGTGGTGCTGGAAGGGGGGATGACGGCTGTACCTGTTGATGCGGTGGGCACAGAGGTGCCTGCCACCGCAAGGGAGCTACCATCAGAGGAGGAGTTGCTGTCGCTGGTGTCTGCTCCTGTCCCTGTCGTGGAGCTCCCATTGCCCACCGTTACACTGGTGTCTTCTGAGTCCGTTACTGCCCCTTCCAGGGCCATGTGGGATGCAGCTCCCTCCTGCACCAGTGCCACTGCTCCTCCGCCAGATGATGGTAATGCACACAAGAACAGGGTGACAAAACAAAAGGGGGGAGACAGAGGAGGCACATGGTCAATGCATGCAACACCACTAAAGTTGGTGGACATAACACACAGGGAGCAGCCCTATGCCCTAAGCCATGACCGGACAGGGCAGGGGATAAGCACATGCCCATCGGGAACTCTGCCTAGACCCATTTGATGCACAGCTGGAAGCCATAGGAGCCTGACTAGGTGTAGAGGGCAAATACTACCTTTGGGGTTGGACAGGGAATGAGGCTGCAAATCAATGGATCTACCTTTGCGTGTTTGCTCTGGCCTAGGGAAACCCACAGCCCACCTCCCCCACCCAGACACCTTGTAATGCACGTAGAGTCAGCTGAATGAGAGTGTACTCACCCCCTTGTGGCTGCTGTGCTGCCCTCAAGCACCCATCCAACTCCGAATATGCCACCGCCAGGATCCCCTACATCAGGGGGGTCATGGTGCGATGGGCACCCCTTCCACGTTGGGAGGCCATCCCCAGCAGGGCCTCCGCCGTCTTCTTGCTCCAGCGGCGCAGGTCCTCCCATCTTTTCCAGCAGTGGGTGCTCCGTCTACGATAGACCCCCAGGGTCCGCACTTCCTTGGCGATGGCACGGCAAAAACCCTTCTTTTGGTGGGCGCTGGCCTAGAGGAAAAGTGAAGTTATAATGGATGTTACTCTCCCGTACAGTTCTTCTCACACATTGCCCACAAACCTCCCACCCTGGCCCAGACATACAAACACATACCATCTTCACATGCTGGCCTGTCTGCTGTCTCTTCCATACAATAATGTGCCATCCACCATGCACACAGTTTACTCACCTGTTTGTCTGGAGGACCGTAAAGTTGCATGTACTGGGGGAGGACCCCATCCACCAGTTTCTCCAAATCCTCCGCAGTGAAGGCAGGGGCCCTTTCCCCAAACACTGTAGCCATTGTCGCTTCCAGACACAGGTCACAGCAGCACTTGCAGTGTAGGTCCTCTCCTGTTGAAGGTCAGGTATCAAGTCAGGGAACTGATAGAAAATGGCGGTCACGTCCGCAGTGGTGCGTACCGTCACCGCCGGTGTACCTCGTCATTTTCTCCTGGAACCCATAGCGCCCAATGATAACCAATGGTGGATTGCACCGCGATGGTGTACAACACCAGTGCAGTTACATCATTTCCCCTTGTCCCACCTTACAGGTCAGGCAGCCGCCATTTTAGGGGGCCACATGGCAGGCCAAATAACTGTGTCACACCTATTTAGGCCATGATTACGGACAGACAAAGGCACATATAGAAATTTTAAGGTTAGTGCTAAATAGCCTTGTGAAACCTATGTGTTGTATGACCCTCTGCTCACCGTTCTCCTCCATAGGGTAGGTCCGCTGGGGCAGGTGATGAGATGGCGGCATCCTCTGTGTACAGACCCCTGGTGTACCTGTCGACAATGGAAGATAGACACATAATTATCACTTACAGACTTGATCATGCAACAATCAAGGAACTGTGTGCCCAGTTGGAGCCTGACCTGATGTCAGCTATCCGCCATCCTACAGGAATGCCCCCTATAGTGCAGGTCAAGTCAGTACTCCATTTCCTGGGCAGTGGGTCTTTTTAGACAACAGTAGCCATGGCATCAGGGATGTCCCAGCCATTGTTCTCTAACGTGTTGTCCAGAGTGTTATCAGCCCTCCTGAAACACATGCGCAGCTACATCGTTTTCCCTCAGGTGGAGGATTTGCCCACAGTGAAAGGTGACTTCCATGCCCTGGGAAATATCCCCAACATCATTGGTGCCATTGATGGTACACATGTGGCATTTGTCCCCCCGCGCAGGAATGAACAGGTGTACAGAAACCGGAAAAGCTACCATTCCATGAATGTAAGATGGTGTGTTTGGCAGACCATTACATCTCCCATGTGAATGCCAAGTATCCTGGCTCAGTGCATGATGCTTACATTTTGAGGAATAGCAGCATCCCTTATGTGATGGGGCAACTCCAGAGACACCGTGTGTGGCTAATAGGTGAGCCTAAAGTCCCCACACAGTTTCATTTACTGTCTGGGTATGGGAGATTCCCTAATGTTTGGAGGATGTCTAACTGTTGTCCCTCGATATTTGCAGGTGACTCTGGTTACCCCAACCTGTCATGGCTACTGACCCCAGTGAGGAATCCCAGGACAAGGACAGAGAAACGCTACAATCAGGCACATGGACGAACTAGGAGGATAATAGAGCGCACCTTCAGCCTCTTGAAGGCCAGATTCTGATGCCTCCATCTGACAGGTCTATACTACTCACCGGAGAAGGTGTGCCAGATCATCTTGGCCTGCTGTATGGTGCACAATCTGGCTTTGCGACGCCAGTTGCCTTTTCTGCAGGAGGATGGGCCTGATGCTGGCCCTGTGGCAACTTTGGAGCCTGTGGACAGTGAAGAAGAGGAGGCAGAAGAAGAAGATGTAGACAACCGAAACAACATCATCATGCAATACTTCCAGTGAGACACAGGTAAGAGGATGGAACTGCTTCCACGTCTCAGACTATTGTAGGACCTAGCATAAGTCTGCCTTTTTCAATCTGTGTATGGACCCTGACTTGTCACTTTGGCTTTCCATTTCACAGATCTGGGTCCTAATTTGGGCCCTCTGCTATGTTTACTCCTGGCCTACAGCTGTGTAACATTGGTATGTGAACAAGTACATTGACATTGCTATACTTCAGAGATGTTGCAATTACACATTTGTGAAAGCACAGACTGACTCCAGATTGTTTGGTGATTCAAGGGTGTTTATTTCAGTGCTAATAAGTGGAGGGGTGTGAAATGGGCTAGGGTGATGATGGAGGAATGTCCAGGCACATTTCAGTCTCTTGGTATCACAGGTGCATTGCCCAATGGGGCATAGGAAGGAGAGCAATGGCAGTTGAAGGTGGACAGGATGACAAAGTGGGACGGGGGGGGCATTAAGGAGGGTCTTATTTCCTAGCGAGGGTCTTGGCAATGTTCTCTGTCTTGTTCCTGGATCTCATGGACCGTTTGCGGGGTGGTTCTTCTTCTGCAGGGGGTGGGGTGCTGGTGGCCTGTTGGTCCTGTGGTGGTGCCTCCTGTCCACTAGCGCTGGCAGAGGTGGAGGGATGTTCATCGTCCAGGCTGGTGTCAGGGGCCCGTTTGTGTCCCACTGTGTCCCTAATGGTGTTGACAAGGTCTGCCAGCACCCCTGCAATGGTGACCAGGGTGGTGTTAATAGACTTCAAGTCCTCCCTAGTCCCCAGGTAGTGTTCCTCCTGCAGCCGCTGGGTCTCGTGAATCTTGGCCAGTACCGTGCCCATGATCTCCTGGGAATGGTGGTATGCTCCCATGATGTTGGAGAGTGCCTCGTGGAGAGTGGGTTCCCTGGGCCTGTCCTCCCCTTGTCGCACAGCAGTCCTCCCTGCTTCCCTGTTATCCTGTGCCTCTGTCCCCTGAAGCGTGTGCCCACTGTCACTGACACAAGGTCCCTGATTGTCTTGGGTTGGTGGGGTTGCCT
Source organism: Pleurodeles waltl (assembly GCF_031143425.1). Lineage (NCBI taxonomy): Eukaryota > Metazoa > Chordata > Amphibia > Caudata > Salamandridae > Pleurodeles > Pleurodeles waltl. The sequence continues at coordinate 733,300,160 of NC_090447.1, read as the reverse complement.
GGCTTCCCTGTAGTGGTGGACACACTGCTGATTGACATGTCCTGGGGACAGAGGGATGGGCCCACTGGGTGGGTGCTGTGCTGGTGTTTCCTGAGGGGGCGGGTCTGTGGTGGCTAGTGGCAGGGGAACCGACTGTCCAGAGGTCCCTGATGGGCCGGGCTGGTCATCTTGATCCAGGCGTGCAGAGCTGCTGTCATCACTGTGGGCCTCTTCTGTGGGGGGACTGGATGTGTCTGGCACCTCCAGGCTGGTGATGTTGTGTATCGGTCCTGTTGGGGTGTAAATGCATAGTTTTAGTATCTGTGTGTGCCATCTTGTGCATTGGGAGAGGTACCCTCTACTCCTGTGCTTGTATAATTGTGTTTGCCCTTTTGTGATAGTTGGTTTGGGGTCTGTGTGGGTATCTGTACTGAACATGCTTTGGTGACGGTGGTCCATGCATAGGTGTTGCATGCAGGGCCTTGGTGTTGAGATGTGTGGGTTGTGATAGTGGGACATGTGTGAGATGATGGAGTGATGGGAGTGAGGGTAAGGGTGGGCGTATGTGATGGCATGCAGGTGGGGTGTTGGGATATGGTAATAAAGATATGACTTACCAGAGTCCAGTCTTCCTGCTACTCATGTGAGGCCCTCAGGATGCAGTATTGCCAAGACTTGCTCCTCCCATTTTGGTAGTTGTGGAAGAGGAGGTGGGGGTCCACCACCTGTCCTCTGTACAGCAATCTGGTGTCTGGATACCACTGATTGCACCTTCCCCCATAGGTCGTTCCACCTCTTCCTGATGTCATCCCGTGTTCTTGGATGCTGTCCCACTGAGTTGACCCTGTCGACGATTCTCCGCCATAGCTCCATCTTCCTAGCAATGGAGGTGTGCTGCACCTGTCATCCGAAAAGCTGTGGCTCTACCTGGATTATTTCATCCACCATGACCCTGAGCTCCTCCTCTGAAAACCTGGGGTGTCTTTGAGGTGCCATGATCTGGTGTGATGTGTGAGGTGCTGTCTGTTGTGATGTGTGGGGGGATGTGTTGGTGTGTGTTGTTTGAGGTGCATGGATGTTGTATGGGTGATGCTGATGTGTGTCTGTGGATGCCGGTGTTGTGTTTGCTAATCTCTCTCTCTGTGCTTCTTCAAGAAAATTCGTTGTAAGAGTTTGTGGGTAATGTGGGTGGGTGTTTTATAGTGCTGTGGGTGTGGTGTGTGTATGTGTATCAGGTGTGTGTATTTTGAATTGTCCAATGTAGGTGTGTTTTGTAAATGTGTGTGTATTTTGAGTGCGGTGGTGTGTACCGCCAATGGATTACTGCAGTTGTAAGACCGCCACGTTGATTCATGGGTCGTGATAGTGTGGGCGTATTTTTGTTGGCGTGACAGTGTAGGTTTTGGTATCACCAGTTTATCACTGACCTTTGGTGTGGCGGACTTGTGTAGGTGTCTGTATTGTGGCGGATTCCGAGATGTGGGTCATAATACCTTTAGCGGAATTACGCCGCTGCAACAGTATGTTGGCTGTCTTCAGCACGGCGGAAAGCGGGATTTACCGCCAGGGTTGTAATGAGGGCCTTTGTCCCTTTCTAGCTCAGCATGGATAGTACTGTGCTAATCTTATGCTTAAAAACTTTGCTAGATAAATAGACATTTGAGGTGAGAAAACCTAGAGTGTCGCTGGTATTGCAGGGTGCTCCTTACTGGAGCTGCTCTCCACCTAAACGTGGGAGCTACCCATAGTTCTCTCCTCTTTTTGCATAATTTATGCGCCACTCTAACTCTGAAAGCGTTTTGTTTTGTTTTGGCACACACACACACACACACACACTCACTCACTCACACTCTCACACACACTCACACACACACTCACACACACTCACACACACTCACTCACACACTCACTCTCTCTCACACTCTCACTCTCACTCACACTCACTTACTCACCCACTCTCACTCTCTCTCTCTGCCTTGTGGAGACTAACCTTTCCCAATGTTTTTTAAATATATTCTAATAACAGAAAGGTGTTGAGAGAAAAATCATGATACAGGAATCTGCTTCATATTTGCAAATGTATTTGCGCGCACAGAACCATCTTTGTGGAGACTTGAACACGTGCTACCATCCTTGGGAGGACCTACTCTATAATTACTATTTGGTATAAATAAAGTCAAATGTGCATTTCTAAATGTTAATTTTATTGACAGTATACACAAATAACATCATAAACTAATCCACTATGAATTGCTGCACATATGGGATATATGAAAGATGAATTGTGCTAATAACTGGTCTGAAAATGTCATATTATTACAGAAAGGCACTTAAAACTGTTATCAACCTGCTACCTAGTGGCCATAATCTTAGGAGATAAGGCAACTAACACATAAACAAATTGAAAGTTGGAATCAAGCAATATATCCACATTTGATTAGTTGTTTTGTGTCAAAATATCTTAGACCACATCCTTGTAGGAAAAAAGGTAAGGTTAATATCTGCAAGGAGATGATGTGCGATGATGCAAACAGAGGGGGTATGTGATCTCAGTAGTAAATAGCTATGATAAAAGTACCTGAAGAGATAAAGGGGGTGATTCTAACCCATGCGGTCGGTGATAAAGCGGTGGCCAACCCGCCAACAGGCCGGCGGTCGAAAAAATGGAATTCTGACCCTGGCGGGAACCGCCAACACAGCCCGCCACATTAACACTCCGACCGCCGCGGCGGTGCAGACAAACAGCGTGGCGGTCACCGCCAACAGGCAGACGGCAGACAATGTACCGCCCACACTATCACAACTCACCAATCCGCCACCTTTTCCGGGGCGGGAGCCCCGCCGATAAAAACACGGCGGAAACAGACTACGAACGGGAAAACGCGCACCAAAACACACTCCACGAGGAAGGAGGACAGCATGGAACCCGAATTAAACATCCTACCTGCTCTCGTCTACCTTCTCATCTACCACGAGTACGAACTCCGGCGCAGACGACAACGGTGAGTACTGCACCTACGACACACGGGAGGGGGGAGGAGGGAAGCTTACGGCACACACATATGCGACCCCCCCCCCAAACTATGTACACACTAATGCAGAGCAACAATGCACAGTGACACCACCCAAACCCCCCTTAAGAATGCAAAGACAGAAAAAAATTGGGACGAAAAATTTATATAAAAAATAGACTCTGATATGGAGCGGTCAACTACGCAAAATATCCATAACAAAATGATACTATATACACTGCCATGGAGAACCGAGGCAATTAGTCCTGCACATGAAAGTTAAATCGAACAGTCCGTGGGCTACAGTGTAGCGACACAAGGGCAAAGCCCACACAGGAGACCTGAGTCCTTTGGAGAGAACACTGCAGGGGCATCAGATGAAAAAATTACAGGCACCTCAGGGGGAAGGGAAGGGGGAGGCACCACAGCCACATGAGTCCACGACGCCAGATCCACGAAGGGGCCACCATGCCCATTGATGTATCCTGGGGAGTGCAAAGCCACAGTCTCTCAAGTCTCTACAGTGGGTGGGTTGCCCACTTCACCATCCTGGGGAGTGCAAAGCCACAGTCTCTCAAGTCTCCACAGTGGGTGGGTTGCCCACTTCACCATCCTGGGGAGTGCAAAGCCACAGTCTCTCAAGTCTCCACAGTGGGTGGGTTGCCCACTTCACCATCCTGGGGAGTGCAAAGCCACAGTCTCTCAAGTCTCTACAGTGGGTGGGTTGCCCACTTCACCATCCTGGGGAGTGCAAAGCCACAGTCTCTCAAGTCTCCACAGTGGGTGGGTTGCCCACTTCACCATCCTGGGGAGTGCAAAGCCACAGTCTCTCAAGTCTCCACAGTGGGTGGGTTGCCCACTTCACCATCCTGGGGAGTGCAAAGCCACAGTCTCTCAAGTCTCCACAGTGGGTGGGTTGCCCACTTCACCATCCTAGGGAGTGCAAAGCCACAGTCCATCTGGTGGATGACAGTGTCCACTGCTCAAGGAGGAGGCATGGTGGGCACAGTGAACCATAAACAGTGCTTGACAGGAAGGGCCCAGCGGAGCGGTGCTTGAGACGGCGGGGCCCAGCGGAGCGGTGCTTGAGACAGCGGGGCCCAGCGGAGCGGTGCTTGAGACGGCGGGGCCCAGCAGAGCGGTGCTTGAGACGGCGGGGCCCAGCGGAGCGGTGCTTGACAGGAAGGACCCAGCGGAGCGGTCCTTGAGAGGAAGGGCCCAGCGGAGCGGTGCTTGAGACGGCAGGGCCCAGCGGAGCGGTGCTTGAGACGGCGGGGCCCAGCGGAGCGGTGCTTGACAGGAAGGGCCCAGCGGAGCGGTGCTTGACAGGAAGGGCCCAGCGGAGCGGTGCTTGACAGGAAGGGCCCAGCGGAGCAGTGCTTGACAGGAAGGTCCCAGCGGAGCGGTGCTTGAGACGGCGGGGCCCAGCGGAGCGGTGCTTGAGACGGCGGGGCCCAGCGGAGCGGTGCTTGACAGGAAGGGCCCAGCGGAGCGGTGCTTGAGACGGTGGGGCCCAGCGGAGCGGTGCTTGAGACGGCGGGGCCCTGTTCAGCGGTGCCTATCTTCACGGCGGGCCCTGTTCAGCGGTGCTCTTCTCCACGGCGGGCCCTGTTCAGCGGTGCCTATCTTCACGGCGGGCCCTGTTCAGCGGTGCTCTTCTCCACGGCGGGCCCTGTTCAGCGGTGCTCTTCTCCACGGCGGGCCCTGTTCAGCGGTGCTCTTCTGCACGGCGGGGCCCTGTTCAGCGGTGCTCTTCTGCACGGCGGGGCCCTGTTCAGCGATGCTCTTCTGCACGGCGGGGCCCTGTTCAGCGGTGCTCTTCTGCACGGCGGGCCCTCTTCAGCGGTGCTCTTCTGCATGGCGGGGCCCTGTTCAGCGGTGCTCTTCTCCACGGCGGGCCCTGTTCAGCGGTGCTCTTCTGCACGGCGGGGCCCTGTTCAGCGGTGCCTATCTTCACGGCGGGCCCTGTTCAGCGGTGCCTATCTTCACGGCGGGCCCTGTTCAGCGGTGCTCTTCTCCACGGCGGGCCCTGTTCAGCGGTGCTCTTCTGCACGGCGGGGCCCTGTTCAGCGGAGCCTATCTTCACGGCGGGCCCTGTTCAGCGGTGCTCTTCTCCACGGCGGGCCCTGTTCAGCGTTGCTCTTCTCCACGGCGGGCCCTGTTCAGCGGTGCACATCCAGTAGGTCAAGGGAGCCAGACCTGGCCTGGACTCCCTGCTCAGTCGCCCTCCGACCGTGATGCTTCTGGACCCTTCGGGGACGGAGTCCTGGGCCCTTTGGTGTCCTCCTTTCCAGCTGGGATGTGGCATGTGGGGCCCACCTGCTCCGCGCTCCTGCTGCCTGACTTCTCCGCCCTGCTGCCCTTACGCTCCTTAGATGGGGCTCTCGGGCCCTTGCCTCCCCTAGATGATGTGGCTGGTGAAGTGGGCGAAGTTTGCTCCTTGGGGGCAGCCGTGTCAGTCCTCGCACGGCGGCCCTTGTGTTTCCTGGTCCTCTTGCCGGGGGAGGGGGCTGGATGTGTCCTTGCTGCTGATTGAGGTGTCACTGCTGGCAAAGGGTGGACTCCAGAACCCATGCACAACAGTGACACCCGAAGCTGGGCTGGTGGTGGCTGTGGTGCTCTTGGGACTCTTTGCAGATGGAGGGGGTAGGTCATCGGAGGGAAAGAGGTTAAGATTAGCCAGGACAACTTTTTTAGGACCAAGGTAAAGGGTAGGAGAAGTGATGATGGGAGTGGAGGAAGAGGATGTGGTTGTAGGAGAGTCAGGTGTGCTGTCATTGGGTGAAGGTGCTGGTGCTGTAGGCTGTCGTGAGGTGGATGGCTGTTGGGTGGGTCGCTGCCTGCGTTTGTGTGTCTTGGAAGAGGGGGTGACAGACACAGTGGGAGAGGACACAGGGGACGTGTAAATGGCAGTGGGGGTGGTGACTGCACGCGTGCGGACTGTACAGGAGGGTGTGGTGGTGATGGAAGCACTGGCTGATGTTGGCGTGCATGCAGGTGTGAGTGTAGACGTCACAGGGAGGGAGGAGGGAGACGAGGAGGAGGGGGACACAGGGGTGGCAGTGACTGTTGGAATGTCTGCATCTGGGTGTTGCTTGGGTGAGTGTTTGTGGGATCTGTGGTGCTTGTGTCTGGATGAGCTGCCCTTGGGTGTTGAGGTGTGTGCAGGCTGGTCAGATGGTGTGGATGGGATAGGCTGAGGAACAGGAGACAGAGACAGGCTGGAGGCAGTCAGAAGAGGGAGGCTGGAAACAGGGACAATGGCTGCCGTCAGTGCTGAGGCCAGAGCAGTGAACGATCGTTGATGGGCAGCCTGACCCGAATGAATGCCCTCCAGGTAGGCATTGCTCCGATGCACCTCCCTTTCTACCCCCTGGATGGCATTTAAAAGGGTAGTCTGCCCAACAATGAGCGTCCTCACAAGGTCAATGAGCTCCGCACTGAGGGCAGCAGGGGTGACAGGGGCAGGGGCTGAGGTGCCTGGGGCGAAGGAGACGCCCGCCTTCCTGGGCGAGCGGGCACGGAGCGTAGGCTGAGGGGCTGCAGGGAGGGCGGGGCTGGTGCGCTGGGTGGCGGCTGTACCTGTAGAGGCGGGGGTCCCGGATGTTTCCGCCACCGCTAGGGAGCACCCATCCGAGGACGTGTCTGTGTCGCTGCTCTCACCACCGGTCCCCGTTGTGGTGCTCCCCTCGCCCTCCGGATCACTGGTGCCCTCGGTGTCTGTTCCTGGGCCCACCGGGGCCTTGTGACTTGCAGCTCCCTCGTGCTCCGATGCCAAATCTCCTCCGCCTGATGATGCTAATGCACACATGCACAAGAAGATGAAGAAGAAGGGGGGGGGGAGAAAAAGAAGACCAGGTTGAGTGCATGCAATGTCAACACCGTTGGCGGAGAGGACAGACACAGGAGCCTCATTCGGGGTACACTACTCAGTACTTCTGACTAAGACAACAGGTCAAGAGAGGACAAAGGCGCAGATGTGTGAGGCTAGACCATCAATAGCTGTACTTGTCACCCTACAGAGGTGGGGGCCGGGAGCACAGGGCCATGCCTAAGGGAGAGGACTACACTACAGAAAGCGCCCTGCCCTAATGTCACCCACAACCCTCCTCCCCCACCCAGACGCCTCCACTGCGCAGAAAGATAGCAGAATGTGCTGATACTCACCCCCTTGTGTCTGCTGTGATGCTCTCAAGCGCCCATCCAAATCAGGGTAGGCCACCGCCATGATCCGGGACATCAGGGGGGTCAGGGTACGACTGGCACCCCTCCTAGGTTGGGAGGCCATCCCCAGCAGTGACTCAGCGGTCTTCCTGGTTCCGCGGCAGATGTCCTCCCACCTCTTGCGGCAGTGGGTGCCCCGTTTGACATGGACCCCCAGGGCCCGGACTTCCTTGGCGATGGCACGCCAAATCTCGACTTTCTGATGGGCGCTGACCTATGTGACATGTACAGGGTGGGAAGGAAACATTCATCAACTTACTGCATGTTAGATGTGATTGGCCCCCCTCCCCAACCTTGCCATATGGCACATGCTCTCATCTGTCGTGCGTTGCACTCCTCATTCGCCCCCCACCCCACCAACTTACATCCACCCCACTCCACACAGGCATCGCCCATTCCATGTGCACCCGGTGCACTTACCTGTTGGTCTGGAGGACCGTAGAGTAACGCATAATGGGGGAGGACCCCATCCACGAGCTTCTCCAACTCTTCAGACGTGAAGGCAGGGGCCCTTTCCCCAGTCGCAGCAGCCATTGTCACTTCCAGACCGAGGTCACAGCAGCACTTGCAGTATAGGTCCTCTCCTGTGGATGATCAGGTCTCGAGTGATTAGGCAGATAGAAAAGGGCGGTCACGCCCGCGGCGGTGCGTACCGCGGCGGTGCGTACCGCCACCGCCGGCGCACATCGTCATTGGCTCCTGAAACCCATAGCATTCAATGTTAACCAATGCGGCTCCGTGTAGCGGTCTTCGACCGCCTACCGCCACGGTGTGCTCCGCCAGAGCTTTGACCTCACATCCCATTGTCCCACTTCACAGGTCAGGCAGCCGCCATTTCAAGGGCCCACATGGCATAATGTCTACTGCGACACACAGGCCTAGGCCTTGCATTGCCACACATACACTCCTTTCAAAACATAGATAACCGTGTGCTATGCAAGCTGTGGTGAACGTACCAGTGATTGGCTTGACTCTGTGCTCCATGTTGTCCTTCCTAGGCACCGTCCGCTGGGACTTGCGAGGAGAAGGATGAATCCTCGCGTGTACCGACCTCTGGTGGACCTGTCGACAATGGAAGAACGCCACATCATACTACGATACCGACTTGACCGTGCCACTATCCATGAACTGTGTGCCCAGCTGGAGCCAGCCCTGATGTCCCCCATCCGCCAACCCACAGGAATTCCCCCTCTGGTGCAGGTTCTGTCAGTCCTCCATTTTCTTGCAAGTGGCTCATTCCAGACAACAGTGGCCATGTCATCTGGAATGTCTCAGCCTATGTTTTGCAAAGTTTTGTCTAGAGTGTTGTCTGCCCTGACGAAACACATGCGGAGTTACATTATATTCCCTGAGGAGGTTGATTTGGCCACTGTGAAGGGTGATTTTTATGCCCTTGGACATATTCCCAACATCATTGGTGCCATTGATGGGACCCATGTAGCCTTAGTCCCCCCAAAAGACGATGAGCAGGTGTACAGAAACAGGAAAAGTTACCATTCTATGAACGTCCAGGTGGTCTGTTTGGCTGACTAGTACATCTCCCATGTGAATGCCATGTTCCCTGGGTCAGTGCATGACGCGTATGTGATGCGTAATAGCAGCATCCCTTATGTGATGGAACAGCTACAGAGACAACGTGTGTGGCTAATAGGTGACTCTGGTTACCCCAACCTGCCTTGGCTATTGACCCCAGTGAGGAATCCCCGGACCAGGGCTGAGGAACGGTACAATGAGGCCCATGGGCGAACTAGGAGGATCATAGAAAGGACCTTTGGGCTCCTGAAGGCCAGATTTAGGTGCCTGCATATGACAGGGGGATCCCTGATGTACTCACCAAAGAAGGTGTGCCAGATCATCGTGGCCTGCTGTATGCTTCACAATCTGGCATTGCGACGTCAGGTGCCTTTCCTGCAGGAGGATGGTCCAGATGGTGGTGTTGAAGCAGCTGTGGAGCCTGCGGAGAGTGAAGAGGAGGAAGACTCAGAGGACGACACAGACAACAGGGACAGAGTTATCCAACAGTATTTTCAGTAGCACACAGGTAAGAAACAACCACGCCATTTTACTTTTCCTGCAAGCCTCCTGCTTCTCAACTTTGTCTATGACCCCCCAGTTCTTTTAAACTGATGTTTGATTTTCCCTTCCCTTTTCAGTGCTGTATGACCCACTCCATGACTACTGCTTGGTTAGCCCATGGACTAATGCTTATTGATCTCGGTATGTGTTCAGCACAAAGTTAACAGAACATAATTGATCGGTAATGTGTTATACATTTGTAAATAATACAGCCTGACTCCTGTTTGATTTCAGTGCATTGAGTGATTTATTTTTTGTGCTAGATAATGGTACATGATATAAACACGGTGATGGGTGGGGGTGGAGTAATGGCCATGGCAGAGTCCAGTTCTCAGTCTCACAGGTGCATTGTCCATATGCCTGTGGAAGGATGGAGCAGGGGCAGTTCAAGGTTGGACAGGGTGGCAATGTGGGACAGTGGGATGACTTCAGGGGGTGTCTCATGCTGGCGGGGGTCTTGACATCCTACTCTGTCGATTTTTTTGATCTCAGGCTCCTCTTGCGGGGTGGTTGTTCTTCAGCAGGAGGTGGGGTTCTGGTGGCCTGTCGTTGTGGTGGGGCCTCCTGTCCACTAGCGCCGGCGGAGGTGGTAGGCTGTTCCTGGCTAGTGACAGGGGCCCTGTGTGGTGCCACATGGTCCCGCAACGTGTCTTCTATCCGGTTGAGGGCCTGGACTATGCTCCCCATAGCGGTAGAGATGTTGGTGAGTTGATTGGTGAACCCCATGTAGCGTTCCTCCTGCTGTGCCTGGATCTCCTGGAACCTGGCCAGTACCGTCGCCATCGTCTCTTGGGAGTGGTGGTAGGCTGCCATGATGGTGGTGAGGGCCTCTTGGAGAGTGGGTTCCCTGGGCCTCTCCTCCCCCCCCCTGTCGCACAGCAGCCCTCCGAGTTGCCCTGTTTCCCCCGGCCTCTGTCCCCTGGACGGTGTGCCCACTACCACTGCCCCCAGGTCCCAGTTGTTGTTGGGGTGGTGGGTTAGCCTGGGTGCCCTGTAGTGGCAGACACACCGCTGATTGACCTGTCCTAGAGACAGAGGCATGGGCCCGCTGGGTGGGAGCTGTGCTGTTGGTCCCAGAGAGGGTTGGGTCTGCTGTGGCCTGTGTGTGGGGAACCGACTGTCCAGAGGTCCCCGATGGTCCGGGCTGGTCATCAGGTTCCAGGTCGACAGAGCTGCTGTCATCACTGGGGGCCTCTTCCGGGGGGGGGATGGACATTTCTGGACCCTCCTGGCCGTTGTGTTGGCGTTCGGGTCCTGCATGGGGTAAGAGAGTATGGTTATTGTTTCTGTGTGTGCTATTGCGTGCCATTGATTGGTGACCTTGTCCCCCAGTGCTGCCATTCCCTTGGGGGAGGTGTTGTGGGGGTATTTTGGGGGGGGGGTATGTGCAGTGGTCATGCTTGGGTGATGGGTGTCCATAGTTTGTGGGGGCATGCAGGGGTTGGTGTTGGGTGGGTTGTGCTGGAGAGACATTCTCAGGGAGGATGTGTGATGGGGGTTGGGGGTGAGGGTGGTGGTGGTGGTTAGCATGCTGGGGGGGGGGTGAAGTAGTTGAGATTGTACTTACCAGAGTCCATTCCTCGGTGTACTCCAGCGAGGCCATCAGGATGCAGGATGTTTAGTACCTCTTGCTCCCATGCTGTGAATTCGGGTGGAGTGGGTGGGGGTCCCCCGCCAGTCTTCTGCACTGCGATGTTGTGTCGCGAGACCATCGAGCGCACCTTTCCCCTTAAGTCGTTCCAGCGTTTGCGGATGTCGTCTCGATTTCTGGGATGCTGTCCCACCGCGTTGACCCTGTCCACGATCCGCTGCCATAGTTCCGCCTTCCTGGCTATAGTGGTGTGCTGCACCTGTGAGCCGAAGAGCTGCGGTTCAACTCTTATGATTTCCTCCACCATGACCCGGAGTTCTTGGTCCGAAAAGCGTGGGTGCCTTTGGGGTGCCATGGGGTGGTGTGGATGAGGTGTGGGGTGGTGTATATGGTGATGAGTGTGTTGGTGTGTGGTGCTTTGTGCTTCTATGTGGTGTGTGTGATGGTGTAGTGTGCCTCTGTGTGATGTAGCTCTCTATTCTGTGATGTGTCTCTCTCTCCTTCGTCTCTGATCTTCGGTCGTAGGGGTTTGTTGGTGATGTGGGTGTGTGTTTTATAGTTGTATGGATGTGTGGGAGTGTTGTTGGTATGTGTGTCAGGTGTGTGTATTTCAAATTGCTCAATGTGGCAGTGTTTTGGAGCTGTGTGTGTATTTTGAGCGCGGCGGTGTGTACCGCCATTGGAATACCGCGGTTGAAAGACCGCCGCGTGGATTGGTGGGTCAGAATGGCATGGGCGTGTTTGTGTTGGCGTGGCGGTGGAGGTTTGGTCATCTCCAGTTTTCCGCGGCCCGCTGATGAGGCGGCCTTCCTTGGATGTCGGGTTTTTGGCGGATTCACAGTTGGTGGTCAGAATGACCGTGGCGGTTTACCGCGACCGCGGCGGTAGTATGGCGGAGTTCTGACCGGCGGTATGGCCCTTTTACCGCCAAGGTCAGAATGACCCCCAAAGTGTGAAAATAATTGTAGTCAAGTCGCCACTGAGATAGCTTATGATTACAGAAGTGTTGAAGTCCCCACAAGGGTAGTGTGTGATTACTGGGATGTTCAAGTCCCCACGGAGATAGTGTATGATTATAGAAATGTTCAGGTCCCCACAAGCATAGTGTGTGACTAGTGGGTTGTTCAAGTCTCCACAGAAACAGTGTGTAATGAGGTTTGTGTTAAACTCACTGCTTCAATAAGGTGTAAACCCAATTATAAAGTTTCCATATACAGAGTGTAAAGATAATGTAGTTCAAGACTAAACAGATATTATTTGTAATTGGAGGAACGTTCAAGTCCCCACATAGATGCTGTGGGAAGGTAATCATGTTCAAGTCAACAAAGATAGTGTGTCATTAAGTTGATGTTCTAGTCCCCACGAAAATAGTGCAGGATCGTAGTGATGTTCATGTCCCTATAGAGACAGTGTGTGGTTATTTGGATGTTCAAGTCTGCAAAGAGATGTTATGTGAAGAAAATCTTTTTCAAGTTCCCACTGAAATACTTTGAAAAGACTGTATTGAATTTCCACAAAGTGTATGAATATAATGATGTTAAAGTTCTCAACAATGATAGTGTTTTATTATATAATTATGTTCAAGTGTGCACAAAGATAATGCGTAAAGGTGATCATGATCAAGACCCATTGAAGATCGTATGTAAAGATCATATTCAATTCCTCACAAATGGGGCATGTGAAAATAATGATGTTAAAGTCCAAACAGATAAAGTATGTGATTATCTGTATGTTCAAGCCTCCTCATAGACAGTCTCTGGTTAAAGGAACTTTAAAGCCCTCCCAGAGATATGATATTGAGGTTCCACAAAGATAGTGGTTATATAGTGGTATTCATTGCCCAATAAATATAAGGTTTTCATCATAAGATGTTCAAGTCCCCACAGAGACAGTATGTGCTCATTGTTGTGTTCAAGTTCCCATAAAAATAGTCTGTAAAGATAATCTTGTTCAAGTCCACACTAAAATAGTGCATAAAGGCAATGTTTAAGTCAACACACAGAGTATGAAGACAAGGATGTTCAAGTACAAACAGAGATAGTTTGTGATTATTGGAACGTTCAAGTGTCTTCAGAGATGGTGTGTGAAGGTAATCATGTTGAAATCCCCACAGTGATAGTGTGTGACTAATATGATGTTAAAGTCCTCTCAGCGATATTATGTGGTTATATGGATATTCAAGTCCCCACAAAGATAGTGTGTGGTTATAAGGATGTTCAAGTCCCTAGATTGATATTGTGAGAAGATGATCATGTTCAATTACCCACTGAGATAGTCCATAAGATGATTATGTGTGAACCCCACTGAAATAATGTTTAAAGACAATGTTCAAGTCCCCAAACAGACAGGTCCTGATTCACAAAGGTAAACTGCCCAGAGTTCAAAGATCCTCCCCGCGTGCGGAGATTCAGCCTGAGTAAAGACAAAAGATACTACTCGTAACTTACCCTTGTGAATACTGAAAAGTTGTAAACTTAAAATTTTGGTGTAAACTTGGATCAGAATTCTAAGTTTATCTTTGTGATTCGGGCCCACAGTGTGTGAAGATAATTAAGTTCATGTCCCCATATAGATAGTTTGTGGTTATATGGATATTCAAATCCGAAGTGGTATAGGCCCATATTTATCAATATTTCACACAACACAGCAAGTCACCCTTCTGCGATGCATTGCATGAAAGGGAAAGGGGAGGAGTGCTCCGCAACTCACATCATATTTGGCATTCCTGCTCTCTCTTACCTAGCGCCAAAGCAGGCACCCTTGCACTATCGTGCAAGGGTGCCTCCATTGTAGACAGGACCAATACTGAGAGACATTTTCCTCTTTCTCAGTGTGCTGCAGAATGATATTTCTTCTTGTTGCACCTCTGGTGGGGAGACATACAATTCTGACACAATCCCAGGTCTACCAGTGTTGGTAAATGGGAGAATATGTCAGAATGCATGGGTGGATGCATGGGAATACCCACGCTCCACCCATGGCAGGCCTCCCTGTTGCAGGGTAATGAAAGACAGTGATTTGCATTAACGTGTAGATTTATCAAGCCACGCAGGGCCATGCAAGGTGGCCTTGCATGGCTTGGTAAATCTCTGTGAGGTTTAACACTGTCTTTGTGTCACTTTGCGTGGTGCAATTGTGACACAAAACCTTGATAAATATAGACCATGTTCTGTGGTATGGAAGTTGGTCCCCTTCCTAATGTGTGGTTATAGGGATTTTCAAGTCCCCGCACAGATAGTGTACAAAGATAATGTTCAAGTCCCCGGGGAGAGAGTGTGTGAAGATAACGATGTTCATGTCCAGAGATTATGGTGGTCATTCCAACCCTGGCGGTCCATGACCGCCGGGTTGGAGGACCGCGGGAGCACCGCCGACAGGCCGGCGGTGCTCCAATGGGCATTCCGACGGCGGCGGTAAAGCCGCGGTCGGACCGGCAACACTGGCGGGCTCCCGCCAGTGTACTGCCGCCCATTGGAATCCAAGGGGATTCCGACCCCCCCTACCGCCATCCAGTTCCCGGCGGTTCTCCCGCCGGGAACCGGATGGCGGTAGGGGGGGGTCGCGGGGCCCCTGGGGGCCCCTGCAGTGCCCATGCCACTGGCATGGGCACTGCAGGGGCCCCCGTAAGAGGGCCCCTAAATGTATTTCACTGTCTGCTGCGCAGACAGTGAAATACGCGACGGGTGCAACTGCACCCGTCGCACAGCTTCCACTCCGCCGGCTCGATTCCGAGCCGGCTTCATCGTGGAAGCCTCTTTCCCGCTGGGCTGGCGGGCGGCCTGAAGGCGGCCGCCCGCCAGCCCAGCGGGAAAGTCAGAATTACCGCCGCGGTCTTTCGACCGCGGAACGGTAACCTGACGGCGGGACTTTGGCGGGCGGCCTCCGCCGCCCGCCAAGGTCCGAATGAGGGCCTATGTGTGATTATAGGTATATTCATGTCTCCAGAGAGACTGTGATTATAATGGTGTTTTTCAATTCACCTCAGATACAGGATAACTATAGGGATGTTCAAGTCCCACATATATAGTGTGTAAGGTATACAGCATTTACCCTGTGGTCTTTACCCTGCAGAACTTCACCACATGCTATCTTTCTTATGGGAGCTGCTGGAAATGGCCTTTCTGCAGGGTCACCCTCAAACCTTTTGTCTTCCCCTTATCTTTTTATGACCTCATTTTTGCTGGCTTTATGACTCTGCACACTTTACCACTGCTAATCCGTGCCAAAGTGCATATGCTCTCTCCTTAAAACATGGTGACATTGGCTCATGCCCAATTGGCTTAGTTATTTGACTTGTAAGTCCCTAGTCAAGTGCACTACATGTGCCCAGGGCCTGTATATTAAATTCTGCTAGTGGTCTGCCGCACTGGTTACGCCACCCACATAAGTAGCCGCCTATCCATGTCTCAGGCCTGCCTCTGCAATGCCTGTGTGTGCAGTTTCACTGCCACTTCGACTTGGCATTTAAAAGTACTTGCCAAGTCTTAAACTCCCCTTTTTCTACATATGTCACCCCTAATGAGGGCCCTAGGTAGCCCAAAGGAAAGGGTGCTATTTAGGTAAAAGGCAGGACATGTCAACACCAGGGCAGTGCGCGCTCTATTGGCGACTAGAATGCAAAAACTCAGCACTCTTCAATTTCTCTAATTTATGCATTGTGCTGATATGTTGTTGTTAAACCTTTTGCATTGCAGAGTTTAATCCTGAAGACTTATTTTTAATGTGTTTACAAACAATGTTCATTTGCAATGTGTTGCTGCAGGCTTTCAGAGTGTGTCAGGGTGTGGTCCCTTTCCAGGGCCTTTCAGAGACTTTCCCTGCAGCATGCCTGGGTGTGGTTGCGGGCTGGGCCAAGACTCTATAAAAGGGAGCCAGCCCAGCTCCAAGTGCTCAGTATTCAGAGGTCCTGGTGCAGAGCAGCAGCTACTTCCTGATCTCCTGTCCCGGTGGCCTATTTGATCTTCCAGGCCTCTGCCCTTCATTCTTCATTGGTGATCCTTGTTCTGGCCGGTAAGACGGTGGTTGGGCTAGCCTCCCGACGCCGTTTTCGAGAACTTTTATATTCTTGGCCTAATTCTTTAATGATTAACAGATTACTTTGCGTGCTACCATTTCTTGACATTTGTATAGTGGCTTACGAATTAGCAAGACGTGCGATTTGTTTCATGCTGATTTGATCTTGTTATTCATTGTGCGCTACCATTTCTTGACATTTGCATGGTGGCTTTCGAATTGGCAAAACGCTCGATTCGTTTTATGTTGATTTGATCTTGTTATTCATTGCGCTCTACCATTTCTTGACATGTGCATGGTGGCTTAAGAATCGGCAAGACGCGTGATTCGTTTCATGGTACTTTAACCTTGTTGTTCATTGCGCGCTATCATTTCTTGACATTTACATGTTGATTTATGAATCGACAAGATGCGCGATTCGTTTCATGATGATTTAACTTTGTTGTTCATTGCGCGCTCCCATTTCTTGACATTTACATGGTGGCTTAAGAAGCGGCAAAAGACGCGCAATTAGTTTCATGGAGCTTTAATCTTTTTATTCATTACGCTCTGTTATTTCTTGGCATTTACATCGTGGTTTATGAATCGGCAAGACGCGTGATTCGTTTAATGGTGATTTAACCTTGATATTCATTGCGTGCTATCATTTCTTAACATCTTACATGGTGGCACTCGAATCGGCAAGACGCACGATTCTCTCCTCAAGCTTATTTAATGTTGTTCATTGTATGCCACTATTCTTAGACATTTATTAGGTAATATTCGAGTTGACAAGTTGTGTGATTTGTTTCCTGAATCAATATTGTGTTATTCATGGTGCACAATCCTTTTATGGTGTTTACTATATATATATGAAAATCTGCAATGTGAGCAATTTGTGTTGGAACATTTCAAGAGAACACAGAAGGCCAGAGTTTCTAGATGCAATATTGCATGGTCCTAGTATGCATTTTTAAAAAAAAAGGATTCATATGACTGGTTGAGAACTTATTCAGAATGTTTTCCTGATTCTCATGTAAAGGAAAGTGCTTGAATTTGAAAGTTTCATTTAACCCATCTTGATTCCCTTACAGGTATCAGGCCATCTTGAAACTTAGTCATCTTAAGCCTAATTCTTAGGTTGTTCATGTTTTCAGGATGACTAGGCTTAGAGTCATTGTCTAGTATTGATTTGATGAGATGTAATTCTCATATTGTGTGTTTTAACCTTTTTCTTACTACAGGTCTCCTTCCCAGCTGTTCCCTTCCTAATCCCCCTCTTCCCCTCTTGAACTCTCTTGGCCTCTGTGATTTATCTATCAGAGTCTTGGAGCTGTTCAGTGGTGGACGTGCTGGGAACGTGCGCAGACCCCGAGGATCTGGTGACTCTGACAGAATAGTGAGCCCACAAATTATTATCCTCCTGGTTTGTGGATGTTCTCAGCATGGCCACGCTGGAGGAGTTAGTTAAGGCTATCACCCAGCTCCAGGCAGAGGTGGTATCATCCAAAGAATTGACACTAGCGTAGCTGAACAAGTGAGTCAGTTACAAGATAAGGTAGAGAAGAAGGAACAAAGTCCCACACGTGTGTCTTGGCCAGGTACTTCTTCTCAGACTTCTGGAAGTAATCCGACAAGCATTTCCCTCAATATCCCTTCCGCAATTCCTTTAGCTACCCCAGAACGTTTCTCAGGTGACCCTTTGAAAGCGCAATCTTTCCTGGTTCAAGTGGAACTACACTTCACCTGTAGACCACATACTTTCCCAGATGCCCAGTCCAAAGTAGCTTTCTTGTTATCATATCTGTCTGGGGATGCAGCTACCTGGGCAACTCCTCTTATGCGCAAAGATAGTCCCTTGTTGTACAACTGGAGAAATTTTGTTCGTGAGTTTGAGAGAGTTTTTGATCGTAGAACTGTAACACAGTCAGCAGATCGTGAATTATTAGATTTACGCCAAGGGAATCAGGACCTAGTGTCATATTTAGCCAACTTTAACTGGCTGGTTGCCGAGACATCCTGGCCTGAAGAAAAACAAGCGGTCTTGTTTTACAAGGGACTCAAAGAGGAACTGAAAGATATCTTAGCATAAATCGACCCACAACCTACAGACTGTCAAGAATTAATAAACCTTGTCCCGAGGCTTGAACATCATTTAACAGAACGAAGAGGAATGCACAAAAAGACTGAAAAATATTCATGGCATGTTCATGATAACAGAGACTCAAGAACTCTGAACAAAAGAACGCAGGAACCGATGGAAGTTGGAACCATCAGAAGACCTTTGACCAAAGATGAAAAGGACCTATGCAGAAAAAATGGACAATGTCTTTATTGTGGACGGAAGGGTAATTTTGCCAAAGACTGTCCAATCAATCCAAAGAGCAAGCAAGGTCCAGTTCAGAAGGTCACAGCCAATGCACCAGTGGAGTTGGAAAACTAAAAAACCCAAGATGCAGAGAAGGGTTGCTCTTGGGTGTCACCGTGGACCCTTCACAATCTAGACATCTTAAACTGGAAATAAGAGTTCAGGTGAAGAAAAAGATATATTTAAAAAAAGCTCTAGTCAATTCTGGGGCTACTGGGAACTTTATTGACGCCCAATTGGTACGTGCATGGGGGATCCCATGTATTAAAAAGAAGACCCCAGAAATCATCCAGGCAGTCGATGGAAAACTCTTGACTGGAGGTCCAGTAACTCTTCAGACTATTCCCTTGTCGATGATTTGTGAAGATAAGAATCAAAGAAAGAAACATAAAGAGAAAATCATCCTTGACGTGATCCATGCTCCCCAATATGGGATTATCCTTGGCTTGCCATGGTTAACTCATCACAATCCAGAGATCAATTGGGCAGAACGAAAAATCATGTTCTCATCTGCGCTTTGTAAAGAACAATGTCTCCAAAAGATTCAAGTATCAAAAGTCTGCAACTCTTACATAGCTACTGCTGCGGAGAAAGAAATTCAGCTGCCCAAACAGTAGTCATCTTACAAAGATGTATTTGATGAGAAAGGAGCAGAGACCCTACCTCCTCATAGATCTTATGACTGTCAAATTGATCTAGCCCCAGGTGCGATACTTCCCAACTGTCGTGTGTATGCCCTGTCAGAACATGAAAATCAACATTTACGAAAATACCTAGATCAATTTTTGGAGAATGGTTTCATTCGCCCCTCTAAGTCTCCTGCAGCCTCGCCCTTGTTTTTTGTTTTAAAAGCTAATGGAGAACTTCAAACTTGTATCGACTATAGGGGATTGAACAAAGTCACCATCAAGAATAAATATCCTTTACCCCTAATTCCCGTTTTATTGGAACAAGTAAAGAATGCAAAAATCTACACAAAGCTTGACCTTCGAGGTGTTTATCATTTGGTCAGAATGAGATAGGGTGATGAATGGAAAACAGCGTTCAAGACAAGATATGGCCTTTTTTAATACACCGTCATGCCTTTTGGTCTGTGTAATGCCCCAGCAGCATTTCAATTTTTCTTGAATGACGTTCTTAGAGAATACCTCGACATATTTGCCATAGTATACATCAATGACATTTTTATCTACTCAGACAATGAAAACGAACATGTCCAACATGTCAAGAAAATTCTTGCAGCCCTTCGAAAACACCATTTATATTGCAAACTAACCAAGTTTGAGTTTCATGTTACCACAGTTGATTTTTTAGGGATTATTCTTACCCCTCAAGGTATGGTGATGGCAGAAAAGAAAGTAAAAGCTGTATCTGATTGGTCCACTCCAAAGACTGTTCATGATGTACAATGTTTCCTGGGGTTTGCAGATTTTTACCGGAGGTTCATAAATCATTTCTCCCAGACAGTGGCTCCAATCACTAAGCCATTAAGAAAGAAAGAAAAGTTTGTATGGTCCCCAGAAGCTGACCAAGCCTTCTCTACTTTGAAGGAAGCTTTCTCCACTGCCCCTGTCTAGGCTCATCCTGATGCAAATCAACCTTTCATAGTGGAAGCTGATGCTTCAGATGTAGCAATGGGAGCCCTCTTATCACAATGAAATAAAGACACTGGTCAACTCCATCCTGTAGCTGATATGTCTCGGAAGTTGAACGAAGCGAACAGAACTATGTCATTGCTGAAAAAGAGCTTCTGGCGATTTGTGACGGCTTTAAAAAATTGAGGCATCATTTGTTTGGTGCCAACTACACTGTCACAGTATATACTGATCATCGTAATCTTCAATTCATGAGTTCCGCCAGACTTTTGACTCCTCAGCAATTACACTGGATGCTGTTTTTTGCCGAATTTGATTTTGTAGTAACCTTCCGGCCTGGTAAAGATAATCGCAAAGCTGACGCCTTGTCCCGCCAAGAGTCTACTACGTTGCCTGCATTTCAAGCCTCCAGAGCTATCATTGCTCCTGACAAGGTTCTATGTATCATAAAAACTGAAGATTTCTTTGAAGAAATTTGCAAATATTTCACTGTTGATAAATGGCAAACATGGGCCCAAGCAGACCCCAAAAGGTCAATCTAGCAAGGACTACCCTTTCACAATGCTCGTTTGTTCGTACCCACTACCAAACTTCGCAAGATAGTGTTTCATTGGTTGCATGTTATACCTACGGCAGGTCATCCAGGT
Source organism: Pleurodeles waltl (assembly GCF_031143425.1). NCBI lineage: Eukaryota > Metazoa > Chordata > Amphibia > Caudata > Salamandridae > Pleurodeles > Pleurodeles waltl. Next base: position 733,279,677 of record NC_090447.1, on the reverse strand, counting down.
ACTCCTAAAACTCTTGAACTGATCCAACGCTATTTATGGTGGCCTACCCTAACAAAAGATGTAAAAGCAATGGTAAACAACTGCGAAGTCTGTGCTCGCACTAAAACAAGTAATTCAAAACCAAAATGGTTGTTACATCCACTACCAAACCCCAAGTCATCATGGGAACACATTTCTTTAGACTTTATTACCGGTCTGCCAGTGGTTCAACAGTATTCAGTAATTCTGGTGGTAGTAGATAGTCTCACGAAATATGGACATTTCATTGCCTGTAAGAAATTGCCCACTTCTAGTGAATTGCCAACTATTTTACTGAACAGAGTTGTTCGTTATCATGGACTGCCAAAAGTTATCCTCTCCGAACGGGGGTCGCAATTTGCCTCCAATTTCTGGAAGACATGGTGTAAAACACTCCAAGTGACATGTACACTATCTACTGTCACCATCCTCAAACAGATGGTCAAACGGAGAGACTAAATCAGACTTTGAAACAATACCTACGTGCCTAGGCTGAAAAGGCACTTCATTCTTGGACATCTATGCTCTGGTTAGCTGAGTTAGCCTACAAAAACTCATTCCACACTTCTATTGGCGTTACACCCTTTTTTGGTTTATTTGGCTATCATCGTGACACCTTGCCCATCACAATTCCTCAAGAAAGTTCTCTTACTCCAGCTGTGTCAGAAACCATTCAGCATTTGCATCAAACCCAGAAACTGATTCAACAGCATTTAGAAAAAGCCAAACAAAAATACAAAAGGCATTATGACAAGAAACATTGTGAGGGACCGCAATATCAACCAGGTGACAAAGTGTGGCTTTCCACAAAACATATAGATTTCAAGAAGAAGCACATGTTTAACCCCAAATTCATAGGTCCTTACACTGTCCTCCAGCAAATCAATCCGGTGACCTATAAACTACAATTGCCCAGATCCTTACGGATTCATCCAGTGTTCCACACTTCCCTCTTGAAGAAGGCAGTCCAAAAGGTCCACCCTCATCCATCTCCTGTTCTAGTACAAGGGTAAGAAGAATACAAAGTTAAGAAAGTGTTGGATTCTAAACTGAGAGGGCGTAATCTATGGTACTTAATCTCATGGAAAGGTTATGGTCCTGAAAGTAACTCATGGGTTTCCGCATCTGATGTTCATGCTCCAGTACTTGTGAGACGCTTTCATCGTCTTAATCCAGGCAAACCTGGCCATAGAGCATGTCTGTCAGAGGGGAGTACTGTCAACACCAGGGCAGTTCGCGCTCTATTGGCGACTAGAATGCAAAAACCCAGCACTCTAAAAACAACGTAATTTATGCATTGTGCTGATATGTTGTTGTTTAACCTTTTGCATTGCAGAGTTAAATCCTGAAGACTTATTTTTAATGTGTTTACAAATACTGTTCATTTGCAATGTATTGCTGCAGGCTTTTTAGAGTGTGTTAGGGTGTGGTCCCTTTCCAGGGCCTTTCAGAGACTTTCCCTGCAGCATGTCTGGGTGTGATTGTGGGCTGGGCCAAGTCTCTATAAAAGGGGGCCAGCCCAGCTCCAAGTGCTCACTATTCAGAGGTCCCAGCGCAGAGCAGCAGCTACTTCCTGATCTGTCCCAGTGGCCTATTTAATCTTCCAGGCCTCTGCCCTTCATTCTTCATTGGTGATCCTTGTTCTGGGTGGTAAGACGGTGGTTGGGCTAGTCTCCCGACGCCGTTATCGAGAACTTTCATATTCTTGGCCTAATTCTTTAACGATTAACAGATTACTTTATGCGCTACCATTTCTTGACATTTGTATAGTGGCTTACGAATCGGCAAGACGCGCGATTTGTTTCATGCTGATTTGATCTTGTTATTCATTGCGCGCTACCATTTCTTGATAATTGCATGATGGCTTGCGAATCGGCAAAAAACGCAATTTGTTTCATGTTGATTTGATCTTGTTATTCATTGTGCCCTACCATTTCTTGACATTTGCATGGTGGCTTAAGCTTAAGAATCGGCAAGACGCGCGATTCGTTTCATGGTTCTTTACCCTTGTTGTTCATTGCGCGCTATCATTTCTTGACATTTACATGTTGATTTACGAATCGGCAAGACACTTGATTTGTTTCATGATGATTTAACATTGTTGTTCATTGCGCGCTGCCATTTCTTGACATTTACATGGTGGCTTAAGAAGCGGCAAAAGACGCGCGATTCGTTTCATGGAGCTTTAATCTTGTTATTCATTACGCGCTGTTATTTCATGGCATTTACATCGTGGTTTACAAATCGGCAAGACGCGCGATTCATTTAATGGTGATTTAACCTTGATATTCATTGCGTGCTACCATTTCTTGACATTTTACATGGTGGCACTCGAATCGGCAAGACGCACAATTCTCTCCTCGAGCTTAATTAATGTTGTTCATTGTATGCACTATTCGAGTTGACAAGTTGTGTGATTTGTTTCCTGAATCCATATTGTGTTAGTCATGGTGCACAATCCTTTTATGGTGTTTACTATATATATATGAAAATCTGCAATGTGCGCAATTTGTGTTGGAACATTTCAAGAGCACACAGAAGGCCAGAGTTTCTAGATGCAATATTGCATGGTCCTAGTATGCATTTTTAAAAAAGGATTCATATGACTGGTTGAGAACTTGAATGTTTTCCTGATTCTCATGTAAAGGAAAGTACTTGAATTTGAAAGTTTCATTTAATCCATCTTGATTCCCTTACAGGTATCAGGCCATCTTGAAACTTAGACATTTTAAGCCTAATTCTTAGGTTGTTCATGTTTTCAGAATGACTAGGCTTAGAGTCATAGTCTAGTATTGATTTCATGAGATGTAATTTTCATATTGTGTGTTTTAACCTTTTTCTTACTACAGGTCTCCTTCCCAGCTGTTCCCTTCCTAATCCCCTCTTCCCCTCTTGAACTCTCTTAGCCTCTGTGATTTATCTATCAGAGTCTTGGAGCTGTTCAGTGGTGGACGTGTTGGGAATGTGTGCAGACCCCAAGGATCTGGTGACTCTGACAGGACATTAACATGTGTTCTATATGTCTTGGGAGTGTAAAACTCCTACATTCGTTTTCACACTGCTATGAGGCCTGCTCCTTTCATGGGATAGCATTAGGGCTACCCTCATATACTGTTTGAGTGGTAGATCCTGATCTGAAAGAAGTATCCAGGTCATATTTAATATGGCCAGAATGGTGATACAAACTCCTGATTAATGGTGAAGTTGGATCTTATATTACTATTTTAGAAATGCTACTTTTAGAAAGTGAGCATTTATCCACACTTAAATCCTTCTGTGCCTTCAAATCCATGTGTGGGTAGGTTTAGTTGACAGCTCCCTTGTGAATTCACTCAGACAACCCCAACACAAGATGCTCAGTCACACTTGCACACATCTGCATATTGAATGGGTCTTTCTGGGCATGGGAGGGTGGATGGCCTGACACTTGCATGTCAAAGACAGTATCCTGTCCTCACACAAAGGACTGCCACACCCCCTACTGGGACCCTGGCAGACAGGATGGAACTGAAAGGGGACCTTATGCATTTCTAAGCCACTCTTTGAAGTCTTCCCCACTTCAAAGGCACGTTTGAGAATTTAAGCAGGGTCTCTGACCCTACCAATTTAGACACTTCTGAGGTAGACACTCTACTTCATCAAGACACTTCCTGGACAAGAGAACCTGAACCAGAACCTACAACCTGCCAAGAAGAACTGCCTGGCTGCCCAAAGTACTCACCTGACTGCTTTCTGTGAAGGACTGCTGCCTTGCTGTTGCCCTGCTGCCTTGCTGCTCTCTGGCTGTACTGAGAAGTGCTCTCCAGAGCCTTGGATAGAGCTTGCCTCCTGTTTTCTGAAGTCTCAGGACCAAAAAGACTTCATCTCTACAAGAAGAACTCTCTGTGTGGCAAAAATCGCGGCACAGCCTTGCCAGAAATGATGCACAGCCTGCATGGCAGTGAAAAATTCACTGCACGCCGAACTGGAACGACGCAGCCTGACTTTGCAACAAGAAGATCGATGCAGCGGCAGCGTAGTGACCGGAAGTTCAACGCACGGCCCACTGGATCGACGCACAGCCAAGCCGGATTGACGCAGCCCGACTTCCAGAGAGGAATCAACGCAGCACCTGCCATGCGGTTGAAATTTCCACTCAACGCCCACCGGATCGATGCAGCCCCTGTAACTTCAACCTGTCAGTGCCGGATTTCAACGCATCGTCCCCAGGGCATCCAAAAACCCCACGACCCAAAGAGGATCCATAACCGAGGGCCAGAAATTGACGTACAGCCTTCCCTGCCTGGAAAAATATACAACGCATCGCCATGTGTAGCCCGAGAAATCAACGCACACCTCCCTGTTTTCCCTGCATCTCCTCCTCTGCGGTTCTTTGCAGAGTTTGAACACAAACCAGGTACTTTGTGCTTGCGAGAGACATTTACTGCTTTTAAGACACTAAAGACACTTCATATCATTTTTACAGTGATATCTTAACATACAATTGCAATTTAATCGTTTTGACCTGAATCTTTTCAGATAAATATTATATATTTTCCTAAACACTGTGTGGTGTAATTTTCTGGTGTTCTACTGTGTTATTGGATAATTTATTGCACAAATACTTTACACACTGCCGTCTAAGTTAAGCCTGACTGCTCAGTGCCAAGCTACCATAGGGAGGGCACAGGATCATTTGGATTGTGTGTGACTTACCCTGACTAGAGTGAGGGTCCTTGCTTGGAGAGGGGCTAACCTGACTACCAACCAAAGACCCCATTTCTAACAGGAGCTATGTGTGGATACCTGCTTAGTGGGTACTAACCATTCCCAATAGTTTTAAAATATACTAATAATAAAAAACATGTTAAGACAAATATTTGTGATTTAGGACCCTCCTCATTTGCAGATATATAGTTATATAATCGCATGCACAGCAAATAGTTTTAGGGGAATTGAGAAGGTGCTCCTCTCCTTGTGAGAACCTACTCCATAACTACCATTTGTGATTGAATACATGTGTGTGTAAGCCTCATGTGGGGGGGGTCTGAGGGGTCCTGGGCAGAGTGCTGCATGTTTGGTGGCAAGTGTCTGTGCGTAGGAGGATGGGAGGGATATGGTGGGCCTTGAGTGTAACAGTCCGGACGGTATGACTAACACCTTTTCTTATGTATCTTTTTCTGCAGGTCAGCATCTATCGGAAAAAGGGTATTTGGCGTGCCATCACCAAGGAGGTGCGGACCCTGGTGGTCTTTAACAGGCGGAGCACCCACTGTCGAAAACCGTGGGAGGATCTGCGTTGCTGGGCAAGGAAGACAGCAGAGGCCCAGGTGGAGATGGCCTCCCAACGAGGAAGGGGTGCCCGTCGTACCCTGACCCCCCCTGATGTTCCCCATCATGGCGGTGGCCTACCTGGAGTTGGATGAGCACTTGAAGTTATCACAGCAGCCACAAGGGGGTGAGTACAGATTCAGAATCATGAAGTTGAGCGCTTTGAGGTGTAACCTGGGTGGGGGATGTGGGTCTGTGGGTGGCCCTAGGCCAGGACGAACACGGCAGATGCACTCCAACCCCAATAATGTTAGTGGGCATCTTCTACTGGGCAGGGTCCTGTGGGTTTCAGGTGTGCATCTAATGGCGTTAGGCATTGTACCCCATTGCCTGGTGACTAACATTGTCACTGGTATTGCATGGCTTAGTGCCTAGGGCTGTTCCCTGTGAGTTGTGTACGCCAACGGTGGTGTTACTGTTGGCATTGACCAAGTGTATCCTCTGTCTCTTCCTCACCCATTATGTTTTGTTGCCCTGTCCTTGTGTTCATTAGCATAATCTGGCAGAGGAGCAGAGGCACCGGCGTCGGAGGGAGCTACATCGAACATGGGCATGGATACCGAATCCACCAACGGTGAGGGCACCAGTGGGACAGAGGGCGAGGGTAGCACCACGACGGAGACATGAGGGGACAGTTCTGACAGCGACACCTCCTCCGATGGAAGCTCCCTGGTGGTGGCGGACACCTCTGTGACCACCCCAACTACAGGTACAGCCTCCACCCCCGTACCAGCACCGCCCTCCCAGCAGCCCCTCAGCAAGGTTCCTGTGCCCGCTCACACAGGAGGGTGGGCATCTCTTTCGCCCCAGGCACCTCAGGCCGTGCCCCAGTCAGCTCTGCTGCCCTCAGTGAGGAGGCTATTGACCTCCTGAAATCCCTCACTGTTGGGCAGTCAACCATTCTGAATGCCATCCAGGTGTCGAGAGGCATTTGCAACGAAGAAATGCATTCCTGGAGGGCATTCACTCTGGTGTGGCGGCCCAACAGAGATCCTTCCAGGCTCTGGCCAACTCACTGATGGCAACCATTGTCCCTCTCTCTAGCCTCCCACCTCCAACTACCTCTAACCAGTCCCATTCCCCTCACCCCAGCCTATTCCAAGCACACCGTCAGACCTGCATGCATCCAAATCAACACACATAAGTGGCTTAGGCAAACACAAGCACCACACATCATCCTACAGGCACTCACACAAGCACCATCCAGATGCAGACACACCAACATCCACTGCCTCCACTGTGTCCCCCTCCTCCTCCTCGTCCACCTCCCTCCCAGTAGCGTCTCCACTCACACCTACATGCACTACATCCTTATCCACTACCTCCAGCACCAGCATGCCTATCACTTCACGCCCCTCACTAGCAGTCACCACCCCCACATCCATTCACACGTCCCCTGTGTCCTCTCCCACTGTGTCTGTGCCCCCTCCTCCCAAAGTACACAAACGCAAACACTTAGACACCCAACAGCCATCCACCTCACAACCTGCACCCAAACACAGCAGACAGACACCCCCTACAACCACTCCCTCTTCCTCCACTCCCAAACATTCACCCTCTTCCTGCCCCAGTGTCCCTAAAAGGCTTTTCCTCTCCACCCTTGACCTATTCCCTGCCCCTCCCCTCCGTCCTTCACTTCGGGCCAGGATGAGCAGAACCCAGGCCAGCACCTCAGCCACCCAGTCCACGGCCACTGTAGTTTCTGCAGCTACTGATTGTGTGAGAGACTCCAAGGAGGCACCCGTCAGCACTGCCAGTGTGCCTGCACCACCTGCCAAGGGCAAGAAGAGGCTCACAGCTTGCAAGGGCAGTAAGGGAACACCAGCCAGCAAGTGGAAGGAGGCACCACCAGCCAGCAACAGCAGGGAGGCACCACCAGCCAGCAAGTGCAAGGAGGCACCACCAGCTGGCAGCAGCAAGGAGGCAACACCAGCTAGCAAGGGCAGGGAGGGAACACCAGCTGGCAGAAGCAAGGATGCACTACCAGCTGCCAAAGGCAGGAAGGGAACAACAGCTGCTAAGGCCATTGTAAAAGGAACAGACGCTGCAGGCAGGATGGATCTGGTGCTTGGGGCTGGAGCAGCATCTGGTCAAACTATACCAGCCATGGCACTTCAGCCATCCGAGGCAGCAGGGAAAGGGCTGGAGCCTCCCCCCACCACTGACAGCACCGCCACCTGCACCACCACCATCACTGCCACTTGCACCACAACCTGCACCACTGCCAGCAGCAGCAGCCCCAGTGGGCAGCTGTCCGAGGCTGCAGGGGAAGGGCTGGAGCCTCCCCCCACCACTGACAGCACTGCCACCTGCACTACCACCAGCACCGCCACCTGCACCACCACCTGCACCACTGCCAGCAGCAGTAGCCCCAGTGGGCAGCCGTCCGAGGCTGCAGGGGAAGGGCTGGAGCCTCCCACCACCACTAACAGCACCGCTACCAGCCCCGCAACTGCCATCCACTGAGCAGCCATTTCCGCCGGTGAGCAGTGTGTATTCATGACTACATGGGCTGAAGTGCATCCTGGCCCCTGCAACAACTGTAGGTGTGACACCCAACTGAGAGACTGTGACCTTGCATCATCCAGGATCTGCATCACTGGGCACAAGGCCCCCTCCAGGAACCAGTGGACAAAGGCATCCACTCGCCCTATCCTTGCCAGGATGAAGCTGACTGGGCACAAAGCCCCCTCCAGAACCAATGGAGAAAGACATCCACTCACCCTATCCTTGGCATAATGAAGCAGACTGGGCACAAAGCACCCTCCAGAACCAGTGGAGAAAGGCATCCACTCGCCCTATCCTTGGCAGGATGAAGCTGACTGGGCACACAGCCCCCTCCAGAACCAGTGGAGAATGGCATCCACTTGCCCTATCCTTGGAAGGAGGAAGCTGACTCGGCACAAAGCCCCCTCCAGAACCAGTGGAGAAAGGCATCCACTCACCCTATCCTTGGCAGGATGAAGCAGACTGGGCACAATGCCCCCTCCAGAACCAGTGGAAGAAGCCATCCACTTGAGAGACTGTGGCCTTGCACTCCCCAGGACCAAGCAGTGGGCAAACCACCCACTTGAGAGACTGTGGCTTTGAACTCCCTGGGACCAAGCAGTGGGCAAACACCCACTTGAGAGACTGTGGCTTTGCACTCCCCAGGACCAGGCAGTGGGCAAACCACCCACTTGAGAGACTGTGGATTTGCACTCCCCGGGACCAGGCAGTGGGCCAACCACCCAGTTGAGAGTCTGTGGCTTTGCACTCACCAGGAGCAAGCAGTGGGCAAACCACCCACTTGAGAGACTGTGGCTATCACTCTATGAATGTGCAGATGGTGTGTTTGGCTGATCAGTACAACTCCCATGTGAATGGCAGGCATCCTGGCTCTGTGCATGACACCTTTATCTTGAGGAATAGCAGCATCCCATATGTGAAGGCTCAACTCCAGAGGCACCAGGTGTGGCTAATAGGTGAGCCCAAGGTCCCCACCCAGTATATGTTGGTGTCTGGGTATGAGGTTGTCCTTAAGGGTTAGTGTGTGTCTAACAGTTGTCCCTCAATATTTGCAGGTGACTCTGGTTACCCCAACCTCTCATGGCTACTGACCCCAGTGAGGAATCCCAGGACAAGGGCGGAGGAACGTTACAATGAGGCACATGGGTGAACAAGGAGGATTTGGCTCCTGGGTATGTTTACTGCTGCCCACACTGCTGCCCACTACAGGTCATACAAATGTATAAATTACTGTACATGTGAATTGCAATGTTTTCAGATTGTTGTACTAATACATATTTCAATCAATTGACAGACTCCAGAATTGTATTTGTTCCAAGGGTGTTTATTTAAGTGCTAATAAGTAGAGGGGGATGTACAATGTGCTGGGGAGATTGGTGGAGGAATGTCCAGTTAGGGTCCAGAGTCTTGGTGTCACAGGTGCATTGTCCAATGGGGTATAGGAAGAGGAGCAATGACTGTTCAAGGTGGACAGGGTGACAGAGTGGGACAGAAGGGTGACAATCAGTAGAGTCTTATTTCCTGGCAGGGGTCTTGGCAATGTTCTCTGGCTTCTGCCTGGATCGCAGGGACCATTTGCGGGATGGTTCTCTTCCTGCAGGGGGTGTGGCGCTGGTGGCCTATTTTTCCCGTGGCGGGGCCTCCTGTCCACTAGTGTCAGCGGAGGTGGAGGGCTGTTCATCGGTGTGGCTAGTGACAGGGGCCCGTTGTTAAGCCACTGCCTCTCTCATGGTGTTGCCCATGTCAGCCAGCACCCCTGCAATGGTGACCAGGATGGTGTGGCTGTGTTTGAGGTCCTTTCTGATCCCCAGGTACTGTCCCTCCTGCAGCTGCTGGGTCTCCTGCAACTTTGCCAGTATCTGACCCAAGGTCACCTGGGAATGTTGGTATGCTCCCAGGATCCCTGCAAGTGCCTCGTGGAGAGTGGGTTCCCTCGGCCTGTCCTCCCACAGTCACACAGCAGTCCTCCCAGCTTCCCTGTTGTCCTGTGCCTCTGTCCCCTGAACCATATGCCCACAGACACTGACCCCAGGTCCCTGATTTTTTTGAGTCTGTGGGGTTACCTGGGGTCCCTGTAGTGGTGGACACACTGCTGAGTGACATGTCCTAGGGACAGTGTTATGGGCCCGCTGGGTCGGTGCTCTGCTGGTGTTTCCAGAAGGGGAGGCTCTGTGGTGGTATGGGACTGTGGCAGGGTAACTGACTGTCCAGAGGTCCCTTATGGGCCAGGTTGGTCATTGGGATCTAGGCGTGCAGAGCGGCTGTCATCACTGTGGGCTTCTTATGTGGGGGGACTGGATGTTGGTGGCACCTCCTCTCCGGTGACATTGAGTGGGGGTCCTGTGGGGATGAAAATGCAGTGTTATTGTATCTGCGTGTGCCATCTTGTGCATGGGTGTGTTTCCCTGTGTGGTTGTGATAGCCCTGTCAGCTTTGCCTTGTGTGTGTGGTGATTTTGTGGGCTATATGATTCTCTCTGATGGGCATGCTTTAGTGATGGGTGTCCATGCAGGTCTGTGATGGGTGTCCAAGATTAGGTGTTGCATGCAGGGCTTGGTATTGGGATAGGTGGGTTGTGATAGTGGGGTATTTGTGAGGTGGTGGAGTGATGGGGGTGAGGTTAGGGGTAGGAGTTTGTGATGGCATGCAGGTAGGTTGGGGGATATAGTAGTAAAGATTTGACTTACCAGAGTCCAGTCCTCCTGCTACTCCTGCGGGGCCCTCAGGATGCATTATTGCCAAGACTTGCTCCTCCCATGTTGTTAGTTGTTGAGGAGGAGGTGGGGGTCCACCGCCAGTCCTCTGTACGGCTTCCTGGTGTCTTGCAAACACGGAATGCACCTTCCCCCGTAGGTTGTTCCACCTCTTCCTGATGTCATCCCTTGTTCTGGGGTGCTGTCCCACGGCGTTGACAGTGTTCATGACTCTCCACCATAGCTCCCTCTTCCTTGCAATGAACGTCTGCTGCACATGTAATCCGAATAGCTGTGGCGGTACCCAGATGATTTCCTCCACCATGACCCTGAGCTCCTCCTCTAAAAACCTGGGATCTCTTTGGGATGCCATGGATGTGGTGTGAGTGGTATGTGTAAGCATGTCTGGGGTGATATATGGGGTGATGTGTTGTTATGTGTGCTGTGAGGTGCATGGATGGTGTATGGGTGATGGTCGTCTGTGGCTCAGATTGAGTGGGTGGTCTGTGGCTCAGATTGAGTTGAGGAAATATCCCAGCAGAGATAGTGTGTAAAGGTAACCTTGTTCAAGTCTCAACTGAAATAGTGCAAAGACAATGTAGAAGTCTCCACACAGGTGGGGTGTTAATATAAGGATGTTCAAGTCCAAAGAGAGATTGTATGTGAAGGTATCATGATCAGGTCCTCTTGAAGTTTATGTGTTATTATAGTGATGTTCAATTACCCCAGAGACCGTTTGTGAAGGTAATTGTATTCAAGGCCAGTAATACGGAGTGTAAAGATCTTCATACCTCCATGCAGATAGTGTGAAGATATTGATGTTCATTTCGAAATAGCGATCGTACGTTCATTCATTCATTCATTAAGCTTTATTTCAGTAATAAAATTACCATAAAAGCTCATTTTACAGTACACGCTTAGGAATAAAAAGAGCCATAATATAAAACACTTTGACTAAAAAATATTCAAGAAGAACGATTAAAAATGCAAAATGCAAAATTCTAAAACAAGATCAGGGGTAATAAGGATCCACCAATATAAGAGAAGCATAATATAAGAACCTTCACCCATTAGGCTTAATAGACCAGAGATAAAAAGCACAATGTAACAATTTTAAAATCAAATATTCCCTATAAAAGCAGCATCTCCAATTTTCTCTACAGACTTAAACTTGTTTTGGTATAATACATTTCAAGCTGCCCCTTAAATTTTTTGCTCTTACGTGCCAAATTGCCTCTAAGAATCTGGCCAAAGCACATAGCACAACACCATGGGTATTCATTTTGCAGATCCTTAGAGCTAAAAGTCGGTTGTTAATGCCCATGGATCTGCAAAGGGGTATGATCCATTTGATCCGTTGTTTAGCATATGCCGGGCAATGAAATAACACATGAGCAATACATTCAGGTAACCTGCAGCCCATTGGGCATAGGTCTTGTTGGTTGTTCTGTTTGGACCACCTGCAAGTAAAAGTTCATAATGGTAATGATCCCAACCTGAACCTGATATAAAGTGCACGTGCTCGGGGGATAAAATCAAGTCCATTTAATTTTCAAATTCATAATGGCATTTGACTTTCGTGAACCTATCTGTCAAGCTGGACGAATACACCTCAGCCAGCTTTCTTGTTTTTAAGTCTAACCAATATGCATCCTTAACCACTTGTGCCGCATTTTTTGGAAGACCGTAAGGGTCTATCCAAAATTGGGCCAACCCTAATTTGGTCAAAATGTTTTTGACATGATTACACCAAGGAATTTTTCTTATTATGTGTGTACTCAGCAGGGGATTCAGCCATATTCTATATGGGCCGTAGATATCCATAGACCAAATCCTGATCCAATACAATATTGGTCTTAAAGCGGCTATATGAGCGATGGAATCTAGATTTAAGTCCATCCGAATAGGCAACGTGGGGGAACTAGTGGGTATTTTTAGCAAAACCTTTATGAATGAATTTTCGGCAAACTCTAAGTCCCTCAAATTGCCATGCCTCCATAGCTCTGCACCATACAGAGAGCCCCCTCTAGCTTGAATTTTGTATATTTCTATTGCAGGGGAGATTGCAAATCTAGAAGATCTGCTAGCGAATCTCAAGACACCCCTGAGTTCTGTTTCAATCTCATATGTGCCTTTGATAAATGGGCCTGCCATTTGTGCGTGTCCTCTAATGGAACTCCCAAATAATCAAAATCGGCGACTCTCTCTGCTATCCCATCCATTAAAATCATCCTCCTTATTTTAGGTTTTTTGTCACCAAAAATCATAAATTTGGTTTTTGAGGTAATAACTTCAACGCCATAGTCCTTGCAAAAGGACATAAACTTCACAAGTAAATTGGCAAGGCCCGAGGCAGTTTGAGATAGTGACAAAGTATCATCCGCAAATAGTAAACACAGAGTCTTTGTCCCACCTAATTTGGTGCATCATTATCACAGGCCAGTAAGTAAGAGATGCATGCATTAATGAACATCAAAAACAATGTGGGGGCAAACACACATCCCTGCCTCACCCCTCTTTTAATCGGAATCTCGCCTGTTACCTCCCCATTTACTCCCCATCGAATTTTTGCAAAACTCTCAGTACATAAGCTTTTAATTAAGTTTAGTAAGGGGCTCGGGAAGCCGGCTCTGTCTAATTCCTCCCACAATTTGGAATGCAGGACCAAATCAAACGCAGATTTAAGATCCTCAAAGGCCACAAAAAGGTTCCCTGCGTCCAGGTCTACAGTCTTCCATTTGATCCTAAGAAACCTAAATATCTGGTCGGATGTACTGATTTTCTGTCTGAAACCTGCTTGGAGATCACTAAGCACTTAGGTTTCCTCTAGCCATTCTTTGACCCTTATCAGAACCTGATAGCAAAATATTTTTTGAAGATTATCCAGAAGGCTAATTGGTCTGTAGTTCGCGAGAGCGGCCCATTCCCCTTTTTATAAATAGGTACCATAATTGCACCCTTCCAGGAGCGGGGATAGATTCCACTGGCCAAGACAGCGTTTGATACATTATTGACATAAAGGCCCCACGTATTTAGGTCAGACCTATATAAATTGGCAGGTACACTGTCTAGCCCAGGGGCTTTTCCTGATTTTTGGGCCATAATAGCCATCCTAGTTTCATTCAGTGTAAACGGAAGCAGGCTATCGAAGGAAGAGGAGTCTAATCCAGCTACAGAACTACTACATGTTTCAATATCATACAGCTTCATAAAATGGACCACCCAATTTTCCGATTAAATTTGGAAATCTGGTCTAGAATTTTTATTTCGTCCATTGGAAGCCACCAAGGACCAAAAACGTTTTGGAAGCTTCTCCTTAACTGCAATCAGCAAATCCTGCCATTACTCTACTTCACAATTATTTTTACAGGTCCTTGTTACAAGTGCATACTCACGCCTAGCACTAATTATTAATTGTCTATCATTGTGATTTAATTCCCTTTATCAGGTTGCACTTGGACTCCCTACATGCTTTGCCAAACCACGTATTATGGGGTCTAGCTACTGAACACTTATTTCCCCTAATTAACAGTTCTGTAAAAGAGGTCTTTCAAAGTAAAGAAAAGATCGATGTGCAAGGCCATGTCCTCATTGGGGGGAATATGAACAGGAATCCTCCACTAATTGGTGGGTTAGTACTAAATCTAGCATCTTCCCCCACAATTTCTTTGAATTTTTAAAACAATCCCATTTCAGGGCACGCTTATTTGAAGAAACTACTAAAGGGGAAATAGTTTAATTACTATTTTGCATGTCTATTCTTTTAGAAATTAGCCCATCGTATGTGACTAAAATTGGGGCATGATCACTGTTATTCTGATTTCCTACACAAATATCTTGAATGGTGTGCCATATCCTCACATCAATAACCACATAATCTAGTATACTACTATAAAACCTTCTAGAAAATGTGGGTTTTGCGGGAGAGTCCAAAGGAAAACATTCATTTCCTTGCCGTAGCCCATGTGTTATTATGAGATCTATAATCTGCAAACCCCTGCTACATGATTTAGACTGCTTCTTCAAAGAAGAAAAAGAAGGAATATTCCATGACGCATCTTCTAGCTGCGTAATCTCGGAGAATGCAGAATTTGGTTCAAGTATCACATTTAAATCCCCAACAATGAAAATAAACTGCGATGTTATATAATCTGACACCAAAGCATTCAACACCTGAATAGTTTTTGACAATTGGTTAGAAGGACCTGGTCTGTTCTAAACATTAACACACAGCTGGATAAGGCCAGTATGTCCTCTGAATCCACAAAAATGTCTCTAATATTGCCCAAACCTGTATTCTTTGTCCATATGATGAGCCCCCCTGCCGCTCTCCCAGCCAAGGACGGTCTGGCTTCTTTGCAAAATGAGTTAAACCCGTGTCTAAAAACATTAGAAGTTGACCAAGTTTCCTGGAACAAGCAAATGTCAAATTGATCAATAAAGTCCCCCCAATCTGGGTCATCTAGTTTTTTGCGCATTCCAGGTAAAAATTCCATGTCAGGAGCTTTGGGGTTCGAGTCTCCTGAACTGTAAGGTCCTTCCGACAAGATGACAAAATACAAGGTCTAACATAGTTCTTCCTAGGTGATGATTTGACCATTGGTACATCTAGTGCAACAGATACCTAACCCCTAAGCCTAGGTGACGGGGACTCTAAATCTGGCTGCCCTTCTATCTGTAGATTAGTAATACAAAAGGATCCACTATTATCCTGGTCAGTTCGAGACAAGAGAAGTCAGTCCGTGTCTGAAGCGATGGGTTCTTGTGCCAACCTTCTTAAAATCGTTGTTGCATTTTGACAAGCACGCTCTTTCTTGTTTGCTAAAAAAATTGCTAAAGATTTTTCTCCCTCAATTTGAGGGCTATGGTTCGGGCAGAAGAGTTCGGCCTTATTGAAGAATCGGCTGCAGGCCAACAGCTTTTGAAACAAATATTTGAACCGTTTGGCAAGGGGTTCAGCATTTCCAAGGATAATAGGCCCCTTACCAACTCAGGCGCAGACAGTACTAACTTTATTGTATCCAAGTGGCCCTCCCTCTCTGTATAGCACTGCGCAGATATTATATCTGAATGAATAATGGAACAGCATTGTCTGGTATGCCATATCCAATGGATAACCTTATTAATAAGAGAAGTGTTATCTTCATATGCATTGGGCGCTAGGGGAGGAACTCTGCACATGAAAATTGGGTAGCCACTACCCTTGGACTGATATAAAGTTTGCACAGTAGGCGGTTCCCGAACCACTATGGTACGTGGTCGAGAAATTATTGGAGCACCGGGGTGACTTTTTACGATGGAGGGGCTAATGGGACTGATCTGTGAGTCTCTAATGTCCCGGTCAAGACTAATGTTTGCACAGGAAAAAATCTTCTTCCTAGAAACACATTCTCTAGTGGAGGTAGAATTAACGTTTAACTCTGGCTTGTGCACCAGAGCAGTTTCCCTTTGAAGGCTGTTGGAGCGAAGAAGGGACAAAACCTCTGACATTACTGCCTTCAGATCTTTCACCTCTTCTTTTAGATCAGTAACAAGGGCAATTAAATCCTCCTGAGGTTGAAATGTGTCAGGATGATGACTTATAAGTTGTACACTCCGATTAGGGCTGCCTAATTCTTCTACTTGGCCCTGGGATTCCAATGGTGAAAAACGATTAGAACAGGGAATGTCATGTACAATCACACTGCTTAACAAGAGGATCTCTGGGCTTGTCTGAGATGTACATAATTATCTGGCTCTTATATTTGTTCCGTCAGCCTGTGCTGCAGGTGGCTTCAAGGTGACACCCTTGTCAGGAATATTTCCCTTTCCACAAGATTTGGCTAACAGAAAAGGGGTGAGTGAACTGTTTTTCAGTCGTTTCTGGTGATCTTTTTTCTTTTTAGTCAATAAGGTCTCCACTTCCTCGATTAAATTATCAATTTCATCAGTCACACAACTAGATGAAACATGTAGCGCTTGATGCAATTTGGGAATTTTTGTTTAGGCAATGCCCGCCGGCAGATTGCTCCTTGCCTTACACTTCCCCATTTAAAACAACTTAATATTACAAAAACAACTATGTGGCAAGTTCCAGTAGTTTTATAGCACAATATTTCAATATGTCACAGGGATACCTCCTACCTCAGAGCCACGAGAGGTTGCGGGGCAACACGGTGCGCTTTAAGCGCCCGCGAGAATGAGTCCAGGCCAGCAGCAGCGGAGATCCCTGGTACACTGAGTCCCTGTTAACAGCAGTGGCAGTAGGTGAAGCAGGAGAGATAGTATGTGATTATTGGCATGTTGCCTCAAAGATAGTAAGGTATGACAGTGATGTTCACTTCTACCAGAGGTAGTATGTGAAAGTAACTGTGTTCAAAACCCCTGAAACTGTGTAAACTTAATATTCATATCCCCGACAATGTGTGAATATAATGATGGTCAAGTCTAAATGCAGTTAGCATGTGATGATTGTCATGTTCATGCCTCTACATAGCTAGTGTGTGATTTTAGAAATGTTGTAGCCCACACAGAGATGGTGTGTGAAGGTAATCTTGTATAAGTCTCTAGAAAGGTAGTGTTTTATTACAGTGATGTTCAAGTCCTTATAGAGATAGTACATGATTATTCTGATGTTAAAGTCTCCATGGAGATAGTGTGTAACAATTATCTTGTTAAAGTCCCTACTAAAATAGTGTGTAAATACAATTTCCAAGCTGCTTCATAGATAGTAGGTCGGTATTGGGATCTTTAGCTCCCCATATAATGTGTGAAGACAATCATGTTGAAATCCCTGCTTAAATACTGTGTTAGGACGTTGTTCAACTGACCACACAGATAGAGAGTGATGATAAGGATGATCAAATTAAAAGAAAGGCAGTGTTTGATTATAGGAATGTGCAAGCCCCACAGAGATGGTGTTTGAAAGTAATCATGTTCAAGTCCCCACAAAGCTAGTGTGTGACTATAGTAATGTCCAAGTCCTCAAAAAGATATTGTGTGGTTATAGGGATGTACAAGTCCACACAGAGACAGCGTGAAGATAATCATGTTCAAGACCTAGTGATAAAGTAGGTAATGATCAAGTCCCCTCACGGATAATGTGTGAGGATAATGAGATTCATGTCCACAGACCAACTAAGAAAGGAAACCACCACCTCCAAGACAAACCTAAAAATAGAATCCAAAATCCATTATTTCATTCAGAATTTTTTTATGTAGAATAAAACGAATCAACAACTGATATGACCTTTCCTTATTATATTATAAATAGCATGTGATATTCACAGTCAAGAAGTAGCATAACGCAACACATCAATAATTATTGGGAAAAAAGACTACCCCACTCCCTAATACATAATAATTGTATACCTTTTATCAAAACAAACACACCATTCATACTCACACATTACTCCATAACAAACTGTAATGCCAGCCCCACCACAAGGAAAAAACAGAACAGAAAAGATTAGCACTGTTCCCAAACAAGCATCTCAGACATTACATTTACAAATAAGAACAATGCTAGAGACAAATAATAATGTCCCTGAATACAATCACTTAGAGTCTCTCTATGTGGGATGCAATAGAGCAATTCATTTTTAGAAAATCACATGATAATCTCAATGCGTTGTTGGTGAGATGCAAGTCAACTTCTTTAATGATTAATACATCTGTTCATGAAAATCAAATGGTCAAACAAGGCAATACAAAGAAATCCTTATGTAGGGTTCATGTTTAACAGCCATATGGTCTCAATGTTAAACCTGTTGTAACAGTCCCGATGCATGTTTTGGTGCAATGTGACCAGGAAGTCACGCACACTCAAGATCGGCAAACGTATAAAAAACTGAAGGGAGAAAGGAAGTCCCAATCATGAAGAAAGTATTGCGCCACCCTGTAGTCCAATTTTCCAATTAAGATACAATTTCTACCTAGCAAATGCTAGAGAGAAAATATGTAATTTTCCTGACACCTATAGAAAATAGGGCAATATAAGACGGAGGGCATCATTACGAGTCTGGTGGTTTGAACAACTGACCACCAGACTTGCGGTGAGGAGACTGCAGCGCAGCTGGCGTTCTCCCCACCAACCCATCAAGAGTTTTCCATTGGGCTGACATGCGGAAATCAAGGTTTCTGTCAGTCAGCCCAGTGGAAAATGTGGCAGAATTGGACTCGGATCCACATGGAGCCATTGCAGGGGGCCATCCAGCACCCTTGAAATGTGCATTATCTGCAAAGCAGACAGCGCGCATTCCAAGGGTGCTGGGCAGGGAGACCATCGCACTGCCTTTCTGCCAGACTTTTCACGGTGGTTGGACCAGCGTGAAAAGGCTAGTGGAAAGAGGGGTTGTAATCAGCCAAGTAGCGCTGAGTTCAGCACTGTCCTGGCTTGTTGCATGCCCGACCTCAATCACCCGTTGGGATCGCTGATCCTGGCAAAGATAGCGGTCTGTTGGTGGGTCCACCTTCCAACCTTGTAATGTGACAGTCAGACCGCCACAGCTGTGGAGTTCCGACCATCACCACGAGTCTGGCGGTCTTGTGACTGCCAGACCTGTAATCTGGTCCCAAGTCCCAGAATTAGTTATCTTAAAGGTCATCGTAGATCCAGAGGCGGTACGTTCAAAAAGCCGGGCCTTAGCAGGAATTACACACAATTCCTCTATATCCCATATGCGTGTGTGACAATGCAGCACTCCGTTAAGGCAGGTGAACTTGAGTGAAATCAACAATATCTGTGAAGGTCAGCCATATAGAGGAATTGTGTGCAAGTACTGCTTAAGACTGACTTTGTGAGTATACTGCCTCTGGATCTTTGTGTCTCTTCCCTGAAGCTTTTCTGCATTACTTATGCCCTTCGGCTCCTCACTTTTTAAACAACTATAGAGCATATTTAAGAGCCTCTGGTGCCACTAGCTCATCACTTTTAGTGATGCCAAGGTGGCGCTATTCCCTGTGCTATATTTACAAGGTGCCGTTAAGCCACTTTTGTTGGCTTGGCGCCACCTGGTAAATACGTCCCCTTCACATGCATCTCTTTGCATGGAAGGGGCGTGCAATGGGTGTTGCTGTGGGTGTGCCACAGCAACACCCAATGCATTTTGATGCGGCCTCAGATTTATGAGATTTTGTAGACCTGAGGCAGCGCCAAACTCTAATGTTACCCCAGGGGTGGTGTTAGCAAGGCGCAACAAGAGGAATACTTTTATTCCTCCTTGTTTTTTTATTTTTCTATGAAGGCTGCATTCTGCAGCACGCAAAGAAAGAGCAAAATACCAGACATGACCCTTCAATGCAGACATCCTTGCACGATGATGTAAAGATGCCTTTGTGGGTGCAGGCGGCTTAATTTAACACCAGCGCAGGAGACAACTCAGGGGTGCACTGTATTCAATTAAGTACAGCACATCCCTGCTTTGTGAAAATGACGGAGTGCAGTGCTGCCAATTTCGGCGCAGCGTTGCGCTCTGTTATTTTCTTTTAAATATGGGCCTATGTTTTTCTTTTTTTTTAAACACTCCACAACACTTTATGGGTCTCTAGGGCTGCTCGTGGGGCTGAGGAGAGGCAAACTTCTGAGTAGGAGAAATTTGGGAGCGCCCTCTATAGACAAGAGAGTCTTCACTCGGGGTCAGCCCTCAAGATACTCGCTATGTACTGCCCTGCCCAGACTCCTCTCTATGGTCACCCCTGGGATAAGGTCTGGTGTTCAGCCTGGTGCAAGCTGCTTTCAGGCTGCCCTGAAACTACCACATGATCAGAAGGTAATTGTGCTAGATGTGGTGCAGGGGCTTTAAATCTTTTTTTGAAAGATTTCTTTATTGAAGTTTTTCAATTTATATAATAAACAATCAATAAAAGAAAATAGAAATTAAAACAAATGTGCATCATCTTGCCACTGAGTAACACTGAGATAGATTGCTAGTGTTCTTCTTGCACCTCTGTACATTTATCTGCAGCCTTTAAGCATCCATAATCAATCTTATTCACACACAATGCTGCAGGGAGTTATACAACACACCATGTTACATTTTGAGCTTGTGGAATATCTGTGGTAAGTACTGATGTATGAGATGGAGTGATGTGTCATTGGGGCTTCTATGATATATTATGATGTGATAAACTGTACATTTTTTAATATGGACATGTTATGCCAGTAGGTTAAAGAAGAAGCTCAGTTCAGGGAACTAGGCTTATTCTCATCCACTGTCTCCTGTCTCTGGGTTAGAAGCTAAATATGTATCAGATCCCATATGTTTTTGGGCCGAGACCTTGAGGGAAGTAGTTCTATGCACACAGTCAATTGGTCCTCACAATAAGTTAAATTTAGTATCCATCCTTAAATTTGGGTACTCTTCCCAGTCCTAATCTGCAAGTAACGCTACGCTTTGCAAGGAGGAGGTTCAGTGCAACATATTTCCTGTAGCCTGCCTTTATCTCCCCATTGTGTGGGCCATGAGTAGGGTGAGAGAAATAGTTTGTCCTAACATGAAGGACAGCACCATAGAAATCTCATTCTAGTATGGTTGCATTGGGCCACATGATGAAGCAAGTTGTAGGAAGCCTGCCCCTGCCATTCCATAGTCATCTGGGTGTAGAAGGTACAGATACAACCTGACAGGGGCATGATATATTCTGTGAACAAATTTATAATGAGACTACTACTTGAGGTTGTCTGTACACAGCAGCAATGCCATTGTTCATCTGTGAGGGGGCTCCTTGTTCTATTTCCCACTTGGCGTGGGCCTGCCCTACTGCCCATGGTTCTTCTATTTGAGTTATATGATATAAAAAGCAGACGAGGTACCTTGGACCTGCCGCTTTCAGCAATGTATGTAGAGTATCTATAGTGGGGGGTTCATGTTGATAATCTGGATTGGCAGCTTTGATATTATGACTTATGCATATGTATAGAAAAATATACATTGGCGTTGGTACTCCCCTTTCAAAGAATGCTTTCCGGGTGCCAAAGGAGCTGTCATGGAAGAGATTCCCCCTGGTGTTATCCCTGTATTTTTGTAGGAGTTGCCTGAAAGCGGTTTCATGTGTGACTGGTAATAGTGGGATGTAAGGCAGCGGTATGAGCAGAGAACATAGAGGTGGCTTATCAAATTTTCTGGTGAGTTTGCACCATGCCACAGATGGACTCTCAACTGTGGAATCGGTTAAGATGACAGATGTCACCATTGATCCTAGGTATGAAGAGGGGGGACTAGGAACCATTTAGCTCAGCTCTATTGCAAGGTGTGAAAAAAAGGGAGTTGGTTGATACCAATTGATAGGATAATGCACTTCGGCAGGCACACTAATAGTAAATCTCCATATCAGGAGCTTCAAAGCCACCTTTGGAAAATGGCTTTGTGAGGGTTCCTCTTGAAGACGCGGTAGCTCACCTGCCGAAGCCAGTCAAAACATCTGTGTTTTTAGTGCTTTAAAGCATTGTCGTCCCAGCGACAGAGGAATACTGAGGTAGTGATATAGGAATTTTGGCAGGCTAACCATTTTCATGAGTGAAATACATCCTGCCAGTGAGAGAGGCAGTGAAAGCCAACATGTAATCCTATCAGTTGTGCCGGATAGGGCCATGCCATAATTTGCTCTAATAACTAGGTCTTTATCACGAGACACCATCACCTCCAAGTAGCAGAGATCTGAGTCACACCATTTTAATGAGAAATCTAGAGTGAACTGTCTTGTTGGTGGTCTGAGGGAGAATAAGTTGGACATTTCCCAATTAATATGGATACTTGACAGTCCTCCAAAATGGACAGATTCACAGAGCAGCCCATTCTGGCTGTTCTGAGGATCTCTCAAATAAATTGTGATGTCATCTGGTTATAATGTGAGTAATAAATGTCTAGAGAGGTACCCAAGTGCATATTCTCAATTGTGTTGGTGCAGTTTTGTGGCCCATGGCTGCATCGCCAGAGTAAAGAGCAGCGACGAGAGCAGGCAGCCCTGCCGGGTGCCCCTAGTGATGACAAATGGTGCAAAGTTAGCATCAGTGATCTTAACTCTTGCCGTTGGTTGTGAATAGAAGACAGATATCCAGGCCAAAAAAGATTTATAGTGCCCATGTGTCCTCAGCCATGTGTGACACAATTGTCCCCCTGACATCTGCACGTCACAATGATTTAAAAACTTAATGTGGCATATGTATGCCTGAAGAAGTCCCGACCTCACATGCAGTGCCCACCAATGTACCCTGGCAATGCAGTGTCACATTGATCGAGTCCAGCAATGAGGGGCTGTGTTTTCTCAGTGGGTTGGTGGCAGCAGTGATGGATGTGTTGTACAATCATGTTCAGTTGAAGACGGAGGGTGGAAGGGGGAAAAAAGGTGAATTTTCACCCCCTTCCCTCAATCCACGAACTCAGAAGTGGAGGTCAGAGTGCCACTTTTTTATTGGTAGTA
This sequence comes from Pleurodeles waltl, assembly GCF_031143425.1. Taxonomy (NCBI): domain Eukaryota; kingdom Metazoa; phylum Chordata; class Amphibia; order Caudata; family Salamandridae; genus Pleurodeles; species Pleurodeles waltl. Next base: position 733,256,749 of record NC_090447.1, on the reverse strand, counting down.
AGGCACATCCAAATCTACACAGTGGGAAAGATGTCTGGGATTGGACTTTCAGACACTTTTCCCTATGGCGCGTGACGCTGGTGGTGGTTGTTGACAGAGACAACAGTTCCAATACGGGCTTTTGTCTATGGAACTGGCAACATCTAAATCCGGTAGGCGCATGGTTGGGGTGGGCGGCAGTGTTTTCAGTCAAAAAGTCAACATCTAAATCAGACCTCAAGGTACTATCAATTGAAGGAGTTCCTGTAGGTAGTCATCGAAAGAGCCATATAGGGTCTCCCTCATGCAAGTGAGAGCATCCGGGTGGTATTAGATGCCGTAGGTGGGCCACCTGGTGAGAGCGATGTGGGGAGAGATAAGGGCAAACAAGCAGTGGTGCAGGTCTGAAATCTGCGCAGCCCATTGAATTTCATCATCAAGAAGAAGACAAGGAGTGGTACCACCCTAGAAATTATGACGTATAGACAGTGTCAGTAAAGAAAAAAAAAAGTTAGCAACTGTTTAGTGCCAGGGTCACCCATGCTCTAACAATGGTGATGATGATGTGGATGGTGTGGATGAAGATTTTGTCGGAGACATGTGTATGGCATTGCGAGACATGAAGTTACCAGTTTGTTGTAGGGTAGTAAAAATGTGGTCATTTCCTAGGGCATGAGTTATAGTTACTTTAGATAACTCTACCTGTGACAGGTGAATTTCTATGGGTTGTTACATTTAAAATGTGAGCCTAACTATAACGTCCTTCTAACCTTTGTTTTTCAAGTGAATTTCCATTTTTTAAAGTTATTTTTCCTAACTATAACGACACTGTAGTGGTTGCTTTGTTAAGTGAATATATATTTTACCTACTGGCAGTCGCCACTAGGTAGTTAAAATTAGGACCATGTTTCCATAGGAAAATAATTTTTTTACTTGCCTATATCTTTGACACCATTTGACGAATGCAGCCTGAACCACTGGAAGGATTTACACCAAATTTGGCAAAAGCTAGCTTTCAATACAACTTTACACTTTTTCTTATTTGGTCTAAATCTGTTCAGTAGTTTTTGAGAAAATAAAGGGAAAATACATTTCTATATCTCTGGCCTCAAATAATGATAAGCTCATGCAGGGAAATGCAGAGATCTGACTGGATGCCAACACTTCAACATATTGCATCATTTTTTACATGCTAACATGTAAAAAAGAATGAGAATGTGGGCTGGACGTTTGTGGAGGAGTGGGTGCAGGGCTTGGCTGAATGCCATGCCTGTTGGGTGTCCCAGGCATCACATGGAAGAACCCTCGCTGCATAAGGCTGATGGCTGTGGGCAGCAGGGGATGGGCCTGCATTCCGGTTTGGCGGGCGATGTGTGAGGAAGATTCACCATGCATGGTGGGTTGGGCACAGGTCCTGGCTGAAGGAACATGCAGCTGGTGTTAGCTGCACACAGGATGTTGGGCACTGGGCTGGTTGTATTTGTTTTAGTATGTGTGCTATGATGTGCATTTTAAGTAAACTCCATTATATCATGTTCTTTATGTATTTTAATTGAGGACTACAGTTATGTTTTAAAACAATCTGTATGACTTGTATGGCCTTCTAGTTTAGTTTCAGTGCTCTTGTAAGTTGTATATTTGTAAAAAGATTCAATCTGTATGGCCTGCTTGTATGGCTTTCTTGTGTGTTTTCAGATCTCTTGTAGGTTGTGCTGCTATACACATGTAACTTACAATATATTCCAAGCTGAATCTCTCCTATTTATCTCTATTTCCTGCCCTGCATATCTACCTTTCTTTGCAGATCTATCTATCTACCTGTCTATCTATCTATTTGTGCAAACCTGCCTATCTATCTATCTAGCTAATCCTATGTACCTGTCTTTGCAAGCCTCGCTATCTGTCTTGATAAGCTTCCAATCTGTCTTGGCAAGCTTCCCTATCTGTCTGTTTTTGCACATCTATCTGTCTTCAAAAGTCTGTCTATTTAAAAAAAAAGTTTGACAAAACCTTTGTTTTTTTTTAAACTGGCATGTATAACATAGTTACATATAGCGGTTTTCAGCCAGACTTCAACCATTTGTATGTTGTTGTGTCATTTACATTTCTCATCTAGCTACCACAACATGCATCCTGTGGCAATTGGTTAGCACATTTCAGCCATTAGGTGGGCTGAATTAGGTTGCGAGACACCATGATGCCCTTTCACAAGGAGCACATGGGCACACAAAGCAGTTACCTTCTCTGTCAGGGGCTACTATGGTAATATGTGGTGCCTTTTGAAACCAGAAAAATATTGTTGCCTTTAGCCAATGTTAGTTTTAGATTGATGATAACCCAGTTGCTTCCCCAACCATTAAGTTTTGCACCAACCAAGGCAAAATGAAACAAGAACTGCAAAATTCAAAAGGCTGGTGGCCTTTTGGCTTTGCTAATGCTTGTTTGTTTTGCTATTAACATTGGCATCTTTTGACAATTCTTCACAAAAATGTGGCCAAGAAATGTAGGGGGTGATTCTGAGACTGGCGGGCGACGGAGGCCGCCCGCCAGTCTTCCCCCGACAAAATACCGCTCCGCGGTCACAAGACCGCTGAGGGTATTTTGAGATATGCCCTGGGCTGGTGGGCGGCCGCCAAAAGGCCGCCCGCCAGCCCAGGGCAAATCTACCTTCCCACGAGGACGCCGGCTCCGAATGGAGCCGGCGTAGTGGGAAGGTGCGACGGGTGCAGTTGCACCCGTCGCGTATTTCAGTGTCTGCTTTGCAGACACTGAAATACTTTGCGGGGTCCTCGTACGGGGGCCCCTGCAGTACCCATGCCATTGGCATGGGCACTGCTGGGGCCCCCAGGGGCCCCGCGGCAACCCTACCACCATCCTGTTCCTGGCGGGAGACCCGCCAGGAACAGGATGGCGTAGGGGGTGTCAGAATCCCCATGGCGGCGGAGCGCGCTCCGCCGCCATGGAGGATTCTCCCGAGCAGCGGAAAGTCGGCGGGAGACCGCCGACTTTCCGTTTCTGACCGCGGCTGAACCGCCGCGGTCAGAATGCTCGAGGGAGCACCGCCAGCCTGTTGGCGGTGCTCCCGTGGTCGGTGACCCTGGCGGTCACCGGCCGCCAGGATCAGAATGACCCCCGTAGTGTCTTAAAGCATTTTAGTTCCTTTAGAACATTTTAGGAAGCGATGCAGGAAAAACAGCTAAATCAAATTGCACAAAATTTTGCAAAATGTTAGAACTTTTCTCAAAAAGATTGCTGTTCTTTATTTGTTGTAAATTTGTTCAGCCATTTCAGAGAAACCTCTGTTGAAAGAAGTTAACAGGGTGGTCCTAAAGGTGATAAAACTATATTGATAGCTGGGCACTTCGTTCAATTCAATGTAAGAAATTGGGTTATTAGTTGTGAACAATGTGGGTCCTGCGCAAATATTAAGGCCGCAAATATCTGGTAAGTGGGAACCAAGTACCTCATTGTAGCACTTGACCCTTTCATGGTAGTGAAGCAGAGCAGCAAAAGGCCTACTCATCGAAGGTGGCAGAGGCTGGTACACTCTGTCCGCTGGCATGCAAGAACAGCAATCACTAAATTATTTTCCAGTCAGTAATGACACACACATTACTATATACTATGCATTAACCCCTTCACTGCCAGGCCCTTTCCCCCTCAGGTGCCAGGCCTTTTTCTGGCTATTTGGGGCAGTTCCCACTTAGGCCCTCATAACTTTTTGTCCATATAAGCTACCCATACGAAATTTGTGTCCTTTCTTTCCAACATCCTAGGGATTCTAGAGGTACCCAGAGTTTGTGGGTTCCCCTGGAGGAGACCAAGAAATTAGCCAAAATACAGCAATTTTGTTTAATGGGGAAAAAAGTGCTGCAGAAGAAGGCTGGTATTTTTTGCCCTGAAAATGGCATCAACAAAGTGTTTGGGTGCTAAAATCACCATCTGCTCAGCTTTCAAGAACAGGCAGACTTGAATCAGAAAACCACATCTCTCAACACAATTCTGGCATTTTACTGGGACATACCCTTTTTTAAAAAAAATTGTGCTTTTAGCCTCCTTCCAGTTAGTGACAGAAATGGTATGAGACCAATGCTGGATCCCAGAAAGCTAAACATTTCCGAAAAGTTGACAAAATTCTGGATTCAGCAAGGGGTCACTTGTGTAGATTCTACAAGTTTGTCCTACAGAAAAAAAACAGCTGAAATAAAAAAAATAAAAAAAAATTGAGGTAAAAAAACATTTTTCTCCACGTTTTACTCTGTAACTTTTTCCTGCAATGTCAAATTTTCTGGTTGTTGGGGTATATAGGGCTTGTAGGTTAATCAAGAACCCTAGGGACCCAGGGCCAATAAATGAGCTGCACCTTGCAATGGGTTTTCAATCTATACAGGTTATACAGCAATTCATTTGGTGAAATATAAGAGTGAAAAATAGGTATCAAGAAAACCTTTGTATTTACAAAATGGGCACAAGATAAGGTGTTGAGAAGCAGTGGTTATTTGCACATCTCTAAATTCTGGGGGCCCCATACTAGCATGTGAACTACAAGGCATTTCTCAAATAGACATCTTTTCTACACACTGATATACATTTGGAAGGAAAAACTGTAGAGAAAGAGAAGGGACAATAACAATTGTTCTGCTATTCTGTGATTCTCCAAGTCTCCTGATTAATATGGTACCTCACTTGCATGGGTAGGCCTAATGCCCGCGACCGGGAACGCAACATGGAGACATCACCTTTTTACATTACTGACGTGTTTTTGGGAAATTGCCTAGCTGTGTATTTTGATCTCTAGCTCAGCCGGCACCTAGGAAAACCTACCAAACCTGTGCATTTTTTAAAACTAGACACGTGGGGGAATCCAAAATGGGGTGACTTGGGGGGCTCGCACTAGGTTCTGTTACACAGAATCCTTTGCAAACCTCAAAATCTGGACAAAAAACAACTTTTCCTCATATTTCGGTGACAGAAAGTTCTGGAATCTGAGAGGAATCACAAATTTCCTTCTACCCAGTGTTCCACCAAGTCTCCTGATAAAAATGGTACCTCACTGGTGTGGGTAGGCCTGGCGCCTGCGAAAGGAAATGCCCCAAAATGTGGACACATCAAAATTATCAAATACAAAACTAACTGTTCTGGGGGGGTACCTGCATTTTTGGTCCTGGCTCAGCAGCCATATAGGGAAAACTACCAAACCCAAACATTTCTGAAAACTAGACACCCGAGGGAGTCCAGGGAGGTGTGACTTGCATGGATCCACCAGTGTTTTCTTACCAAGGATTCTTTGCAAACCTCAAAATGTGGCTAAAAAACACTTTTTCCTCACATTTCGGTAACAGAAAGTTCTGGATTCTGAGAGGAGCCACAAATTTCCTTCCATCCAGCGTTCCCCCAAGTCTCCCAATAAAAATGATACCTCACTTGTGTGGGTGGCCCAGGTGCCTGCAACAGAAAAATGCCAAAAACCTGTAGAGATTGTGGGGCTAGCACAGCGAGTTGATAAGCACATATTTTTCTTCTATACATCTTTTAGGCTGACTCTGCTTTGGGGACCCACACAAGTGAGGTATCATTTTACTTGGGAGACTGAGGGTAATGCTGGGTGGTAGGAAATGTGTGCCGGAGTTGTGATCCTACAAAGAAAAGTGAGGAAAACATGCTTTTTTAAACACATTTTGAGGTTTGCAGAGGAGTCTGAGTAAGCCACACCTCCTTGGACTCCTTGGGGTGTCTATTTTTAAAACATGTCTGGGTTTGGTAGGTTTCCCTAGATGAAGGCCGCACCCAGGACTAAAAATATAGGTGCTCAATTCCCCCCAAACACAGATAGTTTTTCAATCGATCATTTTGATGTGTCCACGTACTTATGTGATGTTCCAAACACTAAAATTGTGAGAAGAAGCACCCTTAGGTTATGTTAAAAGACCCCTCACCCACCAACCAATTTGGTGGCATGCATCATCATTGGGGTGCCACTTGAGACACCTAGCGTGTCACGGGTGTGTTGCGACGCCTGATTACAGTGGAGCAGGTTTTTTCATTTTTACCATACATACTGGTCGGATTTGGCATGAGGGTGAGTGATGGTTCAGTAGATCAAATGTTATTAACAAGAGATGAAACTATCGAGGGTCCCTGGTATAATGTGTAGCCCATCCAGGGAAATACTTGAACACAAGAAAGAAAATGAGCTACAGCTAATATGTACTGTTGTTTACAATACAAACAACCAAAACCATCAAGATAAATATAATAAAAAAAATGATATTTATTTCATATGCATGTACAACAACAAAACAATAATAGTCCAAATATAATATATAAATATTTACGTCTTCAAAGGGAAAGACACACACACTGATATATAATAGTTAGACAGAGACAGAGAGTTATACAATACAAAACACAAAAGATAATAGAAACATAACATGAGAAACAGAGAAACAGAAAGTCCAAACTGTACAAAATACAACAAAATACAAATTGAATATATACTTTTTTTATGGCACTACTTTAGAGCCTTAATCACATTCACAATTGTAACATATGATAATTTAGAACAGGATCACGACTCCACCAAATACATAGGAGAAAAACTACTTGGACCCTAGAATTTCATATTCCATTTTAAAAACTGAAGGAACTAAGCCTGCGCGCGTTTCGGCGGAAAAACTACGGTTTGTAGAACCTCCTTCATCAGGGCAATTCCTTTTTAATATTCGGTGACTGATATCACAGTTCTTCTAAATTCTCGTCTTTCCCATCTGAATCCAATCTAATGAATATAGAAAATAACAATAAGGGATACTATAATATTATACTTAATACAATTCCTTGAGATTCTGCTAGCCACCTATTTCATACCACAACCCAATTCTCATCAAACAAATCTAAAGTGCACAAATATAGAAACCCAGTGTTGAGATATATGAAAAGTGATCAAAAAAAACCATAGACTAACCACCAAAGAAATCCAAAGCCACCAGGCAGTGCATGAAAATAAACACACCCTAATGCATACAAAAGACACCATCAAATATCCGTAATTTATCCCGACTACTCTCCATACTAGATATATTAGCAATATTAAATACCAGATGATAGTGCTGACGCGTTCCCTTACAGAGGGAGCACAGAAGAAGTGGTTCTATGACTTCAACTTCTGGTCACACAGGGCTCCTTATACCGGCATACAGCCAGATTCAAAGATCCATCTCTATTATAAAACAAGAAGCCTTAAATCAATAAAAGCAAGGAAAACAAAGATTCCAAGCGTCAAATAGACCAGCTATTTACCTTTTGGCACCATAACTTATTTTTTCACATACCATAATAGTCTTCAAAGTAACCCGATTTTTGGGGGGGATAAGACGTTTTTTTACAGCTTCCATAAAACTTCTATCTGTATATGAAAAGAGACAGGGAAAGAGCAGATCAAAACAAATGACCAAACTGGGATTCCCCTTACTCGAATATTTTTCTCCTATCCCTTATTTTACAAAGAAAAAGAAAACCTTGATTAAAATCCCTTATCTCTAGCTCTACAGAGCGCGACTTTAGTATATTAAGAATTCAGGAAGTCAGCTTGAAAGCATATAATGATGGATTGATTTGTGAAAAAGAACATATATACCTGAATCCTACGAATACTAGAGTGCCTATTTTATATGGTCTTCCGAAAGTTCATAAAAGTGAAACGGATCCTCCGTTTCGACCCATTGTGTCCACCGTAGGGTCTGTTACGGAACCATTGTCAAAATATGTGGAAACATTTCTTAAAACAAGAGTAGTACAACTCCCTGCATACGTTAAAGATACGGGACATATTATTTCAATCTTGGAAGGGGCCAGCTTTAATCCAGACAATGAGTTTCTGGTCACCATGGATATTGAGGCCCAATATACAAATATTCCCCAATATGAAGCCTGGCAGGCGGTTCGACAAATTTTCAATAAGGAAGGCATGACAGACCATTTGGTGTTTGTTCTTGACTGTCTTAAGATTGTATTGGAAAGTAATTTTTTTGATTTTGATGGAGAGATTTATCAGCAGAAGAAGGGAGTCAGCATGGGAGCAGCTTGTGCTCCAAGTGTTGCCAATATTTATGTAGGTATTTTTGAACAGACCCATATATATACAACGAAATTGCCCCTTTTTATGAGAATATCAGACTTTGGTCGAGGTATATAGACGATGTCTTTTTTATCTGGTCAGGATATGAAGAACAACTAGAAGAGTTCTGTAAATGGGTTAATTTATGTGATACAAATCTTAAATTTTCCATCCAAAAAAGTAGGGACAAAATTGAATTCCTAGACATTTGGATAAAAAGCCGGAACTTACAGCTAGAGGTATCACTATATACAAAACCCACAGCAAAAAATACCATTTTGCATTATGATAGCTACCATCCTAGAAGTCAGAAACAAGGGGTTCCCTTCAGTCAGTTTCTGCGTATTCGTAGAAACTGTAAGGAATTGAGTGATTACAACATACATGCAGATGTGCTTCAAGAAAAGCTTCTCCTAAGGGGATACCCTAAGAGATTGATCAGAGATTCGTACAAACGGGCGAAATACTACGATAGAGAAAGTATGTTCCAACAATGTACAAAAGAATCCAAACAACAATTAGTTTGTGTCATTCAACATTCAAACATGAACAACAGGATCAGGAGAATAATTAACAGCAATTGGCACATCCTAAACAGTGATCGAACTCTCAAACCATTAGAGAGACCCCTTTTGGCGTTAAAAAAAAATCAGAACATTTGCAATAAATTAGTTAAGACAGCTCTACCTAGAGAAAATGAATTCTGTCAAAAGTATATTACTGGTACTATCCCAGTTTTGGGAAATCACCAATGTGGAACCTGTAAAGTGTGCCCCAAGGCCATTGTTAGTGATGTATTGGTATGGGGACATAAGAAATACAAACTGTGTGACATGACTAAATGTAGAACCTCTAATTGTGTTTACCTTATAATCTGTCCCTGCGTAGTGGACGTGAAATCAGAGTACGAATCTCAGAACATCTATCTAGTATTCGTAATAAAAGAGAGGGAGCTCCCCTGGTGCAACACTGGCTGGAGAAAAAACATGAGCCTGACGACCTGACGTGGACGATCTTAGAAAAGATCAAGGACGTTCCAGGCAAAACAATGGAAGATATAAGGAAGAAGCGGGAAGTGTTTTGGATTTTTACTCTGGACACATATGATAAAGGCCTCAATGAGTGTATACCCTGGGAGAATGTTTTAATCTGAATTCCCCTAGATGTGAATCTCACTATGTAGAGGTGGACGGTTCCGTTCGTGCCCCTCTTTTTTGATCTGTCCTATATATAAACAGAGAGATCCCAGTCCTTTTAGAACAAGTGCAAGGATACTCTTGTTAGGACCCCCTATGGATATGATGTTATTAAGTATTGTAGGAGTTTTTTGTTTCTCTATATCTATCTCTATTCTATATCTCTTATCTTTTATTATTTTTTATTTTGTAGTCTCTACAATGTAACATTGCGGTTGTGGTTTTTCCTTTAATCAGCCAGCTACATCCAAGACTCTGTTGAGATGGCCGATTGCATCTTGTGACGGCCCTCTTTTTTTGTGTAAATCGGATGATTTTTTTGATCTGGTTCTTTCTTTAATCAGTAGGCCGCATGTATGACCATTTCAAGATGGCCGACGTTAGTTTTCTGACTTTTTTCTCAGCTTGAAAATCACGCGATTCTGCTAGACTTCTCACTGCTTTTACAGTGTTTGGTAATTAATTGCCTGACCTCAAAAAGGAGAATGCCGTGTTTAGCAATCTCTTATCGGGTGTCCTCGTGTTATATCCACCATTGGGAAATCGGTTTATCAAAAGGTATGGTGCCTCACCTTCAATGATAATAGTTTTTCCTTTGAATGAGGGGCTTTTGAATATACGATCTTTTCTTGCATATATTGAGAAATTCTACCACTTAGTCTTGAATGCAGGGGGATGGTGAAAGCTCAAACAAGATCTTTCTTAATATACTGAAGTCGCACTCTGTAGAGCTAGAGATAAGAGATTTTAATCAAGGTTTTCTTCTTCTTTGTAAAATAAGGGATAGGAGAAAAATATTCGAGTAAGGGGAATCCCAATTTGGTCATTTTTTTTGATCTGCTCTTTCCCTGTCTCTTTTCATATACAGATTGAAGTTTTATGGAAGCTGTAAAAAAAATTATTTTCCCCCCAAAAAATCGGGTTACTTTGAAGACTATTATGGTATGTGAAAAAATAAGTTATGGTGCCAAAAGGTAAATAGCTGGTCTATTTGACGCTTGAAATTTTTGTTTTCCTTGCTTTTATTGATTTAAGGCTTCTTGTTTCATAATAGAGATGGATCTTTGAATCTGGCTGTATGCCGGTATAAGGAGCCCTGTGTGACCAGAAGTTGAAGTCATAGAACCACTTCTTCTGTGCTCCCTCTGTAAGGGAACGCGTCAGCACTATCATCTGGTATTTAATATTGCTAATATATCTAGTATGGAGAGTATTCGGGATAAATTACGGATATTTGATGGTGTCTTTTGTATGCATTAGGGTGTGTTTATTTTCATGCACTGCCTGGTGGCTTTGGATTTCTTTGGTGGTTAGTCTATGGGTTTTTTTGATCACTTTTCATATATCTCAACACTGGGTTTCTATATTTGTGCACTTTAGATTTGTTTGATGAGAATTGGGTTGTGGTATGAAATAGGTGGCTAGCAGAATCTCAACGAATTGTATTAAGTATAATATTATAGTATCCCTTATTGTTATTTTCTATACTCATTAGATTGGATTCAGATGGGAAAGACAAGAATTTAGAAGAACTGTGATATCAGTCACCGAATATTAAAAAGGAATTGCCCTGATGAAGGCGGTTCTACAAACCGGAGTTTTTCCGCCGAAACGCGCGTAGGCTTAGTTCCTACAGTTTTTAAAATGGAATATGAAATTCTAGGGTCCAAGTAGTTTTTCTCCTATGTATTTGGTGGAGTCGTGATCCTGTTCTAAATTATCATATGTTACAATTGTGAATGTGATTAAGGCTCTAAAGTAGTGCCATAAAGAAAGTATATATTCAATTTGTATTTTGTTGTATTTTGTACAGTTTGGACTTTCTGTTTCTCTGTTTCTCATGTTATGTTTCTATTATCTTTTGTGTTTTTTATTGTATAACTCTCTGTCTCTGTCTAACTATTATATATCAGTGTGTGTGTCTTTCCCTTTGAAGACGTAAATATTTATATATTATATTTGGACTATTATTGTTTTGTTGTTGTACATGCATATGAAATAAATATCATTTTTTGTATTATATTTATCTTGATGGTTTTGTTTTTTTTGGATTGTAAACAACAGTGTATATTAGCTGTAGCTCGTTTTCTTTCTTGTGTTCAATTAACAAGAGATTTCACAAAAATGAAATGCACTGTTAATAACTGAATGTCCATAAAACTGAACCGATGACTCACATCTCGTGAGCTCTAAAGCCATGACAAGACACCAACCGCTTGACAGTCCATTCACACACCTTTCATACATGACATGCACAAGACTATTTATGCCACCAGCCACGGACTCAGCACATTACAACACTCGCATCGACAGACAGCGCCACTCAAGGGTCCATCACTTACATACACCCACATGCCTGTTACAGCAATCACACCAGTTGATGAGAGTGTGTGGACTGGCATTTGGCTGACAGCTTGTTGCAGTAGCCAACTGCAAGTCAATATTTACACCGCCAGCCAAGCGCCACTCCACACACAATGGCATCACTCTTTTTTTTTTAAACAAAATAAACACTAACTAATTAGAAATCGGTACAAAACTACAAACACAAAAACTCTAACCAAATATATGACAGAAATGCCAACCAGGAAACTGAACACATGAAAATATAAAACAGGCAGTTTACACTCATGATAGTTCCCAGTAATGCTTCGGGTGTGGTAATTCCTGAAACAGCCACCCACACACAGGCCAGGCTTTGAAGGACAATTTGGGCCGTACATTCGAGTCTCCCTCCGCATACCTCTTTGTGCACAGACTCTCTATTTCTTAGCTGGAAAGTCTTTTTTTGAAGTGGGAGGGATGTGCTCAGCAAAGTGGTGATCTTTCAATCTTTCCACATTCTCCACCTCTGCTTACTCTAAGAACTCTTGCCTATTCCACCACAATAAGGCTCTCTATCACTGACTGCTGATATTTCACAAATGTCATCTTTGACTTTGGAGACCTATCCTTGACACAATAAAAGCATTAAAAGTTGCCAAGTGGAACAGGTGAATTGCTAACTTCTTGTACCAAACGTAAGACTCACGAATAGCAGTATAAGGTTCCAACCTCTGATCAACTCTATCTACACCTCCCATGTGCTTATTATAATCTAAAATGCACACAGGTTTGTGCACTTCAGCAACCTGACCCCAAACAGTCATGGGCAAAGTACTGTCATCATGGATGGTACTTAGCATGTAGACATCCCTCCTGTCTGTAAATTTCAGAGCTAGAAGCTCATCATTCCGCAAGGCACTGCACTGTCCTCTCTCTAGTTTTTCACAGACAAGCTCCCTTTGGACAGCCTTTCCAGTTACAACAAATTGTGCTACAAGCAACAGGGTCCACTCTAAACAATTCCTTGAACAACTGCACTCCAGTGTAGTAGTTATCTAGGTACAAATGGTGATCTTTGTTAAACAGTCGTCTACCAAGTTCCCACACAATTTTCTCAGTAACTCCAAAAGTGAGAGGACAAACAGGGGTGTCAATACTGGAATCCCTATCAGTGTAGACCCGGAAATTATACACATATCCTGTACTATTTTCAGACAGCATATGCAATTTAATTCCATATCATGCCCTCTTGCTAGGAATGTACTGCCTAAAAACCAAACAACCCTTTAAGAGGACCAAAGACTCGTCCACAGCTATTTCTTTTCCTGGAACATAGACTTCGGAAAAACGATATACAAAATGATCATGGACAGGCCTAATATTAAAAAGACGGTCAGAATCAGGGTGATCTTGTGGCAAGGCTAAAGCATTGTCAACAAAATGCAGCATCCTAAAAAGAAGCAAATACTGATTACGACTCATGGTTGCAGCAAATGTAGTCATTGCCATCAAGGGACTAGTAGACCAATAAGAAGCCAGTGACGGCTTCCTAATCAACCTCATCAAACGAGTCGAACCCAAAAACCTTTTCATCTCTTCCAAATTTGTGGGAATCCACTGGGTAGCTCTAGAGTGTGGCCTAAGTCTGGCAGTGTTGTCCTTCAAATATTGCTCTGCATACAAATTAGTCTGCTCAACAATCTCTTCAAAAAACACATAATCCATAAATAAGTCAAAGAAATTGACTGGCAAGGAGTTCTCAGGATTGACTCTACACCCTGGGAGACCACTAAAGGCAGGCAACTCTGGCTGCTCCATGTTGGGGGCAACCCAGAGTTCAGGTCTTCCGACAGGAAACCTTTCAGCCCAAGGTTGCTGCACTAGTGGCACATCAGTGTCCTCCTCTAAAACAGGCCCTTTATCTGCACTGCTAGTGGCTTCCTCATCAGAAGATTCCTCTCCGACAGAAACTTCACTGCCAGAATCTTCCACTTCCTCCTCTGCCTCATGATCAAACAATGACTCAAAAAGCATACCAACAACCTGCTGAGCGGTCATCCTGCAGCTAGCCATGATCCTCCCACCGAAAAGTAACTGGACAAATGCACCACCAACAACCAGCACTGTGTAAGATAAGTAATATCAAAGTGTGGCTTTATCACAAAGAGTTATGTACTGAAAAACTCTACCGCTCACTTGCCGTTAAAACCTGCTCACCAGGAACTACTCTGCACAGACACAGCAATCACCAATGATATCACATTAAAAAGAAAGAAATAAAAGCAAATTAGAAATAAGACAACACAAATATCATTGTGCACAAATCTAAGGACAATTTCACACACAATCCTGCATTTAGTACACCAAATAGAAACATGTCATTCATGCATTGCAACAATACTCCTTTGGAGTAAATTGTTTTTACTTACATAAAACATGCAACTGCGCAAACCGCAGGTCAACCACTGCCAAAACCACAAGGAAGCCACAGCAAAGGAAGCAAAAGCTTTGAACTAGAACAAAAAGGAGACAAAAACTGTTAAAATCACAAATGCAACTTCTTCACCAGTTGACAAACACCCCCCATCAAGCATTTAGAAATTGGTGCCTAAGTGGATTCTGCCCCCCTTAGAAGCAGATGGGCCTACTAAAAAATAGACCTATCTGCCCCAAGTAGGCAGAAAGTACCTTTAGTAGTGTCCCCCATGGGGAGCGACCCTTGCCCAGGGAGCCACCCCCCAAACAAAAAAACACACACAAACACACACTATCCCTGGTGCCTAAGTGGCTTCTGCCCCCCCGGAGGGCAATGGGCCTAAAACAATAGGCCAATATGCCCCCAAGGGGGTAGAAATGGCCATAAATATAATGCCCCCTAAGAGGAGCGACCCTTGCCCAAGGGGTTCCCCCCATCCAATAAACACACACACATTATCCCTGGTGCCTAAATGGCTTCTGCCCCCTTTGGGGGCAGATGGGCCTAAACAAAATAGGCCGATCTGCCCCCAAGGGGGCCAGAAATGGCCAACAGTTCTATGCCCTCCCTTGGGGGGTGACCTTTGCCCAGGGGATCCCCCCCCAGAAATAAAGACATTTTAAAAATCCCTGGCGTCCCAGTTGTTTCTGCCCCTTTGGGGGCAGATCAGCCTAAAAATAATAGGCCGCTCTGCCCCCAAGGGGGACAGCAATGGCCATAAATAATATGCCCCCCTAAGGGGAGCGACCCTTTCCCAAGGGACTGCCCCCCATCCAATAAACACACACACATTATCCCTGGTGCTTAAGTGGCTTCTGCCCCCATAGGCCTAAAATGAAATAAGCCAATCTGCCCCCAAGGGGGACAGAAATTTCCAACAGTTCTATGCCCCCCTTGAGGGGGCGACCCTTGCCCAAGGGGGCACACCCCCACAGAAATAATTTTTTTAAATCCCTGGCGTTCCAGTGGTTTCTGCCCCCCTTGGGAGAAGATCAGCCTAAAAATAATAGGCCGATCTTTCACCAAGGGGTAGCAATGGCCATGAATAATATGCCTTCCTAAGGGTTGCGACCCTTACACAAGTGGCTGCCCCCATCCAATAAACACACACACACATTATTCCTGGTGCCTAAGTGGCTTCTGGCCCTTGGGGGCAGATGGGCCTAAAAAAATAGGCCAAACTACCCCCAAGGGGGACAGAAATGGCCAGCAGTTCTATGCCCCCCCCCCCCCCCCACAGAAATATATTTTTTTTAAAAATCCTTAACGTTCCAGTGTTTCTGCCCCCCTTGGGGGCAAATCACCCTAAAAATAATAGGCCGATCTGCCCCCAAGGGGGGCAGAAATGGCCATAAAATATGTACCCCCCAAAGGGGAGGGACCCTTGCCTAAAAGGCTGCTCCCCGACACATATAAACCACATATAAAACAAATAAATAAAATCCCTTGTGTCTAGTGGGCATTCCTGCTGCCCGATCGCGATCGGGCAGCAGGAATGCTCAAAGAGACATTAGGGGAAAGGAAAACCCTTTCCTTTTCCCCGATGCCTCTTTGTGTGAAATTCCCCCCCCCTCTGTAGGAGAAACATACCTCTTCTCCTAATGCCGTGCTGGAGGCAAATAGCTTCCAGCGTGACCGCCACCCTCCAATGATGTCAGGGTGCGATTGTGTGCTGATGTCAATAAAGGGGGGTGGGGGTGTCGGGGAGGAAGGGCTTCCCCTTCCATCCCTGCCCATGGGGCTCCCTCCAAGCTCAGGTGCCAGGACGTAATGGTTACATCCTCAGCACAGGAGCACTGTGCCGCTGGATGTAACCATTACGTCCGTGGCACAGAGCGGGTTAAAGTAGGCCTACTTCAAAGCGTAAAATGAGTATAAGAAGAGCCCTCAAAATCCCTGAAAATCAGGTTACTTCTGGAACCAAAGGAACCTCTGCCAAAGAGAAGAGCTGGAGAAGCTGGAGGAGGAGTATTGTTCCTTCGCCTGAGACTGTGTTTTGCAGGGTTGGTTTGCAGTAGCTGCTTCTGCCTGAGAGAGGACAAAGACTGACTTTTGCGTGACTTCCCACTGGTGAAGAATCTCCAAGGGTTTGAATTGAGCTTGCCTCCTGTTGTTGAAGTCTCAGGGACAAAAAAGACTTCTCTCTGCCAGCACTCAGGCTTTCTGCTGAGAGTCCTGCCTGCCAAGTGGTGCCCTAACTTGTCTCTGGGAACTTGAAAGGTGCAGCTGGTTGAAAAGGACAGAAATCCACGCAAAGACAGCTGTGTGGGGAAACTCTCAAAGCACCACCATCTTTGCGGTTGAAAAATGACACGCCGCCAGCCTCGGGGCTAAAATCAACACTTCACCTGCATCGCAGCTGGGAGATCAGTGCAACGTGGCTGGAGAAATGACACGCAACAACCACAGCGGCTGCTGTTAACAACACAAGCCCCCACGCAGCGTGGTTTCTTGACACCGTGTGACCAGATTCCGACACAATATCGCTGGGCACAGAAAATCAACGCAAAGTCACCCGGACCCGTGGTGCCTGTCCTGATCAATGCATCGCTCTCTTGGGGAGAGAAGAAACAGCACACGCTGACCCGACCGGAGGAGGAATGACGCATGCTTTCAATTACGAGGGAGAAATCATCGCATTGATGGCTTTTTCCAATGCACACTTGCCCGTGAGGCTTTATTTCGACACTACCCAGGTATTTTTGTTTGCTAACAACGTTCTCACTGTTTTCTAAAGGATTTAAGACTCTTTTGTTTTTAAATTCAAAACTTGACTTGTGTATGTTGGATTTTTGCCGTTTTGGCCTTGTTTTGTTTAGATAAATATTAACTATTTTTCTAAACCTGTGTTGTGTCATTTTGTAGTGTTTTCACTGAGTTACTGTGTGTGTTAGTACAAATACTTCACACCTTGCTTCTGAAGTTAAGCCTGCCTGCTAGTGTCAAGCTACCAAGGGGGTGAGTGGGGTTAACTGAGGATGATTCTCCTTTACCCTGACTAGAGTGAGAGTCCTTGCTTGGACTGGGGGTAACCTGACTGCCAATCAAAGACCCCATTTCTAACAGAGACAAAGTAGTTTCTGTCACTAGCATACTGAACATTCACCCAACTGTAAATGAGGCAGGTGGACCTTTAGTTTGGCAGAGAGGGTACTGTGTCTCCATTGAGGTGGCGTACCGTCATTGCCAAACTCTAAATCAGTCTATTAGATTTAGAGAGACAGAGCATCGCCAGAAGAATGGGAGCAGAAACAAAGATAAAGAGAGAGACACAAACATGGAGCGAGGCAGAGAGAAAGCTAGAGATGAAGAGACAGATGAAAAGAGATAGATTGGTAGCAGTAAATAGACAGCCAGCCATGAACAGAGACAGACAGATAGAATGAAAGTGTACGTAGTGAGTTTGGGGTGTCTCCCTTGCCTTTTCTTTCACTTGCATTGTCTTTTTCATGTATCTCTCTGTGTTTCTGCCCCTCTTTACCTCTCCTCTCCCTTGCTCTTTATTTCTCTCTCTTCTTTTCTCTTCCCCTAACTACCCCCCTCTACATCTCTCTTATTTTTCCTAGGCCGTTCCTATTATGTTGGACAAATTAGAAACTTTTGGTCCTCTTCTCATTATTGCTGCAGCCTGTTTTGCAGATCTGCAGGGGCAGGAGTCTTTTTTCAAATACTGCCTTCTGTCTTCAATTCCATGGGGTCGGCAGACACTTCACCCTCTTAAATCTCAAATATGCTTTCCTGTATTTACAAATGTTGAATGTATGGCATCCCCTTCCCTCCAATATTCCACTAGCCTTGCCATTTCTGCTTCCTCACATATTCCATATACCAGACCTTTATGCCCCATTTTCTCCTGTTTCCATCTCAGCTCTTTCCATTTTTCCCTTCATCTGCCTTCATTTGACAGGCTCCCTATGTTTTCCGGCCCTCATTTTACATTCTCCAAGCTTTCCACGTTCTATTTTTGCACACTGTTCCTTCTCCCCTTCTCGTTCTTATATGTCCTAGCATCCATCCCTTGCATTCTGCCCTTCCCTGCATCTGTCCATTTGTAGTGCACATTAGCTTCAGTGTGAAAATCTTCTGATAATTCTACAAAATATCTCTATGTTCAGCTTTTGAAGGAGACTGAGAGACATTTGTCCCTTTTACTGAACACCAACGCCTGAGGCAGCTATAGACATGGACAGAAAGAATTCTATGTGATTGTGCATGTACTAGAACAACACCAACATTTAAATTTATTGCGCACTTTAAAGTTACACATGTTGCTTTATTGCAAATTGCTGGGAGCTACGATCAGTCAGCCTCTGTTTGGGTGCTTTAGCCCCATGCTTGTGGCAGTCAGTGCCTCATAACTCTCGCACTTGTCCCCCTCCAGTACTTTACCTTACCCATGTTTTCCCCATCACTGGCGTTCAAAGACAAAACTGGCACTTGTGCAACATTTTTCAGTGGATATAACTTGGCCGCTTCATTAACAAAAAAGACACATATGCGATTGCCCATTAGTATTTAAAATCATTTGCTGTGGGGAGGCATTACCGTATTTATCGGCGTATAACACGCACCGGCGTATAACACGCACCTCATTTTAAGAGGAAATTTCAGAAAAAAAAACCATTACATTTTATCGGCGTATAACACGCACACATCATTTGCCCCCTATTTTCAGGGAGAAAAAGTGCGTGTTATACGCCGATAAATACGGTAATCTTTTGCTGCATAGCCCTCATTATCACGGTTACTCAAACATAATTCTGTTATTTAGTCATCACACTTAGTTGGTGGTCTCATAAATCATTAATATCAATTCAAAACCAAATTCAAATCACTGTGCAGTTCTTACATCCAGAAATGGCAGTGACTGATCGGCCTTTGAGTCCTGGCCTCTGCTTGTCATGTCTCTTTTACCCCTTTTGTCTGTAAGCAATCCCACATTTTGTCTTGGAGGGGGATCAGTCCATAGTGTTCATTTTACCATGTTTCTCTGAAGGGGGTAGCCTCAATTTTTTTGGATTAGGCCCAACTTGCTACCTTGCGTGTGTCTGTGCCCTGCCATCCGTCATGGCGGGTCTGGGCTGCGAGTGCCGTGTTCCGCTTACTCCCCTTAGCTGGCCTCTTTTTACCCTGCCGTAAGGCATCCCCAGGTATGTGGCCTTCCATTTGCACACCGCCTTACTAGGTGTGCTTACTGACAGTATTGGTAAAACCTCCTTTAATTACAGCCCCGCTGCCTGAGTGGCTCACGTCACCAGGCAGCTCCCCATATCGTTTTTTTGTATTATATGCGCAGCCTGCCAGGGCCATTCCTGCAATCAGGTTTGCCCAGAAAATCTCCATTCTTTCCGATGATAGGTGCTCGCCATCTGGTGCATACAACTCCGGTCGTCTGGGGTGGATCAGGCCAAGGCATATACTTTCCAGCCTGTTTGTTTTGCAATACTTGCAGACTGCAATGTTCAGCTTTCTCCTGGAGTTGTCCACCACCTTGCTCGACAAAGTCCCATGCCAATTGATCCTCTGGATTATTTCTGACCAGATGATAGTGGTGCTGACGCATAACCTTGTTATTACCGTCAGACTCTGTCTGATCTCATTCAGTAGGCTCTTCCTCCCCACCGGGACCAAGTGGTTACCCCCCAGGTGTATGATTATTATGTCTGGTTGTTTCTGAGCTGTCTCTAATAACCCTCGCACTGTCTGTGAGAGTTGGGCCCAATTCATGCCAGGGAAACCCTACCATCTGATACTTCTCACAGTTTGGTCTCTTCTCACTTTATTGACATTCCGATTCCACCAGCCTGTAATCTAAAAATGAAGGAGTGCCCAACCACCCATACTGTCCTGGGTGGTACGCCTGTCAATGTAATCAGAGATACAATCTGTCATGAGAAATCGAGCGTGGCAGGGCCCCATTATATCAAGTGTGGCCGTACATAGCTTTTGCATCCTTTAGAGCGCCAACTACCCACTGCTTCAATGGAATTTTCTTCTAAACCAAAGTCTGCTGCTGCTGTGGCTGTCCCTATGAGAAAAGTGTGAACTAAAAACTGCTGGTGGCAAGCCTCCTTGCCTTAATGCTTTGCGCATGACTGCCGTAAACTGGTATTTGCTCAACCATTCCCCACTGCTGTGCATAAATAGGGGGGCCGGCGGTTGACCGGACAATAATTTGGTTGTGCCATGCAGTTGAGCTGAATCCAAGTGCCCCTGCCCCACTGGTTAGTTTTAGATTTCTTTAGTAAGAAACAAACCCTGTCAGACTCCATTCTCCAATCCTCAGCCTGGAGGCAACTGCTGCCGCCCATTCTCTTAGCTGTGGCTACTATCTCACTTAATGCAAAAGCCCCAAAGAATGCTGTAGTAAAAACTGCTCTGAATAGCCTTAACTCATATGGGTTGTCTGCCACTGTCTCCAGTGCGTCTATCAATAGTGTCAGCCTATTGAAATCTGTGGGGTGTCTGTTGTCCTATTTTGGTCCCTCGAGCCGTTTCCAGCCCTTTATAGCTGTTCTAATGTAGTGTAAAGCTGCAGGATCTGTCCCCTTCTGAATCTTTGAGAAATGGGCCACCGCTGCCAAGTGGGCCTGTGCCCAAGACTTCATCTTCCCCTGCTGGTGGGCCCATTTGATGAAACGCTCAACTGCCTGTCCAGTCGCTGCCGGATCCCCGAGCGATTTTAACCCTCCTATTTCCATCAGTGACCTGGCGTATTTGAAATACCTCATGTGTGTCTCTGTCTTGAGTGCATTGCAAATTAATATTGACAAGTCTGCTCCGCCATCTCCCACAGACCTTACAGAAAAGGAGTCATCGCTTGTCTCACCTCCAGGGCTAGTTTCCTGAATCTGTCCATCCTCCGTTGGTTTCCACGAACTGCTGTTTTCAGGTGCTTCTACCTTTGCTGGTGCAGAGGTAGGCCGTTTGCCCCACTGGGCCTTTTAGCCACCTTCTTTGCTGGTTTCCCTTCCGCTCTCTGCTGCTTGCTTGTTTTATGTGTGGGATCTAACTCTGGCCCTGGGTCACCAGAGTCTTTCATCGAGGTAGGGTTCAGATCTGACACCTGTTGGGCATCGCCCTCAGTGTCTCTCTCCTCCATCTTTGCCCGTAACCAATCTTTGCCGTGCCTCAAAGCTTCAGCCCTCATCTGTGCCAGCATCCTCTCCAGATCATCCTGGGGGTCACCTACATCCACTTCCTCCATGTTGTCTCTGCAAGCTCCGAAATATACTCCCAAATATTCTCTTCCTGAGATATAGTTATAATATCACCCCCTCAAATACATTTTTTGGGGGGATTTTCAGGAAATACTCTTCAATTGTTCCACCTGATAGCCTTTTGCAATGCTTTGTGCCAATGTCCTACGAAATTGCCAGAAGAAAGCCGTCCCTAGCTCCTAGAAGTGCATAGAATAGGTATAAATGTCCTTGAGGAGTCGTGTCACCTGATCTAGGCAGTCCTCCACTCAAGGTGCATGGGCCTGGAGAGCTTGTTGTCCTTATTTACAATGAAATGTCCTAGTGGTTCATGGCCCCACCTCCTGGCCGTGCACGAGCTTCATGCTGTTCCAGGAAAAGAGGAAAGTCCTTGTGCTTTTATCAAAATTAGGCAGTGAATGCCCTTGAGGAGTCACATCACCTGATCTAGGCAGTCCTCCAATCAAGGTGCACGGGCCCGGAGTGCTTGCTGTCCTAGATTTCAAGGAAAAAGTCCTGTTGGTACGTGGCCCCACCTCCCGGCAGTGCACGGGCTTCGTGTTGTTGCCAGAAGTGAGGAAAGCCCTCGTAGCATTGCGTCGCCTGGATTCAGCGGTCCACCACACCGGGCACAATGGCACAGGCTGCTCACCGCTCTTACAATCAATTGGATCTAGCCACGACAATGGGGGTTTCGCGTGGTCACATCACCCATGGGCGGTCCCACGCTTGCTCAAGGGGTAAGCACTTGCTACCCGGTACCTGACTACACTAGCTGGTGATGGAGTGCCTCAGGATTGGGGCCGCAGTCACTCATGGTTGCGTCGCCTGCAAGGGCGGTCCCACGTCCGATGCCCACAGGTAGCCGCTCTCGTATCTGATGAGATTGGTGCAGTCCCTCTACCATACACTACTTTTAAACAAGGGTGAAGGAGCCACAGAACACAGCACGAGGGTGCCCCAATTCGCTCAAGGGGGCCAGCGGGAATGCACATTCCAGATGAAGGTAGCAGGGCTGGAAACTCCACAAAGGTAGGCCAACGTCTCTTTTTGACTTTTGTCCTTTGTTTGGGCGCTGTCCCAGGACGTCTGTTTGTCCTTCTAACAGGACAGCGCTCTTTATACTGCACCACTTAGCCCATTGCAGGTCTCCCCTGCCTCCCCATTGGTTTTTCCATTTTCGCGCCTTCCCCCCAATTTGATACTTGGGGGTGTAGGGTGTCAAGCACGAGCAGGCTCGACCTAAACCCAGAAACCAGTTTTACCGGTTCCTTCCGTGTCCAAGGCAGCTGTTAAGGCGCAGGCCCGTCATGTCCTCTTCAGGGGCAACCTTTGCTTGAGCAGTGCCACCTGATGCACCTTGATCCTAAAAAGGTGTGTGCTTTGCAGCAGGGACCATCCCCCAGTCTGCAGCCTAAACTGACTTCAGGGATTTCCGTCGCATTGGCCTCTTCACGTGCTAATGGCCCTTTTGTTATGGGCAGGTGCGTATTTGCATGGAGATAGTTTCCCATCCTGATGGCCTGCCTTGAACTTCCTCTCAAGGCAGATAATATTAACACCTCCAATGGTGGACCGAAGAAAGGGTTTTGTGTACAGGACGGAACAAAAAAAAAGCCTTCAATGCTTTAACTACTTTGCAATTGCAATGTGAAAAATAATTCCTTCTTTGTCAGGAAATGTTTCCTTTCATAGTGATGTGCATTCACGTTTTAACATTACAGGACGTTTTCTAAATGCGAGGATGTATTTACAGACTCTTCTGAAACTGATAATTTGTTCAAGAGGGCCCTCTTATTTTAAAATGATACCTTACAAATCACATCTCTTTCTTTTTTTAAAAAAAGATTCACGTCTATCGTGTCAAGGGTCCTCCTATTTGAAGTCTTGTGATAAAATGCAATTGTCTCTTAATGGAAACAGGTTGGCCCAGAGGCTCTGCGGGGTGAACACATGTTAAGCCCAAAACTGAAAACACGTTTTAAAACATACATGGGATGTGCAGACATAAGGGCACATTTTATTACAAGAACATTTAGGTTTTCTACAGAGTACAATATATTTGTTTTTATTACTGTTTTACTCTGGGAGGTAGAACAAAATATTTGCTGAAACGTGAATTTTCTATATGCATTGTAGCCTGTCACAAAAGCAAAGTTTCTAGCAAATATTGTTATTTCAGTGGTCCTAATTGTATGCTATTCCCACTGTGATCATTAATTCAGCAAACAGTCATCCACCAGTGAAGTCCATACAGAAGCTCATCCAGCACTACTGCCTCACACTGCACTGATTGATGAACGCCTTTCTGGACATGAAAAGTGTCACAGGAGGAGTTCACAAATTAGTTGTAAAATACCCTGACTGTTTCCTGAAAACACGTTTTGCCGTTCCCTTATATCATATTACTTTAGAGTAAATACACCACAATACAATTTATGATTGGGAACAGAGTGATAAGAAAATAGTCTCAGTGATACATCTATCTCTTTCCCTAAAGGGCTGCCGCCTAAACATCAGAAAAACTTTAATTGCAAAACGTAAAGAAATATCTCTTTTTGTATAATCACCCTCAAAGTTAGAACTGATGCTGCTGCTTTTTCGACTTTGAGAGTGCACTGAGGCCTGATAACCAGACAGGGAGCAGCATATTATTAAGTGGGACATATACTTTTATATGTCCTAACAGTAAAACTTCCAAATTGTCTTTTTACTGTGGAAACTTTGATAGCCCCATTGGCTAGTACAGAGTTACAGGCTATCTCAACCCTAATAAATTCTGAATAAATTCTGAATGGGACTACTAAAATGGGTACTTCAAGGTATCAAAACAATCGTGGTATTAACCCTGACTTAATGCCCAATTTGGATTTAATGTCAGTTTTAAGGAAAATAAACTTTTAGAATGTTACCACTCTGTTGCTGAGTTTATCCAGTGGCCATTCACAGTTGCTAGCCACTAGACAGCCTTGTTCCCTACTGGGGAGTGGAGTAGATGACTCCCAGGGTCAGGAAAAATAGAGGCCTGCTACATATGGAGTTGTCATCTCTTCCTTACAGGAAGCCATAGAGGGTGCTGGCACAAAAGGCGAGCTTCAAAAGGAAATCCTTCTTTAGTGGGCAAATGGTCATCACACTCGAGTAGGGCTTTCAGGTAGATAGGTTGGCGACAGGAACAGAGAGGGTAAACCAGTTCCCAAACCATTTTCTACCATGGGCGTGTACCCCACCTGTAGTCACACCTCTAAGGTGTGCTACCAACCTCCTGGCGACCAAAGAAGGGCTCAGATATCTTAAGAGTTGGACAAATAGTGCACTCTGGGATTGCTAGATGCCTCATATACCTGGAATTCATCATAGGGTGGGAGGGATCCTAGTAGCCCATTAGGTAGTTACTGCGTCATACCTGCAGAGCATGTTCTGAGCCTAAAAAGACATCCCTGACACCCTGAACCTCAGATTTCATCTGGACTGGAGAAAAGACTGAGGAAGGAATGCACCTTCTGACCCCTGGACCTTGCAAGAGAAGCTGCACCAAACACTGGATTACACATGCTGCTCCCTGGGCTAATGAAAAGAGGACTGTATCCATGGTGTCTCACTCTTGGAAAAGACACTCCAGAGCCCCAGACCGAAGCAGTGTCTCCAAGGGTCAGTTGTCTTTGCCCATTCTCCAGTACCAGTGCCATAAAAATTGAAGCAGCCTAATCTGACTGGTCAGTAGCCATCTTCAAGGAATTGCCCCTGCCCATGATCTGCAGCCAGGAAGAGTGCACCTCATGGCTTGAAAGTTGCCCCCATTTCTTCTTGGCTCAGGAGATGCACCTGAATGTGGATTGAGCACCAATGGAGAGCATTATCCCTTGCTAAAGGAAATCACTGGACATGCTGTGACTGAAAATTAGGGTGATCCATAGCCCAGACACTGTGGGATTCTACTGGCTCAAAGAGGACTTTGAAGGTATCCGACTGCTGTGTTCAAAGTCACCCCACCTTACCTGTGGACCGGAGAATAAATAAAAGAGCCTTGTCGACCACACAGCTCTTAGAGCATCTGTCAGCATCCAGCCCCAGCAGCAAGACCACTCCATTATATTCTACTGCAGTTTTGATTCAAAGTGTGAAACTGGACTCAAGACCGCTGTGGTGACCAGGCAATTGTCCAAACCCTACTCACTGCTCCTCCTCACCTCCTCCCTGTCTGCATTGATTGCCTAAATAGAGCTTGAGTAGTCAGACGCTCTTCCAAACTTTTCAAAAGGTTTCAGAATTTATGGTTATCAGTGCTTGTTTGTGCTTGGGACTAAAAAGTTGTGACTTACGTTTTAATTTAAAAATCTATACCTCCGTAACCCTCTGGTGGATTTTGCACAAATATAATCTACTTTTATAAATTGATGTTGGATTTTTCTCATGTTGTGTGACCTTCTTATTACGCTTTTTGGTCTCTCTTGGTGCTGTACACTAGTTCCTTTGTTTAAGCCTTGCTGCTCTAAACCTCAGCTACCAAGGGTTGAGCTAGAGGTTTTACAAACGAGCCTGACTCAACCCAGAATTGTTTCGCGGGTGTATTACACTGTGAGGTCCCACAACCACCCCATAAAAAACCAAAATCCTCACACAATATATATTCTAGAAGCATATTCATGTGCACAAATGATGAAGCTATACACGTCTAAATTACACCATTTGCTTTAATGGTGCAAATGACAGAGTGGTAGTACCAAGGTTCATAGACCGTGCAACTTTTGAGGTGGGCATACACTGGGCAGGCAGTAGGATTTAGGGTGCGGAATCAGAAAAACATGTCATTAGTAGGCAGAATGTTTAATTCTGCTCACAGCATTGGTTGGAATGTGTGCAAATTCCATTATCAACACACAGCAGAATTTTTCCTCGCAAGGTTCCAGAAATGCGAGTGTGATTTGGTGTGGCCTAGCACCATTTACTAACACAGGTTTTCATGAGTGGTCCTGGTCGGAGAGCTGCTTTTTGAGTAGATTTGCTGCTGCTCGACTAAATTTACTACTCAAGCAGCAGCAAGATCAATTCAAATTACTGCATGCTCTTGCACATTGCTTGGTGCTGTTTGGGCTGAGTTTTCAGTGCTCTTTATGCTACTGGCTCTAAAGTAAAGCACATACAGCACAACAGGCATATTTTCCACCTGTTGGTTGAATTCTGCAGAATCTTGCAGAGTTTTTGTGCAACTCTGTGAAATTCCACAGAGTGAAACTCTTCGAGTTCCATCCACCCGTAGTCATTGAACTGGTGTGCTGTTGCAGAAACAAAGGTTTCTGGCAAAGGGAAAGATCCAAGAGTGTCTGGTGACAGAAAGAACAGAGTTGGGGGGGGGCAACCGTCATTTTCTCCTTCGGCATAATCTGCAGAGAGGCTGCAGCTACCATGCTGGAGGTGAAGTATGAAAATCATGCATACACGGACAATGTAAAGGCCAATTATCAGGGCACAAAGGAGATGACTAAAGAAGAAGGCAAACAGTCTTCTGAAGAATGCCCCAAAAACGTCAATGTGGGATCTGTTCCTAACAAGAAAAGTGTGCAACATATTTAGGAGTTGGATCCCAATAAAATATTGTGAAGTTAAGTTAACTGTTGGATTCAGCATTTCATTATTTTTTTTTTGTATCTATGCTGTTTGGGAAAGAATCTAAGAAACACATCTTATAACATCAGACTCTTTTTTAGTTATATATATATATATATATATAACATTATAATGCTTAATGAGATGGGGTTTACCACTGATTATCATAATACCAGTCATCTAAAACCGTCGAGCAAATGTAATCCTCCATTACCCAGTGGAAATCTGATTGATACATTTCATGAGTTGGTAATTGGGGATATTGATAAATTTCATATGAAAATTCCATCGAAAACCATTAACAGATCAAACTTTACACAACAAGGTTGGAAAGATCTGAATGCATTGAGATCTAATACATCCATTATTGTTAAGCCCTCAGATAAGGGCGGTAATATTGTCATCATGGACATTCAAGACTATACCAAAGAAGCTTATCGACAACTGACTAACACAGACCATTATGACAAGTTGCGGATCAACCCCATAACCTAATATCAAATGATTTATCATGAGATGCTTAAAGAATGGCACATCAAACACCTTATTGACTATGAGGAGTATTTATATTTGAAAGTTGATCATCCTAAAATTCCATGTATTTATTTTCTCCCTAAAATCCACAAGAATAAATCACATCCCCCGGGTAGACCCATAGTTAGTATGAATCAGTCCCTGCTGGAAAACACTTCGCGATATCTAGACCTGTTTCTGTGCACTTTTGTCACTGAACTACCCTCCTATTTACGTGACACCAACTATTTTTTGGCTAAGATACACAATATTCTGTGGCATAAAGATTATCTAATGGTCACCATGAATGTGGCCTCTCTTTACACCTCCATCAAGCATCAATATGGGATACAAGCATGTAAATATTTTTTACGAACACGACCCATTGAATTTTTCGAACATACAGACATGCTCTTGTCCATGTTGCAATTCTGTTTGACCCATAACTTGTTCCTATTTAATAATAATTGTTTTTTGCAAAAACAAGGGACAGCTATGGGGGCCTCTTTTGCTCCCACGTATGCCAATCTATATATGGGTTGGTGGGAGAAAGAGGTGGCATGGTCTGAGAACAACAACATCTGCATGGATAAGGTCGTACTGTGGGTGCGCTACATTGACGATCTTTTCATTATCTGGGATGGCTCTGATCAGCTACTTTTGGAGTATATAAATATACTGAATGATAATCAGTTCGATATTCACTTGAAAACTACTTTTAGTAGAGAGACAATTGAATTTCTAGATGTTTCACTAGAAGTGAAAGATGATCGATTAGAGACCACCATTTATCACAAACCCACGGCATGCAATTCCATTCTGCATGCCACTAGTGGACATCCCACAACACTAAAATGGAGCATACCGTACAGTCAGTTTCTGCAGGATTGCAGAATATGCTCAGATGAGAGTAGATATGACATAGAAATCATGAAAATTACAGAAAGATTTTTAAGTAGAGGATATCCTCCTAAAATCTTGGTGGATGCACAGAACAGAGTCAAAAATAAAAGCAGGGATGAGTTACTCTTTAACAATACACCCACAAGCTGTGAGATAAAGCAATCATCTCCTAGAATATTTTTGGAATACAATCAACAACATGGCTCTTTGAAAACCATATTACAAAAGAACTGGCATATTTTACAGAATGATCCCAATATCAGGGATATTATTGACCCACATTCTTCAATAACCTTTCGTAAGGCTCGCTCACTAGGGAATCATTTGACTAGAAGTTTCTTTTCCACAAAAGATAATACATCTTGGCTGAGCAAAAAAAGATTGGGGTTTTGGAAATGTGGCCATTGTAAGGCTTGTAAATATGCACATAACATGCAGAGGTACCAAACTTTTGATGGTCACCATTGTGATATAAAGGATTGTATCACATGTGATACTGAATATGTGGTTTATGTTGTTGAATGTGGATGTCGTAAAAAATATATTGGCAATACCATCCACAAGTTAAAGATCAGATTTCTACAACATTTTAGAGCCATTAAAAATCAAGACAGAACATATCCTTTGGCTAAACATTTTTGGTATATACACAAAGGGGATTGCAGTACATTAATATTCTATGGTATTAAATCCATCAAAAGTAATCCTAGGGCGGGTGATAGAACATCTGAACTTAGACAAATGGAATCCAAGATGATTCTATTACTTGGTTCTGAATCTCCCTGGGTGCATAATCTTGATGCGGAATTACATGTCCATTTATGACATACTATAGGAAATGTATTCCAATCACAATACAGTAGAAGGTGGTTTCAAGTGGTGTAACATTTGGTATCTATTGGATTTTGTATATAATATAACATCCAGAATCGCCAATTATAAGTGGTGATCTGAATGTTCTATGTTGCTTTGAGGAATACAGAATAGTATGTGCCTTTCTTTGATCTTTAGATTTTTTGACTTTTTGATTGTTTGATTTTTTGATTTTGATTCTTTCTTTCTTCTTGGATTTATAAGATAGTAGGTGAAGAGATACATTTTCCATCACTATTTTCCACTTGTGATATACACATAATTTACATAGAAGTGGTTTTGATAGTTAGCACCTTGCACTTTATTTAGTGGCCCTTTTATCTTTATTACATGCATAAATTATAATCTTGAATGAAAGACCAACAAATAGCATACTAGCCTTATAAAACAAAATTATTTTTCTTGTGTCAGAAATTTTAGACACATTGAAAGGTGAAGTTAAATCTAGGACTTAAAGAATAAAATGACCATATATGTGGGCCAAAATACATGATGCTATCGAAAGAAAAGCCCACATATCAAAAATCCCTAGTACAGTCTAACAACATATCCTGATTATTTATAAATATTTATAGCACTTGACACTTTACCATTGTTTTTAAATTATGAATTGAAAAACAATCATGATTCTATTTATTGTGTAATTTGAATAATGATGGATGCATTTTAACATTTAATTATAGGATTATAGCTATTCTGTTGTTATGACTGTATTTATTAATAATTTATAACATTTGAAAGTATTTAAAGATATTTATAAAAAAAAGAAATGTTGAAGAATATTTTCTATAAATATTTGGAGAATTATTTATAAATGGTTGATTAATAATAATTGATGACATTGGTCTAAAATATGTAATAATATATGTCTTTAAAAATGTCAACCACGACATGGCATTGAGATAATGATGGCATATCCTCATGCAGGGACTTTTTTGTACATTGGGCAATAACATCAATTAGATTGATAATTAATATTTTACAACTTACTGTACTGTTGCCATTTACTATGAAGTGATGAAGCACGTGCGGGACACATGATGGATTAATGTCCAGATTAACGAAAATACTATATGTGAATACTGTTAAGGCAAGATATTGTCATCTATATGTAGGTCTACCTGAGTTTTTTGCACGTTTAAAGATGGCCGCTTCATTAGTTTACACCAGTATGAAATGGAAACAAATGATGGTTTTTAACTTATATATACTATGCCGTTTTTTTGGCTAAGTTTGTCCAGCAGAAGGCGTTTGCCGAAACACGTTGACATTCTGTGCAGGAAACTGTGATACCATTATATAGAATAAAATTGATGAAATTCAACTCTGAACTTTGAACTTTACTTCGCCCTCACGATCTGGCTGGAGACGATCAAGGGATTAGTGCAGCCGTCAGGTGGATACTGTTCCATCTGTTGAGGATTAATTCTCTCTCTCTCTCTCTCTCTATATATATATATATTAATATATATATATATATATATATATAATAATATATATTTTATATATATATATATATATATATACATTTAAATAAACACACACACACACATATATATATATATATATCTATTTAAATAAACACACACACACACATATATATATATATATATATATATATATATAAAACCTACTGGCGGTCCCCAATAGGTAGTTATAGTTAGGACCTAGTTTCAGTAGAAAAAGCATTTTATGCCGATATCTTTGACACAGTTTGACGAATCTTCACAAAAGTTTCCCAAAGGTGCCCTAGTGGTTTTTAATGTGCATGAAATGTTTCGGGGTGATCCGTCAAGCGGGGGTCGAGGAAAAAGAGGGGAGTTGTTATAGTTAGGACCTAGTTTCAGTAGAAAAAGCATTTTATGCCTACATCTTTGACACAGTTTGATGAATCTTCACAAAAGTTTCCCAAAAGTTCCCTAGTGGTTCTTAATGTGCATGGAATGTTTCGGGGTGATCCGTCAAGTGGGGGCTGAGGAAAAAGGTTGGGTTCAAAAAGTTGTGTTTCCCATGTTAATTCCTATAGGGCCTTTAGACAAAACTACAGACTAAACCACTGGACAGATTTACACCAGATTTGGAAGAAAGCTGTCTTTCGGTAAGCAGATGACGCTTCAGTTTATTTGGTGTAAATCCATTCAGTAGTTGTTGAGATGTTCAAGGAAATCCAAATTTGTATATCTGGGCTCACAAATGTTCACAAATTTTCGTGCTGTAACTGGCTGGCCGCAACCTGACTAGAAAGTTGCATCCACCATTTTATTTCATAGGACACAGGCCCCAGGGGTGAAAATCCTAATTGAATTTCCCTTGACACTGACCCCAGGGGTATGATGTAGGTGTGTCTTAGGGGCAAAATTATAGGTTTTAAATAATATTGTGTCACCATGTGCAATATTCGTGAAAAGTTGCGAATTTTCATGAATTATTCACAAAATACTTGTGTGTATGAAAACATTTGGAAGAGAACCGAAAACTCATTCATACACTAATTCATTCACTTATACATGCACTCAGAGACTCATGTGCCTACTCATACACTCACTCAGACACTGACGCATTTACTCACAGACCCACTCAGACCCTCATGCAACCACTGACAGACCCACACAGACACTAATGTACCCACTTACAGTCCCAATGAGACACTGGTGCACCCATACAGACCCACCGAGACACTCATTCATCCACTCACAGACCACTCAGAGCCACTCTCTGATCCGCACAGTCACTCATGCACCCACTCACAGTCCCATTCAGACCCTCATAGGCCCACTCACAAATCCACTCAGACCCTCATGCATCCAGTCACAGACACACTGACGCTGTCACACCCACTAGTAGACCCACTCAGACCCTCACACACCCATTAACAGAATCACACAAACACTGACACACCCACTCATAGACCCACTCAAACACTGATGCACCCACTCAGAGACCTAGTCAGACCCTCACGCACCTACTCACAAATCCACTCAGACCCTCATACACCCACTCACAGACCCATTGAGAGCCTCATGCACCCACTCACAGACCCACTCAACCCACGGATACACCCACTCACAGACCCACCCCGACCCTCACACACCCAGTCAGAGACCCACTCAGACACTCCCACTCAGACACTCACACTTCCACTCACAGACTCACTCAGACACTGATGCACCAACTCACTGATCTAGTCAGACCTTTATGCATCCACTCACAGGTCCATATGGACACTGACACAGCCACTCACAGACTCAGTCAACCTCTGATGCACCCACTCACAGACCCACCCAGACAATGATGCACTCACTCACAGACCCACACAGTCCCTAATGCACCCACTCTCAGGCCCTTTGAGACCCTCACACACCCACTCACAAATCCACTCAGACTCTCATTCACCCATTCAGAGACCCAGTGAGACATTGATGAACCTACACACAGATCCACTGAGAAACTCACACATCCACTCACAGACACCTCAGAGCCTCATGCACCCACTCGCATACCCACTCAAATACTGACTCAGCCAGTCACTGACCCACACAGTCCCTCATGCACCCACTCAGATCCATTAAGACCCTCATGCACCCACTCACAAATCCACTCAGACTCAAATGCACCCAGGCATTGACACATTCACTCACAGACCCACTCAGGCCCTCATGCACCCACTCACAGACCTATTCAGACCCTCACACACCCACTCACAAACCCACTCAGACCCTTGTGCACCTACTCACAGACCCACTCAAACACTGTTACCCACTCAGACAGTGGCGCACAACTCACAGACTGAGTAAGACACTGATGCACCCACACAGACCCACTAAGACACTCATACACCCACTCACAGACCACTCAGAGCATCATGCACCCACTCACAGACCTACTCCGACACTAACACACCCACTAAGACACTGATGCATGCACTCTCACACCCAGACAGAGACTCTCACAGTCACTCCCACCCCAAATACACCCTCTTTCACCTATTTTCTCACCCAAAGAGATAGGCGGCAGCCAACTCCCTTCGGTCATGCGCAGCGGTAGCTGGATTAATGTATATTAATGGAAATTACTATATGGTAAAAAAAAACGTAGAAATTCACTGAAACAAAACCAAAGGTTACAGGTACATTATAGTTAGGAGATAGAATGAAATAAAAAACCTTAGAAATTCACTGAAAAAACAAAAGGTCACAGGGACGTTATAGTTTGGTCCTGAATTTACTTCCACAAAACCAGAGAAATTCAGAAGTTATAGTTACCTGAGCTAACCAGAACTTGTGCCCCTGTAATGCACTGTTTATGACATCACATATTACATCACTCGTGACATAGTCAGTGACATCGTTGATGACATCTCAAATGACATCGCTGATTACATCACTGATGACATCATCAACATAATCATTCACACATCCAATCATACTCTTACACAAACTCAAATAAATCACCAAACATACAGGCTGTCATTATGAACTTGGCAGTAATAACCGCCGACGGCCATGGAGACATATGAACAGAAGATCACCAGTGTTGGTGGTGGACTGCACACTGCCAAATAATGCAGACAAATCCTCCACCCACCAAATAATGATGCACAAATCAGCGTGGCAGATAGTGAATGCCAAACGACCACTGGAGGTACAGACTGCCACGGCCAGCAATGGGACCCACCAACAACAAATGCACACATTGGTCTGAAGCCCACACACCTGACACACATCCACAACACTATAAAACATTCACATACACACCCCACAGTCCTTTGCATCGCCAATAGCATGACTGAGATTGACAACACAACACGCATACACTGAACCCAACATCACACAATTCACACACACGAATACACCACCAAAACACATACATACCCCAAACACCATCACAAGCCCCACACACAACCACACAACAGCACCCTCACCAATACACCCACAACACACACCATGGCACGCCCTAGGCACCCCAGCTTTACAGACAGGGAGCTAAGGACCATGGTGGATGGAATACTCAGGGTTGAGCCACAACTATTCGGGGAACAGGTGCAGCAGACACCTGTGGACAGGAAGATGGAGTTATGGCAGGGCAGGGGAATATAACCATCAAATAGTGCAGAGCAGTGCAACAAATGCCGATAAAGTACCTGACACCAATCTGTCTGTTCCCCCAAACACAGGCACCACCACCCATGCCACCCAGACAGAGACGGCAATGAGTGCCAGCCCTCCACCTGAAGACAGAGGCCCACTCAGAAGACTGCAGAGGGATGTCTGGAAATAGAGGAGCTCCCTGGCCTTGACACAGTCCTGGACTGTCACCCTCCAGAAGCCCCACTCAGGACACCACTGACACCCCTACCACCCAGCCACCATCATCAGCTCTGGCCAAAAGACCCCACACCAGTGTCTCCCGGCCACGGACTGGCAGACCGCATATACAGAGGCCAGAGTCTCCACCCACCAACAGACAGGATGATGAAGGGCCAATTGCTAGTGGGACTGCCAGACCTGTGCAGGGGACACAGACACAAGGGACTAGGGCCAGTGGGAAGGAATCAGTGGCCCAGGGATGTGGCCAAAGGAGGTATGCTGCAGCCCAGGAGGTGATATCTGAGGTCCTGGGAGCATACCACCATACCTAGGACAGGATGTGCCAGATCCTAGCCACCCTAAAGCAGAATCAGAGGATGCAGATAGCACACCACCAGGAGGCCATGGAGCAATGGAACAGCTCAATGCCACCACGGCCTCCATTTCAGGGGTTCTGCAGCACCAGTACCACTGCCAGCCTGAGTTCTCCACCCACCTGCAAGCCCCGACCAATAGCCAGGACACTGCCCTGCCTTCTACATCTGCAACAGCTCCTGGACTGGTGGCACTGCCAGAGGACACACAGGAAACCAGCACCCCTACTCGTGCAGCCCAGCTGTACCTTCGCAAACGTGCCCTCAGACCCAGATATACCACTGAAACACCAGCCAAGACCAAGCCCAGTGCTAGAAAGTGACTCTGCCCTGAACTGTCTCCCTTGTGTGCCACTGGGCTACCTTGTTGACATGTCACTGCATCACACCATCTTCCAATGGACACATGGACCAAAACACAGTGCTTCCAGCAGCTGAGCATATGTATTGAGCATGTATTTGCACCATGGGCCCACTCTCTTTCACTGTCCCAACACTTGCCATTCAATCAATACACCTATGCACCCAAATCGTATGTCCCTCGTCAATTTGAGATATGAATTGCGAGTGTGTATGCATTAGCAAGTTAATATTATAATCACACATTTATTGCAGCAGGGGATTCAATGGACTGCAGTGTCTGAAGTATGTCACACTGTACCTAATATTGGGTTCACTGGCACATGCCACTTCAGTCATCATTTAGCATTGTCACAGACAAAAGACACCACTGTACTTATTACATGAGTCAGACTGTAAGTATGCAGTGAAGACATTAGCATCATTGAACAGTACCTTAGAGTCACTGGACATATAGGTGGATTAGCTGGATCCTGGAGTTGAAATCTTCCCCTGTAGGGGGCTGGCTTGGTTTGTAGTGGGTACCTTGGGTACTTACACCTTGCAGCAGGTCCAGTTATCCCTTCTTAGTGAAATGTAGTAGTGTTCTAGCAGCTTAGGATGATAGAGATAGCTATAGCAGAGCAGCTTAGGCTGAATTAGGAGACATGCAAAGCTCCTGCAATACCACTTATAGTTACACAGTACTTATACAAGTAAAAACAATACTCAGTGTTACCAAAAATAAAGGTAGTTTATTTGGGTGACACAAGGCCAAAAATATCTTAGAAGCAATACTCCTTCTGGAGGTAAGTATTATACACAATATGTACACTAGACACCAAAATAAGGTAAGTAATCATACATAGGATAGTGCAAACAATAGGAAATGCTATAGAGTGCAATGGGAGAAAATAAGTCTAGGGGCAACACAAACCATATACTAAGAAAGTGGAATGCGAACCACAAATTTCCCCGTAGGCAAGTGTAGTTTGTGGAGAATCACTGGAAGAGTAAAACAGTACATGTAAGTAAATTATCCCACCCCAGAGCCCAGGAAAGTAAGAGTAAAGTACTGCAAGTTTCCTTAGGACACACTAGAAGTCGTGATAGGAGTTATTACAAGAACCAAGCAAGAAGGCAAACAACAAATGGTGGATTCCTGGACCTGAAGACCTGCAAAGGAAGGAGAGCAAGTCCAGGAGTCGGAAGAAGTTCCAGGAAGGACAGGAGGCCCTGCCAACATAGAAGAGGGTGCAGAAAAAGAGTCCCTGTTTGGACGAAGGCTGCAGAAATGCAACCAAGGAAGATGTCCGTGGGTTCCTTCATGATGCAATGGATGTCCCACGAACAGATGTTGGATGCAGGTGAGTTTTGGCAATGGATTCGTCCAACAAGCCTTGGTTCCAGTAGAGTCGCATTTTGCATCAAAATGGGACTGTCTGGACCCAGGAGGAACCTGAGGGCCTTAACTCTGCGTGAGGAGAAGGAGGGGGCACTCAGCACTTCAGAGAGCCCTCAGTCGACCAGGCAGCACCCATGGGACCCCAGGACACGGGGACAAAGGAGGTACAAAATTCAGTTGGTGCAGCACTACAAAGAAAGGTCCCACGCCACCAGAGCTCAACTCAGTGAGTTGAGCATCACAGGATAGAGTGCTGTGGACCTGTATCAGGCTGTGCAATGAAGGAATTTTGCATATAGTGTACAGAGTCCTCAGAAGGTGAAGAAGACATGGTGCACAGGGGTACTGTCGTACTTGGGGAAGGCAAGCTCTTACCTCCTCCAAATTTGGACAGCAGGACATCAGGACAGTCTGTGTTGAAGGGGTCCACCACCTGTGTTCCAAGGAGCATGCTCGTTGCCAGGAGAGGAGTCCAAGAGAACCCCATCGTCGACGTAGAAGGTGCCTGCATGAGTAGGGAAGTGACTCCGTCACTCCACAGGAGATTTCTTTGGTCCTTCTGGTGCAGGGTGAAGACAGGGAGTCCCCAGAGCGTGCACACCCTGGAAACTGTTGTAGTTGCTGGCTGGAGCTGAAGTTGCAGAGAAAAAGTAGCCCTTGCAGATACTTTGTTGCTGTTACAGTGGTTCTTGGAGCAGTCTGCGGTCGATACGAAGTTAGAGGATGAAGTAGTAGTTGCAGAGGAATCCTGCTGGAAACTTGCAAGTAGAAACTGAGTAGAAACCCACAGGAGAGACCCTAAATAGCCCTGAGAGGGTAATTGGCTACCTTATCAGGTATGGACCTATCAGGAGGGTCTCTGACATCACCTGCTGGCACTGGCCACTCAGAGGCCTCCAGAGTGTCCCCACACCTTGGAAAACAGGATGGCTAAAGTCTGGGACACACTGGAGGAGCTCTGGGCACCAACCCTGGGGTGGTGATGGACAGAGGAATGGTCACTCCCCTTTCCTTTGTCCAGTTTCGCTCCAGAGCAGGGACCTGGGGTCCCTGAACAGGTGTAGACTGGCTTATGCAAGGAGGGCACCATCTGTGCCCTTCAAAGCATTTCCAGAGGGTGGGGAAGCTACCCCTCCGCAGCCTGTAATACCTATTTCTAAACGGATAGGGTGTAACACCCTCTCCCAAAGGAAATGCTTTGTTCTGCCTTCCTAAGACTGAGCTACTCAGACCCCAGGAGGGCAGAACCCCGTCTGTGAGGTGGCAGCAGCTGTAGCTGCAGTGCAAGCCTCAAAGAGCTGGTTTGGCAGTAGTGGGGGCCCACAGTGGAGCCCCCAGAATGCATGGAATTTGCTCCCCAATACCAGATTTGGAATGGGGGGACAATTCCATGATCTAAGACACCTTTCATGGCCATATTCGGAGTTACCATTCTGAAGCTAAATATAGGTATTGACCTATATGTAATGCACGGGTGTAATGGCATCCCTGCACTCACAAAGTCTAGGGAATTGGCCCTGGACTGCGTGGGGACACCTTTGCTAGTGCAAGGGTGCCCTCACACTCAGTAACTTTGCACCTAGCCTTTAGTAAATGAAGGTTAGACATATAGGTGACATAAGTTACTAAGTGCAGTGAATTCATAACATCCACTTCCCATAGTGTGCCGACCTCCCCCGCCACCCTGTCTGTCACCTCACCATGCACACCCACATGCACTGCACCCTGAGACACTGCTGCTGGCCCCATTTATGCAGTTACCACAACATCTGACATCCAGACATGCACCCCAGACACCACACCTGCACTCACCATGACTACTTTGACAGACACTTGCAGCACACTCACCAGACCTGCAGACACCCAGACAACATCCATGAACACTGGCAGCCTATCTTCTCCCACTGTGTCTACCCCCCTCCCAAAACACTCAAACATTCACACACATCCACACCACACACATCCACCACACAGAAGCACATGTGCATACTTTACAGGCACCTGCCTCTACGTGCGGCACACCTACACCTGGTTCGAGTACTCCCCCAACCTCCACTCCCAGACCTGCCTCCAAATCCCCTCCAACTTCACCTAAGAAGCTTCTCCTATCCCATGTTGACCTGTTTGAATCCACTGGCCCACCCTGTCTTGTCCCTAAACGTGCCCATGTCCTTGCTCAGTCCACTCCTTCCTAGTCCAAGTCCCCCCCAGTCTACCCTTCCCATTCCCATACCCCTTCCATCTCTATGTACCTATGAATATTCACTTAAAAGACCCTATAGCTTTTAAAAATGTTTTACTTTACTTTATCTTCCACATAAGTCAACTACATACATTGCAGTGCAACATATACCAGTCTACTGGAACAATTCTTCCTCTAAGGAGGTAGGCACAAGCATCTATGTGTGAGTAACACAATGCACACATACGAAGCATCTATTACATGAAATTACCACCCCATATTTGAATGGGTTTCAAAAAAAGTCACAGTTCAGTTTACCACTCAGAGTACATTGAGGCCATGATGAACATAGCTGGTTGGTGCATGCAACATACAGAGCAGTGCTGGCATCAGGGGTTGACTCATCATCATTAAATTGCTCCAGCAGTTGACCCCATGCCTGTATTTCTGCAGCTGCCCTATCGTCAGTGTGTACTAGCTGCATATGTTGCTCCTCTGCTGCTCCCCACTCTTGGAGATCCCTGAGCCAGTCGTTGAGCAGCAGACTCCTGGGGCCCCACCAACCCATGGCCACTCTACGTTTGGCCAACAAGAGAGTAAGCTGCGCAAGTTTATATGGGATCTTCCATCCACTTAGCCACAAGGACATTATAGTTAAGTTCTGAATTTACTTGCACAAAACCATGGAAATTCAGCAGTTATAGTTAGAGTTAGTTCATGTAACTATAAGTCATGGCCTAAGGTAACTATAGTTTGCACCCTCACCATTCACAGTTTTTCCTTCAATAATTTGACTGCAAATGTTTCATTAACATTTTTAATGAAGTTATAGACGTTTTCATGAGTGCTGTAATACCTGGGATATTTAGCTGTGCATGTCGAAGGCACAAGTTATAATTACCTGGGGCCGCAAGTTGTAGTTACTTCAAATAACTAACTATAATGGCTGCATTTCTAGGGTTTTGTGCGAGTATACTGAAGAACCAAACTATAACATCTCTGTAACCTTTGGTTTTTGAGTGAATTTTAAAGCTTTTTTTAAATTCTATTTCCTAACTATGACATCTTTGTAACCTTTGGTTTCAGCGATTTTCTATGTTTTTTTAACGTAATTTTCACTACTATACGTTCATTCAACCATCACTGTGCATAGCCTTCGGCCGTGCGCAGTGGGGGTTAAACACAGGGCCTGACCTGCGGTCAAGTTCTGGGGCCAACCTCCTATAACCACCCAACCACTTGCCACGCACAGCTTTTGGCTGTGTGCAGTGGGGTTGGCCGCAGAGCCTGACAGCCAAACCCACTAACCACCCAACCTCATGCTCCACACGGCCTTTGTCTTTTCCCAGAAGTGGAGCTTTAACTGGGGAGCCTGCTACATTTATATTTGTAAGTGCTTCTTGTTGAGGTTTAATTTCTCTGAAATGAGCATCTAAGCAAGAATTACGTACTCTTTTAATTTTTTTTCTTTTTTGGCCCCAGCCTTTTATTATTAATTTTGGTTGTTGGATGAGGGGCCGTGTGGGCCATGTGGTCCCCCTCTACTGGCCAACTCCAGCCCAGGTGACCCCATCCCTAGGTATATTCACCTTGTATTTTTTATTTATTGTGAGGCACACTCCCCACCTCCCTTGGCAGATTTTGGCTCTGTAGATCCCATCCCTTAGGCCAAGCCATCAATCCCAGGTGTCCCCCCACATTAAATTTAGAAGTTGTGCCCTGGGGAGGTGGCAGTTCCTTGGGCTGTGGAGGAGTGTAGGTGACACACCCACATTACATTTAGAAGATGTGCCACGGGGAGTTGACAATCACTGAGGCTTCCGGCAGGGGAAAGGGATAAGCAGCCTCCTCATATTTCATTAGCAATAGTGCCCCGGGAGGTAGCGGTCCCTGGGACGACAGGGGGCTGGGTGACCCGACATGTATTTACTTTAAGCCCCAGGGAGCTGGTGGACCACTGGGCTGCAGGGGGCATGTGACCACCCTGTAATTAATTTCATTGAAGCCCTGGGAAGGTGGTGGTTTCCAGAGCTGCAGGTGGGCCGACCCTCCCTCGCATTATTTCAAAATTACCCCGGAACCTGGCCCACCAAGGGGCTTCTTAAAAACAAGCATGGGAGTCCACTCTTCTTTTTTTTTATCTGTGACATCATCACGGGAATCAAAACTAAATGTTTTTACAGCCCTGGCAGGGTTCCTCTGGGAACCAAGCACCAGAGCTAAGGGGTCAGGATGTCCTTACCCTGGCCCCTTTTCTTATTTTTTACCTTTTTTCTGGGACTTGGCTTCATCCGAGTCCCAAGATAGCTGCCAACACTTCCTGTTTGAAGTGCTGGTAGCCAATCGGAGCTCTGCAGCTCTGTGCATGAGCTCTTATTATTTGCAAAGTCATCGGGGAGGATCTGCTGCCCTAGGCATACAAAGTTATTTTCCCTTTAACATGTCAAAAATTACTGAAAAGATTTACACCAAATAACTGAAAGTGTAATCTGCACACCAAAAGCTGCCTTTCTACCAAATTTGATGTATTTCCATCCAGCGATTTGGGTTGTATTCATGTTCAAAACTCCTATGGCAATTAACATGGGAAACTCACATTTTTGATCTCCCCTTTTTCTTTTTCTCGTCCTCCGCGTGACGGATCACTCTGAACTGCCCATGCGCAACATGACTCACCAGCACACTTTTTTAAAGAATTTTTTTTGAAGATTTACTGAGTGGCAGTTGCCTCTAGGTAGTTATAGTTAGGACTTACCATAGACAGAAATTTTTTTGTATTGCCAGCAACTCTGGTGCTACTTGATGAATCTACATTAAAGTTTCAAAAACGTATACTTTGGTCAGTTCAGCCTCTGTCTTGAAAGTTTTGCGGTGATCCGTCAAACAGGGGCTGAGAAAAAGGGGGATCCCAAAAAACCTTTTCCTTATTTTAAGTCAATCGAATTTTTCAGAATTTTTAACACACCAACAGCCGGAACTGCTGATCAAAATTACACCAAATATGTCAGAAAGCTAGATCTTGGTACACAGATTGTGCTATTTGTTATTTGATGTAAATCTGTTCAGGAGTATCGGAGATATTGGAGTTTAAAAATATAGATATATAGGGACATGGATCCTCCAGGAATCCAATCCTGCTCTTTCGGGTCCGGATCTGTGGGAAAAGCAAGATTGGCTGGCCCTGATTGGCTGGCCACAACCTGACAGAAAAGTTGCGGCCACCATTTTCTTTTTTTGCATCGGCTCAGGGGGGTGGGAAAAATCTGTGAAAAAACACATGAACGGTCAGGATACAGGTAAACTGACCACATAGGAAACATAGATGGTGACCCCTCGTCGCCACGAAATTCTCCAATTATTTTTTCCGGACGATCTGCAGATCCATGGTTGGCTCCTTGGAGCTGTGGACATACAAATCAACTGCTGGACGCGTGGACCCGGATACTTTAAAAAACAAAATCTACAGCATCCAATCTCGTGCTGCAAATGGTAGAAGGCTGTGCACAGCTTGAGCCTGGGTGCATGCAGGAGGGTTTGCAGACAACTGCTGCTACATTTGGCCAAAGGCCGCGCATGGTGCTAATTACATTTGTATTTGTGCATGCTAAAAAAAACATACACATTCACTGCAAAAAACATGGGCATTATAGATCAGAATTTACTCACACAAAACCAGAGAAATTTTGAAGTTGTAATTATAGTTAACTCAAATAACTATAACTTGTCCCCTAAGGTAACTATAACTGGCATCTTCACCATGCACAGTTTTCTCTTCAATAATTCTGTTGTAAATGCTGCAGTAATAATATCAATTATGCCATTAAATGTGTCATCAATGATGTAAAATTTGGAGTAACTAGCTGTACATGGGGAAACGCTGTTTGCGAGGCGCTAAGGCCCTCACGCGATGCTGAAACACATATTGCGAGGCTGTACTGACTCGCAAAATTTGTTTCATACTCACAAATAGGAAGGGGCGTTCCCTACCTATTTGCGAGTCGCACCGCGATGTAGGGTTGATTTGTGACCGCGAAAGCGGTCGCAAATCAACCCGCAGTTACCATCCACTTCAAGTGGATGGTAACTCATTTGCAAACGGGAAGGGGTCCCCATGGGACCCCTTCCCCTTTGTGAATGCTCACAATAATGTTTTTTTAGAGCAGGCAGTGGTCCCACGGACCACTGCCTACTCTGAAAAAAACCGAAACAAAAAGGTTTCGGTATTTTTTTCTATTTGCAGCTCATTTTCCTTTAAGGAAAACAGGCAGCAAAGAGAAAAAAAAAAACTGCTTTAGGCCACCATCCCCGTGAGTGCCTAGACTCGCTATGGGGTCGCAAACTGCGACCCACCTCATAAATATTTATGAGGTGGGTCTTTGCGACCCCATAGCGAGTCACAGAAGGTGTCTGAGACACCTTTCTGCATACCAATTTGCGAGTTGTAAATTGCGAGTCGGAAGAACTCGCAATTTGCAACTTGCAAATTGGTTTCTACCTACATCTGGCCCATAGTCACTTTAGGGTGCAAGTGATTTAACTATGATTATGATTACTGATTTTTTTTGGTTTTGTGTGGGTAAATTAAGAACCTAACTATAACACTCCTGTTAACTTTGTTTTTTTCTGTGAATATGTACATTTGTTTTGCTAATTATAAACTGAGAAAAGGTGTTCAGCTTTTGTAATGCATAAGGTAGGCATTGGGATATTAGGTTTTGACAACACAAATGTGTAAACAGATATGTGTGAAGCCCCCCACTCTACCCCCTCCACTCTACTGCCCTCCACTCTATGCCCCTCCATTCTGTCCCACTCCACTCTACGGTCCTCCAATCTAACACCCTCTGATCTAAGACCCTCCGATCTACGAACGTCTGCTCTATGCTACTCCACTATATGCCACTTCATGCCATTCAATGACAATTCACACCCCTTCACCTTATAGCACTCCTTTCCACTCTATGTCACTCAATTCCACTCCATGACAATTTATGCCCCTGCACCTTATAACACTTTACCTCACTCTATGCCAGTCCACTCTATGTCTCCCCACTCCACACTCTTCCATTCTATAACCCTCCATTCTAAGACTATCCACTAAATGGCCCTCCACGACATTCCATGCTACTCAATGACAAACCATGCCATTCCACTCTATGGCACAGTATGCCACTCCACACTACCACATTCCACTCCACTCTACGACACACCACTCTATGCCACTCTACTCTATGCCACTCTATGCCCCTCTGCTCTACGAACCTCCACTCTGTGCCACTGTATGCCATTCCATTCTATACCACTTTACTCCACTCTACAACACTCCACAACACGCTGCTCCACTCTTCTCAACTCTATGCCCCTCTCCTCTACAACACTTTACTCCTCTCTACAGCACTTAAGCTACTTAATGCTATGCCACTCCACTCTACAACACTCCACTCTTTGACATTCCAGAACACTCCACGACATTTCATGACACTCTGCATTTCATGACACTCTATGGTACTCCACTTTTTACAACACTCTACTGCACTCTATGCCACCTCACTCTATTACTCTATACCCCTCTACAACACTTTACTTCACTCTAGTATGTTCCCCTCGATTTTAGGCCTCTCCACTTTATGCCACTCTGTGCCACTTCACTCTGTCACTCTACGATGTGCCGCTCTATGCAACTCCACTCTATGCCACTCTACTGAAGTCTTCACCACTCTATGCCACTGTACTCCACTCTATGACACTTTACTCCCCTCTACTCCATTCTAAAATGGTACACTCTATGAAACTTCACCCTACAACACATCACTCTGTCCCACTCTATCCCACTCCACCATACGACACACCTCTCTATGACACTTCACTCTATGACACTCCACTCTACTCTAGAACACTCTACCTCACTCCACTCTGTCAGTCTAGGTCACTCTACTCCACTCTACACCACTCCACTTTGCCTCTTTACTCTGTAACACTGTACGAGACTTCTCCACTCCAATCTATGCCACTCCATGCCACTTTATTCTACGTCACTCCACTGTACTCTACAACACATTATTCCACCCTACCCTACTAATCCACTCTACACCACTCCACTCTATGCTACTCTATACCACCCTATAACACTCTACACCTCACCATAACACTCCCTTCCACAACACTCCACAGCACTCC
This sequence comes from Pleurodeles waltl, assembly GCF_031143425.1. NCBI lineage: Eukaryota > Metazoa > Chordata > Amphibia > Caudata > Salamandridae > Pleurodeles > Pleurodeles waltl. The sequence goes on along the minus strand of NC_090447.1, from coordinate 733,211,779 downwards.
ACTCTGCTCCACTCTCACTGACACCCTAATCTATGACACTGGACTCTACGACATGCCACTCCTCTCTACTTTATGCCACTTCACAACACTCCACTTTGTGCTCCTACATTCTATACTACTTCACTCTACTTCACAACACTCCATTCTTTCACACTCCACTCGACAACACTCCACAACATTCCTGTCTCTTCTGCACCCCTCCACAATCCTCCACTCCACTCTGTGCCCCTCCACTTTACACCATTCCACTTTACACCACTCTTCTCCTTTCTACTCTACTCCACTGTACTCCACTCTACTGCACTTTAGTCTACTCCTCAGCATCTCTAACTCTGTCCCTCAGCATCTCTAACTCTGTTGCCCCTTTGACCTTGGCAGATCCTGTTAATTAGGGATCATCAACAAGCATCACGAGCCAAGCAAGCAAGGAATGTATTCTGTCCCCGTCAACTGTTCTACACATTCTGGGGTCCAACCTACCTAATTCATATATAGCTGGGGCTATATCCAGCGAGGTTCACAAGGCACATAGTGAGAAAGCCACTGGTCCTAATACACTTGAGGGAATTAGCATGGTTCCTAGTAGTTCCTCCCCCGGTGGGAAATATCCTCAGAATAAAGCAGGGTCCATAAAAACAGAGGATCTCAATAAGGTACTCAGCTGGAACATAGCAGGGTTGGAAAGCAAATTACAAAGCCCAGGATGGGGCTGCCTTATTGATGATCACCGGATCTGTCTCTTCCAAGAAACGTGGGCATTAGAACCCAAATATAGACTAGGCTTCAAAAGCTATTGGGTCCCAGCACGCAAGTCATCTTCTGGGAGACCATCGGGAGGGCTGCTTGTGTGGATCAACACTTCTCTTAGGTGCAAGATAGAAGAAATAGATACGGGTTGCCGTGACTTGCAAGTCCTATTAATAATGATTTCTGAAGAGAGACCTTTACTCTTTTAATTAATATCTATAACAGGAATGTGAGCTCCCATGCTGATTCTGATGTCCTGTCCATTTTGGACAGTTTCCTCAAAAACAATCCCTCCTTCTTTATTTTGATTGGAGGGGATTTTAATGTCACTTTTGAACCTAATCCTCTAGTCCAAGGAATATATAAAGAAGAGGATGCCCATTGGGGCATCCCTCAGCTAATCTCCAACAAAAAACCAAGGCTGAATAAATCTGCGCGCTTACTGGCCGATATGACACTAGCCCATGGCCTCTGAGCCTGTAACGGTCGCTTGCGCTCGGATGTAAATTTGCAAGCTACCTTTAGGCGCGGAAGGCTCAGCAGTCGTATTGATTATATACTTCTTGACATCCGACTCTGGAGCCACATGTTCGATATGAGGGTCCAAAAGCAAATTGAGAGTGATCATGACCCGTTGATTTTATCGACCAGAGGACGTTTTCCTTCGTTCAATGTGCCCTACTCCAAGAGCCATGCCTCCCAGCTGGCTCTAACTAATAACAGACAACCTAAAATGGGAATCTATTAGTTCTTCCCCTAAATACCTGGCACCTATTTACAACCTGCTTGCCAACCAGATGGAGTGCATGGTCCGGCTAAATGAGAATGGGGAGGGTGACAGAGTCTTAGCAGCCCACACTGACCTGTTCCAATCTTTAAAGCATCTCTTTACAAAAAATGTTCTTAATAATCCTAACAAAAAGCACTGCGCTCCTTGGTTTGACAGTTGTTGCAGAGAAACACAACTGTCTCTCCTGGAAGCAATAAAAGATGGCCATGTTGGGATGTTAAGAACAGCTAGAAAAGTTTATAAGAAGGAATGTTCTAAGGCACGCAGAAGTTGGGAAGAGGCCAGATGGGTTATTATTTTGGAGACTGCTAAATCCAATTACACATCTAGGTTCTGGAAACTAATAACTGATGACTGTAGCAATTCCCCTGCCGCACCTGGTTCTTCAATCCCCTCAGCATCATGGGTAGAGCACTTTGGGCAACTATACGAAGGGCCATCTGAAGCATCTCTGTGGGCCCCCGATGCCTCAATAAACCAAGAGACCACCCCGATCTCATTCTCTCTAACCAAAACAAGAGCAGCAATTGACTCATTGAAATGGGGAAAGGCCCCTGGCCCAGACAAGATTCCAGGTGATCTATACAAATCAAGACCAGACATATGGGCACCATACCTCAACCTTATCTGCAATGCTATTGCAGCAGGGGCCCCCGCTCCACCCACTTGGAAAGGGGCTGAAATAGTACCCATTTTCAAAAAAGGAAATCCGAGCATCCCTGCCAACTATCGTCCGATTAGTCTCCTTGATAACTCCCAGAAAATCTATGCAAAGCATCTTCTGTTCCATCTTGAGGAATGGATTATGGAGTCCGAAGCTCTTTCTGACCTACAAGCAGGATTTAGACCTGCAGTGAGTACAGTTGACCAAGCCCTAAGATTCATGTCAATAAAATGGAAGAACGTTGTCCTGGGGAGGGGCAATCTTTACGTGGTCTTCATAGACCTCAGAGCCGCACATGGGAGTGCCATCTGGTCTCCTGAAACTCATTGCTCAACTGCATGAAGATACCTTCGCTCAAATTAGATGTGGCCAGGGGGGCGAGTTGACTGACCCCGTAGTTATTAGAAAAGGAGTTAGACAGGGATGTGTCCTGGCACCCACTCTTTTTCTGCTATATATCAATAATTGCATCCACTACTTAGAGAACTGCATAAATGATTCACCTAAATTGGTTGGGAAAAAAATCCCGTGTCTGCTATATGCAGATGACACAATTTTGATATCTAAATCGCCAATGGGAATCCAAAACCTGATCAATCAATTTTGTGTTTTTTGTAGTGACTATGGTCTGGACATAAACATTAAGAAAACAAAACTCATGATATATAGTACCTCCAAGAAACGATCACGTGCTAGCATAGAAATGAACTCGATCCCATTGGAGAAAGTAGAAGAGTTCGACTACTTGGGTTTCAGACTATCGACCACAGGCAAATGGAAGGCAGCCCTTGACAAAGGGGCTCTCATTATAAGCCAGAGAGGTGGGGCCCTTGTCCGTAGATCGAGAAAGGCTCCAAGCCCTCCCCTGAACATACTTGCAGAGATTTACAATGTCCAAATCAGAGCAGCGGCCCTTTATGGAGCGGAACTCTGGGGGTCCCACAAAAACCTTGATACTCTGCAAATCAAGGAAAACCATTTTCTTAGACAGATTGCCCGCCTAGGTATGGGCTCACCAATGACCCCTCTAAGGCTAGACCTAGGTTTAAACAGTATTAAAACCACAGCAGCCCTAAGGCCTCTTTCCTATTGGATTCGTTTATGGAAATCTGTTGAACTTGAACCATACAGGCTGGCCATAAGAGAGCTCATAGCCACCCCCCAAGCACTGGAGACAATTCCATGGTTGAAGGAAATGAAATCTGCCTGGGTTAAAATAGGTTTTCCTTCCTACTGGAAATACCCGGAGCAAATCCCCGATAATGCAAGGAAACTTGTCACAAAAAGATATTGGGAGAAAGTCAATGAAGACTCCTTGCATCAAAAAGGGGCGGGCAGGCTAACAATGGAATTGCTCCAACTTAAGCACGAGCCCTGGCCTGAGAACTTCTTGAACCTTCCCATGCCTCCGTACGCCCGTGCTTTATATCTCCAACTAAGATATGGCACACTGCCTATCAATGGTTTTACAGCTCACTGGTCATCTAACTTCGTTTCAAATGATAGATGTATCTCTTGTCAAAATTGTAAAGAAACAATAGAGCACATACTATTTTTTTGCCCTTTGTATAAGAGTCCCAGAGGGAGGTGGATCATTCCCCTCTGCAAAAACATGTCATTACACGATAGAGCAAACACCACCAGAATTTGTACATACGACACATCCTCCGTGGTAGCTATTACAGTTACCAAATTTTTAGCGGAGGCCTGGTACATCCGGCATAGGCTTATTGTTTTAAAGGGCATGTGAGTCATCCTGACATTAGTCGACAGAAGGAGTCTCAGCTGTTATTTTTTAGTAGTATCAGTAGAATTATTTTAGCAGGAGCCTGTTGCCCCCTATATGAGGATTGACGAGGGCCAGGTCTTACGGGGAAATATTTGCACTCATTGGTATGTTAGACAGAATTTTATATCCTAGTTTTTATCCTTTCTCTCTTAACATTTTCAGCCATGTCTTATTTATTGTACTTTTTATCTATAACCAAATATTTAGTCTTGTTGATCTTATTCTAATACTGTCCTGATTACTACTGTTTTTATATTGTTATTTTTTTTTTTTTCAACAAACACTATTTATTATGTATGATTGTTATCTTTGTTATTTTAAATGGCCTAGATCTCTAGACCGAATGAACTCAAAATAAAAATAAAAATACTCCACAGTACTCCATGACACTCCATTAAACTCCACTCTACAATACTCTACTCTACAATACTTCACAACACTCCTGTCCACTCTACACCACCCAACAGCCCTCTACTACACTCTATTCAACTGCACATGACTCTACGCCACTCCACTCTATGACACTCTACTCCACTGTATGCTACACCACTCTGTGACACTCCACACCACTCTTGTCTAAGCCACTAACTTTTAGCCATGCTGAACAACCACCATGCTTGTATGCACCATAACTAAAATACAATGGCAAACCTAATAGCTCTTGCATAGGCGAGACCTATTGGCCCTGCTAATGCTTATTATGACTGTTCTTCATCCACTCTTGGAAATGTCAAAAAAATGTTTTCATTTGGAAAGCTTTAGAAATATTTTTTCCGTTAAGCAGTTCAAATGTTTTAAAAGTACCTGCATAGTATGGTGATATTTGAATATATCTTCTAAAGTAATCACTGTTATTATAAAGGCATGCCTTTTCTGTTCAAAATAAACTCACCCATGCTCTGGGCATAACATTGCTTCAGTTCCCTGCCTGCGAAAATGTAGCCCTTACCACAATACAGTTCTAGTCTCTCACTCATCTAGCCATTACATAAAGTAACATATTACATGGTGCATATTAATATTTAAACAAGGGCAAGGCAATGTTTAGACTCTGTACTTCTGGTAGAGGCATTAAAATGTAACAGTAGACATTGGTGACTCTAGGTTAGTTGACAAAAACAATCAAATCTGTTTATATTTTATCGCATTGTATTGCACCATCATTCTTTTATTGCAATAGAGGATCAAATTGCAATAGAGAAGTATTCTGGAATTCGAAACTGACCTAAATTGCTTTTACACTGTTCAAAACACCACCAACCATGTTGAGATCCAACAAGTCTGAATTCAGTAGCTTCATATCAATAAAGAATTATTTTATTAAATAGAGAAGATGTTATTTGAAAGAAAAATATTTGGATAGACACAGAATTATGCAGCTTTTATTTTGAAATGTCTGTCCTTTCTGCTGCTAGTTTGTGTTTCTGATTAGCAATGTGTGTTTAAATGGAAAGTGCGTTTAAGACTGCAGTAAAATTTCCTGTCTACAGGGGCAGAGCTGAGAAAAAATATAAACACACTTAACGAAACACAGCTCCCTACAAGGCAAATTTTTAAATTTAAAAAGTTGTAAAAATTGGCACAGATGTTCCTGAAGTCATTTTTTATTATTTAGAAGGCATTCCCTTGTCGGGACTTGGTTTCAGGTCCTCACAGTGCAATCAAGTCCCCACAGTGTGAGTGTGTTATCACACCCAAGTCCCCACAAGTATAGTAACACAACCCCCCCCACACACACACACCTCCTACACACACCTACCTTTCTTCTCGCGTCACATCTCTCAAACAATCCTCTATCTCCCATCCATGTGCAACTCCATGAAGAAACAGGAAGCTCAACCGGGTACGATTCTTTCAGTACTTAGTGAACTTAATTAATTTTACATCAAAAGTGCAAGTGCAGACAAAAAAATTAGATGGCAACGCGTTTTGGTCGAGGCCTTCAACTGACCATAAAGTGCAAAAGTGTGTGTCAATAAAAAAAGAAGCAGCATGTCCTGCCCATAAACGGAAACAAAACAACTACTAAATATGTTAGACATATATGCCTTACTATGTCTGTGAATTTCTGTATGTTCAAAACAGTTAAACAAATCCTTATTCTATTTCAAAGCAAATCCTCATGCGAAAATATTGAGCCATGTAAAACATTTTGCTTGTAAAGTACATTTATTTCATCCTGTGACCCCATGACTCATCCACCTCTTTCCCTTCAAGTGCAGTGCATTATGTTTCTTGTATTACACTTCTGTGGTGATAGTTTGTACAACAATGGTTCGTTCCTTTTGGCGCATAACCCATTATTCAACATGTGAAGTACATGAGTTTAATTTCATCCCACAATCCAATATCCAATCCACCTCTATTTGTCCTTATAAATTGCACTATTTCCTTCTATCCCCTCATATATTGCTAGATTCAAATCAGGATTCCACTCCTAGAATGATTTCTTTAGTATATAAACAGATGTCATACGCTCCCTAATCATGAAGTACAAACTCCATATAAGCATACCCAAACACAATGTTTCTCTAACAGGAATTCATCTTCATCATTATTGTTAATTTTCACAGTACTTCTCCGTAGCTAAATTTAAAAATTTATGCATTCTCTGTTCTTTGAGTAGGAGAGTTAAAATGCACCAACATCACACAAATTTTCTCTTTGAGACACATCATTATCTTTGTTACTACCGCCTCTACTCACTCAAAAAAGAACTAGTCTCACTTTTCATATGAACCATCCAGGTCTCACAGGAATGATCACCCAACACATCTTCCCTTGGGATTAGTTTCTAGGGTACCCAAAGAAAATCCTATTTATGATGTGCAGGCATTGTTTTTATTACACTGGTGTAGTCAACTGACCACAGCCAAAGGGTTCAATTCTAAAGTGCCTGGTGCTTCTCTGTGGTCATCATTCATAAAGATCAACTTTACCAAGTCAAGCTCTTGACTGGTATCCATTCTCTGCAAAAAAAGTAGTTCAACCTCATTTTTACCAACCTTCGTCATTCACAAGGGCACCCTCCCCATACAAATATCAGACACTATAGTAAAAATCATTTAGCTCTCAATAGGTCCCTTGCATCATACACATGTTCATAAATGCTTATTTTGTTTAGTTTCATCATACAGTAAATAATCCTAATTCAGGATATATTGCCCGTAATCAAATCTGCACATAAAAAAGAGAGGTTTTTTGAGTAAAAACTATTTGGCTCTTAAAAGGTCCCTTATATCATAAGCACCTCACACAGGTTCATAGACAATCATTTTGTTAACTGTCAAAATAAAATGTATAATCCTAAATCAAAGTGTATTGTGCATAATCAAATCAGTACACAGCAAAGAGAGGTTCTCTACATATATATACAATTCACAAAGGGAAAGGGACTTCTAGACACTCCACCCTTGAACTTCTTCATGTTTAAAACATGTTCAAACCCACTGTGTAAGGAGCAAGCAAATCAAAGATTATTGTAAAAATACACGCAATTCAGCATCTGAGTTTAAACCCAATGTGCCTCCATCCCCATGAGGATAATCCATCTGGACTCCGATTTTGTCAAGGTGAGTTCTTGATCACCTCCTCTTTGTGCCCTCATCCTACGATGAATCCCATAGTATTACCCTCCATGATCCTCCCATGTGTGTTTAGCTACAGCATATGTCAGATCCTCAATCTGAATTGCCTGGAGATGTTTTAGGATCTTCAACTTTAATCTTGTGATGGTGCTCCAAATATATTTCTTGCCCCACCCACATTGAAAAACATACACCACATATGGGGTATCACGATTCATCCAGTGTCTAATAGGGAACATTTTCCCTCTTTGCCACCTAAAGGAGCTGATACTTTGTCCAAAGAGACAAGCTTTGCAGTTTTGACAGTGCCGGAATCCATGTTGGCAGCTTGAAAGCCAGTTAAATTTGTTGTTCAATATGTCTTACATAAAGCTGTTTGTTAAGTAATTCCCTAAGTACTCAGTTATGCTGTAGGTTACCCTGGGCTGTTTTGGTAACACATATTTAAATGTTTCATCCAGCCTCAATAATTGCTAGTTTTTCTGTAGCAGCTTTTTAATTTGGCTGCTTGAGTCGTCATACTCCATCATGTATCAAATAGGAGGATCCTCCTATATTCTTTTTGCAGTGGATTGTTTGGGGATTAAAAGTACCTCTCCATTTGTGTCCATGCCCTTTTGAGTGCATCACCCAGAACTCTCTTTAAATAACCTCTGTCTATGAATCTTTCACACATCTCTCTAGCTTCACAAGCACATTATTTGTCCTCTAAGCAGTTCTTCCATGCTTGCCATATGAGATGCTCCATTTTAAAGATTGTAGATGTCCACTGTTGGCATGGAGTAGGTTATTAGAACCAGTGGATTTCCTATGTAGATATGTGCAAACCTTTCCTCCTCAATATAGACAGTGATGTCCAGATATGTGATCCGGTGGCACTGATTTCATTGGTGAATTTAAATTTTGGGGGATTTTTATCCCATGATTAAATAAAGCCTATCAGATCTTGTTCACTTCCATCCCAAATAAGAAATAGATCATCTATGAATCATACCCACAGTACGATCTAGTCTAGGACTTCTTAATTTTCATCACTCCACATTGTTTCAGCCTCCCGATGGCCCATCATAAAGTTGGCATACATGGACGTGAATAATGTTCCCAGTGTCATCTCACATGTCTGTAAATAGTGCTTGTTGTAAAAGATTACATTATTGTGCATTAAGCAAAAATCCAACAATTGTAGGAGCATCTCTGTATGTTTGAGTAGGCTAACAGATCATGATATCAAGTAATATTTATAAGCATGTTTTCCATGTGGGTGTTCTATCTATGTGCCTAGTGATACAACATCAATTATTGCCATGAGGTATTCTGTTTTTCCAAGGAATCCCATTAATGTGGTTGAGGAAGTCCATTGAGTCCCTAATGTGATTTAGTGTGCGTATATATATATATATACATATATATATATATATATATATATATATATATATATATATATATATATATATACACAAAGTAATGGTTCCTTTCCCACTACAGAGCTTTTTTTCTCACTAGTGAATAAATCTATTGAAGCAAAAGCAACAAGTGCTTCAACTGAGTCCCACAAAAAATGTGAGAAAGAAAAGGGGCCAGGGTAGACAGTTAATGCTGGCACAATGGCCCAATCTAACGAACCCAAAGACCTATGAAACCAAAAGCTAGGTGTATCACAAATGCTTACCTCTTCTGGTCCACAGTAGTTAAAGACAACAAGGAAGCATGGTGTTATGATCCCTTCAGGTAGTTTTTCAGCAAGTTTAAGTCCCAAATGGCATTATCAACAAGGACATTATTCAGTTTAACATATAAACATAACACTGGGTTTCTATTTTAAAAATGTACGTAGTAGAGCGCTTTTTTATGATTATAAGTCATGCCTTCTCCAAGCATTGCTTCTACCTTTTTATAATCTGTCCCTTATACCATCTGAAATCAGATCATTTACAATTACACTTATGACATCATTTGTGATACCACAGTGCATACTAGGGTGGCGAGTTATACTTAATGTAGTGTGGCTACTGACTTCAAACCTGGCGGTAAATCCCACTGACCGCTGTGCCGACGGCCGCCAACATACCGTTTCCGTGGCGGAAATCCGCAATGGGTATTATGACCCACACTGAGAATCCCGCCACTATACAGACACCCACACAAGTTCGCCACACCAAAGGTCAGCGATAAACTGGCAGTACCAAAACCCACACCGTTACACCAACAGGAATAAGCCCAGAGTATCACAACCCACGAATGAACGCAGCGGTCATTCAACCGCGGTAAGCCATTGGTGGTACACACCGCCGCCCTCAAAATACACACACACTTACAAAACTACTCCACATTGGACAATTCAAAATACACACACCTGACACACATACACACACCACACCCACACACCCAGAACACTATAAAACACCCACCCACATTACCCACAACCCCTTACAATGAAACATTTGAAGAAGCAGAGAGAGAGAGAAAAGCAAAGACCACACCAGCATCCAGAGGCACACAACACCATCACTCATACACCATCCACGCACAACACACCACACATCCCAGCACATCACCCCACACATCACGTCTACCATCACCTCACACATCACTCACACCACATCATGGCACCTCAAAGACACCCCAGGTTTTCTGAGAGGGAGCTCAGGGTCATGGTGGAGGAAATCATCTTGGTAGAGCCACAGCTATTCGGATCACAGGTGTAGCAGACGTCCATTGCTAGGAAGATGGAGCCCTCCTCGCCCACAACTAACAACATGGGAGGAGCAAGTCTTGGCAATAATGCATCCTGAGATCCTAGCAGGAGGACCGGACTCTGGTAAGGCAAATCTTTACTATTATATCCCTCACCCTACATGCATGCCATCACACACCCCACCCCACCCTCACTCCCATCACTCCACCATCTCCCACACACCCCACCATCACGCCCCACCACTCCCACAACCAAGCCCTGCAGGCAACAACAATGCATGGACACCCATCACAGACATGCATGGACACCCGTCACCAAAGCATGTCCAATAGAGAGACTCACCCAGGGCACACAATCACCACTCACACAAGGGCCAAGGCGATAGTGCAAGCACAGTAATAGACGGAAACACACCCATTGCACAAGATGGCACACAGATAAAATAACAATGCATTTACTCCCCCAACAGGACCCCTACCCAATGTCACCAGACAGGAGGTGCCAGCCATATCCAGTCCCCCCACAGAAGAGGCCCACAGTTATGACAGCAGCTCTGCATGCCTGGATCAAGGTGGCCAGCCAGGCCCATCAGGGAACTCTGGACAGTCGGTTCCCCTGCCGCAGTCCCAAGCCACCACAGAACCTCCCCCCTCAGGAAACACCACAACAGCACCCACACAGTGGGCCCATGCCACTGTCCCCAGGACATGTCAATCAGCAGTGTGTCCACCACTACAGGGACCCCAGGCCAACCCACTAACCCAGGACTATCAGGAACCTGGGGTCAGTGGCAGTGGGCACAAGGTTCAGAGGATGGAGGCACAGGACAACAGGGAAGCTGGGAGGACTGCTGTGCGACGGGGGAGGTCAGGCCCAAGGAACGGACCCTCCACGAGGCACTCTCCAACATCATGGGAGCATACCACCATTCCCAGGAGACCATGGGCACAGTACTGGCCAAGTTTCAGGAAACCCAGCGGCTGCAGGAGGGACAATACATGGGGACCAACATATACACCATCCTGGTCACCATTGCAGGGGTGCTGGCTGACATAGGCAAGACCATAAGGGAGGCAGTGGCTCAACAAAGGGCCCCTGACACTAGCCAAACCGATGAACAGCCTTCCACCTCCGCCGACACTAGTGGACACGACGCCCCACCACAGGAACAACAGCCCGCCAGCACCCCACCCCCTTCAGAAGGAGAACCACCCCACAAACGGTCCCTGTGATCCAGGCAGAAAACAGAGAACATTGCCAAGACCCCCACCAGGAAATAGGACCCTCAGGATTGTCACCCTTCTGTCCCACTATGTCACCCTGTCCACCTTGAACTGCCATTACTCCCCTTCCTATGCCCCTTTGGACAATGCACCTGTGATACCAAGAGACTGGACTCTACTACTGACCTTCCTCCACCATCACCCCAGCCCCTTCCACATACCCCTATACAAATTAGCCTCTAAATAAACACCCTTGAATCACAAACCAATATGAGTCAGTCTGTTATTTCAAAAATGTGTAATTACAACATCACCAACAAATATCAATATAAATGTTCATTTGCTCATACCAATGTATGACAGTTGTTGGGCAGCAATACATATAGTAGAAGGCAGTATGAGGTACTAAGACCTGTAAAATGGAAAGCCAAAGTGAACTGTCAGTGTCCATAGACAGAGATGAAGAGGCTGACTTATACAATGTCCTACAGTAGTCAGATATGTGAGGAGCATTGACAGTCTCTTACCTGTGTGTCACTGGAAGTACTGCATGATGATGTTCGTTCGGTTGTCAATATCTTCTTCCTCTGCCTCCTCTTCCTCACTGTCCACAGGCTCCACCGCTGCCACAAGACCATCATCAGGCCCATTCTCCTGTCACAATGCCAGGTTGTGCAACATGCAGCATGCAACGATTATCTGGCACACCTTCTTCGGTGAGTAGTATAGGGAGCCATCTATTCGATAGAGGCACCGGAATCTGGCCTTGAGGAGGCCCGAACGTCCTCTCAATAATCCGCCTAGTTCACCAATGTGCCTCATTGTAGCATTCCTCTGCCCTTGTCCTGGCATTCCTCACTGGGGTCAGTAGCCATGAGAGGTTAGGGTAACCAGAGTCACCTGCAAATGTCGAGGGATATCTGTTAGTCACACACTAACCCTTAGGGACGACCCCATACCCAGACACCTACTCATACTGTGTGGGGACCTTGGGCTCACCTATTAGCCACACACAGTGCCTCTGGAGTTGGCCCATTACATAAGGGATACTGCTTTTCCTCAAAATGTAGGCGTCATGCACAGAGACATCATACTTGGCATTCACATGAGCGATGTACTGGTCCGCCAAACACACCATCTGCACATTCATTGAATGTTAGCTTTTTCGATTTCTGTACACTTGTACATTTCTGCGGGGGAGGGGGTGACAAATGCCACATGTGTACCATCAATGGCACCAATGATGTTGGGGATGTGTCCCAGGACATAAAAGTCAGCTTTCACTGTGAGCAAATCCTCCATCTGTGGGAACACGATGTAGCTGCGCATGTGTTTCAGCAGGGCAGGCAACACTCTGGTCAACACGTTAGAAAACATTGGCTGAGACATCCCAGATGCCATGGCCACTGTAGTTTGAAAGGAGCCACTTGCCAGGAAATGGAGCACTGACAGGATCTGGACTAGAGGGGGGATTCCTGTGGGATGCGGATAGCTGACTTCAGGTCTGGCTCCAACTGGGCACACAGGTATTAGATTGTGGCACGATCAAGTCTTTAGGTGATAATGATGTGTCTGTCTTCCATTGTCGACAGTTCCACCAGGGGTCTGTACACCGGAGGATGATGCCATCTCATCATCTGCCCCAGTGAGCAGAGGGTCATGTACCACATAGGTAGCACAAGTGTGTCTGCAATAATGTGAGTAAATCCGTGTGTGGCGTAGTTTGTCCGTATATCTGCCAAATTGTGCTGGAACGCAGTTAGGTGCCATGCCATGTGCCCCCCTGAAATGACGGCTGCCTGACCTGTAAGGAGGGACAAGAGGAAATGAAGTAACTACGCTGTCGTTGTGCAGTGTCGCAGTAGGTGGTCGAAGACCGCTGCACAATTTAGCATTGGTTATCATTGGGCCCTATCGGTTCCAGGATCCAATGATGATGTACGCCGACGGTGATAGTACGCACCGCCACGGACATGACTCCCATTTTCTATCTGTTCACTCACTTGATACCTGACCTTCAACAGGAGAGGACCTACACTGCAAGTGCTGCTGTGACCTAAGTCTGGAAGTGAAAATGGCTTGAGTGTCTGGGGAAAGTGCCCCTGCCTTCACCGCGGAGGAGTTGGACAAACTGGTGGATGGGGTCCTCCCCCAGTACACGCTACTCTACGGTCCTCCAGCCATACAGCTGAGTACACTGTAAGCATGATGCGTGGGAAATGCCTGTTTTGAGTGGTGTGGATGGAAGATACATGGGGGGGCTGAGGCCTGCTTGTGAGGATGGTGAGTGTTCGTGTGTCAGTGCATGGGTGGGAACTGGTGGGCAATGAGTATGATGGTCCGGACGGGTGAGTAATTTCCTTTCCTCCTGTATCTTTCCTCTAGGTCAACACCCACCAGAAGCAGGGTATTTGGCGTGCCATTACCAAGCACATGCGGACCTTCGGGGTCTATCATGGACGGAGCACCCACTGCTGCAAGAGATGGGAGGACCTGCGCTTCTGGAGCAAGAAGACGGCGTAGGCCCAACTGGGGCTGGCCTCCCAACGTGGAAGGGGTGCCCGTCGCATCATGACCCCCCTGATGTTCTGGATCCTGCTGGTGGCATATCCGGAGTTGGATGGCCACTTTAGGCTGTCACAGCAGCCACAAGGGGGTGAGTACAGTGTCATTAAGCTGACTCTGCGCACTTCACAAGGTGTCTGGGTGTGGGATGTGGGCTGTGGGTTCCCCTAGGCCAGGGCAAACTTGGTAGGGTAGGTCCCTTATTAGGCAGGCTCTGAGGCACTCCAACCCCAATAGTGTTAGCAGGAATCTACAACTAGGCAGGCTCCTGTGGGTTCCAGGTGTGCAGCAAATGGTGTTAGGCATAGTACCCCATGGCCGGGTGAATTTCCTACTAACTGCTAGTGCACGGCCTAGTGCAAAGGGCTGCTCCCTGTGTGTTGTGTCCGCCAAAAGTAGTGGTGTTGCTGGCATTGACCACTTGTGTCCTCGGTCTTTCCCCCCCTTCTTGTTTTGTCACCCTGTCCTTGTGTGAATTAGCATCATCGGGCGGAGGAGCAGAGGCACAGGCGACGAAGGGAACTGCATCCCACATGTCCCTGGAGGGTGAATCTACGGAGTCTGAAGGCACCAGTGGGACAGAGGGCGTGGAGAGCTCCACGACAGGGACAGGAGGGGATACCAGCGACAGCGACTCCTCCTCTGATGGAAGCCCCTGGTGGTGGTGGTGGCGGACACCTCTGTGCTGACCCCAACAACAGGGGGGTTGCGTGTGTGTCCCCCTGACTTTTGCTTTCCCCCTCCCCTATGTCGTAGGTGCAGTACTCACCGTTGTCTTCGCCACCGCAGGCGCTGGTGTTCGTAGATGAGTAGGAAGACAAGGGCAGGTAGGATTGTTAATTCCGGCTCCATGGTGGCCTCCTTCCTCGTGGGATGTGTTAAGGTGAGCGTTTTCCCATTGAAATGTCTGTTTCCGCCGTGTTTTTATCCACGGTGAATCCGCCCCGGAAAAGGTGGCAGATTGGCGGGTTGTGATACTGTGGGCGGTACATTGTCCTCTGCCTGTCTGTTGGCGGTGACCACCGCGCTGCTTGTCTGTACCGCCGTGGCGGTCGGAGTGTTAAAGTGGCTGTCTTTGTTGGCGGTTTCCGCCACGGTCATAATTCCCTTTTTTTGTCCGCCGGCCTGTTTGCGGTATTACCGCACCTTTAATACCGTCCGCCAGGGTTGTAATGACCCCCTTAGTGCCCAGAGATGTTGTGCCCTTTGGCTTGTGGCCCTGACCCATCTTGACAGTCGCTGCAGGGACTTTGGCACTGTCCAATCAGTGTTTGGGTGAGGCCTTGCTGGGTGGGTGGTGTGATTGTCCCTGCTGGAAGCCGCACCCTTTTTGAGCTTTGCAGGTGGTTGAATAGGGTGGCCCTTCTTTTCTGTCTGTGGCACACTGGCAGCTCTGACGGGTGCCCCCTTAGATCGTACTGGAGTAGCAGGGATCACAGCGGATGCAGATTTTGTGGCTGAGGTGCTGGGCTGGGATCTAGACATCCTGGCCCTAGGTGATGGACTGGGGGGAGGTGTAGGGAGGAGGTCAAAGTTAGCTAGGAAAAGTTTTTTTGACACACTGGGATGGGAAGATGGAGGGGGTGTGGGAGTGGAGGAAGGGGAGGTGGTTGTAGGAGTTGTCACTTTAGGTGTTTTGGGTGCAGGTGCAGGTACTGGAGGCTGTCGTGAGGTGGATGGATGTTGGGTGTGTGGGTGCCCGCGTTTGTGTACTTTGGGAGGGGGCGTAACAGACACACTGGGAGAGGACACAGGGGACGTGTAAATGGGAGTGGGGTGGTGAGTGCAGGTGAGCGGGGTGTGGTGCTGGGTGTTCTGGTGCGAGTCCTAGTGTCTGTAGATGTAGTGCATGCAGGTGAGAGTGTAGACGATACTGGGAGGGAGGAGGGAGACCATGAGGAGGGGGACACAGTGGAGGCAGTGGATGTTGTTGTGTCTGCATGTCGGTGATGCTTGTGTGAGTGCCTGTGGGTTGTGTGGTGCCTATGTTTGCCTGATCTACTTTTGGGTGTTGAGGTGTATGCATGCTTGTCTGATGGGGTGCTTGGAACAGGCTGGGGTACAGGGGATTGGGTCTGGGTGAAGGAAGTTGGAAGGGGGAGGCTAGAGACAGGGACAATGGCTGCCATCAGCGCTGAGGCCAGAGATTGCAGGGTTCGATGATGGGCAGCCTGCCCAGAATGAATGCCCTCCAGGAATGCATTAGTTTGTTGTAACTGCCTTTCTACACCCTGGATGGTATTCACAATGGTAGACTGCCCAACAGTGAGTGACGTGAGGAGGTCAATGGCCTCCTCACTGAGGGCAGCAGCGGTGACAGGGGCTGAGGTGCCTGGGGCGAAGGTGATGCCCACCCTCCTGGGTGAGCGGGCACAGGGCGAATGCTGAGGGGCTGCTGGGAGGGCGATGCTGGTAGGGGAGGTGGCGGCTGTACCTGTAGAAGTGGGGGCACAGATGGTGCCGCCACCACAAGGGAACTCCCATCGGCAGACGAGTCCGTGTCTCTGGTTGGTGATCCGGTGACCGACGTGTAGCTCCCCTCGCCCTCCGTCCCACTGGTGCATTCTGAGTCCGTGGTGTGGCCCTCCATGGCCATGTTGGATGCAGCTCCCTCGTGCCCCGGTGCCACTGTACCTCCGCCTGATGATGCTGATGCACAAAAGAACAGGGAGAGCAGAAAAAGGGGGAGGCGACGACAGAAGAAAGAAAGGTTGAGTGCATGGCTTACCGCTACCGTTGGCGGACAATACAGACACAGCAGCCCCCTGCACTATGCTGTGCTCTTGACCTCTACTGATGCAATTGCTGGGATATGGCCTACATGGCTATGGTGGACATCTGCACCCATGGATGCCACAGGGGCACCTTTACCTGTACTTGGCCCACTACTGAGGTGAGGTGGAGTGCCACATGCCCTGCATTACGGAGGGGCCTAGCCTACGTATTTGGCAGACCAGTACATCTCGCAGGTAAATGCTATGTTCCCTGGCTCAGTGCATGACGCCTACATCCTGCGGAATAGCAGCATCCCTTATATGATGGGTCAACTCCAGAGGCACCGGGTGTGGCTATTAGGGGACTCTTGTTACCCCCACCTGTCCTGGCTACTGACCCCAGTGAGGAATCCCAGGACCAGGGCAGAGGAACGCTACAATGAGGACAATGGGCGGACTAGGAGGGTGATCGAACGCACCTCCGGCCTCCTGAAGGCCAGGTTCAGGTGCCTCCATATGACAGGTGGTTCCCTATTCTACTCACCGAAGAAGGTGTGCCAGATCATCATCACCTGCTTGATGCTTCACAATCTTGCTTTGCGACGCCAGGTGCCTTTTCTGCAGGAGGATGGTCCAGATGGCGGTGTTGTGGCAGCTGTGGAGCCTGTGGACATTGATGAGGAGGAAGCTGAGGAAGAAGACATCGACAACAGGGAGTCAGTCATACAGCAATATTTCCAGTGACACACAGGTGAGAACATATTCATTTTAACCATTACATTAACTTTCACACATCTACCTCTATCCTGTCTGTCATTTAATAGCAGTATTTGGTCACTGAGTTGTACCTTTCTATTACGGTTTCACAGGTGTGGTTACCAACGTGTGTCATCTGCTTGCATTCTTCAAGGACTTGTGATGTGTGACATTGGTATGTTGGTTTTACAATTGGAAATGCATTATGACACGGTCATTGATAATACATATTTTCAAAATCACAGACTGACTCCAGAATTTGTTTGTGGTTCAAGGGTGTTTATTGAAGTGCTAAAAAATGGAGGGGGGTTGTAATATGGTGATGGGGTACGGTGGAGGAATGTCCATGGCAGAGTCCAGTCCATTGGTCACACAGGTGCACTGCCCATATGGGCATAGGAAGTGGAGCTGGAGTTTAAGTATGGACAGGTAACAAAGTGGGACAGTGGGAGGACAATCAGGGTGGTCTCATTTCCTGGCGGGGGTCTTGCCATCTTGCTCTGTCTTGTTCCTGGATCTCAGGGACCGCTTGCAGGGTGGTTCTCCGTCTGCAGGGGGTGGGGTGCTGGTGTGGTGGTCTTGTGGCGGGGCATCCTGTCCACTAGCGCCAACGGAGGTGGTGGGCAGTTCATCGTCCATGCTAGTGTCAGGGGCCCCTTGGAGTGCCACGGTGTCCCTCATGGTATGTTGTATGTCCTTCAGCACCCCTACGATGGTGCCCAGGGCGGAGCTGATGGTCCTGAGTTCCTCCCTGAACCCCAAATACTGCTCCTCCTGCAGGCACTGGGTCTCCTGAAACTTGGCCAGGACCATTGCCATCGTCTCCTGGGAGTGGTGGTATGCTCCCATGATGGAGGATAGGGCCTCGTGGAGAGTGGGTTCCCTTGGCCTGTCTGCCCCCTGTCGCACAGCAGCCCTCCCAGTTCCCCTGTGTTCCTGTGCCTCCGTCCCCTGGACCGTGTGCCCACTTCCACTGCCCCCAGGTCCCTGATTTTCTTGGGGTGGTGGGTTATCCAGGGTTCCCTGTAGTGGTGGACACACCGCTGATTGACATGTCCTGGGTACGGCGGTATGGGCCCGCTGGGTGGGTGCTGTGCTGGTGTTACCAGAGGGTGGAAGGTCAGTGTTGGGCTGTGCCTGTGCAAGGGGAACAGACTGTCCCGAGGCCCACGATGGTCCGGGCTGGTCATCGGGATCCAGTAGGGCAGAGCTGCTATCGTCACTGTGGGCCTCTTCTGTGGGTGGAGTGGAGTTGTCTGGACCCTCCGGTGTGGTCACGTTCCTTAGTGGCCCTGCAGGGACATAAGATCATGATTATTGCATGTGTAATGGTGTGCAATGGATAGGTGTGTGTGTACCCCAGTGCAAGCATTCCTGTGTGTGGGTTAGTTTGATGATGGTTGGGGGGTGTTATAGGTATGTGCAGTGAGCATGCTTTAGTGCTGGGTGACCATGCTTAGTTGTGTCATGCAGGGCTTGGTGTTGGGATGGGTGGTTTGTGTTATTAGTACATTAGTGAGGAGTTGGAGTGATAGGGGAGGGGGTGAGGGTGGGGGTGTGTGATGGCATGCAGGTAGGGTGGGGGATATGATAGTTAAGATTTGACTTACCAGTGTCCATTCCTCCACCGACTCCTCCGAGGCCCTCTGGATGCATGATGGTCAAGACTTGCTCCTCCCATGTTGTTAGTTGTGGGTGAGGAGGTGGGGGTCCGCCACCAGTCCGCTGAACCGCAATGTTGTGCCTGGATACCACTGAACGCACCTTCCCCCGTAGGTCGTTCCACCTCTTCCTGATGTCCTCCCTATTTCTTGGATGCTGTCCCACTGCGTTTACCCTGTCGACTATTCTGCGCCATAGCTCCATCTTCCTGGCTATGGATGTGTGCTGCACCTGTGAGCCAAATAGCTGTGGCTCTACCCGTAGGATTTCCTCCACCATGACCCGGAGCTCCTCCTCGGAAAACCGGGGGTGTCTTTGGCATGACATGGGGTGGTGTGGGTGATGTGTGGGGTGGTGTCAGTGTTGATATGTGTGGTGATGTGTAGTGGTATGTGGTGTATTGTGCGTGTAATGTTTTATGGGTGATGGTGTTGTGTGCCTCTGTGTGGCGGGGTTCTCAGTTGCTGTGCTTTCTGTCTCTCTGGACTTCGGTCGTGACTTGTGGTCGTAGGGATTTGTGGGTGATGTGGGTGTGTGTTTTATGTTGTGTTGGGTATGTGGGAGTGGTGTGTGTATGTGTATCAGGTGTGTGTATTTGGAATTGTCGAATGTGGCGGTGTTTTGGAGATGTGTGTGTATTTTGAGCGCGGCGGTGTATACCGCCAATGGAATACCGTGGTTGAAAGACCGCCGCATGGATTCGTGGGTCGTAATAGCACGGGCGTGTTTCTGTTGGCGTGGAGGTTTTGTTTTCGCCAGTTTTACACTGACCTTTGTTGTGGCGGATTTGTGTGGGTGTCTGAATTTCGGCGGATTCCGAGATGTGTGTCATAATGGCTGTGGTGGAATTCCGCGGCCATAGCGGTGTATTGGCGGTCTTCTGCACGGCGGTAAGCGGCTTTTACTGACGATGTTGTAATGACCCCCTATGTCTCCTGGTGAGGGGCTGGTGACCACCATATTATCAGGGATGGCAGCCACATGCACCACAGTCACCACCGCCGCTCCTACCGCCACTTGCACCTCCACCTGCACCGCCGCTGCCACAACATCAGTCTGCAGCATCCTCCCCAAGGATCAGCCATCCGAGGCAGCTGGAGACGGTATGGTGTCTCCATCCACCGCAACAGTCACTTGCACCACGGCCAGCACTGGCAGCATCTCCGCCTCAGCCACCGCCACCTGCATCACCATCAGCACCGCCACGTGCACAGCCGATGCCACTCTGCCGGACGTAAGCCTCATCCCCAGTGTGCAGCCATCAGTGTCTACAGGCGAAGTCCTGGACCCTGGACACGCCACTGAGACACAACCTCCAGCACTGACACAAACTAGCAATTGGCAGCCTAAGTCACCGCAGGATGGAGTGTGGGTCTGCCTTCGTGGAGTATCATGCTACCTGTTCCAGGAGACACCCAGGTGAGACGAAGTCAACTGCCACACCCCAGGTGCAGCATCACTGGGCACAGAGCCCCCTCCAGAACCAGTGGAGAGATACATCCACTAACCCAGTTCTTCGCAGGATGAAGCACTCTGGGCACAACTTCCTCTCCAGAACCATTGGAGAGATACATCCACTAACCCAGTCCTTGGCAGGATGAAGAACTCTGGGCACAATGCCCCCTTCAGACCAAGTGGAGAGATACATCCACTAGCCCAGTCCTTGGCAGGATGAAGCACTCAGGGCACCTTGCCCCATCCAGAACCAGTGGAGAAGCCATCCACTTGAGAGACTGTGGCCTTGCACTCCACAGGACCAAGAAGTGGGCAAACCACCCACTTGAGAAACTGTGGCTTTGCACTCCCCAGGAGCAAGCAGTGGGCAAACCACCCAATAGAGAGACTGTGGCTTTGCACTCCCCAGGAGCAAGCAGTGGGCAGACCACCCACTAGAGAGACTGTGTTTGGCTTTGCACTCCCCAGGAGCAAGCAGTGGGCAAACCACCCACTTGAGAGACTTGAGAGACTGTGGTTTTGCACTTCCCAGGAGCAAGCGGTGGGCAGTGAACCCACTTGAGAGACTTGAGAGACTGTGGCTTTGCACTCCCCAGGACCAAGCAGTGGGCAGTGAACCCACTTGAGAGACTTGAGAGACTGTGGCCTTGCACTCCCCAGGACCAAGCAGTGGGCATGGAGCCCCCTCGAGGAGCAGTGGCATCGTACCATCATCCAGCTGAGGTGCTCCCCCTCTTCACCCTGAGGTGCCTGTTTTTTTTTTCCGACCTGATGCCCCTGCAGTGTCCTCTCCGTTTTGAGGCAGGTGTCATGTGTGTAATTTTTGGGACCACTGGTCCACGGACATTTATGGGACAGTGTACGGATTAGTGTACTTGCTGTAAATATTTGTGTATACTGATTATTTGCTGTTCTCTTGGTCTATCTGATTGTTCGAATATTGCACTAGTTGAACTCATTTCGTTTTGTCCTTGTGTTCTTCCATTGGGTGACGGGTTATCTGTGATGTTCTTGGTTATGTGTGTTTGTGTTGTTGTGGGTGGAGGGTGGGGTGTTGCGTGTCGTGAGTGTGTCACTCTCTTTTCCCTCCTCCCTCCCCTGTGTGCTAGGTGCAGTACTCACTGTCATCGTCACCGCCGCCGCCTTCTTTCCACTTCGTGGTGTATTAATAGATACAGCAACATGGGTAAGATCTGCAATTCGGGCTCCATGGCGTCCTATTCTTCCTTGTGTGTCGAAAGGTGAGTGCTTTCCCTTCCAAATCCTGTTTCTGCCGTGCTTTTGATGGCGTTGGTACCGACCTTGAAAAGCTGGCGGATTGGTGCCTTGTAATAGTGTGGGCGGAACATTGTCTTCTGCCTGTCTGTGTTGGTGGTTTCCGCCATAGTCGTGATCCCATTTTTTTTGCAGCGGCCTGCTGGCAGTATTACCGCCACTTTAACACTGATCGCCAGGGTTGTAATGAGGGCCTCTGTGTGTAGATGTGTGTGTTATAATAATATGAAGGGGCTGCATAAATTATAAATGAAAGGTGTAGTTATAACTTTAGAATTTTGGTTAGTATAGAAAGAATAAATTGAGTTATAGGGCCTGATTACAACTTTGGAGGAGGTGTTAATCCGTCCCAAATGTAGCCGTATTACGAGTTCCATAGGATATAATGGACTCGTAATACGGCTGGTGGTAAATCTGTCATTTTACCGTCACTTTTGGGACGGATTAACACCTCCTCCAAAGTTGTAATCAGGCCCATAGTTATTTAAAGGTGGTGCATACATTATAAATTTAAGATAGAACTATAACTTTAGAAATTCTAATGTTTGTGTACTTTCAGTTTGGTTTGTGTAGAAAGAATAAATAAAGTTTTCCTAACTATAACTAAGATTTAACCGTTTTTTAATTGTTTGAATTTCAATATTTTATTAGTAAAAATGTGTTTCAAATTGTACAGTCCAGTATCATCAAATGTAGTGTTGTTAAATGGAGTGTGATAGAGTAGAGTGGAGGAGAGCATCGTAGAGTGTAGTACCATAAAGTAAAGTAGAGTGGCTTAGTGTACAACAGAATAAGGTGTCAGAGTGGAGCGGCATGTTGTACAGCAGAGTGACGTGGACTGCAGTAGAGTGGAGAGGTATAGCGTACACTTGTGTAAACTGTCATAAAATGGAGTGGCATCTTGTACAGTACAGTGGAGTGGTGTATTGAAAGTGTTGTACAGTGGAGGTAGAGGCATAGAGTGGAACAAGGGTTGTACTGTATAGTGTAGCGGCATACAGTGGTGTACAGTGTGGTATAGTGGCACAGAGTAAAGTAGAGTCTTGTTGAGTGGAGTTGAACAAAATATAGAGTAGTGGAGTGGAGCGATGTAGGGTGGAGGGTCCTACGGGTGCATAGAGAGAGGATAGGAGTCCAGTGGAATATTGTAGTGTCGAGTGGAGTAGTCTTCTTGTATAGTAGAGTAGCACAGAGTGAAGTAGAGAGGAGTGGCATAACATACAGTGGAGTAAAGTGTTATGTAGTAGAGTGGTGTGTCATACAATGGAATGGACTGGCATGTTGTAGAGTGTTAGAGAGTTTCATAGAGTAGAGTAGAAGGCCACAGAATGGATTACACTGTTGGGCAGTGGAATGACATGGAGTAGAGTAGAGTGCGGTAAAGTATGGTAAACTGGAGTGGCATAAACTGGCATGGAGTTGAGTGTCATGGAGTACAGTACAGTGGAGTGGTGTAGAGAGCAGTATGTGAGTACAGTGAAGTAGGGTGGTGTACTGTGTCATGGTGTATAGTGTGGTGGAGGGGCATAGACAGAGTTGCATAGAGTGTTGTACAGTGGAGTAGAGTGGTGTACAGTGGCACAGAGTAGACTGGCATTGACAGTAGTGCATTGTTATACAGTAGAATACTGTAGAATGGATTATAGTGTGGTTGAGTGGAAGGATGTAGACTATAGTGAGTGTAGAACAGTGTAGTTGAGTACAGGACAGTGCAGTGGTGTACAGTGGAGTTTCATAGTGGGTCATTCTGACCCTGGTGGTCCGAGATCGCCAGGGTAAAAAAGACCAAAGGCGGTAAAGCCGCTGTCGGACCGCTGGGGCCGGCGGTTTTCCGCCATTTCTGTCCCGCCAGCGATAATCCGCCAGGGCAGCGCTGCTTGCAGCGCTGCTCTGGGGATTATGACCCCCTTACCGCCAGCCTGTTTCTGGCGGTTTTCCCTGCCAGAAAGAGGCTGGCGGTAAGGGGTGTCCAGGGGCCCCCTAACAGGGCCCCGGCCAGCTTTTCACTGTCAGCCTAGCAGACAGTGAAAAGCGCAACGGGTGCAATTGCACCCGTCGCACGGCCGCAACACCGGAGCCGGCTTCTGTGTTGCGGCCTCATTCCCGCTGGGCTGGCGGGCGCTAACTTGGTTAGCGCCCGCCAGCCCAGCGGGAATGTTGGAATGGGGGCCGCGGGAGTGCGGCCGCATTGGTGGCCGCATGGCCGCCGCCCGCCAAGGTCGGAATGACCCCCATAGTGTGGAATGGTGTAGAGTGGAGTAGTGTAGAGTGGAGTGGCGTAGAGTAGAACAGTATAGAGTGATGTGGCATAGAGTGAAGTGTCTCAGAGTGGAGTGCCTCAGAGTGGAGTACCATATAGTAGAATAAAATAAAGTAGAGTGGCATGGAGTGGAGTAGCATAGAGTGGAGTGATAGAGAATGGAGTTATGTACAGTGTATTGGCGTACAATAGAATAGGACAGAGTGGAGTGATATAAAGTTGAGTGGTGCACAGTGGAGTAACGTACAGTGGAGTGGTATAGTGTGGAATAGCATAGAGTGACATAGAGTGGAGTTGCATACAGTGGAATAGCATAGAGTGGAATAGTTTACAGTGTAGTGGCATAAAATAGAGTGCATGAAGTGGCATAGAGTGGAGTGGTGTAGAGGGGAATGGTGCAGAGTTGAGTGGCATAGAGTGGAGTGGCACAGAGTTCAGCAGCATACAGTGGAGTGGCGTGCAATAGAATAATATTCAGTAGAGTGATATACAATGGAGAGGTGTATAGTAGAGTGGTGTGGACTGGAGGGGCAATGATTGGAGTGCCATAGAGTGGAGTGGCATAGAGTGGAATATTGTACAATGGAGTGCTGTATAGTGGAGTAAGTTAGATTCGAGTGAGGTAGAGATTAGTGGCATATAGAACCTCATTGTAACATTGGCGGTATTGACCACCTAGCGCAGTGACGACGGCCGCCAAAACACCGTCGCCTTGGCTACCTACTGTCTGCCATATTATGACCGTAGCCAGAATTCCGCCAGAAGGATGGCGAATTCCGGCAGCGGCCATGGTAGCGAACAGCGGTAAGGTGGCGCTGCTGCCAGCAGCAGCACCACACCAATAGACCGCCGCAGACTGTCTCTTGCCGGAGGACCCCCTCACAAAAGGTAAGTCGGGTGCTCCGACAGGGAAGAGGGTGGAGGGTGTTGTGTGTGTGTGTGGGGGTGTGGGTGTATGTTTGTGTGTGCATGCATGCTGGTGTGTGGCGTGTGGAATGTGTGTGTACATGCATGGTTGTGAGTGTGCATATATGTTGTGTTGTGTGAATGGGTGGGTGTGTGTATGTATGTAAGTGTGTGTGGATGTGTGTGTGAATGGATGTATGCATGCATGAGTGAATGTGGGTATGAGTGTGTGCATGCATGTGTATGATGGTGTGTGAATGTGCGTGTATGTCGTGGGGGGCTGGAGAGGGAGGGTGGAGGAGGACTCTGGGGAGGAGTGTGGGGGAGACCACTATCAGTGACATGGAAGGGATTCCCTGTCACTGATAGTGCCTACCACCATGGTTTTCGTGGTGGTAAGGAGGCCAGGAAAACCATGGCAATAGGCGGGGTCATAATCCCAGCGGTGGAACAGTGACAGCCGCCTGGCTGGAGACTGAAGTCTCGAGCCCGGCGGCTGTTAACGCCCTGGCAGACAGAGTGGTACATTAGCGGTTTGGCTTGAGCCAAACTGCCAATGTCATATTTTGGGGAAGAGTACCGCCAGCCTGTTGCCAGTACTCTTCTCCAAAATACCGCCATCCGCCAGGGTCATAATGAGTGTCAAGACGAGGCCACTCACCTGAAAAGCAGGATGTCTGCAGGGGTGATAGTATGCCCCGACCTCCTGGAACACCTCACGGCACTTCATGGGGGACACAGAAACCCCAGCAGGTGTCCCAAAAGGAAAGGGGGAGTGGAAGAGAAAGAGACAAAACACTGCCACATCTTGCCGGTCCAGCCAGGCACCCTCAATCTTCGGGTGGCAGGTCGTTGTTGACAGAGTGATAGTAGAGTTAGTGCACTCGACTTTCTTGAAACTCAATCTCTCTTTCTGATATGGGCACGGGAGCAGTAGAAGGACACTGGGATGCTCCAGCACTTTTCTTGGATAATAATAACTGTTGGCACAATTACTAACACTGCATAACCAAAAATCCAAACTAAGTACCATAACAATAAGTACTGCGACACTAGGGCTGGCTTCACAGAGATTCACTGTTGTACACTACAATTAGAACTGTGGTTGCACTTATCATGCACAAGAAAGACAAACAAGGGCATTAATTATATCACGTATAACTTTCCTGCATGCATAGGGTTTAACTAAAAGGAGCAAAAACAATCCAAGAAATACAAATGTCCACTCTGGGTTTAAACAGTTAGGGTGGCACAGTTTGGTTTCACTGTGTGTGTGAAAAAACCCTTCAAAAGCAAATTCCTTAAACCTGAAACACAGGCATTAATGACACAATTTAAATCCAAGAGTTATGCTATTAGAGAAAGAAAAGTCACATAAATGCTCTTTTAAAATTGCACTGTCACTTTTTGTAGTACTTGAGCTCAAGCAGATTTCCTGAAGCACATTTAGGCAAGGAGCTACAATAATAATGTAGAATGTTCAGAAATGCATTTGTCTCTTCAAGATAAGCACTCTGCCAAAACACGAGGTCTGAAATACACCAGCTGTTATAGGAAAGCGCGGCACTCAAAGAGCAAACTCCCTGGAGAATACTAGTCACTTAGCTGCAGTCTTTTCTGGCATGCTGGAGGAATGCCTGGTGTCAGCTGGTACATGAACGAAGAAAAGAATTGCCTCAAAAGCCCTAAATACAAGGATTACAGCAGGGGCTGGACTGCCAAATCAGATGCTGAGATCAGGAAACAAAACAAAGCCAAGCAGGGAGGCATACTTCACTGTGCTATTTATAGTCAATCAGGAAGAGAGTTGAATTTCCACATGTGGATGAGTCACCACACCCAGTTAGAAGCACATGTCTACACCACACCCAATTAGAAGCACATAAGCAAACAGGCATTGGTAAAACAAGCATTGATAAAACCAATTGTGTAACACAGCACATTATGTTTACTTAGAAACATGAAGGTTTAACTAAGAACAGAGATACGATTTAACCCTAATCCCTGGGGATGCTGACAGATAATGCAGGAGGCACCTTGGGGATTCCTGACAATGAGGGCCATAGTGTTATATTGTAGAGTAGAGTAGTGTAGATTGGAGTGGCATGGAGTAGAGTGGCATAGAGTGAAGTGGCATAGATAGGAGTGAGGTTGAGTATTGTCGTGTACAGATGAATAGTGTACAATGGAATAAAGCAGCATGGAAAGGTGCAGAGTGGAACAGTGCATAATGGAGGGGAGTACAGTGGAGTTCGATAAAGAGGAGTAGAGTGAAATAGTGGACAGTGAGGTGGCAGAGAGTGGAGAGGTATACAGTGAAATAGTGGACAGTGGAGAGGCATAGAGTGGTGGTGCATTGAATGGAGTGCCATGGACTGGGGTGGCAAAGAGTAGAGTGGCATAGAATGGAGTGGTGTAGAGTGGACTAGCATACAGTTCAGTGTTGTAGAATGGAGTGGGGTAGAGTGGAGTGGGATAAAGAGTAGTAGCATACAATATTTTAGCATAGAGTGCAGAAACGTAGAGTGGAGAGAGGTAGATTATAGAAGCGCACAATGGAATACTGTACATTGGAGTACCTTAGAGTGAAGTGGTGTCAAATGGATTACAGTATAGTGGAGCGATGTAAGATGGAGTTGCATACAGTGGAATAGCCTAAAGTGGAGTAGGGTATATTGGAATGGCACACAGTGGAGTGCCATAGACCAAAGTGGCCTGGAGTGGACTGGTGTAGAATGGAATAGCATAGAGTGGATTGGCATAGAGTGTAATAGTAGAGTGGAATGGTGTAGAGTGGAATGGCATAGATTGGACTTGTGCACAGTGGAACAGACTGAAGTGGAGTAGCATATAGTGGAGTGGCATAGAGTAGATGAGCGGAGAGTGGAGTGGTGTAGAGTGGAGTTCCATACAGTAGTACAGGGTACAGTAGAGTGGCGTAAAGTGTAGTGATGTACAGTGGAGTGGAGTAGCCTGAAGTGGTTTAAAGAGTGTGGTGACATAGAATGAAACAGAATACAGTGGAGTTATACAGAGTGGTGTGCTGTAGAGTGGGATGTGGTACAGTGGACTGGTGTATAGTGGAAAAGTGTAGAATTAAGTACCATAGAGTGGACTAGCATAGGATGGAGTAGAATACAGTAATATAGTGTACAGTAAAGTGGCAGAGTGTAGTGGCATAGAGTGGAGTGAGGTACAGTGTAGTGGTGTACAGGGGAATAGCATACAGTAGAGTGGCCTACAGCAGAATAGTGTAGACTGGAGTGGTATACATTGGAAAGGTGTAGACTGGCATGGCATAGAATGGAGTTGTATAGAGTGGAATAGATTAGAGTGGTGTACAGTGGAGTGGCGTAGAGTGGAAGGCATATAGTGAAGTGGCATACAGTGTAATAGCATACAGTGAAGTAGTATAGAGTGGAGTGGCATAGAGTGAAATAGCATAGAACGGAGTGCTGTAGAGTGGAGTGGTGCACAGTGCAGCAGTGTAAACTGCAGTTGTGAAGACTAGAGATAGGTAGAGTGCAGTAGCATAGAGTGGAAAAGCATGGAGTAGAGTATTCTAGAGTAGAGAGGGATAGAGTGTAGTGGAATAGAGTGTGGTGGCATACAGTATTATGTCACACTCAAATATATATCTCAATTTCAAGATCTTAAGCACAACAATCAATCTGCATACTACTGTCAACATCTTAAGTGAATGGCGGCGACTTTGAAATAATATTACAAAGATATACATGTTCTCATCAGAAACAACTGTCTCCTAACTACTGGCCTTATCAAAATTGCTCTTACAATGCCTACAGTAATCCAGTCCTTAGCTGAAGATCCTTACTATTACAATATGACAAGGTCTCATGCATAAGCAGGTTCAAATGACCTCTTTCCATCCCAAACAGCAAATACATTCTTTATTACATCCTCATAAGAGTGGATGCCAGAGTATATCAGAGTAGTGTAGAGTGGAGCTGCATAGAGAGGAATAGCATAGAGTAGAGTGTTGTACAGTGGATTTGAGTATAGTGGAATAATGTAGAGTGTATTGGCTCATAGTGTATCAGCATTCAGTGTAGCTGCATAGACTAGTGTCATACAATTCAACAGACAACAGTGGAGCAGCACACAGTGGAGTGGTGTGCAGCGCAGTGGCATATGCTGGAGTGTGTCAGAGTGAAGTGACATAGAGTTGAATTGCAAAGAATAGAGTGGCATACAGTAGAGTGTTATTGTGTTCACTGGCATGGAGTGGAGTGAGATACAGTGTAGTGGTGAATAGTGGCATAGGGAAGAGTGGAGTGGCACAGAGTGGAGTGTCATACACTGGAGTGGTTTACAGTGGACTGGTGTACACTTGAGTGGGGTAACATAGAGTGGCATATAGTGGAGTGGTGTAAAGTGGATTAGAATACACTGAAGTGGCAATCAGTAGAGTAGGGCACAGTAAAGTAGTGTAAAGTGAAGTCAGGTACTGTGTAATGGTGCACTATAGAATAGCTTAGACATAAGTGGCATAGAATGGAATGCTGCAGAGTGGAATACTATACAGTTGAGTGTTGTTGAGTGGAGTTGGGTAGAGTGGAGTTGGATAGACTGTAGTGGTGTGCGATAATAGTGTACTGTGGAGTGGTGGAGAGTGAAGTTTTCTACAATGGAGTCTCATACAGTAGAATAGGGTAGAGTGTAGAAGGGTAAAGTGTAATTGAGTGGAGTGGGGTGGTGCACAGTGGCGTGGCATAAAATGGAGTTACATACAGTGAAATAGCATAGAGTGGAGTGTTGTACCATGGAGTTGAGCACAGTGGAATAATCTAGAGTGTATTGGTGCAAAGTGTAGTTGTGCAAAATAGAGTGGCATAGACTGGAGTGTTGTACAGTTCATACAGTGGAAAAGCATAAAGTGGTTTGGTGTACAGTGAAGTGGTGTACACTGGAATGGGTTAGAGTGGAGTGGCATACACTGGAATAGTAAAGCCTGGAGTGACAAACTGTGATGCAGCATGCAGTAGAGTGGTGTAGAGTGGAATAATGTTGAGTGGTACTGGCATTTGGTTTAGTGACATACAGTGAAGTTGCATTTATTTAAATAGCATAGAGTAGAGTGGTGTAGAGTGGAGGGTCACACAGTGGAATAGCTTAGAGTGTAGTATGGTACAGTGGATTGACATAGAATAGAGAGGCATTGAGTGCAGTGGCCACGATGTAGTGATGGACAGAGTAAAATGGAGGAACAGAATACAGTGCAGTGGTATACACTGATGGGGGAATACTATCGAGTGACATAGAGTGAAATAGCATACAGTGTAATTTTGTACAGTAAAGCTTAGTACAGTAAAATAGCGTAGAGTGGAGTAGCATAGAATGGAAGGCCATTCAGTGTATTGACATACACAGGAGTGTCATAAAATGGAGTGGCATTGAGTATAATAGCATACATTGTAGTGGTGTATAGTGGACTGGTATAGCATAGTGTGGTGGGGATGGAGTGGAGTGGCGTACAGTGGATTATCATAGAGTAGAGTGGCATATAATGGTAATATAAAGAGTAAGATCGTAGAGAGGAGTGGCATATAGTTGGAATGGTGTACACTGAAATGGTGTACAGTGGAGTGGGATATATTACAATACCGTACAATGCAGTGAAGTTGTGTACAGTGGAATAGCCTAATGTGGATTAGCATAGAGTGAAAGGGGGTACAGTGTGTGTTTGTGTACATTGGTGTCATAAAGTGGAGTGGAGTAGGGTGTAATAGCATACAGTGCAGTGGGGTGGAGTGCAGTAGCATTGAGTGGAGTGATGTAGAGTGAAGTGGTGCAGAGTGTAATAGCATAGAGGAGTAGAGTAGAGTGGCAGAGAGTGTATTGACATACCCTAGAGTGGCATGATTGAAACAGATGTATTGTGAAGGTATGTTAACGGATGTAGATGTAATGTGGCAAGAACATATATTATTTGGTGCAACTGGTAAGTATGTGTGATTAGTGTAAGTAGTTTTAAAGTTATAATTTTAAAAATCCTTAGATGTATATTGTGCCTTGGTATACCACTGTAAGTTTGCGGTATCCTGCTGTGATTTGCTAATGGCTGTGCTTACCAAGAGTAAAAGCAGCCATGTCATTTTCAGCACATTTTGTCTGGGTTCTGGGCTTCGCTGTATTCTGGGTTAGGACCCTAGATCTAGGTAAGTAGTATGTTTTATTGTTTTTCCTACCTATTACCACTTTATTAAAGTGTTAATAGGCATAGAAATGTATTTATAATTGTCTATTTTGGCAGTAGTTTAGGGAGAATTGTACATATTTTTAAGTAGCACAGTAATTTGTAAGTATGATATGTTAAAAATGGAAAATACAAAGTAGTACACTATATTTTGAAATATGGGGAGCATATTCTATTTGCACATGTGTAACTTATTTATGTTTTTCTTAATTTAGTTTCAGTGCCGTTGTACTCCTGAGACAGTATGGCTATACTCCGTACATCTGTTTTAGAATACATAGAAACTTATAAATATTTTCCCTCCCTATTACCATTTTACTAAGGTGTTAATAGGTAGGGAAATACCAAACCTAAAACTTACATATGTACAAGAATGAAAAGCAAAACACAGGCAAAGCATACCTAAAAAGAACATGGCTGCCTTAAAAGAGTTGTTAGCCAATCACACAAAGGTTTGTCACCACTATGTACCTTGGTACTTCAATGAAACAACATGAAATACCAAAAACATTCATGATATTACTGTGTCAGAAATATTACTAAGTTAAAATGCTGTATAATTTAAAACAAAAAACTAACCTGAATTACCTTTAGTACCCAAAAGGATCATCTGCTTCCCATAATGTTTAATCATACCAAATTTCATGTAAATCCATTCAGACGATTTTGTTCCACATGCGATACAAAAGTCTATAGAAAATACATTGGTGGAAAAATATGTTTTGGGAAACCCTTTTGGCTTTGCATCCTCTTGACAAATCACAAAAATCTTTGCACCATCTGCCAATGCAGAAGGAAGAATAGATCTGCAATGCACCATGGAGATTTGTCAAATGGGTGCAAAGTTAATAATAGCAAAACATCTGAGGAATTCCTATTTCAGGTAACCCTAACTATAACTACAGAGTGGCTA
The DNA here is from genome assembly GCF_031143425.1 of Pleurodeles waltl. Classification (NCBI taxonomy): domain Eukaryota; kingdom Metazoa; phylum Chordata; class Amphibia; order Caudata; family Salamandridae; genus Pleurodeles; species Pleurodeles waltl. The sequence continues at coordinate 733,179,561 of NC_090447.1, read as the reverse complement.
TATCTATCTATCTTTTTATCTATCTATCTATCTATCTATCTATCTATCTATCTATCTATCTATCTATCTCTCTATCTATCTATCTATCTATCTATCTGTCTATCTATCCGTCTATCTATCTATCTATTGATGTGGGTGTCAGTGGCCCGTGACTGGGTGCATGATTGTGTAACTCAGTCTGTATGTCAGTATCTGACTGTCTGAGATACTCTGTGACTGGGTGCTTGATAGTTTGAGTGAGCCTGGGAATGGGTGCATGACTGTGAGACTGGGTCTGTGTGTGGGTGTGTGAGTTACCAAGTGGGTCTCTGAGTGGGTGCATGAGGGTCTCAGTGATTCTGTGAGGGGATGCATGAGTCTCTGAGTGGGTATGTGACTGAGTGTGTCAGCGTCTGAGTGGGCCTGTGAGTGGGTGTGTCAGTGTCTGAGTAGGTCTGTGAGTGGGTGCATAAGTGTCTGAGTAGGTCTGTGAGTGGCTACATGATTGCCTCAGTGGGTATGTGTGTGGGTGAATGAGTGTCTGAGTGGGTCTGTGAGTGGGTTCATGACTGTCCGAGAGGGCCTCTGAGTGGGTGCATGAAGCTTTGAATAGATTTGTGTGTGCATGAGGGTTAGAGTAGCTCTGTGAGTGGGTGTGTGAATGTCTGAGTGCATCTGTGAGTGGGTGCATCAGCATCTGAGTGGGTCTATGAGTGAAACTGTCAGTGTTTCAATGGGTCTGAGTTGTGCATAAGGGTATGAGTGGGTCTGTGAGTGGGTGTCTGAGGGTCAGAGTGGGTCTGTGAGTGGGTGTGTGAGTTTCTGAGTGGGCCTGTAAGTGGGTGCATGAGGGTCTCAGTGGGTCTGTGTTTGGGGGCATGTGTGTCTGAATGGGTCTGTGAGTGGGTGCATGAGTGTCTGAGTGGGTCTTTGAGTGGATGCTTGAGTCTCCAAGTGCATCTGTGAGTGGGTACATGGGTGTCTGAGTGGGTCTGTGAGTGGATGTGTGAGTGTCTAAGTAGATCTGTGAGTGAGTGTGCGAGTATTTAAGTAGGTCTGTGAGTGGGTACATGAGTCTCTGAGTGGGTCTGTGAGTGGATACATGAGTGTCTGACTGGGTATCTGAGTGGGTGCTTGAGTGTCTTAGTGGGCCTGTAAGTGGGTGCGTGACTATCAAGAAGGTCTGGGAGTGGGTTCATGGGTATCTCAGTGGGTCTGTTAGTGAGTGTGTGAGTGGGTCTTTGAGTGGGTGCATGGGTGTCTTAGTGGATCTGTGTGTGCATGAGAGTCTGAGTAGGTCTGTCAGTGGGTGTGTGAGTGTCTGAGTGAGTCTGTCAGTGGGTGGGAGAGTCTATTAGTGGGTCTGTGACTGGGTGCATCAGTGTTTCAGTGGGTCTCTGAGTGGGTGTGTCAGTGTCTCAGTGGGTCTGTGACTGGATATGTAAGGGTCAGAGTGGGTGAATGAAGGTCTGAGTGGGCCTGTGAGTAGATGAGTCAGTGTCTGTATGGGTCTGTGATGGCTGCATGACACTCAGTGGATTTGTGAGAGGGTGGTGAGTGTCTCAATAGGTCTGTGAGTGGGAGCGAGAGTATCTGAGTGAGTTTGTGACTGGATGTGTGAGTGTCAGAGTGGGTCTGCGACTGAGTGTGTGAGGGTCTGAGTGGGTCAGTCAGTGGGTGTGTCAGTGTGTGAGTAGGTCTGTGAGAGGGTGCATGAGGCTCTGAGTTGTCTGTGAGTGGGTGTATGAGTGTCTCAGTGGGTCTGTGTGTGGGATCATCAGTGCCTCACTGGATCAGTGAGTAAGTGCATCAGTGTCTCTATAACAAACTAACCCAACATGGCACAGCCTAAATATTTATTTTTTGGGGGGAGGGGACCCGTGCGACCTCCCTCCCGAGCCCAATCGCTGCCCCAGGGACCACATCCTCCTGACCCAAGGCCTAAACATTCAATTTTGGGATGGGGTGGGCATGCAACCCACTTCCCCAGGGTGATCCAGGCCCTGGGGATCCCTTCCCCTGGAGCGTGGCCTAATTATTATTATTGTTTGGGGGGAAGGGGGTTGCATGGCTTAATTAGCTTCCTCTCTGTCAGAGCAGTTTATTTTGGCTCCCTGACTATATCTTCGCAGGCAGGGAGACAGAGGAAATCTCTTTTCCCAGCAAGTGAGAGTTGTTTGATAGCTCTCCCTCACTGTAAGCAGAGTGCTTGCTGTGGCTTAGCACATATTTGTTTTCCCTTTAATATCTCAAAAACTGCTGAATACATTTACACTAAATAAGTTAAAGCATAATCTGAGTACCAAAAATAATATTTTTCTGCCAAATTTGGTGCAATTCCGTTCAGCGGTTCGGGCTGTAGTCGTGTCTACAGGTCCTATGGGAATTAACATGGGAAATGCAACTTTTTTGACCCTCCCTTTTTCTTAGTCCCCGATTGATGGATCACCCTGATAAAGATATAGGCAAGTCAAATATATATATATATATATGAACAAAACCCTTTCAGTGTTAGAATGATGCATAACTTATGCATGGATGGCACTGTGCTAAGTAAGCCTATGCTTAAAACATTTGCAAGAAAAACAGACATTTGAGGGGAGCAAATCTAGAGTGTCACTCCTGTTGCAGGGTGCTAATTACTGAAGCTGTTCTCCACCTAAACTTGGGACCTACCCAGTGTTCACTCATCTTTTTTTAATCATTTATGGGTCACTGTAATCCTGAAAGGGTTTTGTTTTGACTTATACTGGGTGCTGCATTGTGGCTGGACAAAGCTAAACCTCTCTGATTAGCTATAATAATATCAAAACACGTGCCAGGGGCTGCATTTGTTGATTCCTGGTTGGTTTGGATGGCATTTCATCTATCCAAAGCTACAATACTCTGCCTGGAGTGGTAAAAGGCTTTTGCATTTTACAGCTCGGCAGGGATGGCAATGAGCCAATCCTATGCTAAGATTTTGCTGTACAAATGGCGAAAGAATTTGTCCCCTTCTAGCTCAACATGGATGGAACTGTGCTAATCCTATCCTTAAAAACTTTGCTAGAAAATCAGACATTTGAGGTGAGCAAATCTAGAATGTATCTGGTGTTGCAGGGTGCTCCTTACTGAAGCAGCTCTCCACCTAAACTTGTGGACTACCCAGAGCTCTCTCTTCTTTTTTGCACATATATATAAGTGCACTAAAAAAATGTTTTGTTGATATTTTTAATGATTTAGGGGGTCATTACAACCCTGACGGACGGTGTTAAAGCTGCGGTAATACCGCAAACAGGCCGGCGGACAAAAAAAGGGAATTACGACCCTGGCGGAAACCGCCAACTAAGACAGACACTTTAACACACCACCCGCCACGGCGATACAGACAAACAGCGCGGCGGACACCGCCAACAGACAGGCGGAAGACAATGTACCGCCCACACTATCACAACACACCAATCCACCACCTTTTTCAGGGCGGATTCACCGTGGATAAAAACACGGCGGAAACAGCTTTTGCTATGGGAAAACGCTCACCTCAACACATCCCACGAGGAACGAGGACACCATGGAGCCGGAACTACAAATACTCCCAGCCCTAGCATTCCTGCTCATCTACGACCAACAGCGACGTAGGCGCAGAACATACCGGTGAGTACTGCACCTACGACACGGGGAGGGGGGAGGCAAAAGTTAGGGGGACACCCACCAAACACCCCCACCCTCGCATATCACAACATACACACCAATGCAGTCACAAAAATCACAATAACAACCCACAATCCCCCCGGAAGAATGGAAACACAAAGCGCATTGCGGTCAAACTTTGTATTGTGCCAATATAGTACTCATAAAAAAATATACTGATATGTATCATGAGATCTGTCAAAAATAAATGTACAATACAAGAAGTAGTGCAGATATGTACACAACAATGTCCGTGCACAAACAGTCCAAAAATGCATGGGTGAGGCCCACAAAAGATACCTGACCAAAATCCGAGAGGACACTGCCGGGGCATCAGATAGAAACAATACAGGCACCTCAGGGGGAAGGGGAGGGGGCACCTCAGCCACATGAATGTGAAGCCAGATCCACGACGGTGCTCCATGCCCATTGATGTATCCAGGGGAGTGCAAAGCCACAGTCTCTCAAGTCTCTACAGTGGGTGGGTTGCCCACTGTGCCATCCTGGGGAGTGCAAAGTCACAGTCTCACAAGTCTCTACAGTGGGTGGGTTGCCCATTGCGCCATCCTGGGGAGTGCAAAGCCACAGTCTCACAAGTCTCTACAGTGGGTGGGATGCCCACTGTTCAGTCCTGGGGAGTGCAAAGCCACAGTCCCTCAAGTCTCTACAGTGGGTGGCTTGCCCACTGCATTATCCTGGGAAGTGCAAAGCCACATCTTCGCAAGTAGATGCAGTTCTCTACTGGTACTGGGTGGGAATGGTGCCCAGACTGGATGAGTCTCCCAGTGAAAGTACAAGTCCTGTCACAGTCCCAGCTGCACATGGGAGAACGATGCCTGATGTGTCCGACTATTCATACCCACAGGGTCTTTGGCCTGTTCAGCGGTCTTCACCATGGCGGTCTTTGCCCTGTTCAGCGGTGTTTTGCCATGGCGGTCTTGGCCTTGTTCAGCGGTCTTCATCATGGCGGTCTTTGCCCTGTTCAGCGGTGCTTTGCCATGGCGGTCTTGGCCTTGTTCAGCGGTCTTCACCATGGCAGTCTTTGGCCTGTTCAGCGGTGCTTGCCATGGCGGTCTTGGCCTTGTTCAGCGGTCTTCACCATGGCAGTCTTTGGCCTGTTTAGCGGTGCTTTGCCATGGCGGTCTTGGCCTTCTTCAGCGGTCTTCACCATGGCAGTCTTTGGCCTGTTCAGCGGTGCTTTGCCATGGCGGTCTTGGCCTTGTTCAGCGGTCTTCACCATGGCAGTCTTTGGCCTGTTCAGCGGTGCTTTGACATGGCGGTTCTGGTACGGATATTGGTGTGTGTCATGACGAACTCCATACTGGACGTTGGTGTGTGGCATGACGAACTCCATACTGGACATTGGTGTGTGGCATGACGAACTCCACACTGGACATTGGTGTGTGGCATGATGAACTCCACACTGGACATTGGTGTGTGGCATGACGAACTCCACACTGGACATTGGTGTGTGGCATGATGAACTCCACACTGGACATTGGTGTGTGGCATGACGAACTCCATACTGGACGTTGGTGTGTGGCTTGACGTTCCATCATTGCCCAGCGGGGCTGTGGGATTCTGGACCCTCCTGGAAACTGACTCCGGTGGTGGTCTCCTGACCAGTAACGATACTTGGGCCCTCCTAGGCTATGACTCTGGCGGTGGTCTCCTGACCAGTAACGATACTTGGGCCCTCCTGGGCTGTGACTCCGGCGGTGGTCTCCTGACCAGTAACAATACTTGGGCCCTCCTGGGCTGTGACTCCGGCGGTGGCCTCCTGACCAGTAACGATACTTGGGCCCTCCTGGGCTATGACTCTGGCGGTGGTCTCCTGACCAGTAACGATACTTGGGCCCTCCTGGGCTATGACTCTGGCGGATGTCTCCTGACCAGTAACGATACTTGGGCCCGCCTGGGCTATGACTCTGGCAGTGGTCTCCTGACCAGTAACGATACTTGGGCCCTCCTGGGCTATGACTCTGGCGGTGGTTTCTGGACCAGTAACGATACTTGGGCCCTCCTGGGCTGTGACTCCGACGGTGGCGGTGGTCTCCTGACCAGTAACAAAACTTGGGCCCTCCTGGGCTATGACTCTGGCAGTGGTCTCCTGACCAGTAACGATACTTGGGCCCTACTGGGCTATGACTCTGGCGGTGGTTTCTGGACCAGTAACAACGGTGATGGCGGTTGTGTCTAGACCGCCGGAAATGATGGCGCACAACAGGTTGGGGAGACTTCCTCGGGACCTTCCCCACCTTCTTTGGAGTTACAGATGACTCACCAATCGCCTTCGATCCCATTTCACTTTTTGTCCCACCAGGAGTCTTGACACGGTCCTGTCGTCCACTCTCCAATTTCAGAGCCTTTACAGGGGGTGGCAGTGCCTTGGCTCCGGGTCCTACTGCCTGCCCTGGTGGACGGGGCACTCCAAAAACCTGGTACACGCACTACTGGTACTGGAGGCTTTTTGGCTGAGGCGCTACGACGGGACTGATGAACTGGAGGGGGGGGGGCAAAAAGGTCAATTTGACAGAGGGACAGTTTCTGACGGACACTGGGATGGGTAGCTGGAGGGGGTCTGGGAGTGGAGGAAGAGGAGGTGGTTGTAGGAGGTGTCACTTTAGCTGTTTTGGGTGCAGGTGCAGGTACTGGAGGCTGTCGTGAGGTGGATGGATGTTGGGTGAGTGATTGCCGGTGTTTGGGTACTTTGGGAGGGGGCGTCACAGACACACTGGGAGAGGACACAGGGGACGTGTATATGGCAGTGGAGGTGGTGAGTGCAGGTGAGCAGGTTGTGGTGCTGGGTGTCCTGGTACGAGTCCTAGTGCCTGTAGATGTGGTGCATGCAGGTGTGTGTGTAGACGAGACTGGGAGGGAGGAGGGAGAAGAGGAGGAGGGGGGCACAGTGGAGACAGTGGATGTTGCTGTGTCTGTATGGGTGTGATGCTTGTGTGAGTGCCTGTGGTGTGTGTGGTGCCTATGTTTGCTTGAGCTACTTGTGTGTGTTGACTTGTTTGCATGCTGGTCTGTAGGTGTGCTTGGGATGGGCTGGGGTACAGGGGATTGGGTCTGGGTGGAGGAAGTTGGAGGGGGGAGGCTGGACACAGGGACAATGGCTGCCATCAGTGCTGAGGCCAGAGATTGCAGGGTTCGCTGAAGGACAGCCTGACCAGAATGAATGCCTTCCAGGAATGCATTACCGTGTTGCAACTCTCGTTCTACACCCTGGATGGCATTCACAATGGTAGACTGCCCAACAGTGAGTGACCTGAGGAGGTCAATGGCCTCCTCACTGAGGGCAGCAGGGGTGACAGGGACAGGGCCTGAGGTGCCTGGGGCGAAGGTGATGCCCACCCTCCTGGGTGAGCGGGCACGGAGCGAAGGCTGAGGGGCTGCTGGGAGGGTGGTGCTGATAGGGGAGGTGGCGGCTGTACCTGTAGAAGTGGGGCACACAGATGGTGCCGCCACCACAGGGGAGCTCCCATCGGCGGAAGAGTCCGTGTCGCTGTTTGGTGATCCTGTGGCCGACGTGAAGCTCCCCTCGCCCTCCGTCCCACTGGTGAATTCCGAGTCTGTGGTGTTGCCCTCCATGGCCATGTGGGATGCAGCTCCCTCATGCTCCGGTGCCACTGTACCTCCGCTTGTTGATGCTGATGTACAGAAGGACAGGGAGAGCAGGAAAAGGGGGGGAGACAGAAGAAAGAGAGTTTTAGTGCATGGCATACCGCTACTGTTGGCGGACAAGACAAACGCAGCAGCCCCCTGCATTACGCCGTGCTCCTGCCCTCTGCACATGCAATTTCTGGGATATGGCCTACATGGCAATGGTAGAAATCTGCCCACATGGATGGCAAAGGGGCAACTATACATCAATTAGGCTTATTTTAGAGCTGGTGTAGAGTGCCATATGGCCTACATAACGTAGGGGCCTTGCCTACCTAACTCGCCCTGGCCTAGGGACACCCACAGCCCACCACCCCCACCAAGACAGCTCCACTGCACGCAAAGTCCATAGGATGAGGTTGTACTCACCCCTTGTGTCTGCTGTGATGTCCTTAAGCGCCCATCCAACTCCGGGTAGGTCACCGCCAGGATCCGGAACATCAGGGGGGTCATGGTGCAACGGGCACCCCTCCCACGTTGGGAGGCCATCCCCAGCTGAGCCTCCGCCGTCTTCTTGCTGCAGCGGCGAATGTCCTCCCATCTCTTACGGGAATGGGTGCCCCGTCTCTGGTGGGCCCCCAGGGTCCAGACCTCCTTGGCGATGGCACACCAAATGTCCCTCTTCTGGTGGGCGCTGACCTACATGACATGCACAAGGGAAGAGGAACAGTCATTACCTACTGCACCATCGTTGTAATTGGCCCCCTCCCAACTCTATCCCTGTGGCCCATTCATCCCAATGCATGACTGTTCTATGTACTCTGCCCCCTTCCCTCATCCACCCAGCCCTCTCCACCCAGGCCTAGCCCATCCAACGTGCTCCCTGTGTACTAACCTGTTGGTCTGGAGGACCGTAGAGTAGCGTGTACTGGGGGAGGACCCCATCCACAAGTTTCTCCAACTCCTGTGCAGTGAAGGGAGGGGCCCTTTCCCCAGACGCAGCAGCCATTGTTGCTTCCAGACCGAGGTCACAGCAGCACTAGCAGTGTAGGTCCTCTCCTGTCGAAGGTCAGGTATCTAGTGATTGAACAGATAGAAAATGGCCGTGAAGTCCGCGGCGGTAACGTCCGCGGCGGTGCATGTCGTCACTGCCGGCGCACTTGTTCGTTGGCTCCTGGGACCCATAGGGTCCAATGTTAACCAGTGCAGCATTGCACCACGCTCTACGACCGCCTACCGCGAAGGTGTCCAACGCCAGCGCAGTTATCCCACAATCCCATTGTCCCAGTTTAGAGGTCAGATAGCCGCCATTTCAGGGGCCCACATGGCTTCAATTACTACTGCGTCACACATACCCAGGCCTACACTCAAAAAATTTCCCAGATGGGTTAATTGTCTGTTGTAGTCTTGTGTGTAACTGTGGGTACATACCTGGAGGAATGGTGACAGTTTCTTCGCTGTTGTCCTTCTTAGGCACCGTCAGTTGGGACATATTGGAAGGTGGCAGAATCCTCCGGTGTACCGACCGCTGGTGGACCTGTTGACAATGGAAGAGCGACATGTCATCGTGACCTACCGGTTTGACCGTGCCACAATCCAGGAACTATGTACCCAGTTGGAGCCAGACCTGATGTCACCAATCCGCCATCCGACTGGAATCCCCCCTCTAGTGCAGGTGCTGTCAGTACTCCATTTCCTTGCAAGTGGGTCATTTCAGACAACAGTGATGTCACAGCCTATGTTTTCCAACGTGTTGTCCACAGTGTTGTCTGCCCTGCTGAAACACGTAAGGAGATACATCATTTTCCCTGAGGTGACGGATTTGCCTACAGTTAAAGGTGACTTCTATGCCCTTGGACATATCCCAACGTCATAGGTGCCATTGATGGGACCCATGTAGCTCTGGTCCCCCCCGCAGGAATGAACAGGTGTACAGGAACAGGAAGAATTATCATTCGATGAATGTCCAGATGGTCTGTTTGGCAGACCAGTACATTTCCCAGGTTAATGCTATGTTCCCTTGCTCAGTGCATGACGCCTACATCCTGCGGAATAGCAGCATCCCTGATATGATGGGTGAACTCCAGAGGCACCGTGTATGGCTATTGGGGGACTCTGGTTACCCCAACCTGTCCTGGCTACTGACCCCAGTGAGGAATCCCAGGACCACGGCAGAGAAATGCTACAATGAGGCCCATGGGCGGACTAGGAGGGTGATCGAGCGGACCTTCGGCCTCCTTAAGGCCAGGTTCAGGTGCCTCCATATGACAGGTGGGTCCCTATTCTACTCACCGAAGAAGGTGTGCGACATCATCATCGCCTGCTCCATGCTCCATAACTTGGCATTGCGTCGCCAGGTGCCTTTTCTGCAGGAGGATGATCCAGATGACGGTGTTGTTGCAGCGGGTGAGCCTGTGGAGCCTGTGGGCAGTGATGAGGATGAAGCTGATGAAGAAGAAAACGACAACAGGGAGTCAGTCATACAGCAATATTTTCAGTGAGACACAGGTGAGTACAATTTCATGTATCACATAATATTAACTTTCACACGTCTACCTCTTTCCTCTACCTACATTTCACTCCCTATTTGTTAACTGAGTTGTCACCTTCCATTTCAGTTTCACTATTGTGGTAACCTACGTGTCAACAGCTTGCACCCTTGAAAGGCTTGTGATGTGTGACATTGGTATGTTGGCCTTCCAATGGGTAACCTTTTCTAACACTGTAATTGACAATACAAAGTTCACAATCATTGACTGACTCCAATACTATTGAGGTTTCAAGGGTGTTTATTGAAGTGCATAAAAATGTAGGTGGGTTGTTAAATGGAGATAGGTCATGGTGGAAGAATGTCCATGGAAGAGTCCAGTCTATTAGTCTCACTGGTACATTGCACATCTGGGCATTGAAAGTGGAGCTGGGGCTGTTCCAATGTGGACAGGGTAACAAAGTGGGACAGTGGGGGGGACAATCAGGGTAGTCTTATTTCCTGGCGGGGTCTTGCCATCTTGCTCTGTCCTGTTCCTGGATCTCAGGGACCGCTTTTGTGGTGGTTCTCCATCTGCAGGGGGTGGGGTGCTGGTGTGTTGGTCCTATGGAGGGGCGTCCTGTCCACTAGCGCCGGCGGAGGTGGTGGGCAGTTCGTCATCCATGCTAGTGTCAGGGGCCCCTTGGAGTGCCACGGTGTCCCTCAAAGTCTTTTGAATGTCCGTCAGCACCCCTACGATGGTGCCCAGGGCGGAGCCTATGGACCTGAGCTCCTCCCTGAACCCTGCAAGATGGACAAGACTTGCTCCTCCCATGTTGTTAGTTGTGGGGGAGGAGGTGGGGGTCCGCCGCCAGTCCGCTGTACCGCGATGTGGTGCTTGGATACCGTGGAACGCACCTTCCCCCGTAGGTCGTTCCACCTCATCCTGATGTCCTCCCTATTTCTTGGGTGCTGTCCCACAGCGTTGACCCTTCGACTATTCTTTGCCATAGCTCCATCTTCCTGGCTATGGATGTGTACTGTACCTGTGATCCAAATAGCTGTGGCTCTACCCTGATGATTTCCTCCACCATGACCCTGAGCTCCTCCTCGGAGAAGCGGGGGTGTCTTTGGCGTGACATGGGGTGGTGTGTGTGATGTGTGAGGTGGTGTATGTGTTGATGAGTGTGGTGAGTGTAGTGGTGTGTGGTGTTTTGTCTGTGGATATTGTGTGGGTGATGGTGTAGTGTGCCTCTGTGTGATGGTATTCTCTATTCTGTACTGTCTCTCTGTGGCCTTCGTCTCTAATGTTTGGTTGTAGGGGTTTGTGGGTCATGTGGGTGTGTGTTTTATATTGTATTGGGTGTGTGGGAGTGTTGTTTGTATGTGTATCAGGTGTGTGTATTTTGAATTGTCCAATGTGGCGGTGTTTTGGAGCTGTGTGTGTATTTTGAGCGCGGCGGTGAGTACCGCCAATGGAATACAGCGGTTGAAAGACCGCCACGTGGATTCGTGGGTCGTAATAGCATGGGCGTGTTTCTGTTGGCGTGGAGGTGGAGGATGTGTTTCTTCCAGTTTCTCGCTGACCTTTGGTGTGGTGGTATTGTGTGGGTGTCTGAATTTCGGCGGATTCCGTGCTGTGGGTCATAATAGCTATGGCGGTCTCCCGCCGCCGTGGTGTATTAGCGGTCTTCTGCACGGCGGTAAGCGGCTTTTACCGCCAATGTTGTAATGACCACCTTAATGACATTATAGATTTTAGCCTATTTATTGTATTTATTTATTGTATATTGTATATTAAAATGTAAATTATTGTTACTTTTATGACTTGTTGAAAGTCGAATAAAGTCTTTGTACTATAGAAGTTGTCATGAGTGCTGTAATATCTGGGCTAGTTAGCAGTGCATGGGGATGGCACGAATTATAGCTACCTTAACTATAACGTCCCTATCACTTTTGTTTTTTTAAGTGAATTTCTATATTTTTTAAATTCTATTTCCTAACTATAATGAACGTACTACTTTTTTTACGTAAAGTAATTTTAATTACTATATGATAATCCAATCTTTGGCCGTGCACAGCAGGGGTTGGTTGCAGGGACTGGTCTATGGCAAGGCCCTGCATCCAAGCCCCTATCACCACCCAACCTTCCGCCATGCATGGCCTTTGGCCATGTGTGGCAGGGATTGGCCACAGGGCCTGGTCTGCAGTCAGGTCCTGTGACCAAACCTCTTTAACCACCCAACCCCACACCACGCACAGTCTTTGGCCATGCGTGATGGTGGTTGGCTGTACGGCCTGGCCTGCAGCCAATCCCCCTATAACTAGCCATTATCGGATGGAAGAGAGAGACAGCGAGTAAGAATGAGAGATTGAGAGACAGGGTGAGAATTAGAGAAAGTGATTGCAAGGCAGAGAATTAAAGGGAGAGAGAGAGAGGATTTAGGCTTTGATGAACGATATACTTAGAATGAGATATTTCTGAACAAATTGAAAAATAAAACTTATTTGCCAGGTAAAAAGAGTGAGATGACTTTTTGGTATGCACCTTAAATATTTGAAGATGAAAAGAAATTAGGGAAATGACCACTAAACATCTAGACAATAAACCACAACTCTTTGTGTAAGTGTCTGAGACATTAACCATAAGTCACAGGTCACTCTTTTCCATGCAGTGTTAAGACATAACTATGACATTCAAACCAAAAATCATGATAAGAAAATGACTTATATGTTTCATCACTAGGAATGTTGACATTAAAATGACTTTCTTTCCCTCTTTCTTTCATCCAGTAATGGGTTGGAAGAGCAGAGGAGAGAAAGTGATAAGACCGCAGGGGGAGCCTCAAGGCCCCCGTGGTCACAGCTGGCTCCCATCTCCTGCAGGAGAGAGCGTTGCTCCAGAAAGCAGGAAACTGCTTCCATTACCAGCTCCCTGCTTGAAAGAACAATGTTATCATCTTTTTTTCTGCACACATATCTGCATGCAGGGAAACAGATGAAACCTCCGCTTTCTGCAATTGGGAGGTGTTTGACATCTCTCAATTGAAGAAAGTGAAGTTATGTTTGTTTTCGCTTGGTGAGAGCTGTGAGCTCTCACCAAGCAAAAGCAAACAGCTACCTCCCATGGGTGGGCTTATCAGGAGGTAGCAGGAGCTAGCCCTAGGGAGCAGAGGTCCCCAGGGCCATCTGTGGCCGCTCCGACCCCCTCTGTTGTTGAAATTAGTCCCAGGGAGGTGGTGTTCCTTGTCTACGGATGTCTGCGAAGGACCTCCTATCTTGTTTTAATTCAGGCTCAGGGAGCTTTAATTAAAGAGGTTTTGCCCTGGGGAGGCGGTGGTTTATCTGCAAAAAATAAAACCCTAAGATTTCCCCTGGGCCTGGGGGAGGGATGCTTGTTTTTAGTTTGGTGATGTGGGTGCATTGCACCTCTACCTGACCCTCTCAGATGCCCTGGGGACCCCATTCTCTGGGGTGGAAGAAGGAGGTGTGTGGTCCCCCTCCTAGAGTCGAACTACCGACCACATTCTGTCAGGCCAAAATGTATTAAAAAGCAAAGGAGAGCCATGAGGCACCAGGGACCTCACCCCTGGGGCTGAGTGAATGAATGAAGGGGTGGGGTGCATAGACCCCCGATCCTAATTAGGCCCTAAGGACCCCATCCCTGGGACCATAATGTAAATAACAGTAGAGAGGGAAACCCCTCCTTGAGCCTTAAGAAGGATCTGGAAACCCCATCACCTGGGGACTGCTCAGTTACTATATACCAAGGAGCCCACCCCCAAGCCACAGTAGTTTCCCTAACTGCACCTGTAGCCAACTTCACAGTGTTTGGTTGACTACCTGCGATGGTTGGAAGCAGGGCCTGGCCATAGGACAGGCCCTGTGGTCAACCATCTGTGGCAAACAGCCCAAGGTGGTGCCCAACAGAGGGTTGGCTTTATGTATGGTAACAAAATATTACTTTACATTACAAAATAAACTTAGACATTTGCTGAAAACCAAAGGTTAAAGTAATGTTATAGTTAGGTGAAATCTTCTGTAACAGTGTAATGTTTTATGCAAAATAACACAGGAATTCACTAGTTATAGTTATTTATCTCAAGCACCTTATGGTAGCTATAACTAAACCTGTCACTCGTGCCCTTGCAATACATTGATAATTACCCCACATATTACATCACTCATGACATTGTCTATGACATCTTTGATAATATCACTGCAACATTTGCAATGAATTTATGGATGAGAAAACTGCATGGCGGGGTGTAAGTTATAGTTACCTTAAGGTATGAGTTATTTTTACTTGAGATAACTATAACTGATTAATATTGTTACATGTTTGAGTTTAAAGTGTTATTTTGTTTCTGAACATTTCATCTAACTATAACATTACTTTGACCTTTGTTTTTTTAGTGAATAATCACACACTTACACCCACACACACCACACGCACACACACAAACACATGCACACACATACACACACCTCTGCACTACTTTGTTGTATCATTCACATTTTATTCTAATTTCTATTCACTGCACAACAGCATACAGAATAGTTGAGTAGGTTAACCCACTTCCACCAAAAGCTAATCTCACTGTGAGTGATGCCATTTTGCTCTTTCACAATGTGCACTTACATAGAAAAGGTAGTCCCACTTCCATGCCAGGGACTACTGGCCCAATGTGTTCTTTGTGATTAAACAAAAATGGCAAAGCCAGTTTCATGACACTAAAAATATTTGTTAGGGATCGTTTCTTTAAAAAAAACATTACAAAACAACAAAAAGCACTGACAAATCCAAAAGGTGTTAGCCACTTCAACTAGCTTTGCCAATGCTACTTGAGAATGTTAATACTACAGATACTGCTGTATGGCACAACATGTAGTAGCAGCATTCATTACAAAGACTTCAAATTCCTATTATCCTGAGAACACTGTGCATCCATCATTAGCATTATGAATGGTTGGGAAACTTCAAATGCAAAGCAGTCACTTCCATTATGACAATTAACAATTGTTTCGCACACGCTTTACATATCATGGGAAAAATAAAACCTTCTGACAGAAATCTGATGTACCCACCCTCCTCAAAGAAATATGCTGTCCTGGTTTTCCGTCAGTTTAAGCGACCATGTACTTTGAAAAATTCACCCTTTAAGTAGATGTGCAAACCCATTAGTCTTGATTCCCCATCCATTCGCCCCAATTTTTTTATTTTTAGAGTTAGTAGGCCCTCCCTTGCGCATTCTAAATGGGCATCTCCGGTTTCACAGAATGGCTCATTCCTTGGACACAACACTCGAGGCCCTCAACATCCACACTCCTTCACGCTATGGCTATATGTCCCTCTTCACCACAACCAATCAACCCTAACTTAATTAGAGCCATTTCACATGTATGTACCAACTCTGAGGTATTCACACAATGAATACACATGGGAATAGCCTGGTGTCTCACAAAGAAACAACATGACAATAAAAAAGTGACACTTTCCCTATGTCCCTGGGTTTAAAAGAGACAACCCGGCAATAAACCAAGTGAAAATAAAATGCAAAAGAAACCGAAAGAAAGATTTACTTTGCATATATTGTTTATTAATTAATTACAGTTTCCTTATAGCAGGAACATAATCTAAATAGAGGTCAGAGTGCTTTAGAGGAAGATTAATAAATGTAGTTTTGCAGATGTGAGCTAAAGCAAGTATATATGTGTACATGATCAATAAAGTAGAGAGAATTATACATTGCAAGAATTAGAGATTTTATTAATTGGTGTAGAAAATGCTGCAGATTCATCAGAGACATAATTGTGCACACCCACAGGGAAAATATCACAGTCTATAAGGAAGGTGATAGAGGAACATTAAGATAGCAGAAGAGGTGCTTTGTTTAACATCATTAATATTCATTTACTGAGGAAAAAACATGATGAGTCAAAAGTCACAACACTGGAGGCCTGATTATGAGTTCGGCGGACGGTTTAGGCCATCCACCATACTTCCGATGGGAGGTTGCCACCATAGTGGCTACCTCCCGGCCAGGCCCATTAGGGTTTTCCCGCTAGGTTAGTTGGCGGAAATCTGATTTTCTGCCTGCTGACCTAGCAAGAAACACCCTATAGCATTGTCTCCGGCTCGTTATCGAGCCCGCAGCAATGCTGTAGGATGCAGGGGGCAGCAGCAACCTCGCAATGTTCACTGTGTGCAAGGCAGATAGCGAACATTGCAAGGGTGCTGGCCAGGGGGACCACTTTACTGCCCATTCCAAGTGCATGGGCAGAGCAGGGCACCCCCCGGCTCCTCCTGCACCTGATCTCAGCCAACCTTTTCATGGCGGTGTTACCGCCATGAACTCGTTGACGGAGTGCTGTGTTGGCGGATTGGGGTCAATGCAACCGCCAGACCGCTGGGATCTCTGATCCTGGTGATGCTGGTGGTCTGACTGCGGCATGACCATGGCACAACCGCCCTGGTCATAATGTGGCACTCTTACCGCCATATTGGTGGCGGTCCGACTGCCACCACGAGTCTGGCGGTCAAGGACCCCTTGTATGTGGTGTGTCCCATATTGAATTGTGAATTCACTTTCTTGAAAATACTTATTTGCTGAAAGGTTTAGAATAGCTTATATGTTTCTTTCCTTAATTTTCTGAAAAATACCCATCATTATTGGCATAGTGAAAATTGCCTGTAATTTTACATGAGAAACTCAAGAGATAGCTGTATTACTTTGCATTAAAAACAAGTATTGGGAAAGCCAATAAGTCTGTTGTTGGCTGCTAGCTTTCTAGCAATTCTTGTTTAGTTTTTTTAATGTTTTTTATAAAACTTTATCATTCAAGAAGCTTTTAGGTGCATCAATCTAAAAAACAACATTGGCCAAATGCAAAAATTTCTTTGGTCTCAAAAAAGCAAACATTACCATTTTTACTCCCTGTCACTGAAGGGAACAACTTTGCACATGGAAATGCTCCTTCTGAAAGTGACACATGCCATAAATCATAGTGAAGTTAAGCAATGCCTGAAATGACTGACACATTGCTCCTTAATACATGCTGGAGTGGGTGGAAGAGAAATGTGAATGATGTAAAAACGGCCCAATGGATGAAATTTGGCTGAAAACACCGATGAGTAAGTATTACACAAAATCAAAAGACCTTGGCTAACACAGACCTAAAAAAGCAAATTGGTCTTATTTTGGCTGCTAGTCTCGTGCCTTTGAAAAAGAAGGCAAGAAGGGAAGAAAGAAGGCAAGAAAGGAAAGAAAGAAAGAAAGAAAGAAAGAAAGAAAGAAAGAAGTAACGAAAAATGTAAGAAAGAAGGAAGGCAGTAAAGAAAGAAGGAAAGAATGAAAGAAGGCAGGAAAAGAAGAAAAGAAGGAACATAGGAAAAAGGAAGGCAGGAACAACTTACAGAGAGAAAGTAAGCAGGAGAAGGTAATGAAGAAGTTAAGAAGTAAGGCAGAAAAAATGAAGGAAGGCAGGAACAAAAGAAAGAGAAAAAAGAAAGAAACAACACACTACTTGGTCATCGAACTGATGGGTGTTGCTGAGGAGAAGTTTGTCACTAACAGCCATCATTTTGATGACTATGATATTTTTATCCTTTAGAAGGGGTTGGAACAGGAGGTATTGGATTTTGTCAGTGAATTGAAGAAGAATGAGTACAATTTGAATCTTAGCAGCCATCACCATAGCAGTATGCTAGAATTCATAGAACCTGAGACTGACATCTGTGATTCGAGGATACAGACTAAATTATTCCTCAAAGAGACATCTGGCAACTGTGTGCTGCATGCCACTAGTAATCACACAAAAAAACTTGATATGCAGCATTCCGCATGGTGAATTAGTAGGAACCAGAATAAATTGCAGCAGTGATGTTGCTTTTGAAGAAGAAAAGAAGATCACATGAGAGAGATTAGGTACACAAGGGTACAACTTTGAGATTCTGAAAGCTGCAGTGAAGAAAAATGATGCATTAAAAAGAGAAGCTTTGTTAATAGAGGGTAGTGTAACATCTAATGAATTGGAAGTTGTTAGATTTGTCACCACATATAGTAATCAGCCAAACAGAGTGAGAGGTGTTTTACGCAAACAATGGCACATTACACATACGACTGAGACAATTTTCAAATACGTAGCAACTTCACCTAGAATTTCCTTCAGAAGGAATAAGTCACTAAAGGATATTTTGTGCAACAATATGGTCTCAGGAAAGTAGGATGATAGGAAAGAACAAAAACCCATTCGTTTTTTCACATAAGGGATGTGCAAGGCCTGTAATTTTAGCTAAATTCTCACTTTCACCGTTCCCAACATGAAATTTGATTTCAAAATTCAGAAAAATCTATCATGCAATTCTTATTTTTTGTGTTTACTATTTGAAGGGCACCTGCAACCAGCACTATGGCCCATATTTATATATATGACTGTATTTTGTAAGTTTGCGCCTCAAAAAATGACGCAAATGCAGCACTAAAAAAGTATAAATATGGGCCTATGTTGGTAGTACCCTTGACAAATTGAAAAAAGGAATATCGTTGTGATAAGCAGTATTCAGTTCCAAAACATTTCAAAGAATTTTAGTTAAGTGAGATTAGTGAGTTGCAATTATTTGCTTTTAACAGAGTCCCACCAAATATCTGAGGTGGTGAAAGATTGTTGGCAGCACGAAGACTGGAATTAGGAAATTTGTACTGATTTCATGATCATACAAATGAAGGCAATGATTGGGCTGGATTATGTATATGAGTAGATGAAATCACCCACTGGGGCATGATTTAGTATTCTATTATGTTTATGTATTTGATTACAACTGTTTTTACATTTTGAAGTTTTATTGGGAATATAATTTTCTGATGTAGAATATAATTTTTCTAACCATGATATATAGCCATCCAAACAGGTCTGTGGGCTTCAGTACGAGGTTGGTAATCTGGTGGGTTTAAGATTACCAACCTCGTACTGCACTCCAGGCGGTCTGACCACCACATTATGACCCTGGTGGTCGGACCGCCAGGGGACCACCGTCTCCCCCAGGGGACCCCCGTCCCGACCAGAAGCATGATTCTCGACGGGCTGAGGCAATCGGAGTTGTGGTCAGCCACGGCGGCGCGGAGATCATCACTTCTGTGCTGATCACAAGTCCCCTTTTTGCCAACCTTTCATTGACGGTTTAAGGCTGGCAGAAGGGAAGTGCTGGGGGTCATAGAGGGGCCCCTACACTGAACCTGACCATGTTGTGGGCAGTGCAGGGGCACCCATGCACAGCACCCTTGGAATGCGCACTGTGTGCTTTGCAGACAGTGCGTATTCCGAAGCTGCTGTTGTGCTACGGTATTGACCTCAGTTTTCTTAAGGAAATCGTGACCAATACCATAGTACTGTTTCCACAGGCTGACTAGCAGGAATGTCATAAAATTATGTTCCTGCCGGTCAGCCCGGTGGCAACATCATAATACAACTGAGGGTGAGGCTGCCGGGTTGACAGCTGTCTCATCCCCATAAGTTTGGTGGTTGGCTCGTCTGACTGCCAAACTCCTAATCAGGCCCTATGTAATTGTACATTGTTGATAAATTGTTATGCCAATTTAGGCAATATGAGGGTGCTGTGTTAATGTGTATTTCTCGGAATGGTTTAAACATGGACAAAATGTTATGCCCACTTAACCATGTTATTATTGTTTGAGACGTGTGAGAAAATTAAATATTTATTTTGCACAAGCAAGTGATTATATTTCTCTGTATTCATATTGTTTAGGTTGGAACCTTTTAAGATGATTCTACACATCTCTAGAAATTCACTTGTTATATGTAGAGTTATTTCAAGTAACTATAACTCGCGCCCTCGCCATGCACTGCTAATTACCCCACACATGACGGCACTCAAGACATCTTTGATAACATCATTAATAGTATCAATCTAATATATAGTAAATTTTGTGACGCAAAAAACTGTCAAATTTGGATGAAATTCAGCAGGATTGAAAAATATGATGTGCACATGATTCTTTTTGTGGTTGCATCTAAATAGGGTAAGCATTCTTAGAGTTATTAGTATTTTAAACTTTGTGATATCTATTAGCACAGTAGTTTTGAGGTAGGTCCATGGTATTTAGCAAATACGAGACATAATCTAATTAGATAATGACTTTCTTTACAAAAATTGTAGGCAATCATGTTGTTTTAAGGCCATTTTGCTGGTGTTATGGCTTAGGGACTTAAATATAGGCAAGTATTAAGTTTGATATGTTTTCCTTACCTATTGCCAATTAATTTAGGTGACATTAAGTAGGGAAATATAACTATAAATTTCAATGGGGCAGCTTTAAGAGCCCCTAGCACCACCTTAGCTCTGCCATAACGTCATTTTCTTAACACTAAAGTGGAGTTGAAGTGGCATTTTCCCTGTGCCATATTTACAAAGTGGCACAATGCATGCATTGCTCCACTTTGTAAACCCTTGCGCCACATTATTTCTGTGCCATCTAGGAGATTTCCTTGAGCCATTTTTTCAGCACTTTTAAAACAGGCGTTAAAAGGGGGCTTCCATTATTTAAAATGGGCCCCTTTGTACTCTGCAGGAGTGGACCCAAAATTTTAGCCCTACTCCTGCAGAGTACATCACGTATGGTAAAAATAATTACGCAAGTGCCCCTTACACTGAACCATGGTGCACCGTATTTGAAATACGGCTCACACATGGTGGTGGTAGGTGGTGCTAAGAGGCTCAAGGAAAGTGGTGATGCACTAGGTGGGCCAGGTCCCGGGGGCATTAAAAATGTAGTGTGGGGCTGGCCGTCAGGCCCCCACAGTTTTAGGACCACCACCTCTCTGGAGCTTCTATTTTTTTTATAAACAGTGGGCCCACGGGCCCCCGCTGCCCTAATGACTGCCACCTCCCCATGGCTTTCCTTTATGAATATGTGGGAGGCCCCGGCCTCCCGCTACACTAGGGATCACTACCTCCCAAGGGCTGTCAATTAAAATATGCGGGCCGTGGCCCTGGTTGCCCTGGGGATAGCCACCTCCCCAGGGCTTTCTTTTCAAATATGCAGGGGGCCCGCAGCCCCCTGTTGCCCTGGGGACTACCACCTCCCCAGGGCTTTCAATGAAAATATATGGGGGAGCTGCAGCCCCCACCACTGCCCTGGTGACTGCCACCTCCCCAGGGCTTCCAGTTAAGTATGTGCGGGGGCCCACAGCCCCCCACATGCCGGAGACCATCACCCCCATGGCAAA
The DNA here is from genome assembly GCF_031143425.1 of Pleurodeles waltl. NCBI lineage: Eukaryota > Metazoa > Chordata > Amphibia > Caudata > Salamandridae > Pleurodeles > Pleurodeles waltl. Next base: position 733,158,593 of record NC_090447.1, on the reverse strand, counting down.
GTATAAAAAAAGAAAGGGGGTCTCTTCTGTATCCCCAAGCCCCGGGGACCACTACCTCCATAGGGCTAAAACCTTGTTGGAAGGGGGCCGTGCGGCCACCCTCTTGGAGCCACAGATGGCCGTGGCTACTGCCATCCCTAGGGCCAGCTCCTGCTATGTTACGGGGTGCCCATTCTCGGGACATAGCTATTAGCTGTGGTTTGGCTGCAGTGCTGCAGCCAAGCCACAGCAAACACTGTTGTTTGACTGGGACCTGTAAAGCAGGTCCCAATGTCAAACGGCAGAGCTTTCATCTCTGTCCCCTGCACGTATGAACCCCTTGCCAAGAGCTTGTATATTTGCTTTCGTTATGGGTGTTTGCCACTAATGTCTTTGAAAAATAGCTGGAGGTCAACATCTTATTTAAACATTTACCTGGTCTGTGATGCAGGTCAAGAGTCGGTTGAACATTTCTTATTTTTCTGTACGGTTTACGCTATTTCCCGATGCAAGTGGATACATCCTATCTGCCTAAGCCTGGGCACCAGACAATAAGGTACCCCCCCTCAGAATTTTAAAAAGCAATACTTCAACTATTATGTGCAGGCAGTTGGCAAGTTCCTTGTGGCTGCATGGCACATATGCACCCATTTTGTAAAAACAATGTCAATGAATTATGTTTATTATTTTGTGCTAATTATGCATGCTCAGGGGCAGGGGTTCCAGGGACTAATAGGTTTTATTGTTGCTAGCATTTTACGTAGGTTTTGTATCTTTTGTATTTATCAATGTAAATGCATATAGACTATCTTGTTTTGTACTCTTTGATGGATTGTTTGATGACTGAATAAAGGTCTGTATGATGATTGTTGGACTTTTTTTCTTTTGCAGGGTCATCTCCAATCTTTTTGCCTCCTTCCTCCTATTTTTCTGACCTGTTGTTGGCGTTAGGACTCTGGGTACTTTACCACTGCTAACCACTGCTAAAGTGCATATGCTCTCTGTGTAAATTGTATTTGTGATTGGCTTATCCATGATTGGCCTATTTGATCTACTAGTAAGTCCCTAGTAAAGTGCACTAAAGGTGCCCAAGGTCTGTAAATCAAATGCTACTAGTGTGCCTGCAGCACTGGTTGTGCCACTCACACTAGTAGCCCTGCAGTGTCTGTGTGTGCAGTCTTAAACTGCCAATTTGACTTGGCAAGTGTACCCACTTGCCAGGCCCAAACCTTCTTTTTTTTATACATGTAAGGCACGCCTAAGGTAGGCCCTAGGTAACCCCATGGGCAAGGTGCAGTGTATGTGAAAGGTGGGACATTTACTTATGTGTTTTACATGTCCTAAAAGTGAACTACTGCGAAATTCGGTTTTCACATTTGCAAGGCCTATCTCTTTCACAGATTAACATGGGGGCTGCCTTTAAATATTATTAAAGTTCAGATTCCCTTTGGGAGCAGATAGAAATTTGGAGTTTAGGGTCTCTGAACTCACAATTTAAAAATACAACTTTTATTAAAGTTTGATTTTGGATTGTATGTTTGAAAATGCCACTTTTAGAAAGTATGCATTTTCTCTCATAAACCATTCTGTGACTCTGCATGTTTGTGGACTCCCTGTCTGGGCCCGTTTGACAGTTGGTCTGTTTGCACCTCTTTCTAGACAGAGACACAAAGGGAGCTGGGGTGTAGCCTGCATATCCTGATGAGCCATCTGGGCTGAGGAGAGGGGAGGAGTGGTCACTAACATCTGAAAGGGGTGTGCCTGCCCTCACACAATGCAGTTTCCAACTCCTGGTGTGTGTCTAGGGCCTGGTCTGGGCAAGGCAGGATCTTGAAAACAACAGAGACTTCTCTTTGAAGTATGCCTACTTCAAAGGCAGAAAGGGGTATAAGAAGGGTACTCAAAACCCCTGAAAACTTAATTATTTCAAGGATTCAAGAGGAGCCTCTTCCTGGAGCAGAGCTGAAGAGCTGAGGAGAAGTGCTGCCCTGACCTGTGACTGTGCTGGCTTTCCTGCAGTTGCTGCTTCTGCCTGTGCTAGGGGACAGAGACTGGACTTTGTTGCATTCCTGCTTGAGAAGTGACTGCAAGGGCTTGAAGTAGAGCTTCCCTCCTGTTTTGAAGCCTCAGGGACAGCAACGGCTTTACCAACCAGACATGAGTCAACTTGCTGTGGACTCTAGTTTGCCGGAGGGTGCCATTCGAGTTCCTGGACACTTGGAAGGGAATTCCAGGAGGAAAAACAGTCTAGTGATGCCGGACTACACCATGTGACTTTGCAAAGGACTCTGCTGCCCGGAACTGCATATGATCCACAAGAGGTTTACCCAACAAACCCTACCTGACCTGGGTAAAGAACAATAAGTAAAACAATATTGGTCAAAAGACCGGGATAAATAGCTCTATTTACTGCAAAGAAGAGTCATAAATACTCTCTTCAAGACATCATTTCTTTACATTATTTATTTACATTAGTTCACGCATGACATAGAAAAACAAACTCACACAGGCATACTGTCCCTACCCGGCTGTTCCATCATGCCGGGAAAATGCTTATGAATTATCAACAAAACATTCAACAAATATTTACATATACATTAATGACAAACATAACAGCAATATATTGTCTGGAAATTGTCCCAGTAAGATTTACTCCATTGGAGGTAGTAGTACCAAGATAACTTAAACTTGTACTCCACTCGGAGGCGATGGTTATGGCTAGCAAGCTCCACGTATGCTAGACCCTATATAATTTCTTCTTAGGGTTCCTTGCACTGTGTAATATGCTTCAAAGAAATCTACTTCACTTATTACAAATCCTTGCCACAATCCAAAAAGGTGTTGACGCGTTTTGGCCCCTTCTATTTTGGGCCTCATCAGGACTAGAACTTAACAATATTACCTAATAAATCAATGAAAAATGCACACAAATGAGCTACTGGCACTTACAACATTTTAAGTACTGAGACCCCGTGCAACATGTGTCTGAAAATAAAACCAACTGCAACATCGCTTGCCCTGAGGTCGTGGACCTCGCTGAATGCGACTCCCTCAACCCTGTGATCTGACGCCTCTACCCTGGAACCGCAACTTTACCTGCCTCAAGGCCGTGGACCTCGTAGAAGTCCGACAAACCTGTAGGCCCTGTGTCACTGCAATCTCTGGTCCTACCCGACTTCGCTGACACCGGAGGGTAGTAAGTCCAACGTCCTTGATGAAAAAACGCCGTCACAGCGCCTGCAGCCCTGTGATGTCATTGCAACCCCGTGAGGTCACGCCGTAGTATTGTGACTCTGCCGGACATTGTCTCTGCTGGAACCGAGGGATGACTCTGCATCTGATGCCACTTCACCTCCACCAACCTGTAGTGAGGACCCAACACCACTGCGTGATGACACTGTCCTTATTCCACGTGGCACTGGAACCAATGCCGCATCGGATCTAGTGAAGCCCCTTTTCCTGACTCTGTGGACCGGCTTGTTTTCTACTTGTTTATGAAGGTACTGTACCTGGGGGTCAAACAGCTCCATAAGCGGCACCATTGGCGTCGCATTGTAGGAAATTAGTACGTCACGACACCGCATTTTACCAACTTACAGTATTTTCACCTCAAGGCACTGTTTTCATGCTTTTAAGTGCTAAACTCATATTTTTAACTGTATATTGTGGATTTTTATTGTATTTGGTCATGTTTTGTTTAGATCAATATTATCTATTTTTCTAAATCTGTGTTGTGTCATTTTGGAATGTTTTCACTGAGTTACTGTGTGTGTTGGTGCAAATACTTTACACATTGCTTCTGAAGTGAAGCCTGCCTGTTCGTGCCAAGCTACCAAGGGGGTGAGCGGGGGTTAACTGAGTGTGATTCTCCTTTACCCTGAGTAGAGTGAGGGTCCTTGCTTGGACAGGGGGGGTGACTTGACTGCCAACCAAATACCCCATTGCATTGCTTCAGCAAGCACAGAGCTGCTGTCAAAGTGGACAGCTACTCCCCAGGGCCAGCTCCTGCTATTCCCTGGGGTGCCCATCCTTGGGACATAGCTGTTTGCTGTGGCTTGGCTGAAGCTTTAATCTCTGTTCCTTGCATGCGTCCAGGGGACAGAGATGCAATGCTTCAGCAGGCACTGAGTTGCTTTCAAAGCAGCTCCGTGCTTGCTGAAGCAGTGTCACCGTGAAGGAAGCCTTAAGGCTTCCCCCAAGCTGCCAGGTAGCCCATAAGGGCTTTTGATTTTTTAAATTCAATTATATAAATAAATAAAAAAATATATAGGGACTGGGGAAGCCCTTGACGGCCTGTCAAGGGCTTAAAAAATAATAATAAATAAATAAACCCCCACATCTCAGTGTGAAGGTCGCAGCTTTGTGGGTTTGAGTCCAGCGGGACTCATTTCCCCCTTTTTTTTTTATTTGTTAAAAAGACTTATTATAGTTATTTAAAATAATATTTTTTTATTCTAAATCATACACATATATCTCATTCTAAGTATATTAGATATTAAAGGCTAAAAACATTATCTCTCTCTCTCTCACCTTCTTTCTCTTTTTCTCTCTTTCAATCAATTTCTCACACTCACACACCCACTCAGACAATTATGCACCAACTCATAGACCGACTCAAACCCTCACGCACCCACTCATAGACCCACTGACACCCTCATGCACCCACTCATAAACCCGTGCACACACTGCCACACCCACTAAAACACTGATCAACTCACTCTCACACCCAGACAGACAATCTGACAGCCACCCCACCCGAAGATATACCCTCTCACACCTATTCTCACACCCAGAGAAGCCACTGTCAACTCCCGCCATGCTGCCAAAGGGCTGTGCATAGCTTGAGTTTCAGTGGCTAGAGGGGTGTTACCTGCATGGTCTGCCTGCAAGCCTGGTCTTGCGGGCAACCTCCCCTACGCATAGGTAAAGAACGTGGATGGTGCAAGGTTGGGTACCTATAGGGTGTTGACCAAAGGCCATGCACAGTGGTGGTTGTATTAACGTACAGTAATTAAAATTGCTATATGTTAAAAAAAATTGAAATTAATTGAAAAAACAAAGGTTACAGGGAGGTTATAGTTATGAAATAGAATTTTAAAAATCCATAAAATTTCACTTACAAAACCAAAGGTTACAGGGATGGTATAGTTAAGCTCACATTTTAAACGTACCTAACCAAAGAAATTCAACAGTTATTGTTTGAGTTTCCTCAAGTACCTATAATGGTTGCCCTAAGGTTCATATAGTGTGTGCCCTCGCAAAGGACTGCTAATTATCCCCCAAATTATGGCACTCAAGACATCTTTGATAACATCATTGATAATATCAATGTAATATATGCAGTGACATTTTGATGAAAAACTGTGCATGGTGGGGTTGAGACTTGTTACTTTGATAACTTTTACTATAACTGGTGAATTTCTAAAGTTTGGTACACTTAAAATGTGAGCCTAACTATAACGCCCATGTAACCTTTGTCTTTCTAAGTGAATATATATTTCTATATATCTATCTATATCTATCTATCTATCTATCTATCTATCTATCTATCTATCTATCTATCTATCTATCTATCTATCTATCTATATATATGTATATATATATATATATATTTGAGCAAGTGGTGCGCCCCTAGGTGGGTATAGTTAGGTCTATGATTCATAGAAATAGCGTCTTTTGTCTTGTGTATCTTTGGCACCGTTTGAGGAATCTTCACAAAGTTTTCCAGAAAAATGTGTGCCAGCGATTCTTGCTGTGTGCTGGAAGTTTCGGGTGATCTATCCAGCCGGGCTGAGAAAAAGGGAGGTTCAAAAAGTTGTGTTTTCCATGTTAATTCCATGAGACATGACCACAGTCTGAATCACTGGATGGAAATACACCACATTTGACAGAAGGCTAACTTTTGGTACACAAATTGCACTTTCACCTATTTGGTGTAAATTCGTCGGGTAGTTTTGGAGCTATTAAAGGGAAAACAAATTTGTATATCTCTGGTCGCGACCTTGTCACAACGATCATGAGATGCTGTGATTGAATGGCTGCAACCTGACTAGAAATTTGTGGTCACCAACTTAGGGAACAGGTTACGGTTCCTGGGGCTGAAATTTGACATGAAAAGTCGACTAAGGGGTCAGGGTGGAGTTACCGTGACACCAGGGTTATAATTTATGGGACTATGGTAGTCCAAGTATGACCTTAAAGTCATTTTGTGTTACAGCTTGCAATATTTGCGAATACGTTGCACTGCTCAGCGCTGCCCCATGCAACGTCACGATAAAATCATGAATATAGATGACAAAAGAAAAATCACTCATACATACCTTAATTCATTCACTTACAGTGGTACTCAGAAAGTCATGCATCCCCCAAAGAACTAGTGAGAAAGACCCAGTAGCAATCTAATGCATCCATTTGCAGACTTGGGTCGTCATTATGAACATGGCGGGAAACACTGCACCGCCGGCTGTAGAGGTAACTATTGCAAACAGGCTGGCGGTCCAATCTGCCAAATAATGAAGCCAATGAGAAACAAGAAGCGGGCCATCCTCCCACCGCTATTTTGGTTTTCCCGCCACCGACTGGGTAGGCCAACATCAGGCTGGCGGAAAGGTCTTAACCGCCCACCAAATTATGAAACACCACACCGCCATCAGTTCTGGGGCGGGAACCACCGCCAGGCAAAGCGTGACGGAAACAACCCATATGAAGGGAAACACTCACAGGAGGCACACAGAAAACGCCGACGCAGACATGGAGCGAGAGTTGGAAATAATACCAGTGCTTCTCCTTGCCATATTCCTCGCGGACCGTGACCGACAATGAAGACGACAACAGTAAGTACCGGAGCCTAGTATACATGGGAAAAAAGGGCCCAGTTACACACCCACCCACACCGCAACGCACTCCCAACCCCTCCCACCATCCCAAGCCATATATACCATAACAAGATGTACTTACCAGACACAACCCAACAAATATCTGCACCAATTCACACACCTGTGCACACCACACCCCCATAGTGAAACGCTACACAATGTCTCTATATTGTGTCAACATCTCTGCTGCACACTCAAATTTAATTTTAACAAAGAAAATAAATGTTCAAACAAGGCCATTGGCCGGTCCATTTCAATGTCCCGGAAGGGCAAATATAGCCCACACTTGACCCCTATGATGGTAAAGGAAACTCCACTGAGAAGGGAGATCAATGTGGCAGCCAGGCACCTCAGGGAATAGGAGGTGGCGGGTGGGGACTTAGGTCTTGAAGGGAGGGTTTGGGCTTGCCCTTGGAAGGAGGGGGAGTGGGCCCAGACCGAGGGGTGGCAGAGGGACCTGGGGCAACAAAGGGCTTCTTTCTCCCTAGGGAAGAGGCATGGGAATGGAAAGGGCAGACTGGGGCAGACTTAGATGAGGAAGGAGTGGACTGGGCTAGTGCATGGGAATGGTTATGGACAAGATGGGGTGGCCAGTGGGTTCAAAAAGGTCAACACAGGAGCCGAAAAGCTTCTTCGGTGCAGATGGAGGGGATTTGGAGCCAGGTCTGGGAGTGGAGGTTGAGGAAGTGGTGGTACGAGGTGTAGGTGTGCTGGATGTGGATGCTGGTGTCTTTTTAGTATGCTTATGTGTGGTGGATGTGTGTGGTGTGGATGAGTGGGAACGTTTGAGTGTTTTGGGAGGAGGGGGTAGACACAGTGGGAGAAGACAGGCTGCCAGTGTAGATGAATGTTGTGTGGGTGTCTGCAGGTCTGGTGAGTGTGCTGCAAGTGTCTGTGAATGTAGTTGTGGTGAGTACAGGTGTGGTGTCTGGGGTGCATGACTGGATGTCAGCTTTTGTGGTGACTGCAAGAATGGGAGTTGCAGCAGTGACATAGGGTGCAATGCATGTGGATGTCAATGGTGAGGTGACAGACAGGGAGGAGGGGGAGGCTGACACAGTGGGGAGGTGGATGTTGTGTGTGCCTTGATATGTTGGGTGAGTGTCTGCCTGTGGTGGGAAGTGTGGTGCTTGTGTTTCTCTGTGTGGTTCTTGTGTGTTGATCTGTGTCCATGGCTGTCTGTATGTGTGCTTGGGATGGGTGAAGGGAGTGCGGTGCTGGAAGAGGTAGAGGTGGTGAGAGGGGGACGGAAAGACCAGGAACAATGGCTAACATCAAAGAGGAGGCCAGAGCCTGAAAATATCTCTGTGGGCAAGATATGGCACCGTGAATGCCTTCCAGGAATGCATTACATTGCTACATCTGGGATGCTAGACCCTGGGTGGCATTAATTATGGTTGTCTGCCCTACAGAGATGGTTCTCAGGAGGTCAATAGCCTCCTCTGTGAGGGCAGCAGGGCTGACTGGGGCAGGAGATGAGGTGCCTGGGGCGAAGGAGATGCCCACCCTCTTGGGTGAGCGTGAACAGGCAACTCGGTGGAGAGCAACTGGGAGGGCGGTGAAGTTATGGGGGGTGGAAGATGACAAAGAATGGGTGGGCCCAGTAGGGTCCACCACAACCAGGGAGCTGCCATCGGAGGTGGTATCAGAGTCACTACATCAAATGGTAGTTGCCTCCCCCAATGTACTCCCCTCGCCCTCCAACCCACTGGTCCCCTTGGAATCAGTCAACTCTGTCTCCTTGGAACTGTGGGCTGCTGCATACCCACTTGCTGGTGCCTCAGTTCCCTCACCAGATGATGCTAATGTACACAAGGACATAAGAGCACAGGGGTGGGGAAACAAAACAAGACAGAAGTATGTCAATACCAGGAAATATGTACATGTTGGGACACATACGCTCTCACCCTTCTCAGGCACAAACCCTCAGCAAACACAACACATGTAATGAATGTGCCCCTGATTGGTAGGCATGACCCCACAATACATTACATTCCCATCCTGAACCGCTTCTCTGATACACTTTGTGAAGTGAACCCATGAGAGACGTTGCCAAGCCAACACATCTACAAGTTCATGAGGCTACATTGAATACAATGGTCCAAACAGGGGACCCCTCACAGGCCTACAGACCCTGCCAAAACTAGCTATGACACTACCCCATGGACGTGGAAGGGGGCAGGACTGCAGGGACACACCTGTCTATGTGGCTGGCACTGCTATGCATGCACCCCTTAGCATCTAACTACACTCATCATAGTGGCATCACAACAGTGTTGGCACTCACTCCCTTGTGGCTGATGTGCTGCCTTCAAGCGCCCATTCAAATCCTGATAGGCCACCGCCAGAATGCGGGCCATTAGGGAGTCAGGGTCTGACGGGCACCCTCCCTCATTGGGAGGCCTTCCCCAGCTGGGCCTATCTGGTCTTCCTGGCCCAGCGCCTCAGGCCCTCTCACCACTTCCTGCAGTGGGTGCTCTGCCGGTTGGAGACCCCCAGGGTCCGCACTTCCTTGGTGATGGCTTGCCATAGTCCCCTCTTCTGATGGGCGCTGACCTGCATGGGACACACAGAGTAAAGAAACAGACGTCAGTGTGGGTGCCCCGTACACAAATGCCATGCCTGTTCATACTGACAAGGCCCATGGAGACATGTATATGAACAAATAACAAGCAGTAACTGCCAGACACACTACGAGTGAGCATTCGCACAGCGAACACAAATGCATACAGGCATCCGCCACATTCACACACATCTAAGGAGGACAGATAGCAACTCACCTGCTCCTCTGGTCACCCATACAACTTGGCATACGGAGGTAAGACCCCGTCCACCAGCTTATCAAGCTCCTCCGCGGTGAAGGCTGAGGCCCGTTCCCCTCTCACATGTGCCATCTCAGGGACCAGAGTCAGGACACTCATTGGAGCTCTTCGCTTCTTGTAGTGCAGGAGTCAAGGGTCTGGCAAAATGGCGGTAGATACCACGGCGGTGTGCACCGTCACCACCAGCAGCGATCATGATTGGCCCAGGTTCCCCATTGACAACCATGTAATCCAATGATCAGGTACACGGCAGCGAACACCGCCTACCACCATGATGACTAACGCCAGTGGAATTTAGGGCCAGATGTAGCAAACGTTTGCGAGTCACAAATGGCCCGAATCGCTATTTGAGACTGCAAATTCAAAAATGGGATGCAAAAATCCCATTTCCGACTCGCAAAAAGCGATGTGAGCCGTTACCGACTCGCAAAATTTGCGACCCGCAAATAGGAAGTCGCAAAAAGCCCAGTTTACATGTCCAATTTACCACTAACTCAGAGCAGGTGGTAATCATTACCAAAGTATAAAAGGAGACCCAGAAGGCATCTGAGTTACTCAAGATGGCGGAGATATACCTGATAGCAGTGAGGAGGAGAGCCCACGCAGCCCAGCAGAGGAGGAGGAGGAGCCAGAGACAGGAGAAGATTTACAGAACAAGGCAGACACTCTTCCAGCAAACCGAGGAGGAAATATACGATAAATATAGACTTAGCAGCGCAGCTATACTAGATTTAATTGAATTACTCAAACCACAGCTAGAACGACAGACTCTGCGCGGCTGCGCCATCCCTATGCATGTGCAAGTGCTATGCTCACTGCACCTCTTGGCCTCGGGGAGCTATCAGGGGGTCATTGCTGTGGCAGGTGGGGCATCCCAAAGTGCACTATCAAGGTTCCTCAGGGCTTTCCTAGATGCCTTACTCACACACATGTCCCAATACATATACCTACCCAGGAATGAGGCAGAAATTAAGAGCACCAAGTTGGACTTTTACCGGATTGCCAACTTTCCCCATGTCATAGGGTGTGTAGATGGGACACATATTCAAATATGCCCTCCTGCAAACCTGAAATATCTGTTCCGCAATAGAAAGTGTACCCACTCACTCAATATTCAGGTTGTTTGTGATGCCCATTGTGTCATCACTGACATTGTAGCAAAATTTCCAGGCAGTACTCATGACTCCTACATTTTTAGGCACAGTGGGATACACCAATGTCTGGAACGTGGGGAGTTTAGAGACAGATACCTTCTAGGTAGAGCTGCATATACCTTGTAGACATGCACACAGATCAATGTGCACACCAACCAGGATTTTCTAATAGTGTACTTTTTGTGCCCAACAGGTGACAGTGCATATGCCTTACGGCCATGGATACTGACTCTGTACTTAACACCCAGCAATGAATGTGAGAGGCGATACAACAGTGCACATAAGAGGACCAGGAACCTGATAGAACGAACCTTTGGATTGCTGAAAGCATGGTTCAGATGCCTTCACCGAAGTGGAGGTGCCCTCCAGTATACCCCCAAAACGGCATTCAAAATAGTTGTTGCATGCGCTATCCTGCACAACATTGCCTCCCGACGTGGGCTACCTCTCACCCCTGCAGACCCAGACTCTGAGGATGAAGAGCAAGAGCAACCACATCACCATCATGGGGATAGGAGCATCGCAAATCAAGGCAGACTGAGATGGGAACACATTGCAACACAATACTTTGGAAGGTACGTGCCAACTTCTACCATACTCACCAATTGAACAAACACTCCATTTGTTAAGTGGAACAAAAACATTATTTAATATGTGCAAAAACCGAACTATATACAATGAAAAACTGTTCAGGGACTTCAAAAAGCCCACCTGGCATGGGACACATTGCTATCATGTGCCCCAACATCAGGGACAGTGGTTAGTTTACAGCCTACGGCGGCCTCTGCCAGCCTGGCTAGTACCAGGTTGCTCAGCAGTGCTCTGCCTCGTACTCCCACTCCGGAGCACCCTGGTGTCACCAGCAGAGACACTGCTGACAGTGGAGCCCTCCTCGCTATCTTGTGGGGTGTCCCCTGTACCCCTGGACACGTGCTGTGCCTCCATGAGGTCTATCACATGGGTGATCCGACCCAGGCCCCTTGCCACATCACCCGCAAAGTGGCCCATTTCAACCTGGAGGCCGACTGTTCTCCTTGACAGCCCAGTAGTGTTCACTGCCAGTCTGCAAATAGAGGAGGCCATCCTGTCCAGCCTTTGGAGCAGCTGGCGGTCCCTGTGCCGCGCACCCTCACTCTGTGTAAGCAGTCCAGCCACCAGTTCACACATTGACAGGGCTAGGTCACCAGTGTTGTTGCCAATTACCTCCAGTTGTGCATGAACCTGCTGCATGCTGTTTTCATTGTTCCTTACAAAGCGCTGCAGAACCCCACTAATCCGCCCTAACATTTGATTCTGCAGGTGCTGACCACGTAGCAGTTGTGCCTCTGTCAGTGTGGTGGAAGGAAGCCCTGACTCTGCCTGCAGCCCTGCTCTCCTCATCCTGCGTCACCTGCGCAGCGGTGGATGCCCTGTGATGTGTGCTGTGGCCCCCCTGGTTGTTGCTGGTGCAGGCTCCGAAACCACTGTTGTAGCGGGTGTTGCCATAGAGGGGATGGTGTTGGTGGTGCAGGTGGGAGTGGTGGCTGCTCCTGTTGTCTCCTCATGGGGCTGGCTGACCAGTGGCACCTGGCTGCTGTGGCTGGTGGTGGTGTCTTGTGGGAGACCTGTGGGACATGGGGAAAACACTGTCAGTGTCTACTATCTGTTGCACACTTCCTAATAAAAATGTGCCTATTAACTGCCTACTTGACTACATTGCCCATAATGCATCATGCTGGTATCTGCTACTCTGAAATGGAGCTATCTTGGTTGTGCATGCCCCTGTGTACATGGTGGGTGGGGGTATGGCATTGATTGGGGTACAGGCATATCACATGGTACTCACCGGTTGATGTTCTGGGCTCAGAGGTGTCCAGTTCTCCAAATCCTGTTACAGACTCCGGCTCCAGGGTCTCCTCCACCCTTTCCTCCAGGGGTGTGGGTGGTGGTATGGACGATGGTCCCCCTCCTGTGCCTCTCATCTCCCGGAGTCTTTCTGCCACCCTCTCCTTGGTCCGGGAGCGGAGGTCGTACCATCTCTTCTTTATTTCATCCACACTCCTGTGGCTGACCCCCAGGGAGTTTACCTTCTCCTGAATTTCCTGCCAAATTCGTTTTTTGGCAGAGTCTGGCACATTGAGGGTTGCCTTCCCAAATAGCTCATCATGGTGCAGACAGCATTCCTCTGTGAGCACCTCCAGCTCCTTCTCTGCAAATGTCAGCTTTCTCTTTCTGGGAGTGTCAGCCATGGTTGCTGTTGCTCTGTTAGCTGTGCAGCAGTTAAAAAGGGTGTGGTCCTCCCTGCTCCCAGGTGTATTTGTAAACTTCCTGGCTGTGATGTCATCATCATGTGCCAGGTAGTGTTTCCAGAGTGTTCTGGAGTGGTTTCTGGAGTGTTCTGCAGCACCTGCATTCAATTTTAAGAACAGTTCCAATTTGCAACACCCGCTCGCAAATTGCGAGTCCGTTTTTTGCGCGGTCGCAAAAAGCGAGCTCGCAAACAGCGGACTCGTTACCTGCGGTGCGACTCCGGGTGCGAGACGCAATTTGTCCCCACAAATTCTACCTGCATTCCAGTTAGCGACACGCAAATTGCGAGTCGCACATGCTCGCAAATTGCGAGTCGCTAATTTTTTGGTACCTATATCTGAGGAACATCACATCATCATGACTTACCAACTTAATTGAGCTACAATCCTTGATCTCTGTGCAGTAATGGATCCTGTTTTGAAGCCGGGGAATCAGAATCAGCATGCCATACCTACAACTGTGCAGGTGATATCTGTGCTCCATTTTTTTGCCACTGCTCATTTCAAGTGATAGTGGACATGGCTGCAGGGGTATCTCAGCCAATGTTCAGCCACATCCTGTCCAATTTCCTGGATGCATTCATTCAACATTTGCAAAGTTATATCCAGTTTCCCCAAAGGGCTGATCCCACCGCCATCAAATCAGGATTCTATGCCTTTGCTAATATCCCCCATGTCATAGGTGCCATTGATGGAGCCCACATAGCCCTCATACCCCCAAGAGTGAATGAACAGGTGTATCGGAATCGTAAAAACTATCACTCCATGAATGTACAATTGGTATGTAGTGCTGATCAGTACATTTCACATGTCAATGCAAGGTTCCCAGGATCAGTCCATGATTCATTTGTCCTGAGAAACAGCAGTGTGCCACACATGATGGGACAACTGCATGGGGAGAGAGCTTGGCTCATAGTGAATGTGTATGAAACTGGATCAGTTACATAGCTGACAGGCAGGCTGTATGCAAGTAACATGTTTGTGTTTCAAGCCTCTTTCGCCCACTTTTGCAGGGGATTCTGGCTACCCCAACATGCAATGGCTCCTGACACCTGTGTGGAATCTTAGGACAAATGCAGAGAGGAATAATAAATGAGGCCCATGGTCATACTAGGAGGGTGAATGAGGGCACCATAGGACTCCTAAAAGCAAGATTATGTTGCCTCCATCTTTCTGGAGGATCTCTGTGCTATGTCCCTGACCAGGTGTGTAAGATAGTGGTGGCCTGCTGCGTGCTGCACGACTTGGTTGTGAGACAAGCTATCACACTTCTGGAAGAGGAGGATGCTGTCCAACCAGCCTTGCCACTACAGAGGAGGGATGAGAGTTATGGCGAAGAATAATGAGAAGATATTAACTCTAGGACCCAGCTAACCCGCCTATACTTAGAGTGACTCTCAGGTACTGTTCTGTGATGCTGATGGCTTCACTGCATTGTTTCAGTCTGACTCATGTAATAAGTACTGGGGTGTCCTTTACCAATGAAAATGCAAAATCATGACTGAAGTGGCAGATGCCAGTGCACGCAATGGGATGTACAGTGTGACATACTTCAGACACTACAGTGTGTTGGATTCCACGTGCAATAAAAGTGGCATTATGATGGTAACTGGCTAATGCATTCATATTCACAATTGATCTCTCATATTGATTAATGACAGATATTTGGAGTGCACAGGTGTAGTTATTCAAATTCAAAACCTCCATGAGTGTTGGGACAGTGGAAGGGAGTGGGCACATGGTGAACAAGGTACTCTGTTACAAATCCTCAGCTATTGGTTGTACAGGGGTATGGTCCATGGGGCCATTGGAAGATGGTAAGATGGCAGTGGCACGTCAACTAGGTAGCTCAGTGGCACACAAGAGAGACAGTTCAGGACAGAGTAATTTCCTGGCGCTGGACTTGGTCTTCGCTGGTGTTTCAGTGGGATGTCTGGGTTTGAGGGCATGTTTGTGAAAGTGCAGCTGGGCTGTAGGGGTGCTGGTGTCCTTTGAGTCCTCTGGCAATGCCACCAGTCCAGTGGATGCTGTAGATGTAGATGGCAGGGCAGTGTCCTGGCTAGTGTAAGGGGCCTGCAGGTGGATGGAGGACTCAGGCTGGATGTTTGTCTGGCGCTACAACACCCTTGCAGTCGAGGCCATGGTGGCATTGAGCTGTTTCCATTACTCGTAGCTTCCTGATGGTGTGCTACCTGTAGCCCCTGATTTTGCTCCACGGTGGCCAGGATCTGGCCACTCCTGTCCTGGGAATGGTGGTATGCTCCCAGGACCTCAGAAATGACCTCCTGGTCTGCTGCATCCATCCTTTGACCTCCCCCTGGGCCATTGATGCCCTCCCACTGGCCCTAGCCCCCTGGGCCTGTGTCCCCTACACAGGTCTGGTAGTCCCACTTGCAGTTGGCCCTTCATCATCCTGCCTGGTGGTGGGTGGAGACTCAGGCCTCTGTACATGTGGGCAGCCAGTTTGTGGCTTGGTGACACTGGTGTGGGGTCATTTGGCCAGAGCTGATGGTGGTGGCTGAGTGGTCTGGAGGGTCAGTGGTGTACTGGAGAGTGACTGCCCAGGGGTGTGGGATGAGCCAGTGATTTCCTCTGTGTCCACACATCCCTCTGCACTCTCCTGAGTGGGGCCTCCATCTTCAGGTGGAGGACTGGCACTACTTGACGTCTCCGTCCGGGTGGCATGGGTGGTGGTGCCTGTGTGTGAGAGAATAGAGATGTGGGTGTCCTGTACTTTTTTGTCAATTGCAGCACTGGCCAGCAGTGATTGATGGTTGGATTACCATATAGTGGCATGCAGGGTCCCTTTGAGTACATTTAGATGCATTTATTGAGAGGGTACATTGTGGGTGTTTTATTGCCACTGGGATTCCATGTATGTGTTGGTGACTGTGCACAAGGGGGTGGATGGTGATTTGTTTGGGGGATTGTGGGCATGCAGGTTACTTGCATGTGAGTGTGTGGGTGTTGTGGACTGGGTAGGGCATGGGGTTCTGGTGATAGTGAGAGGGATGGGATGATAAGTGCATTATAGGTGTGGTGACTGTTAAGGTATTGTAGTTGATTTACCCGAGTCCAGTCCTCCAGTGAGTCCTGTGAGGCCCTCTGGGTGGTTAGTGCAGTGTATGTGAGTTGTGTTGGCAATATATGTCATGCTATTGGCCTTGCAAAGGATTGTGGGTTGTGTATGTGTGTGTTTTAAAGTGCTGTGGATGTGTTGTTTTCAAACATGCTAATCTGTGCATTTGTTGTTGGTGGGTCCAATTGCTGGATATGGTGGTCCGTACCACCAATGGTCATTCGACATTCACTGTCCGCCTAGCTGATTTGTGCATCGTTATTTGGTGGATGGGGGATTTGTCTGCATGGCGGTGGCAGGTGGGGTGTACTGCCTTTCCACCATTGCTGGCCCTGGTGGTGAGTAGAGGTTGCAAGTATTTTGGAGGTTTGTCTTTTTGGCATCATTATACGGTGGTATGCAGTTCACCACCATTGGCGGTATTTTGTTCACCATTAGTACAGCGGTCGGCGGTGATTGCCACCAAGTTCATATTGAGGACCTTGGTCACACCCATTCAGACTCTCACATGTCCATTTGCAGACCTAGTCACACTCTTATACACCCATTCACAGATCCACTCACACCCTGACACACCCATTTGCAGGTGCAGTTACACCCTCATTTACCCATTTGCAGACTCACTCACACTGTCATGTACCCATTCACAGATCCGCTCACACCCAGATGCACCCCATTTGCAGACTCATTCATACCCTCATGTACCCATTCACAGTTCCACTTACTTCCTGACGCACCGATTTGCAGATCCAGTCACTCCCTCATGCACTCATTCACAGACCCACTCACACTCTCACACACCCATTTGCAGACCCGTCATACCCTCATGCACCCAATTGGAGATCCACATACATACTGATGCACCTATTTGCAGACCCAGTCACACCATCATGTATGTATTCACAGACTCAGTCACATTTACATGCACCCATTCACACACTCAGTCACACCCTTATGCAACCATTCACAGATCCACTCAGACCTCATGCACCCATTCGCTGATACACTCACACCTTTATGCATCCATTCAGAGACCCAGTGACACCATCAGTCACCAATTTACAGAGCCAGTCACACTCTCATGAATTCATAGATCCACTCACACCTTGATGCACCCATTCGCAGACCTAAGCACATTGTTCTGCACCCATTCACAGATCCAATCACACCCAGATGTACACATTTGCATATCTAGTCACACCCATTCGCAGACGCAGGCTCACTCTGATGCACCCATTCACAGATCCACTCACATCCTTATATGCCCATTTACATACACAGTCACACACTTATGCAACCATTCTCACTATCACGCACCCAATCACAGACATAGTCATACTCTCATGCTCCCATTTGCAGACCTACTTACATTCTCATATACCCATTCACAGATGTATTGAAACACTGATGCACCTATTCACCCATTTGCAGGGTCACTCAAAGTGTCAGGTAGCCATTCACAGATTCACTCACACCCTGATGCACCCATTCGCCGACTCACTCGTACCCTTATGCACACATTCACAGATCCACTCACACCCTGAGGCACCCACTTGCAGATCCAGTCACACGCTCATGCACACATTCACAGATCCACTCACTCTCTCATGCACCCATTCACAGACCCAATCACCCTGACGCACCCATTCGCAGACCTAGTCACATCATCATGCACTCATTCATAGATCCAGTCACATTCTTATGCATCCATTTGCAGATGTAGGCTCACCCTGATGCACCCATTCATAGACCCACTCACACCCTCATACATCCATTCACAGACTCCATCACACCCTTACACAACCATTTGTAGACCTAGTCACTTTCTCACACACCCAATCACAGACCCAGCCATGGTCTCATGCACTCATTTGGAGATCCAGTCACACTCTCATACACCCACTCACAGACCCACTCAGACACTGATGCACTAACTCACAGACCCACTCATACACTGAAGCACCAACTAACAGACCCACTCAGACCCTCACTCTCCCATTCACAGACCCACTCATACCCTCATGCACACACTCACTGACACACTTAGACCCTCATGCCCCAATCACATACTCACTCAAACACTGATGCACCTACTCACAGACCCACTCAGACACTGATTCACCCACTCACAGACCCACTCAGACCCTCATGCACCCACTCAAAGAACCACTCAGTCCCTCACACACCCATTTTCACACCCTAACAGACACTCTCACACCCAGAGACGCCCTCTCACTCCTATGCTCACACACATAGAGAACAAACTGTTCGGCTGTGCATAGTGTGGGGTTGAGTGGTTAAGGGGGTTGGCCGTAAGCCCTGCAGCCAACCCCTGCCACACATGGCTTTTGGCCATGCATGGCTCTGGTTTGGGTGGCTTTCAGGGATTGGCCGCAGGCCTGGTCATGTCACAAAGCAGCACAGGGTTCGGTTGTTATTGGGCTGGCCTGCTTGGGCCTGGCCACAGGTCAGGTCCTGCGGCCAACTCCTGCTGCGCACGGCTGAAGGCCGTGTGCTGCATAGGAATGGGTTGTTGCAGGGGTTGGCCACAGGGCCTTGCTGCAGGCCAGCCCGTGCGGCCAAAAGCCCAGATGCATGGGCTAAGGCTGGGCCTGGTGCGGTTGTATCAGCATATAGTAATGAAAATTACTTTAATGTTAAAAATAAAACAGAAATTCACTGAAAAAAACAAAGGTTATAGGGACGGTATAGTTAGGAACTAGAATTTAAAAAAAAAAAACATAGAAATTCTCTTAAAAACACAAAGGTTACAGGGACATTATAGGTAGGCTCACATTTTAAACATACAAAACCAATGAAATGCACCTGTTATAGCTAGAATTATCTAAAGTAACTATAATTTGTGCCCTGTGGTAAATATAACTTGCACCCTCGTCACGCACTGCTAATTACCCCACAAATGAAGGCACTAATGACATCTTTGATAACTTCGTTGATAATATCAATGTAGTATTTGCAGTAACATTTTTGACAAAAAAAACGTGCATGGTGGGGCACGAGTTATAGTAACCTTAGGGAATGAGTTATATTTACTTGAGATAACTATAACTATAACAGATGAATTTCTATGGTTTTGTACATTTACATGTGAGCCTAACATATATATATATATATATATATTTATATTATATAATTTTAGTTAAATCATACCCTCTCGGCTGACTTTAGACCTTGACATAGAATTAATACGCTGAATTGCCCAAAAAAAACTGAGAAAACATAATGTGGTAGAAAATTAGACTTCTAAAGTGCTTTTAGGCTTTCAGTTTTTTTATTTGTCATCGATAAAAATTTGTAGAAGTTACTTATTGCTTCTACATTTTGAAATCTACTTTTTCTAGTCTTATTTTTTTAAACACGATCATTTTACTTGGCAAAAGAAAGATCCTTCCAAGAAAGATCGGTCCAATGAAAAATGACAATCACGTCCCAGACATCAGAATAATAGTAGCGCTTTCCTAAAGTCAGACACCTGCAATTTAAAATTACTGCTAGTTTCCAGTTTCAAATTAGATTGTGAAAATACTGTATGTGTGCAACATTCAAGTCAGCCAGAAAAAAAAAGTCATGTGCTTTCTGCTTTCTGAAAGCGACAGGTGCAGACACGGGTGTAGGGGACTCTGAGCAAGTTATGAATTATGTATTTAGAAACTTCATATAGATTAGGTCATTTATCATTTTATTCAAAGAACCTTTTGTGCAGTTGGCTTCTGAAGTGCCCGGTTTACCAGGAGATTGTCACAGCTGCTATCACTCAAAGCAGATGTTTAACAGGCAAAGAGCGCTGGGTTAATTTTAATGGTGATGCTATGACCGCGAGCAACCTCTTGACAGCGACTACAGAACCGTGCTCGAACGCTCGTCTTGCAGGTGCACTGCAAGCATTGCCTACGCTGGGGTGTGCATTACATAAACGAAGAAGGAACAACGTGATCTCTGTGGAGAATCTTACATGATTGTTCTATTTTTGTTCTCTTAACGATCCCGAGTCAGATTCTAAGTTCAAATGTACTCACATTTCCGTGTCCTGTTGTAGCCTGGAGATGTACAAATATGTATTATCAGATGGCATTTTGGTCAAAGCCTTGGGCTCTTGTGTGCCTTTTCCCCTGTTACACGGATGACTGTCGGCACTCACTTCCTCTCTCCTCGCTTGCAATGGCTTCGATAAATGTGATTATTTATGGGGTAAAATGGTTATTTTTTCACGAAATCTACTACTTTTAGTTAAACTTACATGAAATTATGCGTGTTGCGTAAACTGTCCTTGGCCAGTATCCTGTGTGAAGACTCACATGAGACACCGCAGGAGACTGGTGCAAGGACACATGAGGAACCGACAGGAGACTGGTTCAATTATAAAAAATGCCTGTTGGCGACAGTTTTACTATTCTTGGAAGAAATTTGTTTGCTCAAGTCAGTGTCTCACTGGTGGAAATTACGCAAAATTGTATTCCTTTGACATTTTTAAAAAAATCACAAAATCCACATACATCTGTTAAATTTCATACACATAATAAAAATCTTACGCATGCTTAGTATGTTCGTGGGAGATTATATTGCGAAACCTAACCACAACACAGCTCTGTACGCGCCTGCAGCCAAGGTTACCATCCAGGATCATCTAAGATGTTGAGCGGAGCTACATTTGCCAGCCAATAAAGGGTAACGGGCTAGCTGTGGTTTTGAGATATATTGTTCTTTTACGAGAAGAATCTTTAGTTATTTTCTAAATTGCAAAAGGCTTGGGGCAGTTCTCGTGAGTACGACTGATTGCATAACCTCTCCATTTGTTTCTCTTTTAAAACTGACTGGAAAAGCAAAACTTTTTACCCTGTTCAACTGCCTTCAGGATCAGTGCTCAATTTGAGCTGGCGGTTGCAGGTGGGGGTCATTTTTGGGGACAATCTCCTATTATTATTCCTTTTCAATTTGAGACATGGAGCAATACAAGGAAAGACAAACAAGGGGCAACGAGGAAGACAAAGACAAACATCTGACAAAGGGAGAAAGTTGGAGCCTGCAAGATTGTGACAGGGATTGCAGGGAGTGTCAGTTGGTGGGTTAAAGAGACATGAGGTAATACCAAGGCTACGCAGCCTTGGTATTCAGCACCACAACACTAAATAGCGCCAGCCAGGGTGTTTTGAGCAAAACTTTGGAAACCAACACTTATTAATTTACACATTAAGCACTGCACAGAGCTGGTCTCCCAACATTCTCTTGTCTTAATCCGGATGTATGGTTTGGCTTTGTGCACTCCCCCTGCTAATGTGGTTACAGATTGTGACTTCTCATTTTATCTCCACTTTACACAGGCTTTATTGTTTGGCCTCACTGCTTTACTTACAATGCGCCCAGCACATAGTCTAGCAGGTCTGGGCCTCTTACGTATCCAAATGGATGTAAAGCTTTACATTGCCAATATTAATGACTATTTGCAATATTCATGAATATAGTTATGTAGTGGTTTGTAACACATTTGCCATTTCGGAGCACTATAGCAGCACTATATAAAACAGATGTTAATGTTACTCAACCTAAAGGTGCACAATTTACCGACCTCTGAAGGATAGAAGACTGAGGTGGTCATTATGACCCTGGCGGTCTTCTGACCACCAAGGTAAAGGGGCGGTACTGCCACATTATGACCGTGGCAACCCCCCACAACACCACTCATATCGCCACGGCGGGATGAACCGCCGGCCAGGAGATCTTCATCTCTGACCCATCAACCTCCAGAGCGCCGCCAGCAGTATTGTGACCCGACCTACCACCATGTTTTCCACAGCGGTAGCCCCTCCATGAAAATCATAGTGTTAGCGCTACCGGTAACAGGGAATTCCTTCCCTGTCACCAGTAGGCGGGTCCCCCCCAAGCAAGCACCTGACCCTCATATCCATACACTAACCCCCCCACCCCCTCATTGGCGCACACACCCACAGACACACACGCCCATTCGTGCACCAGCAGACAGGCACACAGCACACAACTGCCCCACAACCATACATGCATTCGCTCATACATCTCAACACGCATTCATATACGCATCAATATAAACATCCAAACACGCACTCAGGCATGCATACGCACTCAAACATTCATTCACACACGCAGTCACGCACACACAGCACCCACCACTCCCCCCTGTCGGTCGATCACCTTGCCTGGTGGTCGCGGTGGTCGTCCAGGAGGGAACGCCTCCAGAGCCCACAAACACAACATCACCACACCTATTACTAAGTCGCAATAGGCATGGCGGTGTTGTGTTGACATAGCGGTGCCAGCTGTGCCAGCGGTGCAACCTCAACTGCACAGATGACCACCAGTATGGCTGCTGGCGGCTCTCCACCCAATTTATGGAGGAGAGCCGCCAGCAGTCATAATATACTGTAGTGATCTGGAAACAGATGGGAGCACCCTGCCTCACACTCCAGCATGCAGTCAGCCCCATTGCATCATGGTAGATGCAGTACAAATATGTTTTTACTCCATAAAGTAGTCTGTAATTTTTCACACTAGTAGGTGCAGCTAGTGCTGTATATCTTTGGACACATGTTTCTGGGTTTAGCCCTTCATCAGCAGAGAGCAGCTTTGTCTGTGGGGTTGCTGGAAATGCTGCCAAAAGCCCTCTCAGGTTTCTGTACCACTCACGGGCAGGCAGGTGCTTCAACCAGAGCTCATCATCTCACTGGCTCAAGGGAGCCTTCTTAAACAGGACACAGATGGGAGCACCCTGCCTCACACTCCAGCATGCAGTCAGACCCGTTGCATCATGGTCAATGCAGTACAAATTCATTTTTACTCCATAAAGTAGTCTGTCACTTTTCACCTTAGTAGGTGCAGCTAGTGCTGTATATCTCTAGACACGTGTTTCTGGGTTTAGCCCTTCATCAGCAGAGAGCAGCTTTGTCTGTGCGGTTGCTGGAAATGCTGCCAAAAGTCCTCTCTGGTTTCTGTACCACTCAGGGGCATGCAGGTGTTTCAACCAGAGCTCGTCAACTCACTGGCTTAAAGGAGCCTTCTTAAAGAGGAAACAGATGAGAGCTCCCTGCCAGTGGTACACACACTTGAGAGGATGCAGTGCTACTTTTCTTAAATTTGGCCCTTAATGTGTGGCTGTCTGACTTACACTGTAATTGCTCTGAATAAAGTTGATGTAGGTTGTCTTCTTCCCTCGGAACTGAGAAGAAAAGATTAATCGGACTCCAGATTTATAGACAACGCCAAGTACTCCATAAGATGGTAGCAGTAAATGATGGCACTCTGTCTAAAAAAGGGGAGAAATGGAACCGTATTCTAGATCAGTTAGTCCCCAAAGCCCCAACCCTTAGTGACCATGGACAGAATCAGAGAATCGGCGAAGTTGCAGAGAGTTGGGAAAGAGTCATATTGGTAGCGAGAACGTGAGTATCAACAGGGCCATGCACTGCAGCAGTTCACGTTTAGCTTGCAGTGATTGTGAAGCTAGATGGTGTCTTGCATAGATGTTTTGCATGTTGTGAGAATGTGGTGAATTATAAACAGGTTGAAGACGTTAGCGGGTCCAGTGTGGCCTAAGATCCCGGTACACTTTGAAAGGTGTGGAAGACACCATATTCTATGGCCTGCTCAGAGGTGTGTTTGTTGTGGGGCGCCGTTAAGGACACGGTTAAATAGGGGTTCAATTTGTGTGAATGTGAGACAATTGGTATAGCAGATCTTAATGCGCAGGGTGAAGTTGTACTAATCAAGGTGATACCCAACAGGTCGAGGTTTCATCAGAAGTTTATAAAAAAGTTCTTCTGTGTTTGGGACTGTTCATCTGTTAGTGGAGCAGGTAAAAGATTTCTTTATTTAATTTTTATATACACGTGTGATATTGTAAAGGATGGGGACTGTTGCAAGGAGTGATATCTACATCACAGTGTGCTGCACTGGTATAGGTTGGTTGGTGGGGTACTGTGCTGTTATTGGTTGACAAAGTCATCAGGAGCCACGCTGTGAGTGATGGTTGTGTTGGAGTAAAGGAATGTGGATACAACGTTCTTTGAGTTGAAATGTAATCATAAAATTGTTTCAATTTGTTTTGTGAAAAAAGAAACGCTTTAAAGTTATACGAGATTTGGTTGGAGGTGACGCTTATATCCCTAGTCAGGAGGTTGTGGAGACACCTCCTGAAGGTACTCCAGGTCATTATATGTCAATACATGTAGGGCTTTACACGTCTTTGACTTGGTCAATGGCACAAGATCACAGAAAAAGAAGATCCATTGAGATTTCCACAATATCGCACATTTAATTTGCAAATTGTTGAAAACTTGAGCAGCATACTGTATGAAATGAAGCCATCTCCTAGACCTGCACAATATGAAGTACTTAATGCTTGGGAATGACCTACCATGCGAGGGATAAAGAGAAATCTCAGAGTAGAGCTAAGAAAGCTATACATACTTATGCAGATGTGATGAACAAAATCTCATGGCAGCGCACTCTGTTAAGGTGGATTAACTTGTCTTAATTTATTCAATGCAATAAACAGACTTCTGCAGATGCTAGATGGGATGCTGAGCAGAAAAGGTGGAGAACAGACATGACCGAAGCGGTTAAGCTGTATTTGGCTGTAACCATAGACAGGGCAGGAGGAAAAGGGGAGCAAAAAACAATTTGGAATCAGAAAGAGAAGAAACAAACAGAGTCCAATGAAATGAGTGTGGACAGTGATGATTCTGGAGATAGTCTTCTAGATGTGAACGTCCACCCCCGTTTAATGAAGCTAGGAGTGAGAGTGGGGTCAATGGTGCTGGAAGCAGGGGTGTAATTTCTTTTCCTACTGCATTGGAAAGAACAGCTTCCAGTTCTGTGGGACCTATTCTCAATGGTGTGTTCTGTGAAACAAGGAGCCAGAGCTTAGGAGGATGTGTTCCAGTTGATCCCACTGTGAGTACTGTTGATGCCCTTACCGTTCCAGTAACTATTGGTCTGGTAGTTCCCATGTATAAATCAGAAGGTTCTGGGAGAAATGCATATAGTTTGGCTGTTCCCAGAAATGTTGGGGGACCGACCAGGATCCCAAATAGTCCAGATGCTTGGGAGTTTGTTCCTTTAATTCCAACATATGCAAATATGCCATGCGGAGCAGGTGCAGATACGTCACTGAATGTGTTGGGATGCACTTCAGAAGACGCCCACCCATATTACACCTGTATGGGAAACCATCCTCAATTTCGGAAATGACGTACAGTGCAGTGATTTCATGGATAAATTCCTGCGGTAACTAGAACTATTAGTGCACAGTAAATAGATGAATGGGTGCAATGCTTTAATGGAAGCACTCCGCCTAATGAGAGTACAAGTACAGAAGTGAGGCAGGGAACGATTCCATTGTTACCAAGAGAAAGGACTCTGGATGTAGTGAGACTGGTGGCAGAATTATATGCAATGATTGTTGGAAACCCTGGTCTATAAAAGCTAAAGACTTATCAAGAAGATTAATTAGCATTTATGTGTTGGGATATCAATAAGCGAGCGAGGTAAATTAGCTCAGAGATATGAGGTTGATCTAAATAAGACTAAGGCTCTGTGTAGGAGCTATCAAGTGTGATTCAGTGAGAAGGACATTGTTGAGATGGGAACTTCAGGATTGAAGAAATTAATTCAGAAAATTAGGAAATGGAATAAGTTTGATAAGTGGGAGCTTAAATGGGTGAAGACAAAGGAAGTGAAGAAACCTTCAGGTAAAGCACCTCCAAGAGGAGCAGAGGAGGTGTTACAGAAATGCCCCTGAAAGAAGAGCCTGGTGGGGGCTACGTACATGTTCTGTGGAGTTGAAGTGGTCTTGCATCATTTACCAATGATTTTCCAAAATTATGAGAAAAGCTATTGGAAGGGTGCAAACAGGTTGATTGGTTTGTGAAAATCGCACATGTGTTATGAGTTGATTTGAACGCATTGTTTGACATCGTCGCTCCAAGTGACTTGTGGACAGAATGTAACATAATTGTTCGGTGGCCAGAGGTTGAGCTGACTAGAAATGTGATAACCAAAGGTCCTTCACCGCTGGTTCTGAAGAAATATCAGGAGGTGATGACATTCCTGAAAGGGAAAGTGCCTCCTCAGGATGTTGATTGGGTGAAGATTGATCGAACGGCTGAAGAATCGAAGGAGTTGTTACATGTTTACTATGAAAGATTGTTGCAGGCTTTCAAACAGTACAGTGGTATGGAGACCTCAGATACAAAGGATGTGGGACATTTTGTATCAAGGTTTCTGACAGGATTGAGGCCAGAAATAAGACTGATGAGCTAGCAGCATTTGATTTGTTGACAGAGTAAATAGATTGAAGACATTTTATGGTATGTAAGTACTGTCACGATAAAATTTAGATGAAGCAGAAAAAGTTAAAGGAAAAACTGATACTTGCTCAGATTAAAGCAATCCAAAGAACTAGCCAGAGGCCCATAGCTGTAAACAATGCAGGTACAATGCATGGTGTCAATCAACAGCCACAGAATACAATGCGAGGCAGAGACATAGGAGCCCCAATAGATTCTGGTACAAGAATGGATGCAAATAGTCTGAAAAGATGAACTCCTTGTCACCTGTGCATAAAATGGGGCATTAGAAGTGAGAATGTTACTTAAATCCAGCTAATCAGGTCCAAAATGTAGGATTTGTGCCTCCAAAGAATAATAATCCTCACCAGATGCAGGGTGTGCAAAGGTCAAGGAGTCAACATTTTAATGTACCTCAAGCACCAATAATGCAAGTGCCTCAACCTCGGGTGCCACAGCAAAACACTGGTGGATTTTGGCAAAATATGAATCAGGGCTTGAGAATGAATGTGAATCAGGCACAAGGTAATAATGTACTTCAATAATATCCCTTGTTGGATTCCATTGAGAGAAATGGCTCAGATCAGTCAGCCTCATGGTGCCTGAGAAGTGAGGAAGACTGTGTACTTGGCGCAGCCTTAGAGGTAGACAAGAGTGGACCATTCATATATAGAGAATTGGATGGCCGTCTCGTATCATTTCTGGTTGATACTGGTGCTACACATTCTTCATTGATAAGAGTAGAAGTCCCAAACCTACCCTTCTCTGGAAAAATGATCCAAGTTGTTGGTGTGGAGAATGAACAAATGTCAACCCAAGAAACAGCCCCAGTGTCAGTGAAAATGGCATCTTTTTTAAGGATAAACACAAGCTCATTGTATGTGATTGCAGTCCAGTGAATATCTTGGAAAGAGATTTGCTCACTAAAATGAACGGTGTTATCTTCTGTAGTCCAAATGGAAAAGAGGTGCAGACCGAAGATAAGGAAGCCGCTTTTAAGTGGGTGAAACCTGAATCACACGGGATGTTGTTGGTATTGCTAACAGTGGATGATTTGCCACCAGATTTGAGGGAGATTGTCAAACATGAAGCACAGGATTTTTCAGGACAAGATATCGGACTGTTTAGACATGTAGAAAAAGTCCAAATCACTGTTAAACCTGTTGCTGGATTCCTGAGACCACCAGAATATAATTTCACGCCTGAAAAGATTGCTGGAATAACTCCTTTAATCAAGTCCATGATACAGCAGGGAATCTTAAAAAGAAAAAAATGGGAACTCCTTTTAACTCTGAAATTATCATCTACAGAAACAAAGTGGGAAATATAGAATTTTACAAGACCTTAGAAAAAAAATCTCATTGTTCCTTTTGTCGAATACCCACAAGCTTGCAAACAGGATACTTTTGCATTACTGAACCACCTAGCTGAGAATGGACATAAGTTCTCCCAACAGAATACCGCTACGCGGTCAGAAGACTGCCGCGGTTATTCTGTGTTTCCCACTGGGATGGCGGGCGACCGCCAGAAGGCCGCCCGCCAGCCCAGCGGGAAACCCCTTCCCACGAGGAAGCCGGCTCCGAATGGAGCCGGCGGAGTGGGAAGGGTGCAGTAGCACCCGTCGCGATTTTCAGTGTCTGCATGGCAGACACTGAAAATCTTTTAGGGGCCCTCTTACGGGGGCCCCTGCAGTGCCCATGAAATTGGCATGGGCACTGCAGGGGCCCCCAGGGGCCCCACAACACCCCTCACCGCCATCCTGTTCCTGGCGGTCACAACCGCCAGGAACAGGATGGCGGTGAGGGGGTCGGAATCCCCATGGCGGCGCAGCAAGCTGCGCCATCATGGAGGATTCCTCAGGGCAGCGGAAAACCGGCGAGGAACCGCCGGTTTTCCGTTTCTGACCGCGGCCATACCGCCGCGGTCAGAATGCCCTTGGGAGCACCGCCAGCCTGTTGGCGGTGCTCCCGCGGTCCCCAACCCTGGCGGTCTCGGACCGCCAGGGTTGGAATCACCCCCAAAGTGTCTCTAGAAGTCCAATACCTTGAACATCACATTGAAAAGGGAGCAAGAAAGGTGCCACAAGAGAGCATCTCAGCCATACTGAAAATGAGTCCTCCAACTAAGCAGAGAAAACTCAGGATGTTTTTGTGAATGGTGGGCTACGGTAAATAGTGGACACCCAACATATCCCTGGTGGCTATGACTTTACAGATGCTCACACACAAGGATGTGTCAGATCTGGTACCATGGGATAGCGATTGCCTTGTCATGTTTATAGAGCTGAGAGAATGTCTGTCATGCCCGAACTCTAGGGAAGCCCGATTGTAATAAATCTTTTCCACTTTTCTGCAATGAAAGGGAGGGTTGTGCTCTCTCAGTGCTGACTCAAATGCTGGAAATTCTAAGAGAGCAGTCGTCTATTTTTCAGTCACATTGTATCCTGTTACTTCTGCTTTACCTGGCTTTCTAAAATCTGTAGCATCAGTTAGCACAAGCATTGAGAGATGTGAGAATATTGTTATGGGTCACCCATTAACTGTATATGTGCCCGATTCAGTTGAGCATTTGCTAAATAGACCAGGACACAATATTTGACTACCAGCCAACTTAGCAAGAATGAGCGAATAGTGCTGACTGTAAAGAATGTGATGGTTAATGTTGTGGAATTTTGAATCCTGTTACTCTGTTGCCAATACAGAGTCAGAAAAATGTTGAAAATGTGAATGGCACCACAATTGTCTAAATGTCACAGAACTATGCACCAAGCCAAGACCAGTTGCAATGGTAAAGTGCCCTGCATGCCGTTCTGGAGAATGATCATGTGACTTTGGGCAATAGAGACACGGACGAGGTACCCAATACTGTACTTACAGTGCGTAGATTCAATGACAAATTCACAATTGAAGGAATAGATAAGACTAACTTCAACTTCTTGTTGACAACAGTCGACACTTGGGATGAAGTGAAAAGGCTTCAAGAGGAAGAGTCTGAGGAAGAACAGCAGAGTTGGATCAGAGTGGGATGTGGTAAAGGAGATGATGACATTTGGGTTTCGATGGATGGATAAACAGTATTGCCAAATAGTCAGTTAACTCCCATGGCCAGATACGTCCATGCTCCAGCCCATGGTGGTAGGGATGCTATGTTGAGGCTGTTTTAGGTTAACTTGGTTCAAACAGAGATTTAGGTTGATGGCTGAAGCAGTGTGTCACAGATGTATTGTGTGTCAACAGAACAATATTGGAAACAGAACTGCGGTCACACTGAGTCACATAGGAAGGTCAGGAGGGCAGTTTAACACAATTCAGCTGGATTTCATTGAGATGCCTGTGTGCAATGGATTGAGAGATGTTTTGGTAATTGTATGCATCCTTTCCGATGGGTCAAACAGCACCCAACTAGATGAAATAATAGCCTCACTGTGGCCGAACTGCTGTTGGGGGAACTCATCTTCAGATTTGGTATACCAACCTCTTTGGGATCAGATCAAGGAACTCATTTTAATAATGAGGTTTGAAAATTGTTGTGCAGAGCATTACAGATGGACCAACGATTGCCTTGCAGGTATAGACCAGAGGCTTCTGGTCTTGTGGCGCAAGTGAACGGTACACTGAAGTCCAGATTGGCAAAAGTGTGTGCTTCAACATAATTGAACTGGCCTGATGTTTTAACTCTGGTGCTGATGAGTCTTTGGAATGTACTTGATTGAAAGGCTGGATTGTCCCTCCATGAGATCACAATGGGAAGGGTGATGAAATTGCCAGCAATTCCTGCAAATGCACTTGTGAAAATTAGTGATGACATGGTCCTAGACTATTGCAAAGGACTAGCTGATGTAGTACATTGCACTCCCCCGGTCGCCATTAAGACATCCCCGCTGGGCCGGCGGGTGGAAACCAAGTTTCCACCCGCTGGCCCAGCGGGGATGTCGCCTCAACACGGGAGCCGGCTCCAAATGGAGCTGGCAGTGTTGCCGCTGTGCGACGGGTGCAGTTGCACCCGTCGCGCTTTTCACTGTCTGCAATGCAGACAGTGAAAAGCTCCATGGGGCTGTTGCAGGGGGCCCGCGACTCCCCTTTCTACCAGCCTTTTCATGGCGGTTCCCACTACCATGAAAAGGCTGGTAAGAGGGGGACTCGTAATCCCCTGGGAGATTACAACTGCCAGAACCAATGTGGCCGGAAACCACCGATCCCGGTGGTGCGACCGCAGCACTTCCCTCGCAGTCGTAATCCCTGAGTTTGTACTACCAGCCTGTTGGCGGTACAAACTCCAGAACAGCCCTGGCGGTCTTTGACCGCTAGGGTTGTAACGAGGCCCTCTGTGTCTTATCAGATTGGAGCAGCAACAACTCCTCTGAATCTAGAGCAGTGCCATGATCTCAACCCCGTTGATTTGGTACTGGTGAAGAAACATATAAGAAAAATGTGTCTGGAGTCTTGTTGGTGAGGGCCATACAAGGTCATCCTGGTTACCACAACTGCTTTAATGTGCGGCAGTCTCACCAGTTTGATCCATGCTTCCCAAACTTGCAGATTTAAGTGTCCCCTCAATATGGCAGCACCTGTTATGGAAGTGCCAGTGGTGTAAGAAAGGCAACAGGAGCAAGTCAGTGAAGCAGTCAGAGACCCAACTGAGCCATAAACATCACCTTCTTAATGCAGAAGGTGGTCTTGCATATGCCACAACTGAGACGGAAAAATAGAAAAATGAACTTTGTCCTGTAGTGAAGAACTCAGACTCAGAACAAGACCCTGAATAAGGGACTAGTGCTTGGAGGAAGCAAGTGGAGACTAGAGACATTGGGTCCAAAGAGGAGAGCATGGGAAAGTGAGTGTATCCAGAGAAGTTTGTATTTAACTACAAGCAACATAATTAATTTAAACTGAAGTATATTTCTGATTTCTTCAGCTTGGCTAGAGTGAAGGCCACAATTATTTTTCTTGCTTAACCTTCAACGTGAGGCTGTTTTTGCATGTTTTTCTATGAGATGCGGGTGCCAGGATCTGAGGTTGAACTAACGAAGAGTCCATTGTGTTTGAAAAATAAGAAGATTCACAAGAGGTGCAGTTATCATAAGGGGAATCATTTGGAATAGTGGCCATAATTCTTCTGAAGTTCCTCGGAAGGTGAGGGGGTGCAAGGCAGAGTGGAGACTTTCTTAAGTTAACCTGCTAATTAAAAATCATTTGTCAATCTGTTTTTCAGTGAAGATGCTTTTGAAATGATGTAAGCTTTGAAGGACGGGGACTTAAAAGTGTGGTCTATCCAGTGAAGATTCAAATTGCCCCTGCCCTAAGCAATTTTATGACATTTTTGAGATTTTCCTTATACTTAGAATCTCTAAGGCTTCATGTTGCTGCACCTCTCTTAACAGAAACCTGTACTGAACATTTTGCCTACTGACTCTTTACTCTGAATTTTTTTGTATTAGAATAGTTAAACTTAGATTAAAAGGTGAGGGTGGAGAACTTGTTTTCAGAATTTAAGCATCTGTCTTTGTTTTTGATTTTCTGCATTATCACTATTGAGATCCTTGTCTTTTATAGCTTGGGAAATTTAATATAGTAGGACACTTTAACACTCCTTTGGTAATTTGTGTATCTTTACTATGGTTTTGAGGCTCATTTATGTAAGGTTGACTTTGAGTTTGTCATAAAGCCTTTTGAAACTTATGATGGTCTCTGACACCTAACGTGGAGCTCCCTGAGTTACACTGTAATTGCTCTGAATGAAGTTGATGCATGTTCTCCTCTTTCCTCAGAACTGAGAAGAAAAGATTAATCAGACTCCAGATTTATAGGTAGGCCCCAGTGTTCCATCACCCTTTATCTCACTCTTGCAGGTCCCTTTCCAACCATTTTTTTGTCTATCTCTTTCTCCTTTTTTCTGTGCTGTGCGTTTTCCCTCTCTTTCTCTCTGGCGATGTTGTATGACGGAAAACTAGTACCGGGCCCCAAAAATGAATGCTGGTGCCCTCCAACAGCTCATATTAAGCACTGACTATACCCATCAGACCAAAGGAAAGTTCTAGTAATGTAATATACCCTTTCTCACCCATTTCCTCAGATGTTTCATCATCTGATGGGACTAAATACTCAAGCCACTCTGCATCATTTTCTTCTTGAGAAAAATGTTTCCATCATTTTTTGCCATCTTCGGCTTCCACCATTTTAAGCTTTCCTTAATTAATAGTCGTCAAGTTTAACAAACAGTTGTTTGAGGCTTCTAGAGTTCTCCTTTGCTTTACTCAATTTAATATTGCTTTCCCTGAAAAGTGAGTATGCCAGATGTTCTCTTTTGGATAAGTGCTTGAACTTGATTGATCCAAAAAGCTGCTCAGTCGGCAGTCAAAAATGTTGAGATTTTCTCATTGGGAGAATTACACCTCTTAAAAGATTGTGAGGTGTAGACCTAAAAAATCACCAAGTTAATCCCTAGCCCGGCTTGAATTTCTTATTAACAGGCATGAATACGAACTTTAATCAAAGTCTTTTTCAATTACACATTTTTCCTAATTTATAATGTTTCTAGTTAACTTTGTTTATTATTACATAATGGTTTTCAATATTTAATATTGAGAGAATTCAAATAAACGCTGAAAGGTGACAAAGAAAGGAAGAAGCTAGCATGTGTTTTACATCGATAATGATACATTTGTCACTTCCTCAAAGCTAATATAGTGGTAACATGGCATGAACAGGACAATGAAGAAACCAAGCAACTAGAGATCATGGTAAAATCCAAGATAGCAGCAACTGAAAAAAGAAATGTAGAATTAAATTGTGAAAAAGAGAAAAGAACAGAGTTAGAAATAACACATGATGAACATTTAAGGTGGACATCTATGTGTTCAAAAACAATTGCATGCCTATTTCTGAACCTGGCAAGAACAACTTTATAAAAACAATCTTATTATGGAAACATTTATATGAAAAAGTCATTATGCAGAGACCCAAAGTATTGGTGATGTATTATGGCAAGCGTTATACATTCATGTATCCTAGATCAATACATATCTCCAATAATAGGCAGAATCAACTTTTTAGGAGACTGGTACACCTTGGTGGTGCAGATGGGTCCCTAAAGTCTACAATCCTGCTTGTGGTGGATATAGGGTCTCTGTAATTGGGTGCTTGCATGAAGTGCTTAAAAACATGCTCAAGGACTTTGGCGTGGGATGCCTTGTTTATGCAATTGGGATTCCAAAGTCCACAATCCTCCTGGTGGTGAAGGCAGGGTCTCTGTAACTGCACATACATGTGAAGTGCTGAAAAATGTGCTCAGAGAGAACTGAGCAGGATGCACCTGGGCATTTGCCTGAGCAAAGTCTGTGTCAACAGCAGGCCCATCTTCACCCATCATGAACTGTGAAAAGGCCAGGCCACCCCTCATTGTCGTCTATATCACAAGTGGCAGTTTTGTTAGGGTACTGTTTATTACTATAGACCAGTGCCATTTTAAGTGTGGCCTATTTGTTTTAGTCTGCTTTGATTTTAGTTGTGACTATATTACAGAAGATACTATGGGGAAATGCAAACTAGGGCTTGCCAAACCTAACGCTACTAACATAGAGTCCAGCAGTACAACTCTAGTGAGGGGTTTTGTGTGGTGGCAATCCACAAAAAAAACAGGTAGCGGAGAGGTGTCTTTCTCTTAAGCTGATTCTCTAGACTTGCCTTTGTCACCTGGTAGCTAGCTCGATCACTTTGCGGGAGCTCAGCTTGTTGGTCAACTGTCTGACAGGGCTGTTGATACCAGTCCTGGCATGGACATTGCCTCTGTCCTCTCACCCCTATCATGTCCTCGCCCCAGTGAAAAAAGGAAAAAAAAACAGGGGCCCAACCCAAGGAATTGTGACCCGTCCCATGATCCGGTTCCCATCTGGATTGCTTACAAAGATGTCCTTGAAGGCCTTAAAAATGAAATTGTTGTGCAGATTATTGATATACTCAAATGCTTAATGGATGTCTGCTTATGCATTTATCTGCTCGCCTTGAATCAACTGAATATAAATTGCATATCTTGGGTGCGGGAAGGGTAATGCCTAATCCCCTGAGTATGCATATGGATGACATATGTACCCCAAGACAGACTTTCTTTGCAGAGGGAGTGACTCATAGGATCTGAAAGAGGATCCTCACAAGAGAAAACCCTAAAAATGACCACAACTTACAGGTGGCAGTACATGCTCAAAAAGTGGATGGGGGGAGCACTCAGCATAGTCTCCCATTTTCACATCTGCAGCCTCATTTGATACTAATGTTTAACCACTCGGGCCTGAAAATGACTCTGTATGTCATTAATTCCCCCCGCTCCTATGTTCCCATATTTTAGTATTAGCTGATGAGCTTAGGCTTGTTCAACAGGCAGTAGAAACTATGGCTGAGATTACAAATAAAGTTACTCATTGGTTGCATATAAATTCTAATAGCTGAATACGGGTGTTTAATGACATCCTGTGTGCACATAGGTGGGATGGGTGAATCATATGGCTCAGAAGTCTAAAGGTGATTGCATCATTGTGAATTTTAAAAAAGCTGAATCTTGCTGCTGAATTGATACATTCATCTAACTGTGGCTTGGCTGGCACAGAAGAGGTAAGGATTTTACCCTTGGGTTCTTTATAGGGATCTGAGGATGGTTGCAGGGTTTTAGCATATAAAGTAAGCCCTCCTGCACCTCCCCCTATGGTCACCCCAAACTCAACACTTAATCAGTATTTAGTACTTCTGAACTTGCCGGAGAATTACTTATTTGGGAGCAGATTGGAGACAGAGGAGAGTCTGAGGCTTGAGGGTTCTCAGAACGCAACTGTTCAGTGATTTGTTCCTATTATTAATACCCCTGAAGGTGTGCCGTTTGCTTGTTTTTGTCTCTTCATCATACGAGCAGTGCCAAATCCTGAGTCAGATCTCTAAGCTAGCGGGAGTGTCCTATGTTTTGAGTTGAAACATCACTGGGGTATACTGTAAGCTGAGAAATGAAAGTTGGGTTGAATATGTTAAGCTATATGATATTGTTTTACTATAGCAAATCTGGTCTACCAGTGAAGTGTTTGTGATGGCATACCCTGTTTTACCACCCACCTAAACCCCTTGCCAGCAGTTCACGTGGGTTGGTTTAACCTCATAGTTCAAGACAACTTTGGTTAGTTTTATCGGCCTAATGTTTACCAACAGTGACTTGTTTCAAGCATTTAATTTTAGCTGGAAAGGCAAATTTATTTTGGTTGTCATTCATTTTTATTAAGGGTGAGTGGTAAAAATGTCTTTGCCGGTGGAGTAGGCAAGTTTTTGCCACTCTGAGCTCCATTCAGCAGCAAAGAATATATGATGGAACAAACAAATCCTGGAACCATGCAGGCCTAAACAACGCAGTCGGAACAATAACTGCGTTGTTACCACGAATGCCTTTACCACGCATGCCTTAACAATGTTTTTTCATTGTAAAGGCATGCCCAGTAGAGGCATGTGTGGGACGGCATGCTTAGTTCCAGCATGCAGCCCCCCACCTGCCCTAACACCCAGAAGTACCCCACCCCAATACAAAAACTACCCCGACTACCCACCCCATGCTTCAATACGAAAACAACCCGGCCCCCCCATCCCTGCCCCTACAAAACTAAGACAACATCAACCCCCCATAAATACAAAACTACCTTGACCCCCAAAAACAAAACTACCCTGACCCCCCACCCCGCCGCTAAAACTAAAACTACCCCGATCCCCCACCCCAATGCTAAAACAACCCGACCCCACCCCTAAAAGTAAAACTACCCCAACCCCCAAACCCGGCCCCTAAAAACAAAACTACCCAACCCTCCACCTCACCCCTCATACAAAAACTACCCCAACTACCCTTCCCCTGCCCCTAAAAACGAAAACTACCGAACCCCCACATCACCCCTAAAACAAAAACTACCACAATCACCACCTCTAAAAACTAAAACTAACCGACCCCCGCCCCTAACAACTAAAACAACCCCGACCCCCACCCCTAATACTAAAAGAACTCCGACCCACCCCTAAAAAAAAACTGTCCCCACACCCCATCCCACCACCAAAAACAAATAGTACCCCAACCCCATATCCCCCTAAAACTAAAACTACCCTGACCCCTATCCCTAAAACTAAAACTACCTGACTTGCCATGCCAGCCCCTAAAACTAAAACAACCCCGACCCCCCACCCCTAAAACTAAAACTACCATGACACCTCACCCCTCCCCTAAAATTAAAACAACCCTGCCCCTCTACCCAGCCCCTAAAACGGAACCTACCCCAACCCTCCACTCCCCTAAAACTAAAACTACCGGACGCCCCACCCCTAAAACTAAAACAACCCTAATTCCCCACCCCCACACCTAAAACTAAAACTACCCTGTTGCCCTACCCCCTAAAAACAAACCTTCCCATCCCACCACCCTGACCCCTAAAAACCAGAACTACCCCTTCCCTGACCCCTAAAAACCAGAACTACCCCTTCCCTGACCCTTAAAAATCAGAACTACCCTCACCCCCCACCCCGCCCCTAAAAACAAAAATACCCCAACTCTAAAAACTACCCCCATCCCTGCCCCAGCCCCACTTACCTTACTGCGCCCTCTCCCGATGACGACTTAGTTTTTCTGTGCCTTAACCACGCATGTGCGTTGTTCAGCACATGCATGGTTAAAGCACAGAAAAATGAAGTTTTTGTTCACACAAACGTTGTTCCGCTTGCGTTGTTCACAACTTTGTTGTTCTGGAGTCATGGTTCTGGATGTTTCCCACAGCAAAAATTTCGTTCCACCATGTGGTGGAGTTGTCCGGCACAACCCTTATTTCAGACGCCAGTTGTGAATCTCGATTTAAGAAAATACAAATGTCTTCCGGAACATGTAAATACTATAACTTTCCTTCTTTCACAGTGCTATTACGTCATCACAGAGCATCGCACAGCTCCCTGCTGGGGAAAGTTCCACTCTAGACTATAGTTCAACCACGTCGATGTCCCTCCTCAAGTGATCTCAGTAAATGGCTGATGGGAGAGAACGTCCAACCCCTCTCTGATTGGCGGAACTTTCACTACTGTGATACTGCATTGTCCAAAGCAATGGGGGTCTGATGAGCGGCAGCAGCATAGAGGGGTCAGACTGTGAGAAAGGAGGAAAAGGGTCGGTGCACAGCCAGCAGAGAGGGAAGGAAGACCCTGGGTGCAATGGACAAGTACACTGATGGGTTAAGTTCTTCTTCTGTATATAGACTTTATGCATCATAGGAGGCCTACGCGGTTAATCCTCCAACCCTCTTTGATGTCACCCGTGTGGATGAGAATGAGATAAGGAGTTTAAAGACAGTGTCTCAGAAGACTGACTGGAATTATATTATCAGTTTACTGAGTTTGCTGTCTACAGAATTTCTGTACAATCAAGTTTCAAATATTTGCAGATTATCTCATGTTTATTCTCACAGTGGATTGATGGAACTCAGGACCCTGTTTCCAAACCAGTAAGCACATATTGCACACCAACTGGTTTGGGACATTGCTTCAAGTTGTGATGTGAATGTACTAAAATACATTTGCAAGTGGTCGCAAAGTCACAGGCTGTTTGTGAACATTGCTTCATATTGTGATTAGAGGTTTTAATACTTGTGAGTGAAAGAGATGAAAAACAGAACTCCAACACTTGTGGAACTCTGCTTAATCACGAAGTGTTTTTAGCTAACTCCATGAAATCCTGCGAAGAACAATTCCGCTAGTTCTGCCCGTTTTATTTTATTTTTTTATTGGTGCTTTCTAGTTTGACATAAGCTTATGACACTATGCAACACTGCCGGAATTACTGCAGTTTTTGCATATTTAGTTTATCACATTGCCCTGATAAATTTAGTCACATACGCTATTTCCGAGCAGTTCTAGTTTAGTGCAGCTAGGCTCTGGTCCTCGTGTTCTGTGGCAGTATATGTAACCGCCACTAGGTTTCTCTATTGGCATAACACATGCCCGGGGGGGGGGGGGGCCTTTTCACTATCCGGACCAAATCCACATCTGTTCAAACCACACCTATTAAGGATATACACAATAGTATATTAAAATAAAACTTTGCCAAGTATTTAACCGTGTCCCTGAATCGTGTGACCTCCTACTATACTACAACAATATTTGGGTAGTATTAATCTTTCTCGTTCTGTTTCTGTTGGTATGGTAGCCCCAGCTTGTATCCAGGAGGGTCAGCAGCCTCCGATAGAGCTTTGTGATATAGATAATAGGGTCCTACTATGGGCCCTCTTCAGCACCAGTCTCTGCATGAATGTCATCAAATTGCTTCCCACTCTTCCATGATCTCTGCCCAGAGATGTGCTATGGGTTGGCATCGAAGCCCCTGTGATTCTTCTCTCCTTAAGGTCTTCTCCTTCATCCAAGCCCAGCGTGTGACTTCGCGTACCCATGTGGTAAGTTGAAGTCCCTCAGGTGTTTTCCAGGTTAATGCTATCCTACGCCGTGCTAGTACCAGGGCCAGGTCTATAAACCTATTCCCCACTTTTTTGGGAGGGTTTCTTACCAGGAGACCTAATAGGCAGACCTCCAGTGTCACTGGCAGTGACATATCTGGGTGAAATTAAGATGCACTACCACCCCAGCCCAATAGCCTCCCAGGTTACGGCACCACCACACCATATGCCTGAAGTCTGCATCTCACACCCGGCATCTAGGGCAGGCCGGTTGCTCCCCACCGTATATGGACTAGAGTCTCTTTGGGATGAGATATGTCCTGTGTAGTAAATTAAACTGGATGAGCTTGAGGCGAGTGTTACATGAAACAAGTGATGCAGATGCGATTACTCGCCCCCACTCAACCTCAGTCAGTTCCCTGCCCACATCTGCCTCCCATCTAGCCTTCAGAGTGTGTAAGGGCTAGCTCCTCATTTCAGTTAGTGCCTTATACAACCAGGCCACCAAATGAGATCCTCCACCCATCTGGAACATAGTCTGGACCAGTGTATGCGTGGATGGCTCCTCTGAACCTTCCCCCATAAGTCACAGACTGTTCTGGATACCGCTTCATATCTCAACAAATGGAAGATGCACCAGTGGGACTCCAGGGGCATAGGGCGTCTGGGTCCTTGTGCACTTAAGCACTCTATGCCAGGCCCTATAGGCTGCAGTCACAAGGACCCCCTCCAGTCATGGCAGGAGTTTCGGACGGAATAGTCCAGCCATTATTTTTGTCTGCACTCTATCCAGCCCACTCCCAATACGCTTCAGACAACCCATGGGCATTGAGCCACTGGGCCAGCCACTGCAGTTGTTCTACCACGTAATAAAGTTCAAAGTCTGGGACCCCCCAACCCCCTACCTCCGGGCTCAGGTGGAAGGTGGACAATGCAACCCTTTGGCGCCCTCCATTCCAGATCAGTTCCCTGAGAAGGGTATCTAATGTCTTAAACAAGTGTACTGTAACGGTAACCAGCAAGTAAACAAATAAATAAAGAAGCCAGGTCAGCATAATCATTTTAGACAATGAAATGCGCGCCTTAAAGGGCAAGTCGAGGGAACACCAGAAACCAACCCCAGCTCAAAGGGACCATATTGTTTTTCCAGATTGTCCTCCCGTAAATCAACTAAGTCATGGTATATTTGGATCCCCAGATATTTGAAAGTGTTAGAAGCCCACTGGACATCCGTCGGGCAAGTGACAGGAGGGGCACTGCGTGCTACTATCGGGAACACATACGTCTTCCCTCTGTTAAGCGGTAACCCTGATTAAGTCCCAAAGCTCTCTAGTATCTCAAGTGCCCAGGGCAACTCTCTCTTCCCATCTCTGAGGTAAATCATCAGCAAGTCATCAGCGATAGGATGTGTTTAGTTCCTCCCTGGCATATTCCTCTGTCAAGCCCCTTCCGTTTAAACCAATCCGCAAGGGGCTCCACAGCCAATGCGAAAAGCAACAGGGAGAGCGGATCCCCCTACCTGGTACCTCTATGGATGGCATATACATCTGACAGCAGCTGCCCGGTTCTAACTCTTGCAGTTGCGGAACTGTATAGCTGCCTGAACCATTTAAGCTATGCTTCTCCCAGCCCCAACTATTGCTTCGCAACTTACAGATACTCTCATCACACTGTATCAAAAGCTTTTTCCAGGTCTACGGACATTACCACTGCGTCCGAGTCCATTGGGTGTGGGGAACTGTATAATACGGTGTACAATCTACGGAGATTTTGTGCGGTGTTTCTGGTAGGTTTAAACCTGCATTGATCATCATGGATCAGGTTCTACATATATGGCAAAAGTCCTGTGACTAGCACCTTACTTGAACTTTAAAATCGGTATTGAGCATGGAGGGAGGCCAAAAGTCTTTTACCCCCTGCATGCCGGTCCTTAGACTTAGGAAAGGGTACCACCAATGCCTCCCTTAACGTCGCGGCGAGAGTGCCACGCTCATAGGCCTCCGCATATACTGCTACCAGCCTGGGGTTCAAGGTATTTGCTGTCAATTTATAAAACTCTGGGGGAAGGCCATCCTTCCCTGGAGTCTTACCGGAGGCCAGGTCCGAAAAGACAATTTTACTTCCTCCCTACTAAGGGTCGTCACCTGTAGTCTGACCAATAAATCGCTCAGTGTACCTGGCAGTAGAGACTCCAGGTGGGCATACAGCGCTAAGTAATAATCACAGAACAATGCATTTATCCTGAGGGGATCATGGATTAAAGAGCCATCAGCCAATGTATTCCCAGTGATCGGGGTCCCTGTTGTGTGGGGGCTAACCAACCAGGCCAGCAGCCGCCCACCCTGCCTTCCTCTCCATGTACCCTGCACATATATCCCACATGGTCATGGCACCTAAGCTTCTCAAGAGCCACTGCATATTCCTCCCGTGCCTCCAGCAATTAGCAATGAGCCTCAGGGCAGTGTGTCCTGTTCATTATCCAAGGCGTGCAATTGGTCCTCAAGGTGCAAAAGGTCCTTCTCCAATGTTCGCTTAATGCCCGACGTCTGACCCATGCAGTGGCCCCGTACCCCCACCTCAAGGGCCTCCCATTCCACCCCCCCTCTGTGTTGCTGTGCCCTCATTACAGGAGCAAAACTCGGCCACCATCGCAGACAGTTCCTCCCTGAAACCGGCATCCTCCAGCTCAGACAGCTGCAGGTGTCATGTTGTGATAGGGGGTCGTGGCTCCGCCACCTGCATATGTAACAGTTGTGGGCTGTAGTCAGAGAATGTGCGGCCTAAGTACGCTGAGTGGCTTCTCTGTCCACTAATAGGTCCACTGCACACAAACCTATCAATTCTAGTATGTACCTGATGGATATGTGAATAATAAGAATAGTTTTGGTGCTCTGAGTGTTGTGTGCACCACACATCCTTCAGGGTCCAATTAGACAGTCAAGAACGCAGCCCCGCAGCAATTTTAATCGACACAGCCCCCTGTACCGGCAGAGACCAGCGGTCCAGGTCCATGTCCAGGACCCCATTAAAGTCCCCCGATCAGGTATGTTTCCCCTTGAAAATTAGTCATGTGCGCAGATAGGGCATGGAGATAGGTCACCTGGTCAGAATTAGGGGCATATATCCACCCCAGCACGAGTGGTCTACCATACAACTGCCCTCCCACCAAAACAAACTGCCCTCCATCATCTATTACCACCTAGTGGCCTCCAGGGGGACCCCTGCCCTGATCTAGATCAGCATACCCCGAGCTTAGGCCGAAAAGGTGGTGCTGAACAGCTGTCCCCACGCCATTGGAGGCATTCAGCACCCGTCTGTGTGCTGTGCGTTTCATGCAACATAGTGATATGTGCGCCTCAGCACTTCAGATATGACAAGATTTTATGCAGGTTGGCCATTAAACCGAATCCCCGCACATTCCAGGTAATCACATTAAGTGCATACAATGAAATTGTTATTGTGAGACCCTCTACCATCCTCCTCCAGGATCATGACCCCCAGCAGCTCCATTAACCCTGCAACTTACTGCATATCCATAAACATAATTTTACCGGAGGTCACTAAGGACATAACCATTAAACAAGGTCCCAACTCCCCCCCAAGGACAGTCCAGAAACACCTGATCACCCAAACAGAACACAATAACAATGATGAGATTCATACAGTACCGCCTCTACCAGAAAGAAGAGGCAGGAAGAAGGGGGAGGGTGAGGCATCTATTGGGCCAACATTGCCCAGTCCGGCCCATCTTCCTATAGCGTCAAATATTCTACGAGATCAGCGGCAGCTCCGGGCAGTTTCATGCGGTCTGCTTAAATAATATCATCAGATGTCTGAGGCGTCACGCTGGGGAGATCTTCTGGTGTGATTGCTCGGGAATCCGAGTCCGACAGACGATTATCTGAGTCATGATCTTGGTCCAATCCAGCCTCCTTCCCATCTGAAGGATCAGGATATATCAAGGAGGCTGCAGCTTGAAGCACAAGTTTCTTTCCCTCTTCGGATTGGGTGGGTGAGGGTCTAGTGAGCCAGGGCTGGGAGGCCCTGCTCCGGGATCTCCTCCGTCATTTTCAGTGCTGGGCATTCGCAGCCATGTTCTTGTCTTTGTCTTTCTGTTTTGGGGACCCAGTCATACCTGACCAATAGCGTTCTAGCCAAGCCCACGCAGGATTCTGACAAACGTGCGCAGTCCCATACACCATTAGTTACAGCTGGTAGGGGAAGAGTAGTGCATGCGTTATCCTTTTCTCTCTTAGCACTCTCTTTACCGCTGTGTGGGTGGCTCTTTTAGCCTGCACTGCCGCTGTAAAGTCTGGGAAGAGACTTGCTTGTCCCCCTTCCACCCTAAAGGGCCCAGCCACACAGGCGCTCTATAGTAGCAGGTCACAAAAGTGAAGCAGTTTTGACACAACGGGTCGAGGCGGCCTACCGGGTTGCAGTCTTTGTGCCGGTACGCGATGTGCCCTTTCCAGAGCAAAGAAGGGCATAAGGTCATGGCCTTCCATAATAGCTCGTAGCCATGGTTCAAGGAATTCCACCATGTTACTCTCCTCTATCCCTCCCGGCAATCCGACAATGCGGATATCATTGCGGCAGTTGTGGCCTTCCGCATCCTCTGCTCGTCGTTCCCATCGATGCACTCTGTCTGCCAAATGTAACACTTGGAGCTGCAATGCTTGGTGGGACGGCTGGAGGGTCGTCACTGCGGATTCCATTTCCCAGACTTTATAAGTCAGTGTCTGGTGGTCCGCACAAAATAACCCCAGCTCGGTCGCTACCTTGCCGATATCATGCTGTAGGATGAGTTTGGATGAGTTTGGAGTCTTCGATGACCCCCAGTATTTTGTGTAGGGTGTCGCTTATCTCCTCTGGTCCAGCGGGGACAATCACCTCAGGAATCCGATCAGGCAAGGCCAGGGGTATTTGTCCCGCAGGGCCCTGCGATTTGGGCTTCATTTTCCCATAGTGGGCCCCTTCAAGGCTAGGCTAGGATGTGCGACATGCCTCTATAACTAGTGCTATGACAAGGCTGCTTTGGGGTCTGCACACAAATTCCACAGATCGTTTTTAGTCAGTTCTGTGGC
This sequence comes from Pleurodeles waltl, assembly GCF_031143425.1. NCBI lineage: Eukaryota > Metazoa > Chordata > Amphibia > Caudata > Salamandridae > Pleurodeles > Pleurodeles waltl. The sequence goes on along the minus strand of NC_090447.1, from coordinate 733,114,539 downwards.
CAGGGATCCTACCCAGTTCTGCTTCCACGCTGTCTCGGAGGCTGGGCTAGCCTCTGCCGTCTTCGTGAATCTCCTTTGTAGCGAGCAAGAAAGGGGCCAGGCCCTTCCATCTTGCCACTTCCTGCCACTCCCACAGCCCCGCTGGGCCAGGCGTCGCAACTCTGCATCTCAGGGGGGAGTGCAAAATTTTCACTGGAGGCCACCCAGATTCCTCTATGGTGGCATTACTTAATTCGCCTCCGTTGTCCCGCTGGGTCATCAAACTCAGGGCCGCCTGCCGGGTCGCCAGCAATCCCTCACTGGAAGAGCTGTGCTTCCTTTCTCCAATCTCCCCTTTTTTGCCAGTGTCCATATGTGGAGCTCTTGATCTGGGACCCCGGGTCCTGATGACAACACTCCACACCTTAATTGCTTGCAAACTCTGCCCCTCGGGCCCGGGCCTTCTGTTTCACCTCCCACGGTGTCCCGCTCTGTTTTTCCATATAAGGTGGCGAGATGGGGTTTCCAGGGTCTCCGCCCCTCATCGTCTCTACACTCCTCCTGGCTGTCCCTGCGTCAGCATCCGCGCTCAGCGCTCCCGGCTCCGGGTCTCCTCTTTTCGGAGGGGCAGTTGGCCCACACTGTGCCCTAGTCCCAGGCTCAGCGAGGCACTGCCACTCGGAGGCAGGAAGTGGCCCTGCAGGCCCAACTCCCCAGTCAGCCTTTTTGGTCGTGTCACGTCATCCCTGCCTATGGGCAACAGCACCGTCCAGGTGCCCAGGCTGCTCTACAAGCGCAGGGTCATCAAGCTACCTATTCTGGCTGCCGTCACCAATTGCAGAATATTTGCGGTGGGCGGGCGCGGAGCAGGAAGATTACTTGTTTGCCATGTTGAATCGCATAGCCACTCCCCCGCCCAAAACTACTTTTTATATTGATCATTTTGTGTCCAGTGTGAATCCAAAGTTTGTCAAGCTTTAGATTTCATAAGTCAGCTAGCCAATAGTATGTTATTTTAGCTAAAGAGCTTAACTTGGTACTCACTAGGGATGCTAGATTAGGGTATAAATGTTTAGTTGGTGACTTGTGTCTATATGAGGCTGGTGACTGGAGGTTCAAAATACAGAGATAGGATTTAAGGGACTGTTAGTCGTGCCCCTAACTTTCAAATTTTGATCTTTGCAGTGCCATCATCTTTACTGATATGTCATAGTCCAGAATCCCTACCTATGTTTAGAAGGTTTGTCGGTCCATAATTGATTACATTTCTGTCTCATAGCATCTTTTAAATTGCAGAGTTGTAGGAAAGTACCATCTTGTCTGGCATGCTACCCCCTTTTTTAAATGTATGTCAGTTTGTTTTTGCCTGTCTCACTGGGATTCTGCTAGCCAGGACCCCAGTGCTCATAGTTTGTGGCCTGAATGTGTATACCTGTGTAGTGACTAACTGTGTCACTGAGGCTCTGCTAAACAGAACCTCAGTGCTTATGCTCTCTCTGCCTTTAAATTTGTCACTATAGGCTAGTGGCTATTTTTACCAATTTCAATTGGCACACTGGAACACCCTTATAATTCCCTATTATATTGTACCTAGGTACCCAGGGTATTGGGGTTCCAGGAGACCACAATGGGCTGCAGCATTTCTTTTGACACCCATAGCGAGCTCAGACAAACCTTTACACAGGACTGCCACTGCAGCCTGAGTGAAATAACGCACACGTTATTTCACAGCCATTTTCACTGCACTTAAGTAACTTATAAGTCACCTATATGTCTAACCTTCACTTGCTGAAGGTTAGATGCAAAGTTACTAAGTGTGAGGGCACCCTTGAACTAGCAAAGGTGCCCCCACATAGTTCAGGGCCATTTCCCTGGACTTTGTGAGTGTGGGGACACCATTACACGTGTACACTACATATAGGTCAATACCTAGGTGTAGCTTCACAATGGTAACTCCAAATATGGCCATGTAACATGTCTAAGATCATGGAATTGTCCCCAGTCCAAATCTGGTATTGGGGAGTCAATTCCATGCACTCCCCGGGCTCCACTATGGACCCCGGGTACTGCCAAAACAACTCTCTGGGGTTTTCTCTGCAGCTACCGCTGCTGTCACCCCACAGACAGAATTCTGCCCTCCTGGGGTCTGGGCAGCCCAGTCCCAGGAAGGCAGAACAAATAATTTCCTCTGAGCCAGGGTGTTACACCCTCTCTCTTTGGAAATAGGTGTTAAAGGCTGGGGATTAGTAGCTTCTCTCAGCCTCTGGAAATGCTTTGAAGGGCACAGATTGTGCCCTCCTTGCATAAGCCAGTCTACTCTGGTTTAGGGATCCCCCAATCCCTGCTCTGGTGCAAAACTGGACAAAGGAAACAGGAGTGACCACTCCCCTGTCCATCACCATCCCAAAGGTGGTGCCCAGAGCTCCTCCAGTTTGTCTCAGACCTCTGCCATCTTGCTTTAGAGGTGTGGGGGCACTCTGGAGGCCTCTCAGTAGCCAGTGCCAGCAGGTGATGCCAGGGAACCCGCCTGATAGGTGCTTACCTGACTAGGTGGCCAATCCTCCTCTGAGGGCTATTTAGGGTCTCTCCAGTGGGCTTTTCCTCAGATAACGACTTGCAAGAATTCGCCAGCGTTCCTCTGCGCTTCTCTCTTCGACTTCTGCCAAGAATTGACCGCTGACTGCTCCAGGATGCCTGCAAAACTGCAACAAAGTAGCAAGAAGACTACCAGTGACATTTTAGCGCCTAATCCTGCCGGCTTTCTCGACTGTTTCCTGGTAGTGCATGCTTTGGGGGCTGCCTGCCTTAATCCTGCACTGGATGCCACAAAGAGATCTCCCGTGGGTCGATGGAATCTTCCCCTGCTTCAGCTGACATCAAACTTCAGCTCCACCGGTACTCTAGAACCCCTTTCATCCTGACAAGCGTGGCCCTTGGAACACAGGAGGTGGACCCAAGTGACCCAGACTGTCCACTGGTCCAACTGTCCAGATTTGGAGGAGGTAAGTCCTTGCCTCCCCTCTACAGACAGTAATCCTGTGCACCGCGTGAACTGCAGCTACAATGGCTTCTGTGCACATTTCTACAAAATCCTACATGCACAGCCAAGCCTAGGTCCCCAGCACTCTGTCCTATGATGCTCAGCTCCCTGAGTTGATCTCCGGTGTCGTGGGACCCTCTTTTGCTGTGTTGAGATGACTGCCATGTTCAGACTTCTTGAATCCATGTTCAAGTACTTCTGCAGGTGCTTCCTGCTTGTGCATGGGCTCTATATATTGCTGAGGGTCCTCTCTGTCTCCTCTCCCAAGTGGCAACCTCCTGGTCCTTCTTGGGCCCGGGCAGCACCCTTTTTCTTCAACCGTGACTCTTGCAGCTAGCAAGGCTTGCTTGCAGTATTTTGCCAAGGAAACAACTTTGCATCCTCCAGCGCTCTGTAGGACATCTTCTGCATGAAGGAGAAGTTCCTAGCTTCTTTTTTTGTTGCAGAATCTTCAGCTTCTTCCATCCAGAGGCAGCCATTTTGCACCTTCATCTGGGATTTAGTGGGCTCCTGCCCCCCTGGACACTTTCACTACTCTTGGACTTGGTCCCCTTCCTTTCCAAGTATCAGGTCCAGGAATCCGTCTTCAGTGCATTGCAGTCTGCTGTGGTCTTTGCAAAATCCTCTATCACGACTTTAGTGTGTTTCTGGGGAAATAGTAGTACTTTACTCCTACTTTCCAGGGTCTTGGAGTGGGGTATCTTGGACACCCTAAGTGTTTTCTTACACTCCCAGCGATCCTCTACACACTACACTAGCCTAGGGGTCCATCTGAGTTTCGCATTCCACTTTCTTAGTATATGATTTGTACTAGGCCTATTGCATCCTATTGTATTCTACAGTGTTTGCACTACTTTCGGACTGTTTTACTTTCCTGATTTTAGTTTGTGTATATATTTTGTGTATTTTACTTACCTCCTAAGGGAATATATCCTCTGAGATATTTTTGGCACATTGTCACTAAAATAAAGTACCTTTATTTTTAGTAACTTTGAGTATTGTCTTTCTTATAACATAGTACCTATATGATATAAGTGGTATAGTAGGAGTTTTGCATGTCTCCTAGTTCAGCCTAAGCTGCTCTGCTATAGCTATCTTTATCAGCCAAAGCTGCCAGAACACTACTAATCTACTGATAAGGGATAACTGGACCTGGCACAAGGTGTAAGTACCATTGGTAACCACTATAAGCCAGGCCAGCCTCCTACAATAGTGAAAGGGGTTACTCAACCTAGTATTTACGGTGACCATAATTCTGTGATTATTGCTATGGCCATTCTGAGAGGAATGTTAGTAACAACTGCTATGGGTAACCAGGATGTTACCATCACCGCAAATGTAAATAGACTAGCCAGTAGAGCAGTAGACCTGGAGGGTATTTAGTGCAAGATTTGTGTTGCTCATCTGGCCCTGATTACTAGGTGCCTTATGTTTGACCTAGGCCCCTTGGGTTCAGTTAGGCCACACAATTAGGGCTTTATATGAAAGCTAGAAAGTTCACCAACAGCCTTGGTTTGACAGTGGGTGCAAATCTGAGGGATAGAGCTGCTATTGCTAGTTGCAAGAGAGAATAAGCAAACCCTCTGTAAAAGGGCACTAGAGCTTCAGTATATGACATATATTCTAAATGAGCCACTTCCTGCAATGTGAAAGAGTCCAGGCTGTCCTTGCACACTGTTAATCAAAATGAACTATCCTGTTATGGTAATTCTATGCTCACTGCGAACATAGATCCTGACCAATGGGTCTCTCTTGTTAGCCAGATATATTGCTCTGATTATTCCAGTAGGGAGGCTACAGACCAGCCTCTGTCATATTTTTCCCTCATCACTGAACTTTCCCTGGATGAGGTTATTGTGGCAATCAAAATTAACCCCTTAAATAAAGCACCGGGGCCAGTTAGGGTCCCAGTGAATCTCTTCAAACTCAATTCGGCCATGTGGTCTCTTACTGCCAACCATATCAATTTGCAATGCCAGATTGGTCTGCGCAGTCTTAAAGATCTGCCATCATTGTGCCTGTGTATAAGAAGGGTAATCATAAGCACCCTAGTTGTTATTGAATGATTTCCCTTCTAGACTCCATTGTGAAGGATTTTTTTGGGAAGATTATCTGCAATGATTCTTGATTATGGCTTACATTCCAAGCTATAGTACTGGTTCAGATCAGGGCTGGGGATGATGGAACAGTGCCTTAACCTGCACCTTTTGATTAGTAAATAGACTGTCACTAAACATACCTACCTCTAACTAGTCTTTATGTGTCTACCATGTGTTCTTGGCTGTGTTGTTAGGTTCAAACTTTGGTCAACACTGGAAACCATGAGGCCTGAAGGGGCTTGTAGGTTTTCGGAGGGCCCTACTTTGTGACCTTTCTGCCTCAATTAGATATTGGGAAAATGGAGATTGTTCTGAATTGCAAGTTCTGGGTTGATGTGTTCATCAGGGTTCTGCCCTTGCCCCAACCTTCTTCCTATTATATGTAAATGGACTAAACTATCTTTTGGGATTGGCCTATCCCCATGTGAACATATGCAAACAACACAGTTTTATTGTTTAGAATGCCCAATGGGCTTAGAACCTTGGTGGACATTCATATCAACTATATGATCATGTTGAATTCCAAAGTCAACATCACTAAAACCTTTGTCATGGTTTGTAGATGGACGAACTAAAAAATAAGGTACTTGATCATCCAGGGCAGATTGATTATGACAATCAATGAGTTATCCTATCTTGGAGTCACTTTTGAATCAGGAGTGCCTGGTGCCTATGTGCTGCAAGAGCCAGGTTACGTTTTTCAAATTCTGTGTGTTTTGTGTCTAACTTGAATTGGATTATAGGTAAGAAGCCCATTGTCCCACTTTTAGAAGTGTATAGGAGGAAATGCTTACGTGTGTTGACCTATGGGGAATGCCTTTAGGGGTTACACAATAGTCAGTGGTTTGCAGGCTAAATAGATTAGAACCTACAAACTATTATTAGGTCTTTATTCCAGTGCTCCCACTTTTGCAATCCATCAGGAGCTTGATCTAGACTATTTGAAAGATCAGATTGACTTGGCCCCATAATGACTGTGATGTTCATTCCGGTGTACTCCCAGTGCCTCATTCAACAGGGAAGTGATTGAGGACTGCAATATGGCTCACTGTATACCCTAGGTGGATTGCATTAAGCGGATGTGTACAAAATTGAGTAGACCAACTATTTTTCTAAGCCATGAGAGTTATGCAAAATGGCTAAGACCTGGATTAAAAAATCCTATATAGATTGGAGGCAGCAGGAAAGGGAGGCGAGGCAACTGACTAAGATGCAAAATTGGGAATATGTTTAAATTCAAACCTGTTTAGGCTTGAAGCTGTATTTGGACTTTGTGACTAATACGAAGGATAGGAGTCATATAACTTCATTTAGGTTGTGGATTATAAGATGTCACCCTTGTCTCCCTCTTGGACAGTATAACTATTTGTCCATTCTCATTTGTCCTTGAGATGAAAGATTACCCACAGACTCGTCTTCATTTTATTTTTTTTGTAACTGCTACTGTTGCTTTATTAAGAACTTTTTATACCCGTTTGAGTGGTACGGGTCTTTCGAAGTGCAGACCTGTATTCTCTATCTGAAATTGTTGAACCCTCTTGAGATTTGTCTTAGTGTATATTCTTTTCTTATAATAAAATAGTACATCTCTGAGGTTACTCCGCTAAGATATTGATTAACTTTCTGTTAACATTTGTTTAGTGCAAATGACCACTATTTACAATAAAAACAAAATAGAATTTAAAAAATATGATACATTTTCCTCTTTAATGTCAAAATCAATAGCAAGGACCAAGAGTCCCCCTAATCAGATCATGAAGATTGCTAAATATAGAAAAGTTATATATACCTTTAAATCCATGAATAATTCTAATGGATAACTAATTTCATTTGGGCACGTCTTACCTAGTTTAAGATTCTTCAATATATTCTACCTAAGCAATGTTTATTATTTTTATTATTGAAAAAACATGATGCTTTAAATTGAGCTGTCAGTCCTAATCCTCAACACATATGTAAAAAGACCAATAGATGAGTTGCTTCAATTATATACTATCAAACTAACACAGTAAGAGAAGACCACAGTACAATACCTGCTCATATTATTAGTGACAAAATACCTAAACATTTATATGAATGATGCTGGAACCACCATACAAGAGACCTAACTCAGCTCTTATTTTTTATTATGAAGGAAACTTGTGCAAAGACTAACAGGCAATGTGGCTCAACTCATTAGTATTTTAATAATCACATTAGATTTGATTTCAGTTTAAGACTCATTCATTCGGGGACACAGTCAAGCAATAGAACAAGATGAACGCTTCTCTGTGAGACTTCAGTGGCACAAGGGGCAAACACAATCCTATGACTGATTGACTGATGCTTCAGTGGTTGCTGCTTATTTCTGTGGGGGTGTTTGCCCACATAAAGGCATGACTCTCGTCAGCCAAACTCCAGGAGCCATCCTTCATCTCATCTGTAACTATGCACTCTGGCATCATGGACCTATGACACGCCTGTTTTCTCTGCTGATGGTTGGGAATAGTTTGTGACCCCTTGTCTTACCTAACAGTTAACCTGTTAGGGTGAAACCTACCTGGAACACCACCAACCATCACAGAAGAGCGCTTCTCCTCCTGTCTGGGCAATGCTAGCACAACATGACTTGCTGGTGAGGTGTGGACATGAAGGCCTTTCAAGCCTGTCGCTTAGATACTGGAACACGGGGGTACCATTCCAGCAGCTGTCAGTGAGTGAGCGGGGCAGCAAGCTTTTCATGTGGCCCTGGTGTCCCCGACTGGGCCGTCCGTACTCTTGCCCAATACCATTATTCTCTCGCCATCCAACCATACCTTCCACATAAAGGCCTACTCAGGAGTCCCGCTCAGCAGCACCTGACCCCCAAGGAAACACCTAACGACATTTGCTTCAGGGTGCCTTTGATGGTGTACTCGCTCACCATCCCCCAGTCGATGAGACATAGCATACAAAGCCCACGTGGTGGGACCGACATATCCTCAAAAACTAACATGGGAAATAGCCCCCCTCAAGGACCTAGTTCCAATGCCACATTGCTGCTGTACACCCAAAGGGAAAATCCTTGAGGTCACTCTCTGCCATACTTTGCACTGACCATCCATCTGTGTAGAGGCTACTGTGGGTTGGAGATACCCTACATTTTATTTGTCCACCCTACTTTTTGTCTTTCCCTACTAATAGCCATCATTGCCATAAGTGCTACCGGACACCAGGGCCTCAGGCACACCCTTGTAGCAGCTTCTATTCATGGAGGTGGTGGGGCAACCAAAAACCATGACTCACACCCCATCACAGCTCTCATAGGCCTCACAGGATGCTATCCTTAAGAAAATTACCTCAGTGGGAGAACACCTGTTGGCGAAGGATGCCACAATTACTGACCTCACCCAGGACATTAAAGCCATCGGAGCGAACATCTTTAAAAAAATTGATGAGAGCGACCATTGATTATTTCAGGCTCAAGGGAGAGTCAACTACCTAGACAACATAGAATCATGAGTTTGGGCCCCCAAACTGAAACTCATGGACCTTGAAGATCAGTTGCAGCATTTCAATGTCAGATTCTATGGTATACCAGAGATGTTTGAAGGGACTGGCACAAAAGGCTTCCTCATTGATCTCTTGCCACACCTCACTGGTCTGTCTTTCTCACTGCAACTGGAAATCCAAATGGAATTTCAAATATGCTCCAGTTTATCACTTGTTACTGACCCCAACAAGCCCAGACTACTCATAACCTGCTTTCTCTGTTACATGCACATGCACCAGCTCCTCTCTGAAGCATGTAAACCTGGCTCCTACAACACTGATGGGCAGAGGATCCACATCACAGGTAACTTCTCTTTTGATAGCAACATCAAGCACAAAGCGGTCCTTGTCCTCTGTCTATAACTCAAAACATAGGATAGAAAATATGGACTTCTGGATGCAGCAGTCATGTTTGTGCTGGAGAATAGAACTTCAAAAGACTGTCCTGCTTCCTCTCCAGCTTAGAACACCAAGCCATAGACAGAGTGCATCCTTCGTCACCGACAAATACACTGTTAAACTCCCAATGCACAAATGCACCACAAATGATATGGCAGGCCACTCGACCGACCCCTCAAGAAGTCTCAGAATGGGAGAAAGTACTTAAAACAATGGAAGAGCTCACCCATGCTGCTTCTCTTTGGGACACATCTCCGTTGCCTCTCAAGGGAGTGCTAGTGACCTACTACTTAGATCCTCTCCTGCTCGCCTCCCTCCCTTCAACCATGGTAGGGACCATCCTTCACGTGTTCCTGCAGAGCAATGCTTGTCCCATCCTCTCTCCTGTTTTTACGAGCCAGGGTTTGGGACCTCATCTGCTAATTGAGATAAGCATAGCCACAAATGACCCAATGCACAAAGGACTATAACCAAGACAGTAATAACAATTGTTCCCCCATAAATCTATAAAACCTCATAGCCATGTCAGTATTGGCAGTTGACCTCACCCCACAAATTCACATAACCAGTTCAGGATACAAATATGCTCCTCAGATATATATACCCACAGTCTTGTCAGTATCCACAATTGCCTCAAGTATTTAAACCATCAGTCATGTAATTATCCTTGCTCAATCTCCTTTTAACTGACTAAAGCCACACCTCCAGGCAGGGATGCTCTCCCTATCACCTCTCATTATGCGCACCATAGGCAGCCACAGGTGTTTCAGCAATGCTTCAGAGTCTTCAGTGCTTTTCATGTGTTTTCAGTAGCTAGAGAAAAAGGGCACAGTCGACGATATACATTACTCTGGCAGCAAGAAGAGCTCCCTTCAGACAGAACTAGTGACTTTTTTCCTAATGAGGTAAAACAATCACTTTAATGAGTTCTGGTAAAAAGCACCAGATGGTTTATCGCTATATAATAATATTAGAACTTACTTGATATTTATGGAATGTTAGTCTATTGTCTTCAGTGTTTAACTTGTAACAGAAATAAGAGCAGGGGCCCAAATTTCCCCCTAGGACCTCAATCGCAGCTATGTAAAATGCTAGCGCTGCTGAATACCAAGGCTGCCTAGTCTTGATTCTACCTCAGGCAATTTTTATCCACCACCCACAAAGCCTAAGGGGAACCACCCAGTGATGGAGAGAGTGTGGAATCTGCTGCATCAAATTCAGATAGGATTTCACAGCTAAAAATATTCTTTTTGATCCACCTCAGGTGTACAATAATATTTCCAATCATATCATCTAATGTTTTAATCGTATCTTATAATACGCTGTCTGGATTTCTAAAGTTCCAATATGGCACTAGAATGACGAGCAAGGTATACCCAAGAGGGCCCCAAACATTCATTTGAAATGAGCCCTTTTTAGCTCCTGCTCCCCCTGAGACCATATTTCCAAAATGAGTCTTAGTGCCAAGAACGTGCTTACCACCTGCACAAATTAAACACTGGTTGAGATTCTGGGATGAGAGAGGGAAGGAAAAGGTATAAAATAATATCCCAATACTGTAAACCTCTAATTGTTATCAGTTCCTTGAATGTGGGAACGCATAATTTGGGTTGCACCATCAAGCTTTACAAGAGTGACCTAGTAATGTAATTGACAATAGATAAATTGTGTGTCCTAATGTTACTAATGCAAAGTGGAGGATCCAAATTATATCACTGGAGGTGCATTCACAGCAGAGAATTATAATTTCATGTGTAAGTGTGTTCTAATGTATGATTTTAACATGCTGAAAATGTGCATTTATATTTGTGAATTCTCACTATGGTATTATGGTGAATCTGTATGTAATCATATTTCATTTGATTTCCATTTATAATTGCAGGATGCATTTATAATCATGTATTATGAATGTGCATTATGCCTTATTACGTTAGTGTAAGGAAATGCCTCCTTGGCATGGTTACCCGCTGACTTTTTGCCTTTGCTGATGCTATGTTTTGAATTGAAAGTGTGCTGAGGCCTGCTAACCAGGCCCCAGCACCAGTGTTCTTTCCCTATCCTGTACTTTTGATTCCACAATTGGCACACCCTGGCATCCAGATAAGTCCCTTGTAAGTGGTACCCCTGGTACCAAGGGCCCTGATGCCAAGGAAGGTCTCTAAGGGCTGCAGCATGTCTTATGCCACCCTGGAGACCCCTCACTCAGCATAGACACACTGCTTGCCAGCTTGTGTGCTGGTGAGAACAAAACGAGTAAGTCGACATGGCAGTCCCCTCAGGGTGCCATGCCAGCCTCTCACTGCCTATGCAGGTATAGATAAGTCACCCCTCTAGTAGGCCTTACAGCCCTAAGACAGGGTGCACTATACCATAGGTGAGGGCACCAGTGCATGAGCACTGTGCCCCTACAGTGTCTAAGAAATACCTTAGACATTGTAAGTGCAGGGTAGCCATAAGAGTAAATGGTCTGGGAGTCTGTTTTACACGAACTCCACAGCACCATAATGGCTACACTGAAAACTGGGAAGTTTGGTATCAAACTTCTCAGCACAATAAATGCACACTGATGCCAGTGTACATTTTATTGTAAAATACACCCCAGAGGGCACCTTAGAGGTGCCCCCTGAAACCTTAACCGACTATCTGTGTAGGCTGACTGGTTCCAGCAGCCTGCCACAACCGAGACATGTTACTGGCCTCATGGGGAGAGTGCCTTTGTCACTCTGAGGCCAGTAACAAAGCCTGCACTGGGTGGAGATGCTAACACCTCCCCCAGGCAGGAGCTGTCACACCTGGCGGTGAGCCTCAAAGGCTCACCCCTTTGTGCCAGCACCGCAGGACACTCCAGCTAGTGGAGTTGCCCGCCCCCTCCGGCCACGGCCCCCACTTTTGGCGGCAAGGCCGGAGAAAATAATGGGAAAAACAAGGAGGAGTCACTGGCCAGTCAGGACAGCCCCTAAGGTGTCCTGAGCTGAAGTGACTCTAACTTTTAGAAATCCTCCATCTTGCAGATGGAGGATTCCTCCAATAGGATTAGGGATGTGACCCCCTCCCCTTGGGAGGAGGCATAAAGAGGGTGTACCCACCCTCAGGGCTAGTAGCCATTGGCTACTAACCCCCCCAGACCTAAACACGCCCTTAAATTTAGTATTTAAGGGCTTCCCTGAACCTAAAACTTTAGATTCCTGCAACTAACAAGAAGAAGAGGACTGCTGAGCTGAAAAACCCCTGCAGAGGAAGAACAGAAGACGCCAACTGCTTTGGCCCCAAACTTACCGGCCTGTCTCCTGCCTTCCAAAAAACCCTGCTCCAGCGACGCTTTCCAAGGGACCAGCGACCTCTGAATCCTCTGAGGACAGCCCTGCTTCAAGAAAGACAAGAAACTCCCGAGGACAGCGGCACTGCTCCAAAAGAACTGCAACTTTGTTTCAAGGAGCAGATTTAAAGACCCCTGCAACTCCCCGCAGGAAGCGTGAGACTTGCAACACTGCACCCGGCGACCCCGACTCGACTGGTGAAGAACCAACACCTCAGGGAGGACCCTCAGGCGACTCCGAGACCGTGAGTAACCAAAGTTGTCCCCCCCTGAGCCCCCACAGCGACGCCTGCAGAGGGAATCCCGAGGCTCCCCCTGACCGCGACTGCCTGAACTCCATTTCCCGACGGCTGGAAAAGACCCTGCACCCGCAGCCCCCAGCGCATAAAGGAACGGAACTCCTGTGCAGGAGTGACCCCCAGGAGGCCCTCTCCCGTGCCCAGGTGGTGGCTACCCCGAGGAGCCCCCCCCTTGCCTGCCTGCAACGCTGAAGAGATCCCTTGATCTCTCGTTGAAAACCATTGTAAACCCGACGCGTGTTTGCACACTGCACCCGGCCGCCCCCGCGCTGCTGAGGGTGTACTTTTTGTGCTGACTTGTGTCCCCCCCGGTGCCCTACAAAACTCCCCTGGTCTGCCCTCCGAAGACGCGGGTACTTACCTGCTGGCAGACTGGAACCGGGGCGCCCCCTTCTCTCCATTTAAGCCTATGTGTTCTGGGCACCTCTTTGACCTCTGCACCTGACCGGCCCTGAGCTGCTGGTGTGGTGACTTTGGGGTTGCTCTGAACCCCCAACGGTGGGCTACCTTGGACCAAGAACTGAAACCTGTAAGTGACTTACTTACCTGTGAAACCTAACAATACTTTACCTCCCCCAGGAACTGTGAAAATTGCAGTGTCCACTTTTAAATCAGCTTATTGTGTTTTATGTAAAAAGTATACATGCTAATGTAATGATTCAAAGTTCCTAAAGTACTTACCTGCAATACCTTTCAAATGAGATATTACATGTAGAATTTGAACCTGTGGTTCTTAAAATAAACTAAGAAAATATATTTTTCTATAACAAAACCTATTGGCTGGATTTGTCTCTGAGTGTGTGTTCCTCATTTATTGCCTGGGTGTATGTACAACAAATGCTTAACACTACTCCTTGGATAAGCCTACTGCTCGACCACACTACCACAAAATAGAGCATTAGTATTATCTCTTTTTGCCACTATCTTACCTCTAAGGGGAACCCTTGGACTCTGTGCATGCTATTCCTTACTTTGAAATAGCACATACAGAGCCAACTTCCTACAGTTAGCATACCCAAAGGCCTGAACCATTTAATTTCTTAAGTCTAACCTTTAATGTGGAATTTTGCTCACGTTGTAATATTCTATCTTTGCAGTGAGAGTCTATAGCTGATGAAAGGCATGTTGTGTGCATTGAAAATAGTGGGATAGGGGAATACACTTTGGCAAGGACAAAAGAGTGTTAACAAACTGAGAAGAAAAGACTCCTGTTCATGTTCTAGACACCAATAGAACTTCAAGGCCGCCCTGATGTCCGATTCTTGGGATGTGAGGTTCGATGGGAGTTGACAATTTCAACTGTGCAAGGAAGATGGAAAACTACTGGTGTGATTGATGTAGCCTTCCCAGAGGTTCTGTAAGTTTAATTGGAATTCACCTAGGCAGAGGAGGGCAGATTCTCTTGGTATTTGGATAGGCGCAGACCGCTCTACTATTTATTTCTTTATGTACCTTCATCCCACACACCACCTCTCTATCAGAACGTCTATTGAGGTTTATGGGATGCTGACACCTTCCTATACTCCATGCGACTTAAGTAGGATTTTCTTATAGATCAGTTTAGGGTATTTAGATTAACTTAATTTCTCCAATCATTAAGCAAGAGGACTACAATTTACATGTTATCGGATTATATTTCTCATCTTTTGTATTGCTTCAATTTAAGTTCTTGTAGGCCTTATGCTTATGTGATTTAACCTCATTTAACACTTTACTTCACCTTTGGTGATTCTGTACTTGCATAGCATGTTTTATGATTCATTTACCTCAGTATGGCTTTAAATTTGTGCTAAATCTTTGAGCTTTATCCGCCACCTCCTTAATTTAATGAGTGACTGTTAGAAATGGGGTCTTTGGTTGGCAGTCAGGTTACCCCCTGTCGAAGCAAGGACACTCGCTCTAGTCAGGGTAAAGGAGAATCACCCTCAGCTAACCCCCGCTTACCCCTTTGGTAGCTTGGCATGAGCAGGCAGGCTTAACTTCACAGTGCTAGGTGTTAAGTGTTTGTACCAACACACACAGTAACTCAATTAAAACATTACTAAATGACACAACACAGGTTTAGAAAAATAGAAAATATTTATCTACACAAAACAAGACCAAAACGACAACAAACCAACATACACAAGTCAAGCTACTAAGTTTAAAAACAAAAGAGTGTTAAATCCTTTTGTAACCAGTAAAAACACTGTTAGCACTGAAAAGTACCTGGGTAGCATCAAAATAACATGCATAGGTGAGTGTGCGTCAAAAAAGGTAAGCAGTGTGTCGATTTCTCCCCCGTAAACGAGATTGTGCATCGTTTCTCCTTCTCCGGTCGGGCTGGCGTGCGTCGTTTTTCTTTCCTGCAGGGGACCGATGCATCGATCCGGGCAGCACTCAGGTCTGGGTAGGCGCTGTGTCATTTTTCCACGCCCAGCAAGGTTTGCGTCGAAAATCCTGCCACACATTAGCCACAAAACCGCACATTGTGGGTTGTGATGTTAACAGCTTCCGTCCTCGGGTGTTACGTGTCGTTCTTCTAGCTCCGTGGGTCGATTTTCCATCTGCGATGCCGGTGGAGCGTCGATTTCTGCCGCGAAACCGGCAGCGCACAGTTTTTCAGCCGCATCACGGAAGGTGTGTCGAATGTTTTCCCGCACAGCGGTCTGTGTGTGGATTTTCAGTCTTGGGCTGCCAGCTTCACCTTCTAAGGCCCCAGGAACTGGATAGGGCACCACTTGGCAGGGCAGGAGTCTCCCAGAGAGTCCAGGTGCTGACAGGAGAATTCTTTGATGGCCCTGAGACTTCAACAACAGGAGCCAAGCTCAGGACAAGCCCTTGGATATTTCTTCACAAGCAGGAAGGCACACAAAGTCCAGTCTTTGTCCTCTTGCATAGGCAGAAGCAGCAACTGCAGGATAGTTCCACAAAGCACATTCTCAGGTAGGGCACCACTTCTCCTCAGCTCTTCAGCTCTTCTCCAGGCAGAGGTTCCTCTTGATGTCCAGAAGTGATCTAAAGTCTGTGGTTTTGGGGGGCTTCTTATACTCATTTTGCCCATTGAAGTAGGCTTACTTCAAAGAAAAGTCTCTCTTGTTTGTGAAATCATGCCTTGCCCTGGCCAGGTCCCAGACACACACCAGGGGGTGGGAGACTGCATTGTGTGAGGGCAGGCAAAGCCCTTTCGGGTGTAAGTGACCACTCCTCCCCTCTCTCCTAACAGATTTCTCATCAGGAAATGCAGAATACACCCCAGCTCCCTTTGTGTCACTGTATAGAGAGAGGTGCAAACAGCCCAACTGACAAACTGACCCAGACAGGGAATCCACAAATAGGTAGAGTCACAGAATGGTTTAAGCAAGAAAATGCCCACTTTCTAAAAGTAGCATTTTTAAACCCACAATCTTAAAAATAACTTTACTAAAAGATGTATGTTTAAATTGTGAGATCAGAGACCCCAAACTCCATATGTCTATCTGCTCCCAAAGGGAAGCTATCTTTTAATCATATTTACAGACAGCCCCCATGTTAACCTATGAGAGAGATAGCCCTTGCAATAGTGAAAAACGAATTTGGCACTATTTCACTGTCAGGACATATAAAACACATTAGTATATGTCCTACCTTAACTATACACTATACCCTGCCCATGGGGCTACCTAGGGCCTACCCTAGGGGTGTCTTACATGTAAGAAAAGGGAGGGTTTAGGCCTGGCAAGTGGGTACACTTGCCAAGGCGAATTGGCAGTTTAAAACTGTACACACAGACGCTGCAGTGGCAGGTCTGAGACACGATTACAAGGCTACTAATGTGGGTGGCACAACCAGTGGTACAGGCCCACTAGTAGCATTTGAATTACAGGCCCTGGGCACCTCTAGTGCACTGTACTAGGAACTTACCAGTAAATCAAATATGCCAGTCATGGATAAACCAATCAACAATACAATTTACACAGAGAACACTTGCACCTTAGCAATGGTTAGCAGTGGTAAAGTGATCAGAGTTCAAAAGTCAACAAAAACAGGTCAGAAAAATTAGGAGGCAGGGGGCAAAAAGATTGGAGATGACCCTGCAAAGGAAAAAATTCCAACAGTGACCAAATGGGTTACACTGTTAATTCATTTGAAGGGTTTGTTCAACTCTCCTTTACCTCTCAAGTGCCCCAAAAAAGGTCTGTTAGAAGAAAAGAAGCAAGAATATGGGCCCCAGCATCATCAGATGGTAACATTTTGAGGATGGCTTGGTCTGGAAGTAAGGAGAGCTAGAACCCTCTATTCTAGAGTAGTTCATTTTTAGAGCCCAATCCCTACGACCCATGTCCAGAATTCAGAAGATTGGTGGAGTTCAGGAGAATGGGAAAAGAGGTGTGCCAGTTGAGGAGTGAGTACAAATAGGTCATGAGTTGCAGTGGTTCATGCTTAAATTGCAATTCTTTGTGGAGTCTGGTTGGTGGTTTTTAAAGATGTTTTGAATGTTGTGTGATTGTGGCATGTAGTAAAAGAAGTTGAAGTTGTTATCAGGTCCGACGTGACCTAGGATCCAGGGATAATATTAAAAAGTGTAGAAAATACTATATTGTAATTGTCTGCTAAGTTTGGTGGTGCTTGTTGTAAGATGCTGTCGAAGGCACAATTGAGATAGGGACATGTCTTTGTGTGAATGCGAGATATGGTTGGTATTGTGGATCCTAATGCACAGGGTGAAAATATATCAATCTAAATGATACCCTGCAGGTTGAGGCTTTGTTTGAAGTGCTTGATTACTTTCACTCTTGTGTGATTGGATACTATCATTTCTTTAGTGGAGCAGACAAATATTACTTGTACTATATTTTTTTATGCACATTTGAAACTGAGAAGAGTGTGTGTCAATGCAGATTGTAAGGGAGTGTGAGTGGCTTCCAGGACTGAGATGGACATCACAGCTTGCCACGCTGGTTTGGTGTAGTGCCATGCTGGTATTGGCTGTCTTCTTACAAGGGATTGTTGCTGTTGAAAGAGAACTGTGGACAAAGAGTTATTTCCTGGTCCAGAACAACATTTTATTTGTGATTTTAGGCATTTGAAATTAATAGGTTTCCGATCATACAAGATTTGTTCAGAGGAGATGTGTCTGTACCTAAAAGAGAGGCAGAAGAGGCACCTTACGAAGATATCGCAGGTCATTATTTGGCAATAAATGTAGGGCTCCACACATGTATTTGGCTCAGTCATTGGCACACAATCATAGAAAAAGGAGGTGCATTAAGGTTTCCACATTATATCACATTTAACTGGAGGATTATTGAAAACTTGAGGAGGGTCTTAAATGAGATGTAACCACCTCCAAGAATTGCACAATATTAAGTGCTGAACCATTGGGTACATGCTACTCATGCTAGAGAGAAAGAGAATTATCTGGTGAGAGCTTGAAAGGCAGTGCATACTTATGTAGATGCTAGATGGGATGATGAACAAAAAAGATGGAGAACTGACATGATAGCGATAGAATGTACCCCTGCTTACCAAGTGAAGCATTCGAGAAAGAGAAGGGAAAGAAAAAAGGACAAAATGGGGAAGGCTGAATAGTAGAAAAAGGCAGATGATATGAGTGAGACCAGTGACAGTGATTCTGGTGATAGCTCCTTGGTTGTATTATTGTAAGAACATGGATTTGCTACTGCCCCATTAAACCTGAATTATGTGGGGGCTGTTCCGGTAACTGTGCATTGTGCACCAATGGGAGAAGGTTCCGAAAATTATACTCCTGCTAACTCTATGATCCTGAATACTGTTGATACTCTTACTGTTCCAGTTGCAATCAGTCCGGTGGTCCCTATGTATAAATCTGATTTCCCAGGGAAAACAATTTATAATCTGGCTGTCCCAGCAATAGGTATTTTAGGTAATGCTAGCACAACAGGTACTTTAGGTAATGGTTCAGCAAGTCCTGATGCAAATAGATTAGTTCTTCTAGTCCTGACACGTACAAGCTCCCGACATGTGGTGAGTGCTGATTCAACCTTGAATCTTACAGGGTGCAGTTCCATAGGTGCATATCAGCGATTGCCAACTTCTGGTACACCTGTATTGGAGCTGCCTTTATATATCCAGTAGCGGTACCCATGGAGATAAGAATAGGCCTAAGGTTCCTAGAGTGTCACAGAGTCTTAGTGCTAAGGAAATAGGCGAGTGGTTGAAAGCTTAACACTAATAATCCTTCCAGTGATAGTGGGAGGCCAGAGTTGAGTCAGGGAAAGATTCAGTAACCTGTGAGAGAGAATTTGGTGGATGTAGCTACATTTAAGTTAGAATTGGACGAGATGATCAGGGAGCATCTGTAAATGACTCATTTAGGCTCTTGACAAGAAAATGAGCTTGTGTTTATGTGTAAGGATGTTTCCTTTATGATAAACTATTTGAGTTGATTCAAAGATATGAGATAGATTAAAATAAGAGCAAAGCATTGCAGATGAGTTACCATGTATGATTTAATGAGGAATACATAGCCTGTATGAGAACGTCAGGAAGTAAAAAGCAAATTAAAGAGCTAATTCAGAACATTCAGAAATGGAATGAGTTAGACAAATGGGAAAGTTAATGGGTGAGAAAGAAAGAACCAATCAAACAGACAGGGGAACCACCTCCTTCTGTAAGAGAAGCAAGGACATCAAATTTCCCATTGAGAGAACTGCAAGGAGGAGGTTATGTTCATGTGCCTTGGAGCAGAAGTGATCTTGCATCATTTACTAGGGACTAACATAAACTGGTGGATAAGCCAGTAGAGTGGAATAAGCAGGTTGAGTGATTTGTGAAGATTTCCCAAGTGTTGTGGGTTGATTTGAATACTCTGTTTGATATTGTGGTTCTGAGTGACTTGTGGGCCAATTGTAAGGTAGCTGTTGAAAGGCCTGAGTCAGACTGCTGAGAAGCCTGGTGGCGAAAGGCCCCTTACGATTTGTGATGAAAAACAGGTGATGACATTTTTCCAGTCAAAGGTAACACACAAAGGTAATGATGGGATCAAAATTGACAGAACCACGCAGAAACCTAAAGAGTCAGTTCATGCTTACTATTAGAGACTGTTGCAGGCACTCAAGCATTTTAGTGGAATGGAGATGCTGAAAGCAAAGGATATAGGACATTCTGTGTCAAGGTTTGTCACAGGATTGAGACCTGAAATTAGCATGATGATTCAGCAGCATTTGATTTGTTGACAGAATAAATCAGTTGAAGAGATCTTGAGGTATGTGAAGTACTGTAGTGATGAAATAGAGATAAAACAGAAGAAACTAAAGAAGTTGATGGTTGCTCAGATGTAGGTTGCTCAGAGAAGTAGTTAGGTCCAGCCTTTTGTAGCTTATACAAGGAGTGTATCAACACAGAGCCACTACGATGCAGGGTAGAGTTTGGGGTGTCCCAATTGAACTCAGTATAGGGATCCACATGGATAGTCTGAAGAAAACAAACCCTTGTAATCTCTGCAACAAATTAGGGCATTGGAAAAGGGAATGTCAACTTAATTAAGCTAATCAAATCCAGAATTTAGAGTTTGTGCAGCCAAAGGGTAATAACCCTGTTCAGATGTAAAATGTGCAAATTTCGATGTACCACAAACTCCAATGATGCGAGATCTACAATCCCACATACCATAGCGAAATGCAAATGGCCCTAGACTGATTTTGATTTGAGTGCCAAACGTGAATTTGAATACATGCCAAGATAATAATTACTTGTAACAGTACCCCCTGTTTAAGGCA
Organism: Pleurodeles waltl; assembly: GCF_031143425.1. Lineage (NCBI taxonomy): Eukaryota > Metazoa > Chordata > Amphibia > Caudata > Salamandridae > Pleurodeles > Pleurodeles waltl. The sequence goes on along the minus strand of NC_090447.1, from coordinate 733,094,176 downwards.
TTTGAGAGCTATGACCCTGATCAGGCCTGACAGTGCCTGATGGGAGGAAGATTACCTACTTGGAGGTAGTGCAGTAATAGATGGTGAGGTGAATGGCTACCCCATTTAATTTTTGGTTGACACTGGTGCTACCCATTCTGCTCTGAGAACAGTAGAATCCCCAAACCTACCACTCTCAGAAAAAATCACCCAAGTCATAGGAGTTGTGCATAAACAAATGACAACTCCTGAAACAAGTGAAGTGCCTGTGAAGTTAGTGTCCTTTGAGTGGAATCACAGATTTGTGGTGTGTGAGTCTAGTCCAGTGAGTCTCTTGTGGAGAGGCCTCCTTTGCAACCTTAACTGTGTGTATATTGTACGCCGAAAGGTGTTGAAATGCAAACACATAAGGAGGATGTTGCCTTCAAATTGGTGGATGATGTTCTTACACTGCATTGTTTACCATGATGATTCTTGATGACCTGCCGCTAGACCTTAAAGATGCAGACAGGTCTGAGGTTTGGGACTTTACAAGAAAGGACATCAGGTTGATCAAATGTGTTGAACCCGTTCGAACCACAGTGAAGCCAAATGAGACACCCTAATATAATTTGACGCCTGAAATATTTATTGAGATTACTCTGATAATTTAATCTATGATTCAGAAAGGTATTTTGAAGAAGATTGTGGGAGGTGCATGCAATTCACCAATTATGGGCTTTCAAAAGCCAAGTGGTAAATACTGCATCATTCGAGACTTTAGGGAAGTAAACAACGTTGTTGTTCCTTGTTGTCTCATGGTACCGAATCCAGCTGTGATTTTGTCTCAGATTCCATGTGAGACAGAGTGGTTCACGGTTATTTATTTGTGCCATGCTTTCTTTTCTAAACCATTGCATGAGGATAGTTAGTTCCTTTTTGCATTTCAGTTCAGCAGTCATGTTTTGGCATGGTGCTGAGTCCCACAAGCAAAAAAGTCCCTCCATCTCCACTGAGGTTCTCAAGAAGAATCTGGAGTCATTGGTCATTCCTTGTACCTCAATCTTGGTTAAATACATTTATGACTTACTGGCGGCATTAAATGCTAAAGAAGCTTGTTAGGAAGATAACATTGCATTGTTGAATCACTTTGCTGTAAATGGACATAAAGGCCCTCATTACAACCCTGGCGGTAAAGTCCACTGACCGCCGTGCTGACGGCCACCAGCATACTGTGTCTGCGGCGGAAATCCGCTACTGGCATTATGACCTACACTTAGAAATCCTCCACAATACAGACACCCACACAAGTCCACCACACCAAAGGTCAGTGATTAACTGGCGATAGCAAAACCCGAACTGTTGCGCCAACAGGAATACGCGCACACTATCATGAACCATGAATTAACGCGGCGGTCATTCAACTGCGGTAATCCATTGGCGGTACACACTGCCACGCGCTCAAAATACACACACACACACAAAACACAACCACATTGGACAATTCAAAATACACACACCTGATACACATACACACATCACACCCACACATTCAGACCACTATAAAACGCACACCCACATTACCCACAACCCCTTACAATGACATTTTTGGAAGAAGCAAAGAGACAGAAAAGCTATAACAACACCAGCATCAAGAGGCACACAACACCATCACTCATACACCATCCACGCACCTCAAAGAACACACCCCAACACATCCCCCACACATCACATCAACCATCACCTCACACATCACCCACACCTCATCATGACACCTCAAAGACACCCCAGATTTTCTGAGGAGGAGCTCAGGGTCATGGTGGAGGAAATCATCTGGGTAGAGCCATAGCTATTTGGATCACAGGTGCAGCAGACATCTATTGCAAGGAAGATGGAGCTATGGCAGAGAATTGTCAACAGGGTCAATGCAGTGGGACATCATCCAAGAACACGGGATGACATCAGGAACAGGTGGAACGACACACAGGGGAAGGTACGTTCCGTGGTATCCAGACACCAAGTAGCCATACAGAGGACTGGCAGTGGACCCCCACCTCCTCCCCCACAACCTAAAACATGGGAGGAGCAAATCTTGGTGATCATGCATCTTGAGGACCTCGCAGGAGTAGCAGGAGGACTGGACTCTGGTAAGTCATATCTTTACTACTATATCCCCCACCCTACCTGCATGCCATCACAAACTTCTACCCATGCCCTCACACCCATCTACGCAACACCTCGCAGATACCCCACTATCACAACCCACACATCCCAATACCAAGCGCTGCATGTGACAACAATGCATGGGCACCCATCACAGACCTGCATTGACACCCATCACCACAGCATGTCCATTAGAAAGACTCAGCCAGGGCACACAATCACCACTCACACAAGGGCCAAGGCGATAATGCAAGCACATGAGTAGAGGGAAACACACCCATTGCACAAGATGGCACACACAGATACAATAACAATGCATTTACACACCAACATGACCCCTACATAACATCACCGGACAGGAGGTGCCAGCCATATTCAGTCCCCCCACAGAAGAGGCCCACAGTAACTACAGCAGCTCAGCACGCCTGGATCAAGATGACCAGCGCAGCACATCAGGGACCTCTGGACAGTCGGTTCCCCTGCCATAGTCCCAAACAACCACTGAACCTCCCCCCTCATGAAGCACCACCACAGCACCCACCCAGCGGGCCCATGCCACTGTCCCCAGGACACGTCAATCAGCAGTGTGTCCACCACTACAGGGACCCAAGGCAAACCCCCTAACACAGGACGATCAAGGACCTTGAGACAGTGGCGGTGGGCACACAGTTCAGGGGAAAGAGGCACAGGACAACAGGGAAACTGGGATGACTGCTGTGCAACAGGGGGAAGACAGGACCAGGGAACCCACTCTCCCGAGGCACTCTCCAACATCATGGGAGCATACCACCATTCCCAGGAAACCATGGGCACGGTACTGGCCAAGTTTCAGGAGACCCAGCGGCTGCAGGAGGAACAGTACCTGGGGATCAGGGAGAACTTGAAGTCCATTAACACCACCCTGGTCACCATTGCAGGGGTGCTGGCAGACATGGCCAACACATGAGGGAGACAGTGGCATACCACCAGGCCCCTGGCACCAGCCCGACCGATGAACAGCCCTCCATGTCTGCTGGCACAAGTGTACAGGAGGTCCCGCCACAGGACCAACAGGCCACCAGCACCCCATCCCCTGCAAAAGAAGAACCACCCCGCAAATGGTCCCTGCGATCCAGGCACAAGACAGAGAACATTGCCAAGACCCCCGCCAGGAAATAAGACTCTCCTGATTGTCACCCTTCTGTCCCACTATGTCACCCTGACCACCTTGAACTGACATTGCTCCACTTCCTATGCCCTATTGGACAATGCACCTGTGATACAAAGAGACTGGACTCTACCATGGATATTCCTCCACCATCACCTCAGCCCATTGCACATCCCCCTCTACTTATTAGCACTTAAATAAACACCCTTGAATCACAAAACAATCTGTAGTCAGGTTGTACTTTCACAAATGTATTATTACAACCTCTTAGACAAATAACATTGTAAATGTTCATTTGCACATACCAAAGTATGACAGATGTTGGTCAGCAGTAAACATAGCAGAAGGCAGAATGTGGTACCCAGATCTGTGAAAAGGAAAGCCAAAGTGAACTGTCAGGGTCCATACATAGAGGTAATAAGGCTGACTTATACAATGTCCTACAGTAGACTGATATGAGATAAGCACTGCCAGTCTCTTACCTGTGTCTCACTGGAAGTACTGCATGTTGATGTTGTTTCTGTTGTCAATATCTTCTTCTGCCTCCTCTTCCTCACTGTCCACAGGCTCCACAACTGCCACAGGACCAACATCAGGCCCATCCTCTTGCTGAAAAGGCACCTGGTGTCACAAAGCCAGGTTATGCAACATACAGCATGCCACGATGATCTGGCTCACCTTCTTCGGTGAGTAGTATAGGGAGCCACCTGTTAGATGGAGGCACCGGAATCTGGCCTCTAGAAGGCCGAAAGTCCACTCAATAATCCTCCTAGTTTGCCCATGTACCTCATTGTAGCGTTTCTCTGCCCTCGTCCTGGCATTCCTCACTAGGGTCAGTAGCCATGAGAGGTTGGGGTAACCAGAGTCACCTGCAAGTATTGAGGGACAACTGTTAGACACACACTAACCCTTAGGGACAACCCCATACCCAGACACCATCATATACTGGGTGGGGACCTTGGGCTCACCTATTAGCCACACATGGTGCCTCTGGAGTTGCTCCATCACATAAGGGATGCTGCTATTCCTCAAAATGTAAGTGTCATGCATAGAGCCAGGATACTTGGCATTCACATGAGAGATGTACAGTTCTGCCAAACACACCATTTGCACATTTCTTGAATGGTAGCATTTACGATTTCTGTACACATGTTCATTCCTGGGGGGGGCAAATGCCACATGTGTACCATCAGTGGCACCGATGATGTTGGGGTTATGTCCCAGGGCATAGAAGTCAGCTTTCACTGTTGGCAAATCCTCCACCTGGGGGAAAACAATGTAGCTGCCCATGTGTTTCAGCAGGGCAGATAACACTCTTGACAACACGTTCGAGAACATTGGCTGAGACATCCCTGATGCCATGGCCACTGTTGTTTGAAAGGAACCACTGGCCAGGAAATGGAGCACTGAGAGGCCCTCACTAGAGGGGGGATACCTGTGGGATTGAGGATAGCTGACATCAGGTCTGGCACCAATTGGGCACACAGTTCTTGGATTGTGGAACAATCAAGTCTGTAGGTGATAATGATGTGTCTGTCTTCCATTGTTGACAGGTCCACCAGGGGTCTGTACACCGGAGGATGACGCCATCTCATCATCTGCCCCAGCGGATGTGCCCTATGGAGGAGAATGGTGAGCAGAGGGCCATGTCCCACATAGGTTGCACAAGGGTTTTTGCACTAATGTGATTAAATCCATGTGTGGCGTTGTCTGTTCGTATTTGTGCCCAAATGTACTGTGGCGCAGTTAGGTGCCCTGCCATGTGCCACCCTGAAATGGCGGCTGCCTGACCTGTAAGGAGGGACAAGGGGAAATGAGGTAAATGGCTGGCATTGTGCAGCGTCGCAGTAGGCAGTCGAAGACCGCCTCACAATTCAGCAATGGTTATCATTGGGCCCTATGGGTTCCAGGAGCCAATAACAATGTACGCACCGCCATGGAAGTGACAATGGCTTGAGTGTCTGGGGAAATGCCCCTGCCTTCACTGTGGAGGAGTTGGAGAGACCAGTGGATGGGGTCCTCCCCCAGTACACCCTACTCTACGGTCCTCCAGACAAACAGATGAGTAAACTGTGAGCATGATGCATGGAACATGAATGTATGGAGTGGTGTGGATGGAAGATACATGTTGGGGGGGCTGAGGCCTGCATGTGATGATGGTGAGTATATGTGTGTCAGGGCATGGGTGGGAACTGGTGGCCGATGAGTATGACGAGCGGGATGGGGGAGTAAGTTCCTTTATAACTTTACCTTTCCTCTAGGTCAGCACCCACCAGAAGAAGAGTATTTGGCGTGGCATCGCCAAGGAAGTGCGGACCCTAGGGGTCTATCATAGACGGAGCACCCACTGCCGCAAGAGATGGGAGGACCTGCACCGCTGGAGCAAGAAGACGGCGGAGGCCGAGCTGGGGATGGCCTCCCAACGTGGAAGGGGTGCCTGTCGCACCATGACCCCCCTGATGTTCCGGATCCTGTCGGTGGCATATCCGGATTTGGATGGGCGCTTGAGGGCATCACAGCAGCCACAAGGGGGTGAGTACAGTCTCAGTCAGCTGACTCTGCACACTTTACGAGGTGTCTGGGTGGGCGATGTGGGCTGTGGGCTCACATAGGCCAGGGCGAACTTGCTAGGGTAGGTCCCTTGTTAGGCAGGCTCTGTGGCACTCCAAACCCAATAGTGGTAGTGGCCATCTACAGTCAGGCTCCTGTGGGTTCCAGATGTGCAGCAAATGGGGTTAGGCATAGTTCCCCCATGGACAGGTGATCTTCAAATGAACTGTTAGTGCATGGCCTAGTGCATAGGGCTGCTTCCTGTGTGTTGTGTCCACCAACGGTTGTGGTGTTGCTGGCATTGACCATGTGTCTCCTTTGTCTTTCCCCCACTGTTTGTTTTTGTCACCCTGTCCTTGTGTGCATTAGCATCATCTGGCAGGGGAGCAGTGGCACCGGAGCAGGAGGGAGCGGCAACCCACATGGCCCAGGAGGGTGAATGTACAGAGTCTGAAGGCACCAGTGGGGTGGAGGATGAGGGGAGCTCCACGATGGGGACAGGAGGGGACACCAGCAACAGCAACTCCTCCTCTGATGGCAGCTCCCTTACGGTGGTGGGCACTTCTGTGCATACCGCAACAACAGGTACAGCCACCACCTTCCCTACCAGCACCGCCCTCCCAGCAGCCCCTCAGCGTGTTTCCCGTGCCTGTTCAACCAGGAGGGTGGGCATCTCCTTCACCCCAGGCACCTCAGGCCCTGCCTTAGTCGGCCTCATCCCGAACCAAAGAGGACAGTGCCAAGGTCCCAGCAGCGGCTTCCAAGGTGGGGAAGGGACACAAGAGCAAAGGGAAGTCACCTCAGGGCATGGAGCCTCCGAGTGAGGGACTGGTGACACCCATTTCTCAAGACAGGCCACCAACCTGTACCGCTGTGAGCACCGCCACAATGACCGCCACCTGCACAGTCATCTGCACCGCCCCCTGCACGGCAGCTGCCACAACTACAGTCACCAGCATCATCCCCAGTGGTCAGCCTTCCGAGGCTGCAGGGGTCTCCCTCCACAACTACAGACACCTGCACCACGGGCACCACAGGGAGCAACTCCGCCGCAGACACCGCCGCAGCCACCGCCGCAGCCATCGCCATCGCCACCTGCCCCGTGACATGCCCAGCCAGTACCACCACAGCGGACATCAGCAACATCCCCAGTGGGCAGCCGTCCGAGGCTGCAGGAAACGTCATGGACCCTGCACACACTACATGAGGCGTCACCACCAGCACTGGCACTACCAGCAGTTTGCAGCCTAAGCCGTCGCAAGGTGGAGTGTGGCTCTGCCTGCATGGAGTATCATGCTACCTGTTACCGGAAAATCTCGTGGCTCATACACCCAGGTGAGGGAATGGGAACTGCCACACCCCTGGTGCAGCATCACCGGTCACCAAGCCCCCTCCAGAACCAGTGGAGAAATGCATCCACTAACCCAGTCCTTGGCAGGAAGAAGCACTCTGGGCACCAAGCCCCCTCCAGAACCAGTGGAGAAAAGCATCCACTAACCCAATCCTTGGCAGGATGAAGCACTCTGGGCACAAAGCCCCCTCCAGAACCAGTGGACAAAAGCATCCACTAACCCAGTCCTTGGCAGGATGAAGCACTCTGGGCACAAAGCCCCATCTAGAACCAATGGGCAAACCACCCACTTGAGAGACTGTGGCCTTGCACTCCCCAGGACCAAGCATTGGGCAAACCACCCACTCGAGAGACTTGAGAGACTGTGGCCCTTCACTCCCAGGACCAAGCAGTGGGCAAACCACCCACTTGAGAGACTTGAGAGACTGTGGCCTTGCACTCCCCAGGACCAAGCAGTGAGCAAACCACCCACTTGAGAGTCTTGAGAGACTGTGGCTTTGCACTCCCCAGAACCAAGCAGTGGACATGGAGTCCGCTAGAAGAGCAGTGGCGTCGTCCCATCATCCAGCTGAGGTGCCCCCCTCCCATTCCCCCTGAGCTGCCTGTATTTTTTCAACCTGATGCCCCTGCAGTGTTCTCTCCGTTTTGAGGCAGGTGTCATGTGTGGGCTTCACCCATGCTTTTTGGGACCAATGGTCCACGGACATTTAATGGGACAGTCTACAGACTTGTGTACTTGCTGTAAATATTTGTATACACTGATAATTTAAAGTTATCTTGGGCTATCAGATTGTTCGATTATTACACTAGTTAAACTCATTTCATTTGGTCCTTGCGTTCTTACAGGGGGTGACGGGGTGTATCTGTGATGTGTTTGGATATGTGTGTGTGTGTGTTGTTGTGAGTGGGGGGTGAGGTGTGTGGGTGTTGCGTGCGTGTGTCACTCTCTTTTGCCTCCTCCCCTCCCCTGTGTGCTAGGTGCCGTACTCACTGTTGTAGTCGCCTTTGATGTTCCTGGTAAATGAGGAGGTTGACCAGCATGGGAAGGACCTGTAACTCGGGCTCCATGGCATCCTGGTTGTTCGTTGGCTGTCGAGAGGTGAGTGATTTCCCTTCCAAAGACTGTTTCCGCCGTACTTTTGATGGTGTTGGTACCACCCCGGAAAAGCTGGCGGATTGGTGCCTTGTAATAATGTTCGCGGTACATTAACTTCTGCCTGTCTGTTGGCGGTTACTGCCGCGTTGTTTGTTTCTACCCCCGTCGCGCTTGGAATGTTAAAGTGGCTATCTGTGTTGCCGATTTCCGCCATGGTTGTGATTCCATTTTTTTTCCGATGGCCTGTTGGCAGTATTACCGCCAGCCTGTTGGCGGTATTACTGCTGTTTTATCACAGACCCCTAGAGTTGTGATGAGGGCCAAAGTGTCTCCAAACAAGTTGCAATAACAAGGTGTCAGAAAGAGGTTCAGTATCTCAGACATCACATTGAAAACGGACTCAGGAAAGTGTCAGAAGATAGAATTTCGGCAATTGTGAAAATAAATCTGCCAACTACTCAGAGAGAAGTCAGGATGTTTTTGGAAATGTTGAGCTACATTTGCCAGTAGGTACCCAATGTTTCCCTAGTGTTCAAGCCTTTGCAGAGGCTGACACACAAGGATGTGTCTGATATGGTACCCTGGGATAATAATTGCTTGGTTGCATTTCTAGAGCTGAGAGAAAGTCTGTGTCATGCCCAGCACTGGGAATGCCTGATTGCAATAAGTCATTTGCACTTTCCTGCTGTGAGATGGAGGAATGTGCTCTCTTGTTGCTCATGCAGTTCCATGGAAATGCCAGAAGGCATGTATCTTATTTATCTGCAACTCTTGATCCCGTAGCTTCTGCACTACCAGATTACCTTAAAGTGGTGGCAGCAGTCAGTGTCAGCACAGAAAGATGTGAAAACATAATTATGGGTCACCCACTAACTGTTTATGTTTCCATTTGGTAGAGTTACTGTTGACAAGGACTATAGCCACGTTACTAAGTATAAACAAACTATACTTGAGGCAGAAAGTGTGACTGTCAAGCGCTGTGTTTTTCTAAATCCTGATATACTGTTACCAGTACCAGACAATGAAAATGATGATTTTAAAGTGGAACATGACGGTCTTGGTATCACCGAACTATTTACCAAGCTGTGACCAGATATACAAGATGATCTACTACCCGAGTCTCATTTTGTGCTAATGCATACAGCTCGTGTTTATGAGACAATGGAGGAAGTTTGAGAGTTGCATGTGCAGTCTGCACAATTTCAAGAGTTGTTGAAGCTTCCTGGCTTAAGGAATATTTTCCGCACAAGTGGCTGAATTAAATGCTCTCACTAGCGCTAACTATGTTTCAGACCAGCTGAAAGTGATGATTTTCACTGATAGTCAGAACGGCTTTAGTGCTGTGTAGGCTTTGTACATTTATGGTCCCAGAGGGTGTTTATGACATCCTCCAGATCCATAATGGTGAACAAGTGATGAACCTTCTTGAGGCATCACAGTTGCCTGAAAATGTTGCAGTGGTCAAGTTCCCTGCACACTGTAGTGGAAATAATCATGTAACGTTGAGTAATAAATATGCTGATGAGGTTACAAAAAACTGTGCTCACAATGTATGTACCATTAATGGAAAATAATCCCAAACAAAGGAATTGATGAGACCAACTAAAACCTTTTATTAACATCTGCAGACAATTTGAATAGAGAATCATGACATTTGGGTTTCAATGAATGGAAGACCTGTGTTGCCAAATAATTTGTTGACCCCAATAACTAGGCATCTCCATGGTCCAGCTCATGTAGGTAGATACACAATGGTGTGATTGTTTAAGCAAATGTGGCTTAATCCCAAGATCAGATTTATGGCTGGAGTATTGTGTCACAGATGTGCTGTTTTCCAACAGGACAATATTGGGAAAAGAACGGCAGTAATGCTAAGTCCCACAGGAAGATCAGGAGGACCCTTTAACAGGATGCAGTTAGATTTCTTCAAGATGTTTGTGTGTAACTGGCTGAGATATATCCTGGTATTCATACACATCTTCTTGCGTTGGGTCAAAGCTTACCCGAACAGGAGAAATGACAGTCACACGGTAGTGAAATTGTTGTTAAGAGAACTGATTGCGAGGTTAGAGTTCCCAACTTCTCTAGAGTCAGACCGAGGGACTCCTTTTAGTATTGAGGTACTGAGATTGTTTTGCTCACCATTGCAAGAGGAACAGAGATTACATTGCAGGTTGAACAAGTTAATGGGACACTGATATCCATATTGGTGAAGGCTTGTAATTTGACATCTTTAAAATGGCCTGATGCTTTGCCTCTTGTGTTGATGAGCCTTCTCAGTGTACCTGATCGGAAAACAGGACTATCTCGCCATGAGATCATCATGATCAGAGCTATGAGATTGCCAACTATACCTGCGAATAATTGTGAACATTACAGGTGATATATTACCTGATTACTGCAAAGGGCTAGCTGATGTGGTGTGTCCTACTTTGCTTCCGGTTGGAGCAGGCACAGACCCTCTGCATCAGGAATACATCATGAGTTCTGTCCGAGTGACTGGGTCCTGGTGAAGAAACATGTGAGAGAGGTGTGTTTGGAGCCTCGTTGCTGTGGGCTGTATCACGTCATCTCGGTGACAAAAACAGCAGTTAAATGTCAAGGTCTCCCTAAGTGGATATATGTTTCCCATACTTGCAGAGTTGAGTGTCCCCTCAATGTGACAGCACCTGCCCCAGAAGTAATGGTGGTGACAGAGAGACAACGGGAGCAGGTTAGTCAAGCTGTTGGGGAATCAGTGAGAGTGAAACACCACATACTTGATATAAGAGGGGCCTGAAGAGATCCACCCTTAAAACTGAGATGGAAGTGTCTCGTCCTGTATTGGTGAATAAGTTGAATTCAGATTCAGCCCCTGACAAAAGACCGTGGCCCAAATTTGAGAAAAATGACACACAACTGCGCTAGCACAGTTGTGCGTCAATTTGTTTTAGCTCTGCATAGTGACTTTCCTTAGTGCCATGTGTGCGCTGTATTTATAAAACAGTACACCGTGTTGCTTAGGAAAGTCTAGCGTAAAAAAATTACACTAACCTTTGTGACAGGTTGTAAAGAAAAATTATGCTGCAAAAGTGGCGTTAGCATGATTTGCGGCACGTTTTTTCTACCCTAATCGTGCTAGTGTCATTTTTGCTTGAATAGCGTCAAACAAATACCCGCAAAAATGCAAAACAGAAGCCACAAGGATCCAAGATGGAGAATGCAGGGCAGGAGATACCTCAATCAGCCCAGTACAAGCCAGGATAGATCAATAGACTCACAGGAGAAGGGGAAAAGGAAGAAGTGTTGTTTTAGTGAGGAGGAGAATAACATCTTGGTCAGAGAGGTGACGGAGCACCAACAGCAGCTCTTTGTCACCTCCAAATTGTCAATAGGTAGGAAGGATGCCATATGGCAGTCAATAGAAGATAAAGGTGGTCATTCCAACCTCGGCGGTAAAAGGCGCTTACCGCCGTGCAGAAGACCGCCATAACACCGCCGCGGCAGCGGTAAACCGCCACGGTCATTCTGACCCACAACAGGCAAACCGCCAAAAAACAGACATCCACAAAAGTCCGCCACACCAAAGGCCAGCGAGAAACTGGCGATGACCAAACCTCCACCGTCACGCCAACAGAAATACGCCCACACTATCATGACACACAAATCCACGCGGCGGTCTTTCAACCGCGGTATTCCATTGGCGGAACACACCGCCTCGCTCAAAATACACACACACTTACAAAACACAGCCACATTGGACAATTCAAAATACACACACCTGATACACATACAAACAACACTCTCACACACCCAACACAATATAAAACACCCACCCACATCACACACATACCCCCACTCCTAGAGATTTGTGAACACGCACAGAGAAAAGAGACCCGAGCACCCAGACGCGCAATTCACTGTCACCCAGCAATATTACCACGGACTTCAAACTACACATCAATACACATCACCACACTTAGCACCACACAATCCACCCCACACATCACCCACACCACCCCATGGCACCGCAAAGACACCCCAGGTTTTCTGAGGCTGAACTCAGGGTCATGGTGGAGGAAATTGTACTGGTAGAGCCACAGCTCTTCGGGACACAGGTGCAGAACACCACCATTGCCAGGAAGATGGAGCTATGGAGCAGAATAGTGGACAGGGTCAACGCAGTGGGATAGCACCCAAGAAATCGGGACGACATCAGGAAGAGGTGGAACGACCTACAAGGGAAGGTACGTTCCATGGTATCCAGGCACAACATCGCGGTGCAGCGGACTGGCAGCGGACCCCCACCTTCTTCCCCAGAATTTACAACATGGGAGGAGCAGGTCTTGGCGATCCTGCATCCTGAGGGCCTCGCAGGAGTAGCTGGAGGAATGGACTTTGGTAAGTCAAATCTTAACTACTTCATCCCCCCCACCCCACCAGCATCCTAACTCATACCCCCACCCTCACCCCCACCCCCATCACACCTACTCCTTGCAAATGTCTCACCATCACAACCCACCCATCCCAACACCAAGCCCTGCATGCGACCACAAAGCATGGACACCCATCACCTAAGCATGCCCACTGCACATACCCATCCCCCCCCCAAACCACTGTCACAAAAGCCCCACACAGGAATGCAAGCACAGGGGTACACGGGCACCCACCCATTGCACGCTATGGCACACACAGAAGCAATAACCATACTTTTATACCCCTGCAGGACCCGAACGCCACGTCACCGCGCAGGAGGGTCCACAAATGTCCACACCACCCCCAGAAGAGGCCCACAGTGAGGACAGAAGCTCTATCTCCCTGGATCTAGATGACCAGCCCGGCCCATCGGGGACCTCGGGAAAGTCGGTTCTCCTCACCCAGTCACAGGCCACAGCAGACCTTCCCCCCTCTGGGAACACCAGCACAGCACCCACCCAGCGGACCCATCCCTCTGTCCCCAGGACACGTCAATCAGCGGTGTGTCCACCACTACAGGGAACCCAGGTTAACCCACCACCCCAACAACAACAGGGACCAGGGGGCAGTGGTAGTGGGCACACGGTCCAGGGGACAGAGGCCCAGGAACACAGGGAACTGGGAGGGCTGCTGTGCGACAGGGGGCGGACAGGCCCAGGGAACCCACTCTCCACGAGGTCCTCTCCTCCATCATGGGAGCATACCACCACTCCCAGGAGACGATGGCGACAGTCCTGGCCAGGTTTCAGGAGATCCAGCTTCTGCAGGAGCAACAGTATATGGGGTTCAGGGAAGAACTAAGAAACATCAGTTCCACCATGGGCACCATCGTAGTGGCTCTGAATCAGGTAGTCACCACATTGCGGGACACTGTGGCACCACAAATGGACCCTGTCACTAGCATGGACCAAGAACTGCCTACCACCTCCGCCGGCGCTAGTGGACATGAGGCCCCGACACAAGACCAACAGGCCACCAGAACCCCACCCCCTGCAGAAGGAGAACCACCCCGCAATCGGGTCCTGAGATCCAGGAAGAAGACAGAGTAAGATGCCAAGACCCCAGCCAGGAAAGGATTCCTCCCTGATTATCATCCCACTGTCACACATTGACACCCTGTCTAACCTTAAACTGCCCCTGCTCCACTTTCCACAGGCATCTGGACAATGCACCTGTGATACTGATAGTCTGGACTCTGCCATGGACAATCCTCCACCATCACCCCTCAACGATTTGCAACCACCCACCAATTTAGAGCACTGTAATAAACACACGTATTGCATAAAACAATCTGGAGTCTGGCTGTGATTTTGTACAAATGTATTAGACATTACTGTGCCAAATGGCATATTCACATTCTGATGCCAACATACCACTGTCACACAGCTGTAGTCCATGGGGAAACTAAGCAGATGTCATGCAGTGGGGCCCACATCTCTGAAATCGGAAGGGAAAGTCACAACTCAGTTACCATACAGTGGGGGAAAAGGTCAGACAGTAGAGAGGTAGTAGGGGTTAAGTATATGTAATCTGCCGGTGTGGATTCTTACCTGTGTGTCAATGGAAATACTGCTGTATTACTGTGTTCCTGTTCTATATGTCGTCCTCTTCGGCTTCCTCGTCTTCACTCTCCACAGGCTCCACAGCTGCTACAACACCACCATCTGGACCATCCTCCTGCAGAAAAGGCACCTGGCGTCGCAAAGCCAGGTTGTGAAGCATACAGCAGGCCACGGTGATCTGGCACAACTTCTTTGGTGAGTACATTAGGGATCCACCAGTCCTATGGAGGCACCTAATCCTGGTCTTCAGGAGGCCGAAGGTCCGCTCGATCACCCTCCTAGTACGCCCATGGGCCTCATTGTACCGTTCCTCTGCCCTTGTCCTGGGATTCCTCACTGGGGTCAGTAGCCATGACAGGTTGGGGTAACCAGAGTCACCAATTAGCCACACACAGTGCCTCTGGAGTTGACCCATCACGTAAGGGATGCTGCTATTCCGCATGATGTACGCGTCATGCACTGACCCAGGGAACTTGCCATTAACATGGGACATGTACTGGTCCGCCAAACAGACCATCTGGACATTCATGGAATGATAACTCTTCCTGTTCCTGTACACCTGTTCACTCCTGCTGGGGGGGACCAAAGCAACATGTGTCCCATCAATGGCACCAATGATGTTGGGTATATGTCCAAGGGCATAGAAATCACCCTTCACTGTAGCCAAATCCCCCACCTCAGGGAAGACGATGTAGCTCCGCATGTGTTTGAGCAGGGCAGACAACACTCTGGACAACACCTTGGAAAACATGGGCTGGGACATCCCTGATGATATGGCCACTGTTGTTTGAAATGACCCACTTGCTAGGAAATGGAGTACTGACATCACCTGCACTAGAGGGGGGGATCCCTGTGGGTTGGCGGATTGGTGACATCAGGTCTGGCTCCAGCTGGGCACACAGTTCCTGTATAGTGGCTCGGTCAAGCCTGTATGTCATTATGACATGTCTTTCCTCCATTGTCGACAGGTCCACCAGCTGTCTGTACACGGGAAGATTTCTCCATCTCCTCGCATGTCCCAGCGGATGGTGCCTTGAAGGACAACAGCGAGCACAGAGTCAATCAACCCACAGGTACGTTCCCACAGCTTGCACATAACATGATTCCCAATGCATTGTATGGCTTGTATGAGTGTCGATGCAAGGCCTAGGTATGTGTGACGCAGTAGAAATTAAGCCAAGTGGGCCCTTGAAATGTCGGCTGCCTGACCTGTGAAGTGCGACAATGGGATGTGAGGTCAATGCGCTGGCGTGGCACACCGTGGCGGTAGGCAGTCGAAGACCGCGGCGCAAAGCAGCATTGGTTAACATTGAACCCTATGGGTCTCAGGAGCCAATGACGATGTGCGCCGGCGGTCGCGGTACGCACCACTGCGGTACGCACCGCTGCGGGCGTGACCGCCGTTTTCTATCTGCTGAATCACTCGATACCTGATCTTCCACAGGAGAGGACCTACACTGCGAGTGCTGCTGTGACCTCGGTCTGGAAGAGACAATGGCTCATGCGACTGGGGAAAGGGCCCCTGCCTTCACTGCTCAGGAATTGGAGAAACTCGTGGATGGGGTCCTCCCTCAGTATGCGCTACTCTACGGTCCTCCAGACCAACAGGTAAGTACACTGGGACCATGCTTTGTGGCCAATGCCTGTGTTGAGTGGGGTGGATGAAAGATGGTGGTGAGGGGAGCGATTGAGGCATGCATCAAACGACAGATGAGAGCATGTGCCACATGGCAAGGGTGGGGATGGGGGGGCCACTCACATCGAGCATGCAGAAGGTGATGATTATTCTTCTCTCCCTGTACATGTCACATAGGTCAGCGCCCACCAGAAAATCGACATTTGGCGTGCCATCGCCAAGGACGTCCGGACCCTGGGGGTCCACCAGAGACGGGGCACCCACTGCCGGAAGAGATGGGAGGACATCCGACGCTGGAGCAGGAAGACGGCGGAGGCTCAGCTGGGGATGGCCTCCCAACGTGGGAGGGGTGCCAGTCGGACTTTGACCCCCTGATGTCCCGGATCCTGGCGGTGGCCTACCCCGATTTGGATGGGCGCGTGAGGACATCACAGCAGACACAAGGGGGTGAGTACACTCAAATCCTGGTGACTTTGTACGCAGTGGAGGTGTATTGGTGGGGGAGGAGGGCTGTGGGTATCTCTAGGCCAGGGCAATATCTGTAGCCAGTTCAGTAGGGAGCCAAGGCACGGCCAGCCCACCCCCGCAAAAACATGCGAAGATTGTCAGTGGCAGGCGCGAGAGGCCTAAAACACCAGGGACCAAAATCCCTACCATGGCTCCGGCAGGGAGTGTGGTGCCAGGTGGCACACCGCCAAAGGTGGGGAAGGGCCACAGGCAAACAGGGAAGGCTGGGAAGGGCAGCACGCCCGACAAGACCGCCAGCAGCCCAGCTGTGCAGGAGGGCCCCGCAAGCCCCATCCCAGGTGGGCAGGAGGACACCAACAGGCCCGGTACTGCAGCCCAGGAGGGCTCCACCAGCCCCATCCCAGGTGGGCAGGAAGGCGCAGCCAGCCACAGGTCAGGTGGCGAATGACCTCCACGCCATGGGCGGATCCGCTGAACTGGGAACTCATCCGAAGCACAGCTGAACAGGGCACCGCCGTCTCAAGCACCGCTGAACAGGGCACCGCCGTCTCAAGCACCGCTGAACTGGGCCCTTCATCTCAAGCAAAGCTGAACTGGGCCCTTCATCTCAAGCACCGCTGAACAGGGCACCGCCGCCTCAAGCACCGCTGAACTGGGCCCTTCATCTCAAGCACCGCTGAACTGGGCCCTTCATCTCAAGCACCGCTGAACAGGGCATCGCCGTCTCAAGCACCGCTGGCCCATTGGCAGAAGGGGCAGGCCCGCATCTGTGTTGGGCAGGGCTGCATGAAGCACTCTGGGCACCAGTCCCCCTCCAGAACCAGTGGAGACTGTAATCGAGTTGAGAGACTGTGGCTTTGCACTCCCCATGCTGTAACAGTGGGCAACCCACCCACTGTATAGACTTGAGAGACTGTGGCTTTGCACTCCCCAGGATGGTCCAGTGGGCAACCCACTAACTGTAGAGACTTGAGAGACTGTGGCTTTGCACTCCCCAGGATGGAACAGTGGGCAAGCCACCCACTGTAGAGACTTGAGAGACTGTGGCTTTGCACTCCCCAGGATTGAACAGTGGGCAACCCACCCACTGTAGAGACTTGAGAGACTGTGGCTTTGCACTCCCCAGGATGGAACAGTGGGCAACCCACCCACTGTAGAGACTTGAGAGACTGTGGCTTTGCACTCCCCAGGATTGAACAGTGGGCAACCCACCCACTGTAGAGACTTGAGAGACTGTGGCTTTGCACTCCCCAGGATTGAACAGTGGGCAAGCCACCCACTGTTGAGACTTGAGAGACTGTGGCTTTGCACTCCCCAGGATGGAACAGTGGCCATGGAGGCCCCTCGTGGTTCTGGCGTCGTGGACTTATCTGGCTGAGGTGCCCCCCCTTCCCTTCCCCCTGAGGTGCCTGTAGTTTTGCTATCTGATGCCCCTGCAGTGTTCTCTCCGTTGGAGTCAGGTATCCTGTGTGGGCTTTGCCCATGTGATTTGGTCCCAGTGGTCCACGGACAATGCCTGATA
Source organism: Pleurodeles waltl (assembly GCF_031143425.1). NCBI lineage: Eukaryota > Metazoa > Chordata > Amphibia > Caudata > Salamandridae > Pleurodeles > Pleurodeles waltl. Next base: position 733,076,268 of record NC_090447.1, on the reverse strand, counting down.
CAAATATCGGACTAGACAATTTATGTATATAAAAGTTTTTGATGTGTGATATATTTTAAAACCAGTAATACAATATATTCCAATGTTTATAATCATTTCCTTTTGTCTTTGCATTCTTCCAGGGGGTCTGGGGGGGTAACTGTGATGTATTGCTGTGCATTGATGTGTGTGTTGTAGTGGGTGAGGGTGAGGGTGGGTGTGTCGCGTATGTGTGTCCCCGTAATTTTTCCCCTCCCCCCTCCCCTGTGTCGTAGGTGCAGTACTCACCGTGGTCTTCTGCGCCGCCGTTCGTGCTCCTGGTAGAGGGGCAGGAAGACAATTGCTGGGAGGATGTGGAGTTCGGGTTCCATGCTGTCCAGATTCCTCGTGGGGTGTATGGAGGTGAGCGGTTTCCGTTTGAAATGGCTGTTTCCGCCGTGTTTTTATCGCCGGGGCTACCGCCCCGGAAAAGGTGGCGGATTGGTGGGTTGTGATAGGGTGGGCGGTACATTGACTCCCGCCTGTCTGTTGGCGGTGACCGCCGCGCTGTTTGTTTGTGCCGCCGTGGCGGGCGGTGTGTTGAAGTGGCGGTCTCTGTTGGCGGTTTCCGCCAGGGTCGAAATTCAATTTGTTTTACCGCCAGCCTGTTAGCGGTTTTGCCGCCGCTTTAACACCGACCGCCAGGGTTGGAATGACCCCCAAAGTGTGGCAGAGCTGAGAAAGTCTGTGACCAACTGTAAGAAGTGCTGGCATGATTGTAAGTGCAAAACTAAAGAGATACTGGCCAGCAGCTGAAAGGCAGCACTGCTGACCAGAGGTGATAGTCTGGCATCCTAGGAGCAGCTGGATGAGCTGGAGGAGATGGTGGAAGCGGTCATCTCAGGGTAGATGGTCAAAGGAGTCTCAGAATAGGACAGTGGAGCCTTTCAAGAACTACCACAAATGCAGGGTAAGTTGCTGTGGGGGTTAATCTTGTAACAAATGGCAGAAGGGGGAGGCACATAGGACACACTGGGCCAGATTAAGAAGCTCCTAGTGCCACCTTGCACCACATTTGCATCATATTTTTTATGCAAATATAGTGATAAGGTGGCATTTTCCCCGTGCCATATTTACAAAGTGGTGCAATGCATGCATTACGCCATTTTGTATCCCCTTGCCAGGCATAATGTATGTAAGGGGGCGTTCTGGTGCTAGGAGGCCTGAAAAAAATGCTGTAGTGAAATTTAAAAGATTGCACTGCGCCATTTTTTCCGGCATTTTTAACCCCTAGTCAGGTCAGGCATTATAAAATGTCTCATGACATGTCGCTCCCCCTTGGACTCTGACTGACCATTCAATGGCTTGGAATCTCACATGGGGATAATCAGAAACAGAACTTGCACATGTAAATAAATTATTAAAGTAACATACGTGTTGTTTTTGTTAGTGATCCATTAACTGTTTGAACTGTATGAATTGTGTGAAGTCAATACACAGAGTACTTGACAACAGGAAACGCGTGGCTTTGTGACAGATGCCAGGCGACACACATTGATTGAAACATGATTAAGGTGACTGATAGCATTGTGGACTGGCACAACATTTCTGAGTCTCACAATAATGTAAACAACCAGGTACCATGCAATTTTAGCTATGGCTTGTATGATATAGAATATAAGAGTGAGGGAAATTCTAGGATGGTTGCCCCAGTGCACCATTAATGGAACAATAAAATAAGATATATGTAAGATTGTGAGGGGCAGCCATGAGTGTGTCAGTATCAATTTTCCAATAGAGGTGGAGTGCAACGTCCAAAACTTTGAAAACAATAAATGTCACAGTACTTACCAATACAAGTTTATGGTGTTTTGGGATGTGTATATATGCACAATCAGTGTGTCAAGTATAGTGCTGAATATTGTATTGAGTAGCTGATGTTATACTGCTGCCAATCTGACAGGTACTTGGTCATAGGGGATACACAAAGTCACACTATGTACATCACTAGTGGATGCACACCCAAAGACATTTGGCTAAACTGAGCTGTGTAGACATGGTACTAACCAGATAGTTAATATGTATTGAGACCATATTGCAGCACGAAACATGATTTATTAATACCAAAACATTTCTACCCAACAATTTGTTAAACTACGTACTAACCTAAACTAACCTAACCTACACTATCTAATCCTAACTTATCCCTACAGCTAATTTATCTTATCTTAACGTATTCTATACATGTAACATCACACAATAAACATTGACCCCATCGCCCCCCTTAAGAGACATTATTCAACAAGGATAACAGTAACTACAGGTAAACATTGAATAACTAAACTTATCCCCTAAACAAATATGTATATATATATATATATATTTATATATATATATATATATATATATACTTTTGTATTTAAAAAACATGTTTTTTACACAAACACCCAAGAACATAACCCCCTCTAATAAAACTCCAAAACAGTAAAAAACAAATACCCACCCCTAACTATACAAGCTATGTTCTACAACTAACCTACACTACCCTAACTAACCTATGCCAACCTATCTAAAACACAATATAAAAAAGAACTGTCAAAACTAGGGGAAAGGAAGGGAATGATAACAAGTAAGGGTCCAAAGTCAGTGCCTCTTGAACTTCTTCTTGATGTACCACAGCATCTTGTACATCTTCTCTGTCTTTGCCTCCAATTTGTCCAACCTAAACTTTAGGTCTGCCATGTCCTTCCTGATTTCCTGTTCAAATGTAGGAGCTGGGATTGCAGGTCTTGGGTGGGGATGAGATGGTGCTAGGATAGGGCCTGTAGATGTTGAGGGGGTGGAACCTGCAGAGTGACCCCTGTCCTTCTGCTTTGACTTGCCACTTATGTGGGTGCTGGTTGCAGCCTGTTTGGCAGATCCTCCCTGAGGAAATCCCCGCTAGGATCCCGATGCTTTCGCACTCTGATACCTTCTGGCCATCCTATGGTATCCTTTTTCAACAGCACGGTGGGCTCTTCTTTCAAAAGCACACTTCTGTGCAGGATTCATTGAGGCCGCTAATACTTGAAGGAAACATGTCATCAAAATCAGCATCGGACAGAGGAAGAACAAGCATGCAATGGAAACAGCATTGTCAGATAACAAACATTGTCCACCACAACTCACTAAACATCATCAAGGCCACAGTTTATACAATTCTGCATCACTACAATCTTCAACATATTGTTCATGTCCCAGGTTTGAAGGCTAACCAATGCTGCTAACTATCAGTGCATAAGCCTGCAACATCTCCTAAGTACCATGTAAACATTTACCAGGCACATCCTGTACACCAGTAAAGTGACCATGCTCGGTCGCACTCATCATGCAGGATGGCTCATATATGTCCCTCTGCATACATCTTTTTGCTTTGATCTGTAGATATGTACCACACTCATCAGAACAAGAGCTGCAACTTCAATGTGAACTCAACTAAATATGGGGCTTCTCAAAAAGCTTCTTCTGCGGCGGGTGCATTACTTTTTTACAAAGAGAAGTAAAGCACAGGCAGCAGAAGTGGCCCATTGATAAGCCCATCGGTGACCTCTTCACATGGTACCTAATCGTAACATACGCAGAGTTACTGTGTGCTACGTGTGGCACACAATGCAGTAACATGTGCTGTGACCAATATTTTGCCAACATCCATATATTTTTTAACCCATCACTTCTGCTACATGTCTTGACTGTCATCACTGTGTTTGTGCGCATAGATACCTTTTCCAAAAATCACAAGACCCTTGCAGCACTCGTGGCTACCAGTGCATGATTTGGTTGTACTCCACATCCTCAACATGACATCAGACATGCTGTCAATATCAAAGGATAGATAATGTTGTCCTAATTGCCACACATGCCATTTTAACATGGCATTGCACACATCATACAACCTCACACACAAACCTTGCTCTACACATTAGACAAACAAGGTAACACTTACTGGCAGCATCTGGGTCCGCACATTTTACAACCTCACCAATGGTGTAGGGGGCAGGTCCACCTGCAAGACATGACATGAAACATAGCTCTGTGAGTGTGGAACAAAGAATACCATGGACACATATAACACACTCCACCTGTTTGGCTGATTAGCCTAGATGAGTCAGGTTCGGGGATGACCAAGTGCCCCCTAAAACATGTCAGTTTGACAGACATTGTTAGGACACACAAACACATAAATATATGGACTTGACCAATACAAACATGTCACACCTACATAAGTAACATTTTCCAAAGGACAATCCACTGACAATTTTCAGAAGCACAGCACATTGTTTTGTCACATGCACCAATGACTCCCATACTCCTGCGTCATGTTTGCCATCACAACAACATGACTATGAAAATTACCACAGTGATCAAGCCCCTGATGGACATGGACAGAAGTGCCTGGTAAACATGTATCCTTGCACCATGACACGTGTGTGTATTCTTTGGTGCACTTCAAATTATTCTGATGAAACACAGGGTACAAAGAACGGAATGTGCTAATTGTCAGCATGACAATGCATTGCTGCCCTTCTCATGAATGCAGGTTGACACAGATATACCACTTGCAGTTCTGACCTTTGTCATGACATGGCAAAGTAACCCCAATGGCCTACAGTCATGAAAAAGTGAAAAAAAGATCAATAACATTTAAGGTGTACTTACCAACAGTTCCACTGACCTCAATTCCCAGGTAATCCAGGAGGCCCTGTTCCAGGGAGATCAGATCTGCCCAGTGGTGCATCAGCTGGAGGTCAGTCCGCTGGACTGAGAAGATACTTGTTAGCTGAAACAGCACCTTGCCCCAACGCAGCTTTCTTGCCTCTGTTTTGTAGCTTAATATGACACGGCCATCCATGGACACCATGCTTGGGAGGTAGCGGCATAAAAGTGATATGAACCCTCCCAGCTCATCAGCTGTCTTTCTCCTCGACCTTACCTTCCCTGACACGTTGCACACCAAATCCAGTGCAAACCTAACACCCACAAAAATGTAAAAACTCAATCTAACCACACCTACCTCAACAAAGGTATCTACCCCAAAGACAAACACCTGACAGTACTCAGACAATAACAGTACAAAATTACAGGAACACAACCAAATAGACTTTAGTTACAAAACACAGACAGCACAAAAGGTGAATTTTAACCACTCCTGCCACCAGCACAGGGACCACAAAACCTCTTCAAAGCACAGACGCAAAGACTGTAAAGGGAAAGTGAAGGTAAGTTCATTTTTCCATGTGTGGAGCACCGAAGTTCTAAGATATCACTTCCTGTGCATATGTTTTTATGACATGCATCGTTTTTTGTGAGCCATGACAGCCATGCGTTGCTTTTTGAAGAATGGCTGACAGGGGATAACATTTTAGTTTAGCCGTGCAGGTACCATGCATCAATTCATGTACACATGATGGTTTTAAATGACCGAACGCGGAAATATTTTTGATGCATGACGGGCATGAGTGAATTTTATTGGGAAAGCTGACACGGCACTCAGTGGACAATTTATGAAAAACGGCGCATCATGTCATGATGCGCCTTTTTCTTTGCCCTCGATTGCACCCCCATGCCACTCTGTGTGTGCCGTATTTATGATACAGCACACCACAGCGCACGTTAGGGAGCTATCTTCAAAACTGTAGATGCTAGTTTGGCACTTTGCAGGATTAGTGCCAAAAATATTGATGCTAATTCTGCAAAGTGAAAGGAGGCCCATTGAAAACAATGGGAGCTTCATTTTAATGTTAACACCTGCCTTAGGCAGGGGTTACAAATTGTGCTAGAAATGAAAGATTCCACTGCGTCATTTTTCTGGGCCTCTTAATGCAAGTACACCCCCCTTGCATACATTATGCCTGGATCATAATGGGGCGCAAAGGTTTACAAAGTGGCGTAATGCTAGTATTTTGTAAATATGGCACTGTGTTTTTGCCAACCTAACACCACATAAGTATAAAACAAATGATGCTAATGTGGTGCAAGGTGGCCTTAGGCCCTTCTTAAATCCGGCCCTCAGTATCAACTTTCATGCACAGGTGCCATGCGTCTTTCATATTGAACACAAAGGCTACACATGATTGCATGCTTTGCCTTTTTTTGCACAGAAAATACTGAAATATGTTTCCATATTAATGTAGGTATGTGCGATGCATGGAAGGACTGATAATGGTTGCAAATGTGCATGTGTGTGACACAATTTCCAACATTCATGTTTTCACATGTGTACAATATGGGTACTGTGAGTGGGCATATGTGCATATGTAATGGAACTCCTATTTTTGGTCTAACACAACATAATTTCAGTATTTCCACTGTTTGTTTCACCACACAGTATATGATGGCTGTCCCATGTGTGAAACATGTTCATGCACATGATACCCTTAACAAATGTTAATTTAGGGATGGTGGTGACTTTGCTTGGTTTCTGATCCGCTGAGCCAGAGCTGTGTAAGTGCAAGTGTGTGACAAACTCTGGTGAGTCTCTAGGGCCAGACATCATGATGTTATGCCATACGTGTAAAGTACAGTTCCCAATGCATGCAATTTCTTGCATATGGTGTACTGACATGTACCATGGTTGTAATGTATGTGATATGGTAGTGAGTGAAAAGTGTTTTTCATGTGGGACCAGTAATGCATACTACAGTTGGGGGTTTAGGGCTTTTGTAGAAATTGGGTCTTTGGTTGGCAGTCAGGTTACCCCATGTCCAAACAAGGACCGTCACTCTAGTCAGGGCAAAGGAGAAACATACCTGGCTAACCCCTATTCACTCCCTTGGTAGCTTGGCACGAGCAGGCAGGCTGAACTCAGAAGCAATGTGTAAAGTAATTGTACCAACACACACAGTAATACAGTGAAAACACTACAAAATGGACACCACATCACTTTAGAAAAATAGGTAATATTTATCTGAATCAAATAAGACCAAAATGACAAAAATCCAGCTTACACAAGTCAAGATATGAATTTTCAAAAGAATAAGAGTCGTACTCTTTAGAAAACAAGGGAAACGTTGATTTTACACAAAGTACCTGGTTTGGGTCAAAAATAAAGCTGCACAGGAGAGCGTACACCGGAAAAGTCAGTGATGCGTCGATTCCTCACTCGCAAGAGAGCCCGTGCATCATTTCTTCTCCAGTCAGGTCAGTGATGCATCATTTTTCTTCCACTCAAGGAAGCAATGCGTCAATTTCCGGAATTGGCACCGCAGATCAGCACAAGGTCGGGAAGACTTTGATGCCCAGGGACGATGCTTGTGAAATCTGGTCACACGGTGTTAGAAAACCACGCTGTGTGGAGTTTGCGTCATTATCAGCAGCTGCAAGCGGGTTTTGAGCGTCGTTTCTCTAGCTGCGATGTGTCAATCTCCCAGCCGTGATGCAGGTGGAGTGTCAATTTTAGCCCCAAAGCTGGCGGCGCACCATTTCTCAGCTGCATTGCAGATGGTGCGTAAAAAATTTCCCCGCACTGTGTTCTGTGCGTGGATTTCAGCTCTTGTTGTGCCAACTTCACCTTTCAAGGGCCTACAGGCTGGAAAGGGCACCACTTGGAAGGACAGAAGTTTCAGCAGAGGGTCCAGGTGCTGGCAGAGGACGTCTTTGATGGCCCTAAGACTTCAAAACAAGAGGCAAGCTCAGTTCAAGCCATTGGAGATTGTTCTCGAGCAGAAATGCACAATAAAGTCTAGTCTTTGTCCCCTTTCACAGGCAGAAACAGCAACTGCAGAATAGCCCAACAAAGCACAGTCACAGGAAGGGGCAACACTTCTCCTCGGCTCTTCAGCTCTTCTCCTTGGTAGAGGTTCCTCTTGAATTCTTGAAGAAAACTGAATAATGTGGGGTTTTGGCTCCACTACTTATACCCTTTTCGTCCTTTGAAGTAGGCAAACTTCAAAGGAAAGTCTCTGTTGCTCACCAGATCCTGCCTTGCCCAGGTCAGGCCCCAGACACACACCATGGGGTTGGAGACTGCATTGGGTGAGGGCAGGCACAGTCCATTCAGATATAAGTAACCACTTCTCCCTCCACTCTAGGTCAGATGGTCCATCAGGATATGCAGGCTACACCCCAACTCCCTTTGTCTCACTGTCAAGATGGTACTCACAAACAGCCCAACAGCCAGGCAGAGAATCAACAAACAGGCAGTCACAGAATGGTTTACACAAGAAAATGCCCACTTCTAAAGGTGGCATTTTCAAACTGACAATTAAAAAAACAACGTTACCAAAAGATGCATTTTTAAATTGCGAGTTCAGAGACTCCAAACTCCACATTTTTATCTGCACCCAAAGGGAATCTGCATTTAAATATGATTTAAAGGCAGCCCCCATGTTAACCTATGGGAGAGATTGGCCTTGCAACAGTGAAATCCGAATTTGGCAGTATTTCACTGTCAGGACATGTAAAACACACAAGTGCGTGCCCAACCTTTAACATACACTGCACCTTGCACATGGAGCTACCTAGGGCCTACCTTAGGGGTACCTTACATGTGTAAAAAGGGAAGGTTTGGGCCTGGCAAGTAGGTACACTTGCCAGGTCAAACTGGCAGTTTAAAACTACACGTACAGACACTGTAGTGGCAGGTCTGAGCCTTGTTTACAGGGCTACCCAGGTGGGTGGTACAACCAGTACTGCAGGCCCACTAGTAGCATAGGATTTACAGACCCTGGGCACCTCTAGTGCACTTTACTAGGGACTTACAGTAAAGCAAATATGCCAATCTTGGATAAACCTATCATACATACATGTTGCACAGGGAGCACTTGCACTTTAGCACTGGTCAGCAGCGGTAAAGTGCCCAGAGTACCAAATACAGCAAGAATAGACTTCCCAGGCAAAAAAGACAGGGGAGACCACGCCATTGAAGCCAGGTATAACAGGCTGTGACCGCTATAAATTTTCAATTCCATCATGGAAAATTTTGCAACATCATAGCAGAGCTGTGTGCTCATATAAGTGTTTAACATGTTCGCCTATATAAACACATGTGTACTGTAATTATATTTTCAAAATTTAAATTTTATTAGACACTAAGGCCCTCATTACAACTCTAGCGGTCTGTGTTAAAGCGGCGGTAATACCGCCAACAGGCTGGCGGTAAGAAAATGGGATCACGACCACAGCAGAAACCGCCAACACAGACAGCCACTTTAACACTCTAACCGCCACGGCGGTAGCAACAAACACCGCAGCAGTCAACGCCAACAGACAGGCGGAAGACAATGTACCGCCCACCCCATCACAACCCGCCAGTCCGCCAGCTTTTCCGGGGCAGTACCAAAGTTGTCAAAAGCATGGTGGAAACAGGACTTGGAAGGGAAACCACTCACTGCTCGACACAAATGAAGAAGTAGGACGCCATGGAGCCCGAGCTGCAGGTCCTGCCCATGCCGGTATACCTCCTCATCTACCAAGAATACGAAAGGCGGCGCCGATGACCATGGTGAGTACGGCACCTAGTACACAGGGGAGGGGGAGGAAAAAGAGAGTAACACACACACGCAACACCCCTACCCTCATCCACAACTTACACACAAAAACATGCATCAACATTACATTTACAACCCGTAACCCCCTGGAAGAACGCAAGGACAAAGGGGGACACCTCAGCCGGAAGATGGAATAACGCCACTGCTCTTTGAGGGGGCTCCATGCCCACTGCTTGGTCCTGGGGAATGCAAAGCCACAGTCTCTCAAGTGGGTGGTTTGTCTACTGCTTGGTCCTGGGGAGTGCAAAGCCACAGTCTCTCAAGTGGGTGGTTTGCCCACTGCTTGGTCCTGGGGAGTGCAAAGCCACAGTCTCTCAAATGGGTGGTTTGCATCCTGCTTGTCCTGGGGAGTGCAAGGCCACCGTCTCTCAAGTGGGAGACTTTCTCCACTGGTTCTGGAGGGGGCTTTGTGCCAGTCTGCTGCTTCCTGCAAGGATTGGGTGAGTGGATGCCTTTCTCCACTGGTTCTGGAGGGGGCTTTGTGCCCAGTGATGCAACACTTGGGGTGTGGCAGTTCACAGTCCCTCATCTGGGTGTCTGAGGCACGAGTTTTGCAGAGACCAGTTTGCATGATAGTCCATGGAGGCAGGGCTAGACTCCATCCTGCGGCGGCTAAGGCTGCATACTGGTTGTAGTGCCGGTGCTGGTGGGGGTGCTGCCAGTGGTGGTGGGAGGCTCCAGCCCTTCTCCTGCAGCTCTGATGCCTGCCCGCTGGGGCTGCTGCTGCTGGTAGTGGTGCTACTGTCAGGGTGCAGGTGGCGGTGCTTGCGGCGGTGCTAGCGGTGGTGCAGATGGGGATGTTGGCTGTGGTGCAGGTGCCAGTGCTGCCAATGGTGGGTAGAGGCCCCCAGCCCTTCTCCTGCAGCCTCGGACGGCTGCCCACCGGGGCTGCTGCTGCTAACAGTAGTGGTGCTTGCAGCAGTGCAGGTGGTGGTGCTTGCAGCAGTGCTAGCAGCAGGGATGCTGGCGGTGCTGGCCGCGGTGAAGGTGGCGGGTCTGAGGGTGGTGCTGGTAGCCACCAGGCCTTCACCTGCAGCCTTCGATGGCTAAAGTGCCTTGCCTGTTTTTTTCTGCCCCTTTCTCACCTTGGCAGATGGTGGTGTCACCTTGGGTCTGGCAGCTTGAGTCTTTGAGGTGGCCTTGCTGGGTGGCTGGTGCTCCTTCCCCTTGCTGCATGCTTCACCTTGGCAGGTGGCGGAATGGTTTTGACCTTGGCAGGTGTTGGTGGCACACTGGCTGGGCTGACGGGTGCCCCCTTTGCACCTCTGTTAGCTGCAGGAACCACAGCAGACATCAACTTGGTGGCTGAGGTTCTGGGATGGGTTTTGGAAGGGGTAGGGAAGAGGTCAATGTTTGCCAGAAAAAGCTTCTTAGAGACACTGGGTTGGGAAGAGGGAGATGGTATGGGAGTGGAGGAAGAGGGAGTGGTTGTAGGAGGTGTCTATCTGCTGTGTTTGGGTGCAGGTGCATGGGCTGGAGGCTGTAGTGAGGTGGATGGCTCTTGGGTGGGTGGGTGCTTGCGTTTGTGTACTTTGCATGGAAAGGTCACAGACACACTGGGAGAGGACACAGGGGACATGTGCATGGATGTGGGAGTGGTGACTGCCAGTGAGGGGTGTGATGGGCATGCTGGTGATGGACATAGTGGATGAGGTTGTAGTGCATGCAGGTGTGAGTGGAGATGCTACTGGGAGGGAGGTGGATGACGAGGAAGAGGGGGACACAGTGGAGACAGTGGATGTTGGTGTGTCTGCATGGGGATGGTACTTGTGTGAGTGCCTGTGAGATGAGTGTGGTGCTTGTGTTTGCCTGAGCCACTTTTGTGTGGTGATTTGGGTGAATGCTGGTCTGTAGGTGTGCTTGGGATAGTCTGGGGTTGAGGGGATTGGGACTGGGTACAGGAAGTTGGAGGGGGAGGCTAGAGACAGGGACAAGGGTTGCCATCAGTGCTAGGGCCAGAGCCTGAAATGCTCGCTGTTGGGCCGCCACACCAGAGTGAATGCCCTCCAGGTATGCATTTGTTTGTTGCAACTGCCTCTCGACACCCTGTATGGCATTCAGAATGGTTGACTGCCCAACAGAGAGGGATCTCAGGAGGTCAATAACCTCCTCACTGAGGGCACCAGGGCTGACTGGGGCAGGGCCTGAGGTTCCTGAGGCGAAGGAGATGTCCACCCTCCTGGCTGAGCGGGCATCGGAAACACGCTGAGGGGCTGCTGGGAGGGCAATCCTGGTAGGGGGGTGGCGGATGTACCTGTTGTTGGGGTGGGCACAGAGGTCACCACCAGGGAGCATCCATTGGAGGAGGAGTCGCTGTCTGTGGTGTCCCCTCCTGTCCCCGTCGTGGTGCTCCCCTCACCCTCTGTCCCACTGGTGCCCTCAGTATCGTGGATTCGACCTCCAGGCCCATGTGGGATGCAGCTCCCTCCATCGCCGGTGCCTCTGCTCCTCTGCCATATGATGCTAAAGCACACATGGACAGGATGACAAAACAAAAGGGGGGGAGAGACAGAGGATACACTTGGTCAATGCCAGCAACACCACCACCGCTGGCGTACACAACACACAGGGAGCAGCTGTATGCACTAGGCTGTGCACTACCAGTTACTAAGATAGTCACCAGCCCATGGGATACAATGTCTACTGCCAATCAGCTGCACACCTGAAACCCACAGGAACATGCCCAGTAGTAGATGCCCACTAACACCATTGGGGTGGGAGTGATCCAGAGCCTGCCCAACAAGGGTCCCACCCTGCCTTCTTCGCCCTGGCCTAGGGGCACCAAGCCCACATCCCCCACCCAGGTAACCCTTAACGTGTGCAAAGTCAGGATTCAGAATCTGTACACACCTCCTTGTGGCTGCTGTGATGCCTTCAAGCGCCCATCCAACTCCGGATATGCCACCGCGAGGATGCAGTACATCAGTGGGGTCATGGTGCGACGGGCACCCCTTCCTCATTGGGAAGCCAGCCGCCCCGGTTGTGGCAGTGGGTGCTCCACCTGTCAAAGACCCCCAGGGTCCTCTCCTTCCTGGCAATTGCGCGCCAATTACCCTTTTTCTGGTGGGCGCTGAGCAGCAGGGAAAAGACAGCAGAAAAGGGAATTAGTCAACCGTCCGGACTGTCACACTCATGGCCCACCAGATCCCTCGGATCCCCTGAAGCACATACATTGACCACCATACATGCAGCACTCTGGCCAGGACGCCTCTGCCACCCCCTACATGTGGCTTACACACACAGCAATCCCTACATTCATGGCCCACGCATCATGCTCACAATGTACTCACCTGTTTGTCTGGAGGACCGTAGAGTAACGTGTATTGGAGTAGGACCCCATCCACCAGTTTCTCAAACTCCTCCGCAGTGAAGGCAGGGGCCCTTTCCCCAGACACATGAGCCATTGTCGCTTCCAGGCACAGGTCACAGCAGCACTTGCAGTGTAGGTCCTCTCCTGTTGAAGGTCAGGTAGCAAGTGAGTGAACAGAAAGAAAATGGCGGTCACATCCGCAGCGGTCCATACCGTCACCGCCGACATACATCGCCATTGGCTCCTGGAACCATAGGGCCCAATAATAACCAATGCGAAGTTGTGCGGCGGTCTTTGACCGCCTACCGCAACGGTGCACAACACCAGCGGAATGACCTCATTTCCACTTGTCCCTCCTCACAGGTCAGGCAGCCGCCATTTCAGGGGGGCACAGGGCATGGCACCTAACTGCGTCACAGCAGACATTGGCACAGCAACTGATTTTTGAATTCACATACTGGTTCTGTAAAGGAATAAATGCATCATTAGTGCAATAGATGTGTGAATATGACCCACTGATCACCGTTTTCTTCCATAGGCTTCAACCGCTGAGGCTGAATATGAGATGGAGACATCTTCCGGTGTACAGACCCCTGGTGGACCTTGCTACAATGGAGGACAGACACCTTATTATAACATACAGACTTGATCAGGCCACAATCCAAGAACTGTGTGCCCAATTGGAGCCAGACCTGATGTCAGCTATCCGCCAGCCCATAGAAATAACCCCTCTAGTGCAGGCCCTGTCAGTGCTCCATTTCCTGGCAAGTGGTTCCTTCCAAACTACAGTGGCCATGGCATCAGGGATGTCTCAGCCAATGTTCTCAAACATGTTGAGCAGAGTGTTGTCAGTCCTGCTGAAACACACGTACAGCTACATCGTATTCTCCCAAGTGGAGGATTTGGCCACAGTGAAAGCTGACTTTTATGCCCTGGGACAAATCCCCAACATCAATGGTGCCATTGATGGTACACATGTGCCATGTGTCTTCCACGCGGAGATATTAAGAAGTTTTCAGGAATAGAAAAGCTATCACTCTATGAATGTGCAGATGGTGTGTTTCGTTGACCAGTAAATCTCCCATGTGAATGCCAGGTATCCTGGCTCTGTGCATGAAGCCTTTATCTTGAGGAATAGCAGCATCCCATATGTGATGGGCCAACTCCAGAGGCACCGGGTGTGGCTAATAGGTGAGCCAAAGGTCCCCACCCAGTATAAGTAGGTGTTTTGGTATGGGGTTGTCCCTAAGGGTTAGTGTGTGTCTAACATTTGTCCTTCAATATTTACAGGTGACCCTAGCCTCTTATGGCTACTGACTCCAGTGCGGAATGCCAGGACAAGGGCAGAGGAGTGTTACAATGAGGCACATGGGGGAACAAGACGGATAATTGAAAGAGCCTTCGGCCTCCTGAAGTCCAGGTTCAGGTGCCTCCATTTGATATGAGGATCCCTGTACTACTCACCCAAGAATGTGTGCCAGATTATCGCTGCATGTTACATGTTGCATAACCTGGCCTTGAGACGCCAAGTGCCTTTTCTGCAGGGGTATGAGCCTGGAGATGGTCTTGTGGCAGCGGTGGATCCTATGGACAGTGAGGAAGAGGAGGCAGAGGACGAAGATGTGGACAACAGAAGTAATATAATACAGCAGTATTTCCAGTAACACACAGGTAAGACACTGTAACTTCACTTTGCCTTTCAGTTTTCTATGGGACATTGTACATGGCATCCTCATTTCCGTATGTCTATGATTTTCAGAACTCTATGGCCCACTCTGGCTCCTGGTGTGTTTCATGCTGTCCACTAAAGGTCATTCCAATAAAAATGTAACTATGGTTATGACTTGCTATGCTTTGATAATGTTGTACTAATACATATTTGAATCATTTGACAGACTCCAGATTTGTATTTGTTCCAAGGGTGTTTATTTAAGTGCTCATAAGTAGGGGGGATGTGCAAGGGGGCTGGGTGATGGTGGAGGAAAGTCCAGGGTAGAGTTCGGTCTATTTGTATCACAGGTGCATTGTCGAAAGGGGCATAGGAAGTGGACCAATGGCAGTTCCAGGTGGACAGGGTGACAGAGTGGAATATAAGGGTGACAATCAGGAGAGTCTTATTTCCTGGCGGTGTCTTGGCAATGTTCTCTGGCTTCTGCCTGGATCGCAGGAACCGTTTGCGGGGTGGTTCTTTTTCTGCAGGGGGTGGGGTGCTGGTGGCCTGCTGGTCCTGTGGTGGGGCCTCCTGTCCACTAGCACCAGCGGAGGTGGAGGGCTGTTCTTTGGTTTGGCTAGTGTCAGGGGTCCGTTGGTGTGCCACTGCCTTCCTCATGGCCTTGCCCATGTCAGCCAGCATCCCTGCAATGGTGACCAGGATGGCGTGGATGTTTTTTAGGTCTTCCCTGATCCCCAGGTACTGTCCCTCCTGCAGCCGCTGGGTATCCTGCAATTTGTACAGTATGTGGCCCATGGTCTCCGGCGAATGGTGGTATGCTCCCAGGATGTTGATGAGTGCCTCCTGGAGAGTCAGTTCCCTAGGCCTGTCCTTCCCCTGTCGCACAGCAGTCCTCCCAGATTCCCTGTTATCCTGTGCCTCTGTCCCCTGAAGCGTGTGACCACTACCACTGACCCCAGGTCCCTGATCGTCCTGGGTTTATGGGGTTGCCTGAGGTCCCTGTAGTAGTGGGCACACTGCTGATTGACGTGTCCTGGGTCCACTGGATGGGTGCTGTGCTGGTGTTTCCTGAGGGGGGAGGATCTGTGGTTGGTTGGGACTGTTGCAGGGTAACCGACTATCTGGAGGTGCCTGATGGGCCAGGTTGGTCATCCTGATCCAAGCGTTCAGAGCTGCTGCCATCACTGTGGGCCTCTTCTGGGAGGGGGACTGGATGTTGCTGGCAACTCCTCTCCGGTGACATTGAGTAGGTGTCCTGTGGGGATGAAAAGGCAGTGTTATTGTATCTGCGTGTGCCATCTTGTGCATAAGTGTGTTTCCCTGTATGGTTGTGATAGCCCTGTCAACTTTGCCTTGTGTGCGTGCTGATTTTGTGGGCTAGGTGATTCTCTCTAATGGGCATGCTGTGGTGATGGGTGTCCATGCAGGTCTGTGATGGGGGTCCATGGATTGGTGTTACATGCAGGGCTTCGTATTGGGATGGGTGGTTTGTGATAGTGGGGTATATGTGAGCTGGTGGAGTGATGGGGTGAGGGTAGGGGTAGGAGTTTGTGATGGCAATCAGGTAGGGTGGGGCATATAGTAGTAAAGATTTGACTTACCAGAGTCCAGTACACCTGCTACTCCTGAGGGGCCCTCAGGATGCATTATTGCCAAGACTTTCTCCTCCCATGTCGTTCCACCTTTTCCAGATGTCATCCCTTGCTCTTGGATGCTGTCCCACGGTGTTGACCCTGTCCACGATTTTCCACCATTGCTCCATTTTCCTAGCAATAGACGCCTGCTGCACCAGTGATCCGAATAGCTGTGCCTCTACCCGGATGATTTCCTCCACCATGACCCTTACCTCCTCCTCTGAAAACCTGGGGTGTCTTTGGGGTGCCATGAATGTGGTGTGGGTGATATGTGTGCGGGTGTGTGTGGTGCTGTGTTGGGGTGTATGGTGTGAGGTGTTTGGATGGTGTATGGGTGAGGTTGTTTTGTGGCTCTGATTGAGTGGGTGCTCCTGGCTTCTATCTCTCTCACTTGCCAAAATGTATGGGTCATAATGGGTTGTGGGTAATGTGGGTGTGTGTTGTATAGTGGTGTGAGCGTGTGGCTGTGGTGTGTGTATGTGTGTCAGGTGTGTGTAGTTTGAATTGTCCAATGTGGTGGAGTTTTGTTAGTATGTGTGTATTTTAAGAGCAGCGGTGTGTACTGCCAATGATTTACCGTGGTTGTGAGACCACTGCGGTGATTCGTGGGTCGTGATACTGTGGGCGTATTCCTGTTGGCGTAACGGTGTGGGTTTTGGTACCGCCAGTTTATCTCTGACCTCTGGTCTGGCGAACTTGTGTGGGTGTCTGTATAGTGGGAGATTTCTCTGTGTGGATCATAATACCAGTAGCTGAATACAGCCGTGGTCACGGTATGTTGGCGGCAGTCAGCACGGCAGTAGGCATGATTTACCGCCAGGGTTGTAATGAGGGCCTAAGTCATGTGGTGAATGTTCTCATTTGTTCAAACACAATGTTATAGGCAACACCAAGCCTGGACGACCTAGGTGAGACATGTGGGATACATTTTACTGAGAATGTGGTTAGCACATATGCTTTCCCTGAATAATAACTCACCATTTTGTTTTGCCAAATTTCCATTTTAGCACATTAAGTGTATGGAAGGCCTGCTCTCAGTCAGTGATGCCATACTAATCATCAGTGCTCCAGTGGCACTTTGTACACCCACACAGCCACAGTGTTGCTTGTATGTGCATGAATTGACTGTGGTTAACTTAGCACAGTTCAATGTGCACATTTGTCAGACCCCTGTTTTGAGAGTGGATGTAGCCCCCCTTGAGGTTGGATGGGTGGCATACTCAAGTTTAAATTCAGTACAGTCAACTGCAGACGTCCAACTGCACAATTGTATTCCCATGCCCAACTATGTTTTGGTGACTTTTAGGTTGTTGATGTCAGCCTTGCCCTGTTATGCACAGTAAAACTTACAAGTTGTTTTATTGGACTTGTCTCATCATTTACTAATGATTGGCATGACTTTGTCTACATATGTGAAATTTGTTCCTCTGATGCATTGTTAGGTCATTGGGAGATAGTAGGACCGGGTCAGATCTGCAGACCAAGGGTACAGATGGTATAATTTGCCACTTGCTTCTGTCACACTTGTTTGTGCTGACCTAGCACACAGTTGTACTTGTTGGCAATGTGACTGGGATATGTACTGTCCTACACAATATATGTGAATATGTGTCATGAGTTACATGACTACATTGTTGTTTTGGACGTTCAGTATTTGACAATTTACACACATTGAAGGAAGATTGTGTGATGTATGCTTCTAGGTCAACATTACTGCCACTCATTCTGCAGAACTCCCTTGGTACACATCTTTCTGATCCGCACTGTCCATTCATGCACATCATAGTCATACCTGTCAACTTTGATAATGGACACTGCTTCTTCTACATGCTAAGCATTATTTGACATTACATTTCCTGTGTCTGCAAGATGAGATGTCTGACCCCCCACACATCAATGAACACCAGCCACAGCACTTGTGTAATGTCTAAGTCCCCTGCATATATTGGGTATCAAAGTTAAGTAGAGGAGTGTCTCAGCTGCCCTTCCTCATTTCTCTGTTTGACATGAGCACTCACACACAGCTGCAGTCCCCAACCTTTGATGCATGCACTATGAGTGCATCTTGATTGTGTGAATACTCCTGACAGATGTGAGTAGAACATGCAAGCTTCAACATGTATGTGTCCTTCATCACATGTACAGTTTTCCAAGGCTTTGTGACTTGTTTTGAAATTGCTTGACATGCATGCACAATACAAACTGGATAGAGTTTGACCAACAAAGAAATTCAGGTGTTTTGTCCTCGGATTTAACTCTCTATTAGACATACATCTGAGTGCCACTGAGTGGTAGGTTTTAAGCTGTCACCTGTGATTGTGACATTCAGACATTAATTTGTTACATAGCAGGCACAGACCTACAGTTGTAGCTACTGTCTACTCTTGTCCTACCTAGGCCAAACCTCTAAAAAGCAGTCTTCACATATTTTCCTGTGTTGCTAATGTCAAATGTCAACCAAACACACTTATGTTATATATGTGCGGCAATGTAATTTATTCGTGCAACAGGCTATGCCAACATTTCACCAACACATTCATGTAGTAGTGTATTGTGTGTAATATTGTTATTGTTGCAGAGTGTGTTCATAATTTATTTACATCTTTTCTGGCCTAGTCATGCTTCCAAGATATGGTTGAGGTGATAAAGTATGTGAAGGTGAAAAGACGTACTCCGTGACAAATCTGAGTTCAGGTTCATTTATTGACAAAATTTTGCTCTTTGATGATTGGAGTACAGTCTCTAATTGAAGACGTTGTTCACAATATTGCCCTTTCAATGTGTTCCAGCAGCAGAGTTTTGTTGTTCCCCATCCTCCTGTTGTGCATCATTGTCCTCATCCTCAGATGTTGTGGAAAATTGCACATACTTGTATTATTTTGCATACAAGGGGTAGTGCATACAATAGACTTATTCTAGTTACCTAGGCACGTGAACCTGGATTTCAGCATGCCAAATGTCCTCTCTACTACATTCCTGGTTCTCTTGTGTTCTTCATTGTGAGGCTTCTCAGCATCTGTATGTGGGTTTCCATATGGGGTCATGACCCATAGCTGGACGCCTTAACCTTGGTCTGCTGTAATGGAATGGGAAAAATAGTGTCAAACTTGCATTTGTGTCTATTGCTAAATGGCCAGGCATTGTTTTTTTAAGTGGAGTGGTGAATGTGACTTGCAAGTAGCGTTGTGTGTGTTCCTGTTTGCATGCATGGTTGTATTGGTGTTTGGTGATGTACTTTTCAGTGATGGGTTGTGCCTCAGGGGATTGGTGAGTGTAGGATATTTTCTGTCATGACAGGTTACCCGTGCACATTATGGGCCTCATTACAACCTTGGCGGGCGGCAACTGACGTCGCCAATGTGTAACCGTCTTGCCCATTATGACATCCCCGCTGGGCCGGCGGGGATGTCGGAGGCAACATGGGAGCCGGCTCCTAATGGAGCCGGCGGTGTTGCGGCCGTGCAGACAGTGAAAAACAGTGTGGGGCTGTGCCTGGGGGCTCCTGCACTGCCCATGCCAAGTGCATGGGCAGTGGGGGGCCCCCAGGGGCCCGCGGCACCCTTCCTGCCAGCCTTTCCATGACGGTTCCTACCGCTGGGAAGACCGTGGCGGGAAACCGCCGGGACAACCGTGGCAGGAAACCCTTGGGACGACCGTGGTGGGAAACCGCCGGTCCCGGCGGTGCGACCGCGGCGCTTCCTCCATGGTCGTAATCGGCAAAATTATACCGCCAGCCTGTTGGTGGTACTTGTAATGAGGCCCATGTGTTGTGTTGTATATATTTGTCCCTTAGACCCATTACTTTAGATGCGCAGATGAGTCATCTTGGCTAAGGTTGTACCTATTTTGGGTGGTGTGTGCCATGAGACAGGCTTTGCGCCCGGTGTGTTGCAGGTGAATCCCCTTTGGACATGGCAGTCCCTCTTGCACAAAGAGCTGTTTTAGCAATTTCCTGACTAGCATGCATATGTGTGAGGAGTGAATATGCACAGTGTGGCATAGTTGTTTGGAATGTATTGTGATGTTTGTGACAAACTTACAGATACCTGTGGGACAGGACAGGGGATGAGGGTCATTTCTGCACTGACCCCCATTACCAGTACTGGCCAAAATAGTACCATGTCTTCTTGATATTGTGCGTTTCTGACCTCTACCGGTGCACTGGCAGTAGTTCTGCTGCCAAAGTCCACTGTAGGTACCATCGTAGCATGTTAGTGAGATGGCGGACTTACGGTTTGATTGTTGCTGTCCTGTGCAGCATCCATTCCCGCACATGACCTATTTCAATGTGTGCTGCAGTATGTACCACACATGGGAAAAGCCCACATAATGAGAGTATCAGGTATTTTTCTTGATAGAATAGTGATGCCTCCTCTAGGGTGGCATTATTTATAGCTGCAGCCTCAGGTTTCTACATTGTGTTAAATGTGGGGCAGTGCCAATATGGGAGTTGTTTGATGGTGGCATGGCCAATGCAAAACCCATTGGTGACCAATTGCGCGCTAAAGTGATATGTGTGAAGAATCCGTATATTCGAACTCAGGCCCTAAGGAGGAAGGCAGAAAAGGATGGTTGTGAGATACTACACACTCATGCTGCAGTGGTCTGAAATGATCTAGAGTCCAGCATGTGGAGCACAGCTAGGAGCTTGGACATGGGTAGTATGGTTGTCAGACTTTCCACTCTTGCCATGATGTCAAGGACAATGTGGTGGAGCAGCGGCATAATGGAATCCTACTTGAGATGGTAGAGTCTGATTACCTCTTCTTCCCTGAAGCCAAGGATAGATGTGTGCTTGCAAAATATCCTCTCCCTCCTTTTGCACTTCCTTTCTGGCTGCAATGGTGGTGGTAGAGGGTGTTGCGGTGGTGCTGGTGGCACTTGGCGTTGTCACTATCATCATCTCCAGATGCCAAGCTGTAGAAGTATGAGGTCCATGTTGTCCAGAATTCCTTCTGTGTGTTTTCCTTACGTAGTTGTGGCTGGGCATCATTTTAACGCCTAGTCTGACCAGGCATTAAAATTTTGATGTCAATGGGAGTTAGCGCCATATTTTCATGATGATCCTAGGCATAAGATTTGTTCCCGTTGGCTTGTAAATATGGCGCTAGCGTAATTTTTTCG
Organism: Pleurodeles waltl; assembly: GCF_031143425.1. Lineage (NCBI taxonomy): Eukaryota > Metazoa > Chordata > Amphibia > Caudata > Salamandridae > Pleurodeles > Pleurodeles waltl. The sequence continues at coordinate 733,055,046 of NC_090447.1, read as the reverse complement.
GAAGGAATGCCTACCTTGCATATCGCTGTCAATAAACAAAGCAAGGTGAAGCAGCGCTCCTGAAAAACTGACGCTAGATACAGGAAATTGGCGCTAGACTGCTCTAGTGACACTTTATAAAATATGGTGCTGGCTTAACACCACTTTTGCATCCGAAAAATAGTGCAAAGGTGGCACTAACGTTTCCTAAATTTGGGCCTTAGTCCTGTGAAAAAGCATATGGAAGCTGGTGACCGTTGAACCAGAAGGTGAGAAAGAGGGAAACTGAATGTACCCAAGGAGGATGTGCCTCAAACAATCTCAGAGGACACTGAGGACTCTGATCTAAGTGAAAGTGAAAACAGAGGATTGGCACTAAGGGCTTCTAAAAGAACTAGAGTGGAATGGACATACTTTGCTGCAAATGACGTAGGGAGGAAATTTTGGGAATTTGGTATAACGCTGCAGATACAGCTGAAGCTCCTCGAGCTGAATATTGTGCTTGAATTTTAATTTCAGTTTTCTGTGTGTTGATTAGATTGATACATTTCACTCTGGATATGTTTATTAGTGAATTTGAACTGTGCATATTTTATATATTTTGTATTGACTTTGTTAGGGAATTAAGAAGAGTACCGAGGCCCAAGTCTGCAGAAGACGAGAGGGGTGTCCTTTAGAAGAACACAGAGTAGGGTTGGTAAGGACTCATAAACCTGTTGAATTGTATTACATGGACGTTGTTTTTCCTCTTTGTGCAAGTGAAACTAAAGTGAGCCTTTACTGCTGCTGCTGTATTTTATTAAAACAGTTCTGAATTTAGAGATATCATGGATCTTGAAAACAATAACACTAATAGATGTAGATACATATTTACAGGAGTGTTAGTTGTAACATTTATGTTCATAATCATTTTGCTTATAGGATTGAGCTTACCTACACAGTTAAGTGTAGGGGACATTATATCTACAAGTGCCCCTTAGATACCATTTCCTACTGATGATAGAATGCCCTTACTAAATGTGAAAGATTTGCATGTAGGCATCTCTAGAGGAGATATTTCATGAAATGTGTATTTTAAGTTTCTTTAGTACATTGACTCTATGGATGCAAGGTATTGCTACGTTTGTATGCAATTACTTGATTCAGTATCACAAGGCATCATCTATCATCACATTCCTTTGCCATATGGAGTTTCTTATAGTCTTTAATTGAGTATATTTTATAGAAAGGGTAGCTTTCAATACTATTTCTCAAAGTATGATTAATTCCTTCAAGAAGTTCCTTTGTTTAAACATCTGTATAATATCCTTGTTTTAAAGGTTCAGAAATAGCAGGTAAATATTTTGTATCTGTCACAACACTATACACTACATATTATTTATATATTTTGCATATGTCACAACACTGAACACTGCATATGCACACAGACATAATTTGAATTGTGACATGACAGAAGTAGAGAAAACGTTTTTTAATCTAGTGGACAACAGAAGGTGAGATCCAGATTCTAAGTCTGAAACGGATAAAGATCTTAAGAAACAGCACAGGTGGAAAAGGGAAGCAATTGAACATCAAGTGAAGGGAAACCAAACAGTATTAGCTTTAGGTTGGCAACATAAGGGAAAGCTTTGCCTATGAATTGACTAAAGTTATTTGGATCCATTATTTTTAGGGAAGAGTAAATGTGAACACGCCTTTGAGATCAGGGGAAAAAATTGTGTTTTTTTTTAAGATGGAAAGAATCCTGTGATTCATGGGGTATACTTTATTTGTGGAACAAATGCTTATTTAAAATTGCCCAAGTGATGGGAAGGATACATGTTTTTAAGGTATAGTATTCTTGAAGATTTATCGCATGGAACATTTAATGATTTTGTATGGGAAACAACATTTAGAACTAGGAGAAGTGTTAGTGCTGGATAAGTGGTAGGAGATATTTTTGGTGCATTGATTCCATCTGTCTGTGTGATTCCTAATGAATTGATAATTAGAAAGCAGTCTACCATAGTGAATAAACTGGAAATTAATACAGCAAAGTCTTTATTGCTTGTGAATACTGAGATGATAGCGATCTATGGTTTTGCAGAATAGACTTGCATTAGACATTCTTCTTACAAAAGAGGGTGGAGTCTGCGCAATGCTAAAAATTCAGCAATGTTGTGCTTTCATCCCAGAAAACAATAAGGATTTGGAGAAGTACATTCTGAGCATCATTGGCTTGAAGAAGGATTTGGGAGGGTTGGAAGCAACAGATGCATATGAGGCTATTGTAGATGGGTTTGCTGCTGTAGGCAGATGGTTTGGAAATTTGGGAAGTAGAGTTGTGGGTTTTGTTCAGAAATCATTGTTGATTATTGCCATTTGTGCAGGAGTTTTAGTTGTTGGTTTCAGAATGTTCAACTGATGAAAGTCAAACAGGCAATGAAAAGAAACAGAGTGGGTGTGAAGCTGGAAGAGGATCAGTGTAAGTATTATGAATACGAAATGTCTGGAGGACTCACAATGGAAATTGATGAAACAACAGGCTTTTAGTCGATCTCAGTAAATGATATTATCATGATTGTGATGATTTAATTCATCCTCAGAGGGGGGATTGGGAATGCATAATTTTGGTTGCACCATCATGTATTGCTAGAATAATGTAACTGACATTTCATATATTGTGTGTCCTAACTTTACTAATGCACGGTGGAGCATCTCAATTATATTACTGAAGATACATTCACAGTAGAGAATCAGACATTTATATATGTGTGTGTTCTAATGTTTGGTGTTAACATGATGAAATGTATTACTTATGTGCATTTATGTTTGTGTATTGAGATTATTGTATTATGGTGAAACTGCATATAATCAAATTTCATTTGAAATTCTTGTTTTCTAGTTGTAATTGAAGATGCACTTATAATCATGTATTTTAAATGTGCATTAACACCTTATTAAGTTACCATAAACAAAAGCCTGAAACATTTGATTTCTTATATCTAACCTTCAACATGAAGATTTGCTCACATTGCAATATTCTAACTTTCTGGGTGAGTTTGTGAGAGTCTACAGTTAATGAAAGGCATGTTGTATGCAATCAGGATAGTGGGGTATAGGAGGATGCTTTGGCAAGGACAAAGGAGTGTTAACAAACTGAGAAGAAAAGACTCCTGTATGTGTTCTAGACACTAAAAGACCTTCAAGGCCACCTTGATGGCAAATTTGTGGGATGTGAGGTTCGACGGGAGTTGCCAATTTCAACTGTGCAAGGAAGATTGAAAACTACTGGTGGATGATGTAGCCTTCTTGAAGGTTCTGTAGGTTTAAATGTTTTCACCTAGTTAGAGGAGGGCATATTCCCTTGGGACCTGGAGGGGTACAGACCTCTCCACTCTTTATTCCTTTGTGTGGCTTCTTGCCATACACCACCTCATTATCAGAACCTTTACTGAGGTTTCGGTGATCCTGGCACTTTCCTATAATTCCTGAGACTTAATTAGGATTTTCCTATAGCTTAGTTTATGGTATTTAGATTAACTTCGTTTCTCCAATCTTTTGGCAAGAGGACCATGATTTCCATGCAGATCACCAGATTCTGTTTCTCATCTTTGGTATTGCTTCAACTGAAACTTGTATATGCCTTATACTTTTATCATTTACCTCATTCAACACTTTACTTCACCTTTGGTGATACTGTACTTTTATAGCATGTTTTTTGTGATTCATTTACATTAGTTTGACTTTAAATTTGTAATAAATCTTTGAACGTTATCCTCCGCCTCTTGGATTTGATGGGTGACCAAATGGGATACACTGTTAATTGATTTTAAGGGTTTGTTTAATTCTCCTTCATATTTCAAGCACCTCAAAAAAGGTCCGTCAAAAGAAGAGAAGCAAGAACATGGGCACGAGTGTCATCAAAAGCATCTAAAGATTAAGAGCCTGATTACTACCTTGGCAGAGGGGATTACTCCACCACACACTTGATGGATATCCCACCCATTGTATTACAAGTTCCATTATATCCTATGGAACTTGTAATATGGTGGATGGGATATCCGTCATGTTTTTGACAGAGTAATCCCCTCTGTCAAGGTCGTTACCAGGCCATTAAAGCTTTTTTCTGAGTGGACCTTTTTTTAGTGGTGTAATGACGCATCTGTGAAGTACCATTATTGCTGTGTGGGGCACTTGCCAGATAAAGTACTACCAAAAAATATGGGAATTACTTCTAGAACGAAGAAGAACTTGGGGCATCATACTTTATGCACCCAGTTCCTGCAGGCTTTGTTTTCTTTATTCTATTTATACTCGGTAAATTTTGGAACTTTGGAACTTTTTCATAGCTAAATGTGCTGAGGTGAAATTGTGGATGTGCAATAACTACTGCAAAACTTTGAATCCTCATAAAATAAAATCACTACCACCAATATTGAGATTCCGGTTGTGCTCAGCTTGATTTATTTAACGTAGGATTTAGTGTGATTTTGGAGTCTGTTTTGCTTTAAATTATACACAATCAGCCGAATTCTTACGTTTGCATTAACTGCATTTGATGTGAAGGTACATTCACTAACAATATGTACTATTTATTGAATTTCGCATTCAATTCTTCCCGAGCATTCCAACAACGGGTGCAGTCCAATGGTAGGTGGTATTTCTTTGTAGTATGTTTCCTGTGTAAGAAAAAAACATCTAATAAATAAATGATATTTGATAGACACAAATATTTAGCCATCATGGCCAGAGAGCTTATTCCACCTCTGACATAAATGATTTAATAAGGTGCTGAATGTTTTACGGGGTTCTTTGGTTGTACCCGGATCCAGAAAAACCTTCTTAACATAAGCATTCAGGATATCACTTGCCCAATGAACGTTACTTCATGACAGGCTACAAAGCTGTGATTGAGAAACTAAGGCAAGCAAGTTTTAAATCCACACCTCTGCCAAACAATTTCGTGAGCTAGAGGCCCGTGGCTGTGTTTGCACTCGAACTTTACTCTAAACATGTAGAAAAATGAGTAAACATCACGTTCAGCAATTACATGAAAAAGTAAATCAGCTTTTTTTCATTGAAGAACAAAATGTGACCATGAAATGGATGTTTAAAAACGAAAAGACAATTTACAATTATAGCATACTCCATTAAAGTCTGGGCTATGTTGCACTAGCACATGAACATGTCAGAGACGATAAAAAAATAAAAGCTAAATTCGAAGGTAACTGTTTCGTAGTCACAACTTCATTAAATACATATATATGGCAGATGTTGGTGAGGCTAAGTGTACCAATTGTTGCCACCCCTACTTATTTAAGCAACAGGCTATCACGTTTGAGGTAGTCCCAATGTGTTCCCATGTAATCCCGCCTTTTTATCCCTTTTTCTTACCCTGGTGAGAAAGAGGCAATTTTTGCCCACGTGATGTGAAAAATTAAAACAAGTATCTTCACACCATAACAGAGGTTGCCTGACAGCTGCTTCTAGTAGCCACTCATTTGTTGTTACATGTTGTTTGCGACCAATAAGAGGAAAGAAGGCAAGGAAGGGAGTCTGACTCGTGCACCTTCTAGTTCTGGACGTTGAGCCCGGCTGTTGAGACAACTTGTACTTGTGAGTGGGGTGGGAAAGCAGAAGGTGTATGGATGAGGAATCAGACAAGTGAGATGCATTATAAGATGCAAACTAGCAGTACCCTACCTAGGCCCTTGGCCCGGTACCTTGTTGCTCCTTAAAAACAAGCTGTTCCAAACACATACACGCACCCCTCCATTTCCTATCGCCAACAGCTTCCACTACCCGTGGAGTGTCCTAATCTGTTGCTATTACCTACTGCTTCATGCGCCAGGTGAGCTCAGTAAAACACTTTTTCTTCGTGTTCCCCTTCCATCTCGTTCTCTACGCTTTCCAAATTCTCGTTGCATCCTATTTTCCCTTAACTAACACTCCCACGTAAATGCCTAGATTTGCTAAAGCTTCGCAGCAGTGCTAGCACAAGCGTGATAAACACGAAGTGGCAGCATCCATTTACTATGCAGCAGAGTTGGGCTGGTCTATTAGGCAATCAGGCAGTCTGACAGAACAGAGTCTGGGCCGTTTTTTTGCTGTTTTTGGGGCCGGTTTTTACTGTTGATTATTCCTATTACTACCACAATCATTACTTGCTGCAGGAACAAATGCATGCATTCGCCCATACCTTGCAAAATACCCAGTGTAGCTTTGCAAGTTCAAAACTGTCCCTATTTATAAATGTGGGCCACTTTCTTAGCTCAATGGTTCGTTAGTTAAGGCCACTTTTATTTTGGTGCCGGCCTCTTTTTTGTCCCAATCCAACCCTGCTATCGAGTGCAAAAATAATTTTTTGCCGGAAGGATGCACTTTCTACAGTGTAAAAAACGAACTGATTCAAGGGGTATTACTAAGAGCAAATCACAACAAACAAACCAACGGTTGCACATCAACCTCATATGTAAGGATAGGCTGTTTAACCTTGTTCACTTTGCCAGTAGAGGGGATTGGGTGAGCCCCTGACCAAATAATTTTATGGGGATTGAGTCATTGTTAATTTAAAAAATCCTGCTATTGGCACTAACATTCTACAGGCTTCACGCTTTGATCCTTTGACAGTTTTTTTGGATTAGGGCCATACCAGTGGATTATTTCTACTGACATCACAGGATTAATCTCTCATTTGAGTCAATTCGTCCTATCGCTATGCACCTACCGGTTACTCGAAGCTGCATTTTCCCTATCCCTAATATGTGTTTAGCCTTGGTTGACTTACCATACAATGACCGAGTTCAGGAGAACTAACCCTCTGAGGCGGAGGACCAGCAGGGTCATCTTCATTTAATTTTTGTGCCCCATCAGCCCCTGTGATTTAAGTAATAATTTTGGGTCTGCAATTCTGATGGAGGCATTCGATTTGGCTATTCCTGAGACCCCCAGACAAAGTCAAACTATGGAGTTAGAATATAGCCAGTAATCAAGCCAAACTTGCTATGGGCAAACGGGTGGAGTTTATTCAGTCATATGATATTGATCCTTTGCAGGATACTTGGGCTACAGCCAGTGTTTTCTATGATGGTTTTTCCTGTTTTCCTGATGCAGCTACCCTGTTGCCTCTGGTCACGCCAAAGCACGGTATGCTGCCTGGTTCAAGGCCAGCCTTCCTGTAGTTTTCGCATCCATTCTTCATCAGAGCTACTTGATCCAAGCCTTTCATTAAGCTGGCCACAACATTTTTGTGTTTTTATTATCAATTTTTATAGCTATAATTTTAACCACACAAACAGCCCCAACTACGCTGTAAATCAAATGCTACTAGTGGGCCTGCAGCACTGATTGTGCCATCCACATGAGTAGCCCCATGAACAAGTCTCAGACCTGCCACAGCAGTGTATGTGTGTGCACTTTTAAACTGCCAATTCGACCTTGCAAGTGTACCCATATACCAGGCTCAATCATTCCTTCTTACTACATGTAAGTACTCCTAAGGTACCCCCTAGGTAGCCCCGTGGGCAGGGTGCAGTCTATGTTAAAGGTAGGACATGTACTTTACATGTGTTTTACATGTTCTGACAGAAATATGTCACTGTTGCAAGGCGTATCCCTCTCATAGCTGCAACAGAAGAAAAAACACTGTGATGCGTCAACAACGCTGCTGACAGCACTGTGACCTGATGATGCCATACGGATCCGTGCCCCATGTTGCACCGCAGCCCTGATCTCAACAATGCCACCACCTGAGTCCGTCACCACGCCGCTGCTTGTTGCGTGACTTGTGTGTCCCGCACTCTGCATCACCTTGCTCACACCGCAGCCCTGGCAATTCCAACAATGCCACTCCATGCTGACACCGACACCGACACCTGCATTGTAGCCTGAGGACACCACTTGTGAGGTACACAATGCACTGTCCCACCCCGCACTGCAGCCCCAGTCCACCGATGCCAGTGCCATCGACTCCAGTATGGTCAGCAGACGCCCCTGTCTGCACTGCGACCCGTGGGCTCCACACGGAGCCTGCCCCGCACCACACCACAGCCTTGAGCCAACCGATGACAGCGCTTCAGTAACGACTATGATGCTGTCTGCACTGTGACCTGGAGACACCACACGTCACACTGCCCCGCTTTACACCGCTGCCCTGGTCTCAGCCATGCTGCAGGACACCATAATTGAGCCACTGCCTGCACTGTGGCCTGTGGCCGCAGCCCAGATGCCACCAACGCCAGCACTCCTGACTTCGTCATCAGCCTGGAGATTGATCTGCAGCATGTGTGACTTCAAGGGCCCGATGACCTCCGCACCGACCTCTGGAACCGATGCCTCCGACGCCAGCAATGCCACACTCTGAATCTCATTGTGAGGATCACAACACCCTTCATTTCCAAGGTACTGTTTTGCGGTTCTTCCTTACACCCACCTGTTGGATTTGTTGTGCACGATGCCATGATAGCCCCAGGCAGAGCTATCGACTTCAAGAAACTGTATTTTTAAGTTAATTCTTGCAAAAGTCATATCTTTAATATTGTACATTAGATTTTTCTTGTTTTTGTCTTATTTTACATAGATAAATATTGGCTATGTTTCTAAAACTGATGTGGTCCTTTTGTAATGTTTTCACTGTATTACTTGTTATATGCAAATGCCTTACACATTGCTTCTAAGATAAGCCTGACTGCTCATGCCAGGCTACCAAGAGGGTGTGCAAGGGTTATCTGAGCTGAGTATCTCCCTTATCCTGACTAAAGTGAGGGTCCCTACATGAACAGAGTGCAAACCGACTGCCAACTAGAGACCCCATTTGTAACAGAGTTGTAAAACATTCTGTTTTTAGCAATCACAAAGCTCTGGCCATCTCCCTAGAGGGGTTGGGGACAGCCACAAAAAGCCCTGGGTTTTGTCTGGGACTTAGGGGGTCATTATGACCCCGGTGGTGAGTGGTAATGTGGCGGCAGTACATCCAACAGGCTGGCGGTACATACCACCACATTATGAGAATGGCGGGTTGGCTGCAGAAAACCCGTCACTTCTGCACTCGGACTGCCATGGCGGTAGCAACCGCCGGGCAGGAGATGTCAATCTGCTGCCCGGTTACCGGTACAGTACTGCTGGCAGCATTTTCAGCCTGCCTACCACCATGGTTTTCGATGCGGGAATTTCTTCCCTGTCACGGTCGGCAGCTCCCCCACCCCCCTCCACACCCACCTGACACCCCCCACTGCCCCATCCAAACTCCTCCCTTCTGATCCTCTCACCCCATACATGCACACTCCAGCAGACATGCACCACTCATACACCCACTCACTCACACTGGCATACATGCATTTATTCACGCATACATCCAGTCATGCTCGAACACATTCTTACACACATTCACACTGACTTGCATGCACCCACGCAAACAACACTACACACACAGACGCAGTCATGCACACACTCACACATTTATGCACACAACCACACACACACACGACACCCACATCCCCTCCCCTGTCGGAAGCCCGACTCACCTTCTTCCGGGTGGACTTCCGGCAGGGAACAGGAAGGGGCGCTGCTACTGCCAGCAGCACCCGCCAGGAGAACACTGCCAGGCTGTATTGTAGGTCATGATACGTCTGGCGGCATTCAACTGGTGTGGCGGTGTTGGTGGTAGCAGCACCAGCTTACCACCATTCGCCATTATGATCACTGCCGGATTTCCACCCTTCTTGTGGGGGAAGTTCAGCAGTGGTCATAGTATGGCGGACGGATGGGAGCCGCAATGATGGTATTTTGGCGGCCGTAACCGCCGCGGGAGATGGTTTTTACCACCAATTACATAATGAGGGCCTTAGTCCACACAAGATCAGGGGATAAGAGGAGCCTGGCACTCAGTTAACATGAACAAATTTATGAGGAAACGGTGCACAGAACATCTGGATTTGATTTTTAGCTGTCACTCATGGGAACAGGAGTGCTGGAAAGGTATACATGAATATGTTTGCTTGGGTTCTGTCATTAAGGAAGCACATACTAAGCCATCTATGACCAAGCCTGATGTACAACACTCATGGTTTGATGGAAGCTGCTGGTCAGCCAATAAACAACTGAGGGAGGCCCTACACTCTAGTCCCAAAATAGGGATCTTTTAGCTGATTGTCACAGGACTTATAAACAGATCCTGAGTGAGAGGCATTTGGAGGAGCAGGCTGATGCGTGGCATTACTTGGTGTCTGCATGCAAAAGTAGAAACACTGAAATGTTTTGGTGTATTATTAACAACAATAATCTGTTAATGTGAAGGAATATCAATTCAGGCCAATGGACAGATCAAATTAAAGACATAAAACCCCACCGTAAGATCCACTATGACAACTGATGTCCCCATTTCCTTCTGTCCAATTGATATACTTTTTTTTCCTGTCTGAGGTTCTTGAGAATATTTCTGCTCGTCCAGTCAAAAAGGCCCTGCGGCCAGATGTGTCCCCATGGATATTTACAAGATTCAGCCAGACCTGTTTGCAACTTTACCTCCCAATTACATCAACTCTGCATATGTTTCTGGGTTTCTGCATTCCTGTCACTGTGCCATCATTGTTCCTATTTTTAAGAAAGACAATTGTGCCGGCTCTAGTGGTTACCGGCCAATTTCATGATTAGATTCAGTTGTGAATAGTCATGGGTGGGGGGCAGTGCTCAGATGTTTGATTTCGTAGATTGGACAAAAAACAGATCCTCTCTAGAATGCAGTATGGAATCTGTGAGGACCTAGGTATGATGAAGCAGTGTTTTAATCTCCATCTACTGATTAGTAGATACACCATCGCTAAGCCAGGTTCTTTCTACCTGGCCTTCATGAACCTCTCCTGTGACTTTGATTGAATTGTGAGATCCAAACTCTGGGAAATCTTGGCGGGTTTAGGGGTCGACCAGGGCATTATTACTTTTTGACTTGCCCTTCACAGTGATTTGGAAGCCTTTATTAGATATTGCAATAATGGTGAATGTAGCGATCACCTTAGTAAATCTCAGGGAGTAAGACAGGGTTGCATGTTTGCATCCGTACTCTTTTTAATTATATATTAATAGGCTAGAAGATGCCTTGATTAAGCAAGGTGGAGACATGCCAAAGGTCAAAGGACAAGGTGGTTATTGTCCTACTATCTACTTCTGATACCTTCCTGCTGGCAGGGAACTCCAATTGGCTTATAATTCTGCTGGACGCTTTTGTTGATTTTATGACCAAATTAAGGGGGTGATTCTAACCCTGGCGGTCGGTGATAAAGCGGCGGCCAACCCTCCAACAGCCTGGCGGTCAAAAAAATGGAATTCTGACCCTGGCGGGAACCGCCAACACAGACCGCCACTTTAACACTCCGACCGCCACGGCGGTACAAACAAACAGCGCGGCGGTCACCGCCAACAGGCAGGCGGCAGATAATGTACCGCCCACACTATCACAACTCACCAATCCGCCACCTTTTCCGGGGCGGGAGCCCCGCCGATAAAAACACGGCGGAAACAGACTACGAACGGTAAAACGCTCACCAAAACACACTCTACGAGGAAGGAGGACAGCATGGAACCCGAATTGAACATCATACCTCCTCTCGTCTACCTTCTCATCTACCACGAGTACGAACTCCGGCGCAGACGACAACGGTGAGTACTGCACCTACGACACACGGGAGGGGGAGGATGAAAGGTTACGGCCACACACATATGCGACCCCCCCCCCAACTATGTACACACCAATGCAGAGCAACAAGTCACAGTGACACCACCCAAATACCCCTGAAAAATGCTATGACATAATCAAATTTGGAATAAATATTTATGTACCAAAAAGCTCCTGAAAATTATCGTACAACCATGAAAAATATTTACAGTAAAAAAAAAATTATACACATCAGTGTATAACTGAAGTAACAAGTCCTGCACCTCCTACGAATTTATTATGTCCGTGGGCCAAAGTTTTGCGAAACAAGGGCAAAGCCCACACAGGAGACCTGAGTCCTTTGGAGAGAACACTGCAGGGGCATCTGATGTAAAAACTACAGGCACCTCAGGGGGAAGGGAAGGGGGGGGGCACCACAGCCACATGAGTCCACGACACCAGATCCACGAGGAGCCACCATGCCCACTGTACCATCCTGGGGAGTGCAAAGCCACAGTCTCTCAATGTCTCTACAGTGGTGGGCTGCCCACTGCGCCATCCTGGGGAGTGCAAAGCCACAGTCTCTCAATGTCTCTACAGTGGGTGGGCTGCCCACTGCACCATCCTGGGGAGTGCAAAGCCACAGTCTCTCAATGTCTCTACAGTGGGTGGGCTGCCCACTGCACCATCCTGGGGAGTGCAAAGCCACAGCCTCTCAATGTCTCTACAGTGGGTGGGCTGCCCACTGCACCATCCTGGGGAGTGCAAAGCCACAGTCCATCAGGTGGATGACAGTCTCCACTGGTCAAGGAGGAGGCATGGTGGGCACAGTGAACCATAAACAGTGCTTGACAGGATGGGCCCAGCGGAGCGGTGCTTGAGATGAAGGGCCCAGTTCAGCGGTGCTTGAGACGGCGGTGCCCAGAGGAGCGGTGCTTGAGACGGCAGTGCCCAGCGGAGCGGTGCTTGAGATGAAGGGCCCAGCGGAGCGGTGCTTGAGATGAAGGGCCCAGTTCAGCGGTGCTTGAGACGGCGGTGCCCAGCGGAGCGGTGCTTGAGATGAAGGGCCCAGCGGAGCGGTGCTTGAGATGAAGGGCCCAGTTCAGCGGTGCTTGAGACGGCGGTGCCCAGCGGAGCGGTGCTTGAGATGAAGGGCCCAGCGGAGCGGTGCTTGACAGGAAGGGCCCAGCGGAGCGGTGCTTGACAGGAAGGGCTCAGCGGAGCGGTGCTTAAGACGGCGGTGCCCAGCGGAGCGGTGCTTGAGATGAAGGGCCCAGCGGAGCGGTGCTTGAGATGAAGGGCCCAGTTCAGCGGTGCTTGAGACGGCGGTGCCAAGCGGAGCAGTGCTTGAGATGAAGGGCCCAGCGGAGCGGTGCTTGAGATGAAGGGCCCAGCGGAGCGGTGCTTGAGACTGCGGTGCCCAGCGGAGCGGTGCTTGAGATGAAGGGCCCAGCGGAGCGGTGCTTGACAGGAAGGGCCCAGCGGAGCGGTGCTTGACAGGAAGGGCCCAGCGGAGCGGTGCTTGAGACGGCGGTGCCCAGCGGAGCGGTGCTTGAGATGAAGGGCCCAGCGGAGCGGTGCTTGAGATGAAGGGCCCAGCGGAGCGGTGCTTGAGACGGCGGTGCCCAGCGGAGCGGTGCTTGAGATGAAGGGCCCAGCGGAGCGGTGCTTGACAGGAATGGCCCAGCGGAGCGGTGCTTGACAGGAAGGGCCCAGCGGAGCGGTGCTTGAGACGGCGGTGCCCAGCGGAGCGGTGCTTGAGATGAAGGGCCCAGCGGAGCGGTGCTTGAGATGAAGGGCCCAGCGGAGCGGTGCTTGACAGGAAGGGCCCAGCCGAGCGGTGCTTGAGACGGCGGTGCCCAGCGGGGCGGTGCTTGACAGAAAGGGCCCAGCGGAGCGGTGCTTGACAGGAAGGGCCCAGCGGAGCGGTGCTTGAGACGGCGGTGCCCAGCGGAGCGGTGCTTGAGATGAAGGGCCCAGCGGAGCGGTGCTTGAGATGAAGGGCCCAGCGGAGCGGTGCTTGAGACGGCGGTGCCCAGCGGAGCGGTGCTTGAGATGAAGGGCCCAGCGGAGCGGTGCTTGAGATGAAGGGCCCAGCGGAGCGGTGCTTGACAGGAAGGGCCCAGCGGAGTGGTGCTTGAGACGGCGGTGCCCAGCGGAGCGGTGCTTGAGATGAAGGGCCCAGCGGAGCGGTGCTTGAGATGAAGGGCCCAGCGGAGCGGTGCTTGACAGGAAGGGCCCAGCGGAGCGGTGCTTGAGACGGCGGTGCCCAGCGGAGCGGTGCTTGACAGGAAGGGCCCAGCGGAGCGGTGCTTGAGACGGCGGTGCCCAGCGGAGCGGTGCTTGAGATGAAGGGCCCAGCGGAGCGGTGCTTGAGATGAAGGGCCCAGCGGAGCGGTGCTTGAGACGGCGGTGCCCAGCGGAGCGGTGCTTGAGATGAAGGGCCCAGCGGAGCGGTGCTTGAGATGAAGGGCCCAGCGGAGCGGTGCTTGACAGGAAGGGCCCAGCGGAGCGGTGCTTGAGACGGCGGTGCCCAGCGGAGCGGTGCTTGACAGGAAGGGCCCAGCGGAGCGGTGCTTGACAGGAAGGGCCCAGCGGAGCGGTGCTTGAGACGGCGGTGCCCAGCGGAGCGGTGCTTGAGATGAAGGGCCCAGCGGAGCGGTGCTTGAGATGAAGGGCCCAGCGGAGCGGTGCTTGAGACGGCGGTGCCCAGCGGAGCGGTGCTTGAGATGAAGGGCCCAGCGGAGCGGTGCTTGACAGGAAGGGCCCAACGGAGCGGTGCTTGACAGGAATGGCCCAGCGGAGCGGTGCTTGACAGGAAGGGCCCAGCGGAGCGGTGCTTGAGACGGCGGTGCCCAGCGGAGCGGTGCTTGAGATGAAGGGCCCAGCGGAGCGGTGCTTGAGATGAAGGGCCCAGCGGAGCGGTGCTTGAGACGGCGGTGCCCAGCGAAGCGGTGCTTGAGATGAAGAACCCAGCGGAGCGGTGCTTGAGATGAAGGGCCCAGCGGAGCGGTGCTTGACAGGAAGGGCCCAGCGGAGCGGTGCTTGACAGGAAGGGCCCAGCGGAGCGGTGCTTGAGACGGCGGTGCCCAGCGGAGCGTTGCTTGAGACGGCGGTGCCCAGCGGAGCGGTGCTTGAGATGAAGGGCCCAGCGGAGCGGTGCTTGAGATGAAGGGCCCAGCGGAGCGGTGCTTGAGACGGCGGTGCCCAGCGAAGCGGTGCTTGAGATGAAGGGCCCAGCGGAGCGGTGCTTGAGATGAAGGGCCCAGCGGAGCGGTGCTTGACAGGAAGGGCCCAGCGGAGCGGTGCTTGAGACGGCGGTGCCCAGCGGAGCGGTGCTTGAGATGAAGGGCCCAGCGGAGCGGTGCTTGAGATGAAGGGCCCAGCGGAGCGGTGCTTGACAGGAAGGGCCCAGCGGAGCGGTGCTTGAGACGGCGGTGCCCAGCGGAGCGGTGCTTGAGATGAAGGGCCCAGCGGAGCGGTGCTTGAGACGGCGGTGCCCAGCGGAGTGGTGCTTGAGATGAAGGGCCCAGCGGAGTGGTGCTTGAGATGAAGGGCCCAGCGGAGCGGTGCTTGAGACGGCGGTGCCCAGCGGAGCGGTGCTTGAGATGAAGGGCCCAGCGGAGCGGTGCTTGAGATGAAGGGCCCAGCGGAGCGGTGCTTGACAGGAAGGGCCCAGCGGAGCGGTGCTTGAGACGGCGGTGCCCAGCGGAGCGGTGCCTATCTTCACGGCGGGGCCCTGTTCAGCGGTGCTCTTCTGCACGGCGGGCCCTGTTCAGCGGTGCCTATCTTCACGGCGGGGCCCTGTTCAGCGGTGCTCTTCTGCACGGCGGGCCCTGTTCAGCGGTGCCTATCTTCACGGCGGGGCCCTGTTCAGCGGTGCTCTTCTGCACGGCGGGCCCTGTTCAGCTGTGCCTATCTTCACGGCGGGGCCCTGTTCAGCGGTGCTCTTCTGCACGGCGGGCCCTGTTCAGCGGTGCCTATCTTCACGGCGGGGCCCTGTTCAGCGGTGCTCTTCTGCACGGCGGGCCCTGTTCAGCGGTGCTCTTCTGCACGGCGGGGCCCTGTTCAGCGGTGCTCTTCTGTACGGCGGGCCCTGTTCAGCGGTGCTCTTCTGCACGGCGGGGCCCTGTTCAGCGGTGCTCTTCTGCACGGCGGGCCCTGTTCAGCGGTGCCTATCTTCACGGCGGGCCCTGTTCAGCGGTGCTCATCCAGTAGGTCAAGGGAGCCAGACCTGTGCTGGACTCCCTGCTCAGTCGCCCTCGGACCGTGACGTTTCTGGACCCTTCGGGGACGGACTCCTGGGCTCTTTAGTGTCCTCCTTCACAGCTGGGATGTGACATGTGGGGCCCACCTGCTCCACGTTCCTGCTGCCCTTCTGCTCCTTTGATGGGGCTGGACGTGTCCTTGCTGCTAATCGAAGTGTCACTGCTGGCAAAGGGTGGACTCCAGTACCCATGCACAACAGTGACACTCGAAGCTGGGCTGGTGGTGGCTGCGGTGCTCTTGGGACTCTTTGCAGATGGAGGGGGTAGGTCATCGGAGGGAAAGAGGTTAAGATTAGCCATGAAAAGTTTTTTTAGGTCCAAGGTAAAGG
The DNA here is from genome assembly GCF_031143425.1 of Pleurodeles waltl. Classification (NCBI taxonomy): domain Eukaryota; kingdom Metazoa; phylum Chordata; class Amphibia; order Caudata; family Salamandridae; genus Pleurodeles; species Pleurodeles waltl. Next base: position 733,038,841 of record NC_090447.1, on the reverse strand, counting down.
GTAGGAGAAGTGGTGATGGGAGTGGAGGAAGAGGATGTGGTTGTAGGAGAGTCAGGTGTGCTGTCATTGGGTGAAGGTGCTGGTGCTGTAGGCTGTCGTGAGATGGATGTCTGTTGGGTGGGTGGCTGCCTGCGTTTGTGTGTCTTGGAAGAGGGGGTGACAGACACAGTGGGAGAGGACACAGGGGACGTGTAAATGGCAGTGGGGGTGGTGACTGCACGAGTGAGGACTGTACTGGAGGGTGAGGTGGTGATGGAAGCACTGGCTGATGTTGGGGTGCATGCAGGTGTGAGTGTAGACGTCACAGGGAGGTAGGAGGGAGACGAGGAGGAGGGGGACACAGAGGTGGTAGTGACTGCTGGAATGTCTGCATCTGGGTGTTGCTTGGGTGAGTGTTTGTGGGATCTGTGGTGCTTGTGTCTGGATGAGCTGCCCTTGGGTGTTGAGGTGTGTGCAGGCTGGTCTGATGGTGTGGATGGGATAGGCTGAGGAACAGGAGACAGAGACAGGCTGGAGGCAGTCAGAAGAGTGAGGCTGGAAACAGGGACAATGGCTGCCGTCAGTGCTGAGGCCAGAGCAGTGAACGCTCGTTGATGGGCAGCCTGACCCGAATGAATGCCCTCCAGGTACGCATTGCTCTGTTGCACCTCCCTTTGCACACCCTGGATGGCATTCAAAAGGGTAGTCTGCCCAACAATGAGCGTCCTCACGAGGTCAATGAGCTCCGCACTGAGGGCAGCAGGGGTAACAGAGGCAGGGGCTGAGGTGCCTGGGGCGAAGGAGACGCGCGCCTTCCTGGGCGAACGGGCACGGAGCAAAGGCTGAGGGGCTGCTGGGAGGGCGGTGCTGGTGCGCTGGGTGGCGGCTGTACCTGTAGAGGCGGGGGGCACGGATGTTGCCGCCACCGCTAGGGAGCACCCATCCGAGGACGTGTCTGTGTCGCTTGTCTCACCACCGGTCCCCGTTGTGGTGCTCCTCTCGCCCTCCGGATCACTGGTGCCCTTGGTGTCTGTTCCTGGGCCCACCGGGGCCTTGTGACCTGCAGCTCCCTCGTGCTCCGATGCCAAATCTCCTCCGCCTGATGATGCTAATGCACACATGCACAAGAAGATGAAGAAAAAGGGTGGGGTGAGAAAAAAGAAGAGCAGGTTGAGTGCATGCAAGGTCAACACCGTTGGCGGAGAGGACAGACACAGGAGCCTCATGCACTAAGCCGCGCATTCGGGGTACACTACTCAGTACTACTGACTAGGACAACAGGTCAAGAGACGTCAAACGCGCACATGGGTGATGCTGGACCATCAATGGCTGTACTTGTCACCCTACAGAAGTGGGGCCGGGGGCACAGGGCCATGCCTAAGGGAGAGGACTACACTACAGAAAGCGCCCTGGCCTAATGTCACTCACAGCCCTCCTCCCCCACCCAGACGCCTCCACTGCGCAGAAAGATCGGAGAATGTGCTGATACTCACCCCCTTGTGTCTGCTGTGATGTCTTAAAGCACCCATCCAATTCAGGGTAGGCCACCGCCAGGATCCGGGACATCAGGGGGGTCATGGTGCGACTGGCACCCCTCCTAGGTTGGGAGGCCATCCCCAGCAGTGATTCTGCGGTCTTCCTTGTTCTGCGGCGGATGTCCTCCCACCTCTTGCGGCAGTGGGTGCCCGTCTGTTGTGGACCCCCAAGATCCGGACTTCCTTGGCGATGGCACGCCAAATGTCGACTTTCTGATGGGCGCTGACCTATTTGACATGTACAGGGTGGAAAGGAAACAATCATCAATGACCTGCATGTTAGATGTGATTGGCCCCCCCCACCAACTATGCTATATGGCACATGCTCTCATCTGTCGTGCGTTGCACTCCTCATTCGCCCCCCACCCCACCAACTTACATCCACTCAATCCACACAGGCATAGCCCATTCCATGTGCACCCGGTGTACTCACCTGTTGGTCTGGAGGACCATAGAGTAGCGCATACTGGGGGAGGACCCCATCCACGAGATTCTCCAACTCTTCAGACGTGAAGGCAGGGGCCCTTTCCCCAGTCGCAGCAGCCATTGTCACTTCCAGACCGAGGTCACAGCAGCACTTGCAGTATAGGTCCTCTCCTGTGGATGATCAGGTCTCGAGTGATCAATCAGCTAGGAAATGGCGGTCACGCCCGCGGCGGTGCGTACCGCGGCGGTGCGTACCGCGACCGCCGGCGCACATCGTCATTGGCTCCTGAAACCCATAGGCTTCAATGTTAACCAATGCGGCTTCGTATAGCGGTCTTCGACCGCCTACCGCCACGGTGTGCCCCGCCAGCGCATTGACCTCACATCCCATTGTCCCACTTCTCAGGTCAGGCAGCCGCCATTTCAAGGGCCCACATGGCTTAATTTTGACTGCGTCACACAGGCCTAGGCCTTGCATTGCCACACATACACGCCTTTCAACCCATTGCGATTCTTTAACTGTGCAAGCTGTCTGAACGTACCTGTGGTTTGCCTGACTCTGTGCTCCATGTTGTCCTTCCTAGGCACCGTCCGCTGGGACTTGCGAGGAGAAGGACGAATCCTCGCGTGTACCGTCCGCTGGTGGACCTGTCGACAATGGAAGAACGCCATATAATACTACGCTACAGACTTGACCGTGCCACTATACATGAACTGTGTGCCCAGCTGGAGCCAGCCCTGATGTCCCCCATCCGCCAACCCACAGGGATTCCCCCTCTGGTGCAGGTTCTGTCAGTCCTCCATTTTTTGGCAAGTGGGTCATTCCAGACAACAGTGGCCATGTCATCTGGAATGTCTCAGCCTATGTTTTCAAAGATTTTGAGCAGAGTGTTGTCTGCCCTGATGAAACTCATGCGGAGCTACATCATTTTCCCAGAGGAGGGTGATTTGCCTACAGTGAAGGGTGATTTCTATGCCCTTGGACATATCCCCAACATCATTGGTGCCATTGATGGGACACATGTGGCTTTGGTACCCCCAAAAGACGATGAGCAGGTGTACAGAAACAGGAAAAATGACCATTCGATGAATGTCCAGGTGGTCTGTTTGGCTGACCAGTACATCTCCCATGTAAATGCCAAGTTCCCTGGGTCAGTGCATGAGGCGTATGTCATGCGTAATAGCAGCATCCCCTATGTGATGGAGCAGCTACAGAGACAATGTGTGTGGCTAATAGGTGACTCTGGTTACCCCAACCTGCCTTGGCTATTGACCCCAGTGAGGAATCCCCGGACCAGGGCAGAGGAACGGTACAATGAGGCCCATGGGCGAACTAGGAGGATCATAGAAAGGACCTTTGGCCTCCTGAAGGCCAGGTTTAGGTGCCTGCATATGACAGGGGGATCCCTGATGTACTCACCAAAGAAGGTGTGCCAGATCATCGTGGCCTGCTGTATGATTCACAATCTGGCATTGCGAAGTCAGGTTCCTTTCCTGCAGGAGGATGGTGCAGATGGTGGTGTTGAAGCAGCTGTGGAGCCTGCGGAGAGTGAAGAGGAGGAAGACTCAGAGGACGACACAGACAACAGGGACAGAGTAATAGAACAGTATTTTCAGTAGCACACAGGTAAGAATCAGCCATGCCATTTTACATTTCCTGAAAGCCTCCTGCATCTCAACTTTGTCTATTTCCCCCCCGAACTTTAAACATGATGTTTGATTTTCCCTTCCCTTTTCAGTGCTGTATGAGCCACTGTGTGACTTCTGCTTGGTTAGCCCATGGACTAATGCTAAGTTACCTCGGTATGTGTTCATCACAAAGTTAACAGAACGTAATTGATATGTAATGTGTTATACATTTTTAAATAAGACAGGCTGAGTCCAGATTGATTTCAGTGCAATGAGTGATTTATTTTTAGTGCATAGATATTGGTACATGATAGTAAAACAGTGATGGGTGGGGGTGGAGTAATGTCCATGGCAGAGTCCAGTTCTCAGTCTGACAGGTGCATTGTCCATATGCCTGTGGCAGGATGGAGCAGGGGCAGTTCAAGGTTTGACAGGGTGGCAATGTGGAACAGTGTGAGGACTTCAGGGGGTATGTGATGCTGGCGGGGGTCTTGACATCCTACTCTGTCGATTTTTTTCCTCTCAGGCTCCTCTTGCGGGGTGGTTGTTGTTCAGCAGGAGGTGGGGTTCTGGTGGCCTGTCGTTGTGGTGGGGCCTCCTGTCCACTAGCGCCGGCGGAGGTGGTAGGCTGTTCCTGTTCCGGGCTAGTGACAGGGGCCCTGTGTGATGCCACATGGTCCCGAAACGTGTCCTCTATACGGTTCAGGGCCTGGACTATGCTCCCCATAGCGGTAGAGATGTTGGTTAGTTGGTCGCTGAACCCCATGTAGCGTTCCTCCTGCTGTGCCTGGATCTCCTGGAACCTGGCCAGTACCGTCGCCATCGTCTCTTGTGAGTGGTGGTTGGTTGCCATGATGGTGGTGAGGGCCTCTTGGAGAGTGGGTTCCCTGGGCCTCTCCTCCCCCCCCTGTCGCACAGCAGCCCTCAGAGTTGCCCGGTTTCCCTGGGCCTCTGTCCCCTGGACGGTGTGCCCACTACCACTGCCCCCAGGTCCCTGTTGTTGTTGGGGTGGTGGGTTAGCCTGGGTGCCCTGTAGTGGCAGACACACCGCTGCTTGACCTGTCCTAGAGACTGAGGCATGGGCCCGCTGGGTGGGAGCTGTGCTGTTGTTCCCAGAGGGGGTTGGGTCTGCAGTGGCCTGTGTCTGGGTGAGGGGAACCGACTGACCAGAGGTCCCGATGGTCTGGGCTGGTCATCAGGGTCCAGGTCGACAGAGCTGCTGTCATCACTAGGGGCCTGTTCCGGGGGTGGGATGGACATTTCTGGTCTCTCCTGACCGGTGTGTTGTCGTTCGGGTCCTGCATGGGGTAAGAGGGTATGGTTATTTTTTCTGTGTGTGCATTAGCTTGCGTTTTATGGGTGCCCTTGTCCCCCAGTGCTGGCATTCCCTTGGGGGAGGTGTTGTGAGGGTGTTTTGGGGGGGGGGGAGGATGGGTATGTGCAGTGGTCATGCTTAGGTGATGGGTGTCCATAGTTTGGGGATGGCATGCAGGGGTTGGTGTTGGGTGGGTTGTGCTGGAGAGACATTCTCAGGGAGGATGTGTGATGGGGGGTTGGGGGTGAGGGTGGGGGTGGGGGTTAGCATGCTGGGGGGGGGGGGAAGTAGTTGGGCTTGTACTTACCAGAGTCCATTCCTCTGGATACTCCAGCGAGGCCATCAGGATGCAGGATGTTTAGTACCTCTTGCTCCCATGCTGTGAATTCGGGTGGTGTGGGTGGGGGTCCTCCGCCAGTCTTCTGCACTGCAATGTTGTGTCGCGAGACCATCGATCGCACCTTCCCCCGTAGGTCGTTCCATCGTTTGCGGATGTCGTCCCTATTTCTGGGATGCTGTCCCACCGCGTTGACCCTGTCCACGATCCGCTGCCATAGCTCCGCCTTCCTGGCTATCGTGGTGTGCTGCACCTGTGAGCCGAAGAGCTGGGGTTCAACTCTTATAATTTCCTCCACCATGACCCGGAGTTCTTGGTCCGAAAAGCGTGGGTGCCTTTGTGGTGCCATGGGGTGGTGTGTATGAGGTGTGGGGTGGTGTATGTGGTGATGTGTGTGTTGGTGTGTGGTGCTTTGTGCTTCTATGTGGTGTGTGTGATGGTGTAGTGTGCCTCTGTGTGTTGTAGCTCTATTTTCTCTGATGTGTCTCTCTCTCCTTCGTCTCTGATTTTTGGTAGTAGGGGTTTGTGGGTGATGTGGGTGTGTGTTTTATAGTGTAATGGGTGTGTGGGAGTGGTGTGTGTATGTGTTTCAGGTGTGTGCCTTTCAAATTGTCCAATGTGGTAGGGGTTTGTAAAGGTGTGTGTATTTTGACCGCGGCGGTGTGTACCGCCAATGGACTACCGCGGTTGAATGACCGCCGCGTGGATTTGCGGGTCATAATGGCATGGGCGTATTTCTGTTGGCGTGGCGGTGGAGGTTTGGTCATCTCCAGTTTACCACTGGCCGCTGATGTGGCGGACTGCAGTGGAGGTCGGATATTTGGAGGTTTTGCAGTTGTGGGTCAGAATGTCCGTAGCGGCTGACCGCGGCCGCGGCGGTATTGTGGCGGCCTTCTGACCGGCGGTAAGCGGCTTTTACCGCCGAGGTCAGAATGACCCCCTAAGTCTTGAATCCAATTCAACCAAGACATTTGTAATGGCCTCTGGTTCTAAGAACCTCGAGTGGTGCAGTTTGGCCCTACAGGGAAACCTATTACTAGAATGCACAAATTCCCCTCCCTAGGTGTCACACTTGATTCTAAAGGCAGTGGGGTCCATACCTGTCTAAATGGGAAATGAGGTTTTCCAATGCTGTTAGATTTGATTCATTTTGGTTTCCTCTAACAATAGTAAACCGAAAGGCACCCTGCTAGAAATTTACAATGGGTAGTGTCTACCTGTTTTAATATATGGCTTTGGGGTGTGGGCTACAAGGATGTGAGAGACCTACAATTGGAGGAAAACAGGGTTTGCAGACGTTGGAGAGTTGAGGCTCCAACGTTGTCCCATTCTTATTACGATGATCTATCTGGTGCAACCCGCATGTGGCTCTTAATAGTGAAGTCATTGAGGATTATCTCTCTGCTGACCTTAGGCTTCTAATCCTATGGTTTTCATATACCCAGTAAGTTGCTAATAAACTGGGCAGACCCTCATTTTTTTCGATTCCTCGAAGCCTAACCTCCACAGACAAAACCTGGTTAAAAGTGTGTTTTTTTTAAACTAAGAGGGAGGAGGGGGAAGCCACAGATTTAGCCAAGGACACACATTCTGAGCACTTTATGGTAGCAGACACATACCTGGCTATGGTCACTAGTAGTTGGGACCGTGTCCTACTTACTAAATTTAGATTTGTCATTATTTGATGTTAATTATATTTTTAGTTGGGGCAGTTTGAACGGTCATCTATTATGATTTGTCCTTGTGATGTCCTCTACCCAAAGCCTATTGCATTTTACTTTTTTGTCCACTGGATGCAGCATACACCAAACGATTTTTAATTCCAATGTTGAGAAGTCTTGGCTTTAGTTCCTGCAGGTCCGCTTTGTTATTTCAACAGCAACTTAGCTCACCCACTGTATGTTCCAGTGCTAGTTCTTTTTTTTAAATCTGCTCTTTGTCACAGGAAATACTGGTGTTTTAGTGTACTTGACCTGCTAGTATGTATTATTTACCAATTCATGATTTTTATATTTAACGCCAGTGTCATTCATTGGTTTACCTTTTTTTTACCCTTTAGTTTGTATGCCTTCTTCACTTTTATGATTAGTTTCAAATGATTACTAAAGCTATTACTTACTATGTGTCATTCAAGGGAGCCCGTTTCCGTGCTAGTTCAGCGGATGACAAGAGCAGGCCAATCTTTGCAGGAAATAGCACTGTGCTGTGTTTTCCCTTTCATGCCACACAACGAGTCAGATGTTGAAGGTGGGCTGTGTTGCGTGAAATCTTAGAATGTCTTGGCCAAGGCCAGAATGTAAAGAGCAGAGGTGAGCGCCTGGGTCCTTGTTTGAAACTAGTAAATATTTATCTGACACTGTCTTGCTAAATGTGGTAAACTTCTTGTGATGTGATGCAATACGTTTCTCATGCTCTGTTTAAATTACCACCGTTCACCTGTGACATGGGCATAATTCCTCTATGCTGCTTGGTGGAAGAGGCTGTTTGGCGAAGGTCCTGTTGTGCACAGTACCTACAATACAATTACATTTAGCAGAACTGCCTACCAAGCATGGCCACAAGCTCACCAGTCCAGCACGAGGTTCAAACACATATAAATATTCAGTGACTCTTTTGTAGAACGGACCGTTTGAATGCACTTTTCTAGAACTGAGCCACATGTTTTCATTTATTAAGGCATTCTCTCCAAAGAGTATATTCATACACATAAGAGGGTGCACATTGGCTTCACATTGACATTCGCATGCAGAATTGGTTCAACTCATTCAAGCCTATAGGACAATCCATGTGTTGTTGACTTAATGTGTCCAAACTGCTGATTAAGTTTGGTTCTACACTCACGCCACCTCCTTTTCAACTAACCGCAGTTTTAAAATCAGCAGTGGTGGGAATCCTGCTTTTAAATGATCTTTGGTTGCTTCATGTTACTGTAAATGAACGGACTGTGGAAAATCATAATGGTACTTTGCATATGAGCCGACATGTGCAATTTTTAGATCTTTGGCCCGTATTTATACTTTTTGATGCTAAACTGCGCTAACGCAGTTTAGCGTCAAAAAATTTTGCGCTGGCTAACGCCATTCTGAAGCACCATGCGGGCGCCATATTTATTGAATGGCGTTAGCCGGCGCAAGCAGACCGGCGCTGCCTGGTGGGCGTGGAAAAAAACCACATACACCAGGCAGCGCCGGCGTTGGGAAAAATGGCGTTAGGGCGTCTTAAAATGGCGCAAGTCAGGTTGACGCTAAAAAATCGTCTTAACCCGATTTGCGCCATTTGAAACGACGCCCAGACGCCATTTACATGACTCCTGTCTTAGTAAAGACAGGAGTCATGCCCCCTTGCCCAATGGCCATGCCCAGGGGACTTATGTCCCCTGGGCATTGTGGCATGTAGGGGGGCACAAATCAGGCCCCCCTATGCCAAAAAAAAAATATAAAAAAAAAAAAAAATTATACTTACCTGAACTTACCTGAATGTCCCTGGGATGGGTCCCTCCATCCTTGGGTGTCCTCCTGGGGTGGGCAAGGGTGGCAGGGGGGGTCCCTGGGGGCAGGGGAGGGCACCTGTGGGCTCATTTTGAGCCCACAGGCCCCTTAACGCCTACCCTGACCCAGGCGTTAAAAAGTGGCGCAAATGCGGGTTTTTTTGACCCGACCACTCCCGGGCGTGATTTTTGCCGGGGAGTATAAATACGACGCATTTGCGTCGCCGTCATTTTTTTAGACGGGAACGCCTTCCTTGCATCTCATTAACGCAAGGAAGGCGTTCACGCAAAAAAATTACGCTCTTTACTCATACTTTGGCGCTAGACGCGTCTAACGCCAAAGTATAAATATGGCGTTAGTTTTGCGCCAAATTTGCGTTGAAAAAAACGACGCTAATTCGGCGCAAACGGAGTATAAATATGCCCCTTTGTGTTTAGGTGCAGGGAGGTTACAAACCAAGGCGAATGGTTTGAAGCTTGACGTTGTACAATGCAGCAGGAGAATGGGGAGAAAAGTAGAGCCTGAGCAAGAAGCATGACGGAAGGAGGAAGGTCAAAATGGAAGGAAGGGTGAGCAAAGGAGAGGATGGTTGGGAAGAGAAGGATCTGGGGAGGAGATGTGACTGGGGAGGTATGAGGGTGGGGAGATATCAAGAGCAGGTGGAGGAAGGGCAGAAGAGATTCATAATGGTGTGGAGATTACAAATGATGATTAGAGGAGGGTTATGACAGAGAAGGAAAGGAACAGTAGGTGGGAGTGTGGGGCGAGAGAGTCATAATGCAGGGAGTAAGGTGAGTCATTTAGGGGCATATTTATACTCCGTTTGCGCCGGAATTGCGTCTTTTTTTTTACGCAATTCCGACGCAAAACTAACTCCATATTTATACTTTGGCGTTAGACGCGTCTAGCGCCAAAGTCCATGGAGTTTGCGTCATTTTTTAGCGTGGACACCTACTTTGCGTTAATGATATGCAAGGTAGGCGTTCCCGTCTAAAAAATCGACTCTGAGGCATGTGCGTCGGATTTATACTCCCTGGCAAAATTCACGCCCGGGAGTGGGCGGGTCAAAAAAAATGACGTACGGCCGCTTTTGCGCAGTTTTTTAGCGCCTGCAAAAGGCAAGTGTTAAGGGACCTGTGGGCTCTGAAGGAGCCCAGAGGTGCCCCCCGATGCCCCCAGGGACCCCCCCTGTCACCCTTGCCCACCCCAGGAGGACAACCAAGGCTGGAGGGACCCATCCCAGGGACATTAAGGTAAGTTCAGGTAAGTGTTTTTTTTTTTTTTTCTTGTGGCATAGGGGGGCCTGATTTGTGCCCCCCTACATGCCACTATGCCCAATGACCATGCCCAGGGGACAGAAGTCCCCTGGGCATGGCCATTGGGCAAGGGGGCATGACTCCTGTCTTTGCTAAGACAGGAGTCATTTCTATGGGGGTTGGGAGTGAAAAGAAAATGGCGCAAATCGGGTTGAGGCGAAAAAATTGCCTCAACCTGACTTGCCCCATTTCTTCACACCCAAGCCCCATATCCCCCTACGCTGGCGCTGCCTGGTGTACGTCGTTTTTTTTAACGCACACCAGACGGCGCCGGCGGCTATCGCCGGCTAACGTCATTCAATAAATACGCCGCCCGCATGGTGCTTCAGAATGGCGTTAGCCGGCGCTAATTTTTTTGACGCAAAACTGCGTTAGCGCAGTTTTGCGTCAAAAATTATAAATATGGGCCTTAATTTACTGATTATGCAGAGACCAAAGGAATAAAGAATTTCCAGTCACATAATTATTATGCTAATCATTACCTTTAACACCCGAAGAAGCCTAACCCTTTTTACGCCATAAAGTGTTGTCAAGTATGGTGAATACGGATTTTTTGTTTCATCCTCCTCTCATCCTTGTTTTCCACTACACTATACTTCGTAACGTTTCTTACTGCTTCATTAGTACTTCATAAAGCTCTACAAACAGAATGCTGCAAACTCTGTGATCTACAAAACATCTCACTCTCACTCTTTGGGACAAAGCACCACAACTGTACTTAATAAGTATTTCCAAATTGCATGCAGCAGTGACAGAGTGCTTTGCTTCGTGCAAATTTTGTTGTAAATTCATGTTCATGAAGCACTTTCCAAAAAATCTTTAGCTCTGACTGAGACTTACACCAAATGTCAATACATTTCAATAACGTGAAGCACATTATATTTCTTAAGACAGAGGGAGTGGTTAAGTTTGAAACACAAGGGTTTATTAAAGGATTAGCAAAGTCACAAATTCAAATCATCAAATTAGTTGTAACTCAATTACCAATGCATGACTGCATCAGTCAATATGTTGAAAGGAATTCAAACTGTCAAATAACAAAGACAAACTATGAGAAAGTTGTTTCAAAGGGAGATTAATCATGATCAGTTCGTCCATAAAGAGAGCACCCTGCTCTGCTAAGTCAGGGAAAGGTTCTGCTAAGAAGTCAGAAAAGAGTTCTGAATTCTCCGCTACATTTTCCTTAGTTTCGCGTCAACATTCACACGAACCAGTGTAAAAAGACACTTGCACGGACGTATTGAAAATGTATCATTTTCTGACTATACAAGTAAAAATCTCATTTTTTTTGCATCTGTTGTTTACTGCAAATATAAATACAATATAGTGTTGTTTGTAACCTTGCTCTGAATATCCATAGGGTTCTAGTCAGTCAAACTGAGGAAGAGGGGCATTATCCACACAAATATGCTAGAGGTTAAATTGTCTATTCTAGACTTTACCATGAAAGGAAAAAACAAAGGGTCGGATTTCCAAGGCCCTAGCACCTCTTAGTGCTACCCTGGAGTCATTTTTTTACACTAATGTGGCGTTAAGGAGGCCACTCTCCGCCATATTTACAAAGTGGCAAAATGCTTGCATTGTGCCACATTGCACCCCCTTGCACCACATTATGCCTGCGCCAGTCATAATGTATGCAAGGGGGCGTTCCCCTGTGGGGAGGCCCATAAAAATGGCACAGTGAAATTTACATTTTACTGCTCCATTTTTATCATCATTTTTAATGCCTGCTCAGCACAGGCATTAAAATGATGTGCTCGTTACTTTCAATGAGCCTCCCTTTGCTTTGCAGGATTAGTGCCACACTTAATGGCACTAATCCTGCAAAGTACCACAATAGCATCATACATTTTGATGCTATTGTCCCAATATGCGACATGGTGCTCCATATTCTAAATACAGTGCACACATGGAGATGTTAGGAGGGGAGCACAATAAAAGTGGCACATCACAGCTGATGAGCCACTTTCTTGTAAATCTGGCCCAATGTTGTATGGCCATGCCCGGACACATCATATTGGAAACCAATGTTGGGCAGTTTCGTAACTGCAATTACCCATTCAATCATTAGAGGTGATTGTTTTCCCAATCATCCCACTGTGCTCATTATCCTTTGTGTATTATGCTAACAGAGTGTGTCTCAATCCCATCACATTTAGATTTTCTGATCTAAGCCGCTATTATGATTCATGGACGTCAATAAGGAGTAATTTCGGTTAGTAGTAAATAGGTTTCTAAAGGTAAACATTGGGCCACGGGTTCAACCTTGTGATGTCAACATGGGTCAGCAGCTGTGTGTTGTCAGTTCTGTGACCCCTGTCAAATAAGAAGTTGTAAAAAAAGAAATCTAGATAACTCTTGTGTGTCTGAATTAATCTCAAATAATCCAGAAAAATCTATATCAAATCCAATTTGTTGCCTATTTTAGAGCATATAAATTGCAATATTGAGCATCTACATGTGTTCATGGTTTTCAATTGGGATTATGTTGAAACCCGTGGTTGAGGCTGCTCATGGTATACACTGGTTTTCTGAAAAAGGGGCAAACAAAAGTGTTAACTGCTGATGTTTGAGGAGAAGCTTGGGGGATACAGAGAGCAACTTGATAAGTGAGCATCAAAAGCCTATCTTGGGTGTATATTAAACCATTCCCCTGGTCATCCAATATTTGTAGTATCTACTTTCTCTTTTATTTAAGGCTCTTACAATGGCTATATTATTTTTTCTGTTCCTACACTTGGTAATGAATTCGGGGGAAAGGAAATAAACTTAAAAGGATGCTACAAGATTCTCGCATAGTAAGCTGAGTTTACACATGAAGAAAATATATCAGGATGGTCAAAACGTTATGACTCCCTGGAACACAAGGAACAGGCATATAGGGGCTTATTTACAAGCCTCTCGCGCCACCTGAGTGTCACTTTCAGTGATGCTCCAGTGACGCCGTGCCCATTTCCACAATTTTAAGACAGCGCTAAGCCACTTTGTGTGGCTTAATGCCGCCTTGTAATTATGGGCCCCCAACGCAGTTTTCTGCGGCAGAGTGGCGTTCAATGGGTGTTTCCATGCAACACCTATTGCTTTTGACCCTGTCCCAGATTTACAAGAAATCATAAATCTGAGGCAGCACCAAAAACTAATGCTACCCCAGGGGTGGTGTTAGAGTGGCACAACGAAGAGAAATATTTTAGTTTCTCCCATTTTTTATTTTTCTATGTGTGCTGCAATCTGCAGCACACATAGAAAGGGCAAGACACAACTAATGATTTTATGTGTAGGAAGGAACACCTTCCTGCACATAAATAATAATTCCTGACAACCATTCCTGGCAGCGCAGGCTCCCTTGCACTATCCTGTGACGGTACCTGCATTGGTGCTAGACAACTAATTTAGCACTGACACAGGGGAGAACACAGGGATGTGCCGTATTCTTTTAAACACAGTGCCTCCCTGCGTTCTGGAAATTATGCAGCTCGGCGCAGCAAAATTGCTTGCGGCACTGAGCTGTGCCATTTCCTAGTAAATGAAGCCCTTGGTATGCCTAGTCAGTGAAGGATCCACTCTTACAGATAATCACATATAACAGAGGTGGCAGTATAGCAGCACGTGCTCACCAATGGTAGCAACAGCAGAAGCTTCCCTTAAACAGAATATGCACCTCAGAAGTCATTGCTAAGCATTCTTTACTCACAGTCAAACAAAGTGTCAAGCCTCAGGCAGGATTCCCTCACAAAGAGGACACAGGCATTACAGGCAGTGACAGGTCAAGCTTCATGCACAGACAGAACTGGTACCGTCTAGCACGTCTGACCTTAATAAGTAAACTTACAAGTGGACGCGAATAGGTTGATGAAACTTTTGACTTGCAATTTCTTAAGATGTTCTTATCATAGATCCAGTACATAATCAATAAACAAATACACTATGAGCAATAATCATTAGTAATCAATATCAATCAATCAATAGTTTATTCAGTCCTAATTTGGACCATTTGAACAGTTGGTAGTGATCATACATACAAAAAGATAGAAGCCATGAACCATCACTTAGTAAAAAAACATTTGGCAGTTAATACAGAAAGAAAAAAATTCATAAAATTAGATAAACGGTTTCATAAATAATTAAAACAAAGCTCTCTAAATAATCTCTGTATCTTACCCTATGCAAGAGGCTAAGTGCTAAAATAGTGCTAACCAATTGTTAAAAGCATGAAAATCATTCTAAAACAGGTTTATATATAAAATAAGACATAAAAACTACATATAGTAGCTCCAATTGGCAAAGGCTAGGAGTCAACCAGTGGAAAATAATGCCATAAGTTAATCAGTTCCATTAAATAGGATGATGGAATAGATTGCAACTTGCGGTTTTTAAAATTATATATGCTGAGGAACTATGAGTCACTTCAATTGGGGTAACCCACTGGCCATCATGCGCGGGGCTACATTCTTTCATCGTCGATAGGTCATACTAATCGTTTTATTTGAAATCCCAGATTAATATAGCAGGGTGCTAGTTCGCTAACTTCTAGACCGTTCTTCGACCGATGGGTTCAAATCTGTAGTAGTCCTACTGCGGATTTTCCATGCTGCTGCCAAATATTTGGAAACCGAACTCACTATCAGCATGGAAGTGTCATATTTGCATATTCTATATACACTGTTTCGGTTTTGTGATGGCAGTGTTTTACACAGAGGGATAATCCACTTCCCACGAGGGCATTTGTACAGAGGACAGAAAAATAGGACATGCTCAGAGGTTTCCTTGCATAGATGACAGTTTATGCATTTGTCAGATAGAGAACTATTGGTTGGCCAGCAAGCTGTGAAGCTGTTGACTGCCAATGTTCCGTATCTGAACTGAAGTAATAAGGAACGAGCACGAGCTGGCATAGGGAGATCCAGGAAGCTTTCAGGCAGAGGTTCATGCTTAACCAGCAGAAACTCTGCTGTCAACCGACCCAACCCAATTGAGCCGAGGGATTCCTCATGGATCTTTTCCCAATAGCGGTCTTTGATCAGGCGTTTTGCATTGCCAGGGATCATCTCGGGATTCTCCCAATACTGGGCTAAGTTCAGTTTAACCCAAGCCGCCCTCATCTCCCTAAGCCACCGTACTTTTTCCCATCCATAGCAAGGTGGCAATAGTTCTTTGACTGCTAATCTGAAGGGTTCGAGTTCCTCCGTTTTCCATAATCTGACCCAGTACAGAAGTGGTTTTAGGTATGCTGTGTCCTTAATGCTATTTAGACCCAGGTCCAGTCTTAGAGGGAGCATCGGCGTGCCCTTCCCCAGTCTGGATATGCGTCTAAGGAAATTATTTTCTTTGGTTTGAAGAGTGTCCATTTGTCTGTGGAATCCCCAAAGTTCTGCTCCATATAGGGCTGCGGCACGAATTTGGGCTTTGTAGATTTCAGAGATGAGGGTCAGAGGAGGACTTGTTGCAGTGCTAGCCTTACGTCCTATCACTCCACATCTTTGGCTAATTGTTAGTGCCCCTTTCCTTATAGCTGGGTCCCAGCTGCCCTTATCAGATAGTCTAATACCCAAATAATCGTATTCCATTACCCTCTCCAGATGAATTGAATCCATCCTAATGTTTGCTCTAAGCTTCTTATTCGGGGCACTGTATATCATGAGTTTAGTTTTCTTAAGATTTATGTCTAACCCGTAGTCTCTGCAGAAAACACCGAACTGGTTGACCAGACTCTGAATTCCCATGGATGATTTAGACAGAAGGATAGTGTCATCTGCATAAAGTAGGCATGGTACTTTGGTCCCGGACAGTTTAGGGGAATCATTAGTGCAGTTTGCTAAATACTTAATACAATTATTTAGTAATCAATAAATCAGTCCTCAAAGGAGTCAGTAATTATCACGCATAATGACCTTTCAGTCATGAATCACCATACCTTTTAGTAAAAGTTTAGAATGTTTCTTTCCCTATATTAACAATGCTAATGTCATGTAGATTAATCTCAAAATCAAATGGAACACATACAGGAATAACACTGGTTGTTCAAAGTGTCGGAAGAAACGCAGGGGCATATTTATACTCCGTTTGCGCCGGAATTGCGTAGTTTTTTTTGACGCAATTCCGACGCAAAACTAACTCCATATTTATACTTTGGCGTTAGACGCGTCTAGCGCCAAAGTCCATGGAGTTAGCATCATTTTTTAGCGTGGACACCTACTTTGCGTTAATTATTTGCAAGGTAGGCGTTCCCGTCTAAAAAATCGACTCCGAGGTATGTGCGTCGGATTTATACTCCCGGGCAAAATTCACGCCGGGGAGTGGGCGGGTCAAAAAAAATGACGTACGGCCGCTTTTGCGCCGTTTTTTAGCACCTGCAAAAGGCAGGCGTTAAGGGACCTGTGGGCTCTGAAGGAGCCCAGAGGTGCCCTCCCATGCCCCCAGTGAGCCCCCCTGTCACCCTTGCCCACCCCAGGAGGACACCCAAGGCTGGAGGGACCCATCCCAGGGACATTAAGGTAAGTTCAGGTAAGTTTAAAAAAAAAAAAAAAAATTGTGGCATAGGGGGGCCTGATTTGTGCCCCCATACATGCCACTATGCCCAATGACCATGCCCAGGGGACAGAAGTCCCCTGGGCATGGCCATTGGGCAAGGGGGCATGACTCCTGTCTTTGCTAAGACAGGAGTCATTTCTATGGGGGTTGGGAGTGAAAAAAAAATGGCGCAAATCGGGTTGAGGCGAAAAAATTGCCTCAACCTGACTTGCCCCATTTCTTGACGCCCAAGCCCCATATCCCCCTACGCCGGCGCTGCCTGGTGTACGTCGTTTTTTTTAACGCACACCAGACGGCGCTGCCGGCTAACGTCATTCAATAAATACGGCACCCGCATGGCGCTTCAGAATGGCGTTAGCCGGCGCTAATTTTTTTGACGCAAAACTGCGTTAGCGCAGTTTTGCGTCAAAAAGTATAAATATGGGCTGTAATCTAATCAAAGCTTGAACTACAACACATTCTAAAGTTTTGGTGCAAATCAATAACAAAGTCAACTGTGTCAACGTGATAACATATACGTAATCCAGCAGAGAAATTCATCAAGCATTAGTCCCTGTTATCGTAAATCATTAGTGAGAATCCTTAACTATCATCAGATTAGCATCAGCATGTTGGGTTTCATGCATAACAATTTAGTAACACAAATTAGAAAAAAACATTTGAATATGACTATATCAAAGTTGTTGCCTATAAAGAAAAGCAAATATGCATGATAATCACAATTCGGATATACCTATCCTTAGGGTGGATCAGCAAAGCAGAATCAGTCATCGTCTTCAGGCCATCAGTCGATTAGCAAAGCATCAGGCTTCAGCATCATAATTTAAAAAGGGCAACGTCTTTAAGCATTAAAGTTAAGCACGTCTCTAGTCGAGATGCATGAGAAAGTAATAACCTTCTGGTCAGGAAAAAAAATGGGCAATAAGCTATCTTCTCTCATAAAGAACCTCTTCCCTCTGTGCAGGGTCGTTAAGTCAAAGTCGCTTAAACTATCCCCCAAATCCCTATTGGTCAGTTAATCGTATGTTCACACTCTGTCCAATAAAACTAAAATCGCAAATCTATGAATTCTAATATTACTCCGTTCTCATATTGTTGGTTGGTTCATCTTGTGATGTCATCATCATCCGGCTTTTCAGGTAACAATATTGTTGCAGCTTCTACTCTAGTCAGTATCTTCATTGTTCTTGTCCTGGGAAAGTCAGTCTCAAACACATTACACATAAAATGTTGCATTAGCAAGAACATCATCTCCTAGCAGTCGGTTCTCACGAAAAGCTTCTGTTATGAGCACATTTGAACAATACAATAGAAATTCACAGTTTAACTCACTTGGTCAGCCATTTTATGAAACAGTAAGAAATACAGCTTTTACATGAGGCCTGGCAATTAGGCCAAGAAACTTGCTAAGTTAAGGCCTACAATTAATAAAGCTAAAGCTAAATTCATAACCCTTAATATGACATATTATTGCATTAGTCTAACATATATTCAACATTTCATAAGTATTAAATCATTAATTCGAACATTTCGTTAACATTGGTGGCCATTCTTAATAATCACATTTTCAAATGAGTGCATTATTTTTCTACGTTATTACATTTTCTACATAAACGTATTATTAAACACCTAAACACTCATTAATACATTTTATTAAAGCACATGCGCTAGCATACCCCATAGAAGCAAGTCACACCTATGATGCACATACAGAAAAGGTAATACAGTGCAGCAGCATGATAACCTTCTTTTATACAAATTGCTGAATGTGAACACAGAACCTAAAGTTCCGGTATATTTTGATGTGTTATGTAGTCAGTTTTTACATAGAGCATGATCTCACAGTTTCCTCTGGAGTCTGGTCATCCTTAGGGAATCTAGGATTCTCATAGGTCGGGCTTGGTTTAATAGGAGTTGTCTTCCTGATTATTTTGTAGACATAAATTGTAATAAATAGTTGCCAGTAAGGTTTTGCCTGCCATTGTCAATAAATTATTTTTTAGATATAAAATGTAATGAATAGTCGTCAGCAATGTTTTGCCTGCCGGTCAGTAATATTTGTAGAACATGTGCAAGAAGGTTGTCAATTGCAAATTGTTTGGAGGCATGGCAATCCAAGAATCTGCCTTTAAAGGCTCTGCTGTAATTAGACTTCATTGGTGTATAATATGATGTCAATACAGGGTTGTGCACATGTGAGCTTAAGTAAATTTGTTCTGAAATATTTAGATATATAGGTTTAAAAGGGGGCATGAATATACGCTGTTAAGGTGGGCAAAGTCTAGCCAACAATATGGCTTCAAAGCTGTTTTTACTCATGGTGGTGTTAGGGTCCTGTGCTTAATATGTTCTGTTGGGGTAGGGTGAGACACCAATATATCTGGATAGGAATGCAAAGTTGTGGTGAGAATTTACCAACTTGGGGGCATATTTATGAGAGGCTTGCACTGCTATTGCATAATTTTTGGTGACACAGCGGTGGCACAAACCTCCTAAACCATATTTGTGAGGCCACGGAAAGCTACTTTGCGTGGCTTTAAATGGTCCCATACATATGGAGCAAGGCAAGGCAGCGCAAACGCTGCATTGCCTTACTCTGCACCAAGGAGGCATTTCATGGGCATTGCGGTGGCTTTCCCCAGGCAACACCCATGGATTTTGATGCATCCCCAGATTTACAAGTGCCTATAAACCTGTGGATGGGGCAAAACCTTACATCTCCCCAGGGAAAGCACAACGAGAAGAAATATCTTTATTTCTCCTCAGTTCTTTCTCTTAACATGTGTGCTGCATTCTGCCGCACACATAGAAAGAGGAAAACGCCTGCCAGAATTGTTTTTGTGCAGGAAGGTGCCACTTCCAGCGCAAAAACAATCCTGCCTACAATACAGACACCCTTGCACTATGGTGCAAGGGTGCCTGCGTTGTCGCTAGGCTGCCAAAACAGCAAGGTGAGTTGCTGAGCTGCCCTGCACCAAATCCCCATAAATGTGGGCCTAAGTGACTTTGGAGCCATATAGTGTGCATTATTGTGCCAGCGGGGTGTGTAATTTGTTTTGTTGTATTTGAAATGTTATAGAATATAATTAGGTTGTATAGTTGCCAGTAGCTTAGTAGGTAATAGTTTACTGTATGATTTATTAAAATCATTACAATTGTAACCAATACATAAATTACAAGAATATAATTCTGCTTTTAAAAAACACATTCACAGAACAATTGGTTAATTTATATTGTTTGAAACCGCTTGACTTTTGTTGTATCCCGGAACTACTAACAGGCATTCTGGTCAGAAAATGATTTTCATATAAAAAAATATACAAAGCGAAAATCTGAAAGCAGCTAGTTAGTCACAAAGGATCTAAAAATTAAATTAGTCACAAGTGGTCGCGGCAGATTCAGGTTTCATAACTAGACCTAAGCAGTGACCTAGTTCAATATGTTCAGCAAAATGTATTCATTAGTTTTGTTGATGATCTCTTAGTTTTTATATTATCCCATAATTAATAACAAGCCCTCGGATAAAAAACAAGCCATAATAAGAAATACAAATTCAAAACCGTAAAGCAGATGGTCTGTCATATTGAATCTAAAAAAGGGATTCTTCACAGATGATCGCGACAGATAAAAGTCGTATGGCTAGACCCCCAAGCAATTACGCAGTTCAATAAATCGACTCATATGTTCAACAACCCTATGACAAATATGAAAAATACTTTCCCTTTCCCTCTTTACATTGCACTTAATTATCTAATATTTGATTATTTTATTTCCCTGCTACTTCAATTGAGGATAAGTTTGCAGCACTGCTAAGTATTTCGAATACACAGATTATACAGTCAGAAGCTTACTGCATTTTATGTAATAGAATTGAAATGTTTCTTCTGAATTCATAAATAGACAGCTTACGACATCACATCTGTCTGCATATAATGTCAATTGTCTGAGACAGACAAAGTAGCTTTTAGGTGGTTTTAAAAGATTGAATTCACGTGTTTTTTTCTGAGCAAATTAAGTCTCGCCTTAAACCTAAGATGGCAACCTGAGCTGCGATTTTATCAAGTTTTTCAACACTTTTTATGAGCCTTGCTTTGTCAGCCTAAACTCCTAGGTCCTTTATAGGTGTAGTAAGCCATTTTGCGTTAAAAACTAAGACAGCCCTTCTTTGACAAGACTTCCCATAAAAGTCCTACCAGGGAGCTTTGCTCTGCATTCCTAGACCTGTGACAAAGCTTTAGGAATGCAGGTTTACAGTAGAGGTCCAGTTTAATCATACCAAACTCTGACTGAACCTGACTCTGGTTAGTGCTCTGAGAGAGATTAAAAATGTTTCTACATGGTAAGCTTTGTATGACGTTGAGGCACGGCAACACCCGGTTTGAAAACAAATTCTTGACCCTGAGTCAACTCGCGGAACAGATGGGTCCTGATTAGTTTCACAGTTGAGTCCTCTCCATCTCCAACTCCAGAGCTTATATTACCTGGGAATTTGTCCAGTGGCCTCCCAGATAAATATACTACAGTTTCTGAGCCAATCAAATGCCTAGAAAACATTGTATCTTCTTTATTGACGTTATTAGAAAAATCCGTAAATAACTCTGACCATATACAAGACATATTACTGGTTATGTTGAAAGTGTTAGTGGGACAAAAGGAGAGAGGAAAGGTTCTGGTGGAGAAGCTTTTATTGGTCATTAATGAGGCTTGTAAAAAATTGGGATGCCAAGGCTCTAATCTATCTACAGCCGCCCTTGGCACATATCCTACAGTAATTACACAAATGCAGTCTTTCCTTAATGATCAGGGAACACAGGCAGGAAAGCCTCAAGTGTTTTACAAGTCCAAAAATGCTACAAAAGCTTCCTCCCAAGATAGTGTTGTCTATTCTTTGGAAAATCTCTTCTCAACCCTCGCTTTGTCCTATACAGCTGTCTCCGATACCCCTCTAAATAGCCAAGCGCCGAGTTGGCACCTTTTCCTATCTTTCGACCTACAATCAGAGTCCGCACTCAAGCTGCAATTTAAGAGAATAATGGAAAACTCGATCTTGACACAAACAAAAGGAAGAAAACTGCAGATAAAAAGACGGGAAAAAAGGGCAAGTGATGAATTACAAAAAAGAAACCAAGAAAAGTTAGGTTTTTGGAACGAAAAACTTCAGGAGTTTCCTCTATAGAGGAAGAACTTGGGCAGACCACTGTGTCAGGCTCTACCCAGGATAAACCGCTAATTCCAAAGAGGGCTTTGTCTTTATTAAACCCATGTGCTGATTTCTTCTGTACTACTGCACAGCCAAATGTTGAGAAACGTAATTGTTTGCTTGAGTGTGAAGGGCACAGGAAGTTGAATCTAAGAATGTTGATCATTTAAGGGCCTTTGAAAATACTGCGTGTTTGGAGTTCTCAGTATTGTTTGACCCAAATAGAATTCTGAATCACTCACTTCAAATTTTTTGCTTTTCTGAAATTGATGAGTTAAAACTGATTGAAAGTAAGGATATTTCCCATGTGTGTTTAAGGCACCTTCAGATGTAGTGAAGACAAGAGTTTGGTTCTATTAAAAATTGTGTGCAAAATCAGTTTTGGCTAATTGTGAACAGCTGCAACGTAGAGGTATAGATGGGATCCCTATATGGAAAGAAAAGCTTCCTCTTAGTATATATCTTATCTCTTAAGCTCCTCAACAGTATGGAGGTGGGCTGTGCTCCTTGCGAGATCTTAGGATTGCCCCTAAGGAAAATCTAAATGTTTCCATTTGTAATGGAGAACGAGTGGTAAAATGTGTAGGTGAACTCCCACACGGCGTAGATAATGATTTAGAGAAATGGGGCTGGATAGCTCGAGTACTCGGGCAATGGGTCATGTCCTGCAAATGAGCCATGAACCCTAATTTTCATGTTGTCTCTTGGAATGTTGCTGGAATTGAGAAGCAATTTGGAAAACTTGATTATCTTTGTTCATGATATGCTGATTTAATTTGCATTCAAGAGTCCTGGGCCCTCATAATGTGTTTGGTGGTCAGTGGATCGCCGCGGTGGAGATTGTGTTTGCACCGCAGCGGGACTGGCGGTATACACCGCCATATTACAAGTACTGGGAAGACTCCTGCAGAACACAGTCAAGTTTCCGTCCGTACTGCCATTGTGGACTGACCGCTGTTTCTGGCTGAAGGCATTTTCAGGACGGCGCTCAGACAATTTCCACCCACCGTATTACGAGGTTGCACTCTGCCAGGACTAGCCGCCGCGAAAACTATGGCAGAAACGAACAACATAAAAACAAGCCCCCACCTTCTGGAACACAGGCACGTCCGTAGGCACCATGGCATGCAAATTGCCAGTCTTTCCAATGCTCCTGCTGGCCATTGACATCCACGACCGGTGATGCCAACATAGACACCAGCCGTAAGTACCCCATCCTAGCACACACTGGAGGGAAGGATATTAGTTCACACACACATGCACAAACGCACAGTCACCATACATACATGCGCAAGGAAAGCCCGGACATGCTATGTAGCATTGACACCAACTGTGCCATTGTAGATAAATATTATTAGAAATATCAAAAATGTCATGATAATAACTATTTACAAAATGCCACAAGGGCCAGTGCATCATTGTCCAAATGTCCCGGGCACACTGGGCATGTGAGGACTGCCCAACTTGACTCCTGACTGCCATATGTAGACCTCCACAGAGCAGGGGCATCAATGGGGCATGCAGGCACCTGAGGGCTATGGGGGTGGGAGGAGGTGTGATCAGGGTTTGGATGGTGGGTCCCTCCTCTTCTTAATAGGCTTTCCCCCTTGCTGTCCTGCTTTCGGAGGGATGCCTTAGCCTTGCACCTCTTTCCTGCCTTCTTAGGTGAGACGGCGGTGGAGGCCACCACAGCAGGGGACCCAGATGGAGCACTACCAGGGCTGGAGGTGTGAGGGGCAGGTGTGCCTGTTTTGGCAGCACTGCAGACTGCAGACTGCTGACTGCGGGGCATTGCTCAGGCCAGAGGAGGGCAGGGAGGAGGAAGGCAGCGGTCTGGGAAGGGTAGCAGTTTATTTGGGGGGAACAGGGACTGGACCAGGAGACAGGAACAGGGAAAACCCATGCAATAATTTTTTTTAGGGACAGCAGGTAGGTCATGGGTTAGGCGTTTGGGATTGGAGGGTGAGGGGATGGTTGACAGGTGTGTACATGAAAGTGGTTTGGGTGCCAGTGCGTGGGCGTATGATATGTGTGCGCTGGGTGTGTGTTGGGTGGATGAGTGTGGGCGTAGAAGTGTACTGGGAGGAGGAGTGGAGGAGACACAGGGTGATGGAAGGGGGATGTGTGAGTGAATGTTGGGGTGGTGTGTGCAGGTAGGGTGGATGTGCTACATGTGGTTGTGTTGACTGTTGTGGTGCGTGCAGATGTGGTATATGGGGTGCATGTATCGGGGTCTGATGTTGTGGTGACTGTGGCAGTGACAGCACATGTGGCTGGACCTGGGACTGATGATGTGGTGTCTGCATGTGAGAGTGACGATGTGAGTGTTAGGGGGAGCCAGTGGGGGGGTCACAGTAGGTAGTGGATGTTGTTGTGTGTGCATCTGAATGGTGAGTGTGTGCATGGAGGTGGTGGTGTTTGTGTTGCATGTGATAGTTCTTGCGCTCTGGGTCTGTTCTAGGGGATGCATGCTAGTATGAACTTGTGCTTTGGATGGGAAATGAGAGAGGGATGTGAGAGTGGGAACAGGGAGTTGGAGGGGGGATGGAAGACGAAGGAACACTGGCTGTCGTCAATGAGGAGGCCAGAGCCTGAAACGATCTCTGAAGGGAAGACAGGGCACCATGAATGCCTTCAGGAGCGCAATTGACTGTTGCATCTGGGATGCCAGTCCCTGGATGGCATTCACGATGGTTGTCTGCCCAACAGAGATGGACCTCAGGAGGTCAATAGCCTCATCACTGAGGGCAGCAGGGCTGACTGGGGCAGGGGCAGAGGTGCCTGGGGCGAAGGAGATGCCCACCCTCCTGGGTGAGCAGGCATGGGCAACTGGGTTGGGAGCTACAGGGAGGGCGGGGCTGGTAAGGGGGTAGCGGACAAGGATGGTACAGGCATAGGGCCTGAATGTTCCACCACCACCAGGGAGTCACCATCAGAGGAGGAATCAGATGATGGTGTAGATGATCCTATCTCCCCCGTGGTGCTGCACTTGCCCTCTGTCCCACTGGTCTCCTCGCCTCCACTGGTATCAGCCTCCTGGGTCCTATGGGATGCAGCTTCCCCACTCGCCCGTGCCCTTTCTCCTTCTCCAGATGATGCTGTTGCACACAAATACAGAGGAGGAGAGGGAGGGAGGGTGGGACAGTGAAAGACAGGGTGGGAGATAGAAAAACAGGGAGAAAGTGATCAATGCCAGCACAGCAGCCACACACAAGTCACTACAACATACTCTAGGGCCATATCATCACATGCCATGCCTTCACATACACACATGCCACTGCAATGACAGCCCATGCGTGCCACCTCAGTCATGCACATGAGGTTCACTCATGCTGACACACAATGTATCCTGTACAGGATGAAAGCCATACCCTCAACACATGCCTGACCCACCCTATTGGCTCATGGCTCTATACTATCACTAGACCCAAACTTAATACTCTATGGGCATTTGAAGGCATACTTGCACAGCCACATAACCCAAGCACATATAGCTGTATGATGTGAAACCTCAGACTTCGCAGACTACACATACACCACATGCCAGCAGACAGCAGATAGGGATATGGCCCCAGCAACACTGATTGGATAGTTTGGAGTACAATGTGTGTGAACTCCAGAAGCAGGAACCCTGTCCACATCTAAGACCCTGCTCAGGTACTACACAGTTGCCCTGTCATCGATGCCACTTAGCAGTATAGTCAATCTCAACTCACATCCTGCATGGCATATGAACACACTTAGGTGGCACATCCGGCCTCTCTGTGTCCCAAGTCTAGTCAGACAGTAGCTACCTAGTACACATCTCACAGCCTTCAAACACTGCACAGGCTGCACCTATCACCTACTACATAACCTAAGTATGAATGTGAACTCACCCCCTTGTAGCTGCTGTGCTGCCCTCAAGCGCCCATCCACTTCAGCGTACGCCACTGCCAAAATGCAGGACATATGGGGGTTCATGGTTCGACGTGCACCCCTCCTTTGTTGGGAGGAAATCCCGAGCTCGGACTCACTGGTCTTCCCTCGCCCAGCGTCTCAGGTCCTCCCACAGCTTCATGCAGTGGGTGCTCGGCCGGGCGTGGACCCCCAGGGTCAGCACTTACTTGGCGATGGCACGCCAGATCCCCTTCTTCTGATGGGCACTCACCTGCATGGATAATACTGAGAAAAGGAGACAGTCATGTAGCGTGGGATCTTAGGGACTGCATTAGACACAACACATCCCCTGAACATATGCACATTTCAGCCCTCCAGTTGGTCCTCACAGCCCTCAGCCAGGTCCTTCCACAAGTCATTCATCCTCGTCCCAGGGCCCCCATCCACATTCTTACCACTCACAGACAGTACAATCATAGTGCACTCTCCTGCTGCCCTGGTGCCCCATACAACTGGGCATACAGGGGTAGGACACCTTCCATAAGCTTCTTAAGTTCTTCCTGTGCGAAGGCTCATGCCCTATCCCCTGCAGCACGTGGCATCTTGGCTACCAGTGGCAGAACATAGCAGCAAATGCAGTAGAGGTCTTCTCAGCACGAGTGCCAGGAATCGAGTGAACATGAGCACATAAAATGGTGGTCACAGCCGCCGCGGCCATCATCGACACCGCCGGCGGTGATCACCATTGGTTCATGTCTCCCATAGGCAACCATGTTAACCAATACAGAGTTGCACAGTGGTTGCGACCGCCTACAGCCATGATGTCTTACGCCCGCTGAATTCACTCACTTCTATCTGTCCTGTGCATGCAGGACAGGTGGCTGCCATTTTACCTCTACAATGTGTACAGAGTGGGTTTATGAGGTGCTTCATGGATGTTTAATAGTGACCTGTGCACAGCTCCTCTGCTTCCACACAGTCCTTTATGCACATAATGATTTCCCCTCTCTCCTATCGGTGAGGAATGCTCCTGTCTACAGGCCCCTGGTCGATCTTGCCACCCTTGAAGAGAGGCACATCATCCAGTGCTATCGGCTCAACCGTCAGACCATCATGAAGCTTGTGAGGCTGTTGGAGCTGGATCTGCGGCCTGGTATTCATCATCCCAATGCCATCACACCCACAGTACAGGTGTTGACAGCCCTCCACTTCCTTACCTCAGGGTCCTTTCAAATAACAGTGGGCTGGGCTGCTGGAATGACCCAGCCCATGTTCAGTAACGTCTTGCAGAATGTCCTGTGTGCCCTACTGAAACATATTGGCAGCTATATCATGTTCTCCCAACATGATGATTTGCCCACTGTGAAAGAAGCCTTCTATGCTGTAGCACATGTGCCACATGTGATCATTGCTATTGATGGGACCCACATTGCCCTGATGCCACCCAGGAGGAGGTAGCAGGTGTTTAGGAACTGTAAAAACGTCTGCTCAACCAATGTTCAGGTGGTATTTCTCCAGACCTCTACATCACTCAAGTGACTGCCCGGTTCCCAGGGTCAGTTCATGATGCCTACATACTGCGGAACAGCAGCATCCCACACCTGATGGCACCACTGCAAAGAGATTGTGCCTGGATCATCGGTATGTATTGTGTCATATGTGTGCCTCTGTATTCTGCATACTCTATACCACCATCCAGATTTACCTACAGTTTTCAATAAGTCTATTACCTCTGTGCACCCAGATGACTCTGGTTATCCCAACCTGCCATGGCTACTCACACCTCTCAGGCATCTGTCTACAGCAGCAGAAAACTGTTTTGATGAGGCCTGTGGTAGGACCCGACGGGTAATTGAACGCACCATTGGAGTGCTGAAAGTCAAATTCACGTGCCTGCACCTTACTGGAGGGGCCCTACTGTACAGACCAGCACAAGTGTGCCAGATCATTGTAGCATGCTGCATGTTACACAATTTGGCTCTCAGATGTCACATCCCATTACTGGATGCTGAGG
Source organism: Pleurodeles waltl (assembly GCF_031143425.1). Lineage (NCBI taxonomy): Eukaryota > Metazoa > Chordata > Amphibia > Caudata > Salamandridae > Pleurodeles > Pleurodeles waltl. The sequence continues at coordinate 733,011,195 of NC_090447.1, read as the reverse complement.
AGGGTGCAGCTGTGCCAGTGGCTGATGAAGGGGACATGAGGAGTGATGAGGAGGAGGATGACGAGGATGCAGCTGATTCCAAAGCAGAGCTGATACAACAGTACTTCCACTGACATACTGGTATGTATCAAAGCCATACTATGTAACCAGTAGCAATGTCTGCGGTGTGCAGTGCTGCTATCAGGGTTGTGTGTTAAATGTGGGAACTGGGTGAACCCATTACTTTAGATGTGGTGCTGTTAACTGTCTTACAGAACCTGTAAATTATTGCTTCCCCTTTTGGCACTGTCACATAAATTGGTAGGTCAATGGTCTTCCTGTTATATATGTGATGGCTGTATACTTTGTTCTCATGGTAGATAAAGACATAGAAAGAAACTGTGCTCAAAGGTGTTTATTTTTATAATACAAGTGCAAGGACAGATGAGTAGGGTCATGGTGAGTGGGATCATCAGAGTACTTAGCCCACCTGTGGTGAGTCGTTGTCCAGTATGATGGCCATGTGAAAAAGGTGATATGACAGTGGTGTCGCTGTGACACACAAGGGGGTATGCTCTGAAGTGGCTCACTTCCTGCCGGTGGTCTTGGTCTTAGCATCAGTGGAGGCTGGATGTCTGGTTGGACATCCTCGCTTGCGTGGGGGCTCCTCAGCCACAGGGGAAGGGGTGCTGGTGTTCTGCGTGTCCTGTGGCAGGGTCTCCATTCCACTGGTTGCGGCTGACGTGGAGGGCTATGATGTGATCTGGCTAATGGTAGGGGCCTGCTAGTGGGAGGTGGACTGACGTTGGATGGTGGTAAGTTCAGTCAGCACCCCTGCTAGGGAGGCTATGGTGGCATTGTGGGTCTGCCACTGCTGCATGGCCTCCTGCTGGTTCTCCAGCTGTAGCCTCTGGGTCTCTTGCAGGTTACTGAGGATCTGGGCCATGGTGTCCTGGATTTGGTTCTATGTAAACAGGACTTGGATGAGGGCCTCCTGGCCAGTCTGATGTTGTTGCTGCCCCCTCTCTTGGACCACAGATCCCCTCCCACTAGCCCAGGCCCCCTGTGCCTGTGCCCCTGGAACAGTGTGCCCTCTCCCAGTAGCACCAAGGCCTTCATTGTCTGGGGCAGGTGCCCTTGACTCAGGACCCTGTACTGTGGGGCACACCTCTAATTGAGTGGTCCCTGAGGCACAGGTTTGGGGAGGAGGGGCTAGCTGTGGTATTGGAGCCACACGGGAGGGTACGTACGGGGTGTCTAGGTTGGGGTTGCTGGAGGTGGACTGGCCAGTCGCCCCAGATGGACCAAGCAATTCTTTGTCCTCCAGACATCCACTGGGGCCTTCATCCTGGGAGGGCTCTCTGACCCTGGCATCCTCTGCTTGATGGCAGTAGCAGGGTAAGCTGTGGATGGAAAGGGTGAGAGTTAGTATGTGGAAATGTCATTGTAGTGTCATAGTGGGCCACTTGCAGTGGGTGGAATTGTTACCCAGGGATGGCAATGACATTTACAGAAATGCTGACACTGCATGGTGAATGACCTTTGGGCCATGCTTCTCATATCAATTGTAGTTGTGTGTTTGCTGCTTGACATTGCAGTTACTGGCATAGGTAGCTAGGTGGTGTTGGCTAGCAGTCTGGGTGGGCTGTGGGATGAATGTCTATGCAGGTTCACCATTGAGAGGTGTGAGTGTGACTCAGATCCCACAAGCCTAGTGATGGATTGTGGGAGTGGTATTTGGGGAGATAGTGATGGTTTAGTATGTATTGTCGGGGCGGGTGTGTTGATGGTCGGAGAGGGGTGGTGTGGCATGCAGAGTAGGAAGGTGGGGTGATAGTGGGGGCTGCATTCTTGAGGTTTGTGAAACGATGGGAGAGTGGTAGGTGTGTGGGAGGCATGCAGAACTGGAGTGGTTAGTGCTCGGGTGTGGGTTCCTTACCAGTACCAATCCCGCCAATGATTCCTGTCAGGCCCTTAGGATGCATGATGTCCAAGACCTTCTCCTCCCAGGTTGTCAGGTCAAGAGGAGGAGGTGGGGGTCCACTGCCAGTCTTGTTGAGGGCGATGTTGTGCCTGGACGCCATGGAACGGACCTTCACCCTAAGGTCATTCCACCTCTTTCTGATGTCCTCCCTTGCGCGCGGGTAGCTGCCGACTGTGTTCACCCTGTCGGTGATTGTAGGAAGTTGGCTCTGTATGTGCTATTTCAAAGTAAGGAATAGCATGCACAGAGTCCAAGGGTTCCCCTTAGAGGTAAAATAGTGGTAAAAAGAGATAATACTAATGCTCTATTTTGTGGTAGTGTGGTCGAGCAGTAGGCTTATCCAAGGAGTAGTGTTAAGCATTTGTTGTACATACACATAGACAATAAATGAGGTACACACACTCAGAGACAAATCCAGCCAATAGGTTTTGTTATAGAAAAATATCTTTTCTTAGTTTATTTTAAGAACCACAGGTTCAAATTTAACATGTAATATCTTGTTTGAAAGGTATTGCAGGTAAGTACATTAGGAACTTTGAATCATCTCAATTGCATGTATACTTTTCAAGTTATTCACAAATAGCTCTTTTAAAAGTGGACACAGTGCAATTTTCACAGTTCCTGGGGGAGGTAAGTTTTTGTTAGTTTTACCAGGTAAGTAAGACACTTACAGGGTTCAGTTCTTGGTCCAAGGGAGCCCACCGTTGGGGGTTCAGAGCAACCCCAAAGTTACCACACCAGCAGCTCAGGGCCGGTCTGGTGCAGAGTTCAAAGTGGTGCCCAAAACGCATAGGCTTCAATGGAGAGAAGGGGGTGCCCCGGTTCCAGTCTGCCAGCAGGTAAGTACCCGCGTCTTCGGAGGGCAGACCAGGGGGGTTTTGTAGGGCACCGGGGGGGACACAAGCCCACACAGAAATTTCACCCTCAGCGGCACGGGGGCGGCCGGGTGCAGTGTTAGAACAAGCGTCGGGTTCGCAATGGAAGTCACCGAGAGATCAAGGGATCTCTTCAGCGCTGCAGGCAGGCAAGGGGGGGTTTCCTCGGGGAAACCTCCACTTGGGCAAGGGAGAGGGACTCCTGGGGGTCACTTCTGCAGTGAAAGTCCGGTCCTTCAGGTCCTGGGGGCTGCGGGTGCAGGGTCTTTTCCAGGCGTCGGGACTTAGGTTTCAGAGAGTCGCGGTCAAGGGAAGCCTCGGGATTCCCTCTGCAGGCGGCGCTGTGGGGGCTTAGGGGGGACAGGTTTTGGTACTCACAGTCGTAGAGTAGTCCGGGGGTCCTCCCTGAGGTGTTGGTTCTCCACCAGCCGAGTCGGGGTCGCCGGGTGCAGTGTTGCAAGTCTCACGCTTCTTGCGGAGAGATTGCAGGGTTCTTTAAAGCTGCTCCTTTGGATAAAGTTGCAGTCTTTTTGGAGCAGGTCCGCTGTCCTCGGGAGTTTCTTGTCGTCGTCGAAGCAGGGCAGTCCTCAGAGGATTCAGAGGTCGCTGGTCCCTTTGGAAGGCGTCGCTGGAGCAGAGTTCTTTGGAAGGCAGGAGACAGGCCGGTGAGTTTCTGGAGCCAAGGCAGTTGTTGTCTTCTGGTCTTCCTCTGCAGGGGTTTTCAGCTAGGCAGTCCTTCTTCTTGTTGTTGCAGGAATCTAATTTTCTAGGGTTCAGGGTAGCCCTTAAATACTAAATTTAAGGGCGTGTTTAGGTCTGGGGGGTTAGTAGCCAATGGCTACTAGCCCTGAGAGTGGGTACACCCTCTTTGTGCCTCCTCCCAAGGGGAGGGGGTCACAATCCTAACCCTATTGGGGGAATCCTCCATCTGCAAGATGGAGGATTTCTAAAAGTTAGAGTCACCTCAGCTCAGGACACCTTAGGGGCTGTCCTGACTGGCCAGTGACTCCTCCTTGTTATTCTCATTATTTCCTCCGGCCTTGCCGCCAAAAGTGGGGGCCGGGGCCGGAGGGGGCGGGCAACTCCACTAGCTGGAGTGTCCTGCGGTGCTGTGACAAAGGGGTGAGCCTTTGAGGCTCACCGCCAGGTGTTACAGCTCCTGCCTGGGGGAGGTGTTAGCATCTCCACCCAGTGCAGGCTTTGTTACTGGCCTCAGAGTGACAAAGGCACTCTCCCCATGGGGCCAGCAACATGTCTCTAGTGTGGCAGGCTGCTGGAACTAGTCAGCCTACACAGACAGTCGGTTAAGTTTCAGGGGGCACCTCTAAGGTGCCCTCTGGGGTGTATTTTGCAATAAAATGTACACTGGCATCAGTGTGCATTTATTGTGCTGAGAAGTTTGATACCAAACTTCCCAGTTTTCAGTGTAGCCATTATGGTGCTGTGGAGTTCGTGCAAAACAGACTCCCAGACCATATACTCTTATGGCTACCCTGCACTTACAATGTCTAAGGTTTTGCTTAGACACTGTAGGGGCACAGTGCTCATGCACTGGTACCCTCACCTATGGTATAGTGCACCCTGCCTTAGGGCTGTAAGGCCTGCTAGAGGGGTGACTGACCTATACATGCATAGGCAGTGAGAGGCTGGCATGGCACCCTGAGGGGAGTGCCATGTCGACTTACTCGTTTTGTCCTCACTAGCACACACAAGCTGGCAAGCAGTGTGTCTGTGCTGAGTGAGAGGTCTCCAGGGTGGCATAAGACATGCTGCAGCCCTTAGAGACCTTCCTTGGCATCAGGGCCCTTGGTACTAGAAGTACCAGTTACAAGGGACTTATCTGGATGCCAGGGTCTGCCAATTGTGGATACAAAAGTACAGGTTAGGGAAAGAACACTGGTGCTGGGGCCTGGTTAGCAGGCCTCAGCACACTTTCAATTGTAAACATAGCATCAGCAAAGGCAAAAAGTCAGGGGGCAACCATGCCAAGGAGGCATTTGCTTGCAGTGATCCTCTGCCTTAGCTCGGTTTTCCTGGCCATTGATGTTTGCTGGACTTGTGCTGCCGTAATTTGTGGCTCTACTCTGACGATCTCGTCCACCATAACCCACAACTCATTGTCGGTGAAGCATGGATGACGGGAAGAAGAGAGCATCTGAAGATAGCTAATAGAAAGGAAATGGCTGAGCAGCGGTGGGTTGCCTTAAGAGAAGCTGCTGTTTTGAAATCACAGGCAGTTTGCTTTTTAGGAAAAAAAACTATCTAAGAAAAGAAACTTCTCTTGGTCAGTGGGTAATCACAAGCTTGAGCGGGTGAAGTCTTATTGTTTTCTGGGAATGTTTTGTCAAGTTCACTTAGTGACCGGGAACATATAGGTAATAATGTTGGAAAGGCACATTCTCAAGCACAAGGTTTAAGTGCTTTTTATAAAGAAGTTGATTGACGACATTTTACTCACCTATTGGCTGTCTATCAAACAAAGATTCTGGCCACCTTATTGTATGCAATAGAATGTAAAATAACTGCAAATGAGGAGTTTTAGATAAACCAGAAGGGCACATTTTAAGGTGCCGGAATCCCTGTAACATCTTGGCATCTACTGCAGGCTCAAGGTTTGAATTTGGTATTAAGAGTGCATTCGTGCAAGGCCTAGCAGCGGTGGTCCGGAGACATTTTGCCTATTCTACCTTAAGGCATCTTGGGGGTCATTACTACATTGGCCAAGTTGTAACCGCTGTGCAGCCGCCAATGCGGCTGCACTCCTGCGGTGCCCATAATGACATCCCCGCCAGCCCAGCGGGGATGTGGCCCGCAACATGGGAGCCGGCTCCAAATGGAGCCGGCGGTGATGCGCCATGCAAACAGTGAAAAGCTGCACGGGGCCCTGTCAGGGGCTCTGCGACTCCCCGTCCTGCCAGCCAAACCGCCAGGAAAAGGCTGGTGGTAGGGGGACTCGTAATCCCCTGGGCAGCGCTGCTTGCAGCGCTACCCTGGAGGATTATCACCGCCGGGACGAATGTGGCAGGAAACCTCCGGTCCCGGCGGTGCGACCGCGGCTCTACCACCGCGGTCGTAATCCCCTCTGAAGCACAGCCAGCCTGTTGGCGGTGCTTCAGCCAAAACAGCCCTGGCGGTCTTGGACCACCAGGGTTGTAATGAGGGCCCTTGTGTATAAAGAAGTCTTTGGTGTGCTAAAAGAGAAATCTCTGTTTTTTAGAAATTACAATCATGCCTTACAATTATTTGAGCTTTACTCTGATATAATCTTGGCTTCACCTCTTCTTCAATTTAATCAGAGTTTAAAAGAGGGCAAAATGCATAAAGGTTTTCAGTTAGACACAGAGTTATGTTATCAAAAGAGGAGATTTGAGCTTTTGATTAAGTCAATAATTCCCCCCCAAAAAATCAGCCTTATCTATTTTTTAATCTTTTGCAAGGAGTGAGACGGTTTTACATTGAGATTGAATATGCTGCCTCTAAAAGATTTAACCTCTAAATGAGGTGATACTTCTAACATGTGTGATCTGTATTATTACGGATGTTCAAGATTTTAAGCATGTTATATTTGTTTGCCCCTCTTTAATTTTATTAAGGAAAAAATGGCTGAAAACCTCTTTAAGCTTTTGCCATTTTTTAAGGCATTTTAAAATGTATATTGACTGTCTTATATAGGAGGATCTATTTTATAATGTAGTTATATAAACAGATGAATGCAGTTTATAAGTTGTCCATGTGAATAAGAAATGTAGTGTAATGTAAAATTATTGGGCTGTGATATGGATGCACTTTATTTTGTAATTAATATGAATGATGATGTAGATTTTCTGTATTGTTTTTGTACTGTAGTTTATGAATTATAATGTCTATGTGGACCTCCTAGGAGTTCAAAAACATGATTAAATAAATTGAATTGAATTATGCGTTGTTAGGCACATAGGCCCCTTCCTAATGTCACCACAAACCAAATCCCGGTTTTTAAAGACTGAATTGCTCTGAGTAATGTACCAGAGGTTTCCTAAACCATACATTTTCTTCAAAGGAGATCTTGCTCAACCTGACCACGTGCTTTCTTTTGCTGAACCTTTTTTTGTTGGCTTTAGGAGCCTGTGCTCTCCCTTCTAAACCTGGTAAAATTAGTATACACTTGAATTGTCAATTTAAATTAATTTTTAGTCCCTAGTATATGTTACACATGTACCCAGGGCTTCTAAATTACATGCTACTAGTGGGCATCATCATTCTTGCCACCCACTAAATTAGCACTATAAAACGTCTCAGGACTGTCACGACAGCCTGTAGTGCAGTTTTAAAGTGCCATTCTTGCCTGGCAAAATAAACATTTTGCCAGGCCTAAACCTTCCTTTGCAATACCTATATGTTACCCCTGAGGTAGACGCTAAAGGCTCATTGGGCAGTGTGCATGATATTTGAAAAGAAGGTAATTCGTACTTATGATTTATATGTCCTGGCAGGGAAAAACTCTCAAAGTTTTTTTTCAGTCTAGCAAGGCTAAATCTCCCAAAGATTAACACTGGGGTACCCTATTTTATTTAATAAGTGATAACTTCAGATTTGGAGCAGATAATGAAATACGTATTCCACACATTTAAACTGTAATTTTAAATCCTCTTTAATGGTAATGTTGGATTTTAAATCACTATTCTGAAAATGTCACTTTTTATAAAGTTGACATTTTTCTGCCTAACTCTAATGTGCCTTTTTGCAGGTTTCCGGGTCATATGACTGTTAATGGTTTTCCAGTGGTGTGATGTGTATTCTTTCCAGATGAGGGACAAAGGGCCTTGGGTATGGGGAAGGGTTTTCTGCTCCTGAGCAGGGTAGCCTGTCCGGTTGTACTCAGCCTTTCCTGAGGTTCAATGGATAGGCTGAGGGCTGTTCCCACTGCCTTCCTGACTCCGTAAACTGCCTGCTCTGTGTTGGAAAATGGGTTATTGGTAAGGGCAGGTAGGTACCTACACCTAGCAACAAGCCACTAACCTCCACCTAGGTACAGTTAGGTCTCAGTAAATTAATCCCAGCTCAACCCTTGGTAGCTTGGCAACGAGCGTCAAGGCTTAACTTAGTAGACAGTGTGTAAAGCATTCAAATATCACAAAACAGTAATTAAATAAAACAAAGGAAACAGTTTAAAAATCCAAAACCAATTTATAAAAATAGTTTAAATTTTTATTTTAAAATGACACAAAAACGAATAAAATCGGATAAAGGGAACCGGAGATATGAATTTTTAAAGAATTATTATTTTTCTAGCGCTTAGAAACAAAAAGCGCCAATCGGGTCATCTGGTTGCACCAGGACCGGGGCAAAGTCAAAGTTTCAGGCCGACCGCGATGGAGCCCTGCTCGGCTACAAGTCGCAGGAGGCCTCGGTTAAAAAGTTACCTTCTGACTTAGGGGGTTATTCTAACTTTGGAGGAGTGTTAATCCGTCCCAAAAGTGACGGTAAAGTGACGGATATACCACCAGCCGTATTACGAGTTCCATAGGATATAATGGACTCGTAATACGGCTGGTGGTAAATCCGTCACTTTTCCGTCACTTTTGGGACGGATTAACACCTCCTCCAAAGTTAGAATAACCCCCTTAGTCTTTATTGTGAAGATTTTCTTCACTGGGACGAACCTGCCAGTTGAATCCGACCTCCTGGAGCCCTTGTCCGGATACGCGATGTGGGTTTCCTCTGTGGAGACTTTTACCTTCGGACTTAGTCGTTTTTTTCGAGATGAAAATCCTTCGACCGGGGTAAACCTGGATCTTGATCCGACGTCCGTGGAGCCCTTCTCGGATACGATGGCTGGGAGGTCCCGGTCAACTTTTTACCTTCGGACTTAGTCTCTTTTTCGGAGGTTTTTCTTTACCGGGACGAACCACCAAGTCAGGCCGGGTCGCGGTTGAGGCAAGCCGGCTAGAATTTCCGCAGCGGGTCGGTCCCTCTCTGGAGCTTTTTTACAAAAAATTTCAAATCTTTTCCAAACTTCTGGGGCTTCACCCAGATGTTCTTTTAAGGTTCTTTTGGGGTCCACAGCTCACCCCAAGGGTCCAGAAGTTCTGTGATGGTCCTTGGGGGGTGTGGACTTCAACTCCCAGAATGCACCTGGCGCAAACTCCTTTTTGGCCACTGGACAGTGGTCAGCTGGTCACTTTTCTGGAGTTGGTGCAGGGGGACTCTGGATAGCAATTTTTCACCTGTAGCAAACAGGGAGTCCCTCCTTGAACCAGTTGAAGCCAGGCAAAGTCCTTCTTGTGGTGAAGCCCAAGTGTGCAGCTGGTGCAGTCCTTCTGGGTGCAGGTTCCAGGTGCAGGCCAGGGGTCCAGCAGGGCAGTCCTTCTTCTCCTTTAGTTCTTTTCTTCTTGAAATCTGGCAGGGATCTGAGGTGTGGGGGCAGGTCTGCCAGTTTTATCCTTGCTCCTGGGTGAAAAGCAGGGGGGTCCTGGTCCTCCAATCAGGTACAGGGTCGTCCCCCTGTGATGACCACTTCCTGGGAAGTGTGGCAAAAATCCATCCCAAAAGGCAACAGTCTCTAAAAATCCAACATGGCTGAATCTGATTTTTGGAGGTTACATCTGGCTGAGCCCACCCACTGGTGTGGCTAAAAATCATAAACACACCCCTCTCCTGCCCTCTCCTAATCTAATCAAGGGGGCACCTAGTTGTCTGGGGTTGCAGGATGTGGGGGTGTTGCTGGGTGCTCCAGATGTCCTTCTCTGCCTTTGAAGACCAGTTTGGCAGCCCTCCCCCTTCCTGCCTCACCATCTGCTGAGGGGAGATTCTCTCCCCCAAGCACATTCCTTTGTGTGAAGCCAGGCCACTTCACACCTCATCAAGGCAGCTTGGCAAAAGCTGCTGCAGGCTGGCCAATCAGAGCACAGCAGCAAAAACAATGCAGAGCTGAAATTGGCAACTTTTTAGGTAAAGTCTAAACTTTTTACCTGAACAAGTTATATTAAATCCAACAACTGGAAGTTGTGGGATTTATTACAACAATTAATTTGATACCAAATTGTTGGTATGCAACATTTAAGGAGACTTGAAAATTTAAAATAAAGTCTCCCCATTCTAGCCTATGAAGGCCATTTACTTCAATGAGGGAAAAACGAATTTGGCTGTTTTTACCTCACCAGGTCTTATAAATCTATTTTTATAAAGTCCCTGCTTATAGTTACATGGCACCCAGCCCTAGGGGCACATAGGGCACACCTTAGGGGTGACTTATATGTAAAAATAAGGTAGTTTAAGACTTTGGAAGTACTTTTAATTCCAAAGTCGAATTTGCATATAACTTTAATTTAAAAGCAGCCAGCAAGGCAGGCTTGCTTTTAAAATGACACTGGGCACTTCAGCACTGCACCTAGGTGTACACCACCTATGCTGTGGTCCCTTAACCTACATGCCCTACCATATACTAGGGACTTATAGGTAGGTTAACTTAGCCAATTATAATTAGCCTAATTTGCATATCCATTTTACACAGAGCACTGGCCCTGGGACTGTTAAGCAGTACCCAGGGCACAGCCAAGAGTCAGTAACCACCAGTACCTATCCAAAAAGTGTGGGGGTGATCAGGCAAAAAAGGAGGACTTTCCTACACTCTGTCACTGGCAAATTTAGCCCACACCTTGGCCTGCCTGCCATAGACAAACTAGAGCCACACCCAGGGGAAGGGGAAGAACTGACGAGAACCGGTTTAGGGTTAGACAAAGAGTGTGGCCTTTCACATAGAGGCTGGCACCTTCGAAACCTCTCATCAGAACATTACTGGACCTAAGAAAATTCAGAAGAAGCACTGCCCTGCTGCCTGAAGATGTAATATTGGACCTGCTCACCTTGAATCCAGGATCCCAGAAGTTGGCTGACTGCCTGTTTGAGCTACAGTCAAGCAACAAGCTTCCAGAGGCTCACACACTGCAAGAACTGGGCTCCAGTTGATAATTCATACGTTCTCTGCTCTTTGCATCAGAAAGAGCTGCCTGTGTGTCCTGCAAATGCAAAGCTTTGGCAGCTACCTGCTTGTTGCATGACAATGATCTCCTAATGGATCCCTCTAACGGAAAATTTTAGCTGTGGCTTCCTGCGTGAAACATGGACTGAGTGAGAAGGTAAACTCAACACGGAAGGGACCTTGTCCCTGTATCAAACCTGCACGACATTGTTGTGGGCCCCAACTTGTGACTTTGAGGCACTCCAGTGTGACCAGATTACAGGGGTTGGCACTTTGTGCTTTTTGGGTCCATTTTAAAAGTAAACTTTAAAAATGCATAACTTCGCACAAGCGAATTGGGGGCAGATTTTTCATTACTTCATGCAACGCAGCAAGCCAACTTTTCAATAGATATAAGTCACCCCTACGGTAGACCCTGGACAGCCTCATGGGCAGGGTGCAGTGTATTTAAAAAGTTGGACATGTCCTTAGTTTTCCAGATCCAGGTAGTGAAAAACTCCTAAATGTGTTTTGTTCACTACTACAAGGCCTTTCCCTCCCAAAGATTAATGTTGGGATTACCTTATTACATTTTATAAGTGTAATTTCCAATAGGCAAACATAGATCCTTCGATTCTGAGGTCTCTGGACTCACAATTCAAAAACTAAATTTCTGGTAAAGTTGGATTTTAAGACACAAGTCTTAAACTGCCACTTTTAGAAAGTTGAAACTTTCTTACTTTCAAATCAAATCAAAGACATTCTATGCCTCTGCTTATCTTTGAATACACATCTGGGGAGGGAAACAGCTGAGCTTTGTGCATTACCTCTAGACAGCCACACAGAAAAGGAGCTTAGGTGTGCCTGATGGGCTATCCACATCCTGATGGGCCATTAACATCCTGATGGGTTATCCTGGGCAGGATGGGAGGGAGGACCTGACACTTGCACCTGAATGGGCTGTGCCTATACCCACAAAAGAGCTATGTAACCCCCTGTAGTGAGTCTAGAGCCAGAGCAGGAAGGGTAGGGTTGATGTGCACTCAAAGGCATCTCTTTGAATTTCTTCCTACTTCAAAGGCACAACTGGGTAAAAGTACTGGACCTCAGACACCACCATTTCAATGGACATCTGGACCAGAGGACATTCCGCCGGGAAGGACTGCTGTGCTATTGAAGAGGCTGACATACTGCTGGACATTGCTCGATTCCTGCTCTGGTGTGCCAACCTTGCTAGCTTCTGCCCTTATTACATGGGGGTGAGACGGACTGGACCTGCACCTCTACATCCCCAGAATCAAAGTGATTTGAAGGGCTCACTGTCTTGCCTTCTGTTCTGAAGTCTCAATCAATCAATCAGTCAGGATTTATAAAGCATGGCTAATTACCCGATAGGTTATCCAGGTGCTTGCATGTCCCAGAGGCTTATTCGAACAGGCCAGTCTTGAGGGCCATTTGTAATTCCAGAAGTGAGGTCACAGTCCGGAAGTGCGTGGGGAGGATATTCCAGGTTTTTGCTGCGATGTGAGAGATGAAGTGTCCTCCAATTCTGCTTTGGTAGATGCAGGGAGTATAGGCAAGTAAAAGTGAGTCAGAGTGTTGTCTTCTCAACAGTTGGTGAAGTTCAGGCGGTGGTTAATGCACACTGATCCTTGGTTGTGTCGAACTTTGTGTGTGTGGGTCAGGAGGTTGAATTGGCATCTCTTCTCTACAGGGCGCCAGTGGAGTAGCCTGAGGTGGGATGTGATGTGGGTTTATCGGGGAAGGACAACAATGAGTTTGGCTGTGGCATTCTGTATGGTCTGATGTTTTAGTAGAAGGTGTGTGGTGATTTCTATATATAGGGATTTGCCATAGTCCAGTCAGATGGGGATGAGGGCCTGTGTCATGGTGTGTCTTGTGGGTAGGGGTAGTAACTTGAAGATCTTACATAGCATGCGCAAAGTTAAGAAGCAGGGGGAGGAGATGGCATTGATTTGTTATATCATGGTGAGTTTGTTGTCAATGATGATTCTGAGGTCTCTAGCATGGACGGAGGGAGTGGGTGTGGGTCCTTTGTCTGATTGCCGCCAGGAGTCGTTCCACTTGCTGCTTCTGTTGCCAAAGATCAGTACTTATGTCTTGGCAGTTGTTCCTCATCCAGTTAGCAACGCTTGTCATGCATCTGTGAAAGGTTGTTCTGGTAGTGGTGAGGTCGTTGGTGAGTGAAAGGATGAGTTGGGTGTCGCCTGCGTAGAAAATTGTGTTGAGACCATGGGATCTGATGATATTGGCCAGTGGGGTCATATATGCGTTGATGAGTGTGAGGCTGAAGGATGAGCCCTGGGGACTCTGCAGGAGATCTCCTTGAGTTCGGAGGTGAAAGGTGCGAGAAGGAGCCTTAAGGTTCCTTTGATGAGGAAGGAGCTGATCCACCTGAGCACGTCCCTTTGGATGCCGATGTGGTGGAGTCTTTTGATCAGCATGTGGTGGGATACAGTGTTGAAAGATGCTGAGAGGTCAAGGAAGATTAAAGCTGCTGTTTCTCCTCGGTCGAGAAGGGTTTGGATATTGTCGGTGGCTGTAATCAGGGCAGTTTCAGTGCTGTGATTGCTGCAGAAGCCGGATTGGGAGGTGTTGAGTATCTGGAACTGCTGCAGGTATGTCATGAGTTGCTTGTTGATTATATTTTCCAGTACCTTTGCTGGGAATGGGAGCAGGCAGACTGGCCAGTAGTGTTTGGGGTCACTGAGGCCGGTGGAGGGTTTTCTGAATAGTGGTCTGACTTCAGCATGTTTCTAGACATCATTAAATGTTGCAGTGTTGATAGCGGTGTTGAACAGGGTGGTGAGTTCCTGGCCAATATTTTGGTTTCCAAGGTTGAAGATATGGTGTGGGCATGGGTCTGTGGGAGCTCCAGAGGGATGGATTTCATGATGCAGGATGGAGAGGATGTTCCAGTTGGTCAGTGTGTGGTTTGTGTCAGTTATCAGGGTAGTGGTGTATCTGTTGAGGAAGTGTAGGAGGCTGGACTGGCTTGTAGTGAGTACCAAGGGGTACTTGCACCTTGCACCAGGCCCAGTTATCCCTTATTAGTGTATAGGGTGTCTAGCAGCTTAGGCTGATAGATAATGGTAGCTTAGCAGAGCAGCTTAGGCTGAACTAGGAGACGTGTGAAGCTACCACAGTACCACTTAGTGTCATATGCACAATATCATAAGAAAACACAATACACAGTTATACTAAAAATAAAGGTACTTTATTTTTATGACAATATGCCAAAGTATCTTAGAGTGTACCCTCAGTGAGAGGATAGGAAATATACACAAGATATATATACACAATAGCAAAAATATGCAGTATAGTCTTAGAAAACAGTGCAAACAATGTATAGTTACAATAGGATGCAATGGGGAAACATAGGGATAGGGGCAACACAAACCACATACTCCAAAAGTGGAATGCGAACCACGAATGGACCCCAAACCTATGTGACCTTGTAGAGGGTCGCTGGGACTATTAGAAAAGAGTGAGAGTTAGAAAAATAACCCTCCCCAAGACCCTGAAAAGTGAGTGCAAAGTGCACTAAAGTTCCCCTAAGGACAAAGAAGTCGTGTTAGAGGAATAATGCAGGAAAGACACAAACCAGCAATGCAACAACTGTGGATTTCCAATCTAGGATACCTGTGGAACAAGGGGACCAAGTCCAAAAGTCACAAGCAAGTCGGAGATGGGCATATGCCCAGGAAATGCCAGCTGCGGGTGCAAAGATGCTTCTACTGGCCAGAAGAAGCTGAGGTTTCTGCAGGAACGAAAAGGGCTAGAGACTTCCCCTTTGGTGGACGGATCCCTCTCGACGTGGAGAGTCGTGCAGAAGTGTTTTCCCGCCGAAAGAATGCCAACAAGCCTTGCTAGCTTCAAATCATGTGGTTAGGGTTTTGGACGCTGCTGTGGCCCAGGAGGGACCAGGAGGTCGCAAATTGGACCAGGAGAGAGAGGGGACGTCGAGCAAGACAAGGAGCCCTCTCAGCAGCAGGTAGCACCCAGAGAAGTGCCAGAAACAGGCACTACGAGGATGCGTGAAACAGTGCTCACCCGAAGTCGCACAAAGGAGTCCCACGTCGCCGGAGACCAACTTAGAAAGTCGTGCAATGCAGGTTAGAGTGCCGTGGACCCAGGCTTGGCTGTGCACAAAGGATTTCCGCTGGAAGTGCACAGGGGCCGGAGTAGCTGCAAAAGTCACGGTTCCCAGCAATGCAGCCCAGCGAGGTGAGGCAAGGACTTACCTCCACCAAACTTGGGCTGAAGAGTCACTGGACTGTGGGGATCACTTGGACAGAGTCGCTGGATTCGAGGGACCTCGCTCGTCGTGCTGAGAGGAGACCCAAGGGACCAGTAACGCAGCTTTTTGGTGCCTGCGGTTGCAGGGGGAAGATTCCGTCGACCCACGGGAGATTTCTTCAGAGCTTCTGGTGCAGAGAGGAGGCAGACTACCCCCACAGCATGCACAAGCAGGAAAACCGTCGAGAAGGCGGCAGGATCAGCGTTACAGAGTTGCAGTAGTCGTCTTTGCTACTATGTTGCAGTTTTGCAGGCTTCAAGCGCGGTCAGCAGTCGATTCCTTGGCAGAAGGTGAAGAGAGAGATGCAGAGGAACTCGGATGAGCTCTTGCATTCGTTATCTAAAGTTTCCCCAGAGACGGAGACCCTAAATAGCCAGAAAAGAGGGTTTGGCTACCTAGGAGAGAGGATAGGCTACTAACACCTGAAGGAGCCTATCAGAAGGAGTCTCTGACGTCACCTGGTGGCACTGGCCACTCAGAGCAGTCCAGTGTGCCAGCAGCACCTCTGTTTCCAAGATGGCAGAGGTCTGGAGCACACTGGAGGAGCTCTGGACACCTCCCAGGGGAGGTGCAGGTCAGGGGAGTGGTCACTCCCCTTTCCTTTGTCCAGTTTCGCGCCAGAGCAGGGCTAAGGGGTCCCCTGAACCGGTGTAGACTGGCTTATGCAGAATTGGGCACATCTGTGCCCAACAAAGCATTTCCAGAGGCTGGGGAAGGCTACTCCTCCCCTGCCTTCACACCATTTTCCAAAGGGAGAGGGTGTCACACCCTCTCTCAGAGGAAGTTCTTTGTTCTGCCATCCTGGGTCAGGCCTGGCTGGACCCCAGGAGGGCAGATGCCTGTCTGAGGGGTTGGCAGCAGCAGCAGCTGCAGTGAAACCCCAGGAAGGGCAGTTTGGCAGTACCAGGGTCTGTGCTACAGACCACTGGGATCATGGGATTGTGCCAACTATGCCAGGATGGCATAGAGGGGGCAATTCCATGATCATAGACATGTTACATGGCCATATTCGGAGTTACCATTGTGAAGTTACATATAGGTAGTGACCTATATGTAGTGCACGCGTGTAATGGTATCCCCGCACTCACAAAGTTCAGGGAATTGGCTCTGAACAATGTGGGGGCACCTTGGCTAGTGCCAGGGTGCCCTCACACTAAGTAACTTTGCACCTAACCTTTACCAGGTAAAGGTTAGACATATAGGTGACTTATAAGTTACTTAAGTGCAGTGTAAAATGGCTGTGAAATAACGTGGACGTTATTTCACTCAGGCTGCAGTGGCAGGCCTGTGTAAGAATTGTCAGAGCTCCCTATGGGTGGCAAAAGAAATGCTGCAGCCCATAGGGATCTCCTGGAACCCCAATACCCTGGGTACCTCAGTACCATATACTAGGGAATTATAAGGGTGTTCCAGTAAGCCAATGTAAATTGGTAAAAATGGTCACTAGCCTGTTAGTGACAATTTGGAAAGAAATGAGAGAGCATAACCACTGAGGTTCTGATTAGCAGAGCCTCAGTGAGACAGTTAGTCACTACACAGGTAACACATTCAGGCACACTTATGAGCACTGGGGCCCTGGGTTACCAGGGTCCCAGTGACACATACAACTAAAACAACATATATACAGTGAAAAATGGGGGCAACATGCCAGGCAAGATGGTACTTTCCTACACAACCCCCCCCCCCCAAACGAAGGACAATAAGACTAGCCATGACCTGATGAGTCTTCATTGTCTAAGTGGAAATATCTGGAGAGTCCATCTGCATTGGAGTGGCTACTCCCAGGTCTATGTTCCACTGTATAGTCCATTCCCTGTAGGGATATGGACCACCTCAACAATTTAGGATTTTCACCTTTCATTTGTTTTAGCCAAAGTAGAGGTTTGTGGTCTGTCTGAACAATGAAGTGAGTGCCAAACAGGTATGGCCTCAACTTCTTCAGAGCCCAGACCACAGCAAAGGCCTCCCTCTCAATGGCAGACCAACGCTTTTCTCTAGGGGTCAACCTCCTACTAATAAAAGCAACAGGTTGATCCTGGCCCTCAGAATTAAGTTGTGATAGGACTGCCCCTACTCCTAATTCAGATGCATCAGTCTGGACATAGAATTTTTTAGAGTAACAAGGGCTTTTCAGGACAGGTGCAGAGCACATGGCCTGCTTCAGCTCCTCAAAAGCTTTGTGACAGTTTGCTGTCCATAATACCTTTTTAGGCATTTTCTTGGATGTGAGGTCATTAAGAGGGGCTGCAATGGAGCCATAGTTCTTAATGAACCTCCTGTAATACCCAGTGAGGCCTAGGAAGGCTCTCACCTGAGTCTGAGTGGTAGGGGGAACCCAATCAATAATTGTTTGGATTTTCCCCTGAAGTGGTGCAATCTGTTCCCCACCAACAAGGTGTCCCAGATAAACCACCTTACCCTGCCCTATCTGGCACTTTGAAGCCTTGATAGTGAGGCCTGCCTTTTGCAGGGCCTCCAAAACTTTCCATAGGTGGACCAGGTGATCATCCCAGCTGGAGCTAAAGACAGCTCTATCGTCCAAATATGCTGCACTGAAAGCTTCCAGCCCTTGTAGGACTGTGTTCACCAACCTCTGAAAAGTGGCAGGTGCATTTTTCAAACCAAAAGGCATTACAGTAAACTGGTAAAGTCCTCCAATGGTTGAAAATGCAGTCTTAGGTTTAGCATCTTCTGACAATTTGATCTGCCAATACCTTGCAGTCAAGTCAAAAGTGCTTAGATACTTGGCAGATGCCAGTGTATCTATGAGCTCATCTGCCCTGGGTATAGGGTGAGCATCAGTTTTGGTGACCAAGTTGAGACCTCTATAGTCTAAACAAAACCGCATTTCCTTCTTTCCATCTTTGGAATGGGGTTTTGGTACCAGTACCACAGGAGAAGCCCATGGACTGTCAGAGTGCTCAACCACTCCTAGTTCTAACATTTTCTGGACCTCTTGCTTTATGCAGTCCCTGACATGGTCAGGCTGCCTATAGATCTTACTTTTGACAGGCAAGCTGTCTCCAGTATCTATAGTGTGCTCACACCAAGAAGTGGTACCTGGCACAGTAGAGAAGAGTTCAGAGAATTGATCTAGGAGGTTTATGCAATTGTCTTTCTGCTCAGCAGTAAGACAATCAGCCAAAACTACACCTTCCACCAGAGCATCTTGTTCTGTGGAAGAGAAGAGATCAGGTAGAGGATCACTGTCTTCTTCCTGTCCCTCATCAGTTGCCATGAGCAGGGTGAGATCAGCCCTGTCATAGTAGGGTTTCAGGCGGTTGACATGGAGCACCCTAAGGGGACTCCTGGCAGTGCCTAAGTCAACTAAATAGGTGACTTCTCCCTTCTTTTCAACAATTGTGTGGGGACCACTCCATTTATCTTGGAGTGCTCTTGGGGCCACAGGCTCCAAGACCCACACTTTCTGCCCTGGTTGGTACTGAACCAAAACAGCCTTCTGATCATGCCATTGCTTCTGGAGCTCTTGGCTGGCCTGAAGGTTTTTGCTGGCCTTTTTCATGTACTCAGCCATCCTTGATCTGAGGCCAAGTACATAATCCACAATATCCTGCTTAGGAGCTTTTAAAGGTTGTTCCCAACCCTCCTTTACAAGTGTGAGTGGACCCCTAACAGGGTGTCCAAAAAGAAGTTCAAAGGGGCTGAAGCCCACTCCTTTCTGGGGTACCTCCCTGTAGGCAAAAAGGAGGCATGGTAGAAGGATATCCCATCTCCTGCGGAGTTTTTCAGGGAGACCCATAATCATGCCTTTGAGAGTTTTATTAAATCTCTCCACCAGTCCATTTGTTTGTGGATGATAGGGTGTTGTGAACTTGTACGTTACACCACACTCCTTCCACATGGCCTTTAAGTATGCAGACATGAAATTGCTTCCCCTGTCTGATACCACTTCCTTTGGGAAGCCCACCCTAGAAAATATTCCCAGGAGGGCCTTTGCCACTGCAGGTGCTGTAGTGGTCCTTAAAGGAATTGCTTCAGTATATCTTGTGGCATGGTCCACTACCACCAAGATAAACCTATTGCCTGAAGCAGTAGGAGGTCAAGGGGGCCAACTATGTCAACCCCTACCCTTTCAAAGGGAACCCCAACCACAGGCAGTGGGATAAGGGGTGCCTTTGGGGTGCCACCTGTCTTGCCACTGGCTTGACAGGTTTCACAGGACTTACAAAATTCCTTTGTGTCCTCAGACATCCTAGGCCAATGAAACAATGGAACCAGTCTGTCCCAAGTTTTCATTTGACCCAGGTGCCCAGCTAGGGGAATGTCATGTGCCAGGGTTAGGAGGAACTTTCTGTACTCCTGAGGAATCACTAATCTCCTGGCAGCTCCAGGTTTAGGATCCCTATGCTCAGTGTACAAGAGGTTGTCCTCCCAGTAAACTCTGTGAGAGTCACTGACATCCCCATTAGCCTGTTTGACAGCTTGCTGTCTGAGACCCTCTAATGTGGGACAGGTTTGCTGTGCCACACTCAGCTCCTCTCTGGCAGGCCCCCCTTCACCCAAAAGCTCAGCAGTGTCTGCTTCCAGCTCCTCTGGTGTAGGTTCTGCACAGGGAGGGAATTCTTCTTCCTCAGAAGTTGAATCCACTGTAGAGGGAGGGATAGTAGGAAGTGGTTTGCTTCTACTAGCCCTAGCTTTAGGGAGCACTTGGTCCATTGTTCCAGGATCCAAGCTTCCCTGTCCTTTTTGCTTTTTGGCCTGAGCCCTTGTCAAAGCAAAAATATGCCCTAGGATGCCCAGCATTGCTGCATGGGCCTCCAACTCCACATCTGACCAAGCTGATGTCTCCAAATCATTCCCTAATAGACAGTCTACAGGTAAATCTGAAGCTACCACAACTTTCTTTGGACCAGTAACCCCCCCCCCAGTTGAGATTTACAACAGCCATGGGGTGGCTAAGTGTGTTGTTGTGAGCATCGGTTACTTGGTACTGGTGACCAAGTAGGTGTTGTTCAGGGTGGACCAGTTTCTCTATGACCATAGTCACACTGGCTCCAGTGTCCCTGTCGGCCTGAACCTCAACACCATTTATTAGGGGTAGCTGCTTGTACTTATCCATATTAAGGGGACAAGCAACTAAGGTGGCTAAATCAATAGCCCCCTCAGAGACTAACACAGCCTCTGTGGCCTCCCTAACAAGGCCAACCCCAACTAAGTTACCAATAGTGAGCCCAGCTACTCCCTTGGATTGGCTATTAGTAGGTTTGCTCCCACCACCACTTCTATTAGTAGGGACACTAGGTGTAGCAGTAGGGGTTGTAGTGGTAGGAGGCTTGGTGCCTTTCTTTGGACAACTGGGATCTGTTGTCCAATGGCCTTTTATTTTACATAAATAGCACCATGGTTTCTTTTCCTCGTTCTGATTAAAAGAGGATTTGGGCCCACCACCCCCACCAGAGTGTTTTTGTGGGCCTGATGAAGACTCATTTTCAGATTTGTCCCCACCCTTGTCAGAAGACTTACCATCCTTCTTTTTGTTGCCATCTTTGTCACCCCCTGTATGAACTTTTCTGTTCACCCTTGTTCTGACCCATTTGTCTGCCTTCTTTCCCAATTCTTGGGGAGAGGTCAGATCAGAGTCCACCAAGTACTGGTGCAACAAATCAGACACACAATTATTAAGAATATGCTCTCTCAGGATCAAGTTATACAGGCTGTCATAATCAGTAACTTTACTGCCATGTAACCACCCCTCCAAGGCCTTCACTGAATGGTCAATGAAATCAACCCAGTCTTGTGAAGACTCCTTTTTGGTCTCTCTGAACTTTATCCTGTATTGTTCAGTGGTTAAGCCATAACCATCCAGGAGTGCATTCTTAAGAACTTGGAAATTATTTGCATCATTTTCTTTCACAGTAATGAGCCTATCCCTACCTTTTCCACTAAATGATAGCCATAGGATAGCAGCCCACTGCCTTTGAGGGACATCCTGTCCTACACAGGCCCTCTCAAGTGCAGCAAACCACTTGTTAATGTCATCCCCCTCCTTATAAGGGTGAACTATCTTGTGCAGATTCCTGATATCATGCTCTTTTGCAGGATGACTATGGGGAATACTGCTGCTGCCACCATGGGTTTCTAAACCCAGTTTCTGTCTCTCCTTCTCTACTTCTAAAGTCTGTCTATCCAAATCCAGCTGTTGCTTCTTGAGCTTCAGTCTGGTGTGTTCCACTCTCAATCTATTGAGCTCCCTTTCTAACAATCTGTCATCAGGGTGGGTGGGAGGGACATGCCTTGAAACAGAAGTATGGTGAGAATGGACAGAAGGAGACCTGTCCCTTACAGAAGCCACCCTAACAGCTTGGCTAACAGAAACATCACTACCAGTATGGTGAGAATAAATGCTTTTGCTATGATGTGAGACAACACTATTTATATGGTGTGGCTCATCATCATTACCAACTATGCTAGACTGTCTAGTAATGGGCAGGCTAGGAAGTTTCTTTCCTGAATCTTTTCCTGGGGGAGTCCCTGGATCAGATTGAGAACCATTAGCTACTTTTTCAACAGATGGGGCACTTCTAGCCTTATCCTGTTCTCTAAGCATGTTAAGTAACAGTTCCAAGGAAGGATTCTTCCCTACACTCAAACCTCTCTCTACACAGAGACTCCTTGCTCCTTTCCAGCTAAGGTGGTCATATGCAAGTTTGGACAGATCAACATTTTGGCCTGTGCCAGACATTTTTAGAGAGAGTTAAAGTGATAGAAAAAGAGAAAAAGTTTGTCAGAGCTTTTAGAAGACTGAGAAAAAAACTTTTTAAACTTTTTAGAACTTTTTAGAAAGTTAGAAGTACTTTTCAGCACTTAGAAAAGAGTGAAAAGAGGAAATGCAAAACTTTTTGGCTATGTGTATATACACTGACCTTGTTTTGTAAATTTTTCTGTTATGAAAAGTACAATGACAAGAGTGGTAAGTAGTCTCAAAGCACTTATCCCACTGCTGCACAACCAATGTAGGAGGCTGGACTGGCTTGTAGTGAGTACCAAGGGGTACTTGCACCTTGCACCAGGCCCAGTTATCCCTTATTAGTGTATAGGGTGTCTAGCAGCTTAGGCTGATAGATAATGGTAGCTTAGCAGAGCAGCTTAGGCTGAACTAGGAGACGTGTGAAGCTACCACAGTACCACTTAGTGTCATATGCACAATATCATAAGAAAACACAATACACAGTTATACTAAAAATAAAGGTACTTTATTTTTATGACAATATGCCAAAGTATCTTAGAGTGTACCCTCAGTGAGAGGATAGGAAATATACACAAGATATATATACACAATAGCAAAAATATGCAGTATAGTCTTAGGAAACAGTGCAAACAGTGTATAGTTACAATAGGATGCAATGGGGAAACATAGGGATAGGGGCAACACAAACCATATACTCCAAAAGTGGAATGCGAACCACAAATGGACCCCAAACCTATGTGACCTTGTAGAGGGTCGCTGGGACTATTAGAAAATAGTGAGAGTTAGAAAAATAACCCTCCCCAAGACCCTGAAAAGTGAGTGCAAAGATGAACTAAAGTTCCCCTAAGGACAAAGAAGTCGTGTTAGAGGAATAATGCAGGAAAGACACAAACCAGCAATGCAACAACTGTGGATTTCCAATCTAGGATACCTGTGGAACAAGGGGACCAAGTCCAAAAGTCACAAGCAAGTCGGAGATGGGCATATGCCCAGGAAATGCAAGCTGCGGGTACAAAGAAGCTTCTACTGGCCAGAAGAAGCTGAGGTTTCTGCAGGAACGAAAAGGGCTAGAGACTTCCCCTTTGGTGGACGGATCCCTCTCTCCGTGGAGAGTCGTGCAGAAGTGTTTTCCCGCCGAAAGAACGCCAACAAGCCTTGCTAGCTGCAAATCGTGCGGTTAGCGTTTTTGGACGCTACTGTGGCCCAGGAGGGACCAGGAGGTCGCAAATTGGACCAGGAGAGAGAGGGGACGTCGAGCAAGACAAGGAGCCCTCTCAGCAGCAGGTATCACCCGGAGAAGTGCCAGAAACAGGCACTACAAGGATGCGTGAAACAGTGCTCACCCGAAGTCGCACAAAGGAGTCCCACGTCGCCGGAGACCAACTTAGAAAGTCGTGCAATGCAGGTTAGAGTGCCATGGACCCAGGCTTGGCTGTGCACAAAGGATTTCCGCCGGAAGTGCACAGGGGCCGGAGTAGCTGCAAAAGTCGCGGTTCCCAGCAATGCAGCCCAGCGAGGTGAGGCAAGGACTTACCTCCACCAAACTTGGGCTGAAGAGTCACTGGACTGTGGGGGTCACTTGGACAGAGTCGCTGGATTCGAGGGATTCGACCTCGCTCGTCGTGCTGAGAGGAGACCCAAGGGACCGGTAATGCAGCTTTTTGGTGCCTGCGGTTGCAGGGGGAAGATTCCGTCGACCCACGGGAGATTTCTTCGGAGCTTCTGGTGCAGAGAGGAGGCAGACTACCCCCACAGCATGCACAAGCAGGAAAACAGTCGAGAAGGTGGCAGGATCAGCGTTACAGAGTTGCAGTAGTCGTCTTTGCTACTATGTTGCAGTTTTGCAGGCTTCCAGCGCGGTCAGCAGTCGATTCCTTGGCAGAAGGTGAAGAGAGAGATGCAGAGGAACTCGGATGAGCTCTTGCATTCGTTATCTAAAGTTTCCCCAGAGACAGAGACCCTAAATAGCCAGAAAAGAGGGTTTGGCTACCTAGGAGAGAGGATAGGCTACTAACACCTGAATGAGCCTATCAGAAGGAGTCTCTGACGTCACCTGGTGGCACTGGCCACTCAGAGCAGTCCAGTGTGCCAGCAGCACCTCTGTTTCCAAGATGGCAGTGGTCTGGAGCACACTGGAGGAGCTCTGGACACCTCCCAGGGGAGGTGCAGGTCAGGGGAGTGGTCACTCCCCTTTCCTTTGTCCAGTTTCGCGCCAGAGCAGGGCTAAGGGGTCCCCTGAACCGGTGTAGACTGGCTTATGCAGAATTGGGCACATCTGTGCCCAACAAAGCATTTCCAGAGGCTGGGGGAGGCTACTCCTCCCCTGACTTCACACCATTTTCCAAAGGGAGAGGGTGTCACACCCTCTCTCAGAGGAAGTTCTTTGTTCTGCCATCCTGGGCCAGGCCTGGCTGGACCCCAGGAGGGCAGATGCCTGTCTGAGGGGTTGGCAGCAGCAGCAGCTGCAGTGAAACCCCAGAAAGGGCAGTTTGGCAGTACCAGGGTCTGTGCTACAGACCACTGGGATCATTGGATTGTGCCAACTATGCCAGGATGGCATAGAGGGGGCAATTCCATGATCATAGACATGTTACATGGCCACATTCGGAGTTACCATTGTGAAGCTACATATAGGTAGTGACCTATATGTAGTGCACGCGTGTAATGGTATCCCCGCACTCACAAAGTTCAGGGAATTGGCTCTGAACAATGTGGGGGCACCTTGGCTAGTGCCAGGGTGCCCTCACACTAAGTAACTTTGCACCTAACCTTTACCAGGTAAAGGTTAGACATATAGGTGACTTATAAGTTACTTAAGTGCAGTGTAAAATGGCTGTGAAATAACGTGGACGTTATTTCACTCAGGCTGCAGTGGCAGGCCTGTGTAAGAATTGTCAGAGCTCCCTATGGGTGGCAAAAGAAATGCTGCAGCCCATAGGGATCTCCTGGAACCCCAATACCCTGGGTACCTCAGTACCATATACTAGGGAATTATAAGGGTGTTCCAGTAAGCCAATGTAAATTGGTAAAAATGGTCACTAGCCTGTTAGTGACAATTTGGAAAGAAATGAGAGAGCATAACCACTGAGGTTCTGATTAGCAGAGCCTCAGTGAGACAGTTAGTCACTGCACAGGTAACACATTCAGGCACACTTATGAGCACTGGGGCCCTGGGTTACCAGGGTCCCAGTGACACATACAACTAAAACAACATATATACAGTGAAAAATGGGGGTAACATGCCAGGCAAGATGGTACTTTCCTACAGGAAGTGAATAGGTTTCACTGGATTGGAGAATTTCTTAGTAATGTTGAAAAGTTCCTTGGTGCTGCTGGTGCTGTTTTCAATGCATGTAGCAAAGGCTGTCTTTGTTGCCCTCAGCAGGCGGTGGTAGAAGTTGAGGGAGGTCTTGAAGGCTGCTCTGTCAGAGTTGTCCTTGCAGGCGCCACATCTCCTCTCCAGCTGTTTGCTGTTTCGTTTTGCTTTTCTGAGTTCTTGGGTGCACCAGTTGGACTTTTTGGAGGATGTTCTCTGAATGTTGCGCTTGATGAGGACCATGCTGTCGGCACAATAGGTGTTCGAGGTGTTGAGGTTTTTCACTATTTGTTCGAGGTTGGTGGCAGTAGTGAGGTTGGAGGTGTTGTGGGAGTCCTCCCAGCTTGTGTCTGGAATTTTGTTCCGCCTCCGATGAGCGGTGCTGGGCATCTTGGGGTAGAGGTGCAGGGGCTGGAGATGCTGACGTGGATAATGGCGTGATCGGTCTATCTGAGTTCTGTGAAACGGATATACTTGACGCAGTTGCTGAAGGTGAAATTAGGGTCTGGCTTGTGTCCTGGGGTGTGTATAGGGTTGTGGATGATCTGGGTCAACTTGTGGCTGCTCATACTGTCAAGGAGGTATGCAGTGTTGTTGTTGTTATTGGGGTCATTGATGTGGATATTTAGGTCATCGAGGAAGATGTAGTCCTTGGAATCTAAGGCTAGGGGCGTAATGAAGTCTGTGATGGTTTTGCTGAAGATGAAGCGCGGGCCTGGGGGTACGTATGAGGGGGAGACTTTAATGGTTGTTTTGCCATCTGTGTGGAGTTTGAAGTTGAGATGTTCCATGGGGATGATGTTGTCGGTGGTGGTGGTGCACTGAATGACTCTTGGTGGATGATGGCTGTTCCTCCTCTCTGCTTGTTAGTGCAGTCCTAGTGAGTGGTTTTATATCTGCTGTGGTAAAGTCTGGGGTTAATATGAGGTTTAGCCACGTCTTGGTGAGGAAGATGATGTTGGGTGTGAGGGTGGTGATGAGGTCCCATAATTTGGTGGAATGCTTGCATAGTGAGCGTGTGTTGGGGCAATAAAGTCTCAGGGACATCAAAGACGTCCCTCCATCCTACAACTGCATCTGGACTTTGCTTGCTGCAAGTGTTGCCTTGTAGTGCCAATTCAGTCTTCGGCTCTTAGAAGTGGGTATAAAGTGCTGCAACTGTAAACCCGCACATCACCATTGTTGTGCTGGTCGGAACCAACACATCTCCCCTCGACGCTGAAGCATCACCACTGCTACTGGGGACAAAGACATTGCATCGCTGGCTGCACAGCACAATAACGATGCATCGCCTTTTTCATAAAGGGGTTCGCTAACTCAAGGCTGTTCGAGGCATTGCATCAACAGCGTGTAGTTTGATGATGATGCATGTCCAACTGCGTGGATGTTTACCAACACATCGCCTGCATCTAAAGGGATCAACACCAACGCATCGCCCCCACTGATCCTCGCATCATGTCTATGACATTGACACATTCCACTATCCAAGGTACTTTTCAGATGGACAAGTTTAGTCCCTGAATCCAACCCTCGCTCCATCGCGATCTGCCTGATTTTTCAGATTTCACCCGGTCTAGCGTCACCAAATAACCCTGGTTTGCGCTTTATGCATTTAATCAATATTTACAGAAATTCTGTAAACATTCATATCTAAACTTATACTTATTGGAATTTTGTTGTTTAGCTTTTTTTTATTCTTTAAATTAGGCCCAATGTTTCTATCCTTAGTGTGGATTACGTTTATGTGGTTTTTACACTGTTTTACTGTTTTGAGTATTGCACAAATACTTTACACTTTGCCTCTTAAGTTCAGCAAGCCTGACTGCTCTCTGCCAAGCTACCAGAGTACAGGTTAATTTAGGGTGTGTAGCTAACTTACCCTGACCAGGATTGTGGTTCCTGCTTGGACAGGGTGCATATCTCTGCCAACCAGAAACCCAATTTCTAGCAGGGACCTTTCCTTTGCTGCTGCCCTCTAACACTGCACTAACAGTAACAACATAATGACTACTCTGACATTTTTGACCTAAAATGTCCAGGATATGGGTCCTCCAAAGAAACATCATTCCATTTACCAATACAATAAAAGAATGGGGGGCAATGTTGTTTTCTTCCAAGGAACACTTGTGGCTAAGGGGAGGAACTCTCGCTTCACAGTCGATGGAGGGGAAGATGCTTCAGTACAGTATATTAGGGCTATGCGAAGGGGGTGCTTCTCTGGGCATGAAGTTCGGTCTACTTTATGGGCATGTCGATGGTGGTATACCCAGAGGGCTAGTATGATCTCGTGGAGGGCCGACTGTGGGGTACAGCAATTTTACTGGGGAGTGTGCATGTGCCAAATACTGTGCAGGTGCAATTCCCGGCCCATGTGTCATCCATACTAACTAGATTGTCCTATTTACCCTGGATTTTGGAAGGGGATTTTAATTGCATATTGCATTCTGAGTTGGATAAATCACACCCACCATTCTCTCACTTCGCTACTGTGTGCACTGCATCCTGTCTGTCACAGTGGGTCATGCACTGGTCACGGACTCATAGCCAGGGAATACTCATACTTCTCCCTGCCCCATGACTTGCAAGTCTGGCTGTATCGGTTCTTCTGTCGTCCCACAATTCAGCTAAAAATAACAGAAGCGGAATACCTAGGAAAGGCCTTTTGTGAACATTGCCCACTTTTTCTGCACACTGAGTGGGGAGAACCTAGGCTGCTGGTGCCCACCTGACACATGAAACTGCAGCCCTGGAGGACACTGTCTTTTGGGAAATTACTTTGATTATGCTGGTCAACTATAAAATGGAAAATAGAGGGATAGCCACAATGGGATGTCCTTAAGACTGTGGTGAGGGCCACTGCATACATGTGATCATTAGGGCACGGGGAGAGATAAGTAATAACTTGCCTAGGTGTAGGTCTCCTTGGGTGGACACGAGAGGCCTGCACTGATCTAGGACGCTACTCAGGAGGACTTGACTAGAGCACTGGACCGTCATGTCTGCTTCCTAGAATCCGTACATGTATACACTACAAGGTGTCTCAGGTGAAGTGCCATGGGAAGGGGGACAAACTGGAGCACCACTGATACACAGCCGATAATTACTATTCATCTGTCTCCAACATCGGTTGTACTTGCCCAGGGGGCAATAGATGAGGCATTATGTGAGTATTACCAAGCCCTGTATAACCCAGTGCCAATGCAGAGGCAATTTAATGTTTGTGTTTTCTTACCTGACGTCATGTTCTCAATGACCTTGCCAAAGGAAAGAGAGGCACTGAACAGTCCAATTACAGAGCATACTTAGCAAGCTACTTTCAAAACGGTTGAGGGGATATATGCCGGTATTGGTACTTCCTGATAAAAAAGGATTCATACCTGACAAAACCACAACGCTTAATATTCGCAGACTGTACAGATTGCTACTGGAGGCCCCACAGCAGTGGCCTCATGCGGTGTGCCTAGTGTTAGATTTGGAGAAGGCTTCAGATACTCTGGACTGAGAATATATGTTTGTGCCTTGCAATGAATGGGCATATGGAGCAGGTTAATGAAGATGATCAAATTGCTTTTCACCGCTTCCTCAATGAGAATCTGGATTGGTCAGCATATTTCTAAGCCTATCCCAGTGAGTAGTGGTACACAGCAGGGCTGTCCCCTCTCCTCAATGCCCTTTGCATTAGCAGTGAAGCCTCTTGTGCAGCTACTTCAGCAATCTGGTCAAGACTTGGGCATACCTATTGGCGGCATCATGCATGCTGTTTCACTCTATGCATATAACGTACTTGTATGCATCATAGATATCCGTAGTGGCATCTGTGATTTCATGTTTATACTGGATGAATTTAAGCCTGCCTCAGTTTGGGAGTGAACTGGTAAATGACCTGTCTTTTTCCACTCTGTCCGAACTGTCTTCCCGACCCATAGCAATTGGCAAGCAAATTGTTTGGTGGGAGCCTAACACCTTTTGCTACCTGGGTATAACTATGTACCATGAAACTAAGAACATATTAGAGGGTAATCTCGGGAGAGAAATCTCCTACCTATGACCGCAGAGAGCCTTTTGGTGCCCTCTCCTTCTGATGGTGCAAGGCTAGATCGCATTCTCTAAAATGGTTATGCTGCCAAGGATTCTATAATATTTTACTAATTTGCCTGATTAGACTGGTTACATGGCTAGTTAAAGCCAAATCGTATACCTCTCAAGACCCGTTGGGTACATTACAGCTGACCTGGGAGGCAGATATTGGATGTACATTGATCCAAAAGGACTAGGACAGGATCCTACTGTACCCTAGGAAGGTTTAACATAATGCCCACTTTCAATCTTTACAGCTTAATATGCTACATAGGGTGTACTTAACATCAGCTAAAATTCATAGGATGCACCCTTCAGCGTTTCTGGAGTACCCTTACTTTCGGGCCTTGGAGGCAGATGTGGAGCGTATGTTTTGGAACTGTCCATCAGGTAGAATACTGTGAGCTGAGGTCTGCACCACACTCTAACGTGTCACAAGCTGGGGCGTTGGCCACTGTGCTTCAGGATCCTCCTGAGGATCATGACAGGTCGGCCAGATATGGTACATCATGAATCTACTTGTCATGCGCTTTTCTAAAATGGCACTTCCCCTTCATCTGGCATGCTCCTCCCCCCACTTGACTCCACCTCATCTTGACTGGGGATGGTTCACAGACAAATCTGTATACCTCTACCCTGTTCATATTCTCAGTAGATGTAAAGGCTCACGTTCAGTTCTTTCAGTATTACCAGTTAAATTTTTCTTTGCCATTATGAGATCTAACTACAATGTATAAGGTTGTGAATTGCAGCAAATAATGTGATTTACTGATGTATCCTAACTGCCTCTACTCCTGTTACTCTGTTCTGTGATATTTTCTTCACTTTAAAGTAATACTGTTTTTCTGTCTATCTCACACTCTCTCCTCCCTCCTGGCCTTGTAATGCCCATCTCTCTTTTTCTATGGGTTTCTTTTAGTCCTTCACTCTCTGCCTCTCTCAGACTTTTATCTACCCCATGGTGGTTTATGCATAGCAATAGGATAGACAACAATGGGTTAATTTGTAGATAAAAACCAAGAAGGAATTTGTCAACTCCGCCAATAAACCCTTTTTCCCACTAACCTACTTAATACATGCCCCTCATTCATTCCCTCTTGCTTTCTTTTCCATGACTAGAGCAAATAGTACATAATCTCTTTGTCCTCCATCACTCAGTCTTTCCTCCTTACCTCTGACCACATCCTACACCCTCATAAGAATTTCTCACCCTAAAGCATCCCCCTTAGACAACCCACTCCATATTCTTCTTCCTTTAGGCATTCTTTCAAATTTTCCACCAGACAATTATTCTTCTCTCTCAACATCCCTCTGTCCTCATCTATTTTAGTCAAGCCTTTCCACTCCCTTACTCCCTCACCACCCTTGTGTCAGCACTTCCTTTCCTCATCTTACATCTCATTCCTAGTGTTAGAAATGGGGTCTTTGGTTGGCAGTCAGGCCCCCCTGTCCAAGCAAGGACCCTCACTCTAATCAAGGTAAGTCACACACATTCCAAATTATTATGTGCCCACCCTCTGGTAGCTTGGCACTGAGCAGTCAGGCTTAACTTAGAAGGCAATGTGTCAAGTATTTTTGCAATAATTCATGCAATAGCACAGTATAGCACCACAAAAATACACCACACAGTGTTTAGAAAAATATATAATATTTATCTGGTAACATGCAGTAAAAATGATTAAAATGCAATAAGTATATGTTGAACTATCACTGTAAAAGTGATATAAAGTGTCTTTAGTCTTTAAAAAGCAATAAATGTCGCTTTCAAGCACAAAGTACCTTGTTCGCGTTCAAAATCTCTGCAAAGGACAGCAGAGGAGGAGATGTGTGGAAAACAAGGGGGTGTGCGTTGATTTCTCGGGCCGCACACAGCGATGCGTCATTTAGTTTTCATGCAGGGATGGCTGTGTATTGATTTGCGGCACTCAGCTGTGGATCCTCTTCGGGTTGCAGGATTTTCGGACGCCCCGGGAACGATGCGTGGATTTCCATCGCTGACAGGACAAAGTCACAGGGGCTGCGCCGATCTGGTGGGGGTTGCGTGGACATTTCTACTGCATGACAGGCGCTGCGTCGATTCCTCTCTGGAAGTCGGGCTGCATCATTCCGGCTCAGCTGTGCGTCAATCCAGTGGGTCGAAGGTCGAATTTCTGGCCACTATGCTGCCGCTGGGTCGATCTTCTCATTGCGAAGTCGGGCTGCATTGTTCCAGTTTGGCATGCTGTGAATTTTTCACCTCAGTGCAGGCTCTGCGTGGTTTCTGGCAGGCTCTGCGTCGATTTCCACCACACAAGGAGTCCTTCTTGTAGCGATGAAGTCTTTTTGGTCCTGAGACTTTAGGGAACAGGAGGCAAGCTCTATCGAAGCCATCGGAGAGCACTTATCACCACAGCCAGAGAGCAGCAGGGCAGCAGGGCAACAGCAAGACAGCAGTCCTTCACTGAAAGCAGTCAGGTGCGTACTTTGGGCAGCCAGGCAGTAAATCTTGGCATGATGCAGGTTCTGGTTCAGGTTCTCTTCTCCAGCAAGTGTCAGAGTTGGCAGGGGCTGAGACCCTGTTTAAATACCCAAATGTGCCTTTGAAGTGGTAGAGACTTCAAAGAGTGGCTTAGACTTGCACAAGGTCCCCTTTCAGTTCAATCCTGTCTGCCAGGGTCCCAGTAGGGGGTGTGGCAGTCCTTTGTGTGAGGGTAGACTACATTCCTTTGACATGTAAGTGTCAGACCCTCCACCCTCCCAGCCCAGGAAGACCCATTCAAAATGCAGGTGTATGCAAATGAGGCTGAGTATCCTGTGCTTGGGGTGTGTCTGATTGAATGCACAAGGGAGCTGTCTAGTAAACCCAGCCAGAAGTGGATTGTAAGGCACAGCAGGATTTAAGTGCAGAGAAATGTTCACTTTTCAAAAGTGGCATTTCTAAAATAGTAATATTAAATCCAACTTCACCAGTTAATAGGATTTTGTATCACCATTCTGGCTAGACTAAATATGGCCTTCCTACTCCTTTCAGATCAGCAGCTACCACTCAAACAATATATGAGGACAGCCCCAATGTTAGCCTATGAAGGGAGCAGGCCTCACAGCAGAGTAAAAACTAATTTAGGAGTTTTACACTACCAGGATATGTAAGTACACTGGCACATGTCCTGCCTTTTTGCCTACACAGCACCCTGCCCTGCGGGTTACCTTGGGCATATCTTAGGGGTGACATATGTAGAAAAAGGCTTGCCAAGTACTTTTAAATGCCAAGTCGAATTGGCAGTGACACTCCACACACAGGCCTGGCAATGGCAGGCCTGAGACAAGGGTAAGGGGCTATTTAAGTGGGTGGCACAATCAGCGCTGCATGCCCAACAGTAGCATTTAATCTACAGGCCCTGCGCACATATAGTGCATTTTACTAGGGACTTATAAGTAAATGAAATGATCCAATTGGGTATGATCCAATGTTACCATGTTTAAAGGGAGAGAGCATACGCACTTTAGCACTGGGCAGCAGTGCTAAAGTGCACAGTCTTAAAACCAGCAAAAACAGTATCTAAAAGGTGGAGGGAGGCAGGCAAAAAGTTAGGGGTGACCACCCTAAGGCTGTCAGGTTTAACACCTAGCAATCTTTCTCAGATCTAGTGCCACTCTGCCTGGCCTAGTAAAATTACTGTCCTGCCATTCTATATTCCTTTTTGTTATGTTTTCTTATAGTTATTTGTAGAGCACACAAATCACCCGGGAGGGTATACTGGCTCTGAAAAGTAAGAGTAGCATGGGCCACAGCCAGGGCCTAGACTATGTGAATATCCATGTGTTCAGTGTCTTGTGAAATTCAAGAACTGAGGCTTTTTCTGTTTGCATGAGAAGTTTGAGGAGTACCTATTTGTCGATGGGGAGCTAATGTAGAGCTTTGAGGTGCTAAATGATGTGGGTGCTATGGGGACATTTGAGTAAGAATCTGGCAACTGAATTCTGTATGGTCTGGAGTCTTCTGTTCAGCTATATGGAAAGTGCTTGCTGTAGTCCAACATCCTGGTGATGAGTGCCTGGGTGACAGTTCTGCGGGTGTTGAAGGGAAGGTACATGAAAATCTTATCGAGCATCTTGAGTGTATGGAAACAAGAGGCAGAGACTGCACTCACTTTGCCTGTCACAATGAGCTGATTGTCGACTATTATTTTGAGGTTCTTCACATTGGTGGTTGTGTTGTGTGTTGATCCAAGGTTAGTAGACCCCTAGGTGGAGCTGCATAGCGGAGTCACATAGCAAGGTGCCTTTTACAAAGATGAATAATTCTGTCTTGTCTGTGTTGATATTGAGCCAGTTGGTTTTCAAGGTAGATCAATAAGAGTGAGGGGAAAAGCAATATCTGTGGGTTTATTCACCATCCCAATGCATTAGGAATAGAATAAAGAGTCAACCCACTTAGCATAACAATGAGAACTCCCTAAATCCACACACATGCACCTTCCAGGGTCTGGAGACAGCACCTAGGTGGACCGGAGGGCAGTTACCTTTGACAAATGTGTGACTACAAGGCACAACCCCCTCCAGTACCCTAAGGGGTGAGTGATATATACTGATCATAAATTGAGAAGTCCTCTCTGCTCAGTTTGTTTGAATGTTCTTCAAGTGTGATTGAGTTGAATGCGCTCTGAAAAAATAGATTGAGACTAACAAAATTTTGGAATTTTAGGGATCTAGACTGGTCGTGAAGAAAGCGATGACTGAAACATGTAGACCAGATCGAAGATGCCTGAGTCACAGGAACTCAAAAGTATCACTTTTAGAGCCTTATTTACTAGGACATAGCAGCCTACTGCGCCACTGGAGAGTCATTTATTCTGATGCGCCATGGGACAGTGTGATCACCCATATTTACAAGGCCAAGCAAAGCCACCTTGTGTGGCTTTTCATGGCGTGTAAATATGGCCCCCCTTCACCCATACCTCTGCAGGAAATGAGCGTTCCATGGGTGATGTGTGGGTGTTCCAATGCAACACCTATGGAACCTGACAGAATCTGACACATTCCCACATTTATAAGGCTGGGAATGCGTCAGATTCCTATGTCAACTAAGAGTGGTAGCATTAAAGTGGCGCAATGGGGAGAAATAACATTGTAACATTGTTTCTCCCCACTTTTTCTGCATTGTGCAGCACATATAGAAAGAGGAAAATGCCATTTATGATTGTTAATGTGCAGGAAGGTCTCTCTTCCTGCACATTAAAAATCATCCCTACAATGCAGACACCCTTGTACTGTGGTGCAAGGATGCCTGTGTTGGCACTAGACAGCAGTTTGTGCGCCAGTGCTGGTGAAAGTACAGGCATGTGTTGTATTTCTATAAATACAATGCATTCTTGCACTTTCAAAATGATGCAACGTGGAACAGCAAGCTTGCTTGCTGTGCCACACTGAGTTATTTCCTCATAAATGAGGCCCTAAGTTTTGAACTTTGCCAAAAGGACCCACATTAAAGACAAATACCAAGGTATTGTATAGGCAATTTTAACCTTTAGATCCCCACCCATTACATCAGTGTTCCCTCAAGAGTTGAGGTAAGAAGCACACGAGAATTCTATGATGAAGCATGCTACTGTAATAAGTAGTGGGTGAGAATTATTTTTTTAAAGGAAACTTTTCCTGTGCGGATTTAGGGAGTTCTCAATGTTATACTAAGTGGGTTGACTCTGTTTTGATTTCCCACAGTTGGTTTTCATCTATCTGGTGAATTCGGACAAGCAAGCAGAGAAGTTTGTTTGGGTATTTAGGCTCATATTTATACTTTTTTTGTGCAGCATTTGCATTGTTTTTTGATGCAAAATTGGCGCTAACTTACAAAATACAATTGTTTTTTGTAAGTTTGCACTGCTTGTGCATAAAAAAATGATGCAAATGCAGCGCTACAAAAAGTATAAATATGGGCTTTAGAGTTTTGCTGGACGGAAAGTGTGACCTGGATGTTGTCTGTGTAGGATATAACTGATTGCATGGGTGCAAATGATGCTGGCGAGTGGGACCATTTAGGCATTGAACAAATTGGGACTGAGCGAGAATCCTTGTGCAATGTATAGGTTGCCTGCAGTTCTGGGTCATTTGTAATTTAGGGCCATATTTATACTTTTTGACACACAACTGCACTGACGCAGTTTTGCATCAAAAAGTTTAAGGCTGGCTAATGCCATTTCTTATCGCCGCTCGGGCATCAAATTTATACTTTGACAGTCGGCGGTGCAAACAACTGGTTATAGTAATTGTTTTTTACTCAAACCAATGTGCCACGTCGTAAAGAAAAACGACGTTAACGCTGCAAAAATGACTTTTATCCGGTTTTACGATGTCGCAAACCGGATACGTGCCTTTTTTGCCGCAATTGCATCAAAAAGTGCCACAAACACAGCAAAATGTGCAAAGGAGAACCAAAATGGATCCCAGAAGCTATGAGAGACCCCAGGAAGATGACAACCGACCAGGAACCAGCCAGGAGGACCCACGCAAGACCCAGGAGAGGGGGAAGAAGAAAAGGAAGTGTTGGATCAGTGCAGAGGAGCAGGAAGTACTGGTGAAAGAGGTGACAGAACACCAGCACCAACTTTTTGTCACCTCTAAATTGCCAATTGGGAGGAGAGAGGCAATTTGGCAAAAAATTGTCGATAAGATCAACAGTGTGGCAGAAGTACAGAGAACACTCATCAAGTGTAAGAAGCGCTGGCATGACTGCAAGCGCAGGACCAAGGAAAAGATGGCAAGGAACAGGAAGGCATCACTGCAGACTGGAGGTGGGAGTCCAGCACCACAGGAGGCCCTGGACCACATGGAGGAGATGGTGGCAGCCGTCATCCCGAAGGAGATTGTCACAGGGATTCAAGGACAGGACAGCGCAGACTGCCAGGATACAACACAGATGCAGGGTAAGTGGCATGGGGAACTAAAATGCTTAATTGTTAACTGCAAGCAGGAGGGAACATACCTACTACACAATACATGTAAGTCATGATAATCAGGGAATGGAAAGGGAAAAGGGGCATGTCACAGGGGCATGGGCTGTGCAGGTCAAACCTGGGGCACAGCACAACACTACACCAACAACCTTTGCGTTGGGGTATGCTGCCATGCCAAGGATGTTGGAAAAGCAAAGCCAGTCCAGGAGGGTAGGGTACAATGTAAAACTGGCATGCTGTCACACGACAGCTGGTATTGTCGCTACATGAACTAGGGCTCAATTAACAGTCTTAGGCCATATCCGCAAGTGGAATTTAACATTGACAACAGTTGCCACTACCAGCTCTGCTGTGTGTGCAGGTCAAGTAGCTAAAGGCAGTTACGTGCCCATGGATCAAACACACCCAAATTAGAGGGTTCAGGATGACAATGTTATCAATCCCCTGTAATTAATAAAAATGTGCTAATCCTGTCAAATGCTAATGTCCATAGTTGCTACAAACATCAGGCATTGTCATAAACATTATGAGGTACACAGCAGTAATGTGATACCCATGCTGCACATGTCAGGGTCTACCCTGTGCCTGTGTCATAATAGCTGCAATGCTACCATGCAACAGCCCAACTGTCATACTGCTAAGACAACAGCATTGGGGGGGAGGACATATGTTTCCGGCTAGTGAAACACACCCGCACAGTCAGAAGAGGAAATGGAACACTGCTAGGACCATCAGTGTAATCCAATGTAGCACACATTCCCCAACATCAACATTACACACTACCAATGGTGACACCTGTATTGTGCCATGCCAATGCTATGCATAGTATGTGCTAGGTCTCAGCAACATATAGCCGGATGTGAAATATCAGAGACTGGGTCAGTTCCAGATTGTTAAGTATGGTGCAAGTGCCATCAGAACACCCACAGCCAGTGCAAGGCCACAACATGAGAAGGGAAGTAGACGGAGGGTTGAGTTGTACAATAAGGTGGCAACATTCAATTTGGGCAGAACCTACACCTAGAGGATATGACGCAGACAATTCCCCAAACTGCCCACACTACATGTGACATGCAGGTGGGGCATAGGCCTGGGAGAATGCTAATCTTAATGACAGGAACAATGAACAGGAACCAAGATCACAATGTGCAACTAATAGGAAGTCAGGAATGTCACATTACAAATGCCACAACACAGACACACTAATTGTACAATATCTCAATGCAGAGGACGATGACTCTCCTGGGGAAATGCCTGTCCTGGACTTCCCTGATGACGTGGATGACGAGCTGACAAACATCAGTCAGCAGACCCTCCAAGATGTCCTTGGGACACTCCAGACCCCACCTTCAATCACAAGGAGGAGCACAGAAGTAGCAGTCATTACAGAGGACTTACCCACCACCCCAATTGTACAACCTGCCAGCTCCAACCCAGCTGAGTACTCTGACGACATTGGCACCAGCTTTGAGAGGACTGCAGTTGGAGTACAGTGGGAGCTGTCCAAGGAGGTGCGGGAGAGGATGCAAAATATGGCAGCCATCCTAGAGGGGGTGCGTTTGTGCATGATGTCATCGGCAGAACAGGCAGCAGCCATGCAAGGGCGAACATCTATCTTGCAAGAACTTCAACAAAGTGTAAAGGAAATCAGCACAGCAGTAAGGGAGTTGACACAACACCTCACACACTAAACCTTTCACTGCGTGCACAAATGCAATATTGACCCCCTCAGGGCTGACCTGGCTGCCTACCACAGTGATGTAGCTGCTATACTTAAGAACCAGCAGCTCCTCCTTGCTGCAGTACTGTCCTTAATAGCCCCACAGTTCGCAGCTACCGGGATTTCTGACTCCACGTCTTCAAACACTGAAGTGTGTGTTGTCCTTCAAACCCACCACCACGAAGGGCAGAGGAGACGACACACACATCAGAAGATGATGACGTGGAACAGATCATCTTCACCCATAAGAGTATCCAGTAGCACAAGTACATGCCAAATGGGCACTTATAACCAAGGTCCTGTGCTTCGTAACATGCCAGTCTTGCAAGAGATGCTCACATGCACTGTTCTCCAGCCCACTGTTTACCTTGACACAATTTTCTGTGTCTCTCACTACCTCATTGGCAATTCATGTTCCTCTACACTGTATGACACTTCACCCTAACATGTCCAATGACATGTCCTTTTGTACTTGTGTAGTATCACAATAGAAGGTGTCACACTAATGGACTCACAATCCTGGACTATGTAAATATTGCACTACAGCTCTTTCAAATAAATAGCACTTACACAACCCCTTTGTCTGTGTGTAATGTGACACCTCAGCCGTGAGGGAGATTAGTGATGTTTGCATCATGTCAGTGGCTATAGAATGTCAAGACAACTGCCTTGAAAGATTGTGGGCTGATAACTATTCACTGGGGTCTGGATTGTACCATCATCTGCCCTTCCTGAGGGTTAATTCTAAAGTAAATAGAAAAATTACAGTATAATACTGTGTTGGACAGAATAAGTCTGCTTCAAGGGATGTCTAAGCAGAAAATCAATGTCTTCAAATTTCTCTTCTACACAATCTTCAGGTATGTGACATTTGACTCTAAAATGTCAACACACACACACCATGCAGCAGGAATTGATGTGTACGAGTGCACGGACAAATAAATAACCTGGCAGGTCAATGTAAAAAATGATAGGTGTGAGTTATGTATACTATACTAAATAAAAAAATGCAAAAACAACAAGTGATGGACGGAATGCTGAGCATTGTCAAACGTCCATCACTTGTTGTTTTTACTATACTAAATAAGCTTATACCATCACTCACCTTATCAGGGTTCACATGAATATCAGTCTGCAGGCAGACATACCACAGTGTCCCAGAGACAAAATCTGGTCTCAAGGTATGACAGATTGAAAACATACATCCAAACTTAACAACACATTGGGAACCATAGTAACCTTGAGTGGTGGGTGCAATGGATGGCAGATGCATAGAGTAGTAGCTTTGGTGTAGCTGCCAATGTGACAGCTCAATTGGGATTTGGAAGCAGGATAAAACACAAATGCAAATACTAAATTGTCACTGTTTACCCATGCCAAGGCCCTGATCCCCAAGCATATGACACATACTGTAAAGGAGTACCTAAATATTTATTTAACTGTAAGAAAGGATAATAAAACTAGGGAAACACCTTAACTAACCTAACCTATCATAACTACACATTACCCACAACTGGCCCTAACTACCCTAAACTAAACTTACTTATCACATTTAACTAAAAAATCTAAACATCAACCCCCCCACCCCTCTTATATGATGGGACACATGGAGGACAACATATACTAACCTAAACACATACTATCTTATCCTGAACAATTAAGGTGGTCATTACAACCCTGGCGGTCGGTTTTAAAGCGGCGGTGAGACCGTCAACAGGCCGGCGGTAAAACATTTGCAATTACGACCGTGGCGGAAACCTCCAACAAAGACAGCCACTTTAACACTCCGACCGCCACGGCGGTACAAACAAGCAGCAAGGCGGTCACCGCCAACAGACAGGAGGAAGACAAAGTATCCACCACAGTATCACAACAGGCCAATCCGCCACCTTTTCCGGGGCAAATTCACCCCGGATAAAATCACGGCAGAAACAGGATTCCAAAGGGAAAACACTCACCTCTACACACCCAACAGGGAACTAAGACACCATGGAGCCAGAACTCCAAATTCTCCCTGCAATAGTCTTCCTGCTCCTCTACCAGGAGCATGAACGCCAGCGGCGAGGATCACGCTCAGTACTGTACCTACGACACAGGGGAGGGGGGAGGGAAAAAACAGGGACACACACACGCAACACCCCCACCCCACCCTCACCCACTACAAAAAACAGACTAATACATATTAATACATGATAGTCACACCCACCAACCACCCCGGAAGAATGCAAAGACAAAAGCAAATTAGTGGAACCATTGTAATATATTAAAATCAAGTAGGCAAAAATATATATATATACACCATAAACAAAATATACACCAAGCATAATAGTCCAGGTAGTGCTCCAATTAAGTTTGTGGAACACTGGGCCCACATGGTATGTGCGAGGCCCACACAAGATCCCCGACCATGACGGAGAGAACACTGCAGGGGCATCAGAGAGCAAGAAAACAGGCACCTCAGGGGGAGAGAAAGGGGGGGGGGCACCTCAGCTGGTTGAGTGTACAACGCCAAATCCACCCGAGGGCCACATGCCCACTGTTCAATCCTGGGGAGTGCAAAGCCACAGTCTCTCAAGTCTCTACAGTGGGTGGGTTGCCCACTTTTCAATACTGTGGAGTGCAAAGCCACAGTCTCTCAAGTCTATACAGTGGGTGGGTTGCCCACTGTTCAGTCCTGGGGAGTGCAAAGCCACAGTTTCTCAAGTGGATAACAGTCTCCACTGGTTCTGGAGGAGGCATTGTGCCCAGAGTACTTCATCCTGCTAAGGACAGAGGTAGTGGATGTATCTCTCCACTGGTTCTGGAGGGGGCTTTGTGCCCAGAGTGCTTCATCCTGCTAAGGACAGAGGCAGTGGATGTATCTCTCCACTGGTTCTGGAGGGGGCTTTGTGCCCAGAGTGCTTCATCCTGCTAAGGTCTGAGGTAGTGGATGTATCTCTCCCACTGGTTCTGGAGGGGGCTTTGTGCCCAGAGGGGCTTTGTGCTCAGAGTGCTTCATCCTGCCAAGGACAGAGGTAGTGGATGCCTTTCTCCGCTGGTTCTGGAGGGGGCTTTGTGCCCAGAGTGCTTCATCCTGCTAAGGACAGAGGTAGTGGATGCATCTCTCCGCTGGTTCTGGAGGGGGCTTTGTGCCCAGAGTGATTCATCCTGTTAAGGACTGAGGTAGTGGATGCATCTCTACGCTGGTTCTGGAGGGGGCTTTGTGCCCAGAGTGCTTCATCCTGCTAAGGACAGAGGTAGTGGATGCATCTCTCCGCTGGTTCTGGAGGGGGCTTTGTGCCCAGAGTGCTTCATCCTGCTAAGGAAAGAGGTAGTGGATGCATCTCTCCGCTGGTTCTGGAGGGGGCTTTGTGCCAAGAGTGCTTCATCTTGCTAAGGACAGAGGTAGTGGATGCATCTCTTTGCTGGTTCTGGAGGGGGCTTTGTGCCCAGAGTGCTTCATCCTGCTAAGGACTGAGGTAGTGGATGCATCTCTCCGATGGTTCTGGAGGGGGCTTTGTGCCCAGAGTGCTCCATCCGGCTAAGGACTGAGGTAGTGGATGCATCTCTCCGCTGGTTCTGGAGGGGGCTCTGTGCACAGAGTGCTTCATCCTGCTAAGGACTGAGGTAGTGGATGTATCTCTCCACTGGTTCTGTAGGGGCCTTTGTGCCCAGAGTGCTTCACCTTGCTAAGGACAGAGGTAGTGGTAGTATCTCTCCACTGGTTCTGGAGGGGGCTTTGTGCCCAGAGTGCTTCATCCTGCCCATGACGGACTCAGTAGCGTCAGTGCCCTTGGTGCTCAAGGGCCAGCGGTGCTTGAGGCGGCGGTGCCCTGCTCAGCGGTGCTTGAGGCTGCAGTGCCCTGTTCAGCGGTGCTTGGAGCGGCAGTGCCCTGTTCAGCGGTGCCTGAGGCGGCGGTGCCCTGTTCAGCGGTGCTTGAGGCGGCAGTGCCCTGTTCAGCGGTGCTTGAGGCGGCGGTGCTCTGTTCAGCTGTGTTTGAGGCTGCGGTGCCCTGTTCAGCGGTGCTTAAGGAGGCGGTGCCCTGTTCAGCAGTGCTTGAGGTGGCGGTGCCCTGTTCAGAGGTGCTTGGAGCCGCGGTGCCCTGCTCAGCAGTGCTTGAGGCGGCGGTGCCCTATTCAGCGGTGCTTGGAGCGGCGGGCTCCTTTGCAGTGACTCAGCTGCTGGCGGTCCTCTCTAGCCCAGTGGGGCTCATGTTGGCGGTCCTCTCTGCCCCAGCGGGGCTTGTGCTGGCGGTCCTATCTGGCCCAGCGGGGCTTGTGCTAGTGGTCCTCTCTAGCCCATCCTGGGCAGCGGGGATGATGGCTGTGGCTTCCTGGCCAGCGGGGATGACGGCGGTGGCCTCCTGGGCAGCGGGGATGAAGGCTCTGGCCTCCTGGGCAGCAGGGATGATGGCTGTGGCCTCCTGGCCAGTGGGGATGACAGCCGTGGCCTCCTGGGCAGCGGGGATGACAGCTTTGGCGTCCTGGGCAGAGGAGATGATGGCTGTGGCCTCCTGGGCAGCGGGGATGACAGCTGTGGCCTCCTAGGCAGCAGGAATGACGGTTGTGGCCTCATGGGCAGCGGGGATGATGGCGGTCTCCTCCGCCGTGCTGCTCTTCCCAAACTTTCCCGGTTTCTTGTGTCCCTTCCCCACCTTGGAAGGTGTCGCAGCTGACTCCACACTCCCACCGGGACCCCTGGGAGCGGCTTTGGTGGCCGGAGTCTTCCTCCTCTCCCGCCGGGCACTGGCCAACCTTTGATGCTTCACAGGTGGGGGACTGTCTGTGCTCTGGCTCCGTGCCACACTGGCTGTCCTGGTGGCCGGTGCATTCCATATTCCGGTGACTACAGATACCACTGGTCCCGTAGATGTTGTGGCTGAGGTGCTAGTTCGGGACCTAGGAGACGGACGGGGTGGGGGAGGTGTGGGAAAGAGGTCAAGGTTGGACAGAAAATGTTTTTGGGAGACACTGGGACTGGTAGCTGGAGGGTGTTTGGGAGTGGAGGAAGAGGTTGTGGTTGTAGGAGGTGTTTGTTTGCTGACTTTGGGTGAAGGTGCATGCGCTGGAGGCTGTCGTGAGGTGGATGGCTGTTGGGTGGGTGTCTACGTTTGTGTATCTTGGGAGGTGGCATCACAGACACACTGGGAGAGGACACAGGGGACGTGTGAATGGTACTGGGGTGGTGACTGCACGTAAGCTGGGTGTGGTGGTGTGTGTGCTGGTGATGGCAGTAGTGGCTGTTGATGTAGTGCATGCAGGTGTGAGTGGAGACGAGACTGGGAGGGAGGAGGGAGACGAGGAGGAGGGGGACACAGTGGAGGCAGTGGAGGTTGGTGTGTCTGCATGTGTGTGATGCTTGCGTGAGTGCCTGTGGGATGTGTGGTGCTTATTTCTGCCTGAGCTTCCCTTGTATGTTGAGGTGTGTGCATGCTGGTCTGAAGGTGTCCTTGGGATAGGCTGGGGTACAGGGGATTGGGTTTGGGTGGAGGAAGTTGGAGGGGGAGGCTAGAGACGGGGACAATGGGTGCCATCAGTGCTGAGGCCAGAGTCTGAAATGCTCGCTGAAGGGCTGCCTGAACAGAATGAATGCCCTCCAGGAATGCATTTGTTTGTTGCAACTGCCTTTCTACACCCTGGATGGCATTCAAAATGGTAGACTGCCCAACAGTGAGGGACCTGAGGAGGTCAATGGCCCCCTCACTGAGGGCAGCAGGGGTGACTGGGGCACGGCCTGAGGTGCCTGGGGCAAAGGTGATGCCCACCCTCCTGGGTGAGGGGGCACGGGGCAAAGGCTGAGGGGCTGCTGGGAGGGCGGTGCTGGTAGGGGGTGGCGGCTGTACCTGTAGATGCGGGGGGCACAGATGTTGCGGCCACCACAAGGGAGCTCCCATCAGAGGACGAGTCCGTGTCGCTGGTGTCAGCTCCTGTCCCCGCCGTGGTGCTCCCCTCGCCCTCCGTCCGACTGGTGAACTCTAAGTCCGTAGT
Source organism: Pleurodeles waltl (assembly GCF_031143425.1). NCBI lineage: Eukaryota > Metazoa > Chordata > Amphibia > Caudata > Salamandridae > Pleurodeles > Pleurodeles waltl. The sequence continues at coordinate 732,967,376 of NC_090447.1, read as the reverse complement.
TTCGCCCTCTAGGGCCATGTGGGATGCAGCTCCCTTGTGCTCCGGTGCCACTGCTCCTCTGCCTGATGATACTAATGCACACAAGAACAGGAGGACCACAAAAAGGGGGGGGGGGGCGACAGAAGAAAGACATGTTGAGTGCATGCATTACCGCTACCGTTGGCGGACACGACAGACACAGAATCCCCCTGCACTACACCACGCTCTTGGGCTCCACTGTTCAATTCCAGGTAAATAGCCTACTAGGCTATGGACGACATCTGCACACATGGATGACACAGGGGCATGACTAGGTGTACTTGGCACTCTACAGAGGTGGGGTGGGGTGCCACATGGCCTGCCTTAGGGAGGGACCTTGCCTACTAAACTCGCCCTGGCCTAGGGAACCCACAGCCCACCTCCCCCACCCAGACACCTCCACTGCATGCTAAATCAGCAGGATGAGAGTGTACTCACCCCCTTGTGGGTGCTGTGATGCCCTCAAGCGCCCATCCAACTCCGGGTACGCCACCGCCAGGATCCTGAACATCAGGGGGGTCATGATGCGACAGGCACCCCTCGCACGTTGGGAGGCCATTCCCAGCTGAGCCTCCGCTGTCTTCTTGCTCCAGCGGCGAATCTCCTCCCATCTTTTCCGGCAGTGGGTGCTCCGTCTGTGGTAGACCCCCAGGGTCTGGATGTCCTTGGCGATGGCACGCCAAATATCTTTTTTCTGGTGGGCGCTGACCTACATGTATTGTACAGGGGGAAGAGAAACTTATTACCAACTGCACTGTCACAGTCATTGGCCCCCATCCCTACCCTTGGCATGTGGCACATGCACTCTCCGTCGTTTCATGCACACCGCACTCTACCCCCTTCCTTCTTACATCCACCCCTCTCCACACAGGCATAGCCCATACATCATGCTCCCAGAGTACTTACCTGTTTGTCTGGAGGACCGTAGAGTAGCGTGTACTGGGGGAGGACCCCATCCACGAGTTTCTCCAACTCCTCCGATGTGAAGGCAGGGGCCCTTTCCCCAGACACTCGAGCCATTGTCTCTTCCAGACCGAGGTCACAGCAGCACTTGCAGTGTAGGTCCTCTCCTGTCGAAGATCAGGTATCAAGTGATTGAACAGATAGAAAATAGCGGTCACGTCCACGGCGGTGCGTACCGCCACCGCCGGCGTACATCGTCATTTGCTCCTGGGACCCATAGGGTTCAATGTTAACCAATGCAGCAATGCGCCTCGGTCTTCGACCGCCTACTGCGACGGTGTACAACCCCAGTGCAGTTACCTCACATCCTATTGTCCCACTTTAGAGGTCAGACAGCCTCCATTTCAGGGGCCCACATGGCTTCATTTTTAACTGCGTCACACATACCTAGGCCTAGACTCAACACACATACAGCCCACTTTTTGGATTATGATTTGTGTTCTGTGTAAGCTGTGGGTACGTACCTCTGAGTTGTTTGACTCTGTGCTTGCTGTTGTCCTTCATAGGCACCGTCTGCTGGGACATGTGAGAAGATGGCGGCATCCTCCGGTGTACCGAACATTGGTGGACCTGTCGACAATCGAGGAAAGACATGTGATCATCACCTACAGGCTTGACCGTGCCACAATCCAGGAACTGTGTACCCAGCTGGAGCCAGACCTGAAGTCAGCTATCCGCCATCCAACGGGAATCCCCCCTCAAGTGCAGGTGCTGTCAGTGCTCCATTTCCTTGCAAGTGGGTCATTTCAAACAACTGTGGCCATACTATCAGGGATGTCCCAGCCTACGTTTTCCAACGTGTTGTCCAGAGTGTTGTCTGCCCTGCTGAAACACATGCGGAGCTACATCGTTTTCCCTCAGGTGGAGGATTTGCCTATAGTGAAAGGTGATTTCTGTGCCCTGGGACGTATCCCCAACATCATAGGTGCCATTGATGGGACCCATGTGGCTTTGGACCCCCCCCCACAGGAGTGAACAGGTGTACAGAAACCGGAAGAGTTATCATTCAATGAATGTACAGATGTTTGGCCGACCAGTACATCTCCTATGTGAATGCCAAGTTCCCTGGCTCAGTGCATGACGCCTACATCCTGCGGAATAGCAGCATCCCTTATGTGATGGGTCAACTCCAGAGGCACCATCTGTGACTATTAGGTGACTACCTGGTAGCAATACAGTGGGAATGGTTGTCTGGGTCTGGGGATATCCCTACAGGTTAGTGTGTGTCTAACAGTTGTCCCTCACCATTTGCAGGTGACTCTGGTTACCCCAACCTGTCATGGCTACTGACCCCAGTGAGGAATCCCAGGACAAGGGCAGAGGAACGCTACTATGAGGCCCATGGGCAAACTAGGAGGGTGATCGAATGGACATTCAGCCTCCTGAAGGCCACGTTCAGGTGCCTCCATATGACAGGTGGATCCCTATTCTACTCACCAAAGAAGGTGTGCCAGATCATCGTGTCCTGCTGTATGCTTCACAACTTGGCTTTGCGACGACAGGTGCCTTTTCTGCAGGAGGATGGTCCAGATGGCGGTGTTGTTGCAGCTGTGGAGCCTGTGGATAGTGAAGACAAGGAAGCAGAAGAAGACATGGACAACAGGGGACTCAGTGATCCAGCAATATTTCCAGTGACACACAGGTAAGAATACAAACCTGCCTACTACATATACTTTAACACTACTACCTCTCTACTGTCTGTCATTTTCACCCAGTGTATGGTCACTGAGTTGTCACTTTCCCTTACGATTTCACAGATGTGGGTCCCAATGTGTGACATCTGCTTTGATTCCTCATGGACTACAGCTGTGTGACATAGGTATGTTGACATTACAAATGAAATAACTTTTTGCCACAGTAATTGCTAATACACTGTTTCGAAATCACAGACTGACTCCAGATTGTTTTGTGCTTAAAGGGTGTTTATTTTAGTGCTTAATATTGGAGGGGTGAGCAAACTGGTGAGGGGTGATGGTGGAGGAATGTCCATGGCAGAGTCCAGTCTATTAGTCTTACAGGTGCATTGCCCAAATGGGCATAGGAAGTGGAGCTTTGGCAGTTTAAGGATGGACAGGGTGACAAAGTGGGACAGAAGGATGACATTCAGGGTGGTCTCATTTCTTGGCGGGGGTCATGGCATCGTGCTCTGTCTTTGTCCTGGATCTCAGGGAAACGTTTGCTGGGTGGTTCTCCTTCTGCAGGGGGTGGGGTGCTGGTGTGGTGGTCCTGTGGCGGTGCCTCTTGTCCACTAGCGCCGGCACAGGTGGTGGGCAGTTCATCGTCCACGCTAGTGTCAGGGGCCCCTTGTAGTGCCACAGTGTCCCTCCTGGTGTTGATTACTTCCTTTAGCACCCCTACAATGGTGCCCAGGGTGGAATTGATGGTTCTGAGTTCCTCCCTGAAGCCCAAATACTGTTCCTCCTGCAGGCGCTGGGTCTCCTGAAACTTGGCCAGTACCATTGCCATCGTCTCCTGGGAGGTGGTAGGCTCCCATGATGTTGGAGAGGGCCTCGTGGAGAGTGGGTTCCCTTGGCCTGTCCTCTCCCTGTCGCACAGCAGCCCTCCCAGTTCCCCTGTGTTCCTGAGCCTCCGTCCCCTGGACCGTGTGCCCACTACCACTGCCCCCAGGTCCCTGTTGTTGTTGGGGTGGTGGGTTAGCCTGGGTTTCCTGTAGTGGTGGACATACTGCTGATTGACGTGTCCTGGGGATGGAGGTCTGGGCCCGCTGGGTGGGTGCTGTGCTGGTCTTTCCAGAGGGGGGAAGCTCTGTGGTGGCCTGTGCCAGTGTGAGGGGAACCGACTGTCCCGAGGTCCCCGATGGGCCGGGCTGGTCATCTAGATCCAGCTGGACAGAGGTGCTGTCATCACTGTGGGCCTCTTCTGTTGGTGGTGTGGACATGTGTGGACCCTCCTGTCTGGTGACGTTGGGTAGGGGTCCTGCAGGGGTATAAAAGGATGTTTATTAAATCTGTGTGTGCCATGGTGTGCAATGGGTGGGTGACAGTGTACCCCAGTGCTTGCATTCCTGTGTGGGACCTTGTGTGATGATGGTTTAGGGGGGTGTATGGGTATGTGCAGTGGCCATGCTTTAGTGATGGGTGTCCAAGCTTTGTTGTTGCATGCAGGCTTGGTGTTAGGATGTGTGGTTTGAGATGTTGGGACATTTGTGAGGAGTTAGAGTGATGGGGTTGAGGGTGAGGGTGGGGGTATGTGCTGGCATGCAGGTAGGGTGGGGGATGTAATAGCTAAGATTTGACTTACCAGAGTCCATTCCTCCACCTACTTCTGTGACGCCCTCAGGATGCAGAATCGCCAAGACCTGCTCCTCTCATGTTGTTAGTTGTGGGGGAGGAGGTGGGGGTCTGCCGCCAGTCCGCTGAACCGCAAGGTGGTGTCTTGATACCACGGAACGCACCTTCCCCCATAGGTCATTCCACCTCTTCCTGATGTCCTCCCGATCTCTTGGGTGTTGTCCCACTGCTTTGACCCTGTCCACTATTCTTCGCCATAGCTCCATCTTCCCTGCAATGGAGGTGTGCTGCACCTGTGCTCCGAATAGCTGTGGCTCTACCCGGACGATTTCCTCCACCATGACCCTGAGCTCCTCCTCCGAGAACCTGGGGTGTCTTTGCCGTGCCATGGGGTGGTGTAGGTGATGTGTGGGGTGGTGTGTGGGGTGATAATTGTGCTAATATGTAGTGGTGTGTAGTGTGAGGTGCGTATACGTTATGTGGGTGATGGTGTTGTGTGCCTGTGGATGCTAGTATTGTTGATGGTGGTGTCTCTCTCTGGCCTTCTCTTAGTAATTGTGGTAGTAAGGGTTTGTGGGTGATGTGGGTGTGTGTTTTATATTGTATTGGGTGTGTGGGAGTGGTGTGTGTATGTGTATCAGGTGTGTGTATTTCGATTTGTACAATGTAGCTGTGTTTTGGAGATGTGTGTGTATTTTGAGTGTGGCGGTGTGTACCGCCAATGTAAAACCGCGGTTGAAAGACTGCTGCGTGGATTCGTGGGTCGTGATGGTGTGGGCGTATTTCTGTTGGCATGACGGTGGAGGTTTTGTTTTCACCAGTTTATCACTGACCTTTGGTGTGGTGGACTTGTGAGGGTATCTGAATATTGGCGGATTCCGTGTTGTTGGTCATAATAGCTGTGGCGGATTTCCGCAGCCACGGCGGTGTGTTGCCGGTCTTCTGCACGGCAGGAAGCAGTTTTTACTGCCAATGTTGTAATGAGGGCCTAAATATTTTTTTGTATTTTTTTTTTTACATATTTTGTTGTATTTTTTTATTTTCTAATACACAAAAACACAACCATCATCCCCCACCCACAAAAAAAACATGTAAAAATATCATACCCTCCACCCCCAAATCACTTATAATAACTAAACTAACAGCCTATTCTAACCTAACACTAAGCCTCCTAAACCCACTAAATATAGGAACCAGGAAAGAGGAGGGAGGGTATAATGGCTGAGGTTCCAACAGTTATATGTTTGCCCTCCGCAGGATCATTTTTATCCCACGCACTCTCCTGTTAATCCAGGACACCTCCTGCTGCAGCCTGTCAATTCTGCGCAACATCCGTTGCATGTCACGTTGCATGTTCCTAAATTCAACATTTCCAGTGACTGCAGCAGGGGTGGTCTGTGTGCCAGTTGTGGAGGGTTGTGCTGTTGCTGGTACCATGCATGGAGGGGAGGTGCAGGGGCTGCTGTCAGTAGTCCAGGAGAGGATGATGTTGAGGGACCTGCAGTGGTGGCTGTCATCCTTGGTGCCACTTGGGTCGGAGTGGTGGTGCTGGTGGTGGTAGCTGTTGTGGACAGGGATGGGCCTCCTTGGGCAAATGCCCTCCAGACTCCTGTGGCTCTCTCATGACGATAACGCCGTGCCATGTGGCAGAACCCAGACTCAACATCCAGAATGTGACAGTAACGCATCGCTCTCCTTTGGAATTTGTGGATGTGATTGACATCCATATTGGCTGCTGTTAAAAAAGATGAAGCCAAACATTAGTTACATCATTGTGTGATACAGCTACTGATGATATTCAAAACATTCCTCAAAATTAGCTTAAACAGCCCAAATCACAGTACGGATCACAAATTGTCCCTGAGGAAGTACATGCCATCGGAGGCTACACTTGTCCTATCTAACAGCACAGCAATGCTCAAAAAGCTACTTAATTGATCTAAGCCTCATTGTTCTGCCATTAGTCACATAACAAATGCTGTAAGTCCTCCACATGTGACAGGCCAACTAATGACTATCTTCTGGATGACAATCAAGGGCCTCAAGATCTGTGATTTGTAAATGGAATTGCCAGGATGGTATGCAGTTGCTAATAATGAATGGATTTCCTAGGTTGGAAAAAATTAATTTCTGAATTACATGTCTGTGTACTACACTTGGATCCTCACACCTAGGTACACATATTTCATAACCCTAAGCCTGTGCCTTAGGAGGGATGGACATGCAACACATACTTTCAAACATCAAGGACAGCCAGGAAGCTTTGGATAGCTGTCCATGGGTTTAGTCAATCCACCACAGGTAAGGAGGGTGTCCAACAAGGATAGACACAAACATTGTACAATCACATCCACATTTATGTTACGAATTGCGGACAATTGTCAACATCATTTGATATCACCAATACCTGTCCTACAACAAGTACATAGATGCAAGCACCCATCTGGGCTTGAGCTGCATGCACACCTATGACATTGCATTCAAGTGCCACATAAATGTAGCAGACCATGTGGCTAGATGCTGCTAGGAAGTCAAACATACAGTCCTACATGTTCATTAGTTAACAGGGAGGCTCAAGTCTGTGGGTAATACTTCGGCATCCCTGCTTTGTGTGATTCAGGGTATGACTTCCTGACTGATTCATGAAAATGGCTACCTCAAAATTTTTAATTACAAGAAATGTAACAACAAATGTCACCCTATTCACATGGCCATACCTACAAACAAAAAAGTAAAACTCCAGTCAAGTCACATATCAGATCATGTGCCAGCACACCATAACTTGCTATGTGTCCAACACACAGGAGTCAATCACACAACAGCTGCAAACACAACACAGAACTGGAATATCAACACTCACTGGATATGTCTGGGTCCGCAAATCAAGCCTCTTCTCCAATTGTTTAGGGGCAGGTCCACCTGTAACGCATGGAAGGGTGAAATGTGCTCAATGTCTGTGCACTGTACAACACTTTGAAGAAAATATTACTGTGTGTGACATTATATCTGATAGTCCAGCCCCTCAGGTATGATGACACTCCAACAGACATACCACTGGAAACATGTATTGACCCTGTCACTCCAGTGAGTGATACACACACATATGCACACATGCAGGGGCCCTAACAATCATGTGGTGACAAACATGATTCCTCAGTTGGTTGCAGATTCATTTATAGAGTGTACTCCATGTATTTATTTGTTGTTAAGAGAGACATGCAAAGCCACGTTCCTGGTGCACTGCAATACCAGTCACTCAGGTATTGTGGCTTGTGCATCAAGGGACAATCAGTTTCTGTGTGATGCTCATGTGGGTTGAGTTTAGCTCATGAAATATTATGCTTTCTGTGGTCCATTACATGTGGGCCTGTGTGTCTGTAGGTTACATATATGCTACATTGACAGTGTACCCTGAGCCAGATATGCCCCCTATGACACCATAATGGCAGGGATCCTGTGTGCTACTTGATGACGCTAAACATGGATTGGCCATTTATCTAAATTAATAACAACAAAATATATGCTGACAGTGTCTATTTTGGTCATCCGTGACAGAATGCATGGGCACAGGTGTAGTCATTGCACCTGAAATGTGTCTCTCATTGCCCTGTGTACTCATATCAGGTATTGGAATTCACAGTTAGCCACATTCATCATCTTAAGTTAGCCAAGTTGGGTGATCTGCGGCTATACAACAAACTGACACTGTCCCATTATTGAAACATGGTTTAGCAAATGTCCTTCTGTGGCAATCTTGATGATGTAGGTTTCAATTTGTATGCACCTTGGGAATGGCAGCAGTCACAGGAATGCTGGTCTTCTGATCTTAGCATACACCCATGTCTGTGATAGCCTTCATACTGGGAAGTTAGCTATTGTACATATGCTGCACTAGATCAGCAGGGGTGTGCCTAACATAAAGTAGCAAAGTATTTGGGCACTTAATATGTATGATGAAATCGGTCAGGGGACCCTTGCACACCATCATGCAAGTAATAAATTGTGACCATGCAATCACCAACTTCAGGTTTCCCATGATGACCCAATAACGTATGAGAATTGCATGGCTATAAAGTGACACAGATGGCAAGCATCAGCTCTGTTCCAGCTATTGTGCCCAAGGCAAATTAAAACACACAGGAACAATGAACAGAGGGCCAGATACATTTGTTATTCCTCAATTTGTAGCATTTGCTTCATGGTTTATGCAACAGCTATAGAAAGTAGCACCAAACATTTGGATATGAACCCATGTGCATTACTTTGGCATCCATTTCTAATTTAATTGCGGCACAAACCAAGTCAAAGTATCACCTTAAGATATTACCTGAGGTTAGAAAGACCTTTGTACGTATGGCCAGGAATACAGTTCAGACATGTATTCCAAATAATTGGGGACCACATTAACCGCTTGCTTTAGCTTGTGAAATACATCTCTTTCCAGGTACCCTCACAGACCATGAATGAAACATATGTCTGAGCCGCTTTACCATCATCTATTGACGTCAAAGCAGCACTAATTTACAAGATCAAGTTGTGTTTTGTAAGTTTGTGCAGCTGCTTCGTCAACAAATGACGGTAATGTGTGGCAAATATTGTATAAATCAGGGCCACTGTATATTTAACTTGCATTCCACATGTCCAAAAACATTGCAAGCAGCATATCAAGAAATCTGCTACTTTCACTACAGAGCATTTAAATCTGCACATTACTCTGAATTGTACTCACCAACAGGGTCACCAATCACCACACCCAGGTGGTCCAGCAGGTCTTGCTCTCTGGCATCAAGGTCAGCCTAGCGATGCTTGAGTTGGTGGTCGTTGCCCGGTGTGTTGAAAATTCTCCTCACATGGTACAGCACCTTGGACCACCTGAGCCTCCTCGCCTCCGTGTGATACCCCTGTATCACCCTGCCAACAGCCTCAATCATCAGGGGGAGGAGGTGGCACACCAGCCAAATGAATGCCCCCAGCTCCTCCTCACCCATTCTCCCCAGACGTGGCCGACCCAACATGACCGAAATAATAGTTATAGGAGAGGGTACAGTGGAAAATACAGGGAAAAGAGGGAGGAAAATGAAAGTTAAGTAACCCACAAACACCCCAACAATCCCCAAACTAACAATACCCACTACACACTCCCAACAGTACAAAGACAAAATTAGACACCAAATATGACAAATAAACACTTACACTGGACAACTGAGACAATTACTAATACAACAGATGACAAATAGGATGGCACACAGGAGACAAAAGCACTATTTGGACAAACAAAACTCTCAGCACAGCCACACAGTCTAGAAAAATCACAGACTGCAAAGTGAAAGTGAATGTACACCCACTGTACCATTTCTGTAAACAGGCTATCCTATTACATCACTTCCTGTCTCAAATGCAGTGTGTTTTTATTATGATGCGTGAAAATGTAATGACGCTTACGGGCTGTGCGTACATTTTTTGGGACGTAAATGTTTCAAAATTCCCCCGGATTCATAGTTACATATATTTTTCATTGCTAACCAATTTCCTGGGGTACAGTGTAGGAATTACCGCTCTGCCCCAATGGATGTACAATGGCTGTGAGCGTAACTTTTCAACGCTTATGCGGCAAATTTTGACACATATGCATCTTTTTTGATGCATATGCATCTTTTTTGACGCATTTGCATCAAAATATCTCTTTAACTGTGTTTGTGTCATTGCTCTCATTTTAACATACATGAAAGCTGTAACTGTACAGAGATAGGCTGTCTGCGCCTGCATTGTGTGTTCCAATGTTTGGGCACATGTGGCAGACTACACTACTGCGGACCATAATACTCATGTTGTTGTAACGAATGAGCACTCTTAACTGACACAACAGCTACCAAAACATTTTGAATAAAAATTGGTATTACCTAGTTTGAGCAGGTGGTGCATCAATAGAAGATAGCAACGCTACGCAATTTAATACATTCACTGATGGCCTGTGTGTTTATGTCTGTGAATTGGCTATTTCAATTGTTGTTGGGCCTCTGTGTGAACGTCACAAGACGTACTTTCATTAATGTGCTTGTATGCATGTGTTATAAATGTGGATAACCATCAGATGCTATTCAGTGTGGAAATGAGTCAGGATATGTGTTTGTCATACACGTAGCATCTAATGCTGTGTGAACTTCCCTGAGTTTTGGGACAAAACAGTTCCCATGACAAACTATGCACAGAATGGATAGAGGACGGTTGATAGTGGCAATGTTACAAGAGTAAGCCATCACATGTACAGGAATGTTGGATACCACTTCCTGGTCACTGGTTTGTATACTACCCATGAGTCAGGCATTTGAAAATGCTATCTAGGTACAGTGTCTGTGACACAGAGTCCCAAAACCAATCCAAAAATACAATGTCACTCCACAGTTTGAGTCATATAAATGACCTATGATTCTCTTGTGGCAGCGGAGGACCAGCAGACCAAGGTGCATGTGTTCACATATTTCCAGTGGCTAATTGCACAAAGGTATCCAGTTCAAGTGTGTAGCCACGTGTACCCTGTGTCATTATTGGCCTCCATGTTGTCACAGTTACGTGGAGGTCTAGTCATGAGTCTGTGGAGCCATTCCCTGCATTAACAGAGTATCCTTCAAAGCAGAATTGACCGAAAGCCAAAGAGGAATTGACAACACACATGGGGATAGTCCAGCTATGGCACTGTAGAAGTTTTATGAGGCTGACAACAGGGCAACTTTGGTGTGCTCACAAATGTAATGGATCAGTAATTAGAAACCAGCAGGTTTCAGCACAACATTTGTACACAGGGTGGCCTCTAAAATTCCCACTGCAACACGGAACATCAGTGCCTCTGTGCTGATTAATCTCACAGCTAGTCACCACGCAAGCACCATCATTGGGTTGCAGCCAATGTGAATCTGTGTGTGGACCGTCAGGGTACAAACATGTTTTGTCCTTTCATGCACATTAGCAAAAGTTGTTTCTTGTGCTGGAGGCACCATACCCAATCTATACATACAGCCATAGTACACTGTCACTGTTTGTCACTTATGCATACATGAAACCCAGACAAGGGATAGAGCTGGGATTAGGCTATTTGAATACATGTCCCATACCATGATACGATGAGTAAACTGATTACACTATACAATCTATTTGAAGATTCATCGTAGACCTACCAGACACAATACCCCAGGAGGAAAGTGAGGGCATGGAAAGCAACTATGAGACAAATGTAACCACAGGGAACCTCTATGGTAACACAAAGACAGGAACCAATCAGGCTAACAGGAGGCAGGCTCTGTCAGGAAATAACATGAACAAGGCAAATACACAGTGAGCAGACTCTGACTGGGAAAAGCTGGAACAACAATGTGGAAAATAAAAACTATATTTGTGCTGTGGGCTGCAATGTTACACAATAACCCAAGGCATGTGTTACACAAGTGATTTATATGGCAATGCACAACAAGGATGTACATAAAATGGCAGCTTCTAAGGCGTTACCGCAGCAGCAATGGCAGTGCAGGTTCAAATGGCTGGTCTGCATGGAAGTGCTCACAGGTGTGTGCAGTTTCAGTCTCTCACAAGTCCTGTACGTGAGAATCAAGCTCAAAGGGCCAACAGTACCTTTCACATGGGAAGCAATGGACAGGTGATTACAGGTCCTACAGACTACCAGGCAGTGCATTATCGGACCTGAAGTCCATGCAGACAGATGAACTATGACTATGGCATGCCATACTAAAGAGGGAAGCACACTGGAGTCAGAATGTGAGTCTGGGTGTATGTAGATGAAGGATTATCAGGGTACAAATATTCCAGTTACAGGGCCCCCTAGAGAATGGTGGGGAGAGACTAAAAACATGCTTGTGGCAGGACTTATAACCTGGGATGGCATGTGCAGGGCATGTCTTGTGAGCAATGCTTGTCATACCTGGGGCACTCGTGCTATCCAGTTGCAGCTTACATGGACTTCTTGTCACACATACTCCTTGCAGAGATAGATAATGTCACACTTACTGCTGTCGAGGGTCTGGTCATACATTCCTATTACCAATGCAATAGCACATCCACTGCCTCATGTATGAAGCAGTTTTTTAACTTATGATTGATGGTGTCTTAGTTGTGTGCCATATGCTGCAATAAACCATGTTGCCAACATGGATGTGTGCCATAGCTGTGCTACTCTGATATTGCCCTTCAAATGTGAAATGGACAGGATATATGTCATTTACACTGTGTGTGAAGTTGGGTGTACATTCATACCCATCAAATGTGATGTGGCCTTTTCAGTATCCTAATCTGTATATCTGCAATGCTCCATGAGGCTTATGATTCTTAGGGATCATGTGATGCATAAATAATTATCCAGACCATGATTTAGTGATGAAGTGAGGTGTTTAATGACAAATGGTAAGACAGTGGTGATGGTGACTAGAGTTAAAAGAAGTTTTGTACAATGTGTTGTCTCTGACGCAACCCTGCTGCAGTGTTGGGATGGTCCCCCTCATGTTGATGGACAACCTCCTCCTCTTCCTCCTCTTCAGGCATTTGTGGCTCTGGTTCATAGAGTGGAATGTTCCTCCTTACACATATGTTGTGCAGGATAGCATGGGTCAAAATTATCTTTCAGACCATTTCAGGTGAATACAAGAGGCTGCCTCCTGTGATGTCGAGATACCTGAATTGTGACTTCAGGATGCCAAAAGACCTCTACTATGGCGCATGTCCTCCGATGTGCCTCATTATAGGTACGCTCTGATGCTGTGCTTGGGTTGGCAAATTGTGTCATGATCCATGGCTGGATCCCATACCCCTGATCAGCTGAAAGAGAAAATGAGTGAAAAAATTGGGATGTAGCATGCACCATGATAACTACTTTGCATGGCAGTTGTTATCTTGTGTTGTCTGTGACTCACCTGTGTTTGTGTTATTGTGTGGAATCCTAGGCTTCTAGGATGTACTATCAGCATTGGGTTGTTTAATTATCTAAATTGGTGTTTGGCTGATTGACCGGATATCATCGGTATTTTTGTACACTTGCAGTACATTGTGTACTCCCATGCATTATGTCATGTGAAAGAAGTGTCCATGTGTCTTCACTTGGGGTGACATGATACTTCTACACACAGAATCGATTCCACAGTGGTGGTAACCCAGTTGCACTATGTGGCCTGAAGATCCCATCCAATTCAACATATGTAATATCATATGAAAAACAATAGTGAGGCCCTTTGATTTGGCTAGGTGACAATGTACAACACATCTCCATAAGTTGGCAGCACTGAAGTGTTGACAATTGACAATGTAAAAATAACCCATGTGTGACAAGTTCTATGCAAACCTATTTTTGTGCCCTCACTGAGTTGACTCATGTACAAACGTGTACCCACACTACTGAACCTGCTCCAGGTAAGCTGGCTAACTTGGTTGTGGGGGTGAAGGTTTGATTGTCAGAAGGTCCATATGCCCGTACATCTGTTGTGTATATGTGTAATTGTCTCAATCCGTAAGTGTGTCAATGTGCACTTTGCAATCATGTCACATCAATATGTCTTAGTGATGTGAGATGTTGGTACTGCCTCAATGATTCCATGTCACCTTCATTAGAGTCATCATCATCATGCTATGTGTCTCATGGTGTTTGACCTGCAGCGAAACACATTACACACCCCTTACACAGTACGTATTGCTTGGAAGGGTGTGTGATTGAGTGTTATTGATGTGACATTGAATGATTCATCTTCCAAGTTGTACTGCCAGTTAAGGTCATGTCATTGTCACTGTGTGGTTTTAAATTGGTCCCTTGTGGCTCTGGAGTAGCATCTGTTGTTATTTGCATCTGTCATTTGTCTATAGGTGTGCATCCCATTGGCTCAGTATATCAAACATGACTAGAAGTGTCACAACCTCAGTGTCCTCCTGGCCACGTGTCAATGTAGTGATGTATGTGTTGTGTGTCCTACAGGGTTGCTGTGCAGTGTGTATATAACTGTGTTTCTGTACTTACCAACAAGTAGGCCACTTCCATATCATCCATCCTGGAAGTGTTGATTGATGGTGCTGTGGCGGAAGATGAATGAATCATGTACACTCCCAGGATACTTTGCAACGATGTTGGTGATCAATCCCTGGTGATCCACAATGGCCTGCACATTGATGGAGTGTGTGTGTTTCCTGTTTCGGTATCGATGCTCGGTTGCAGCAGGTGGCACAATCTGTACATGTGTGCAGTTAATGGCACCAAGCACGTGTGGGAAGCCGTTGATTTGGTAGAAGCCCTGTTTGGTCTCCTGCTGCTTCTGCTGTGTGTTGGGGAAGCTGATGTGGTGGGGTGTGAGGGAGATAATGGCATCCAGTACCTTGGGTAGGAAGGCAGAGAATGAGGGCCGTAAGAGCCCCTTGCCAACATGTAGAGGACAGCTAGCAGCTTGGTCTCGGGTGGAATGATGTGGGGTGTCTGCAAGCTGGGTGTCAACTGTGGCTGAATGTTGCGCAGCAGCTGCTGTATGGCTTGCCAGTTTAGTCTGTACCTCTGGATAATGTCATGTTCCCTGAGGCCCAGAAGGGCTGTCCTGGTCCGGAATATCCTGTCCTGCCTTCTGCGTTGCCTTTGGGGAACCTGTTGGTGTTGTGGAAGCTGCTGCTGTTGGCCCTGTGCTCTGTATCTTCGTGCATGCTGAATGAATAGCACCTCCATGTCTTCCTTTTTGAGCTCTAATGTTGCTTCTGTGTGTTTTCCTTAAGTACTGGTGTGTTTCCATGAAGAAAAGTGATGATCTCTTAACCGAGTCCCAGAGTCTCTGTAACCAGTTGGAGAGTGTAATGATCACCACCTTGCGGGAACAAGACCATAGCTTTTTGGGCCATTTTAACACTTGCCCTGACCTAGGCGTTAATTTTTTATGCAAATTGGCCTGTGCGCCATTTTCCGATTCCACCTCCCAGCCGTGCAGGAGTTTTGCGCGATTGGATAAATATGGTGCACGGTTGTTTAAGTCATTTTTTGGACGGGAACGCCTACCTTGCATGTCAATAATGCAAGGCGGTTTCACACATCTGGCTCTGGTTTGCATCAAACATTTTACCGCCGGCTAACGACATTCCTACGCACCATGCGGGTGTCTTATTTAAGGAATGACATTAGCCGGTGCTGCGGATTGGTCAGAGTAAAAACAAATTACTCAAACCAGGCAAATTGTGCAAGTCAGGTTTGAGGCAAAAATCATGCCTCAAACCGGACTTGGACCATTGTTTGATGCACAACCACCATTGAAATGACTCCTGTCTTAGCAAAGACAGGAGTTATGCCCCCCTGCCCAATGGCCATGCCCAGGGGACTTCTGTCCCCTGGGCATGGTCATTGGGCACAGTGGCATGTAGGGGGGCCCAAATTAGGCCCCCCTGTGCCACTTAAAAAAAAAAATACTTACCTCAACTTACCTGTACTTACCTGGGATGGGTTCCCGCATCCATGGGTGTCCTCCAGGGGTGGGCGAGGGTGGCAGGGAGTGTCCCTGTGGGCAGGGAAGGGCACCTCTGGACTCCTTCCATGGTCAGAGACCATGGAAGTGAGCCCACAGGTCCCTTAAAGCCTGCCCTCACCCAGGCGTTAAAAAACAGCGCACATTAGGCTGTGTGCTGTTTTTTAAGGCCCGCCCCCTCCTGTGCATCAAAATGACGCAGGAGTATAAATAAGGCGCACAGGCCTTAAAGTAATTTTTTGGGTGGGAACGCCTACCTTGCATGTCATTAACGCAAGGCAGTTTCGCGCATCCAAAAAATTACGCACACAGAGGAATTTTTACGTCCACGGGCTCGGGCGTCAAAGTTTAAATATGGTGCACAGTTTGCGCCGAATGTGCGTCAAATTTTTTGACTTACATTCGGCACAAACAGAGTATAAATATGCCCCTCAGTCCTTTATTTAGTCTTTTGTCAGTGCCCCTGAATACCTGCTGAATACGCAGAATCGCGTAGTCATTTTTGTATACTTAAATAAATAAATTGAAGCTGAGCTATGCTACTCTGGGGGCTTTGTAGGTGGATTGATTTTTGCCTCTCCTGAGTACAGCTGAGCCAGGAAATTCATTTAAATGATTCATGAATGTGCATTATGAATGCTTTGACAACCACAGAGGCAGCAATGTTGTCTGGAGAAGGCTACCAGATTATGTAGCTGAACATATGGGGTCACATTTACTAATATTTGGTTTAATGCAACACAGTTAGACCACTTGCTGCACTCCGCTGAGTCAAAGGAAAGGTCAGGAATGTGCCATATCTACTACACCACGGTGCAAGGGTACCTACATCACAGCCAGTATTGTTCTTGTTCAGCAAGGGGCATTTTCCTCTTTCTCTGTGTGCTGCAGAATGACAGATTTACTGTGCCACGCAGAGGCTTTGTGTGGCAGTGTAAATGTCACTTGAGGGCTTCTGTTGCCCTTGCATTACCTTACAAAACGCAAGGGAAATGCAAGCCCTTTATAAATCTGTCCCTTACACCCCACCTTAGAAGAAGTGATTGTACAATGCTCCTTTACTGGGGAAACAAGTAAGAAGCTTTTTGGTAGTCAACAGCTGAGTCAAAAAGCCATACTGTCCCGCAGATGCTGTTAACAAGGTAGCCACAAACCACAAAGTGTACCTTTAACTTTTTTAACTTGCAAATTTTAAAGTACTTATTATATGTAAGATTTTAAAGTATTTTAGCAGTTTTTAAAGCACACTCTAGCATCAATTTGGCTGCTTCTGTCCAAGCAGATTTTTACTTTCCCTTTTTGTCCTGTGATTAGATCAAATGTTAAAAATATTGCTCCTGAAATTGTTTGTACTCTATAAACATATGTTCAGGAGCTTCTTCCTCCACTGTCCCTAACTCAGTTTGTTTCTTGATTTGGAGTATGCATCACAGACATTTTCAGCTGTAACATATCAGAGGTGTAAAATTGATGTAAACATTAAGTTAGACAATTTTCACAAAAACATATATTTATATCAACTCAGTATTATAAGGCAAATTGCATGAGTAGTGAGGTCAGGTTGATAAGCCATCTTGAAAGTGGGTAAGGATTGAGTAGCCCAAAGATCAAGGGTAGCACTTTCAATTCAAGAGGGACCAAGGTTGTACAATGAGCAAACTAAGATGGAGTGCTGAGGAGTGGTTTAGTTATGTGAGTAGGTAAGGACTAGCAGGTCTCAGGGATCTCTTTGGAGTACAGCAGGAGAGAGTCCAGGGGAGCTAAAAGGGAAATACATTTCTCGCTTTGAAGACACTTACAAGGAGTTTGAATTTGGTCCGGCTCTTGGAGAGAGCCAGTGAGTTGTGAGGTAGCATGAGAAGATTGATTTAAGGTGAGTGAAAAGGAAAGATACTTAGACTGCAAATTTGATAATTTTATTGGTGGGAGAGGTGACATATTTAGGATGACCCATGAGCATGTTGTTA
Source organism: Pleurodeles waltl (assembly GCF_031143425.1). Classification (NCBI taxonomy): domain Eukaryota; kingdom Metazoa; phylum Chordata; class Amphibia; order Caudata; family Salamandridae; genus Pleurodeles; species Pleurodeles waltl. Next base: position 732,949,697 of record NC_090447.1, on the reverse strand, counting down.
TGCAAAGGGCAATCATCGAAGAAATAAATTGGTGTCTGCTTAACATTTGAAAAGAAGCATCTTTCGATAAAGTATTACAGCTAAGCTTGATGAGAATACGAATATTAGTTATCAGTAAAACATGATAACAATCATTAGGAAAAATAGGTTTGCACTTGTTTTTGTGGGGCATGCATATGGAGTGTGTTTTAGAGCAGACATCTTTTGGTGAAATAAGCTGAAGCCTGTTGCTGAAAGAACGTTCAAAGTAGCATTGCAACAATTATTGGTACAATTTTTAGCCCAACTGTGGTAAATACAGTGATAATAATGGTCTGGTTAATTTTCAGTAATCTTAATTTTTCAGAATCCTGTCCTTCCTCACCACAGTCCTAAAAGAGTCTGCTCCTCCAAAGGACAGAAGTTTACTACTGATAATTACAAAGTTCCCCATCAATAGGGTTGGCCCTTATGGCTACCAATCTCTCAAAAAATCTAGTACTGAAGGGAGCAATGAGAAATCGGGTTCAAATTCCTGGTTATCACTCCACCTATCAGAGCTCTTGCAGTGCCTGGAGTCAGCTTTAAATATCAAAGGATGTCTAGACTGCTGAATAAACTCAGCTTCTTCAGGGGAATGACCTATGATACTCAAATGTGTCCTCTCAATTGCAATACTACCATCTTTAGGCATTCCCAGGATGCCTGTGAATTAAGATTGCCTTTTAGAGGATAGAGTAACAATGGAATCATCCAGAGTGCTTGAACTGTCATCTGAAGGAGAAGAGGGTACCACAGTTGATGCTTCCAGCATAGTACCTCCAGAAGTACCTCTGTCTTGACCTCTTGCAAAATCTGTAACACACTCTGAATTAAGGCAAAATGAGGGAAGGCATAAAGTAGCATCTTGGGGCCATGGAAGGGATAATGCATCCACTCTCATGCCTCCAGACAAGGTAACATAGTGCAAAGATGGGGCAGAAGTGCATTTCCTATAGAAGCAAACACATGCACCTCCAACATCCCAAACCTGCACTTTATCTGATGAATGCTTGAATGCTGACTGGTACGCAGCTAAATATACCAAGAAAGTGAAGAACTAGCTCAAATGGCCCACAGGCCCAGTCACCCTCCCTAAATGAAATTTGGGCGGAGAGACTAGCTTCTTCCTATATACAAAGTTCCTGAGCCAAGGTCAAGGGAGACTGCACTTATAAGCACCCCCCACCAATGATTGACACATGCTAGCACCACTCAGATATCTGTCCTGGATATTGTGGCCTTTTCACAATGGAGTGAAATACAGAATAACTGTTTGGACAATCTTCAACTTCCTCCACCTGGACAAGAACATCTCCTGATTCAAAGACTATTCCCTCTGTGCTGACTTGTTCTCTAGAGATGTGCAGCAATGCGCACCATTCACATCTTTGTTATTGAAAGGAGCAACTTAGAGAAGAAACACCTTGCCAAATATTTCTGATTTAACCACCACTGTAGTACCTGATCAATCGCTAGGGTCACCGTAACTCTTTGCTGTGAGTTGGGGAACCAACAGATGATCAACTAGAGGGTGTAGGTGCAGTCTGGTCCAGTGCAGATTTGCTACTGATGAAGTAATCAAACCCTGAACTCTCGCTGTTGGGGCTTCCTGAGTCAGAAGAGCAGAGAAGCAAGGTACCAGGTGGTGTTTTCCTGGACGCAGACAGGTGCATCTTCCACAGATCAGATCTGAAGTACACTCTATGTATGAAAGATCCTGAGTCAGTGTTATTGACATTTCTTGAGAGCCACTGTGATCTTCTAAACAGAAGAGGTGCAAATGAACCAGTCATCCTAGCAGCAGAACAACAACAGTCCTTGTGCATGGACCACCCCAACCAACAGGGCTAATACCTTGATAAAGGAGAGGAGGTCAACCCAGAGGCTAGGACTTGAACTCATAATAGTCATCTCAAACAGAAAATCATATGTACTTCTGTGATACTTGATGTATTCACACATACAAATATGCAACCAGAAGGTACAAAGATGCAACAAAGTCTGCCCTCTTTATATATGGCAGAACCAATTACAAGGGCATCATTTTGAATCTCACATGCGGAATATAACTGTTTGATGCTTTCAGGTCCATAATAGGGCTAAGCTCTCCTTATGCCCTCTGTACAAGAAATAGGTCTGAGTAAAATCTCTTACCTTTCTGTGAGAGAGGCATTAGAACTACCACCCTGTTAAGCTTCATACTCTGAACCCCTTACATCAAGGCTTACTGTTTTTGTAGATCTTTGGGTAGAGGAGCAAAGTGGACACAATTGGCCAGACTCTCTCGAAAAGGGATCTGATAACCCTTCTGTATAACATTCAGAATCCATTGTTCCAAAACTGTTGCCTTCCATTTGTCCTGGAAAAAACATAAACCTGTCCCCCACTAGCAGTTAGAGATGCAGAGCAAAATAATTATGATTATGGGGCCAGTGGAATAGGAGTGGAAGCTACTGAATGCTAGGCTTAGGATTTCTCTGATGGAGGGATTCACCAGTCACATCTCCTTCCTTGGAAGGGCTTATTAATTGATGTAGCCTGGTAAGGTGAACTAAAAACTATTTTTGAGACATAGAACTTTCCCCACACAGGAGCTTTAGAAGGAGCAATCAGGTGATCACATTAACAGATTTTTTTACATTCCAGGACCTCATTCATGTTTGCCTTCTGCTGCTACAGATGAATCTGCTGCTGCTGACCCTAGCGAATCAAGGAAAATATTTGACTAAAACAGAAATTGCTGTTCTATTATCAATAAGGTTGAAATAAAAGCAGAATCCTGGTGTTCTGCTAATTTCTGAAAGTCTTGATCGCAAAGCTGGAGTCAGAATATGCATTATTCATCACTACAATTCTACCCTCTAATCCACAGGGTCTGCTGCCAAGGCTTCTCCTTTAATTAAAGTATCATGAAAGGATAAACCTGCCATCAATGAATCCTCACCAACCAGTGAAGGAAACTCCTTTGCAAAACTCTTTTGAGGGTACCTTCTGACCAGAAATCAAGGAAAGATGTGTTTATTCATCTCTTTCTATTTGTTCACCACCTTCATTATGGTTCCAGTTGTTAAACTAGCTGGTTCTTTCCTCTGAGATTATAGAAAAAGTCATCCTCCTCAGGAGCACAGTAGGAAAAGTGAACCAAATTTCCCTCAGATGCTGAAGAACATCTTTCAACTCTGCCCCTTCCACAAATCAGCCCTTGTCTTCCTCTTCTTCCAGATGCTGGCCTTGTTCAGGAGAATTAATCTGAGGCCATTCAGGAGAAACTGGAGCTTCTATTGCCTTATAGGTTGAGGATACACCTAACTCAATCATTTGCTGTATATCCCATAGGGTGGGAATTTGAGATGAACATTGCCCCCTTACTCATGTCTCCAAGGGCCTTCAATTCTTCCATATGGTTCCTTTTGGCAATGCTCTTTTTTTGTGATACATGCCAGCAACTAGAAACCAGCATTTGGTTAGGCTAAGGAGAGAATATGTTTCCTCTTTATAACAAAGCACCCTTTGGTTCCAAACATATCAGGAGACATCCTGCCTAAGAGCTGTGTTGAAACACTTTTCTTGCGTTATTCTCAAGACTGTTGCAACCTTTAGGTCGGGCAATGGTTGTGCTATTGAGCACTCAGTTTTCTGAACCCTTATCACTGATAAACAAGGTTACAACACCCTAGGCTTTGATTATAAATTAAGCTTAGTGGCAACTACTGCATGCTTGGGTAATTAGCGCATGAATTTACTAACTTGTCTGATCACAACTTGAAAGAAACCACATGCGATAATTATCACATGCTAAATACTGCCACAATAGTCCTTGTGTGCTATTTATCACATGCACTATTTACTATACATGATATTTACCACATGCGAAAAATAATGCATCCAGTAAACAAAAGCCATTTACAAGTATGAGAGGTCATCAAAAACCAGTGGAAAATACCACCCATAAAGTAACTCCAGTCAAAAGCGTGTGGTAAAAGTTCCTGAAAGTGTAAGTAATGAAAAAACAAAACTGTAAAATAATTCAAAAACTAAGACCAGTAGAACAATGAAAAACAAAAACTAATTGCATGTATTGTTTGAGCTGCAAAAATAGAATCACATACACACCTTCACACAGGGCCAGAAGTACATAAACATCCAGAGGCAGATGAAGCACTTACGCTTTGATTGCAGCAGTTCATACTTCCACTGCCCACTACATCACTATAGATGCATCTTTGATAGGCTACCATATCATACTATATTAGGCTCATGTTTTGCTACAATAAACCATTCCCATGAGGATGCACATCAGGTGATCAATCAGTGACCTCAAATGGTGCATCAATGCAGGATTGGAGACAGGAATAATAGATTACGGCTGGAACCTGTAAATATGAGTCTGCTTCAAATTCAGATTTACAAGTTCGATATGGCACAAAATCAAGATATATTTTCATCATTATGGATACTCTTGAGCCCTGCATAAGGATCTACTTCTTTTTTGCAGCAGGAACAACACAGTGGATTGACGCATGGCATTTCTCAGCCAACCTTCAGCAAAATACTCTACTAAGGCCCTCATTTCGACCTCAGCGGTCTTTTTTAAAGACCACTGAGGTACTGCCGTGCTGAAGACCGCCAGTGCAGGTGGTTTTCCGCACATCCTATTATGACTGCTGGCAGCCCTCTGTCCTTTTTCGGATGGAGAGCTGCCAGCAGCCACACTGGCTGTCGGTGGGGAAGTGGAGGCTGCTCCACCTCCACCTCCCGTCATCAGAACACTGCCCACCGAATCACATCGCATGATTCGGTGTGGCAGTGTTCTGGTGACGGGGAGCTGGCGGCAGAGCAGCCCCCATGGATCCCGTCCCTCCCGGACGATCAACAGACAAGGTAAGTTGATCGTCCGTTAGGGGAGGGGGGTGGAGAGGTGTTGTGTGGGTGCATGGGGGGTGTGCGTGTGAGTATGTAGAGGAGGTGTGTGAGTGCGTGTAGGCATGCGGGGTGTGTTGTGTGTATGGGAAATGTGTGCGGGTCGGTCTGTGTGCATGTCTGTTTGTATGTGTGCGGGTATGTGTTGTAGTGTATGTGTGCGTGTGGGGGGTGTATGTGCATGTTGGGGGTGGGGTTGGGGAGGGGGGGTGTGTATGTGCATGTTGGGGGTGGGGGTGGGGAGGGGGGTCCTGTCACCTTTGGGAGGTGTGAGGGGGGTGGGGGTGTGGGGGGAGGAATCAGGGGTGAGGGAGGGGGGTGGGGGAGACCCCTATCCGTGCCATGTAAGGAATTCCCTGGCACTGATACTGCCTTCTGCCATGGATTTTGTGGTGGTTCCAAACCACCTGAAATCCATGGCAGTATGCAGGGTCCTGATACCGCCGGCGGTCTGGTGACGGCCGCCGGGCTGGAGACGAAGTTTCCAGCCCAGTGGTCGTCACCGCCTTGGCGGTCAGAGTGGAGAAGTGGCGGATGACCATGGCAGTAACCACCATGGTCATAATTCAATGTTTTTTTCCGCCGGCCTGTTGGCGGTTTTACCGCCACTTCTCACCCGTCCGCCAGGGTCGTAATGAGGGCCTAATTGTTGAACGCCTGGCGGTGATTGAGTTAACTGCATATACAGTACCCCTGGAAGCCTACACAGACCATACCACCAAATCAAGATTCTATACTACAACAGAATTTATTGACGTCTGAGGGTTAAATGACTACACTCACACACCTGGTTGCCTCATGTAGACAGGAACAAGAGTGCTGCAGCTGTAAAATAAAAAAAGAAGAACAGTTTTTTTGCTCACCATGCCATTCCAGTTTGGACCCAGCCACATGCAAATCAGTCTTGACCATGTTCCCCCTGGGAAAAGTCCAGGCTGAACTTCCAGGCCAGGTCCTCCCTGGACCAGAAACAAGCATCCTGTGACCAGTTTCACGATATCACCCCCTTCAGCCAGGCTAGCTTGAATCTGGTGGCATAGTGAGCACGGGACCCACGTCTGGGCATACCCTTCCCACTTGGGGTGCCAAATGGATAAAGAACAGTTGATGGACGGAATGTAGACCAAATCAAACATTCACCCCCAGTCACAGATCTGGGTTTAATCCATCAGGTTTTTTGCTCACCATGCCATTTCAGTTTGGACCCAGCCATATACAAATTAGTCTTGACCCTGTCCCCATGGGAACATTCCAGCCAATACTGCCAGGCCAGGTCCTCCCTGAACCAGAAACAAGCATTCTGGCACCAGTTTCAGGGTATCACTCCTCTTCAGCCGGACTAGCTTGAATCTGGTGGCATAGTGAGCACTGGACCCACGTCTGGGCATACCTTTCCCACTTGGGGTGACAAATGCAAAAAGAACAGTTGATGGACGGAATGTAGACCAAATCAAACATTCACCCCCACTCACAGATCTAGGTTTAATCCATCAGTTTTTTTGCTCACCATGCCATTCCAGTTTGGACCCAGCTATATGCAAATCAGTCTTGACCCTGTTCCCAATGGGAACATTCCAGCCTGAACTGCCAGGCCAGGTCCTCCCTGGACCAGAAACAAGCATCCTGGAACCAGTTTCAGAGTATCACCCATCTTCCCCCAAGCTAGCTTGAATCTGGTGGCATAGTGAGTAAAAGACCCACGTCTCGGCATACCCTTCCCACTTGGGGTGACAAATGTAAAAAGAACAGTTGATGGACGGAATGTAGACCAAATCAATCATTCACCCCCATTCACAGATCTGGGTTTAATCCATCAGTTTTTTTGCTCACCATGCCATTCCAGTTTGGAACCAGCCATATGCAAATCAGTCTTAACCCTGTTCCCCTTGGGAACAGTCCAGCCCAAACTGCCAGGCCAAGTCCTCCCTGGACCAGAACCAAGCATCCTGGAACCAGTTTCAGGGTATCACCCATCTTCCCCCAAGCTAGCTTGAATCTGGTGGCATAGTGAGCAAGAGACCCACGTCTGGGCATACCCTTCTCACTTGGGGCGACAAATGGAAAAAGAACAGTTGATGGACGGAATGTAGACCAAATCAAACATTCACCCCCAGTCACAGATCTGGGTTTAATCCATCAATTTATTTGTTCACCATGCCATTCCAGTTTGGACCCAGCCATATGCAAATCAGTCTTAACCCTGTTCCCCATGGGAACAGTCCAGCCTGGACTGCCAGGCCAGGTCCTCCCTGGATCAGAACAAGGATCCTGGGACCAGTTTCAGGGTATCACCCCTCTTCAGCCAGGCTAGCTTGAATCTGGTGGCATAGTGAGCAAGGGACCCACGTCTGGGCATACCCTTCCCACTTTGGGTGACAAATGCAAAAAGAACAGTTGATGGACGGAATGTAAACCAAATCAAACATTCACCCCCAGTCACAGAACTGGGTTTAATCAATCAGTTTTTTTGCTAACCATGCCATTCCAGCTTGGACACAGCAACATGCAAATCAATATTGACCGTGTTCCCCATGAAAACAGTCCAGTCCAAACTGCCAGGCCAGCTACTCCCTGGACCAGAAACAAGCATCCTGAAACCAGTTTCAGGGTATCATCCCTCTTCAGCCAGGCGTGTTTGAATCTGGGGGCATAGAGAGTACGGGACCCATGTCTGGGCATACCCTTCCCACTTGGGGCAACAAATGCAAAAAGAACAGTTGATGAACGGAATGTAGACCAAATCAAATATTCACCCCCAATCACACATCTGGGTTTAATCCATCAATTTTTGTTGCTCACCATGCCATTCCAGTTTGGACCCAGCCATATGCAAATCAGTCTTGACCCTGTTCCCCATGGGAACAGTCCAGCCCGAGCTGCCAGGCCAGGTCCTCCCTGGACCAGAAACAAGCATCCTGGGACCAGTTTCAGGGTATCACCCCTCTTCAGCCAGGCTAGCTGTAAAACAAAGCACACTATTAATGTGCAAATGTTGGGTGTTTTATACCTTCATATGCTGAACTGCTGTGTTAGACATCCTCAATCAAACCACAATACCATGATCTTTCAGAGAAGCAACATTATTCAAACTGTGGTGACATATCACCCTCAACAAGCTGGGCAGAAAACTAACCTTTCATAATCAAGATTGCAATCCATTATGATTGTTGTAGCCTAATCTCAATACGTTTCAGCAGTAAGACAGTGGTATGCCCTAATTCCTCACACACATGGATCAATGTGAATATGTGTGACAGATTACATGCGTCACTCTTCACAATGATGAGGATTTTTTTCCAGCTATGTCAACCTACTTCCATTTGAACTCTCCTGTCTCTTACCTTTGATTCCTCTAAGCTACTGACCTTCTTTTACGTATTCCACTCCAGACATGTTGAGGATGGTCATAATTTTTTCTGCACATTGCTTGAGGTAGTGCTAAGGTAGAGTGCTGTTAGAAATGGGGTGTTTGGTTGGCAGTCAGGTTACCTCCTGTCCAAGCAATGACCCTCACTCTAGTCAGGGTAAGTCACACACAATCCAAATTATTCTGTGCCCACCCTATGGTAGCTTGGCACTGAGCAGTCAGACTTAACTTAGAAGGCAATGTGTAAAGTATTTGTGCAATAAATCATGCAATAACACAGTAGTATAGCACCACAAAAATACACCACACAGTGTTTAGAAAAATATTTAATATTTATCTGGTTAAATATAGGCTAAAATAGCACTTCAGAGAATGATAAAAAGAGTCTTTAGTCTTTAAAAAGCAAAAAGTGTCTCTTGCAAACACAAAGTACCTGATTTGTGTTCAAATTCTCCGCAAGGGACCGCAGAGTAGGAGATGCGTGGAAAACGAGGAGGTGTGCTTCGGTTTCTTCAGGCGCACACAGACGATGCGTTGATCATTTTTCATGCAGGAAAGGCAATTACCAGCATGCAGACTTGGACCCTCTTCTGGTTGCTGGGTTTTTGGACACCCCAGGGATGATGCAGAGAAATCCTGGGCGTGCAGGACGAAGTCACAGGAGCTGCGGCGAATCGGTGGGCGATGCAAGGAAACTTCTGTCACACAGCAGGTGCTCCGTCGATTCTTCTAGCAGGAAGTCGGGCTGTCTCGTACCGGCTCGGCGTTGCATCGATCCAATGGGCCATGCGTTGAAGTTCCGGTTGCAATGATGGGGCTGCATCGATCTCCTCTCGGGGAGCAGGGCTGCGTTGTAACGGTTCGGCGTGCAGTGATTTTCTCAGCACGATGCACGCTGTGCGTCGTTTCTGGCAGGCTGTGCATCAAATTTTCACCACAGAAGGAGTTCTTTCCAGGATGAAGTCTCTTTGGTCCTGAGACTTCAAAGAACAGGAGGCAAGCTCTAACCAAGCCCTTTGGTGAGCACTTCTCAGCAGGGCCAGAGGGCAGCAAGGCAGCAGGGCATCAGCAGGGCATCAGTCCTTGGCAGAAAAGCAGTTAGGTGAGTCCTTTGGGCGGCCAGGCACTTCCTCTTGATAGGTTGCAGGCTCTGGTTCAGAGCTTCTTCACCAGTGGTATCTTGTGCAGAAGTGTCTGAGTTGTTAGGGTCAGAGGCCCTATTGAAATACCCAAATGTGCCTTTGAAGTGGGGGAGTTTTCAAAGAGTGACTTAGAAGTGCACCAGGTCCCCTTTCAGTTCCATCCTGTCTGCCAGGGTCCCGGTGTGGGTTTGGCAGTCCATTGTGTGAGGACAGCCCACTGTGCTTTCAAATGTAAGAGTCAGGCCCCCCCACACTCCCAGCCCAGGAAGACCCATTCAGTATGCAGATGTGTGCAGGTGTGACTGAGTATGCTGTAGTAGGGGTTGTCTGTGTGAAATGCACAAGGGAGCTGCAAGCAACCCAGCTAGATGAAGACTGTACGGCATATAAGGATTTAAGTGCAGAGAAATGCTCACTTTCTAAAAGTGGCATTTCTAAAATAGTAATATTAAATCCAACTTCACCAGTCAGCAGGATTTTGTATTACCATTCTAGCCATACTAAATATGACCTTGTTACTCCTTTAAGATAATAATCTACCACTCAAACAGTATATGAGGGTAGCCCTAATGTCCGCCTATAAAAGGAGCAGGCCTCACAACAGTGTAAACATGAATTTAGGAGTTTTACACTACCAGGCCATATAAATTGCACAGGTACATCTCCTGTCTTTCATCTACATAGAACCCTGCCTTACGGGTTAACTATGGCCTACCTCAGGGGTGACTTATATGTAGAAAAAGGGGAGTTTTAGGCTTGGCAAGTACTTTTAAATGCTAAGTCAAAGAGGCTGCTTATGTGGGTGGCACGATCAGTGCTGCAGGCCCACTAGTAGCATTTAATCTACAGGCCCTGGGCACATGTAGTGCACTTTACAGGGGTCTTACAATTAGATTAAATAAGCCAATTGGGTATGAACCAATGCCACCATGTTTTAAGGGAGAAAGCATATGCACTTTAGCACTGGTTAGCAGTAGTAAAGTGTGAAGAGTTCTAAAACTAGCAAAAACAGTGTCCAAAAAGTGGAGGGAGTCAGGCAAAAAGTTAGGGCTGACCACCCTAAGGCTGTCAGGTCTAAAAAGCGCTGAAACCAGTTACTATGTTTTTGTGCTTGTTCTTGACAACTAGCATAAGTTTATATTGTTAACAACATCATGTTGATATGCTGAAATAATAATCATTTCTCCAGTATCTCCTTCCACATGCATGCTTTTGGTGGCATCTTCATCACGTGACAGTGTATTAGACAGTCATGCTGTCTTACCACCTCTTGGGCCAGTACCTCCAGCTCTGGCTCTGCAACCTATATTTCCTTAAATTGATGCTGCTCATGATGGAGGATTTGGCAGGTTTCTGCTTTTGATGACTGAATAATACAGGATGGCAATGGATTTTGTATCTTTTTTATTAAGGTGCTTTGTCCAACCAAATGAATGCTTGAACACACCCACGCAGAAAGGAGTAATTTGTATGCTTTCGGGATGGGTGTCCTGAGGTCTTTCTTTGTGTTGCTCTGGCTGTTTTTATTCTCAAGTGATTCCAGAAGTTACAATGCCTGAAAATGGGCACTTCCTGATGTTGTGTGTATTTACTATTTACAGAACCCAACAAATAGCACACGTTAAGGCCCTCATTACAACCCTGGCAGTAAATGCCACCGACCGCCATGCTGATGGCCACCAATATACTGTGACCGCGGCGGTATACCGCTACAGGCATCATGACCCACCAAGAGACATCCGCCACTAAACAGACACCCACACAAGTCCACCAGCCCAAAGGTCAGTGATAAACTGGCAGTGCCAAAACCCACACCGTTACGCCAACAGAAATAAGCCCACAGCATTATGAGCCACGAATCACTGCGACGGTCATTCAACCGAGGTAAACCATTGTTGGCCCACACCGCCACGCTCAAAATACACACACACTAACAAAACTGCACCACATTGGACAATTCAAACTACACACACCTGACACACATGCACACACCACACACACAATCCAATATAAAACACATACCCACATTGCCCACAACCCCTTACAAGGAAAAAAAATAATTGCCAACTGAGAGAGAGACAAGCCAGGAGCACCCACTGAATGTGAGCCACATAACACCATCACCCATACACCATCCACGCACCTCACATCACACACCCCAACACATCACCCCACACACCCTCACACATACCAGAGACACTACACCCATGGCACCACAAAGACACCCCAGGTTCTCAGAGGAGGAGCTAAGGGTCATGGTGGAGGAAATCATCCTGGTAGAGCCATAGCTATTCGGATCACAGGTGCAGCAGACGTCCATTGCTAGGAAGATGGAGCTATGGCGGAGAGTCGTGGACAGGGTCAACGCCGTGGGACAGCACCCCTGAACAAGAGATGACATCAGGAAGATGTGGAATGACCTACGGGGGAAGGTGTATTCCGTGGTAGCAAGACACCAGATAGCTGTACTGTGGACTGGCAGTGGACCATCACCTCCTCCCTCACAACTAACAACAGGGGAGGAGCAAGTCTTGGCAATCATGCATCCTGAGGGCCTTACAAGAGTACCAGGAGGACTGGACTCTGGTAAGTCAAATCTTTACTACTACATCCCCCACCCTACCTGCATGCCACCCCTACCCTCAACCCATCACTCCACCACCTCACGTATACCCCACTATCACAACCCACCCATCCCAATACCAATCCCTGCATGCAACACAATTGCATGGACCCCCATTACAGACCTCCATGGGCAACCATCACCATAGCATGCACACTAGTGACAATCACTTAGCCAATCCAATACAATCTCACACAACCCAAAGGTGCCTTGCTAATGACAACCATAGAGGGAAATGTATCCATGCACAAGATGGCACACAGAGATACAATAACACTGCATATACATCCCCACAAGACCCCCATTCAACGTCTCTGGAGAGGAGGTGCCACCAACATCCAGCCCCCCCCCAGAAGAGACTAACAGTGAAGACAGCAGCTCTGCACGCCTGGATCATGATGACCAACCTGGCCCATCAAGGTCCTCAGGACAGTCGGTTACCCTGCCGCAGTCCTAACCCACCACAGAGCCTACCCCCTCAGGAAACACCACCACAGCACCCACCCAGCGGGCCCATACCTCTGTCCCTAGGACACGTCAATCAGCAGTGTGTCCCCCACTACAGGGACCCCAGACAAACCCAAGACAATCAGAGACCTGGGGTCAGTGGCAGTGGGCACACGGTTCAGGGGACAGAGGCACAGGACAACAGGGAAGCTGGGAGGACTGCTGTGCAACACAAGGAGGACAGGCCCAGGGAACCCACTCTCCACGAGGAACTTGCAGGGTTCCTGGGAGCAGATCACCATTCCCAGGAGACCATGGGCCAGATACTGTACAAGTTTCAGGAAACCCAGCGGCTGCAGGAGGGACAGTACCTTGGGATCAGGAAGGATCTGAAAGACATCCACACCACCATGGTCACCATTGCAGGGGTGCTGGCTGACATTGCCAACACCATGAGGGAGGCAGTGGCACACCAGCAGGCCCCTGCCACAAGCCAGAATACTGAACAACCCTCCACCTCCGCTGTCGCTAGTGGACAGAAGGCCCCGCTACAGGACCAACAGGGCACCAGTACCCCTCCCCCTACAGAAGGAGAACCACCCTGCAAACGGTCCGTGCGATCCAGGCAGAAGGCAGAGAACATTGCCCAGACCCCCGCCAGGAAATAAGTCTCTCTTGTCACCCTTCTGTCCCACTCTGTCACCCTGTCCACCTTGAATTGCCATTGCTCCCCTTCCTATGCCCCCTTGGACAATGCACCTGTGATACAAATAGACTGGACTTTACCCTGGACTTTCCTCCATCAGCAACCCAGCCTATTGCAATACCCCCTCCACTTATTAGCACATAAATAAACACCCTTTGAACAAATCCAAGTATGGAGTCTGCGGATTATATGACACATGTATTAATTTCACTAACTGTAAATATTGCATTTCTAATCTACTGTAATATTAACAAAGGTGTAACCTGTAGTGGGCAGCAGTAAACACACCAGGAGCCAGAGTGGGGCTCAGAGATCTGAAAATAGAGATTCCAAAGGGTACGGTAAGTGGCCATAGACATAAGGAAACAGGCTGCCATATTCAATGTCAAACACAAACCTGCAATGGAAAGTGAAGTTACAGTGTCTTACCTGTGTGTCACTGGAAGTACTGTTGAATGAGTGTACTTCTGTTGTCCACATCTTCTTCCTCCGCCTCCTCTTCGTCATTGTCCACAGGCTCCACCGCTGCCACAAGACCATCTCCAAGCTCATCCTCCTGCAGAAAAGACACCTGGCATCTCAAGGGCAGGTTGTACAACATGCAACATGCAGCTATGATCTGGCACACCTTCTTCGGTGAGTAGTACAGGGATCCAACTGTCAGATAGAGGCACTGGAATCTGGCCTTCAGGAGGCCAAAGGTTCTCTCAATTATCCTCCTTGTTCGCCCATGTGCCTCATTGTAACATTCCTCTGCCCTTCTCCTGGCATTCCTTTCTGGGGTCAGTAGCCATGAGAGGTTGGGGTAACCAGAGTCACCTGCACATATCAAGGGATACCTGTTAGCCACACACTCACCCCTAGGGCCAAACCCACACCCATATACCTACATCACCTATTAGCCACACCCGGTGCCTCTGGAGTTGAGACATCACATATGGAATGCTGCTATTCCTGAGGATAAAGGCATCATGCACAGAGCCACCATACTTGGCATTTACATGGGAGATGTACTGGTCCGCCAAACACACCACCTGCACATTCAGAGAGTGAAAGCTTGTTCATTTCTCTGGGGGAAATGGGGGGGACAAATGCTATATGTATACCATCAGTGGCACCAATGATGTTGGAGATATGTCCCAGGGCATAAAAGTCAGCCTTCACTGTGGCCAAATCCTCCACCTGGAGGAATACGTTGTAGCTGCACATGTGTTTCAGCAGGGCAGACAACACCCTGATCAACACGTTGAAGAACATTGGCTGAGACATCCCTGATGCCATGGCCACTGTTGCTTGGAAGGAACCACTTGTCAGGAAATGAAGCACTGACAGGACCTGCACTAGAGGGGGGATACCTGTGGGCTGGTGGATAGCTGAAATCAGGTCTAGCTCCAATTGGGCACACAGCTCTTGGATTGTGGCCCTATCAAGTCTGTAGGTCAGGATAATGTGTCTGTCCTCCATTGTCACCAGGTCCAGCAGGGGTCTGTACACGGGGGATGTCTCCATCTCCTCTTCATCCTCAGCTGTTGAACTCTAGGGTGGAAAACGGTGAGCAGAGGGTCATATTCACACATATGTGAAAATAAAATGCATTTCTTCCTTTACAGAAACAGTATGTGAATTTGAGAGTCAGTTGATGTGCCAATGTTTGCTGTGATGCAGTTAGGTGCATGGCCTGTGCCCCCCTGAAATGGCGGCTGCCTACCCTGTGAGGAGAGACAAGTGGAAATTAGGTAATTCCGCTGGTGTTGTGCGCCATTGCGGTTGGCGGTCAATGACCGCCGCGCAACTTCGCATTGGTTATCATTGGTCCCTATGGGTTCCAGGAGACAATGGGGATGAATGCCAGCGGTGACGGTATGCACCGCCACGGACGTGAGCGCCATTTTCTATCTGTTCACTCACTTGCTACCTGAACTTCAACCGGAGAGGACCTACACTGCATGTGCTGCTGTGACCTGTGTCTGGAAGCAACAATGGATCGAGTGTCTGGGGAAAGGACCCCTGCCTTCACTTCGGAGGAGTTGGAGAGACTGGTGGATGGGGTCGTACCCCAGTACACTTTACTATATGGTCCTCCAGACAAACAGGTGAGTACACTGTGAGCATGATGAGTGGGCCATGAATGTATGGATTGCAGTGTTTGTAAGCCTCGTGTAGGGGAGTCCCTTGTTGGGCAGGCTCTGAAGCACTCCAACTCCAGTAGTGTTAATGGGTATCTACTACTGGGCAGGGTGCTGTTGGTTTCAGGTGTGCAGCTAATGGCGTTAGGCAATGTACCCCATGGGCTGGTGTCTAGCTTTGTAACTGGTAGTGCATGGCCTAGTGCATAGGGCTGATCCCTGTGTGTTGTGTACACCAACGGTAGTGTTGTTTCTGGCATTGATCAAGTGTATTCTCTGTCTCTCCCCCCCTTTTTGTTTTGTCACCTTGTCCTTATTGCATTAGCATCCTCTGGCTGAGGAGCAGAGGCACCAGCGACGGAGAGAGCTGCATCCCACCTGGGCCTGGAGGCCAAATCCACCAATGGCGAGGGGAGCACCACAACGGGGACAGGAGGGGAGACCACAGACAGCGACTCCTCCTCCAATGGAAGCTCCCTGGAGGACAGCTCTGTGCCCACCCCAACAACAGGTACAGCCATCACCCCCCCTACCAGCACCGCCCTCCCAGCAGCCCCTCAGCGTGTTTCCGTGCCCGCTCACCCAGGAGGGTGGGCATCTCCTTCACCCCAGGCACCTCAGACCCTGCCACAGTCAGCCCTGCTGCCCACAGTCAGGAGGCTATTGACCTCCTGAAATCCCTCACTGTTGGGCAGTCAACCACACTGATTGCCATCGAGGGTGTCGAGAGGCATTTGCAACAAACCAATGCATACCTGGAGGGCATTCACTCTGGCGAGGCGGCCCAACAGAGAGCATTTCAGGCTCTGGACTCAGCACTGATGGCAGCCCTTGTCCCTGTGTCTGGCCTCCCCCTCCAACTTCCTCTACCCAGACCCAATCCCCTCAACCATAGCCTATCCCAAGCACACCTTCAGACCAGCATTCACCCAAATCACCACACAGAAGTGGCTCAGGCAAACACAGGCACCACACTCCATCTCACAGGCACTCACACAGGCACCATCCCCATGCAGACACACTAACATCCACTGCCTCCACTGTGCCCCCTCCTTCTCATCGTCCACCTTCCTCCCAGTAGCATCTCCACTCACACATGCATGCACTACATCCTCATCCACTACCTACATCACCAGCACGCCTATCACTACACACCCCTCACTGGCAGTCACCATCCCCACATCCATGCACACATCCCCTGTGTCCTCTCCCACTGTGTCTGTGACCCCTCCTCCCAAAGTACACAAATGCAAGCACACACCCACCCAACAGCCATCCACCTCACAACAGCATCCAGCTCATGCACCTGCACCCAAACACAGCAAGCTGACACCTCCTACAAGCACTCCCTCTTCCTCCACTCCCAAACCTTCACCCTCTTCCCACCCCAATGTTACTAAGAAGCTTTTCTTCACCACCCTTGACCTATTCCCTACCCCTCCCCCGTCCTTCACCTTGGGCCAGGGTGGCCAGAACCCAGCCCAGCACCTCAGCCACCCAGTCCACATCTGCTGTGGTTTCTGCAGCTGTGAGAGGCTCCAAGGAGGCACCCGTCAGCCCAGCCAGTGTGCCACCAACACCTGTCAAGGCCAAGAAGTTTCCACCACCTGGCAATGGCAAGAAGGGGACAGCATCTACCAAGGGGAAGGAGGCACAACCAGCCAGCAAGGCCAAGTCAAAGACTCCAGTTGGCAGAAGCAAGGAGGCACCACCATCTGCCAAGGGCAGGAGGGGGCACAGAACACCAGTCATGCCACTTCAGCCATCTGAGGCTGCAGATGAAGGCCTGGAGGCTACCACCACAACCGCCAGTATCACCACCTGCACGTTGGCCAGCACCTCCACCTGCACCACCACAAGCAGCACCACTGCCAGCAGCAGCTGCCCCAGGGGTCAGCTGTCTGAGGCTGCAGGTGAAGGCCTGGAGGCTACCACCACTGCCAGCACTGCCACCTACACCACAGCCAGCACCGCCACCTGCACCGTAGCCAGCACCGCCACCTGCACCACCACAGGCAACACCACTGCCAGCAGCAGCAGCCCCAGTGGGTAGCCGTCCGAGGCTGCAGGTGAAGGCCTGGAGTCTACCACCACTGCCAGCACCGGCACTTGCAGAGCAACTGCGATTCACTGAGCAGCCGTCAACGCCGGAGAGCTGTGTGTACTGGTGATTGCATGGGCTGCAGTGCATCCTGGCCCCTGCAAAAGCTGTTGTTGTGAGACCCAGGTGAGAGACTGTGACCTTGCACTCCAAAACATCTGCATCACAGGGTGCAATGCCCCCCCAGAACCAGTGGAAGAAGCCATCCACTCACCCCATCCTTGCCTGGATGAAGCAGACTGGGCACAAGGCCCCCTCCAGAACCATTAGAAGAAGGCTTCCACTCAGCCCCTCCTTGCCAGGATGAAGCACACTGGGCACAAGGCCCCCTCCAGAACCAGTAGAAGAAGGCATCCACTCAGCCCCTCCTTGCCAGTATGAAGCACACTGAGCACAATGCCCCCTCCAGAACCAGTGGAGAAGCCATCCACTAGAGAGACTGTGGCCTTGCACTCCCCAGGACCAAGCAGTGGGCAAACCACCCACTTGAGAGACTGTGGTCTTGCAGTTCCCAATACCAAGCATTGGGCAACCACCCACTGGAGAGACTATGGCCCTGCACTCCCCAGGACCAAACAGTGCAAACCACCCACTTGAAAGACTGTGGTCTTGCAGTCAACAGGATCAAGAAGTGGGCTTGTAGCCCCCTCCAGGAGCAGTGGCGTTGTACCATCTTCCGGCTGAGGTGCACCCCCATTCCCATCCCCCTGAGGTGCCTGTGTGTTTTCAACCTGATGCCCCTGCAGTGTTCTCTCCATATTGAGGCAGGAGTCAAGTGTGGGCTTGGCCTATATGTTTTGGCCCAGTGGGCCACGGACATTCTTTAGTGGGCATTGTCCCGCCTTTTGTATATATTGTAGATATCGTCAATACTGTTTTTGATTTATGAACGTATTTCTAAGTATTTCTAATATTACACTAATTTGACTCCATTCCTTTTGTCCTTGCATTATTCCAGAGGGTTGTGGGGTGTATATGTAATGTTTTTGCATGTGTTTGTGTGTATGGTGTTGGGGTGAAGGTGGGGGTGCTGCGTGTTGGGTGTGTGTGTCACTCTCTTTTTCCTCCCCCTTGCCTTGTGTGCTAGGTGCAGTACTCACTGTGTTCATCGTCGCCGGCGTTGATGCTCCTGGTGTATGAGGAGATACACCAGCATGGGGAAAACCTGTAGCTCGGGCTCCATGGCATCCTGGTTCTTCCTTGAGTGTCGAGAGGTGGGTCGTTTCCCTTCAGAGTACTGTTTCTGCCGTGCTTTTAAAGGCGTTGGTACCGACACAAAAAAGCTGGGGGGTGGGCGGGTTGTAATGCTGTGGGCGGTACATTGTTTTCCGCCTGGCTGTTGGCAGTTACCGCCACGGTGTTTGTTTCTACCGCCCTGGCGGTTGGAGTGTTAAAGTGGCTGTATGTGTTGGCGGTTTCTGCCGTGGTCATGATTCCATTTTCTTCACTGCCGGCCTGTTGGCGGTGTTACCGCTGCTTTAACACCGACCGCCAGGGTTGTAATGAGGGCCTAAGTATTTAACTTGTGTGGTAAGTACTGATTCCACAGTATAAAGAAAACCTTATAACCAGTGTTTCTAAACACAATCTTATTTACAGAAACCTGCAGGATCAATATTTATAAAAACTGAGAGTTTAGTGTTTTTACCATCAACATTGTAATCAACACTCAAATGAGACCACATTGTAACACTAAGGCAGGTGCTATAACTTCACAGATACTCATTTATGCTCTCAAGATTGGTCCGCTAAAGAGGGACTTCACACATGCTCAGCATTAAAAAATATACAGGAAACCACACATTGTAAACATAATTATTTTAAATACTAAAAATATTCTTGAGCTTTGAAATTTGTGTATCAGAAAGACAGGAAGTGGGGATAGTGTGACTTCCTTTCAGAGATTCATGATGTAAGGTGTGACATGGAGAGACATATTGGTAGGTGGAGAACTTTTTAATTGGCTTTGATATGGCCTCTATTCTGCAATTGTGTTGGCTAAAGTAGAATATAAAAAAAAATTGCTATTTTTCTTTTTGCAGAAGATTTTCACAGGGCTGATTGATTATTGGTAAAAAACAATTCAAGGACCGGAGTGTGGCAGGACGATACTACTGCCTGGAAACCTAGAACCAGCGAGACAGCTCCTGGGACCAGATCGCTGAAGCAGGTAAGTCAGAGCCACTAAACCTCTTCGGCCCAATCCAAAAAGCTGCCAGACATGCAGTAGCAGACAGTTTTTTGCCATTGATCCTGCTGTAGTGGGGCAACTCGGCTCGGCTAAACAGAGCTCAGCATAGGCAAAGCAGTAGACGGGAATAAGCGTTCAGTGAAGCAACATAGGCCATGAGCCAGGACCCCCAGGTGGGTTCTAAGATGATATTTTTGCAAGGTATGGATGCCTAGAGATGGAAAATATGTGATAGCAAGTCATCAATCATTGCCTTTTGTCTGGTGTTATTGGAGTAGCACTCTAAGCTGAAATAAAATAATGTTTTCATATTTTTGATAATTAGCATACAAATTCATCATAACATGTGGAAACATAAATCTTAATCCACCAGATTGAAATCAAAATAATGTAAATACGATTATGATTATTAATTTTTATAATAACAATATTGTCCTTAAAATAATATCACTAAAATATAATTGTATTCCTTATGTATTGATGTTGACTACATGCATAACTTTCACTTACAATTTCAAACAATAATAGTTGTCACATCTTACATGGGCAATGTATGTCATGAATGAACATAAACAGAATGTAATCATTCACATTCGTCATCATCATCTTCTTCTTCTAAAATGGTGTAATCCTTCACTGCGTCTGTTTGATTTTCACAGGCAGGAAGTCTGCCCATGTCAGTGCACTGGAGACAGCAGACACATGTTGGCAGTTTGCAGTTCCAAACTAGTAGATCTAGCATAGCCTGAGGTGGTGGCTTCCCCTCTATTCAGTCCACTACCAGTTGCTTTACTCTCTCGTGCTTTTCCAACTTTCACCCTCTCACAATTGGGCTAGGTGTCTGTGGATCATTCAGAAGACACCTCTTGCTTATAGAGGCTTGATAATTTGCACATTCTGCATGTTTCTTTAGACAGTCCCTGCAAGGTGGAAGTTGATGACTGTCTATCTCACCCTTCTTTGCGCAGAATAGGTGATAACTCAAGTCAATAACATGATGAACTGAAGATTTTGGTGCATACAGCAAGCACAACAATTGTTCCAGTTTGTCCATTAGTTCTCCTCTATCGCTTGATTGACCAAAATTCATCCAAACAGATTGACATCTGACAGTTGAACTGAAAAGCATCCGTTGATGAAGTTGTTCCGTATCTCTGGATGTTCCACTGCAAGTAATGTAATTTCGTCATCATGTACAGGAACATATCTAGCATAGTTCATCCTGTCATACGCAAAAAACCATAGCATCATAGAGTGTACATGGTGGTAAGATGTAAATGCAAATTTCCTTCTTGAGCAGCTGGCAGCAGAGCCAGCAAGATTTTTATTGTCATGACAAAGATGTTCCAGGAATACATTCAAAAGCTGTTTTACTTCGTCAAAGGCAGCATTCTGCAAGAGGCATCTAATCTCTGCTGGCATAGGCATTTTTCAAGGTAACTAACATTCTCAATGAAGGAGAAGACTACCTGAATGTTCTCTGTGTAATTCTCTTCACCAGGGGATAAATTCCAACCAAGCCAGTGTCAACATGGCTTCATACATGCACTTGTGTATTCAAACTGCACAATTGTTCATACAATCTTCTAGTACTGATGATATTGATCCTTCTGCTATCATGGCTGCTTCAATGCAAAGGTCACGGAGGCTAGCGTCTTGAAAGTGTTTTCCAAGAATGTAAATTAATTTAAAAATGGTGTTTTAGGTACCCTTTTGAATAATGATTCTGTTGTATGTTGCCTTATGCTTCCACATGATCTCAGTTGCTTTTGCCTAGAGAGTTTGTCCCACGACAACTACAAAGTTCCCCAAATGCAGTCATTCCCTTATCAGCTCTGACTGTTTCAAAATTTCAGAAACAGTTGTCAACTCAGTTACAGGTGCATTCATGGTGGTCAAGTAACCAATGGAATCTTGTGATATGCTAACTAGGTCTCTAGTACTGATGTTAAATCCTGTCAAACTTGATATTATCTGTGCAAGGCTTGCTTCTTGTCTTTGTGCAAGGCTTGCTTCTTGTCTTGTAACAACCCAGATTATGTTCTCATTTTGTGCAAGTTTTATTTAGGCAACACATTCTGGCATGACTTCGGTACTTGTAATCAATGTCTAAGGCCCACTTGTTTACCAGAAACACACACAAACAATTTGTCAATATTTGCGGTGGTCAATCTACTTTGCTTTTTTTCTCAATGCTTGGGAGAGGACCTTTAAAAGGTTATGGTCCAAACAACCTGGGCTGCACAGCTATACCATAAACTCAATGAGTTGTCCCCTTAATAGTAAGAGACTATTCAAGCTTATCAATGCTATCCCATGCTAAGTTAATGAAGACATACTGTAAGGCTGAATGTCGGCTGGAAGAACATTTTGCTCATTTAAGGTAGCTGCAAGTTTCTGAAGACACAAGACAGTATCATTTTCTTCCAGTTGTGAGTATGAAATCCCATAGGCAAGTCTGTTTAGAGTGCAAATGATTTCAACATTGCCTCTCAGCGTTTTTAGGGTATATGGAAGAAACAATTGCTTTGGGGGTCTCTGCTGGCCATTTGTTACTGCATATATAATGTCCTGACTGAATGATTGCATAAGTAAGCTGACCCTTTTGGATGGCTATGTGTTTTCTGGATCTCCAGTCAGACTGCAGTCAGAATTCCTAATAGGAACCATTTAAGGTAATCAGGCACTGTAAATTAATCTTTATCAATGTCTGATGGATATGGCCATGGTGTTGATGTCAAGTTTGTTTTAATCATTGTTCTTATGTGCGATGATGTCTGATCAATAATCTTGTTCATGTCTGCTGCCTTAACTTTTAAAACTGATAATTATTGCTTCAAACTCTGGTTTTCTCTTACAATGTCCTACAGTGTGACACTATTAGGTTGGATCAATAATTTTACTTGGTTGTCTGGGAATATGTGGAGGCTGTCACTAACCTCGAAGTCCAATTTTCTTCTAATACGCTTCTTGGTTCATATGGCTATTCCCTGTATTGCTGAGTGTCATAAGGGTTTCAAACTTTTCATTGGGAGTCATCACACGTATTACCTCTTTGTTATGAATAATCACAGATCTAATGTATTGAAATAGTTTATCATATGCTTTCATATTTTTGTAGTGATCATTGGATTGAATGTAAAATGCATGATCTTCCTCCTTTGCTTTAACCCTTATACAGTACCTATAACAATATGCATGATAATGGGCTTCTGCAGCCACTATGTCCTGAATACAAACTGCTAATATCTTTGAATCACATTTAATGGTTGTACACTCTCAAAGCCTTTTGTCAACTCTAAAGTCCCTGACCTTGATTAATTCCTCATGCTTTGATGCTCCCATTTTGTATTTTTACAAGATATACATTCTTAAGCATACACATTTGACTTTAATTATGTTCTTTAGTTTAAGTTTACTTGTGTACTCGTTCCAGCATCATTACTGACACTTGCTTCAGCTTTTCACTTAACAGTCTGGGAGAGGCTGCGTAAATGTGAGGAGATGCTTCCTGGTGAGGAGACACTTCTGCGCAGAGCACATCTGGGCAGCAGTAGAGCCATAGCAGCTGGCAGGCCACGTGAAGCTACGGAGGCTTGGCAGACCAAGGCAGTCAAGGGGCAAGCAGTGGAGATCAACGCGGACACATGGACACTCGGATTACTGATTTTATGACTTCTGCCTATCTGCTGCACTCCATCACCTCGCCCTGTGGCAGTGAACTGAGGAAGGTGGGTGTGAGGTGAGGGGGTGGCGCTGTGGTACTTTGTTGTGGTACTTTGTTGGATCAGAGCTTTAACTCTGCTTCTGCCAGCTCCTGCCAGGTCCTGCAAGTATCAGCTCATCAGCCCATCAGCTCCCTGGTATTTCTACTGATGTCATCGTCCCTCAGTTTGTCTTCACCACTGCTTCTGCCTCTGCTCCTGTTTGCTTGCCATCGGAGTATGCAGCCTTGTACTTGATGTTACACTAAATCTGTACTAATGCTGCACTAACCCTCCACTCTGTGCCTTCAGCACTTTGGAAAACGTTCGCATTATGAAGGGAGTGCAGAGTGCTACTGAATATTTATTGATTATTTACTTGCGTACTTGACTTAATGAGTTATTGCTACAAGGATATATATGAATGCAAAGGAGCTGTAATTTTAGCTGTAATTTTAGCAAAAGAAGGTGCTGGCTTGAATGGTGACTTACACTGTTGGACACATAGAGCACATAGAGGGTACATGCAGAGCGCACTCCAAGATCTTATAAGACTCTTTAAGATACAAGATACAATACACAAAGCTTGTACTATAGACGGTGTGGTGTGCGTGGTTGTGGAGTTAGAGCCAGGACCCTAGGGTAGAGCCGGAGGGGCGAGGAAGCAGACAGACTAGGTACAGGTGTGTTTTTCTCCACTCTACGTGCTCCCCGTCACCTCAGTCCATACGGTAGACGCTACTGAGATTTCTCTAATTACAGTGTATTACCAGTGCATTACCGGTATATTACTAGTGCAATCGGGTGCCATAAGGTACACAGTGGCTGGTCACAGCTGGTTGTCAAAGGCAAGCAACCACTACTGGTCAATACTGGGGACCTGGTTACTGTGTATGATGCTGTAGCAGGAGGAGAGGTGCACAGGAGAAACAGAGGAGAAGAAAAAGAAGGCGTCGTGAAATTATGTTAAAAAAACAGGGGAAGCAAAGGCGCAAGGCAGTCGGTCCTGAGACATTTAATGAAAGTGTATAACAGACTGATTATGGAACATCCAAAGGCAAAAGGTCACAGGTGGAAGGGGCCCAGGACTGTGGTAGGGGCTGCTGATGTCCCCCTTGGTCCTGTGTCTATAGGGCATGATTTCTCTCTCTCAGTGCCTCCACTGGATACCACTAAACGTAATTGTGATGTGACTGTAGCAAGCACGGCCATCCCTAGACCTTCCCTAGACCTTCTATGAGGCTAATAGCTAGTTTGTATCAGAAGGTGGATATAGTGCCCCCTCGCAACAGATTGCAGAGCAGTCTGCATGTGAGCAACCCCACAAGAAGCCATGTTCCATGCCAAAGAGTCATCAAAGTGAGATAGATATCTCACTGGAGGAGAGTGAATCTACAACTCTACCCCAGAGAAGGGAGTATGAGGCCTTGCTCTTTGGCTGCTCTAATGAAGAGCATATAGTATTAAGCGATGACTTAGGTGATGGTGAGCGAAGGGGGAAATGCAACTACATCAATGATAGTTCCCTTAACTTTGTATGTACCTTGTAACCTGGCAGCTACTAAGAACAAGGCAAGTGTAGGAAAGACTGAATCCTGCAAGTCATTTGAGGCCTGATGACATGAAACAGTGGTTCTGTGGCTTGGATGGAGGCTGCGCTTGGCACCAAGCCAGTGCCCAAGGGTTAACACCATATCTGCAGAGTTCACGCAAGGAATCAAAACAATGTTTTAACATCAATCTTCGCATTATTGGAGAAATTCCTTGGGGGAACTGACCACATCGAGTCACTCTTATCTAAGATACTACAGGCCCTAGTTCCGGGGGGAAAGGTAGTCGAAAGGAATCAGGATATACTCCTACAGTCCCCTCAGTCACAATCCTCCCAGCAAGCTAGCCATGACCGGATTAAACCTCTAATCCTCGAAAAGAACACTATACAGATGCAAATCCTAGATCCCAGCCACGCACAAAGGGAGAGCCAACTGCAAATTGATGTGAATGGGACTAATTCCTGTGGTGATGGTGCCTGAGGAGGTGCCTATGGAGAGGGTGACAAGGGGATCAAAGTAGGAGGGGGCAGCCAGCCTATAGATGAACATCAGACTACTCTCTCCACCAAAGCTGCAACCCCTAGTCCCAAGCAGTTACTGGTTGGCACTACGGAGCCCAATGTAAGAACTTTAGGCCCACAATGTAAAGTCCTAGGTGACGCAGGGGACAAGCCAAGCAGGGGCACCAGGAAGAAGTGGAAGACTCAAAAAAAGAGGAAGGGTGCAACACCATTTCCAGTTTACTCTCTAAAATTTTGTTTTCTAACACTAAGAGCCATACATACAGTGGGGCCAGCTCTAAGGATATGTCAAAAGGAGTAATTGTAGATGTTAATAATCCAGCTGGCCCTCTGCTGGGTAATGCCTCATGACAAGATGGAAGGAGCCAGTATGAGGGAGGGGTTTCTGGAACCACCCAAACCCCAATTTGTGGAGATAGACAAAGTGGGGGAGGTCTAACTGAAGTTGTAACATGTCCAGAAGATGCCTAGGGGAATAAGGGAAAAAATGCACCAGAAAAAGAATGGTTGCGAGGAAGGGTCCCAGATTAGTAGCCCTTTGCCTCGCAGTCAGGCGATGGCGGTATCTCGGCTGGGCAGGAAGATGTATGTACCTCATATGAACTGAGGATGCCTCTTGGCTTCAACCCGGATGCCTTACCATTTGCTGTGTCCCCAGAATCTAGCCACAGAGATAGACTGGAAGATCAAGATTTTCATAATGTTGGCGCTGCTGTTACTGGTGGCACAGTGGTGGAAAGAAGGAATAGTCGGTGCTGTTTGGAATTTATGGATCTTTTTCCTGACGTTGGGCTAAACCAACCTATAAACAGATTACTGCTGTTAGCTCTCTTTTATGCTGTTCCAGAATTGAGAGTTCTCT
The DNA here is from genome assembly GCF_031143425.1 of Pleurodeles waltl. Lineage (NCBI taxonomy): Eukaryota > Metazoa > Chordata > Amphibia > Caudata > Salamandridae > Pleurodeles > Pleurodeles waltl. The sequence continues at coordinate 732,923,413 of NC_090447.1, read as the reverse complement.
CTTCACATGACAAGAAATTAGTGAAGCTGGGGAGCAACCTACGTTGGTCCGATCATGGAACGAGGTGTGTCACCCTGATGTTCGCCAAGGTTGTCCTACTATCTCCTGTCCCATAGTTCTAGGCGAATTTGCTCTGCCGGGTGTTGCTGGGCATGCCTTAACTATGCAGACTTTAATATAATAGGGGTTGTGGTGTTGCCATGTCCTGATATCAACCAAGGGGAATCTGGCCTAGCTGAGCCGTGTAGGAGTATGTCGAGGACTGACAATTCATATATATGTGGATCTGCAGTGTGGGACGAGGAGGGCTCCAGCCGATGGTAATAGAGTGTGTGAGATTTTGACCATCACCACCATCAGAACAGTAGGCAAATCTGGTTCCCTAAGCACAGAAAGAAGAAAGAAAGGAAAGATTGTGAAAACTGGTCACAGGTAGCGGCTGCACTGGCCAGAAATTCAGGAGCCCCTCTCAGAGCGAGATTTGACTGAGTAAAGAAGAACTGCCCCCTATTCTGCTACTCCCCCTTTACCTATTGCTTACACCCCTCCCCCTTGTGACAACGTAAAGGGGGTTTGCTTTCAAATTCTGTCATGAAATATAGCAGGCCTTGCTAGCAAAATGGAAGAAAATGACTGGTTAGAATTTATAATATGAAATATGTATAAACTGATTCTTGGAATTAGACATGATAGCCACCCGCTCTAGGAATGGGCGGCTATCCGGTGGTCTGTCAATATGGGTCTCATGCAAGTTAAATTGCAGAGTAGAGCAAGTAGACCTGCTACCCAGGATGGTCTCGGATAATATCCAGCATGTGAGACTAAGACTGGAAGGGGGTGGGGGGATGGGGTAGTTGATATCCTGAACGTATACATTCTGCCAAGATGGTCCTTGGAGGTCCAGGCATTCTGGAAGGAGTGGTCTGCATATGTTGGAAAAGTTAGATGGGATTTGACAGATGATAAGTCTATGAGGTGGTATGAGGGAGGCAGGATTCTGATGCTGATTTGTGGAGATTTTAACACACAACCCTGTGATGTTATCAACAATAGCACAATCTTGATGGAAGATAGCAGTTTAGGGATCCCTGAGACAGCTATGGTCTGTTTCAAGTCCACAAAAAAGGCTGAGGCCTTTGCGAATCTTCTATTAGATAATTGTTTTCACTTTTCCATTTGGGCGTACCAAGTCAGATGGTGCTGCTTGTCGAGACGGGCCACTCACCTGAAAAGCAGGATGTCCGCAGGAGCGATGCTATGCCCCCCAACCTCCTGGAACACCTCTTGGCACTTCCTGGTGGACACAGAAACCCTGGCAGGTGTTCCAAAAGTAAAGGGGGAGTGGAAGAGAAAGAGACAAAACACTGCCACGTCTTGTCAGTCCAGCCAGGCACCCTGTATCTTCGGGGGGCAGGTAATTGTTGACAGAGTAATAGTAGATTTAGTGCACTCAACTTCCTTGAAACTGAATCTATCTTTCTGATATGGGCACGGGAGCGGTAGAAGAACACCAGGATGCTCCAGCACTTTTCTTGGATAATAATAACTGTTGGCACACCTACTAACACTGCATTACCAAAAACCCAAACTGAGTACCATAACAATAAGTCTGCGACACTAGGGCTGGCTTCACAGAGATTCAATGTTGCACACTACAATTAGAACTGTGGTTGCACGTATCATGCACAAGAAAGACAAACAAGGGCATTAATTATATTACATATACTTTTCCTGCCTGCATAGGGTTTAACTAAAAGGAACAAAAACAGTCCAAGAAATACAAATGTCCACTCTGGGTTTAAACAGTTAGGGTGGCACAGTTTGATTTGGTTTCACTGTGTGCGTGAAAAAGCCTTCAAAAGCAAATTCCTTAAACCTGAAACACAGGCATGAATGACACAATTTAAATCCAAGAGTTATGCTATTAGAGAAAGAAAAGTCATGTAAATGCTCATTTAAAATTGCACTGTCACTTTTTGTAATACTTGAGCTCAAGCAGATTTCCTGAAGCACATTTAGGCAAGTAACTACAATAATAATGTAGAATGTTCAGAAATGCATTTTTCTCTTCAAGATAAGCACTCTGCCAAAATACAAGGTCTGAAATACACCAGCTGTTCTAGGAAAGCGCGGCGCTCAAAGAACAAACTTCCTGGAGAATACTAGTCACTTAGCTGCAGTCTTTTCCGGAGTGCTGGAGAATGCCTGGTGTCAGCTGGTACAGGAATGAAGAAAGGAATTGCCTCAAAAGTCCTGAATATGAGGATGACAGCAGGGGCTGGACTGCCAAATCAGATGCTGAGATCAGGAAGCAAAACAAAACCAAGCAGGGAGGCATACTTCACTCTGCTATTTATAGCCAACCCGGAAAGCAGTTGAGTTTCCACATGTGGATGAGTCACCAAACCCAATTAGAAGCACATGTCTACACCACACCCATTTAGAAGCACATGACTACAACTGCTCACATTAGCAAACAAGCATTGGTAAAACAAGCATTGATAAAAACAATTGTATAACACAGCACATTACATTTACTTAGAAACATGAAGGTTTAACCAAGAACAGAGATATGATTGAACCCTAATCCCTGGTGATGCTGACAGACAACGCAGGAGGCAACTTGGGGGTTCCCGGCAGTCCTCCTCACCAAGAACCCTCTCATAGGGCGGGGCTTGGAAGGGTGCAGGAGATGGAATTTTTTAGTAAGACATGGAACATGAACTGTGGACGCGGGTTCCCAGCAATTGTCCTCAGGCCCATAGCCTTTCCAAGCCAATAAATAGTGTAGAACACCACGGACAAGCCTGGAGTCAAGAATTTTGGCCACTTCAAATTCCCATCGCCTGTGTACTTTTACCGGGGGAGGTGATGGGACATCGCGGGTGTCAGGGGAATAGGGACGGAGTAACGACACAAGAAACACAGGGTCTACCTTGAAATCATCTGGCAATGTAAGTTCTACTACCACAGGATTGATGATTTTGGCAATAGGAAAGGGGCCTAGAAATCAGGAGTTAAATTTTCTGGATCCTGCAAGATGGAGATTGTTTTATAAGAGCCACACCTGATCTCCTTTCTGATAAGAGGGAGAAGGTCTCCTTCTTTAGTCTTCTTTCTTTTTTTTACTTGAGCTTGGTATCGTTTTAAATGGTGTTGTACTTGTTTTTAAATCTCCTGTAACTCTTTATGGTGTTTCTGTACTGATGGGATGTTTGGGACCCAGTTATAGGTAGAATTCTTGGGTGCAGACCAAACAAACAGTAAAGTGGGGATACTCCTGTAGCCATGTGGACACTGTTGTTATATATAAATTCAACAAGAGGTAAAGTCTTAGCCCACTCAGTAGACCATGTGTCAATGCAACATCTCAGGATTTGCTCCAGCGATTGGTTGGCACGTTCCATCTGCCCATCCGTTTGTGGATGATATGCAGAGGACAAGATGATGGCCATACCGACAGAGGAACAGAAGCTACGCCAAAACTGTGATATAAATTGAAGGCCATGATCAGAAAAAATTGTGGTGGGCAACCCATGAAGCCGTATAATGTGTTGGACAAACAGATCAGAGAGCTTGGAGGCCGTAGGGAGGCATTTTAATAGAACAAAATGAGCCATTTTAGTTAGGTATTTTTCAACCACCCATATGACAGTGTGTCCATTGGAAGTTGGGAGATCAGAAATAAAATCCATACTTATGGTATGCCATGGGGCTACCGGAATTGGCATGGGAAGTAACGATCCTGTGCTTGGAGTATGTGGGGTTTTAGCCCGAAGACAGGTGGAACAAGTCTGGACATAGCTTCTGACATCCTGTGCAAGTGTGGGCCACCAAAACCATCTTTGACAGAGATCTAACATCTTTTTCTCACCTAGATGACCTGTGAGTACAGAATCATGTCCCCAATGTAACACTGTATCCCGTAATTCTTTGGAAGGGACGTACAACTGATCAGCATGGTATAGTAAACCCTCTTTTTCATACACATCAGTTGAACAGGGAACCTTGTGTTGGGCTACCTGTATTTTCTCAAGGAACTCTTGGGAAGTGCACACAGCCACGATTTATTCTGGGGTGTAATGCTTCTGACCTGTTCTAGTGCGACATCAGAGGAGAAACCCATCCTAGACAGCGTGTCTGCCTGTTGTTGTGTAGTACCGGGCCTACAGGTGATTACGAAGTCAAACTCATCAAAGAATAGAAGCCAGCGTAATTGACGAGGTGTCAGGGCCATGGTTGCTTGAAAAAACTGTAAATTACCGTAATCTGTGTAAATAGTTATGGTGTGTATAGCTCCTAGTAGGTGGTGACGTCATTCCTGGAAGGCAAGCTTGATGGCCAGAAGTTCCCGCTCCGCCACCATGTAATTTTGCTCTGCGGGTAGCAATTTCTTTGAGAAGTAAGCTACTGGATGGAAATGCTCAGGATCTCGTTGGGACAAGACACCACCCACTGCTCTTTGGAAAGCGTCTGCTTCCACGAAAAATGGCTGAGCAGGGTCAGGATGATGGAGAATAGGTGCTTCAGTGAATGTGTTTTTAAGATGTTGGAAGGCTTTCTCAGTTTCTGCATCCCAGAGGAACTTAACCCCCTTTCATAGGACACGAGTTAAGGGAGATACCACAGTAGAAAAGTGGGGTATAAATCTCCGATAAAAATTTGCGAAGCCCAAAAACTGTTGCACTTCCTTGATGGACCTTGGGGCTACCCAATCCAGGATGGCCTGTACCTTGGACCTATCCATGGAAATTCCATCAGGAGTGATCACATATCCCAGGAATTCTACAGCTGTAGCGTGAAAAACACATTTTTCCAGTTTGGCGAAGAGATGATGCTCACGAAGCCATTGTAAAAACAATCTTATATGCCCTATATGTTCCTCAGTGGAAGATGACTAGATCAAAATGTTATCTATGTATACCACTACACAGATATCCAGAAACTCCTGCAGCACTTCACTGATGAAAAATTGAAATGCTGCAGGAGCGTTACACAACCCTAAGGGCATCACTGTGTACTCGAAGAGTCCGAATTTAGTTTGGAATGCGTCTTCCACTCATCCCCCTTCATCACTTGGATCAAGTGGTAGGCACCCAGGAGGTCGAGTTTAGTATAAATGGTCGACTGACGTACCTGATCTAAAAGTACCGGGATCAAGGGAAGTGGATACCAATTTTTTACGGTCACTTTGTTCACTGTGCGATAATCTATACAGACGCACAGCTCGCGATTATTCTTGGGCATGAAGAACAGAGACGATGCTACTGGCGACGTTGAATGATGAATGACACCCTTAGCCAATAGATCATCCAGGTAGTCTCGCAGGTATCAATTCTCAGGCTCAGAAAGGGCAAACATCCTACTACATGGTGGCGTAGCCCATGGAATCAAGTCTATACGACAATCGTATGACCTATGTGGTGGCAGCTGGGTGGCCTTCTGTTCACTAAAGACATCATAGAAGTCTTTATATGGTGCAGGAATGGCCAGTGTGTCATCCAGCTTGATAGCCGTACTATGTGTGGACCCACAATGCAAGGGTGTCACTAGTAATGGTTTGTCTTGGTAACAGGAGTGCCAGCAATGTTTAGAGTCTAATGTCACTGTCCTTGCTGCCCAGTCAATTTTGGGTTTGTGTAACTGAATCCAGGGTATCCCCAAAATGGCTCCAAATACTGGGGTATCTATGAGGTCAAACTGAATTTGTTCTGTATGGTTGTTTGCACAAAGCATGGACAAGGGTTTTGTTTGATAAACGATAAGCCCGAAGGACAATTCTGAGCCATCCACGGCTCTGACTGATTCAGGGACGTCTTTTCTGACAGTCATAATATTTAGTGTTTTAGCCAAACCCAAGTCTAAAAAGTTTCCAGTAGCCCCAGAGTCAAGCAATATGGGAATGACCTTACCAACCAGAGGGGACAACACTAGCATCACAATAAGAGTTAGATGTTGAGGTACTGTACTGGTGGTATTAGCCAGAAGATGTTAGACCATAGTGAAAGAAGCGCTTGATAAAATGGTCTCAGAAGTTATCGAGCCAGTTTTCCACCTAGTCAGGAAGAGAGAATTTAGGCCCTGTTACCACTCCGATGGCTTTCTTTGGAGCAGTAGGATTGTTAGGACACTCCCAAGCAAAATGCCCTGCTTTACCGCAGTATAAACACAGTTTGAATATTTTCCTACATTCTCTCTCTTCCTTAGATAGTGGGCCCTGCACACTGCCAATTTACATGGGCTCAGGTGTAGCATGAGTGGGAATTGTGGACTCCTTTTTCTCAGTTTTGAGCACCACTAAGAGTGTGTCACCGCAGAATTTTTCTCAGTTCCGTTCACTCAAGCGGTGATCCAATCGTACCATTAAGTCAATTAACTTGGAACACTGCGTAGAAGGTTAGACAATTTGGGCTAGAACATTCTTGAGATCGCCCAAAAGGCCACGATAGAAAAAGGAGGACTCAGTCTCTGCCACCAACCGATTGAAAGAGGTGATATAGGACAGTAGATCCTTGTTTCCCTGGTGCAAATTCAGTAACTCATTGTCACTGGCTTGCACGAAGAGATGTTTGGTGAACAGTTTCCGCAAGGTGTAGGAGGCTGGCCTGGCTTGTAGTGGTTACCAAGGGGTACTTACACTCTGTACCAGGTCCAGTTATCCCTTATTAGTGTAGAAGAGGTGTTTCTAGCAGCTTAGGCTGATAGAAGGTAGCTATAGCAGAGCAGCTTAGGCTGAACTAGGAGACATGCAAAGCTCCTACTATACCACTGGTGTCATATGCACAATATCATAAGAAAACACAATACACAGATATACTACAAATATAAGGTACTTTAATTTTATGACAATATGCCAAAAGTATCTCAGTGAGTACCCTCAGTATGAGGATGCCAAATATACACAAGATATATGTACACAATACCAAAAATATGAAGAAATCGCAAAAGGAAGTAATGCAAGCAATGTAAAGTTACGGTAGATTGCAATAGAAGCACATAGGTATAGGGGCAACACAAACCATATACTCCAAAAGTGGAATGCGAACCACAAATGGACCCCAAACCTAAGTGAGCTTGTATAGGGTCGCTGGGACTGTAAGAAAACAGTGGGGGTTAGAAAAATAGCCCACCCCAAGACCCTGAAAAGTAGGTGTAAAGTGCACCTATATTCTCCAAAGGACACAGAAGTTGTGATATGGGAATTCTGCAAGGAAGACCAACACCAGCACTGCAACAAAAGTGGATTTCCGGACCTGAGTACTTGTGGAACAAGGGGACCAAGTCCAAGAGTCGCGACAATGTTGAGAGTGGGCAGATGCCCAGGAAATGCCAGCTGAGGGTGCAAAGAAGCTGCCACCGGATTGTAGAAGCTGTGAATTCTGCAAGAAAGAAGAGGGCTAGAAACTTCCCTTTTGGAGGATGGATGTCCCACGTCGTGAAGAAGCTTGCAGAGGTGTTCCCACGAGGAAAGACCACAAACAAGCCTTGCTAACTGCATGGGTCACGGTTAGGGTTTTTGGATGCTGCTGTGGCCCATGAGGGACCAGGATGTTGCCACTTGGATGAGGAGACAGAGGGGGCATCCAGCAAGTCAGGGAGCTCTCACAGAAGCAGGCAGCACCCGCAGAAGTACCCGAACAGGCACTTGGAAGAGGAGTGAACCGGAATCCATCCGAAGACACAAAAGGGAGTCCCACGACACCAGAGGACAACTCAGAAGGTTGTGCAATGCAGGTTAGAGTTTCAGGGACCCAGGCTTGGCTGTGCACAAAGGAAATCCTGGAAGAGTGCACAGGAGCCGGAGCAGCTGCAAATCACGCAGTACCCAGCAATGCAGTCTAGAGTGGGGACGCAAGAACTTACCTCCACCAAACTTGGACTGAAGAGTCACTGGACTGTGGGAGTCACTTTGACAGAGTTGCTGAGTTCCAGGGACCACGCTCGTCGTGCTGAGAGGGGACCCAGAGGACCGGTGATGCAGTTTTTTGTTGCCTGCGGTTGCAGGGGGAAGATTCCGTTGACCCACAGGAGATTTCTTCAGAGCTCCTGGTGCAAGAAGGAGGCAGGCTACCCCCAGAGCATGCACCACCAGGAAAGAGTCGAGAAGGCGGCAGGAGAAGCGATAACAGTTTGCAGTAGTCGTCTTTGCTACTTTGTTGCGGTTTTGCAGGCGTCCTGAGCAGTCAGCGGTCGATCCTTTGGCAGAAGGTGAAGAGAGAGATGCAGAGGAACTCGGATGAGCACTTGCATTCATTATCTAAAAAATTCCCCAAAGCAGAGACCCTAAATAGCCCGAAAAGGAGGTTTGGCTAACTAGGAAGGAGGATAGGCTAGCAACACAGGTAAGAGCCTATCAGAAAGAGTCTCTGACGTCACCTGCTGGCACTGGCCACTCAGAACAGTCCAGTGTGCCAGCAACACCTCTGTTTCTAAGATGGCAGAGGTCTGGAGCACACTGGAGGAGCTCTGGGCACCGCCCCTGGGAGGTGCAGGGGAGTGGTCACTCCCCTTTCCGTTGTCCAGTTTCTCACCAGAGCAGGGCTGGGGGATCCCTGAACCGGTGTAGACTGGCTTATGCAGAGATGGACACCATCTGTGCCCATCAAAGCATTTCCAGAGGCTGGGGAGGCTACTCCTCCCCAGCCCTGACACCTTTTTCCAAAGGGAGAGGGTGTAACACCCTCTCTCTGAGGAAGTCCTTTGTTCTGCCTTACTGGGCCAAGCCTGGCTGGACCCCAGGAGGGCAGAAACCTGTCTGAGGGGTTGGCAGCAGCAGCAGCTGCAGTGAAATCCCGGGAAAGGTAGTTCGGCAGTACCCGGGTCTGTGCTAGAGACTCGGGGGATCATGGAATTGTCTCCCCAATGCCAGAATGGCATTGGGGTGACAATTCTACGATCTTAGACATGTTACATGGCCATGTTCGGAGTTACCATTTTGACGCTATACATAGGTAGTGACCTATGCGTAGTGCACGCGTGAAATGGTGTCCCCCACTCACAAAGTCCGTGGAATTTGCCCTTAACGATGTGGGAGCACCTTGGCTAGTGCCAGGGTGCCCACACACTAAGTAACTTAGCACCCAACCTTCACCAGGTGAAGGTTAGACATATAGGTGTCTTTTAAGTTACTTAAGTGCAGTGGTAAAGGGCTGTGAAATAACGTGGACGTTATTTCACTCAGGCTGCAATGGCAGGCCTGTGTAAGAATTGTCAGAGCTCCCTATGGGTGGCAAAAGAAATGCTGCAGCCCACAGGGATCTCCTGGAACCCCAATACCCTGGGTACCTCAGTACCATATACTAGGGAATTATAAGGGTGTTCCAGTATGCTAATGTGAATTGGTGAAATTGGTCACTAGCCTTTTAGTGACAATTTGTAAAGAGATAGCATAACCACTGAGGATCTGGTTAGCAGAACCTCAGTGAGACAGTTAGGCATCACACAGGGACCACATACATATAGGCCACAAACTTATGAGCACTGGGGTCCTGGCTACCAGGGTCCCAGTGACACATAACAAACATACTGAAAACATAGGGTTTTCACTATGAGCACTGGGCCCTGGCTAGCAGGATCTCAGTGAGACAGTAAAAACACCCTGACATATACTCACAAACAGGCCAAAAGTGGGGTTAACAAAACTAGAAAGAGGCTACTTTCTCACCCCCCCCCCCCCAAACGAAGGACAATAAGGCTAACCTTGGCCAGTTGAGACTTTATTGTCTAAGTGATGATAAGTGGAGAGTAGCTCTGCAATAGACTGGTTATTCCCTTTATCATCCACTATATGGTTACTTCCCTGTGGGGATGTAAACCACCCCGTTTGAAGTTTTTTAGCTACCAACAATGTGAAGATATATTTTCAGAGTTTCTATCAGTAAGTTTTAGTTTAGAACAGTGAGAATTGTCCACTGGACCTATTTCTAGTGATGAGAATGCCAGACAGGGAATCTGTCTCAGTAAAGCCATAGCTGGGCAAAAACTTTGTCCATATGGCTGGAAGAGAGAGCAGGAATGCTGTTTCTCTTGAGTTGGAGCAGGGCAGGGATGCTGTCCTATGAGCTCCACACTAGGGCAGGGCTGCTGTCCAAAGTGTTGTGAGGCAGTGCAGGGTTTCTGCACTAAAGTTTCTCTGAGAGGGTTGGAGGGATGCTCCATGTTAACTAAAATGGTGCTCTTTTTCTCACCAATATTAGTTATCCCACAGAAAGGTACTTCCACCTCAGGGAGTACAGCTATGCCAGCTGATGATTCCCTTGGTACAGGTGCCACCCCAGGAGAGGTTGTTTCTCCCACCACAGGAATGGTATCCTGAATGGCAGGGTGGTTAGGGGATTCTGTGATACCCTTTTTACCTGTTGTTGGAGAGATATCCTGAGTTTTCAGGCCTTTTTCTCTCCTTTGCTTTTTCATTTCAGTAGAAATGAGAGGGAACAATTCCTCAGGGATACTGAGCATGGCTGCATGGGTATAAAACTCTACCTCAGCCCAACCTGGGGCCTCTAGGTCATTACCTAAGAGACAGTCTACAGGTAAGCTAGGTGACACTACCACCTGCTTAGGGCCAGTAACTCCACCCCAACTAATCTGAACTATAGCTAAGGGAAGAAACTTAGTGGAGTTATGGACATCAATAATCTTGAACTGTTGTCCAACGGTGTGTTGTTCAGGAGGCACTACATTTTCAATCACCAAAGTGATACTGGCACCTGTGTCCCTGTAGGCCTGGGCCTCAACACCATTTATTGAAACTGTCTGCCTGTACTTGTCCATTGTAAGGGGACAAGCATCCAGTGTGGCAAGGCCAATGCCACCAGGTGTGACAGAAACTGTCTTGGGACTGACTACCCCAGTTTCTATGATGGACCCATAAGTGAACCCAACTACACCCTTAGTTTAACTGTTGCCAGCAGTCCCACCACTGTTACCACTACTGCTAGGGGCACTAGAGTTTGATGTATTAGTGGTGGTAGGCTCAGGGGGTTTACCTGGACAGGACTTATCCCCTGGCCTTTGGCCTTTATTTTTACACACAAAGCACCGAGGCTTTTTAATGTGTGTGGGTTGTGAAGAAGATGAAGAATCTGATTTATTACCACCCCCTGAAGAGTGTTTAGGATGTGAAGAAGGATCTTTGGTTGTACCCTTATCCCCAAGCTTATCCTGAGATTTCTCACCATCTTTCTTCTTGCCATCCTTGTCACCCCATGTATGAACTTTTCTGTTCACTCTTGTTCTGACCCATTTGTCTGCCTTCTTTCCCAATTCTTTGGGAGAGGTCAGATTTGAGTCCACTAGATATTGGTGTAACAAATCAGACAAACAGTCATTCAGAATATGCTCTTTCAAGATTAGATTGTACAGGCTTTCATAGTCAGAAACTTTACTGCCATGTAACCACCCCTCCAAGGCCTTCACTGAATAGTCAACAAAGTCTACCCAGTCTTGTGAGGACTCTTTTCTGGTTTCTCTGAACTTAATCCTGTATTGTTCAGTGGTTAAGCCAAATCCATCCAAGAGTGCATTCTTCAAAACTGTAAAATTATTGGCATCACTTTCCTTCACAGTAAGGAGCCTATCCCTACCTTTTCCACTGAAAGATAGCCATAGGATAGCAGCCCACTGTCTTTGAGGGACCGCCTGTACCATACAGGCCCTCTCAAGTGCAGCAAACCACTTGTTAATGTCATCCCCCTCCTTGTAAGGGGGAACTATCTTATGCAGGTTCCTAGAATCATGTTCTCTCACAGGATTGCTATCTGGAATACTGCTGCTGCCACCATGGGGTCCAAACCCCAACCTCTGTCTTTCTTTTTCTAAGTCTAGGGATTCCCTGTCTAGAGCCAGCTGTTGCTGTTTAAGCTTCAGCCTTGTCTCTTCCACTCTCAACTTATTGAGTTCCCTTTCTAACATCCTGTCATCAGGGTGGGTGGGTTGGGAATGCTTTGACACAGAAGAATGATGTGAATGAACAGAGGGAGACCTGTCCCTAATAGTTGGCACCCTAGCAACCGGGCCTGCAGGAATAAAAACATCCCTACTGTGATGGGAGCTGCTATAACTACCAGCATTGCTAGGTGGTCTGCTAAGGGGCAGATTAGGAAGGGCACCCTCTAACACTTTTACTGGGGGTTCCCCTGAGTCAGAATGTGAGCTATCTCCTACCTTCTCAATTGAACTGCCAGCTAAGGCCTTATCATTTTCAATAAGCATGTTAAACAATAATTCTCTAGAGGGGTTCTTTCCTACTACTAAACCTCTATCAATGCAGAGACTCTTTAGGCCCTTAAAGTTAACGTGGTCATAAGCTGTATAGACCAAGTTAAGAGGAGTTCCCACATCAGACATGATAGAAAAAAGTTTAGAGACAGATAAAGGAGAGAAAAAGTTTCAGGACTTTTTAAGGAAACAGAAAAATAACGTTTTCAACTTTTTAGAAACTTTTTGAAAGTTTAGGAAAACTTTTCAGCACTTAGCAGATAGTGTAAGAGAAGAAAAGCAAAACTTTTTGGTTAGGTGTACATACACTGAACTTGTTTTGTATATTATTCTCTTATGAAAAGTACACAATGATAAAGTGGTAAGTAGTTGCAAGTACTTATCCTACCACTGCACAACCAATGTAGGAGGCTGGCCTGGCTTGTAGTGGGTACCTAGGAGTACTTACACCCTGTACCAGGTCCAGTTATCCCTAATTAGTGTAGAAGAGGTATTTCTAGCAGCTTAGGCTGATAGAAGGTAGCTATAGCAGAGCAGCTTAGGCTGAACTAGGAGACATGCAAAGCTCCTACTATACCACTGGTGTCATATGCACAATATCATAAGAAAACACAATACACAGATATACTAAAATTAAAAAGGTACTTTATTTTTATGACAATATGCCAAAAGTATCTCAGTGAGTACCCTCAGTATGAGGATGCCAAATATACACAAGATATATGTACTCAATGCCAAAAATATGAAGTAATAGCAAAAAGAAGTAATGCAAGCAATGTAAAGTTACAGTAGATTGCAATAGGAGCACATAGGTATAGGGGCAACACAAACCATATACTCCAAAAGTGGAATGCGAACCACAAATGGACCCCAAACCTATGTGAGCTTGTAGAGGGTCGCTGGGACTGTAAGAAAACAGTGAGGGTTAAAAAAAATAGCCCACCCCAAGACCCTGAAAAGTAGGTGTAAAGTGCACCTATATTCCCCAAAGGACACAGAAGTTGTGATAGGGGAATTCTGCAAGGAAGACCAACACCAGCAATGCAACCAAAGTGGATTTCCGGTCCTGAGTACTTGTGGAACAAGGGGACCAAGTCCAAGAGTCGCGACAATGTTGAGAGTGGGCAGATGCCCAGGAAATGCCAGCTGAGGGCGCAAAGAAGCTGCCACCGGATTGTAGAAGCTGTGAATTCTGCAAGAACGAAGAGGGCTAGAAACTTCCCTTTTGGAGGATGGTTGTCCCACGTCGTGAAGAAGCTTGCAGATGTGTTCCCACACAGAAAGACCACAAACAAGCCTTGCTAACTGCATGGGTCACGTTTAGGGTTTTTGAATGCTGCTGTGGCCCATGAGGGACCAGGATGTTGCCACTTGGATGAGGAGACAGAGGGGGCATCCAGCAAGTCAGGGAGCTCACACAGACGCAGGCAGCACCCGCAGAAGTACCCGAACAGGCACTTGGAGAGGAGTGAACCGGAGTCCACCCGAAGACACAAAAGGGAGTCCCACGACACCGGAGGACAACTCAGAAGGTTGTGCACTGCAGGTTAGAGTTTCAGGGACCCAGGCTTGGCTGTGCACAAAGGAAATCCTGGAAGAGTGCACAGGAGCCGGAGCAGCTGCAAATCACGCAGTACCCAGCAATGCAGTCTAGAGTGGGGACTCAAGAACTTACCTCCACCAAACTTGGACTGAAGAGTCACTGGACTGTGGGAGTCACTTTGACAGAGTTGCTGAGTTCCAGGGTCCACGCTCGTCGTGCTGAGAGGGGACCCAGAGGACCGGTGATGCAGTTTTTTGTTGCCTGCGGTTGCAGTGGGAAGATTCCGTTGACCCACAGGAGATTTCTTCAGAGCTCCTGGTGCAAGAAGGAGGCAGGCTACCCCCAGAGCATGCACCACCAGGAAAGAGTCGAGAAGGCGGCAGGAGAAGCGATAAAAGTTTGCAGTAGTCGTCTTTGCTACTTTGTTGCGGTTTTGCAGGCGTCCTGAGCAGTCAGCGGTCGATCCTTTGGCAGAAGGTGAAGAGAGAGATGCAGAGGAACTCGGATGAGCACTTTCATTCGTTATCTAAAAAATTCCCCAAAGCAGAGACCCTAAGTAGCCCGAAAAGGAGGTTTGGCTAACTAGGAAGGAGGATAGGCTAGCAACACAGGTAAGAGCCTATCAGAAAGAGTCTCTGACGTCACCTGCTGGCACTGGCCACTCAGAGCAGTCCAGTGTGCCAGCAACACCTCTGTTTCCAAGATGGCAGAGGTCTGGAGCACACTGGAGGAGCTCTGGGCACCGCCCCTGGGAGGTGCAGGTCAGGGGAATGGTCACTCCCCTTTCCGTTGTCCAGTTTCTCACCAGAGCAGGGCTGGGGGATCCCTGAACCAGTGTAGACTGGCTTATGCAGAGATGGACACCATCTGTGCCCATCAAAGCATTTCCAGAGGCTGGGGGGGCTACTCCTCCCCAGCCCTGACACCTTTTTCCAAAGGGAGAGGGTGTAACACCCTCTCTCTGAGGACGTCCTTTGTTCTGCCTTACTGGGCCAAGCCTGGCTGGACCCCAGGAGGGCAGAAACCTGTCTGAGGGGTTGGCAGCAGCAGCTGCAGTGAAACCCCGGGACAGGTAGTTTGGCAGTACCCAGGTCTGTGCTAGAGACTCGGGGGATCATGGAATTGTCTCCCCAATGCCAGAATGGCATTGGGGTGACAATTCTATGATCTTAGACATGTTACATGGCCATGTTCGGAGTTACCATTTTGACGCTATACATAGGTAGTGACCTATGCATAGTGCACGCGTGAAATGGTGTCCCCCACTCACAAAGTCCGGGAAATTTGCCCTGAACTATGTGGGAGCACCTTGGCTAGTGGCAGGGTGCCCACACACTAAGGCCCTCATTCTGACCCTGGCGGTCGGTGATAAAGCGGCGGCCAAGCCGCCAACGGGCCGGCGGTCTAAAATATGCAATTCTGACCCTGGCGGGAACCGCCAACACAGCCCGCCAACTTAACACTCCGACCGCCACAGCGGTACAAACAAACAGCGCGGCGGTTCCCGCCAACAGCCCGGCGGCAGACAATGTACCGCCCACCCTATTACGACCCACCAATCTGCCACCTTTTCCGGGGCGGGAGCACCGCCGATAAGAACACGGCGGAAACAGACTACGAACGGGAAAACGCTCACCTCTACGCACTCCACGCGAGATTCCGGCAGTATGGAGCCAGAGTTGCAGGTCATCCCCGCACTCCTATTCCTGCTCATATACCAGGAGCACGCCCGGCGGCGCGGAAGACATCGGTGAGTACTGCACCTACGACACAGGGGAGGGAAAAGATTACCGGCACACACCCACCCACCCACACCCACTACAACACACACATCAATGCATTCCCACAGATCACTGTCACAACCCACAAACCACCCCCCTCCGAAATAATGCAAAGACCAAAAGAAGAGATCATAAACGGGCAGATATATTGAAATATGTACACCAGTAATCCCAATAAATAAATAAACTATGTACAAAATATATACAGCTACTAAATGTAGTCCAACCACTGTCCGTGGATCACAGGGGTCCTGTGCAAAGGGGCAAGGCCCAGTCCCATGACAAGAACTCCACGGAGAGAACACTGCAGGGGCATCAGAAAGAAAATAGGACAGGCACCTCAGGGGGAAGGGAAGGGGGGGCACCTCAGCCACTTGAGTACACGACGCCAGATCCACAAGGGGACTCCATGACCACTGGCCCATCCTGGGGAGAGCAAAGCCACAGTCCAAACAGTCCATACAGTGGGTGGCCTGCCCACTGGCCCATCCTGGGGAGAGCAAAGCCACAGTCCAAACAGTCCATACAGTGGGTGGCCTGCCCACTGGGCCATCCTGGGGAGAGCAAAGCCACAGTCCATACAGTCCATACAGTGGGTGGCCTGCCCAATGGGCCATCCTGGGGAGAGCAAAGCCACAGTCCATACAGTCCATACAGTGGGTGGCCTGCCCACTGGGCCATCCTGGGGAGAGCAAAGCCACAGTCCATACAGTCCATACAGTGGGTGGCCTGCCCAATGGGCCATCCTGGGGAGAGCAAAGCCACAGTCCATACAGTCCATACAGTGGGTGGCCTGCCCACTGGGTCATCCTGGGGAGAGCAAAGCCACAGTCCATACAGTCCATACAGTGGGTGGCCTGCCCACTGGGCCATCCTGGGGAGAGCAAAGCCACAGTCCATACAGTCCATACAGTGGGTGGCCTGCCCACTGGGCCATCCTGGGGAGAGCAAAGCCACAGTCCATACAGTCCATACAGTGGGTGGCCTGCCCACTGGGCCATCCTGGGGAGAGCAAAGCCACAGTCCATACAGTCCATAACAGACCCCACTGCCACTGGAGGAGGCAAGTTGGCCAGAGGACATCCTGCAGCCCTGCCCGAGATAGATCCTGCCCTGCCACGTCTGCCAAAGGGCCAGCGGTTCTTGCCCTGAAGGGCCCAGTTCAGCGGTTCTTGAGACGGCGGGGCCCAGTTCAGCGCTCCTTGCCTTGAAGGGCCCAGTTCAGCGCTCCTTGCCTTGTAGGGCCCAGTTCAGCGGTCCTTGCACTGAAGGGCCCAGTTCAGCGGTTCTTGAGACGGCGGGGCCCAGTTCAGCGCTCCTTGCCTTGAAGGGCCCAGTTCAGCGGTTCTTGAGACGGCGGGGCCCAGCGGAGCGGTGCGTGAGACGGCGGGGCCCAGCGGAGCGGTGCTTGAGACGGCGGGGCCCAGTTCAGCGGTTCTTGCCCTGAAGGGCCCAGTTCAGCGGTTCTTGAGACGGCGGGGCCCAGTTCAGCGGTTCTTGAGACGGCGGGGCCCAGTTCAGCGCTCCTTGCCTTGAAGGGCCCAGTTCAGCGGTTCTTGAGACGGCGGGGCCCAGCGGAGCGGTGCGTGAGACGGCGGGGCCCAGCGGAGCGGTGCTTGAGACGGCGGGGCCCAGTTCAGCGGTTCTTGCCCTGAAGGGCCCAGTTCAGCGGTTCTTGAGACGGCGGGGCCCAGTTCAGCGCTCCTTGCCTTGAAGGGCCCAGTTCAGCGCTCCTTGCCTTGTAGGGCCCAGTTCAGCGGTCCTTGCCCTGAAGGGCCCAGTTCAGCGGTTCTTGAGACGGCGGGGCCCAGTTCAGCGCTCCTTGCCTTGAAGGGCCCAGTTCAGCGGTTCTTGAGACGGCGGGGCCCAGCGGAGCGGTGCGTGAGACGGCGGGGCCCAGTTCAGCGGTTCTTGCCCTGAAGGGCCCAGTTCAGCGGTTCTTGAGACGGCGGGGCCCAGTTCAGCGGTTCTTGAGACGGCGGGGCCCAGTTCAGCGCTCCTTGCCTTGAAGGGCCCAGTTCAGCGGTTCTTGCCCTGAAGGGCCCAGTTCAGCGGTTCTTGAGACGGCGGGGCCCAGTTCAGCGCTCCTTGCCTTGAAGGGCCCAGTTCAGCGGTTCTTGAGACGTCGGGGCCCAGTTCAGCGGTTCTTGAGACGGCGGCCGGTCTATGGCCAACTGCTAATTGCCTGGTGGTGCCCTCCTGGGCAGCGGGGATGTTGCTCCTTCACTGCCCACCTGGGCTGTGGGTGGTGGGGCCCTCCTGGCCAGCTGGGCTGGGTCCTCCCTGGGCAGCGGCTATGGGGGTGGTGGGCTCTCCCGGGGCAGCTGTGCCGGTTCCTCCCGGGGCAGCGGCTATGGGGGTTGTGGGCTCCTCCTGGTCAGCAGGCCTGCTGCCTGACCTCTCCGACTTGCTGCCCTTGCCCTCCTTAGTCGTGGGCCTGTGGCCCTTTCCTCCCTTTGGAGCTGTGGCTGGTGACTGTCTCTGGGTGGTGTCCGGGGGGGATGTAGAAGGCGGGCTCCTGCGGCGACCCTTCCGCCTTCTGCTCCTCTTCCCAGGGGGTGGGCTGGCTGTCCCCTTGCTGCTGGGCGAAGATCCAGACATGCGGGCTGGCGGGCTCCAATACCCCTGCACCCTTGTCAAGGGGGCTGCAGGGCTGGTGGTGGCTGAGGTGCTCTTCTTACCCCGACGAGAAGGAGGGGGGGGCTCAGGGTCAGGAAAGAAGTTAGTAGTGGCGAGGAAGAGCTTCTTGGGACAATGGAGAGTGGTAGGTACAGTGGGAATGGGAGTGGAGGGAGAGGATGTGGTTGTAGGTGAGTCACGTTTGCTGTCTTTGGGTGCAAGTGCAGGAGGGATAGGCTGTCGTGAGGTGGATGGCTGTTGGGTGGGTGGGTGGCTGCGTTTGTGTGGTGTGGAAGAGGGGGTGACAGACACAGTGGGAGAGGACACAGGGGACGTGTAAATGGCAGTGGGGGTGGTGACTGCACGTGTGCGGACTGGAGTGGAGGGTGTGCTGGTGATGGAAACACTGGCTGATGGTGAGGTGAATGGAGGTGTGAGTGTAGACGTCACAGGGAGGGAGGAGGGAGACGAGGAGGTGGGGGTCACAGAGGTGGTAGTGACTGTTGGCATGTCTGCATCGGAATGTTGCGTGTGTGAATGTCTGCGTGATCTGTGGTGCTTATGTTTGGATGAGCTTCTCTTGGGTGTTGAGGTGTGTGCAGGCTGGTCTGATGGTGTGGGTGGGACAGGCAGAGGAACAGGAGACTGGGAGGAGGGAGTTAGTAGAGGCAGGCAGGAGACAGGGACAATGGCTGCCGTCAGTGCTGAGGCCAGAGCCTGGAACGATCGCTGATGGGCAGCCTGACCCGAATGAATGCCCTCCAGGTACGCATTGCTGCGATGAACCTCCCTCTCCACCCCCTGGATGGCATTCAAAAGGGTAGTCTGCCCAACAATGAGCGTTCGGAGGAGGTCAATGACCTCCTCACTGAGGGCAGCGGGGGTAACAGGGGCAGGGCCTGAGGTGCCTGGGGCGAAGGAGATGCCCGGCTTCCTGGCAGAGCGGGCACGGGGCGAACGCTGAGGGGCTGCTGGGAGGGCGGAGATGGTGCGCTGGGTGGCGGCTGTACCTGTAATGGCGGGGGGCACGGATGGTGCCACCCCCGCAAGGGAGCCCCCTTCCGAGGACGTGTCCGTGTCGCTGCAGGGTCCAGTCGTCCCCGTCGTGGAGCTCCCCTCGCCCTCCGTCTCACTGGTCCAGTCTGACTCTGTGGCATGGCCCTCCTGGGCCATGTGAGATGCAGCTCCCTCCTGCCCCGATGCCACTTCTCCTCCGCCTGATGATGCTGATGCACACAAGCACAGAAAGACAAACAAAAAGGGGGGGGGAGAGAGAAATAAAGGGATATTGAGTACATGGATCTCCGGTACAGTTAGCGGACATGACAGACACAGATGCCCCCTGCACTAAGTTGCGCACTTGGGGTACGCTACGCATTCCGTGGAACATGCCCTACACGCCTAGAGTTGACAACTGCACCCATGGATGACACGGCCCAGGGATGGCTGTACTGACAAACTACTGAGGGTGGTGGCTGGGGACACAGGGGCTTACGGGGGTGCCCAGCCTACAGATATCGCCCTGGCCTAGGGGGACCCCCAGCCCTCCTCCCCCACCCAGACACCTCCACTGCGCGACAACAGAGTAGATAATGCTTGTACTCACCCCCTTGTGTCTGCTGTGCTGCCCTCACGCGCCCATCCAATTCAGGGTAGGCCACCGCCAGGATCCGGAACATCAGGGGGCTCAGTTGACGGGAGGCACCCCGCCTACGTTGGGAGGCCATCCCCAGCAGAGACTCGGCGGTCTTCTTGGTCCCGCGGCGGATGTCCTCCCACCTCTTGCGGCAGTGGGTGCCCCGTCGATGGTGGACCCCCAGGGCCCGGACTTCCTTGGCGATGGCACGCCAAATCCCGATCTTCTCATGGGCGCGGACCTATGTGACACGTACAGGGAGGGAGAAATACCACGTTCAAGTTTCTCAGCATTTTCCTTTCCAGTGGCCCAACGCCCCCCATCCCCGCCAGGCCGCCCGCCATGCCCCCCGCCATGCCCAACATGCCCCCCATCCCCGCCAGGCCCCCCGCCAGGCCCAACATGCCCCCCATCCCCGCCAGGCCCCCCGCCATGCCCCCCGCCAAGCCCAACATGCCCCCCATCCCCGCCAGGCCCCCCGCCAGGCCCAACATGCCCCCCATCCCCGCCAGGCCCCCCGCCATGCCCCCCGCCAGGCCCAACATGCCCCCCATCCCCGCCAGGCCCCCCGCCATGCCCGCCGCCAGGCCCAACATGCCCCCCATCCCCGCCATGCCCCCCGCCAGGCCCAACATGCCCCCCATCCCCGCCAGGCCCCCGCCATGCCCCCCGCCAGGCCCAACATGCCCCCCATCCCCGCCAGGCCCCCCGCCATGCCCCCCGCCAGGCCCAACATGCCCCCCATCCCCGCCAGGCTCCCCGCCAGGCCCAACATGCCCCCCATCCCCGCCAGGCCCCCCGCCATGCCCCCCGCCATGCCCAACATGCCCCCCATCCCCGCCAGGCCCCCCGCCATGCCCCCCGCCAGGCCCAACATGCCCCCCATCCCCGCCAGGCCCCCAAGCCAGCCAGTGGCCCCAAATCCATATTGAATTAAACTCACTTGTTGGTCTGGAGGACCGTAGAGTAGCGCATACTGGGGGAGGACCCCATCCACAAGTTTCTCCAACTCCTCTCCAGTGAAGGCAGGGGCCCTTTCCCCAGGCGCAGCAGCCATTGTCCCTTCCAGACCGAGGTCACAGCAACACTTGCAGTATAGGTCCTCTCCTGTGAAAGTTTAAGTCGCAAGTGGATAAGTAGATAGAAAATGGCGGTCACGTCCGCGGCGGTGCGTACCGCGGCGGTGCGTCCCGCCACCGCCGGCGCCCTTCGCCATTGGCTCCTGAAACCCATAGGCTTCAATGTTAACCAATGCGGCTTCGCGCCGCGGTCTTCGCCCGCCGCCCGCCGCGGTGTGCCACGCCAGCGCATTGACCTCACATCCCATTGTCACACTTCACAGGTCAGGCAGCCGCCATTTCCAGGGCCCACATGGCTCAATTTCAACTGCGTCACACAGGCCTAGGCCTTGCATAGCCACTCAGACACGCCATTCACTGCATAGAGAATCGTATACTGTGCTAGCTGTGAGTACGTACCTGTGGGTTGCTTGACTGTGTGCTTCATGTTGTCCTTCCTAGGCACCGTCCGCTGGGTTGGGCGAGGAGACGGATGAATCCTCCCGTGTACCGACCGCTGGTGGACCTGTCGACAATGGAAGAACGCCACATTATCCTGACCTACCGTCTTAACCGTGCCACTATCCATGAACTGTGTGCCCAGCTGGAGCCCGACCTGATGTCCCCCATCCGCCAACCCACAGGGATTCCCCCTCTGGTGCAGGTCATGTCAGTACTCCATTTCTTGGCAAGTGGGTCATTTCAGACAACCGTGGGAATTGCTTCTGGGATGTCTCAGCCCATGTTTTCGAAGGTGTTATCCAGAGTGTTGTCTGCCCTGATGAAATCCGTGAGGAACTACATCATTTTCCCTGAGGTGGGCGAATTGGCTACAGTGAAGGGTGATTTCTACGCCCTTGGACATATTCCCAACGTAATTGGTGCCATTGATGGGACCCATGTGGCTTTGGTTCCCCCAAGAGACAGGGAGCAGGTGTACAGGAACAGAAAAAATTACCATTCAATGAACATCCAGGTGGTGTGTTTGGCTGACCAGTACATCTCGCATGTAAATGCCAAATTCCCAGGGTCAGTGCATGACGCCTACATCCTCAGGAATAGCAGCATCCCTTACGTGATGGAACAGCTACAGAGACACCGTGTATGGCTAGTGGGGGACTCTGGGTACCCCAACCTGTCGTGGCTACTGACCCCAGTAAGGAATCCCCGGACCAGGGCAGAGGAACGGTACAGTGAGGCCCATGGGCGTACTAGGAGGGTGATCGAACGCACCTTTGGCCTCCTAAAGGCCAGGTTTCGGTGCCTGCATATGACAGGTGGATCCCTAATGTACTCACCTAAGAAGGTGTGTCACATCATCGTGGCCTGCTGCATGCTTCACAACCTGGCTTTGCGCCGCCAGGTGCCTTTCCTGCAGGAGGATGGTCGAGACGGTGGTGTTGTGGCAGCGGTGGAACCTGAGGAGAGTGACGAGGAGGAAGACGACGGGGCTGAAACAGACAACAGGGACAGAATCATTGAACAGTACTTCCAATAGGACACAGGTAACATTTCAAAGATAATTTAGTAAATGTTAACTACTCTCCAGCATCTCTGCTGCCTGTCTATTTGCCCCAGTGTATGATGACTGAGTTTTGGCTTTTCCCTCCCTATTTCAGATCTGGGGTCCCCACTACGAGTCCTGTGCTTCGTTTCCCCATGGACTACAGCTTTGTGGCAGCTGTTTGTTGACTTCACCATGTACAAGGACATATTTGCACTGTCATGTCAATTACAATCTATTGAAATCACAGCCAGACTCCAGATATTTTGGTGCAAAATAGGTGTTTATTTAAGTGCTCAAAATGGGATGGGTGGTTTCAAGTGGGTGGGGGCTATGGTGAAGGAATGTCCATGGCAGAGTCCAGAGTAACAGTCACACAGGTGCATTGTCCAGAGGCCTGTGGAGAGATGGAGCATGGGCAGTTCAAGGATGGACAGGGTGACTATGTGGGACAGTGGGATGACATCAGGTGGTATCCATTGCTGGCGGGGGTCTTGACATCCTACTCTGTCTTCTTGCGAGATCTCAGGGCCCTCTTGCGGGGTGGTTCTTCTCCTGCAGGAGGTGGGGGTCTGGTGGACTGCTGCTGTGCGGGGGCCTCCTGTCCACTAGCGCCGGCGGAGGTGGTTGGCTGTTCTTGGTCCAGGCTAGTGGCAGGGGCCCTTGGGTGTTGTTCAGTGTCCGCCCTGTTGTTGACGAGGTCCTGCAGCAGCCCTACCATGGTAACCAGGGTGGTGTTGATGGCTCTGATGTCCTCCCTGTACCCCCGATAGTGTTCCTCCTGCAGCACCTGGATCTCCTGGAACCGGGCCAGTACCGTCGCCATCGTCTCCTGGGAGCGGTTGTATGCTCCCATGATGGTGGTGAGGACCTCGTGGAGAGTGGGTTCCCTGGGCCTCTCCTCCCCCCCCTGTCGCACAGCTGCCCTCCGAGTTCCCCTGTTTCCCTGGGCCTCTGCCCCCTGGCCGGTGTGCCCACTACCACTGCCCCCAGGTCCCTGTTGTTGTTGGGGTGGTGGGTTATCCTGGGTGCCCTGTAGTGGTAGACACACCGCAGATTGACGCGCCCTGGAGACAGAGGCATGGGCCCGCTGGGTGGGAGCTGTGCTGGTGTTCCCAGAGGGGTTTGGGTCTGTAGTGGCCTGGGCCTGTGTGAGGGGAACCGACTGTCCAGAGGTCCCCGATGGTCCGGGCTGGTCATCGGTGTCCAGGTCGACAGAGCTGCTGTCATCGCTGACGGCCTCTTGGGTGGGGGGTGTGGAGAATTCAGGCCCCTCCGCCGCGGTGTGTTGACGGTCGGGTCCTGCAGGGGTATAGAGGTATGGTTATAGTTTCAATGTGTGGCATATGGGTGTATCTGTGGGTTCTCGTGTCCCCAAGTGCTGGCATTCGTGTGTGGGGGCTTTGGTGAGGGTGGCTTGTGGGGGGGATGTGTATATGCATTGGGCATGCTTTGGTGATGGGTGTCCATGCTTAGTGGACGCATGCAGGCCTAGGTTTTGGGATGTGTGGGTTGTGATGGTGAGACATTGGCGGGGAATAGGTGTGCTGGGGGTGGGGGTGAGGATGGTGGTGGGGGTGAGGATGGTGGTGGGGGTGAGGGTGGGGGTGACGATGGGGGTGGGGGTGAGGGTGGGGTTCGAGGATGGGGGTGAGGTTTGGGGTCTGATTTGGCATGCAGGTGGGGGGGAAGCAGTATTGAAGCTTCAACTTACCAGTATCCATTCCTCCGCCGACTCCTGCGAGGCCGTCAGGATGCAGGATGTTCAAGACTTCCTCCTCCCATGATGTGAATTGTGGGGGTTGAGGTGGGGGTCCTCCGCCAGTCTTCTGCACGGCGATGTTGTGCCTGGATACCATGGAACGCACCTTCCCCCGTAGGTCGTTCCATCGCTTCCTGATGTCTTCCCGATTTCTGGGGTGCTGTCCCACTGCGTTCACCCTGTCGACAATCCTCTGCCATAGCTCCGTCCTCCGGGCAATGCTGGTGTATTGTATCTGTGTGCCGAACAGCTGGGGCTCTACCCGAACGATTTCCTCCACCATGACCCTGAGTTCTTCGTCTGTGAAGCGGGGTTGTCTTTGGGGTGCCATGGGGTGGTGTGTATGATGTGTGGGGTGGAGTATGTGTATTTAAGTGAGTTGAGTGTGGTGGTGTGTGTTGTTTTGTGTGTGGATAGTGTGTGGGTGATGGTGTTGAGTGGCTGTGGCTGTTATTTTTTGGATGCTGGTGTCTCGCTCTTGCCTTCTTGACGAATTTTTTAGCGTAGGGGTTTGTGGGTGATGTGGGTGTGTGTTTTATATTGTATTGTGTGTGTGGGAGTGGTGTGTGTATGTGTATCAGGTGTGTGGGATTCAAATCGTCCAATGTGGCTGAGTTTTGTTCGTTTGTGTGTATTCTGACCGCGGCGGTGTGTCCCGCCAATGGAATACCGCGTTTGAATGACCGCCGCGTGGATTCGTGGGTCGTAATGGGATGGGCGTATTTCTGTTGGCGTGACGGTGGAGGTTTGGTCACCTCCACCTTTCCGCCGACCGCTGGTCTGGCGGTCTGTTGTGGCGGTCGGATTTTCGGAGGTTTGCCTTCTGCGGGTCAGAATGACCGTGGTGGGTTTCCGCGACCGCGGCGGGATTATGGAGGATTTCTGACCGGCGGTAGGCGCCTTTTACCGCCGAGGTCAGAATGACCCCCTAAGTAACTTAGCACCCAACCTTCACCAGGTGAAGGTTAGACATATAGGTGTCTTATAAGTTACTTAAGTGCAGTGGTAAAGGGCTGTGAAATAACGTGGACGTTATTTCACTCAGGCTGCAATGGCAGGCCTGTGTAAGAATTGTCAGAGCTCCCTATGGGTGGCAAAAGAAATGCTGCAGCCCACAGGGATCTCCTGGAACCCCAATACCCTGGGTACCTCAGTACCATATACTAGGGAATTATAAGGGTGTTCCAGTATGCTAATGTGAATTGGTGAAATTGATCACTAGCCTTTTAGTGACAATTTGTAAAGAGATAGCATAACCACTGAGGATCTGGTTAGCAGAGCCTCAGTGAGACAGTTAGGCATCACACAGGGACCACATACATATAGGCCACAAACTTATGAGCACTTTGGTCCTGGCTAGCAGGGTCCCAGTGACACATCACAAACATACTGAAAACATAGGGTTTTCACTATGAGCACTGGGCCCTGGCTAGCAGGATCCCAGTGAGACAGTAAAAACACCCTGACATATACTCACAATCAGGCCAAAAGTGGGGTTAACAAAGCTAGAAAGAGGCTACTTTCTCACCCCCCCTCCCCCCAAACGAAGGACAATAAGGCTATCCTTGGCCAGTTGAGACTTTATTGTCTAAGTGGTGATAAGTGGAGAGTAGCTCTGCAATAGACTGGTTATTCCCTTTATCATCCACTATATGGTTACTTCCCTGTGGGGATGTAAACCACCCCGTTTGAAGTTTTTTAGCTACCAACAATGTGAAGATATATTTTCAGAGTTTCTATCAGTAAGTTTTAGTTTAGAACAGTGAGAATTGTCCACTGGACCTATTTCTAGTGATGAGAATGCCAGACAGGGAATCTGTCTCAGTAAAGCCATAGCTGGGCAAAAACTTTGTCCATATGGCTGGAAGAGAGAACAGGGATGCTGTTTCTCTTGAGTTGGAGCAGGGCAGGGATGCTGTCCTATGAGCTCCACACTAGGGCAGGGCTGCTGTCCTAAGTGTTGTGAGGCAGTGCAGGGTTTCTGCACTAAAGTTTCTCTGGGACGGTTGGAGGGATGCTCCATGTTAACTAAAATGGTACTCTTTTTCTCACCAATATTAGTTATCCCACAGAAAGGTACTTCCACCTCAGGGAGTTCAGCTATGCCAGCTGATGATTCCCTTGGTACAGGTGCCACCCCAGGAGAGGTTTCTCCCACCACAGGAATGGTATCCTGAATGTCAGGGTGGTTAGGGGATTCTGTGATACCCTTTTTACCTGTTGTTGGAGAGGGATCCTGAGTTTTCAGGCCTTTTTCTCTCCTTTGCTTTTTCATTTCAGTAGAAATGAGAGGGAACAATTCCTCAGGGATACTCAGCATGGCTGCATGGGTATAAAACTCTACCTCAGCCCAACCTGAGGTCTCTAGGTCATTACCTAAGAGACAGTCTAAAGGTAAGCTAGGTGACACTGCCACCTGCTTAGGGCCAGTAACTCCACCCCCAACTAAGCTGAACTATAGCTAAGGGAAGAAACTTAGTGGAGTTATGGACATCAATAATCTTGAACTGTTGTCCAATGGTGTGTTGTTCAGGAGGCACTACATTTTCAGTCACCAAAGTGATACTGGCACCTGTGTCCCTGTAGGCCTAGGCCTCAACACCATTTATTGAAACTGTCTGCCTGTACTTGTCCATCGTAAGGGGACAAGCATCCAGTGTGGCAAGGCCAATGCCACCAGGTGTGACAGAAACTTGGGACTGACTACCCCAGTTTCTATGATGGACCCATAAGTGAACCCAACTACACCCTTAGTTTGACTGTTGCCAGCAGTCCCACCACTGTTACCACTACTGCTAGGGGCACTAGAGTTTGATGTATTAGTGGTGGTAGGCTCAGGGGGTTTACCTGGACAGGACTTATCCCCTGGCCTTTGGCCTTTATTTTTACACACAAAGCACCAAGGCTTTTTAGTGTGTGTGGGTTGTGAAGAAGATGAAGAATTTGATTTATTACCACCCCCTGAAGAGTGTTTAGGATGTGAAGAAGGATCTTTGGTTGTACCCTTATCCCCATGCTTATCCTGAGATTTCTCACCATCTTTCTTCTTGCCATCCTTGTCACCCCATGTATGAACTTTTCTGTTCACTCTTGTTCTGACCCATTTGTCTGCCTTCTTTCCCAATTCTTGGGGAGAGGTCAGATTTGAGTCCACTAGATATTGGTGTAACAAATCAGACACACAGTCATTCAGAATATGCTCTCTCAAGATTAGATTGTACAGGCTTTCATAGTCAGAAACTTTACTGCCATGTAACCACCCCTCCAAGGCCTTCACTGAATAGTCAACAAAGTCTACCCAGTCTTGTGAGGACTCTTTTCTGGTTTCTCTGAACTTAATCCTGTATTGTTCAGTGGTTAAGCCAAATCCATCCAAGAGTGCATTCTTCAAAACTGTAAAATTATTGGCATCACTTTCCTTCACAGTAAGGAGCCTATCCCTACCTTTTCCACTGAAAGATAGCCATAGGATAGCAGCCCACTGCCTTTGAGGGACCGCCTGTACCATACAGGCCCTCTCAAGTGCAGCAAACCACTTGTTAATGTCATCCCCCTCCTTGTAAGGGGAACTATCTTATGCAGGTTCCTAGAATCATGTTCTCTCACAGGATTGCTATCTGGAATACTGCTGCTGCCACCATGGGGTCCAAACCCCAACCTCTGTCTTTCTTTTTCTAAGTCTAGGGATTCCCTGTCTAGAGCCAGCTGTTGCTGTTTAAGCTTCAGCCTTGTATCTTCCACTCTCAACTTATTGAGTTCCCTTTCTAACATCCTGTCATCAGGGTGGGTGGGTTGGGAATGCTTTGACACAGAAGAATGATGTGAATGAACAGAGAGAGACCTGTCCCTAATAGTTGGCACCCTAGCAACCGGGCCTGCAGGAATAAAAACATCCCTACTGTGAAGGGAGCTGCTATTACTACCAGCATTGCTAGGTGGTCTGCTAAGGGGCAGATTAGGAAGGGCACCCTCTAACACTTTTACTGGGGGTTCCCCTGAGTCAGAATGTGAGCTATCTCCTACCTTCTCAATTGAACTGCCAGCTAAGGCCTTATCATTTTCAATAAGCATTTTAAACAATAATTCTCTAGAGGAGTTCTTTCCTACTACTAAACCTCTATCAATGCAGAGACTCTTTAGGCCCTTAAAGTTAAGGTGGTCATAAGCTGTATAGACCAAGTTAAGAGGAGTTCCCACATCAGACATGATAGAAAAAGGTTTAGAGACAGATAAAAGAGAGAAAAAGTTTCAGGACTTTTTACGGAAACAGAAAAATAACGTTTTCAACTTTTTAGAAACTTTTTGAAAGTTTAGGAAAACTTTTCAGCACTTAGCAGATAGTGTAAGAGAAGAAAAGCAAAACTTTTTGGTTAGGTGTACATACACTGAACTTGTTTTGTATATTATTCTCTTATGAAAAGTACACAATGATAAAGTGGTAAGTAGTTGCAAGTACTTATCCCACCACTGCACAACCAATGTAGGAGGCTGGCCTGGCTTGTAGTGGGTACCTAGGGGTACTTACACCCTGTACCAGGTCCAGTTATCCCTAATTAGTGTAGAAGAGGTATTTCTAGCAGCTTAGGCTGATAGAAGGTAGCTATAGCAGAGCAGCTTAGGCTGAACTAGGAGACATGCAAAGCTCCTACTATACCACTGGTGTCATATGCACAATATCATAAGACAACACAATACACAGATATACTAAAAATAAAAGGTACTTTATTTTTATGACAATATGCCAAAAGTATCTCAGTGAGTACCCTCAGTATGAGGATGCCAAATATACACAAGATATATGTACTCAATGCCAAAAATATGAAGTAATAGCAAAAAGAATTAATGCAAGCAATGTAAAGTTACAGTAGATTGCAATAGGAGCACATAGGTATGGGGGCAACACAAACCATATACTCCAAAAGTGGAATGCGAACCACAAATGGACCCCAAGCCTATGTGAGCTTGTAGAGGGTCGCTGGGACTGTAAGAAAACAGTGAGGGTTAAAAAAAATAGCCCACCCCAAGACCCTGAAAAGTAGGTGTAAAGTGCACCTATATTCCCCAAAGGACACAGAAGTTGTGATAGGGGAATTCTGCAAGGAAGACCAACACCAGCAATGCAACCAAAGTGGATTTCCAGACCTGAGTACTTGTGGAACAAGGGGACCAAGTCCAAGAGTCGCGACAATGTTGAGAGTGGGCAGATGCCCAGGAAATGCCAGCTGAGGGCGCAAAGAAGCTGCCACTGGATTGTAGAAGCTGTGAATTCTGCAAGAACGAAGAGGGCTAGAAACTTCCCTTTTGGAGGATGGATGTCCCACGTCGTGAAGAAGCTTGCAGATGTGTTCCCACACAGAAAGACCACAAACAAGCCTTGCTAACTGCATGGGTCACGTTTAGGGTTTTTGGATGCTGCTGTGGCCCATGAGGGACCAGGATGTTGCCACTTGGATGAGGAGACAGAGGGGGCATCCAGCAAGTCAGGGAGCTCTCACAGAAGCAGGCAGCACCCGCAGAAGTACCCGAACAGGCACTTGGAAGAGGAGTAAACCGGAGTCCACCCGAAGACACAAAAGGGAGTCCCACGACACCGGAGGACAACTCAGAAGGTTGTGCACTGCAGGTTAGAGTTTCAGGGACCCAGGCTTGGCTGTGCACAAAGGAAATCCTGGAAGAGTGCACAGGAGCCGGAGCAGCTGCAAATCACGTAGTACCCAGCAATGCAGTCTAGAGTGGGGACGCAAGAACTTACCTCCACCAAACTTGGACTGAAGAGTCACTGGACTGTGGGAGTCACTTTGACAGAGTTGCTGAGTTCCAGGGACCACGCTCGTCGTGCTGAGAGGGGACCCAGAGGACCGGTGATGCAGTTTTTTGTTGCCTGCGGTTGCAGGGGGAAGATTCCGTTGACCCACAGGAGATTTCTTCAGAGCTCCTGGTGCAAGAAGGAGGCAGGCTACCCCCAGAGCATGCACCACCAGGAAAGAGTCGAGAAGGCGGCAGGAGAAGCGATAAAAGTTTGCAGTAGTCGTCTTTGCTACTTTGTTGCGGTTTTGCAGGCGTCCTGAGCAGTCAGCGGTCGATCCTTTGGCAGAAGGTGAAGAGAGAGATGCAGAGGAACTCGGATGAGCACTTTCATTTGTTATCTAAAAAATTCCCCAAAGCAGAGACCCTAAATAGCCCGAAAAGGAGGTTTGGCTAACTAGGAAGGAGGATAGGCTAGCAACACAGGTAAGAGCCTATCAGAAAGAGTCTCTGACGTCACCTGCTGGCACTGGCCACTCAGAGCAGTCCAGTGTGCCAGCAACACCTATGTTTCCAAGATGGCAGAGGTCTGGAGCACACTGGAGGAGCTCTGGGCACCGCCCCTGGGAGGTGCAGGTCAGGGGAGTGGTCACTCCCCTTTCCGTTGTCCAGTTTCTCACCAGAGCAGGGCTGGGGGATCCCTGAACCGGTGTAGACTGGCTTATGCAGAGATGGACACCATCTGTGCCCATCAAAGCATTTCCAGAGGCTGGGGAGACTACTCCTCCCCAGCCCTGACACCTTTTTCCAAAGGGAGAGGGTGTAACACTCTCTCTCTGAGGAAGTCCTTTGTTCTGCCTTACTGGGCCAAGCCTGGCTGGATCCCAGGAGGGCAGAAACCTGTCTTAGGGGTTGGCAGCAGCAGCAGCTGCAGTGAAACCCCGGGAAAGGTAGTTTGGCAGTACCCAGGTCTGTGCTAGAGACTCGGGGGATCATGGAATTGTCTCCCCAATGCCAGAATGGCATTGGGGTGACAATTCTATGATCTTAGACATGTTACATGGCCATGTTCGGAGTTACCATTTTGACGCTATACATAGGTAGTGACCTATGCATTGTGCACGCGTGAAATGGTGTCCCCCACTCACAAAGTCCGGGAAATTTGCCCTGAACGATGTGGGAGCACCTTGGCTAGTGGCAGGGTGCCCACACACTAAGCAACTTAGCACCCAACCTTCACCAGGTGAAGGTTAGACACATAGGTGTCTTATAAGTGACTTAAGTGCAGTGGTAAAGGGCTGTGAAATAACGTGGACGTTATTTCACTCAGGCTGCAATGGCAGGCCTGTGTAAGAATTGTCAGAGCTCCCTGTGGGTGGCAAAAGAAATGCTGCAGCCCACAGGGATCTCCTGGAACCCCAATACCCTGGGTACCTCAGTACCATATACTAGGGAATTATATGGGTGTTCCAGTATGCTAATGTGAATTGGTGAAATTGGTCACTTGCCTTTTAGTGACAATTTGTAAAGAGATAGCATAACCACTGAGGATCTGGTTAGCAGAGCCTCAGTGAGACAGTTAGGCATCACACAGGGACCACATACATATAGGCCACAAACTTATGAGCACTTTGGTCCTGGCTAGCAGGGTCCCAGTGACACATCACAAACATACTGAAAACATAGGGTTTTCACTATGAGCACTGGGCCCTGGCTAGCAGGATCCCAGTGAGACAGTAAAAACACCCTGGCATATACTCACAATCAGGCCAAATGTGGGGTTAACAAAGCTAGAAAGAGGCTACTTTCTCACCCCCCCCCACCAAACGAAGGACAATAAGGCTAACCTTGGCCAGTTGAGACTTTATTGTCTAAGTGGTGATAAGTGGAGAGTAGCTCTGCAATAGACTGGTTATTCCCTTTATCATCCACTATATGGTTACTTCCCTGTGGGGATGTAAACCACCCCGTTTGAAGTTTTTTAGCTACCAACAATGTGAAGATATATTTTCAGAGTTTCTATCAGTAAGTTTTAGTTTAGAACAGTGAGAATTGTCCACTGGACCTATTTCTAGTGATGAGAATGCCAGACAGGGAATCTGTCTCAGTAAAGCCATAGCTGGGCAAAAACGTTGTCCATATGGCTGGAAGAGAGAACAGGGATGCTGTTTCTCTTGAGTTGGAGCAGGGCAGGGATGCTGTCCTATGAGCTCCACACTAGGGCAGGGCTGCTGTCCTAAGTGTTGTGAGGCAGTGCAGGGTTTCTGCACTAAAGATTCTCTGGGAGGGTTGGAGGGATGCTCCATGTTAACTAAAATGGTTCTATTTTTCTCACCAATATTAGTTATCCCACAGAAAGGTACTTCCACCTCAGGGAGTACAGCTATGCCAGCTGATGATTCCCTTGGTACAGGTGCCACCCCAGGAGAGGTTTCTCCCACCACAGGAATGGTATCCTGAATGGCAGGGTGGTTAGGGGATTCTGTGATACCCTTTTTACCTGTTGTTGGAGAGGGATCCTGAGTTTTCTGGCCTTTTTCTCTCCTTTGCTTTTTCATTTCAGTAGAAATGAGAGGGAACAATTCCTCAGGGATGCTCAGCATGGCTGCATGGGTATAAAACTCTACCTCAGCCCAACCTGAGGTCTCTAGGTCATTACCTAAGAGACAGTCTACAGGTAAGCTAGGTGACACTACCACCTGCTTAGGGCCAGTAACTCCACCGCAACTAAGCTGAACTATAGCTAAGGGAAGAAACTTAGTGGAGTTATGGACATCAATAATCTTGAACTGTTGTCCAATGGTGTGTTGTTCAGGAGGCACTACATTTTCAGTCACCAAAGTGATACTGGCACCTGTGTACCTGTAGGCCTGGGCCTCAACACCATTTATTGAAACTGTCTGCCTGTACTTGTCCATTGTAAGGGGACAAGCATCCAGTGTGGCAAGGCCAATGCCACCAGGTGTGACAGAAACTGTCTTGGGACTGACTACCCCAGTTTCTATGATGGACCCATAAGTGAACCCAACTACACCCTTAGTTTGACTGTTGCCAGCAGTCCCACCACTATTACCACTACTGCTAGGGGCACTAGAGTTTGATGTATTAGTGGTGGTAGGCTCAGGGGGTTTACCTGGACAGGACTTATCCCCTGGCCTATGGCCTTTATTTTTACACACAAAGCACCAAGGCATTTTAATGTGGATGGGTTGTGAAGAAGAGGAAGAATTTGATTTATCACCACCCCCTGAAGAGTGTTTAGGATGTGAAGAAGGATCTTTGGTTGTACCCTTATCCCCATGCTTATCCTGAGATTTCTCACCATCTTTCTTCTTGCCATCTTTGTCTCCCCATGTATGAACTTTTCTGTTCACTCTTGTTCTGACCCATTTGTCTGCCTTCTTTCCCAATTCTTCGGGAGAGGTCAGATTTGAGTCCACTAGATATTGGTGTAACAAATCAGACACACAGTCATTCAGAATATGCTCTCTCAAGATTAGATTGTACAGGCTTTCATAGTCAGAAACTTTACTGCCATGTAACCACACCTCCAAGGCCTTCACTGAATAGTCAACAAAGTCTACCCAGTCTTGTGAGGACTCTTTTCTGGTTTCTCTGAACTTAATCCTGTATTGTTCAGTGGTTAAGCCAAATCCATCCAAGAGTGCATTCTTCAAAACTGTAAAATTATTGGCATCACTTTCCTTCACAGTAAGGAGCCTATCCCTACCTTTTCCACTGAAAGATAGCCATAGGATAGCAGCCCACTGCCTTTGAGGGACCGCCTGTACCATACAGGCCCTCTCAAGTGCAGCAAACCACTTGTTAATGTCATCCCCCTCCTTGTAAGGGGGAACTATCTTATGCAGGTTCCTAGAATCATGTTCTCTCACAGGATTGCTATCTGGAATACTGCTGCTGCCACCATGGGGTCCAAACCCCAACCTCTGTCTTTCTTTTTCTAAGTCCAGGGATTCCCTGTCTAGAGCCAGCTGTTGCTGTTTAAGCTTCAGCCTTGTCTCTTCCACTCTCAACTTATTGAGTTCCCTTTCTAACATCCTGTCATCACGGTGGGTGGGTTGGGAATGCTTTGACACAGTAGAATGATGTGAATGAACAGAGGGAGACCTGTCCCTAACAGTTGGCACCCTAGCAACCAGACCTGCAGGTATAAAAACATCCCTACTGTGATGAAAGCTGCTATTACTACCAGCATTGCTAGGTGGTCTGCTAAGGGGCAGATTAGAAAGGGCACCCTGTAACACTTTTACTGGGGGTTCCCCTGAGTCAGAATGTGAGCTATCTCCTACCTTCTCAATTGAACTGCCAGCTAAGGCCTTATCATTTTCAATAAGCATGTTAAACAATAATTCTCTAGAGGGGTTCTTTCCTACTACTTAACCTCTATCAATGCAGAGACTCTTTAGGCCCTTAAAGTTAAGGTGGTAATAAGCTGTATTGACCAAGTTAAGAGGAGTTCCTACATCAGACATGATAGAAAAAGGTTTAGAGACAGATAAAAGAGAGAAAAAGTTTCAGGACTTTTTAAGGAAACAGAAAAAAAAAAGTTTTCAACTTTTTAGAAACTTTTTGAAAGTTTAGGAAAACTTTTCAGCACTTAGCAGATAGTGTAAGAGAAGAAAAGCAAAACTTTTTGGTTAGGTGTACATACACTGAACTTGTTTTGTATATTATTCTCTTATGAAAAGTACACAATGATAAAGTGGTAAGTAGTTGCAAGTACTTATCCCACCACTGCACAACCAATGTAGGAGGCTGGCCTGGCTTGTAGTGGGTACCTAGGGGTACTTACACTCTGTACCAGGTCCAGTTATCCCTTATTAGTGTAGAAGAGGTGTTTCTAGCAGCTTAGGCTGATAGAAGGTAGCTATAGCAGAGCAGCTTAGGCTGAAGTAGGAGACATGCAAAGCTCATACTATACCACTGGTGTCATATGCACAATATCATAAGAAAAGACAATACACAGATATACCAAAAATAAAAGGTACTTTATTTTTATGACAATATGCCAAAAGAATCTCAGTGAGTACCCTCAGTATGAGGATGCCAAATATACACAAGATATATGTACTCAATACCAAGAATATGAAGTAATAGCAAAAAGAAGTAATGCAAGCAATGTAAAGTTACAGTAGATTGCAATAGGAGCACATAGGTATAGGGGCAACACAAACCATGTACTCCAAAAGTGGAATGCGAACCACAAATGGACCCCAAACCTATGTGAGCTTGTAGAGGGTCGCTGGGACTGTAAGAAAACAGTGAGGGTTAGAAAAATAGCCCACCCCAAGACCCTGAAAATTAGGTGTAAAGTGCACCTATATTCCCCAAAGGACACAGAAGTCGTGATAGGGGAATTCTGCAAGGAAGACCAACACCAGCAATGCAACCAAAGTGGATTTCCAGACCTGAGTACCTGTGGAACAAGAGGACCAAGTCCAAGAGTCGCGACAATGTTGAGAGTGGGCAGATGCCCAGGAAATGCCAGCTGAGGGTGCAAAGAAGCTGCCACCGGATTGTAGAAGCTGTGAATTCTGCAAGAACGAAGAGGGCTAGAAACTTCCCCTTTGGAGGATGGATGTCCCATGTCATGAAGAAGCTTGCAGAGGTGTTCCCACGAGGAAAGACCACAAACAAGCCTTGCTAACTGCATGGGTCACGGTTAGGGTTTTTGGATGCTGCTGTGGCCCATGAGGGACCAGGATGTTGCCACTTGGAAGAGGAGACAGAGGGGGCATCCAGCAAGTTAGGGAGCTCTCACAGAAGCAGGCAGCTCCCGCAGAAGTACCCAAACAGGCACTTGGAAGAGGAGTGAACCGGAGTCCACCCGAAGACACAAAAGGGAGTCCCACGACACCGGAGGACAACTCAGAAGGTTGTGCACTGCAGGTTAGAGTTTCAGGGACCCAGGCTTGGCTGTGCACAAAGGAAATCCTGGAAGAGTGCACAGGAGCCGGAGCAGCTGCAAATCATGCAGTGCCCAGCAATGCAGTCTAGAGTGGGGACGCAAAAACTTACCTCCACCAAACTTGGACTGAAGAGTCACTGGACTGTGGGGGTCACTTCGACACAGTTGCTGAGTTCCAGGGATCACGCTCGTCGTGCTGAGAGGGGACCCAGAGGACCGGTGATGCAGTCTTTTGTTGCCTGTGGTTGCAGAGGGAAGATTCCGTTGACCCACAGGAGATTTCTTCAGAGCTCCTGGTGCAAGAAGGAGGCAGGCTACCCCCAGAGCATGCACCACCAGGAAAGAGTCGAGAAGGCGGCAGGAGAAGCGATAAAAGTTTGCAGTAGTCGTCTTTGCTACTTTGTTGCGGTTTTGCAGGCGTCCTGAGCAGTCAGCGGTCGATCCTTTGGCAGAAGGTGAAGAGAGAGATGCAGAGGAACTCGGATGAGCACTTGCATTCGCTATCTAAAAAATTCCCCAAAGCAGAGACCCTAAATAGCCTGAAAAGGAGGTTTGGCTAACTAGGAAGGAGGATAGGCTAGCAACACAGGTAAGAGCCTATCAGAAAGAGTCTCTGACGTCACCTGCTGGCACTGGCCACTCAGAGCAGTCCAGTGTGCCAGCAACACCTCTGTTTCCAAGATGGCAGAGGTCTGGAGCACACTGGAGGAGCTCTGGGCACCGCCCCTGGGAGGTGCAGGTCAAGGGAGTGGTCACTCCCCTTTCCGTTGTCCAGTTTCTCACCTGAGCAGGGCTGGGGGATCCCTGAACCGGTGTAGACTGGTTTATGCAGAGATGGGCACCATCTGTGCCCATCAAAGCATTTCCAGAGGCTGGGGGAGGCTACTCCTCCCCAGCCCTGACACCTTTTTCCAAAGGGAGAGGGTGTAACACCCTCTCTCTGAGAAAGTCCTTTGTTCTGCCTTACTGGGCCAAGCCTGGCTGGACCCCAGGAGGGCAGAAACCTGTCTGAGGGGTTGGCAGCAGCAGCAGCTGCAGTGAAACCCCGGGAAAGGTAGTTTGGCAGTCCCCGGGTCTGTGCTAGAGACTCGGGGGATCATGGAATTGTCCCCCCAATGCTAGAATGGCATTGGTGTGACAATTCTATGATCTTAGACATGTTACATGGCCATGTTCGGTGTTACCATTTTGACGCTAAACATAGGTAGTGACCTATGCATAGTGCACGTGTGAAATGGTGTCCCCGCACTCACAAAGTCTGGGGAATTTGCCCTGAACGATGTGGGAGCACCTTGGCTAGTGCCAGGGTGCCCACACACTAAGTAACTTAGCACCCAACCTTCACCAGGTGAAGGTTAGACATATAGGTGTCTTAAAAGTTACTTAAGTGTAGTGGTAAAGGGCTGTGAAATAACGTGGACGTTATTTCACTCAGGCTGCAATGGCAGGCCTGTGTAAGAATTGTCAGAGCTCCCTATGGGTGGCAAAAGAAATGCTGCAGCCCACAGGGATCTCCTAAAACCCCAATACCCTGGGTACCTCAGTACCATATACGAGGGAATTATAAGGGTGTTCCAGTATGCTAGTGTGAATTGGTGAAATTGGTCACTAGCCTTTTAGTGACAATTTGTAAAGAGATAGCATAACCACTGAGGATCTGGTTAGCAGAGCATCAGTGAGACAGTTAGGCATCACACAGGGACCACATACATATAGGCCACAAACTTATGAGCACTGGGGTCCTGGCTAGCAGGGTCCCAGTGACACATAACAAACATACTGAAAACATAGGGTTTTCACTATGAGCACTGGGCCCTGGCTAGAAGGATCCCAGTGAGACAGTAAAAACACCCTGACATATACTTACAAACAGGCCAAAAGTGGGGTTAACAAAGCTAGAAAGAGGCTACTTTCTCACACAACCCCCCCAAACGAAGGACAATAAGTCTACCCTTGGCCAGTTGAGACTTTATTGTCTAAGTGGTGATAAGTGGAGAGTAGCTCTGCAATAGACTGGTTATTCCCTTTATCATCCACTATATGGTTACTTCCCTGTGGGGATGTAAACCACCCCGTTTGAAGTTTTTTAGCTACCAACAATGTGAAGATATATTTTCAGAGTTTCTGTCAGTAAGTTTTAGTTTAGAACAGTGAGAATTGTCCACTGGACCTATTTCTAGTGATGAGAATGCCAGACAGGGAATCTGTCTCAGTAAAGCCATAGCTGGGCAAAAACTTTGTCCATATGGCTGGAAGAGAGAACAGGGATGCTGTTTCTCTTGAGTTGGAGCAGGGCAGGGATGCTGTCCTATGAGCTCCACACTAGGGCAGGGCTGCGTTCCTAAGTGTTGTGAGGCAGTGCAGGGTCTCTGCACTAAAGTTTCTCTGGGAGGGTTGGAGGGATGCTCCATGTTAACTAAAATGGTGCTCTTTTTCTCACCAATATTAGTTATCCCACAGAAAGGTACTTCCACCTCAGGGAGTACAGCTTTGCCAGCTGATGATTCCCTTGGTACAGGTGCCACCCCAGGAGAGGTTTCTCCCACCACAGGAATGGTATCCTGAATGGCAGGGTGGTTAGGGGATTCTGTGATACCCTTTTTACCTGTTGTTGGAAAGGGATCCTGAGTTTTCAGGCCTTTTTCTCTCCTTTGCTTTTTCATTTCAGTAGAAATGAGAGGGAACAATTCCTCAGGGATACTCAGCATTGCTGCATGGGTATAAAACTCTACCTCAGCCCAACCTGAGGTCTCTAGGTCATTACCTAAGAGACAGTCTACAGGTAAGCTAGGTGACACTACCACCTGCTTAGGGCCAGTAACTCCACCCCAACTAAGCTGAACTATAGCTAAGGGAAGAAACTTAGTGGAGTTATGGACATCAATAATCTTGAACTGTTGTCCAATGGTGTGTTGTTCAGGAGGCACTACATTTTCAGTCATCAAAGTGATACTGGCACCTGTGTCCCTGTAGGCCTGAGCCTCAACACCATTTATTGAAACTGTCTGCCTGTACTTGTCCATTGTAAGGGGACAAGCATCCAGTGTGGCAAGGCCAATGCCACCAGGTGTGACAGAAACTGTCTTGGGACTGACTACCCCAGTTTCTATGATGGACCCATACGTGAACCCAACTACACCCTTAGTTTGACTGTTGCCAGCAGTCCCACCACTATTACCACTACTGCTAGGGGCACTAGAGTTTGATGTATTAGTGGTGGTAGGCTCAGGGGGTATTCCTGGACAGGACTTATCCCCTGGCCTATGGCCTTTATTTTTACACACAAAGCACCAAGGCTTTTTAATGTGGATGGGTTGTGAAGAAGAGGAAGAATTTGATTTATCACCACCCCCTGAAGAGTGTTTAGGATGTGAAGAAGGATCTTTGGTTGTACCCTTATCCCCATGCTTACCCTGAGATTTCTCACCATCTTTCTTCTTGCCATCCTTGTCACCCCATGTATGAATTTTTCTGTTCACTCTTGTTCTGACCCATTTGTCTGCCTTCTTTCCCAATTCTTGGGGAGAGGTCAGATTTGAGTCCACTAGATATTGGTGTAACAAATCAGACACACAGTCATTCAGAATATGCTCTCTCAAGATTAGATTGTACAGGCTTTCATAGTCAGAAACTTTACTGCCATGTAACCACCCCTCCAAGGCCTTCACTGAATAGTCAACAAAGTCTACCCAGTCTTGTGAGGACTCTTTTCTGGTTTCTCTGAACTTAATCCTGTATTGTTCAGTGGTTAAGCCAAATCCATCCAAGAGTGCATTCTTCAAAACTGTAAAATTATTGGCATCACTTTCCTTCACAGTAAGGAGCCTATCCCTACCTTTTCCACTGAAAGATAGCCATAGGATAGCAGCCCACTGCCTTTGAGGGACCGCCTGTACCATACAGGCCCTCTCAAGTGCAGCGAACCACTTGTTAATGTCATCCCGCTCCTTGTAAGGAGGAACTATCTTATGCAGGTTCCTAGAATCCTGTTCTCTCACAGGATTGCTATCTGGAATACTGCTGCTGCCACCATGGGGTCCAAACCCCAACCTCTGTCTTTCTTTTTCTAAGTCTAGGGATTCCCTGTCTAGAGCCAGCTGTTGCTGTTTAAGCTTCAGCCTTGTCTCTTCCACTCTCAACTTATTGAGTTCCCTTTCTTACATCCTGTCATCAGGGTGGGTGGGTTGGGAATGCTTTGACACAGAAGAATGATGTGAATGAACAGAGGGAGACCTGTCCCTAACAGTTGGCACCCTAGCAACCGGGCCTGCAGGAATAAAAACATCCCTACTGTGATGGGAGCTGCTATTACTACCAGCACTGCTAGGTGGTCTGCTAAGGGGCAGATTAGGAAGGGCACCCTCTAACACTTTTACTGGGGGTTCCCCTGAGTCAGAATGTGAGCTATCTCCTACCTTCTCAATTGAACTGCCAGCTAAGGCCTTATCATTTTCAATAAGCATGTTAGACAATAATTCTCTAGAGGGGTTCTTTCCTACTACTAAACCTCTATCAATGCAGAGACTCTTTAGGCCCTTAAAGTTAAGGTGGTCATAAGCTGTATTGACCAAGTTAAGAGGAGTTCCTACATCAGACATGATAGAAAAAGGTTTAGAGACAGATAAAATAGAGAAAAAGTTTCAGGACTTCTTAAGGAACTGAAAAAAAACGTTTTCAACTTTTTAGAAACGTTTTGAAAGTTTAGGAAAACTTTTCAGCACTTAGCAAATAGTGTAAGAGAAGAAAAGCAAAACTTTTTGGTTAGGTGTACATACACTGAACTTGTTTTGTATATTATTCTCTTATGAAAAGTACACAATGATAAAGTGGTAAGTAGTTGCAAGTACTTATCCCACCGCTGCACAACCAATGTAGGAGGCTGGCCTGGCTTGTAGTGGGTACCAAGGGGTACCAACACTCTGTACCA
Source organism: Pleurodeles waltl (assembly GCF_031143425.1). NCBI lineage: Eukaryota > Metazoa > Chordata > Amphibia > Caudata > Salamandridae > Pleurodeles > Pleurodeles waltl. The sequence goes on along the minus strand of NC_090447.1, from coordinate 732,882,690 downwards.
GGTCCAGTTATCCCTTATTAGTGTAGAAGAGGTGTTTCCAGCAGCTTAGGCTGATAGAAGGTAGCTATAGTAGAGCAGCTTACGCTGAACTGGGAGACATGCAAAGCTCCTACTATACCACTGGTGTCATATGCACAATATCATAAGAAAACACAATACACAGATATACTAAAAATAAAAGGTACTTTATTTTTATGACAATATGCCAAAAGTATCTCAGTGAGTACACTCAGTATGAGGATGCCAAATATACACAAGATATATGTACTCAATACCAAAAATATGAAGTAATAGCAAAAAGAAGTAATGCAAGCAATGTAAAGTTACAGTAGATTGCAATAGGAGCACATAGGTATAGGGGCAACACAAACCATATACTCCAAAAGAGGAATGCGAACCACAAATGGACCCCAAAGCTATGTGAGCTGGTAGAGGGTCGCTGGGACTGTAAGAAAACATTGAGGGTTAGAAAAATAGCCCACCCCAAGACCCTGAAAATTAGGTGTAAAGTGCACCTATATTCCCCAAAGGACACAGAAGTCGTGATAGGGGAATTCTGCAAGGAAGACCAACACCAGCAATGCAACCAAAGTGGATTTCCGGACCTGAGTACCTGTGGAACAAGGGGACCAAGTCCAAGAGTCGCGACAATGTTGAGACTGGGCAGATGCCCAGGAAATACAACCTGAGGGCGCAAAGAAGCTGCCACCGGATTGTAGAAGCTGTGAATTCTGCAAGAACGAAGAGGGCTAGAAACTTCCCCTTTGGAAGATGGATGTCCCATGTCGTGTAGAAGCTTGCAGATGTGTTCCCATACAGAAAGACCACAAACAAGCCTTGCTAACTGCATGGGTCACGGTTATGGTTTTTGGATGCTGCTGTGGCCCTTGAGGGACCAGGATGTTGCCACTTGGATGAGGAGACAGAGGGGTCACCCAGCAAGTCAGGGAGCCCTCACAGAAGCAGGCAGCACCCGCAGAAGTACCCGAATAGGCACTTGGAAGAGGAGTGAACCGGAGTCCACCCGAAGACACAAAAGGGAGTCCCACGACACCGGAGGACAACTCAGAAGGTTGTGCACTGCAGGTTAGAGTGTCGGGGACCCAGGCTTGGCTGTGCACAAAGGAAATCCTGGAAGAGTGCACAGGAGCCGGAGCATCTGCAAATCACGCAGTTCCCAGCAATGCAGTCTTGAGTGGGGACGCAAGAACTTACCTCCACCAAACATGGACTGAAGAGTCACTGGACTGTGGGAGTCACTTCGACAGAGTTGCTGAGTTCCAGGGACCACGCTCGTCGTGCTGAGAGGGGACCCAGAGGACCGGTGATGCAGTCTTTTGTTGCCTGCGGTTGCAGGGGGAAGATTCCGTCGACCCACAGGAGATTTCTTCAGAGCTCCTGGTGCAAGAAGGAGGCAGGCTACCCCCAGAGCATGCACCACCAGGAAAGAGTCGAGAAGGCGGCAGGAGAAGCGATAAAAGTTTGCAGTAGTCGTCTTTGCTACTTTGTTGCGGTTTTGCAGGCGTCCTGAGCAGTCACTGGTCGATCCTTTGGCAGAAGGTGAAGAGAGAGATGCAGAGGAACTCGGATGAGCACTTGCATTCGTTATCTAAAAAATTCCCCAAAGCAAAGACCATAAATAACCCGAAAAGGAGGTTTGGCTAACTAGGAAGGAGGATATGTTAGCAACACAGGTAAGAGCCTATCAGAAAGAGTCTCTGACGTCACCTGCTGGCACTGGCCACTCAGAGCAGTCCAGTGTGCCAGCAACACCTCTGTTTCCAAGATGGCAGAGGTCTGGAGCACACTGGAGGAGCTCTGGGCACCACCCCTGGGAGGTGCAGATCAGGGGAGTGGTCACTCCCCTTTCCGTTGTCCAGTTTCTCACCAGAGCAGGGCTGGGGGATCCCTGAACCGGTGTAGACTGGTTTATGCAGAGATGGGCACCATCTGTGCCCATCAAAGCATTTCCAGAGGCTGGGGGAGGCTACTCCTCCCCAGCCCTGACACCTTTTTCCAAAGGGAGAGGGTGTAACACCCTCTCTCTGAGGAAGTCCTTTGTTCTGCCTTACTGGGCCAAGCCTGGCTGGACCCCAGGAGGGCAGAAACCTGTCTGAGGGGTTGGCAGCAGCAGCTGCAGTGAAACCCCGGGAAAGGTAGTTTGGCAGTACCCGGGTCTGTGCTAGAGACTCGGGGGATCATGGAATTGTCTCCCCAATGCCAGAATGGCATTGGGGTGACAATTCCATGATCTTAGACATGTTACATGGCCATGTTCGGAGTTACCATTTTGACGCTATACATAGGTAGTGACCTATGCATAGTGCACGCGTGAAATGTTGTCTCCCACTCACAAAGTCTGGGAAATTTGCCCTGAACGATGTGGGAGCACCTTGGCTAGTGCCAGGGTGCCCACACACTAAGTAACTTAGCACCCAACCTTCACCAGGTGAAGGTTAGACATATAGGTGTCTTATAAGTTACTTAAGTGCAGTGGTAAAGGGCTGTGAAATAACGTGGACGTTATTTCACTCAGGCTGCAATGGCAGGCCTGTGTAAGAATTGTCAGAGCTCCCTATGGGTGGCAAAAGAAATGCTGCAGCCCACAGGGATCTCCTGGAACCCCAATACCCTGGGTACCTCAGTACCATATACGAGGGAATTATAAGGGTGTTCCAGTATGCTAATGTGAATTGGTGAAATTGGTCACTAGCCTTTTAGTGACAATTTGTAAAGAGATAGCATAACCACTGAGGATCTGGTTAGCAGAGCCTCAGTGAGACAGTTAGGCATCACACAGGGACCACATACATATAGGCCACAAACTTATGAGCACTGGGGTCCTGGCTAGCAGGGTGCCAGTGACACATAACAAACATACTGAAAACATAGGGTTTTCACTATGAGCACTGGGCCCTGGCTAGCAGGATCCCAGTGAGACAGTAAAAACACCCTGACATATACTCACAAACAGGCCAAAAGTGGGGTTAACAAGGCTAGAAAGAGGCTACTTTCTCACACAACCCCCCCCCCCAAACGAAGGACAATAAGGCTACCCTTGGCCAGTTGAGACTTTATTGTCTAAGTGGTGATAAGTGGAGAGTAGCTCTGCAATAGACTGGTTATTCCCTTTATCATCCACTATATGGTTACTTCCCTGTGGGGATGTAAACCACCCCGTTTGACGTTTTTTAGCTACCAACAATGTTAAGATATATTTTCAGAGTTTCTATCAGTAAGTTTTAGTTTAGAACAGTGAGAATTGTCCACTGGACCTATTTCTAGTGATGAGAATGCCAGACAGGGAATCTGTCTCAGTAAAGCCATAGCTGGGCAAAAACTTTTTCCATATGGCTGGAAGAGAGAACAGGGATGCTGTTTCTCTTAAGTTGGAGCAGGGCAGGGATGCTGTCCTATGAGCTCCACACTAGGGCAGGGCTGCTGTCCTAAGTGTTGTGAGGCAGTGCAGGGTCTCTGCACTAAAGTTTCTCTGGGAGGGTTGGAGGGATGCTCCATGTTAACTAAAATGGTGCTCTTTTTCTCACCAATATTAGTTATCCCACAGAAAGGTACTTCCACCTCAGGGAGTACATCTATGCCAGCTGATGATTCCCTTGGTACAGGTGCCACCCCAGGAGAGGTTTCTCCCACCACAGGAATGTTATCCTGAATGGCAGGGTGGTTAGGGGATTCTGTGATACCCTTTTTACCTGTTGTTGGAGAGGGATCCTGAGTTTTCAGGCGTTTTTCTCTCCTTTGCTTTTTCATTTCAGTAGAAATGAGAGGGAACAATTCCTCAGGGATACTCAGCATGGCTGCATGGGTATAAAAGTCTACCTCAGCCCAACCTGAGGTCTCTAGGTCATTACCTAAGAGACAGTCTACAGGTAAGCTAGGTGTCACTACCACCTGCTTAGGGCCAGTAACTCCACCCCAACTAAGCTGAACTATAGCTAAGGGAAGAAACTTAGTGGAATTATGGACATCAATAATCTTGAACTGTTGTCCAATGGTGTGTTGTTCAGGAGGCACTACATTTTCAGTCACCAAAGTGATACTGGCACCTGTGTCCCTGTAGGTCTGGGCCTCAACACCATTTATTGAAACTGTCTGCCTGTACTTGTCCATTGTAAGGGGACAAGCATCCAGTGTGGCAAGGCCAATGCCACCAGGTGTGACAGAAACTGTCTTGGGACTGACTACCCCAGTTTCTATGATGGACCCATAAGTGAACCCAACTACACCCTTAGTTTGACTGTTGCCAGGAGTCCCACCACTATTACCACTACTGCTAGGGGGACTAGAGTTTGATGTATTAGTGGTGGTAGGCTCAGGGGGTTTACCTGGACAGGACTTATCCCCTGGCCTATGGCCTTTATTTTTACACACAAAGCACCAAGGCTTTTTAATGTGGATAGGTTGTGAAGAAGAGGAAGAATTTGATTTATCACCACCCCCTGAAGAGTGTTTAGGATGTGAAGAAGGATCTTTGGTTGTACCCTTATCCCCATGCTTACCCTGAGATTTCTCACCATCTTTCTTCTTGCCATCCTTGTCACCCCATGTATGAACTTTTCTGTTCACTCTTGTTCTGACCCATTTGTCTGCCTTCTTTCCCAATTCTTGGGGAGAGGTCAGATTTGAGTCCACTAGATATTGGTGTAACAAATCAGACACACAGTCATTCAGAATATGCTCTCTCAAGATTAGATTGTACAGGCTTTCATAGTCAGAAACTTTACTGCCATGTAACCACCCCTCCAAGGCCTTCACTGAATAGTCAACAAAGTCTACCCAGTCTTGTGAGGACTCTTTTCTGGTTTCTCTGAACTTAATCCTGTATTGTTCAGTGGTTAAGCCAAATCCATCCAAGAGTGCATTCTTCAAAACTGTAAAATTATTGGCATCACTTTCCTTCACAGTAAGGAGCCTATCCCTACCTCTTCCACTGAAAGATAGCCATAGGATAGCAGCCCACTGCCTTTGAGGGACCGCCTGTACCATACAGGCCCTCTCAAGTGCAGCAAACCACTTGTTCATGTCATCCCCCTCCTTGTAAGGGGGAACTATCATATGCAGGTTCCTAGAATCATGTTCTCTCACAGGATTGCTATCTGGAATACTGCTGCTGCCACCATGGGGTCCAAACCCCAACCTCTGTCTTTCTTTTTCTAAGTCTAGGGATTCCCTGTCTAGAGCCAGCTGTTGCTGTTTAAGCTTCAGCCTTGCCTCTTCCACTCTCAACTTATTGAGTTCCCTTTCTAACATCCTGTCATCAGGGTGGGTGGGTTGGGAATGCTATGACACAGAAGAATGATGTGAATGAACAGAGGGAGACCTGTCCCTAACAGTTGGCACCCTAGCAACCGGGCCTGCAGGAATAAAAACATCCCTACTGTGATGGGAGCTGCTATTACTACCAGCATTGCTAGGTGGTCTGCTAAGGGGCAGATTAGGAAGGGCACCCTCTAACACTTTTACTGGGGGTTCCCCTGAGTCAGAATGTGAGCTATCTCCTACCTTCACAATTGAACTGCCAGCTAAGGCCTTATCATTTTCAATAAGCATGTTAAACAATAATTCTCTAGAGGGGTTCTTTCCTACTACTAAACCTCTATCAATGCAGAGACTCTTTAGGCCCTTAAAGTTAAGGTGGTCATAAGCTGTATAGACCAAGTTAAGAGGAGTTCCCACATCAGACATGATAGAAAAAGGTTTAGAGACAAATAAAAGAGAGAAAAAGTTTCAGGACTTTTTAAGGAAACAGAAAAAAAACGTTTTCAACTGTTTAGAAACTTTTTGAAAGTTTAGGAAAACTTTTCAGCACTTAGCAGATAGTGTAAAAAAGAAAAGCAAAACTTTTTGGTTAGGTGTACATACACTGAACTTGTTTTGTATATTATTCTCTTATGAAAAATACAAAATGATAAAGTGGTAAGTAGTTGCAAGTACTTATCCCACCACTGCACAACCAATGTAGGAGGCTGGCCTGGCTTGTAGTGGGTACCTAGGTGTACTTACACTCTGTACCAGGTCCAGTTATCCCTTATTAGTGTAGAAGAGGTGTTTCTAGCAGCTTAGGCTGATAGAAGGTAGCTATAGCAGAGCAGCTTAGGCTGAACTAGGAGACATGCAAAGCTCCTACTATACCACTGGTGTCATATGCACAATATCATAAGAAAACACAATACACAGATATACTAAAAATAAAAGGTACTTTATTTTTATGACAATATGCCAAAAGTATCTCAGTGAGTACCCTCAGTATGAGGATGACAAATATACACAAGATATATGTACTCAATACCAAAAATATGAAGTAATAGCAAAAAGAAGTAATGCAAGCAATGTAAAGTTACTGTCGATTGCAATAGGAGCACATAGGTATAGGGGCAACACAAACCATATACTCCAAAAGTGGAATGCGAACCACAAATGGACCCCAAACCTATGTGAGCTTGTAGAGGGTCGCTGGGACTGTAAGAAAACAGTGAGGGTTAGAAAAATAGCCCACCCCAAGACCCTGAAAAGTAGGTGTAAAGTGCACCTATATTCTCCAAAGGACACAGAAGTCGTGATAGGGGAATTCTGCAAGGAAGACCAACACCAGCAATGCAACCAAAGTGGATTTCCGGACCTGAGTACCTGTGGAACAAGGGGACCAAGTCCAAGAGTCGCGACAATGTTGAGAGTGGGCAGATGCCCAGGAAATGCCAGCTGAAGGCGCAAAGAAGCTGACACTGGATTGTAGAAGCTGTGAATTCTGCAAGAACGAAGAGGGCTAGAAACTTCCCCTTTGGAGGATGGATGTCCCACGTCGTGAAGAAGCTTGCAGAGGTGTTCCCACGCAGAAAGACCACAAACAAGCCTTGCTAACTGCATGGGTCACGGTTAGGGTTTTTGGATGCTGCTGTGGCCCATGAGGGACCAGGATGTTGCCACTTGGATGAGGAGACAGAGGGGGAACCCAGCAAGTCAGGAACCCTCACAGAAGCAGGCAGCACCCGCAGAAGTACCCGAACAGGCACTTGGAAGAGGAGTGAACCGGAGTCCAACCGAAGACACAAAAGGGAGTCCCACGACACCGGAGGACAACTCAGAAGGTTGTGCACTGCAGGTTAGAGTTTCAGGGACCCAGGCTTGGCTGTGCACAAAGGAAATCCTGGAAGAGTGCACAGGAGCCGGAGCAGCTGCAAATCACGCAGTACCAAGCAATGCAGTCTAGAGTGGGGACGCAAGAACTTACCTCCACCAAACTTGGACTGAAGAGTCACTGGACTGTGGGAGTCACTTCGACAGAGTTGCTGAGTTCCAGGGACCACGCTCGTTGTGCTGAGAGGGGACCCAGAGGACCGGTGATGCAGTATTTTGTTGCCTGCGGTTGCAGGGGGAAGATTCTGTTGACCCACAGGAGATTTCTTCAGAGCTCCAGGTGCAAGAAGGAGGCAGGCTACCCCCAGAGCATGCACCACCAGGAAAGAGTCGAGAAGGCGGCAGGAGAAGCGATAAAAGTTTGCAGTAGTCATCTTTGCTACTTTGTTGTGGTTTTGCAGGCGTCCTGAGCAGTCATCGGTCGATCCTTTGGCAGAAGGTGAAGAGAGAGATGCAGAGGAACTCGGATGAGCACTTGCATTCGTTATCTAAAAAATTCCTCAAAGCAGAGACCCTAAATAGCCCGAAAAGGAGGTTTGGCTAACTAGGAAGGAGGATAGGCTAGCAACACAGGTAAGAGCCTATCAGAAAGAGTCTCTGACGTCACCTGCTGGCACGGGCCACTCAGAGCAGTCCAGTGTGCCAGGAACACCTCTGTTTCCAAGATGGCAGAGGTCTGGAGCACACTGGAGGAGCTCTGGGTACCGACCGTGGGAGGTGCAGGACAGGGGACTGGTCACTCCCCTTTCCGTTGTCCAGTTTCTCACCAGAGCAGGGCTGGGGGATCCCTGAACCGGTGTAGACTGGCTTATGCAGAGATGGGCACCATCTGTGCCCATCAAAGCATTTCCAGAGGCTGGGGGAGGCTACTCCTCCCCAGCCCTGACATCTTTTTCTCTGAGGAAGTCCTTTGTTCTGCCTTACTGGGCCAAGCCTGGCTGGACCCCAGGAGGGCAGAAACCTGTCTGATGGGTTGGCAGCAGCAGCAGCTGCAGTGAAACCCCGGGAAATGTAGTTTGGCAGTACCCGGGTCTGTGCTAGAGACTCGGGGGATCATGGAATTGTCTCCCCAATGCCAGAATGGCATTGGGGTGACAATTCTTTGATCTTAGACATGTTACATGGCCATGTTCGGAGTTATCATTTTGACGCTATACATAGGTAGTGACCTATGCATAGTGCACGCGTGAAATGGTGTCCCCGCACTCACAAAGTCCGGGGAATTTGCCCTGAACGATGTGGGAGCACCTTGGCTAGTGCCAGGGTGCCCACACACTAAGTAACTTAGCACCCAACCTTCACCAGGTGAAGGTTAGACATATAGGAGTCTTATAAGTGACTTAAGTGCAGTGGTAAAGGGCTGTGAAATAACGTGGACGTTATTTCACTCAGGCTGCAATGGCAGGCCTGTGTAAGAATTGTCAGAGCTCCCTGTGGGTGGCAAAAGAAATGCTGCAGCCCACAGGGATCTCCTAGAACCCCAATACCCTGGGTACCTCAGTACCATATACTCGGGAATTATAAGGGTGTTCCAGTATGCTAATGTGAATTGGTGAAATTGGTCACTAGCCTTTTAGTGACAATTTGTAAAGAGATAGCATAACCACTGAGGATCTGGTTAGCAGAGCCTCAGTGAGACAGTTAGGCATCACACAGGGACCACATACATATAGGCCACAAACTTATGAGCACTGGGGTCCTGGCTAGCAGGGTCCCAGTGACACATAACAAACATACTAAAAACATAGGGTTTTCACTATGAGCACTAGGCCCTGGCTAGCAGGATCCCAGTGAGACAGTAAAAACACCCTGACATATACTCACAAACAGGCCAAAAGTGGGGTTAACAAGCCTAGAAAGAGGCTACTTTCTCACACAACCACCCACCAAACGAAGGACAATAAGTCTACCCTTGGCCAGTTGAGACTTTATTGTCTAAGTGGTGATAAGTGGAGAGTAGCTCTGCAATAGACTGGTTATTCCCTTTATCATCCACTATATGGTTACTTCCCTGTGGGGATTTAAACCACCCCGTTTGAAGTTTTTTAGCTACCAACAATGTGAAGATATATTTTCAGAGTTTCTATCAGTAAGTTTTAGTTTAGAACAGTGAGAATTGTCCACTGGACCTATTTCTAGTGATGAGAATGCCAGACAGGGAATCTGTCTCAGTAAAGCCATAGCTGGGCAAAAACTTTGTCCATATGGCTGGAAGAGAGAACAGGGATGCTGTTTCTCTTGAGTTGGAGCAGGGCAGGGATGCTGTCCTATGAGCTCCACACTAGGGCAGGGCTGCTGTCCTAAGTGTTGTGAGGCAGTGCAGGGTTTCTGCACTAAAGTTTCTCTGGGAGGGTTGGAGGGATGCTCCATGTTAACTAAAATGGTGCTCTTTTTCTCACCAATATTAGTTATCCCACAGAAAGGTACTTCCACCTCAGGGAGTACATCTATGCCAGCTGATGATTCCCTTGGTACAGGTGCCACCCCAGGAGAGGTTTCTCCCACCACAGGAATGTTATCCTGAATGGCAGGGTGGTTATGGGATTCTGTGATACCCTTTTTACCTGTTGTTGGAGAGGGATCCTGAGTTTTCAGGCCTTTTTCTCTCCTTTGCTTTTTCATTTCAGTAGAAATGAGAGGGAACAATTCCTCAGGGATACTCAGCATTGCTGCATGGGTATAAAACTCTACCTCAGCCCAACCTGAGGTCTCTAGGTCATTACCTAAGAGACAGTCTACAGGTAAGCTAGGTGACACTACCACCTGCTTAGGGCCAGTAACTCCACCCCAACTAAGCTGAACTATAGCTAAGGGAAGAAACTTAGTGGAGTTATGGACATCAATAATCTTGAACTGTTGTCCAATGGTGTGTTGTTCAGGAGGCACTACATTTTCAGTCACCAAAGTGATACTGGTACCTGTGTCCCAGTAGGTCTGGGCCTCAACACCATTTATTGAAACTGTCTGCCTGTACTTGTCCATTGTAAGGGGACAAGCATCCAGTGTGGCAAGGCCAATGCCACCAGGTGTGACAGAAACTGTCTTGGGACTGACTACCCCAGTTTCTATGATGGACCCATAAGTGAACCCAACTACACCCTTAGTTTGACTGTTGCCAGCAGTCCCACCACTATTACCACTACTGCTAGGGGCACTAGAGTTTGATGTATTAGTGGTTTTAGGCTCAGGGGGTTTACCTGGACAGGACTTATCCCCTGGCCTATGGCCTTTATTTTTACACACAAAGCACCAAGGCTTTTTAATGTGGATGGGTTGTGAAGAAGAGGAAGAAGTTGATTTATCTCCACCCCCTGAAGAGTGTTTAGGATGTGAAGAAGGATCTTTGGTTGTACCCTTATCCCCATGCTTATCCTGAGATTTCTCACCATCTTTCTTCTTGTCATCCTTGTCACCGCATGTATGAACTTTTCTGTTCACTCTTGTTCTGACCCATTTGTCTGCCTTCTTTTCCAATTCTTGGGGAGAGGTCAGATTTGAGTCCACTAGATATTGGTGTAACAAATCAGACACACAGTCATTCAGAATATGCTCTCTCAAGATTAGATTGTACAGGCTTTCATAGTTAGAAACTTTACTGCCATGTAACCACCCCTCCAAGGCATTCACTGAATAGTCAACAAAGTCTACCCAGTCTTGTGAGGACTCTTTTCTGGTTTCTCTGCACTTAATCCTGTATTGTTCAGTGGTTAAGCCAAATCCATCCAAGAGTGCATTCTTCAAAACTGCAAAATTATTGGCATAACTTTACTTCACAGTAAGGAGCCTATCCCTACCTTTTCCACTGAAAGATAGCCATAGGATAGCAGCCCACTGCCTTTGAGGGACCGCCTGTACCATACAGGCCCTCTCAAGTGCAGCAAACCACTTGTTAATGTCATCGCCCTCCTTGTAAGGGGGAACTATCTTATGCAGGTTCCTAGAATCATGTTCTCTCACAGGATTGCTATCTGGAATACTGCTGCTGCCACCATGGGGTCCAAACCCCAACCTCTGTCTTTCTTTTTCTAAGTCTAGGAATTCCCTGTCTAGAGCCAGCGGTTGCCGTTTAAGCTTCAGCCTTGTCTCTTCCACTCTCAACTTATTGAGTTCCCTTTCTAACATCCTGTCATCAGGGTGGGTGGGTTGGGAATGCTTTGAACAGAAGAATGATGTGAATGAACAGAGGGAGACCTGTCCCTAACAGTTGGCACCCTAGCAACCAGGCCTGCTGGAATAAAAACATCCCTACTGGGATGGGAGCTGCTATTACTACCAGCATTGCTAGGTGGTCTGCTAATGGGCAGATTAGGAAGGGCACCCTCTAACACTTTTACTGGGGGTTCCCCTGAGTCAGAGTGTGAGCTATCTCCTACCTTCTCAATTGAACTGCCAGCTAAAGCCTTATCATTTTCAATAAGCATGTTAGACAATAATTCTCTAGAGGGGTTCTTTCCTACTACTAAACCTCTATCAATGGAGAGACTCTTTAGGCCCTTAAAGTTAAGGTGGTCATAAGCTGTATTGACCAAGTTAAGAGGAGTTCCTACATCAGACATGATAGAAAAAGGTTTAGAGACAGATAAAAGAGAGAAAAAGTTTCAGGACTTTTTAAGGAAACAGAAAAAAAACGTTTTCAACTTTTTAGAAATGTTTTGAAAGTTTAGGAAAACTTTTCAGCACTTAGCAGATAGTGTAAGAGAAGAAAAGCAAAACTTTTTGGTTAGGTGTACATACACTGAACTTGTTTTGTATATTATTCTCTTATGAAAAGTACACAATGATAAAGTGGTAAGTAGTTGCAAGTACTTATCCCACCGCTGCACAACCAATGTAGGAGGCTGGCCTGGCTTGTAGTGGGTACCAAGGGGTACCTACACTCTGTACCAGGTCCAGTTATCCCTTATTAGTGTAGAAGAGGTGTTTCTAGCAGCTTAGGCTGATAGAAGGTAGCTATAGCAGAGCAGCTTAGGCTGAACTGGGAGACATGCAAAGCTCCTACTATACCACTGGTGTCATATGCACAATATCATAAGAAAACACAATACACAGATATACTAAAAATAAAAGGTACTTTATTTTTATGACAATATGCCAAAAGTATCTCAGTGAGTACCCTCAGTATGAGGATGCCAAATATACACAAGATATATGTACTCAATACCAAAAATATGAAGTAATAGCAAAAAGAAGTAATGCAAGCAATGTAAAGTTACAGTCGATTGCAATAGGAGCACATAGGTATAGGGGCAACACAAACCATATAATCCAAAAGTGGAATGCGAACCACAAATGGACCCCAAACCTATGTGAGCTTGTAGAGGGTCGCTGGGACTGTAAGAAAACAGTGAGGGTTAGAAAAATAGCCCACCTCAAGACCCTGAAACGTAGGTGTAAAGTCTACCTATATTCCTCAAAGGACACAGAAGTCGTGATAGGGGAATTCTGCAAGGAAGACCAACACCAGCAATGCAACCAAAGTGGATTTCCGGACCTGAGTACCTGTGGAACAAGGGGACCAAGTCCAAGAGTCGCGACAATGTTGAGAGTGGGCAGATGCCCAGGAAATGCCAGCTGAGGGCGCATAGAAGCTGCCACTGGATTGTAGAAGCTGTGAATTCTGCAAGAACAAAGAGGGCTAGAAACTTCCCCTTTGGAGGATGGATGTCCCACGTCGTGAAGAAGCTTGCAGAGGTGTTCCCACGCAGAAAGACCACAAACAAGCCTTGCTAACTACATGGGTCACGGTTAGGGTTTTTGGATGCTGCTGTGGCCAATGAGGGACCAGAATATTGCCACTTGGATGAGGAGACAGAGGGGGCACCCAGCAATTCAGGGAGCCCTCACAGAAGCAGGCAGCACCCGCAGAAGTACCCGAACAGGCACTTGGAAGAGGAGTGAACTGGAGTCCACCCAAAGACACAAAAGGGAGTCCCACGACACCGGAGGACAACTCAGAAGGTTGTGCAGTGCAGGTTAGAGTGTCGGGGACCCAGGCTTGGCTGTGCACAAAGGAAATCCTGGACGAGTGCACAGGAGCCGGAGCAGCTGCAAATCACGCAGTACCCAGCAATGCAGTCTAGAGTGGGGACGCAAGAACTTACCTCCACCAAACTTGGACTGAGGAGTCACTGGACTGTGGGAGTCACTTCGACAGAGTTGCTGAGTTCCAGGGACCACGCTCGTCGTGCTGAGAGGTGACCCAGTGGACCGGTGATGCAGTCTTTTGTTGCCTGCGGTTGCAGGGGGAAGATTCCGTCGACCCACAGGAGATTTCTTCAGAGCTCCTGGTGCAAGAAGGAGGCAGGCTACCCCCAGAGCATGCACCACCAGGAAAGAGTTGAGAAGGCGGCAGGAGAAGCGATAAAAGTTTGCAGTAGTCGTCTTTGCTACTTTGTTGCGGTTTTGCAGGCGTCCTGAGCAGTCAGCGGTCGATCCTTTGGCAGAAGGTGAAGAGAGAGATGCAGAGGAACTCGGATGAGCACTTGCATTCGTTATCTAAAAAATTCCCCAAAGCAGAGACCCTAAATAGCCCGAAAAGGAGGTTTGGCTAACTAGGAAGGAGGATAGGCTAGCAACACAGGTAAGAGCCTATCAGAAAGAGTCTCTGACGTCACCTGCTGGCACGGGCCACTAAGAGCAGTCCAGTGTGCCAGCAACACCTCTGTTTCCAAGATCGCAGAGGTCTGGAGCACACTGGAGGAGCTCTGGGCACCACCCCTGGGAGGTGCAGGTCAGGGGAGTGGTCACTCCCCTTTCCGTTGTCCAGTTTCTCACCAGAGCAGGGCTGGGGGATCCCTGAACCGGTGTAGACTGGCTTATGCAGAGATGGGCACCATCTGTGCCCATCAAAGCATTTCCAGAGGCTGGGGGAGGCTACTCCTCCCCAGCCCTGACACCTTTTTCCAAAGGGAGAGGGTGTAACACCCTCTCTCTGAGGAAGTCCTTTGTTCTGCCTTCCTGGGCCAAGCCTGGCTGGACCCCAGGAGGGCAGAAGCCTGTCTGAGGGGTTGGCAGCAGCTGCAGTGAAACCCCGGGAAAGGTAGATTGGCAGTACCCGGGTCTGTGCTAGAGACTCAGGGGATCATGGAATTGTCTCCCCAATGCCAGAATGGGGTGACAATTCCATGATCTTAGACATGTTACATGGCCATGTTCAGAGTTACCATTTTGACGCTATACATAGGTAGTGACCTATGAATAGTCCACGCGTGAAATGGTGTCCCCGCACTCACAAAGTCCGGGAAATTTGCGCTGAACGATGTGGGGGCACCTTGGCTAGTGCCAGGTTGCCCACACACTAAGTAATGTAGCACCCAACCTTCACCAGGTGAAGGTTAGACATATAGGTGTCTTATAAGTTACTTAAGTGCAGTGGTAAATGGCTGTGAAATAACGTGGACGTTATTTCACTCAGGCTGCAGTGGCAGGCCTGTGTAAGAATTGTCAGAGCTCCCTATGGGTGGCAAAAGAAATGCTGCAGCCCACAGGGATCTCCTAGAACACCAATACCCTGGGTACCTCAGTACCATATACTAGGGAATTATAAGGGTGTTCCAGTATGCTAATGTGAATTGGTGAAATTGGTCACTTGCCTGTTAGTGACAATTTGTAAAGAGAGAGCATAACCACTGAGGTTCTGGTTAGCAGAGCCTCAGTGAGACAGTTAGGCATCACACAGGGAACACATACATATAGGCCACAAACTTTTGAGCACTGGGGTCCTGGCTAGCAGGGTCCCAGTGACACATAACAAACATTCTGAAAACATAGGGTTTTCACTATGAGCACTGGGCCCTGGCTAGCAGGATCCCAATGAGACAGTAAAAACACCCTGACATATACTCACAAACAGGCCAAAAGTGGGCGTAACAAGGCTAGAAAGAGGCTACTTTCTCACACAAGGCTTCTTTGAACCAGTTGAAATCATGCAGTATAGGTCATTGCACTCCACTTGTGGAATAAACCAATTAGCTGCATTGCCTCCCAAAAAAGAGAGAATAAAAGCTACCTTTGCAGCATCATTGGGGAATGCAGCTTCCTCACACAAAAACTGCAGCTGGCACTGGTTAAGAAAAATGTTGAATGTGGCACTATCTCCAAAAAAACTTTCTGGAGGATCTATGGGCACAGGGGTTGGTGTTGTGACCATTACCTGCATGGGTTGTGTGGTGGAAGTAGTTGGACCAGAATCAGGTCTAGGAACATGATTAGACGGGTCAAACCGAGGGGCCTGAAGTACTGGATATCTTTGTTTTAGTTTGACTCCTCCCGAGGGGGTGTCTTGTGGTTTATACTGCTGTAGTTCAGTGTGCAACTCCAGGTTCTCTTGCTTTAAGGAAAGAACTTCCTTCTGTAATCCCGCTAGGGCCCTAGATAAATCTAATAAAGATGCAGCATCTTGATCAGCTGGTATAGCCAGCAAAACCTTTGAAAGTACCCATTGAGGAATCCATTGCACAGGCAGCACTGTATATTGTGGCTTGGATTTATGTCAAGACGGGCCACTCACCTGAAAAGCAGGATGTCTGTAGGGGCAATGGTATGCCCCGACCTTCTAGAACACCTCACAGCACTTCCTGGTGGACACAGAAACCCCGGCAGGTGTCCAAAAAGGAAAGGGGGAGTGGAAGAGAAAGAGACAAAACACTGCCACGTCTTGCCAGTCCAGCCAGGCACACTGTATCTTTGGGGGCAGGTCGTTGTTGACAGAGTGATAGTAGAGTTAGTGCACTCAACTTCCTTGAAACTGAATCTCTCTTTCTGATATGGGCACGGGAGCGGTAGAAGAACACCAGGATTCTCCAGCACTTTTCTTGGATAATAATAATGATTAATTTCTGATGCGTTGATGTTCCCATTTTGTATTTCTACAAGCTATACATTCACTGTATTACCAAAAACCCAAACTGAGTACCATAACAATAAGTACTGCGATACTAGGGCTGGCTTCACAGAGATTCACTGTTGCACACTACAATTAGATCGGTGGTTGCACTTATCATGCACAAAAAAGACAAACAACGGCATTAATTATATCACATATCTTTCCTGCATGCATAGGATTAAACTTAAAGGAACAAAAACAATCCAAGAAGTACAAATGTCCACTCTGGGTTTGAACAGTTAGTGTGGCCCAGTTTGGTTTGGTTTCACTGTGTGTGTGAAAAACCCTTCAAAAGCAAATTCCTCAAACCTGAAACACAGGCATAAATGACACAATTTAAATCCACGAGTTATGCTATTAGAGAAAGAAAAGTCACGTAAATGCTCTTTTAAAATTGCACTGTCACTTTTTGCAGTACTTGAGCTCAAGCAGACTTCCTGAAGCACATTTAGGCAAGTAACTACAATAATAATGAAGAATGTTCAGAAATGCATTTATCTCTTCAAGATAAGCACTCTGGCAATATACGAGGTTTGAAATACACCAGCTTTTCTAGGAAAGCACGGTGCTCAAAGAACAATCTCCCTGGAGAATACTAGTCACTTAGCTGCAGTCTTTTCCGGAGTGCTGGAGGAATGCCTGGTGTCAGCTGGTACAGGAATGAAGAAAATAATTGCCTCAAAAGTATTGAATACGAGGATGACAGCAGGGGCTGGACTGCCAAATCAGATGCTGAGATCAGGAAACTAAACAAGGCCAAGCAGGGAGGTATACTTCACTCTGCTATTTATAGCCAATCCGGAAAGCAGTTGAGTTTCCACATGTGGATGAGCCACCACACCCAATTAGAAGCACATGTCTACACCACAACCAATTAGAAGCACATGTCTACACCTGCTCACATTAGCAAACAAGAGCTGGTAAAACAAGCATTGATAAAACCATTTGTATAACACATCACTTTATGTTTACTTAGAAACATGAAGGTTTAACGAAGAATAGAGATATGATTTAACCCTAATCCCTGGGGGTGCTGACAGATAACGCAGGAGGCACCTTGGGGATTCCTGACACTGCTAAGGCAACCTTTGACAATGGAAGATGTTCCTCGGTCATTGATTATGTAATTATCAATGTGGAAGCATGGAAGTCCATTCTTGCTATGGCTGTGCTCAGAAGAGTGGAGAGTGAACATAACCCACTTGTCCTTAGCATAGGGCTGAGTACTGTGGGGTTGGAAAATGTGACAAGGCGGGCCCAGGGGTTTTACAAGTGTAAGATTTTTCTGTTTAATTGTAGGAAAATAATTTGGTTGATTTATGAGAAGTATCAATGGGAACTGCCAACTATGGGCAATCTGTTATAGAATCGCAAACTAGTGATAGCCCTCTGATTCTGGCTACCTATGACCTGATGATAAGAGAGTTGAGGGGCCTGTGATCTAACCCCTTGGCATTGAAGCTAGTTGCTGTAATAGAGGGAGTGGTCTGGCTGCATAGGCTGGTTTGATAAGGAGTGTATGAGGGCAAAGAGAGATGTCTCACGGCCATTAACACAGCATCACAATAGCAGCACTAGTGAAAAGGAGTTTATAGAGTGCAGAAGACACTACAAGTGCCTTCTGGCTGCCAAGAAACAGTTGCACCAAAATACTCTGTGGGGAGAAATGAGTGACCCAAATGTTTGGGTCCACAATTTCAGCACCCTTTTGTAGTACTGCTCTGGTTGATTCTTCAGATTCTATGCAGATGCAAGACGTCCTGTGTATCCCTCCCAATGTAATAGAGATACTAATCCCAGCAGCAGTTAGAGCATTGGGAGCTATGAAGAAGCATAAGGCTCCTGGCTCCGATTTGGGGCATGTGGACCTTTACTGTGAGGCTCCTCCATACTGGGCTAGACACCTCACTAAGGTGAATAATGCAGCTCTTGGGGGGAATGTGGTACCCCAGTCCTAGGGTTTCTGCCACTATTGTCCCGCTCTACAAGAAGGGCAATCGAGGCAGCCCTGCTAACTATTGGCCAATCTCCCTCCATGAGAGAGCCGGGAAGGTACAGGAAAGTCCTGCTTAATCGCTTGCAGGGATGGGCATATGCCCAGGATGTGCTGACAGAAGTGCAAGCTGGCTTTCGGTCTCAAGTGGGAACTATTGACCCAGCTATTTGACTTTCCATGATTTCATACAAATTTACAGTAATTAGGAGGTCCTCTTTGTGCTTGATCTTTATAGACTTAAAAGCTGCCTTTGACTCAGTGTATAGAAACAAAGTATGGAAGTCACTGCTGGGCCTAGAGGCTGATGCATCCCCAGTGAAAGCTATAGCGGCAAGTCACTCAGATAACATGGCTAGAGTGAGATATGGGATGGGTGGGGAGTGTTCAGATCCCTTTCAGGTCCAAAAGGGCATTCGGCAAGGCTGTGTCCTAGAACCTTTACTTTTTAGCCTTTTTCTGAATGACGTGGTTCATTACCTCGTAGAAGAACAGTTAGATGTTCCTGTTGTAGCTGGCAGTAGGGTTCCAATATTATTATTTGCAGATGACGCAGTGCTTATGGCATGCACGGAAAATGCAGCTCATGGGTTACTTAATCATTTTGTAAAATACTGTGAGGGAAAATCACTGCTCATCAACTTTAGTAAGACCATGAGGATGACCCTGTGGCCATACCCTTACCTGCAGCGGAAGTTAGTGATCAATGATTCATCATTTGATACCATCAAGCACTTCGATTATCTGGGAGTGCGATTCTCGGATGATCTAAACTGGGATAATCAGGTTCGGAAGGCAACCATAGTTTTTAAACAAGCAGCAGGGGCAATATTGAAGTTCAAGTTTACGTTTGGAACTAGAAGTATTAGCACCATCTTGAAAAGATACACCAAGAAGGTAGTGGCTGCAGTACTTTATGGGGAAGAGCTCTGGGGCTATGCAAACACCAGTGTGCTACAAGTAGCTGAGAATAAATTCTTGAGATCCCTATTGGGGTTAGGGCTGGGAACCCCCTTGAAGGCTCTATTCGCAGAGCTCAGCCTGTATAAGAATTAGCAGCCCTTAGTCCAGTGCTATATTGGGTAAGGTTAGTACGCAGCAGTGTATTTGGTAAACCTTGAAGAGGCCACCATGAGTGGCAGATCAGGGGACTCTTGTGGGGTGCACACGTTAGGAAGATCCTGAAAAATCTTCATCTAGAGGCACTGTGAGCGGACCTGGTTAGAGCCAATCAGGACACTGCGACCCAGGTAAAAGATTGGTACTGAGAATTTCACAGAATAAGGTTGTTTCAGGAACTCAGCCCAAGAAAATTACAAGCTATTATTTTAACAACACCTATGACCCTGCTATTCCTGATTATCTGGATTTGCTGCACCCTGAATTGGAGCACTCGCTGCATTTAAAGTACAGACTGGGTGTATTGCCTTTATGAGGCAACCTGGTATGCACCAGCAGGCTGGCGCTGGATTGGAGTACTGCAACTGTAGCCCTGGGGTGGTAGATAATGTTGCCATTGTATCTTGTTCTGTAAGAAACTTGACACAGCTTGGCATTGGTGGCTCTACCCTCTTTTCAAATCTAACAGGGTGAGTTGTACCACAACTGCATTAGCACTTTGTGCAAGGCCGGGTAACATCAATGCTCATTGGCCCTCATTTCGACCTCAGCGGTCTTTTTTAAAGACCGCCGAGGTACTGCCGTGCTGAAGACCGCTAGTGCAGGAGGTTTTCTGCGCAGCGTATTATGACTGCTGGCAGCCCTCTGCCCTTTTTCAGACGGAGAGCCGCCAGCAGCCATACTTGCGGTCAGCAGGGAAGTGGAGGCTGTTCCACCTCCACCACCCCGTCATCAGAACACCACCCACTGAATCACGTCCCATGATTCGGTGTGGTGGTGTTCTTGTGACGGGGAGCAGGCGGCAGAGCAGCCCCCATAGATCCCGTCCCCTCCCTCTGTTCCCATTCAAACAAATGGGGTCGGCTTTAATAGCTCTATCTGATGCCATGTTGCAATACTATTGCTGCATGTATGTTATTATTAACAGTTTAATGCACAAGCACCTTTTCTTGGGCCCCCCATGTAAAGTCCTGGAAATGCTAGAGGGTTGACTCTGCGACTGTAATGTCTTTCAACTAACAATTGTTGGTTTTAAATATAATTTAAAGTTTATTGTTATGTACATTGTTTTATATTACTGTAAGGCTTATTGCTGAAACAATAAATAAATGACTGACTTAATAGTCTGAAAATCTCTCTTCATAGTTAACAGGATACTGCACTTCCTGTGGTAAAATACTTAGGGAACTCTGCTGCTTTCCACATTTCTTGTAAATGTTTAACAGTGAAATGTGATTCCTTACTTGCCTCTAACAAAGTTTTCTATGATGAGTACTCCCGTTGGCTGGTCAGCGTAACTGCATGTTGGACATTTGAACATAAGTGAGTTATACACTGGGGATCAGAGGGACAGGATGTGCTTGTTTCAGTCTTCTTCATGATGATGCATGATCGTTCACCACCAGCTACAGAAAAAATAAATTAATTAAAAAATGTATAAATCTTACTTGATGTACTTAATATATTCATAATTACTATTATAATTATCATCAATTCACATAATAACATTTACTGTAATTGTAATTTTTTATCATAAAATTCACATTAATAAAAATTATGAAAATTATTCAATTTACATCAAGGTATCTTGGGAGTGGAGTGGTAACTCACAAAAGTCAAGGAGTTATGACTTGCTATCACATATTTTCCAGCTCTAGGCATCCATACCTTGCCAATAAGTCATATTGGAACCCATCCCCCAAGTGGCACCCATAACATGGTTTGATCAAGATCTAGCAGTAGGGGAAAGCTCTCAGCTGCGGTATCAGCCCGCCAGCTTCCCCCAAAAACATTTTCATTTCCAAAAGAAGGTTACATGGGATTAAAAAGATAAGACACTGTTGTGTGACCCAAACAACCACTTCTTTATAAAAAAAAAACATAGTTTTTCATGGTTGTAGGTATGGATAAGCCAGATAAAAAATATCAATATTCCCAAAAATATTATTGTTGAATTGCCTGCTGTATTTCCTGTCTGTGAAGTTAGGTGTGTATGTTTGTGTAATGGCCATGGAGACAAATTCTGGATAAATGTATGGTAAGTAAAAGGAGCTATTTTCTGAAAAACAGATTGTCAGTTATATTAAGAATGCTCATCGCAGAAAGATTTTTTGCTAAGTTGCTGAATTTTCCTAATAATGACAGAAAAATGAAAAAAAATGCTTTTATAGACCAGCCCCGCACTCTCAAGGCATATACCCAAACTGGAGATCGTTTTAATGGCCTCTGAGGAGATGCTCTTACCAAAAGGCATACTTGCAGGAAGCATGAGAAGAAAAACTAAAATGTAAACATGGGTCTTTGATTTCCTTCATAGAAACAAAGAAAGAGCAGCTGAGCTTAAAACATGCTCCAGCTCTCATTTTGACATTTTTAGCTCAGTAAAGCTTAATGTAACCATTATTGAACTGACAATAATTAAACTGTGGCTATGCAAATGAGACGGTAAGACGAGGGTATTTGGTCCATTCAAATTCTCTTATGTCATGACGACTTATGCTTCCTAAGCTGTTCTCCTGCCCTGGAACAGACTGGAAAATTGGTTTGTTAACTTTCAGATATGCAACGAAATGGAGTTGGGCCATAAACTGTCGGGAGGAGAGGCTAGGCCACAGTACGACGAACACCCAAACAACTTACCTTCGCTATTAGTAAGTGTTTTTAAAGCATCCAGTACACCTCTATGTACGGCAAATAGATGATAAAATGTTTTAATCACGTTCTATATCATCACTTAAAGGACATCTTATTTTTCTCAGCAGCCATCTGATAGGTACAAGTATTGCAACTGTTTTCATGGAAGCAACACACATTGTGACCCCAAACACGGTGCTTGATGAAGAAATCCCTCACAAATGCATCCTGTATACAGAGCAAAAAAAAATCACAGGATTCCTTTATAGTAGATAAATCAGCCCTTCAATACCAGACCAAATATTTTGCAAGTGTGTGGGTACTCAAGGTAATTACGTTAGTTACGACTCGCAGCCTATTGAAAATATGTGGTCAAGGAATCCGAAAGGGTTGAAGGGAATGTCGTCCATTTGAAAAGGTTAACCCCTTTTATGGTTATCTTGATGATCATTCATTCTGGTAGATTTCCCTTGGCTATGGTTATGTTGATGCTTTTTGACCTCACATGGCTCCGAGGACTCCCAAGGACAGGCGCTGGTGGTGTTTTAATCCTTTAGGTGAGGACCTTAGCTTTTGAAAAGTTGAAATTATTGTGTGGGCGTGGAATCCTTCTGCTATCTGTGGGCTGAGACCCTGCTCTGTAGGTTTTTTAATTGCTTTCTCAGGGTCGATGCAATTCTACGTGGAGCCAAACCCTTGGGGCATATTTACGGGGATTTGGTGCAGGACAGCACTTCCCTGCTTCAAAGTGAAAGGGCAGTAATGTGCTGTATCTACAGCCCAATCCCGTCCTTTCCCCTTTCTCTGGCGCACAATGGGCTGCCTAGCACCAATGCAGGCACCCTTGTATCATGGTGGAAGGGAGTCTGCATTGCATGCAGGATTGTTTTTGTGCAGGAAGGGACACCTTCCTAAACAAAAACAGTCCTGAGAGGTTTTTTTCCTCTTTCTATGCGTGCTGCAGAAAGGAAAACAAGGAGAAATAAAAACATTTCTCCTTCTTGCACCTCCCTTTAGACAATTTAGTCTTCTGGGATATGGCACATTAATAATTTGGGCACTTAAGTGTTGCTTGTTGCGGGGCGGAAAAACGTATTTGCAGACAGAGAAAAAAGATAAAAGTAGTTTCATTTGCCATATGACATTTCCATCCCCTGTGGAATGTATGTATGACAAACAACCTGAATGTGTGTGTGCTTGAAGTGCTCTTTAGCGCATATAGCTTTCATATTTTTCTTTGCAAGCAAGTACCGTAGTACCGTTGTTAGTACACATAAATCGCGCCTATGTGCCAAAAAAATGTCAACATATGTAAAAGGGTGAGTAGGCAAGAAATGAATAGTTTGCATATTTTTCAATTCTTAGAGCTGGAAACTACTTACAACCCCCATAAAATCTATGCAAATGTAGCAGGGAATTTAAATGCATGATTTTTATTTTTTTGTGAATATTTGTGAATCGAGCACATTGCTTTCGTTGGCACGAAAGAATTTTCAGAGTGGAGCTGCTGGCTATCGACGTTACTTCCATGAGAGAGTGGGCCACTTTAAACTAACCTTTTCACTGGGCGAGCCGGGCGGGGGATTAAAAAGAGACCATTGGTGCAATTTGCAGTTTATTTTGAAAACCATGAAGCTAAAATCTGAGGAGGTCTGGAATTGTCTTTTTTATAGAGGACATGGAACATTAAAAGTGAGTTTTTATCATAAAACAGAAACTGTGTAGCCAAATATGGTTTATTGGTGGAAGGGTGAGGTCTTAATCATTCTTCTCAAATTGTGGGTTCATTTAGAGACAGACCACGAGAAGAATGGTTTCACTCTTAACAACTTGAATAGGTAAAGCATTCCACATACACATACATTCCATCCCAACCTACACCATAATTGTCCCATGTGAATATGTGAAATAATTAACATAGTCTCAACTCCATCCTAGTTGGTAACCTTTGACATTTTTTGTTTGAGCAACCATTCAGAAAACATCCTAATACAATTGGCACATCTCGAGAATGAATTGAATGTGCTTTTCAGGAGAAACGGGACACCTTGGCTGATGAAGAAGTTGTGTTCTCTCTTTGGTAGATTGCTCTCTGTCTCTCGCTCGCTCTCTCTCTCTCTATATATATATATATATACATATGTATATATATATATATATATATATACATATATATATATATATACACATACATATATATATACACACACACACACACACACTAAAATAAACAAAGGTTACAGGTATGTCATAGTTAGGTACTGAGTTTACTCGCACAAAACCATGGAAATTCAGCAGCTGTAGTTGCCAGCTCTAACTATAACTTATGTCCCCGCAAAGTACTGCTTATGACCTCACATATTACATCACTCCTGATATGATCAGTGACATCACTGATGACATCATCCATAAAAAGTCTCTCACACCCCATACAAACCTCTCATACACCCACTCATACCCACACACAACTACTCACATACCCATTCACACACCCATACAACTACACCCAAAACACTAATTCACTGGAAAATGTCTTCACACACCCATTCACTTAGTCAGATAGAAAGTCATACAACCACTCACTTTGCCATGAAATTACTCACACACTGACTTCTACACTCATAAAGCAATTCAGACAGCTACACAACAACCTACACAGCTAATACTATCTTCACTTATTCTCGTATACAGCCAGTGACTGAGCAACTCACACACTCATACCCCAACTCATATATCCAATTACTCAGTAATACAGCCCTATAGACACCTAGTCATACAGATACACAGCCACCTAGACAAGGAGTCACTCACCCATACAACACTTGTACACCCATACAGGATATCACAAACCAGCCAGTCACCCACAGTTACTTACACACACCCATTCACTTAGTCATATAGATAGTAACTCATACACTCTTTCTCCTATACAGGTGCTGATACAAGTACACACTCACCCATAGATTCACTGACACTCACACATGCAGTCACTTACTCAACCACCAACTCACTCACACAGAAATGGACACAACCTCTAACTCACCCAAAGAGCCACTCACACAGCCACTCACTCAGCCATAGATGCACTCCGTCACTCACTTACCACTACATATACTGAGAAAACCACTCACTCACACATAGAACTACTCACACATCTACTTGCTTACTCATAGAGCCACACAGAAACTCACTCACTCAGTAACACACCTACTGACACAGCCAATCACCCAACTCTACAGCCACTCACACACAAATGCAGATGCACACATCCACTCATATTACATACATTACAAATACTATCACTGATCAGTAGGTCTGGAAGAGTACTAACTTAACTTAAGCAATGACCTAGTATGTATCTTTAATTACGTAAATGCTATTTTACATACTTACACATACTGGATGATGTAATCAGTGATGACATCAGTGATGTTATTTGAGATGTCATCTGTGAGGTGATAAGCAGTGCATTGCGGGGGCTTAAGAAATAGTTAGTGCTGGTAATAATAACTGCTAAATTGTTATGGTTTTGTGCAAGTAAATTCGGTACTTAATAATTACTTCCTTGTAACCTTTGTTTTTCCAGTGAATGTTTTTAATTATATTTCCTAACTATAACAACCCTATAACCTTTGTTTTTTTCAGTGAGTTTCTAAGTTTTTTTCATTCTATTTCCTAACCATAACATTCCTGTAACCTTTGTTTTTTTGTGAATTTATACTTTTTTTATCCGATTTCCTAACTATGACACCACATAACTATATTTTTTCAGTTCATTTCTAAGGTTTTTTATCATTCTATTTCCTAACTATAACAACCCAGTAACTTTTGCATTTTTAAGTGACTAAGATGGTTTTTGTTCTATTGTTTTTTCACTGAGTTTCAAACACTTTTTTAATTCTATTTACTAACTATAACATCTATGTAACCTTTGCTTTTTTAGTGAATGTCTATTTTTTGTAATTCTATTTCCTAAGTATAATGTCCTTGTAACTTTTGTATTTTTTCATTGAATTTCAATATTTTAATGCACTAAGGGGGTTGACCACAGGGCCTGGCCTATGGCCAGGACCTGCGGCCAACCCCCTGCATGCATCCAATCCCTTGCATGTATTCAACCACAGGCTGTGCACAGCCTTCAATGGAAAAGCAAGGAGATGGCACACAAAAAATGGGAGTGTATTCTCACTTATTTCTCCTTCTCCCCCCAGTTTTTTTGCATGCCTGCTTCTTGACTTTCCCTCATTCTCACTGATTTCTCCTTGCTCTCATCCCATTTTGTGCTGCCTACTGCTTGCCTTTCCCTCTTCCTCACTGCTTTCTACTCTTTTCCAGCCCTAATGTGTGCGTACCTGATGCCTGCCTTTTCCTCCTCCTCACTGCTTTCTCCTCACTCTCAGACCCTCTGTGTGCATGCCTCCTGCCTGCCTTTCCCTCCTCCTCACTGCCTTTTCTGGCCTCTCCACCCCATTTTATAAATGCATAATGCCTGCCTTTCCCTCCTCTTCAATGCTTTCTCTGGATTTTCAGCCTCGCTGTATGCATGCCTGCCTTTTTCTTCCTCCTCACTGCTTTCTACGGGCTTTCAGCCCCATTATGTGTAAACCTGCTGCCTGCCTTTCCTGCCTCTTCACCAGTTTCTTCTCACTCTCAGCATTATTATGTGCATCCTTGATGCCTGCCTTTCCCTCCTCCTCACTTCTTTCCCCTCACTCTCAGCCCCGTTGTGTGCATGACTGCCTTTCCCTCCTCCTCACTGCTTTCACCTAGCTCTTGGCCCTGTTGTGTGCATGATTGCTTTCTCTCCTCCTCACTGCTTTCACTTCACTCTAGGCCCCATTTTGTGCATGTCTGCTGCATGCCTTTCCCTCATCCTCACTGCTTTCTCCTGGCTCTCAGCTCTGTTGTGTGTGTGCCTGCTGCCTGCCTTTCCTTCCTCCTCACTGCTTTCTACAGGCTCTCACCATCTTTGTGTGCATGCCTTCTGCTTGCTTGTCCTTCTTCTTCACTGATTTCTCCACGTTCTCAGCCCCGTTCTGTGTACTCCTGCTGCCTGCCTTTCCCTCCTCCTCACTGTTTTCTCCTTGCTCTCAGCCCTGTTGTATGTGTGCCTGCTGCCTGCCTTTCTCTCCTCCTCACTGCTTTCTCGGGGATATCTGCACCTGTGGTGTCCATGCCTGCTGCCTGACATTCCATGCTCTTCACGGCTTCTTCCATCACTCTTGCCCCACCTGGGAGTGTGCCTGCCTGCCTTTCCAATCTCCTAACTGTTTTCTTAGGGCTCTCATCCCTGTTGTGCGTGTGCCTGATGTCTGTCTTTCCCTCATCCTCACTGTTTTTCCCTGGCTTATAGCCACATTGTGTGCGTGCCAGCTGCCTGCCTTTTCCTCCTCCTCTGCTTTTTCTGAGCTCTCAGCCCCATTGTGTGTGTGCCTGCTTCCCACCTTTCCCTCCTCCCTACTACTGTCTCTTGATTCTAAGCCCTATTGTGTGCATGCCTCCTCTCTGCCCTACCCTCTTCCTCAGTGCTTTATCTGAGCTCTCTGCCCAGTTTTGTTCATGCCTGCTGCCTGCCTTTCTCTATTCTTCACTGCCTTTTCCGGGTCCTCAGCACTGTTGTGTGCATGCGGCTGCCTGCCTTTCCTTCCAGATCACTGCTTTTGTGTGGTTCACACCCTGGTTGTGTGTGTGCCTGATGCCTGCTTTTACCCCCACTCACTGCTTTCTCATCGATCTCAGTCCCAAGGTGTGCATGCCTGCTGCCTGCCTTTCCCAGCTCCTCACTGCTTTCTTCTCGCTCTCAGACCATTTGGGTGCATGTCTGCTTTCAGCTTTTCCCTTCTCTTCACTTCTTTGTCTGGGCTGTCAGCCCCACTGTGTGAATGCATGCTGCCTGCCTTTCCCTCCACCTCACTGCTTTCCCCCAACTCTCAGTCTTTTTGTGTGCATCTCTGATGCCTGCCTGTTCCTCCTCCTCATTGCTTTTCTCCAGGTTCTCAGCCCCATTGTGTGAGCCTTCAGCGTGCCTTTCCCTCTTCCTCGCTGCTTTCTCCTCACACTCCACCCTGTTGTGTGCCTGCCTGCTGCCTGCCTTCACCTCCTCCTCACTTTCTCTGGGACCTCTGCCCCATTGTGTGCATTCCTGCAACCTACCTTTCCCTCTTCCTCATTGCTTTCTCCACTCTCTCCCCCTGTTGTGTGTGTGCCTTCTGCCTGTCTTTCCCTCCTCCTCACTGATTTCTCTGAGTTCTCAGCCCAATTTTGTGTGTGCCTGCTGCCTTCTTTACCTCCTCCTCACTGCTTTCTCCAGGTTATCATCTTCATTGTGTGCATGTGTGCTTTTTCCTCATTCTCACTACTTTCTTGAGGCTCTCAGCCCCTTTGTGTTCATGCCTGTTGCCAACCTTCCTTCCTCCTCACTGCTTTATCCTCTCTCTCTTTGTCCTGATGTGTGTATGCCTTCTGCCTTCCCTTCACCTCACTGCTTTCGCCAGACTCTCAGTCCCATTGTGTGCATCTCTGCTGCCTGCCTTTCCCTCCACCTCACTGCTTTCTCCAGACGCTCAGTCCCGTTGTGTGCATTCCTGATGCCTGCCTTTCCCTCCTTCGCACTGTTTTCTCCAGATTCTCTGCCCTGTTGGGTGAATGCCTGCCTTTCCCGCCACCTCAATGTTTTCTTCTCACTCTCAGTCCCGTTGTGTGTGCCTGCTTCATGCCATTTCCTCCTCTCAGTGCTTTCTCCAGGCTCTCAACCCTGTTGTGTGCATGTCTGCTGGCTGCCTTTCCCTCCTCCTTACTGCTTTCTCCAGGTTCACAGCCCCAATATGTGCATGCCTGTTGTCTGCCTTTCCCTCCTCCTCACTGCTTTCTCTGGGACCTCATCCCCATTGTCTGCATGCCTGTTGCTTGCATTTCCCCTGCCTCACTACATTCTCTGACTCTCAGCCCCATTGTGTGCATACCTACGGCCTACCTTTCCCTCCTTCTCATTGCTTTCTCCTCTCTCTCTGCCCCAATGTGTGTGTGCATTCTGCCTGACTTTCCGTCCTCCTCACTGCTTTCTCCAAACTCCCAGTCTCATTTTGTGTGTGCCTGCTGCCTTCCTTTCCCTCCTCCTCACTGCTTTCTCAAGGCTCTTATCTTTGTTGTGTGCACGCCTCCTTTTCCCTCATGCTCACTGCTTTCTCAGGGCTCTCAGCCCCATTGTATGCCTGCCTGCTGCCTACCTTTCCCTCCTCCTCACTGCTTCCTACTCTCTCTCCACCCCATTGTATGTGTGCCTGCTGCCTGCCTTTCCCTCCCCCTCACTGCTTTCTCCTCGCTCTCAGACCAATTGTGTGCATGCCTGCTGCCTGCCTTCTCCTCCTCCTCACTGCTTTTTCCGGCCTCTCAGCCCTGTTGTGTGCATGCCTGCTGTCTCCCTTTCCCTCCTCCTAACTGCTTTCACCAAGCGCTCAGCCCATTGGTTGTGTGCCTGCTGCCTGCTCTTCCCTCCACCTAACTGCTTTCTCCAGACTCCCAGCCCCATTGTGTGTGTGCCTCCTGCCTGCCTTTCCCACCTCTTCACTGATTTCTCTGGTCTTTACGCCCCATTGTGTGTGTGCCTGCTGCCTGTCTTTTCCGCCTCCTCACTGCTTTCTCCTTGCTCTCTGCCCCATTGTGTGCATGACTGCTGCCTGCCTTTCTCTCCTCCTCGCTGCTTTCTCCTCACTCTCACTCCTGTTGTGTACTTGCCTGCCTTGCCTTTCCCTCCTCCTCCTCACTGTTTTCTCCTCGCTCGCGACCTATTGTGTGCGTGCCTGCTGCCTGCATTTTCCTCTTCCTCACTGCTTTCTCTGGGCTCTCATCTTCGTTATGTCTGTGCTTGCTGCCTGCTTTTGCCTCCTGCTCACTGCTTTCTCTGGGTTCTCAGCCCTGTTGTGTGCGTGCCTGCTGCCTGCGTTTCCCTCTTCCTCACTGCTTTCTCTGGGCTCTCATCTTCGTTATGTCTGTGCTTGCTGCCTGCTTTTGCCTCCTGCTCACTGCTTTCTCTGGGTTCTCAGCCCTGTTGTGTGCTTGCCTGCTGCCTGCCTTTATCTTCTCCTCTAGCTTTCTCTGGGTTTCTCAGCCCCAGTGTGTGCATGCCTGCTGCTTGCCTTTCCCTCCTCCTCACTGCTTTCTCTGGACTCTCAGCCCTGTTGTGTGTGAGCCTGCTGCCTGTCTATCTTTCCTTCTCGCTGCTTTATCCTTGCTCTCAGCCCTGTTTTGTGTATGCCTGCTGCCTGCCTTTCCCTCTTTATCACTTCTTTCTCCTGGCTCTTAGCCCCATTTTGTGCGTGCCTGCTGCCAGCCTTTATCTCCTTCTCACTGCATTCTCCTTGGTTGAAGTGTTGACAGACAATCAGATCTAAGCACAAAATCTCCTATACCCATGACACTAGATATCTATATTGCTTTTCTCTTTAGTATCTTGAAAATTGCTGAGCAAATTTGCACCAGATAATAAAAAGTGTGCTTTCTGGACCAAAATCTACTTTTCTGACAAATCTGTTGTAATTCCATCCAGCAGTTTGGGCTGTAGTCGTGTGTAAAATCTCTTTGGGAATCAACATAAGAAACACACTTTCTTGACCACCCTTTTTCTCAGCCCGCTTGACAGATCACTCCGAAACTTTCCATGCACAACAAGGCCAACTTGAAACTTTTTTGGGAAAATGTAATGAAGATTCGTGAAGCTCCACCAATGAGTCAACAAAATGCTTTTTCTATGGAAACTAGATCCTGACTATAACTATCCTCTGGTCAGTCTATGTATATATATATATATATATATATATATATATATATATATATATATATAATAAGAGAGAGAGAGAAATATTTGTATGAATTTACTTGCACAAAACCAAAGAAATTTGGCAGTTACAGTTCTTTCATGTAACTATAAGTCACACCCTAAGGTAACTATAACTCGTGCTCCCGCCATGCAAATTTTTCTCTTAACAAATTTCACTGTTATTGTTTAATTGATATTTTTAATGATGATATAAAAGTTGTCATAAGTTCTGTAATATCTGGGGTAATTAGCAGTGCAAGGGGAGGTGGTGTGGGTTAGTTACATTAGGGTCAAGTTATAGTCACTTAAAATAACTCTTACTACTCTTACTAACTGTTACTGTAACTGCTGAATTTCTATGGTTTTGTGCGAGTAAATTCAGAACCTAACTATAATGTGCCTGTAACATTTGTTTTTTTCAGTGACTTTCTATAGCATTTTTCACATAAAGTAATTTTATTTCCTATACAAAAATCCAACCACCTCAGCCGAAGACCGTGTATTGTGGATGGTAGCTGCAGTGCAGCCAGGCCCTGCCACCAACTCCCTATACCCACCCAACCTTGCACCATGCATGGCTTCAGTCGTGCACAGCAGAGATTGGCAGCAGGACCTGGCCTGTGGACCAGCAGCCTACTACTTAGAACCACCCAACCCCGTACCACACACGGCCTGTGAGAAATGTTATGACAAATTGAAAAGCAAAAATAGTGAGATCACCTTTCTGTATGTACCTTACAAATTTGAAGTTGAAAATCATTTAAAGCTGGAGAGGAGATATGAGAACTGACACACCAAAAGTGTAACCCTAACCTTCTGTGTGAGGGTCTGAAAACTTAACCAGTAGGCTACAGGGTATTGCTTACTATGGAGTGTCCAGACATCTCTATGACATTTAATCCTATGATGGTGATGGGAAAAAGATGTAAATGTTCCATCACTAGGAATGTTTAACATTCAAAATACAAGAAAATAAGCAGACACATTGCCATGAGATAACAGGATTTGAACCTTCGACCTACTGAATGAGCTTTACCAGTAAATCAGAGGTGACTCTGTTCTGCTGTGCTTCATAAGGTAACTATAACATTCAAATCAAATATTGTGCTAATGTGACTCTTTGACGTCATTGTAAGGAGAGACCATTGCAATAACAATCTGGGATGGAAGTGAGAGAGAGAGAGAGAGAGAAAGAGAAAGAGAGAGAGAGAGAGAGAGAGAGAGAACCATGGGGGAAGCCTCGAGGCCCCGTGGTCCCAGCCGGCTCCTGTGTTCTGCAAGAGGTGGCATTGCTCCTGCAAGAAGGGAGCTGCTTTAACTAACACCTACACGCATGGGAAAAAAATGTTTTTATGTCTTTCCCTGCATGCATGTATGCATGTTTGCATGGAGGGAAAGAGATGAAAACTATGTTTTCAGCAACAGAGTTATGTCTGCTTTTTCTTGGTGGGAGCTGTCAGGTCCCTGCTAGCAAAAACAAACAGCTGTCTCCCAAGGGTGGCCACCTCAGGAGTTAGCAGGAACTGGGCCCTTGGGGATCGTGGTCCCCAGGGCCATCTCTGGCTGCACAAGGGAGAGCAATGTGGCCCCCTCCAACATTTGAATTTTGCCCCGGGATGTGGTAGCCTTTGTTGGTCCACAACAGACCCCCTCCTTAAGAGCTAATTGAGCCCCAGGGAGGTGGCGCTTCCCAGGGTTCCCTTTTATTCTAATAGTATTTTGCCCCAGGAAGGTGGTGTGGTCTCCCCACAAACAATCAAAAATTTTGCCCCGGAAAGGTGGCGGTCCCCAGGGCCAGGTGGTTCCCCATGACTGCCCCCCATGATTCTCAAATAATTTTGCCCCAATGAGGTGGTGGTCTCTGGGGCGTAAGGCAGCCCCACATCCTGCCCCCAACATATTGTTAACTCTGAGCCCTGGGAAAGTGTCAGTCCCCTGGACACAGAGGGCCCTAAGCAGCACTCCTGCATTTTTCATTATTTTCCCTGGGGAGGCAATGGTCCCTGGAGTGCTGAGGGGCCCTGCAGCCCCTCGCAATATTGATTCATTGCTCCAGGGCGGTGGCGTTGATTGCTTGCCCTGGGGAGGTGGTGGTCCCCAGTGCTACTAAAAGACCTAGGAGGGGCTTTTAGCCTCTTATGCCTCCTGGACCTGGTCCACCCGGGGGCAAAATAAAGGAAGAGCACAGTAAACGCGTGTTTTTAAAAAAATCTAAGAAATATCAGTGGATCCATCCACAGACCTTTCCAAGATTTATCTTAAAAAAATGTTTTTTTTAGCCCTGGCAGGGTCCCAGGGGGAACCCAGTACCAAGGCAACGGGCTAATCTGGCTCCTTTGATTTTGTTACATTTTTTTTGGTGGAACTTGGCTGAACTCGAGACCTAAAATGGTTGCCAACACTTGTTGAAATATTGGCAGCCATAGGTAAAACAAAAATGCGCTTCTTATGGAATGTAGGTGCTAATTATAACTACCTACTGGTGCTTGCCAGTAGGTATTTATAGTTAGGATGTAGTTTCTATACAAAGAGCGTTTTTTGTTTTGCCTATAACTTTGGCGCCGCTTAATAAATCTTCATGAAATTTCCAAACTTATACTATGCTAAGTTTAGATGCTCTCTTGAAAGTTTGGGGGTCATCTGTCAAGTGGGATCCGAGAAAAAGGTGGGGTCTACAAACATGTTTTTCTCATTCATTTTTCCATAGGACTGTTAGAAATGCCCACATCCAGAACCACTGAACGAAATTACAGCAAATTTGGCACAAAGCTAGATTCTGTTCCACAGCTTTTTCTGATACTGTGCGAATCCATTGAGTAGATTTGAAGAAATTTAAGGCCAAAAATGTAGATATATAGGGACGCGGATCGACTGAGGGTTAATCCTTGGATCCACGCGTCACAGGAAGAAACTGATTGGCTACCCGCATCCTGAGAGAAATGTTGCGGCTGAAATTTTCTTTTCTCTGTAAACGGTCCCCAGGGCTGAAGTGTGGGGGGCAGTTCAGTTGATGGGGTTAGTTTACAGGTTCCCTGACCCCATGGGGGTGATATAGTTGCGGTGATGGGAAAAATAATTCCATTGAAATGCAGTTTGTTGCTTCATGAGATCTATGGATCCACCTACGGGGCCCAGCGCAGCCTAGGTGTGAAACCGAAGTTAGATCTGCGGATCTCGGAAAACATTAAAAAAACACAAGAATACATTCTATTAGAGACACACTCACATTCAGTATCACACACTGAGAGACATTCTCACACCCAGTCTGACATGCAGGCAGGCATTGTGACAGCTTCTCTCACACCTACTGAGATGCTGTTACATCCACTGTCACATGTACACAGAAACTCTCACACTCACTCTCACAGTCAGAAAGACACTTTCACACCTGCCCTTGCATCTAGGCAGACAGTGTCAAACTCCCTCTCACACTCAGAGACTCTCACGCTCAGTCTCACACTGATTTAGAGACTCTCACATGTAGTGTCAAACCCAGATACACACTCTGATACTCACCCTCATACCCAGACAGCTACTCTCACACTGATTCTGACATTGAGGCAGACACTGTACAAGCACTCTCACATCTACACAGAGAGTCTCACACTCACACTATACTCTCACACCCACCTTTGCATCCAAAAAAGTGTTTTTTTTTTTCTTTTACAAGATCCGTGGAGCCATTCGCGGATCCAAGTGAGATTTCAAAAAATAAGCATATAAATAGAAATATCTATGTATATGGGTATTAGATTGGCTCTGAAAAGAGCCTGTGTTTTTACGATGTGTAGGTGATTACTACACATGATAGAGGATGCAGACTCTGTAGTTATGCAGGAAAAGTTGGTTTGCTTTTCTCTGTTAGGTAAACTCTGTCATTTCTATATTTACCCTCCATATCAAATCATAAGTTGTTGTGGTGTATAGAAATCATGTTATGGTCCCTGAATAATGCAAAAACTGTTTTATTGACATGTTTCCTGGATTTCTCTATTTGTGGGCAGAGCGGAATTGACCGGTCCCACTTCTGCCTTTGGCAAATGTTTGAAAAAACCAAGGCAATGTGTGGGAAGGGTGTCATTAATTTTCCAAAGGTTTATTTCATTAGGATTTCCAAACCAATTCCTGTGACTACACCTAGGTCATTTCCACCACAGTGTACAATTATAAGGTCTGGATGTTGGCAATCCTTAATAGATTCGACCAAAGGAAGTCATTGATGGCACTTTAACTCTCTTTGGCCAATCCAAGTAATATCCACATTAGCCAAATCCAGGTCCCTGTCAATACCACTACTTTTTGCAATCTCTACGGCCCAAAACACAAAGCTGTGACCCACCATTCACACTCTGAGCATCTTGAAGGTTATCTGGAGAAGCACACAGGAGATGGATGCAGCTGAATGAGACTGGAATGAAATGAAAATCAGATGAAATGGAGGGTAGTAGGTGCAATTTGGAAGCAGTGACTCCACTGGCTGTTGTTGATATTTTTTGGATGAAACTAGGTAGTAAGATTATGTGAATTGTAAGTATATGTTTGATTGGGTTTAGAAAAATTGGAAAATGGTAAAAATAGCTGTGATACGTTTACTCTGAAAAATTCAACCACACCTGCTAAATGTGGCTTGAAACTAAGCATGCTGTAGTCAGAAACTGTTATGAATGTGTGACCTGGTGCATCAGAATGTTGCAGACTCTATAACCATGGTAACAGAGCTTGAGGATTCTGAGGGGGAAGGGACTAGAAAACAAAATGTGACTTTGTTTTACCACATATATAGAGGCAATAATGATTCATAATGATTATTTAATGTTATGATTTGGATATGTGTTCTAAAAAATGTTTATAGAGATGTGTTTTTTTATATAAGATCAAGAAATAATTTCCAAACTTCCCCGTGGATCTGCAGATCCACCCGCAAATTTTGACAGGGGGCCTCACTGAGCGCCACGGTGGATCCGCGAAACATGCAAAACTCACATGGTATTGGCTAACTTTGCAGGAGCACTGCAAAGGGTTAACTATACAAACCCTTGAGAAGGGGTAGAACATTGTATTAACATGAAATGGAAATTGTGATAGGTTTATCGACTCAGTACCCTTGAGAGGAGAGTTGAAGAGGTTGACTTTACTGGTTGCTTGCTGTGAGAGTGGACGTCCATTCTTGTGTTGGTTTAATGAGATTTGTTCAGTGGGATGAAAATCTAACTGAATCTGAAAGAGAAACATAAAGCACAAGAAAGAGAATCATCAGGTATGTGTAGTGAAATGTACTTAATTTTACACATTTTTGTTTATGAATACATTGATATTAGGCTGAAAAAAGTGAGCAGTGTGTTTACAACATGCTATCAAAGATATAAATGCAAGGTTTGAGATTTATGTAAAGGAATTATACAAATATTTAATTATATAAGAAAGGTATTCAGCTGAACTTGGATAAAGATGTTTGCAGTTTTTATCAGTGTATTAAAGTGATTCTTCATGTATGCTGAAGCTAGTATGGAGAATGCACTAATGAGTAATTTAATGGTTAAAAATGTTACAATGAGTTCTACAAATTTAATGTGTTTGTATATACAGAAACAGGTATGTATAAAAGCAATGTTGAATTCATGCAGAGTCACACATGTATTGAGAGATGATAGAAGTTATTTCACTATGAGTTAGACACCAATGTGATTGAAGTTTATTACTTCAAAAGCTAAGAAAAAAGATTGGGTGAGAGCAGCTTGAACTGTTTTTTGCTGTAGAAGGTGAAGGGATCAGATATACTGTATATAGGGTGAAGAGGAGGTTGCTGAGTCCATAGAAGAGAAACAAAGTGTTGTTCATTTTTATTGTGCTAAAACTGCACTTACTATGTTAAGGTATATGTATACTGTCTAATGTATACTGTTAGGGAGATAGAAAATAATACAAATATAAAGGGAGACATATTTATTTAGAGACATTAACAACCACTTGTATATTGATATAGACATAGAGAATGTAAGTATACAGGCTGGAGTAAGAGATGTATTTAGGATGTAATATACAAAAGTGAAATTCATGGAGACTATAGCGGAGAGTGTAATTTTATTAAAAGATGATGAATGTTGTTCTGAGTTTTACTGAATGAGATGAAAGGTTGTAGAGGCCAATCCCCAGGTATATATGCACTCTACTAGAACATATGGTTCTTATATAGCTAATAAGGAAAAGATACAGTCAGCCTCGTATCCAGTCTCGCATGTGTATTCATCAATGCAGATACTAATATACCAAGGCATATACCAGGGATCACACCGATAGATTCAATAACACAATAAGGGATGCTCTGATGCATACACTGACATAACTAGGCACACACTGATCTGTACACTGACACACCTATGCACACTGTGATGTATAGACCAACATCCCCAGATGTGTAGGAATGAGTAGAGTGATGCACCTGGCATGAACTGTTGCATGTACTGGGCTAACCAGGTGGAACTACTGCACTGACTGAGACACCCAGGTGCACTGCATTGTATACACTTAAATAGCTAGGTGACAGTGATGTATACACTGACATGTCCAGGGATACCCTGACATTTACACTGAGACACTTAGATATGCATTAATGCATGTAGTGGAACACAGGTATACTCTTATCTATAGACTGAGAGAGCCAGGCACACATTGATGTATACAGTGGTACATCCAGACACACTCTCTTACATATTCTGATACATCCAGGTATGCAATTATGCATCTACTGACATATCCAGGCACATACTGGTGCATGCAGTGATGCAGCCAAGTGAACACTGATGTATTGAGAGAATCATTTAGATGTACAGTGATGTATACACTGAGATACCCAGAGAGAGAGAGAGATGGATAGTGACACTCACACACCTAGGAGTACACTGATATATAAACTACCACACACAAGCACACACTGATGAATACACTGACATAGCGAGGCAAAAACTCATGCATACATTAACACAGACATGTACAAACGTATGCAATCACTGAGACAGCTGTACAGATACCACTGCGTACACTGACACACACAAATGCAAAATTATGCATGTACTGACATACCCAGGCCCACATGATTGCATACACTGACACACTCAGATGCACACTGATGTATAGACTAATACATCCAGACACAAATTAATACACACACTAACATACCAAGATACACACTAATGCATATACTGAGAGACCCAGGCAGGCACTAATGCAGAAACTAACAAAGCCAGTTATATATTAATGCTTCCATTCAAACATACAGATAGACACTACCATATACATTGACATACCCAGGATCAGATCTACACGTACACTTACACACCCAGGGACACAATTATGGATAGATTGAAACACCTCAACAGAAACTGATAAGTAAGCTTATACATGGAAACAAAAAGTTATATATGCCCTCACACAGGTATGGAAATACTGATGAGTAATAAAGACTCTAACACAGCTATTTGTTTGATTCAGTGGTGGTTCTAACAAGAACCGTTTAAAAAAAGATTTTGATAGAACAATTTGTTTCATTTATTATTATTTCTTTTTTTTTCCAGAAAATGTATTGGATACTTGGAAAAAACTTAAATGCAACACTTTTGCATTATGAAAGTACACCTTGTGCTTTAACACCTAGTTTGAAGAAAAAACGTGTGAAACAAATTAGAAACAGTGGCTTTTGATCTGCAAAAATAATCAGTTGACATCTTTAACTTTTGCAACCAGAAGTTTATGTCAGATGCTGCAGGATGTTACTATTTGATCCAATTTGGTGCATATGGCTGGCATGCTGATATTCTGAGCAGTAGCTTGGCTAGATGATGATGTACCAGGTTCTGCATCAGAATGTGTCAGTTCTTTTTCTCTCATTATTTATTGTAATGCCCCTTTGTTGATTGTGCACAGAGGTTTCCACATTCTCAATGTCCATAGCTGTATTTCTTTGATGTACCATGAGAGAGATTTTTCTTTGCAGAGGTTGCCTTTCACAATTCTTGCACTGACTTTTTTTCCCTCTAGGTATGGTAAAACATTTCCATAGATCACTCTCATTTCCGTCTGAAGAAGGCACCTGTTGAGAATTATCTTCTTCAGGAATATCTTGAGACTCCAGGTGGTGGTGGAGCACTCCTTTCAGCCATTCTGGAAACTTCTGTAGCAGGAGGACCACAACTGAGATTCTGCTCCCTCAAGAGCTAGGATGAGAATTACTGTTTTAAGGAGTGGCCCTACCTAAAACTTGGTGGGGTTCAACAGTAACAAATAAAATGCCAGATTGCTCTTCAAACATCAAGCGGCTCCGCGGTTCCGAACTGAAGTCGCGGTTCCATGAAAATTGTAGTATAGGTTTTGTGTTCAATTGTAAATAAATAAAATATGTTTGTGAGTTGTAAATATATTTAGTCTTCTGTTGATATGGGAAAGAATGAGGTGTACAATGTAATTTTTTTTGGGGGGGAATTTTTTTTAGCACAAATCTGTGAATCTGTTCCACGGATTCATTCCGGTCAAATGATCAGAACGGAAACCATAGAGCTTTGCCACTCTGCTTCTATGGATCCGCAGATGGGGCCGCAGTTCCAAAATAAATTACAAAAATAATAATATTAGTTTGTATTAGCAAATGAGTGGTTATATGACAGTTTGTGTGGATTATATAATCAGTGATGTCACTGACCATGTCATGAGTGATGTAATATGTGAGGTCATAAGCAGTGCATTACAGGAGCGCAAGTTATAGTTAGCTCAGATAACTCGTGAATTTCTACGGTTTTGTACGAGTAAATTCAGAACCTAACTATAATGTCCATGTAACCTTTGTTTTTTTCAGTGAATTTCTAAGGTGTTTTTTATTTGATTTCCTAACTATAAGGTCCCTCCTGTAATCTTCTTTTTTTTCCAGTGGGGAAAAAAATAAATATATACAGATAAATCTTGTCTCTCTTTCTCTTGTCCTCTCTCTGTTTGAATGCCCACAAAGCTCCTTGCTCCCTTCAAACAAAGCGTAGATATAGCTAAAAGTATTTTGTTTCACTCTCTATTACCTTTAGGTGTATGGAAAGAGATCTCCATAATTCTGTTGGTGGAGGTTGAATGTGTCACAGTTTTCAGTTCCTACTACTCAATTACTCTTGAATGGGCACAAAATAAACTGAACATTTTAATAAAAGTAGATCTGACTGTTTAGATTTAATTTGATTTTTAAGAAGTGCTACTTACACACAATGGGGGTCATTCTGACCCTGGCGGTCTTTGACCGCCAGGGCGGAGGACCGCGGGAGCACCGCCGACAGGCCGGCGGTGCTCCAATGGGGATTCCGACCGCGGCGGTAAAGCCGCGGTCGGACCGGCACCACTGGCGGGGTCCCGCCAGTGTACCGCGGCCCCATTGAATCCTCCGCGGCGGCGCAGCTTGCTGCACCGCCGCGGGGATTCCGACCCCCCCTACCGCCATCCAGATCCCGGCGGTCGGACCGCCGAGATCCGGATGGCGGTAGGGGGGGTCGCGGGGCCCCTGGGGGCCCCTGCAGTGCCCATGCCACTGGCATGGGCATTGCAGGGGCCCCCGTAAGAGGGCCCCTACATGTATTTCACTGTTTGCTGCGCAGACAGTG
Organism: Pleurodeles waltl; assembly: GCF_031143425.1. Lineage (NCBI taxonomy): Eukaryota > Metazoa > Chordata > Amphibia > Caudata > Salamandridae > Pleurodeles > Pleurodeles waltl. Next base: position 732,842,464 of record NC_090447.1, on the reverse strand, counting down.
AAATACGCGACGGGTGCAACTGCACCCGTCGCACAGCTTCCACTCCGCCGGCTCGATTCCGAGCCGGCTTCATCGTGGAAGCCTCTTTCCCGCTGGGCTGGCTGGCGGTCTGAAGGCGACCGCCCGCCAGCCCAGCGGGAAAGTCAGAATTACCGCCGCGGTCTTTCGACCGCGGAACGGTAACCTGACGGCGGGACTTTGGCGGGCGGCCTCCGCCGCCCGCCAAGGTCAGAATGAGGGCCAATGTTTCTTGGTTCAAAAGAACCACTCAAATACTAGTGAAGAAAACAGTAACAGAACAACAGTTTAAAAAATATAGGGTTCTTTATGCCTTTCCTGAGCTCATAAAACATGATGCCACAGTATGATGCCAACAAATCTGTTTGAACACCCATTCCAGTATGCTATTTTAATAGATAGAATAATACAAAGTGATCAACCATCTGATCTCAGAAGGTCGGGTTGAGAAATAGCCAGCCCAAACAGGAGTGTTCTTTATGATAGTATGCTTTATATGCCAGACGGAGACATTTGAATTGAGCCCTTTGTTTCACTAGCAGCCAGTTCCTGTTAGCCTGTACTGCTGCATTTTGTACTCTTTATAACTTATTCATAATGACTGATGCCAGTCTCAGATACATACTGTTACAGTGGTCAAGTTATAATATTACGTAGACAGTGACAGCAGCTGCACAAAACTCTACAGAAACATAGGGCTGAGCATGTCTTCAAAGAGACAATGTATAGTAACTTCAACTAAAGACTCCATTGATTTGTCGCAAAAAGATAGCTCACCATCTAATTTAGTTCCTAATGATTGTGCTTCAGGTACAGATCTCAAATTAGCATCCCTGCAGTCTTTGGTTCTCCCCAGGTTTCACATTTCTGACGTTTTTATATTTAGTTTAAAGAAACTATGCATCCTCTAATGTTGAACCATCCTTAGTCAGTCAGGTAAGCAGAACAAAGAAACAGGAGCTTGTTGGTCAAGGCATATAATCAACCGGGTGTCATTCATGTTTGAGAAGGCTGTAGAGTGAAAAGATTGCACAAGTCTGTCCAAAAAGTTCACGTATTATTTAGGGAAATTGAGGATTAATACATTCTGAGGGACTTTCAGAGTGGAATTTACTTCATCTGACATAAAATTGCCTAGTTTCAGTGATTGTACACAATCTGCCGGACAGATTCAAATCACTGAAGGATTGTCTGAGCAATACTGGTTCCCCTCAAATGAATAATGAAGGTGGGTGGAAGCCAATGAATATATTTTGTTTTGCTGTCCATAATATTTTTCGGTGAGAGCAAAATGGCTGAAGCCCTATTGCCAGAGCCTGGGGTTGCAGCACTCTTTACCTGTCCTTCGATACTTGAGCCCAAGATTAAGGGGGTCATTCTGACCCTGGCGGCCGGTGACCGCCAGGGTCACCGACCACGGGAGCACCGCCAACAGGCTGGCGGTGCTCCCAAGGGCATTCTGACCGCGGCGGTTCAGCCGCGGTCAGAAAGGGTAAACCGGCGGTCTCCCGCCGGTTTACCGCTGCCCCATTGAATCCTCCATGGCGGCGGAGCGCGCTCCGCCGCCATGGGGATTCAGACACCCCCTACCGCCATCCTGTTCATGGCGGGAAACCCGCCATGAACAGGATGGCGGTAGGGGGTGCCGCGGGGCCCCTGGGGGCCCCTGCAGGGCCCATGCCAATGGCATGGGCCCTGCAGGGCCCCCGTAAGAGGGCCCCACAAAGTATTTCAGTGTCTGCTTTGCAGACACTGAAATACGCGACGGGTGCAACTGCACCCGTCGCACCCCTGCAACTACGCCGGCTCAATTCTAAGCCGGCGTCCTCGTTGCAGGGGCATTTCCGCTGGGCCGGTGGGCGCTCTTGTGGAGAGCGCCCGCCGGCCCAGCGGAAATGTTTGAATGGCCGCCGCGGTCTTTTGACCGCGGTGCGGTCATTTTTCGGCGGTACGTCCGCCAAGGTCTGAATGACCCCCTAAGTCTTTTCTTCATGAGCAGATGCTTATTGGCAGTGGGTGTGGTTAGAAAGTGACTCAGTTATGATCTTTATCCTATACGCTAATGAGTCTATTAATGAATTTTACTGGTGTACTTCTACTTTAATGTCTTAATTATTTATATAGTCTGTGATTACATCTCAACATAATTATTACTATGATATGCATGAACTCTACCTATAGATTTGGAGGACCACTTTAGGTTTTTGTCTATGGTCTGTGCTTGTGTGTTCTTTTTCGTGGAATAAGGCCGATAGTCAAGTACTCGATGCAACAATTTTTATGCAATATTGCTATACTGTTCTCGCAAATTAATGTATTGTGTTTTACCTTGTTTTTATTGTGTTACTTTAATGGTCTAAGCCCAACATAATATATTTCTCTCTCAGTGTATTATGATGTGTTGGAGGCCACTGAGAGGTAGTTGAGTTGTGCTCATCCAAAATGGTTCTCAGTTCCTCAACTGCTAGGAGCAAGGCAGTTTGGTTGCCCCTTCTGGGGCAGAAACCAAACTGCTATTTATTTAGAATAATATATTTCTTTAAAAAATTATGACAATTGAATAGCAACCACTGTCTCCAAAATTTTCCTGGATGCTGGAAAGAGTTTAATTGGGTGATAATTGACAGCTGCCTTAGGGTCTACCCTCAGCTTCTTCAGAAGAGAAGAGCCCACTCCCCTTTTCAAGATTTGTGGAACACTATCAGAAGTCAGTGACATTTGGAAAAGTTCTTGAAACTGCTATAAACTAAGCAAAGAGATATAAGATGTCTGCAAAGGCGAGCCAGATTTTACCTTCTGTATTGAAGATTCTGCTGTGTGTCATGAATAGGCCAATGATCTAGCTGACTTAAGTAAAATGGTTGCAATCATGAATTGCTATAGTGTCTGAAAAACTTGCCTGAACTTTTGAATGGCAAACATTTTGAAATCTTACTGTTAGTCTTCTGCAATGTATTAACAGTACTTCCTAGGTACTTTGGGTAGTGCGTACAAAAAGGTCTGTTTTATCATTAGCTGCTTCTGTGATTTGGAGCTGTACATGAATTGATTTTGCTGGAAATAATGTTGCTTTATATATGCTCTAAGCTGAAATTTCATAAAGCACCGGGTTCCTTTTGTCAATCAGTTTCATTTATGTTCACACTGTTGTGTTCTTCATTTTTTTTATTTCAAGCAGGTCCCCAAGGGTCGTCTTATGTGGATGACCAGATTTGCTTCTAGTTTACAGGATGAGGGTCAGCAGAGTATTTATTTATTTAATGTATGCTATTTTATATGGCACAAACTTGGCCCTTAAGGATCAGAACACTTACAAAGATGGAGAAGCAGTTTAGAGAGTGCATTATACAATTTGAGAAGGAAAAGAAGCATAGGATTACTTTACCAATAGCCTAATTCTCTATATATGTACAGTGTACTGATGAAGCAATGAATTGACCTATATGTAGGAAAAGAACAAAGGAAAATACATTCACATATATTCACATATGTATAACAAATTCACATATGTATAACATGGTATAACATGAGTTAGAGAGATTCTGGGTTGGTGGCAGAAAGGGTAAAGCTGAGGAAATTTGGAGGTAGAAGTGACCTTGGTGTGAAGTAAATTCAGAGACTGGAGAAGAAACATCAAGAAGAGCTGATATCAAAGGAAAAAAAGAAACTGAAAGGTGGAACATGGAGTCAGGAAATCCTACGTGCAGATAGGAAGATGCTTCTGGAAAGAGACGTTTCAGTTATTTTTTGAAGGTGTTAGTGTTAGATGGAGTTATCCAAGGTATAAACCCATCTGTTTCCTTATGGAAGACGTTCCTGCTGCCCCTACTGGGCAACACAGCACTGCTAAGATTGATAATACTACACAGGTGCTTATACATCTTCCACAGAGTGACATGCCCATTGCCCAAGTTGATATTCTAAAAAGAAAAAGGATTGGATGCTGATCACCTTGCTATAGTATAAAGACTGCCCCACAATTAAGCTTGCTGCCATTAAACTCCCATATTACATCGAAGGACTATCCCTTCTGTATTTTGAAAGCTATTATTTGACCTTCTCTCCAATGCTTCCAAATGTGGTTGGAAAATACTCCCAATCGTCAACACACACTATTTGCAGGCTGTTACCCAGGCAGCACACTATGTACATCGTATATGATTTCACGATGCAAGAGCCCTAAAGTTCTTTTCTTGGTGTCACAGATGTCTTTGGTATAGAACCCGATGGTAATGAGAGTCTTCAAATGTGCGCCATTAGTCGCAAGAGTTAGGGCTCTCACTTCCATCAACTGATGCTTGAAGTTATTATTGCTATAAGGATGGAGGAAGGGTGTTTTGTGCTTGAGGACCTATGCAACAGTTGTAGGTTTTATGTCAATTGATAAAGCCAAACACTGATTTGGTATAGAGGCTGGCCAGTTCCTCAATTTTACTAGAATTACCATGGCTACCTGGTAGCTGTTCCCAGGTAGGCCACCTGACTCAATCACACTGACAGCCATCACAGAGCTCATACAGGGAGGAAAATATATCTGTACTATTTACAAGGCACTTGTTCAAAATTACCCACTAATGATCCTATCTGTTTAAAGGAGGTGAGAGAAAGATCTTGGAATGCAGTTAAAAAATATGGAATGGAATTAAATACTGTTATACCATAAAAAGTAGAAAACAATGCAAGATTTTGTCTCACTCAGTTCAAAATATTGCATATGTCTTTACCTTATCCCACTAATACTGAGTGAAATATACCCCTCCAGGTCGAGAGAAGGTCTGAAGTGCTAAAATGTTGGTGCTAACCTTGTTCCTATGATCATCCTCTTACAATTTCTGGCCAAGAGCTCTTGCGTTCCATGCTTGGACTGTGGAGGTGGGATGCGGGTAGTAAATTAAAAATCTGTATGTCAAAAGTGAGAATGAACGATAGACTGCCATAGGGTTTTCAAGACTGGCAGCAGATCTTCGCTGTTCTGAATGACGATGAGGCAGATATTGATTTTCAACATGGATCCCCCATCTTACATGATGTTGCCAATAGATGCAAGTGTGAGGTATCATTTTGAATATTTTGTAAGTGCACAGATGCTAACCTGTGCTGTCCTGTGTGGAATTATCAATAGCCCTCTTTACTTTAGGAAATGCAAGTCATGTCCCATTTGCAGTGAAACAAAATGACTTTTGATGTCCCATCACCAAAATCTACCAGGAACGCATTTGGGACAATGCAACAATGTGAGAAAACAGGGCTGATTGCAGAGGCCCCCTAACTTTTTGCCCCCATTTTCCACTTTATGCTGGTGTTTTCCTGACTCTGATGGTGCCCTGGGTACTGCTAACCAGTCCCAGGGCCTGTGCAGTGTGTAAAATCAATATGCAAATTAGGCTAATTATAATTGGCTAAGTTAACCTACCTATAAGTCCCTAGTATATGGTAGGGCATGTAGGTTTAGGGACCACAGCATAGGTAGTGCACCCATAGGTGCACTGCTGAGGTGCCCAGTGTCATTTTAAAGGCAGGCCTGCCTTGCTGGCTGCTTTTAAATTAAAGTTATATGCAAATTCGACTTTGGAATTAAAAGTAGTTCCAAAGTCTTAAACTACCTTATTTTTACATATAAGTCACCCCTAAGGTGTGCCCTATGTGCCCCTAGGGCTGGGTGCCATGTAACTATAAGCAGGGACTTTATAAAAATAGATTTATAAACCCTGGTGAGGTAAAAACAGCCAAATTCGTTTTTCCCTCATTGAAGTAAATGGCCTTCATAGGCTAGAATGGGGAGACTTTATTTTAAATTTTACAGTCTCCTTAAATGTTGCATACCAAGAATTTGGTATCAAAGTAATTGTTGTAATAAATCCCACAACTTCCAGTTGTGGGATTTAATATAACTTGTTCAGGTAAAAAGTTTTAGACTTTACCTAAAAAGTTGCCAATTTCAGCCCTGCATTGTTTTTGCTGCTGTGCTCTGATTGGCCAGCCTGCAGCAGCTTAGTCAAGCTGCCTTGATGAGGTGTGAAGTGGCCTGGCTTCACACAAAGGAATGTGCTTGTGGGAGAGAATCTCTCCTCAGCAGATGGTGAGGCAGGAAGGGGGAGGGCTGCCAAACTGGTCTTCAAAGGCAGAGAAGGACATTTGGAGCAACCAGCAACACCCCCACATCCTGCAACCCCAGACAACTAGGTGCCCCCTTGATTAGATTAGGAGAGGGCAGGAGAGGGGTGTGTTTATGATTTTTAGCCACACCAGTGGGTGGGCTCAGCCAGATGTAACCTCCAAAAATCAGATTCAGCCATGTTGGATTTTTAGAGAATGTTGCCTTCTGGGATGGATTTTTGCCACACTTCCCAGGAAGTGGTCATCACAGGGGGACGACCCTGTACCTGATTGGAGAACCAGGACCCCCCTGCTTTTCACCCAGGAGCAAGGATAAAACTGGCAGACCTGCACCCACACCTCAGATCCCATCAGATTCCAACAAGGAAGAACTAAAGGAGAAGAAGGACTGCCCTGCTGGACCCCTGGCCTGCACCTGGAACCTGCACTCAGAAGGACTGCACCAGCTGCACACTTGGGCTTCACCACAAGAAGGACTTTGCCTGGCTTCAACTGGTTCAAGGAGGGACTCCCTGTTTGCTACAGGTGAAAAATTGCTAACCAGAGTCCCCTGCACCAACTCCTGAAGAAAGCGACCAGCTGACCACTGCCCAGTGGCCAAAAAGGAGTTTGCGCCAGGTGCATTCTGGGAGTTGTAGTCCACACCCCCCAAGGACCATCTCAGAACTTCTGGACCCTTGGGGTGAGCTGTGGACCCCAAAAGAACCTTAAAAGGACATATGGGTGAAGCCCCAGAAGTTTGGAGAAGATTTGAGAATTTTAAAAAAAAAGCTCCATAGAGGGACCGACCCGCCGCGGAAATTCTAGCCGGCTTGCCTCAACCGCGACCTGGCCTGATTTGGTGGTTCGTCCCGGTAACGAAAAATCTCAGAAAAAGAGACTAAGTCCGAAGGTAAAAAGTTGACCGGGACCTCCCAGCCATCGTATCCGAGAAGGGCTCCATGGACGTCGGATCAAGATCCAGGTTTACCCCGGTCGAAGGATTTTCACCTTGAAAAACGACTAAGTCCGAAGGTAAAAATCTCCACCGAGGAATCCAGCATCGCGTATCCAGAGAAGGGCTCCAGGAGGTCGGATAGGACTGGCAGGTTCGTCCCGCTGAAGAAAATCTTCAAAATAAAGACTGAGTCAGAAGGTAACTTTTTAACCGAGGCCTCCCGCGACCTGTAGCCGAGCAGGGCTCCATCGCGGTCGGCCTGAAACTTTGACTTTGCCCCGGTCGAGGTTCAACCAGATGACCCGATTGGCGCTTTTTGTTTCTAAGCGCTAGAAAAATAATCATTCTTTAAAAATTCATATCTCCGGTTCCCCTTATCCGATTTTATTCGTTTTTGTGTCATTTTAAAGATAAAAATATAAACTATTGTTATAAATTGGTTTTGGATTTTTAAACTGTTTCGTGTGTTTTATTTAATTACTGTTTTGTGATATTTGAATGCTTTACACACTGTCTCCTAAGTTAAGCCTTGACGCTCGTTGCCAAGCTACCAAGGGTTGAGCTGGGGTTAATTTACTGAGACCTAACTGGACCTAAGTGGAGGTTAGTGGCTTGTTGCTAGGTGTAGATACCTACCTGCCCTTACCAATAACCCATTTTCCAACAAACAACCATCCAGGAAATGCCTTGGTTTTGATGTACAGCGCACCCAAGCAATGTCAAAGAATAAAAAAATACATAAAGAGCAAATGCTGAAGGGCACTGACCCAAAGCCCATTCTCTTGTTGTAGTTTTAAAAGAATTCATGATGTGGGGTCTTTCAGAAAGCTAAAGCTGTGTATAGCAAGAGTGAAAAAGATATCTGCAAAAGGTTTCAAAGGCATGTTCTTAACTTAGAGCAACATTCAAAGAAAACATCTGCAGGATACATTTTTTGTGCAACTTCTATTTCACTCTTGTTCCTTATGCCCACACTATATAAACTATGATATAATGTATTTAAAGTCAGATGCATTTGTGATGTGAAAAAGATTTTTTGATGTATTCTTCCACTAAAGTAAGGATACGAAAAATAAAATAAACTATCCTATCTTGCACCTCAGCTGTTTATTATATTCCCACTGCCCATTTTAAACTAGCACACCTGATGTCTGTTTCATCAGCGTTGAAAGAGTGTCATGTGCCTAATGCAAGCAAGGAAAAAAGGTTCCTCTGCCCCCTAACTAGGTTGGAAAAAAAACCAACCATAATTGGGGTGAAATTGGCCTCTTACATGTTTGGACACCTGCTCCGCTACCACTCCTGCAGGTCTGCTTGCAGGTGACATGTTCATGCTCCTCTTCATATACAGACTCCGGGGCATATTTATACTCTGTTTGCACCGAATTAGCGTCATTTTCTTTTACTCTAATTCAGTACAAAACTAACTCCATATTTATACTTTGGCGCTAGACCCGTCTAGTGTTAACTTTATGGAGTTAAAATAATTTCTTGGACGTGGAAACCTACCTTGCCTTAATAAGATGCAAGGTAGGCATTCCTGTGCAAAAAATGACTCTATGGCCTTAACACCATATTTATACTCCCGTGCAAAAATGGTGCACGGGAGGGAGGAGGGGTCAAAAAATGGTGCAAAGCTTGCTTTGTCCCATTTTTTAACACCTGGGTCATTGCAGGCGTTAGGGGACCTGTGGGCCTATTTCCTTGGTGTAACACCATGGAATAAGCCTACATGTGTCCTCCCCAGGCCCCAGGGACACCCCCACCCACACCAGAGGGACTGCAGAGGATGGGGGACCCCATCCCAGGTAAGTACAGGTGAGTACAGGTAGGTTTTTAATTTTGTTTTTTAAAGTGCCATGGAGGCCCTGAAATGGGCCACCATACATTGGACAGGGTCCAATGGCCATGCCCAGGGGACCTTTGTCCCCTGTGCTGGCCATTGGGGTGGTGGGCATGACTCCTGCCTTTTCTAAGGCATGAGTCATGTGGTATGGATGGTTTGGCGTCAGAAAAGGACTCTAGGCAGGTTGGAGTCATTTTTTTTACTCTAACCTGCCTAACTTCATTTTTTAGTGCAAAACCCCCTTCTTCCATACTGCCAGCCCCACCTGACTAACGTCAATTTTTTTAATGCTAGCCTACCCTTTGCACCGGCTTGCACCATTCCATAAATATGTTGCCTGGCTGGTGCACAGAAAGGGTGCAGGCCGGTGCTAAACCTTTTGGTGCAAACTGTGTTAGTGCAGTTTAGCTCCAAAAAGTATAAATCATGGCCTCTGTGTTTTCATCATCAATAGGGACTCATTTTGAATTTACTGTAATTCTCAAGTCGACTGGAAATATAGGTTCCAGTCACAGTGGGAACTGTTTGAGATGCGTAAGTACTGCAGTCCTGACTCCTCCCACCCAAACCTCATAATTTTACCAGGTAGACCCTGCTGAATTTTCCAGGTGATAAACAAAATAAATTGCTGCAGGAATCTTATACAATATTTCAAATTCCTGTTGCAAGTCTCCATTTGTTAGGTTAACCCGGAGACTTCTTGCAATACTATTGTATTCCTTCATCTAGAAATTACTAATACTGATAGTATCAGGAATTTGGGAAATGACAATACTTATGCAGAATTCATATTCAATTTGGAATGGTACCGTGCTGTATGTAAAGTAAATACTTCCAGTGCCATCCTAATAATCAGAGGGCCATTTCACAAACTCTAAGTCATAGTTTTATTGAAATTTCAATCTGTAACTTCCTTTTATTATAGGATAAAATCGGACAGTTTGGTGGAATTTCTGCTTCTGTGTGTATACATCAGGAGTGAGAAAATGAGGCCATGCAGTGACCATTGGGAATAGGCCTGAGAGAATTCTGAACTTCTCACAACGGGATGTTATTTATAGTTTGTGTTTTCCCTGGTCTTGGGGTCAGTTCAACAGAATTATTTTTTAAGCTCTTTGTGGAAAATCAGGGAGACATCCTCCGCGGCACAGTACATAAGCATTTGCAGAGCCAATACACCTAGTTGTTTTCTTAAGAAAAGTGCTACCTCAATTGGCGAATTTGTCTGTTCGGTTGTGTTAGTGGGTGTAAGTGGACATGAGATAGCCGGATGATTCAGTGAGTGATTTAAATGGGTGAACTAGTGGGTGGAAGGATGATAGGGGCAGATGAATGGTTGGGCTTGGATAAGTGAGTGCATCAATGGCTAAATGAAACAATGAGAAAGTAAATGGAAGGATGTGGATTGATTACACCAATCTAACAGATGTGGTCTTAGACAGAAGTAGTGCAAATGGTAAAAATTGCCAGAACAGCCAATAAATTGCCAGTAGAGCCATTAAATTCTACACAGTCTGATACATCAACACAGCATCAACATCTGGGCCTTTGCTACAGTATACATATGTGAAGAGTTTGTCTCCTTTGTGCGTAATCTACATCTATATAGATTGACCTTGGGGCAATACATACAACTACATAGCTGATTCAATCATAGAAATATCTAAATAACCCTTTTCTTCCCACATCTCTAACATCAGTATATTATCACCCCAAATATAATGTGCCTCCATGGCCTAACCTTCACACAGCTTCATCACAGCTTAACACCCTCACAGAGTATACACGGCTGGACAGACTGAATTACTTGAATAGCATCAACATAAGCATAGCACGCTCCATTCATACCCAAATCTTTTTCACAGCTCATACAGAATTACCATCTGCTATCTTCCCAACCTGACCCTTCGTAAGGTGTTAACATCTTAACAGCTAAACATAGCACATCATCAACATCTGCAAAGCTTGAACACACTCATAGCATCACCACTGTCCGAGCCTCTCACACACCAACCGCTTCTTTGCTGCCAGATCTTCATTACCTGTCATCATCTGTGCAGTCTGATTTGTCATGCACCATCACCATTTAGATTGTCTGTTTCAGCATCAACAGCTGCAAAGCCTGAACCCTTTCACCATCATCAAAAGAAGGACAGTTTGCTGCTACATATAGTATCAACCACTGCACAGGCTCACTTGCTCATCCAGTATTGATATCTGCATAGCATGACCTCATTGTGCCTTATAATTACTGTAAAATGCATTTGCTCATCAAACTCCTCACAAACACCATTAACAATGACACAGCATCTGTAAATCCTGACCTGCACTTCCCTACATGACTTTACGAACCCCTTATCTCAAGGAGGTCAGAACTCCTCTTCACCTACTGAGCTCCACTGTTGCAAAAAAGATACAGTGAGTATTGTTGTAGTAAGAATGTCTACAGCAAATTGTGTTTGCTCCCTTTAGCATGATTTTGAGCAGAACACTTCCTCAGATTGAGAATTCCAGGTATGGTGGACATGGCCCCCAAACCTGGCTTTAGTGCTGGGGACTAATTTGGCAGAGGCCCACACCCAGAGGGTGCTTAGGGGGCCGACGCAGTGAAGGACTTCAAGTCCCAGGATCAGCTGGTGCAGAGAGACAAAGGGACAATGGTGGGGGTGCAGAAATGGCACTCTGCCCTCTTCCACCCACACTTCTCAGATGAGGCAAGGTAAAAGGGAAAGGGTGCAAAAAGGACCGGAAGGATGTGGCGTTAATGCTCAGCCAGTGGGTAGCCGTGCATTAATGGAATTGTCCCCACAGGGCACCAAACCCATATAAAGAGGGGGCATTTTCAGCATCCAGCCTCTATTTCAGCTGGGGTGACAACTGAAGACTAACCCATGCCAGGGACTAACACTAGTCACAGCGGTGTAAGAGGGTTAGAAGCAGCTAATGGAGCATAAGGAATGTTCAAAGGTCACCATGGGGTGGAAGACATGGGGTGGCAGACCTGGTACTTATCATGGGAGGCCTCACAGCAGGGTAAGGTGGTCCAAGAGGGGAAAGGGAGCACAACACGGTACTCGCAGCCCAGCCTGCAGGTCAGCGGAGCACACCGATCGATCCAAGGTAGCGAGTTAGACCTAAAGGAAAGAGATGGTGGAATGCCCCATCCCCCGGCAAAAAGCAGTGAAGCTTCGTCTGAAGGACCCCAATTGTCAGCATTAAACTCCAGACTGATACCAGCTCTAAGTAACTGGTAATCATCATAAAAGTGCCTGGTCAGCGATTTATGATGTAATGGCATACCAGAATGATTTATGGTTTGATTTATAACCATGTCGAAGTGATTACAGCTTCATTGAAATTACTAATTGATTTATGGTTTGATTTATGACCAGGTCAAAGTGCTGTGCAGTACTTAACTTGCCTAAATGATTTATGTTGTAATTTATGACCGGTTTGACATTATGGAAGGCTTTAAATTTAGGGCATAAAAGTTTGGGATGATGTTAAAGATGTGAATAAAGCTGTGGCCATTGACTTACAAACGTCTCAAGTGTAAATTGTGCATTCATGAGTGGGAGTGGCTGCATGCGAAGTTTAAGCACAGGAAATAATTTAAGCACTCAACACACAAGGCTGCACTGTTATACCTTAACCCCACCTAGACGGGAGTGCTCTTTATTAACCTTATCATGTGATGACGTCAGAACAAGCAATGGTAACGATGGGTAAAAGCAAGATACTGAAGGACCCATTGAACTTGGTAAAACAAACAAGTAGAGTGTACAGCATCATTCTCAAACACTACATTCCATCCAATCTTTGGAGAAGAATCTAAACTTATGTCAACTTGTCTGCTGACAACTAAAATCAAAGTATTGAATTTGAATTTGAGACATTTCTAAAGTGCTTTCAGACCAAAGGCATTGAAGTGCAGAAAAGCAGGAGGGAATCAGAGGGGGCACCGCCATGAGTTACTGTGGAATAGAAACATTCACACCTGCGGATTACATAGCACTAGCTGTGCTGGACACCCGCATGGTCCGTTCATTCGTGCATGGTGGGCTTTGTTAATCCTGCACAAAGTCTTTGTATGTTGCAAGGGCAGCGAGTTCTCCCTCAAGTTATATCTTGGGCTCTGTTGTGATGGAAAGGAGCTTACAAGGGTTGATCAGCCTTTGAAGGCAGACAGGAGCAAGAACCACCTTCCTGTGTCACATCCTAGTCTGTACCAAGGGGATTTAGAAAAGCCTCAGCTGTACTGGTTTCAAGTGCTGCACTCATGCAGTCTGTCAGATTCAGCAAGTGTATGTATGTCAGAGAGTCTTGGCTCTACCTGGCTGTTCCAGTGGTCATTGCAGAACATTTTCAAATATGTTACATTTTGAGTGAGGGTCTTGGTTCCTCGGTGAGCTGTGATCACTGTACCATTGATGCAGATGATCACCAATGGTGGTGGCTCAAATGGCAGTCTGAACTTTCCCCTTGGTTACGGTCCTTCATTAGCACTCTCTCTCCTGGTTAGATGTCACATGATCTGGCTTACCTCCAGTGGCTGGCATAGTTGTTTCAGCATCTCAGACAGTCATCTGAGCAATTTTGAGTTTCTTCCCACAGAAGGTGGTGGGAAATGGTGTCAATAATAGGTTGCCCCATTCATAGCTGGCTGGGTAGTATCCCTGTGGTGGAGTGGGGAATCACTCTGTACCCCATGGGAAGGGGCTGATAGCATACTGGACATTTTGGTTATTGCCTTGGTTATGGTTTTTACAAACATCTTTACTTCTCCATTTGTTTGTGTCCACCTTGAAGTGATGCGTCTGTGCTTGGTGTTTTGCGGCTGGATACGGGCAGCCCACACTTGGCTGTTGATTGGGCGCTCATTGTCAGTACGCATCTCCCTAATGAGAAGGTACATGGCCATTGTCTTCTTTACATTTGGTATGACCGCTGACGTTGAGGTGGATGCAACTATTTCTACCTCCGGGTATTTTGAGAAATTGTCCCCGATTGACAGCTTGTGTCACCTGTCTAGGAGACTTCCACAGTCAGCATTGGCTCACTGCCACGGGTTGCGGGCCATCTTCTGCAATAACGGGGGTTGGAGGATCAGGGTTGTTGGTCACTTGTCAGGGCACAAAACTTTGCACCGTTCTCTCCACAAGTACATCCAGACGTGGGAACCATACCTTTCTCTGGAGTGAGCTCTTTGTTTTCATGACACCCTGATGCAATCCACAGTCTAGCTGCACTGCTCTCTGCTGGATGATCCTAAGGAGGACTAACCACATCCCTCCCATGAGGCTCCCTTCCGCAGTGACTCTCAGCTCCTGCTCCATTTTGTGGAGGGACTGCAAAGTTAGTCTTGTTTCTTCATTGTGGTGGGTCAGGCGATCTATTAGAGACTTTCAGTTGTTAGTCTGAACTTACTTGATAGCTAGATGGAGACAGTCATTTTGATTAATGGCTGTATGAAGTCATTAATGGACAAGAGGAGTGGTCAGACCCAGTCTGGTACCAGTCTTATATACTCTTCCATGTCTTTTGCCAGCTCTTCTTCTGCTAGGTTGGCAGATTCTGTGTGCCATGAGAGGAAGTCGGCGGGGTTGTGGGACCCAGGCTAATATTCAATGATGAAGTTGAACTCCTCAAGTTGTAGTATTCATTTTTCTATTCTAAGCGGTGTCTTTGAGGCAGATCCTCTGAAGAGCAGAATGAGTGGCTTGTAATTAGTGTGGACAGTGAATTGATACCCATACAGATTCATGTAGAAATGGTGGCAGCCCCAGTGCGCTGTTATGCTCCCTTTTTTATCTGTGAGTACCTTTGCTCTGTGGGCGTGAGGGCTCTGCTTGTGTAGACTATGGAGGCACATTTTCTGCAGCTCTGGCATTGGGAAATCATGGCTCCTAGGCTAGTGGAGCGAGTGTTGTTGCAGTAGAGAGCACTTTTTTTGTGTTGTGGTCAAGAGCATTTTTTTGTATCTTGGTCTTCTTCCCACATCCAGGTGGTGGATCCTTTGGTGCGCTCATGTAGAGGTCAACAAGGTTCTGGATGAACTGGCCACAGTATGTGATCATTCCAGGAAAGCTCCAAACTCCTGTCATAGACGTGGGTGCAGAGGTTTCCTGTATATCTTTCACCTTCTTGGGGTGGGTGCAACGCCTTGCACTGAAAATTGTTATCCGAAGAAGCTTATTTTCTGCCTGAGGAACTCACATACCTCTCTATGTAAGGTTAGTCCATGATCCTTTAGCTGGCTGAACACACTCAGTGGGCTGGTGATATGGCTTTCAAGGGTCAGCAAATGAATGAGACTGTTGTCACTCCCATTTACTACACCTGGGAGGCCAGCAAGCACTTTCCCAATGATATTCTGGAAGACATCTGCTGCACTGGATATGCTGAAATTCAATCTCTTATAACAGCGCAGTCCTATCTGGGTCGAGAAAGTAGTAATCTTGCAAGAGTCAGGGTTTAGCAGCATTTGAAGATAAACTGATCTCAAGTCCATCTTCAAGAACCACTTGGATCCTGCTAGATCTAAAGCAATGTCATCCACCATGGGTGTTCAGTGGTTCTCCCTGGCAAGGTTTATGTGTTTTTTGGCCACCTCTATGGGGGATACCCACGGGTGAGTCCAGCGACTTTCTCAATTATGCAAGCATCCTCGAGGTACATTAGTTCTTGCTCCAATTTAGGACATAAATGGAATGTACGTCTCCGTGGCAAAGCACAAGTGGCTTCATAGACTTATCAATGTGAAGGTGGTCTGTCCATCCTTTCAGTCACCTGATACCGACAAATAGGGGAGTGAACTCTTGCACTAAAGCTTTGACTTCTGTGACATGCATGCCAAAGGCGAGTTGGATAAGATAGAGAACTTGAGCCATCTAGCATCCTAGTAGTAAACCTGATCCTTCTTTGGAGACATAGATTTTGGTTCACATGATGGTAGATCCATGACTGATGCCCACATGAAATGCACCTGCTATTTGTAAAGTGGTGTGTTTGCCAAATGTATGAATTTTGTTGACCGTAGTGTGGGTGGTACAGGCAATACCCGGTGCAGCTCTGTAGTCATAAGGTTGATTGCTGTGCCTGTGTCAATTAAGGCAGTTATGTTCTATTTCTGCAGTTGGACTTAATATTTAGGAATAATCTGAGTGGATGTGTCTTTGTGCTCCACTGCCTGCACAACGTGGATAGTCTTACTGCATTTGTCATCACCCATGTCACTTTCCTTCAGAGATTTGCATTCATCTCAACTAAATGTACTTTTTTTCCGTTGTGGTTTGGCCTGTGTGGGGGTGGAACAACAGACCTTCGTGTAGTGGTTTAGTTTTTTACAGACCAAACATTTCTTTCCTTGGGTGAGGCATTCCCAAGGGTGTGGAAATGACCCTCTGAACCATCCACACGTTCTGCTGGCCGCTCTGGGTTTGGCAGCTTCTTATCTGCTTTTCTAGGTCCTTTGCTGACCAGATTGATTGGCTCTGTTTCGATAGCACTTTGTGAGACACCCTCCATATGGGACACTCTGGCCTTCAATAATTCCTTGGAGCATCTTAGGGCACGGATGTTGAGCATAAGCATGTGGCTACCTGCAGAACTCGTTCTCTGAGTTTAGAGGGTCCATAGTCTTGAAAGAATTGCACCGTAATTTGATCACCAGCGTTCAGTAGGGCACAGGCGCTGGCTAAATGTTCTAGATGGGCATAGAAGATGTCCAAAAACGTATCTGACTTCTGGCGTGCTGTGCAGAGCAGGAAGCGTTCATTGTTTGCATTTGCGAATGGTTCAAACTAAGCTGTTATGGCATCCTTTTGCATCTAATATGGGCTCAGGGGTTGTGCATCCACAACATTTTTCGGAACCTTGTGTAAGTCTACTCCTCCTAGGTGAAGAAAAAGTGGCCTTTTCCTGTCTTCAATGACATCTAACTCTGTGAAACTTGTCTCTAGGAGTTCCACCAATTCTTCCCCCCTAGCAGCTTGTGTAGGTGTACCTTTGTGTAGGTGGAGGTCCTGTGATTTCAAATGGCTCGAGAGTTAGTATGAATGCCATGGCAAGTGTGTTCAGGCAGGCTCTGCAATGGATGAAGACTCAGGGTGGCTCGGTGGGTGCAGGATAGTGAGCACTGATGCATAGCACAGTACCTTTGCTCCTTGTGCTCCTTTGCTGTTGGGAGATGAGTGCTGCTTTCCCACTTCTGGCTGACCAGTGGATGGCTGCTGTGTAGAGAGACTCTGGTGCTGCTTCAGGCCCAGATGTGTCACTCTAGTTTGTTGATTGGGCCTCTTGTTGCAGATGTATGGTTCTGGGGGGAGGGCATCTGTCCTCTGTAGGTCTGTCTTTCTTCTTTGCAGTGTTTCAGGTGAGGGGCAGCTGTTCTCTCCACTTCCCCTGGGACTGGCGGCAACAGGGGGGCACACATGCAAATGTGGTATCGAGCTGCGTGGTAGGCATGATACCGTTGGTCACTTCTGCTTCAGGCGGGACAGCATGTAGGCCTGAAAAGGGGAGTGGCTGCTGAGTGTAACTGTAAGCGGCAGAGTTAGAAAATGGCGTGAGTACATCCTACTCATCACCAATGTTGTGTTGGGGACTAATTAGCACAGGAACAAAACACTCAACACACTCAGCTGTGCCTTGACTCCACCTAGACGGGGAGGCTATTTATAAACCTTATCACATGACAACGTAGTACTGAAACATGATCACGATGTGTGAAAGTAAGAAACCTCAGGAACCCCCACTAACCTGGTAAAACCTACAAGTGGACTGTCCAGTATCATCCCCAAACACTACGCCAACTTTGTGTTCCAGAATTAAATGCCTCCTAGTCAGTGGTCCATCCAGGACTCTATCCAGGACTACATAATTTCTGTCTGGACCATGTACCACAGGAACAAATCCAGGAAAGACCAGAAATATATAGATTTCACTACAAATAACAGCAACACCGGAGAAACCCCTTGTGACATTGTTATACCCCTTAAGAGCACTGACGCATGTTAGACTAGAAAAACTCTATTATGTATGTAAGGCATGCTGAGTGAAGCTGTGTTGATAACCCCCAGCCTCCTGGGGTCACTCTGAACCCTGTCTGACTTTGAAATGGCTACCAAAATGGGACACCCAGACAGCACTGATGATAGAATAATAATCCTTTATTCAGTATGGCTCTGGAAGAAATTCTAAGGAAGGTGTGTGGGGCCTCCAGTGAGGGCCTGCTTGGCTTTTCATTGCTCACCCTTCTGGATGTGGTTGCTATAGTAAACAGGAAGAATACTGTCCCTCACTATGTCTAACACTTCAAAAATCAAATGGCTATACTGTGGGTCTACTCTAAATTGAGCAATAGCTGAAAGTTGCAGACCTATTCACCCATTGTTAGAAACTGGGTCGCTAGTTGGCAGAGGTATGCACCCTGCCCAAGTAGGGACTACAGTTCCAGTCAGGGTAAGTCAGATACAGAACCTAAATTATCCTGTGCTCACCCTGTGGTAGCTTGACACAGCACTGGATTGAAGTAAGAGGCAATGTGTAAAGTATTTGTGCTACACACACACACACACACACATACACACACACACACATAGTAACACAATGAAAGCACTACAATAATGCTCCATTCAGGTACAGGAAAATATTAATTTGAGTAAAACAAGACCCAAACACAAAAAATCCTATCAGATGGAGCCAAGATATGAACGTTTAAAGATTGAACTAAAAATAGTGCTTAGAAATCACTAGTGGTCGAAAAGTTACTTGAGGTCACGAGGGACCAGTGCAAACCCAAAGGTCAGGCTGACTGCGATAGAGGGTAGGTCGGATAGAGAATTCAGGCAGAGTCCGCTGAAAAAGGACCCTGGTTGGAGCAACTGTTGTTGTCAAGGAGCAAGTGTGAAGGCAATGCATCGGTTCTGATCTACGCAGTTGGGTCAATGTATCACTGTTGAGCATTGTAGTTGGGTCCCACATCTTACTCCATTGAGATGAATGCAATGTGTCGTCATCAAGATGCGTAGTCTGTGGATCTGCTGTCGCTGAACATCCTCTACATCGGCATTGAAAGGCCAATCTGTTGGTTCCGACCGGTGCAGTGGTGAAGATGCATCCATTTTTTCAGAAAGCAGTTCTTGAACCCACTTCTGAGGCCCTGGACTGGACGGGACACCTCAGCTAAGGGTAGGACTTGCAGGTGGCAGAGTCCAGCAGCTCCAGGAGAGTAGCAGGCAGTCTTTGATGCCCCTGAGACTGCAGAGAACAGGGGGCAAGGCAGCAAGCCCTTGGAGTTACTCTAGGTTTAAGAGAGATGGGTCCAGTCCTTGTCCTCAGCAGGGAAGAAATAAGCAGGCAGCAAGACAATCCTCTCAGCACAGCAGTCTTTACTTCAGCACATTTCTTCTGAAGTTCAGTAGTGTACTGATTTGGTAGGGTCAGAGCCTCAGTACTTATACCCAAATGTGCAGTTGAAGTGGGGATGACCTTAAAAAAGGGTTTTTGAAGTGCACAGAGATCCTTTCTTAATAGCACTGGCTCTAGACTATCAGTAGGGGGTAATCAGCCCTTTGTGTGGACACAAGTACTTCCCCATTCATGTGTGTCAGCTCCCCTCCACCCTTCCTACCCAGGAAGGCCCATCAAGATGCAGATGAATGCAGATAAGTGCTTAGACACACCTAACCTTCCTGCTTTCTTACTGTCTAGAGGAAATGCACAAAGTGTAGTTGTCACCTATCCCAAATATGTATTGGAGACAGGTTGCAAGGCACACAGAGCAGTAACAGCAGAGAAATGCCCACTTTCTAAAAGTGGCATTTCTAAAATAGTAATGTTAAATCAGACTTTACCAGTAAAGATGATTTATCATTACCATTCCTAAGATATTAAACATGATAAAGCTACATCTTTCTGATCAGGATTTACAACCTTAAAATATATAAAAAAGAATTCCTGATGTTGGCCTATGAGAGGAGTAGGCCTCAAAGTAGTGAAAAGCGACTGGGAGTTTTTCACTACCAGGACATATAAAACTTAAAAGTACATATCCTACTTTTTGCTTACATAATACCTTGCCTTATGCACTACCTAGGGTCTACCCTAGGGGTGATTTATATGTAATAATAATAGGGGTGTTTAAGGTTTGCAAGGGGTTTTAAATGCTGATTCGAAGTGGCAGTGAAACTGCACAAACAGGCTCTGCAGTGGCATGCCTGAGACATGTTTAAAGGGCTACTTAAGTGGGTGGCACAATCAGTGCTGCAGGCCCACTTGTAGCATTTAATTTACCGGCCCTGGGTTTATTGTCTACCACTTTACAATGGACTTACAAGTAAATTAAATATGGCAGTTGTGTACACACCATTGTTACCATTTTTGGGCGAGCATCACATATACTTTAGCATTGGTGAGCAGTGGCAAAGTGCTCAGAGTTCTAAAGCCAACAAAAACATACAGCAAAAAGAGGATGTAAAGGGCAAATTGTCTGACGTAAGACACACTAAGGGTGCCAGGTCTGTCACTTGCCCCATGGATACTAAATATCGGCTAAATCAGAATATGAACACCACTTTAACAAAGCAATAGCTGAAGGAAGTTGACTAGAAAAGCTTTGGTGTGTTATAATGCATCATTTATGAATTATGAAATACCTGATAAGCAGTTAAACCTGTCTTTTATGCCATTTGTCATCTAAGTCTAATAAATAACACATAGTAGAAGGCGGCTCCTCAAGTAAGCCCATAGGACTCTAGGAACAGTAAAAGGTCTCAATGTGGCGAAATTCCTATAGCAAATTATATTCCTTTCACCATGCTACATCTTTGTAGTCATAGTAAAAATGCAGCCATTTGCTAGACACTATACATCAAGAAGAGCGTCTCTTGACTTCTCAACTCAAGTCTAAAAATTAATCAATTAAAATTCTTTTAAAATGGGCCTTCCCTCCACCACAGAAACTCGTTTTTATTTTTTAACTTGGCTCACAGCTCTGAAAAAGTGGCAGAATGTAACTTGTCATTCAGAATCAGGCCACAAATGTGAGGTAGGAAACGTTATCCTCCAAAACTCCCAGGTGCTTTTTCACATGGCAAAAATAAAGGTTCCCCAGGGCCTAGTAGTTAAACTCGCAAAGTTGGAATATGATGGGTATTGACATTAAAAACACTGATGTTCTCACACTACTGGGTTCCAAAATAGATTAGAGAATGTCTGCGTGTGTGGTGGGAGTCATTCCCGTTTTGTCAGGAGTGCAGGCAGGATTTCTCCATATGCTTCTCATGTGGCAAAACATATAAAGTAATATGTGAAATTGCACACCACTTGAAATGTTCCGAATGCGGGCAGAGACATAGGTAGGGAAGGGATTAGGAGCAAAGCCATGCATCATTTTTGTGTGTCCCAAAATATGAATACATTTAGGAAAATCATAGCTGTCCGTCTAGTTTACTTATTGTCAGATTTACTTATTGTTAATTGCCATCACATTGCCAAATGCGTGTTTTTAAATGATTTTCATAGCATTAGCTTCTTGCTGATATTTCATGTTCACAGGGAAGAATTAATTATTTCAAACCACTCCTCTCTCAATATTCACATTCAGTGTGCAGAGCATGCTGTATGTACGCATTATTATAAGATGGCCATCAGTATTCAGAAACATGTTTCTTTCTGTTCTGTGCAAATAATCATCCCATGCTAATAATTATTCAGTGTCAGACATTCTATTTCTGTTAATCACTACTCTCTGACAACCATTATTTGTTTTGTGATAATTGCTGGGTTATGTTTGTCATTATCTTATCCCAATCATTATTCTTTCTTTGTAGAAAGCAATGTTTTGTGCCAATCACTATTACGAGGCAGTCATTATTGTATCTGAGACAAGAATTATGCTGCTGCAGTCCTCATTCTCTGAAATTTCTTATTCCACGCCAAACTTTTTTTCTGCATCAGTAGCCTTATATTTTTAGCATAATATTTGAACAACTTCCAGCGGTTAAAGACAACATTAAATAGTACAAGAGAGCTTTTCAGGCAAAACACTTGTTCATAATTAACATCAAAATTCGTTGTATTTTGAACATCGCAATATTTAAGGGAAAGACAAGGATGGCAATAAATCACAGAGAACAAAAGTGTTTATAAAATTTGGTTAAAGATAACAATTAGCAACAAGCTTTAAAGTGTTATTTAAGTAAAAGTCTATGGAAACATATACCCTGCACAGGTTGAAAATCACATAGATAATCATTGACCGAAGGAAGTGCTTCAGATCACAAGAGCCAGAATCAGGGATGTACATTTACGATTAGGGCCGGAATGGAAACCAACTTTACCAATGGCAAAGTTGTTGAAATCAGCCCCACACTGCAGAAAGCCACAATTAGAAAAGGGCATGGGGAAAGGGGGCTGGTTGGGTGATGACTGCACACCCTTAAGCTGCAGCCCAGTTTGATATTTATTATGGTATCAGCATGAGAAAATCAAAGTTGAACAGGGAGTTAGTTGTCTAAAGACTAAAAACCATATATGGTGGAATCATCAAAGGATTACATTATCCTGAAGAAAGGGAGAGTCTAAACTCTTCAAAAAATTAAATCATTATGAACTACCCAGACTTGCATCTGGTTGGCAGATTGGATCTTGGAAGATGCTCGAACTGTCTATGTAAATTTTGATTCTCCCTCTGGTGTGCTAGCCTTGTTGGTTTGGACCTTGTGCCTTATTCCTGTACTGGGTAGCTGGCATTTGTGGACATTACATCCCAAGTTGGCTGGCTGGTCATGGCATACCTTCTTTGAGGCGACCAGGGTATTAGCATGGCAGTTGCCTTTTGCGGTGTGGTGTGTTGGAACGTGTAGTTGTCCAAATAGGAGGAAATAAACATTCTGTTAAACAGGCTCACGTTGTGTCACCTGACCAAGAGATTTCTTTTGAGCTTGGCAGATTGGGAACTTTCTAAAGAGTATTTTTGTTTTCATGCAGGAGACTATGACTGATCTCCTGGGACGTGTTGGCAGTTACAATGTCCGCTCCTTTATCAGGGTCATCTCTGAGTACAAAGACGATTCTACATGATTTGAAGTGTAGCTGGGGTGCATGAGGAGAACCTAGACCTGCTGACTGACATAGTGGAGATTGCTAGTACCAGATGAGCGCTGTTTACTCAGTTTTGGTGTCTAGTCGTAAATACAGTATCTGAGCTTTCTGTTGATCAGGATAACCGTGCAGAAATGGAGTGAGATAAAAAAAAGACAAAGATCACTTGCTTTTCGAATAGGATGTATTTTTGATCCGTGCCTTTATGGATCCTAAGCGGTCTAACCTGCTGATCAATCTACTGTGGTTAGATCCCCTAAGTAGTAAGCAATGACTAAAAAAAGGTGCAGACTGTGCAAAAATACATAAAGCACACAAACAGACAAATATATGACATATATATTGACTTTGATCACATATGATTAATAAAACATACGAGACAGAAACGAATCATTCAGACTAAAATTCCATAAACTTCCATGAATATTTTCCTCAATACTTTCCACACACCACATCATAAGATCTTGAATTTACATATAATTTTTTTAAAAATTCAAACATACAAAATGACAAGAAATGTGCAAATTATGCTCATCAATACATTTAGGTTGATATACTCAATCAAAACTGCCTTCTTCAGGCCAAATGAAAATCATATATTTATTTATCACTCCTGCATTTTGTCGGTTGCATAATGAAACTTAGAAACAAAACAACGAAAAAAAACAACATTCAGTCAAACTCATTCATAAAAAAATACATGATTTTTACATTATTTTTGCACAGGGTGCACAAAGACAGGTTCCATGCATCGTACCACATGCGACAACAAGAATCGAGCATAGAAAAGAACAAAGAAAAAAATGAAGCAAAAAGGGTCCTAAGGTGCAAAAACCACCCTAATACCTAGCTGCCGAATAGCACCCCTCCACCTATTGATAACTTTTTGGGAGGTGTACTAAGGCAACCTTATCCTTCACACAAGAATATATGTGGGTCTTTACTCAGGTCGCAGCAAATACTTAAAAGTCCATTCAAGTTTTACCCACCAGGCCTCATACACTTTTTGCCTTTTTGCACTATTCAATGATGGATATTAAAAATATCCCTGCTATCCATGAATCTAGGCAATCTCTGATACCTCCTAGCACATAGGTAGATAACCACCAGTCAGGTATTCAACCCTCTCTGATGAAACAGCAGTCTCTCTCGGTTGAATAACACTTTACTTGCAAATAAATACATATTACAATCGTGATCCAAACTTCTGAATATCAATAAAACATATCACCATTCTCAAAAAGCAAGCCTACCTGCTGATCATGAGAGATCCGGTTTGTGGTCAACAAAGAACCTGCACACTCTATCTAATTTCTGTAACCAGAATAGCAAGGTAGGTTAGAAAATATAGAAATGTAGAATAAAATGTATACAAATGTAGAAATATATTCCAGCCAGAACCTGGTCATCAAGGCCACCATGTAATCTACATATGATTCACTATTCCTGGATAAGGACATTTGTTCCCTTTCTTTATCAATGCTAGTAAGGAAGGGTTATGCTCAGCTTCTAGACCAGATTAAACTGTAGGGGCAGTTCCTTGTTGACTTGCCTCTCAACTTCATAGAGGTTTTGTTGGCCTCTTCTGCAGTTCAGCCGGAGTACGACTACCCTGGGCTTTTCTTTGGTTTTACCTTGTGGGAGGTTTTAGCTTGGCTAGCAGGTTTACCTGAAATACATGTTCCTGATTAATTATTGTTCTCGTAACCATTACCTCAGTAAGGAGTTTGGTTAAATTGGGTTCCCTTGTGCATCAGCAACCCTGTTTCCATATGTTTGTGTATTTGGTTGTTCTGAGTCTCTAAATCATCAATTAAATACGACTATTGTAATGAACGATTAGTAAACTGACATGATGATATTGATGTTTCCACATTGACACTGTAGATTTTTTTTTAAGGCTCTTATTGAAGCACCATGTAACTACGTAATTGACATAATATTTTTGGGGCCATGGGTCCTGGCTTATCTTTCACCACAATTTGAGTGATTTGAATGGTACTGCAAGTTAAATCAGGAGATATACGACATGGTGGGCAGTTTGAGTCTCACATGTAGTGGTAGTTCTTTAGGGGCTCCAAATGTTTTTGAAATATATGAACCAGTTAATGGCAGCAGGTCGGGGTTTGAGAATTTATTGAAACCTGAAGCACAACTGTGGGTTGTTCCGGGCTGCAGAAATAAAGGGCCATATTTATACTTTTTGACGCAAAACTGCGCCAACGCAGTTTTGCATCAAAAAAATTAGCGCCGTCTAACGCCATTTTGAAGCGCCGTGCGGGCGTCAAATTTATATTTTGACGTACGGCGGCGCAACCAACAGGTGGGAGTCATTATTTCGTGACGCACACAGCGTCGGTCTGTCGTAAAGGAAACCAACGTAAAGGCAACGCACATCACTGTGGGTCGATTTATGACAGCGCAATTCGTAAAGCGCTGGTTTTTTTCACGCTATTGCGTTACATTTTTGCGCGAAAACTGCCCTGTCAGCAGAGGAGACCCAAAATGGATCCCAGATGCCACAACAGACCCCAGGAGGATGAGAGCAGACCAGGAACCAGCCAGGAGGATCCATACAGGAACCAGGACATTAAAAAAAAAAAAAGAAAGTGTCGCTTCAGTGAAGAGGAGCAGGAAATCCTGGTGAAAGAGGTGACGGAACACCAGCACCCACTTTTCATCTCCTCTAAATTGCCACTCAGTAGGAGAGAGGCCATATGGAAACAAATAGTGGACAATATCAACAGTGTGGCTGAAGAACGCCGCACAGTCACTGAGTGTAAGAAACGCTGGCATGACTGCAAACGTAGGACAAAAGAGAAAATGGCCAGGAACAGGAAGGCAGCAATGCAGACTGGAGGGGGGAGTCCAACACAACAGGAGGCCCTGGACCAGATGGAGGAGATGGTCGCAGCCGTCATCCCGGAGGAGATCGTCACAGGGATTCAAGGACTGGACAGCGCAGACTACCACGACACAACGCACATGCAGGGTAAGTCGCATGGGGAATTCAAATGCAATAATGGGGACTGTAAGCAGGGGGGGATACCTACTACACAATGCATGTAAGTCAGCACATATATGAAGTGGCATGGGTAAAGGGGCACGGCAGGGGGGCATGCCCAGCACAGACCGAAGCTGGGGCACGACAAAATACAGCAACAACAACAGTCCCATGGGGACATCCTGTAATGACAACAATAGAGCCAAGGGAAAACAGCGACAGGTGGGAAGGCCACTAACACAAATCCACATCCAGGCACTTGTATTGCAAAATCTATCCTACATCAACTAGGTCCCTATCAGTAATGCAGTAGCCAAAACAACAACTGCAATGTAACTGCCACAACAGTTGACAATAACACCTCTCATCTCTGTGCAGCTATAGTACCAAATGGCAGGAACCTCCCCATGGAAAATACATACCTAAATTACGGGGTGAGGATGACATCCGCAACTATTCATAGAAATAAGACAAAGGCACCAGTACACTCAAATGCCGAATGTCCATACCTGACACAAACATAAGCCTAAGTAAACAGCAATAGGAGCCACACAGCACTAACGACACACACATGCTGCATACGTCACGGTCCCTCACGTGCCTGGCTAACAAGGCTACATCACTAATGTCAGACTGCTCAGAAAACAACATTGAGGAGGGGACACAGGCAACTGGTCACTGAAACACACCTGCAAAGTCTGACAAACAAATAGGACATTCATACGATAAACAGGCCAATCCAGTAAGACACACATGACCCAACATCATCTTCAAACATCAACAATGTTTACATCTATACCACATCCTAACATTGACATGCATAGGTAATGCCACGTAACATGTACAGTTCATGCAATGTGAATAAAAAGTGTATGGGGCAGGGCCTGAGAGGCAAGTGTTCTGGCAGGGCAGTCACAACACCCACAGTCAGTCAAAGTGTATTGTGGCAAGTGTAACGTATACTTTGCGCATTAGCCTCAGGCTGGAGGCCTTTGTGCATATTACCCTGAATTTACTTATACTCATTTGCTCACACCTAAGAGCCTCAGAGCACTTTGCACTAAATGATTCTCATTGCCCTTCCTATCAGTTAATTTAGCAAATAGCCAGTCCTAAGGTGTTGTCAATTAGTCAAATCACACTGTTTTGCCTACTTCTGCACTGGAGTTTGCCAGAACATATTCACTCTGTGCCCCAGTCAAGGATACATTCTGGTATGTTGCTGATAGATGTGGAAGGGGTTAAGGTTTGGCATTCCAAGTAAAATCACTTCCTTGTCCCAAGATATGCAAGAGGGAGTTTCCAAACAGAGAAACACAACTAGATGCTGCCTGCCTTGCTGCTGATGCACAACCAGATCACAGCCCATTCCTCTGATATGAGGGATGATGTCTCCCCTGTGATTCAGACAGGCAAGCTCCAAACTTAACATGCTGTGCTAGACATAGAACAAGCAGAGGGAGAGTAGAAACTGTTAGGCACCATGATAGCTGTGTACTAATGTATTACTCTCCTGCGGACTATTTCAATTCTAACAGTGTGTATTGTTTGGGTTATTGTGGCTCACACCTAAATTTCTACAACTCAGTTGTACAATGAAACCTCATATTAAACAAATACTGTCTATGTCATTTGTGTATGGTAACATACCGGAAAAGACATAATTGTGTAGGATCTGAGTGACCACGACTTGCCTGAGAAGTTCCAAAGATGTCATGCGCTCGGATGTCTAAACATTCTTTTGATGTGGGAGACCAGAGGCACTGCTAGTTAGTCTGAGCAAAATGAAATATCAGGGTGACAGAGTTATTTACAAGTGGGTCAGACTTAGTCCCCCACACCATTAGCTATCCTGCTGCCTAGAAAGCCAGTAATCACATGTAGGATAATGAGAGCCCACCCAACAAAATGTCCCTCCATAACAATAGTTAAACACCGAGGGAGGAGTAGGACAAAAACACGCATATTCCTAAATAATTACAAAGCAACACCTAGAGGCGATCTGGCAGACATGTCTGATAGCTCCATATCATACATGTGACACACAGGTGGGCCATAGGCCTACAACAATGCCCTATGACGGACAGCAGATACCAAGACAAACACAGAGCACAAAGTTAAGGCATCCCAAGGCTTGTATTTTTGTGCAAAATTGTCACAACACAGACACACTAATTGTACCCTGTTTCATTGCAGAGGAACACGGATCTCCTGCCGATATGCCTGTCCATGAGTTCCCTGATGACATGGATGACCAGCCCATAAACCTCCCGCAAGAGACCATTCAAATGGTCCTTGAAAGCCTCCAAACCCCACCTTCAGTCACAAGGAGGAGCACAGAAGAAGCAGCCACCACAGGAGAACCACCCGCCACCCCAATTGTAAGACCTGCCAGCTCTAACACAGCTGAGGACTCTGACGACACTGGCACCAGCTTTGAAAGAACTGTCGTTGGGGTCCAGCGGGAGCTGGCCAAGGAGGTGCGGGTGGGGATGCAAACTATGGCAGCCAGCCTTGAGGGGGTGCGTTCATGCATGTTGTCAACTGCTGATCAGGCTGCTGCAATGCAAGCCCGAACATCGCTCTTGGAGGAACTTTTAAAAACACAGAAGGAAATCTGCACAGCTGTCATCCAGTTGACACAACAACTCCAACTGCAAGCCAGTCAACGTGTGCACAAATGCAACATAGAACCCCTCAGGGCCGACCTGGCTGCCTACCATCGTGATGTGGCTGCCATTCTGAAAAACCAGCAGGCCCTCCTTGCTGCAGTACTGCCCTTCATAACTCGACAGGGAGCAGCCGCCGGGATGTCTGCCTCCATGTCTTCTAACACTGAGGTGTGTGTTGCCCCTTCACAACCAATGACAACAAGGACACACCAGGCAACACACACATCAGAAGAAGAAGACATGGAACAGATAACATTCACACGCAAGAGTACCCGGAAGCCCTAGTCCCTGCACCATGGCCTACTCTGACCAACGTCCTACGTTTTGACAAATGCCAGTCTCACTACAACTACACTCAATTACTGTTTGGCAATCCACTGTATGACTTGTCCCCATTGCCAGTGAATGTCTCTCTCCTACTATTTGGCAATTCCTGTCCCTCTGCACTGTCTGTGACATCACCCCAGAATGTCAGGAGCATCATCCACACCCCGTCTGTAGGATCCCCATGTAAGAATGCACCAGAACGGACTTAGCTAACATTGTGAATGGACATTTTGCACTACAGCACCTATAAATAAATATCACTTGCACACCTATTGTGTCTCTGTGTTATTTCACACTTCAACTGTGCAGTACATAACTCCAAAGTGGCTGTGTGGCAACCATGTCGATTCTCTATACTACTGTCCTGATTTCATGTATACTGAAACATCTGTGCAGTGGCCAGGAATGCATCATAGCCTTACTATACTGAGGAAAATAACTGATGAAGGGACTAAGCACACACAATCATGCTGTGTTGGACAGAATGATGCACCATCTATAGCTATTCTAGACAACTAATGGTGGCTGAGAAATGTAGGCACCATGCAATACTTAAATAAGAAATAATGCAGTAAAATGTAAGGAATCATTAACAAATTACACTGCATCAATCACCCTTACGGAGTATACTTCCATGAAGGAAAGTCATGCTGAATCAGTACACACATGATGTAGGTCAGCAATGACAGCAACAAGACAAGAGTGTGAACAACTCCTCATCTACAAAGATCTCCCTGAACTTCACACTGCTGTCCGACCTATCTATTTACCCACAATAACAAGTCTGGAAGCACTCTTTGTGAAGTAGGATACATGCCAACCCAAAACCTTGATGATCAATGCACACTACCAATGGTGGGTCTCCCACATGGTGGATACTTACCAAGTTAGCACACGGGTAGCTGGCATGTTAAACCTCAATATCCAGGGGATAGCGAGCATAGGACACAAATGTCATACTAAAACATTCTGCTACACTGATGTCAAGGCCATGATAATGTAGCACCTAACGCATCATGTAAAGGGTTAACAAAATTTTTATTTCAATGAAGTAATAAAAGAGGCAACTAAGGGAAAGGTAAACCTACACTAATCTAACCAGACTACTACTAACCCACAACTGTCCCTAACTAACCTAAGCTAAACTTACTCTACACATGTAACGAAACGATCTAAACATCAACCCCCCACCCACCATTATGAGACAAGACACATGCAGGACAACACTTACTAACCTACACACATACTATACTATCCTAAACAAACATATATTTTTTTGGTATTATTTTTTAAATAAATTATATATTTTTTTATTTTTTTTAGTTTTTTTAAACAGGAATCCCAACATTGCCCCCCACCCACCCACCCACACAAAAATATAAGATAGAAAGAATAAGGACCCCCCACCCTCTTCCCTAACACTAATTAAGCTAATTACCTATACTTATCCTATAACTAACCCCCAAAACACAACTAACAGTATCAAATAGGAAAGAGGTGAGAGGGGAGGGGTAAAAGTTCAGGAGGGCAAAAGTACTACAGATTTGCCCTCCGTAGTGTGCGCCTGATGGAGCGGACCTTCTTTTTCACATACCTCATGTCCTCCCTCAGGTTGTCCACCTTTTTAACCAACTTGTCCAATTTTCGGGACAAAGCCAGGAAGGCAGCTGGGTCGACAGGAGGGTCTGTGCTGGTTTGCGTGCCGGCAGAGGTGGATGTTGTGGCAGGAGTTGTGTGGCCACGAGACAGTCCTGCTACCACCACACGGCTGGGTCCAGGTCTGGAGGAAGATGCTTGGTCCGTTGCTGGGTCCACTTGGGCAGACCTGGTGGATGTGGTGTCGGTGGATGTTGGTGGCACTGTAGGAGGAGCCTGTGGTGTGGCCCACCACGCCCCGGAGGCCCGATCTGAATGGTACTTGCGGGCCATCCTCCGATACCCACACTGCACCTGCAGGATGTGCCTGTATCTCATCGCACGGCGCTCAAAATGGTTGCGATCTGCGGCACTCAGGTTTGCAGCTGTGAAGAGAAAAGGCAAATATTTAGCTTTGGATTTGCATTGGGTGGAATACCACAATGGGTCATTTGTCCATTACTAGAAATGTATTGGTTGCAGCAATTGTCACAACATAGTTCACGGAAAGGCTCAGAGGAAGTACATGTGAAACATGCATACATAAGGGCATATCACACCTAGCATATCCATGTCTCTACATGATGGATGACATCACCCTAAACTACTCATCCAAATCATACCTAAGGCATTTGACATCATGGCTGCACCTCTTCTGCATACTGACTTCACTACATATGTCATTCTATGTGATAACAATCACACTCCTCACTCAATGGCATTTGGAATTAGTTGTGTGCTAAGATTGAACCCATGGGCCAGAATCAAATGTCAACACTAGGGGCCAGATGTAGGAATTTGGAAAATGCAACTAGCAATTTGCAATGCAGAACGGTGTCTCTGACACCGTCTGCGAGTCGCTATGGGGTCACTAAGACCCACCTCATGAACATCAATGATGTGGGTTCCAAGTTGCGCCACCTTAGCGACTATGGGCACTCACGGGGATGGAGGCCTGCTGGGAACAGCAGACCTCCATGGACGTGACTGCTTTTAAATAAAGCAGGTTATTTATCCCCAAGTGTAGGCCGTTTACCTGAAAGGAAAATGAGCTGCAATTATTAAAAAATCACAACAACTTCAATCTTGGAATATTTCACGGTAATTAGTGGTCCCTTAGACCACTGGCTGTTTTGTACAGGATTATTTCGGTCCACTCACAAAGGTGAAGGGTTACAATGGGGACCCCTTCCAGTTAGCAAGTGGGTTACCATCCACTTCAAGTGGATGATAACTGCGACTCACTTTGAAACCACGCACTCGGTTGCAAATGGGATTGACTACCACTGTGAGTTGCAAGTAGGTCTGGAAAACCCCTTTATATTTTGCATTTTGAAAAGCATTTAGCTAATATGTTCATGACCACCAAATACATTTCGGAATAGGAAACAGACGTTTGCAACTCACAAACAGAAATTTATGCCATTTGCAACGTGTACACAGTTTGCTACATCTGGCCCTAGGTATTAACTCAAGTCACAAAAGGTGTCAAGTACGTGTAACATACTGGTTGCTACAGTCCTAGGTACCCTGTTTCACAGTAACATCCCAGTCTTTGTGGGTGGTGTGGGAAGAACAACCAACAATCCCATGTTCAATGCACACCCAGGAGTGTATAGAAAATTCAACAAGTATGTGCCTTCACACACAACACCTATGAAGGGCTAGCAACACGTTGTAGTCAGCCAAACATTGTCACATCCCAGGTCCACACATGTCAAAATGATATGACTTAGGCCAACATGACATACTATCAGTGAGGCATGTTTTACAACACACACAGAGGAGGTAGAACACCCATTCTCATGATTCGACAGAACACCTAGGCCATTGCACTCAAGTCACACACACTTCTAGTTCACCTTGTGGAAGTACATGCCCCCGGAAGATCCGACCTACAGTGTACACAGTCCATCCTCAACTAGGAAGAAGCACTTGTCATCAGAGCCATGTGCCTAAGCTATCTGGGAGACTGTCAGTCTGATATGCAGACTCAGTTCATGGCAAGTCCCTGACCAAGTCTAACATTGACCAGTGTATTCCAAATGAGTCATCCCATTCCCCATTGCCGCACAACTGGAATGACCTACAGCCCCTCAATCTGAGAGATGGCTAGGTATTGCTTTACAGAAACATAAGTCCTATTTGATATCACACTAAAACAACAATGCCAATGAACGGCGAGCGCATCAAATCATGAATTCTCTTGAACACACAGTAATCCATCATGCTTCATTACCAAACAATGAAAATAGCACTCAGGCAACACTCACTGTAGGTATCGGGGTCGTCAAAATGTGCCACCTCTCCCACGGTGTACGGGGCTGGTCCACCTGTAAAGCATGAAAGGAAGAATATACTCAGACTGGGTGAACTGACAAATAATTTCTGTTACAATGACACTGTGTGAATATGACATGGTAATGATAGACTTTCCCACATGCTCATACTGCATGGATGACTTTGTATTCAACATTATCATTGGATGAGTCTCCTGCTACAGTGACACACCCTACTACACACATGCAGTGGCCAGGACAGTCATGTGTCGTCCAAGTTAACCCTCCATTAGTATGCCCCAACAATAATGTTATCCATACATCTCAGCATGTGCATCCCAGAGAGACATTCCAAAACTGGTTCCATGAGGACTGCATGACCACTCACAATCAAACAGGCTAGGTGGACATGTTCAACACACAGCAACCACACACACATGTGACATATGTGTGGACAACATAACTAACTTCATGTGACGTGAAGGCAACACACATGTATAGCATCATCATGTGTTTATAATTTTCTGTCTAGCTATGGCGTCTACATATGTAGGTATGTGGTTTCTACATGACTTACTCACTGGCCTTTACGACCACTAGAGTACAAATAGAGCCGTTCACGTGTTGCTTGTCTGACACAAATGCAACACTACATTACATACAGCTACAGGCATCTAGTATGTGTTGCAAAAATGAGCCATCGGACTGGTAGCATTTGTCTTCATACACATTCTGCAACAAATACACATTAGGGCACATATGGATACCTTTGTAGCGCATCATTTGCATCATTTTGTGACGCAGAGAGGGGGCTAATTAGCAAAATACAGATAGATGTTGCAATTTGCTGCTGTTATTGCGTGAAAATGTGTTGCAAAAATGGGGATATATGTGTATAAACATGGGCCTAGGTTTCCCTAGCATTACACACAGTCAGCTACTTATTTAGCAGATTGGCTAACAATCATCACATGTTCCCACACAGATTTCTATTATTCCCATGTAATTGATTTGTACTCACCAACATGGCCACCAATCCTGAGTCCCAGGTGGTCCAGCAGGTCCTGTTCCCTGGTGATCAGATCTGCCCAGCGGTGCTTCAATTGATGGACATTTTGCATGCTCCTGTAGACCCGGACCAGGTGATGGCGCACCTTCTCCCACCGGATTTTCCTAGCCTCCGTGTGATACCCCTGTATCACACGGCCCCCAGCCTCCAGCATCAGTGGGAGGAAATGGCTAACTAGCCATATAAACCCCCCCAATTCATCTTCACCCATCCTGGACAGGCGAGGCCTACCTGACATATTGACAGCTAGAAAAATGGACAAATGAAATAAGAAAGTAAAAGTGGGAAATGGGGAAAGGTAGAGGTGTGAAAGAAAATGAAAAAGGAGAAAAATAGCCCAACTAACCCCCAAACTATGCTACCCACAACAGACTCCCACAGACAATACAAACAATCACAGGAATAGACAAAACAAGACTAAACAGACTGAGACAATGTTATACAACAAGAATAGATTGACAAAAAGACAAAATACAAGGGACACAGGACACTAAAGCAGTAAAACACAGGACAACACCTTTCACACAACCACACAGTCTAGATAAATCTGAGACTGCAAAGTGAAAGTGAAAGTTAACTCCCAGTACAGATTTTGTAAACAGGATATTAAACTCAAAAATAGCGCTTAGAAACAAAAATGCTTCAATGAGATGTTAACACGGCGTCGTGACGGAGTCGTTCCCAACAAGCCGACACCAGCGGCGCGGGACACGGAGTCGTGTAGACCCCCAAGTACAGTACCTTTGGTGAAGAGTGAAAACAAGCCGAGGCGCGAAGTCAGGAATCGCGGCGTCTGTGTGAAACATTGAATCCGTGCACTTCAAGCGGCGTCGGTCACGACGTGGTGCGGCGACTTCCACGGAGTCGCAGACTTCAGCGGGGCGGCTGCGGCGACGGGCCTGCGAAGAGTGTCGCGTTCCAGCGAAGGTCACGGCGTCAGGTGCAGGCGGCGTTACCGGATTCAGCAGCGGCGTCGGTCCGGAGTCGTCCGAAGTCGATTTCCTTGGATTTCCACCAGCTTTCCTTTCAAGGGCCCAGGGACTGGACAGGGCACCACTTGTCAGAGCAGGAGTCTCTCCAGAGACTCCAGGTGCTGGCAGAGAGAAGTCTTTGCTGTCCCTGAGACTTCAAACAACAGGAGGCAAGTTCTAACTCAAGCCCTTGGAGATTTCTTCACAAGATGGAAGTCACACAAAGTCCAGTCTTTGCCCTCTTACTCTGGCAGAAGCAGCACTGCAGGAAAGCTCCACAAAGCACAGTCACAGGCAGGGCAGCATGTCTTCCTCAGCTATCAGCTCTTCTCCAGGCAGAGGTTCCTCTTGGTTCCAGAAGTGTTTCTCAAGTCTGTAGATTTGGGTGCCCTTCTTATACCCATTTTAGTCTTTGAAGTCACCTTTCTTCAAAGGGGACTCACACCTACATGTGAAATCCTGCCTTGCCCAGGCAAGGCCTCAGACACACACCAGGGGGTTGGAGCCGGCATAGTTAGAGGCAGGCACAGTCCTTTCAGATGAGAGTGACCATTCTAACCCTCCCTCCTAGCAGAGATGGCTAATCAGGAAATGCAGGTTACACCCCAGCTCCCTTTGTGTCACTGTCTGGTGTGAGGTGAAAAACAACCAACTGTCAAACTGACCCAGACAGGGAATCCACAAACAAGGCAGAGTCACAGAATGGTTTAAGCAAGAAAATGCTCACTTTCTAAAAGTGGCATTTTCAAACGCACAATCTTAAAATCAACTTTACTAAAAGATGTATGTTTAAATTGTGAGTTCAGGGACCCCAAACTCCACATGTCCATCTACTCTCTAGGGGAATATACACTTTAATCATATTTAAAGGTAGCCCCCATATTATCCTATGAGAGAGACAGGCTTTGCAACAGTGAAAAACGAAATTGGCAGTATTTCACTGTCAGGACATATAAACCACATTACTATATGTCCTACCTTATCCATACACTGCGCCCTGCCCTTGGGGCTACCTAGGGCCTACCTTAGGGGTGTCTTACATGTAAGAAAAGGGAAGGTTTAGGCTTGGCAAGTGGGTACACTTGCCAAGTCGAATTTACAGTGTAAAAATACACACACAGACACTGCAGTGGCAGGTCTGAGACATGATTACAGAGCTACTTATGGGGGTGGCACAACCAGTGCTGCAGGCCCACTAGTAGCATTTGATTTACAGGCCCTGGCACCTCTAGTGCACCTTACTAGGGACTTACTAGTAAATCAAATATGCCAATCATGGATAAACCAATTACATACAATTTACACGGAGAGCATATGCACTGGTTAGCAGTGGTAAAGTGCTCAGAGTTGAAAAGCCAACAGCAACAGGTCAGAAAAAAAATAGGAGGCAGGAGGCAAAAAGACTGGGGATGACCCTGCATAAGCAAAAGTCCAACAATATCCTATTACATCACTTCCTGCATAAAATGGCCGCAGTTTTTATTTTCCCGTTATGCGTCATATTTTCACACATACACAATTGTGCGTCATTTTTTTTTTACGCTTTACATTGCACATGATGCCGAGTCAAAAAATATGATATGAATATTAATAATTTTTAATGTACATGAGATGACCAACATATTGTCCATGTAGCGTCAATTTTACCACGCATACATCATGGGCGTCATTTTTTTCCACGTACAGTAGTGCACATGATGCTGAGTCAAAAAATATGATATGAATATTAATAATTTTTAATGTACATGAGATGACCAACATATTGTCCATGTTGCATCAATTTTACCACGCATACTTCATGGGCGTCATTTTTTTCCACGTACAGTAGTGCACATGATGCTGAGTCAAAAAATATGATATGAATATTAATAATTTTTAAGGTACATGAGATGACCAACATATTGTCCATGTAGCGTCAATTTTACCACGCATACATCATGGGCGTCATTTTTTTCCACGTACAGTAGTGCACATGATGCTGAGTCAAAAAAAATGATGATGCAAATTATACTTTGATGGCTAAATATGTGACACTTTTGGATACATTTATATTTGACTCTGCATTCTGTGCACTCATGTACGTGAACAAATTATGACGCCCATGCTGTATGCGTAGAATTTGGAGCAAATTTTTCCTTATGTCTTCATGTTTTTAACTTTGGAAAGGTGATTTGTCATGGTCAAACGGTGCTATGTGATACACATTTGTGTTTGGATATGACACATGTCCGTTGTTGTATGTATAGAAGGCATTCACACTGTAATGTTTTGGATACGTTAACTAATGTATTGACCATATTTGTCAACATATTTGGGGTAATTGCTGATGGCTATTTTGAAATGATGGATGGGATACCATGATGTATTCCTTCTCCAAAATGTGTCCACAATTATGATGGTGATGCTTTTATCTGTAGTCCTAACAGGGAGTGCAATAGTCACTTACAGTTTTTATGGGGCTAACCATGTCCCATTATGATTTTGTGTTTCAGATTTGTGTTGGACTTTTGACATGTAGCCCACACATGTGCCTTATGCATGTGTTTAGTTCACAAGTACAAGATTCTTGTATGTTTTGGGGGCGGTAGAGGTGGACTTACGCCCCCAGCACCCTAGGATTTGACCATCCAGAATAGCTACTGTATCCATGGAGTATATTTATTATATCATGGCAAACCTGCAGCAGCAGGCTAATGTAAGGCCATATGGTATGAATGACTGTTGACCATTCATTCATCTCATTAGCCCATTTGACGTTTGCAGTAGTGATGAATTGGAGCAAACTTGCATACCATTTTCCAATGACTATGTTTGCAAGACTCTCAGCGTTCCCGATGTGATAATGAGAATAATTTTGTTGTTTTCTGTGTCCCTTTCTGCATAAACTGGTTTAGTGGCATGTTACATTCTTCCTGCTAGGTTCAAACTGGGACACAACTGTGATGGTCTACTTTCAAATATTAGGTTGATTGTATGACATATGTGTACATGTGTGTTGGAATGTGGATCCACTATCACCATTCTGGGTGTATGTTGTCACTGTGACTTCAAGGTCTCCTCCTGAGTTAGTGGCAGCTGATGTTGTTCCAATTGTGTATTGCTCATATCACACACTTGAGAGAAGCCATTGATGACATGGTCACGTACACATGGATGGTCCCACCCTGTCTCTGAACACGTGTGATGTGACTTTCAAATGATCTCAAATTTTGGGCTGGATGAGAGACTGTTTCAGGTGTTTGGATCCGGCATGTGTAATTGCCACATTTGTACTCCTGTTGGGCTCTGTGTATGGTAATGTATCATGTCACATCCTACCCTCTGTGCATACAGTTGTGATGTTTATTTTTGGTGTGATGACTGTTATAGCATTCTTGCTCAATGAGACGACATTCTTCTTCAGCGATTTCAAAATAAATGTGGTCAGAAATGCATAGGCCAAAGCATGATGTGGTGTTGGTTATCTGTGTTTATTTACAAGTGTGAAATACAAGTTATTATAATATATTAAGAAAAAAACTAATTGTCAAGCTGTTGGCGCCTACGCACTCCTGCTGCCGTGTTAGGTTGTTCCCCCTCCTGTTGCAGGCCAGCATCCTCCTCTTCGTCATCCTCAGGCATGTCTGGGTCTGGTTCAAGGAGGGGAATGTTCCTTTTTACACAAATATTGTGTAATATGGCACAAGTGAGTATGATCTTACAGACCATCTCTGGGGAATAGAGTAGGCTACCGCCAGTTATGTCAAGGCAGCGGAACCTTGACTTTAGGATCCCAAAGGTCCGCTCCACAATGCTGCGTGTCCTCTTGTGGGCGTCATTGTATGCCCGCTCAGCAGCAGTATTTGGGTTCCCATATGGTGTCATTATCCAAGGCTGGATGCCATACCCCTGATCAGCTGAAAGAGAAACACAGAATGGTATCAATTAGATGTAGGAGGCACTGTTGTACGTATCTTTGATGGCAGTAGTTGTGTTGTGTTGTCTGTGACTATTTTGTGTACTAATGTGACAACCTATGGTTGTTGGTGAAAACTTTTGCATTGTTTTTTTTTCCTTGGCTGAGCAAGTGTTTGTTGGCTAACTGTTTGTCAGCAGGATGTATTGGTTTCTCCAGTACAGTGTGCCCTCCCTTGCATTGTGACTTGTGATACAGGTGTCCGTGTGTCCTCACTGGGGGTGTGATGATAGTTCCATGTAGAGTTGAAACATGAAAGTGTATTAGAAACGTTCATATGAACATACCCAGGCCATCCCATACCTTTAAACTTATGCATTGTATTAGTGTACAGGTTATTGTGAGACTTCCAATTTGCAAGGTGACATTTAGGCAACCACAGTCATTAATGTCTTCACACTAAGCTGTAGAGTAAATTCCAATGTGTGAGAGGTTCAATGGTGAATTGTGAAACATGGCTAGTGATGTGAGTACCTCAGTGTGTTCCTGGCTAGGTGTTGCTATTGTGGTGTATGTGTTGTTTATCCTAGAGGGTTTCTGAGCAGTGTGTATATGAGTTAGATTTTTGTCCTTACCAACAAGTAGTCCATTGCCATACCGTCCATCCTGGAAGTGTTGGTTGATGGTGCAGTGACGGAAGATGAATGCGTCATGTACACTCCCAGGATATTTAGCCACAATGTTGCTGATCAGTCCTTGGTGATCGACTATGGCCTGCACGTTGATTGAATGTGTGTGCTTCCTGTTGCGGTAGAGGTGTTCAGTCGCAGCAGGTGGCACAAGGCGTACGTGTGTGCAGTCGATTGCACCAAGGACGTGCGGGAAGCCACTGATGGCGTAGAACCCCTGTTTAGTTTCCTGCTGCATCTACAGTGTGTTAGGGAAGCAGATGTGGCGGGGTGTCAGGCGAATGATGGCATCCAGTACTTTAGGCAGGAATGCGGAGAAAGATGGTTGTGATATTCCACCAACCAGGGCACCAGTTGTCTGAAACGAGCCACTTGCCAGCATGTGAAGTACGGCAAGCAGCTTTGTTTCTGTTATGATAGTGCGGGGAGTCACTAAAGTGGGGACCAACTGCTGTTCAATATTTGTCAGCAGCTGCTGAATGGCCTGCCAGTTCAACCAGTACCTCTGGATGATGTCTCGTTCCCTGAGGCCATGCAGGGTTGTTCTTGGGCGGAATATCCTCTCCTGCCTTCTGCGCTGTCTTTGGGGTCCCTGCTGTTGTTGTTGTAGCTGCTGTTGTTGCTGCAGGGCTCTGCGTCTACGTGCACGCTGAAGAAAAAGCACCTCCATGTCTCCCTGTTGCTGCTCTGCTGCTCTGCTGCTCTGTTGTTTGTTCTGTGTGTTCTGATTAAGTACAGGTGTGTTTGCCCCATTTTAACGCCTGCCCTGACCCAGGCGTTAAAATTTCACGATATTCGTGCTTTGCGTCATTTTTTTGCACCGCCTGCCGCGCGGGAGTCATTTTTTCCAGGAAGCATAAATACGACGCACCGCTGTGTGCGTCGGTTTTTGGACGGGAACGCCTACCCTGCATGTCATTAACGCAGGGCGGGGTGCCGCTTCCAGAAACTGACGCACATAGCGCCATTTTCCTTGTGCGCCGGATCGGGCGTCAGGGTTTAAATATGGGGCAACGTTTGCGCTGAATGTGCGTCAAAATCTTTGACGCACATTCGGCGCAAACGGAGTATAAATATGCCCCAAAATGTCTGGCAAGCTTGCTGTGAGAAAGGGTTATTTTGTAAACCATAAAGTTACATTTGCTCTTCAGCACTACCGAAATGATGGCTTGAGATTTATTAATTGTAATTTGAATAGTCTTATTATCTATTCATTTTGATTTAGTTGTGTTTTTATGGATTATTTTTTATTTATCAACAACCTGTGTAACAAGGGATAATCTTCATAGTCGTGTTAAATTCAATCTGCTTTAAAATGTGTTTATATGTCTGTAGATCTTTGTTTGTAACAGTGCAAATTATAGTTTTTTGAAGAGATCTGTGTTGGCTTCGAAGGAAAAGATGATGAGTGAACGTGGAAGATGGAGGTGGCTCTCGTTCCCTCTTGATTGCTAGTATCAGCAATGAGGTCTGCAGCAACTATGCAATTCTGGCAGTTAAAACCAAATGGAGCCTATAAGAGAGGCAGATCCTTGAATAAAGGGATAGGGCTTTTTTATTTACCTCATACTCAGAATTACAGTAATAATTAACCAGAAGAGTGACTTGAACTTTTAATTACACGGAGAACACATGGAAAAGCAATAGCTGAGCAAGGGTACAATGAGACTGAAAGCAAACAGGGGAATTTTGTCCTCATCCTCAGGTTTCATAGTGAGAATCAGCCAGCAACTTGTGTATAGTGGTCCCCTCGCACTTTGCGTTCTTTATGCCAATCTACCTGCTTTACTAAACAAGCTTCACTATTGATAGCTACACCCCTGTTAGAAATCTACTTTAACTGAAGCAGGAGAAACTGTCTTGAGTACGAAGCCTCTCTTTTAAAATAGTCAGAGAGCATGTGTTTACCAGCAGCAAAGATTTGCACCAACCCCAGCCTGTTACATAACTTGTTCCATTATCAGCCCTGCTTGGAGTCTAATCCTTTGTTGCCCTACTTCCACAACAAAACAAAAGAGTTTTATAAAGTTATTAAAAAGGGGGAAATGGAATAAAAAAAATCAAAAACAAAAGTTACTTTTTCATATTTGTCGTTTTTTTAATAACAGTGTTTAGGCATCCAATTCACAAACTACTTTTTTTAGGATGTAAAGTAGTACTCCAGTAGTATTCTTACTTTCTACAAAATGCAATTCACAAACCTAGGGGTTGAGATCTCCACTTCTGTCTATCTTGTGGTTTCTGCTCTGAGATCTCTGCCACTGTGGTGGAGATTTATGCACATATAGGGGGTTATTCTAACTTTGGAGGAGGTGTTAATCCGTCCCAAAAGTGACGGAAAAGTGACGGATTTACCACCAGCCGTATTACGAGTCCATTATATCCTATGGAACCCGTAATACGGCTGGTGGTATATCCGTCACTTTACCGTCACTTTTGGGACGGATTAACACTCCTCCAAAGTTAGAATAACCCCCATACTCTTTTGTGGTAAGTGTATGAGGGACCTGGGAAGTGCTCAGACACTGGGGGAACATTAATCAAAAATGGTTGGTGTTAAAGAAAACTTAAGAAGGGGCTTGGGAGGGACATGCTTTTGCAACACACACAACAGAATAAGACCGTTACAGTTCACAAAATACACTTGTAAAGTTAGACAGCCCTGATGGTGTTACAACAGAATTAAATATACTCCAACCTATCCATGGAGTAAGTGAAGCACCACACATGCCCAGTGACTGGAAATCCAACACAGTTTCATAGAAAACAATTGAGGAAGGGAAAAAAACTAGCGATCAAAAAAGAAGTATTGTTATTAATATTTATTTTTAATTTAATA
The DNA here is from genome assembly GCF_031143425.1 of Pleurodeles waltl. Lineage (NCBI taxonomy): Eukaryota > Metazoa > Chordata > Amphibia > Caudata > Salamandridae > Pleurodeles > Pleurodeles waltl. Next base: position 732,800,060 of record NC_090447.1, on the reverse strand, counting down.
TCTTCACAAAAACAATTACTTTTAAAAATAGAAAGTATTTAAATTAATTAATATATATATATATATATATATAAATATATATATATATTTTAAGCACACTTACTATGAATATAATAAAAATAAAAACTTGAGTGATTGTGGGCAATTTAGTAAATTTATTTTGGAAAAGCAATGTTATGAATTAAATTAACACATTCAAATTATTTTATTGTTTAAATTGCAAATATTTGAGACTTAGGGCCTGATTACAACTTTGGAGGACGGTGTTAAACCGTCCCAAAAGTGGCGGATATACCACCTACCGTATTACGAGTCCATTATATCCTATGGAACTCGTAATACAGTAGGTGGTATATCCGTCACTTTTGGGACGGTTTAACACCGTCCTCCAAAGTTGTAATCAGGCCCTTAATGTGTTTTATCTTTATATGTTATTAGTTTCGGGTTAATAATCATGTTAAATATATTTGACAATAAAATATATTTAAATATAGTTTCCAAACAAACATTATATTTTATCAAATTTCACTATGCTGTCTAATAAGGATGACTCTACCTAAGTGGTAGACATTTCCAGCAACAGGTTAAAAGTTGCTTTTAGTCAGTTTGCATTTGTAAATCCATTCCTGTCTTCACTGGAGTGGATAGAAACTTTAAACCCTTTAGTTTAAATTTCCACTCAGAAAAGGTGAACAGCAAGATTGGATAGTTACATCTAGCTAGCTAAGTATATCTACATATTTGTAGATCTAAACATAAACTTTTCCTTGTGAATCTTCCCCAATGTGTTTTACTTTTTCTACGCACAAATAGTTGCTTTACAAGTGCAAACTTACTTTCCTAACTCAATAAAGTTAGATACACACTCATATATCGATCACCCTCACTTCCCACAGACATATGTGTGTGAGCAAATCAACTTATCTGTGTGGGGAGTAAGTGTTCCTGAGCAGAAGTTTTCTGGATGTTTATGCACACCCATAAACTAACCCAGTTGTTAGTATTTACAAACTATTTTGCAACCCTTCTCAATCTAGAGAGACAGTAAAAGCCCCCAGAACTCCGTAACATTTTATCTGTTCAATGTTTTCAATACATGAATGTTTGCATGCATGCATGTATTGAATTTATAAACCACATTCATTGCTTCAAAACAGTTTAGCACTGTACAGCAAAAAGTTATTACATTACAAATCTGTGTCATGGGAGAGGAGATGGAAAGGTACACTTAGCAACACCCCTAATTAAGGTGTAAGACTCAGACTGCCAAACTCGCAAACAGCATTCTGTATCACATTTAGTAATGCTACAATAGTATTAGTAAAGTACTGCCAAATGCAATTCTCAAACATATGTGCAGATACATCTGCCTCTACAATTCCTATCTTTTCTGCATGGAGATTGGAGATCTCCGGTACATGTACTGGGATCTCTGAAACATGCCTGCCTGCATTTGTGGTAAATGTGGGAGGGTCAAAGGAGAGTGGCTGGGAAATGGGGAATATTAACTACTAAATGGGAGGAGTTTAAGAAGGAGGACGGATGGGATTAGAAAGGGATAAGGAGGGGTGTAGAAGAAAAAGCGACTAAAACTACCAACTCACAAAGAAGTAAGAACATTGCTATTCCATTGCACATCACAGACTCACATTCTAAAGTTTCTGCAGCAAAAAAGATCCAAAAATAGTAGTAAATGTATTCCTGCCAAGCCTTGAAGGATGTCTGGCATCGCATATGGCCAACAACAGGAAATGTAACATGCTCCTGGAAAACATAATGGAGGCAGGAACATAATATAACACCGCTAAGACATAATATTAAATTAATACAACTATTTTGACATGCAAATTAACTATTTACAAATGTACAAGTGAATATATGTGTGTGTGTATTCACTTAAAAAATCAAAGATTAAAGGAATTTTAAAGTTAGGTGAAAATGTCTGTTAAAATATACCATTTTAAACAAGAAAAATCACTGAAATTCACCAGTTACCACTATAATTCACCCCCTGCTATACACAGTGCTGTCATCAATGATATGATTTCAGATGCTGCAGTGATGTTATTAATGATATCATAGCACATGTCACAAATGGCAGTGAATGGTGAGGGCACAAGTTAGAGTAACTTGAGGTAAATATAAAAGTGAAGTTAAGTGGTTTTGGTCATTTAAAATGGTCTGCTTGGCATTTTAACCTAACTATAACCTCCTTTTTACCTTTGTTGTGTTCAGTGAATTTCTAATGTTTTTTAATGTTATATTATTAGAATTCTAACTATATTGTCACTTAAACCTTTGTTTTTTCAGTGAATTGCTGTGTTTTTAATGGACTGTGTGGTCAACCGAATGGCATGGTCATTCATGCACAGTAGACTAGGGCGGTCATTCTGACCCTGGCGGTCAAAGACCGCCAGGGCGGAGGACCGCGGGAGCACCGCCGACAGGCCGGCGGTGCTCCAATGGGGATTCCGACCGCGGCGGTAAAGCCGCGGTCGGACCGGCAACACTGGCGGGCTCCCGCCAGTGTACCGCCGCCCCATTGAATCCTCCAAGGCGGCGCAGCTTGCTGCGCCGCCGAGGGGATTCCGACCCCCCCTACCGCCATCCAGATCCCGGCGGTCCGACCGCCGGGATCCGGATGGCGGTAGGGGGGGTCGCGGGGCCCCTGGGGGCCCCTGCAGTGCCCATGCCACTGGCATGGGCATTGCAGGGGCCCCCGTAAGAGGGCCCCTAAATGTATTTCACTGTCTGCTGCGCAGACAGTGAAATACGCGACGGGTGCAACTGCACCCGTCGCACAGCTTCCACTCCGCCGGCTCGATTCCGAGCCGGCTTCATCGTGGAAGCCTCTTTCCCGCTGGGCTGGCGGGCGGCCTGAAGGCGACCGCCCGCCAGCCCAGCGGGAAAGTCAGAATTACCGCCGCGGTCTTTCGACCGCGGAACGGTAACCTGACGGCGGGACTTTGGCGGGCGGCCTCCGCCGCCCGCCAAGGTCAGAATGAGGGCCTAGGTCATGTAACAATATAAAGGGTGTGATTTTAAGTAAGGCAGGCTTACTGGGTTTGTCAATGGTTCAGAATACAAAAATATAAAAGGTGGTATGCCTTTTGACTTTATTGAGGGGACTACATATGTAAAGCAAACTTATTAGCTTTGTCAAAAAAGTCACCAATAGCTATAATCGCATCTATATTTCATAAATGTACACATTATAATGTATAATAATATTGATTGTCACAAAACAAATCAATAAAATATTATTTAAAAAAATAAACATGCCTTTGAGTCTTTTTAAAAAAAGTTCAGGCCACAAGGTGCAGCCATAGAACCAAACACAAGAGGACCTTGCACTCTAATCTTGGTGACCAGGTTCCTATTGTGGGGCATCCACAACATGTTCACTAGTTGGAGGCCACCGGAGGAGCCCCAAAGACCCATCATCCCCAGCTGGCTCCCCAGCCAGCACCCATACTGGGCACCAGCAGAAGATGGGCATTATTTTAAAGTGAGTAACCTGATGCCCACCAAGGGAACCCACAGCATGGCTAATGTTTGAGGGCCACAGGGGGAGTGCTTGGACCCCTGCAACTCCTGTCGGTTTCCCTGCCATCATCCACTATGGGGTCACCTAAAGGGTCAGGAGGCTCATGCAAGTTTTCTCCCCTAAATTTCAAAGTCAGCCCGGGGGGTGGGTCAATGGGGCCTTAAGAAGGCTCAGAGAGGAGAGGTCTGCAGGCCTCCCTCTCCTAAATATTAATGTCAGTTATGAGGAATACGGTTCTAGAAGGGTCTGTGAGAAAACTTGAATGCCCTATCCCCAAAAATAAACAGCACACTTACGTCTGGGACTTGTTCCCCCACGAGGCTTATATTTTAAAGGGGCCAAGACTGCTTTTTTAATTGGACCACAGAGCCACAGATCATCTTTGAATCTGTGGTCCTGTCAAAAAAAGAAAAATATGTTTTGGGCCCCTGGGGATATACTTTTAGTAGACCCCTACCAGGCATGGGGGGTATCCCTACCCTGCCCCCTTGTTTTTTGTAATCCTTTTTCTAGGACAGTGTATTGAGTCTCCAAGTCCTTAAATGGCTGCAGCCACACCTCTCTTGATCTGGTGTCAGCCAATTTGATTTGTTCCTTAGAACTGCTGGCTAAGCAAATGCTCTGCATTGTGAAATATACACACATTTTGAACCCTAATTTCTCTAAACCTACAGAATGGATATACACCACATAACAAAAAGCGTGCATTTTTCGACCAAGATTAGCTTTCTGTCAATTTTTTTATAATTCTGGTCCACTGTTTTGGCTGTAGCTGTGTCTAATTTTCCTTTTAAAAATTGCATGAGGAAGGGGCATTTTAGAACCCTCCCCCTTTTGTCACTGCCCCGCCTGCTGGAGCACATTGAAACTTTCCAAGGAGGAACTGAGGTGTGTGAGACTTTTAAAAATGTTTCACAAAGATTCATCAACCTTCATCAAAGTTATAACCAAACCAAAAATTTATTTTGTTTGCAAATGTGATCCTAACTGCAACTACCCAATGCGTACTCAGTGTGTTCCCGAATTGTTTAAAAAATGATATAATAATAACAGCATAATAATGTGTACAACAAATAAAGAAGCAAAATTGAAAATTGAAAATTTTAAACTGATCTGTGAATGTTGAGTAATTTGAAATTGGAGGCTAACTATTAAGTTGCTCAGAGTGATTCATCAAATAAATAAACAATTCATCTCATAGGAGCAGAGTAAGGCCCTCATTACAACCCTTGCGGTCGGTGTTAAAGCGGCGGTAATACTGGCAACAGTCCGGCGGGAAAAAAAATGGAATCACGACCACGGCAGAAACCGTCAACACAGACAGCCACTTTAACACTCTGACCGCCATGGCGGTAGCAACAAACACCGCAGCAGTAACTGCCAACAGACAGGCGGAAGTCAATATACCGCCCACCACATTACAACCCGCCCATCCGTCAGCTTTTCTGGGGCAGTACCTATGCCATCCAAAGCATGGCAGAAACAGTTCACAGAAGGGAAACCACTCACCTCTCGACAGTCAACGAAGAACTAGGACACCATGGAGCCCGAACTACAGGTGTCACGGATGTTGGTGTATCTTCTCATCCACCAGGAGTACGAACGGTGGCAGCGACGACCACGGTGAGTACTGCACCTAGCACACAGGGGAGTGGGGGAGGAAAAGAGAGTGACTCACACACGCAACACCCCCACCCCCACCCCCAACACCATACACACAAACACATGCATCAACATTACATATACACCCCGTAACCCTCTGGAAGAATGCAAGGGCAAAAGGAATTGAGTCAAATGAGTGTCATATTACAAATGGTCAGATATACGTTACAAATTCAAAACCAGCATTTACAATATATACAATATGTACGTAAGGTGGTACATTGTCCACTCATCATGTCCATGGGCCATAGGGCTATATCACATAGGCCAAACCCACACTTCAATCCTGCCTCAATATGGAGAGAACACTGCAGGGGCATCAGGTCGAAAACACACAGGCACCTCAGGGGGACAGGGAAGGGGGGGCACCACAGCCGGAAATGGGACAACGCTACTGCTCCTGGAGGGGGCTCCATGCCCACAGCGATGTCCTGGTGAATGTAAGGCCACAGTCTCTCAAGTCTCTCAAGTGGGTGGTTTGCCCACGGCCTGGTCCTGGGGAGTTCAAAGCCACAGTCTCTCAAGTCTCCAAAGTGGGTGGTTTGCCCACTGCCTTATCCTGGGGTGTTCAAATCCACAGTTTCTCAAGTCTCTCAAGTGGTTGGTTTTCCCACTGCCTGGTCCTGGGGAGTTCAAAGCCACAGACTCTCAAGTCTCTCAAGTGGGTGGTTTGCCCACTGCTTGCTCCTGGGGAGTGCAAAGCCACAGTCTCTCAAGTCAATGCCTTTCACCACTGGTTCTGGAGGGGGCTTTGTGTCCAGTGTGCTTCATCCTGCCAAGGATAGGGTGAGTGGATGCATTTCTCCACTGGTTCTGGTGGGTGCTTTGTGCCCAGTGTGCTTCATCCTGCCAAGGATAGGGTGAGTGGATGCCTTTCTCCACTGGTTCTAGAGGGGGCTTGGTGCCCAGTGTGCTTCATCCTGCCAAGGATAGGGTGAGTGGATGCATTTCTCCACTGGTTCTGGTGGGGGCTTTGTGCCCAGTGTGCTTCATCCTGCCAAGGATAGGGTGAGTGGATGCCTTTCTCCACAGGTTCTGGAGGGGGCTTTGTGCCCAGTGCGCTTCATCCTGCCAAGGATAGGGTGAGTGGATGCCTTTCTCCACTGGTTCTGGTGGGGGCTTTGTGTCCAGTGTGCTTCATCCTGCCAAGGATAGGGTGAGTGGATGTATTTCTCCACTGGTTCTGGTGGGGGCTCTGTGCCCAGTGATGCAACACTTGGGGTGTGGCAGTTCACAGTCACTCACGTGGGAGTCACGAGATTTGCAGTGACCAGGATGCATGATAGTCCATGGAGGCAGGGCTATAGTCCATCCAGCGGCAGCTATGTCTGCACTGTGGTGGTAGTGCTGGTGCCGCTGGGGGTGCTGCCAGTGGTGGAGGGAGGCTCCAGCCCCTCTCCTGCAGCCTTGGACGGCTGCCCACTGGGGCTGCTGCTGCTGGCAGTGGTGCTACTGTTAGCGGTGCAGGTGGCAGGGCTTGTGGCGGGGTTTGCAGCGGTGCTTGCGGCGGTGCAGGTGGCGGTGCTGCCTGCGGTGCAGGTGCTGGTGCTGCAAGTGGTGGGGGGAGGCTCCAGCCCTTCTCCTGCAGCCTCGGACGGCTGCTCACTGGGGCTTCTGCTGCTGACAGTAGTGGTGCTTGCGGCTTTGCAGGTGGCAGTGCAGGTGGCAGTGCTTGCAGCAGTGCTAGTGGCGGGGCTGCTGGCGGTGCTGGCTGCGGTGCAGGTGGTGGTGCTGGCGGTTGTGCTGGTAGCCACCAGGCCTTCACCTGCAGCCTCGGACGACTGAAGTGACTTGCCTGGTGTTTTGAGCCCCTTCCTCACCTTGGCAATTGGTGGTGTCACTTTGGGTCTGGCAGCTGGAGTCTTTGAGGTGGCCTTGCTGGGTGGTTGTGGCTTCCTTACCTTGCTGGATACTGTCCCCTTCTTCACCTTGCCAGGTGGCGGAATTGATTTTGCCTTGTCAGGGGTTGGTGGCACACTGGCTGGGTGGACGGGTGCCTCCTTTGATCCTCTGACAGCTGCAGGAACCACAGCAGACATGGACTTGGTGGCTGAGGTGCTGGGCTGGGTTTTGGCCACTCTGGCCTGAGGGGAAGGACGGAGGAGGGGTTGTGAAGAGGTCAATGTTTGCCAGGAAAATCTTCTTAGGGACACTGAGCGGGAAGAGGGAGAAGGTCTGGGAGTGGAGAAAGAGGGAGTGGATTTAGGAGGTGTCTGTCTGCTGAGTTTGGGTGCAGGTGCATGGGCTGGATGCTGTTGTGAGGTGGAAGGCTGTTGGGTACTTGCGTTTATGTACTTTTGGAGGAGGTGTCACAGACACACTGGGAGAGGACATAGGGGAGGTGTGCATGGATGTGGGGTGGTGACTGCCAGTGAGGGGTGTGTAGTGATGTGCGTGCTGGTGATGGAGGTAGTGCATGAGGATGTAGTGCATGCAGGTGTGAGTGGATACGCTACTGGGAGGGAGGTGGAGGATGAGGAGGAGGGGGACACAGTGGAGGCAGTGGATGTTGATGTATCTACATGGGGATGGTGCTTGTGTGAGTGCCTGTGAGATGACGTGTGGTGCTTGTGTTTGCCTGAGCCACATCTTTTTATTGATTTGGGTGAATGCTAGTCTGAAGGTGTGCTTGGGATAGGCTGGGGTTGAGGGGATTGGGACTGGGTAGAGGAAGTTGGAGGGGGGAGGCTGGATACAGGGACAAGGGCTGCCATCAGTGAGGAGGCCAGAGCCTGAAATGCTATCTGTTGGGCTGCCACACCAGAGTGAATGCTCTCCAGGTATGCTTTTGTTTGTTGCAAATACCCCTCAACACCCTGGATGGCATTCAGAATGGTTGACTGTCCAACAGTGAGGGATCTCACGAGATCAATAGCCTCCTCACAGAGGGCCGGAGGGCTGACTGGGGCAGGGCCTGAGCTGCCTCGGGCGAAGGAGATGCCCACCCTCCCGGGTGAGTGGGCACAGGAAACACGCTGAGGGGCTGCTGGGAGGGCGGTGCTGGTAAGGGGGTGGCGGCTGTACCTGTTGTTGGGGTGGGCACACAGGTGTCCGCCACTACCAGAGAGCTTCCATCAGAGGAGGAGTTGCTGTCTGTGGAGTCCCCTCCTGTTTTTGTCGTGGTGCTCCCCTCACCCCCATCCCACTGGTGCCCTCACACGGTGGATTTGGCCTCCAGGCCCATGTGGGATGCAGCTCCCTCCGTTGCCGGTGCCTCTGCTCCTCCACCAGATGATGCTAATGCACACGGGGACAGGGTGACAAAACAAAAAGGGGGGGGGAGACAGAGGATTCAGTTGGTCAATGCCAGCAACAACACTACCATTGGTGTACACAACTCACAGGGAACAGCCTTATGCACTATTCCATGCACTACTAGTTACAATGCCAGTCACCAGCCCATGGGGTACAATGCCTAATGCCATCAGCTGCACACCTGAAACAAACAGGGCCCTGACCAGTAGTAGATGCCCACTAACACTATTGGGTTTGGAATGCTTCAGATCCTGCCCAACAAGGGTCCTTCCCTGCCATGTTCGCCCCGGCCTAGGGGCACCCACAGTCCACATCCCCACCCGGGTAAAAGCTTAACGTGCACAAAGTACTGAATCAGAATTTGTATTCAACCCCTTGTGGCTGCTGTGATGCCCTCAAGCGCCCATCCAACTCCGGATAGACCACTGCCAGCATGCGGAACATCGGGGGGTCAGGGGCACGGCGGGCACCCCTTCCTCCTTCGAAGACCAGCCCCAGCTGGGCCTCCGCCGTCTTCCTTGCCCAGCGGCGCAGGTCCTCCCACTGTTTGTGGCAGTGGGTGCTCCGCCTGTCAAAGACCCCCAGGGTCCACACCTACTTGGCGATGGCACGCCAAATACCCTTTTTCTGATGGGTGCTGACCTGCAGGAAAAAGAATGCAGAATGGGGAATTAGTTAACCGTCCGGACCGTCACACTTGTGGCCCACCATATCCCTCTCATCCCCTGACGTACATACATTGACCACCATACATGCAGCACTCTGGCCAGGACGCCTCAGCCCCCCCCTACATGTGGCTTACATACACAGCACTCCATACATTCATGGCCCACGCATCATGCTCAGACTGTTCTCACCCGTTTGTCTGGAGGACCGTAGAGAATAGGACCCCATCCAGCAGTCTCTCCAACTCCTCCGCAGTGAAGGCAGGAGCCCTTTCCGCAGACACATGAGCCATTGTTGCTTCCAGACACAGGTCACAGCAGAACTTGCAGTGTAGGTCCTCTCCTGTTGAAGGTCAGGTAGCAAGTGAGTGAAGAGATAGAACATGGCAGTCACTTCTGCGGCGGTGCATACCGTCACCGCCGGCATACAGTGCCATTAGCTCCTGGAACCCTTAGGGCCCAATGATAATCATGCGGCGGTCATCGACCGCCTACCGCAACGGCCCACAACACCAGCGGAATTACCTCATTTCCACATGTCCCTCCTCACAGGTCAGGCAGCTGCCATTTCAGGGGGGCACAGGCCATTGCACCTAACTGCGTCACAGCAGACATTGGCACAGCAACTGACTCTTGGATTCACATACTGGTTCTATAAATGTAGAAATGCATCATTATTGCACTGGATGTGTGGTTATGACCCTCTGCTCACCGTTATCCTCCCTAGGCTTCAACCGCTGAGGATCAATATGAGATGGAGACATCCTCCTGTGTACAGACCCCTGGTGGACCTTGCGACAATGGAGGACAGACACATTATACTAACATACAGACTTGATCGGGCCACAATCCAGGAATTGTGTGCCCAATTGGAGCCAGACCTGATGTCAGCTATCTGCCAGCCCACAAGTATTCCCCCTCTGTGCTGGTCCTGTCAGTGCTCCATTTCCTGGCAAGTGGTTCCTGCCAAACAGCAGTGGTCATGGCATCAGGGATGTCTCAGCCAATGTTCTCCAACTTATTGACCAGAGTGTTGTCAGCCCTGCTTAAAAACATGCGCAGCTACATTGTATTTCCCCAGGTGGAGGATCTGGCCACAGCGAAAGCTGAATTTTATGCCCTGGGACTTATCCCCAACATCATTGGTGCCATAGATGGTACACATGTAGCATTTTCCCCCCCCCCCCAAAGAAATGAACATGTGTTCAGGAATAGAAAAAGTTATCACTCTATGAATGTGCAGATGGTGCATTTGGCGGACCAGTACATCTCCCATGTGAATGCCTAGTATCCTGGCTCTGTGCATGACGCCTTTATCTTGAGGAATAGCAGCATCTCATATGTGATGGGCCAACTCCGAGGCTCCGGGTGTGGCTAATAAGTGAGCCCAAGGTCCCCACCCAGTATATGTTGGTGTCTGGGTATGGGGTTGTCCCTAAAGGTTAGTGTGTGTCTGACAGTTGTTCCTCAATATTTGCAGGTGACTCTGGTTACCCCAACCTCTCATAGCTATTGACCCCAGTGAGGAATGCCAGGACAAGGGCAGAGGAACGTTACAATGAGGCACATGGGGGAACAAGGAGGATAATTGAGACAACCTTCGGCCTCCTGAAGGCCAGGTTCCGGTGCCTCCATCTGACAGGTAGATCCTTGTACTACTCACCCAAGAAGGTGTGCCAGATCATCATTGCATGATGCATGTTGCACAACCTGGCCTTGAGACGCCAGGTGCCTTTTCTGCAGGAGGATGAGCCTGGAGATGGTCTTGTGGCAGAGGTGGAGCCTTTGGACAGTGAGGAAGAGGAGGCAGAGGAAGAAGATGTGGACAACAGAAGTAATATCATACTGCAGTACTTCCAGTGACACACAGGTAAGACACTGTAACTTCACTTTACTTTGCAGTTTTGTGGTGTTGGACATTGTACATGGCAGCCTGATTTCCCTATGTCTATGACCACGTATTATACCCTTTGGCATCTCTATTTTCAGATATCTGTGGCCCACTCTACTAATACATATTTCAATCATTTGACAGACTCCAGATTTTGTTTTTGTTCCAAGGGTGTTCTTTTAATTGCTCATACGTAGAGGGGGATGTGCAATGGGCTGGGGTGATGGTGGAAGAATGTCCAGTTAGAGTCCAGTGTCTTGGTATCACAGGTGCATTGTCCAATGGGGCATAGGAAGTTGAGTAATGGTAGATCAAGGTGGATGGGGTGACAGAGTGGGACAGAAGGGTGACAATCAGGAGAGTCGTATTTCCTGGCGGGGGTCTTGGCAATGTTCTCTGGCTACTGCCTGGATCGCAGGGACCGTTTGCGGGGTGGTTCTCCTTCTGCAGGGGGTGGGGTGCTGGGGGCCTGTTGGTCCTGTGGTGGGCCTCCTGTCCACTAGTGCCGGCGGAGGTGGAGTACTGTTCTTTGGTGTGACCAGTGTCAGGGTCCCGTTGTTGTGCCACTGCCTCCCTCATGATGTTGCCCATGTCAGCCAGCACCCCTGCAACGGTGACCAGGATGGTGTAGATGTTTTTTAGGTCCTCCCTGATCCCCAGGCACTGTCCCTCCTGCAGCCACTGGGTCTCCTGCAACTTGGCCAGTATCTGGCCCATGGTCTCTTGGGAATGGTGGTATGCTCCCAGGATGTTGGTGAGTGCCTCCTGGAGAGTGGGTTCTCTGGGCCTGTCCTCCCCCTGTCGCACAGCAGTCCTCCCAGCTTCCCTGTTGTCCTGTGCCTCAGTCCCCTGAAACATGTGCCCACTGCCACTGACCCCAGGTCCTGTGTTTGTGGGGTTGCCTGGGGTCCCTGTAGTGGTGGACACACTGCTGATTGACATGTCCTGGGGACAGTGGCATGGGCACGCTGGGTGGGCCCTGTGCTGGTGTTTCCTGAGGGGGGAGGGTCTGTGGTGGGTTGGGACTATGGCAGGGTAACCGACTGTCCAGAGGTCCCTGATGGGCAAGGTTGGTCATCGTGATCCAGTCGTGCAGAGCTGCTGTCATCACTGTGGGCCTCCTCTGGGGGGGACTGGATGTTGCTGGCAACTCCTCTCCGGTGACGTTGAGTAGGGGTCCTGTGGGGATGAAAATGCAGTGTTATTGTATCTGCGTGTGCCATCTTGTGCATGGGTGTGTTTCCCTGTATGGTTGTGATTGCCCTGTCAGCTTTGCCTTGTTTGAGTAGTGATTTTGTGGGCTAGGTGATTCTCTCTAATGGGCATTCTGTGGTGATGGATGTCCATGAAGGTCTGTGATGGGGGTCCATGGATTGGTGCTACATGCAGGGCTTGGTATGGGGTTGGGCGGGTTGTGATAGTGGGGTATATGTGAGGTGGTGGAGTGATGGGGGTGAGGGTAGGAGTAGGAGTTTGTGATGGCACGCAGGTAGGGTGCGGGGTATAGTAGTAAAGATTTGACTTACCAGAGTCCAGTCCTCCTACTACTCCTGCGAGGCCCTCAGGATGCATGGTCGCCAAGACTTGCTCCTCCCATGTTGTTAGTTGTGGGGCAGGAGGTGGGGGTCCACCGCCAGTCCTCTGTGCAGCTACCTGGTTTCTTGCACCCACAGAATGCACCTTCCCCCGTAGGTTGTTCCACCTCTTCCTGATGTCATCCCTTGTTCTGGGGTGCTGTCCCACGATGTTGACCCTGTCCACGATTCTCTGCCATAGCTCTATCTTCCTAGCAATGGGCGTCTGCTGCACCTGTGGTCCGAATAGCTGTGGCTCTACCCGGATGATTTCCTCCACCATAACCCTTAGCTCCTCCTCTGAAAACCTGGGGTGTCTTTGGGGTGTCATGGATGTGGTGTGAGTGATATGTGTGAGGACGTGTGGGGTGATGTGTTGTGGTGTGTGCTGTGAGGTGCATGGATGGTGTATGGATGATGGTGTTCTGTGGCTCAGATTGAGTGGGTGCTCCTGGCTTGTTTCTCTCTTTGTTGGCAATCTTTTTTTCCGTTGAAAGGGTTGTGGGTAATGTGGGTATGTGTTTTATAGTGGTCCGAGTGTGTGGGTGTGGTGTGTGTATGTGTGTCAGGTGTGTAGAGTTTGAATTGTCCAATGTGGTGGTGTTTTATAAATGTGTGTGTATTTTGAGCACGGTGGTGTGTACCACCAATGGTTTACCGTGGTTGAAAGAACACCGCAGTGATTCGTGGGTCCTGATACTGTGGGAGTATTCTTGTTGGCATAGCGGTGTGCGTTTTGGTATTGCCATTTTATCACTGACCGCTGGGCTGGCAGAGTTGTGTGGGTGTCTGTATAGTGGCGGATTTCTCTGTGTTGGTCATAATACCTGTAGCGGTATACCGCCGCACTCACAGTATCTTGGCGGCCGTCAGCACGGCGGTAGGTGGCATTTACTGCCAGGGTTGTAATGAGGGCATAAGTGAATCAGTGAAATTATATTATGTATGGTGGGTGGCCTCAACTGAATTTAGAAAACCTCTAACATTTCCATTAAACGTTTTTCTATATTTGTTTGTGTATTAAATAAAATATTTCATCATATGTGTACTTGTTTGATGAATGTTGTTTTTGTGATGTTGCGCATTGTTCTGCAGTTCCAGTCATCAAATGTGCTTAGGCTATGGTACCCAGATTCCAATGACTACTCAGTGGAGGTCCCTGGATTCCAGTAATGATTAAGTGGGGGTCCACAAAAGTCAAAAGGTTACAAACCTCTACCTTAGAGCTCTTAAATTATTTTAAGTGAATAAAAACTTCAAATTAAATTGCCTAAATAGTAGTTCAGTGCTAGTGAGCATATTATTTTTAATTTTGATAAAAATTAAATATGGAAATCAACTTAATGCATTTCATTATTTACTAGACTTTCAATTTGATGAGTTAATGTGTAGTGCAATATTATTTTCAAAGTCTTGCTTTAATACTATTTCTTTTAAAGACATTTGCATTTTTGTTTAAAAAAACTGACATATTTTAAAATCTTCTTAAAAAAAATATTACACTCTATTATTTGTCCCTTTACTTTATCATAGAAGGATCTCCTCCCCTGTGGTGGATATTTCTGCCTACATGTGAACAATTTGGAGTAATAACTTTATACTTATAAGGTCTGTCCTGGATGTCTTCACTACTTCAATGGAGAGGATGGAGACATTTAGGTTTAGAGTAAGTTGTACATTGAGAACTGGATATAGTATATAGCAAAGAAGTGTAGATTTACACCTAGGTGTGGTAGTAGATCTACATATAAGTAAATCTACACAAACATATTAAACTATGTGAATTGGGTCCACAATTTTGTGTGCCAATAATGGCTGTTTTAGCTTTCTCCCACAAAAATATCCTCATTTTAGGTTAATTGGGAAATAAATTCCTCTGATATTTCTTTCTAAATCCCCCTCTTCCATGTTCTCAGATGTTGTCACCAGTGCTTATTTTGAGCTGGTGGTTTCAGGTGTGGGTTGGCACTAATATTTCTTTATCAGACTTTTATATGGAGCAAGAAAGAGAAAAACAAAAAGGGGAAAGAAAGAGGAAGTTAAAGGCAGAACAGTAACAATGCTAGAAAGCAGGGGTGAAAAAGTACCAGCAAGAGTGATGGATGAAGGAGGTATGAGGTGAAATTAAGACTGCACAGCCTTGGTACTCAGGACCTCTATATTCGTTGTGCCAGCCCTGTCCATCAGAGCAAACAAAACTATGGGTACCGCACTTATTGTTGTATAAATAATCCCTGATTGTCATATATACAGGGAAGCATATGTGGACAAAAGTGATGGAGGGAATGATAGAAGTGAAACTGAAGTGCTGGCGTGCGTTTCGGTGTGGCCAGCAGTGGGAGGTATATAAAGTGATGAGATGTTACTAGAAGACGTAAGCTTTTGAATCTTTGCAGAATGAAAGAGGTGAATTGTGCTTCCTAAAATATGAAAATTTGTATTGAAAACAACTTTTGACTACTTTAGCATTTTCATTGAAAATGATAATTCACACAGACAATGTAATTTCTGAGAATTTTGCAAAATAACTAATTTATGGGTGAGACATCATTCCCATGAATTTTGGATTTCAAACCATTATTGAAAGGACATTATAATTATCACCTTTAGAAATGGGGTCTTTGGTTGGCAGTCAGGTTACCCCCTGTCCAAGCAAAGACCCTCACTTTAGTCAGGGTAAGTGACACACAATCCAAATTATCCTGTGCTCACCCTCTGGTAGCTTGACATTGAGCAGTCAGGCTTAATTTACAAGGCAATGTGTAACGTATTTGTGCAATAAACCATGCAATAACACAGTATAGCACCACAAAAATACACCACACAGTGTTTAGAAAAATATGCAATATTTATCTGATAAGATGCAGGTCAAAACAATTAAAATGCAATATGTATATGTTGAGATATCACTCTAAAAGTGATATAAAGTGTCTTAAGTCTGTTAAAAGCAATCATAGTCTCTTTCAAGCACAAAGTACCTGGTTCATGTGCAAAATCTTCGCAAACAACCCCAGAGGAGGAGATGGTGGAAACAAGGGGGTGTGCGTCGATTTCTCGGGCCGCACACAGCGACACATCATTCAGTTTTCACGCAGGCATGGCTGTGCATCGATTTCTGGTACTTGGTCATGGATCCTGTTCGGGTTGTGGGGTTTTCGGACGTCCCAGAGACGATGCATGGATTTCCTGCACTGGCAGGATGAAGTCACAGGAGCTCCGTCGATTTGGTGGGCGTTGCTTCGAATTTTCTGCAGCACTGCAGGCACTGCATTGATTCCTCTCTGGAAGTCGGGCTGTGTTGTTCCAGCTCGGCTGTGCATCGATCCGGTGGGCTGTGCGTTGCCTTCACAGAAAGCAGACAGGTGAGTCCGTTGGGCAGCCAGGCAGTTCTTTTTGGTAAGATGCAGGTTCTGGTTCAGGTGTCTTCTCCAGGAATTGTCTGAGTTGGTAGGGTCAGAGGCACTGTTTAATGAGGGAGACTACAAAGAGTGGCTTAGAAGTACACAAGGTCCCCTTTCAGTTCAATCCTGTCTGTCAGGGCCCCAGTAGGGGATGTGGCAGTCCATTGTGTGAGGGCAGGCTACTGTCCTTTGACATGCAAGTGGCAGGCCCTCCACCCTCCCCGCGCAGGGAGACCCATTCAAAATGCAGATGTATGGAAGTGAGGCTGAGTATCCTGTGTTTGGGGTGTGTCTGAGTGAATGCACAAGGGAGCTGTCAACTTAACCCAGCCAGACGTGGATTGTAAGGCACAGAAGAATTTAAGTGCAGAGAAATGTTCACTTTCTAAAAGTGGCATTTCTAAAATAGTAATTTTAAATTCAACTTCACCAGTCAGCAGGATTTTGTATCACCATTCTGGCATACTAAATATGACCTTTTTCCTCCTCTGAGATAAGCAGCTACCACTCAAACAATATATGAGGGCAGCCCCAATGTTAGCCTATGAAAGGATCATGCCTCACAGCAGTGTAACAATTAATTTAGGATTTTTGCACTACCAGGATGTGTAAACTGCACAGGTACATGTCCTGCCATTTGCCTACACAGCATCCTGCCCTATGGGTTACCTGGGGCATACCTTTGGAGTGACTTATATTTAGAAAAAGGGGGCTGTTGGCTTGGCAAGTACTTTTAAATGCCAAGTTGAAAATGGCAGTGAAACTGCACACACAGGCCTTGCAATGGCAGGCCTAAGACAAGGTTAAAGGGCTACTTAAGTGGGTGGCACAATCAGTGCTGCAGGCCCACTAGTAGCATTTAATCTACAGGCCCTGGGCACATATAGTGCACTTTACTAGGGACTTATAAGTAAATTAAATGATCCAATCGGGTATGATCCAATGTTTAAAGGAAGAGAGCATATGCACTTTAGCACTGGTTAGCAGTGGTAAAGTGCGCAGAGTCTTAAAACTAGCAAAAACAGTGTCTAAAAAGCGGAGGGAAGCAGGCAAAAAGTTAAGGGTGTTATTAGAACACAAAAGAGAGTTGCGGGAGTGGTACAACCCCACACGTACTCCTGAGAAAAATGAGCACATCCATATACCACTAAAGGTGTGGGGTGATAAGTGAAGGTGAACTGGATTAGTGAACCCTAATCTAGAAGCGCTGGCTCAGCGCGTAATTGCTGGGTAAAGGGCTGAGTATAGAATGTTTATAATTGTGGCTGTATCTACAAGAAGGAGTTCCTTTTATGGACTAGGTGGTCTCACACACATAATAGTGTCATGCTTCATCATTTGACCACGTCGCCCCACCCAGGTAAGATGGTACTACCTTGGGGGACTCAACCTCATTGTTAAAAGAATTACAGAGGGAGTGCTGAAATGAATCAAACTAGATATTTTACAGGGATCCAGATGGGGTGTGAATAAAATTACCTTACACGTTACTGTCACGGTTAGTAGGATACTTTAATAGAGGTGTATGTAGGTAAGGTTAAAACTTATGCTCGGGACTCAGTTGATATTAATGACTCATGGAGTCTAAAAAGCAAGAACCAACATGTTTCTGCCCTCTTTACGTGCTGGAAGGTCAGGGGCATTCGTCAGGGTCATGGATCCCCTAGGGATGAATGCTTTGTAGCATGCTTGGTGGGTGGTAAGAATAAAATAATAGGCCTACCTGAACTGTTTGTTCATATAATGGTAGGTCTCGAAGGATAAGGTGGTTTGCCTCTGGTCTGGGGGTTGCCAGAGGGTATCCGTTGTAGTCACACTCACACCAAAGGGAATACCGGTGTGTGTACCTAATGTCGAAATCCCAGCCTCTCGTGTGATCCACTAATCCAGTTCACCCTTACTTATCACCCCACACCTTCAGTGGTATAAAAAAGTTAGGGGTGACCACCCTAAGGCTGTCAGGTCTAACATGTGTCCCCCCCAGCTGAACCTCCTGGGAGCTCTCATCGCTGAGGTGAAAGTATCTGGAGAGACCCTCAGCGTTGCCGTGGTCAATCCCCAGGCGACGCTCTATCATAAAGTCTATCCCCTGTAGGGAAATGGACCACCTCAAGAGTTTAGGATTCTTACCCTCCCTCTGCATGAGCCATCTGAGGGGCCTGTGGTCTGTCTGAATCCGGAAGTGAGTCGCAGACAGGTATGGTCTCAGCTTCTTCAGTGCCCAGACCACAGCAAATGCTTCTCTCTCAATAGCACTCCACCTCTGTTCTCGTGGTAATAGTCTTCTGCTAATAAAGACTACTGGTTGGTCTAAGCCCTCCTCAGTTAGCTGTGCTAGAACAGCCCCATGCCATACTCTGAAGCGTCTGTCTGCACAATATATTCCTGGGAGTAGTGAGGGGGCCTTGAGCACGGGGGCCGTGCACATGGCTTCCTTCAGGGAGTCAAAGGCTTTCTGACAAGCCTCTGTCCAATTCGCCAACCTAGGTTTCTTTTTGGAAGTAAGTTCTGTCAAGGATATCACCATGGAACCATAGCCCTTGACAAACCTAAGAAGGCCCTAACTTCGGTCTGAGTTCTAGGTGGTTGCCAGGCCTTGATAGTTTCAATATTGGCCTGGTGTGGCTGGACCTTGCCACCACCTACTAGGTGTACCCAATTACACCACGGAACCCTGCCCAATCTGGCACTTACTAGCCTTGATAGTCAGGCCTGCCTGTTGCAGAGCCTGAAGTACCTCATTGAGGTGGAGCAGGTGTTCCTCCAAGATGGAACTATAGAAAGCTATGTCATCTAGGTAGGCTGCGCAGAAGGCACCTTTGCCAGCTAGGACTCCAATGACCAACTATTGGAAGCTAGCGGGGGCATTTTTCAATCCAAAGGGCATTACCCGGAACTGGTAATGGCCCTAAGGTGTGGAAAATGCAGGTCTCTCTTTAGCTCCCTAAGTTAAGGCGATCTGCCAGTACCATGATGTGAGATCAAAAGTACCGAGGAATTTGGCAGTGCCTAGCCTGTCTACAAGCTCATCAGCTCGGGGGATGGGGTGAGCTTCAGGCTGTGTGACTGAGTTGAGGCCCCAGTAGTGCACACAGAACCGGAGTTCTGGCTTGGCACCGGGTACAGTAGCCTTAGGAACCAACACCACAGGGCTGGCCCAGGGACTGCTGGACTTCTCAATAACCCCTAAGGCCAACATCTTGGAGACCTCCTCCTTGATGCTGGCCTTCACCTTATCTGACAACCTGTAAATTTTGTTCTTTACAGGGGGATTGTCTCCCGTGTCAATATCATGGACACACAAGTGGGTGAGTCCAGGAGTAAGGGAAAACAGGGAAGAGAACTGCTCTAACAACTCACAGCAGTCTCCTCTCTGATTCAGAGTGTCAGGGAGTCAAGAGAGATTAACACCCTCCACTGACCCATCACCTTCTTTGGCAGAGAGGAGGTCAAGAAGAGGCTCACTCTCCTCTTCCTTGCCCTCATCTGTCACAAGGAGCATACTGACCTCAGACCTCTCAAAATGAGGCTTGAGTCGGTTATGATGAAGAACCCTTAGGGGGAGTCCAGGGGTCTTGAGGTCCACTAGGCAAGTGGCCTCCCCTTCAGCTCCTTGATCTCAAATTGGCCAGACCGGCAGTCCTGGAGAGCACTAGGCTCTACTAGCTCCATTACCCAAACCTTGTCTCCAGGTGAGAACTCGACCAGAGTGACCTTCTGGTCATACCACTCCTCCATCACCTCTTGACTGATCTCAAGGTTATTCTTGGCCTGCTTGCAAAAGTGTTGGGATTCGTTGTGGAGGGCCAGCATGTAGCTGACCACATCCTGGGTAGGAGTCTTGGAAGCTTTCTCCCAGCCCTCTTTAACTACTCTTAGCGGTCCCCTGACAGGGTGAACATAGAGAAGCTCAAAGGGGCTGAACCCCACCCCTTTCTGGGGCACCTCCCTATAAGCAAACAGCAGGCATGGAAAGAGGACGTCCCACTTATGCCTCACGGCCTCAGGTAGGCCAGTGATCATGCCTTTAAGGGTCTTGTTGAATCTCTCAATAAGCCCATTAGATTGAGGGTGATAACACCCCACACTCATCCCACATGGACTTCATGTATGCAGACATGAAGTTTGTGCCTCTGTCAGACACAACTTTCTTAGGGAATCCCACACGGGTAAATATTCCCATCAGAGCTCTGGTCACCACAGGTGCAGTTTCGGTTCTCAGAGGGATTGCCTCTGGATAGCACGTGGCATGGTCCACCAAAACCAGGTTAAACCTGTTGCCCAAGGAAGTTTTAGGGTCCATATGGGGCTATTTCCTGTGGACATGTTGTTTCAGGGTCCTGTTCAAAGTCATATATATGTCCTGGGGAGTGGGTTCAGGGAGGCCTTAAGCCTTTTCCCTGACTTCCCACTAGACTGGCAGGTGGGGCAGGCCCTGCAGAAAGTATCTGAGGCTATCCACATTCCAGGCCAATGGAATGGGTGACAAGCCTGGCAAAGGTCTTGTCTTGGCCTAAATGTCCTGCCAGGGGTATGTTGTGAGCCAGACCCAGTAGGAAGGCCCGGTAACACTGGGGGACCATCAGCACATGTGCTGCCACAATGGCCGGAGCCTTAGGCTCACTGTAAGGGAGATCATTGTCCCAGTAGATGTGGTTATCACTAGAGGCTTCACTAGCTGCTTGGGCTGTGGCCTGTTGCCTCAGTCCCTCAAGGGTGGGGCATTTCTTCTGCGCCTTGCACAATTCTGCCACGGTTGGCCCACCTTCTACTTGCCAGCCAGCAAGTTCAGGAAGGTTGCCCATGTCAGCAATGTCCTCTCCGGTTGGCCCAGGGGCCTCATCCTCCTCAGGAACCACGTCCACCACCGTGGGAACATCTGAGGTAGGTTTCCCACACCTTTTGCCCTTCCTCTTTGCAGCTGTCTAGGCCATTGTTCCAGGCTCCAGACACCCTTGACTCCCTTCCCGGGCAGCTACGGACCTTGTGGTCATGCAGACCCACTCAGACAAACCTAACATCTCCAGGTAGGATCTGAGCTGTACCTCCTTCCTGGACGTATGCTCAAGATCATTGCCTAACAGACAATCTACAGGCATGGCAGGACTCACAGCTACTTTCAGAGTACCAGAGACCCCCCGAACTCAAAGGGAACCAGAGCCACCAGTAGGTGACTCTCACGATTGTCAGCGACTATGACTTGGTTGAATGTATTAGGGACTATCTGCCCTGCTGACACCAGCTGACTCTTAACAGTAGCCATACTGGCTCCTGTGTCACACAGAGTCTCAACCCATTGCCCATCAATAGTGACCCACTGCCTATACTTGGAATTACTGGCAGCATGTGGCTTTAGGCACCATCTCCTTATCTCCCAGGGATACTAGAGACACCTCTGTCTGCCACCCAAAGCTAACTGGGACTGTCTCCCCCGAGCGCTACACTAGCCAACCCAGGTGTCTGCCCTCTTGTGGTGGGCTGTGGTCTCTTGGAACACTGGGAGTCACCCTTAGAGTGTCCATGCTGGTAGCAGTCTAAGCATTTGGGGATGAACATCCCTACCTTCTTGTCGAAGTACCCCGGTTTCTTCCCAAACGTAGAAGAGGAATGGTTACCACCCCTCCCCCCTGGGAATTGTTTTGGGGGCCTTTTGAGAGTTCCTTATATTTAAGTTTTTCTCCGCCCTCTTTTTTCTGTTGGGAACCCTGACCCCCTTTGTGGGTGTCCCCCCAGATACCTTTTTGGACACTCTGGTGCTAACCCAGAGGTTCGCCGCCCCAGCAAGCTTCCTGGGATCAGTCATCTTACTACCAAGTGCTGGCCAAACTCTGTAAAAGAAATTCTGAGCATATGCTTTCTCAGAATCAAATCATGTAACCCTTTGTAATCATTTGCTTTGCTGCCCTGCACCCATCCATTCAGTGCCTTATTGGAGAAATCAAAACAATCTACCCAAGTTTGTGTGGAAAGTTTGGTGCTGTCCCTAAACCACTTACTGTATTTTTCAGGAGTCAGCCCAAACTTGGCCAGTAAAGCGGCTTTCATGGGTGCATAGACATTCTGATCATGTGGATCTAGTGTTAGGAGTGTGTCCCTCTCCACTACTGGTACATAAAACCACAAGGCCACTCCTCATTGCTCCTCGGAGGTCCCATGGGCCCTTAGTTCAACTTCATAGGCAGCCAACTACTTATCAATGTCATCTCCCACCACATAACTTGGCACTACATTCTTGGGTATACAAACCTTCTTCTCCCCAACAGGTCCTGCATGTATACTGCCACCATCACTGCTTGACTCAGACTGTCTCGCCTTGATCTTCAGCTCCTTGAGACTCAGTTCATGAGCCAACAAAATTTTCTTCTCAGCCAAGGCTCTCCCAGCTGCTTTTGCTTCTCTCTCTGCCCTCCTTTCCTCCTGTTGAGCCTCACTTTTCAACCTTGCCATTTGCAACTGAACTTCCCTCTCCTCTGCCCTTTCTTCTGCGGCCAGGCCCTGATCAGAGACACTGCTCCCTGGTTTGGCAGGGGGCACAATTGCAGTGGTAACTTTATCAACTGATGGCAAAAAACCCTCTGGGGGAGGCTTCCTCTGGCCCCTCCTCCTCAACATCCTCCTCTGAATGGGCTTCTGCCCAGGCCCTCAGCACCATTTGAAATTCCTCCTTTCTTGAGGCACCTTGGACAGGTACTCCCAAATCCCTGCAGAACCCTTTCAGCTGTTTGACAGTATGGGGGTGATTCTGACCGCGGCGGACGGCGGTCGCCGCCCGCCAAGCGGTTCCCGCCGAAAGACCGCGGCGGTCATTCTGGCTTTCCCACTGGGCCGGCGGGCGACCGCCGAAAGTCCGCCCACCAGCCCAGCGGGAAACACCCTTCCCACGAGGACGCCGGCTCAGAATGGAGCCAGCGGAGTGGGAAGGTGCGACGGGTGCAGTTGCACCCGTCGCGAATTTCAGTGTCTGCAAAGCAGACACTGAAATTCTTCGTGGGGCCCTCTTACGGGGGCCCCCGGAGTGCCCATGCCATTGGCATGGGCACTGCAGGGGCCCCCAGGGGCCCCGCGGCACCCCCTACCGCCATCCTGTTCCTGGCGGGAGAACCGCCAGGAACCGGATGGCGGTAGGGGGTGTCAGAATCCCCATGGCGGCGGAGCGCGCTCCGCCGCCATGGAGGATTCTCAAGGGCAGCGGGAAGTCGGCGGTACACCGCCGACTTTCCGTTTCTGGCCGCGGCTGAACCGCCGCGGTCAGAATGCCCAGCGGTGCACCGCCAGCCTGTTGGCGGTGCTACCGCAGACCTCCGCCATGGCGGTAATTACCGCCAGGGTCAGAATGACCCCCTATATGTCTCCAGAGGGCTAGGTCAAAATCTTCATTTTCAGCTTGAGACCCAGCCAGAGACATGTTGAGTGAGGATTTTAGTTAGAAAATTGTCAGGAAAAACGAAATTGCAGAAAAAAGATAATAGAAAAATCAAGTTGACCTTCAACTGTGGGTAGGTAGTGAATACTTAGCTACTGTATGTCACTGCACAAATACAAGTCCTATCCTCACCGTTGATCACCAATGTTACCATATTTAAAGGGAGAGAGCATATGCACTTTAGCACTGGTTAGCAGTGGTAAAGTGTGCAGAGTCTTAAAACCAGCAAAAACAGTGTCTAAAAAGTGGAGGGAGGCAGGAAAAAAGTTAGAGCTGAGCACCGAAAGGCTGTCAGGTCTAACATCACCCAAGTCCTAAAATACAATAGGGCAAATTTATGAAAAGTGGTGCATCATGTCATGATGTTCCTCCTTTCTTATGCACCATCGGCCCCACTAAGGCCAGCATGTGTGCTCCCTATTAATGATAGGTGCACCATGGAGCATGTTAAGGAATTAGAGTCAAAAATGTTGACTCTAGTTTGCCGCATTGAAGGATCAGCGCCAAAATCATTGCTGCTAATCCTGTAAAGTGAGATGAGGCCCATTGAAAACAGGCGTTAAAAATTACGCTAGAAATGGCACAGTGGAATCTCATGGATTGCACTGTGCTTTTTTCTGGGCCTTCTAATGCCTGAATGCCCCCCTTGCATGCATTATGCCTGGCGCAGGCATATTTTGGTGCAACAATTTACAAGGTGACGTAATTCCTGCATTGTGCAATTTGTGAATATGGTGCAGCGTTTTTGCCAGCCTAACACCACATTAACGTAAAAAAAATTACATTAACGTGGCACAAGGTGGCACTAGGGCATTTTTTAATCTGGCCCATTGATTTTTAAACAATATTGTTATGTATGGTACAAAAGAGTCAAAATTTGCATCCATGGACTTCAAACATGTCCCTCATTCAAAATATCCCTGTTTCTTGTAATTATGGTTATGCTTATCCCTAGGATGCACTTGACAGAGGGCGTAACCAGCATACATAACATGAGCCCAGTTCCCTGCACCCTGGCATGCAGGACAATGCAAAAACAGTGCTCATTGAGCACTGGACATAGCTTGGACCCCTGTGTTTTGCTCATGGCTCCTGGATGTAGTAGACTTTGTACACTGGGCACAGAGCCTCTCTAATGACCCTATTATGAGACAGCCTTACCAAAGATACTGAACATTTGCTTATTAGAATTGTAGAAGTAGGACAAATTGCGTCAATCTCTAAAACTCTAAGGGCCACAAGTACAAAGCATTTTTCTAGTCGCAAACGGGGCGATTTGCAGAATGGGCCCATTTGTGACTGGAAAAATTATTTTTGGGATGTACAAAGCCCAAACTGTGATTCAGTAACTTGTTACCTAATCACAATTTTGGTTTTGTGATTTGGTATTAGGAAGGGGCGTGTCCAGGGCATTCCTTCCTAATAAATACTGTGTCTAAATGGTATGTATGATTGTTTTGTGGCCGTGAATGCAATCACAAAACAATCGCAGTTAGCACCAGTTTCAAATTGGTGCTAACCCATTTGCAAAGGGGAAGGGGTCCCTTCCCCTTTGTGAATGCATGCAAAAACGTGTTTTTTCCCACAGACCACTGACTACTCTTAAAAAATTAAACTGAAACATTTCATTTTTTATTTTTACATACAGCCTGTTTTCCTTTCAGGAAAAAGGGCTACGTTTGAAAAAATAGATTGCTTTATTTAAAAACAATCACAGACATGGTGGTCTCTGACACCAGCAGGCCACCATCCCTGTGACTTTTGCGATTCCCAGTGGGTCTCAAATTACGACCCACCTCGTTAATATTAATGAGGTAGGTCTATTTGCGACCCACTGGGAATTGCAAAAGAAACTCAGTGGAGTTTCTTACATTTGGAATTGCGATTTTACACTTCCTAAATGTACTCTTTTCTCATCGTCATGGGCCACATGGGCCACCCAGTTTGGGTATACTGAAGCCAGGCTTGGGATAATTACCCCATTTCGCTCCAACCTGGTCATCAGCTTAGGCTACTTTCCCCTAGTTTATAGGAAACTGTCTAGTCTGTTATCTTAAAAAGTAATGTTTAGTGCTAGTACTGATTTTATTGCAGTCCTTTTAATCCCTTCTCCATTTATTTTGTGGATAGCAAATCATTCTAGTTCTAGTATTACTCTCTTGTGGTAGCTGATCTCATGACAGGCTTGCAATATCAGAATACTGGTGGACAGGAAAAAGCCGTTTTTATAAATTTTATTTTTTGTCATCACATACATGAATGCATACCCCTCACACATCACAAGGCACCTTTAAGACAGTTTTGTTCTTTTTAGCCAACAACACAAAATTGTTCTGAGATTTGAATTCCCCTGTTTGCAATAGAAAAAGGGAAACTACGAGCCAGAGTATGTTTGCTGCTGCTCCTAGTATAAATATAGGACGTTTAAAAGAATTCTCATAACATGAGGCCAGATTACGTGGTACATAAAAATAATTATTGGAATACCATTAGATATTATAAGTAATTATGTCTTTTTTTCTAGGTTATTTCCTATATTTCAGCTACATTTTTTAAAACGGAGACTTTTCAGTTTATCTAAATAAAGATACTGAATCCCTTGATGAGATGTTCTTTCCGTGAATTTTTCCATACAATAAGCAGGTAGCGTTCATGCAGATAGAGAGTAGGTAAAGTACATTCAGAGGGCGAAAGCAGCTCGAAATCTGTTAAAAAGGACAGCCAAAATTTGGAAAAATTAAAAAAAATCAAAATATTACAATTACCAAATGTAAGATGCATCAAAAAAGTTGTCGTATAGGATACGCCAATTAAAGTCAACACACTATAGTGCAGGGTAGTTTTAATAATAGTAAAATACATAGTAATTTCAATAAGAGTGTTTTGTGTTTTAGTCCAAGCTTCCTAACGCATGATTATTGTTCTTGAATACCAGGAGACTTCAGGTTTTACAATCTCTCCATATTAGCTGGATATTCGATTGAAATATATTTTGCGTGTT
Organism: Pleurodeles waltl; assembly: GCF_031143425.1. Taxonomy (NCBI): domain Eukaryota; kingdom Metazoa; phylum Chordata; class Amphibia; order Caudata; family Salamandridae; genus Pleurodeles; species Pleurodeles waltl. Next base: position 732,773,641 of record NC_090447.1, on the reverse strand, counting down.
TTGTTAACAGCTCCTCTTTCTAGATTGTTGGCACTTGTTTCATAGGGGTAGGCCGTTGATTGCTTATGTCTTTCAAACCATGTTTTTGTGTGGTTTCAGGTGTATTAGCAAGAGCTCATTATAATTAGGCTCATTTGTCTAGCTGCTCAATTTTCCTCAGCACGATAAATGCCATAGTCATCTTTTATAAAAAACGACGAAGTTAAAGGATATCTTCTTTGGCATGTCATCAGTGGCGGAAAAAGCGTTCGTGTTCAGTTTGATTTTACATTACGCTAGCAGTCCAGGCGAGCAATTATGGACGCAAATCAAGGATGCCTCATCTCCATACCATTGAAAAGAGGAGGTGAGCACACGAAGCTGCAGCCAGCTATGATCTTCAGGGGTCACCTAAACGACAGCAAAAAATGGCTTTTTAGCACATCTTCTTTTCAGTTGCTACTGGGTGATTTCAACAGCTTCTGTACTGTTTTCCCAAAATACTGCAGGTGAGCTCGGAATTATTGCCTGGCAGGTCAAACGGCATGCTGATGGACTGCAGGTGTGCAGTATTAACTCGTGATTTAATAGATGTACGGCACGTGATTGCAGTATGACTCCTGATCCGTTTTTAGTTAAAACAGTGTTGGTAAGGTTTCAGAAAACTTAATAGCAAATTAAAATTCCTATATTATTGGCAAGCTGACATATTTTCTGACTTTCAGTGACAGGAACAATTTTGTTCAAGCCTGCTTTAAATGTTTACTGGAGGTAGTGTCAAAAAATCAAAGTTAACTGACACAGTCATATTTCCCCCAATGCACTATTCATAGATGATCTCATAAATGATGCAATTATTAAGCTGCTATTGTGTTGATTGTAGTTTGTCTCATCTTTTGTGTGTTGATTCCTGATTGAGGGCCTCATTATGAGTTTGGCGTTCCATTGACCGCCATGGCGACGACGGTCCTGCAGGTCTGGAGGCCTATGGACCAAAGACCACTGTGGTCCCTTCGGCACCACCAGACAGCACAGACTGCCACGGTCATGAGGCAGCACAAACAGGCCAGTGGAGCCTGTGTTGGGCACGACATATTATGAGGTTGCACACTGCCAATGTGACCGTGGAGGTCCAACCACCACATCTCAGAAGGTGGAAACGGGGAGTATAAAGGGAGATACTCAATGCAGGCAGCCTTACACTTCTGGTCCTGCCATGGTTCCCACCACGCACATCCTAACGCTGCGGCTGCTCACTGAAGGTGCACAAAATTCACACTGCACTGGGCGCAACCGACCGTAAGTACACACACTTACCTGTGTCATCAACTGTTATAACAGATCGTTGTGCCGTCACCCACATGATATGGGGGTCATTCTACGGGCACCAAGTACACGTCTCATTGTGTACACAGTGAGAATGATACATAAAGATGCACACAGTCATAGTCACAAGACACTCGCTTTGGGCAGGTCACTGCACCACAACACAAAACATAAGTCTTACCATCTCAGGGACAGTGAGGGGTACACAACATTGTCTCTCACAACATCAACAACACACCAGCATCACATATGCAAAAACAACTCACACACTTACATTCCTCACAGGCCATGGGTTGTCTTCACATTCAACACACATATGGATGGAGGTGGCATGGAACACAAACAACACACCCAGTAAACAGCCCTTCAATGGACACACACATTACAGCACAATGGAAGGACAATGGCATGCACAATAGGCAAAGAGACAAATAGGCAAACCTCACTATGCAAATAATACCTGCACAATGGGGTTGGGGCCATCTGGAGCACTCAGGGAATGAGGCTGCACTGGGACACATATCACTTTGCACATGCCCATGAAACAACATTTGCACAGGAAATGGCTCTACATGTATCTCAAGGACAAACAATACTAGACCCAAATGATATGCCCATCTGCACAATGTGGAAGTGCAACTCAACAATGCACATGCAACTCCAACTGCATGGGACATAGCTCTGCAGGAACTAGCTGCAAGGTACACACATGCACAGTCAATTGCAAACAAAAAAGCACCGCTGGCTGCAGAAACAAAACTCAAACTGACACACATCAGATGAATACATGATCCTCATCAGGGGGACAAGTCTAACACCATAAATGCTCACATTGGACAACACAAGATGAAATACTTGCCATAACAAACAGTACACTATAGCATGACACTATCATTGCATTTACACACACATATCCATACACTCAACATATACCCTTGTCTTAGGGGAAACCAGCACCGCCCACAAAGCCAGATGCTGCAAACAACAGCAAAAGAAGCAGCACACATGCCAAAACGCACATAACAGTAGGTAGAAAGCACAAATAACTCCGGAACAACATTAAGGTAGAAAATGAATTGCAGGACAAATGTGTACCCAAAGTAGGAAAACTATTTGGGTTTATTTACACATCCAAATTCAAATAGTCCAAGGCCATTGGCCAGACCATGAAATTGTCCATTATAGCACAGTATTGTGCCAACACATGACTCCTTACTGCCATTGAATCTCCACTGGAAGGGTCATCAAGTGGGCAGGCAGGCACCTGAGGATCATCATGAGGGGGGCAGATTTGGGAGGGGAGGTTTGTTCTTAGGTTTGGGATTTGTGGTCTCTTTTTTGGGAGGGGTGAGCTTCCTCTTGGGGGGCAGAGGTATGGGTGTTTATGGGGGGGGGGGTCAGGGGAGGCCGGAGAGGTGAAAGAGAGGGGCTGGCAGGTGGGTGGGGGCATGTTAGGTTTGGGATGGGGTGGAGGGAACAAGGGAAAGTGCAAGGTCAAACATAAAAAAATTCTTAGGGACACAGGGCTGTCATCAGAAGGGGGTCAGGATTTGGAGGTCGAGGGAGTGGTTGTCTGCTGTGTTGGTGTGGATGTTGTGGGTGCGTGCTTCTAGGAGGTAAGCTTGTGTTTGGTGGGTGTCTGTTGGGTGGGTGAGTGTGTGTGTTTTTGTGTCCTGGTGGTCTCGGAGGTGGAGGTGCTGGGGAATGGAGTGGTGGATGTGTGTGTGTCTGTTGATGTGTTGACTGTGGGTATTCTGGATGCGGTCGATGACTGTGTGTCTGTTCTGGTGTCTCCGGGTATGGTGCTTATGATGGATGTCTGGGGGCCTGTTGGGGAGGTGTCTGTGGGTATGCTGGGTGATATGGATGTTTCACTGATTGTTGATGTGGTGCCTGTGGGTTTGGTGATGTGTGTATAATGCAGGGGTGGTGGGAGTATCTGGGGAAGTGGTGGCTCGTGTCTGTGGGTGGCTGTTGTTTGCTTGTGTGCTAGTGTGTTTTGTGGTGCTTGAGTTTTTTGTGCTGCTCTTGTGTGTTGAGGTGGATGCTTGTGGATCTGTCTGTGTGCTTTGGCTAGGTAGGGAAAGGGGGCATTTGGATTGGGAAAAGGGGGGTGATGGGGGATGGACGGGGGGTGACTGGCTGCCATCAGTGAGGAGACCAGAGCCTGAAAAGATCTCTGTAGGCCAGCCATTGCACCATGAATGCCTTCCAGGAATGCATTTGTGTATGCATGACCATAATGGAGACATAATGGAGACACTACAGGGAGGGCAGCCATAGAGCGGGAGTGGCAGGCAAAGATGGTACAATCAATCAATCAGGAATTTGTAAAGCACACTGACCCTGAGGGTCTCAAGGCACTGAGGAGGGGAGTGGGGAGAAGGGGGGGTGCTGCTACTGCTCGACCAGTCAGGTATTGAGAAATTTCTTGAAGGTAAGAAGGTCTTTGGTCTGGCACAGGTAGGTGGGAAAAGTGTTCCACATTTTGGCGGTGAGGTGTGAGAATGATCTACTGTCGGTTGTAGTTCTGCGGACACGTGGGACGGTTGCGAGGGCGAGGTCGGCGGAGCGGAGATGCCAGGTCGGGGTGTAGAAGGAGAGTCGTCTGTTGAGGTATTCTGGTCCGGTGTTGTGCAGTGCTTTGTGAGTCTGGGTGAGGAGTTTGAAGGTGATTCTCTTGTTGACTGGGAGCCAGTGCAGGTTTTTCAGGTGGTCTGTGATGTGGCAGTGGTGGGGATGTCCAGGATGAGGTGTGCGGAGGTGTTCTGGATGCGTTGCAGCCTCTTCTGGAGTTTGGCCGTTGTTCCTGAGTAGAGGGCATTGCCTTAGTCCAGTTTGTTGCTTACGAGGGCTTGGGTGACTGTTCTTCTGGTTTCGGTGGGTATCCATTTGTAGATCTTTCGGAGCATGCGCAGGGTGTTGAAGCAGGAGGAGGAGATGGTGTTGACTTGCTGGGTCATGGATAGTGAGGCGTCCAAGATTAATCCTATGTTGCGTGCGTTGTCGGTGGGAGTCGGAGTGGTTTTCGAGAGTGGCAGGCCACCAGGAGTCATCCTATGCGGAGGGGGTGGGGCTGAAGATGAGTACTTCTGTTTTGTCAGAATTGACTTTGAGGCAGCTGCTCTTCATCCATTCTGCAATGGCCTTCATTCCTTTGTGGAGGTTGCTCTTGGCAGAGTCCTTGGTGAGGGGGAGGATCAGCTGGGTGTTGTCGGTGTATTAGATGATGTTGAGTTTGTGGGATTGGGCGATGTTAGCGAGCGGGGTCATGTAGACGTTGAAGAGGGTCGGGCTGAGGGATGAACCCTGGGGTACGCCGCAGCTGATTTCAGTGGCCTCTGAGCGGAAAGGGGCGAGGTGGACTTTCTGGGTTCTGCTGGTGAGAAAGGAGGTGACCTAGTCCAGAGCTCTGTTGTGGACTCCAGCATTGCTGAGGTGTGAGTGTAGGGTGTGGAGGCAGATAATGTTGAATGCGGCCGAGAGGTCCAGGAGGAAGAGGGCTGTGGTTTTGCCACTGTCCAGTATGGTTCTGATGTCATTGGTGGCAGTGATGAGGGCAGTTTCGGTGCTGTGGTTGCTGCAGAATCCGGATTGGGAAGGGTCCAGGGTGAAGTACAGGGAGATGCCCCAATGGGTCCGGAACCATTAGGGAGCGTCCACTGAAGGAAGAATCCGATGATGATGATGTGGTTGTCTTGGTCCCCCCAGTGGCACTCCCCTTGCCCTCCAGGCCACTGGGTCCCCATGTGTCAGTGGTGTCTTTGACCCTCGGTCCCGTGGCCAGATGTTCTCCACTCAGCTGTGTCACATCTCCTTTGCTTGCCAGTGCTGATGCTGCAAATACAAAGAGAAATAGAGTCATCACATGTCCATGATCACACTTGAACAACAATTGTGATTAGCAAACATTATCAGGATATCAAGTAGGACTCAGCAACAAAACTTCACCTAAGTGGCCCCTACATGTACCATACCACATGCATGCATGCCACTGCATTAGTGAAATCACAATAACCATTCAACAAGTAGGAGACACCATCACCCTCAAACATTTGCCCCCATGGAGACAACCTCACTCACCTGTTGGCATATATTAGGCCCATGCTAAATGCATTACCACAGATTCTACACAAGGTCACACACACACCTACTTGTCACATACATTATGACACAACAATAAAAAATGATGATACAAAATCCTGCCATGTTGATGACAAAAGTACAATAGTCTGGAGAAGGTGACAAGGAAATACCCATGCCAAACTGGAAACATCAACAATGCACACTTCCCCACGTTATATTTGTCCCATTAGAGCCATTTAGGTAGCATAAATGTTGCTCAGATAGGTCACACATGTGGCATGGAAATGGACACTGTAGACATCATGTGCAATATGTCAGAGAGTGATGTCCCCATAATCCACAACAAATGAGTCAGCAGGCCCTAGGCTAATCACCACTAATGTCTGGCACCCGTTACAATAGCATACTCTGAGTGCATCAGTATGCGCCATTAGTCCCTTGGATGTTGGAGAGGCCCTGAGATTTACAATTACTTGTTGAAAGCCCTTAATATGTTGCCCAGTTGGAAGCTACACCATTGTCTCCATTATAGTCATGCATACACAGATGTTTGTGTTTCAATGCTTGTACCCAAACACATGCAATTTTAACATCCCTGCAAGTCACTGCATGATGCTGGCCAACAGTCAGGCACAAACCTTGCCCATTACACATGTGCAGTTCACTTTTCCCACATGATGCCACATAAAGGACATGGATATTCACATTGTGGCTCTAAACTAAAGGCCTACGTGTCATGTCCCTTATTGCTACTGTAGTTGTACATGCCAAATGACATGCTATGATGGGTGAGGGTTAGGTTCAGCCAATAAACAATGATGACACACTCCTGTTTGTGGCACATTAAATATACCCCAATTGTAAATGTACTATTCCACAGTTTTCCATGTACATATATGTGAGTGAATACAGACATCATCCCATCAACATAGGTAGTTCAGGCATGAAACAGCAGCTTAGAAGTTTGTTTCAAGAGAGAAAGGGACACGTGCTGACATGTAGGCAGGAGGAATGTGGGAAACAGTGATGGCACATAAATCATGTCAATGGTCATCCGCACGTACCAAGGGAAAGTATTGACCTATAGGTGCATGCAAAGAATAATGTAAGCTCTGTCAAATATATGTTGGACATTTTCACATTACAGACTAGAATGAGGCAGCAGCACCCATCATACGCTGAAGACAACTAGCCTCTGAGTGGTAGAAGCCTATGTACATATTTACCCAGACACATGGCTGAGGACAGTGATCGATCACCTACTTACCTTTAACCTGTAACATTAGTGTTAGGAGTAGTGGTCTGCTGTATAGAAATTACACAGACTACAACAACAAATAGTAGTTGTTTGATAAATATACCCAGCCACATGTCGTCCCTACGAAGAAAGTGGTTTGTGGATTCTACCCAGTTGTGTCCTAGGTCTCTGGCCCAATATGCAAGGCACATCAGTATGCAACACATGGCATGTCTCCACAAGGAATCACTCTGTGACACATGGCTCATGCCTATTTGTCAGCGGGAACATGCAGAACTTAACTCATTCACTCAACAATCTTGCAGGCAAGAATATGCCCTGTACTCACCCCCTTGTGACTGCTGTGCTGCCCTCAAATGCCCATCAACCTCCGGATAGGTCACTGCCATAATATGGGCCATTAGGGGAGTCATGGTCCGATGAGCACTCCGCCCAAACTGGGAGGACAGCCCCAGATGGACCTCAGCGATCTTTTGGGCCCAGTGTCTCAGGTCCTCCCACCTTTTCCTGCAGTGAGCGATCTGCCGGTTGTGGACCCCCAGGGCCCACACCTTCTTGGTGATGACGCTCCATAATCCCTTCCTTTGATGGTCATGACCTGCATGGATGCAAAAGAGAAATCAAGAGATCATGATCAGATGTTTCATCACAAATGTGTGAGTCACATGTTAAGCTAGGACTTTCCTATGTTTCAACAATCCCCAAGTCGATAAGAACATGGACATGACTACAAACATATATTTCTACATCTGCAGACTAACACACTACCCTGCTCAGGCCCTACAATGACTAAGCAAGCTTACTGACATCATGTAGCCCATGGTCTAGCAAACTGACTGTGATGTGAGCCACTATGAAACACAGCACACCTATGTGGCTTCTGAAGAGTAAACTCCTTAGGCATGAATGGACCAGCACATTTACACTCTGTGAGAATGGCTCTTTGTATACAGTCCCTACACGCAACTGCCAGAGCTCAGACTCAAACATTAGAAATGGATAACAATGAAGAGACTGACATGGTGGGTACAGAGAGTGTCTTCCCTGTCCACATGTGGACATGTGCCATAACAAATGCAGACTGTTGCCACTTCAGGGGGTGGTGTTCTCTGGTATGTATATCCACCACAGAACACTCCTTTGGGCCTGCAAACCCGAATATGCTCCAGATCCCACATCTGGCATTTAATTAAGTGTGCCCCTAAGGAAATCACCTGCCCTTGTATGGGCCAATGATTGTTGTTGCCTTTGAGAAATGTTTACTTGATCCAATGCTTGTTTTAGAACTTGTGTAAGAATCTGGGGCACATGTCAACGTGTTGCCTGAGCTTGTGGCATCCTTATGACTCGGACTGGCTGTGGCCAGGTACAGCAGCGTTATGACTCAGACTGGGTGTGGCCAGGTGATTCTGACTGGGTGTGGCCAGGTGCAGCAGGTATTTAAAGCCACAGCAGTCTTGAGGTGATTGCTTGCTGTTAGAGGTCTTCAGATGCAGTGTGGGATTCTCTGCTCCTCCGCGCTATTTCCTGGATCATCTATTCCACAGCCCAGTGTTGCAGATGCTGATCCTAGAAAAGAAGAGATCAAGAAGATTAGCATCATAAAAGGCAATAATGCACTGCACGAGCTTGAAAGCTTCTTACAGGTTATCTTTAATAGTTGATTGCTGGATGTTCGAACGGGCAATGCACACTAGAAGGGCATGTTACCAGTGTCCTTGGTTTCTTGAATACTTGCTGTCTGCCGAATAATAACATTCATTGTTGTTGGCTTGAAATGACAGTACAGATTTGAGTGCATGTTGGACAGTTGCTATTTTATCGATGTAATATGAACATGTTTGTTATAGTTGAGTTTTATATAGCATTTTTGTGATTCCAGTCATTGCCTATGATAAAGAACACTCAGTGCCTGGCACACACTAGTTTTAAAATGTGCATCAAAGGTCTGTTATTTCCATGTTCAATTGTCACTGTGATTTAACACTGATGAAACTAATTACATACAAATTTGAGCTTTAGTACATTAACTCTATGCTCTCAATGTGGTTAAAAAACTGAGCTGTGTTCTTTCTGATGCTAAGACTCTGTGCTAATTAATCCCTGAATATTTGAGAAATCTAAATACTTAAGAATTGATTTTCATGCTTTATCGCCTGTTATATGTCTATGATTGTGAGTGTGACTGTGTTTTAGAAAGTCTTATCAAGGTCCAACGAGCAAGACACACACTGAATTTCTGGAACACTTTAGGTAGGTGTAGGAAGTTGGCTCTTTATGTACTATTTCAAAGAAAGAAATAGCATGCACAGAGTCCAAGGCTTCCCCTTAGAGGTAAGATAGTGGCAAAAAGAGATAATTCCAATGCTGTATTTTGTGGTAGTGTGGTTGAGCAGTAGGCTTATCAGAGGGTAATGTTAAGCATTTGTTGTACACACACAGGCAATAAATGAGGAAGACAATTCCAGGCCAATAGGTTTTTATATAGAAAAATATATTTTCTTAGTTTATTTTAAGAACCACAGGTTCAAGATTTACAAACAATACTTTAAATGAAAGGTATTTCACTCAGGTATCTTAGGAACTTTGAATCATCACAATAGCATGTACAGTTTTGGCAACAATGGCAATAAGCTATTTTAAAATTGGACACTGCAAAATTCAACAGTTCCTGGGGGAGGTAAGTATTTGTTAGTTTTTCAGGTAAGTAAAGCACTTACAGGGTTCAAAGTTGGGTCCAAGGTAGCCCACCGTTGGTGGTTCAGGGCAACCCCAAAGTTACCACACCAGCAGCTCAGGGCCGGTCAGGTACAGAGGTCAAAGTGGTGTCCAAAACGGATAGGCTTCAATGGAGATAGGGGTGCCCCGGTTCTGGTCTGCCAGCAGGTAAGTACCAGTGACTTCGGAGGGCAGACCAGGGGGTTTTTGTAGGGTACCGGGGGGGACACACGTCAGCACAAAAATAACACCCTCAGCGCCACAGGGGCAGCCGGGTGCAGAGTGGAAACAGGCGTCAGGTTTGCAATAGGTTTCAAAGGGAGACCCAGGGATCTCTTTAGCGATGCAGGCAGGCAAGGGGGGGCTCCTCGGGGTAGCCACCACCTGGGCTAGGGAGAGGGCCACCTGGGGGTCGCTCCTGCACTGGAGGTCGGATCCTTCAGGTCCTGGGGGCTGCGGGTGCAGTGTGTTTCCCAGGCGTCGGGTTCTTTGAAGCAGGCAGTCGCGGTCAGGGGGAGCCTCTGGATTCCCTCCGCTGGCGTCACTGTGGGGGCTCAGGGGGGTCAAATCTGGCTACTCACGGGCTCACAATCGCCGGCGAGTCCTCCCTGTAGTGTTGGTTTTCCGCAGGTCGAGCCGGGGGCGTCGGGTGCAGAGTGGAAAGTCTCACGCTTCCGCCGGGAAACATGTGGTATTTAAAAGTTGCTTCTTTGATGCAAAGTTGCAGTCTTTGTGTAACAGGGCTGCTGTCCTCTGGAGTTTTTGGTCCTTTTAGATGCAGGGTAGTCCTCTGAGGCTCCAGAGGTCGCTGGACCCTGGGGGACGCGTCGCTGTTGCAGTTTTTCTTGAAGTGGGGAGACAGGCCAGTAGGGCTGGGGCCAAAGCAGTTGGTGTCTCCGTCTTCTCTGCAGGGCTTCAGGTCAGCAGTCCTTCTTTGTCTTCAGGTTGCAGGAATCTATCTTGCTTGGTTCTGGGGTGCCCTAAATACTCAATTTAGAGGTGTGGTTAGGTCTGGGAGGTTAGTAGCCAATGGCTACTAGCCCTGAGGGTGGCTACACCCTCTTTATGCTTCCTCCCTGAGGGGAGGGAAGCACATCCCTAATCCTGTTGGGGGAATTCTCCATTTGCAAGATGGAGGATTTTTAAAATTCAGAGTCATCTCACCTCAGGACACCTTAGGGGCTGTCCTGACTGGCCAGTGACTCCTCCTTGTTTTTCTCATTCTCTCCTCCGGCCTTGCCGCCAAAAGTGGGGCCATGGCTGTGGGGGCGGGCATTTCCACTAGCTGGGATGCCCTGTGGCGCTGTAACAAAGGGGGTGAGCCTCTGAGGCTCACCGCCAGGTGTTACAGTTCCTGCAGGGGGAGGTGAGAAGCACCTCCACCCAGTACAGGCTTTGTTACTAGCCACAGAGTGACAAGGGCACTCTCCCAATGTAGCCAGCAACATCTCTGGTGTGTGGCAGGCTGGCATAACTAGTCAGCCCACACTGGAAGTCGGGTGTGTTTTCAGGGGGCATCTCTAAGATGCCCTCTGGGTGTATTTCACAATAAAATGTACACTGGCATCAGTGTGCATTTATTGTGTTGAGAGGTTTGATACCAAACTTTTCAGTTTTCACTGTAGCCATTATGGTGCCGTGGAGTTCGTGTATGACAGATTCCCAGACCATATACTCTTATGGCTACCCTGCACTTACAATGTCTAAGGTTTTGCTTAGACACTGTAGGGGCATAGTGCTCATGCACCTATGCCCTCACCTGTGGTATATTGCACCCTGCCTTAGGGCTGTAAGGCCTGCTAGAGGGGTGACTTATCTATGCCATAGGCAGTGTGAGGTTGGCATGGCACCCTGAGGGGAGTGCCATGTCAACTTAGTCATTTTCTCCCCACCAGCACACACAAGCTGGCAAGCAGTGTGTCTGTGCTGAGTGAGGGGTCCCCAGGGTGGCCTAAGACATGCTGCAGCCCTTAGAGACCTTCCCTGGCATCAGGGCCCTTGGTACCAGGGGTACCACTTACAAGGGACTTACCTGGATGCCAGGGTGTGCCAATTGTGGAGAAAAAGGTACAGTTTTAGGGAAAGAACACTGGTGCTGGGGCCTGGTTAGCAGGCCTCAGCACACATTCAAATCATATCTTGGCATCAGCAAAGCAAAAAGTCAGGGGGTAACCATGCCAAGGAGGCATTTCCTTACACAACCCCCCCCCCCAAACGAAAGAGGATGAGACTAACCTTTCCCAGGAGAGTCTTAATTTTCTAAGTGGAAGAACCTGGAAAGGCCATCTGCATTGGCATGGGCAGTCTCAGGTCTGTGTTCCACTATAAAGTCCATTCCCTGTAGGGAGTTGGACCACCTCAACAGTTTTGGATTTTCACCTTTCATTTGCATTAGCCATCTGAGAGGTCTGTGGTCAGTTTGAACTACAAAGTGAGTACCAAAGAGGCACGGTCTCAGCTTCTTCAGGGACCAAACCACAGCAAAGGCTTCCCTCTCAATGGCACTCCAACGCTGTTCCCTGGCGAGTAACCTCCTGCTAATGAAAGCAACAGGCTGGTCAAGGCCATCATCATTTGTTTGGGACAAAACTGCCCCTATCCCATGTTCAGTGGAGCTTTTAGAACTGGTGCTGTGCACATAGCTTGTTTCAGGGTGTCAAAGGCCTGTTGGCATTCTATAGTCCATTTTACCTTCTTAGGCATTTTCTTGGAGGTAAGTTCTGTGAGGGGGGTCACTATTGATCTATATCCCTTCACAAAACTCCTGTAGTAGCCAGTCAAGCCAAGGAATGCCCTGACTTGAGTCTGGGTTTTTGGAGTTACCCAGTCCAGAATAGTCTGGATCTTGGGTTGGAGTGGCTGAACTTGGCCTCCACCTACAAGGTGTCCCAAGTAAACCACAGTTCCCTGCCCTATCTGACAATTGGATGCCTTGATATAGAGGCCTGCTGCTTGCAGGGCCTGCAAAACCTTCTTCAGGTGGACCAGGTGATCCTGCCAGCTGGAGCTAAAGACAGCAATATCGTCAAGATAAGCTGCACTAAAGGACTCCAAGCCAGCAAGGACTTGATTCCCCAACCTTTGGAAGGTGGCAGGGGCATTCTTTATGCCAAAGGGCATAACAGTAAACTGATAATGCCCATCAGGTGTGGAGAATGCTGTCTTTTCTTTTGCTCCTGGTGTCATTTTGATTTACCGGTACCGTGCTGTCAAGTCAAAGGTACTTAAGTATCTGACAGCACCTAGTTTGTCAATCAATTCATCTGCCGATGGAATGGGATGGGTATCCGTCTTGGTGACAGAATTAAGTCCGCTGTAATCCACACAAAACCTCTTCTCTCTCTCACCATCCTTGGTGTGAGGGTTGAGGACTAAGACCACTGGGCTAGCCCAGGGGCTGTCAGATTGCTCAATGACTCCCAATTCCAGCATCTTGTGGACTTCCACTTTGATGCTTTCCTTAACTTGGTCAGACTGTCTGAAAATTTTGTTTTTGACAGGCATGCTGTCTCCTGTGTCCACATCATGGGTACACAGGTGTGTCTGACCAGGGGTTAGGGAAAAGAGCTCAGCAAACTGTTGTAAGACTTTCCTACAGTCAAATTGCTGTTGGCCAGAGAGGGTGTCTGAATAGATCACTCCATCTACTGAGCCATCTTTAGGGTCAGTGGAGAGGAGATTAGGGAGAGGTTCACTCTCAGCTTCCTGGTCCTCATCTGTCACCATCAACAGATTCACATCTGCCCTGTCATGAAAGAGTTTGAGGCTGTTCACATGGATCACCCTTTTGGGGGTCCTGCTAGTGCCTAAGTCACCAGGTAGGTGACCTGACTCTTTCTCTCTAGCACTGGGTAAGGGCCATTCCATCTGTCCTGAAGTGCCCTGGGAGCCACAGGCTCCAGAACCCAGACTTTCTGCCCTGGCTGAAATTCAACCATAGCAGCCTTTTGGCCATAATACATCTTCTGGAGTTGTTGGCTGGCCTCAAGGCTTTTACTTGCCTTTTCCATGTACTCTGCCATCTTGGAACGTAGGCCTAGTACATAGTCCACTATATCTTGTTTAGGCTCATGAAGAGGTCTCTCCCAGCCTTCTTTTACAAGAGCTAGTGGTCCCCTTACAGGATGGCCAAACAGAAGTTCAAAGGGGGAAAACCCTACTCCTTTCTGAGGCACCTCTCTGTAGGCAAAAAGCAGACATGGCAAGAGTACATCATATCTCCTTTTGAGCTTTTCAGGGAGCCCCATGATCATGCCTTTCAATGTCTTGTTAAACCTTTCTACAAGACCATTGGCTTGTGGATGGTATGGTGTGGTGAATTTGTAAGTCACCCCACACTCATTCCACATGTGTTTCAGGTATGTTGACATGAAGTTGGTATCCCTGTCAGACACCACCTCCTTAGGAAATCCCACTCTGGTAAAGATACCTATGAGTGCTTTACCTACTGCAAAGGCATTAGTGGACCTAAGGGGAATTGCTTCAGGGTACCTAGTGGCATGATCCACTACCACTAGGATATACTGGTTCCCTGAGGCTGTGGGAGGTTGAAGTGGGCCCACTATGTCCACACCCACTCTTTCAAAGGGGACCCCCACCACTGTAAGTGGAATGAGGGGGGCCTTTGGATGTCCACCTGTCTTACCACTGGCTTGACAGGTGGCACAGGAGACACAAAACTCCTTTACTTTCTGGGACATGTTGGGCCAATAGAAATGGTTGACTAACCTCTCCCAAGTCTTGGTTTGTCCCAAATGCCCAGCAAGTGGAATATCATGAGCTAAGGTCAGAATGAACTTCCTAAACTCCTGAGGCACTACCACTCCCCTAGTGGCACCAGGTTTGGGATCTCTTGCCTCAGTGTAGAGGAGTCCATCTTCCCAATAGACTCTATGTGTTCCAGTGATTTTTCCTTTGATCTCTTCAGCAGCTTGCTCTTCAAGAGAGGGACATGTTTCTTGCCCCTTACACAACTGTTCTCTTGTGGGTCCCCCTGGGCCTAAGAGTTCAACCTGATAAGGTTCCAACTCCATTGGCTCAGTTCCCTCAGATGGCAGAACTTCTTCCTGGGAAGAGAGGTTCCCTTTCTTTTGTTGTGTTGAAGCTGGTTACCCAGTCTTCTTTCCTTTTCTCTTGGGGGGTTGGGCCATTATTCGAGGCTCCAATACCACTTTTTCACCCTGAGCCTTGCACTGTGCCCTTTTCTTGACACACACCAGTTCAGGGATACCCAGCATGGCTGCATGGGTTTTGAGTTCTACCTCAGCCCATGCTGAGGACTCCAGGTAATTTCCAAGCAAACAGTCAACAGGGATATTTGAGGAGACTACTACCTGTTTTGGGCCATTGACCCCTCCCCATTCTAAAGTTACCCTAGCCATGGGATGTACTTTAGTCTGATTGTCAGCGTTGGTGACTGGATAAGTTTTTCCAGTCAGGTATTGTCCTGGGGAAACCAGTTTCTCTGTCACCATGGTGACACTGGCACCTGTATCCCTCAGGCCTTCTACCCTAGTCCCAATCATTAAGAGTTGCTGCCTGTATTTTTGCATATTAGGGGGCCAGGCAACCAGTGTGGTTAAGTCCACCCCACCCTCAGAAACTAATGTAGCTTCAGTGTGAACCCTGATTTGCTCTGGGCACACTGTTGATCCCACCTGGAGACTGGCTATGTCAGTGCTAACTGGAGTAGAGTTTGAAGTGGAACCTTTCTTGGGACAGGCCTTGTCTCCAGTTTGGTGTCCCTGGTGATTACAGCTACGACACCAGGCATTCTTGGGATCAAAGTTTTTACCCTTGTACCCAAAATTGGATTGTGAAGAGGCTTTGGACCTTCCCTCCTGAGCAGGTTTTTGGGGCCCTGTAGAAGACTCTTTACTTTTACCCTTGGATGTCTCAACACTCTTCCCCTGGGGAGTCTTTGTGACCCCTTTCTTTTGGTCACCCCCTGTGGAAGTCTTGGTCACCCTAGTCTTGACCCAATGGTCCGCCTTCTTTCCCAATTCTTGGGGAGAAATTGGTCCTAGGTCTACCAGATGCTGATGCAGTTTATCATTGAAACAATTACTTAACAGGTGTTCTTTCATAAACAGATTGTACAGCCCATCAATTGTTATTTACACCACTGCCATTAATCCAATCATCCAGTGTTTTGACTGAGAAGTCAACAAAAACAACCCAGGTCTGGCTCGAGGATTTTTGAGCCCCCCTGAACCTAATCCTGTACTCCTCAGTTGAGAATCCAAAGCCCTCAATCAGGGTAGCCTTCATGAGGTCATAGGATTCTGCATCTTTTCCAGAGAGTGTGAGGAGTCTATCCCTACACTTTCCAGTGAACATTTCCCAAAGGACAGTACCCCAGTGAGATATGTTTACTTTTCTGGTTGCACAAGCCCTCTCAAAAGCTGTGAACCATTTGGTGATGTCATCACCATTTTCATATTTAGTTACAATCCCTTTGGGGATTTTTAGCATGTCAGGAGAATCTCTGACCCTATTTAAATTGCTGCCACCATTGATGGGACCTAAGCCCATCTCTTGTCTTTCCCTTTCTATGGCTAGGATCTGTATTTCCAAAGCCAATCTTTTGGCCATCCTGGCTAGCAGGTGGTCATCTTCTTTGAGACTGCTCTCAATGCTTCCAGAGCTGTTGGACTCTCCTGTGAGGCATCATCTCTGACTATCACTTGAGGAGTCAGGGTTGGAGAAACCCTGGTCTCCCTATCTAGGACTGGAGGTGGGAGTTCCTTCAAATCACTAGTGTCCCCCTCTGTGGGGCCATCATCAGTGGGGTTGTTTTTAGTAAACTCTTCCAAAAGCTCCTGGAGCTGTACTTTGGTAGGGTTTGAACCAGTTTTTATCTTTTTGATTCTGCAGCGAGACCTTAACTCTGACATCCTAAGATGCAGGTAAGGGGTGAGGTTGAGTTCCATCACTATCTCTTCTGCAGCAGACATTTTGTTTCTAAAAGTTGGAATACTTTTTAAGAATCTAAACTATCTCTAGAACTTAATTCAAACTTTTACAAAACGTTTAAACTCTAAAAGAAATGCTAACAGGGACTAACACAAGGCCCTAGCAGGACTTTACTAAATTTAGAAATATAGCTAAAATTTCAAAAATCAGTTTCTAATGACAATTTTTGGAATTTAGTCATGTGATTAGGTATTGGCTGAGTAGTCCAGCAAATGCAAAGTCTTGTATCCCACCGCTGCCACCAATGTAGGAAGTTGGCTCTGTATGTACTATTTCAAAGTAAGAAATACCATGCACAGAGTCCAAGGGTTCCCCTTAGAGGTAAGATAGTGTCAAAAAGAGATAATTCCAATGCTCTATTTTGTGGTAGTGTGGTCGAGCAGTAGGCTTATCAGAGGGTAGTGTTAAGCACTTGTTGTACACACACAGGCAATAAATGAGGAACACACACTCAAAGACAATTCCAGGCCAATAGGTTTTTATTTAGAAACATATATTTTCTTAGTTTATTTTAAGAACCACAGGTTCAAGATTTACAAACAATACTTTAAATGAAAGGTATTACACTCAGGTATCTTAGGAACTTTGAATCATCACAATAGCATGTACAGTTTTGGCAAAAATGGTAATAAGCTATTTTAAAATTGGACATTGCAAAATTCAACAGTTCCTGGGGGGAGTAAGTATTTTGTTAGTTTTTCAGGTAAGTAAAGCACTTACAGGGTTTAAAGTTGGGTCCAAGGTAGCCCACCGTTGGTGGTTCAGGGCAACCCCAAAGTTACCACACCAGCAGCTCAGGGCCGGTCAGGTACAGAGGTCAAAGTGGTGTCCAAAACGCATAGGCTTCAATTGAGATAGGGGTGCCTCGGTTCTAGTCTGCCAGCAGGTAAGTATCTGTGACTTCGGAGTGCAGACCAGAGGGGTTTTGTAGGGCACCAGGAGGGACACAAGTCAGCACAAAAAGTACACCCTCAGCGGCACAGGGGCGGCCGGGTGCAGAGTGCAAACAGGCTTCGGGTTTGCAATAGGTTTCAATGGGAGACCCAGGGGTCTCTTTAGCGATGCAGGCAGGCAAGGGTGGGCTCCTTGGGGTAGCCACCACCTGGGCTAGGGAGAGGGCCACCTGGGGGTCGCTCCTGCACTGGAGATCGAATCCTTCAGGTCCTGGGGGCTGCAGGTGCAGTGTGTTTCCCAGGCATCAGGTTCTTTGAAGCAGGCAGTCGCGGTCAGGGGGAGCCTCTGGATTCCCTCTGCAGGCGTCACTGTGGGGGATCAGGGGGGTCAACTCTAGCTACTCACGGGCTCACAGTCACCGAGGAGTCCTCCCTGTAGTGTTGGTTTTCCGCATGTCGAGCCGGGGGTGTTGGGTGCAGAGTGGAAAGTCTCACGCTTCCGGTGGGAAGCGTGTGGTCTTTGAAAGTTGCTTCTTTGTTGCAAAGTTGCAGTCTTTGCGTAACAGGGCCGCTGTCCTCGGGAGTTCTTGGTCCTTTTAGATGCAGCGTAGTCCTCTGAGGCTTCAGAGGTCGCTGGACCCTGGGGGACGCATCGCTAATGCAGTTTTTCTTGAAGTGGTGAGACAAGCCGCTAGGGTTGGGGCCAAAGCAGTTGGTGTCTCCGTCTTCTCTGCAGGGCTTCAGGTCAGCAGTCCTTCTTCCTCTTCAGGTTGCAGGAATCTATCTTGCTTGGTTCTGGGGGCCCCTCAATACTCAATTTAGGGGTGTGTTCAGGTCTGGGAGGTTAGTAGCCAATGGCTACTAGCCCTGAGGGTGGCTACACCCTCTTTGTGCCTCTTCCCTGAGGGGAGGGGGGCACATCCCTAATCCTAGTGGGGGAATCCTCCATCCTCAAGATGGAGGATTTCTAAAATTCAGAGTCACCTTAGCTCAGGACACCTTAGGGGTTTTCCTGACTGGCCAGTGACTCCTCCTTGTTTTTCTCATTATCTCCTCTGGCCTTGCCGCCAAAAGAGGGGCCGTGGCCGGAGGGGGCAGGCATCTACACTAGTTGGGATGCCCTGTGGTGCTGTAACAAAGGGGGTGAGCCTTTGAGGCTCACCACCAGGTGTTACAGTTCCTGCAGGGGGAGGTGAGAAGCACCTCTACCCAGTACAGGCTTTGTTACTAGCCACAGAGTGATAAAGGTACTCTCCCCATGTGGCCAGCAACATGTCTGGTATGTGGCAGGCTGCTAAAACTAGTCAGCCTACACAGGTAGTCGGTTAAGGTTTCAGGGGGCACCTCTAAGGTGCCCTCTGGGGTGTATGTTACAATAAAGTGTACACTGGCATCAGTGTGCATTTATTGTGCTGAGGAGTTTGATACCAAACTTCACAGTTTTCAGTGTAGCCATTATGGTGCTGTGGAGTTCGTGCATGACAGACTCCCAGACCATATACTCTTATGGCTACCCTGCACTTACAATGTCTAAGGTTTTGCTTAGACACTGTAGGGGCATAGTGCTCATGCACTTATGCCCTCACCTATGGTATAGTGCACCCTGCCTTAGGTCTGTAAGGCCTGCTAGAGGGGTGACTTACCTATACCTGTAGGCAGTGTGAGGTTGGCATGGCACCCTGAGAGGAGTGCCATGTTGACTTAGTCTTTTTGTCCCCACTACCACATACAAGCTGGCAAGCAGTGTGTCTGTGCTGAGTGAGGGGTCCCCAGGGTGGCATAAGACATGCTGCAGCCCTTAGAGACCTTCCCTGGCATCAGGGCCCTTGGTACCAGAGGTACCAGTTACAAGGGACTTACCTGGATGCCAGGGTGTGCCAATTGTGGAAACAAAAGTACAGGTTAGGGAAAGAACACTGATGCTGGGGCCTGGTTAGCAGGCCTCAGCACACTTTCACATCATAACTTGGCATCAGCAAAGGCAAAACGTCAGGGGGTAACCATGCCAAGTAGGCATTTCCTTACACAACCCGCCCCCCAAACGAAACAGGATGAGACGAACCTTTCCCAAGAGAGTCTTCATTTTCTAAGTGGAAGAACCTGGAAAGGCCATCTGCATTGGCATGGGCTGTCCCAGGTCTGTGTTCCACTATAAAGTCTATTCCCTGTAGGGAGATGGACCACCTCAACAATTTTGGATTTTCACCTTTCATTTGCATTAGCCATCTGAGAGGTCTGTGGTCAGTCTGAACTACAAAGTGAGTACCAAAGAGGTATGGTCTCAGCTTCTTCAGGGACCAAACCAAAGCAAAGGCCTCCCTCTCAATGGCACTCCAACGCTGCTCCCTGGGGAGTAACCTCCTGCTAATGAAAGCAACAGGCTGGTCAAGGCCATCATCATTTGTTTGGGACAAAACTGCACCTATCCCATGTTCAGAGGCATCAGTCTGCACAATGAACTGCTTGGAGTAATCTGGAGCTTTGAGAACTGGTGCTGTGCACATTGCTTGTTTCAGGGTGTCAAAGGCCTGTTGGCATTCTACAGTCCAGTTTACCTTCTTCAGCATTTTCTTGGAGGTAAGTTCTGTGAGGGCTGTCACTATGGATCCATATCCCTTCACAAACCTCCTGTAGTACCAAGTCAAGCCAAGGAATGCCCTGACTTGAGTCTGGGTTTTTGGAGCAGCCCAGTTCAGAATAGTCTGGATCTTAGGCTGGAGTGGCTGAACTTGGCCTCCATCTAGAAGGTGTCCCAAGTAAACCACAGTTCCCTGTCCTATCTGGCATTTGGATGCCTTGATAGAGAGGCCTGCTGATTGCAGGGCCTTCAAAACCTTCTTTAGGTGGACCAGGTGATCCTGCCAGTTGGAGCTAAAGACAGCAATATTGTCAAGATAAGCTGCACTAAAGGACTTCAAGCCAGCAAGGACTTGATTCACCAACCTTTTGAAGGTGGCAGGGACATTCTTTAAACCAAAGGGCATAACAGTAAACTGATAATGCCCATCAGGTGTGGAGAATGCTGTCTTTTCTTTTGCTTCTGGTGCCATTTTGATTTGCCAGCACCCTGCTGTTAAGTCAAAGGTACTTATGTATTTGGCAGCACCTAGTTTGTCTATCAATTCATCTGTCCTTGGAATGGAATGGGCATCTGTCTTGGTGACAGAATTAAGTCCTCTGTAGTCCACACAAAACCTCATCTCTCTCTTTCCATCTTTGGTGTGAGGTTTGGGGACTAAGACCACTGGGCTAGCCCAGGGGCTGTCAGAGTGCTCAATGACTCCCAATTTCAGCATCTTGTGGACTTCCACCTTGATGCTTTCCTTAACTTGGTCAGACTGTCTGAATATTTTGTTTTTGACAGGCATGCTGTCTCCTGTGTCCACATCATGGGTACACAGGTGTGTCTGAGCAGGGGTTAGGGAAAAGAGCTCAGCAAACTGTTGCAGGACCTTCCTACAGTCAGATTGCTGTTGGCCAGAGAGGGTGTCTGAATAGATCACTCCATCAACTGAGCCATCTTTAGGGTCTGTGGAGAGGAGATCAGGGAGAGGTTCACTCTCAGCTTCCTTGTCCTCATCTGTTACCATCAACAGATTCACATCTGCCCTGTCATGGAAGAGTTTGAGGCGGTTCACATGGATCACCCTTTTGAGGGTCCTGCTAGTGCCTAGGTCCACCAGGTAGGTGACCTGACTCTTCTTTTCTAGCACTGGGGAAGGGCCACTCCATCTGTCCTGAAGTGCCCTGGGAGCCACAGGCTCCAGAACCCAGACTTTCTGCCCTGGTTGAAACTCAACCATAGCAGCCTTTTGGTCATACCAAATCTTCTGGAGTTGTTGGCTGGCCTCAAGGTTTTTGCTTGCCTTTTCCATATACTCTGCCATCCTTGAACGTAGGCCTAGTACATAATCCACTATATCTTGCTTAGGCTCCTGAAGAGGTCTCTCCCAGCCATCTTTTACAAGAGCTAGTGGTCCCCTTACAGGATGGCCAAACAGAAGTTCAAAGGGGGAAAACCCTACTCCCTTCTGAGGCACCTCTCTGTAAGCGAAACATCTCCTTTTGAGTTTTTCAGGGAGCCCCATCATCATGCCTTTCAATGTGTTAAATCTTTCTACAACTCCATTGGTTTGTGGATGGTATGGTGTGGTGAATTTGTAAGTCACCCCACACTCATTCCACATATGTTTTAGGTATGCTGACATAAATTTGGTACCTCTGTCAGACACCACCTCCTTAGGAAATCCCACTCTGGTAAAAATACCAATGAGTGCTTTGGTTACTGCAGGGGCAGTGGTCGACCTAAGGGGAATTGCTTCAGGGTATCTAGTAGCATGATCCACTACTACTAGTATGTATTGGTTCCCTGAGGCTGTGGGAGGTTCAAGTGGACCCACTATGTCCACACCCACTCTTTCAAAGGGGACCCCCAGTGGAATGAGGGGGGCCATTGGGTGTTCACCTGTCTTACCACTGGCTTGACAGGTGGCACAGGAGACACAAAACTCCTTGACCTTCTGGGACATGTTGGGCCAATAGAAGTGGTTGACTAGTCTCTCCCACGTCTTGGTCTGTCCCAAATGCCCAGCAAGAGGAATATCATGAGCTAAGGTCAGAATGAACTCCCTAAACTCCTGAGGCACTACCACTCTCCTAGTGGCACCAGGTTTGGGATCTCTTGCCTCAGTGTAAAGGAGTCCATCTGCTCAATAGACTCTATGTGTTCCTGTTATTTTGCCATTGGACTCTTCAGCAGCTTGCTGCCTAAGGCCTTCAAGAGAGGGACAGGTTTCTTGCCCCTTACACAACTGTTCGCTTGAGGGTCCACCTGGGCCTAGGAGCTCAACCTGATAAGGTTTTAACTCCAGAGGCTCAGTTCCCTCAGAGGGCAGAACTTCTTCCTGGGAAGAGAGGTTCTCTTTCTCTTGTTGTGTTGAAGCTGGTTCGCCAGTCCTCTTTCCTTTTCTCTTGGAGGGTTGGGCCCTTTTTCCAGGCTCCAACACCACTTTTTCACCCTGAGCCTTGCACTGTGCCCTTGTCTTGACACACGCCAGTTCAGGGATACCCAGCATGGCTGCATGGGTCTTTAGTTCTACCTCAGCCCATGCTGAGGACTCCAGGTCATTTCCATGCAAACAGTCTACAGGGATATTTGAGGAGACCACCACCTGTTTCAGGCCATTGACCCCTCCCCACTCTAAAGTTACCATAGCTATGGGATGTACTTTAGTCTGATTGTCAGCGTTGGTGACTGGATAAGTTTGTCCAGCCAGGTATTGACCAGGGGAAACCAGTATCCCTCAGGCCTTCTACACTTGTCCCATTAATTAAGAGCTGCTGCCTGTATTTTTGCATATTAGGGGGCCAGGCAGCCAGTGTGGCTAAATCCACCCCACCCTCAGAGACTAATGTAGCTTCAGTGTGAACCCTGATTTGCTCTGGGCACACTGTTGATCCCACTTGGAGACTGGCCATTCCAGTGTTAGCTGGAGTAGAGTTAGAAGTGGAACCTTTCTTGGGACAGGCCTTGTCTCCAGTTTGGTGTCCTGGCTGATTACAGCTACGACACCAGGCCTTTTTGGGATCAAAGTTTTTACCCTTGTACCCAAAATTGGATTGTGAAGAGGCTCTGGGCCCTCCCTCCTGAGCAGGTTTTTGGGGCCCTATAGAAGACTCTTTACTATTTTTCCCTTTGGATGTCTCAACACTCTTCCCCTGGGGAGGCTTTGTGACCCCTTTCCTTTGGTCACCCCCTGTGGAAGTCTTGGTCACCCTAGTCTTGACCCAATGGTCCGCCTTCTTTCTCAATTCTTGGGGAGAAATTGGTCCTAGGTCTACCAGATGCTGATGCAGTTTATCATTGAAAGAATTACTTAACAGGTGTTCTTTCACAAATAAATTGTAAAGCCCATCACAATCATTTACACCACTGCCTTGAGTCCAACCATCCAGTGATTTCACTGAGTAGTCAACAAAATCAACCCAGGTCTGGCTCGAGGATTTTTGAGCTCCCCTGAACCTAATTCTATACTCCTCAGTGGAGAATCCAAAGCCCTCAATCAGGGTAGCCTTCATGAGGTCATAGGATTCTGCATCTTTTCCAGAGAGTATGAGGAGTCTATCCTTACACTTTCCAGTGAACATTTCCCAAAGAAGAGCACCCCAGTGAGATATGTTTACTTTTCTGGTTGCACAAGCCCTCTCAAAAGCTGTGAACCATTTGGTGATGTCATCACCATCTTCATATTTAGTTACAATCCCTTTAGGGATTTTCAACATGTCAGGAGAATCTCTGACCCTATTTATGTTGCTGCCACCATGGATGGGACCAAAATCCATCTCTTGTCTTTCCCTTTCTATGGCTAGGAGCTGTCTCTCTAAAGCCAATCTTTTGACCATCCTGGCTAACAGTAGGTCATCTTCACTGAGGCTATCCTAAGTGATTCCAGAGGTGCTGGACTCTCCTGTGAGAGAAGCAGCAGCTCTGACTATCACATTTGGAGTCAGGGTTTGAGGAGCCCTGGCCTCCCTAACTAGGATTGGAGGTGGGACTTCCTCCACATCACTAGCTTCCTCCTCTGGGAGGTCATCCTCAGAGGGGTTGTTCTTGGCAAACTCTGCCAAAAGCTCCTGGAGCTGTATTTTGGTAGGATTTGAACCAGTCTTAATCTTTTTTATTTTGCAGAGAGACCTTAACTCTGACATCCTAAGATTCAGGTAAGGGGTGACGTCGAGTTCCATCACATTCTCTTCTGGATTAGACATTATGGGGGTCATTACAACCATGGCGGTCGGTGTTAAAGCGGCGGTAAGACTGCCAACAGGCCGGCGGTAAAAAAATTTGAATTACGACCGTGGCGGAAACCGCCAACAAAGACAGCCACTTTAACACACCGCCCGCCACGGCGGCACAGACAAGCAGCACTGCAGTCACCGCCAACAGACAGGCGGAACACAATGTACCGCCCGTAGTATCACAACCCGACAATCCGCTACCTTTTCCTGGGCGGATTCACCGTGGATAAAAACACGGCGGAAACAGCTTTTGCTATGGGAAAACGCTCACCTGAACACATCCCACGAGGAACGAGGACTCCATGGACCCGGAACTCCAAATACTCCCTGCCCTTGTCTTTCTGCTCCTCTACGACCATCATCTGCGTAGGCACCAAAGACAACGGTGAGTACTGCATCTACGACATGGGGGACACCCACCAAACACCCCCACCCTCACCCTCGCATATTACAACATACACACCAATGCATCCCCAAAAACCACAGTAACAACCCACAATCCCCCCGGAAGAATGAAAAGACAAAGTGAAATCCGTTCAAACATTGTAATGTTGCAATATACATGTCTTACAAAAATATACAGATATATACGAAAATCAGTCAGAAATATATACATTACGAGAAGTAGTGCAGATATGTACATAACAATGTCCGTGCACCAACAGTCCAAAAATTCATGGGCGAGGCCCACAAAAGATACCTGACCATAATCGGAGAGAACACTGCCGGGGCATCAGATAGAAATACTACAGGCACCTCAGGGGGAAGGGAAGGGGGGCACCTCAGCCGGATTACTGCAAAGCTTGATCCACGACGGGGCTCCATGCCCATTGATGTATCCTGGGGAGTGCAAAGCCACAGTCTCTCAAGTCTCTACAGAGGGTGGGGTGCCCACCGTGCCATCCTGGGGAGTGCAAAGCCACAGTCTCTCAAGTCGATAACATTCTCCACTGGTTCTGGGGGGGACTGGTGCCCAGAGTGCCTCATCCTGTGCAGGGCTGAGGTAGTGGATGCATCTCTCCACTGGTTCTGGAGGGGGACTGGTGCCCAGACTGGATGAGTCTCCCCGTGAAAGTTCCTGTCCTGTCACTGTCCCAGCTGCACATGGGATAAGGATGCCTGATGTGGCGGTCTATTCATTCCTACCCGGTCTTTGCCCTGTTCAGCGGTCTTCACCATGGCGGTCTTTGCCCTGTTCATCGGTCTTCACCATGGCGGTGCTTGCCCTGTTCAGCGTTTCTCACTGTGGCAGTCTTTGCCCTGTTCAGCAGTGCTTTGCCATGGCGGTCTCTGGACTGTTCAGCGGTGCTATGCCATGGCGGTCTCTGGACTGTTCAGCGGTGCTTTGCCATGGCGGGCCTGGTACGGACATTGGTGTGTGGCATGACGCTCCCTACACTGGGCATTGGTGTGTGGCATGACGTTCCATAATAGCCCACCTGGGCTGTGGCAGCCGGGGCCCTCCTGGGCACTGACTCCAGCGGTGGCGGTGGTCTCCTGACCAGTGACGAGACTTGGGCCCTCCTGGGCTGTGACTCCGGCGGTGGTCTCCTGACCAGTGACGATACTTGGGCCCTCCTGGGCTGTGACCCCGGCGGTGGTCTCCTGACCAGTGACGAGGCTTGGGCCCTCCTGGGCAATGACTCCGGCGGTGGCGGTGGTCTCCTGAGCAGTGACGATACTTGTGCCCTCCTGGGCATTGACTCCGACAGTGGTGGGGGTCTCCTGACCAGTGACAAGGCTTGGGCCCTCCCGGGCAATACCTCCTGCGGTGGCGGTGGTCTCCTGACCAGTGACGATACTTGTGCCCTCCTCGGCAATGACTCCGGCGGTGGCGGGGGTCTCCTGACCAGTGACGACGGTGCTGGCGGTTGTGTCTCGACCGCCGGGAATGATGGCGCCTTTCTCCCCCGTGACACACACAACAGGCTGGGCAGACTTCCTCTGGCCCTTCCCCACCTTTGGTGGAGTCACAGCTGACTCTCCAATCCCCTTGGAACCCATGTGAGTTGTTTTCCCACCAGGAGTCTTCACACGGTCCTGTCGTCCACTCTCCAATTTTAGAGCCTTTACAGGGGGTGGGCTGCCAGTGCCTTGGCTCCGGGTCACACTGCCTGCCCTGGTGGCCAGTGCACTCCACAAACCTTGAACAGACACCACTGGTATTGGAGGCTTTTTGGCTGAGGCGCTACGACGGGACTGATGAATTGGAGGGGGAGGTGGGAGCAAAAAGGTCAACTTTACAGAGAGACAGTTTCTGACGTACACTGGGATGGGTAGTGGGAGGGGGTCTGGGAGTGGATGAAGAGGAAGTGGTTGTCGGAGGTGTCACTTTAGGAGTTTTGGGTGCAGGTGCAGGTGCAGGTACTGGAGGCTGTCGTGAGGTGGATGGATGTTCGGTGTCTGGTTGCCGGCGTTTGTGTACTTTGGGAGGGGGCGTCACAGACACACTGGGAGAGGACACAGGGGACGTGTAAATGGCAGTGGAGGTGGTGAGTGCAGGTCAGCGGCTTGTGGTGCTGGGTCTCCTTGTGCGATTCATGGTGCCTGTAGATGTGGTGCATGCAGGTGTGTGTGTAGACGAGACTGGGAGGGAGGAGGGAGAAGAGGAGGAGGGGGACACAGTGGAGGCAGTGGATGTTGCTGTGTCTGTACGTGGGTGAGGCTTGCGTAGGTGCCTGTGGGTTGTGTGGTGCCTATGTTTGCTTGAGCTACTTGTGTGTGCTGACTTGTGTGCATGCTGGTCTGTAGGTGTGCTTGGGATGGGATGGAGATTGGGTCTGGCTGCCATCAGTGCTGAGGCAAGAGATTGCAGGGTTCTCTGAAGGACAGCCTGGCCAGAATGAATGCCCTCCAGGAATGCATTACCGTGTTGCAACTCTTGTTCTACACCCTGGATGGCATTCACAATGGTAGACTGCCCAACAGTGAGTGACCTGAGGAGGTCAATGGCCTCCTCACTGAGGGCAGCAGGGGTGACTGGGGCAGGGCCTGAGGTGCCTGGGGCGAATGTGATGCCCACCCTCCTGGGTGAGCGGGCACGGGGCGAACGCTGAGGGGCTGCTTGGAGGGCTGTGCTGGTAGGGGAGGTGGCGGGTGTACCTGTAGAAGTGGGGCGCACAGATGGTGCCGCCACCACAAGGGAGCCCCCATCGGCGAACGAGTCCGTGTCGCTGCTTCGTGATCCGGTGGCCGACGTGAAGCTCCCCTCGCCCTCCGTCCCACTGGTGTATTCAGAGTCCGTGGTGTGGCCCTCCATGGCCATGTGGGATGCAGCTCCCTCGTGCTCCAGTGCCACTGTACCTCCGCCTGATGATGCTGATGTACAAAAGGACAGGGAGAGCAGAAAAAGGGGGGGGGGGGAGACAGAATAAAGAGAGTTTTAGTGCATGGCATACCGCTACCGTTGGCGGACAAGAGAGACCCAGCAGCCCCCTGCATTATGCCGTGCTCCTGCCCTGTGCACATGCAATCTCTGGGATATGGCCTACATGGCAATGGTGGACATCTGCACACATGGATGCCACAGGGGCAGCTATACCTGTACTTGACACTCTGCTGAGGTGGGGTAGAGTGCCACATGGCCTGCATTACGGAGGGGCCTTGCCTACCGAACACCCCCTGGCCTAGGGACACCCATAGCCCACCTCCCCCACCCAGACACCTCCACTGCATGCAAAGTCAGCAGAATGTGAGTGTACTCGCCCCCTTGTGTCTGCTGTGATGCCCTCAAGCGCCCATCCAACTCAGGGTAGGCCACCGTCAGGATCCGGAACATCAGGGGGGTCATGGTGCGACGGGCACCCCTCCCACGTTGGGAGGCCATCCCCAGCTGAGCCTCCGCCGTCTTCTTGCTGCAGCGACGAATGTCCTCCCATCTTTAATGGCAGTGGGTGCCCAGTCTCTGATGGGCCCCCAGGGTCCGGACCTCCTTGGCGATGGCACACCAAATGTCCCTCTTCTGGTGGGCACTGACCTACATGACATGCACAAGGAAAGAGGATCAGTCATTACCAACTGCACCGTCGATGTGAGTGGCCCATTCATTCCCATGCATTAATGTTCTATGAACTCTGGCCCCCTCCCTCTTCCAAACAGCCCTCTCCACCCAGGCCTAGCCCATACAACGTGCTCCTTGTGTACTAACCTGTTGGTCTGGAGGACCGTAGAGTAGCGTGTACTGGGGGAGGACCCCATCTACCAGTTTCTCCAACTCCTGGGCAGTGAAGGCAGGGGCCCTTTCCCCAGACGCAGCAGCCATCATCGCTTTCAGACCGAGGTCACAGCAGCACTTGCAGTGTAGGTCCTCTCCTGTCGAAGGTCAGGTATCTAGTGATTAAACAGATAGAAAATGGCGGTGACGTCCGCGGCGGTGACGTCCGTGGCGGTGCGCATCATCACCGCCGGCGCACCTGTTCATTGGCTCCTGGGACCCATAGGGTCCAATGTTGACCAATGCAGCATTGCGCCGCGGTCTACGACCGCCTACCGTGACGGTGTGCAACGCCAGCGCAGTTACCCCACAATCCAATTGTCCCAGTTTAGAGGTCAGGCAGCCGCCATTTCAGGGGCCCAAATGGCTTCATTTACCTGTGCGTCACACATAGCTAGGCCTACACTCAACACACATACAGGAAGGGTTTTGTGAGTGGTGTAGTCTTGTGTGTAACTGTGGGTACATACCTGGAGGAATAATGACTGATTTGTCGCTGTTGTCCTTCGTAGGCACCGTCAGCTGGGACATGTGAGAAGATGGCGGAATCCTCCGGTGTACCGACCGCTGGTGGACATGCTGACAATGGAAGAGCGACATGTCATCGTTACCTACCGGTTTGAGTGTGCCACAATCCAAGAACTATGTACCCAGTTGGAGCCAGACCTGATGTCACCAATCCGCCATCCGATTGGAATCCCCCCTGACGTGCAGGTGCTGTCAGTGCTCCATTTCCTTGTAAGTGGGTCTTTTCAGACAACAGTGGCCATGGCATCAGGGATGTCCCAGCCTATGTTTTCCAACGTGCTGTCCAGAGTGTTGTCTGCCCTGCTGAAACACGTAAGGAGATACATCATTTTCCCTGATGTGGCAGATTTGCCTACAGTGAAAGGTGACTTCTATGCCCTTGGACATATCCCCAACGTCATAGGTGCCATTGATGGGACCCATGTAGCTCTGGTCCCCCCCCACAGGAGTGAACAGGTGTACAGGAACAGGAAGAGTTATCATTCTATGAATGTAAAGATGGTCTGTTTGGCAGACCAGTACATCTCCCAGGTAAATGCTATGTTCCCTGGCTCAGTGCATGACGCCTATATCCTATGGAATAGCAGCATCCCTGATATGATGGGTCAACTCCAGAGGCACCGTGTATGGCTATTGGGGGACTCTGGTTACCCCAACCTTTCGTGGCTATTGACCCCAGTGAGGAATCCCAGGATCAGGGCAGAGGAACGCTACAATGAGGCCCATGGGCGGACTAGGAGGGTGATCGAACGCACCTTCGGCCTCCTGAAGGCCAGGTTCAGGTGCCTCCATATGACAGGTGGATCCCTATTCTACTCACCGAAGAAGGTGTGCCAGATCATCATCTCCTGCTCCATGCTTCATAATTTGGCTTTGCGACGCCAAGTGCCTTTTCTGCAGGAGGATGATCCAGATGACGGTGTTGTAGCAGCTGTTGAGCCTGTGGAGCCTGTGGACAGTGATGAGGAGGAAGCTGAGGAAGAAGACAATGACAACAGGGAGTCAGTCATACAGCAATATTTCCAGTGACACACAGGTGAGAACATTTTCATGTTTAACATTACATTAACTTTCACACGTCTACCTCTATCCTGTCTGTCGATTTCTACCAGTATTTGGTAACTGAGTTGTACCTTTCCATTACGGTTTCACAGGTGTGGTTACCAACGTGTCATCTGCTTGCATCCTTCAAGGACTTGTGATGTGTGACATAGGTATGTTAGCCTTAAAATAGGAAACAAATTATGACACTGTGATTGATAATACATATTTACTAAATCACAGACTGACTAAAGATTGTTTTGTGTTTCAAGGGTGTTTATTGAAGTGCTCAGAAATGGGAGGGGGTTGTAAAATGGTGATGGTGGAGGAATGTCCATGGCAGAGTCCAGTCTATTAGTCTCACAGGTGCACTGCCCATATGGGCATAGGAAGTGGAGCTGGGGCAGTTTAAGTATGGACAGGGTAACAAGGTGGGACAGTGGGAGGACAAACAGGGTGGTCTCATTTTCTGGCGGGGGGGTCTTGCCATCTTGCTCTGTCCTGTTCCTGGATCCCAGGGACCGCTTGCGTGGTGGTTGTCCGTCTGCAGTGGGTGGGGTGCTGGTGTGGTGGGCCTGTGGTGGGGCGTCCTGTCCACTAGCGCCGACGGAGGTGGTGGGCAGTTCATCGTCCTGGCTAGTGTCAGGGGCCCCTTGGAGTGCCACGGTGTCCCTCAAGGTCTGCTGTATGTCCTTCAGCACCCCTACGATGGTGCCCAAGGCGGAGCTGATGGTCCTGAGCTCCTCCCTGAACCCCACATACTGTTCCTCCTGCAGGCGCAGGGTCGCCTGCAACTTGTCCAGGACCGTGGCCATCGTCTCCTGGGAGTGGTGGTATGCTCCCATGATGGAGGATAGGACCTCGTGGAGAGTGGGTTCCCTTGGCCTGTCCGCCCCCTGTCGCACGGCAGCCCTCCCAGTTCCCCTGTGTTCCTGTGCCTCCGTCCCCTGGACCGTGTGCCCACTACCACTGCCCCAAGGTCCCTGTTGTTGTTGGGGTGATGGGTTATCCTGGGTTCCCTGTAGTGGTGGACACACCGCTGATTGA
Organism: Pleurodeles waltl; assembly: GCF_031143425.1. Classification (NCBI taxonomy): domain Eukaryota; kingdom Metazoa; phylum Chordata; class Amphibia; order Caudata; family Salamandridae; genus Pleurodeles; species Pleurodeles waltl. The sequence continues at coordinate 732,742,779 of NC_090447.1, read as the reverse complement.
CCTGTCCTGGGTAGGGAGGTTTGGGCCCGCTGGGTGGGTGCTGTGCTGGTGTTACCAGAGGGTGGAAGGTCGGTGTTGGGCTGTGCCTGTGCAAGGGGAACGACTGTCCCGAGGCCCACGATGGTCCGGGCTGGTCATCAGCATCCAGTAGGGCAGAGCTGCTATCGTCACTGTGGGCCTCTTCTGGGGGTGGAGTGGTGTTGTCTGGACCCTCTGGTGTGGTGATGGTCCTTCGGGTTCCTGCAGGGGCATAAGAGCATGATTATTGCAGTTGTGTGTGTAATGGTGTGCAATGGGTGGGTGAGCGTGTACCCCAGTGCAAGCATTCCTGTGTGGGAGCTTGTGTGATGGTGGTTTAGGGGGTTGTATGGGTATGTGCAGTGGGCATGCTTTAGTGCTGGGTGGCCATGCTTAGTTGTGTCATGCAGGGCTTGGTGTTGGGATGTGTGGTTTGTTTTATTAGTACATTAGTGAGGAGTTGGAGTGATAGGGGAGGGTGTGAGGGTGGGGGTGTGTGATAGCATGCAGGTGGGTGGGGGATTAGATAGTTAAGATTTGACTTACCAGTGTCCCATCCTCCACCGACTCCTGCGAGGCCCTCTGGATGCATGATGGCCAAGACTTGCTCCTCCCATGTTGTTAGTTGTGGGGGAAGAGGTGGGGGTCAGCCACCAGTCCGCTGAACCGCGATGTTGTGCCTGGAGACCGTTGAACGCACCTTCCCCCGTAGGTCGTTCCACCTCTTTCTGATGTCCTCTCTTTTTCTTGGGTGCTGTCCCACGGCGTTGACCCTGTCGACTATTCTTCACCATAGCTCCATCTTCCTGGCTATTGATGTGTGCTGTACCTGTAAGCCAAATAGCTGTGGCTCTACCCGGATGATTTCCTCCACCATGACCCTGAGCTCCTCCTCGGAGAAACGGAGGTGTCTTTGGCGTCACATGGGGTGGTGTGTGTGATGTGTGGGGCGGTGTGAGTGTTGATGTGTGTGGTGATGTGTAGTGGTGTGTGGTGTTTTGTGCGTGGGTGTGGGTTGGGTGATGGTGTTGTGTGCCTCTGTATGGTGGTGTTGTCTTGGCTGTGCAGTCTCTCTGGCCTTCTCTCGGTAATTGTGGTCGTAGGGGTTTGTGGGTGATGTGGGTGTGTGTTTTATATTGTGTTGGGTGTGTGGGAGTGGTGTTTGTAAGTGTATCAGGTGTGTGTTTTCTGAATTGTCCAATGTGGCGGTGTTTTGGAGATGTGTGTGTATTTTGAGAGCGGCGGTGTGTACCGCCAATGGAATACCGCGGTTCAAAGACCGCCGCGTGGATTCATGGGTCGTGATAGCATGGGCGTGTTTCTGTTGGCGTGACGGTGGAGGATTTGTTATCGCCAGTTTATCACTGACCTTTGGTGTGTCGGAGTTGTGTGGGTGTCTGAATTTCGGCGGATTCCGAGATGTGTGTCATAATATCTGTGGCGGTATTCCGCGGCCGCAGCAGTGTATTGCCGGTCTTCTGCATGGCAGTAAGCAGCATTAACCGCCAATGTTGTAATGACCCCCTATGTTTCTAAAAGTTGGAGTACTTTTTAAGAATCTAAAACTATCTCTAGAACTTAATTCAAACTTTTACAAAACGTTTAAACTCTAAAAGAAATGCTAACAGGGACTAACACAAGGCCCTAGCAGGACTTTAAAAAATTTAGAAAAATTGCTAAAATTTCAAAAATCAGTTTCTAATGACAATTTTTGGAATTTAGTCGTGTGATCAGGTATTGGCTAAGTAGTCCAGCAAATGCAAAGTCTTGTACCCAACCGCTTATCCACCAATGTAGGAAGTTGGCTCTGTATGTACTATTTCAAAGTAAGAAATAGCATGCAGAGAGTCCAAGGGTTCCCCTTAGAGGTAAGATAGTGGCCAAAAGAGATAATTATAATGCTCTATTTTGTGGTAGTGTGGTCGAGCAGTAGGCTTATCAGAGGGTAGTGTTAAGCATTTGTTGTACAACCACAGGCAATAAATGAGGAACACAAACTCAGAGACAATTCCAGGCCAACAGGTTTTTGTGTAGAAAAATATATTTTCTTAGTTTATTTTAAGAACCACAGGTTCAAGATTTACAAGTAATGCTTTAAATGAAAGGTACTTCACTTAGGAACTTTAGGAACTTTGAATTAGCAAAATAGCATATACAGTTTTCACATAAATGACATATAGCTATTTTAAAACTAGACACAGTGCAATTTTCAACAGTTCCTGGGGGAGGTAAGTGTTTGTTAGTTTTTGCAGGTAAGTAAACCACCTACAGGGTTCAAGTTTGGGTCCAAGGTAGCCCACCGTTGGGGGTTCAGAGCAACCCCAAAGTTACCACACCAGCAGCTCAGGGCCGGTCAGGTGCAGAGGTCAAAGTGGTGCCCAAAACGCATAGGATTCAAAGGAGAAGGGGTGCCCCGGTTCCAGTCTGCCAGCAGGTAAGTACCCGCGTCTTCAGAGGGCAGACCAGGGGGGTTTTGTATGGCACCAGGGGGGACACAAGTCAGCACAAAAAGTACACCCTCAGCGGCACGGGGGCGGCCGGGTGCAGTGTGCAAACAGGGGTCGAGTTCGCAATAGGATTCAATCGGAGACCAAGGGGTCTCTTCAGCGATGCAGGCAGGCAAGGGGGGGGCTCCTCGGGGTAGCCACCACCTGGGCAAGGGAGAGGGCCACCTGGGGGTCGCTCCTGCACTGGAGGTTGGATCCTTCAGGTCCTGGGGGCTGCGGGTGCAGAGTCTTTACCAGGCGTCGGGTCTTTGAAGCAGGCAGTCGCGGTCAGGGGGAGCCTCGGGATTCCCTCTGCAGGCGTCGCTGTGGGGGCTCAGGGGGGTCAACTCTGACTACTCACGGTCTCGTAGTCGCCGGGGAGTCCTCCCTGTGGTGTTTGTTCTCCACAAGTCGAGCTGGGGACGTCGGGTGCAGAGTGCAAAGTCTCACGCTTCCGGAGGGAAACGTGTGTTGTTTCAAAGTTGCTTCTTTGTTGCAATGTTGCAGTCTTTGGGGAACAGAGCTGTCCTCAGGAGTTCCTGGTCCTTCTAGATGCAGGGTAGTCCTCTGAGGCTTCAGAGGTTGCTGGACCCTGAGAACGCATCGCTGGAGCAGTGTCTTTAGAAGTGGGGAGACAGGCCAGTAGAGCTGGGGCCAAAGCAGTTGGTGTCTCCGTCTTCTCTGCAGGTATTTCAGTTCAGCAGTCCTCTTCTTCTTAGGTTGCAGGAATCTATCTTGCTGTGTTCTGGGAGCCCCTAAATACTGGATTTAGGGGTGTGTTTAGGTCTGGGGGGTTAGTAGCCAATGGCTACTAGCCCTGAGGGTGGCTACACCCTCCTTGTGCCTCCTCCCTGAGGGGAGGGGGACACATTTTTATCCCTATTGGGGGAATCCTCCATCTGCAAGATGGAGGATTTCTAAAAGTCAGAGTCACCTCAGCTCAGGACACCTTAGGGGCTGTCCTGACTGGCCAGTGACTCCTCCCTGTTTTTCTCACTATCTCCTCCAGCCTTGCCGCCAAAAGTGGGGCCGTGGCCGGAGGGGGCGGGCAACTCCACTAGCTGGAGTGCCCTGGGGTGCTGTAACAAAGGGGGTGAGCCTCTGAGGCTCACCGCCAGGTGTTACAGTTCCTGCAGGGGGAGGTGAGAAGCACCTCCACCCAGTACAGGCTTTGTTACTAGCCACAGAGTGACAAAGGCACTCTCCCCATGTGGCTAGCAACAAGTCTGGTGTGTGGCAGGCTGCTAAAACTAGTCAGCCTACATGGGTAGTCGGTTAAGGTTTCAGGGGGCACCTCTAACGTGCCCTCTGGGGTGTATGTTACAATAAAATGTACACTGCATCAGTGTGCATTTATTGTGCTGAGAAGTTTGATACCAAACCTTAACAGTTTTCAGTGTAGCCATTATGGTGCTGTGGAGTTCGTGCAAGACAGACTCCCAGACCATATATTCTTATGGCTACCCTGCACTTACAATGTCTAAGGTTTTGCTTAGACACTGTAGGGGCATAGTGCTCATGCACTTATGCCCTCACCTATGGTATAGAGCACCCTGCCTTAGGGCTGTAAGGCCTGCTAGAGGGGTGACTTACCTCTACCTGTAGGCAGTGTGAGGTTGGCATGGCACCCTTAGGGGAGTGCCATGTCGACTTAGTCTTTTTATCCCCACTACCACACACAAGCTGGCAAGCAGTGTGTCTGTGCTGAGTGAGGGGTCCCCAGGTTGGCATAAGACATGCTGCAGCCCTTAGAGACCTTCCCTGGCATCAGGGCCCTTGGTACCAGAGGTACCAGTTACAAGGGACTTACCTGGATGCCAGGGTGTGCCAATTGTGGAAACAAAAGTTCAGGTTAGGGAAAGAACACTGATGCTGGGGCCTGGTTAGCAGGCCTCAGCACACTTTCAAATCATAACTTGGCATCAGCAAAGGGAAAAAGTCAGGGGTAACCATGCCAAGGAGGCATTTCCTTACAGTAGTTTTAGTATATCGATTACCTAAAAAGTGTTGTTTGACTAAGGCCCTCATTACAACCCTTGCGGTCGGTGTTAAAGCGGCGGTAATACCACCAACAGGCCAGGGAAAAAAAAAATGGAATTACGACCATGGCGGAAACCGCCAACAGACAGGCGGAGGACAAAGTACTGCCCACCGTATCACAACAGGCCTATCTGCCACCTTTTCTGGGGCGGAACCAACGCTATCAAAAGCACGGTGGAAACAGTACACAGAAGGAAAAACACTCACCTCTCGACACCCAACAAGGAACCAGGACGCCATGGAGCCTGAACTACAGGTGTTACCAATGCTGGTCTTCCTCCTGCTCTATCAGGAGCAGGACAGACAACCACAGTGAGTACTGCACCTACAACACAGGGGAGGGGGGAGGGAAAAGAGAGTGACACACACATACAACACGCAATACCCCCACCCACAACAACATACACACAGATACATGCAGCAACATTACATATACACCCCCCCACCCCCTGGAAGAACACAAGGACAAAAGGAAATGATTGTAACGATTGTAATTATGAAACATCTGATAGTGAAAGTTCAAAATTCAGTATATACAAATGTGTACACCAACTACACAAGTCCGGATAGTGTACCAATCATTGTCCGTGGACCAGTGGTCCCAAAATTCACGGGCGAAGCCCACACAAGATACCTGACTCGAAACGGAGAGAACACTGCAGGGGCACCAGATCGAAATGAACAGGCACCTCAGGGGGAAGGGAAGGGGGGCACCTCAGCCAGATGAACGCACAACGCCACTGCTGCACGAGGGGGCTCCATGCCCATTGCTGTATCCTGGGGAGTGCAAACCCACAGTCTCTCAAGTCTTTACAGTGGGTGGTTTGCCCACTGCTTTATCCTGGGGACTGCAAAGCCACAAAGTCTCCACTGGTTCTGGAGGGGGCCTGGTGCCCAGAGTGCTTCATCCTGCCAAGGACTGAGTTAGTGGATGTATTTATCCACTGGTTCTGGAGGGGGCGTGGTGCCCAGAGTGCTTCATCCTGCCAAGGACTGAGGTAGTGGATGTATTTCACTACTGGTTCTGGAGGGGGCATGGTGCCCAGTGTGCTCCACATGCAGTGTGGCCAGTCCCATTCCCTCACCTGTGTGTGTGTGCCACGAGATTGCCTAGGAACTGCTAGCATGATACGCCATGGAGGCAGAGATATATCCCACACTGATGCGGCTTCGCCTTCCACCTGCAGGTGCAAACAGTGATGGAAGTCATGCCTCATGGAAGCTGGGCAGGGTCCAGGAAGTTTCCTCCAGGCTCGGACGACTGACCACTGGGGATGGTAGCCATGTCAGCGGTGGTGCCACTGTCCAAGCATGTCGTGGGGCTGGTGGCGGTGTCTGTGGAGGCGGTGCTGGCGGTGGTGCATGGGTCAGCACCTGTTGAGGGACACAGCAGGACGTCTCCTCCAACCTCAGACGGCTGCCCACTGGGAAAGATGCTGGGGACTGTTGTTGAGGCTGCAGACGTGCTGGTGGCTGCGCAGGTGGCGGTGCAGGTGGCTGTGTAGGTGGTGGTGATGGTGGTGATGCAAGTGGCGGTGCTGGTGGCGGGGCAGGTTGCGGTGTACGCCGCCGTACAGGTTGGTGGAGTCGTGGACAGAAGGGATGACAATGGTCCGTCAGTCGGTGCCACCATGCCCTGTCCTGACCTGCTCTTCTGCTTTTGTGCCTTCCCCACCTTTGATGGTGCCGCAGGTGTCTTGCCACTGTCCCTTTTTGTTTTGGCGGAGCCCTTGGTGGCTGGTAGGTGCGGCTTCTCCCTCTGGGATGTGGGCAACTTCTTCACCTTGGCAGGTGGTGGAATTTCCTTGTCCTCGCTACGTGGCACACTGGCAGCCCTGATGTGTGGTGCACTCGAAAAGCCCGCAGCTGCTGGCACCACTGTGCCTGGGGATTTGGTGGCTGAGGTGCTGGGCTGGGACCTGGAAAGCCTGGCCCTAGGGGAAGGACTGGGGGGGAGTTGAAGGGAAGAGGTCAAGGTTTGCCAGGAAAAGTTTTTTAGACACACTGGGACGAGAGGATGGAGGGGGTTTGGGAGTGGAGGAAGAGGTAGAGGTTGTAGGAGGTGTATGTTTGCTGAATTTGGGTGAAGGTGCATGGGCCGGAGGTGGATTGCTGTTGGGTGGGTGTGTGGCTGCATTTGTGTACTTTGGGAGGAGGGCTCACAGACACACTGGGAGAGGACACTGGGGATCTGGGCATAGTAGTAGAGGTGGTGATTGCATGTGTGCGGTGTGTGGTGATGGGCGTGCTGGTGATGGAGGTAGTGGCTGAGTATGTAGTGAATGCAGGTGTGAGTGGAGAAGAGACAGGTAGGGAGGAGGAGGACATGGAGGAGGGGGACAAAGTGGAGGCAGTGGATGTTGCTGTGTCTGCATGGGGATGGTGCTTGTGTGAGTGCCTGTGTGATGTGTGGTGCTCATGTTTGCCATGTCCACTCTTGTGTGCTGATGGTGTGCTTGGGATAGGCTGCGGTACAGGGGATTGGGTCAGGGTGGAGGAAGTTTCAGGGGGAGGCTGGACACAGGGACAATGGATGCCATCAGTGCTGAGGCCAGAGCCTGAAATGCTCTCTGTTGGGCCTCCTGCCCAGAATGAATGCCCGCCAGGTATGCATTTGTTTGATGCAAATGCCCTGCAACATCCTGGATGGCATTCAAAATGGTAGATTGCCCAAGAGTGAGGGAACTCAGGAGGTCAATAGCCTTCTCACTGAGGGCAGCAGGGCTGACTGGGGCAGGGCCTGAGGTGCCTGGGGCGAAGGAGATGCCCACCATCCTGGGTGAGCGGGCACGGGACACACGCTGAGGGGCTGCTGGGAGGGCGGTGCTGGTAGGGGGGTGGCAGCTTACCTGTTGATGCGGTGGGCACAGAAGTGCCCGCCACCGCAAGGGAGCTCCCATTAGAAGAGCAGTAGCTGTCACTGGTGTATGCTCCTGTCCCCGTCGTGGAGCTCCCCTTGCCCTCTGTCCCACTGGTGGCTTCATACTCCATTGCATCACCCTCCAGGGCCAAGTGGGTTGCAGCTCCCTCCTGCTCCGGTGCCACTGCTCCTCCTCCAGATGATGCTATTGCACACAAGAACAGGGAGACAAAACAAAAAGGGGGGGGAGACAGAAGAAAAACATGTTCAGTGCATGCAACACCACTACCGTTGGCAGACACAACACACGGGGAGGAGTCCTCTCCACTGCGCAATGCACTAACAGTTCATAGCAAATTCACATGCCCATGTGGTAGGAGGCCTAAGCCCAATTGCTGCACACCTGGAAGTCACAGGAGCCTGACTGGGTGTAGATGGCTATTACCACTAGTGTGGTTGGGATGCCACAGAGCCTGCCTAACAAGGGACCTTGCCTACCAAGTACGCCCTGGCCTAGGGGAACCCACTGCCCACTTGCCCCACCCAGACACCTCATAATGCATGCAGAGTAAGATGAATGAGAGTGTACTTACCCCCTTGTGGCTGCTGTGATGCCCTCAAGCGCCCATTCAACTCTGGATTGGCCACCCCCAGGATCCGGTACATCAGGGGGGTCATGGTGCGACGGGCACCCCTTCCACGTTGGGAGGCCATCCCCAGCTGGGCCTCCGCCGTCTTCTTGCTCCAGCTGCACAGGTCCTCCCATCTTTTATGGCAGTGGGTGTTCCGTCTGTGGTAGACCCCTAGGGTCCGGACGTCCTTGGCAATGGCACGCCAAATACCCTTCTTCTGGTGGGCGCTGACCTAGAGGAAAGGTACAGGAGGAAAGAAAATTACTCACCCGTCCGGACAGTCATACTCATTGCCCACCAGTTCCCACCCATCCCCTGACACACGTACACTCACCATCAGCACATGCAGGCCTCAGCCCCCCCCCCTGTATCTTCCATCCACACCACTCGAAACAGGCATTGCCCACACAGCATGGTCACAGTGTACTCACCTGTTTGTCTGGAGGACCGTAGAGTTGCGTGTACTGGGTGAGGACCCCATCTACTAGTTTCTCCAACTCTTCCAAAGTGAAGGCAGGGGCCCTTTCCCCAGACACTGTAGCCATCGTTGCTTCCAGACACAGGTCACAGCAGCACTTTAAATGTAGGTCCTCTCCAGTTGAAGGTCAGGTATCCAGTGAGTGAACAGATAGAAAATAGCGGTCACATCTGCGGCGGTGCGTACTGTCACCACCGGTGTACATCGTTATTGGCTCCTGGGACCCATAGGGCCCAATGTTAACCAATGCTGAATTGCGCCGCGGTCTTGACCGCCCACCGCAACAGTGTACAACGCCAGCGCAGTTACCTCATTCCCCTTGTCCCACCTTACAGGTCAGGCAGCCGCCATTTCTGGGGGCCACATGGGATGGATAAAAACTGTGCCACACCTATCTAGGCCGGGAATTCAGACAGATACCGCCACATTGCGAATTACCAACGTTTCAGCAAATAACACATTGTGATACCTCAGTGTTGGATGACGCTCTGCTCGACGTTCTCCTCCATAGGGCACGTCTGCTTGGGCAGGTGATGAGATGGCAGCATTCTCCGGTGTACAGACCCCTGGTGGACCTGTTGCCAATGGAAGAGAGAAACATCATTATCACATACAGACTTGATCATGCAACAATCCTGGAACTGTGTGCCCAGTTGGAGCCAGACCTGATTTCAGCTATCCACCATCCCACAGGAATTTCCCCCTCTAGTGCAGGTTCTGTCTGTACTCCATTTCCTGGCCAGTGGGACTTTTCAAACAACAGTGGCCATGGCATCCGGGATGTTCCAGCCAATGTTCTCTAACGTGTTGTCCAGAGTGTTATCTGCCCTGCTGAAACACATGCGCAGCTACATCGTTTTCCCTCAGGTGGAGGATTTGCCCACAGTGAAGGGTGACTTCTATGCCATGGGGCATATCCCCAACATCATTGGTGCCATTGATGGTACACATGTGGCATTTTTACCCCCCTGCAGGAATGAACAGGTGTACAGAAACCGGAAAAGCTACCATTCGATGAATGTGCAGATGGTGTGTTTTGCAGACCAGTACATCTCCCATGTGAATGCCAAGTATCCTGGCTCAGTGCATGACGCTTACATTTTGAGGAATAGCAGCATCCCTTATGTGATGGGGCAACTCCAGAGGCACTGTGTGTGAATAATAGGTTAGGCCAAGGTCCCAACACAGTTGACATAGGTGTCTGGGCATGGGGTTGTCCCTAAGGGTTAGTGTGTGTCTAACAGTTGTCCCTCGACATTTGCAGGTGACTCAGGTTACCCCAACCTGTCATGGCTACTGACCCCAGTGAGGAATCCCAAGACAAGGGCAGAGGAACGCTACAATGAGGCACATGGGTGAACTAGGAGGGTTATAGAACGCACCTTCGGCCTCCTGAAGGCCAGATTCCACTGCCTCCATCTGCCAGGTGGTTCCCTATACTACTCACCGAAGAAGGTATACCAGATAATCGTGGCCTGCTGTATGCTGCACAACCTGGCTTTGCAATGCCAGGTGCCTTTTCTGCAGGAGGATGGGCCAGATGGTGGTTCTGTGGCACCTGTGGAGTCTGTGGACAGTGAAGAAGAGGAGGCAGAAGAAGAAGATGTTGACAACTGAAACAACATCATCATGCAATACTTCCAGTGAGACACAGGTAAGAAGATGTAACTGCTTCCCACATCTCATACTATTGTTGGAGCTAGCATAAGTCTGTCATTTTCACTCAGTGTATGAACCCTGACTTGTTACTTTGGCTTTCCATTTCACAGATCTGGGTCCCACTTTGTGCCCTCTGCTATGTTTTCTGCTGGCCTACAGCTGTGTTACATTGGTATGTGCACAAGTACATTGACATTGCTATATTCCAGAGATTTTGCAATTACACATTTGTGAAAGCACAGACTGACTCCAGCTTGTTTTGTGATTCAAGTGTGTTTATTTCTGTGCAAATAAGTGGAGGGGGTTGTAAAATGGGCTGAGGTGATGGTGGAGGAATGTCCATGGCAGAGTCCAGTCTATTTGTTTCACAGGTGCATTGTCCAATGGGGCATAGGAAGTGGAGCAATGGAAGTTTCAGGTGGACAGGGTGTCAAAGTGGGACAGAAGGGTGACATTCAGGGGGGTCTTATTTCCTGGTGGGGGTCTTGGCAATGTTCTCTGCCTTGTTCCTGGATCTCAGGGACCATTTGTGGGGTGGTTCTCCATCTGCAGGGGGTGGGGTGCTGGTGGCCTGTTGTTCCTGTGGCGGTGCCTCCTGTCCACTAGCGCCGGTGGAGGGCTGTTCATCGTCCAGGCTAGTGTCAGGGGCCCGTTGGTGTGCCACTGTGTCCCTCCTGGTGTTGACAAGGTCTGCAGCACCCCTGCAATGGTGACCAGGGTATTGTTGATGGACTTCAAGTCCTCCCTGATCCCCAGGTAGTGTTCCTCCTGCAGCCGCTGGGTCTCCTGAAACTTGGCCAGTACTGTGCCCATGGTCTCCTGGGAATGGTGGTAAGCTCCCATGAGGTTGAGAGTGCCTCGTGGAGTATTGGTTCCTTGGGCCTGTCCTCCCCCTGTTGCACAGTGGTCCTCCCAGCTTCCCTGTTATCCTGTGCCTCTGTCCTGTGAACCGTGTGCCCACTGCCACTGCCCCCAAGTCCCTGATCGTCCTGTGTTAGTGGGGTTGCCTGGGTTCCCTGTAGTGGTGGACACACTGCTGATTGACGTGTCCTGGGGACAGAGGGATGGGTCCGCTGGGTGGGTGCTGTGGTGGTGTTTCCTGAGGGGGGAGGTTCAGTGATGGTTTGTGACTGTGTCAGGGGAACCGACTGTCCCAAGGTCCCTGATGGGCCGGGCTGGTCATCTTGATTTAGGCATGCAGAGCTGCTGTCATCACTGTGGGCCTCTTCTGTAGGGGGACTGGATATTCTGGCATCGTTATTGTAGATGTATGTGCCATCTTGGCCCTTGTGTGATTGGTGATTTTGGGGCATGAGTGAGTCTCTCTACTGAACATGCTTTGGTAATGGGTGTCCATGCATTGGTGTTACATGCAGGGCTTGGTTTTGGGATGTGTGGGTTGTGTTAGTGAGGTATCTGTGGGTTGTTGGGGTGATGTGTGTGAGGGTGAGGGTGGGAGTATGTGATGGCATGCAGGTGGGGGGATAAAGTAGTGAAGATTTGCCTTACCAGAGTCCAGTCCTCCTGCTACTCCTGCCAGGCCCTCAGGATGTATAACTGCCAAGACTTGCTCCTCCCATGTTGTTAGTTGTGGGGGAGGAGGTGGGGGTCCACCGCCAGTCCTCTGCACCACAATATGGTGTCTGGATACCACGGAACGTACCTTCCCCCGTAGGTCATTCCACCTCTTCCTGATGTCATCCTGTATTCTTGGATGCTGTCCCACTGCGTTAACCCTGTCGACAATTCTGCGTCATAGCTCTATCTTCCTTGCAATGGATGTCTGCTGCACCTGTGATCCGAATAGCTGTGGCTCTACCCGGGCAATTTCCTCCACCATGACCCTGAGCTACTCCTCTGAAAGCTTGAGGTGTCTTTGGGGTACCATGATGTGGTGTGGGTGATGTGTGAGGTGGTGTCTGTTGTGATGTGTTAGGTTATGTGTTGGTGTGTGTTGTTTGAAGTGCATGGATGTTGTATGAGTGATGGTGTGTCTGTGGATGCTGGTGTTGTGTTAGGTAGTCTCTTTCTCTGGCCTTCTTACAAATTTCTGGTTGTAAGGGGTTGTGGGTGATGTGGGTGTGTGCTTTATATTGGATTGGGTGTGTGAGTGTAGTTTGTGTATGTGTATCAGGTGTGTGCATTTTGAATTGTCCAATGTGGTTGTGTTTTGTTAGTGTGTGTGTATTTTGAGCGCGGCAGTGTGTACGGCCAATGGTTTACCGCAGTTGAAAGACCGCTGCGTTGATTCGTGGGTTGTGATACTGTCAGTGTATTCCTGTTGGTGTGACGGTGTAGGTTTTGGTATTGCCAGTTTATCACTGACCTTTGGTGTGGTGGACTTGTGTGGGTGTCTGTATTGTGGCGGATTCCGAGCTGTGGGTCGTAATACCTGTAGTGGAATTCTGCTGCCGCAGCGGTATGTTGGCAGTCTTCTGCACGGCGGAAAGAGGGATTTACCAGCAGGGTTGTAATGAGGGCCTAAATGTTTAATTCATCATAGGAGATATCTGCTCTTCGTAGATCACCACTAGCCATCCTGGTCTTGCTAGGAGATGTCCGTAATTCTCTCTCTCTCTCTCTCTCTCTCTCTCTCATCCATTCTCTTCCCCCCACGAACGTTCCTGTGCCGATCATGTACAAGTAAGTGGGAGGCACACAACTAAGTGGACTTGGAAACAAGCAACTTGGGTCAGCATTGTGTCTTCCTGGGACGAACAGGTTACTGCTTGACGGATGGCATCCAACAAAAAAAGGCATGAGTTGTTCAGTTTCTGCAATGTAAGGCATGAGTTGTACAGTTTCTGCTATGTGACCAAGCTACTGAGTCACATATCATGGCTTCCCAGGAATCAACACACTGTCTGCACTGTGGGACTGTCATTTATGCAATAAGCCTGTACACAACTAATATGACCAGTGTGAAGGGTACAACAGTGCTGTGGAAGTAAGGGACCTGTCATGAGTCAAAGACATGCATTGACAATGATGCAAAGTGTACATATGGCTTCGATTAATATCTTACCTCTGTACGCATTCCTAATCTAATTAAAGGAATGGTTAATTCTAGGCAGGATTTGCAATCAGAGCCTAATATTGGCCACATGATAGGATCTGCCTGGGTCCAGGGAGTGAGCACAGTGCCACAGGTGCATAGCCACAGAAATTCTATCCCAGCATAGACTGGTATCCATGCTGGGAGTTACATTTAACAGGCCCTGGCCTCTGCAAGCTGAGCATTCAGAACCTACATGACCTTCCATTCCCAGCACTTCCATGCAAGACAGTACATCATGCTGCCAACAGCAATTTGGCATGTGGTGTGTGTGGCAACCTGAAGGGCAGAGTGAGGCATGATATGCCTTCCAAACAACAGTTCAAGATGGGCAGATCTGTTAAGAAATCTCTGTGGCACCATACACATTGCTCACATTACTCTCAACTGACTCATACAACATGCATACTCAGCTCATGCTGTCATGCACATACATGTTGTCTCACAATCATGAGGAAAGAGATATCAGTGAATGGCAGTAATGTATCCTCACCTAGTTATGTGCATCCAACACAAGGAGGATCTAGGAAGCCAAAAAAACTCCCACAACACATTATGACGGAAATTAACATGTGGCACTGGCTACCAATACCTGCATGTTGTCCCTCCCATTAATGCCACACAGACTGCAACAACAAGTACATGAGCAGTCAAACTGTCACAAATGACCACATTCTAGACTGTGATGAGGGAAAGGATGGTGAAGTACAGAGAAAACTGCACATGGGGTACTTATCTGCTCCTCTGGTGCACCATAGAGCTGTCTATATAGGGGTAGGGCCTCATCGGCTAGCCTCTTCAGCTCTGCTGGAGAAAAGGCAGGTGCCCTCTGACCTGCTGGATGTGGCATGATTGCTCAAAGAGGTGGTACACAGCAGCTCAGGTTGTGGAGGTCCTGCTGGCAGCAGTGTCAGGAGTCAAGTGAATGAATCAGCAGAACATGGCAGTCACGTCCACCACTTACGTGGTCATCACCAGCAGCGGACACAGCCATTGGCCCGTGACCACCACTACCAATAACATTAGCATATGGCTATGTCTGTTGCGTTGCAACTGCCTACTGCCATGACGACTTCCGTTGCGGGTCGCGAGCGGTTCCTAATAACCAATGGAGTAGGTCAGGCAGCTGCTAATTTTTTGGATGTCCGAAATGCTGCATTGGGCTTCACAAACTGCATCTCACCTCCAAAAATGTTGTTTTGAGCTGACAAACATGCTTATACTGTGTTGTAATGTAGGTCCTACTAATCAAACACCATTGTAAATGTTGCAGGGCACAGATGTCATTTAATGGTGGGCAGGGCCAGCTCTAGGACAATGCAACCAGTGCCACAGCACCAGGTGCTGGCCTTGGGTGGGAGCACTGTGTTTGCAACTATATTATGGTTTTAAAAGCCCCTGCCTGCTGCAGCATTCCTTGCTTCCAGGAATTTTCAGGCAACAATCAAAGGGTCAAGATAACTCTGGAGGTTAATGTTATTCCTGGAGAGAGTTTGGAGTTTTCTCTAGTGGAAGTTTTAGGGTAGCACCGTGGGTTAATATGCCTCCGGCACAGGACATGTACCATGTAGATCAAAGAGTGCATATGACGCAAATGGGTCAGTGGGTGTAAGGAAATGCCTCCTTGGCATGGTTACCCCCTGACTTTTTGCCTTAGCTGATGCTAAGTTTTGATTTGAAAGTATGCTGAGGCCTGCTAACCAGGCCACAGCACCAGTGTTCTTTCCCTAACCTGTACCTCTGTTTCCACAATTGGCACACCCTGGCATCCAGGTAAGTCCCTTGTAACTGGTACCCCTGGTACCAAGGGCCCTGATGCCAGGGAAGGTCTCTAAGGGCTGCAGCATGTCTTATGCCACCCTGGGGACCCCTCACTCAGCACAGACACACTGCTTGCCAGCTTGTGTGTGCTAGTGGGGATAAAACGACTAAGTCGACATGGCACTCCCCTCAGGGTGCCATGCAAACCTCACACTGCCTATGAAGTATAGATAAGTCACACCTCTAGCAGGCCTTACAGCCCTAAGGCAGGGTGCACTATACCATAGGTGAGGGCATAAGTGCATGAGCACTATGCCCCTACAGTGTCTAAGCAAAACCTTAGACATTATAAGTGCAGGGTAGCCATAAGAGTATATGGTTTGGGAGTCTGTCATGCACGAACTCCACAGCACCATAATGGCTACACTGAAAACTGTGAAGTTTTGTATCAAACTTCTTAGCACAATAAATGCACACTGATGCCAGTGTACATTTTATTGTAACATACACCCCAGAGGGCACCTTAGAGGTGCCCCCTGAAACCTTAACCAACTACCCGTGTAGGCTGACTGGTTTTAGCATCCTGCCACACACCAGACATGTTGCTGGCCACATGGGGAAAGTGCCTTTGTCACTCTGTGGCTAGTAACAAAGCCTGTACTGGGTGGAGGTGCTTCACACCTCCCCCTGCAGGAACTGTAACACCTGGCGGTGAGCCTCAAAGGCTCATCCCCTTTATTACAGCACCCCAGGGCACTCCAGCAAGTGGAGTTGCTCGCCCCCTCCGGCCACGGCCCCACTTTTGGTGGCAAGGCCGGAGGAGATAATGAGAAAAACAAGGAGGAGTCTGTGGCCAGTCAGGACAGCCCCTAAGGTGTCCTGAGCTGAGGTGACTCTGACTTTTAGAAATCCTCCATCTTGCAGATGGAGGATTCCCCCAATAGGGATAGGAACGTGTCCCCCTCCCCTCAGGGAGGAGGCACAAAGAGGGTGTAGCCACCCTCAGGGCTAGTAGCCATTGGCTACTAACCCCCCAGACCTAAACACACCCCTAAATTCAGTATTTAGGGGCTTCCTAGAACCTAGGAACTCATATTCCTGCAACCTAAGAAGAAAAGGACGGCTGAACTGAAAAACCTGCAGAGAAGACGGAGACACCTACTGCCTTAGCCCCAGCTCTACCGGCCTATCTCCCCACTTCTAAAGACACTGCTCCAGCGAAGCGTTCCCAGGGTCCAGCAACCTCTGAAGCCTCAGAGGACTACCCTGCATCTAGAAGGACCAAGAACTCCTGAGGACAGCAGCTCTGTTCCCCAAGTACTGCAACTTTGCAACAACGAAGCAACTTTGAAACAACACACGTTTCCCGCCGGAAGTGTGCAACTTTGCACTCTGCACCCGACGCCCCCAGCTTGACTTGTGGAGAACAAACACCACAGGGAGGACTCCCCGGCAACTACGAGACCGTGAGTAGCCAGAGTTGAACCCCCTGAGCCCCCATAGCGACACCTGCAGAGGGAATCCCGAGGCTCCCCTCTGACCGCGACTGCCTGCTTCAAAGTCCCGACGCCTGGTAAAGACTCTGCACCCTCAGCCCCCAGGACCTGAAGGATCCGACCTCCAGTGCAGGAGCAACCCCCAGATGGCCCTCTCCCTTGCCCAGGTGGTGGCTACCCCGAGGAGCCCACCCTTGCCTGCCTCCATCGCTGAAGAGACCCCTTGTTCTCCCATTGATTTCTATTGTAAACCTGCCGCTTGTTTGCACACTGCACCCGGCCGCCCCCGTGCTGCTGAGGGTGTACTTTCTGTGCTGACTTGTGTCCCCCCCCGGTGCCCTACAAAACCCCCCTGGTCTGCCCTACGAAGACGAGGGGACTTACCTGCTGGCAGACTGGAACCAGGGCACCCCCTTCTCCATTGAAGCCTATGTGTTTTGGGCCCCACTTTGACCTCTGCACCTGACCGGCCCTGTGCTGCTGGTGTGGTAACTTTGGGGTTGCTCTGAACCACAAACGGTGGGCTACCTTGGACCCAACTTTGAACCCTGTAAGTGCTTTACTTACCTGAAAAACTAACAAATACTTAGATCCCCCAGGAACTGTTGAATTTTGCAGTGTCCAATTTTAAAATAGCTTATTGCCATTGTTGCCAAAACTGTACATGCTATTGTGATGATTCAAAGTTCCTAAGATACCTGAGTGAAATACCTTTCATTTAAAGTATTGTTTGTAAATCTTGAACCTGTGGTTCTTAAAATAATCTAAGAAAATATATTTTTCTATATAAAAACCTATTGGCCTGGAATTGTCTTTGAGTGTGTGTTCCTCATTTATTGCCTGTGTGTGTACAACAAATGCTTAACACTACTCCTCTGATAAGCCTACTGCTCGACCACACTACCACAAAATAGAGCATTATAATTATCTCTTTTTGCCACTATCTTACCTCTAAGGGGAACCCTTGGACTCTGTGCATACTATTCCTTACTTGGAAATAGTACATACAGAGCCAACTTCCTACATTGGTGGATCAGCGGTGGGGTACAAGACTTTGCATTTGCTGGACTACTCAACCAATACCTGATCACACGACTAAATTCCATAAATTATCATTAGAAACGGATTTTTGAAATTTGAGCTATTTTTCTAAATTTTTAAAAGTCCGGCTAGGGCCTTGTGTTAGTCCCTGTTAGCATTTCTTTTAGAGTTTAAAAGTTTGTTAAAAGTTTGAATGACCTTCTAGAGATAGTTTTAGATTCTTAAAAAGTATTCCAACTTTTAGAAACATAGGCGGTCATTCTGACCGCGGCGGGCGGTGGTCGCCGCCCGCCATGCGGTCACCGCCAAATGGCCGCGCCGCGGTCAGGAGACCGCGGATGCCATTCTGGCTTTCCCGCTGGGCCGGCGGGCCGGCGGGCGACCGCCAAAAGGCCGCCCGCCGGCCCAGCCGGAAAGCCCCTGCAACATAGAAGCCCGCTCCGAATGGAGCCGGCGGTGTTGCAGGGGTGTGACGGGTGCAGTAGCACCCGTCGCGATTTTCACTGTCTGCAAAGCAGACAGTGAAAATCTTCATGGGGCCCTGTTAGAGGGCCCCACGACACCCGTTCCCGCCATCCTGGTTCTGGCGGTGTAAACCACCAGAAACAGGCTGGCGGGAAGGGGTCGGAATCCCCATGGCGGCGCTGCTTGGATTCCCTGGGCCAGGGGAAAACCGGCGGGAAACCGCTGGTTCCCCTTTTCTGACCGCGGCTTTACCGTCACAGTCAGAATGGCTCTGGAAGCACCGCCAGCCTGTTGGCGGTGCTTCCGTGGTCCCCGGCCCTGGCGGTCATGGACCGCCAGGGTCGGAATGACCCCCATAATGTCTAATGCATAAGAGAATGTGGTGGAAATCGACATCACCCCTTCCCTCCATCTTAGAATGAGAGAGTTAAGGTCCCTCTGCAAATTATAAAATATTAAAACTGGTTCAAACCCTACCAAATTACAGCTCCAGGAGCTTTTGGAAGAGTTTGCTAAAAACAACCCCTCTGAGGATGACCTCCCAGAGGAGGAAACTGGTGATGTAGAGGAAGTACCACCTCCAGTCCTAGTTAGGGAAATCAGGGCTCCTCAAACCCTGATTCCAAATGTGATAGTCAGAGATACTGGTTCTCTCACAGGATGGTCCAGCAACTGTGGAATCACTGAGG
Organism: Pleurodeles waltl; assembly: GCF_031143425.1. Classification (NCBI taxonomy): domain Eukaryota; kingdom Metazoa; phylum Chordata; class Amphibia; order Caudata; family Salamandridae; genus Pleurodeles; species Pleurodeles waltl. Next base: position 732,724,099 of record NC_090447.1, on the reverse strand, counting down.
ACAGCCTCAGTGAAGATGACCTACTGTTAGCCAGGATGGTCAAAAGATTGGTTTTAGAGAGACAGCTCCTAGCCATAGAAAAGGAAATACAAGAGGTGGGTTTTGGTCCCATCCATGGTGGCAGCAACATAAATAGGGTCAGAGATTCTCCTGACATGTTGAAAATCCCTAGAGGGATTCTAACTAAATATGAAGATGGTGATGACATCACCAAATGGTTCACAGCTTTTGAGAGGGCTTGTGCAACCAGAAAAGTAAACAGATCTCACTGGGGCGCTCTCCTTTGGGAAATGTTCACTGGAAAGTGTAGGGATAGACTCCTCACACTCTCTGGAAAAGATGCAGAATCCTATGACCTCATGAAGGCTACCCTGATTGAGGGCTTTGGATTCTCCACTGAGGAGTATAGAATTATGTTCAGGGGGGCTCAAAAATCCTCGAGCCAGACCTGGGTTGATTTTTTGACTACTCAGTAAAAACACTGGATGGTTGGATTCAAGGCAGTGGTGTAAATGATTATGATGGGCTGTACAATTTATTTGTGAAAAACACCTGTTAAGTAATTGTTTCAATGATAAACTGCATCAGGTAGACCTAGGACAAATTTCTCCCCAAGAATTGGGAAAGAAGGCGGACCATTGGGTCAAGACTAGGGTGACCAAGAATTCCACAGGGGGTGACCAAAAGAAAGGGGTCACAAAGCCTCCCCAGAGGAAGAGTGTTGAGACATCCAAAGGGAAAAATAGTAAAGAGTCTTCTACAGGGCCCCAAAAACCTGCTCAGGAGGGTGGGCCCAGAGCCTCTTCACAATCCAATTTTGGGTACAGGGGTAAAAACTTTGATCCCAAAAAGGCCTGGTGTCGTAACTGTAATCAGACTGGACACCAATCTGGAGACAAGGCCTGTCCCAAGAAAGGTTCCACTTCTAACTCTACTCCAGCTAACACTTAAATGGCCAGTCTCCAAGTGGGATCAACAGTGTGCCCAGAGCAAATCAGGGTTCACACTGAAGCTACATTAGTCTCTGAGGGTGGGGTGGATTTAGCCACACTCACTGCCTGGCCCCCTAACATGCAAAAATACAGGCAGCAGCTCCTAATTAATGGGACAAGTGTAGAAGGCCTGAGGGATACAGGTGCCAGTGTCACCATGGTGACAGAGAAACTGGTTTCCTCTGGTCAATACCTGGCTGGACAAACTTATCCAGTCACCAACGCCGACAATCAGACTAAAGTACATCCCTTGGCTATGGTAACTTTAGAGTGGGGAGGGGTCAATGGCCTGAAACAGGTGGTGGTCTCCTCAAATATCCCTGTAGACTGTTTGCTTGGAAATGACCTGGAGTCCTCAGCATGGGCTGAGGTAGAACTAAAAACCCATGCAGCCATTCTGGGTATCCATGAACTGGTGTGTGTCAAGACAAGGGCACAGTGCAAGGCTCAGGGTGAAAAAGTGGTGTTGGAACCTGGTAAAAGGGCCCAACCCTCCAAGAGAAAAGGAAAGAAGACTGGGGAACCAGTTTCAACACAACAAGAAAAATGGAACCTCTCTTCTCAGGAAGAAGTTCTGCCCTCTGAGGGAACTGAGCCTCTGGAATTAGAACCTTATCAGGTTGAGCTCCTAGGCCCAAGGGGACCCTCAAGGGAGCAGTTGTGTAAGGGACAAGAACCTGTCCCTCTCTTGAAGGCCTTAGGCAGCAAGCTGCTGAAGAGTCCAATGGAAAAGTAACAGGAACACATAGGGTCTATTGGGAAGATGTACTACTTTACACTGAGGCAAGAGATCCCAAACCTGGTGCCACTAGGAGAGTGGTAGTGCCTCAGGAGTTTAGGGAGTTCATTCTGACCTTAGCCCATGATATTACTCTTGCTGGGCATTTGGGACAGACCAAGATGTGGGAGAGACTAGTCAACCACTTCTATTGGCCCAACATGTCCCAGAAGGTCAAGGAGTTTTGTGTCTCCTGTGCCACCTGTCAAGCCAGTGGTAAGACAGGTGGACACCCAAAGGCCCCCTCATTCCACTTCCAGTGGTGGGGGTCCCCTTTGAAAGAGTGGGTGTGGACATAGTGGGTCCACTTGAACCTCCCACAGCCTCAGGTAACCAATACATACTAGTAGTAGTGGATCATGCTATTAGATACCCTGAAGCAATTCTCCTTAGGTCGACTACTACCCCTGCAGTAGCCAAGGCACTCATTGGTATTTTTACCAGAGTGGGTTTTCCTAAGGAGGTGGTGTCTGACAGAGGTACCAACTTTATGTCTGCATACCTGAAACACATGTGGAATGAGTGTGGGGTGACTTACAAATTCACCACACCATACCATCCCCAAACCAATGGTCTTGTTGAAAGATTTAACAAGGCATTGAAAGGCATGATCATGGGGCTCCCTGAAAAACTCAAAAGGAGATGGGGTGTCCTCTTGCCATGTCTGCTTTTCGCCTACAGAGAGGTGCCTCAGAAGGGATTAGGGTTTTCCCCCTTTGAACTTCTGTTTGGCCATCCTGTCAGGGGACCACTAGCTCTTGTGAAAGAAGGCTGGGAGAGACCTCTTCATGAGCCTAAACAAGATATAGTGGACTATGTACTGGGCCTACGTTCAAGGATGGCAGAGTATATAGAAAAGGCACGTAAAAACCTTGAGGCCAGCCAACAGCTCCAGAAGTTTTGGTATGACCAAAAGGCTGCTATGGTTGAATTTCAGCCAGGGCAGAAATTCTGGGTTCTGGAGCCTGTGGCTCCCAGTGCACTTCAGGACAGATGGAGTGACCCTTACCCAGTGCCAGAAAAGAAGAGTCAGGTCACCTACCTGGTAGACCTAGGCACTAGCAGGACCCCCAAAAGGGTGATCCATGTGAACCGCCTCAAACTCTTCCACAACAGGGCAGATGTGAATCTGTTGATGGTAACAGATGAGGACCAGGAAGCTGAGAGTGAACCTCTCCCTGATCTCCTCTCCACAGATCCTAAAGATGGCTCAGTTGATGGAGTGATCTACTCAAACACCCTCTCTGGCCAACAGCAATCTGACTGTAGGAAGGTCCTGCAACAGTTTGCTGAGCTCTTTTCCATAACCCCTGGTCAGACACACCTGTGTACCCATGATGTGGACACAGGAGACAGCATGCCTGTCAAAAACAAAATATTCAGACAGTCTGACCAAGTTAAGGAAAGCATCAAGGTGGAAGTCCACAAGATGCTGGAATTGGGAGTCATTGAGCACTCTGACAGTCCCTGGGCTAGCCCAGTGGTCTTAGTCCCCAAACCTCACACCAAAGATGGGAAGAGAGAGATGAGGTTTTGTGTGGACTACAGAGGACTTAATTCTGTCACCAAGACAGATGCCCATCCCATTCCAGGGGCAGATGAGTTGATTGATAAACTAGGTGCTGCCAAGTACTTGAGTACCTTTGACTTGACAGCAGGGTACTGGCAAATCAAAATGGCACCAGGAGCAAAAGAAAAGACAGCTTTCTCCACACCTGATGGGCATTATCAGTTTACTGTCATGCCCTTTGGTTTAAAGAATGCCCCTGCCACCTTCCAAAGGTTGGTGAATCAAGTCCTTGCTGGCTTGGAGTCCTTTAGTGCAGCTTATCTTGACGATATTGCTGTCTTTAGCTCCAGCTGGCAGGATCACCTGGTCCACCTGAAGAAGGTGTTGAACGCTCTGCAATCAGCAGGCCTCTCTATCAAGGCATCCAAATGCTAGATAGGGCAGGGAACTGTGGTTTACTTGGGACACCTTGTAGGTGGAGGCTAAGTTCAGCCACTCCAGCCTAAGATCCAGACTATTCTGGACTGGGCAGCTCCAAAAACCCAGACACAAGTCAGTGCATTCCTTGGCTTGACTGGGTACTACAGGAGGTTTGTGAAGGGATATGGATCCATAGTGACAGCCCTCACAGAACTTACCTCCAAGAAAATGCCCAAGAAGGTAAACTGGACTGTGGAATGCCAACAGGCCTTTGACACCCTGAAACAAGCGATGTGCATAGCACCAGTTCTTAAAGCTCCAGATTACTCCAAGCAGTTCATTGTGCAGACTGATGCCTCTGAACATGGGATAGGGGCAGTTTTGTCCCAAACAAATGATGATGGCCTTGACCAGCCTGTTGCTTTCATTAGCAGGAGGTTACTCCCCAGGGAGCAGCGTTTGAGTGCCATTGAGAGGGAGGCCTTTGCTGCGGTTTGGTCCCTGAAGAAGCAGAGACCATACCTCTTTGGTACTCACTTTGTAGTTCAAACTCACCACAGACCTCTCAGATGGCTGATGCAAATGAAAGGTGAAAATCTAAAACTGTTGAAGTGGTCCATCTCCCTACAGGGAATGGACTTTATAGTGGAACACAGACCTGGGACTGCCCATGCCAATGCAGATGGCCTTTCCAGGTTCTTCCACTTAGAAAATGAAGACTCTCTTGGGAAAGGTTAGTCTCATCCTCTTTCGTTTGGAGGTGGTTGTGTAAGGAAATGCCTCCTTGGCATGGTTACCCCCTGACTTTTTGCCTTTGCTGATGCTAAGTTTTGATTTGAAAGTGTGCTGAGGCCTGCTAACCAGGCCCCAGCACCAGTGTTCTTTCCCTAAAACTGTACCTTTTTCTCCACAATTGGCACACCGTGGTATCCAGGTAAGTCCCTTGTAACTGGTACCCCTGGTACCAAGGGCCCTGATGCCAGGGAAGGTCTCCAAGGGCTGCAGCATGTCTTATGCCACCCTGGGGACCCCTCACTCAGCAGAGACACACTGCTTGCCAGCTTGTGTGTGCTAGTGGGGATAAAATGACTAAGTCGACATGGCACTCCCCTCAGGGTGCCATGCCAACCTCACACTGCCTATAAAGTATAGATAAGTCACCCCTCTAGCAGGCCTTACAGCCCTAAGGCAGGGTGCACTATACCATAGGTGAGGGCATAAGTGCATGAGCACTATGCCCCTACAGTGTCTAAGCAAAACCTTAGACATTGTAAGTGCAGGGTAGCCATAAGAGTATATGGTCTGGGAGTCTGTCATGCACGAACTCCACAGCACCATAATGGCTACACTGAAAACTGTGAAGTTTTGTATCAAACTTCTCAGCACAATAAATGCACACTGATGCCAGTGCACATTTTATTGTAACATACACCCCAGAGGGCACCTTAGAGGTGCCCCCTGAAACCTTAACCAACTACCCGTGTACGCTGACTGGTTTTAGCAGCCTGCCGCACACCAGACATGTTGCTGGCCACATGGGGAGAGTGCCTTTGTCACTCTGTGGCTAGTAACAAAGCCTGTACTGGGAGGAGGTGCTACACACCTCCCCCTGCAGGAACTGTAACACCTGGCGGTGAGCCTCAAAGGCTCACCCCCTTTGTCACAGCACCCCAGGGCACTCCAGCTAGTGGAGTTGCCCGCCCCCTCCGGCCACGGCCCCACTTTTGGCAGGAAGAGATAATGAGAAAAACAAGGAGGAGTCACTGGCCAGTCAGGATGAGCCCCTAAGGTGTCCTGAGCTGAGGTGACTCTGACTTTTAGAAATCCTCCATCTTGCAGATGGAGGATTTCCCCAATAGGGATAGGAATGTGCCCCCCTCCCCTCAGGGAGGAGGCACAAAGAGGGTGTAGCCACCCTCAGTGCTAGTAGCCATTGGCCACTAACCCCCCAGACCTAAACACACCCCTAAATTCAGTATTTAGGGGCTCCCTAGAACCTAGGAACTCATATTCCTGCAACCTAAGAAGAAAAGGACTGCTGAACTGAAAAACCTGCAGAGAAGACGGAGACACCTACTGCTTTGGCCCAGCTCTACCGGCCTGTCTCCCCACTTCTAAAGACACTGCTCCAGCGAAGCGTTCTCAGGGTCCAGCAACCTCTGAAGCCTCAGAGGACTACCCTGCATCTAGAAGGACCAAGAACTCCCGAGGACTGCGGCTCTGTTCCCCAAAGACTGCAACATTGCAACAAAGAAGCAACTTTGAAACAACACACGTTTCCCACCAGAAGCGTGAGACTTTGCACTCTGCACCCGACGCCCCCCGCTCGACTTGTGGAGAACAAACACCACAGGGAGGACTCCCCGGAGACTATGAGACCGTGAGTAGCCAGAGCTGACCCCCCTGAGCCCCCACAGCGACACCTGCAGAGGGAATCCCGAGGCTCCCCCCTGACCGCGACTGCCTGCTTCAAAAACCCGACGCCTGGTAAAGACTCTGCACCCGCAGCCCCCAGGACCTGAAGGATCCGACCTTCAGTGCAGGAGGGACCCCCAGGTGGCCCTCTCCCTTGCCAAGGTGGTGGCTACCCCGAGGAGCCCCCCCTTGCCTGCGTGCATCGCTGAAAAGACCCCTTGTTCTCCCATTGATTTCTATTGTAAACCTGACACTTGTTTGCACACTGCACCCGGCCACCCCCGTGCCGCTGAGGGTGTACTTTCTGTGCTGACTTGTGTGTCCCCCGGTGCCCTACAAAACCCCCCTGGTCTGCCCTCCGAAGACACGGGTACTTACCTGCTGGCAGACTGGAACCGGGGCACCCCCTTCTCCATTGAAGCCTATGCGTTTTGGGCACCACTTTGACCTTTGCACCTGACCGGCCCTGAGCTGCTAGTGTGGTAACTTTGGGGTTGCTCTGAACCCCCAACGGTGGGCTACCTTGGACCCAAACTTGAACCCCGTAGGTGGTTTACTTACCTGCAAAAACTAACAAACACTTACCTCCCCCAGGAACTGTTGAAAATTGCAGTGTGTCCAGTTTTAAAATAGCTATTTGCCATTTGTGTGAAAACTGTATATGATATTTTGCTAATTCAAAGTTCCTAAAGTTCCTACCTGAAATACCTTTTCATTTGAAGTATTGCTTGTAAATCTTGAACCTCTGGTTCTTAAAATAAACTAAGAAAATATATTTTTCTATACAAAAACCTATTGGCCTGGAATTGTCTCTGAGTGTGTGTTCCTCATTTATTGCCTGTGTGTGTACAACAAATGCTTAACACTACTCCTCTGATAAGCCTACTGCTCGACCACACTACCACAAAATAGAGCATTATAATTATCTCTTTTTGCCACTATCTTACCTCTAAGGGGAACCCTTGGACTCTGTGCATACTATTCCTTACTTTGAAATAGTGCATACATACAGAGCCAACTTCCTACAGTGGGTTACTACTTTTGTCAGAGAGTTCCTTTTATTACTACTAGTCTGAAAGTTAAAATCCTCATATAGAACAGTAAGGTATTAACAGTCATCAAAGAACTGCCTGCATTCCTCAAAGTATAGATTAGAGCATTATTATTTTTTCCCCATCCTTTCATTATCCTAATGTTGACACCCGCCACTAAAATGAGTGGCACTACCAAACTAAATGCATCTGATAGAGAGTAGTTATGGGGACTTTATGGACACTGTTAAAGGGTGGTAGTGAGGGAATCCATGGTGTTGGTGGCCATTGGGGATGCAACAAACATTGTTGCACACGGGGCAGTCAGCGCCAAGGCCAGCTGTGACAGTGGGGCACAGTCCTCCCCCACCTACGGTCATTTTAGCAGTTGGACTATCCAGTGACATTTACAGGGGAAATTGTGCTGCACATCTTTGACTTTGCTCCACATACATGTTGTGTACACATGGGTGGAAAACCATGGGGGTCACATTTGACCCTTGTGTTGCAGCTGTAAGGTGCACTGGTTGTCATGTCTATCCCTTCTGAAATGCCTTGTCACATGATATCATTGACAAGCATCATATATGTGCAGTGGAGACAATGACTAATGTTAGAAATTTAGAAATTATGACCCTCATCATGAACATGCCGCTAAAAAACCCACCGCCTACGGTGGTGGTAACAACCGCCAACAGACGTGTGGTCCGAACCGCCAAATAATGAACCAGCTGAAACACAGGCATCCTGAAAACCACTCACCGCCAGTAGAGGAGTGCCGACAACGACAGCGGAGCCTGCCCTCCAGCAGACGGAAAGGCCCTACCCGCCCATCAAATAATGAAGCACTAGACCGCCGTCAGTTCCGGGGTGGAAACCACCGCCATGCAAAGCCAGGTGGGAACGAACAAAATATAAGGAAACAGTCACCGGAGGCTCACACAACACGACAAAGCAGACATGGAGAGAGAGAGTTGCAGATCATGCCAGCCCTGCTCCTTGCCATATACCTCCACGACCGGGACCACTGACGAAGACTACGACAGTAAGTACTGCAACCTACTAAACAAGGGAAGAAAGGGTACAGTTACATACCCACCCACTCCACCCACCCTGCAACGCTCCCACAACCCTTCACAGCAGCACAAACCATACACGCTACAGCAAGAGGTACTTACTCGACACAAAGCAAATCCAACCTGCCCAAAGTACGTACATGTGTCCCACACCCCCAAACAATGAAACGAGAGACCACAGATCCAGAGTGTGCCTCAAACAACACAAGCCACACATTAACCTTTATTACACTCACTGAGCAACAGAAGTGCATAGAAGGCAAATGGCCAGCCCATATTGAAAGAAGTCCGATGGGCCACAGTGGCCCCAACTTGACTCCCACAAGTGCAACGGTACTCCACCTCATAGGGGCAACAATGGGGCATTCAGGCACCTCAAGGAACAGGGGGATGTGGGGTGGGGGTGGGGATTTACAACTGGGGCTTAGATTTCAGTTTGGAAGGTGGAGAGGGTTTGGGTTTTCCCTTGGAAGGTAGGGTGGACTTGGACCGGGAGGAGGCAGATTGACCTGGTGTAGCATGGGTCTTCTTCCTCTCTGGGGAAGGGCCATGGGAATGGGAAGGGTGGACAGGGGCGGCCTGTGACGTGGGAGGAGTGGACAGGACAAGGAGGTGAGCATGTTTAGGAACAAGACGGGGTGGGCCAGTGGGTTCAAATAGGTCAACACGGGATAGGAAAAGTTTCTTAAGTGCAATTGGGGTGGACCTGGAGGAAGGCGTGGGAGTGGCGGTAGAGGGAGTGGTCGTGACAGGTGTAGGTGTGCATGACATGGCTGCAGGTAACTGGACAGTATGCTGAGGTGTGATGATGTGTGATGGGTGAGTGTCTTGGGAGGAAGGGGGGTGGACACAGTGGGGCAAGACAGGCTGCCAGTGTAAATGGTTGTTGTCTGGGTGTCTGCAAGTCTGGTGAGTGTGCTGCATGTGTCAACTAAAGTCGTTGTGGTGAGTGCAGGTGTGGTGTTTGGGCTGCATGAATGGACATATGCTATTGTGGTGACTGCAGGAATAGAGTCAGCAACATTGAATGAGGGTGCAGTGCCTTTGGGTGTGCATGTACAGGGGACAGACTGGGAGGCGGAAGAGGTGGACACACTGGGGGAAGTGGATTTTGGTGTATGTGTATGTTGGCTGTGAGTATGCTTGTGGTAGGAGGTGTGGTGCTTGTGTTTTGTAATGTGCTTCTTGTGTGTTGAGGTGTGTGCCTTCGTGTCAGAATGTGTGCTTTAGATGGGTGAAGGGAGTGGGGTGCTTGAAGGGGTAGAGGTGGTTGGAGGGGGGAGAGAATGACTAGGGACACTGGCTGCCGTACAAGAGGAGGCCAGAGCCTGATAAGATCGCTGTAGGCCAGACACAGCACCATGAATGCCATCCAGATAGGCATTGGTCTGCTGCACCTCTGATGCTAGCCCCTGGATGGCATTGACGATGGTTGTCTGCCCTTCAGAGATGGTTCTCATGAGGCCAATAGCCTCTTCCGTGAGGGCATCAGGGCTGACTGGTGCAGGGGAGGAGGTGCCTGGGGCAAAGGAGACGCCCACCCTTCTGGGTGAGCGGGCATGGGCAACTCGTGGGGAGCAAATGGAAGGGTGGTTATGGTATGGGGGATGGCGGAAGATGACACAGTAGGGGTGGGTCCACTAGGGTCTGCCACCACCAAGGAGCTCCCATCAGAGGAGGTATCGGAGTCACTACCTCCAGTGGTAGTTGCCTCCCCATGGTACTCCCCTCGCCCACCAACCCACTGGTCCCCTTGGCGTCGGATGACTCTGCCTCCGAGGACACGTGGGCCGCTTCCTCCCCACTCACCGGTGCCTCAGCTCCCTCGCCAGATGATGCTGATGTACACAGACAACACAAGAGAACAGGGATGGGGAGACAGAACAGGAGAGACACTTGTGAATAGCTGATTGGAGGTACATTAGTGATTCACAAATACACCCACCCAGAAAACCTTCCACCAGGCAGCACCTACCACTATACACATGGCTATGCACCTGACTAGTGGCCAGAACCCTTCTCTTCAGCCATTCCCCAACTAACTTAAGGACCTGACGTACTGCAGACTTGACCCAAACACCCCTACTCCCCACGGGGGCCATTATATAGATGGACATCAGTCAGAGTCCCTGCCACTAGACAGCATAAATATGAATGCATACACACACATCCATCAAGGGAGCAAAATATAGTATATGTACTCACCCCCTTGTGACTGCAGTGCATCCTTCAAGCGCCCATCCAGGTCCGGTTACGCCACCACCAGGATACGTTGCATAAGGGGGGTCAGTGCCCGACGGGCACCCCTTCTTCGTTGGGAGGACTTCCCCAGCTGGGCCTCACAGATCTTCCTCGTCCAGCACCGCAGGTCCTCCCACCTCTTCCTGCCGTGGGTGCTCCGCCGGTTGTAGACCCCACAGTCCACACTTCCTTGGTGATGGCATGCCAAAGTCCCCTCTGCTGCTGGGCGCTTACCTATAAAGGACACACAGAAAAGTAACACTGAGGTCAGACATTGGCCAATCATATACAGCTGGCTATACTTCCACTATGGGACAGACATTTCAAACAGCCTAACAGCACACACACATGCAGCATGTAAGGAACCCTGGACCATACAGTGTCACTAGTGCACACATGTATGCAGCCAACACCAACCACTACACACATCCATGCCCCCAAACCTCCTACTCACCTGTACCTCTGGCCAACCGTAGAGTTTGGCGTACAGGGGCAGGACCCTGTCCATGAGCGCCTCCAATTCCTCGTTGGTGAAAGCCGGGGCCCTTTACCCTGCAACACGTGCCATTTCCATGACCAGAGGCAGGACACAGCAGTACACTCAGTGGAGTACCTGCATGCACGAGATCAGGGAGTCAAGTGAAGTTGGGGTGATGAGCTTGCATACACAATGCGGCAGTGTGCACCATCATGGCAGGCGGCGATCATGATATGCTAAGAATGCCCATTAACAACCATGTTAACCAATGAATCTGCGCACAGCGGGAAACACCGCCTTACGCTATTACGTCAACCGCTAGCGGTATGAGGTCACTTCCACCATGACACTTCTGGATTACAGGGGGCAGACATTTTGACATTAACTACGCAGTTGTAAAACCCTCATCAGCACAATGCAGGCCCTATTGTCCCCTAAACACCCATAGGCATTTAACAGTATACATTACCTTACCTGACCAGTCCTGATATATCATTGTGGGCATGTTGCTGTAATGTCACACACACTAAGCATTTGTGTAGTCGACAATCATGCCAGCAGTGCTGAGTGAAAAACAATGTGTGCAGATGTATGTGTGTTCCTCACACGTGTTTTCAACTCCTCCTAGGTACAGACCCTTGTGGCGAGGAAGGGCCTCATCGGTGTACAGACCACTTGTTGATTTGCGGACCATGGTGGAGCGTCACATCATTATCAATTACAGACTCACTCGTGCAACGATTCATGAACTTTGTGCATTACTGGATCCAGCACTGAGACCGGCAAATCGTAATCAGCATGCCATCCCTACTAAAGTGCAGGTGCTCTTTGCACTCCATTTCCTGGCCACGGGCTTATTTCAAGTGACAGTGGGCATGGTTGCTGGTTTTTTGCAGCCAATGTTTAGCATATTCCTGAATGCATTTGTACGACACCCACAGTATTATGTGACTATGTGAGGTTTCCCCAAAGTGCTGACCTCCCTGCCATCAAGTCGGACTTCTATGACTTTGCCAACATACCCCATGTGATAGGTGCCATCGATGGCACCCACATAACTATCACCCCCCCCCCAGAGTCAGTGAACAGGCGAACAGAAACAGGAAGAACTTTCATTCCATGAACATTCAATTGGTGTGTACTACAGAGCAGTACATCTCACATGTGAATGCCATGTTCCCTGGTTCAGTCCATGATTCCTTTGTGTTGAGGAACAGTAGTGTGCCACACAAGATGGAACAACTACAAGAGGACAGAGGGTGGATCATAGGTAGGTGTTTCTGACACTTATTGCCACATAGCAGACAGCCAGGCTGTGAGCCTCTGAGGGTTGTCAATGACAGTTCTGTTTTGCACCTTTTTCTAGGTGATTCTGGCTATCCATATGTGCGTTGGCTCTAGACACCAGTGAGGAATCCTGGAACAGATGCAGAGAGGAATTACAATGAGGCCCATGGACGTACTAGGAGGGTGATAAAGCGCACAATAGGTCTCCTGAAAGCTAGATTTTGTTGCCTACATATCTCTGGCGGTTCCCTGGCCTATGGGCCTGAAAAGGTGTGTAGAATAGTGGTGGCCTGCTGCATGCTACACAACGTGCCTGTGAGAAATTATATCCCCCTCTTGGAGGAGGAGGGTGCTGTATATCCAGACCAGCTTCCCCAGAGAGGGGATGAGAGTGAAGGTGATGGTGAGGAGGGGGAAGATGTAAATACCAGGACCCAACTGGTACAACTCTACTTCCAGTAACTTTGTAGGACAATTGGATGAGATTGCTATCTGTGCATTATACTGTCAGTGTGCCTTGTCATCTAGGGGGGTGTTGGGTCAATACTCATTGCCACTGTGACCAGGTCTGCATAGGACAGTTTACAATATAGTATAATTTTCAATACATCTGTAGGCAAAACAACATGTAATGCATGTGGTGCATTTCCTGCTACTCAGATAATAATAAAAGAGTTATCATACAGTTGCATTCATACTTCACTTCATTTAAACTTAATGACAGGGGGCATTGTAACAGGTGAAAATATGCTTTATTGGGTGCAGGTGTTAAATCGTGCAGATTACAGTCGGACACTTGGAGGACAGTTCTTGCCAGAGTCACTTCTTTGAGGGGACCTTGGTCTTGGCAGGTGTTCCTGTGTCATATCTGGGCCTGAGGGTCTGTTTGGGCGCCTGGTGTTGGCCGGTACAGGTTGAGATGGATGTCCCCTGTGTGTTCTGAGAGGGTGTAACATGTGCAGTTGCTGCTGATGCTGTTGTTGTCCGGTCTGTATCCTGGCCTGTAGTAAGGGCTTCTTGGTCTGTGTGGGTCTCAGGCTCTGTTTGGACAAGGTGCAGCAGCGCACCTGCTATGCTGGCCATTGTGGCATTGTGCAGTTTCCACTGCTCCATGGCCTCTTGGTGGTGTGCTAGCTGCATCCTTTGACTTTGCTCCAGGATACTATCTGGGCCAATCTTTCCTGGGTATAGTGATATGCTCCCAGAACCTCAGAGATCATGTCCTGGGCTGCAGCATCCATCCTGTTGCCTCCCCCTGGGCCACTGATGCCCTCCCACTGGGCCTAGCCCCCGTGCCTGTGTCCCCTACACAGGTCTGGTGGTACCACTTGTACTGGGGCCATCGTCTTTCTGCCTTTTGGTAGGGGGTGACTGTGGATTTTGTACAGTTTGTGGCCTGGACATACAAGTGTGGGGATGGTTACCCTGGGCTGATGTTGTTGGCTGGGTGGTAGTGGTGTCAGTGGTATCTTGGGTGGGGCTGCTGGATGGTGACAGTCCAGGACTTTGAGAAGGGCCAGGGTGATCGTCAGTGTTCAGGGTTCCATCCCCAGTGTCTTGGGAGGTGTCTCTGTCTCCCTTTGGGGCACTGCCACTCCTTGCCCTGTCCGTCAGGGTGGCATGGATGGAGGTGCCTGTTGGGGGGAATGGACATGTCTGTTACATTAGCATGATTGATGGGGTGCACAGGACTGGGCGGTTTTGTGCAGGTTTTCACACTTTGGGGCCATGCAGGTTGCCTTTGTGAGGTTAGCATTGCTTTTTGCTTAGGATGTGGAGGTGCATTGTGGGTGCTGTAGGCCATTGTGATTCCTTGCAGGGGTGGGTGGCCGTGCACAGTGGGAGGGATATGGGCCTGTTAGTGGGTTTGTAGGCATGCCGGGTGACAGGATGCAGTGATTAATGCCTGGGTGGGGTTGTGGTCCTGGTGGTAGTTGGAGGGGTGAGGTGGTGCATGCATTCCAGGTGTGATGGATATGGGGTAATTGTAGATGACTTACCCAAACCTATTCCTCCAGTGAGTCCAGTGAGTCCCTCTGGGTGCAGGATGGCCAGTACCTTTTCCTCCCAGTCAGTGTAGTTGGGTGGTGTTGGTGGAGGTCCTCCCCCAGTCTTCTGGATTGCAATGTGGTGCCTGGATGCCATGGACCTGACCTACCCACGCAGGTCGTTCCATCTCTTGCGAATGTCACCCCTGGTGCGTGGATGGTGTCCCACTATATTGACTTTGTTCACTATTGTCTGCCATAGCTGCATCATCCTGGCGATGGGTGTATGCTGGACCTGTGCCCTGAATAATTGTGGCTCGACCTTCAGGATCTCATCCACCATGGTCCTTAGCTCCCTTTCTGTGAAACATGGGTGTTCAGGGGGTGCCATGGTGAGTGTTGTGAATGGTGTCTTGTGTGGATCTAGCTGAGGGTGCTCTTCTGTGGTTGGGTGTATGTATTGTGGATTGTGGCATTCGGTGTCTGCTTCTGGGGTTCCCTGTATTAGTTGGCCAAATTTTGTTGTAAAGGATTGTGGGGTGTGTTTGTGAGTGTTTTATAGTGTTGTGGATGTTTGTCAGGTGTGTGAGTTTCAAACTAGCCAATGTATGCATTTCTTGCTGTTGGGTCCACTTGCCGCCCGTGGCGGTCTGTACCGCCAATGGTCGTTCGGCTTCCACTGACCGCCGTGATGATTTGTGCTTCATTATTTGGAGGGCAGGGTATTTGTGTGCTCGGCGGGGCTGGGAGGTCCAGCATTTCCGCCTACAAGGTCCTGGCGGTGACTGGTGGCAGGGAGATTTTTGTCGGTTTATGATTTTTTTCATCATTATATGCCGGGTTTCTGTTCACCACCAATGGCGGTCTTCTGTTTGCCATCACTGCGGCGGTCGACGGTGTTTACCACGGTGTTCATAATGAGGGCCTATGTCTTGTCATACATAAGTATCCAGGGAGACGGAGCATGCGGCAACCTCTTGCCTACCGTCCACTGTTAGTCCTTCAGACCATGGAAGAATGCCACATAATCCTTCTTTACCATCTAAATCGTCAAATAATAGTGGACTTATGTCATCAGTTGGAGCCAGATCTGATGCCAGCTATTAGTTATCAAGCCAGCCTACCACCCATTGCATAAGTCATGTCAGTATTGTACTTCATAGCCACAGGGTCCTTCAAACATACAATGGCCCTGTCAGCTGGCATGTCCCAACCTATGTTGATTCTGGTGTTGAAGGATGTCTTCTCAGCAATGTTGAAACACCTGGAAGGCTACATCCAGTTTCCACCACTTCAGGATTTAGCCCATGTGAAGGCTGACTTTTGTGGTTTTGAACGCCTTCCACGTGTGGTGGGGGCCATTGATGCACACATGTTAGATTGGCCCCACAGCTTGCTAATAAACAAGTATTCTGCAACAGAAAGAACTTCCATTCCATCCAAGTGCAAGTTGTATGTTTTAGAGATCTATGTATTTCACAGGTCTGTGTCTGTTATCCAGGTTCCTCCCATTATTCCTTCAAAATGCAGAACAGCACCATACCCCAGCTGATGTCATAACTGCGCCCAGAGAGGGCCGGGCTAGTTGGTCACATCTGTCCTGTTTGTGTGAGTGTAATGTCATGTGCTACAATCATGAAGTCAAAGACTGATTGTTGCACATGTGTCCCATTCCTAAACAGGAGACTCCGCATATCCAAACCGTCCTTGGCTGTTGACCCAATAAAGAATCCAACTACACCAGGGAAAGTCTGCTTCAATAAGGCCCATAGAAGAACAAGGCGGGTAGTGGATCAGTCTTTTGGGCTTCTGAAGGCCAGATTTAGGTATCTCGACTGGACAGATGGAGCTCTTCTCTACTCACCCGGGACAGTGTGTCAGGTCACTATGACATGCTGCATGCTTGACAACATTGCACTGCGGAGAAATGTCCTAGAGAAGGGGTAGTCTGCAATGCCACCTGGGTGAGACTTACGAAATGCAAGTAAGGATGACAGTGGTGAAGAGGAAGGAACTAATTTGCCGGAAGATCTCATCGACAGCTACTTTTTATGAGTGTAATTATGTAATGTGATGTGATGACTGTGACTGAACTAAGAACTGTAGTTGTGAGAATGTGTGGAGTTGAGTATTTTGGAAACAATTAGGGAGCAGATATTCTGCAATATTCAGACAAAGTGTGCTTGAAGAGTTAGCTTTTGACATATCCCCACCGTGATGTAGCTGTGTTGTTTGTGTCAGTCTCATTGCAGCGCAATTTCCTTTCCAGATGCTTGCTATGTGATTTGTGTAATTTGCATGTTTTGAAGCCTCTACTCCTTGTTTTTTCTTTGTATAGGTACCTTCACCATGACATCCTCATGTGGGCAATTCAGAGTTGTGACATTGGCAGGTAAATGATGCAGTTATGATATACAAAGTGGACATTGATTGATCCAGGTAATTTAGGTCACAGCTTTGGGGAGTATGAAACCTGTGCCAAAGCAGCTTCAGTAGTGTTTGGGTCAAAGGTCAGAAGTGCACATTGTACTTGTTTACTGTACTGTGTTGGGCCGATTGCATTGTGTGTGATCATGTGGGCATGAAATGTGTTGTCATCAGTTGCAAGCAAAGCATTCTCCCTTTATGTAGTTTAATCTCTATTCTTGTATGACATGTATGTTGCTGTAGATGTGTTTCACCATTGCAGGCCACAGTGCCTGTGCCACAACACTGAAATATGTTTGTGTCATACCACCAGATGTATGGTCATTGGATAATGATGGGCCTGTGATCAGGGACTATTGTACTGCCCTCTGTTTGTACTTTGGTTTATGTTATGTTGGATTTCTTTGGTGTGGTATGTGATAAGGCTAAAGCTGGTGACACCATCCAATTTTTTGTTTGCCCTTTTCTACAGGACACTTTCTGAGAAGACCCTCCCTTCTGTGGTCTGAGGGGCTATACCTTGGTATGTGTACCTTGATACAGTATGAGTCAGACATTCATGGCTATGACAGTCTAGACATTTCAACAGACTTTGTGCTGTACACTGGAATAAAATGCATGGTGTGACCAGACACTTGTAGCAATGTGTTTGTTTGTGTTGGTAATAATCCTTAGCAAGACACTGTACCTGTAACATATCCCTCCTTGCATTAGTATCCTGTGTCTTCCTTATTTGCGTCCCATGGTCTTACATCTCTACATTGCAAAATGTGCAACAGAAGCAAGCAAGCAATGGCTTTATGATATGTGGATTTATTGAAATATGTGCATAAAACAAAATTAGGGCATGATGGGAAAGAAAATTGAAGATTTCAGTCATGGTGGGTAAAATCATTGGAGTAGATGCCACACCATTGGAAGTCCAAAGTCCAGTGTACTCCTCCAATTGTAAATGGACAGTGGTGTAAGAACAGTCAACAGAGTGAATATGTGGCCAACAAAGGAGTTCATTTAGGAAGAGGTCACTTGCTGGCAGTGGTGAGTGTCTTGCCATCCGTGGCTCCTGGAGTCTTTGCTGGCCATCCCTGCTTGTTTGGTGAGGGGATCTGCTGCGGCAGGGGCAGGGGTGTCTGAGGTGGCTTCTTCCCCTGACAGGGTCTCCCTTCCAGTGGCTGGCACCAATAAAGGACCTGGTGTAGATGTGCCAAAGGAATGGGTAGAGTGTTATTGTTGATCCTGCTCAGGGTGGTGTTAGTGTCCCTCAGCACCCCTGTTAGGGGGCAATGTTGGTATTGTGAGCCCTCCACTGTTCACACATTTCTCGATGGAAGTCCCCTTGCAGCTGCTTCATTTCCCGGAGTTCTGCAAGTACCTGGCCTATCACTCCCTGGGACTTGTGATAGACCCCCATGATGTGGCTGACGGTGTCCTGGCCAGGAGCATCCCCAGTGGCCTCACCCCGCTGGCCCATAGCATCCCTCCCACAAACCTGAACCCCACATCCCTGTGCCCTTGCCACAGGGTGCTCCATCCCGATGGTTTCTGGACCATCATTGTCAGAGGTGTTGTGCTGTGACTCAGGATCCTCTACTGGGGGCACAAGATGGTTGCCACTGTCCCAGGGACACAGGTTGGGGGGTGAAGGGCTGCCTGTGATGTAGTAGCCACAGTGAGCTTACCTGTTGAGGTCTGACCAGGTTGTTCAGATGGGCTAGAACCATCCTCCACATCCAGACATCCAGGAATATCACAGTCACTGAGGGCTTTATCCAAGCAGGTAGTGGCAATCTCTTCTGTGGTCTCTTTGTGGCTAGTGGTAGCTCGGTCTGTTGATGTCGAACATATAATATAACTGGTGTATTGTGACATCTACCTCCAAAAGTGTACAGTGACATTTCACAAAGCCTGTGTGCATATTTGATTTGCAGGTACCCATGTGATAGGTATCTGTGCTATTGGTTGTATTGACCTGACATTTGTGAAGCATGCCAATTCCATTTAAGTCAAGCAGCTGCTGAATTGTGCACAACATTAGCCCTAGGGAGGATGGCCTGAGAATGCCATCTTGCCAAGAACGCAGGCAAAAGTGTCTAGGCGAGATATGGATTTGGCCAGTTTGTGCCTAGTTTATTGTTATGCAGGCAGACCCAAGGCTTTGTTGTATGTGTGATTGGAGTCATTATGTGGTCAGTGCATTGTGAATGTGTGTGCTGCCAATACCATTCTGGTTTCGCATCTTGGGGCCTTTGGGATCATTATTTTGCACAGTGGGTAAGGTGTCCTCAATTTTTTCATCTTGGGTTAGCTGGTCAATATGGAGCTAGGTAGCCAGACACATCTCAGAGTTGAGCATGATCTCAGTATCTTAGTCCCTCCCGGGGACTCTCTCAATTGAGTGTTAGCAGGCAAAGGTATTTGGACAAGTGACCGCAGTTCTGGTGCTTGGAGTTACTGAAACAGTGCTTCCTGGTAGTTGCAGTCATGTCACTCTCCATACTACACTCACTTGACAGAAGGTATCCACCCAGGTGAGTGAACTTCAATTGAGATTCCATAAATTGATGGAATTGGGAAAATGAACATTGTGTTTGTGTTTGGAGTTAGGGACACAGGGCCTATTGGGTTTTGGATTTCGGTCACTCTCTCTACTTCCCCCTACGATATATATGTTATACTCCCAGATAACTAAACTTAATTAGAAAGGTAAGACTTAGGGATATTTGGCATGAGAACACTGGGCTTGTGTTTGGAGTGGTTTTACAGACCCAGTGCCTTCCTAGCCTCAGTAGTCATGTCACTCCCTCTACTTCCCACATTTGACAAATGGTATCCTCCCTGCTGGGTAAACTTATTTTGTGAGTTGGCAGACAGTAGTCCTTAGACAAATGACCTTTCTCGTATTTGGAGTTGTTGAAACAGTGCCTGCTGGCAGTTGTAGTCATGTCAGTCCGTATACTACACACACTATGCAAATGCTATCCTCCAAGGTGTGTACACTTCAATTGGGAGTTAACAAACAAGGGTATTTTGTGAAGGCACACTGGGCTGGTGGTTTGGGTAGTAACAGTGCCTGCTGGGTATTGTATTCATGTAACACCCTGTACTACACATTCTATACAAATGTCATCCCCCCAGATTAGTACACTTCAATTGAGAGTTGCCAAACAGGGGTCTTTGGACAGGTGAACACTAGGCTGGTGAGTGGAGTGACAGTGAAAGTGGCAAAAGCTGAGCTATGGGCATGCATGACATCACATTTCTGTGACATTTTAATTGTTGTTACTTACCAGACTGCACTCCTCTAGGTATTTCTATCAAGCCCTCAGGATGGAGGATGGGCACACCTTCTCTTTCCAGTTAAAGAGATGTAATGGGGCACAGGGAGGGCCACAACTAGTCTTCTTGGCCTACAGCTGGTTACTGGAGAACAGGGAACAGACCATGTACCTAAGGTCATTCCACCTCTTCCTAATGTCCTCCCATGTGCGCAGGGTGGTGCCTACAGCATTCACTCTTTCGACTATCCTGTCCCATATTTCCATTTTCCTACTGGGAGGAATGTGCTGAACTTGTGCTCCAACCAATTATGGCTCCACTGTTATGATTTCATCCACCATGACTCACAACTCATGGTAGACAAACGTGGATTTTTAGAATGTAACATCGTGGAATTTGAAAAAAACAAATGACAGTGACTTACTAAAGAGGGTAAGTGCTAAAGAGTGTGACTGGACAAAAGTTCTTGCTGAGTGTGAAAAGAGATGGTGAGAATAAGTGGTGCCTAGGATTTGTGCTGCTGTGTTGAATTATTGGTTCTGGCTTGTGTGTGTTGCAGTGAAGAGTTGGGTTTTACATTGTCCTTTGCATGTGTGTCCATTGTGGCAATGTGTGTTAGCTGTGTTGTTTTCAAATCCATCTAATGTGCTGTTGTGCATTACTTTGGTGACCCTAAACCATTGTGGTTCAGACCACCATTGGCTAACTGCCATGGATGCCCAAGACTGCAGCTTTGACCTTGTAATACCATCAGTGGTTGTGTGCTGTGCTTTTGGGGCTGGAGCTTGGACCATCTATTTCCGGGCCTCTGTACTGCTGCAGGTCTGCCTTTATTTTGGTTGGCGGTCCCACCTGGTTGACTCATAATATGGCGGTCTGAGAGACCTCCATGATGTTTACATTATTGGTCTCTTGAACTCCATAAACATTATGGCAGAGGTATGGAGGATAAAGAGCAAAGATAACCTATGTATGATTTGGGTTTCCTAGACAAGTAAAATAATCATTGCATTGTAGTTACATTTATATAGCACTTCATACCCTTGGTTATGTGTAAGCACATCTATGCATGGATATCACAGTAGTCGGTGGGAGCACTATGAATGGAAGAGTGCATTTCTGCTATGTGGCATAAATGGAAATGTTTTGATATAATGGACCACAGCTGTTTTTGCTGCACCTAGTAAAAAGGAGTGACAGATAAGACAATCATGCATTGGATTGTCGTGTATGTATGGATTATTAGAAAGCATGTGAGGGCAGTGTGGCCTTTAGGGAAGGTGTTTTGGTGTTGTGCACATGTTTCAGCAAGAAAATAGCTGCACTTAAGCATGGGGGTAGTGACAAATTGGAGAACAGATGTGTTCGTGCATCTGGATACCTACCATTTTTAGTGGTCTGTATCTTACAGTTTAAATTACTTTGAACAGGGGCAGAATAATTGTCTGTAAGTGAAAAGTGCTACCATTGGGAGGTGCAATCTTGCATTGAGTGCAGTATGTGCTCAGAGTCAAAACAGGAGAAGGAGAGGCGTAGCTCATGGTAATCAGTACTGTACAGCCAGCCACAATATATGCTCTGCGGCAGCAACTCATGAGCTTCAAGAGAAGAAACCACTGTGGTGAGCATAATGAACCCAGCCATGCTGTATTCTCAGAGGCCTTCAGCAGTGAGCAGCAGGGAAGTGACTCATAGATATGGGCATTATGCAACCCACCAAATTATGTGCCCATGGAAATTGGCATTTTGCAACCTTTACATCTAGCTATGATATTTACTCAGACCAGTATAGTGAGGAGCTACATTGAGCAGCCCAACATGCCATTCTACAGACATTGATGCATTCCACAATAAGTTGCAAGGTACCAACTCATGGGAACTGGTGTTAAGTAACCAACCATAGCTTATGCACCGATGGATCAACTGTGGCTCATCATAGGAGCAAATCTTATAACACCAGTCTCAACATATGTCTGGGGAATTCATCCATGAAATGGCATTGTTAGCACCAGCCATGGTGTGTGGTCTATGAGGTCCACCTAGGAGCAGTGTCTATATAGCATAATCTATTGATGTGGATGACATTAAGGAACCAAACAAAGTGGGTGTCACTCAGTGATTCTATGAAAGGTATGTACTTAGAGTACAGACCAAAGAAGGGGAAGCAGGAGATATGATTCTTTGAAGGATGTTAAGGAAGAACAGGACAGAGATTCTGGGCCAAGACTTTCCAGACCCAAACATGGGAGAAGCCACAGAAAGATGCTCTTAGCCCCTCTGCCCTTTATGCCTGAGTTAGGCACTCTGTTAGGAGAAGTCAAGGAAAGGTAAGCCTAGTGGGAATGCAGCCATGGATCACATGAGCACCCATCACCCAATACAAAAATGGAAAATAATACTCAAACCTAATCCAGGAATGGCCTGACTACAGTGAGGGAGAGGGAGCCAGGACCACACAGAGCACACTACTAGGGCAGAGTTGCAACAACAAGTTACACGGGGTGGCAGAGCAGAACGACACAGAACACTCTGCCAGGTGCAGTGTTGCAACAATACAAGGTACATTTTAAACAGATGGTTCTACTCTGAAGGCTATATGTAGCTTCCACAAAACATTTTAAAGCAGTTTAACCACAATGCTTTGAAAACTTTGACACATGCATTGTTTAACAGTGGTTATATAAGTATATTAAAAGGGTCGGAAGCTATCTTAATTTCCCAACTGGACTTTGTGACGGGCAGTGAAGGTGAGCTGTCTAACAATGCTCATGGTTCCACAAACCAGTCAGTACCGATTCATAGGGACCTGAACACACTTCAAGATGGCTGACTACTCATGGCCAAAGGAAGTTTTGCCTCAAAAGGTTTCACTGCTGCCATTCAGTGGAAAAAAGCATCAGCTAGCAGTGGCCAGCAACTAATCCAAAGGTGGCATGAATCACCAAGCATAAGCATTATAAATGGGTGTGATTGTAGGTCCAAGCATCTTTATGAGTCCCCAAAGTTATCTATTGTAAGGCCTGTGATTTGCCAGTTGTAATGTGAGAAGATGGAAGAATGGTCACTATTCTTTATTGTAATTGGGGTCTTTAACTGTCAACTTGAGCCACCTTGATGGGCCTGGACTTCATGCCATGTATAATGAATGTTGGTGAATTCCACGAGTTGAAGGGTTGTCGACAAACTATAGAAGGCAACCTGTTGCTAAGCAACAGAACCTCACAATTTATGAGAACATTAGCACTTTCAAGAAAAAAATGTTGTCTGTTCCTTTGCCAGCATGCACTTACATATCAAGAGCTTTACAAAGCTTCATAAATTACTTTATGTTTGATAGGTATTTCTGTTGCTGTTAGTATGAATGATTTCAAATCAATGCTTAGAGGGTGACCATGATACTCGAATTTTAAAATATATTTTCTACGTTTTCCTTGAGATGATCAGGTCATAGATTGGGTGAACCAGATAATTATTATAAACAAGAGGCATTGTGGTCCAAGGAGGGACCCGTGAACCTTTACCCTCTGGTGGACAATGATGCAGCAAAGCTATCACTCAAACTGTTTAATAACATGTTACCATTCCTGGAGACCTTATTGGAGGGCCCATGGGAAACTCAATTCCTGCTAATATTAATGAAAAAGAATGAGAATTGTATTGCAAACAATGACTAGACTCTTTTTATTTAAACCAGTAATGAAAAAGGGTGTCTTATCTTGGTTTTCTGAAAAGTGCAGAGAACTGAAGCACAGTCAGTTTATTCAAATTAAGAATAAGGGTAATAGCGAAATTGCGAATCTTCAGCTAGGCAGGAAATGATACAAAAATCAAGCCTGGAAACTGAATAATTGGGAAACACTGCAAAACACCAATTAAACAGTGGAGATAATTGGTCATAGTTTCCTATGGTTATTCTTTGGAGTCGGAATTTGAGATCTCAGTCTGAAATACACATTACCAGTGAGCAATGGTATACTCATGTCACACCACTTTTTAATCAGCCATAGTAAATAAAAGCTCAGGAAGACACTCCATTGTAATATAATGGTAGTACTGCCCAGTGTTTGAACTTTGGCTTGATCACATCTACCATGGAATAAGTGAATAGGCTCTAATATTGTGAAACCGCACGGAAAGTCAATTACATTGTCAGTATTATCTGATTTCTAACTCATTTACATACACATACAGGGCCCATAATTTGCTGTTATTAAATTAGTTCCTGAAATGTGCAAATCTCACAACAATTGACCAGAGACTGGGCTAGTACCCATCATAAAAATGGCTTCTTTGAATCCCCTGAAAATTATCACCCTAAAATCCTCAAGGTCTCAGGTCAACGAATCTATAGAAATTGAATAAAACATAGATTTAGGATCATATTAATACAAACAATGCCTACTGACACTTAGAATAATTATTCTTTGATAAAGGCCCTGAACTCTTTCCATCTAAAAAAAGTCTCTTCGTTTATGGCACACATAGACCAAAAATTAGCATTGACAGTGTACCCAGATCCCAGATGGAAACTGATGGTAGATTTAGAAAATCTCTAAACCTTTCTTCTTGTTGTATACTACTAAAGTAATACATGATTGCAATTATGCAAGGGGGTGATAGGGTGAGACGCGAGACACAGAAGGTGACTTCCTGTTGGTTAGTGAAGTGCAACAGTGGTCTGTAATGAACCCTAACTGCTGTTGACTTAATAAATGGCTCACTACCTCTGTCAGTCCACATGTGATGCCCCTTTATTAGGTGGTTAATTAATTATTTGTACCTTATTATTTACTGCCAGTGCTGTTCTTTTATCCAGAGTACTTTTGGGTTAAATACTATATTGCATAGCTTTTCAAACTTCTGTTAGGATCACAATCTGGCCAATAACAATTAAAAAAATGAGTAAATCATTTATGATTCAAATTGTTCAGAGGATAAAATTTGCCTTAAATTAGACACTTGGAAAGGTAACCTTTATGATTATTTTCGTCTCGATCTTGATGGAAAAACATTAATGATTCTCTCTATGCCAACTGGTAGGTCTAGCTCCAAAAATGTTCCTTGCTCCTGTTTAAATAAGTACGCCCTTTGAAAAATTGTAGTTTTAATAATGGTGATAATGGTGGAAGAGCGGTGCTTTCAGCAGTTATGGTCCCATAGTCAGCCTAGGTGTAATTCCAACTTGGATTAAATCTGGAGTTCCTGCCCACATGGAATTGCAGGCGGCATAGAGGACATTACAATATCCCACAGTTTCCTACACAATTTTCATCGGGGAAAGCCTTGTGAACAATGAATTCAGAAAAATCTCAAGGGATTTGGTCTTGCAATTTAGAGCACGTGAACAGATGAGGTTTTACTGTGTTATTTCTGATTTCATGCTGCTAAATTGTGAATGATGTGGGAAGCCCACACTCAGTAATTTCCTAACTCCACAGTGTCGTTAATAAAAGTGTGGCACTTCCGAATAAAATCCAGTGAGAGTATTAAGTCTATGAAGCAAAACCAGCATCTGCTATGCTGTATTGATCTGAATATTGGAGCTCTGTAAATTTGAAACATTTGACCTAAAGAGAAAAATTGCTTTGTTTGTTGCCTGCTACGCCTTTCATTAACTATACCTATGGTACCTGAATACAATAAATTGGGCATGGGTGATATTGTGTGGGAGGCAATTTTCACCCTCAATGATAAACTCCACCCACCCCGAGTCCTGATGTTAACTTAGTCTAAACATGCAAAGAACACCTTAATGAGTATCGATCATGGTGATTGTTGGACGTGGCCCTGTTACAGGGTCATTCCCCATACTTTTTGCCTTTTGCCTCCTTATTTTTCTGACCTTTGTTGGCTGACGTTTTGACTCTGAGCACTTTTTCACTGCTAACCAGTGGTAAAGTGCATGTGCTCTCCCTTACAAAATTGGTATGATTGGCTTATACCTAATTGGCATATTTATTTAATTTACCTATAAGTCCCTTGTAAAGTGATATCCCTATACTCAGGGCCTGTAAATTAAATGCTACTAGTGGGCCTGCAGCGCCGCTTGCGCCCTCCACTGAAGTAGCCTTTCAAACCTATCTCAGGCCTGCTAGCGCAGGGCCTGTGTGTGCAGTTTTCTGCCACAGGGACCTGGCATCTAAATGTACTTGCCAGGCCCAGAACTCCCCTTTCACTACATGTAAGTCACCCCTAAGGTATGCCCTAGCTAGCGCTATGGGCAGGGTGTCATGTATGTAGAAGGCAGGACAGGTGCTCGGTTGCGTGGCCTGTCCTGGTAGTGACAACCAGCCGAACTTGGTGTCTCACTGCTGTGAGTGCTGCCCTCTCATAGGATTGCATTGGAGATGTCCTGCCTTATGTGTAAGGGGTACTGTCTGATTTATGAGAGGTAGCATAGGCATGTTGGTATGGTTGTGATAGTGATGAGAAATGCTGCTTACTGGTGTGGGTGTATTTTTTATTACTATCACTGAAATGCCACTTCTAGAGCGTGCACATTTATCTGCGCTTATGACTCTGGTGTTTTGCAGCTTGCCTCCAATCCACTTCTGGGCAGACTGACAGTTGGGGCTTTGTGCATACTTTTCAGACAGCCTGAACACAGGGAGTGTGGAGGTGTCACAGATGTGCATCTACATATTGTATACTCTTCCTGGGCTGAGAGAAGGGAGAGGCAGGGCATACCTGCATTTATAAAGGCTGTGCACTGGCCTCACACAATAGGGTCATTTACCCCCCCACTGATGTTTGGAGCCTGGGCTGGAGGAAAGGGAACTCACAGAACCAGTTGTAACTGGCTGGAACTCCCTTTCCTCGCCATTGCAAAACACACTGTAAGCTTAGTATAAGTACAGGGGAATTTTCCCCACAACTTTTGACATCATTTTTGATATTCTTGGGACTCCAGGACCCTTACCTGGAGCTGGACAGGACACTGTTGAGAGGACTCACCAGGACCACCTTGCACTTCTGCTGCTGTGCTGACCTGCTTGATCACTAGGAGAAACTGCCACTGCTGGCATCCCCTTGTGTGGTGGCCTGTAGCTGGGTTCGCCAGCCCTGGGCCCCTTATCTTGTTGTCTCCAGAGGCAGGGTGCTGTGGCCCCTGACCTCTGCAAAACTCATTTCTAGCACAAGGAGTTCTGCATTGCTCAAGAAGCATTCTTTGCGTCCAGGAAAATCACTCCTGCAGCCAGGGCTACAGATTTATCCTTAGCGCTTTGAAAAGCTCTCTTTTTATGCCCCAAATCACCGCTGCAGCCCGGACGTCCTATATTACCAAAGAGTGAGGATCGCGCTCCTTCCTGTGCCCCCGGGGCACGAGCAAAAGGAAAGCGGAGCAAGTGTGCTTCTATTAGCTCCCCCGGGGCATGGTCCGCTCGTTGGAGTGCCCCTGGGGCACCAGCCGCCCTCTACTTCCTCTGGATCACCGCAGCGGCCCGGGAACCAGTTACACACAATCGTGCACCACATCGGTTGCGGGCGTGTGTCTTCTCGGCCCCCAGGAGGGGTCCGACCTCTGAATCGGAACCGCAGGACTCGGGGTAAGGCAAGGGGAACGCTCCTTCCCCCAGTTTCTTCCTTAGGAGCAGGACACTCCTCTCTTTTTGAAACCAGCCAATCTTTTCAATAAAACAGGAAAGGGAGACCTCAATGAAGGCCCCCTTCCTCTCACCCCATACTTGTTTGTTGGGCCTTGCCTGGCCCCCACCCCGCGGACAGGGTGTGAGGAGGCCGAGGCAGGCCCCCACCAAGATCGCAGGCCCCCAGAGAGGCTGGTTTATCGCGAGGAGAGGGTGCTGACCGCCCCTCTCCCCCAGGAGCACAGGAGTGCCGGGGGCCCTCATGCTCCGCTTCTAGCCATGAAGAGTGCCTCTTCTTCACAGAAAGCTGGTACTTTTGAGAAAATATTGCCTCAGTGAGCCTAATATGAACCTTGGAGGGGTTTATATGTTTCTACCTGCTTCCCTGACATTACATATATGTGCTGATGTTCCTTTTATGAGCATGACATGCTGATATGTATTTTTTATGGCTTGTGATATGTTCTCTAATGTTCCTTTTATGAGTATTTATGAGGTGTAATGACAAGTGCATAGAATTCTTACTGTAATTCCTGACTACTGCTTATGTTGCAAAATCCTGAGTACTTACGTGTTCTAATGTGACAACTGCTTATTCTTGCAGAGTATTAGTAACTTGGGTAACGTTCTGACAACTGCTAAGGTAGCAGGGTATTACTTATGTGTAATTTTGGTCTAATTATGTTTTGTGCAATACAGTTTATTTTTACATAGCTCAGTGTTGTGTTTACTTTGTGGTGTACATTTTGCGTCACGTGTGTTGTGTGTGTTGTGCAAACGCTTTAAACATTGCCTCTGGGTTAGGCCTGACTGTTCGTGCCAAGCTACCAAGGGGGTGAGCAGAGGTTATCTTGGACGTGTAACTCCCTTGCCCTGACTAGAGTAGGTGGGTTCTGCCTGGCTTAGGTACATACCCTAGCGAACCAGAAACCCCATTTCTAACAGTGAGCCTGGCTTAACACAGAGTCCAAGATGAAAGGCTCTTTTGCCAAAGTTAAAGATGATTATTTAGTCTGGTGACACTTGGAGCTCATTGTTAGTCAGATTAGGATATTGTAGCTAAGAAATATTCAAGAGTAAAACTGAGTTGGAGTTTTGAGTTATATCTGGATCAGAATGAACCAATGCCAGGTAAAACTTTCATAAAAATCAGGTTAGGCACCCTGCTATTAGCCGCAGTGCAGTAATGTGGGTTTACTCTGTAAATCCCGTCGTGTCATTTTCATTTTTTGAACAATGTTTTTTTCCTTGTTCAACTTTTGTTATTGGGCGAAACTGCAGTTTTACTCAATATAATGCTCTTAGAAAATTGGTTAGGAGTTACAACCTACAGTGCCCACCTTTTTGTATAAGTCCACCTGCCTGTACAAAACTAGGGTAAGGGGCTGTGGGCAAGTTGCATGCGATACATGTAAACACATATGTACAGATGTAGGCTGAGTGAGAAAGACTGTTGTCCGATTCACTTGTCATCCATACCTAGGTAGCCCTATTGGCAGATAGGACCCAGTCCAATTTGTTTGTGAGTGGACATATATTGATGTAAAGGTTCTATAATTCACCAGATTACCAAACATCAATGCACCTTTACTTTTGGGTAAGATGCTTTTCTCATTGTGAGCTCTGTGTCTAAAATGTGTTCAATTACAACTTTTGATTGGTGCATAATAAAATGACCAGATTCCTTGTATACATTTTCTTCGGTCTAAAATACAGATCTCAGGCCAATTTTAGCTTTGATGAATTCCTTCTGAGCCCCCACTAACGAAATGTGGTCCATCCCTGCCTGGCTGGGTTGAGATCATTGCAGTGCTCACCAGCTCACAAATCAATGGCCCTTTGTTCCCTCCAAGCCATAGACAGAGTTCCTAATAGGATTAGTTCTGCTGCTGAAGGAATGAATAGTGTTGTGAATTTCAAAGGGTGTGTACAGTATCTCCTTAGAGGCAGATTTAAGAGTCCCTTGCGCCACATTAGCCTCATTTGTTTCCGCTAATGTGGTCCAACAAGGTCAAAATCGCGGTGTCAACTTTACAAAGTGGCGCAATGCATGCACTGCACCACTTTGTAAACCTTTGTGTTACATTATGCCTGCACCAGTCATAATGTATGCAAGAAGGCCGTTCCCTCATTAGGGGGGTTGAAAAAATGGTGCAAAGTAATCTAAAAGATTTCTTTGCATCATTATTTTCAGCACTTTTAACACCTTCTCAGAGCAGGCGTTAGAAGGAGGCACACTATTGTTTACAATGGGCCTCAATGGGCTTTGCAAGATTAGTGTCAACATTTTTTATGCTAATCCTGCAAAGCTCCAAACTAGCTTAAAAAATGTTGACACTAGTTCCCCTAACTACCGCCATGGTGTGCCATGTCTTAGACACAGCGCACACATGGTGGCGTTAGGGGGGTGGTAAGGGGCACAAGAAAAGTGCTGCTGCAGTGAGTGCCCGGAATGTTTCTGGTCGGAGTCATGTCTTCAGTGCTCATCAAAAAGCCCCATTGAAGTTTGAGAAGGATGAGAAGGGCTTAGGGGGTGTCCCTCACCAGAGCAGAGCAGAGCTGATATGACCATATGCTGGAAATCTTGAGCATTTGTTATCTTTCTATGCAGGATTAGGGCATTCAGTGGGCTAACCCTTGCTATTGTAAATTAGAAGTTAAAGGACAATATGGCAACATTAGAATGAGTGGGGTAGCCATTAATGACAGAATTATGCATCCCCCTTTATAGCATCCTGCATAGACAGAAGGAGCTGGGAAGGAGACTTGGAACACCAACAATGACCAGCTCTGTTGTTTGACACCTGGATTGCACTCACTGGACTCTCTCCAGGGATAGTACCCTTAGCTCACTAATTCTACATCAGGACCAGTGGAGAATTAATCTGACATACCCCGGGGTAGTCATGCTTGATTGACTTCTGAAGGAGTGGCACCATGGGCTCCTGCTGATTCAATCGAGTCCTTAAGAAGAATCTGTGGGCCAAAGAGCCTTGAGACTGCTGGTAATGACAGTGGTTTGCTGCTGAGGACCTTTGAGGTACTACTCCAGATCTTGAGCTGCCCCAGACTAGGAGGCAACCAGGAGTGGACTAGATGGGAGGCCCAGAGCCCTTAATGAGGATCTCCTCTTGAACTGAAGAGAGCAAAGTGACCCAAAGATTGCAAAGGGCTAAAGAATTTAGCCCCTGGTGAGGGAGTAAGGTGGTGGAGCAATGCTTGCCCTGGTGGTCACTAACCCTCCTCTGTCCCTAGTGCAAGGACCACTGGTTATCATTCCTGGGAGGTAGATGGACTTTCATTAAAGCAAAGTGACCCAACCCCAATGCAAATCCACACAGTGAGGGCTTAATTATAGTAATAATTAAGTACCATTTGTGTACAATATTTTCCCATGGGTGTCCTAAGGCTGATAGCACATGCTGACATTAAAAAGATCTTCAGCATGATCACGTTCTGCAACTTTACAGAACTTTGAAGTTAACTACTTCTAAAATGTTCTCAGCTCCGGATCTTAAGTGTGAACCAGTGGGAAAAAAACTAAAGCCAGTTGAAAAAAAAACCACAGCATTTAAATTACCAGATACCCACCTTGCGAGCAACTGTGGCTATCTTGCTAGTCTCATCAAGGCACCAGCAAGTTTCATTTTTCTATCCTCCAGCATCCCACACTGAGGTAGGTTCCTTAAAAAAAAGACTACATATGCAGTCTGTGACACCTTTCCCATGTCTGCTATGGATTACATGGTTGCAACTGAAAACTTGCAATCACACATGTGAAGTTGGGGCACTCACAGTTCAAGAACTGTCCAGCTGTTCGAAACCAGTGGGAAAAAAAATGAAATGCTATGCAGGAACGGAGAGGAGTCAATGGCTCCTATCCCCAGGAAAATTGTCTCTACAGTGAAATACCTAAATTAAATTATGGGAAAGGCAGTAGTACTTTCTTAATCTGTAGTAAATAAAAGAGATGAAATTCTGCAGACTTGGGCTTCTCTATGGTGATCCCACTCCCCGAGCCCTAACGGAGGGCACTGGGGCAGTCCTCCTTGCATGAAGGTCCACAAGGCGCTGGATTGGGTGGGACTACAAAGAGACTCAGGAGATGCCCTTTGGTAGGGCCATTGATTGGCACAATCCACATGCCTTGAGGTTCAGTCCGATCATTGTGAAAACATTTCAAGGCATATGGAACTGGATTCTTTATTGTAAAAACATATTATAGTAAAGTCAGTTGTTCTTTTATTGATGTATTGTAAACACTTTAGGTTTAAGTGGAAAGCATGCATTTTGTTTTATAGAATGTCAGAGATTACTGCACTAGGGAACGGTTTTGATACTGGTCATCCCATCTGACAAACCTCAAGGTAAAACCTTTACACTTTTGTGATACTTGTAAGACTCTTTGGAACATAAACTGAGGTCCACTGTAAGACCTGTCAGCGTTGAGGTAGTGTGTGTTCCCCCAAACGTTTTGCCTATTTCCTTCAATTTATGCTGAAATCCACTTTTGTTGGCCTTAGAACTCTGTGCACTTTACCACGGCTAACTAGTGCTAAAGTGTTTGTGCTCACTCCCCTAAAAATAGCTACATTGGTTTGCACCTTATTATTAGATAATACTTCATCTATTTATAGGTCCCTTCTAGAATGGTATACCATATGCCCAGTGCCTGTAAATTAAATGCTACAGGTCAGCCTGTAGCACCTATTGTGCCACCCACTTAGGTAGCCCTTTAAAACATGTCCAGGCCTGCCATTTCAGCCTGACCGCAGTTTCAAATTGCCAATTTGACTTGGCAACTCAGCCTCCTTGTCAAGCCTTAAGCTTCCCTTTTATTGCTTAAAATCACCCTGAAGATAGGCTCTAAGTACCCCATATGGTGCACTGTAATTAAAAGGTTAGACATACTTTTACGTGCTATATGTCCTGGTAGTGAAAAAACCCTAAATTTGTTTTTCACTAATGTGAAACTCTCTGTCCCTTAGGATAACAACTGCCCTGCTGCATTTAATAAGTGCTACAGTTTGATAGGAAACAGATAAGTGTTTCATGTTTGATATCTATGAAAATATAACTAAAAATCCTCTTTAATGGCAAATATGGATTTTAAATTAAAATTTAGAAAATGCCACTTTTGGAAAGTTGAATTTTCATGCCCTTAGCAATTTGGTGCCTGCATCCTCCCCTGGGTCACATGGCTGTGTGTAAATGACAGTTAGACTTTGTGAATTGCTCTAATACAGTAAAGCAATAGAGGGATTAGATATGCCTGGATTGGCCATCTGTTGGCAGGATGGGTGCAGAGCTAGGGACAGCCCCACTTGCAACTGAATAGGCAGCACAATACCTTAACACAAAGAACTTGTCATCCGCTGCATTATTCATGGAGCCAACTTGGAGTCAGGATGAGGGAGTCAGGAAATTCCAACACTTCAATGAGAAACCTCTAGAAACTTCTTCTCACTTCAAAGACGGCTCTAGGTGTTTAAAATAGGGCCTTCAGACCCACACTTCAGTTTGTTTTCTGGACCTGAGGAAGCACTCTCAGACAATCTGTCTACTGCTGTTTCCTGCCGTGTATTCTACAAAACTGATTTTCTGCACCTGGAAGGACACTTTTGCTGCTCGGAGCTTGCCTTGAACCCCAGAGACCTGCCCTGCTGTTAAATCCTACTTCTCCACTTGAACCCAGTCCTACCAGAGTGACTCCAAGGGCTAGTTTGCTGGCCCCTGTTCAGAGCCACAGGGACATAACAGGCTTCTACCATTGTGATCCGCACCTGAGCTGGACCCAGCCTGAGTCAGTCCTAAACCCCCAAGTGGGCCCCTCCAATCCTGGCCTGAAGAATTCGGAGTTCTGAAAAACTCTATAAATTGACGCAGAGCAGAGTTTTTTCTCTTGCGTGGCTCGCCAATGTTTAGTTGGCTAGCGTGAGCCAGAGAAATCGCAAATGTTGGTGATTGTGAGATTTCTGAACGTGGGCGGTCATGGCAGGTGACACCCGCCTGCATTGAGACATTGCTGCTCGAGCCAATGATCTACTCGAGTGGCAGAAAGAAGTTAGTGTCTTCTGGTGCTCCGCGTGATGCCATTATCACTGATTTTACAGCACAGGAGAAGCTCCTGGGGCTAAAAATCTCTTTGATCTGATGTTGCGTGACTATAGGCATCTTGTGCTGCTCCACTTCTTCACCAAACATCTACAGCCACTGTAAAGGTAAGTGTATGTGCCTGGTTGTATCCACATGACTGTCCAGAAGCTGTTCTTTGTATTAATTTCCCCTAGATCATGCACGTTTGAGTAGGACTGCCTGTGACCTGAAAGATGAAACTCCTGTGAACTGTGATGAAGGGCATGAATACTCCTTCCCGTACTACACAAGAATGGTGCATGGCTTTCACCTCACCCACAGGTCCTCAGATCAAGACCTACTGCCAACACCTTTTGTGCATGACCCATGCACAGGTAGGGTAGCACATGCAGTGGGAGGCCATGCACAGCAGGTGTAACCTATGTGGTGGGTTTGGTTCAGGACCTGGCTTTGGATATTTGGAATTCTGCGGACTTCAGTGTCTTCTAGCTAGGTGCAACAGGAAAATGTGGTTTCTGTTCTCAGAAGAAGAGGATCATGCAATACTGGTCCTTCCCACTTGTTTACCTATGCCTTGTACTTTCCAGTCTTTAATCATTCCTCAATCAACATGGCCTATTTACTGTTGTTGAAAGCTTTTCCATCATAGCTTCTAGCTAAATAAACAAAGAGTAAATGTCTTTCAATTATAAATTAAGAACAAGGTTATTCACTGTTTATCCCTCTGTTAGTCATCTGCTCAAACATTCCTTTCACTGCCACTGATGCACTTCCTGTAAATCATTCAGCTTTGACTGCACCAAATGTCACACTTCAAGCAAACCCATCTGCTATTCCTTCAATAATAGCAGTTCAGTACAAATCAAGTCCTTTTTATGGGCGAGCGCAAAGTGCTCCGTCCATAAAGTAATCTCTCTTTGGGCTTCAAACCACGCCCAGGTCACGTCAGTCTCTTTCATTGGTTCCTAGGCTTGCTCTTTCAAATCTGCTTGCTTTCATTTGGGAAAGGCATGCATACGTCATGCCTTTTCTGGTGTTTAGCCCGCCTACACAGCACCGGTAAACTAATAGAAACATACGAGGCTCGATGTTTTCAGCCTGGTTTCTGGACTACTTTATCTGTTAATTTTCCCCGCAGCGCGATTGCGCTGGGGTTTACATAGCACGATCGTGGTCTGTTTTTTCGTTTTCAATTCCAGCGCGATCGCGCTGCATTTTACATAGTGCGATCGCACTGTGTTTTTTTTCTTTTAATTTGTGTGGCAAGAAAAGTTAGGTTAGTAGTTTACAACGCAAATAGCTCAAACTCGAGCAAATACGAACCCCGTTGCATTGAAATTGCTTGTTGTATTATGCTATACAAGCCTTGTAGGTAGCAATAAAAAAATAAATGCACAAGAGTTGCTACCTCAAAATACACATTTACTCAGACAACATGGAGCCCTTTTTGAGCTGTGGTACTACTATTAATGCTTGACTTGAAAGGACATGGAGAATGGTGCTGACAAGTGTCACATCTGATAGTTCATCAACTGCTTCTGCCAACAGACATATTTTGGATCTCAGTTTCTCATCGCTTTGCAACTTTAGTAATTGCTATTTTTATCTACCTACGAAGTGGTATTTTTGAAGTGGGGGGTGTCATATGTGTTGAAGCATTTTTCAAAATATGCAAAATGTGCATCATTGTGTGTAAATTATTATTGAAATATTTTAGTTTTTATGATACATAGAGTCATAACCGAAAAACTGATAAGATTGCACTTAAAACAAATTACCTAGGTCATTCAGACGAGTAAATAATGCTATGAATAGTTATACCACATTTTCATGTAGAACACCATTAGTATGTAATGGATGCAGTTTCTAGTGTCAAATTCAACTTCTCTTACCCATTCCTCCTTCCATTTATTTCCCCCCTGCAAAGCTATCTCTCCCCTGTTTTCATACAGCATGGAGTGAACGATGTCAATTTGACAGCGATGCACAACAGTTGTTAAGAAAACCGTGTTTGGTGAATGAGGCTTCCATGTACCCAAAGTATAATTTTCAAGGACTTCTGCTGGATGTTCCGATGGACATGTGATGTTAGGTTTATGAGGCATTCTTTGTATAAGAAATTATCGTTTGTATTGTACTCCTCTTGAATGCACCTCTGAGGAAGCAAGATTTCTCTTACCTTAAGAAACGGGTTGGTGCTAAATAATTGCATAGTTTTTAATTATTACATTGTTGTTTCTGATTTGCTAAATGCAACCATAACCAAACCATTTTGAATTTGTTGAATGTATTAATTGCTTATGTTATTTTCCTATAAACCATCTGGGACTCTGTGCTTTGTAGGACTACTTTACCATTTTCCTTTTAGGTGACATTTTAAGCTGTTGGTGCTCTCCTTGATTTCGACTCTTAGAATTCTTGCTTACATTATGCCTAACTAGTTTTTATTTTTATTTTGCATTAATTCTGTACTTCTGTAATTTGGCCTTTCATGGCGTTTTTTGCATTACTTTATCCGTTTCACGTTTTTCTTACTCTGCAATAAGTTAAGCCTGGACAGAGCTCACAGATTTTCACTTTGTGGAATTCTGCGGCGTTACCTAAAAATTCGGTGAGATTCCGTGGAGTTCGGTGAGCCTCAAAGGTTTGGCTTGTCCCACAGCTCATGTTAATTTGTAGCACTGGGAGCTTGCCCTGCGCAGTAAAATCACAGCAAAAAGAGCCACAAGGAGCACCAGAGAGTGCTGCTTCTTCCTGTTGCTGGAGTACATTTTCTACTCATGTGGAAGCGTTCTCAACAGGAGTGGCGGCTTTCTTGACGCAAGAGGTAGCTGCTTCTACGACTGACTGCATTGAAAAATCACACCTGGAGACATTCTAGTGCCACAAAACTGTCCTAAAGGTGCAAATTCTCACTCATGCTTGTAAAGTTAATTTGGTGAGCCACGAACAGGTTGGCGGAGTTTTGCTGGCACTCCGCTCTCCAAGCCAAACACAGAGTGGGCAAAACTCTGCGAACTCCACTGGAGCAAAATGATGTGCCCACCCCTATAATAAATACCCTTTTTGATCTATTTTTGATCTAGAACTTATTCCTTTATGCGTCCAGTATTATATTCTGTTTTATTCCTCTAAATGGTGGTTTCCTGTTGAGGAGTGTAGTCTTTAACCGGTAGATCAACTGGAGATTCTAGGAGCGAATTATGTTGGTAACAATTTTCGGTGACGAAATTCTAGGGTTCAGGTCATTTTTGGGTTTGGCTCTCACAAAGTTCAAAACAGTGAATGGTTACCATTAGTGAACCTCCTTTTTAAGGGGTCTCCAAAAGATTTTTGAATAATCTTTGGCCTTTAATGCATAGATTGAAGGAGAAAGGAGTTTTATCAACTTCCTGAAGTTGCATCCTCCTGTAGGATGACAGGCTGTATTGTGCGATCCCGAATGAACTGGCGCAAGAATGAATAAAGAGAACTTGAATGGATGGGTTTGCTTATATTTTGTAATGATGGGCTTGTTTCTGTGGTGGGTTGCTTGGTTACATGATGATGACTGTGGCTTCAGTTGGTGAGGTGATTACTGTTTTGCTGTATTGTTCATATTTGTGATTAATTTTTATCTTGTTTATTTATTGGATAATTAATTTGGTTATTGGATTTCACCTCTCAAGATATTGTATTGTTACCTTGTCTATATTGTGGTGTGTAGGTCAAGGCACAACTTACACATTGATAGGGATCCATACTAGCAAATGTTCCTTTTCTAGATTTGAGAAATTAACTTGTGCTTACCCTGAGGGCACGGGGTATAATACAATGACTCGGGAGGTAGAGTTCTTCTGGTCAGACATTTGCCCAGCGAGAACTCAGTGGATTGTTTAGGTGTCAATATTATTTTCTGGGACTGTTCTTTTCACTTCCTCTAAATTGAGTTTTACTGTTGAGAGTATTCTATCTTGTAAAATATAGATTTATTTTCCTTTCTAGGATAAACAGGCAATACGTTTATATATTTCTAAGGGTGTATTGTTGTTCTCTAGTTGTTTACACTTCACAAAAAAGCTGTGCTGTGATTTGTGGTCACCCAGGGAGCTGCACTTGCATTGGTAAGATGCCATGATTAGCTGTGCTCTTATTGGTTGTTGATTGGTATAGTTCCACTGGGGTAGGGTGACTGTTGATAGAGCCATGCTATGAATAGCTGTTATTTGCTTTTAGAAACTAAGGCCCATATGTATACTTTTTGACGCACAACTGCGCCAACGCAGTTGTGCGTCAAAAATGTTACCGCCGGCTAACGCCATTCCAACGCGCCATGCAGGCGCCTTATTTATGGAATTACGTTATCCGGGGCTGCGGACTGGTGTGCGTCAAAAAACATGACCCACACCAGGCAGCGCTGGCGTATGGGAAAATGGGGGTTGTGCGTCAAAAAATGGGGCAAGTCAGGTCTGAGGCAAAATTCAGGCCTCAAACCGGATTTGCGCCATTTTTTTTGACGCCCAACCTCCATTGACATGACTCCTGTCTTAGCAAAGACAGGAGTCATGCCCCCTTGCCCAATGGCCATGCCCAGGGGACTTATGTCCCCTGGGCATGGTCATTGGGCATAGTGGCATGTAGGGGGGCCCAAATCAGGCCCCCTTATGCCACAAAAGAAATTGGAAAAAAATACTTACCTGAACTTACCTTTCCTTCCCTGGGATGGGTCCCTCCATCCTTGGGTGTCCTCCTGGGGTGGGCAAGGGTGGCAGGGGGTGTCCCTGGGGGCAGAGGAGGTCCTCTCTGGGCTCCTTCTGAGTCCACAGGTCCCTTAACGCCTGCCCTGACCCAGGCGTTAAAAAACAGCGCCCATCAGGCTGTGCGCCGTTTTTTAAGGCCTGCCCCCTCCTGTGCATCAAAATGACGTCAGAGTATAAATATGGGGCACAGGTCTTAAAGTCATTTTTTGGAAGGGAACACCTACCTTGCATATAATTAACGCAAGGCTGGTTCCCCCTACCAAAAAATTACACATATGGTGGAATTTTGACGCCCACGGGGTCGGACGTCAAAGTATAAATATGGGGCAGGGTTTGCGCCGATTGTGCTTCAAAAATTTTTAAGCACATTCAGCGCAAACAGAGTATAAATATGCCCCTAAGACTGTAGTTGGCAGAGGTATGCACCCTGGCCAAGTAGGGACCACAATCCTAGTCAGGGCAAGTCAGTTCCACTCCCTAAAGTAACTTGTGCTCACCCTCTGGTACCTTGGCACAGAGCAAGCAGACTTAACTTAAGAGGTAAGTATTTGTGCAACACACACAGAGTAACACAATTAAAACACCACATCTTTATCTGAGTAAAACAAGACAAAGATGACAAAAATCCAATTAGTAGAAGTCGAGATATGAATTTTTAAAGATTAAATCAAAAAATAGTGCTAAGAAGTCACCAGGGGTCAAAAGGTTACTCGAGGTTGCGAGGCACTGGTGCAGATACAAAGTTCAGGCCGACTGCAAATGAAGGTTAGGACAGCTACAGGAGCAGACAGGTCCCCCTGACAAAGTACCCTGGATTGAGCAAGAGTCTCGCGTTGAAGTCTCAATGCGAGGAGTCAAGGTTGTGCCACTTCGTTGTCAATCCCGTGGATGGAGGCCAGCGTCGATTATGATCAGCGCAGTCAAGTAGGCTTCGGTGTCGAACCCCTTTAAGATACATGTGCTGCATCGATGTTGAGCCACGATGCCCGTCAGCATTGAGCCACGTAGTCCATCGAGGCGATGTTGTTGAGCAGACGCTGCTTCGGTGTTAGAGGGCGAAGCGTCAGCTCAAGATCGTGCGAAATCCCCTGATGCATCGACATTGAGGTGAGAAAATCTGCAGGACCGACTTCTGAGGCCCAGGACTGGAGGAGGGCCCTCAGACAAGGGTAGTACTCACAGATGGCAGAGTCCAGCAGCGCCAGGTGAGTTGCAGGTAGTCTTTGGTGTCCATGAGAGTGCAGAAAGACAGATGGCAAGCCAGCAAGCCTGTGGAGTCACTCTAGGTAAGATGGGTCCAATTTCTGTTCTCAGCAGGAAAGAGATCACTAGGCAGCAAGACAGCTCAGTAAAGCAGAGAAGCAGTTCCTTGGAACAGTCAGTCCAAGTAAAGTGGCAATCCTTCCAGCACAGCAGTCTCTACTCTAGCAGAGTTCTTCCCAAGTACAGAAATATACTGATTTGGTAGGGTCAGAGCCCCACTTCTTATACCCAAATGTGCCTTTGAAGTGGGAGTGACTTCAATGCAGCTTCTTGAAGTGCACAGGCTCCCCTGACCCTAGCCCCGGCTCCTGACTATCAGTAGGGAGTAATCAGCCCTTTGTGTGGGGGCAGGCATGTCTCTGTTGAAGTGTAAGTGTAAGCTCCCCTCCACCCTTCCAGCCCAGGAAGGCCCATCTGAATGCAAATGAGTTGTTCGTCACACCCATCCTTTCTGTGTTTGTGGCTGTATAGTGGGAATGCAAAAAGTGTAGCTATCACCTAGCCCAGATGTGTAATGGAGACAGGCTGAAAGGCACAGCAGTAAGTGCAGAGCAATGCCCGCTGTCTAAAAGTGGCAGTTCTAAAATAGTATTGGTAAATCCAACTTTATAATTACATGGGATTTATCATTAGCATTCCAATGATATGACACATGATGCAGCTACTACTTTCTGATCAGCAATTACAGCTGACAAGTATATTTAGGAGTAGGCCTCAGAGTAGTGAAAAACTACTTTGGGAGATTTTCACCACCATGGCATATAAAACTTAAAATGATATGTCCTGCTTTTTACCTACATGGCACCCTGCCCTATAAGATACCTAGGGCCTACATTAGGGGTGACTTTTCTGTAATAAAAGGGGAGTTTAAGGTGTGGCAGATATTTTAAATGCCTAGTCGAAGTGGCAGTGAAACTGCACACAAAAGCACTGTGATAGCAGGCCTGAGGCAGGTTTGAAAGACTACTGGAGTGGGTGGCACAATCAGTGCTGTAGGCCCACTAGTAACATTTAATTTACAGGGCCCTGGTATACCACTGTACAAGGGACTTATATTTAAATTAAATATTCCAATTGTGGATACACCATTGTTACTTGTTTTAGGGAAGACGCACATGCACTTTAGCACTAGTTAGCAGTGGTAATATGCTCAGGGTCCTAAGGCCAATAAAAGGAAAATCAGAGAAAGAGGAGAAGGAAGGCAAAAGGTGTAGGGTAACCTTGCAAAACAGGTCATTTCCAACATTCGCTAAGTTAGTTTTCAGTATTAGTTTGACTTTTTAGGTTGATTTGAGTTTGGGTAAGTGTAAAACATAGAAGGAATACTTGCAAAACGTAAACCTAAGATAGAGGAAAAGCTTATTGAGGGCTGGAAAATTCTGAAATAAGGTACACCAGCATTTGAAATGTTGGAAGAGGATGGATATTATATAGTTGTTTAGATTTCCAAATGGAACAAATATACAGGACATGATGAGAATTTCCAATTTTCAGTGGAGAGTACTTTTAATTTTGAGAAATTCCATTTTCTGAGACAGACCGTGTATGGTAGGAGTCCATTGCCTACAATTTCACAGTTTGGAGCACTCAATAAATTGGATCATATGATGACACAGAAAGAGAAAGCAAAGGAAGACAGATACATTAAGGAATCTTTTGGAGGCTGGTTGGAAGCCAAGCTAGACAGTGGAGAGAAGACATGGAGAGTGAACAAGATGAAAAGGGTTAAAAAATGTCCTGCTATGGTTACAAAAACTGAACAGGGCACTACAAACAAATCAAAAGAGAAAAAAGATGTTGGATAGTCAGATGATGATGATGATTAATTTGTCAGTGAATTTCTTTTTTTGAGACCTCTTCTGTGCATAGATGAACAGGTAGAAACGACCCAGACTACTGTTGGGGTCGATAGAGGAGGGGACACAGCAACTGGAGTTGTGCTGCGTGTCCCGTTAGAAGCTCCAGTCTCACTGGCAATCTCTAGCACAGGTGGAGCAGGGCATGCTGCAGAGACAATGGTGATAGAGCATCTTCCTAAGGGGGTCTGTATTCAAATTCTTAAAACTAAATTTGGAGAAATGCTTCAGGCTAATATAGAGTTGAACAGACCGTTGACATACAATGCTGATGAAATTAGATCTTTGATCAAGGATGCATTCAGGTGCACCAATGAAGCGCACAATAAATTGGAAGAATTGGCTGATGAATTAAATTTTGGCATAAGTCAAATGAAAATTGTTCAATGACATTTCAAAATAGATTTAGCATATGGTGAAATTAAGGAGATAGGTCTTCTTACATGGAGAGCCCACATTAAAGATTTGAATGAGAAAACACAAGACTAGAGTGATTTTGAGAAAAATTGAAAAAGGACACTAAATAAGAAAAAGATGAAGAGAGAGCAAGGAAAGGAGTAGCAAGTGAGTCAGACGGAGGTATAAGGACAGAGGCTGAGTTTTGTTTAATAGAAGTACATGGAGGGAATTGAGAGAATTGAGAGAGGATTCAGCAAAGTGATATGACTGTTTTAAGGCTATTTTAGCCATGGTTTGGAAACTATGGCCCTCATTACAACATTGGCGGTAAATCCCACTTACCGCTGTGCAGAAGACCGCCAACACACCGCTGCGGCGGCGGAAATCCGCTACAGCTATTACGACCCACAGACCGTAATCTGCCAAAATCCAGACACCCATACTAGTCCGCCACACCAAAGGTTAATGATAAACTGGCGATAACAAAACCGACACCGTCACGCCAACAGGAATACGCCCACACTATCACGACACACAAATCCACGTGGCGTACTTTCAACAGCGGTAATCCATTGGTGGTACACACCGCCGCGCTCAAAATACACACACATTTACAAAATACAACCACATTGGACAATTCGAAATACGCACACCTGATACACATACACACACCACTCCCACACACCCAATCAATATAAAACACCCCCCCACATCACCCACAAACCCCTACAACAAAAAGTGAGAACGAAGCACAGAGAGAGACACCACCATGAACAAACTAGCATCCACAGGCACACAACAGCATCACTCACACGACATCCACGCACCTCACACAACACACACAAACACATCCCCTCACACATCACAACACACACCACCTCACACATCACCCACACCACACCATGGCACCGCAAAGACACCCCAGGTTCTCTGAGGAGGAGCTCAGGGTCATGGTGGAGGAAATCGTCCTGGTAGAGCCACAGCTATTTGGATCACAGGTGCAGCACACCTCCATAGCTAGGAAGATGGAGCTATGGCGCAAAATCATAGACAGGGTCAATGCAGTGGGACAGCACCCAAGAACACTGGATGACATCAGGAAGAGGTGGAACGACCTACGAGGAAAGGTGCGTTCTGTGGTCTCAAGACACCAGATTGCAGTTCAGAGGACTGGCAGCGGACCCCCACCTCCTCCCCCACAACTAACAACATGGGAGGAGCAGGTCTTGGCTATACTGAATCCTGAGGGCCTCGCAAAAGTAGCAGGAGGAATGGACTCTGGTAAGTCAAATCTTAACTATTACATCCCCCACCCTATCTGCATGCTATCACGTACCCCACCCTCACCCCCATCACTCCAACACCTCACATATGTTCCACTATCACAACCCACACATCCCAATACCAAGCCCTGCATGCAATAAAAAAGGATGGACACCATCACCAAAGCATGTCCACTACAGATACCCACACAGATCCCCAAACCAAATATCACACAAGGTCCTACAAAAGAATGTAAGCACTGGGGTACAGGGCCACCCACCCATTGCACACAATGGCACACACAGATGCAATAATCATGCCTTTACACCCCTGCAGGACCCCTACCTAATGTCACCGGACAGGAGGTTCCAGACATGTCCACACCCCCCACAGAGGAGGCCCACAGTGATGACAGCAGCTCTGTCCAACTGGATCTAGATGACCAGCCCGGCCCATCTGCGACCTCGGGACAGTCGGTCCCCCACACACTGACACATGCCACCACAGAGCCTCCCCCCTCAGGAAACACCAGCACAGCACCCACACAGTGGGCCCATACCTCTGTCCCCAGGACACGTCAAGCAGCAGTGTGTCCACCAGTACGGGGAACCTAGGCAAACCCACCAACCCAAGAACATCAGGGACCTGGGGGCAGTGGGTACACAGTTCAGGGGACAGAGGAACAGGAAAAACGGGGAACTGGGAGGACTGCTGTGCGACAGGGGGAGGACAGGCCCAGGGAACCCACTCTCCACAAGGCCCTCTCCAGCATCATGGGAGTGTACCATCATTCCCAGGAGACGATGGCAACGGTACTGGCCAAGTTTCAGGAGACACTGCGGCTGCAGGGGGAACAGTATTTGGGGATCAGGGAGGAACTCAAGTCCATCAACACCACCCCAGACACCATTGTAGGGGTGCTGAAGGACCTTGTGAACACCAAGAGGGACACTGTGGCACAACAAGGGGCCCCTGACTCTAGCCTCGATGATGAATAGCCCACCACCTCCGCCGGCGCTAGTGGACAGGAGGCACCGCCACAGGACCACGACACCAGCACCCCACCTCCTGCAGATGGAGAACAACCCAGCAAACGGTCCCTGATATCCAGGACAAAGACAGAGAACAATGCCAAGACCCCCGCCAAGAAATGAGACCACCCTGAATGTCATCCTTATGTCCCACTTTGTCACCCTGTCCATCCTTAAACTGCCCTAGCTCCACTTCCTATGCCCCTTTGGACAATGCACCCTTGAGACAAATAACTGGACTCTGCCATGGACATTCCTCCACCATCACCCCTGCCCATTTTACAACCCCCTACACTATTTCACACTTAAATAAACACCCTTGAATCACAAAACAATCTGGAGTCAGTCTGTGCTTTCACTAATATGTATGTGCTATAACTAAGGAAAATAGCAATGTCCATTGTATTGTCAACATACCTATGTCACACAGCTCTAGTCCATGAGGTAACATAGCAAAGGTCACAGAGTGGGCCCCACATCTGTGAAATGGAAATGCAAAGTGACAAGTCAGGGTACATACACTGGGTGAAAGTGACAGACATATGATAGGTCTAACAATTGTATGAGATGTAGGAGGCAGTGATGTCTTCTTACCTGCGTCTCACTGGAAGTATTGCTGGATAATGTTGTTTCTGTTGTCAATATCCGCTTCTTCTGCCTCCTCTTCTTCACTGTCCACAGGTTCCACAGCTGCCACAAGACCTCCTTCTGGACCATCCTTCTGCAGAAAAGGCACCCGTCATCGCAAAGCCAGGTTGTGCAGCATACAGCAGGCCACGATGATTTGGCACACCTTATTTGTTGAGTAGTAGAGAGAACTACCTGTCATATGGAG
The DNA here is from genome assembly GCF_031143425.1 of Pleurodeles waltl. Taxonomy (NCBI): domain Eukaryota; kingdom Metazoa; phylum Chordata; class Amphibia; order Caudata; family Salamandridae; genus Pleurodeles; species Pleurodeles waltl. Next base: position 732,679,112 of record NC_090447.1, on the reverse strand, counting down.
GCACCGGAATCTGGCCTTCAGGAGACCGAAGGTCCTTTTGATCTCTATCCTAGTTCGCCCATGTGCCTCAATGTAGCATTCCTCTGCCCTTGTCCTGGGATTTCTCACTGGGGTCAGTAGCCATGACAGGATGGGGTACCCAGAGTCACCTGCAAACTTCGAGGGACAACTGTTAGAAACACACTAACCCTTACGGACAACCCCAGACAATCATTCACACAGTATAGGGTCCTTGTCCTCACCTATTAGCCACACACGGTGCCTCTGGAGTTGCCCCATCACATAAGGGATGCTGCTGTTCCTCAAAATGTAAGCGTCATGTACTGAGCCTGGAAACTTGACATTCACATGGGAGATGTACTGGTCGGCCAAACACACCATCTGCACATTCATGGAATGGTAGCTCTTCCGGTTTCTGTACACCTGTTCACTCCTGCGGGGAGGGGTACCAATGCCACATGTGTGCCATCAATGGAACCTATGATATTTTGGATATGTCCCAGGGCATAGAAGTCACCTTTCACCTTGGGCAAATCCTCCACCTGAGGGAAAACGATGTGCCTGCGCATGTGTTTCAGCAGGGCAGACAGCACTCTGGACAACACGTTTGAGAACATAGGCTGGGACATCCCTGATGCAATGGCCACTGTAGTTTGAAAAGACCCACTAGCCAGGAAATGGAGTACTGACAGGACCTGCACTAGAGGGGGCATTCCTGTGGGATGGCGGATAGCTGAAATCAGGTCTGGCTCCAACTGGACACACAGTTCCTGGATTGTGGCACGATCAAGTCTGTAAGTGATGATGATGTGCCTGTCTTCCATTGTCGACAGGTCCACCAGTGGTCTGTACACCGGAGGATGCTGCCATCTCTTCACCTGCCCCAGCGGACGTGCCCTATGGACGAGAACAGCAAGCACAGATTCAGCCAACACGGAGGTATTAAAAAAATAATTTATTGCACACAGTTGTCAATCCCCAATGTGCCTTTCACTGTGTGTGTGCAAGGCCTAGATAGGTGTGACGCATTTAAAATTAATGCCATGTGGCCCCCTGAAATGGTGGCTGCCTGACCTGTAATGTGGGACAAGGGGATATGAGGTAACTGCGCTGGCATTGTACACCGTCGCGGTAGGCGGTCAAAGACCGCTGCGCAATCCTGCATTGGTTAACATTGGACCCTATGGGTTCCAGGAGCCAATGACGATGTACGCCGGTTGTGACGGTACGCACCGCCGTGGACGTGACCGCAATTTTCTCTCTGTTCATTCACTTGATACCTGACCTTCGACAGGAGAGGACCTACACTGCAAGTGCTGCTGTGACCTCAGTCTGGAAGCGACGATGGCTCATGTGTCTGGGGAAAGGGCCCCTGCCTTCACTTCGGAGGATTTGGAGAAGTTAGTGGATGGGGTCCTCCCCCAGTACACGCTACTCTATGGTCCTCCAGACAAACAGGTGAGTACACTGTGAGCATGCTGTATGGGCAATGGCTGTTTGGAGTGGTGTGGATGGAAGATACAGGGGCGACTGAGGCCTGCATGAGCCGACGGTGAGTGTATGTGCGTTAGGGCAAGGGTGGGAACGTGGGTCAATGACTGTGACGGTCCGGACGGTTAAAGATTATCCTTTCAATTAGGGAACTCTAAGTGCATGGCGTAGTGCAGAGGGCTGCTGTGTCTGTAGTGTCTGCCAACGTTAGCGGTTTGCATGAACTGAATATGTCTTTCTTCTGTCTCCCGCCCCACTTTCTGTGTTCTCCCTGTTCTTGTGTGCATAGCATCATCAGGTGGAGGAGCAGTGCCACCGGAGCAGGAGGGAGCTGCATCCCACATGGCCCTGGAGGGCGAGACAATGGAGTCTGAAGCCACCAGTGGGACAGAGGGCGAGGGGAGCTTCACGGTGGGGAAAGGAGCAGAGACCAGAGACAGTGACTCCTCCTCTGATGGGTGCTCCCTTGCGGTGGCGGGCCCTTCTGTGCCCCCCGCATCAACAGGTACAGCCGCCACCCTCCCTACCAGCACCGCCCTCCCAGCAGCCACTCAGAGTGTGTCCCGTGGCCGCTCACCCAGGAGGGTGGGCATCTCCTTCGTCCCAGGCACCTAAGGCCCTGCCCCAGTCAGCCCTGCTGCCCTCAGTGAGGAGGCTATTGACCTCCTGAGATCCCTCACTATTGGGCAGTCTACCATTGTGAATGCCATCCAGGGTGTAGAGAGGCATTTGCAACAAACAAATGCATACCTGGAGGGCATTCATTCTGGCCAGGCAGCCCAACAGCGAGCATTTCAGGCTCTGGCCTCAGCACTGATGGCAGCCATTGTCCCTGTGTCCAGCCTCCCCCCTCCAACTTCCTCCACCCAGACCCAATTCCCTGTACCTCAGCCTATCCCAAGCACACCATCAGACCAGCATGCACACACATCAACACACAAGGGTGGCTCAATCAAACATAAGCACCACACATCCCACTGGCACTCACACAAGCATCATACCCATGCACACATACCAACATCCACTGTCTCCACTGTGTCCCCCTCCTCCACGTCTCCCTCCTCCCTCCCTGTCTCATCTCCACTCACACCTGCATGCACTACATCTTCAACCACTACCTCCATCACCAGCACGCCCATCACCACACACCGCTCATGTGCACTTGCCACCCCCACTACCATTCACACATCCTCTGTGTCCTCTTCCAGTGTGTCTGTGAGCCCTCCTCCCAAAGTACACAAACGCAGCCACACACCCACCCAACAGCCATCCACCTCACAACAGCCTCCAGCCCATGCACCTTCACCCAAAACCAGCAAACATACACTTCCTACATCCACTACCTCTTCCTCCTTTCCCAAATCCTCTCCATCTACCCGTCCCAGTGTGTCTAAAAAGCTTTTCCTATCAAATGTTGACCTCTTCCCTACACCTCCCCCCCGTCCTTCCCCTAGGGCCCACCTTTCTAGGTCCGAGCCCAGCACCTCAGCCACCACATCACCGGGCACATTTTGGAGTGCGCCAAGCAACAGGGCTGCCAGTGTCCCACGGAGCGAGGGCAAGGACATTCCGCCACCTCCAAAAGTCAAAAAGTTGCCCACATCCCAGAGGGAGAAGGCAAAAACGCCTGCCACCAAGGGCTCAGGCAAAACAAAACCGGAAAGTGGCAAGATAGCTGCGCCACCATCCAAGGTGGGGAAGGGCCAGAAAGTCAAGGGCAGGTCCACGTCGAAGCCAACCTGCATGACGGACAAGACCGCCACCAGCACTGCCACCTGCACCGCCGCCACAGAGACTGCCACCAGCACCGCAGTCACTGAGCCCGCTACCAGCACCACAGTTACTGAGCCCGCCACCAGTACCACCGCCACAAAGACCGCCACCAGCACCGCCGCCACAAAGACCGCCGCCAGCACCGATTCCACGGAAGCGACCACCAGCACAGATTCCACAGAGGCCGCCGACAGCACCAATGCCACAGAGCCCAACCGCCAGCACCAATGCCACAGAGTCCACCGCAAGCACCGCCGCGACTGACACCGCCACCAGCACCGATGCCACTGAGGCAGCCGCAAGCACCGCCACGACTGACACTGCTGCCAGCACTGTCAGCGGCCACGCGACATCCACAGAGGCCATCGACAAGGAGGTGTGGACCATGGGAGTCTTTGACAGGCGGAGCACCAACTGCCGCAAACAGTGGGAGGACCAGTGCCGCTGGGCAAGGAAGACGGCAGAGCTCCAGCTGGAGAAATGCATCCACTCACCCTATCCTTGGCAGGATGAAGCACTCTGGGCACAAAGCCCCCTCCAGAATCAGTGGAGTATCACATCCACTACCTCAGTCCCTGGCAGGATGAAGCACTCTGGGCACAAATCCCCCTCCAGAACCAGTGGAGAAAGGCATCCACTACCTCAGTCCTTGGCAGGATGAAGCACTCTGGGCCCAAAGCCCCCTCCAGAACCAGTGGAGACTGTTATCCACTTGAGAGACTGAGGCTTTGCACTCCCCAGGATAAAGCAGTGGGCAAACCACCCACTGGAGGGACTTGAGAGACTGTGGCTTTGCACTCCCCAGGATAAAGCAGTGGGCAAACCACCCACTGGAGAGACTTGAGAGACTGTGGCTTTGCCCTCCCCAGGATAAAGCAGTGTGCAACCCACCCACTGGAGAGACTGTGGCATTGTACTCCCCAGGATACATCAATGGGCATGGAGCCCCATCGTGGAGCTGGCATCGTGCACTCATCCGGCTGAGGTGCCCCCCTTCCCTTCCCCCTGAGGTGCCTGTTTCATTTCTATCTGATGCCCCAGCAGTGTTCTCTCTGTTTGGAGTCTGGTATCATGTATTTTGGGCCCAGTGGTCCACGGACTAGGAATGGTGCACTATCCAAACTTGTATACTTGGTGTACATAATTGTTTATACTGTATTTAAAGTTTTGACTAATGGATTTTTATTGATTACACTCGTTCAACTCATTTCCTTTTGTCCTTGTGTTCTTCCAGGGGGGGTTGGGGAGGGGTAAATGTAATGTTGCAGCATGTATTAGTGAATATGTTGTTGTGGGTGAGGGTGGGGTTGGGGGTGTTGCGTGTGTTTATCACTCTCTTTTTCCTCCCCCTTCCCCTGTGTTGTAGGTGCAGTACTCACTGTGGTCATCGCCGCCGTCATTCGTGCTTCTGATAGAGGAGCAGGAATGCTATCGCAGGGAGGATTTGGAGTTCTGGCTCCATGGCGTCCCGGATCCTCGTGGGTTGTGTAGAGGTGAGTGTTTTCCCTTCCAAGTCCTGTTTCTGCTGTGTTTTTGTTTGCATTGGTTCCGCCCCAGAAAAGGTGGTGGATTGGCCTCTCATAATAGTGTGGGAGGTACATTGTCTTCCACCTGTCTGTTGACAGTGACCGCCATGCTGTTTGTTTGTACCGTCGTGGCGGTCGGAGTGTTAAAGTGGCTGTCTGTGTTGGCGGTTTCCGGCATGGTCATGATTCAATTTTTTTTACCGCTGGCCTGTTGGTGGTCTTACCGCCACTTTAACACCGACCGCCAGGGTTGTAATGAGGGCCTTAGTTTTAGCTTACTAGGCCTGCCGCCTTGCACTTTAATCCAATTACATTTTATTCACCATTGCTTAATTTTTCAAGCAATAGCTACATTTGCGGTACTATTTTCTTTTCTTTTTCTCATTGTACTTTCGCCTAGGAAAACATCACATTCCTAGTAGGATATTTATTTCACTTTGTGATTTCTTCAAGGCTACAGTCAGATAGGGTTGCCAACAAACGTGGTATGCTGTGTCTCCAGCATTCACAAAAAAACCACACACAATCATACGTGAGGACCATTTCTTACAATGTCAGTTGTTTTATTATAAAAACACCCCTTTGTCCTAAACATGTTGGAGGGAGATTCCAGCCAGATGACCACGACTGTATGCTGATTGCTGATTGTTCCGCTGCAGCTACTTGCTTAGACGGCCGGTCCCTGATCCACATGGGGATGGTGTCTCTCTAGACTGCAGGCCTCTTCCTCCAGGTATGAGGGATGATGTACCCCCAGGGGGGAAACTCAAAGGGCAGATTAGACTTATTACACTGTGCTCAAACATAGTACAGGGAGAAAAATATATTTAGAACTCCTAGTGACAGTATGGTAGGACTGTTCTTGTGTTTTACTCTGTTAGTCACCTGCCTGATTTTATTGTGTTTTATCATCCTAGTTATTGCAGTACATGCCTTTTTATCTAAGATGCAGTTACTTCAATAAATCTTTATTGAAATATATTCTGCCTCTGTTGTCTTTACCTGTATGAGACTTTTGGTAACTGAGGGAAAGGAATGGGATCTGATCGACCACGATTCCCCTGAGGAGTCTTCCTTGTCATGCACCTGGCTGCTACAATCATCTCGGCCAGAGATGAGGTGCTGCTAGTTAGCCGGAGAACCTGGATTAGGCTGACAGGCGTCAGGTGGTGTGGCTTCATACTTCGTGCCCACAATCCATGTGATCCTGTCTTCCAAATCCAGTAGCCTCATTAGCATAATGATAACCTACGCAACGTGAATAGGTTAATAAATTAACACGTCTTTCTCTAATGCAGTGGATGGATTTAGAATTAATTCTTTAAAAATTTAATTCCAGGAGATTTGTGGATGGAGTCTAACGTGGTTGCAGGTTAGCCAACATAGAAATCGACTTGTCGGGGTACTAATAATGCACCATCACCAGATGTATTTGAAAAATATAATGCAGTGATTGAGCATTTGAAGAAAAGGATTCCAGAAAGAGATATAAATTGGGAACAAGTTTTAAGAACCTCAGAAGAGGCAGTTCATTCTTACTCGGAGGATGATGCAAAAGAAGCATAGTGGAGTCGAAAAATTCAGAGAAAAATGTTGTTGGAGGTTTTGTTTCTGCTTTTGTAAAAGGGTTGAAATCAGAGTTTAGCAATCTCCTTCAGCAAAGTGAATTGCAGTGGTCGACAAAGGGTATTGTTGGGATCTTGAAATTGGCTAAGAACAATAGTGATTATCTTGATAAGAAACATAAAACACTGAAGGAGAAACTGATGGTTGCTCACACAAGCAGTTTGAAAGGGGTCAGATGGGTTCAAATACAAGTTTTGTGAGAAATGGAAGGAACAGGATGAATTGGATGAATCAAATAACACAAGCTGCTAGGGTAAGTGATATGGTTGGGATTGCTGAAATGTTGAAAAAGAATGCAGCTTGTTATTTGTGTGGATGGATCAGACATTGGAAGAGGGAATCTAGACAGAATCCACATAGAATTCAGGACAATACATAACTGATGGTGGAGAGAAACAGTGCAATGTGAGATATGCAGAACATGGGACAGCAAAGCAAATTCAGAGTCAGAAACTTTCCAAAGGGCATTACTAGCAGGATGCCGTGATCATCACTGATCAGATGGCAGGCACCAGTTTGGAATAAATGCACCTGAAAGGGGAGGAACATTGCTTCATTGGAGCAGTCTTAAAGGTAGATACAAATGGCCCATACCTTGCCAGAGAAGTCAATGGCCAGCCTGTTTCATTTCTGATTGGTATGGGGGCTACCCGTTCTACCCGTTGGTCTGTGGAAGTTTCAAACCTACCCCTCTCGGGAAAAGAAGAACAAGTTATAGGGTTCAGTAACAAGCACATTTTAATTAGATTTCAGCAGACATGCCAGTTCAATAAGACAAATACAGAATAAAAAGTTTATTCTATGTGACTCAAGCCCAGCGAATTTGCTAGGAAGGGATCTTTTCGCAAGTTGTATAATGTTACTTATTGCACACTGGGTGGTGTTGCAGTAGAAGCACAGGATGAGGATTCACTTTTTAAAGTTTGCACAGAGGGCTCTAGAGTGTGGATGTACCTATCTCTTTGATTGATTGAAACAACAGAAAAAAATGTGGTATTTGTGTTGGTGTATTTGAATTATTGAATTAGTATGTATTGTGTCCTTGACTAGGGCATTCTGAGTCTTGGCTATGAGTCAGCCTATTGTGAATCAATTTAGTTTTTATTGATTCTCAGTAGATTAGCTCAGCGTTTGTTTTGCAGTCCTCTGCCCCCGTCACCTAGTGTCAGTCAGTCAGTCAAAATTCTTTATTCTGCATATTAGCATAAAAGCCCAGATGCATTATACATAAAATAAACATTAAAAAAAACACAATACATAGGATGTGAAGCAATGTTAACAAAGCGTATTTCGCATATCTGAAATACAAACTAGCTTCATATTAATGAATCAGCGTTCTCATAAAATATCTAAAAGCAATAAAAATATCATAATCAAATTAAAATCTTATACAATTCCACCCGAGATTAATATACAACTGCTTCCACCAATTCGTGTCATTTTCTGATAGCAATAGCTAGCCTTCAAAAATGTAAAATGACATAACAAATTTGAATTGATGGCAATTGTGGTGCATACATCAGTGCATCCTTATAAGGTGTAATTCTTGATTTCGGTAAAAATGGCAATATAAATGTACGTCCATAAAGTGAGCAAAATAGAAGAAAGTGACAGATGCTTTGTTTAGAGAAGGTATCACAAGGACGGTTCGGGAGCACTTTTTGCCAGGTACTTTGTTTTGAAAAGGACACTCTAAAATTTATCAAATTTAATCTGAACAAAGCAAGAAGGGAGTATTCCGAGGAGCTCGGGAACCAGGTTAGATGAGGTTCCATCAGAGTCGTGGTTGAGATCTGGACATAGGGATCAAACGTTTTCAATTTCAGGGCCCCCTGCAATCTCTCATTCAAAGTATACTCAGTGTGTCGTATTTTACACAGATCCTTAGCATTTAAAGGCAACAACTCTGCATGAATAAACATGTTCCCCAAGCCTAACTTCCAGAAAGAAGTTTGCATATTGGGACTATGAGAACCACGGAATCCTGTTAAAATTGGCCAGTTCGATACAGTCGGTCAAACAGCCTTGTACCAAGCTAGCCGCAGGCTTTAATCAGGATTTCAACCACAATAAAAGTGGGGCAACACCAATCAAGTCCTTTATATGCCTTAATTCCAGTTCTTCATGACAGATAAAGTTTGCTACATTCTTAGGTACCATCAATAGTCTATGCGCCAATTTATTCTCAACTTGTTGGAGAGAGTCAACTTTGTTCTGACCCCACAACCCGCCCTGTAAATTGCTGCTGATACACATTTTGATTCATAAAGCCTAACCATCTGGTGAACTGGTCTGTGACCTAATTTACGAGCAAAACAAAAAATTGCTTCCAAGTTTCTCACCATTTGTTGAGTCTTGATGGTAAGATGGGAATTCCATAACAAAGAGGAACATACATGCAGGCCCAAATAACAGAAATCTTTAACTTTATTTATAGTGTTCCTTCCCATAGTAAATCATTTAGATCTTATATTTCGGGGGCCAGAAGTCATAGCATACGTCTTAATAAAATTTAGTTTTAGATCTAAGTCTTGTATAAAAATTAGGAAAAGATCCAACAGGCTTTGAAGAACATTGGCTGTGCGAGCAATTAAAACCGCGTCATCGGCAAACAAGAGAACAGAGAACTGTCTCACACCCATTCTGGGAAAGTCCTTATCGTATTTTACTAAAAAAACATAAAGGCCATTAATATATAACAAAAATAAAAACGGTGATAAAATACAACCCTGTCTAACTCCTCTCAGGGAGGGAAAAGGGGAAAACCTCTCATCATGCAAGCCATACTGCACTGAAACCGTCAAATCAGTGTATAAACATTTGATTAGCTCCAAGAGGTTCTCATCAACCCCCATGGATTCCATAATTTGCCAGAGCTTCGCTCTGTTCACCAAATCAAAAGCACTTGATAAATCAATAAAAGCCAGGTGAATAGGTTCTTTCCTAGCGGTCACATATGTACTGAGGATAAGATGCAAATTTAGTGATTGTTCAACTGTGCCCAGACCGTGTCTAAAACCATATTTGATTGGGGAGAGGATCTTTGCCTCCACTGCCCAATCCCCCAGCCGGGTCAGGATCACATTCCCCAATATCTTATCAGTAGAATCTATGAGACAGATTGGCCTATAGCAAGTTGGATCTTGCCTGCTATCCTTTTGGAAAATAGGGATGATGATGGCCAATTTCCATGAGGGGGAATTTTACTCATTACTACACTTCTCAGTACATTTGTGTGAATGAAGTGAGTTGACGTCACCTAGTGACTTTTAACCTACTTAGCTTGCTCTATTTTAGCCCATTTATTTTATTATTTATTTTAAGATGGCTGCCATTGTTTATAGTTATAAAAATTTTGTGATTTGCATTATCAGTGCCACTCTTTGAAGTCGTCACTATCAGCGTCATAATCAGTGATGGAAGTAGGTATCTACATCATTCCCTTTCTGATTTAAGTGTGACAGGAGCATAATGTACACTTGTCAGGAATTGTTTGCATAATTGCCGCCGCAAGTCTTACTCCTTATCAATTGTTTGGGAACATACCTGTGTCAGGGGTCCTACATTATTATCTGTATAAATGCATCTCACACAGACAAGGTTATCAGAGGGATTCCTTCCAGTTGCCATCTCCACTGCACGTCACCTTGCTGCAAAAATCTGTGTTGATGTTGCCACGGAGTTTGACCTAAAGACCTCATTCCAAGATAACAAGGGTTGGGAGATGCTTCTCATGGGCATGGTACTGTTAGATTAGGTTTATCACACCAAGCTCTTGTTAGGTTAGGGACTAGGTTCTCTTTGCTAGGAATTTTACATCTCATGTTTATTGCAGCGACCTTTGACCCTGTCACCAGGCAGGTCACTCCCCCCATCTGCCACGCAGCCCCCTGTGGGTTGAACCTCCGTTGCCATTTTTGCCGCCTGACTACTCGCTCCCTTTTTTCTATTCCCCTGAGCTTGTGCTTCTGTGCCACTTGTTTTTTCCATTCTGTGCCCCTGTGTTTTGCTTTCTGTACCCCTGTGCTCTGTTGTCCCTCTCCCGCCGTCTTTTCCCGCCGTTTTTCCCCCGGGTTTTCCCCTGGGTTTTTCCCCGGGTTTTTGCCTTGCTGCTGAGCCCCTGCTGCCCCACCCCCTTCACTCCCATTGGCCGCCCCGCTCCCCCTCCCAGCTGCTCCTCCCTCCCTCTGCCCTCATATGGAGGCCGCGAAGGGGGCGCGCCTAAGGCAAGCCCGTCTGCGCCCGTCTGCGCCCGTCCGCGCCTGGACCGCACCCAGCACCAGAACCCCTGGAACCCGCACCCCCGCAACGCCAGACTGCAGTATGACGCAAGCACCCTCCACGCACTCAACACCAGACGAGACCACCCCTGCTACCGGGCCACCCCGAAACGCACCCAGGGGCCTTTCACCTGCCGGAACTGCAGATTCACCAGCATCCAACCCTCCACACCACCAGCCAGAGAACCCAACCACCTCCGCTGCATCCTCCTCAACACCCGCTCCGCTCGCAAGCACGCCATCGAACTTTGGGACCTCCTAGACTCCACTGCCCCTGACGTTGCATTCCTGATGGAGACCTGGCTGAACGCCACCTCAGCACCAGACATTGCCATAGCCATCCCACAGGGCTACAAGATCTCCCGCAGAGACCGCTCCAACGGAGTGGGAGGAGGAATCGCCATCATCCACAAAGACTCCATCAAAATCTCAACGAACACGATGACACCCTCACCACCGCCGAGCACATGCACTTCCAGATCCACACCGACCCCAACACCACCCTCAGAGGAACTCTCATCTACAGACCTCCCGGACCCCGCCCACAGTTCAGTGACACCATCGCTGACCTCATCAGCACCCACGCCCTCGCTTCCACGGACTACATCCTCCTCGGGGACCTGAACTTCCACCTCGAGAACAACAACGACGCCAACTCCACCGCCCTGATCGACAACCTCGCCAACCTCTGACTCAAACAGCTAGTAGCGACACCCACTCACGCCGCTGGACACACGCTTGACCCCATCTTCTCCGCAAGCCCCCACGTCTCCTTCAACCACACCACCGAACCACACTGGACCGACCACAGATGCGTCCACTTCACCTTCATTCACCTTGTCTCACATCTACTAATTTGCATAGTAGAATTATCCATTTTTTTCGTGCCTGAGTGTATTGTGGACGAAAAAAAGACAAAATGAGCCTTGGATTCATTGAGCACTAAGCTGTGTGGGCAAGAAGATTGGTCGCTGAATTTTTTTCCCCAACTTGCAGTGAAGGACTTTATGGGAAGAACCCCACATCTGAACAAAGTATATAGGCCCTCATTATGACCCTGGCGGTGAGTGATAAAGTGGCGATAATACCGCCAACAGGCTGGCAGTAACTACTGTGAAATTATGACCATGGTGGTGATAACTCCCATAGATAGCCAATGTACCACACCAACTGCCAGGGCGGACACAACACTCACCACGGCGGTAGCCGTCAACAGCCAGGCGGAAGACAAAGTACCACCCACTATATTAAGACCCTACAATCTGCCACATTTCCCGGGTTGGTACCAACGCCATCAAAAGCCTGGCGGAAACATATCTCAGAAGAGAAAAGACTCACCATTGGAGAAACAGGGAAGAACAAGGCCGCCATGGAACCCGAACTGCAAGTTTTTCTGATGATCTTCTATTTTATGCTCAACCTGGAACAGCAACACTGAGGAAGACGACAGTGAGTACAGCCGCATAGCACGCAAGGGAGGGAGGGCGGAAAACAAGAGTTACACACACGTACAACACACTCCCAACACACACACACACCATACACACAACCAGCTCCAGATGAAAAAACTATTTGCACCCGATACACGGCAGAATAATGCAAGGACAACAGGAATGCACCAACGTGAATGTATTAATATCAACAGCTAATAAATAATTAAATTGTCTGTGAAACAGATATGTACAAATGTACACAAAGGGACGCTTCCCAGTCCAATGTTCAAAGGGCCCACATGGCCACAGGGCACAGTCCAAGGCCCAACTCGAATCCTGACCTCATCCGGATAGAACTCCTCAGGGGCATCAGTTTGCTAGTGGGCAGGAACCCAACGGGGGATGGGGGGTGGGGTGCACCTCAGCCGAAGTTGGGAACAAGCCCACTGGTTCTGAAGGGGGCTCCATACCCAGTTCTCTGTCTTGGGGAGTGCAAGGCCACAGATTCTGGAGTGGGTGACTTTCCCACTGGCTCTGGAGGGGGCTCCATGTCCAGTTCTCTGTCCTGGGGAGTGCAAGGCCACAGTCTCTGAAGTGAGTGACTTTCCCACTGGTTCTGGAGGGGGCTCCATGCCCAGTTCTCTGTCCTGGGGAGTGCAAGGCCACAGTCTCTGGAGTGGGTGACTTTCCCACTGGCTCCATGCCCAGTTCTCTGTCCTGGGGAGTGCAAGGCCACAGTCTCTGGAGTGGGTCACTTTCCCACTGGTTCTGGAAAGGGCTCCATGCCCAGTTCTCAGTCCTGGGGAGTGCAAGGCCACAGTCTCTTGAGTGGGTGACTTTCCAACTGGTTCTGGAGGTGGCCCCTCATACAGCAGCCCCTGGACGGTGGCCTACATGGCTTCCGCTGGTGGAGATGACTGCACTGTGGTGGCAGATGGAGGTGCCTCCTAGGCAGCCTCTGTAGGTGGTGATGGCTGCACTGTTGTGGCAGATGGAAGTGCCTCCTGGGCATCCTGTGCAGGTGGTGATGGCTGCACTGTTGTGGCAAATGGAGGTGCCTCCTGGGCAGCCTCTGCAGGTGGTGATAGCTGCACTTCCTCAGCTGGCGGTGGGGGCCCTGTGACAACTGGTGGTGGTCGATGTGTCACCCTGACAGCCTCCGTTAGAGTAAAGTGCTTCGTCTTCTCCATGACATGGGGTGTGGAATCCTTACCCTTCCTGGCAGGGGTTGATGGCTTCTTCCCCTTCATGGCAGGTTGTACGTGTTCCTTAGCGTCTGGGCAGGAGTCGAGGGTGTCTTCCCCTTCAAAGCAGGCGGTACAGACTCCTTCCCCTTCTTGGCTGGAAGTGCAGGCTCCTTCCACTTCTTGGCTGGAGGTGTGGTATCCTTCCCACCATGACTAAGTGGTGCCACCACTGTCCATGTAGGACTGTTTGACTGAGGTGCTGGGCTGGGTTGTTGGGACCCTGCTCTTACTGGCAGGACAGGGGGGAGAGGAAGTGGAGAGGTCTAGTTGGTAAAGGAAAAGCTTCTTAGGGAAGGTGGGGAGGGAAAAGAGAGGAGGGATGGGAGTGGAGGTTGAGGGAGTGGTTGTAGGAGGTGTATGCTGGATTTGGATGCAGGTGCATGGGCAGTATGCTGATGTGAGGTAGATGGCTGTTGGGTGTGTGAGTGATTGCATTTGTGTCCTTTAGGAGGGGGGGCAGACAGGGTGGGAGAGGACACAGGGGACGTCTGCATGGATGTTGTGGAGGTGTCTGCTAGTGAGGTGTGTCTGCTGCTTGGTGTGGTGATGCTGGTGGTGGATGTTGGTGCAGTGCATGCAAGTGTGAGTGTGGACGTGATTGGGAGGAAGGTGGAGGAGGTTGGGGAGACAGTGGAGGCAGTGGATGTTGTTGTGTTTGCAACTGTCTGGTCTTTGCGTGAGTGCTTATGGGATGAAGTGTGGTGCCAGTGTTAGCCTGTACCACTCTTGGGTGTTGTCTTGTGTGCATGTTCGTCAATGTGTGTGCATGGGATGGGTTGGGATTGAGGAGACTGGGACTGCGAAGTGGTAGATGGAGGGGGGACGGTAGAAACAGGGACAATGGCTGCCATCAGAGAGGAGGCCAGAGCCTGAATTGATCTCTGTTGGACGGCCAATCCACCCTGGATGCCCTCCAGGAATGCATTGCATTGCTGCATCTGGGATGCCAGCCCCTGGATGGCATCCACAATGGTTGACTGCCCTACAGAGATGGATCTCAGGAGGTCGATAGGCTCCTCACTCAGGACAGCAGGTATCACTGGGGCAGGACCTGAGGTGCCTGTGGGAAGGAGACGCCCACCATCCTGGGTGAGTGGGCATGGACAACCCACTGAGGGGCTACTGGGAGAGTGGTGCTGCTATGGGGTGGCATCTGTACCTGCAGCTGGGGTGGTGACAGAGGTGTCCGTCACCACCAGGGAGCTCCCATCGGAGGAGATATCTGCGTCTGTGTTGTCACCTCCTGTCTCCGCTGTGGTGCTCCCCTCGCCCTCTGTCCCACTGGTTCCCTCAGCATCGGTGGACTCTGCCTCCTGGGTCCTGTGGGATTTAGCTCCCTCTGTCACTGTGCCCCTGCTCCTCCACCAGATGATGCTAATGCACACAAGGACAGGATGACAAAACAAAAAGGGGGGGGAGAAAAAGGAAACACTGGGTCAACTGCATCAACACCACAGTTGGCATACACAGCACCGTCACACACAGGGATCAGGCTTAAGCACTATGCATTTCACTGCCAGTGATATGGCTAGATGCTAAGGCACGATGAGGGCCACACACTGCCAACTGCACCCCTCCTGGTACCCACAAAGCCCTGCCTGAAATGGAATGGTAACAAGCTAAGTTACCAGCATTTGCCATACACCCATTACCCTAGAGTTGACCCACGCTGCAATGTCTGGCCTGGCCTTAGGGGCACCCGCTAACTCACATCTACCACCCAGATTCCACCCCACCTGCCAATTTTTGGGATAATAGCCACTGTACTCAACCCCCTGTGGCTGATGTGATTCCCTCAAGCACCCATCCAGCTCTGGGTAGGCCACTGCCAGTTTGCGGGCCATCAGGGGAGTCAGATTCCAATGGGCACCCCTTCCTCGTTGGGATGCCATCCCTATTTGGGCCTCCACAGTCTTCCGTGCCCAGCATCTCAGGTCCTCCCTCTGTTTCCGACAGTGGGTGCTCCGCCTGCCATAGACCCCCAGGGTCGCACGTCCTTAGCGATGGCACACCATAATACTTTCTTTTGATGGGTGCTAACTTGCAGAGGCAATATAGACAGGAGAACACCATTAAACAAACAGTCCAGCCTGTCACACAAATGGCCCACCATTCCCCTTTCCATCACCATTGGCACACACATCGACCCCCGCACACAGTGTACACCACCACAAGACATTCCCCCCACCCCCCTGATGACACGATGCTTGCACAAACAGCTCCATGCATCCTTCCCACATGCATCGTGCCCAATGTGTAATCACCTGTTGGTCTGGAGGCCCATACAGCAGTCCGTACTGGGGTAGGACACCATCCACCAGTCACTCCAACTCCTCCAAAGTGAAGGTAGGGGCCTTTTCCCCGGTCACACGAGCCATGGTGGTTTCCAGACACAGGCCACAGTCACTGCCACGGTACTACATAGAGCCACATATTATCCAATGAGGAATTGCACAGCAGTGCAAGACTGCCTTCCGCCACGATGCCCAACGCCGGCAGAGTTACCTCACTTCCACCTGTCCCTACATACAGGACAGGTTGTCACCATTTCGGGGTGGGGACAACAGTCATATCAACATTAACTGCGTCACAGATTAGATTGGCACATACCTCGGTCCCATTACATAAATGCACCATTGACACTGAAGTTGTGGTTCCATTGTTCCAATTGTGACAGTCAACTCACTCTTGTGTCCCTTAGATACCTACCGATGCGGATAAATAGGAGGTGGGGACATACCCCCGTGTACAGACACCTTGTAGACTTGGCTACACTGGAGGACAGGCACATTATCCTCATCTATAGGCTCAACTGGGCCACAATCACAGAGCTGTGTGCCCAATAGGAGCCAGACCTGCTCTCATCTATTCGTCATCCGACTGGGATCCCCCCTCTTGTGCAAGTGCTATCAGTGTTCCATTTCTTGGCAACTGGTTCTTTACAAGTGACAGTGGGCTTGGCAGCAGGAATGTCACAGCCAATGTTCTCAATTGAGCTGGAAAGAGTCTTGTCTGCCCGGTAAAACACATGTGCAGCTACATTTCTTTCCTCCAGATGGAAGATTTGGCGACTGTGAAGGCCGGATTTTATGCAATGGGACATATCCTCAATATTGTTGGGGCAATTGACGGGACACATATTGTGTTTGTCCTCCTGCCAGAATGAACAGGTGTTTAGGAATTGTAAGAGTTTCCACTCACTGAATGTGCAGATGGTGTGCCTTGCGGACCAGTACGTCTCCCATGTCAGTGCTAAGCATCCTGGAACGGTGCATGATGCCTTTTTTTCTGAGGAATAGCAGCATCACAAATGTGATGCCTGAACTACAGAGGCACAAGGTGTGGCTAATAGGTGTGCCTTGGTCCCCACCCACTGTATGTTAGTGTATGCCTTCAGGTGTCCCCCCATAGGATTGTGTGAGTATAAATGTGGTCCCTCAATACTTGCAGGTGACTCTGGCTACCCAAACCTATTGTGGGTGCTGACCCCTGTGAGTAATGCCAGGACAGGGGCTGAGGAATGTTATAATGTGGCACAATGGCGAACCAGATGGATCATCGAGAGGACCTTCAGGCTCCTGAAGGCCAGGTTCAGGTGCCTCCATCGGACAGGTGGATCCCTGTACTACACACCCGAGAAGGTCTGCCAGATAGTGGTGGCATGCTGCATGTTGCACAACCTGGTCCTCAGATGCCATGCACTTTTTCTGCAGGAGGAGGAGTCTGGAGATGCCCCTGTGGCAGCAGTAGAACCTGAGGATAGTGAGGAGCAAGAGGCTGAAGATGAGGACAACAGAACATCACTTATCCGTCAATTCTTCCAATGACACACAGGTGAGACAGAGCAACTGGCCATTGCTATGACTATTGGTGTATTTTGTGTGGCTGTAGCATGATGGCATTAACTTCCTTTGCATCTCAACTTACTGTCACCTATGGCTTGTCATTTTACAGATGTTGGTAATATAACAACGGTTTGCTGATGTGCTGACTACAGACAGCTACAGGTCATTATTTCTATGCTCTCACAGTGTTCAGGTCATTTACACTAGATGTGACTGTTTCCGTAAATACACATTTTTAAAACATAAAACACTAGTAATCAAGTTGTGTTCCAGGGTGTTTATTGTAGTGCTCAGAAACTGAGGGGAAAGTGCAATGGAAAGGGGTGATGATGGAGGAGAGTCCAGGGTATTGTTCCACTCTGTTTGTAGCACAGGTCCATTGTCCAAGTGGAAGGGGAGCAAAGGAAGTTCAAAGTGGACAAGGTGACTGTGTGGGACACAAGGGGGTCAATGAGGAGAGTCTCATTTCCTGACGGTGGTCTTGGCAAGTGTCTCTGGCTTCTGTCTGGTTCGCAGGGAACGTTTGCAGGGGGGTTCACCTTCTGCAGGGGGAGGAGTGCTAGTGGACTGTGGGTCCTGTGGCAGGCCTCCTGCCCACTAGCTGCAGTGGGGGTGGAGGGCTGGTCAATTGATTGGCTAGTGGTAGGGGCACGCTGGTGTGCTGTTGCCTCCCTCATGATGTTGGCCATGTCTGCCAACACCCCTGCTATGGAGATCAGGGTGGTGTTAATGGCCTGAAAGTCCTCCCTGATACTGTCCCTCCTGCATCCACCTGTTCTCCTGCACATTGTCAAAGATCTGGCCCATCGTGTCCTGGGAATGTTGGTAGGCTCCCAGGATCTCGGAGAGTGCCTCCTGGAGAGTCGGTTCCCTGGTCCTGTCCTCTCCCTGGCGCACAACAGTCCTCCCAGTTTCCCTTATGGCCTGTGCCTCTGTCCCCTGAATGGTGTGCCCACTGCTACTGACCCCAGGTCCCTGATTGTCTTGGGTATAAAGTGTGGACTGGGGTCCCTGTACAGGTGGGCACACTGCTGATTGACGTGTCCTGGGGACAGAGGTGTGGGTATGCTGGGTTGGTGCTGTGGTGTTGGATACAGATGGGGAGGCTCTGTGGTGGACTGTGAGTGGGCTGGGGTGACTGGGTGTCCAGTGGTCCCTGATGGGCCAGGTTATTGGTCCAGATCCTGAAGTCCAGAGTTACTGTCATCACTGGGAGTATCTTCTGTTGGGGGACTGTATAGTCGTGGCACCTCCTCTCCACTGAGATTGTCTGGGGCACCTGGGGAATGTAAGTGATATATTATGCTTCAGGTCTTTGACATATTGTACATCCCTATCTTCTCCTCTATCATTGGTGTTGCCCTGCCACCTTTTGCTTGTGTATGGTGGTGTATTGTGTGATTGTTTCCCTACACTGTGCATGATTTAGGGCATCCATGCAGGGCTGGGAAGCCTGTCCATGGATTGGTATAGCATGCAGGGCTTGGCATTTTGGTTAGTTGTATGTGTAGGTGCAGTATGTGGGATGTGGTGGCGTTATGGGAGTGGGGGTTGAGGGTGTAAGATGGCATGCAGGTATGGGGGTGATTAGTAGTAAATATTTGCTTACCAGTGTCCAATCCTCCTGCTACTCCAGCAAGTCCCTCAGGATGCAGTATTGCCAAGACTTGCTCCTCCCATGCTGTGAGCTGTGGGAGAGGAGGTGGGGGTCCACTGCCAGTCCTCTGTATGGCGAGCCACTGCCTTGCTGCTATGGAATGTACTGTCCCCCGTAGATCGTTCCACCTCTTCCTGATGTCGTCCCTTGTTCTTGGATGTTGTCCCACAGTGTTCACCCTGTCCACAAACCTCCGCCATAGCTCCATCTTCCTTGCCATGGATAATTGCTGGACCTGTGCTCTAAAGAGCTGGGGCTCTACCCTGACAATTTCCTCCACCGTGACCCTTAACTCCTCATCAGTGAAACAGGAATGCCTTTGTGGGGACATGGGTGTTGTGTGGTGTGTGTTGTTGAGACTGTGTTGTGTAATGTGGTGAGGTGTGTGATGTGGGGTGTGTGAGGGGTGTGTGGGTGTCAGTGGTGTGTGTGTATAGTTGTTGCAGTGATCTTGGTGTCAGTCTGGTGGCAATAATTTGTATTCATAAAGGGTTGTGGGTAATGTGGGTGAGTGTTTCATAGTGCTGTGGGTCTGTGGGTGTGGTGTGTATATTAGTGTCAGGTGTGTGTTTTTAGTATTGGCCAATGTAGTGTTGCTTTGTATGTGGGTGTCCATTCTGAGCACGTCGGTAAGTTTCTCCAATGGTTTACCGCCATTGAATGTCTGCAGTGGTGATTCGTGGGTCATAATGTGATGGGCGTTGTTTTATTGCCGTAACGGTATGGGTGTTGGTACCGCCTCTTTTCCACTGACCTTTGGGCTGACAGATTTGTGTATGTGGCTGCATTCTGTCGGATTGGTGTGTGTGTTATAATATGGCGAACGGATATTTGCCACCACAGCGGTATGCTGGCGGCCGTCACCGCAGCGGTAAGCGGGATTTACCGCCAATTTCATAATGAGGGCCATAGTCCTTTTGCTTGGAGGGGAGTGATTCTGTCAACATATGGTTCAAATTTGGCAATACATTTATGTAACAAAAATTGCGCAATTATACTCACATTTTTCTGATCAACCCAGGCTCTTAACACAATGTGATCCCAACATTTTTTTTTCAGTTTCAGCAGAGTGTCTTTCTCCATTGAGCAAGGCCTGCTCCACAAGTCCCCCATTTTTAACATAACCGTTAATTGTTTTACATGTTTTAGCCAGTGGATGCGTACTTGTGAGTCTAAGGATACCAATTCTACCAGCAATTTCCTATATGCAGAGAATTCCGCATATGACCACAATTTTACTAAATACACAAGGGGTCTCAAGGCAGTCAAATGATGAATCCTATTTAGGGACAGGTCATAAATTAGTGGTAAAAGTGGTACACTTGTTGGGAGATCAAACAAAGCCCCAACAAACTTATTTTCTGTCTGTGACAATAGTGTTACATTTGCATAGCCCCAAATCTCATCCCCATATGTGGCTGCTGGCACAGCAGCAGCCCCTTAAACCTTTAGAACTGGCAAGGCTGAGTCCCCCTGGTAGTTTTTTATCTTTTCCGTAAAGACATTGGCCTCTGAAATAGAATAGACTTACCTTTGTCTGTTCGAGGTCCCAGTGCATGTTATCTGCCAGCCTTAACTCCAGGTAGTCAAAATTTTTTACTTGTTCAAGTGAGGCTCGAGAAATTATTGGCTTCCTTCTGGAGGACCGATGTGGGTTGATCGTCATAAATTTGGACTTTGACGGATTTAATTCTAAACTTCTTTCATAGCAGAAAGCAGCAAAGGTATCCAGCTCACATTGTAGTCCCATAGGGGATCTTGATAGTAAAAGCGCATCATCCGCAGGCATAAGGAGGGGAACAGATACACCAGCACTTTTAGGCTCATCGTGCCTACATTGTAACAGCCTTTTTACTACGCCATTTATGTACATGCTAAACAATGTTGGCGCAAACACCCACACTTGCTTAACGCCTCGACTAATGGGAATTTTAGATGTAAGGTCCCATCCTCTGTCCATCTGACTTTTGCGCATGCAATACTCTCAGGATGCACAAGAGATCAGCAGGAATTCCATATGCATCCAAAACCTCCCATGAGGTGTCTCTCGGTAACAGATCAATTGCTCCTCGTAAACCTATAAATGCGACATACAGGTGGACCTGCCTTAATGATACATATTTCCAGCATAACGTCATGGAATGAAAGACCTGGTCAAGGGTACTAGTTTTGGTCCTATAGCCTGCCTGCTCCTCTGCAAGGATCGAGTTATTATACAGCCAAGATTGGAGTCTAGCCAGGACCTGCCTACAGAAGACCTTCTGGCTTGTGTCAATTAGGCTTATGGGTCTATAATTGGCCAGCTCATCTCTATTTCCTTTTTTATACAATGAGATTATGACCGCCCATTGTCACGAGGAAGGAATACCCTCGCCCCAAAAGATAGCATTGCTGAGGAAGTTGAGAAAAGGAATCCATAAATCAGGTTGGGAAATATACGTCACACGGGATACCATCAAGACCAGGGGCATTTTCCTTTTTCCTTTGTTTTAGGGGAATAGCTGTTTCATTTAGGGTGAACACCATTGCCTTCCTCTCTCTGCCACAGGTTAGCTTTACAGATAGGAACACTATGCTCGCTTGCTAAACCCCAGTCATGTTTCTGTGGCCTACTCTTTATATTGCACCACTCTGCATAAACGCCATCAAAGTGTGTCATCCATTTCTCAGGAGGAATTACTAGCTCTAAATGGCTATCCACTGTATGCATTCCATCTGAGATACCTTTCCTTGAGGTTTTCACATCACCTTGTGTAAAGGCTTTTTCTAGATCATCCCACTGAGCAATATCCCATTGTTTCTTTGCCTCTGTCAGGGTAGCTTTGTAAGCCTTCCTGGCTATTACAATCTGAGCCTGGCAGTCTGGCTTAACGGCTTCCAATGGACTATTCTTGGCAATTCAACACTTTCTGGTAAACCACGTAGGGGGCAGTTTGGGACAAATACCTCTCTTCACTGTCTTTATAAATAGTTTGCTTATATCTCTCATCAGTTGAGTATGCAGGTCTGGGAGATTTCTGATGCCTTTGTTTCCATACACTAGATGAGAAAGCTTTACATGAAAGGGGCTATAAATTTGGGTCAGGAGCATACTATTATTCATAACAGCTGGCCATTTGAAATTCCTCCTATTCGTAGTAACCTGGACTATATCAATATTGCTAGTTGGCTTCAAATTTATGCATTTGAAAACATAAAAATCCAACATGACGCTTAATGTGTGATGGTCACTATCTACTCTAGCAATAATCTCCATATCCAATAAAAAGGGCCACAAGTTATTATCCAAGAAGATATAGGGGGTCATTCAACAGGCTGGCGGTGCTTTTTTCCCTATTCTGACCGCGGCGGTACCGCACTGCCGGGGCCTGCGGTTTTCCGCCGTTTATGCCCCAGCGGGGATAATCCGCCAGGGCAGCGCTGCAAGCAGCGCTGCCCTGGGGATTATGACCCCCTTACCGCCAGCCTGTTTCTGGCGGTTTGCACTGCCAGGAAGAGGCTGGCGGTAAGGGGTGTCCTGGGGCCCCTGGGGGCCCCGGCCAGCTTTTCACTGTCTGCATAGCAGACAGTGAAAAGCGCGACAGGTGCAACTGCACCCGTCGCACAGCCGCAACACCGCCGGCTCCATTAGGAGCCGGCTCCTGTGTTGCGGCCTCATTCCCGCTGGGCCGGGGGGGCGTAAACTTGGTTTGCGCCCGCCGGCCCAGCGGGAATGTCGGAATGGGGGCTGCGTGAGTGCGGCCGCATTGGCGGCCGCATTGGCGGCCGCATGGCCGTTTCCACCTGGCGGGCGGCGGTAGCCGGCCGCCAAGGCCGGAATGACCCCCATAATCTATATGAGTTGTTATTGCTCCTTTTTTTAAGGTTGGGCGCGGGGGCAGTCAGATCTTGTATTTCCATTTACTGCTTTCATACCATGTGCCATACCTAGATCCATTAATTGCAGAGCAACATTGGATGACTTTTTCCCAGTAACATCTAGGAGCCCCAGTCTAGAAAATTACTCACTAGGCTCAGTCTTGCCCATCTTCGGGGCTATTTGTATATTACAAATCCCTGCTATAATTTTTATCGCTTCTTTGTGTGGTTTACTAAGCACGTCAGAAGGTTTGTCACCCATGGTAGGAAAGCAGCTTGATGGAGCAGATTTTACATATATGTTCATTATGACCACATACTTAAAGCCTTGCTTGGTGGATATACATATTACTATACCTGAGAGATCGCTACTCTCTGAGTGAACAACATTTACTGAGTGTAAAAGGTCTAGCCGTAACCAGATCAAGAGGCCCCCTGAGGCCCTTCCTGTGGGTGAGGGGATGGCATTTTTGGTAAAGGTCATAAATCCTGGCCAATGGACTTGATCTCTAGCCCATGTCTCCTGTAGGAGTATTATATGAAGTGAATCTATGAAGTTTCCCCATTCAGGATCTGTGAGATTAGCTTTCATCCCAGAAACATTCCAGGACAGTAGTCTTATGAAATCGTCTTCTACCATGGGCATTCCCTTATCGTCAGCAGCTTTTTCTTTGATCTGGTTCTCCAAGTACAATTTACTAGGCCGATCTGCTTGAAGATTTGGGATAACCTCTGGGGAAATTTCACCCTGGCTTATGGTCTTCCATACTTCCCCGCTCTCTTCCCAAGAATTCCCTGTGGGCAGGCCCTACATTACTTGTAATTACAATTACCTCTTGTCAATCGACTTCCTGTTGTCCATCAATCCAGCCTGGTTCAAGATTGGTGGCATCTAGGGGCCTACTTGCATTTGAGTCACTAAGTGTGAGTCTTAATTGTGACATTTTTGGTGGCTGGAATCTCAGTTCAAGCGCTATTAGTCCCTCCACCAAAAACTGGGACCTATTGTGTCATGGGAACTATGTGTAATGTGAAGGCGCCTTGCATACCGAATGTCTTCTCTGATAACAGACCTGCAGCCTCTAGAATGTCCTATCCATTGGATCACTTTTTTGTAAGCAATTCTTGTGATTCCCTCCTTTCTGGTGAAAATTTGGGAAAATTAATTATATGAATTTCATAGTGATCTTTAAGTCCATTAATCTTCCCCAATCCTATGTTGGCTATGTGAATATTTCTCGACTAAGTTTTCCTCTGGTCATGCTGTGAATTGTTTTTTGTCAATTCCCTACATGAATTGACGACCCATGGAGATATTGCCCTATACATTCCTAGTTTCAGTCAAATCTTCTTTGACTGTGCTACTGTGGTCAACATGAGGAGCCAAGTTCTCATGTTGGTAAGAGCTAGTGTGTGGGGTTGTTTTACAAATATTGATCCCATTCTAACACACAGATCTTTCCTTTGCTCATTCGTTTCCCTGACCAGTGTTGTTAATTTATTCAATTTGCTATTTAAATTGTCAGCCAATCGACGTATGCAATCCCTTAACTGCACAATTTTGTTCTTTAGGGATTCCAACTGATTGATGAGAGGGATACTATCTCTATTGGGGGATGCCTAAACGCCGTAGTTTCTACCTCAATGGGCTATGCGGTATTCAATACTGCATACCTATTGGAGCATTCCGCTGTATTAATCATAGATGATGAAGCTGGGATTTGCTCAGATACGCAGTCCTAGTCTATCATTTCAGGGAATATCAAGTTGGGTATAGGGTGGAGATATTCCTGCTTGATGTGACCTTACTGTGAGGATTAGGGGAACGAGCCTTTTTAGTTTGTTAGAGAAAGGGCCTAATTCCCTAGTGGAATTACCCTTTGGATTTAACCTTAGGAGCATTCCCATTACCTAACTTGCCATGGAGTTTGTCTTTATGAACAAGTGACCCCTCCACCTCCTCAATTAACTCATCAATCTCTGCCAGAGTACAATTCTCTGCCGCATGTCTAGGGATTTTCTTCACGTTCCCTCGCTCTAGAGTCCGTCCATAACTTTCCGTTTTACCATGGTAATACTCTCTTTTGTCCCTGAACTCTAGTTATCGGTATGGCATACGTAATTGAATACAGATAAAGTCTTGATTTGCCTACATAAATGTGTGCAATAGAGTGCTAGGTATAGGTACAAGATCTGAACATTACACTGAACTATTGCCTTACCTTGTTTCAATTGCACTGGACACTCCAGTCCAGTGTTAGGAACTTTAAATTAAATATCGAGCTGGGCATGTAATTCTAATGGGATGGGGACAGAGATATTGGCTAGCACGAAAAATAGGCGCATGGGGTCGTGCAGCCCCCTCAAACCTCAGATGTCCTCCTGGGGTATCAAACAACCAAGGGGGTGGCCCTGCCATGGCTTTTCCAAGCACTCTCACTGTCTCGCTGTCCCACACTACAGGAGTGAAGAACTTGCTGTAAAGCACCAGTAACCCAGCACAGGTAAGGTGGAGCCTTGGGCCGCCTCCAGAGACCCAAGAAGAATGCTGGGACCTGTAGCCCTCCTGCCTCCTGATGTCTCACTGTCTCGTTCATGTACCTTCAGCTGCATTGGTTTCAATAACGGATTATTTTGTTCTGGACTATTGGAAGGGTCTGGCTGATGTGGTGAAACCTTTCTCCTGCCAGGTGGATGCAGTTGAAGAAAACTACAGAGACACTCCTTGTCACAGTCTCCTGGGGATTCAATTCTTATCCTTCAGCTCACCCACAAGGGATGTTTGAATGCTCAATGGGATGACCTTTTCAAGGTTATTTTGACCACCAGTAGTGCAGTGAAGTATGTAGGAGTGCCTCAATGGATCCACACTGCTCACACAGAGTAAGAGCAGTTGAAACCATGAAGAAGCAGAAGGAACTGATGTTCAAGATGCACAGCCTGCTGACCAAAATGATGGTTCAAGTGACAATCTAGCCAAAGTTGACCAGAAATCTAGCATGTGGTGAAGAAATTATTTCCATAACTGGCGAAGATCAAGTTAAAAATCAAGTCAAAAAGAAAAAAGAAAAAGGAAAAGAGACATTTCTAAGAGAGTGACAGTTTAGACAAAGAGTTTGAAATTCTACAAGTCCAGTTACAAAATACTCAGAGTGATGCCATGCAGAAGAGCAAAGCATGGGTGGCAGCAAGAAGAAGTTGTCTCTGATTAAAACAATGAGCCTGACAAGTTGCAACTGAAAATAAGAGTTGAAAAGAACAGTTTTGGAAGAAGAACATTTGCTGTGGAAATAACTGACAATAGAAAGTCTGAACAGAATACAATATCAAGTCAGGGACAAAATTCTGACCAAAATAGAGACCTAGAGACTGTCACAGAAGAAAGGGCTGAAGAAGTCCCATTAAAAAAACAAGTTACAAGCAGAAACACTGAGAATCAAAGTTAAAGACAAGAAAAGAGGTTGCTTGGGAAACTAATGAGAGAAAAACATCAACTGAAAAAAGAGCAATCAAGAAAACAGTTCCTAATAAGAAGTATGCTTCACCAGTGTGGGCACATCTGGCTATAAAATCAGAGGAAGACACTAATGAAGATGATTATTTCCGACTGAACAGGTGTCATGATTACAATGAGAATTACCAAAATCTAAAATTTTAAACTGATACAGAGGAAGAAACACCTTGAGAATAAAAAGAGACTTTGAAGTACCGTTGTTTTGATGAAACTCAAGATTATAACGAATGAGAGAGACTTATGGAGAAAGTGGAATTGATTTTTATTTTTACACTAACAAGGACTGAGAAAAAAAAAATTGTTTTAGAGAATTGAACTAAATATTTTTCCTGCTTTTCAGTTTTACCATTTTATAAAATAAGATTAAGAAGAACTTGATTTTACTACAACAGTTTTTGTTCTCGCTTTTGTTTTGTATTGTTTTCAGTCCCCTACATGAAGATGGAGCACAACACTTATTGTGAAATTTTAGGGAGGACATTAATAACTTTAACAACAGTGATAAAATATGACCTAATATTGTGCTCACAGACGGCTGTGGGCGATGCTTCACAACATAGAACTAGTGATATTGCAAATAGAAATAATAATAAAGAATTAGGAATACTAGTATAAGTAAAGCATTTAGTTAGGGGTTTTAGGGATAATTTACATACAAAAATGTTTAGAGAGTATATTAGCATTATGTGAGTTAGTGACAGTTTAATGAGTATGTTTCTTTGTAGGTCAGCTGGGAAGGGGCTACATATGAACAAGTAGAGCTTTCTTATTTACCGTCCTATAATGTGTTTGTGGCTATCTTTAAATATGAGGAGTTCCTTTCTTTATACCTGCCTGATTTTAAAGAGACACTAGAGAATTTATCGATTAATCAAAACAATTAGGAGATAAAATATGGTAAACATTTAAAAGAGGCCATACAAATCGGAGCTGAAACTAACATGGATGCTTCTTATTTGTGTTTATTGAGTAAAGGAGAGCGTAATGTTTGTCTTGGAATATAATGAGAGAGGAAGAAAAGGTTGCAAAGAACTTAAGAAGAGCATGAGACATGCATGGAAAAGGTTAGAGAAGAAGAATAATTTAGATTTTCGAATTTACACCCAAGACTGGGAATGGAGTGAGGAAGGAGAGGTGAAATGTGTATGATGAGGCATAATTGTATGGAAGGAAATGAGGCAGAATTTGCTCATGCAAGCACATGAGAAGACTGCTTATTTAATTTGCTAAATAATTGAGTGGGTTCATGTAGTTGGCTTTATCCTTTCTTAGGATCTATCATATAGAGGAACTAAATGAGGAACATGGATTGGGTAGAACGAAGAGAAGTTTCGGCCAAGTGATTCCGGATAAATGGGGGGCCATTATTCCTCCTATGGGAACATCTGTGAGTGCTGTAAAGAGCAAGTGTTTGTCTAGAACTGTAGATTGTTTGGCACTGGATACAGTAGGGTCTGGTGAACACAGAGATGTTGGCAATTAGAGTGAAGGTAATGCAAAACTGTCTCAACTTAGATATTATCTTGGCGAAGGAGGGCAGAGTCAGCATAGTAATTTGGGCAAAGAAAAGTTGCACTCATATCTCTGAGTATCGTGGAGTAATTGACTCATACATTGCTAACATAGCTAATCTGACATATGAAATTACATCCTTTTAAGAGCCAGGTGCCTAGCAAACTGCAGAATCCTAAAAAAGGATCTAGTGATTTTTTTTTAAAGTAGATGAGTTGCTAGGTAGTATTGGTAATGGAGTTCTGAAAGCTATCCTAACACATATACAAATAACGTTAATTTGTGAAATTTCTTTGCTATTGTTTTAAAACTAATAAAGTGTACACTGAAATGATATAATAAAATGAAGGAAAAGAAATAAGGTGACATAAAGTCTAAAAAAAGGAAGCAATCAGAGGACTTGTAGGAGGCTGGCCTGGATTGTAGTGGGTACCTAAGGTACTTACACCTTATACTAGGTCCAATTATCCCTCATTAGTGAAAGGTGGGCAGTGGTCTAGCAGCTTAGCCTGTCTAGGGGTAGCTGTAGCAGAGCATCCAAGGCTGAACTAGGAGACCTCCTGCAATACCACTATAGTTACACAGTACTTATACACAATAAAAGACAACACTCAGTGTTACCAAAAATAAAGGTACTTTATTTTAGTGACACAAGGCCAAAAATACCTTAGAGGCAATACTCCTTCTGGAGGTTAGTATTAAAAACAATATATACACCTGTAACCAAAATCAGGTAAGTAAACAGTCATAAAATATTGCAAACAGTAGAAAATACAATAGATTGCAATGGGCCTAGAGGCTACACAAACCATATACTAAAATAGTTGAATGCGAATGTCGAATTCCCCCATAGGCAAGTGTAGTGTGTCGAGGGGTGCTGGGAGTGCAGGAAAACACCAAAGGTAAGTAAAGTACGCTACCCCAGAGTCCAGGAATGCAGGAGTAAAGTACAGCAAGTTTCCTCAGGACACACTACAAGTCGTGATAAAGGATTTTGCAAGAACCAAGCAAGACTGCAAGCAACAAATGATGGATTCCTGAATCTGAAGCCCTGTGGAGAGAGGAGACCAAGTCCAGAAGTCGAAGAAGAGTCCAGGAAGGACAGGAGCCCCTGCTAACCTAGAATAAGGTGCAAAAGTGGATTCTCCGGTCAGAAGAAAAGTACAGAAGAGCACCAAACAAGATGGCTGTAGGTTCCTGCTTAGTGTAGGAGATGTCGCATGTCAAGTTGTTGGGTGGATTCCACCAACAAGCCTTGGTTCAAGCAAGTACACAGTTTGCGTAAAAAAGGTGCTGCCTGGACCCAGGAGGGACCTGGAGGTCTCAACTTGGACTGAGGGGACAGAGGAGGCTCTCAGCACTTTAGAGAGCCCTCAGAAGACCAGGCAGCACCCACAGGAGTCCCAGAACATGGGGACCAAGAAGATGCAAAGTGCAGTCATTGCAGCACTACACTGGAAGGTCCCACGCCCCGGAGAACTACTCAGGGAGCTGTGTGTTGAGCTGCTCAATCCCCAGGAGGGCAGAAGCCTGTCTGTGGGCTGCAGTGGAAACCTCAGAGAGCTGGTTTGGCAGTACTGGGGGTCCATGGTGGAGCCACCAGGGTGCATGGGATTGCCCCCCATACCAGATTTGGATTGGGGGGTCAATTCCATGATCTTAGACACCTCATATGGTCATATTCGGAGTTACCATTGTGAAGCTACATATATGTATTGATATATATGTAGAGCACGCTTATAATGGTATTCCCGCATTCACAAGGGTGCCCTCACACACAGTAACTTTGCATCTATACTTCAGTAAATGAAGGTTAGACATATAGGTGACTTATAAGTTACTTAGCGCATTGTAAAATGGTTGTGAAATAGTGTGTGCACTATGTCACTCAGGCTGCAGTGGCAGTCCTGAAGAAAGGTATGTATTAGCTCCTCATGGGTGGCAAAAGAAATGCTGCAGCCCATAAGGATCTCCTGGAACCCCAATGCCCTGGGTACCTAGGTACCATATGCTATAGACTTGTGTCCAGTGTGCCAATCAGAATTGGAATATGGAGTCTCAAAACTGTAGGGACAAATATGGGAAGTAGAGAGAGCATAAGCACTGCAGGATCCCAGTGAGACAGTATAAACACATTGACAAATAGGGTTTTAAACTATGAGCACTGGGGTCATGGCTAGCTGGATCCCATTGAGACAGTAAAAACATAATGAAAAACACTTACAAACAGGCCACAAATTGGGGTAACAATGCTAGAAAGAGGCTACTTTCTCACATAACTATATTGGATTGAATTACTATCTGGATCGAATGTTCAAGCAGAAGAGGAGGACGGAGGAGGATGCGCAGAGAACTAAATCTCAATGACTAATGTTTATAATAATACATTTATCAATGGGATTTTTGATGATTAGTAAAAATTAATCTTGGGGAAACTGTTAAAGTGTTTCTTTTGAATATGCAAAATATGCACCTGTCGGGTGAAAATTATTTTTTAAATTTTGGTTTTAATGATATTTAGAGTTTAAACGTTCTCTCTCCTCTTTTCACAGAGCATCAAATGAAGGATGCCAATTTAATAGTGATGTACAACAGTTGTTAACCTCTTAGCTGCTGGGCCTTTTCCCCTCCAGTGCTGAGCCCTTTTTTGGCTATTTGGGGTAGTTTGTTCTTAGGGCTCCATAACCTTTTTCCAAATAAGGTATCCACACCAAATTCATGCCCTTTTTTCCAACATCCTGGGGATTCTAAAGGTAACCAGGGTTTGTGGATTCCCCTTGAGGGGACCAAGTAAATAGGCAAAATATACAAAAAAATCTGTTTTTTTGATAAAAAATAGAGAAAAGGGCATCAACAAACAGTTTGTTGTACTAAAGTCACCATCGTCCCAGCGTTTAGGAACGTGCAAAGGTCAATCTGAAAACCTAAATTTATACCACTGTTTTGCATTTTTCAAAGAGGTAGCCCATTTTGCTATGTTTTGTGTTCAATCCAGAAAAGCTATAGACTTAAGAAAAGAAGACAAACTCCTTAAATAAGCAAGGAGTCATATGTGTAGATCCCTCAAGGTATTCCCAATGAAAATAACTGTTGAAACAAAAAATATTGAAAATGAGTAGGAAATAATGGCCACTCATGCCAACATTTTCATCTGTAAATGTTTGTCATAATGGACGATTTACAAAAGAAATATGTCCACTAGTCCCTTCTGGTTGTGTGGATATATAGGGTTTGTAGTTTCTTCAAGAACCCAAGGTATCCAGAGGCAACAACTGAGCTGCACCACAAAATGGGTTTGTATTCAATCCCGAATATAGACCAATTATTATAGTGAAATAGGTAGAATGAAAAATGTGTATCAAGGAAACCTATGTATTTCTGAACTGGGCATAAGACAAGTTTAAGAGCAGTGGTTATTTGTACATTTCTGCATTTTGGGGTACCATGACTAGAGGGCGTTTTTTGAAAATGTCTTCATTTTTCTACACTGGCTTACATTTGAAAGGCATAAATGCAGTGAAATCCCATTGTAATAACAAATGTTAAACTATTCTATGCTCCCACAAGTCTTCCAATAAAAATGGTACCTCACTTGTGTGGATAAGCTTGGTGCCTGCAACAAGAAATGGTCTGAAACACACCATAGAGGCGTCACATTTTCTCTCTTAAAACTTAAAACTGACCCTTTTTTCCAATGTGGTTAGCTCTAGAATTTGGACCCTAGCTCAGCCAAGAATTAAGGAAACCTAGCAAACCAGTGCATTTTTTAAAACTAGACACCTAGGTTGGGGTTACTTATGTGGCTCTTACTAGTTTTTTTTTTTACACAGAATCCATTGCAAACTTTGACTAAAAAACACATTTTCCTCACATTTCTGTGATGGAAAGTTCTGGAATCTGTGGGGAGCCACAAATTTATTTCCACCCGTGTTCCCAAGTCTTCTGATAAAAATGGTAACTCACTTGTGCGGGTAGGCCTAGTGCCCATGAAAGGAAACAGCCCAAAACTCAACATGGACACATCACACTTTTCAACTCAAAAAAGACTCTTGTTTTCCAACATAAGTAGCTGTAGATTTTGGACCCTAGCTCAGCAGGCACTGAGGGAAACCTAGCTGACCTGTACATTTTTGTAAACTAGACACCTATGGGTATCTAGGGTGGACTGACTTGCGTGGCTCTGATCAGATTTGTTTATCTTGCAAACCTCAAACTTTGACTAAAAAAACACATTTTTCTCACATTTCTGTGATGGAACACTCTGGAATCTGTGGGGAGCCTGAACCTTACATCTACCAGGCTTCCCTTCAAGTCTCCTGATAAAAACAGTACCTCAGTTGTGTGGGTAGGCCTAGGGTCCGCAACAGGAAACAGCCTAAAACGCCACATGGATACATCACATTTTTTCACTAGAAACTGACCCTTTTTTCCAATGTGGGTAGCTGTAGCCTTTGGACCCTAGCTCAGCCAGTATCTAGGGAATCCGAGCAAACGTGTGCATGTTTTAAAACTAAGCACCTAGGGATATCCATTCTGCGGTGACTTGCACGGCTCTCATTGGGTGTTTTTACCCAGAATCCCTTGCAAACCTTAAACTTTGACTAAAAACACATTTTCCTCATATTTCTGGGATGGAAAGTTCTGGAATCTGTGTGGAGCCACTAATGTCCTTCCACCTGGCATTCCCCCAAGCCTTCCTCTAACAATGGCACCTCACTTGTGTGGGTAGACCTCATGCCCTGTGACAGGAAACAACCTAAAACACAGCATGGACGCATCACATTTTTCCACTCTAAAAAAGAACCTTTTATGCCAACGTGGGTAGCTATAGATTTTAAACCCTAGCTCAGCAGGCACCTAGGGAAGCTTAGCCAACCTGTACATTTTTAAACTACCCACTAGGGGTATCCAGGCCTGGCTGACTTGGGTGGCTTTCACCAGTTGTTTTTACCTAAAATCCCTTGCAAACCTCAAACTTTGATTAAAAATACATTTTCCACATATTTCTGTGATGGAAAGTTCTGGAACCTGTGGGGAGCCACAAACTTCCATCCATTCCACCTTCCCCCAAGTCTCCCAATACAAATTGTGCCTCACTTGTGTGGGTAGGCCTAGTGTCCGTGACAGAAACAGATAACACCAAAATCAATGTGAGTCCCCTTACGAGAGCTTCAATTGAACTTGGTTTGAACTGTTCCCGTAGTGGGCACTAGGCACAGCCACTCAAGTGGGGTGTAGCGTTTTTATTGAAAAAAGTGGGTGAATAAAGATATCTACTGTTGAAACTAAGGCAAACATGCTGAGCAACAGTGCTGAGGTTCCCTAAAGAGAACATTATAAACTATGAAGAACAGTAGTTTTTGACACACAGGGTAGTCTGTGAGAACTTAGCATATGTCCCGACCATGGTTGTATGCAGTGATGTGACTATAATGCACTTACCATACAGCAAACTGAACATCTATTGATTTCTGACTGCAGATGAACATGGCAAGCAGGATAAACATTTTACCCATATGAATAGAGTTGGTTGCAGAGTTCTCTGTAATGGTATGAATTTAAAAAAAAATGCATTATCACCTGAGAGAGTATTCTGTCGCCGATACAAGAGCAGTCAGGGGTGATCCATGGAGTAACATAGTCAAAAAGCCAAGTGTTCAGCTTCGTGCGGAATGCACTAATTTTAGCGGTGGCTCATATGGGTAGAGGCAAGTCATTTGTCCCTTTTGAAGCCAGTTAGGATACGTCTTTTCTCCTTGCTGTGGTTTTGCCTATGCTGAGTAAAGGTGTATTGTAGGTTTCTGAATTCTAAAACAGTACTGAGGTATGCTGGCCCAGTGCTGTGAAAGTCTTTGAATAATTGTTTCAGGAATTTGAAAAGAGCTGTGGTTTGGGAGTCAGTGAAGCTGTTTCAGGTGCTGGGTGTGTCTGTGTTGGGATGTTGAGGGAGGAGGATGCCTGCTGTGTTCTGTATAGTTTGGAGTCATCTGTCTAGTTGATTGAGGGCAGAGTTCAGTAATGGGTAAGTGCAGCACCAATGGGTTTGAATCCATAGATGAAGGTAAAGTTATAGCATGTGTATCTGTACTACTTTTCCTATCTGCCTTCTACCTATGCAATATCCCTGTGAAAGCACACCTACATTAAGCTTTTCTTACCAGTTCATGTTACTGCCCTCATTAGAGTCCTGCCTAATCCTGGATTCTTGCAAAGTGAACCTATATTAACACCTTCTGTCCCCAACTACTTAAAGCTCAAGAAAAAACTGTCTTTCATGTGCCTTCAGTGCATTCACTGCGCTAAATACAACTCCTTCCAGTTTGTGGATGCAAGTTGGGGGTGTCCAAGTAGGCCTTCTGAGGCCTCATTCCTTGAACGGATTGAGCATCTCTACTGGTGAAACTAAGGCAAACATGCTGGGGAATACTGCCTATGTTCCCTAAAACAATAAGCCAAACAAATGTCCTGTGGGACTCCAAGTTCCAAGCTCAAGTTTATTATGTTACGGAACTCTGATGGAGATCCACATAAAATAATACATAAATATACAAAAAGAAGAAACATAAATGTAGCGAACGGATTAAACTTTGATAAACAAATTGATGAAACTAATACAAAGTTAAAAAACACTTAAAATAGTTAAAAATTCTAGCACAAAACATTTAGTTATGCGGAATGAATAAGGCTTGTAATAGATTAGAAGCAGTACTAAGTGAAAAGGATAGGCAAATAGAGTGCAGCCACTTATGTCGATAAGGCAATAGGTCCGGGCAAATTAAAACAACATGTTTCAAATCTTGGATGCCATTATGGCATAGATTATAAATAGCGGAAGAACCAAACCATTTTGCTTGTGATGTGTTCAGGGGGAGCTGTCCCTGTTGCAGCAGGAGCCAGAATCTTCTCACCCCATGAGGCAAGTTCCAGATAAGGTAGGGCTGTGTGATCATTGGCCTTAAGGAACCAGATATTATATGAAAACTCTGTCTATGTGCGCAGGCCTGTCTGTTCTGGTGGAAACTAGCTGCCCAAGTTGCTTTCCTGAGTGTGGATTTAGGCTGTGCTGGAGAGGGAGTAAAAATTGCAGAGGGATTTAATTGTAAATGATCCATGGCATATAAAAAGTTCCTGCAGATGGTATATTTTACCTTCTGATCAGCTAATATTTATTTTTTTAGCAGTGACTGCAAAGAGTCATTACTGCACGTCATCAAATTAAACGTCCAACGAATTACCGCAGCCAGGCCTTGAATAAAATAACTACGCAGGCCCAACTCAAGTCTTAATAAAGGTATAGAAAAGGCAGAGTTTACAGTTCAAATATTTCTTAAGACACGTCCCTCGAATTTATCAAAAAAGATCCACTTTGATACTGCAATATGCTGTATTCCATACAATAAAGATGGAGGTATCTTCACCCGATAAACCTCTAAGAGTTGTTTAAAATGCCTTCTGCCCCGTTGCCCTACATAAGGTGTTCAAACCATTAGCTTGGGATTGGGCCTTCCTTTGATTATGCTCATTTTGCTCTCTGTCTTTAAGGTTCCCACAGACAATTTTACCCAAAAATGCGTAAGAGGTTACTCTTTCAAGGAGTTGAGCTCCCAAGGTCCAGCTAAAATTGCTGTACTTTAATCTTTTGTTCCCATGAAAGCACAAAATTTAGCTTTTTGCGCAGTTTAGCTCTAAAACGTGAGCTTCAGTGTATTGTTCGAGGGCTTTTAGTCTGTTACTAAGCCCCTTTGGGGTACGATCTAAAATGATTATGTCATCTGCATAAAGTAGACAGCATAGCAATCTACCTCCTAATTTTGGAGCAAAGCCTTCACATAGAGTTAGATGTGCTGGTAAATCTGAGAGATACAGGAAAAATAACAGTGGAGCCAACATACATCCTTGTTTTAGACCATTTTTGGTTAAGATGACATGAGATAGACCTTGTTCACCCCTAGCAAAACTCTGCACCAGGTAGAGGAGTGAAGAGCTACCACAAGGTCAAAGAGAGTGCCGGGCATGCCTAGTCTTAGGAGCTTCTCCCATAACAAGACACTGTCTACCTTATCAAATGCTGTGGAGAAATCTATAAAGGCTGCATAGACCACTTCCCCTTTCAGAGACACATATTTTTCATTAATTACTTGCAAAACAGAAATATTGTCAATTATGCCATGATTTCTCCTAAAGCCTGACTGCTATGAGGGGATAATTTGGTACCTTTCTGCCCAAGCATAAATCTGTGACAACAAGAATTTAGTAAAGATTTTTCCGACCCCATGCAAAAGTACAACATGTCGGCAATTCCTAGGACAATTTTGATACAGTTTTTTATACAGAGGAACAATGATGCTACCCTTCCAGGATTGAGGGACATTCCTGGCTTAATATCAATGCTGACACACTGGGAATAAAATCCCACACCTGGAGGATATATCTTGTTTTATTAGCAATATTGGAATTTCATCCAGTGCTATTGTGCCAGAACAATGCATTCCTCTTATAGTAACCTCAATTTCTTTTAGGGTTGGATATGAATATGAGGAATCTAATCTGGTTTGAGGAAATTCCACTGTATTCCCATTAGAAGCATAAACGTCAGATAGAAAAGATGACCAGCTTAATTCACTAACTGATGTTGGGAGGGTCCTGGTTCCTGTACCACACCCCTCTGCGATCAAGCACCAAAACCGCCTAGTATGGCTGGAAGAGGCGGGTTCTCTTATTGCAACCCAGAATCTATCTGCGGCATCTTTTTTTAGGCGCACTCTTAACCTACTTCTTCTTTTTAAGATGTCTAACTGGCATTACATCACAGATGTATAATCCTGATACTGTTTATGAATAAGAACATTATTTTCCTTATTCGCTAATAAAAGGGAGCAGGGTTTTACTATATATTTATTCTGAGGCTTTTGACTGGGGATTGAAACAATCAGTTGCATGAAACTAGTGAAACTCTCCAATAGTTTTCCTACCCAGCTACCAAGATCATTCAGGGTACTTTCCAGGATTCCTTTGAGCCCCTTAAAACTACTCAGGGACCAATAGGTTCTACCATGTTTAACATTTAGCTGGGGGTGCTGCCCTGCTGAACTCCATGAATCAGTGAGTTGCGCATTCAGATCAAGAGACATTACAAGAACATTATGATCACTAAGGGTAGTCTGTACTACTATTATGTCTTTAATAGAGAAAAAGACTGATAGTTGGTTACCACGTAGTCCAGGATTGCAGCACCCCTAGACGATTTATGGGTAGAATGGCCCAGGGAGTCAGATGGGAGTCTACCATACCATTAGCAACAGGACAATCATTCTCTCTCAAGTACTCGAGAAAAAGCTTCCCGCGCTTATCAAGCCTTGTTTTGTGAGGAAGGCGGTAATCCAAATGCTTCTTCCTTTTCCTCATCCCAGAAGGATGCAAGCCCCGGGTTAAAGTTTTTGCAATTTAGATCTCCTACCATGATGATTTAGCTTCCTGGGTCCCTGTTACAGAGTTCCTTAATATAAAGAAATACCTTAAATAAGAGATTATTAAAAGGGGTCACGGAAGGAACATAAGAGTTAATCAAAGTAAGGGAGATTACCTTGTCCTCGACTCCAATACAGTATAAAGTTACAGCTGAAAACAAATTACTAGGATCCCTAAAGCATTCATGCTGCCAATGCAATCTATTTGACAGCAAACATGCGTGACCCCTCGTTGAGAGGGAAGTCTTACAGCAAAAGGATAATAATAATAATAATAATAATTTTTAAACTGCAATTGCCCAATAGACCAGTTTTCTTGAAGACAAATTGTAAGGAAATGCCTCCTTGGCATGGTTACCCCCTGACTTTTTGCCTTTGCTGATGCTAAATTATGATTTGAAAGTGTGCTGAGGCCTGCTAACCAGGCCCCAGCACGAGTGTTCTTTCCCTAACCTGTACCTTTGTTTCCACAATTGGCACACCCTGCATCCAGGTAAGTCCCTTGTAACTGGTACCCCTGGTACCAAGGGCCCTGATGCCAGGGAAGGTCTCTAAGGGCTGCAGCATATCTTATGCCACCCTGGGGACCCCTCACTCAGCACAGACACGCTGCTTGCCAGCTTGTGTGTGCTAGTGGGGATAAAACGACTAAGTCGACATGGCACTCCCCTCAGGGTGCCATGCCAACCTCACACTGCGTATGAAGTATAATAAGTCACCCCTCTAGCAGGCCTTACAGCCCTAAGGCAGGGTGCACCATACCATAGGTGAGGGCATAAGTGCCTGAGCACTATGCCCCTACAGTGTCTAAGCAAAACCTTAGACATTGTAAGTGCAGGGTAGCCATAAGAGTATATGGTCTGGCAATCTGTCATGCACGAACTCCACAGCACCATAATGGCTACACTGAAAACTGTGAAGTTTGGTATCAAACTTCTCAGCACAATAAATGCACACTGATGCCAGTGTACATTTTATTGTAACATACACCCCAGAGGGCACCTTAGAGGTGCCCCCTGAAACCTTAACCGACTACCCGTGTAGGCTGACTGGTTTTAGCAACTTGCCACACACCAGAAATGTTGCT
Source organism: Pleurodeles waltl (assembly GCF_031143425.1). NCBI lineage: Eukaryota > Metazoa > Chordata > Amphibia > Caudata > Salamandridae > Pleurodeles > Pleurodeles waltl. The sequence goes on along the minus strand of NC_090447.1, from coordinate 732,640,796 downwards.
GGCCCCATGGGGAGAGTGCCTTTGTCACTCTGTGGCTAGTAACAAAGCCTATACTGGGTGGTGATGCTTATCACCTCCCCCTGCAGGAACTGTAACACCTGGCAGTGAGCCTCAAAGGCTCACCCCCTTTGTTACAGCACCCCAGGGCCCTCCAGCTAGTGGAGTTGCCCGCCCCCTCCGGCCACGGCCCCACTTTTGGCGGCAAGGCCAGAGGAGATAATGAGAAAAACAAGGAGGAGTCACTGGCCAGTCAGGACAGCCCCTAAGGTGTCCTGAGCTGAGGTGACTCTGACTTTTAGAAATCCTCCATCTTGCAGATGGAGGATTCCCCCAATAGGGATAGGAATGTGCCCCCCTCCCCTCAGGGAGGAGGCACAAAGAGGGTGTAGCCACCCTCAGGGCTAGTAGCCATTGGCTACTAACCCCCCAGAGCTAAACACACCCCTAAATTCAGTATTTAGGGGCTCCCCAGAACCTAGGAACTCAGATTCCTGCAACCTAAGAAGAAGAGGACTGCTGAGCTGAAAACCTGCAGAGAAGACGGAGACACCAACTGCTCTGGCCCCAGCTCTACCGGCCTGTCTCCCCACTTCTAAAGATACTGCTCCAGCGACGCGTTCCCTGGGTCCAGCAACCTCTGAAGCCTCAGAGGACTACCCTGCATGTAGAAGGACCAAGAACTCCCGAGGACAACGGCTCTGTTCCCCAAAGACTGCAACTTTGCAACAAAGAAGCAACTTTGAAACAACACACGTTTCCCACCGGAAGCGTGAGAACTAGCAACTCTGCACCCGACGCCCCCGGCTCGACTTGCGGAGAACAAACACCACAGGGAGGACTCCCCGGCGACTACGAGACCGTGAGTAGCCAGTATTGACCCCCCTGAGCCCTCCCAGCGACGCCTGCAGAGGGAATCCCGAGGCTCCCCCTGACCGCGACTGCCTGGTAAAGACACTGCACCCGCAGGCCCAGGACCTGAAGGATCCGACCTCCAGTGCAGGAGTGACCCTCAGGTGGCCCTATCCCTTGCCCAGGTGGTGGCTATCCGGAGGAAACCCCTCCCTTGCCTGCCTGCATCGCTGAAGAGATTCCTTGGTCTCCCATTGAATCCTATTGCGAACCTGATACTTGTTTGCACACTGCACCCGGCCGCCCCCATGCTGCTGAGGGTGGACTTTTTGTGTGGACTTGTGTCCCCCCCGGTGCCCTACAAAACCCCCCTGGTCTGCCTTCCGAAGACACGGGTACTTACCTGCTGGAAGACTGGAACCGGGGCACCCCCTTCTCCATTGAAGCCTATGTGTTTTGGGCACCACTTTGACCTCTGCACCTGACCGGCCCTGAGCTGCTGGTGTGGTAACTTTGGGGTTGCTTTGAACCCCCAACGGTGAGCTACCTTGGACCCAAACTTGAACCCCGTAGGTAGTTTACTTACCTGCAAAAACTAACAAACACTTACCTCCCCCAGGAATTGTTGAAAATTGCACTGTGTCTAGTTTTAAAATAGCTATATGTCACTTATGTGAAAACTGTATATGCTATTTTGCTAATTCAAAGTTCCTAAAGTTCCTACCTGAAATACCTTTTCATTTGAAGTATTGCTTGTAAATCTTGAACCTCTGGTTCTTAAAATAAACAAAGAAAATATATTTTTCTATACAACAACCTATTGACCTGGAATTGTCTCTGAGTGGGTGTTCCTCATTTATTGCCTGTGTGTGTACAACAAATGCTTAACACTGCCCTCTGATAAGCCTACTGCTCGACCACACTACCACAAAATAGAGCATTAGAATTATCTCTTTTTGCCACTATCTTACCTCTAAGGGGAACCCTTGGACTCTGTGCATACTATTCCTTACTATGAAATAGTGCATACAGAGCCACCTTCCTACACAAATTATATCAGGATTGAGGGAGTTCGCAAAATCAATGTTTTGCCCTTTAGACTTTATACCTGCCACATTCCAAGATATAAGGGTAACCTCATTGCTACATTGATGGTGCTGTGAAACTGGAGGTTGTGGTAGAACTACTTAATACTGCAGGTAGCCAATTCCAAGAGTGGGGATTGATGCTCAGATCAGGAGGCAGATAAACAGGAGGGTCCCTAAATAATACTCTCGGCCATTAGCCCCAGGTGAATTTTTAAATCCTGATAAGTGTAAGAGTTAGTGTCATGTTTAACCAAAGGGAAGCCTGAGGAAAAAGGTTTCCACACCTCATCAGGAGATTGGAGATCCAACTCGGTTAACCTTAAACTTGTCTCGCTCAAGACGGGAAGACTTCACATTGGAAGGACTCTAAATTACTTAGGATTTTGTTAACAGTCAATTTAGAGAAAAATGATACACAAGACAAGGGACCAAAGTCAGCAACCTTCAAAGAGACCAAATGTATATCCCCACTTTCAATCATTCTAACAGGTTCTATATCAGAAAAACATTTCAACAATTGAGATCTGTTAAAAAAGAGATCATTGTCAAATAAAAGCATAACTCTAAAGTTAAGGTATCCTCAGGGTAGCAAACCTGTCCTCTTCTGATGGGTTGCGACCAAGTTTGAGCGGGTATAAGTCCTGTGGCAGCTCCCACAGTGTCCCTGCAATCTCGCTGGGTGCCCAAAAAGATGAGACCCTCTGTGGATAATTAAGGCAGAAGTGGAATTTAAAAAGACAAACAGTACCTCATAGCTCCGTCCTATGGTGGACTACAGGTCTGCCACCAGCCTCCTGTGGAGTGTCCTACTGATGTCACCAGTTCTTCTTTATGACCACCGTGGGTGAGTACTGCTGCAGGAAGGAGGGGTCGGCCCCCACACGTTGCACCCCAGTCCTCTCAGTGTCGTGCCACCAACGCCTCTCCCGTGGCCTCCACCGCTCTTAATTCTGGAGGGTCTGAGGGCCTCCAATTCACCGCGACATGTTGTCGGTGTATCCCCCACAGTCTCTGTGAATTCCTGACAGATTTTCTTTAACCGTGGTAAGGTGGGGAGAAGGTAGTAAATGCAGCAGTTTGCCGCACTCGTGGTCACCAGCTGTGATCCTCACTCCTCACTCCTCAAGGCTCAATGTGGTGTGGCGAAGCTCCAAAAACGCCAAAATGTCACTTCGATCCTCCGATCTGCGGCAGGACGGCAAGGCGGTGTGATGACTGTAGACGTGGCAGTTCGCTGCGCTTGCAGGCGCGTTGCGCCACCAGCGCTTTGTCCACAACCTCCGCAGTCTCTGCAGGTTCCTGATGGGCTCCTTGCCCGCAGTGGGACGACAAGGCAGCAAGGCGGCAGGGCGGCAGGGCAGGAAGACGATCCCCAGTAGGGAGTGGTAACTTGCAGGACTCAAGGCCTCCGCAGGCTCCTGATGGGCTCCTTGCCCTCAAGGGAACGACAGGCGGTAGGGCGGCATGGCAGGGCAACGGCCCCCAACAGGGAGCGGCAGCTTGCCGTGCTCGTGGCCCCCACACACCCCTCTGCAGGCTCCTGATGAGCTCCTTGTCCGCAGCGGGATGACAAGATGGCTAGACGGCAAGGCGGGGCAGGAAGACGGCCCCAAGTAGGGAGCGGTAGCTTGCCGCACTCGCAGCCTCCGCAGCCCCCTCTGTGGGTTCCTGATGGGCTCCTTGCCCGCAGTGGAACAACAAGGCGGCAAGGCGGCAGGGCAGGGAGGCGTCTCCCGCAAGTAGAAGTAGTTTTCCACGCTCGTGGACCGGACCGCCTATCTGCACCCCTGCGAACCTGTGACATGTTGTGGCATCAGACGTCACAAGTTCTACTGTGATATGTTTGTTCTGTGGGAGTCAACACTTCAATATTTGCTTTGAAAGTGTGAAAACTCAAATACTAACTTGCATTATTATATCCAATGTTATTGGAAAAGGGTACAGGTCAAAACATCTTGTATGATGAATGTTTTCACATATTTAGTAAAATATATATTTCATTACATATCCAAATTAGTGCAGACAATGCAGTGTTCAGACAGCGAACAAGACACTGAACAGATCTCAAGGTTGCATGGGATTTTATGTCAAACAAACATAAGAGGAAATCCTGTCTGTTCGTATATCTGTACTCCTGATAAAACATAACATGAAGCCATAATCAAAATTTTGACCTGTAGTTCGTCTTCGGGTCTCATACAGATAAAAGTCGTCTGCCTTAACTTCTTTAGAAATGGGGAATCTTGAGACCTTCATTAAGGCATCCTGTAAGGAATAAGTGCAAGAATGCTTCAAGACAGAGTCTACAGTGTATATCAGGCTGCTCAGTTAGTCGGACAGTTCCAGTGGGATAAACAAATTATTCAGGAGAGTACATTTTTGTATTGTGTGAAAAAGGTGGTAACACCTATACATATACAAGTCTTTTAAGCTGCTTAAAGAATAGGATCAGCAAAGTTTCAATCCTGCCTCCTTGCCACGTCATCCAGAACATGTGAAATGGAGGCTACTGCTTCTGTAGCAGTAAGACTTTAAATGATGGACAACTGAAAGTCAAGGAAAGACAGAAGTCTTCCTGTGGTTTTCTGACGATAAACAACATATGCATTGTATGTTGCCATCTGGATCAGGTGGGTAAACAGTGTCTTGTTCCAAGTGCATGTTTTATGACTTGCATTGTATGGCTGAAATACCTGGTCATTCTTATCCACTGCACCCTTGTACTTGTGATCAAGCATACAGGTGGGCTTGTGAACTGAGGCCATCTGACCCCAAACTGTGACGGGGAAAGTGCTCTCACCTTGGATTGTAGTGAGTACGTACACATCATGCCTATCAGAGAACTTGACTGCAAACAGTTTGTTGGAACACAATGCAGTGGTCTGGGATTTTTGGACCTTCTTACAAATAAGCCCCTGTGGCAGCGACAATGAACTGTACCGCATTTAACTGTTCTAGCTTTGTACTGCTCACTGAACAGCTGTACGCCTCTATAGAAATTGTCTACATAAAGGTTATAATCTTTGTGAGGCAACCTACAGGTTTAGAGTGGAGTCCTTCCCTGTACACACTCACAGGTTGTACCCATAGCCAATACAGCTCTCAGACAGAATGTACAGCTTGATGTCATTGTGCGCTCTTTTGCTAACAATGCATTCCCAGAACATAACACCCTTTGAAAAGGATCAAGGACTCATTGACAGCTATATTCTTTCCAGGAGTATAAATCTCTGGATACTTGGCAGACAAATGATCTACGACAGGATGAATTTTAAAAATCCTGTCATGATGTGGATGGTCCTGGGCAAATCAGCAGAATTGTCATTGAAATGAATCATAATCTGCAATACCAACAAATGGTATATGTTCATGTATGCTGGAAAGATGGGGGTTCCCAAATTGTGCAAGTAGACCAGTAGGAGTGCAAGGTTTGTTTCTGCTCCAATCCCATCTTTAGCGTAAGGCCAAAAAATATCTTAAACTCCTCAAGCGAAGTGAGAGTCCACTGCTGTGCCCTACGAGGCACTATAATGCCTCCATGTCCTTCAGAAATTGCTTGGCAGGCAAATTTAGTTGATGCACAATTTGATCTGGGAAGTTAACGTCCAAAAAGAAATGGATGTAGTCAATTGCCAAAAAATTGGCCATATCAAATTTACATTCAGTGTCACCAGTGAAAGGCAGAATTTGATTCTGAGCTAAATTGGGGTCTGTCAAGAGAGCACTCTGTTTGTGGTTGCCGCCCCACGTGCCTGCTCTCCGGGTTGGTCTAACCTGCTATGGTTGCCCCGCTGCCTGGACTGTGCTTGTGCAGGGACAGCACGACTGCAATCATCATGTCCCTCAGAATCACTGGAAGACAAGTTGTGAGATGGAACTCAACTTACTGAAAAATCACTTTCAGATTCTCTATTTTTCATTCCCTCTGACGCAGTTTCATTATCAGCTTTCTCAGTCTCTCATCCTGCCTCAGAGCTGTCCACCATAACCTGAGTTAGAGCCTGGGCAGCAGTCATCTATTAAGATGCCATCTCTGATGCAGGCTTAAACCATCCTTCTAAAACACTGTCCTAAAATGCAGAATTGTTGTTCTAAAACAGTCTGTGGGTATATGCATGTGAGATGTGTCCAACAGTAAATAAAAACAAAGGCCCTCATTACAACCCTGGATGGTTGTTGATAAAGTGGTGGTAATACCGCCAACAGCCTGCAGCAAATACAGCCAAAGTATGACAGACAGCCACTTAAACACACCGACCGCCAGGGTGGAATCAATATGGACCATTGCGGTAACCGCCTACAGCCAGACAGAAGCCATTGTTCTGCCCACTGTATTATGACAGTCCAATCCACCACCTTTTCCGGGGCGGTACCAACGGCATCAAAAGCTTGGCGGAAACAGAGCTCAGAAGTCAAAGGACTCACCTGTGAAGACGCAGGGAAGAACCACGATGCCATGGAGCCCGAGTGGCACATTTTCCCAATGTTGGCTTATGTCCTGCTCCACCACAAACACCAACGACGGCGAAGACGACCACGTGAGTACAGCCGCCCAGCACACAGGGGAGGGAGGGAGGAAAGGGAGAGTGACACACACACGCAACATGCAACACCCCCACCATCAATGCCATACACACAAGCAGATGCAGTAACATAACATATTTACCCTGTGCCCCTCAGGAATATTGCAAGGACAACTCCAATAGATAAAAGTGAGTGAGTAGCAGTACGTGCATACATATTTACAAATGAAGGGACACTGCTCAGTCCTCAATGTTCGTGGGCCATAGGGCCACATTAAATGGTCCACGGGCCCGCATTACTCCTGCAACAACACAGATAGAACACTGCAGGGGCATCATTTAAAAAATAGGCAGGCACCTCAGGGAGACAGGGAATGGGGCGCATCTCAGCCAGCAGATGAAACAATGCCACAAGTCCTGGAGGGGGCAACATGCCCATTACTCTGTTCTGTGGAGTGCAAGGCCACAGTCTCTCAAGTGGGTGACTTGCCCACATGCTCTGGAGGGGGCTTTGTGCCCAGTGAGCTTCAACCTGGGGAGGATGGGGTGAGTGGATGGCTACTCCACTGGTTCCGGAGGAGGCATTGGGCCCAGTGAGCTTCATCCTGGGGAAGATGAGGTGAGTGGATGGCTTCTCCACTGGTTCTGGAGGGGGGATTGTGCCTAGTGATGCAGATCTTGGGGAGTGCAGAGTCACAGTCTCTCAGCTCGGTGTCAATCCCACAAGATTTGCAGGGGGGAGGCCAGACAACAGCCCATGGAGGCAGGACTACTCAATGTCCACCAGCAGTGACGGCTGTTCAGTGGTGGTGGTGCTGGTGGTGCTGCTCGTGGTAGTAGTGAGGGGAGGCTCCAGCCCATCCCCTGCAGCCTCGGATGGCTGCCCACTGGTACTGCCTCTGCTGATGGTGGTGCTGTTTGCGGTACTGCTGGCGGAGCTGGTGGTGGTGGGGGGAAGCTCAAGCCCATCCTCTGCAGCCTCGGACACCTGCCCACTGGTGCTGCTGGTGGTGGTGCTGGTGGCAGTGCTGCTGGCGGAGCTGGTGGTGGTGGTGGGGGGAAGCTCCTGCCCATCCCCTGTAGCCTCAGATGGCTGCCCACTGGTGCTGCTGCTGCTGCTGGTTGTTGTGGAGGGAGGATCCAGCCCATCCCCTGCAGCCTCGGACGGCTGCCCACTGGTGCTGCTGGTGTTGTTGGTGGTAGTTGTGGGGCGAGGCTCCAGCCCATCCCCTGTAGCCTTGGACGGGTGGCCACTGGTGCTGGTGCTGCTGCTGCTGGTGGCGGTGCTGCTGTTGGAGCTGGTGGTGGTGGGGGGAAGCTCCTGCCGATCCCCTGCACCACCATGGTTGGTGGTGTGGGCTCCGACAGAGTCCCAGAACCAGGCCCCTTGTCCTTACTGCCTGCTGGTGCAGGCCCCTTGCCCTTCCTGCCAGGAGCTGGGGATGGCTCCTTGCTCCGTTTGGCAGCAGCAGGAGGTGGCTCCTTGCTCCTTTTGGCAGCAGCTGGGGGTGGCTCCATGCCCTTCCTGGCAGCAGCTGGGGGTGGCTCCTTGCCCTTACTTTCAGCACTTGGGGCAGGCACCCTTTCCATCTGGCTGCCTGGTGCCCGGGATCCTTTCCCACCTGGAGTTGCTGGGGACACTATTGAGCCTGTGGACTGTGTGGCTGAGGTGCTTGCCTGGGTTTTGACCACCCTGGCCTAAAGTGAAGGATGGGGGTAGGAGGGGTAAGGAAGAGGTCAACGGTGGAGAGGAAAAGCTTCTTAGGGACATTAAGGCAGAAAGAGGGACAAGGTTTGGGAGTGGAGGAAGAGGGAGTGGTTGTAGGAGGTGTCTGTCTGCTGTGTTTGGGTGCAGGTGCATGGGCTAGATGCTGTTGTGAGCTTGATGGCTGTTGGGTGTCTGAGTGTTGCGTTTGTGTACTTTGGGAGGAAGGGGCACAAACACAGGGGGAGAGGTCAGAGGGGACGTGTGCATGGCTGTTGGGGTGGTGACTGCCAGTGAGGTGTGTGTTCTGATAGGTGTGCTGGTGATGGAGGTAGTGGTTGAGGATGTAGCGCATGCAGGTGTGAGTGTAGATGCAACTGGTGACAGAGTTAGTGGATGTTGATATGTCTGCATCTGGGTGGTGTTTGTGTGAGTGCCTGTGGGATGAAGTGTGGTGCTTGTGTTTGTGTGTGCTACTCCAGAAATGCATTGGACTGTTGCATTTGGGCTGCCAGTCCCTGGATGGCATTCACAATGGTTGACTGCCCAACAGAGATGGATCACAGGAGGTCAATAGCCTCCTCACTCAGGGCAGCAGGGCTAACTGGGGCAGGGCCTGAGGTGCCTGGGGCGAAGGAGATGCCCACCCTCCTGGGGTTGCGGGAACGGGAAACTCGCTGAGGGGCTGCTCGGAGGGTGGTGCTGGTACGGGGGTGGCAGCTGTACCTGTAGTTGGGGTGGCCATAGAGGTGTCCACCACCACTAGGGAGCTTCCATCAGAGGAGGTATCCGTGTCCAAACTGCCCCCTCCAGTCTCCGCTGTGGTGCTCTCCTCGCCCTATATCCCACTGGTGGCCTCATCGTTGGTGGACTCTGCCTCCTGTGTCCTGTGGGATGCATCTCCCTCTGTCGCCGGTGCCTCTGCTCCTTCTCCAGATGATGCTAATGCACATAAGGACAGGGTGACAAAACAAGAAATGGGGGTAGACAAAGGATACACTCGGTCAATGGTGGCAATGAAAAAATGTTAAATGTTTTCACTTCAGAACCCTGCCCAACATGGGACCTACCATGCAATGTCAGGCCTGGCATAGGGACACCCACAGGCACACATCCCCCACCCAGATACCACCCCACCAGGCGCATGTAGTAATGAAGGGCACTGTACTCACCCCCTTGTTGCTGCTGTGATGCCCCCAAGTGCCCATCCAGCTCCGGATAGGCCATCACCAGTATGCAGGCCATCGGGGGGGTCAGGGTGTGAAGGGCACACCTTCCTCGTGGGGAGGCCATCTGCAGCCGGGCCTCTGCCGTCTTCCATGCCCAGTGTCTCAGGTCCTCCCAGTGTTTCCAACAGTGGGTGCTTCACCTGTCGTAGACACCCAGGGTCCGCACATCCTTGGCGATGGCACGCCATATACCCTTATTTTGATTGGCGCTGACCTGCAGAGGAAATATACACAGGGAAAGGTATTAGTCAGACCGTCCTGCCTGTTACACTCATAGCCCACCATACCCCTTCCCATCCCCATTTGCAAAAACATAGCCCAGCATACATGCAGCACGCTGCCCAGGGCCCATCCACCACCCCCCCACTACACAAGGCCTTCACACACACCACTCCATGCATTCATGCCCCATGCATCGCACTCACAGTGTACTCACCTGTTGGTCTGGAGGCCCATACAGCAGTCGGTACTGGGGTAGGACACCATCCACCATTCTCTCCAACTCCGCTGAGGTGAAGGCGGGGCCCTTTCCCCAGTCAAACGAGCCATGGTAGGTTCCAGACACAAGTCACAGCAGCACATGCAGTGTAGGTCCTCTCCTGTTGAAGGTCAGGTAGCAAGTGAGTGAACAGATAGAAAATGGAAGTGACGTCCACGGCGGTGCATACCGTCACCACTGGCGTACATCACCGTTGGCCACTGTACCCCATAGGGCTCAATGAGAACCAATGAGGAGTTGCACGGCGGTTCCCGACCGCCTCCCGCAACAGAGCACAAAGTCAGCGGAATTACCTCACTTCCACCTGTCCCTCCATACAGGACAGGCGGACGCCATTTCAGGGGGGGGCAGCCCTTGGATCCTAACTGCGTCACAGTTCACAATTTCACATTCTGGACATATGTCACCAATAAATTGTAAAAGTCACAATATGCATTGAACTTTAGTGGTTACAATGTACAGATTATGATCAGCTGCTCACTCTTTTGCCCCATTGATTGCAACCGCTGCGGATGAATAGAAGATGGAGACAAACCCTGCAGCACAGCAGTCCTCCCCACTTCCCTGTTATCCTGTGCCTCTGTCCCCTGAAACGTGTGCCCACTGCCACTGACCCCAGGTCCCTGATTGTCCTGGGTTTGTGGTGTGGCCTGGGGTCCCTGTAGCCGTGGACACTCTGCCGATTGACGTGTACTGGAGATAGAGGTATGGGCCCGCTGGGTGGGTGCTATGGTGGTGTTTCCTGAGGGGGAGGCTCTTTGGTGGTGTGAGACTGTCCTGGGTAACCAACTGTCCGGAGGTCCCTGATGGGCCAGGTTGGTCATCCAGATCCAGGTGACCAGAGCTGCTGTCATCACTGTAGGCCTCTTCTGTGGGGGGACTGGATGTTGGTGGCACCTCTTCTCTGGTGACATTTGCTGGGATACCTGTGGGGATGTAAAAGCAGTGTTATTGTTTCTGTGTGTGACATATTGTGCATGGGTGGGTTGCCCTCTATGGTTGTTACTGCCCTGGCAGCTTTGCCTTGTGTGAGTTGTTATTTGGTGGGCTAGCTGATTGCCTCTAGTGTGCATGCTTTAGTGATAGGTGTCCATGCAGGTCTGTGAGTGGTGTCCGTGCATTGGTGGTGCATGCAGGGCTTGGAATTGGGATGGGTGGGTGGGTTGTGTTGGTGGGGTTTGTTAGAGGTGGTGGAGTGATAGGAGTGAGAGTGAGGAGGGGTATGTGATGGCATGCAGATAGGGGGGTAGTAGTTGTATAGAGTTGGCTTACCAGAGTCCAGTCCTCCTCCTACTCCTGCCAAGCCCTCAGGATGCATGATTGTCAAGAATTGTTCCTCCCATGTTGGTAGTTGTGGGGGAGAAGGTGGGGGTCCACTGCCAGTCCTCTGTACAGCTAGTTGGTGTCTTGCTGCAATGGAACGTACCTTCCACAGTAGGTCGTTCCGCCTCTTCCTGATGTCATCCCTTGTTGTTGGGTGCTGTCCCACGGCATTGACCCTGTCCACGATCCTCTGCCATAGCTCCATCTTCCTAGCAATGGATACCTGCTGCACCTGTTGTTGAAGTAAGCCTCAGCAAGGCCTACTAGTGCAAGGGGTTCACCTTTCTCTGAACAAAGTCCTCAGACCATGTAGGAAGAATTTGGCACAGAAACTTAAATAAAAGACAAAGTTTATTAACCTCATGAGGTGGTACTACAGTTCAAACAGCACCCTTCGGTAATGTTTGAAGTAGCACACTGAACTGAGAGAGCATGGTCCTTTTATACCCACGCAGGGGCTAAAAGGAGGTGGTACAATTAGAGAAGCAAGACTTGCATACATATAAGGTCATGTGGAAATACACAGTCGACAGGTAGGAGGAGCTAACAGTTTTCAAGGACTAACAGCTGCAGACCTTACTGAGCATGTGCAAAAGTGGGAGATGCTAAATATAACTTGTCACTAGGCAGATTTTCAAGAGTAGTTAACAGAAAGGTAGGACAGAGCACATGGTGATCACATGGCAGCATGTGGCAGAGAAAATGGCTGCCACTAATACAAAATGGATTCCGCAAAATGTTCACAATAGTTACTAAATACAAGATGTCTTCTGCTAATGCTTAATCTAATCGCTGCTAAACTACAACAGAAGACCCTTTCAGCATCATTTCAACTATTTCCTTATCTAACATGTTGTGTTTTCATTTCTGTAATATTTCTTTTGGTAGGCATACAAGCAGTAGTACACATGGAGCAGAACATTGGACCACACTGAATACAGATACAGCATGTGAAAAATATTGCAATCATTACACACAGGATAGTCAGTAGTTTCCAGCCCCAGGCGAAAACAAGAGCCCCAAACCATCCAGAAAAAGTCCAAGTACCAGTCTCTGTGTGGATTTCTGCAGCAATTTTATGCAATTTAGACATCGCATCATATACTGAAGATGTTGGATCGGGAATAAAAATACAGCAACTACTACTGATGATGCAACATGCACCACCTCGGTCAGCTAATATCACGTCTAGTACCATACGATTTTGGAGCGCTACAATCCTCGCAATTTGGAGCTCCTCAGTAATATTCCCGAGTGCCACAGCTGCCTGATTGGTAACAGCTTCCACAACCCTAGTCAATCGTCTCACTTTCCTACTGTTTAACGCAGCACCCACAAAGGGGAATAACCCTAAATTAAAATCAACATATTGTTGCAGGCTAGTATCCGTTTGGTCTACCTCATTTGTACTTATTGCCCTTTTAAATCTATTTTTAACGATGTCATTGAACAGTTTAAAATCTCGGTGATATGATGCAGGGGCCAAAAGCACAGGGGGTAATAGAAAAGATACATAACACACACCTGACCACCCAAACAGGTAGTTGGTAATATCCATAGTTACCACAAACAAAATATGTATTATGTGAAGCTGTAAAACTACTATTATTTACACCCTCAATAGTTAAAATCAAGGTACAATCGCTTATCCCTACTGGAATTCGCCCAATGCTACGTACACATAAATCTGCTTTAGTTTTTGTAACAGAAATCACAAATTGTTCTTTCTTGTCAGAGTCTCTTATATTTGTGAAGACATATGGTATTGAAACATTGTCCGGTTGATACTCTTCCCATTCCCATTTAGTTCCTTTGGCTTGGGGATACCCATCTTTGTCTTGGTAGCATACTTTATTAAGGCGAAAAAGAAGTCCGCCCTCTGTACGTTTTCCAGATGCAAACAAAAGTGTGTACCAAGCTTGACAAGAACCATTGTGTGAAAAAGGAAGAGGAATGAAAGGTGTTCCTCCTTTCTTTTGATGCACAGGTATCATTCCACATACCAAACAGTTAGTAGTATTTGTAGCATTATGAGTTTGATGCAACATCTGAATAAAAGTATTATTGAAGTACGATTGACGGTGCTTCTGCTCCTGATAGGGAAGCGTAAAGTAATAGTGATCCTCTGGTACTGGAGTGGTGGCAACAAAAAACCCACGAGCAGGAGCCTTCTTTTCAACAAACCAGGTGATTATTGCTATAACCACCAAAACAACAACAAACCCCATAGTACTAATGATCAGTTTGTTATTCATTTTAGCAACAGTGATAATCGACCCTTTTAGAAATGAATTAAAAACAATCATTGGAGCTCTTATCCCTGGGCAGCTGCTGATTTCTTCACCACGTGCCAAGACGGTGTCACTACTCTAATGCATGGCTGATCCCCCCCCCTTGCCACATTGGCGCTCCGTTTCACTAACCCAGGGCGGGAGCTCAACCAGTTTTTTTCAAAACAGTTTCAGATTCTTTCCTTGGTCTCAAATTATATCGTGCCACTCCAGAAGTCGTATGGTCCGGGAAGACCTCTGCAGCTTTGTCAGGTGATATAGCACAGCCTTTCTCCGTAGTCAAAATCTCTCGATGATCGGTCAGCACAGCAGGTTCCACCAAGGTAGGTAGCACTCTCTTGCAGTGAGTACTATGGACCCAATTCTTTCGGTTCGTCACTCAAACTGCTGTCCTTGTTGCAAGGAGCACCTGTTCTGGGCCTCGCCACCTTGGTTCCAAGCTGCTTGATCTTTCAAAGGACTTAATCATCACCTGGTCACCAGGTCGGAGTTCATGGCCTTCACCTGTAGATCTGTCAGGAAGTGCTTCTCGAACCTGTTGATGAATAGAAACCAAATTTTCGGTTAACTGTGCCAAATAATCATTCATCAGGACACAAGGTACATCATAAACAGAATTTGGCTTAGGAACTCCCCAAATATTCATTGGCCTCCCGAAAACCACTTCGTATGGGCTAAGGCTGAGTCGAGAGTGTGGCACTGACCTAATAGACAATAATGCCAACGGTAATGCATCCGGCCAAGTTAAGGATGTGGAAGCCTGTATCTTCACTAACTTCAGCTTCAAAGTAGCATTATACCTTTCCACCAACCCTGCTGATTGTGGGTGGAAAACCGCATGGAACTTCTGTTTGATCCCTAATCCTTTCAGGACATACTTAATAACTTCCCCAACAAAATGAGGTCCGTTATCATTCCATAAAAGTCTGCAAACACCAAACCTAGGGAAAAATTCTTCCAAAAGCACCTTCGCTGTGGTAATGGCAGTATTATCCTTTGTGGGGTACACCTTTATCCATTTACTGAAGGCACATACCACCACCAAGACATACTTTAAATTGTTGCAGCGTTCAAGCTGAATATAATGCATTTGTAGAACTTCAAAAGGTGCAGTTGGTGTAGCAAACCCTCCCGCAGGAGTACGTGTCCCTTTTCCAGGATTGTATTGTAAACAGATCAAACAAGGCTGTACTACTCTCTTAGCTGTACTGGAAATTTCTGGATGCTCCCAAACTTGCGTAAGCAACTTCGTTATTGTTGAAGCTCCAACATGTGCCAGCCCATGTGCCATCTGAACCATAGGTTGTACAAAAGCTATAGGCAATTTCAATTTTATCCTTCTGCTTATTCCGCCAACAGCCCTCATCATCCAATTCTCCATTTTCAGACCATTGCTCACTTTCTTTCACAGAAGCAGATTTCTGTATATCTAATACGTCTTGTCTAGCATTATGCCAACGTACAGCTTGTGACTTCACTACATACATAGAAGTAGTACTTCGCTGCATCGCAGTCTCACGTGCTACGCGGTCTGCAAGAGCATTACCTTGCCCTATCTTATCGGTCACTTTCTTCTGTGCACTACATTTCACAATAGCTAGTTTCTTTGGATATGTCAATGCAGTCAAGAGGTTTTGCACTAATTCTCCGTGAATTATCTACATCCCGTGGGATGTGAGAAAACATCTCTCCTTCCAAAGCAAACCAAAATCATGAGCCACTCCAAAAGCATAGCGGCTGTCTGTATAAATGTTCACACATAAGTCAGTACTAAGCTCACATGCTTGTGTCAAAGCTATTAGTTCAGCTGCTTGAGCTGACTTCTGTGGTATACGAGCTGTCTCCACTACCGTGTGTATTGTGGTGATTGCATATGCAGCTGAGGTCGTACCATCAGGCAACTTCAAACAAGACCCATCAACCCACAGTTCCCCGTCTACATCTAGAAGGGGCGTATCTTGTAAATCAATACGACCCTTTGTCTGTTCTTCGGTAAGAAATATACAATCATGTGTTTCTTGTGACTGAGGCTGAGTCACCGGATATGGCAACAAAGTGGCTGGATTTAGTGTTGCACATCTCTTCAGTGTAATGTGAGGAGCCACCAATGTCAACTCATATCCTGTTATGCGAGCGCTAGTTAATGTTGTGTCTTTGTTTGATTTAAAAGAGCATCAACCACATGGGGTACTAACACCAACAGCTTATGTGAGAAAACTATCCCTTCACTCTGACGTATTGACACAGCTGTTGCGGCAACTGAACGAAAACACCCAGGCAACGCTCGAGCAACAGGATCGAGTACTGTTGAAAAATATGCACAGGGACTCTGCTTATCACCATGTGTCTGTACTAAAACTGACAATGCACATCCATCTTTCTCATGTACGTAAAGTGCAAAAGGCTTCATGTAATCTGGAGTACCTAACACTGGTGCTGAACAAAGGGCTTGTCGCAGCTGCCGGAAAGCAGTCTCACATTCATCTGTCCATGGGAGGGGCATTGGAGTATCTTTAGTCAAAAGTGCTAGCTAAGGTTTGACAATGTGTGAAAACCCTAATATCCATTGCCTACAAAAAGAAGTAAGACCAAGGAATGCACGAACATCTTTCTGAGTAGAGGGTACTGGTGTGTCTAACATTGCTTGAATACAATCTGATGTAAGTGCACGGCCCTCCTTAGACAAAAGGTGACTTAAATAGGTTACCTTTGGTCTACAATATTGCAATTTCTTTTGTGACACTTTATGATGGTGTGAAGCAAGAAAAGAAAGTAAGGACAAAGTGCACTTTTCACATTGCTCAAGGGTATCAGCCGCCAACAAAATATAATCGACATATTGTATGAGAGCCACACCTTCAGGCAAAACAAAAGAATCGAGTTGTCATTTTAACGCTTGACTATAAATACTTGGACTCTCAGTATAGCCTTGAGGAACTCTGCAAAATCTATATGATCGTTTATTCAAAGTAAAACCAAACAAATATCGGCTGTCAGGATGAATAGGGATCGAAAAGAAAGCATTCTTCAAGTCTATCACAGAGAACGTAGTTGCTGTCAGGGGAACCAAAGTAAGAAGTGTCGTGATGTCAGATACCACAGGATATTGTGGTATCACAATCTTATTGACTTCTCGTAAATCAATAATGAATCGGTAAATCCTAGTATCAGTGTCCTTTTTCAGAATAGGAAGAATCGGACTGTTACAAACATTATACAGAACTTCCTCAACAACTCCAACTGCAATAAGATCATGCACAATTCGTGTGAGTGCTTCTTCACCCTCCTGTGAAATTTTGTATTGAGGCAAACGTGGCAATACAGCTCCCTCCTTGACACTAATATGTACCGGTGGAATAATCATTTGTCCCACATCAGTATCTGAAGTATTCCACAAAGTACTAGGGAGTGAAGCTAATGCAATATCCTCTTTAACAAGACAAACTCTTTCCATCACAGGATAATTATCATTTAAAATAACACGCACCCCTTCAGGAGAGCATCGTATTGTAGCCCTGAAATACTTGAGCATACCAAGACCCACAATATTGTCTGGTGTATTTGGAGAAAGCAAAAATGGACATGGAGCAGTAAATTTATCAACATGGAATGCAAGTGGTTGTGACAATGGGCTAGGGGAAGGTGTTCCATCGAAACCTATCAATGTAATGGTTAAGCCAGACAGGGGAGCCCTTGGAATCAATTGTTTAGACAAGGCGCTGCGAGTAGCTCCTGTATCAACTAGAAACTGATCAGTAGAACCCAAAACATGTGCTGTAACATAAGGACCCCTCTGATCTACTACAACTTCAACTGACTCCTTACCCCATCCTAGGCAATCCTATGCATAAGCAGAATCTTGGAAATCAGGCTGCACATGGTTAGACATCTGGTATTGGTTCCGTCTATCAAAAGTGTTAAACCCATCCTGCCCTCGTACATTAGTATCAACCCTAGCATGATCATTCATGCTTCTTCTAGGTCCTGAATATCCTGAGCAATTTCTCATTTGTCCCCAACCACGTGAACACTGCTGAACACGTAGTGCTAGACAGTCGGCAGCCCAACGCCCAAATTTCTTACAATACGCACACTGATCAACAGACAAATTCGAACAAGTGTAAGGAGAACCATACGATCCACATCCACCTCTATCACTACCTCTAAAAGGCGGACCATAAGCTTGAGCCAACATAACCTTCGTCTTTAATTCCTTAATCTTTTTATCCTTGCTACCCTTTGCTTCTAATTCCTGACGTTTATAATACTAAGCCATAGTCAAAAGAGAAACCGGAGTAGAGGTAGTCCATGAACTTTCACTAGCTTTTAGACAACTAGCCATTCCTGGTAACAGATTTGCAACATATTTATCGACAAACAAATGTATACCCGTATCATCTGACAATAACTGGCAGCTAAAATCATGAAATGCTTCTTCAAAGCGTGTAAAGAAATCAGAGACCGATTCATCTGCCTTTTGCTTACAAGACGCTAAAACAGTCCAATCTATCTTTTTAGGGGGAATAATCATTTTTAACTTAACTAATATGGCTGCAGGAAGATCTAGAATCAACTGATATGGCTTTTTCGAAGGTTCCCTATCCCCGTCCATCTGTTCTAATTCTTTTCATGACGCCCCAAAAACTGCACGATCATCAATTTTACGAACAGTTCTTCACATATCTGGCTGTAATATCAATCCGAAAAATAAATCAATGTCAGCCAAAGTCATGGTACAAGAACGAATTGCTCCCTCAACTTCCTCATAAAAGGCGGCTGGATTTTTCCGCGGGTCAGGTAATGCTGTTTTAAGTGCCATTACATCTGCCCTATTCCAAGGAGTATACACCAAATTACAAATAAAATAACCCTTAGCATCAACAGAAGTTTTATCATCACTTGTACCCAATCCTTTAGGAGGAACATACAAAGGCGCGGCCTCCCGCATTGGTTTCGCGTGAACTATCAAAGTCTTCTCTGTTCCGTAGATGGAGGCTTGCACCCCATCGGTCTGAGATGTCCGTGCAACTACGTCCACAGCCCTTTTCTCCTCTTGCAAGCGGACTGCCGTAACACATAATTTCACTAAACGCCTGATTGCATCAGCCACCTGGGAGAAAACAAAAAGACCATCACGCATTTGCTTATGATCAGCTGCTACATCATCGGGCTCTAACTCATCAGAATATTTCTGATATAGTTCAATAACTTCTGAGCCAAATGCCTCAGTAAAATATAGCTGCTCCTTTTCCGTCCACCCTTTCATGTTGTCTAAATGTTCAGAAGCAGAGACAACGATACGAATTGTTTTATGAGCAATAGATCTAAGCTCAGACACACGGTCAGCAGGCAACATAGAGCGACTATCTTGCATCTTCTGTTGCTCCGAACTGGAGACCTTAGCTAACTCATGAGGGGCAGAAGGAACGACGGGCCAGATGTAGGAAAGTTGGGAATTGCGACTTGCAATTTGCGAGTCGGAGCGACTCGCAAATTGCAAGTCGCAATTCCCAATGCAGTACGGTGTTCCCGACACCGACTGCAACTTGCTATGGGGTCGCAATGACCCACCTCATGAATATTCATGAGGTGGGTCGCAAATTGCGGCCCCGTAGCGAGTATTGGCACTCGCTAACATGGAGGCCTGCTGACGTCAGCAGACCTCCATGTTCGCGACCTGCTTTTAAATAAAGCAGTTTTTTTTTTTTGAAGTGTAGCCCGTTTTCCTTACAGGAAAACGAGCTGCACTTCAAAAAAACCGAAACCTTTAGTTTCGGTTTTTTTTCAGGGCAGGGAGTGGTCCCTTGGACCACTCCCTGCCCTGAAAAAATATTTTGGGGTCCAGTCACAAACTGGAAGGGGTCCCATGGGGACCCCTTCCAATTTGCGATTGGGTTACCATCCACTTGAAGTGGATGGTAACTGCGATGCCATTTGCGACCGCATATGCGGTCACAAATGGTATTGCATCCCAATGCGACTCGCAAATAGGAAGGGAACACCCCTTCCTATTTGCGAGTCTGAAATGCATTTTGCGAGTCGGTAACAACTCGCAAAATGCATTTCTGCATTGGGATACGCGTTTAGCGAGTCGCAAACGGCAAATTTTGCCGTTTGCGACTCGCTAAATTTTGCTACATCTGGCCCGACATACGGAGGTGGAGGGCGATCTAGTAACAAAAAATCATCATGTGGTTTATTAAGAATAGGATAGAGAGGTTGCCTAGCGGTGTATTGGCCAGTTACCTGTAATTTACGTTCTTTCTCTTCTAGCTCCTTTAAGTCATTTATTTCTTTCTTTCTTATTCCCAATGCTTTCACATATATATTCTTCCGCTGCTCTTTCTCAAGCAAGGCTTGCTCACGCTTCACTCGTCCACGCATTTCTTTCTCCCACATTCGTACACAGTCAAACATATCTTGCCTAGACCTTCGCTTACACATACATTGTTCCACATACTCAATCTTTCGCAAATCAAATGACCCATGTATAGGCCAACGTAACTCAGGATCCGCATGAGTGTATTTATTCCATAATGTGCTGTACATTATAGAAGAAAGACCATGTTTAACATACATATCTCTATTGGGCGTCCCCTCTGGGGGTGCCGGTTGCGATTCTTACAGTTTCAAATTGGTACCATTACAAAAGCAACACATCCTACAAAGTGCGCTGAACACAGGCATGCCAAAAATAGTGCAGAATATGCAATATTATAATCAAAGTAGCACTTAAGGTGCCGTTCAAATCAAAATTAAATTGGAGAAAATTCTCCTCATTACCTGCCTATATAAATTGCAATTTATATATCAATTCAAAAGACACAAATTGACTAGTCACCCAAAACACGAGAGCCACAGTAAATAGTGCTAA
This sequence comes from Pleurodeles waltl, assembly GCF_031143425.1. Classification (NCBI taxonomy): domain Eukaryota; kingdom Metazoa; phylum Chordata; class Amphibia; order Caudata; family Salamandridae; genus Pleurodeles; species Pleurodeles waltl. The sequence continues at coordinate 732,620,415 of NC_090447.1, read as the reverse complement.
ACTACATTACCAAACAAAGGCATCAAAACCCACAGCAAGTGCCGTAAAACAGCTCTTACCAATCACAGGGTGTCCAGGTTCCAAATGCCAAGTTCTAAAATCAACCAAATGGTCACTGCATGACGAATGAACAAAAAGGATCTCAGTCGAGGACCGGCGCCACCTGGATGGTCAAATCAGAAAGAAGGGAAAAACGCTGTGGTTGCCGAGACTCGGGTCTCCTCAGGCATTGATCGTCCGCAGCGAGATCCCAATCCTTCGTCGCGACCAATCTGTTGGGCATCCGAGTCGCCGATGAGTCCCTGTTCGGGCGCCAATTTGTTGAAGTAAGCCTCAGCAAGGCCTACTAGTGCAAGCGGTTCATCTTTCTCTGCACAAAGTCCTCAGACCATGTAGGAAGAAGTTGGCACAGAAACTGAAATAAAAGTTTATTAAACTCATGAGGTGGTACTACAGTTCAAACAGCACCCTTCGGTAATGTTTGAAGTAGCACAGTGAACTGAGAGAGCATGGTCGTTTTATACCCACGCAGGGGCTAAAAGGAGGTGGTACAGTTATAGAAGCAAGACTTCCATACATATAAGGTCATGTGGATATGCACAGTCGACAGGTAGGAGGAGCTAACAGTTTTCAAGGACTAACAGCTGCAGACCTTACTGAGCATGTGCGAAAGTGGGAGATGCTAAATATAACTTGTCACTAAGCAGATTTTCAAGAGTAGTAAACAGAAAGATAGGACAGAGCACATGGTGAGCACATGGCAGCATGTGGCAGAGAAAATGGCTGCCACGAATACAAAATGGATTCCGCGAAATGTTCACAATAGTTACTAAATACAAGATGTCTTCTGCTAACGCTTAATCTAATTGCTGCTAAACTACAACACTGTGATCCAAATAGTTGTGGCTCTACCCGGATGATTTCCTCCACCATGACCATTAGCTCCTCCTCAGAGAATCTGGGGTGTCGTTGTGGTGCCATTGGGTGTAGTGTGAGTGGTGTGGGTGAGGGTGTGTAGGGTGATGTATTGGGGTGTGTGATGTGGGGTGCGTGGGTGGTGTATAGGTGTAGGTAGTGTGTGGCTCTGGTTTTGTCTGTGATCGTAGTGTCTGTCTTGTGCCAATGGTTTGTAGTTGTAAAGGGTTGTGGGTAATGTGGGTGTGTGTTTTATAGTGGTGGGTGTGTGGTGGGTGTATGGGTGTCAGGTGCGTGTAGTGTGAATTGTCCAATGTGGTGTTGTTTTGTATGTGTGTGTGTATTTTGAGCGTGGCGGTTTACCGCCATTGAAAGTCCGCTGTTATGATTCGTGGGTCATAATGTTGTGGGCGTAGTTCTGTTGGCGTAACGGTGTGGGTTTTGATACCGCCAGTTTATCACTGACCTTTGGTGTGGAAGATTTGTGTCTGTGGCTCAATAGTGACGGATTGGTGCGTGTGTGTCATAATTTGGTAAGCGGATATCTGCCGTCGCCGCGGTATGTTGGTGGCAGTCGGCATGGCGGTAAGTGGGATTTACGGCCAATGTCATAATGAGGGCCAATGTAACTTATCTTATCTTCTTTCCACAATCTGCAGGTTCTCCAAAGCCATTAAAAAGAAGACAATAAAGACACAGTACTACTTCACCTTGCCGTATACACAATTGCACAGCATACTTTTCTCATGCATCATGAAAAACGTTATTGTTAGGGGATTTGCTGGGCCACTGCCAGTATAAAAGCTACTTCCAGCCTTGCAGCACACTGACGTCACTGAAGGGCGGCAGTGGGAGGGGGAGAGATGCTGAAGTGATCCTGGGTCTTTTGCATCCTTTTTGAAAAAAGAAAAAGGAATCCTCCGGTGCTAGCATTGGAGGATCCTTTTCTGCCATCCCCGGTGTCCGCCAAAGCCCGACCCCACGAAAGGGGCTTAGAAAAGCATGTATTGTGAATAATGCTACCATGTACCCAAAATATAATTTTCAAAGACTTCCGCTATAAGGGCCATATTTATACATTTTTGCGCTACATTTGCACCATTATTTTTCGGCAAAAGTGGTGCAAACTCACAAAATACAATTATATTTTGTGAGTTGATAACACTTTTGCGTCATAAAATGGTGCAAATGTGGTGCAAAAAAACTATAAATATATGGGCCTAAGTTCCACTGGAAAAGTGGTTTTAGTTCTATGAGCCATTAAGAAATGTTTCCTTTGTATTGTACATCTCTGGAGTGCAGTTGCTGAGGAATGAAGCAGACGATTTATCTTACCCTAAATATGGGAAAGTGCTAAATAATTGCATAGTTTTTAATTAATACATTGTTGTTTCTGATTTGCAAAGTGCAATCATAACCATGATCATACCATACTGAATTTGCCAAATCCATTAACATCTTATGTGATTTTATGTCAGGAGCGGAGGCTAAGATTATGCAATATTTTCTTTATTGCTACCACTCAGCAGCCTTTATGAAATCACCAGAACACTGAACTTTAACAGTCCAAAAGGTTATGAAACTCCATGACACCCAATCCTCTTCTTTCTTTTATTGCTGCTGCTCAGAGAGATAGGTACAACTCTTTTCATTCTTATTAACCAACTTTTTCTATGATTAATGGGGAATGTTTTCAACTGTTTATTCTAGCTTAGGTCTGCTGCAAATCAGTAAATACGTTTATTCAATTATAATCTCCATTTTATTATCAACTTTTAATGTTTTGGATAACCTTGCAGTGTTTCTGTTATTTTCTATCTAAGCCCCTTCTGTTTTGTTTGTTTTTCTCTCCCTAGGGTGGCCCTGGGTATTGTCCATGTATTCCTGGCCATTTATTATGCCATTAGTCATGTATTCCTGGCTATTCATTGTGCCGTTGGTGCCTGGGGCACTCTTTAAATAATGTGGGAGGAGGGAGCATGAGGTCTCCTAAAGCCTCACATGCCTCCTTTTACATCACCACTTTTCCTGGCCGTTTCGAATGCCCTTAGGTTCCCAGCGCAGTTCGGTCGATACTGTGAGAATTGTGAGGCACACCTTACATGAACACCGTTCCTCATGAAGCAATATTTAATGGGGCATGCGCTGTCTCTGCCAAATCACCGTTGCTCTTGCATTCCCCTGGCGGTGAAGAAGGGTTTTGGGTCAGTGCTTTTCCTTACGGTGAAGAAGGTTCTTCACCTCGGGTCTCAGCTCGACAGGCAGTGTCTCTGAAAATGGTATCTGATTACAGTGCACATGCACTCACTGTTTCCTAAAAAAAAAAAAAAAAAACAACCAGAGCCTTTCCCATTTTCCCCCTCCGTGAATATTGAATTCCCTGACAACTTGTCTTAGTTGATGTTTTGGTGGGTTTGTGAGGTTCGTTGTGAGATAAACACAGTTTTCTTTAGCTTTGGCCAACCTTCTATATTATTTGGGGATGATGGAGCAGGCTGAAGGTTCTCAGAGTTTGGCCCTCATTCTGACCCTGGCGGTCGGCGGAGAGACGGCGGTCGGACCGCGAACAGACCGGCGGTATTAAAAATGGCATTCTGACCGCGGCGGTCCCCGCCGCGACCGACCGCTACTTCTCCACTCCGACCGCCGCGGCGGTCATGACCGCGGGGCTGGAGTTTGCGCACTCCGGCCCGGCGGTCGTCCCAAGACCGCCAAGGGTATTATGACCCTGCCTACCGCCGCGGTTTCTTGCGGGCGGGAACCGCCGTGCGAACCATGGCGGTAAGCACTATCGGGGCCAGGGAATTCCTTCCCTGGCACTGATAGGGATCTCCCCCACCCCCCACTACCCACCCGAGTCCTCCCCCCACACCCTCCACCCCCCTGCCACCCCCCAGAGGTGGTACGAACCCCCTCCCCACCCCCACCCCGACATGCACATACATGTACCCCGACATGCACACACCCCCAACATGCACATATACACACCCCCTACACACACATACACAACGGGGACACATACCCGCACACATACATGCCGACATGCGCACCTGCCGAACAGCACACATTACCCATAGACACAGCAGCACCCCCCGCCCGCATACACGCACTCACACACCCCCTCTACACACTCACACGCACACCCCCATGCACGCCCACATCACACAACACCCCCCCACCCCCTCCCCTCACGGACGATCAACTTACCTTGTGCATTGGTCCTCCGGGAGGCGACGGGAGCCATAGGGTTTGACCGCCAACAGAAGACCGCCAACAGAAGACCGCCACACAGAAATGTGGGTCGTAATTCTGTGGGCGGTGTTCTGCTGGCGTGGCAGTGGAGGTTGACCAGTCTCCACTTCCCCGCCGACCGCCAGTGTGGCTGCTGGCGGTATTCCGGCGGAACGCTCCCAGCGGTCAGAATGCGCACAGCGGCACACCGCCGCGGTCGGCGGTCTTCACCGCGGCGGTAACTCAGCGGTCTTGCGAAAAGACCGCCAAGGTCAGAATGAGGGCCTTTATCTCTGGAGGACAGAATTTCTAAAGCCATTGATTTAATTGCCTGTGAGGATTCTTCTAGGATGGAGCGAAAGATGGAATTGTATTTTAATAAATCTAAATGGTTCGAAGAAGAACATTTCTGGTCAGGTGATGAGGCTGAAGCAAATATTAATACATGTGGCAAGGTTGCTAGGAAAAGAAAACACTTAAATGTGGAGATTGAGGAGGCCCATAAAAAGAAGAGCTCTTCTAAGGCAGAACATGATGTTTGGCTGACAGACAAATTGATGGTGCTGATGGCACACATGGAGGGCAGAGCAAAGGCAAAAGACAACAATTCTGAAGTGCAATGGTCAAAGTCACAGGGCTCTGTCTTGTGATGGATCATCAAGAAGCACGGATGTTGAGGTCAGCTGCTCATCAGATTTTGATTCTGAGGGTGTGACTCAGGACTCTGTTCAGCTGAAGGATGGGTATGAGTATAATAAGATAGATGGAGATAGTCATTCTAAGGCAAAGGATGTTGATGTATTGATGGACCCCCTGGGCCATTTAAAGTTTGACCCTCTACTATTAAAACATCCTCTCTCCCCTGAGTAGGCTCCTTCGGAGCATGTTGCAGAGTATGTTAAATTTTGGATCAGGAGAGAGATTCTGAAGGAGGTCTGGATGAAACTGAGATCTGAGTGCCCTGGGCCCTATTTTGATGACAAGGTCCTGTTTAGCCCAGAACTTGACCCTAACGTTATTGCTTCTCTTTGAAAAGGAGGAAGAAACCATAAGAAGGGTTTGGATAAGGGTCTGAGGTCCTGTCAGGATAGACTGATTGATGTTGTCAATCTGTTACCCAAAATCTTCAACACGACCGAAGAGGCATATGTGCTTGATAAAAGAATTGATGTTGTTGAGCTACAGCATAGGTACAGAGAGTGGTATGTCTCTTGGGCAACCCAAACACAGCCCTCTCAATTGAAAAGAGGAAGGGTCTCTTGCTTAAGATAGACCCAAAACTGGTAGATTTGGCTGATAAAGAGGAGGGACCCTCTGTAAAGGGTTTATTATTTGGTGATACATTCATCAAAGATTTATCCATGTTTGTGGGGGCATTCTGCAGCCTGCAGAAATCTCAGCATGGCATTAAAAAAGTCTTTCAGTACCATGTTTTTGGTTCAGCTGGGAGAATACGGAGGCGGTTCCACAGCCATGGCCAGGGAATTACTAGAGGCTCCTTTACAAGAGGCTTTCAATGGTCCAAAGGCTCCTACCAAGCAGGAATTTTTTACCCTCAGAGACAGAGAACTCCAATAAGAGGTGCTCGGGGAGAGAAAAGGTCCAGAGGTGCAACAGGTAAGTGTAGACCCTTTTGTTACACCAATAAAATTGGGCAGCAGAATTGCCCTTTGTTTGCCACAAATGGGTGAAAGTAACAAAGGATCCATGGGTTTCAGAGACGGTGTGAGCATTTTGAAAATAATTTATCGAAAATCCAATCCAAACAAATCTTCCAAGGAGTTTGAGTTTCAGTTCAGATCAGGGATACCTTATAGATCAGGAAGTTCAAGAACTAACCTCAAAAGGAGCTGTGATACTGTAGAAAGATTGATTCTTCTACAGGTTTTATAAGCACCATCTTTCTAGTAGAAAAGAAGGAAAAGGGTACGAAACGTGTCGTGAATTTAAAGGACTTAAACAATTGGGTGGTCTACCACCACTTCAAGATGGAGGGCATTCATCTATTGATATCTTCTTGAAAGTGGATTGAATGATGTGTATGAATTTGAAGGACGCATACCTAACGATTCTAATTTGGGAAGGTCAACAAAGATTTCTGAGGTTTATTTGGAAGGAACAGGTTAGAAGTTCATGTGTCTTCCTTTCGGCCTATCCTTGACTCCACAGTACTTTGCAAAGTACTATGACCAGTAGTGGCACACATTAGAGAGGGGTATTTGTCTGATTATTTACTTGGACAATATGTTGATCATTGATCAGGTCAGCAAAATATTGATTGCATATATGAAAAGATCAGTTCTTGTATTAGAAGAATTGGGTTTTGTGGTGATCAGAAAGAAATCAGATTTGATACCAAAACAACAAACTCAGTTCTTGGGATTTGTGTTAGATACGGTAGATGGTAGGATAAACCTACGAAAAGAGAAACTAAAGAGAATAAGAAGAGAGTTAAAGAATATTCTGAAGATGAAAATGGTTTCTTTACGAATGTTGTCTCGCATTGTGGGCCTTTTGTTATCTACAATTCAAGCCATCTTTCCAGGCCCTTCGCATTATCGGGTTTTACAGAGACTGAAAGTGAGACCCCTAAGAGAAGGTTTACATTATTCACAATCTGTATGTCTAACTTTAGATGCAAGGGAAGAATCGACTTGGTGGCTGAGAAACATTGAGGCTTGGAATGGGTGTGCGACTTTTAGAAAGAATCCAAGTTTGATTGTGGAGTGGGATACAAGTTTGGAAGGATGGGGTGCGAGATGTGGATTAGATTGTATGGGGGGACATTGGACAGAGCAGGTAAAAGGTTGCACATAAATTGTCTAGAACTTTTAGTTGTGAAATGTTTTGCAGACAAAACTGTCAGTTGTTCAGTCCTATTGAGGATGGACAACGTATCTGTAGTGAGATATGTCAACAAGTTAGGAGGCACACGATCAAAAAACCTTGCTGTTCTAGCAAAAATATTGTGGGAGTATTGTCTTCAGGAGGGTCCGACGGTTCAGGCAGAACACATTCCAGGTCTAAGGAATGCAGAGGCAGACTGGTCATCAAGGAATTTCTTAAATTCAAGCGATTAGATGCTAGACTAAAGCATGTTCAGCTTGATACTGAAGTTGAAGTGTCTGTTTCTGGTAGATCTCTTCACGAACAGGATAAACGCTCAACTGGAGAGATTCTTCAGTTGGAGACCAGATCTAGATGAAGAAGGGGTAGATGCAATCCTTCAGGATTGGAGAGGTGTTCATCCTTATGCTTTCCCTGCTTTTGCTACGATAAGCAGGGTAGCAACCATGATACACAGGTGGAAGAAGAGAGTGGTGGTAGTGACTCCATTTTGGAAGTCTCAGGCTTGGTCCCTGATCATGTTGGAGATGAATGTAGATTACCCTCTGTTGCTCCCACAGTACCCAGAAATCTTATAAGGCCCATAAGGAGAGGTTCCCAACTTAGTAATATCAGATCAGCTACATCTGGCTGTGTGGACTCTTTCAGGAGAGTGTGGAGAACACCGGGTCTTTCATCAGAGGCCCCTAGACTTATCGGGGAATCCTGGGCACTAGGAACTACAAAGGCATATAGGTTGGCATGGAATAAATGGGGTAGCTGGTGTCTGGAAGGGATCTGGATCTCATTTCAGTGGAGGTAGTGCAGGTAATTAATTTCCTATTAGAGTTAGATCAGAAAGCCCTGGCCTACAGAGGAGTAAACATGTATAGGTCGGCTATTGCAGTGGGACATGCCTTGGTCAATTAGTTATCGGTAGGTCAGGATATTATGGTCAGGAGACTTTTGCAAAGTATTAAAATCGGCAAACCACCAGGTCCTAGATACACTTGCCTTTGGGATGTTTCCGAGGTTTTGAAGTTCATTGAACCTAGGATTCATCTTGGACTCCTCATTATCTATGACCCAGCAAGTCAACGCCATCTCCTCCTCCTGCTTCAACACCCTCCACATGCTCCGAAAGATCTACAAATGGATACCCACTGAAACCAGAAGAACAGTCACCCAAGCCCTCGTAAGCAGCAAACTGGACCATGGCAATGTCCTCTACGGAGGTACCACGGCCAAACTCCAGAAGAGGCTGCATTGCATCCAGAATGCTTCCGCACGCCTCATCCTGGACATCCCCCACCACTGCCACATCACAGACCACCTGAGAAACCTGCACTGGCTCCCAGTCAACAAGAGAGTCTCCTTCAAACTCCTCACCCACGCTCACAAAGCACTGCACAACACTGGACGAGAATACCTCAACAGACAGCTCTCCTTCTACACCCCGACCTGACATCTCTGCTCCACCGACCTCACCCTCGCAACAGTCCCACGCGTCAGCAGAACTATAACTGGCAATAGATCATTCTTGCATCTCTCCGCCAAAACGTGGAACACTCTTCCCACCCACCTACGCCAAACCAAAGACCTCCTTACCTTCAGGAAACTTCTGAAGACCTGGCGGTTCGAGCAGTAGCAGTACCTTCCCACGCTTTCTCCCCCCTTCCTCCTCAGCACCTTGAGACCCTCACAGGTGAGTAGTGCGCTTTAAAAATTCCTGATTGATTGATCGAAAACTGGGAAAGTGATGAAAACTTAAGTTAAAAAGACTTGTCTTTCAAACTAGCAATGTTATTGTGTTTAATATCTTTTAGAAGGGTGTCTGTTGTCTGAGCCCTAGAAATAACTAATAGATATTTTATACCAGAAGGAAAATGCTTTTATTTAGGGCAGAAAACTAAGACAAACTCAACTTTGATCTTCTATCCACATTTTGAAGAGAGAAAGATTCGTGTGTGGTTATTTGTGTGAAGAAGTACAAATGTAGAACGAAATGCCTGAGACAGTCTGGTGTGAATCAACTTCTCATTTCAGTCAGACAACCACATAAGGAAACCTCTACATCTTCTTTAGCTGGCTGGGTGAAAGAACTAATGGTCAAAGCTGGAGTGAATGTAGATGTCTTTGGTGCCCAAATAGTGAGAGGAGCTGCAGTTTCAAAAGCTTGTTTGTTGGGTGCAAGCTTGCAGGATCTTTCATAGTGTGCTGACTGGTCATCTGTTTCTACATTTGGACACTTTTATTTCATACCAGTAAATAATGCAGCAAAGTAATGGATTGCAAAGCTTTGAATTTGCATAATATTAGCTTCCAGTCTTGACATAAATTGTAGATTTTCATCAGCTTTGATGAACAGAAAATATGGATTTTATTAAAGACACAGAGGTAAATATTATCGCTCCCTGTTGTCTCTCCCGCCCTAATTTGTTCTTTTTTGTGGCAGGTCAAATTTGATCAGAAGTGGAGAGGCATAAAGTGCAGCCATATACAGTTTTGTTTGGTGTTTGTTTGTGACAAGTTCATCTTCTTGTATTAGCCTTGCAGCTTCACTGAACGAAGGAAGAGGACTGGGTGTCATGGAGTTTTATAACCTTTTGGAATGTTAAAGTTCAGTGTCCTGGGGACTTCATAAAGGCTGCTGAGTGGTAGCAATAAAGGAAATATTGCTTATTATCCTCAGTGTCTTTAATAAAATCCAGATTTTCTGTTCCCCAGAGCTGATGAAAATCTACATTTTCCTATAAAACCTCGGTGATTCAGTGTTTTGTGGGATTACTTTGCCTTTTTCTTTGAAGTTAACTTGTAATCCTGTTGGTGCTCTACATGATTCTTAGAATTCTGGCTTACCTTATGCCTAACTTGGGTTTTATTATTTTGCTTTCATTATGTACTTCTGTAATTTAGGTCTTCCTGGCAATTTATGCATCACTGTCTCTCGCCCACATTTGAATTATTCTGTAATAAATACCCTTTTTGTGCTATTCTTAACATAGAACTCAGTAATTTATGCGGCCAACATTATATTCTGTTTAACTTTGATAAATGGTGGTTTTCTGATAAGGAGTGTAGCCTCTAACTGGCAGATCTACTGGAGATTCAGGAACCAAATCATATTGGTAAACATTGTGGGGTGATGAAATACTAGGTGTGAGAGAACAGGGCTGATTGCAGAGCCCCCCTAACTTTTTGTCCCCATTTTCCACTTTTTGCTGGTGTTTTCCTAACTCTGATGGTGCCCTGGGTACTGCTAACCAGTCCCAGGGCCTGTTCTCTGTGTAACATCAGACTGCAAATTAGGCTAATTATAATTGGCTAAGTAAACCTACCTATAAGTCGCTAGTATATGGTAGGGCATGTAGGTTTTAGGGACCCCAGCATAGGTAGTGCACTCATAGGTGCACTGCTGAGGTGCCCAGTGTCATTTTAAAGGCAGGCCTGCCTTGCTGGCTGCATTTAAATTAAAGTTATATGCAAATTCGACTTTGGAATTAATAGTAGTTCCAAAGTCTTAAACTACCTTATTTTTACATATAAGTCACCCCTAAGGTGTTCCGTATGTGCCCCTGGGGCTGGGTGCCATATAACTATAGCAGGGACCTTAAAAAAATAGTTTTATAAGCCCTGGTGTGGTAAAACAGCCAAATTCGCTGTTCCCTCATTGTAGTGAATGGTTTCCATAGGCTAAAATGGGGAGACTTTATTTACATTTTTAAAGTCCTCTTACGTAACAGATACCAAGAGTGTGGTATCAAATTAATTGTTATAATAAATCCCACAACTTCCAGTTGTGGGATTTAATATAACTTGTTCAGGTAAAGAGTTTTAAACTTTACCTGAAAAGTTGCCAACTTCAGCCCTGCAGTGTTTTTGCTGCTGTGCTCTGATTGGCCAGCCTCTGGCAGCCTGGCCAGGCTGCCTTGATGAGGTGTGAAGTGGCCTGGCTTCACACAAAGAGATGTGCCTGTGGGAGGAGATCTCCCTTCACCAGATGGTGAGGCAGAAAAGGTGAGGGCTGCCAAACTGGTCTTCAAAGGCAGAGAAGGACATTTGGAGCAGCCCAGCAACAGCCCCACATCCTGCAAACCCAGACAATTAGGTGCCCCGTTGATTAGATTAGGAGAGGGCAGGAGAGGGGTGTGTTTATGATTTTTAGCCACACCAGTGGGTAGGTTCAGCCAGATGTAACCTCCAAAAATCACTTTCAGCCATGATGGATTTTTGATGAATGTTGCTCCCTGGGATTGATTTTTGCAACACTTTCCAGGAAGTGGTCATCGCAGGGGGAAGGACCTTGCCACTGAATGGAGAACCAGGACTGCCCTATTTTTCACCCAGGAGCAGGGATAAAACTGGCAGACCTGCACCCACACCTCAGTTCCCTACCAGATCCCCAACAGATTCCAACAAGGAAGAACTACAGTAGAAGAAGGACTGCCCTGCTGGACCCCTGGCCTGCACCTGGACCCTGCACTCTGAAGGACTGCACCAGCTGCACACATGGGCTTCACCACAAAAAGGACTTTGCCTGGCTTCAACTGGTTCAAGGAGGGACTCCCTGTTTGCTGCAGGTGAAAAATTGCTAATCAGAGACCCCTGCACCAACTCCTGAGGAAACCAACCAGCTGATCACTGCCCAGTGGCCAAAAAGGAGTTTGCGCCAGGTGCATTCTGGAAGTTGTAGTCCACACCCCCAAGGATCATCTCAGAGCTTCTAGAACCTTGGGGTGAGCTGTGAACCCCAAAAGAACCTTAAAGGAACATCTGGAAGAAGATCCAGAAGTTTGGAAAACTTTTGAAAAAAAAGCTCCATAGAGGGTCCGACCCGCCATGGCAACACTAGCTGGCTTGCCTCAACCGCGACCCAGTCTGACTCGCAGGTTCGTCCAAGAGAACAAAATCCCCAAAAAAGAGACTAAGTCCGAATGTAGGAAGTTGACCGGGACCTACCACCCAGCGTATCCGAGGAGGGCTCCAAGGACGTCGGATCAAGATCCAGGTTTGCCCCGGTCGAAGGATTTGCACCTCGAAAAAACGAAGTCTGAAGGTAAATATCTCCACCGAGGGCTCCCCCGACACATATCCGAGGAAGAGTTCCAGGAGGTCGGATTGGACTGGCAGGTTTGTCCCGCTGAAGAAAATCTTCAGAAAAACAACTAAGTCCGAAGGTAAACTTTTGACCGAGGCCTCCCGCGGGCTGCAGCCGAGCCGGGCTCCATTGCGGTTGGCCTTAAACTGTGACTTTGCGCCATTTGAGGTGCGACCAGATGACCAGATTGGCGTTTTTTTTTTCTAGGTGCTAGAAAACAATCATTGTTTAAAAATTCACATCTCCGGTTCCCCTTATCCGATTTTATTCGTTTTTGTGTCATTTTAAAGATAAAAATATACTACATTTTCATAAATTGGTTTGGGATTTTTAAACTGTTTCCTGTGTTTTATTTAATTATTGTTTTGTGATATTTGAATGCTTTACACTCTGTCTCCTAAGTTAAGCCTTGTCGCTCGTTGCCAAGCTACCAAGGCTTGAGCTGGGTTTAATTTACTGAGACCTAACTGGACCTAAGTGGAGGTTAGTGGCCCATTGCTGAGTGTAGGTACCTACCTGCCCTTACCAATAACCCATTTTCCAAAACTAGGGTTCAGGTCATTATCGCGTTGTATGACATTTGGTAAACGTTCATCCTGTTCTGCTGTGACATGAAGGTCTTTTAGGGCTTGTATCTTTATCCTTTTTTAGTTCATTCTTCAGAAAGTAAGATCTAGGATTGTGCATACTTTCGTGTTTTGAACCTCTTCATTTCATTGATGAAGCTATGACCCCTTTAAAAAAATGCCTGCAAATATTCTCATGATTGCCACAGCTCCAGTGTATGTTCTATGTACAGCCATCCTGATGGAATGGGTTCTATTTTAGCGAAGAAGAGTGAGGACGAGAAAAGGAGTTCCTTCCAACAATGTTCTAGCTGCCATGATCATATACTGAGCAACATATGCTACCATTTACATACCAGGGATCATTTTACTGGCTTACAAATGACAGATCATTTCTGAAGACAAAAAACATATCCATCTTACTCTGATGTCCAATGTTATTGAAACTGTTTGATATCACACCACAGTCCTATCCTGCTCTAAACACATTCAGTCACACAGAGGACATGCATTCTACTTGGTATCTCCTGCCTCAAGTCTTGCAATGGCTGGAAATCTAACAATTTTCCCCCCTCAAATCAAATCAGTCAGTGCTTGAAAAGCACAACTTCGCACCCGTTAGGGTCTCAAGGCGCTGGGGAGGAGGAGTAGCGTAAACCGGTGAGGTGGTTATTAGAAAAGCCATGTCTTCAGTTCCTTCATGAAGCTGAGGAGGGAGGTGGTTTGTCTAATGTAGAGAGGAAGGGTGTTCCAGGCTGTGGCTGCGAGGTAGGAAAAGGATCGTCCTCCTGTTCTGGTTTTCCTGATATGGGGTACTCCTACGAGAGAGTGCTGGGCTAAGCGTTGGGCCCGATGGGGTACGTGGAGGTTGAGTCGCTGGTTCACGTAGGCTGCTCCAGTGTTGTGGAGGGCTTTGTGTGTGTGGGTGAGGATCTTGAAGGTGATTCTTTTTTCTATGGGAAGCCAGTGCAGTGTATGTAGGTGTTGCGAGATGTGGCAGTGTCGAGGAAGGTCAAGGATCAGTCTGGCAGCGGCGGTCTGGATATTTTGTAGCTTGCAGGTGAGTTTCATGTTGATTCTGGTGTAGAGTGTGTTGCCGTAGTACAGTCTGCTAGTGAGCAGGGTGTGTGGGACGGTCTTTCTATGTTCAAGGTGGATCCACATGAAGGACTTGCGTAGGAGGCAGAGGGTGCAGAAGCAGGTGGAGGTGACTGAGTTGTTATGCTGGTTCATGCTGAGGTTGGAGTCCAGGATGATTGCGAGGTTGCGGGCTTGGCTTGTGGGGGTGGGCGGGTTTCCAAGGGTGGGTGGCCACCAGGAGTCTTTCCATGCATGGGGCTGAGGGCTCATGATGAGTACTTCTGTCTTGTTAATGTTGAGTTGAAGGCAGCTGTTTCTCATCCAGTTGGCGACTGCTTCCATGCCTTAATGGAAGTTGTGTCTGGCTTTGTCGGGTTCGTTGGAGAGGCAGAGGATGAGTTGGGGGTTCTCGGCATAGGGGATGATGTTGATTCTGTAACTTCTGACAAGGGTGGGTGGCTAACGGGGCCATGTAGATGTTAAACAACGTGGGGCTAGGGAAGGATCCCTGGGTAACTCCACAGGTGGTGGGTGTGGTGTCTGCGAGGAAAGGGGCAAGTCTGCAGGTGAGGAAGGATTGGATCCAGTTGAGGGCCTTTTCTCTGATGCCGGGTTTGTGGGGTCTTCTTATCAAGGTGTGATGGGAGGTTGTGTCGAAGGCCGCTGAGAGGTCTAGAAGTATGAGTGCTGCCATCTCTCCATTGTCCAGCAGGGAGTGGATGTTGTCTGTTGCGGCCAGGAGGTCTGTTTTGGTGCTATGGTTTTTCTTGAATCCAGATTGGGAGATGTCGAGGATGTTGTGATCTTCTATAAATGTGGCGAGTTGTCTGTTGACTGTTTTTTCAATGACTTTTGCAGGAAATGGGATCAGGGAGATGGGCCTGAAGTTTTTGAGGTCTGTGGGGTCTGCCGAGGGTTTCTTGAGGAGGGAATTGATCTGGGTGTGTTTCCAGTCATAGGGGAAGGTGCCGGCAGACAGTGAGCAGTTAATGGTGGTGTGAAGCTTGGGGGCAATTGTGTCAGCGGGCTGTTGAAAATGTTGTGGTGGCAAGGGTCCGTGGGGGCCCTGGAGTGTATGGCTCTCATTGTTCTCAGCGTATCTTCGATGGTAAGGGCGGTCCAGGTGGTGATTGTTGGTGTGCTGGTGTCAGGTTTGGCTAGAGGGGTTTCTGTACGTAGGTTGTCCTTGGTGAAACTGTTGTAGATGGTCTTGATTTTGTGATGGAAGTAGGGGTTGATTTTGTTACAGAGGTCCTGTGAGGGTGGGATGTCCATTGTCTCACTGTTGGGTTAGGCGAAATCCTTGATGATGCTGAAGAGTTCCTTGCTGTTGTGTGTGTGTTAGGAGATTCTGTCTTGCATAGCTTTCTTTCTGGTGTTTTGGATGAATTGGTGATGTTCAGTGGTGGCGGCTCTGAAGTTGCTATAGGCTTTTGTGGATTTGGTGTTTCTCCAGATTTGTTCGTGCTGTGCTTATCAATAGCACAAAGTCCTCTTCCCAATGTTTTCACCAAACTGCGATTCATCTGACCTACAAGGATTGCTCCACAGCCTGTCTATCCCTTCAACAACCAAACGCCAACAAGCATATTGAGTTCATTTAACATGAAGTCGGCAGAAACACAGAAAAAGAATAGGACATGTCCAGCATCAAGCAAAATGCCATACGTCATTAAAACGAAACAGATTGGGTAAAAAAGCATGCATGTTGTTAATTGGCTCAATGCTTGTTGACAATATGACCTACCTCAAAGAGTAATTCATGTAATGAGGACAGAAGGACCAGGGAACTGTAATGTCACTGTTTAATGCAAACAAATTACAAAGAGAAATACAGGCCCGAAGGTATCAAAACTGTAGATGCTTCAAAATTATTATTTTTTACGTTCACCTGCAAAATCAATAATTTAATACCAACACAAGCACCCACCCAGCTTACTACCTACCCCTAACATGCCACGGGTGTCCCGTTAAACATGTGAGAAACGTAAAATGAGATGTTATTACTTTTGGTCTGGTGCCAGTTATGTTTAATTTATAATTTATTTCTGTGATGGCCATCTTCAGTGTAAAATATGACAATTAGTCAACCAAAAGCTAAGAGTACTTTGTGCGTGTGGGCTGGCAGCCAATTTCTAAGCAAATGCTTTCAGAACTAGGGGTGTTTTCCCCTGAATATTTTTCCCTGGGGACTTGTTAACTGATGGATATTGAACTTTAAGCACCAGATAAAATGGTGCCACAAAATCAAGACGATATCAGTTTGCTTCTTCCTATTTAGCCCTTTTTTTTTAACTTTTCAAGCACTACCTGCTATAAAAGGGACAATATTTCAAACTAAGGTTCAGCACAGATAGGTGAGCACACACATGCATACAGATGAAAACAGAAGACAAAAGAAACTAACCAAGAGGAGAGACAAGCGAACAGCGGCAAAGCCGAAGAAGATAAAAGTAGAGACTTTGGGTGTGTTAGAAACCAACTCGTTTCTTCAACCAGTCATCGATATGTTTCCAGATCATCCGTTTTTAAAACCACGCCCGAGAAGATTAGTAGCACAGACGAACAGTACACTCAACACATGATGCAGCCTTCCCAGGCAGACATGGACTGCGAACTCAACCTGACATGATCGAATGTCATTTAAAGTAATCAAACTGCCCACATTTTTCAATCACTTCAAACATGATAACCGACAGCGACGAACATGTTAGCTGTTTACTGTTTCTTTGTTTCGGCTCCAGAGTCTATTTGCATAAATTATACAACGATCAAATTTGTTGGCAAGATATTCTCTCTCCCACATGTAATAACTGAACTCCTTGCTAGAGGATACAGGAACACAGTTGTGTCATACCATAAATTGCACTTGGCAATATAATTCAGCTGCCCTTACAGACACCACGAGAGTTTATTCAGTAAAACTGACACATTTGGTGACCTAAAATTTCTCATGCGCCTGAAATGCTACATTGCTATTTTGTGCA
This sequence comes from Pleurodeles waltl, assembly GCF_031143425.1. NCBI lineage: Eukaryota > Metazoa > Chordata > Amphibia > Caudata > Salamandridae > Pleurodeles > Pleurodeles waltl. The sequence continues at coordinate 732,603,712 of NC_090447.1, read as the reverse complement.
GGCTTGTGCAAGGGCATATTTTTGATTTTCAGAAAAAAAGGGGATGAGGAGGAGCTCTTTTTCATTTTCTTTTTAGTCTATTTTCATATTTTATCTTTGCTTCACCCACATGCTGTGCCGAGATCCAGGAAATACATCAAGGTTTTACATTCATGACAGTGACTTTAAAGAGGCACGTCTAATCTTCAGCAGGCTTCGGATGCTGAATTCTGCCAAGAAGTCATTCGTTTCTACAACATATGTTTCTGATTTTCTGTCCAGAGGTTTCATACCCTGTCCCTGACTGGAATTTCACAAAAACAGGAAACACACAAGGGCTATGGTTAAAAGAGAACAATGTACTGTTGGCGTCGGTTCAAAGGAAGGAGGTGAACCAAATATTTGCGTCACATGAGTGGGCAGTTGACAAGTTAATCGTTTGGAAGCTGGGATAGAGACTCTTCTCCTGTTGTATTAAATATGTGAAATAAACAGCTGCAAATTTAAGTCCCTAGAACTCATTCAAATGGAAATGGCTTCCACAGAAAGTATTGAAAGAATTTTAGTTTGTTTTTCAAAGCTCTTGAAATATGCGTTCTCCCATATCCTAAATTATGCTCCAGAGTCTTACCAGAGTATGTTTTACTGTAGGTGGTATTTTAATTTATCGATGGAAAATTGGTCAGTGTTAAACTTCACTACATCTTGTATTATTGTCTGCAGTATTTTGTTAAGTAAGATTTTGTGCTCTTGTAAGGTACAAAGCAGCACTTACCGCTTCATTCTGGCATCTCTAAATTAAAGCACAAACTGTATTTGCCACCCCATTTTAAATCAAGGAACTAGTGTAAATTACTCCTAGCCCCAAGTTTTGTGCGTGGATACATTCCTCCAAGTAGCACTTAAGAGAATTTGCACCTCAAAATTGCACAACGGAGAAAATCATGTGGTAATACTGATCAAGAAGTCAGTAAGGGCATATTAACACCAACTGATGAGGGGGAGGCTGAGAATCAGGTGCTAAAATCGCATGGGGAAAATCTGAAACCGTTCTGTCCTGGTATCCACACCTCCCCAAATCCCCCCCACACACATTTGTTGTGACCCTGATATTTCCCCTTAGTGCAAATGAGAATGTGAATGATGTATCCAGTCCCGACAACAAACAGGAAATCATCAGAGGAAAAATAAGCATTATTAATAAACAGAGATGCAGTTTGCGATTATTGAGTACCCAAATGCAGAATACCTTCGATTTAAGACTTAACTCAGTCGCTGTCGCGGTGTGAGAATCAAAGAACAAAGAGATCATAAACCGTAAACTTTAAAGTATCTTCTAAGGGTTTCTAAATAATGCTTTTTAAGCGATTTTAAGAGTTGTTTAATTTTTTTGCAAAAGGTCGAATACCGAATGCGATATAAAATTTGAAAACCCGAAAATAGACTAGTGACCGGTGTCGAGTTCAGAGTGTCCTAAATTGCTGCCTCAGAATGCGCATTATTCTCATTAGATGGGTAACTTTAATTATGATCTGGTCATGTTGTAAAATAACAGATACGGGGACTTAAAACTCATTCTCCAAACAAAGAGACTACTCAAGGTCGAACAAGTGTTAGTGACTGCACTTTCGAGTTGTGTCTAACAATGTTGAATAAATCTGCATCCTTCTCACTGGTGACATTAGGTAGTGTAATTTGTCTCTCAGAGGTCACCCCCCAAAGATAAGTACCTTCGAAAGAAGAATTATCACCTTAATGTAAATCAGGCTTGCAAGACTAAACATTATTCTCAATAAAATATCTGTTCAAAATACAGCATGATTGAGTAAGCTCATTGTCTCACGTGATAGGAGTTATTGTTTGACTCAATGAAGTTGATTTTTCAAATGCAAGGAGAAGTTTACTAACTAATTTAATCTGTAGCTTTTATTTTGAGGAAAATAACTTATTTTCTCGTGAGTTAGGTTCACCATTACTAGACCAACGACAATCCATACATACTTTCATCGCTCCCAAAATGTGCACTTTGTTATTTTTTCCACTTTGCTTTTTAGTGAAAATTTGATCATGGCACGTTCCATCCAGTTCCCCAAGAAGACTGAAACAGAAAAAGAGACATACAGACATCCCACACAATTATATCATTACTGAAAAGGACGCCACATGTGGTTCATCAGAGTAAGATCAACCTCTGAATTCGGAATGGGCCTGATCACAAAACATTTTATATAATCAGTAGTTTTCATTCCTGAATTACAGTTCACCTTATTTCTGGACAGAGGGAAGTTTGTGCAGATATATGGGATAAAGTACTCTCTACCATACATTGTACGGCTACTGAAGGTCACTGAGGAGTTCCATGACCATATAGAGGAACTAAATGGACAACCAATATCCTTCATAGGGTCATGTAATTCCAAATTGACTTGCAATATCCTTTTACAGTGTGGCAAAGGGTGTTCTGTTTGTTACAGTACCTGGTCACACCACCACCCTACCTCATACCACTTAAAACCTTGGTGGGATGCTCTTTCATGTTCATTGCCGACAAAAAGAATAGAACTAGAATCTGTAGAAGGAAAAAGAAACACAGCAAAACACAGTTTGTATTTGTTGCAAAAAGATATTAGAATCAGTTTAATGTAAGTCAGATTTAAAAAATACCTCAGTATGTGTGGAAAAATGCAGATTGCATCTTTCTTCTAACCACATATAGCTTGGAAAAAATAAGCATATGGCCATACATAGGTGCTTTTTGCTGATAACTTTTTCTTTTTAGAAAAAGATATCAGAGGAAAGAAAAGCCAATACCTGTTTTCCTTGAACTAACTGCAGCCATAATTATGCTCCATGACCTGCCTTTCACCCTAGCCACTGGCAGCAGGCATAGTAACATGAGAGAAACTTGATAATTTATGACAGTTAAGCAACTATGTCTTTTCTTTACTACTGGTGACTTGAGATGTCACAAGTCACTTGTAATAAAGAAATTAAAGATAGGTTTTTATACAGGGATTACAAGTTCTCATATTTCACAAACAGAAATAAGTACCACCTGCTGCACATTAATAAGCGCATTGCAAGTTACTGAGGAGTTCTCTGACCACAGAGGGAAATGAGCTGAAGGCTGAGTACTTTTATAAGGTCATGGAACTCCGAGGTGTCTTGTAAAAACCTTCAAGTTCCTTAAAATACATGTTCACACCATCAACCCTTCCACAAACATATTAAGTGCCTGCTTCACAAAGGTAACTTACACTTTTCAGTAATTTACAATTTTGAGTAAGTTTACTACTTTTTCCTTATTCCCAAAATCAGAGACGAAGTTACTAATAGAAAAGAAGACTGGAATATGTCCAACATCATCTATGGCCAATCACTAGTAGTGCACCCACCTTTTAGAAAATAATGGAAGTATGGAATTAAAATAAAACGTAATAGGAAATAATGTTAACATTAATTAAATTATTTAGAATACTTAAAAATATAAAATACATGTATTTTAATGTTAAAATATATATAAATCATACACATTTATTTTTTAATTATAAAATATTTAATACTCTATTTTAAATGTTAAAAATGTAAATGTAATGTTAAAATTAAAATTTAACCAAGCTTATTTTAATCATTCTGTACATCACTTTTAAGAATTATTAATGTAAAATAAAAATATTTTTATTTTGGTGGGGATTTATTTTTTAATTTAAACTTTGAAAAAATATGTAATGAAATTTAATATATTTGCAATAATTAGAGATTATTTCAAAATTAAGTCAATAGAGCTGTAGCAAATTTGTATTTTGTTCTGCTTTAAAATAAATATATACTATGAATTCAGGTTATTGTTTAACATAAAAAACAGTCATATTTATTTTCATGTTAAATAAACTTTTTTCCCTATACTTTACCATCTATAGGTCTCTACGACAAAACTTTACATAAGGTAAAGTTTAGGGAATATTAAAAAAAAACTCAACAATAGATAAGAAAAACAACTTTATATTAGGTATTAATGTGAATTGTTTATATATTTATTGTAAATGTAGAACAAAATAAACAAAATGCTAAGGAACAATAAACTTAATTTCGAAAAACATCTTTAATTAATGTACGTCTATTAAATATAATTAAAATTACTTTTCTTTAGATCAAATTAAAATATAAATTCCCACTTAAAGAAAAAAATGCATTATACATCTATACTTTTTAAAAGTGATGCTTAGGATTTATTTTAGTTATTTTAGTTATAATTTGATAAAACAAATACTGTTACATTTATTTTTAAATTCAAACCTGGGTATTTCAATATTTTATAATTAAATAATAAATATTTCCTATTTTTATTTTTTGCAAACATTAAAACATATTTATTTATATTTTAACTATTTTAAACAAATCTAATTTGATTTAACATTATTTCCTAAGTTGTTTTCTTTTAATGTTCTACTTTATTTTCTACTGCCATTATTTGCTAAGCAGTACCAGTGGTTGGAAGTGTGTTGTGCTGGACTTACTATTTTGTTTCTTTTTAGTAATAACTTTCAGTCAGATTTTGAGAATAGTCAACAGTAGCAAATTACTCAAAAGTATAAATTACATTAAAGTGTTTACGACCTTGGTGGATGAGATGCTCTGTCACAAATGGGACAGATATCCTGCCCACCGTTTAACAAGTTGCATAGGATATAATGGAACTTGTACTGTGGTGGGCGGGATATCCGTCACAAACGTGATGGAGTATCCCATCTGCCAAGGTCATAATCAGGCCCTAAACCTTTGGCTGGGACAGCAAGGGTGCACACATGAAGAATAAAATCAGAATCTGTGATGCAAAAATAACCCTTTAAAAAGCACTTAGTAGTTTGTTGCAGAAGAATTAGAATCAGTTTGCATGAGTAGTAACATGCAGAAAAATTATTTATTTTCTGTAATGAAGTGTAACATGGAAAAACTATACTTGTAAATTTAAATGTTACCTTTCGGCTGGTTACTGTTCATTTTAGAAAAGCAGGTCATAAAAATGAAAAGCCAGTAATGGTTTCCCATGTTTAAGAGAATTAACAATATATATGAGAACACAAATAACATAGGTCATGCAAAGAATTGTACTGTCGAGTTAAACTGATATAAACTTTTACACTGAATTGATTTTGGCTGTTGAAGCCAGACAGTGGGTGAGAAGGCTGCTACATGGTTTGTTCCACGCACGATCGTCTTACAGTTGTAGAATAAAGAATCTGAATGCTGTTCTGTCACCACAGAGGTTTCTGTCCCAAGGCATGGTTGCACTACTAGATATGCTCAAAATATATACTTAAAAAGCTGTTACATGTTCCCCATCATTTGGAACCAGTACATAAAAAGATGTGCAAGACCATGCTTTGTCCATACAAATACATATGATTGATACGCTTTTCTGCATTTTTTTGTAATTTGCAAATGCACCTGAGCATACGCATGGGAAAACTGTGGGATGTAGTTGCTAAGGTTTAAGCCGTGTTTGCGTCACAAAAGTAATGCAAATTGATGCAAAATATATCTTTTTTTACCAATTTACTTTCTATCACAAAACTTGTTTTCCATTGGAATATCACTGGAAAGTAACACAAAGCTGTTTTGCATTACTTACCACCAAGTGGGCATTCAATGGGGGTGCATGGGCATTCCCATGCACCCACCGAAGGTCTGTGAGGCAAAACCTTATTCACTAAAAAAAGTAGACAGGGTTTTGTGTCAAAAAATAGCACTCATTTCAACCAGGCACCATCACAGAAGGATGCTTTTATTTCTCCTTTCTTTTCCTATGTTGCATGTGTGCTGCACTGCAGAGCACACATATAAAGTGGGGGAAGTTTTAAAGTGAGTCTAAGCATAGTATTTTGTACTAGAAGGGCATCCTTCCAGAACAAAACCTATGCTAAACTCATGCAGGTACCCTTGCCCTACGGTACAAAGGTGTATGTGTGGCACACAGCAGCACATTTCTGCACTGCTGCTAAGGAGAGGGTAGAGTGCCATAACTCTGTAAATATGGCACTTTCCTGCTCTCTCCTTCTTCCGTAGTGTAGCACAGCATTTGGCTGCTGCACTGCGCTGAGTTAGGATTTCATAAATCTGAGACATTTAATTTATTATTTCTTTTTTGTCTGTCGGCTCAAACCTTATGCCTCGTACCTCAATGCGGAGGAGGGATAGGTTTAGATTACCAGTGTACTTCAGCATTGTTTCTTCCATTATTTTCTTCTGTTGGAAAGGATGTTTGCATGTGAAGAACTCCTGTCCTGAGCACAGCATGGGCAGATTTGTCTGTAGCACATTCCCAGACTTCCTGCCTGCCTGCTGGGTTTTTTGAAGGAGGTACAAGCACAATGCTTGATCAATAATTCACTCAGACATTTGTGGTACCTTACTAGGGTTGGCTTAATGAAAAATAAAGGGCCTTCATGAAGAGGTTAGTAAGGGAGCCCTAAATGTTCATTTGGGGATTGCTTATTTAGCTGATTTACCAAAACCTTTACCTTGAGCTTCCTTCTGAGGTGGTGGGACTCCCTATATCCCTCACCTCATCACTCTCGGAAAGGTCGACGTCTACAATGAGCCCATCAGTGCAGTGGGAGTTATTTAGATATTCATACTGTTGTGTTGCGTGCAGCCTCAAAAGTTGGAAGAATAAATAAATAAGTACACTATCTAAACATGACTGGCATTTTATTCTTCAGAAAACGCGTGGAGCTAATATCCAAGTTTGAGTCCACGTAATTGTGTCCACCCGATAGATAGAAATCTTTCTGTTGATGGGTGATAAAATGGAATTGTTGCCCTTCACACACATTCTTGAAAAATGTAAACTGATTCATAGTCTACTGTGCTACTAGGTCTGACAACGGTATGGACCTATGTCATATAGCCATGTGTTCACGTAGGTGTGCAGAGTTGTCTTTTATTCTGTAGTGTTATGTTTAGTTAAAATCTTTATGATATTTCACCAAAGAGAATATTCCATTTCTATTATTTTGCTTGAATGTTGACTTCAAGTTATTGTGAATGAGGTTCTCTGGAAATTATTATATGTTCCTAAATCCCAACGCTTAGAATAGCAAAAAATGGTTTCCTAGTCACCATCCTTTCTTGTCAATTTCAGTGGGAAGAAGATGGATTAAAATTTTCACGGTTTTTCAAAAATAATCTTTAAAGACATAATAGGAGCTCACTTACGCCTAATTCCTTATACACGGTCCCACCCTTCGGTAGTCCCTTACCATATAGCCCTTTGTGGAAAAACAAGACTGTAAGTCCAGCTTTGGCAAATAACATCCTTTAATAATATCCTAAAGAACCATAAACCCAGAGATGCTGGATTAGGTGGATTCCCAGATTTGGTCCACCGGCAGACTTGGAGAAAAAAAACACTGCCATGTTTAAACTGGACTAATAATTACATCATTTTCATCTAATACCTACTGTAACCTTCCTTAGTCCACCCTCACCAGAAAGTGTTTAAAATAAGACCATAAAAAATGTATTGTTTATTGTGATGAATTAAGTTCTGACCCAGTTTAACCCCATCAATGTTTTCCTTTTCAAACACCTGGTTTATAGATCTCTGCTGTAAGTCTGCCCACTAACTGAGTCTCACACACTGTGAGCTCTGCTAAAATGGACCTGAGTGATAACCAGGAGTACCCACTTTTTTAAATAAGGTCTGCTGCTGTGGAGCTGCGGTAGGAAGCTCTATGCTGGCTACACATGTTCCCTTGTATAGGTGTGTACCTCTGTGCTGGCTGATGGAGTCGACTAGTGTCTAACAGCCCAGTATCTGTTCACAGGTAGCCTTTCACAGATTGGACCTCTAACAAATTGATTATGGCCTGGACGGCTTTATATGAAATTTGACAATCAAAACTATGTATCCCTATTTCTTTTTGTTATAGTGTTAATCTGTAGCACTTCAACCTAAGCCTGTGGTGTTCTACTGTATTCACACTATGGGTGAATTCTGCAGCAAAAAATCAATTCTCCATTTGTGCAACCTAGAGAAATGTTTAATCTTTCTTTCTATAGGTAAACAATGGACTACATTGCAAATATAACATTAATCATACCTTATTTACACTTATTCATACACTTTAGGCGGTCTGACCTCCACATAGCAACCCTGGCAGTCCGACTGTCAGGGAACCACTAGGATCTTGGATCCCCATGGTCTGGCGGTGGTAGAGATCCTATTTCGCCAGGGAAGCACTGCAAGCAGGATACTGGCGCATGCTGCTGGATACAGCACTGCCACTGTCTCGATTATGTGCCAGAGACAATGCTGTAAACTTGTTTCCTGCTAGGCTGGCGGGCAGAAACCTAGGTTTCCACCCGCCAGCCTACCAGGAAACTCCTAATGGGTCAGGCAGAGAGGTAACCACTGTGGCGGCAACCTCTCCTTCGAAAAGTTGGCAGATGGTGAACGCCGTCCGCCGAACTGCTAATGAGGCCCTTTGTGTGTTGCAGTATTTTCTTGAGTCAATCACTTTGAAGATGGGACACTAACTACTATGCTGGGCCAGGTAAATTACTCTGCTTGCGATCTGGTAGATCAAAACCTTCCAGCACAAAAGGAGCATTTGGAGAAGATTATCCTACTTTGGAGAGAGGAAGATGGTGGTAAGAAATCTGCATGGACTAAATAACACACACTCACTGACAAGCCTGGACATGCCATGCCCCAGGAAATCAAAGAGAGGCAACAAGACTTCTGGCACCACTCACTGGAAGTGTTGTCACTTGCAGTTTTGGAGGTAGGGGACCAGCTTACTTTGCTCATTAGGGGAGGAGCTAAATGTTTCAGAGACGCTGTGACAGACCAAAAGTTTTTTCTGCCACATTCAAAAATCCGTCAGGCAGTGCAGGAAGACTTTACCAGGTATGACGGAATGATGTTGCATGTTTGGAATTGGCAGAGATGAACATATACTAGAACTCTCCAACTCTGCTACTAATTTCCAACAAAAGAAGAGAACTCTAAGAAGCACTGTAACCAGAAGAAGACAAGTATGGAAAAAACACCCATGGTGGACCCCCTATCTGGAGTTAAGGGACCTTTGCATAGTAGAGAGTGTCCTTGGAAGGGATCATAAAGATAAGGGGGTTCTTCGGTCTCCTGTGGACCAGTTTTAGCTGGAAGTTCCCGTGTGGGGCTAACCCACGTGATCAAAGAAACATATGAATCCAGCAAGTGGCCACAAGGCTCGGGGACCTGAGGAGTTGAAGACAAGCAGTATGGATTTCCTTGAGTGTCACAGGTTGCTGCTGTGAGAGCTGGACCAGCAATGGTGAGCACTAAAGACTTTTAGCTAAAGTGAGTGTTATCATGCACTGCAATTACCTCAATCCACTCCCTTTTTTGATTGCCTCCTTTTTGGGTTGTTGAGCATGGGTGCACAGTCAAGTGTTACCCATTGCAGCAGTGTTTCACCAATTCTTGCATACAAAATGTATTTTCTTTTAATTTTGAATTGTCAGCATCTTACAGTACATTCTATATGTTTGACAGTATCTAACCATTTTCAGCAGGACATACACTACAATTCCCTTCAAAAATGTTTTGAATTGTCCTTTCTGTATAACAGATCATTCTCGCAAAACACATATTGCTTCAATTGATAGTGCTTCACACTATTTAAAAGGGCCCTCCATTGCTGAGTTTAGCTGTTCAGATCAAAGTTCTTACCAGGAAACCAATAGGGATGTCATACATAACCACTGAAACAACCTTAACCTCATATGTCACTCTGAAAAGTACCATTTGCTAGCCCCCAGTTTCCAGTTGATGCTCCTGCCATCAGTCTATTGCTAAACATTTTTTTTGTTTGGAACCAATGGACCCAATTCCAATAAATTATCCAAACAGATCCTTAGATAACTATACATTGTACTATGGTGCAGTTAAGGGCCTTCAAAGAACCATCCTACATGCTTGTGTACCAGTCAAACAGCATTGTCTTTCTCCTTTATGAATTGAAGGCTATGTTCTGCACTCAACAGTGAAGATCCTTATCCAAAGGTTCTTTGGAAGTCCCACAACACAGTGTTGCTCCCTGAGAGGAGTACAGGGATATACTTTTGAGCCAACTCCAACATATTTGCTTCAATTTTTTTCGTACTTTAACAAACTCCTGATATTATGATTGTAAAGAAAAGGGACAAGAACGTTTCCTGTTTAACTCCCCCATGAGTCTGAATTCAATCTGCATGTGATCTATTTTTGCTATACATGCTGTAATTCTAATTTCTGCATTTAGTGCCTAGATCATGGAAACTAATGTCATAGAGACCCTATACGATTTAAACGTTTTTGAAAAAAATACTATTTGCATGCAAGAAAGGCCAACGGGAAATCTATAAACAAGGTGTGCAGAAATGTGGAGGACTTCAACACTGTATAATATCTCAATGGTACTATACCACATGGCTGATTTCTTGCAGAAGACTGTCTGCAAATCAGGAATAATATGTCTGCTTATTCCATGTTAACAAGTGAATACATAGGAGCATATTTATGCTGTGTTTGTGCCTACTTTGTGTCATTTTTTACGCAAATTCAGAGCAAAGTTAACTACATATTTATATTTTGATGCAAGACACGTACTTATCCCCCTGTGGAAAAATGACGCACGGGTGGGATGCTGCCCCAAATAATGGCACTAAGCTTGCTTAGCGCCATTATTTAATGCCTGGTTCAGACCAGGCATTAGGGGACCTGTGGACCCATTTCCATGGTTAAACACCATGGAATGGGCCCATAGGTGCCCACGCAAGCCCCAGGAACATCCCCACCAACACCAGAGAGACACCACAGGATGGGAAACCCATCCCAGGTAACTAGGGGAAGTATAGGTAAGTATTAGGAGATTTTTTTTTAAGTGCCATTGGGGGCCCTAACAAGGGCCCCCCTGCATAGCACTGGGGGCAAAGGCTATGCCCAGGGGACAGTGGTCCACTGTGCTGGCCTTTGTGGTGGTGGGCATGACTGCTGTTTTTTCTAAGACATGAGTCATGTTTTAGGATGGTTGTGTGCCTGGAAATGATGCAAGGCTGGTTAGCAGCATTTCTTTTTGCCGCTAACCAGCCTAACGTCATTTTTTGGTGCACAACCTCCTCTCCCCATACCGCCACCCTCACCCAGCTAGCATAATTTTTGAGAACGCTAGCCCTATGTTAGCGCTGGCTTGCACCATTCCTTAAAAATGGCGCACGGCTGGCACTGTGGAATGGCGTGAGCCTGCGCTAATATTTTTGCTGCAAAACTGCATTTGCGCAGTTTTGCGTCAAAAAGTTTAAATATGCCCCATAATCTTTTAGCAAAAGGCTAGAAATAGAGCCTCCTAACACAAATTCAAATTAACATAATGATGTGGGTTCCTCATGTGTCCTCATTTAAGAGTGAGAACAGGATACTACGGTTCATGCAGTAGGAACATGTACTGCAAGAGCAAATGCCTTTAAACATGGAAAAATATCTATCCACCACCAAGGTAGTACTGCTTAGTTACATTTTTGCAGCAGCCAACAGGGTGCACAGCTCAAGAACATGACTCTTTAAACCAATTCACCAAGCAATATCCAGCTATTCAACTACGAAACGTTTTACTATTCTAGTTCTTTATAATCTTTACATATGCATACCCCTTTTTCAATAAAATCCTAGTATTACAAATATTCAAGTACATCACTTTTTTACCCATGCGTATTTAATATACATTGGTGAAGGCAAAACATTCAGAGTCAATACAACATCTGCAACCAGACTTTGAACCTTTGTTAAAACCACCTTTGCATTCTCCACCAGATAAGATGCACACTGAAAACAGTATTGTTGGATAACTCCACTCTGTTCACATAAGATAATGAAATCCTAACCAACAATATAATAATGCTAATAAATAAGGGGAGTTAGACCATACATGTGACTTATAAGCAGCAAGCAAGTGTGCATGGGGATGCTCAACTTTAGGGCCAGGTGTATCATTTTTCACAATAGTGATTACCTAAGTGTGTTTTTTAGCGAATCGCAATTAAGTAATCACTATTGGAATGTATGAAACTCCAGGAGTTTCATACTGCGATTTGCAAGGGCTCGCAAATGGACCTACCTCATTAATATTCATGAGGTAGGTTGCAATTTCCGAGCCATTGCGAATGGCTACAGTCACAGGGATGGTGGGCTGCTGGGCTCAGCAGACCACTATGTCTGTGATTGATTTTCAATAAAGCAATCTTATTTTTTTTTAAATACAGTCCATTTTCCTTAAAGGACAACGGGATGCGTTTAAATATGAAAAGTTTTCTTTCCATTTTTTAAGAGTAGGCAGTGGTCCATGGGACCACTGCCTACTCTTAAATAACCTTTTCGCATGCATTTACAAAGGGGAAGGGGTCCCTTGGGGACCCCCTCCTCTTTGCCAATGGGTTGCCACCAATTTGAAATTGGTGGTAACTGCGATTGTTTTGTGACCGCATTCATGGTCACAAAACAATCATACATACCTCTGCGATTCGGTATTAGGAAGGGACGCCCTTGACACGCCCCTTCCTAATACCGAACCGGTATGTAGTGGTAAATCCAATTTGCGATTCGGTAACAAGTTACCGAATTGCAAATTGGACTTGTTACATACCAAAATGCATTTTTGAGATTGCAAACACAAAAATGTTTGATACATCTGGCTCTATGATCATTGGAAAAGCCTAAGCCTAAAAAAAGTAATGGTTTCTGTTTCACAAATCATGTAAAAGAGTTATAGTACATTTTATAAATCATGCTAATAAACGTTCACCAAATTGTGTGCCTAATAACTTCCATGTCTGTGAGCCCCACATGTATAATAAGAATGACCATTGGTTTCCGAGCAGTCTTATTATTATTTGAAATACATTTACCAGGCAAGATCTCCTTTGCAAATCCATTTGACTTATTTTTATAGTTTATTTTCCTTGAGGCCTGAGTTCTCACCCAAAGAATGTCTGTTCTCTGTAGTGGTTCTAAAACAAAAACGAAAACTTATGAGAATAAATTTTACACAAATGGTTGAACCACATTCCTTTCGCATGTTTGAGCAAACTTCACTTAAGTCAATATCCGTCATTCTGGAAGAAGAGACATTCCGGCAAGATCTCTGAAGAATCATACAAGAGAAATAAAAGGGGTCAAACTAAAAACTATGGGCCATATGTACTTAAAGTGTGGTTGCCAAAAAAGGTCGGAATTTGTGTACTGACTTTTTGCGACCACTGTATTATTTTGCAAACCTGTGTGCTAATTGGTCGATTCGTGAATAATAATTCATGAATCGACCTGTTCATGAATTGTTAACCTTCTAAAAACCGAATTGGTAACCATATTTAAACACATGTTATGATTCTGCAAACAAATTATCAACCAAAAATGTGTTTAATACATTAAAAAAATGATATACCAGTTGTAACCCCCTGATTTGCCGAACAAGAGGGAGAGGGTCTGTAACAGTAAACATCTAATTGTAGTTGGCAGGAAAAATGCGAGGCAATCAATCCATTTTTGTGAAATAAATTAATTGCGAAATCTACCCATAATAGATGTACAGTTTTAACTTGGGAATAATTAAGAGTGTCAGTGGATTCGAAGACAGCCTCTGCTTTTACAAGCGAGTGGGTCTGGGAAGTTTCCAAATTATTTTGTGCCTATTTTACTTTTCTTCCCTGGAATCAGCTTGACTCAAAATAAACCCTGCCACCACTCAGTACATAAGGTTCACTCCCCTCTTAGCTTTGCTGTGCTGGCTTCAGTTATATTACATATTTAACTCCACTGATGTATAAATGGGCTTGTCTATACAGAGACCACCGGGAATGTAACTGCCTGGAGACAAGTGCTGTTATTATATTTAGAGGAGTTCCTACCAGTTTCAAGTTTGCCACCATCTTCTGAAGGACCACCTTGATTGGTAGGAGTTTGATGTTGGCTTGCCCAAAGATGGAAAGTGGAAGATGGCCACCTGGCATCCTGCATGGCAAACGTCTCAGTGGGAGTATACATGAGTAGAGGTTAAGAAACAGGGAAAACGATCTGTAAGAATTACATGTTAAGTCTATCATTGTAGACCATGTTAGAGTATGGAGCTAAGGGACATATTCTGGTGAAAAGAGGTGATCCCATGGTGAACCCTGATATTAGAGATGAGTGCTCAGTTTACCCTTTTAGTCCACATGATATTGATGTAAAGATGCATGAAACGGGTGTTGGTGAAAAGTGATTGGTGCTGTTAAAATATTGGCTGATCTGTAATTGGGACCTGCAGGCTGGCTGGTACATATACACAGTACTTGAGCACTGCATCAGAGACAGGTAAAGGTGCAAGTTTTTTTTACAGTATTGAAGGCATGGCAGATTGATGCAAGTCTACTCAGAGCCAGTGTGGCTGCAAAAGTTTTGTGGCAGCACAAGAAGGGTGTGTAACTAAAATAATTTTAGAGCAAATTGATGGGACCATTTTTTGATTGAAGGCTTTCCTGCAACATAATCCGGAAACTCAGGATAACTCTCCAGTTGGAAACCTCCTTTGTTGAAACAAGATGTCCTTCAAATATCTCTACTCCGTTCTTCACTGGACGTCCCCTCACTGTGAATGAGTGACTACACCAGATGTTAGTGGTTTGATTTGAGTGTGAAATGTGTTGTTGAGAAGATCTCCAATTCGGGTTTGTAAATCCTTCTCTGGAACTGGCCTTCAGCTATGTAAAACTTCAACAGTGAGAACAGGAATACATCAGCTTCTATTTTATATATTGTCATTGAACACAGATAATGACTGGATGTTATTTATCTTCCCTTCTCTTTCTCTAAGCAGTTGAATCCCTATTATCTGCCATTAGTGAAAAGTCAAAGATGGGTGGCATCCAATTTGGCCCTTATAGTTTTAAGGCTGAAGCCTGAGTGGAAGATCTTCACCTCAATGGCTGACAGTGTTATACACACTCTTTTGCACAACATCCATACATACTCTGCTGTGCTGTGATATTCCCTGAACAGTTACAAAACAGAGGTATTCCCTTAGTCCTATATCAAAAATGCAGGACTCCACTGGTAACCCCTGAAGATTGAATACCCTAGTGTATGGTTCTACAGGGTCTGCTGTCCTTGGCAATACAGAACAAAAAAGCCACTCTTAATCTTATGCTTGAATCATGCGCTCTGAAATATATTACATTGTGGGGCAAACTTTAAACAATAAAAATAATTGTAACCCAAGTTTCTTTTTTTAGTTTTTTACATGTTCCCTTCAACACTCTATCATGAGTTCTTAAATTAAGTGGATTCACTTATCATGAATTCCCTATGGAATTTGAAGAAACCAAAACAAATAGTTTATGTTAATCTAGAAAATATTTCTATGCCAGATGGATATCTCACACCTGGGGGGTAGACTAGTTTCAAGTTTTCTCTATCTCTTCACCAGATTGGCTTTTGATTGAATCGGAACTCAAATACCCCTCCTTCTTTCTAATCTCACTATTACATTTTTATAAAGCCTGTTTACTCTAAATCTGTTCTTAGAGGCACAATATATTACATCTTGACAAAAAACTCTAAATAGACTGCTTTATTCAAATTAGATGTCATTGTGGTATAATTCATGATTAATGATGGGTGACCAACCCCTTATCATTGTGCCATCAAAGGCATCCCAGTGGTAGGCGATCTGGGCTCACATGACTCCTTTCTCAGCTTTGCAAACATCCTCACAAAGTTTGATATGCACAATTATGACTTTCATGAGTTTTAAAACTCAAACTGATGTTTTCTAAACTAGTGCAATTATCTCCTACTAACCATCCCAGATCAATTTGGACATTGGAGCAGTTCCAGAGTAGACTTGGAACTAATCCTCCTCTCAGAAGCTAAGTGGAACTCTATTTTAGAGTTTACCTCTATAGCCAAAACCACCCCAGTCCTAGCTCAATGCAGACTGTGGTCGATCCATAGAATGTTCTTGCCCCCTCTAAATCTATTTAAACTAAGTTTACATCTTACAGATACCCCTTGGAATTAAAGGGTGTTCAAAGCTGAAATTACATTAATTCTATAGCCTGCACATACATGCAGTCACTCTGGTCTGACGTCCAATCATACTGAGAAAAAATCCTTAAAACACACAGGGCCTTATTCACAAAACTACACTTACACAATCAAAAGTAAACTTACAGAATTGTGTAAGTTTACTCGTTTTCTGGTATTCAGAAAACTGCAATTTAATAGTAGCTTTTTGTCTGTGGAGACTCCCCAGTCGGGACAGAGAACTCAGCATATAAAATTATAGGACAGGCCTGTTTTCTTATGTACAGAGTTACCTACTCCAACTGCAAAGTCTCCCCTGTCATAAACTTACTATTAAATGTGTCAGTTAATTAGATGAATCAGGCCCACATACTCTTTCACTTTCATATGGCTTTATTCTGTATTTTTGGCGTACTCTCAACCACAAAACTTGGCTGACATGATTTACTTCTAGCAGACCTATTCCTACTTCTAGGCACCAAAACAATGTTGTGTGTGTATAGAAGAAGGCAGCATTCTTGGTGGGCATGAGTCTTTCTTAACCACTGAGCTGATAATATGTTATAAACCCCTGCACACTGATCCATAGTACAAGACACCTCTGGAATAAACGGGACCTGCACTTAAGAAAAGTATATCGTCCATGATCAGAGACAGCCATTACTGGGAGAAATTTGCTTCCTACTCCAGCCCGCCACTTCCATGGTCCACCCTGTAATACTCCTGACCCTCTCCAACACCCTTGCCCATGAGGGGTATAACATGTCTGTGTGCCCCTCCTGATTAAAAATCCTGTGTTATACCATTCGCCACCATGTTGCTTTTTCTTTCTCTCTATTTTTTCTATCTCACCTTTTTATTTGTAGTCCACTTTTGTAACTCTATCTTCATATGCTATTTTCAATACAACTGAACAAAACATGGATCTGAGAAGGCACCTACTTAATGGTTCCATACTGGTTTACCTATTGTGATTGTCCCTTTCATTATGCTCATGGCGTATAAATATGTCATAAAATAAATAGAAACCCTGTAATTTAAAAGATTATTATCCCCGTTTATGGCCAATAGCTGATGATTTATTGAATATTTGGCGATGATGATAGAAATGCTCTTGTTTTTTTTAATAAAATGTAAAAAACTCCTCAAAATAAAAGATAAAAATGTTGGTTATCAAAAATGTCATGGGTTTCCACTAAAAATTCACAGAAAAACACAGCTTCTGGGTTCTAGCACTTTTTAAACATTCCTTTGAGGCAAAGAGAGGCCATGTCATTTATGCAGATATATTTAAATCTTGGCAGAGGGAGGCAACTATCCTTTTCCATCAGGATCCTGCCTCTTATCTCACCCACCAATTGTTAACAGGGGACAGAGGCAGAGATACTGCTAGTGCTTTCATGGCAATCCACATAATCCCCTTTTTGTGAGCAGGACTTGCACATCCCAATGAAGAGTTACCTAAGTTTACATTGTTGTCTTTGGGTTCAGGGGTGAAACTCCCTGTCTCACCATCTCTAGGACCCAGGGAATCCCAGGGAAATGCCCTGCATGCCATAAATATGCAGTAGGTAGGGGAGGAATCTCCAGGGATTCTCTGCCCACCTGGTAGGAGGAGACAGTGGAGAAGTCTCAAGTCTGACCTGCCACCGATCCACTGTCATCCTATCTCCCTGCCATGCCATATAGAAATCAGAGGAAAATTGCTGCCACCTGCTGCTTATGTGATGGATGTCTGACATGCCATTGGCTGGGCAGAAGTGGGATATTATCTTCTGGTTGGAGATATCCCTGTCCTACCACTGCATTGTAATTGGCTTCTATTTAGGTGGGATGCGGAAGGAGCATATGACTCCCAGGCAGCTGGGAGGTGAAAAGAACAACCTTAGAGAAGGAAGGCCTCGGCGTCCATCGACAAAGGTTTAAATAAGACCCTTGAGTCTAATCACAACTAAAAGAGAATGCCCTGTTCAGTGTAATTATTCTTAAAATGGATGACCAGCAAAGTGTTTTAGCCTGGCTTTGTCAAACCTGGAGTCTGGCATATGGATGCTTTTAGGCAACCCTGTAGATTTTACATAGCTATATCATAAGGTCGCTGAAGCAAAAGTGTTAAAGAGGATGGGGCAGATTTAAGGAAAGTGGCGCTCCAGTCAGTGCAGTGCCCTTTAGCACACCAATACCGCCCCCATGTGTGCGCCATATTTAAAATGAGGCACAACATGGCACAGGGTAGGGGGCAATAGCATCATTTTTTTTAATGCTATTGATGTACTCTCCAGGAGTAGCTGTAAAATGTTGGCGCTACTCTTGCAGAGTACATAGGGGCCCATTATAAATAATGGTATGCCCCCTTTTAACGCCTTCTCTGAGCTGGCGTTAAAAGTGCCAAAAAATGGCGCAAGAAAACCTTTTAGATTACCTTGTGACATTTTTTTGCCCCCCCTCTAATGGGGGAACACTCCCACTCTCATACATTATGCATGGTGTAGGTATAATGAGGCGCAAAGGTTTACAAAGTTGCGCAATGCAAGCAATGTACCACTTTGTGAATATGGCGCATGGAAAATGCCACCTTAACACCACATTTGCATCAAAATAAATGCCGCAAGGTGTCGCTAGGGGCTTATAAATATGCCCCGGTGATTTTCTAGCATTGTTCTACATTGGTGCCATGTGACCTCTTTTGTCAGCATCCAGCTTACAAGCAGCTTCTTGTGAAGAGAATGACTTGAAATGGTTTCATTTCACTGACATGTTACAGCTCAGCTTCTATTATCTTATTTTTTTGAAAAAGAGGTTACCTTCAATGAAAGTCACCTTGATTAAAATCCCCAGGGTGAGCAACATAAAGGTTTTCCATCACTGACACAGCAGAGGTGATATATCACTTTGAAAAAATACGGAGGTGGCTTAAATTAGTAGAAACTATATCTTTGATAACATGACTATGTCACAAAATGATTAATATGTTGCAAAAACGTGACCGTGGTTTAGCTGGTAAGAGCACACAATAATATCTTTACAGATGTTCTTTAACGTTGCTTTGTGACTTAGTAATAAGCTGTGTGTGTGCTGTTAATAGGGTGACTGAGGGAATTGGAGTACTGAAACATTACTTCACTCCAATCAATGCATCTCTGCGGAACTGCTTACCTGCATACCGAATTCCAGACAATGAGAATATCAAAAGAGAATACACTGTGGGAATGAATACCAGTACTTAATTTGCACAACAATGAGTACTGGTGTCCTAATCGCTGCTCAGAAGCCCTGCCACTAACAAATGAGAGTGCACCGAATACCAAGGCTGCGTAATAATTAAAACTACCTTACACCCCTTTGATATACTACCAGACACTGCCTGCCCCTTTCGATCACGTTTTCACGTTTCTTTTCTCCCATTGCGATGAGGTTCACGTCTTTCTCTTCTTCCTAATTTTCCTTGCGTGTCTTTTTCCCTCACTTGCTTTCGAGAAATGCCTGATGAGATAAAATCAGTGCTGATCCCAAACACGGGATTAAATTAAGCACCGGGATATTAGGTTTATCCCCTTCTTCACTCTGATGCCAAGTGCCTTGTCACGCCTCACACTAAAATGAACGGAAGACCTTTCACACGTGGGCCTTCATTTCAGATCACTCGGTAAAATTGAGTGTAAAATCCTACGATATCGGGTTTGTTTGAATAATGGTGTCGAAATATTCCGCGTGCAAAAGGCAATTACAACATAGATTGAAGGTCCCTGCAACTAGTATTACCACACTGTAGTCACATTTAAATTCTTTCCGACATGCACATTGTTCCTGGTATTACCTAGAGTCATCTGTGCTGGAAAAACACCCTGGTTAAATTTACATTTCTACAGTACCTAAAACTATGCAAAATGTAAACTCTGTGGCTCATACTTATAGGGAATTGGCGTGGGGCAGCACCCCAAAGGCTTTTTGACGCGCTGCTCTATGCTAGTGTGAACGAGCAGGAATGCACGGCGTTTATGAACAATTGGCTGTCTAGAACCAACACAGGCACCCTGGCACCATGATGCAAGGGTGCCTGCGTTGCATGCAGGATTGTTACTGTGTGGTAAGGGATACCTTACTTCACAAAGACAATCCAGAGAGGCGTTTTACTGAAGCTCACACAGAAAAAAGGAAACAAGCATTGGCAAACCCAATACGTTTCGCCTTTGCAAAATCTTCTGATTTTGTCAATGTTTTTTTAGACATGTTACATAGCAGTGCAAACTAAAGTACAGAATGGCTTAAACTACAAAAAAAAAGGGCAATGATGTGGCCAAGGTTGGCTGCATCATTACACTTTTTAAAAAAAACGTTAAGCCATGTTGTACAATAGCTAGCTGTGCAACATGACTTAAAAAAACATTGACAAAACTAAAGATTTTGGAGAGGCAAAACCTATTTGATTTACCAATGCTTCAATATGCTGCCTGAATGTGTCACAAGGCATGCAGCCACTTGGTAAGCAAGTTTCACATTTCCCTGAATACACTATCGACACTGGAGGGCTCTTTCATCTTTGCCTTGAATGCATTTTGGCAGAGACACACATAAAAAATATGCTAGGCACTGTGGCATCCTAGAACACTGAAAACAAAATGTACACAAATGATCAGTGAATGCATTACACACATACACGACAAGACTACTAATATTTATGATGAAGCATCCGATCAGCTCAAATTCACTAAACTAGCACCAGACATAGAAAGTCTCACACTAACCAGTGTGAGACTGTTTCAAAGTGAATGGCAGTGAATGGAAAGTGCATGGCGAACTTACCTATCAGTTGATTAATGACATAACATTGTTTTACCATGATGTGAAGTGCTACCCACCCTCAAAGGGCATTAGCGTCTTGTCGAGGGTCATAAGTATCATATAAATACTCATATCATTGATGCTAATTTAACCTCTTACTGAGAAGTGCCACGATCAACCCAATCCCTGTGCCAGGTGGGCACATCCAGCAATTACAGCTGGGTTTTATACTGTGACCCAGTGTTGGAAAATTGGTTATTGGTAAGGGTAGGTAAGTAACTACACTTAGCAATAGGCCACTAACCTCCACTTCGGTCCAGTTAGGCCTCAATAAATTAAACCCAGCTCAACCCTTGGTAGCTTGGCAACAAGCGACAAGTCTTTACTTAGGAGACAAAGCGTAAAGCATTCAAATATCACAAAACAGTAATTAAATAAATCACAGGAAACAGTTTAAAGATCCAAATCCAATTTATAAAAATAAGAAATATTTTAAATTTTAAATTACACCAAAACGAATAAAATCGGATAAAGGGAACCGGAGATATGAATTTTTAAAGAATTAATGCTTTTTTAGCGCTTAGAAACAAATAGTGCAAATCTGGTCATCTGGTCGCTCCTCTACCGGGGCAAAGTCAAAGTTTAAGGCCGACTGCGATGGAGCTGTGCTCGGCTATAACCCGCAGGAGGCCTCGGTCAAAAGTTTACCTTCGGACTTAGTCGTTTTCTTGAAGATTTTCTTCAGCGGGACCAAGTCACCAGTCCAATCCCACCTCCTGGAACTCTTCCTCGGATATGTGTTGCGGGAGCCCTCTGTAGAGATTTTTACCTTTGGATTTAGTTGTTTTTTTGAGGTGAAAATCCTTTGACCGGGGCAAACTTGAATCTTGATCTGACGTCCCTGGAGCTCTCTTCGGATACACTGCCTGGGAGGTCCCAGTAAAATTTCTACATTCGGATGTAGTCACTTTTTTGGAGCTTTTCTTCACCGGGACAAACCTGCAAGTCAGGCCGGGTCACAGTTGAGGCAAGCCTGCTAGAGTTGCCGCAGCGGGTCGGTCCCTTTATGGAGCTTTTTTCCAAAAGTTCTCCAAACTTCTCTGAACTACTCGATCTTCTTCCAGATGTTTCTTTGAGGTTCTTTTGAAGTCTACAGCTCATCCCAAGGTTCCAGAAGCTCTGAGATGCTCCCTGAGGATGGGGACTACAACTCCCAGAATGCACCTGTCACAAACTCTTTTTTGGCCACTGGACAGTGGTGAGCTGGTCAGTTTCTTCAGGAGTTGGTACAGGGGACTCTGGTAAGCAAGTTTTCACCTGTAGCAAACAGGGAGTCCCTTCTTGAACCAGTTGAAGCCAGGCAAAGTCCTTTTTGTGGTAAAGCCCAAGTGTGCAGCTGGTGCAGTCCTCCGGAGTGCAGTGTCCAGGTGCAGATCAGGGGTCCAGCAGGGCAGTCCTTCTTCTCCTGTAGTTCTTACTGGTAGGGATCTGAGGTGTGGGTACAGGTCTGCCAGTGTTATCCTTGCTCCTGGGTGAAAAACAGGGGGGGTCCTGGTTCTCCAAACAGGTGCAGGGTCCTTCCCCCTGTGATGACCACTTCCTGGGAAGTGTGGCAAAAATCAATCCCAGGAAGCAACATTCATCAAAAATCCATCTTGACTGAAAATGATTTTTGGAGGTTACATCTGGCTGAGCGCACCCACTGTTGTGGCTAAAAATCCTAAACACACACCTCTCCTGCGCTCTCCAAATCTAATCAAGGGGGCAACTGATTGCCTGGGTTTGCAGGATGTGAGGGAGGTGCTGGGTTGCTCCAAATGTCCTTCCCTGCCTTTGAAAACCAGTTTGGCAGCCCCCCCTTCCTGCTTCCCTATATGCTGAGGGAAGATCTCCTCCCCCAGGCACATCTCTTTGTGTTGAGCCAGGCCACTTCACACCTCATCAAGGCAGCCTGGCCTGGCTGCCAGAGGCTGGCCAATCAGAGCAAAGAAGCAAAAAACTGCAGGGCTGAAGTTGGCAACTTTTCAGGTAAAGTTTAAAACTCTTTACCTGGACAGGTTATACTAAATCCAACAATTGTAAGTTGTGGAATTTATTATAACAATTCATTTGATACCAAACTTAAGTCATCTGTTACTTAAGGGGACATTATAAATTAAAATAAAGTCTCCCCATTCTAGGCTATGGAGGCCATTCACTACAATGAGGGAAAAACAAATTTGCCCGTTTTACCTCACCAGGGCTTATGAAACTATTTTACAGAGCGAACAGCTGTGGAAGCAACTATAACCCTCATAATCGCTGTGTACCGAAACTGCCCTGCCATACATTATATTTTATTGGAATCATTAAACAGTATGAAAGGGAAAATGTAGCAGTGGCTCCAGAACAATTTCCAGAGTGGGGGTGTTAAAATCTATGTTATAGTTGTGAAAAACTCAAGTCACACAAGATGATACTTGGGATGCGTGCATCATGACATACCATCCATAGCATCCACCCTTCATTTCACAAATACTAACAGTTTCAAAATGGCCGGCGTGGTAGACAGCAAAGAAAAAAAAAAATAGTACTTTGAGACCACGTAGCTGGGGGAAGGACACTGGTCACCAGCCAATGCCGAGTGACCAGAAACTGTACTTCGGCTATGCTCCACACCACAGCACAAACAGGAAGCAGAACAGGAAGACCAGCAGAGTGAAACCAGATGATGAGATGACCAATAAGAAGTAAGGAAAAGAGAGTGACATCAGACCTACCCAATCGTGAGTGTTGGTAAGAGGTGGGCGTGCTCAAAGCCCGTTTTTTTAATTTTATTTACAAGAGATTTCGCAAGCACAGCAGGCAAATGCATGCATGCAGGTGTAACCTAAAAATGAGGAGAAATGAAAATATTTTTCCTTACCCCTGCTCTGCAGAGGTGTAAGGTTCTGGCACTGCCCCCAGGTTTATGTGATTAAGTAAATTTGAGGCAGCATCAAAATCCATAGGTGCTGTGTGGGAAATACCACCTTCATGGCCATGGAACGTCTCCCTGCTTCAGAGTACGGCAGCGCAAAGATTTGCACTGCTTTGTCTTACTACATAAGTATGAGGCCATGAAAAGTCTTGCCACCTCATAGATATGGTTGAGAGGCTTAAACCGCTGGAGCATCAAAAAATTGACACTCCAGCAGTGCAACCCTCTCATAAATATGCCCCTGTTTGTGTATGATTTGCCACTCTACACTGACCTTTAAAATGAAGCCCATGGTCCTAATTTGTACAGGTGTCCAAGAAGAGTTTTGGTAAAATATGTTCTACAAAAGTCAGGTATCATATTCAAAGTTCTAGTGCAGTACAATTGGAAATATCTAAAAATGTAATATAAGTTTCTGCTTTCCAAGCCGTATGGCTGTGTGAACGACTTGCAGCACCTGCATTACTGAACAAAGATAACCCTAATGTGTACCTAAAACAAACAAAAATGACAGTTAGTGATATTGGCTCCTTTGGCTCCAATTAAAGTGAAATGCACTATACTAAGAACACTATCTTTGGTTCTGTTTGATGAGTCTCCATGAAACTCCTAGAAAATGTACATGCAACTAAGAATTCTTTTTGAAAGTTTGAGCACATTGGCCAAAACAAGAAAGGTATTTCCATTAAAAATCTGAGAGATATATCTGCTGTCCATTACAGCTAAAACCACAAGGCAGAATTATACCAACTTTTACATTAAAGTATAGTTTGGTCAACCTTATGAGTTTAATGTACATCCATTCAGTTCTTTTAGAGCGATTTTAGAAAAAGTATCTGGTGGGTTGTGAATCCATTCATGAGGAAAATACGGATGTTCCTACATTAACTAAAGAAACACCCTGATACTATTAAAAAATGGAGGCAAGTACTATGCAGAAAAAATACTACTTTTACTGTCCAAAAAGTACAGCCTTCTAATCGGAAGTAGCTGTCAGTACCTGACTTTAGTGAACAGCAGTCCTTCCTCTTTCTTAATGCGAAACAATCTGGAATGGAAACTTAGGAGAAAATAGGTAGACTATTAGCAGGCAAATAACCGCAGAAATGAATTTTCTTCTGTGAAATAATCAAGAACACTGCGGCATACATGGCTTGATGTAAAACAAAATACTTTTAGAAACAAAAGAGGCTTTCAGTTAAAGAACGCTTAGACATTAAAAACAGGATGTAAAAAAAAGTTTCACTGACAAATGGCAGTGGTTCAGTGGACCACTGCCTACTCTCTCTGAAATGTTGCACAACATTCACAAAATGACCCTTCCCTTTTGTGACTGGGTTACCACGGCAACCAAGGGATTGGTAATATTTCAATGGAATGGCGGTCGCACATCACTGATATATCTCACTCCGAATTGCTATTTGGAAGGGACACGCACAGTGGACCCTTTTGAGGAGTTGACTGCAGACTCCTAAAATGATTTTTGCAAATTGTAAAAACCATTAAAAACTTTAGGGCAGTTTTGCGTCAAAACGTTTACGCTAGACGTGTCTAGTGTCAAAATATAAATATGGAGTTAAGTTTGCGCTGCATTTGCATGAAAAAAAAATGCCGCAAATGCTGTGCAAACAAAGTATAAATACACCCCATCATTGTAGTCACAAACAGTGATTCAGGCTGTTTATGAGGATAATAGAGAGTAAATTGTAGTTCTGTCCCTCCTCTCACTGATGTCATCAGAATTTTCAAAATTCGACATAGGTGGCATTTAAATTAAATTGCATACTAGAAAGTTAAAGTTGATGTTACAATATAATTTATACTCTAAACTAATAGCCCACATAGAAATTATATTAGATTTGTTGTGATTTATGAATGACTTTGAAAATATGTGTAAGTGAGAGAGCAAATGCAGTTCTCTATTATACCCAATGTAATGCAATAACAAAAAGCTTTTCTTTTTATGTCAAATGTTTTACTTATACTGATGAAATATTGTTAATGATGAATGTATAGGTTTGCATATTATATGTGTTTTATTAACAGGTATTAAACTAAATGCATTTTATGTTTTTCTTGTGTTAGCATAACTGTGGCTTACAGAGCTTGCATTTTGCACTCATGTAAAAGTGCTGAGTTATGTTTTCATAACGTAAAGTCTTCTTTCAGATTTTGTTCCATGAGAAGCAAAGTCCATTTCTAATAACTCTATTATTTAACTGTGGTAGAACCATACCTATTTGCCCTTGAGAACTTTGTAGTACAGAACATGGATTGTATACATTTGTTACCAACCTGTTTGGAGTCACACAGAAAGATGTTCCCATGACAGACTTTAGAAATAGTCGAGCTGTTGCAACCAGGAGTCTGGTGACCAATTTTAATGGGATGATGCCCCTTTAATGTAATGTGAACCTTTGACAAATCAGAATGCTTTTTATGAATATATATATCAGAAGACATTCAAACTTTGAGCAGAAGTAGTCCCAGTCTTGTCTTGGTCACAGATAGACTTTTCCCTGATGCTTGCAGATGCTTTGCTGACCTGATGCTTTTGCTGATGAAGATTCCCTGACCGCTCTGCCATTTGCCAGTTCCCATTGAAATGCCCTTTTAGGTTACAAACATTAATATTCTGATGCTTTTCTTTTTTTTTTATTTAGTATCATGCAGCCTGAGTTATTCCTTCTCCAAATTATTTTTGTCCTTTTTGTATTTTGTCCGCATGTGTTTCTACCCACACAAGTAGTTCCCTTAATGGTTTTCCTGTCGGATTGACCTATGCCCAGCCAAAGATGATTGACTGTGCTAAATTTGAACTGACCAATGATTGTAAACTCTGAACAACATGTTATATCTGAATTACAGATATTATTATTTACATTATGTCTCATTCATCTGGAAGGCTTAGTTTTAATATTGTTAGAACGCCATGATCTATTTTGTTGCCAGGGACAACCCTTAGTGATTATGTACCATTATAATCTGTTTTTTCCATATTGTCTTCATGACCTTAAGCTTGTATTTGCTATAAATCCTTTAACTTTATTCCTGATTGGAGTTTTCCTTCCGTGGCCAAATTGGTTATGGTGTCTAAACTGCTGGGGTGGTGTTGAAATATTGTTGATGGTTCACCACACATCTTTCTGGGTCCAAAGGTTTATGCACCTCATTGCAGATTTGATTCATGAAAAGGAAGAAAATGCATTGACAGATCTGGTAGCACACTGATGGTTTCGTCCCGTTGGGGAAACCGCATTTTTGTTTAGCGTTAGGGGGTTAGGGTTGACCTCCTGTTATTTCCCAGTTCAAGAATTGCCCACCCTGTAATTCGTCCCATGGTCCGTTCCTGATATTGATAAAGTACCAAAGTTGGGACTTCTAGTAACATATTTCGTGAGTATAAATAGGGTTTTGCGCTTGCAATGCTTTTGGCTTGAAGATTGGGGTGAAGTGTGATGTCTTCGCCGCCGGGGGCCCCGGGATGGGGTCCAGGGTCCCCTCTTCACAGCGGCAGGGGGGTGCGCGACGGCGCCCCCCCTTCTTAAACCTCCCATGGACCAGGCTTCACGGGGCCCCGGGATGGGGTCCGGGGTCCCTTCTTCTTCTGCGAGGGGGAGTGCGACGGCACCCCCCTTGCTCCTTTTTCCCCTGGGCAGCCCCCAGGCCCTGGCCCACCCTGGGGGCACAGTCTCAAGCAGCTGCGTCGCTCCACTCGCTTCGTAGCTGCTTCCACAAAGGTCAAAGGTCGCCATTCTTTGTCCTGTGATATCTCGGGCCCCCAAGGGCCGATTTTCTTCATTCTTGCGTCGTTCCGCTCCTGGTGACAAGCCCTTGCCACCAGGAGTACTCTCCTTAGGCCTCCTGGCCTGGAAGGGTCCCAGATCTTCAGGGAGCCAGTTCCACTGACTCCTGCACCAATCTTTCCTCTGGGTTTCCTCTTTTCCTTCTGGGCTGCGCGCTCTCCTTGCGCTAGCCCAGTCCTTCCCCCAACTAGTCCTCTGGAGGGGGTAAGGGGGCCACCTTGCCTGGCCCTGGCATTCGCCTCGCTGGCCTGGGATCCTTCAGGGGCAGAGTCCCTGCCCCATGGGCAGTCAGGAGGTTCTTCCTTCCAGTTGTCCATGACGCCCGTCTGCAGTCCCAGTGTCCAGCAGTGAAGCACAGCCAAGAGAGAGAGCTCTCCCCTGTGCAGGACCTTTTAAGTGGGGGCGGAAGTGTCCAGCAGGTCTGCACCTCTGGCCTATCCAGATGTGCCACATCACGTCCTTGCTCCCATTCCCCTCCTTCTTGCACAGTCTTCTGGGATAGCTCAAGATGGCATCCTCCAGGAGTTAGTTGCCACATGTGCTCTGAAAGTCTCAGTCCCTCCTTCCTGACATTCCTCGCAGGGCTTCTCCAGCCTGCTCCTAGCACTGAATGACAGCTGGCTAATGATGCTAGGCCCTGCTCCAGCAACTGGACAGAGCAGTAATTGGCCCTAATCCTGAGCTGAGGCAGAAAAATATGACATCCCTGGATGACCCATAAGTGGTACAACTATGCTCCTGTAACCTACTGCATCATTCTTTTCTTACAGGTTACAGTGTACTTTGGTGTGACTCTGGTCTCGGTGGACCCCAGAGAACTGGAGTTGCACCCTAGGCCCTCCTTTCCCATTGACATTCAATGGAGTATCCCTCCAATGCAAAGATCTTAAGTACCCTGACATTGGCATTAAACTGGGTGTCTCTACAGTGAAAAGACAGTAAGCACACTGACTCTCCCTCACATGTATACACCCTTCTCATGAGACCTACTCCAGGTCACCACCCACTCTGCATAGTTCCTCCTTCACCTTGACTACCTAAGTGCAGTTCTAGGGCTGCGCACACTAGGAATCCTCCTCTCACAGCCCTCACATGGGTGCACATCCATGCGCACACATGATCACATGTAACCTGCCCGGGGCCTCCTGCCTTGCTGCGCCACAGCAGCCTTTCCTTAGCACGGCGACACCAGCGGTAAACATGTGTAGTCCATTTTACCATGTGTTTATTGTGCGGGAGTCACCTCATAGGAGGCTTCCTCACAGTAAACAGTCAAAAACCAGGTGGTCAAAAATCGAAAAATCAGGGCAGTCCTGCTGGTCAGAACCGTCCTCTAACACACGCCGCGTCCAGCTGATTCCTACGGGGAAGACGCAGCCACCATACGTGGGCAGTCTTCACCTGGTCAGCGATAACAAGTGACGAGGAGTTCTGACCAAACACCCTCCTCGCCAATTGTCCGCGACCTCTAACTCTTGATGCTGGTCATTGGCCACTAGGACCACCTCCTTTGCCCAACCATGAGATCACCTTACATGATCAGGGCAACACTAGGCCTACCCTTGCCCGGGGTCACACAACACTACGCCCCTCTCTCCGTTGGACAAGGGTACAGTGCCTCAGCACTGCGGCCTCCACCTTGAGTAGGTGTAGAGCCTACTCCACGGGCCACTGGCTGGTCCCCCTTCTGGAGTCCACCCAGTGCCCTCCTTCCTTGGGATCCCTGCATCCTGAAAAAATGCAGACTTATCGGACCCTCTCCCTCAGCATGCAGCTGGGGTCTTTGCTGCCACCACCCTTTCGGGATGACTGCCTTCCCTCGTGGAAGAACAGCCCACTCTGAACTTCTTGGTACGTCTCCCTCACAGAGAAGCACCACTGGCCCAGGTCTGGCTCCCAGAAAAGTCACCAGTCCGTCCTTACTACCGCATGGGTAGCGTTGGAGGAGGAGCACTGTAGGTACCTCGTCAGGCAACCCCCAGGTCCCTCCTCCCCTCTTGGAAGCTCCGCATGGAACCCACCCGAGAACCTAGACCCTACCTTGTTCTCCTCCGTGAGAACAGGGCCTACGCCCCCGCCGTCTCTAGGGAATGAGCTCTACCCCCTAGAGCACCCTTGGAGGACCCGTGAGCCCTGGGTCAGCTTCACACAGGCCCACTTCCTTGGGCCCTCCCACGTCTCCCAGCCTCAAGTCAGGAGACCTCCCAGGAACCCTCCAGATTCCTGTCTCGCTAGCGCCACCCTGCACAGGAGCACAGGGTCCCTTCACTTAAGATAGGCCCCACCTGGCTCCAGGTGACAGCTAACAGCACCACGGCAGGCGGACCCGCCCGTGGCACCCGGCTGAGGGGACAACCTCCCCAGCCCTTGCCACCTTACGGGACCCCAGGACGCACCCTGGGGCTGGGACACCAATGGTGTACCACGCAGGGGTCCGCTAAGTAAAGGCCTCTGCCGCCCGTCACTCATCGACAGCTCAGACGCCCCCTAACAGACGTGGCTCCCTGCCCCCTTCCCTTGTCCCGGGGCCTGACCCCACAGGACCTACCTGACTGGTCAGGCGGTTGGGCATCACCCCAACCACCACCTCAGGTTTCAACCCTACTTACTCCAGGATGACATCCTTCTGTTTCCTTGGGCAGTCTCCTACCCTACCCTGACACCTCAGGGTCCACTGCTTACTCCCCCTGACTCTTCAGGGTTAGTCACCTAGCCCACCTAGGGAACCTAGGGGCTAGCACCGCACTTCCTTCGGGGCCTCCCATTACCATGGGTCACCCCGGGGTCCCTCACCCTCCCCACCAGATAACCTAGGGGGATCAAGGGAATCACAACTTCCTTGCACCCTCCCACCACTATGAGAAGACCTGTCTGGGTTCCCTCCTCTGGGAACTCTTCGGGGGTGTCACTACCTGTGGGTTTGAAATCTTCCGCCTCCACCCTTCCGGTGGATTTAACCTGCGCCAATGGTGGGTAAACAAAATTTCCTCAGGATGACTGACTAGCTGGGGCCCCCTCCCTTTGGAAACAGGTCTTATCCTCAACAAGCATAAGAATTTCCCGGGGCCCCCCTAACCACTTCCTAACCCACGAAGTCAGGCCACCCTACCATCCCAGTCTGTGATGTGGGTATCAGTTGCTGTCCCTAAACCTTTAGAGAAAACCCCCCCTCGTGCGGGTCCAGTATGTGTAGTGGTAAGGGTTCAAAAGGATAACCTATGGCCTACAACACTTTGTGAACATTTCTTGGAAAGCTTCCTCCCGGCACCCTGTCACTTTGTGCAAACAAACTAGTCCTAACAACACAGTTAAAACCCTTACTTTTCGTTTTCTCACTTGACATATGTGTGCACAGGGCTTTCCCTTCTCATACCTTTAGTTCACATGACCAAACCTTTGAACCCTTCTTAGAGCCTTACGCTCTCATATTTGCTCATTACTGCATAGGCAATGTGTGGTAAAACTGGACTTATCAAGCGCCATGAATGCATACTGGAATGGGATACTATGTATCCCACCGCTGCCACCAAATGTTGGAAGGTGGGTCATTAGTTGTGTGGCCTGCACAAGTAACGAGTCCGCACACGACCGCCACTGGGAACCAAACACCCCATTGTAGCGCTTGACTCTCATAGGGTAGCGTTGCAGAGCAATCCAAGGCTTACTCAAGGGAGGTGGTGTGGGCTAGTAATCCGCATTCACAAGCACGCAAGCATGACTCTTAATAAATGAATGTACAGTCTGTGCTTTTTCTTTTGATAAAGCAAAAGTACATTTATTATTCACACACACTACTCAATACTATGCAACAATCTACAAATATATAGAAAGTGATGAAATCACTCTGGACCAACAGTATGTAATCGTTCAGGTCTCCTTAAGGGAGAATATAATCCAACAACCCACATGGCAAAACAATCCCAGTGCCCCCCTGTGCGACATTTGAACATTCTGACAGTATTCAACAATACAGTGCAATGATGACACCTACATTTGTGAATAAATACTTTCATCCTGCCAAGATGTGACTGTCAGTATCATTATTCAAATTAGCATAATCAGGGAACATAAGAGACGAAATTCTAGCATTCTAACCATTAGGATTACTTTTAGATTACTTTGAGACTACTATTGGATTACTCTTATTTGAACATAAAATAACAGTAGAATACATTGGGCCATACCAACCTACACCTATGGTAGGCACCCTTGCACACACAGGAACAAAAGTTCACTGAAGCTTGTGCTTGAAATATCCAGCCAACCCTGGAGGGGTTATCTCTCAGGTGCCCCACCCTACCTAGGGTGGGGACACCAACAGATGTTGGGGGGAGGCTGCGCTGCTCCTGCAGCTCCCCCGTCTCACAGTTCTCCGTTGGTGGTGGCCCCCATCTCAATGGGACCACCACAGGCGTGTTAAGGGCTCAAAAAGCAGCCCCTGCCCCGCAAAGCATGCTGGGGCGGCTGCATAAATGATGAGCGGCTCTCCCGCTGCGAGGGGAGAGCCGCGATTCCTTTTCTTTTTGCCCTTTTCCTTTTCTTTTTGCCCTTTTGCTTTTTTATTTTGGGGGTGCCGGTCCCACCCGGACACCCCCTGCACAAAAAACAAGGATCCCTCGTGGGAGGGCGGCTCAGGGAGCCCACCCCTGGCCGCCCCCGCCGGCTCCCCGCACGGCCAGCACCTCCGGGTGCTGCCGCGGGAGCCGGCCAGCCGATTTGGAGTCTGCCCGCTCCAGCGGGCAGACTCGGGATGCTGGCGGCTGTCGGGCCGCGTGGGGGGGAGTGCAGCGGCACTCCCCCTGCCTCCTGGTGTCGTCGGGGCCCCGGGATGGGGTCCGGGGCCCCTCCTCTCCACGACGGAGAGCGCAACGGCGCTCCCCGGAGTCCTTCTCTTCTTGGGGCCCCGGGATGGGGTCCGGGGCCCCTCTCCTCCATAGGGGGGAGCGCGACGGCGCTCCCCCAGGCCCTCTTCTGCGCGGGGCCCCGGGATTGGGTCCGGGGCCCCATCCGGCCATATTCACGGGGAGCGCGACGGCGCTCCCCGACTTTTCTTCTGCTGGGGGTGCGCGACGGCGCACCCCCACTCCCGCCTCTTCTCGGGGCCCCGGGATGGGGTCCGGGGCCCCAGGGGACCGTTTTCACGGGGAGCGCGATGGCGCTCCCCGACTTCCTTCTGCTGGGGGGTGCGCGACGGCGCCCCCCCAGTCACCCTTTCTTCACGGGGAGCGCGATGGCGCTCCCCGGCTTGTCTTCGCCGCCGGGGGCCCCGGGATGGGGTCCAGGGTCCCCTCTTCACAGCGGCAGGGGGGTGCGCGATGGCGCCCCCCCTTCTTAAACCTCCCATGGACCAGGCTTCACGGGGCCCCGGGATGGGGTCCGGGGTCCCTTCTTCTTCTGCGAGGGGGAGTGCGACGGCACCCCCCTTGCTCCTTTTTCCCCTGGGCAGCCCCCAGGCCCTGGCCCACCCTGGGGGCACAGTCTCAAGCAGCTGCGGAGCTCCACTCGCTTCGTAGCTGCTTCCACAAAGGTCAAAGGTCGCCATTCTTTGTCCTGTGATATCTCGGGCCCCCAAGGGCCGATTTTCTTCATTCTTGCGTCGTTCCGCTCCTGGTGACAAGCCCTTGCCACCAGGAGTACTCTCCTTAGGCCTCCTGGCCTGGAAGGGTCCCAGATCTTCAGGGAGCCAGTTCCACTGACTCCTGCACCAATCTTTCCTCTGGGTTTCCCCTTTTCCTTCTGGGCTGCGCGCTCTCCTTGCGCTAGCCCAGTCCTTCCCCCAACTAGTCCTCTGGGGGGGTAAGGGGGCCACCTTGCCTGGCCCTGGCATTCACCTCGCTGGCCTGGGATCCTTCAGGGGCAGAGTCCCTGCCCCATGGGCAGTCAGGAGGTTCTTCCTTCCAGTTGTCCATGACGCCCGTCTGCAGTCCCAGTGTCCAGCAGTGAAGCACAGCCAAGAGAGAGAGCTCTCCCCTGTGCAGGACCTTTTAAGTGGGGGCGGAAGTGTCCAGCAGGTCTGCACCTCTGGCCTATCCAGATGTGCCACATCACGTCCTTGCTCCCATTCCCCTCCTTCTTGCACAGTCTTCTGGGATAGCTCAAGATGGCATCCTCCAGGAGTTAGTTGCCACATGTGCTCTGAAAGTCTCAGTCCCTCCTTCCTGACATTCCTCGCAGGGCTTCTCCAGCCTGCTCCTGGCACTGAATGACAGCTGGCTGATTGATGCTAGGCCCTGCTCCAGCAACTGGACAGAGCAGTAATTGGCCCTAATCCTGAGCTGAGGCAGAAAAATATGACATCCCTGGATGACCCATAAGTGGTACAACTATGCTCCTGTAACCTACTGCATCATTCTTTTCTTACAGGTTACAGTGTACTTTGGGGTGACTCTGGTCTCGGTGGACCCCAGAGAACTGGAGTTGCACCCTAGGCCCTCCTTTCCCATTGACATTCAATGGAGTATCCCTCCAATGCAAAGATCTTAAGTACCCTGACATTGGCATTAAACTGGGTGTCTCTACAGTGAAAAGACAGTAAGCACACTGACTCTCCCTCACATGTATACACCCTTCTCATGAGACCTACTCCAGGTCACCACCCACTCTGCATAGTTCCTCCTGCACCTTGACTACCTAAGCGCAGTTCTAGGGCTGCGCACACTAGGAATCCTCCTCTCACAGCCCTCACATGGGTGCACATCCATGCGCACACATGATCACATGTAACCTGCCCGGGGCCTCCTGCCTTGCTGCGCCACAGCAGCCTTTCCTTAGCACGGCGACACCAGCGGTAAACATGTGTAGTCCATTTTACCATGTGTTTATTGTGCGGGAGTCACCTCATAGGAGGCTTCCTCACAGTAAACAGTCAAAAACCAGGTGGTCAAAAATCGAAAAATCAGGGCAGTCCTGCTGGTCAGAACCGTCCTCTAACAGAAGTGTTTTACGGAGTCGATGTACTCAAAGTGATTGTGGTGCTTTGTGCTAAAAAATGTCTGCGGTTATTGTTGCTGATGGGTCCCTCGTGGCCTAAGATTCTGAGATAAGTGAGGTACTTGTCATGAGACGTCGTTGATGGTGCCAATAGCTTTTCCTTGAGTAAGTGTGAGTTGTTGGTTGGTATTGTGAATCGTGAGTGGACATGGAGGATCTATATCAACGGAAGTGAGAATTGCTGGTCAAGTTTCACTCATGTATTTATGAAAACCATAGTCAGAAGTGTAGCCCATACAGCTTTCAAAGTGGTTGAGTTCCTACCCTTAGTGTGCAGACAGGTAATTGTTTTTGTGCTCACAATATTTTGCATTATGTGTTTGCATGAGAGACGATTGCAAAGGGATTGCAGCTGCTGAGAGAAGTGAGTGCAATCTCATTCTGTATTGCACTGGCATAGATCGGTTAATGTGAAACTGCGCTGGTATTGGTTGACAGTACTGTGTTGCTATTGGCAGAACAGCTTGTGAAAAGGATTGTGTGATTGAATTTATTTCCTGATT
Source organism: Pleurodeles waltl (assembly GCF_031143425.1). NCBI lineage: Eukaryota > Metazoa > Chordata > Amphibia > Caudata > Salamandridae > Pleurodeles > Pleurodeles waltl. The sequence continues at coordinate 732,568,609 of NC_090447.1, read as the reverse complement.
CAATTAAAAATCATTGGTGTTAATTGAATTTGTGCAAAAATTACATTTTTCAATGCATTAAGAAGAGCGCTAACGAGAGATGTGTTCATTCAAGCTTTGAGGAGAGAAATGTGCAAGTTAAAGCCTCCTCCAAGACCCGCACAATTTGAAATCCTTGCCATATGGGAATGTATTGCAAGATAGAGAGCAATGACACAATTTGAGAATAAAATGCAAAAAGCAGTTAAGACATTATGGAAGTTCCATTGGATGAAGAACAAAAAAAGGTAGAGAGCAGAGATATTAGATGGAGTAAGAATGTTTTCAGCTATTATAGAAGAAGGTGATGGGAGTACAAAATCTAAGACTCGAAAGAAACAGACAGCAAAGGCAGAGCAGATAGCAGAAGATGAGGGTGACAAGACAGTTACAAGTGAGAGTGATTCCGAAGATGAGTTCATGAATCAGTTTTTGATGAATAGTCCCCTACCATATCATTCAGTTGAGACACAAATAAGTAGTAAAGCACTACAAAATGTAATCCCAAATGTGCCTACTGCTGCGGCTGCAAAGATTCTGATTCAGACAGTTCCAGGTACACATGCAAATTCAGTGCACAAATGCCCTTGGTTTATCTATCAGTTCCAACTGTTAATACAGCACAGTCAAGTCCAGTAATGAATCAGGTAGGGCCAAGTCATAATGTGAATCAAACAATACAGATACCTAATGTGACTATGCCAGTTGCAGTATTTCAATCCTCAGAATCAGCCTACACCTATGTATAAACCAGTGCAGACAATGTCAAACGTTACCCCTAATCAAACAGGGCAAACTTTCAGTACTGTTTTAACAGGTCAAAGTACTGGAATGACAATTCCACAGTCAGACACATTTGATAGCTACTGACACACTAACAGTCCCTGTAACTATAGGTCCAGTTGTTCCCTTGCATACTTCAGGTTATTTGGGAAGTAATACCCATTCAATGAATGTGTCAGCAGTTCCTGAAACTACAGCTGCAGCTGCTGGGATTTCATCAATTAGCTTGCCCTGTTCAGCGGTGCTTTGCCATGGCGGTCCCTGGCCTGTTCAGTGGTGCTTTGCCATGGCGGTCTCTGGGCTGTTCAGCGGTGCTTGCCCTGTTCAGCGGTGCTTTGCCATGGCGGTCTCTGGCCTGTTCTGCGGTGCTTTGCCATGGCGGTCTCTGGCCTGTTCAGCGGTGCTTTGCAATGGCGGTCTCTGGGCTGTTCAGCGGTGCTTGCCCTGTTCAGCGGTGCTTTGCCATGGCGGTCTCTGGCCTGTTCAGTGGTGCTTTGCCATGGCCGTCTATGACCTGTGCATTGGTGTGTGGCATGACGGTCCCTCATTGCCCAGCGGGGCTGTGGCAGCCGGGGCCCTCCTGGGCACTGACTCCGGCAGTGGCGGTGGTCTCCTGACCAGTGACGATACTCCTGCCCTCCTGGGCAATGACTCCGGCGGTGGCGGTGGTCTCCTGACCAGTGACAATACTTGTGCCTTCCTGGGCAATGACTCCGGCGGTGGTCTCCTGACCAGTGACAATACTTGTGCCCTCCTGGGCAATGACTCTGGCGGTGGCGGTGGTCTCCTGACCAGTGACGATACTTGTGCCCTCCTGGGCAATGACTCCGGCGGTGGTCTCCTGACCAGTGACGATACTTGTGCCCTCCTGGGCAATGACTCCGGCGGTGGCGGTGGTCTCCTGACCAGTGACGATACTTGTGCCCTCCTGGGCAATGACTCCGGCGGTGGTCTCCTGACCAGTGACGACAGTGCTGGCGGTGGCGTCACTGCCGCCGGGAAGTATGCCGCCCTTCTCCGCTGTGCTGCTCACACCAGGCTGTGCAGACTTCTTCTGGCCCTTCCCCACCTTTGGAGGAGTCACAGCTGACTCTGCAATCCCACTGGGACCCTTGTGAGTAGTCTTGCCTCCAGGAGTCTTCACCCGGTCCCTTCGGCCACTTTCCAACTTGAGATGCTTTACAGGGGGTGGACTGGCAGTGCCTTGGCTCCGTGTCACACTGCCTGCCCTGGTGGCCGGTGCCTCCACACACCTGTAACACACACCACTGGTACTGGACTCTTTTTGGCTGAGGCGCTATGACGGGACTGATGAATTGGAGGGGTGGGGGCAAAGAGGTCAACGTTGCAGAGGGACAGTTTCAGACGAACACTGGGATGGGTAGCTGGAGGGGGTCTTGGAGTGGAGGAAGAGAAGGTGGTTGTAGGAGGTGTCACTTTAGGTGTTTTGGGTGCAGGTGCAGGTACTGGAGGCTGTCGTGAGGTGGATGGATGTTGGGTGTGTGGGTGCCCGCATTTGTGTACTTTGAGAGGGGGCGTCACAGACACACTGGGAGAGGACACAGGGGAAGTGTGAATGGGAGTGGGGGTGGTGAGTGCAGGTGAGCAGGGTGTGGTGCTGGGTGTTCTGGTTCGAGTCCTAGTGCCTGTAGATGTAGTGCATGCAGGTGAGAGTATAGACGATACTGGGAGGGAGGAGGGAAACAATGAGGAGGGGGACACAGTGGAGGCAGTGGATGTTGTTGTGTCTGCATGTGGGTGATGCTTGTGTGAGTGCCTGTGGGTTGTGTGGTGCCTATGTTTGCCTGAGCTACTTTTGGGTGTTGAGGTGTATGCATGTTTGTCTGATGGTGTGCTTGGGACAGGCTGGGGTACAGGGGATTGGGTCTGGGTGGAGGAAGTTGGAAGGGGGAGACTAGAGACAGGGGCAATGGCTGCCATCAGTGCTGAGGCCAGAGATTGCAGGGTTCGATGATGGGCAGTCTGACCAGAATGAATGCCCTCCAGGAATGCATTAGTGTGTTGCAACTCCCTTTCTACACCCTGGATGGCATTCACAATGGTAGACTGCCCAACAGTGAGTGTCCTGAGGAGGTCAATGGCCTCCTCACTGAGGGCAGCAGGGGTGACTGGGGCAGGGCCTGAGGTGCCTGGGGCGAAGGTGATGCCCAATCTCCTGGGTGAGCGGGCACGGGGCGAACGCTGAGGGGCTGCTGGGAGGGCGGTGCTGGTAGGGGAGGTGGCGGCTGTACCTGTAGAAGTGGGGGGCACAGAGGGTGCTGCCACCACAAGGGAGCTCCCATCGGCGGATGAGTCCGTGTTGCTGGTTGGTGATCCGGTGACCGACGTGTAGCTCCCCTCGCCCTCCGTCCCACTGGTGCATTCTGAGTCCATGGTGTGGCCATCCATGGCCATGTGGGATGCAGCTCCCTCGTGCCCTGGTGCCACTGTACCTCCGCCTGATGATGCTGATGCCCAAAAGAACAGTTAAAGCAGAAAAAGGGGGAGGGGACGACAGAAGAAAGACAGGTTGAGTGCATGGCTTACCGCTACCGTTGGCGGACAATACAGACACAGCAGCCCCCTGCACTATGCCGTGCTCTTGGCCTCTTCAGATGCAATTGCTGGGATATGGCCTACATGGCTATGGTGGACATCTGCACACATGGATCCCACAGGGGCATCTATACCTGTACTTAGCCCACTACTGAGGTGGGGTGGAGTGCCACATGCCCTGCATTACGGAGGGGCCTAGCCTACGTATTTCTGCCTGGCCTAGGTACACCCACAGCCCTCCTCCCCCACCCAGACCCCTCAACTGCATGCCAGGTCCCCAGAATGAGAGTGTACTCACCCCCTTGTGTCTGCTGTGATGCCCTCAAGTGCCCATCCAACTCCGGGTAGGCCACCGCCAGGATCCGGAACTTCTCGGGGGGGTCATGGTGCGACGGGCACCCCTCCCACGTTGGGAGGCCATCCCCAGCTGAGCCTCCGCCGTCTTCTTGCTCCAGCAGCGAATGTCCTCCCATCTTTTCTGGCAGTGGGTGCCCCATCTCTGGTGGACCCCAGGTTCGGGACTTCCTTGACGATGGCACTCCAAATGTCCTTCTTCTGGTGGGCGATGACCTACATGACATGCACAAGGGAAGAAGAGAAGTCATTACCTACTGCACCGCCGATGTGAGTGGCCCCCATCCCTACCCTTGCCATGTGGCACATGCATTCATCTTCCCTGAACTCTGCCCCCTTCCCTCTCACAACCAGCCCTCTCCACCCAGGCATAGCCCATACTACATGCTCCCTGTGTACTTACCTGTTGGTCTGGAGGACTGTAGAGTAGCGTGTACTGGGGGAGGACCCCATCTACTAGCTTCTCCAACTCCTGAGCAGTGAATGCAGGGGCCCTTTCCCCAGACGCAGCAGCCATCGTCGCTTCCAGACCGAGGTCACAGCAGCACTTGCAGTGTAGGTCCTCTCCTGTCGAAGATCAGGTATCGAGTGATTGAACAGATAGAAAATGGCCGTCACGTCCGCGGCGGTGACGTCCGCGGCGGTGCGTTTCATCACCGTCGGCGCACTTCGTCTATGGCTCCTGGGACCCATAGGGTCCAATGTTAACCAATGCAGCATTGCGCCGCGGTCTACTACCGCCTACCGCGACAGGGTACAACGCCAGCTCAGTGACCTCACATTCCTATTGTCCCAGTTTAGAGGTCAGGCAGCCGCCATTTCAGGGGCCCACATGGCTTCATTTACTACTGCGTCACACATAGCTAGGCCTACACTCAACACACATACAGGAAGAGTTTTGTGTTTGGTGTCGTGTTCTGTGTATCTGTGGGTACATACCTGGGAATTTGTTGACTCTGTGGTCGCTTTTGTTCTTCCTAGGCACCGTCAGCTGGGACATTTGAGAAGATGGCGGAATCCTCCGGTGTACCGACCGCTGGTGGACCTGTTGACAATGGAAGAGCGACATTTAATCGTCACCTACAGGTTTGACCGTGCCACTATCCAGGAACCATGTACGCAGTTGGAGCCAGACCTGATGTCACCAATCCGCCATCTCACTGGAATCCCCCCTGACGTGCAGGTGCTGTCAGTGCTCCATTTCCTTGCTAGTGGGTCTTTTCAGACAACAGTGGCCATGGCATCAGGGATGTCCCAGCCTATGTTTTCCAACGTGTTGTCCAGAGTGTTGGCTGCCCTGCTGAAACACGTAAGGAGATACATCATTTTCCCTGAGGTGGAGGATTTGCCCACAGTGAAAGTTGACTTCTTTGTCCTTGGACATATCCCCAACATCATAGGTGCTATTGATGGGACCCATGTAGCTCTGGTCCCCCTCCACAGGAGTGAACAGGTGTACAGGAACCGGAAGAGTTATCATTCCATGAATGTACAGATGGTATGTTTGGCAGACCAGTACACCTCGCAGGTAAATGCTATGTTCCTTGGCTCTGTGCATGACGCCTATATCCTGCGGAATAGCAGCATCCCTTATATGATGGGTCAACTCCAGAGGCACCCTGTGTGGCTATTAGGTGACTCTGGTTACCCCAACCTTTCCTGGCTATTGACCCCAGTGAGGAATCCCAGGACCAGGGCAGAGTAACGCTACAATGAGGCCCATGGGCGGACTAGGAGGGTGATCGAACGCACCTTTGGCCTCCTGAAGGCCAGGTTCAGGTGCCTCCATATGACAGGTGGTTCCCTATTCTACTCACCGAAGAAGGTGTGCCAGATCATCATCGCCTGCTCGATGCTTCACAATCTTGCTTTGCGACGCCAGGTGCCTTTTCTGCAGGAGGATGGTCCAGATGGCGGTGTTGTGGCAGCTGTGGAGCCTGTGGAGCCTGTGGACAGTGATGAGGAGGAAGCTGAGAAAGAAGACATAGACAACAGGGAGTCAGTCATACAGCAATATTTCCAGTGACACACAGGTGAGAAATTTTTTGTCACATTACATTCACTTTCACACTTCTACCTCTATCCTGTCTGTTATTTAATAGCAGTATTTGGTCACTGAGTTGTACCTTTCCATTACGGTTTCACAGGTGTGGTTACCAACGTGTGTCATCTGCTTGCATCCTTCAAGGACTTGTGATGTGTGAGGTATGTTGGGTTTACATTTGGGAACACATTTGGACACTGTCATTGATAATACAAATTGACCAAATCACAGACTGACTCCAGATTCTATTGTGGTTCAAGGGTGTTTATTTAAGTGCTCAAAAATGGAGGGGGTTTGGAAAATGGTGATGGGGGACGGTGGAGGAATGTCCATGGCAGAGTCCAGTCTATTGGTCACACAGATGCTTTGCCCATATGGGCATAGGAAGTGGAGCTGGGGCAGTTAAAGTATGGACAGGGTAACAAAGTGGGACAGTGGGAGGACAATCAGGGTGGTCTCATTTCCTGGCGGGGGTCTTGCCATCTTGCTCTGTCCTGTTCCTGGATCTCAGGGACCGCTTGTGTGGTGGTTGTCCATCTGCAGGGGGTGGGGTGCTGGTGTGGTGGTCCTATGGTGGGGCATCCTGTCCACTAGCGCTGGCAGAGGTGGTGGGCAGTTCATCGTCCAGGCTAGTGTCAGGGGCCCCTTGGAGTGCCACGGTGTCCCTCATGGTTTTTTGTATGTCCTTCAGCACCCCTACGATGGTGCCCAGGGCGGAGCTGAAGGTCCTGAGCTCCTCCCTGAACCCCTAATACTACTCCTCCTGCAGGCGCTGGGTCACCTGAAACTTGGCCAGGACCGTCGCCATCGTCTCCTGGGAGTGGTGGTATGCTCCCTTGATGGAGGAGAGGGCCTCGTGGAGAGTGGGTTCACTGGGCCTGTCCGCCCCCTGTCGCACAGCAACCCTGCCAGTTCCCCTGTGTTCCTGTGCCTCCGTCCCCTGGACCGTGTGCCCACTGCCCCCAGGTCCCTGTTGTTGTTGGGGTGGTGGGTTCTCCTGGGTTCCCTGTAGTGGTGGACACACCGCTGATTGACGTGTCCTGGGTACGGAGGTATGGGCCCGCTGGGCGGGTGCTGTGCTGGTGTTACCAGAGGGGGGAAGGTCGTTGTTGGTCTGTGCCTGTACAAGGGGAACCGACTGTCCAGAGGCCCACGATGGTCCGGGCTGGTCATCAGGATCGAGTAGGGCGGAGCTGCTGTCGTCACTGTGGACCTCTTCTGTCTGTGGAGTGGAGATGTCTGGACCCTCCTGTGTGGTGACGTTCCTTAGTGGTCCTGCAGGGATATAAGAGCATGATTATTGCATGTGTGTGTGTAATGGTGTGCAATGGGTGGGTGTTTGTGTACCCCAGTGCAAACGTTCCTGTGTGTTGGTTTGTGTGATGATGTTTACGGGGTTGTTCTGGGTATGTGCATTGAGCATGCTTTGGTGAGGGGTGACCATACTTAGTTGTGTCATGCAGGGCTTGGTGTTGGGATGTGTGGTTTGTGTTATTAGTACATATGTGAGGATTTGGAGTGATAGGGAAGGGGGTGAGGGTGGGGGTATGTGATAGCATGCAGGTAGGGTGGGGGATCTGATAGTTAAGATTTGACTCACCAGTGTGCATTCCTCCACCGACTCCTCCGAGGCCCTCAGGATGCATGATGGTCAAGACTTGCTCCTCCCATGTTGTTAGTTGTGGGGGAGGAGGTGGGGGTCCGCCGCCAGTCCGCTGAACCGCGATGTTATGCCTGGAGACCACTGAACGCACCTTCCCCCGTAGGTCGTTCCACCTCTTCCTGATGTCCTCCCGATTTCTTGGATGCTGTCCCACTGCGTTGACCCTTTCGACTATTCTGCGCCATAGCTCCATCTTCCTGGCTATGGATGTGTGCTGCACCTGTGAGCCAAATAGCTGTGACTCTACCCGTAGGATTTCCTCCACCAGGACCCAGAGCTCCTCCTTGGAAAACCAGGGGTGTCTTTGGCGTGACATGGGGTGGTTTGGGTGATGTGTGGGGTGGTGTCAGTGTTGATGTGTGTGGTAATGTGTAGTGGTGTGTGGTCTATTGTGCGTGTAATGTTGTATGGGTGATGGTGTTGTGTGCCTCTGTGTGGTGGGGTTCTCAGTTGCTGTGCTCTCTGTCTCTCTGGCCTTCGGTCGTGACTTGTGGTCGTAGGGGTTTGTGGGTGATGTGGGTGTGTGTTTTATATTGTGTTGGGTGTGTCGGAGTGGTGTTTGTATGTATATCAGGTGTGTATTTGGAATTGTCCAATGTGGCGGTGTTTTGGAGATGTGTGTGTATTTTGAGCGCGGCTGTGTGTACCGCCAATGGAATACCGCGGTTGAAAGACCACCGCGTGGATTCGTGGGTCGTGATAGCATGGGCGTGTTTCTGTTGGCGTGGAGGTGGAGGTTTTGTTTTCCCCAGTTTTACACTGACCTTTGGTGTGGCGGTCTTGTGTTGGTGTCTGAATTTCTGCGGATTCCGAGATGTGTGTCATAATAGCTGTGGCAGAATTTTGCGGCCAGGGCGGTCTATTGGCGGTCTTCTGCACGGCGGCAACCTGCTTTTACCGCCAATGTTGTAATGACCCCCATAGTGCCAAAAGATATGGGTAATTTTGTGTTCAGGTTTGTGCAAGGATTGAAGCCAGACATTAGTGCAATGATTCAGTAGCATTTGGTTTGGTGGCAGAATAAACCCATTGATGAGAGCCTGTGGTATTCAGGGTACTGTACTGACAAAATTGAATTGAAGCAGAAAAAGTTGAAGGAAAAGTTGACGGGGATGCAATTGAAGGCTGCACGTAGGGAAAGTCAGAGCCTACCGATGATCGTGAATACAAGTGGAATGCAGGGTGTGAAACAGCAGGTTAGTTATGTGGTTCAGTCTAGAGGTACGGGACGTGGTGTTCATGCAGATCAGAGTCAAATTTGGTTGGTTTTCAATCATCAAAGAAAACTAATCCATGTCATGCTTGCGGACATTTTAGTCATTGGGGGAGGGAATGTCCCTATAATAATGCAAATAATTTGTTACAGAGTGCTCAAGGTAGTAATCTTATTCAAATTTAGAGAATCCAAAGACCCAGAATTCTGAATGTGCATGTGTCTCCAGTATAACAGATGCAGGTACCATAAGCACTGATGACACAGCAGCAGGTGATTATTCCTCAGCAAAACATGAGTCAGATGGCAAAGTAAGCATTCATCAATTGGCAAATACAATTGTGACCCAGATAGCTTCACAGTTTCCCTTAATTGATTTAGTGCTGAGGAATTGTTAGAAACATTCAACAGTGATAGTTATGATGACGAGGATTGCATGTTAGCTGAATCTTTAAAGGTAAATCAGTGTGGTCCCTTTGTAAATGCAAACACTGCAGGACATGACATGTCATTCTTGGTTAACACTGGAACTACACAGTCCACTGTCAGAGCCACAGAAGTGCCATACGTGCCCTTATCAGGAAGAAGGATTTAAGTTACAGCAGTAGTAAATAAGCAGTTGACAAATCCTGTTACAGAACATGTTTCATTACAAATAGGTTCCTTCGAAGTTAAGCACCAAATTTTGGTTTGTGATTCAAGTCCAGTAAACCTGTTAAGACATGACCTGTTGTGTAAGCTAAACTGTTCCATTACCTGCCCACCCATCGGAATGGAAATACAAACAAATCAGGAGAAGATGTCCCTTGTAAAATTGTAGAACACTAGCCACTTGTCTCGCTGTATCCAGTGATGACATGTAATGATTTGTGTTAAGAATTGCAGGAGACAGTTCTTCCTGAGGTTTGGGATTTTTCAGGAAAGGATAGAGGACTCATAAAAGGAGTTGATCCATTCAAAGTGACATTAAAGCCAAATGTGGTGTATCTGATGATCACATCTTACAACATGACAACCGAGATAGTTGCAAGAATAACACCTTTGATTCAGAGTCTGATTAAGTATGGTGTTCTGAAGAAAAATCTGGGAAGCCCTTGTCATTCCCCTATTTTAGGATTGCGGAAACCCAATGGAAAATACCACATAGTTCAGGACTCGAGAAAAGTGCATGAGATTGTTGTTCCAAGTTGTCCTGTGGTACTGAATCCAGAAGTGATTTTATTACAAATCCCAAGTGAAGCAGAGTGGGTTACCATCATTGATTTGTGTCAAGAGTTATTCTCCATTCCTTTGCATGAGGAAAGCCTATTCCACTTTGCCTTTGAATTCAGGAGTTGTATTTTAACGTGGTGCTGTACTCCTCAGGGGTATACGGAATCACCACCAATGGAAGTCCCTTAAAATGCCCTTTTATTCAGTCCTCAACTTATGTTTGCGTCAAATACCCATGAAGCCTGCAGATGAAATGCCATAGCTCTTTTGAATCTTATAGGAGAAAGTGGACACAAAGTTTTCCCAATAAAGTTGCAGTATTGTCAGAAGGAAGTCTGATACTTAGGTTACCACATAGAGAAAGGTGCAAGGAAGGTGTCCCATGAGAGAATTTTAGCAATCATGCAGATGAATCCGTCAGTTACTCAGAGGGATGTCAAAATGTTTCTGGGAATGGTTGGCTACAGCCGTCAATGGATTCAAAAATTTTCTCTTTTGCCCAAGCTCTTACAGAGATGGACACACAATGATGTGTCTGATTTGGTATCATTTGATGGCGAATGCATGTAATCCTTCACTGAGCTGAGAGGAAGCTTGTGCGAAGCCCCATTATAGCAAATGTTTTTCGTTGTTTTGCTGTGAGAGGGATGGATGTGGTTTCTCTGTTTTGACTTAGTTACATGGAATTGTCAACAAGCCTGTGGCATATTTTTCAGCATCACTTGATCCCTTAGCTGCATAGTTACCCGCCTGTCTAGGAGCCATGGCTGTGTTAAGCGTCAGTATCAAACAGTGCAAAAGCATTGTTATGGGCCACCCACTGAAAGTTTTTATCTCCTAATCAATGGAGATTTTGCTCACCCATGCAAAGACCCAGTATCTGACCAATATCTGTTTGACCCGCTAGGAGCAAATACCTTTAGGTTCTTCTAAAGTCAGTATAAAGAGATGCAATATTCTGAATGTGGATACTCTTTTGCCAGATCCTTTTGAAAATAATGGTAAACATGAACATGAGGTTGGGCATAACTGTCTTGATGTGACTGAACTGTGCACCAAACCAAGACCCGATAGTCAAGATGTCCCCTTGGCTAAAATTACTATGCCATTTCTGTTGAATGCTCCTTTTTGAGAGATCCTGATGATGCCCTGAGAGCTGGTTATGTAGTTTGCACACTCTCAGGTGTGATGGAAGCCTTTTCTCTTTGAGGAGCCTTTTCTGCCCAAGTAACTGAATTAATCACTTTTACCAGAACATGCTGTGTTTGTGAACAGCTCAAAGTGACCATTTTCACTGAAAGTCAATATGGATTTGGTGTTGTTCACAACTTTGTACTCTTGTGGTCCCAGAGAGGCTTTGTGACCTCTTTTGGATCACCTCTCCGAAATGGTGACAAAGCTCATCAATTGCTGAAAGCATTACCGTTACCTGTGAAAATTGTACTTGTAAAATGTACAGCTAACCAGAAATCAATTGATTATATATCCTTGGGCAAGACCTATGCCAATGAAGTTGTGAGGTTTTTTGCTTTGCCTTGCACTTCCTTTAATGAGGAATTGAGTTGAGGAAATGAAGATGAAAGAAGTCAACATTTCTTTATGACAGCCATTGATACTTAGGAAGAACTCAAAAGATTGCAGAATGGAGTGACAGGAGAAGTGAAGCAGGGTTGGATTTGAGCAGGAACTGGCCATAATAATAAGGATGATGTTTGGGTTTTGAATGATGGGAAAGCAGTGTTGCCAAGCAGCTTATTGTCCCCTATGGCAAGATACCTGATTCGAGGAAATGATAGTCTCACAGTTGCAAAACTGTTATTGAGGGAGTTGATACCTCAATTCAGTTTTCCAGCTTCTCTGGAATCAGACCAAAAAACTGCTTTCAACAGTGAGATCCTTAAGTTATTGTGTGCAGCATTACAAGTTTAACAAAGATTGCATTGCAATTACAGACCAGAAGCTTCAGGACTGGTAGAGCAGATAAATGGAACGCTGAAGTCTAGACTAGCGAAAATGTGTGCATCTACAACACTGAAATGGCCACAAGCATTGCCTCTTGTCCTGATGAGTGTGCACAGCAAACCTGACAGAAAAAACTGTTTGTTGCCACATGAGATCTTCATGGGGTGCTATGAGATTTTCAGCAGTGCCTGTAAATGCTCTTGTAACATTACAGATAACTTTGTTCTGGATTATTGCAAAGTACTATCTGATGTGGGGACAGATTTTAGAAAAGTGGAGCTGTACATAGTATAGTGCCACGTTCCTAGTGCCCCTTAGTGCCCCCTACCCCGAACTGTGTGTACCCGTATTTAAAATACAGCACACCATGATGCAGGGTAGTAAGCAATAGAGTAATTTCTTTTACACTATTGATGTACTCTGCAGGAGTAGCACCAAAATTATGGAGCTGCTCCTGCAGATTACATAGGGGCCCATTATAAGTAATGGAAGCCCCCTTTTAACACCTGCTCTGAGCAGGATTAAAAGTTCCCAAAAAATGGCACAAGGAAATATTTTAGATTTCCATGCTCCATATTTTCGACCCTTCCCCGAATGGGGTAATGCCTCCTTTGTATACATTATGCCTGGTGCAGGCTTAACATGGCACAAGTGTTTACAGTGCGGCACAATGCAAGCATTGCACCACTTTGTAAATATGGTGAGTGGGAAATGCCACATTAACACCACATTTGCGTTAAGTACAGCAAATGTTGTGCAAGGTGGCGCTAGGGGCTTATAAATATGCCCTGTGGTTTGTTCTTTGTCTCACCAGATTGGAGAAGCAATTGCACAATCGCAACAAAAACATTGCCACAACATCACTCCTGGAACCAGGGTGTTAGTGAAAAAGCATATAAGAAAGACATGCTTGGAGTCGTATTGGAAAGCCCCCTATCATGTTGTTCTAGTGCCAACAATGGCTGTGAAGTGTGCTAGTCTCCAAAAACTGGATTAATGCGAGCCACTCACGCAAAGTTCCAAATCCACTTGATGAAACTGCACATGTTCCCGAAGGGTCGGTTTCAGTGTAAGAAACGGTCCATGTTAACCAAGCTGTGTTGAGTCGACAGTGTCGAACGCAGAGCATGCACAGTCTGAGCATATCAACAGCAGTTGTAGATAAGAATGGCCGAGACAGGGTCAGGCCACTCCTGCTAGCTCAGATCATGTTGAAACCCCCCTCGTGCCAGAGAAAAGAATAGTTAACGCCGATCAGTGGCTCGAGAAAAGCCCTGAGCCAGTGATAAGAGTGCCTCCTACCATAGCTGAAGTAACCAACAAAATCAGATCAAAGTGAAGGTGAAACTGAAGGTCGTGTGACAAGGAAGTCAAAGAGAAAAAAAGTGCCAAGCCAAAGATACTCTGCTCCTGAATGGACTTATTTCACAACTGGTGAATGGGAGAAGGAGTTTGTTGCCTTTGTGTTAACAATTCATATCCAGCTGAACATTTTGGAACTTGAAATTGCTTTGGAACTGAATTTTGAAATCTCATTACCACTTGATGAACAAATACATTATTTACTGGAAGTGATAATCAGTGATTATCAGATGGTCTTTCATAAGAGACATCTGAACTTTTAAAAGTAACTTTTGAATATTGTAAATAAAAGTGATTCTTGATGAACTTTAGAATTTTTGTTTTTTTAAGAGAATGTTTTAAATTTGCTTTACTTAAACAAAGAAAGGCTGAAAGAGATATTGAAATAATTGAAAGCTGCCTCTGCATTTTTTTTAATTTTTTTTATTTGAAATATATTGTGGTCTAAGTCTAGACAAGCCATGAAATTTGATTGTAGTAAGAAGAGTAGATATAAGTATGTGTGAGTAGGTTTAGCAGTTGAATGTGTGATTGTGATGATTTTGATGATTATTGGATTGAGTTTGCCTGTTAAGGAAGAGAGAGAGAAACTTTCAGTCACAAGTGCCCCGCATTTAGAAGATTCACTCACACATCAATATCCCCCATATGCGGATGAGAGACTTTTACACACAGATAGTTCTAAGGAAGATTTGATATCAAATGTGTATTCTAAATTGTTAGATGAATACATTGAAACCATGGAAGTCCAAGATTGTTATGTTTGCATGAAAAGTCCTTCATCAGTACAGGAATGCCTCACATCACTGCTTGCCACTAACATATGGGATTTCTTATAGTGTGTTACTGAATCTATTATATGAGCAGGAGTATTATCAATACTTATATTCCAAATATGATCTAGCATTTTCTTTCATACCTATCATGAAGCACCTGAGTAGTATTGCTAATGTGAAAACATTGAAAGTGTGGCAGGATTCTTTGAGCCTACCTTGACTTTTGGGACAGCATGTGCCCACAAGAATAATTTGACCTGTATACTTAGGCCTGTATTTATACTTTGTGATGCAAAACTGCATAAATGCAGTTTTTTGCGTCAAAAAGTATAGCACTGGCTTGCATTATTGCAAAGCGCCAGCCAGGCGCCAAATTTATGGAATCCCACAAGCCAGCGCAAAGGGTGGGCTAATGTCTATGAAAATGACGTTAGCTGGGAGGGGGTGCCGGTATGGGGGAATGGGGTATGGCACCAAAAAATTACGCTTGGCTGGTTAGAGGCAAAAAATGCCTTTAACCAGCCTAGCGTCATGCCCAGACACAAAACCATCCATAACACATGACTTCTGTCTTATAAAAGACAGGAATCATGCCCACCACCTCAATGACCAGCACAGGGAACAAGGGTCCCCTGGGCATGGACATTTCACCCAGTGCCATGCAGGGGGTCCCATTTCAGGGCACTTAAAAAGTTTTAATAAAATACTTACCCCTACTTACCCTTCTTACCTGGGATGGGGTCCCCATCCTCTGGTGACCCACTGGTGTGGGTGGGGGTGATCCTGGTGTTTAGGGTGGGCACCTGTGGACCCATTCCATGGTGTATGACAATGGAAATAAGTCCACAGGTCCCCTAACACCTGCCCTGATCCAGGCATTACATTTATCATGTGGACAACACAAATGACCCAGTCTGGGATGAGAAATCAAATTCCAGAGTTAAAAGAGGAGCTAGTGCCTTAGAGATAGTAGGTGATATTTTTGGTGCCATACTTCCATCAGTGAGAGTTATCCTGAATGATCTCAAGATTAGGAAGCTGTCAACAACAGTAGATAAGCTATCTAATGACATTGCAGGAGCTATGTTAATAATCAACATGGAGATGGTTTCTGTGAAATCAATGGTTTTGCAAATTCATCTTGCATTAGACATCTTACTCACAAAGGAGGGCAGAGTCTTTAAAAAGTTACATGTGTAACATTGTTGCACTTACATACTTGACAACAGTAAGGAAATAAGAATGTACATTGCAAACATGACTGACCTGAAAAGAGACTGAAAGGTTTGACAGACACTGGTATATGGGAAGCTATTGGAAGTGTTTTTTCAGCAACTGGGAAATGGATTTGGAAAATGGGAAAAGCAAAAGTAGAAACGATCTTGAGACCCTTGTTGATTGTGGCTTTGTGTGTCATAGATACACTTGGATTTCACAAGCTATACAAAATACTGATAGAGAAAAGAGCAAAGACTAGTCAGATGAAAGAAGAGATAGAAATGGAGAAAAAGAGAAGCATTTATTATTGTAACCTCAAGAAAATGGAGAATTACAGTAGGCCTTATCAGGATAAGGCATCACATTTCTCAATTGTCTCATTTAAATGAGAATTTGGCCTATTGTGATGGTGTATTTCGCCATCAAAGGAGGGACTGATAGAGTGTAAATTTTAGCTCTGTCCCTAGTGTCACTGAAGTCATCAGACTGTGACAAGTTTAAGTGTAAACGTAAATGAGAGAAAAACTAATGTTGAAAGCCACACTGACACCCATTTAAAATGTGCATTTATTTGTATTTTGAAGATTGACATAGGTGCCTTTTCAATTAAATTAAATTTTAGAAAGTTAAAGTTGATGTTAAAATATATTTAGACTAAACTAATAGCCCATATAGAAATTATATTAGATTTCTTGTGATTTATGAAAGTTTAATGACTTTGAAAATATGTGCAAGTGAGAGAAAATTCAGTTCTCTGTTATACCTAATGTAATGCAACAACAAAGCTTTTCCTTTGTAATGAAACATTGTACTAATACTGAAGAAATATTATTAATGATGAATTTATAAGTTTGCATAATATATGTGTTTTATTACAAGTATTACATCAACTGGATTTTATGTTTTTCTTGTAATAGAATAACTCTGGCCTACAGAGCTTAAATTTTGCAGTTATGTAAAAGTGCTGAATAATTGTTTTGATAATATGAAGTCTTCTTACCGATTTTGTTCCCAGGAGAAGCAAAGTCCATTCGTAGTAAGTCTATTGTTTAACTGCAGAAAAAACCTTACACGTTTGCCCTTGAGAACTTTGTAGTACAGGAACATGGACTAAGATTGTAACTATTTGTTACAAACATGTTTGGAGTCACACAGAAAGGAGATGTTCCCAAGACCAACTTTTGAAATTGTCAAACTGCTGGAACCTGGAGTGTGGTGATTAATTTCAATCAGATGATGCCCCTTCAAAGTAACATGAATGAACACCTTTGACAAATTCGAGCGCTTTTGTGAATTATTGTATCAGAAGACCTTCAAACTTTGAGCAGAAGCAGTCCTTGCCTTGGTCAGAGACAGATGTTTTCCTGAAGCTTGCAGATGCATTGCTGACCTGATGCTTTGATGATGACCTGAATGATGCATCCCTTGAAGCGGTATCTTCTTTGCTGCCATTTGCTGATGCCCCTTGAAATGCCCTTTTAAATTAGAAACTACAATATGCTGAAGCTTTTCCTCTCTTTTTCTTTTACTTAGTATCCTGTAGCCCGAGTTATTCCTTTTCCAATTTATTTTTGTCCTTTTTGTAATTTTTTTATTTTATTCGCATGTGTTCCGCCCCACACATGTATTTCCCAAATTGGGTTAGCTGTAGGGTTGACTTGTGCCTACCCAAATAATATTGACTCTGCTAAATTTGAATTGACTTGTTAACTCTGAACAACGTGTTATATCTGTATTGCAGATATTCCTATTGACTTTATGTATCATTCTTCTTGAATGCTTAGTTTTTATTAATGTTAGTTCGCCTGAATCTATTTTGTCGCCATAGGCAACCTTTGGTGATTATGTACCTTTATAATTTTGTTTTGTGCATTGTCTACATGACTCTTAGCTTCTGTTTGTAATACATCCTTTAACTTTATTCCTGATCAGAGTTTTCCTTCTGTGGCCACATTGGTCATGGTGTCTAAATTGTTAAGGAGGTGGAGTTGAAATATTGTTCATGGCTCACCACACATCTTTCTGGGTCCAAAGGTCGATCAACCTTGTTGCACATTTGATTGCTGTGCAAAATGAAAAATGTGTCCACTAACATACAACTGTTTAGCACATCTGACCTTTAATTATTTTAGAAACAGAAAGGAACAAATAAAGTTGGAGTAAATTGTCTAGCTGATGAATCCAAAGGTTAGAAATGAAAAACTCCTTTAAAAGAAAATCAGCATAGATGCATAGTAGGTTTGGCAGATACTCCTGTAAGACAAATGGAAAAATAAGCATTTTATAAGCTAAATAATTTTATTAGCAAAAGTTCAATCCCAAAAAGTAGACTATTTAGGGGAAGTGGCACTCAATGTTCTAACTCCCTTTAAAAGTCAACACGTGAATCGATGTCTCTCAGCACGTTTTTCATTCACAAACTTGCGATCCTGAGAAATTGCTGATCTGTGTGTATATTACTTGTTTTGAATGACTTACTGTTGGAAACTATGGAATTTAAGAAAGTGCTATGTGTATGGCATCTGATGATGATTTGATAATTCATTATAAATAACAGCTCAAACATGTTGACTTGCACATCTTGGTGGTAGCAATGGTGCAGAATTTTTTGAGGAAATTTATAGATAGAGTCTTCACAACCATCATCAGCAGGTAGCCCGACCTGAGAAGTTTGGGAAGTTGGCCTGCAGGATTACAAAGCAAGTGTCCTTAATTGTGAAGGAATCCTATTGTTTAAGGATGTCACAATCCTTTAGGGAGGGCCACGGGGCAGACAGGAGCTTCTGAGTCCAACCGTAAGGGATGTGGCCATGCACTCCTGATGTCCCTGGCCTGACTTACTATGGGTTTTGAGCAACTGGGCGAAATACCTCTTCAGCTCTTGACTCTGAGAGATAGAATGGGTTGATCAGTTGAAGCCTTCTTCAGGGAGGTAGATGCAGGGAAACCAACACAGGCTCACAACTCAAAATATGTTCAACAGAAGCAATAAATGGTTGTCCAGTCAAATACAAGCTTTTATGAAAACAGGAGCATTTATATTCTAACACACAGTACAATAGAGCATGCACAAACATTACACTCGGTCCCCTGAGGTCAGGGCTCCGGTGATCAATAGGCATGTTCTTGACACCCGCTTCTCTCTCATTAATGATAGCGGTTACTCCTCATTCTTTATAGGCAACATTCAGATGAAGTTCTGCTAGTAGTTCAAGCCTCAGGAGTCCCACTCTGACTCTTCCAAAGTCAAAAGTGTTCCAGCGCCTGAAGTGTTATGCGATAGAACAAGTTTTCCCGGGGCCTTCTGGCTCTGTGATTAGTCTTACCAGCTCCTTGAGGGGTTACACTACTGGAATCCTGGGATCATTTCACTTTTGAACATCACAGAGGGCTTCAGTGGCAGCTGACAGTGAGTGGCACTCGCAGCTCACCAGGGGCAAAGGTTGGGCGTCTACTGCACTTTCTCTAGTGAAACAGAGAATTCCTTTGATCCTTCTCACAAGTGGGGGAATGATTGCTTGGGTTCTGATCCTCAGTTGAGGCTAAGACACACACAAGTCACCACACGTGCACTCATCTCGACAATGGCATAACCAGGCAATATTTCCTGTTCTTCATGGTGGGCCCCTCTAGCATTTGGGTTCACTGACCTTACTCCGCATATAGGCAATGTACTAATCAGCACAAAAGTAACTTCCTCATCACAGTGACCTACTCTGGCATAAGGAGTCACTGATTTCTTTCTGCACATGGGCTGTGGCCCAGTCAGCACATCAGTCTTGCAATCTTCACTGCAGCTCCCCCAAGCATATGGGTCGCTGACTTCACTCTGCACACTGGCTACTGACCGATCAGCACAGCAGTGATGTAGTCTTCACAGCAGACCCCTCTAGCATACAAGATTACAGACTTCACTCGACACTCAATCAGCACAGCAGTAATGCAAACATCACATCAGCTCCCACTTGCATACAGGGTCACGGACTTTACTCTGTACACCGACTGCAACCCAATCAATATAACCAAGGCTAACTTCACAGCATTCCCCTCAGGCATAAGGGTTTGCTGTCTTGAATCTGTACATGGGGACGATCCGATAGGTACAGCAGTGTCTCCACACACCTTTCTATGGGGACCACTTGCCAGGATCCTGCACTGACCTCACATTCTCCAAGAGCTCTCCTTTTCCTTACTTGGCACACAGATCTTCCCAAACAGGAAGGCACTGGTTCTCCATGCTTCATGGGAAAGTGGTCTTAGATTTCTCTGGATGATGTCCCCTCACCCAGCTTGGAGTCAATTGGGATTCGCAAAATGCAATGTAACAAGGCAATCGCTGAATTTTTGGGGATTACCAAAAATTTGCAATCGCAATTTGTGATAACCAAATAGCGATTTGGTAAAATAGCAAATAAGTATTTGGAAATCAAAAATTGCAATTTATGTATTCTGGAGCAGCATGATGACATCACAACCAGGAAGTGAGTCAGTGCATGCGGTTTCCAGAAGTCACAGCCACAGGAGCAGACAGATATATCAGCACCAGAGAGGCACTCAGGAGATTCAGGCAGGACCAGAAAACACAATGGCCACTGATGGAAATGACAAGGACACAGGAAGGAGAAAGAGAACACTTAAATTCAGTGAGCAGGAATTGGGGGTGCTCACAGAAGAGGTGGTCAAGAACCATGACCAGTTATTTGGCAAACACTCACTACATCATCCAGAAAGTGAGAAGAGGAAATTGTGACATCCAGCCTAAAATCAGCATAGTGGATGTTGTGCAGCGTACAATTGAGGAGATATGCAAGCGCTGGTAAGACTTCTGGTCACGTGCCAAGAGGAGGGTAGCAAGCAGGCTAAAGCAAGAAAGGAGCACTGGTGGTGGACCATCTACCCAGACACCATCAAACCCCTTAGAGGACATGGTGGACTCAACACTGCAGCCTCAAGCACTTGATTGTGTCACTGACGTAGATACCTAAGGCACACCAGGCACCAGCAAAGGCAAGGGCAGTAATGATTTGAATCACCATATGTGCATATACAATTGTCCCTTAGAAAATTGCAGTCACCATGCACTGTGAAAAACAGACCATGCCTCATTTTCCATTCTATACAATGATACCTTATGGGAGTGGAAGTTCATGGCTCAGAAGTGCAACTACTACATAAATTGCAGACTTGTGCAGACCAAACAGAGAGACAACACAAGAGACACTTAAAGACACTATGGCAGGACAATTGTTTACTAAAAATTTAACTGTGAAATGAAACATTGAAAAAGTACATAATGACTGGCATGCTGCACATTGCTGTTGCAGATGTTCCTGCACCCGATGCAGCAGAAACTGAAAGATGGGGGAATGATGAAAGCCAGCCACAGTCTGATTCCAGCATCATCATGTCCATTACACCAGTACCACCCAGACGCAGGGCAGCAGTTGAACCCCTCCCTGAATTTACTCAGGACTCTAATGACTTGCAAGACGATGCACACACACCACCTTCTGATGGTAGATGCCCCCACAGACATCAGTCCCTGTTCCAGTATACTGTCCTCAGGAGATGTAGTGAAGATGTCAGACAGAGCACAGAGGAAGGTGAGGGCCCATCTGTGGTGGTCTGGATGTATCCATGTTAAAAGTGCAGCGCCTACAATGTAAGCAGATGAAATCAATGCACAGGCTGTTGGTGTCTATCAATCACAACATGTGCAAGTTTCATGAAGGACAGCAAGCTACAGCACAAAACCTAAGGTAGATGACAAATGCAATTAAGGAACTCTGCACTGAAATGCAGCAGGACCATGTCACCCACCATAGGCACCATCACCAATTGATGGGTAGGTTAAATGGTTTCAGCCTCACTAATGCAACTGCTTTCCGTGACGACGTGCTATGAGCATGCAAGTGGATATGGCACATTGCAGTGCGGACATTGCACAGGGATTGGTGCAAGACACCAATGCATTGGAGACAATGCAGTCAGCCTGGAGTGCTGCAAACAGTGAGCTGGGTGGTGGGGGTAGTGAGGAGCTCTCTATCCTCAGTAGTGTCACAGCCCCTGTAATGGATCCTAGGCGTCGCAGTTCCAGACACAGTACGGTCTCAGAACCTTTAACAAGAGGTGCCCTGAGCGTTCTAGCGGAGTGCATAGACGTAAAAAGTAAAGTGGACATGTTCTGGGCCTTGCATATTTTGTGTCAATGCATTGATACTATGATGTTAATAGTATGACATTGTAATTGGGTACTGATTGTGCTTTAGGACTACCTTTGTCCTCTAACCACATAATTGACCTGAAGTTAAGGCAATAAATGTGATAAGTGTTGCAACAATTAGAACAAGATATGGTATTGTCATTACTCTCATCAGAAATAGCTGCACGTCTTTGCCTGCCGTCTTCTGCTCTGGTTCGGTCTGCTGGGTAAAGAGGTGGCAAGGGGTCATCATCCTCATCTGAGTCCATATCTGTGTGTTCCACTGGTATGCTTCTTCTCGTGGTGATATTATGCAACATAGCACTTGTGGCCACTATCTTACAGGAGGTTTCTGGGCTGTATTTTAGTGCACCCCCACTATTATGCAGGCACTGGAAGTGACTCTTCAGCAGTCCAAAGGTCCTCTCAATCACACTTCGTGTCCTCCTATGTGCCAAATTGTATCGCCATTCACTTGACGTGGCTAGATTGAGGTATGGTGTTCAGATGAAGGACCACACTACAATGTCAGGAGTGTAAAATGAGTTATTGTTATCTGTGACATCACTTGTACGATATGCTGCATTGTTCTCTGTTACATTACCAAGTTGGAATCCTTCTCCAACTCCCCAGCAAGAAGTCTTGATAGTTGACAGTTTTAGGGGCTTTGGGCTCCATTTCCAGACACCAAATGTGATTTAAGTTCTGATTCTTTGATGTTTTGGGGGGGGTCGGTTTCCTTTTGAAGAGCCCACTTCTTTGTCTTGCTCTTCCTCCAGAAAACAGTCTGTCACAGCAGGATTGACTCCAAATCTAATATTCTTACAACCCAGACTGGGAGTGACAAGAGGTTCACAGCTGGATGTGAGCCACAGTGATACGTGCAGTGCAGTGATGTGTGCATTAAAATGTTGCCCCAGCGCTATTCTTTTTGATTATCTTCCTAGCCCCATCTACTTCCTGTGATGTGCCTAGGCCCATTTCTAGTAACCTCTCACTGAATCAAAGAGCACCATTTGAAGTGTACTTAAAAGCCTGACTTTCCTTCCCCCAGTGTGTTCCAGCTAGCTCTCAGGAACACAGAAATCCTCAAATCTGTCTGGGGAGATTTCTCTACCTCCTCATGCTCCTCCAGTCAGCCTTGGATATCCCAAAGTGGAATCCAGAGTCTTTCATGTCTTGTACCATTCCCAGGCACACATGCACACAAAGCACACAAATTCAACCCCATGTGAGCTCCACAGTGCTACATACTAACTTGATGTAGGTCGGGGTGAGTTAAGCACACAGGAGAGGAATTTCACATGAATGAGACTGTACCTCACTCCAATGACATGAGTAAAAAGTCCTGTTCAGACTCTACTAATCGCTAGATGGTATGTGGCCACCACTGTGCTCATGCTACTTAACCCCTTGCAAATACAGTAACCTTCCACTAGTATGATGGAAGTGCTTTAGGTACCCCTTCTGGTCCAACAAGTCCACAATCCATGAACCAGGCCTATGTCATGCCGCACGTGCATGATCTGTGTTTGCCCATGACAAAAAAAATCAGCACCAGTGATCCAGAATCATTACACCTGGGGCACTCAGGGCAGGGATGCATGTTTGTCACCATGTGAGAGACATTTCCTTCCCAACAATGGAAATCTCCAAGAGGGCTGAAAAACTGAGCCGTACGAAACAGGGTTATTATTACTAAGAATATTAGTTATATTCAGATGTTCAAAAGGAAGTATGATATGATCTTGAATACGGGAAAATGTAATTGAGAATTGGAAACCCGTTGTGATTGAAGGAGCTTATGGCTAGTACCTTGGAATCTGGTCTTCAACTGTGAAATGTTGGAAGTTTTACATTGAGCTCAGAAGCACAAATGTCTATTGAAAAAGGCAACAAAAAACACTGTAGCATATGGAGATGCCAATCTGCTACTGTGTTGTGAATGTCTGGAATGTGTTCTCCTTTTAGAGTTAAATGATGATGAATGTAAAAAATCCCCAAATTGTTTGACTAATAATTCAGCTAAAATGTTTTTACTTTTTACTTTGTGCATCATAGATGGTTGACCTTTTGGACTATGGTGAGGGTGTCCATTCATAAAAGAACTGAGCTACAAACATGTTGTTTTGGGAACACTTTAACTGCACAGCAGCTGGCAAGCAGTTTTAAACAGTTTCAGTTAATTGAGGACTCCTTGTCAGAATCCATCGAGGACTGATTGCAATGAGCACTCCACCTATCTGACATAGTTGCATTAGATTTGAATAGTAGATCAGGGACAGAAATAACATTGTTTTGCCCCCTCTAAAATTGAAGTAGAACCAGTAACCAAGATGTATCCACTTTAAGTTCAGAGATCTAATGGAAAATGTTTCAATATATCAGACCCTACCTGAGAAGAGATGTTCACTCTCTGAAAAGCACAATAGTAACTAGGGGGCGGGGTGAATCCCAAGATGGAAAATGCCAAAATATCTATTATCATGGATTAGATTCCTAAAGAACATTATGTAAGCGTTATTAAATCAGAAAGCTACCTTTATATCAAAGATATTTTTTAGCTCCAATCATTGTAGTGTACAAGCGGTTGAGGTGATGTAAAAACCCACAACTTTCATGACCTTTGATGGGCTCAAGAGTATCTTCTCAGGCTGAAACTAATTCCACACTTTCCAAGTGATGGCTGGACATTTTAGTGCAATGCAAAGCTTGAAATGCACCAGAATTGATGTACAAAAAGAAATGCAAAAAGAACAAATGGAAAAAATGCTTAAAACAGATGGATTAAACATAGATCTGTGACTGGGGGGTGAATGTTTGATTTGCTCTGCATTCCATCCATCATCTGTTGTTTTGCTTTTGTCGCCCCAAGTGGGAAGGGTATGCCCAGACGTGGGTCCCGTGATTACTATGCCACCAGATTCAAGCTAGCCTGGATGATGAAGGGTGATATCGTCAAACTGGTCCCAGAATGTTTTTATCTGGTCCAGGGAGGACTTGGCCTGGCAGTTTAGGCTGGACTGTTTCCATAGAAACAGGGTCAAGACTGATTTGCATATTGCTGGATCAAAACTGGAATGGCATGCCAAGAAAAACAACTGATGGATTAAATCCCGATCTATGACTGGGGGTGAATATTTGACTTGCTCTGCTTTCTGTCCGTCATCTTTTGTTTTTGCTTTTGTTGCCCCAAGTGGGAAGGGTATGCCCAGATGTGGGTCCAGTGCTTGCTATGTCATCAGATTCAAGCTAGCTTAGCTGATGAAGGGTGATATCCTAAAACCGGTCCCTGGATGTTTGTTTTTGGTCCAGGGAGGACTTGGCCTGGCAGTTCGGACTGGACTGTTCCCAGGGGGAACAGGGTCAAGACTGATTTGCATATGGCTGGGTCCAAACTAGAATGGCATGGCAAGCAAAAAAAACTGATGCATTAAACCCAGATCTGTGAATGGGGGTGGATGTTTGATTTGCAGTTGTATTCCAGCCATCATCTGTTCTTTTTGATTTTGTTGCCCCAAGTCGGAAGGGTATGCCCAGACATGGGTCCTGTGCTTGCTATGTCATCAGATTCAAGCTAGCTTAGCTAATGAAGGGTGATATCTTGAAACCAGTCCCAGGATGCTTTTTTTCTGGTCCAGGGAGGACTTGGCCTGGCAGTTCGGGCTGGACTGTTCCCAGGGGGAACAAGGTCAAGACTGATTTGCATATGGCTGGGTCCAAACTAGAATGGCATGCCAAGCACAAGAAGTGATGGATTAAACCCAGATCTGTGAGTGGGCGTGAATGTTTGGTTTGCTCTGCATACTGTCCAACATCTGTTGTTTTCACTTTTGTCATCCCGAGTGGGAAGAGTATGCTAAGACATGGGTCCCGTGTTTGCTATACCTCCAAATTCAAGGAAGCCTGGCTGATTAAGGGTGGTACCCTGAAACTGGTCTCTCAATGCTTTTTTTTCTGGTCCAGAGAGGACCTGGCCCGGCAGTTTGGGCTGATTGGTTTCCAGGGGGAATAGGGTCAAGACTGATTTGCATATGGCTGGGTCCAAACTGGAATGGGACTGCAAGCAAAAAAACTGATGGATTAAACCCAGATCTGTGACTGGGGGTGGATGTTTGATTTGATCTGCATTCCGTCCATCATCTGTTGTTTTAGAGTTGATGAGCATCACCAAACCTGGCATAGGAAATGACATAGAGGCTGTAGTATAAAATCCTCAACATCACAGAACATTTGGCAAACTCAACTACGCCATGGAGGTTGTCCTACTTCAACTGGGAGTAGGTGGGATGACCACCACGTATGTAGTGAAGGAGAAAGGAGCACATTATCTGCCATTGCATATCACTCATTGACCTCAGGGAGGAGGAGGTCATACAGTTTTACTCCATCATGAAATTACTGGGGAAGATAGGGCCAAGTGTCCAGACAGCACTACAAAGAACCATACAGTTCCAGCACACGCAAAATTGATGTCTGTGATACACATCTTGGTCTCTTGATCATTCCAAACTGCAGCAGCAAGATTGGCAGGGATATCACTGGGAGCATTATCTGCCTTTCTCCTATCTTTGTTGGATGCCATAATAACTCTTAAACCACAGTACCTACTCACCAGAAACTGATCAACAGCAATAGAATACAAAACAAGGGTCCCGCAATATTGCAGGATTCCCCCATGTGCTTGGTGCCACAGATTGCTCAAAATGTAGCCCCTGCAGCCAGTGCACACCTCTTCAGAAACTGAAAACATAATTATTCAATAAAAGTCCAGACAGTAATGGACCATCAGAGACTCTTCAGAAACCTTCTTCCAAAAGTCCTTGGAAGTGCCCTTGATTCCTACATTTTCCACCACAGTCTTGTCAATGAGTGGTTCGAGAATGGCCGTATGGGAATGGCCTACTCATTGAAAAGGAAAGCAGAATTACCAATACTTTGCCTGTTTTGAAATGAATGACTGAATACCCTTAACTTTGTTTGTGTTTGGATTGTTTGTGATGGGCATCTAGTGTTAGTATGTCACTCAAGCATGTAGCC
Source organism: Pleurodeles waltl (assembly GCF_031143425.1). Taxonomy (NCBI): domain Eukaryota; kingdom Metazoa; phylum Chordata; class Amphibia; order Caudata; family Salamandridae; genus Pleurodeles; species Pleurodeles waltl. The sequence continues at coordinate 732,542,206 of NC_090447.1, read as the reverse complement.
ATTGATGTCCCAATGTGTGATTACCTCACAGATTCAGAAATAGAAGGAAGACAAAATACATAGTGCTAAGTGTTGTGACCTGTCATACTGTGTGAGCGGGCAGAATCTCAAGTGATGTAATTTCATTGACAGAAATAACAAACCATGTGCCCCACAATTGTTTTGAAGCTAACATTAAAGGAACAACGTCAAATTTGTTTGCAATATGTGTGTATTCAATGGTGGCTCAGGGTGGGAATATATGTTCATTCTCTTGATTTCAAAATGTTGGAGGCAAAATCTTCGCATAATACACATTCATATAATAAGGCACCTTGACATTCTCCATCAATGTAATATATATAATTACATACATGCCACAAGTTGCCTACATTAGTTGCCTCTTAGTTATCAAAGTAATTGTCACACAATGATTAAATAGTCCAATACAGAAGTCGGAACAAACCTAGGGCCAGATTTATACTTTTTGACGCAAAACTGCGCTAACGCAGTTTTGCTTCAAGAAGTTTAGCGCTGGCTAGCACCATTTCTTAACACCACCCATGCGTCATATTTATACTCTGAGGCTGGTTGGTGCTAAGAATAGGTTAGAGTACTTTTCCCTGACGCTAACCAGTGAGCCTTTTCATAAGGCAAAATGACATTAACGCAGGAAAAAATACTCTAATCTGGTTTACGACATGGAAACACGTTGCAAAACGGATATGCGCCATTTTTCACTACAATAGCATCAAAAAGTGATGCAAACGGAGCAAACAGTGCAAAGGAGCCCCAAAATGGATCCCAGATGCCAGGGGGGAGCCCAGGGAGACACCTGACAACCAAGAACCAGCCAGGAGGACACAGAGAAGACCCAGTGGAGAGACAAGAAGAAGAGGAAGTGTTGCTTCAGCGCAGAGCAGCATGTAATACTCGTGAGAGAGGTGACGGAGCACCATCATCAACTCTTCATCACCTCTAAATTGCCAATTGGGAGGAGAGAGGCAATTTGGCAACCGATTGTGGACAAGATTAACAGTGTGGCAGAGGTCAGGAGAACTGTCACTGAGAGCAAGAAATGCTGGCATGACTGCAAGCGGAGAACAAAGATAAAAATAGCAAGGAACAGGAAGGCAGCACTGCAGACCAGAGGTGGGAGTCCAGCACCATAAGAGGACTTGGACGAGATGGAGGAGATGGTTGCAGCCGTCATCCAGGAGGAAATCGTAACTGATATCGCAGGACAGCACAGATCACCAGGAAACAACACATATGCAGGGTAAGTTGCATGGGGGACCAAAATGCCTAAATGTCAAGTGCAAGAAGGGGGAGGCACATGCCTAATACACAATGCATGTCAGCCCTGCAAATCAGGCAGTGGAAAGTGCAAAGGGGCACAGTATGAGACTCGCTGCACTGCCATTGCCAGGTGCATGGGCTGTGAAGGTGCATCCAGGGGCACAGCACAACACAACACCAAAAACCTTTGCATGGGGGTACACCGCCATGCCAAGGCTGGTGGAAATGCTGAAGCAGACCAGGAGGGTAGGGTAGAACGTAAAACTGGTCTGGTGTCACAGGACAGCTGGTATTGTCAGAATGTAAACTAGAGGACAATACCCGGTCTCAGGCCATTGGCTCAAGTGGCATTCACCATTAACAACATTTGCCACAACTACCTGTGCTGTTTGCTCTGGCCAATTAGGAAATGGCAGTTAGGTGCCTATGAATCAAACACACTCTAAATGAGGGTTCAGTATGACTACGTGATCAATCCCCATCAATCCCTATCCAAGTGCAACTCCTGTCAGCTGCTCATGTCCATAGACTCAATAGCCATCAGGCACTGTCACATACATAATGATGGACACAGCAGTAATCTCATACCCATGATGCCCATCCCTGGGTATATCCTTGTGCCTGTGTCACAATAGCTGCAATGCCACCATGCAACATCTCAGGCATCATAGTGCTAAGACAACTGAATTGAGGGGGAGGACATATGTGTGTAGGAAGGTAAACACACCCGCACAGTCACAAGAGGAAATTAAACTCTGCCAGGTCCATCAGGGCAATGTAATGTAGCACACCACACATATGCAAATACCAACACGAGAAACTACCAATGGTAACACCTGTATTGTCTCATGGAAATGCCATGCATGGTGTGGTGCTAGGTCTCAGCACCGCATAAGTGTATGTGAAAAATAATAGACTGGGACTGGGCCATATTGTTATGTGTGGTGCTGTGGCATCAGCACACCACCAATCATTGCAAGGCCTCACCATGCAAATGGAAGCAGAGGGAAGGTTGATTAGGACAAGAAGGTGGCAAGCTACAATTTGAACAGAACCCACACCTAGAAGATGTGACACAGACAGTTGCCCAAACTGCTGACACTACATGTGACATGTAGGTGAGGCATAGGGCTGAGAGACTGCAAACATTAATGACAGAAACAATGCATGGAAACCAAGATGACAATGTACCACCAATACGAAGTCAGTGATGTCACATTACAACTGACATAACACAGACACACTAATTGCACAATATCTCATTGCAGAGGACGATGGCTCTCCTGTGGATCTGCCTGTCCTGGACTACCCTGATAGACCAGCTGACAACCAACAGCCAGGAAAACCTCCAAGATATCCTGGGAACCCTCCAAACACCACCTCCAGCCACAAGGAGGAGCATTCATGGATCAGCCATCCCAGAGGACCCACCCACCACCCCAATAGTACGACCTGCCAGCTCAAACACAGCAGAGGACTCTGATGACACAGGGACCACCTTTGACAGGACAGTAGTGGGAGTACAGTGGGAGCTGGCCAAGGAGGTGGGGGTGGGGATGCAAACTATGGTAGCCAGCCTTGAGGGGATGCGCATGTTCATGATGATGTCTGCAGAACAGACAACAGCCAAACAAATCATAGAATTCCTACTGCATAGCGTCCAACAGTGTGTGAAGGACTTAACCACTGCTGTGATGAAATTGCCACAATACCTCCCCTCCCAATCTTGCTGCTGCATGCATGACAACAAGCTGGACTCCATGCACTGGGAACTGGCCTCCCTCAGGGTAGACATGGCTGCCAACCACAGGGATGTTGCTGCCGTACTCAATATACAGCAGCTCCGCCTTGCTGCAGTGATGCCATGTGTAGTTCCACAGATGGCATCTGCCAGGAATTTGGAGTCCACTTCTCCAACCACTGAAGTATGTGTTAACCCCTCAAACCCACAAGCACCACCATCAAGGGCAGAGGAGACGAAACACACATCAGAGGATGAAGATGTGGAACAGATCATCTTCACCTGTAGGAGTACGCAGTAGCACCAGCCCATGCCACATGGGCACTGATTTTCCTTTGTCCTGTGCTTGACAACATGCCAGTGTTGCTACAGTTGGTGACATGCACTCTCCACTGAGACACTGTTACCCTTTCTATGATGGGCTGCAATTTTCCCTCACTACTCAATTGGCAGTTCATATTCAGCACTGAACGACACTTCATCTCAGCATGTCCAATGACATGTCCCTCAACCTTGGACTTGTGTTGCATCACAATAGAATGCTTTACACTAATGGGGTCAGAGACCTGGACTATGTAAATATTGCACTACAGCACTTTAAAATAAACAGCACCTACACACCCACTTTGTCCCTGTGTAATGTGACACATCTACTTTGCTGGAGATTTGTGCTGTGTGTAACATGTCTATGGTGACAGAGTGTCAATACCAGGGTGCAGAAATAATGTGGTCAAATATCTACGCACAAGGGCCCTGATTTATACTTTTTTTGCACCTCATTTGTGTCATTTTTTACACAAAAGTGGCACAAACTTACAAAATATGATTGTATTTTGTATGTTTGCGTCGCTTTTGTGTAAAAAAATGATGCAAATGCATCACAAAAACGTATAAATCAGGGCCAAGGTATCTACAAGATGAAAGTCAATGCTGGCCACATCCCTACAAGCAAGCCACTGTGTATGTGACATTTGCTTTAAAACATACATGCCTCAACCACAGCATACAGTAGGAATGGCTGTGTAAGAGAGTTCGGCCAATAACTTCAGCTGGGAGTACAAGTAAAACACATTGGCATGAAATGTGTATAATTGACCTCATCTGAAATTGGCACTACTCAGTTTAGCAGTGTTGACATGAACTTCAGGCTTCAGGCAGATGTCCCAGAGTGCCCAACACCATGACATAGGATCAAAACAATACAGCTTAAAAAGCACACCAACCTGTAGAATACATGGGAACCATAGTCACGTTGAGTGGTAGGTAGAATGGATGGCAGATGCCTTGAGATTTAGATTTGTGGTAGCTACCACTGTGACAGCTCAGTAGGAAGTGGGAATTCACATGTCAAGAGAGGGATATGGATGCAGGATGGAATTCACAGACCAACAGACAATTGGCAATGTACACTCATGCAAAGACCCTGAGCCCCAAGTATATGACACATGCAATAAGGGAGTACCTAAATCTTTAATACCTATGTATGAAACAGAACTTAAAACTATGTAACACACCTATACTAACCTAATTTATCCTAACTATACATTACCCACAACTGGCCCTAACTACCCTATATGCTAAGCTTACTTACCACATTTCACAACATACTCTAACAATTTGCCTCCGACTCCCTTTATATGACGAGACACATGCAGGACAACATATACTAACCTAAACATATACTACCTAATACTAAACATAGATTTGTTTTTTGTTTTAAATACACAAAAGTCCCAATATTAATCCCCACCCACCCACCCATAAACTAACATGTAATAATATGAAACCCCCCAAACCTACTTATCCTATCTAAACAACTACCCTGCTCTAACCAATCACTAAACCCTTTAAACCACTACAAAACTGGATGAAGAATGAGGAGGGAGGGGACTGCATTAGGTTTGAGGGTAGGCAAGAGTTCACAGGTTTGCCCTCCTCAGTGTCTTTTTAATTGCCTTCAGCCTCCATGCATTTTTGTCCACATCCTTCTGACTGGTGTCAGGCTTTTCTAACACCTTCTTCATGTCCCTCTGGAGCTCAGCAATTGTGGTTATGTCCATTGCAGCAGGTGTGGTGGTCTGTATTGCATAAGTTGATGGTGCAGCAGGTGTGGTAGTCTGTGGCACAGAGGTTGACGGTGCAGCAGGTGGGGCAGATGTGACGGTGGCTGCTGTGGCACTGTGTGCAGTTGTGGTGGTGGCTACAACCTTTGTGGCCAATGCCGGTCCACCTTGGCTGAAAGCCCTCCATTCTCCTGTGGCTCACTCTCTTTGATAGCATCTTGCCATCCTTCGGTACCCGGATTCCACATGCAAGATCTGCCGGTATCTCACTGCCCGCTTCTGGAAAGCCCTGATTTCTGCTACATCCATGTTGGCAGCTGTAAAAAATGAGACAGGCAACCATCAGTGTCATCATTGCGTAATGCATGTAGAGATGATAATCTAACACTCTGCCTCAATTTCAACATGCAGTCCAAATCACAGTCCAGATAATACAATGTCCCTGATGAATGTAATGGCAACGCTGCCTACCCATCATGTCTTTTACACCACAGCAAAGCACAATAAGAGTTGGACCAAATAAAGTGATCTGTGCTTTGATGTAGCACAACATGTCACAATGCAAAGGCAGCATCTACTTCACCTGGGCCAGTCCGACTAATCTTTATCATGAGAGTCAACTTCAAAGCACACAAGACCAGTGACTTGTATATGTAATTGGCAGGATGGTATGCAGTTGCTAATCATAAGGGGTCAGTGTTGTTTGGAACACATGCATGCTTGAATGAGATGACTGTCATCTACACTGTGATCATCACATCTACCCACATATATGTTGTTCCCCTACCCCTGTGCCTCGGGGATATGGGCATGCAATACATCATCACAACTGTTGAGGACAACCACAAAGGCATGTCCACTTGTACATGTATTTAGTGAGTGGAACACATGTGAGGAGGGCTGCCACCTAGGAATAAGGTATCTATAGGTCATTCACATCTGCATTCATCTGTGTAGTTGTGGACAACAATCAACACCTGATCTGCCAACACAATTCACAAAACACCCACATTGATGCCAGCACATGTCTGGCCTTGACCTGCATGCACGTCTATTGCATTCCACATATGTGTCACGTAAATGGAGTACAGCTTATGGGGCTAGAATCTGGGGGACAGTTACCCATACAGTCCTACATGTACATTACAATACAGGGATGCACAATTTTGTGTGGAAAGTGCATGGGCAGTGCAGGGGCCCCCAGGGGCCCCGCGACTCCCCTTCCCGCCAGCCTCGACCGGCATGGACAGGCTGGCGGGAAGGGGAGTCATAATCCCCAGGGCAGTGCTGCAAGCAGCGCTGCCCTGGCGGATTATAACTGCCGGGACAACGATGGCGGGAAACCAGGGGAGACCGTTGGTCATAATACGGCAAATTGTCCCGCCAGCCTGTTGGTGGTACAATCGCTAAAACAACCCTGGCGGTCTTTGACCGCCAGGGTTGTAATGAGGCCCATTGTCTACATTCAGTCAACTAATATATCAGATCACGTTCCAGCTCATCATATCTTGCAATAAGTGCAACAAACAAAAGTCACTCACACACCTGCTTCAATCACTACACAGGACAGACATTATCACACTTACTGGATACGTCTGGGTCCTGAAATTGAGCCACTTCCCCGATGGTATAGGGGCCAGGTACAGCTGTAAGACATGGAAAGGAAATACATGCTCAATGTCAGATCACTGTACAAACGTGTGGACAACATATGACAGTGTGTAACATTTTACATGAGTGAGCTGGTGATCCTGCATGGAGACAGTTCAACAGACATACCACTGCAAAATCACATTGACACTGACACTACAGTGAGTGATAGCCACACATCTGCACACATGCACTGTGCCTAACAATCATGTGGTGCTAAACCCGACTGCAACCATTTGTGGCTAATCCATTTCAGATGGCACTCCATGTCATGATTTGTATTTGGGTGACAATTTCAATTGCACTCCCCCGGTGTACTGCAATATAAGTGACTCAGGTATTGTGGCTTGTGCATCAAGGGGCACTGAGTTACTGTGTGATGGACGTGTGGCTCAATTTTCAGGCTGCAATTATCAGGCATTCAGTGGTCCATGACAGATGTGGCACAGTTGTATGTAGGTAACAAATGCCTCATTGGCAGTGTCCTCTAAGCCATGTATACCCCCTTTGCCAACATAATGGCAGGGATCCTGTGTGTGTAATGATGACAATGTAGCGCTAAACATGGGTTGGCCACTTTGCTGTCCTGATGCAGTGAGATGTGGTATGCTGACAGTGTCTTACCTGATCATCATTGACAGAATGCATGGGCACAGGTGTTGTCGTTGCACCTGAAATGTGTGACTAAGGGCCACATGTGTGAAGATCAGTTTTTGTGAGACACACATTGCGAGACTTAGTAACTCGCAATTTGCGAGTAGGATAATCTGATGACAATACTGTCAATGACACTGTTTGCAAATCACAAATGGGGTAGCAGTTCATCATCACTTTATTTAAGTAAAAACATACCATAGAAGTACAGTACAAAACAATCCAGAAAATAAAATTGTAAAAATAAGTAAAATTGGAATCAAACTCTAAAATCAAGGACGTTTGAGACAGAATAAAACAGTAGCTAAAAAAATCCCATGGATATAAAATATGAAGAAAACATGCAACCTCAGCTAGATAATAAAAACAATAAACTGGTGTCCATGCACTTATGTATTACAGCTATGCTCTGCTGTGCTTACTTCTAGTGTCTACTACTGAATTTTGTTCTTTAAAATCCCGAGTCTAAAGTGCCAAATAGATTAAAAAAATGTTGCCAAAGGGCACACAATTTGTACAGATGAGTCTGAGCGGCATTTTTGGGAATAGATGAAGGATCCTTCCAATAAGACCCCAAACCAAGATGAAATAAAGACTGTTCAATATAGGCACACCACTTAATTCTAGTAGTAAAATTAGAGCCCACCAAATTGGTCAGCCCACATCTGAATGGGATAAGAGCGTCTAATGACCATAAGCGGATCCAAAACAACAGAGGCCTTAGGGTGGCAATCTGGTTAATTGGGAGAAGATTTAGGTCCATTCGAATGGGCAAGGAAGGTGTACTTGGAGGAACTCTTAACAACATCTTTAAAAACAAGTTTTCCACCCTTACCAAATCCTCCAGATTGCAATGGCCGCATAACTCAGCTCCATATAAAGCTTGAGATTTGTATATTTCAAGAGTAGGAGTCAAAGCAAATCTGGGGGATCTAGCTGCAAATCTCACAATACCACCCGCCCTTTGTTTCAGACACGTTGTTGATTTCTGAAGGTGGGCTTGCCATTTGTGTGAATCTTCTAGTTTGAGGCCTAGATAATCAAAAGTGCCCACTATTTCCAATGTGGCACCCTCCAAGCAAACGGGTCTTCTCATCTTATGCTTTTTGTCTCCAAACACCATGTATTTCATTTTTAATTAATTGATTTCCAGACCGTGATCTTTGCAGAAATCCATGAACCTCGCAAGCAGGTTTGAGAGGCCTATAGCTGTTTGGGATGGGGTAGCAAATGACCTACCTCATGAATTTTAATAAGGTAGGTCTCATTTTGCAAGCCCCTTGGGAATGGCGGTACTCACAAGGATGCTGGCCTGCTGGGCTCAGCATACCACCATGTCTCTGACTGCTTTGAAATAGAGATGTATTTTCATTTTAAAAATGCAGCCTCATTTCATTTAGGGTAAACAGAAAGCATATCAAAAAACAATATTATAACTTTAATAATTTTTTTAAAGCAGACAGTGGTTCATGGGACCACTGTCTGCTCTGAAACAATTTTTCGGCATGCATTTGCAATGGGGAAGGGATCCCATGGGGACCCCTCCGCTTTTGCGAATAGTTTAGCACTAACTTAAAACTGGTAGTAATTGCAATTGTTTAGTGAAAGCATTCGCGGTCACCAAACAATCAATCAGCGGACTGCAACTCACAAATAGGAAGGGAATGTCCATTCCTAAAAGCAACTAGCAAACCCTGTTTTGTGATTCGGCAATGTGATTGCAGAATGGCAAAATTGAGTATGTGCATTGAAATAAACATTTTTTCTTGACGTAAACATGCAAATTCTGAAAACTATGCCGTTTGTGACAATTAAAGATAGCTTGGTACATGTGGCCGTAAGTGATAGTCGTACATGACCCAACAAACCTCAGGACTGCATTGTTAACATGTATAGACATGTGGACTCCATCTCAATACTGGGACACTAACACTTTGTTCTGCTTGCATTCAACATGGTCACAAACATTGCATGCAGCATGACAAGACATCTGCTACTGTCACTCAGGAGCATTCTACTGTACACATTTATCAATGTGATACTCATCAACAGGGCCACCGATCACCACACCCAGGTGGTCCAGCAGATCCTGCTCTCTGGCTTCAGCTGGTGCTCATTCCTGCTCGTATTGTAGACTCTTTTGAGGTGGGAGACTACTTCGCCCCACTGCAGCCTCCTTGCCTCTGTGTGGTACCCCTGTATCACACGCCCACCCATCTCCAGCATCAAGGGAAGGAAATGGCACACCAGCCACACAAAGCCCCCAAGCTCCTCCTCCCCCATGCGGGTCAGCCTCGCCCTACCCGACATGCCATTGCACAACAAATCAAAACTAAAAAAGTGTAAAAAGGAAGGAAAATAAATGTAAAAAAAGGAAACTTGCAGCCCAACCTAAGAACCCCAACTCACCCAACTAACCTAACCCCCAGACAGACACCGAACAGTACAAATACAATCTGAAAGACACTAAACTACACAAAAGCACAGACACAGGTACAATAAACAAACAGGATTCACAAAAGACACACGAGAGACACCACAAGATACAAGAAGTGCAATCCAGACACCAGCAACACCGAGACACAGCCACACAGTCAAGAAAATGCACAGACTGTAAAGTAAAAGTGAAGGTACACCCACTGTACCATGCCTGTAAACAGGATTTCCCATTACATTACTTCCTGTCCCTTTTGCGGCCTGTTTTCCGTTATGCGTGTATTTTTTTGATCCATACAATGTTTGTGTGAATATTTTTTATGCATAACCTACATGTGAGGCAATGCCACGTATTACCTGCAGACTTCAATCTCAATGGATATCCGCATTTGTGTGGTGCGCAGGTGGAATTCACGCTAGGGGGCCCATTTAAGGTTAGTTAGCATTTGTGTGATTTTTCAAAGCATTTGCGTAAAAGTTTTTGACTCAAACTGTGATTACGTGATTTTCAAATATTTCACATGCATGCACCATGTATCAACATGAAGATAGGATGGTATGGCCTACAGTGTGTGGTAGAACGGTTGGCCACATGTGGTGGAGAATGCACCTGTGTGGTTTGGGTGTGAATGATCTGTAACAACAATATGTGTGTTTCTGAAGAAGCGGCATGTAATACAATGGACGTAATGCTCATGTATGAATGTGTTCCAAATGGGTATCTACATCTGATGGCAATCAGTGATCTACAACAGTCAAGATAGGTGTTTGTAATATGTTTGACTTTGACTTTGGGACATTAAATTTCACACAACAAACAAAACTCAGGAATGATTGAGGATGACTGATGAGTGCTATGTCGGATATGTTACCCCTTAAATGTCCTTAATTGTTGCTTACGACTTCATGGTGACTTGTGTGTGAACTACACATATGTCGGACATGTGTACATGTTTTGTACGTACTGTTTTTGAGACACTGTGCCTTAATTCCACCCATAAAATGTTTGGAACACGTCAGTTTGACTCATAACAATTACCTATGTTAGTTATGTTGCTATAGTGGACCTGCTGCCTTGGCTGCATGTGTTCACATATTTTCAGATGTGCATTCAACAGAAGTGTTCAGTTCAAGTGTGTGGGCATGTGTACCCTGTGTCAGGATTGGGCTCTATGGTGTTACGGGTTCGGGCAAGTCTAGCCAGGACACTGTTAGGGGCACCCCTTGAGTTCACAGAGTATCTTACAAGGAGGTAGTGTAGCAAAGCAGAAGAGTAGCTAAAGGCATACAAGGGGAAAGGCCAGCTATGGTAAGGCAGAGAAAACAGAAATGTGAAGGCAGAGCAACCTTATTGTAAACAAATATGGAATGGATCAGTAATGAACAAACATGCAGGGCTTATCACTAAGATTGTATACAGGGTATGGCTCAGACCTTTCCACAGCAACAGGGAACGTCAGTGCCTCTGTGCAGATTAATCTTACGGATAGTCACTATGCAAGACCCACAGAAAGGAGGCAGCAGAAGTGATTCTGTGTCTGGACCCTTAGGGCACAAACAAGGATTGTACTTACATACACAAGACTAGGCCTTGTGGGTCTGGCTGGAGACACAGTGGCAATTCTGGAAATACAGCCACAGCACACTGTCACTTTTAGGCACTAAAGACCACATGCAGCACTAGACAAAGGATGGGGGCTGGATGTGGCCCCTGGAAACCAGGTGCCAACCCAAGTACAAAGGAAAACACTTCAAAACAGGTGAGGACTGACAGGACACCTACCAGACACGATAACCCAAGAGAAAACAGAAAGGGAGGGAACCAACTAGGAGGCAAAGCCAGGCACAGGGAACAGGCTCAGGCTGATGCAAAAGCTGGAACAGGTCTGGGAAACAGAAAGAAGGCTCTGGCAGAAACAGGGAGCAGACTCTGACTTGAAGAAGCAGGAACAGGACTGGGTAAACAGAGCGCAGGTTTAGGATGAATCAGGACCGTAACACAATCCAACTAGGGGGCTGGAACACAAAGGAATCATACTACAATGTACGTCAAGGAGCTTCAGGGAATGGCAGCTTATAAGCAGTTCCAGGCAGCAGCAAGGCCAGGGCAGGGTCACATGGCTGGCCTGCACAAGCAAGGTTACAGGTGTGTGTAGCTTTAGTCTCTCACTAGTCCTGGAGGAGAGAATCCAGTATAAAGGGACAACCAGACTTTTTCCATAGGAAGCAATGGACAGAAGATTACAGGTCATACTGACTACCAGGCAGTGCATTATGGGACCTGAAGTCCATGCAAAATAATTTAGTTCTTCTATAGCATGCCATATGGAATTGGGACGCAAACAAGAGTCAGAAAGGGACTCTGGGTGAGTGTTAATCATGATTCCCAGGGTACAGATAGTCCATTTACCGTGCACCCTAGAGATTGGAGGTCAGAGACGTAGCACATGGCAGTGACAGGACTTAGTTCCAGGGATGGACTGTGTAGGGCATGTGTTGTGAACATTGCTTGTCATACCTGGGTTACTCATGCTATCGATTTTCACAAATGATACCCCCCTTGTCACACAAGCTCCTTGCAAACATAGCAAATGTCACACTTACTAATGTCAGGGGTCTGTTCATTCATTCCTGTTTCGACTGATATTTCACATCCACTACCTCATGTATGGGGCCCTTATTTACCTTATGATTGGAGATGTCATAGTTGTGTGTCATGTGCTACAGTAGACCAGGTTGGTAACGGGGATGTGTGTCATATGCTGTGGTCCATTGATTTTGTCCTTCATATGTGAAATTCAAAAGATTAGTATTTTTTATATGTGTGAGATGTTTGCTGTACAATGATACACATCATGTGATGTTGCATCAGAGTTAGTCAGATTTATTTTTGTAACATGCTCCTTGAGGTAATACTCACATTCCTAACAAACATGTGATGGAGAAAGAAGAAACCAGAGCAGGATTGTGTGATCAAGTAAGGTGTTTATTTACATATCTTAAAAAGGTGGGTAGAGTGACTATTGGTTGAAACTTTTGGACGACTAGCTGTCGGCGGTGCATTCCTGCAGCTGTGTTTTACAGTTCCCCCTCATGTTCCCTGGCAACATCCTCCTCATCCTCCTCAGGCAGTTCTTGCTCTGGCTCACATAGAGGGATGTTCCTCCTCACACAAATGTTGTGCAGGATAGCATAGGTAAGTATGATTTTGCACACAATGTGTGGGGCATATAGGAGGCTGCCTCCTTTGATGTCCAAGCACCTGAATCTGGACTTCAGGATGCCAAAGGTCCTTTGAACAATGGTGCGTGTCCTCCTCATTATAGGCATGCTGTGCTGCTGTGCTTGGGTTGGGGAATGGGGTCATGATCCATGGCTGGATCCCGCAACCCTTATCCGCTGCAAAAGATAATAGGAGTGAGTATTTTGTTAGTGCTTGCAACAGGAATGTCATGTAGCATGGCAGTTGAAACCTTGTGTTATCTGTGACTCAATTGTGTTTGTGGTATTGCGTGAGATCCAGGGCTTCTGTGAGGTTTTTTCTGCAGTGGGTTATTTGACTTGACAACTTGTGTTTGGCTCATTGACCTGGGATCTATGATTTTGTTTCCAAACTGCTGGTCAGTATGTATTTACCATGCGTTGTGCAGTGTCCAACATGTTTTAGTGTGCTTTCACTGGAGGGGACATGATACTTCCACACACACAATAGATTCCGATGTGGGGGTAACATGGTTGCACTACATGGCCTGGACATCCCATCCAATTAGACATGTAATTGCAGATGAAATGCAACAGGGAGGCCCTTTCATTCGGCTAGATAACAATGCACAACACATCTCCATAAGTTGGGAGCACTGAGGTGTTCAGTATTGACAATGCACAATGGTCCCATGTGTGACTTGGTTCTAGGCTAAACTTTGTTGTTCCCTCTGCCAGAGGCTCATGTGCAAAGGTGCACCTACACTACCAAACGCGCTCCAGGGAACCTGGCTAACTGCCTTGTAAGGGTGGAGGTATCTGTACAGGAAGGAACATCTCCCTGTACATATGTTATTTTGGTGAACAATTGGCTCTTTCAGTGTGTACAGCAGTGTGCAGTTTTCATTAGTGCCATATCATTATGTGTTCATAGCACAGTACACTTCCTTATTGCTACCTGGCAACGGCACCCCAGAAGTGATGTATGTTATTGGGACTGCCTCAGTATTTCCGTGTCACCTACATGTGAGTCAACATCATAATGCTATGTGTCTCATGGTGTTAGACCTGCAGCAAAACAAACATTGCACACCCCTTCCACGCAACATTCTGCTTGGGAGGGTGTCAGAGTGACTATGTGGCCTATTGTAATGGTAAATGGTTCATCATCCAAGTTGTACTTCCAGTGCAGGCCATGTCATTGTCACTGTGGGCTTTGACATTGGTCCCTTGTTGCTCTAGAGTGGCAGCTAATGTTTTTGTCAGCCGTCATTTGTCCATAGGTGAATATCCCATTGTGTCAGGGTGTACAACAGAACTACCAGTGTCATACCTCAGTATCATCCTACCCACGTGTCAATATAGTAGTGTATATTTTCTGTGTCCTACATGGTTGTTGTGCTATGCGTATATTGCTAGGTTTTGTGGACTTGCCTACAAGTAGGTCATTGCCATATTGTCCATCCTGGAAGTGCTGATCGATCGTGCTGTGGCGGAATATGAATGAAACATGTACACTCCCAGGATACTTGACCAAGATATCGGTGAACAATCCCTGGTGGTCAACTATAGCCTACACATTGATGGAATGCGTGTGCTTTCTGTTCCGGAATAGGTGATCCGTTGCTGCAGGTGGTACGATCCGGACATGGGTGTAGTCAATTGCACCGAGCACATGCAGGAAGCCATGGATTTGGTAGAAGCCCTGTTTTATCTCCTGCTGCTTCTGCTGGATGTTGGGGAAGCTGATGTGGTGGGGTGTGAGGGAGATTATGGCATCTAACACCTTGGGCAGGAAGGCTGCGAATGAGGGCTGTGATACCCCAACGACCAGGGCGCCCGTCGTCTGAAATGAGCCACTTGCCAACATAAGCAGGACAGCTAGCAGCTTGTTCACCGGTGGTATATTGTGTGGTATCTGCAGGCTAGCTGTTATTTGTGGCTCAATTTGGCGCAGCAGCTGCTGTATGGCTTCCCAGTTCAGTCGATACCTCCGGATGATGTCCTGTTCCCTGAGGCCATAGAGGGTTGTCCTGTTCCTGAAGACCTCCTCCTGCCTTCTGCATTGGCTTTGTGGGCTGCGTTGGGGTGGTGATGGCTGCTGCTGTTTGTCCTTTGCTTGGCGTCGTCTTGCAAGCTGCATCAGTAGCATCTCCATGTTGACCTGTTGGTCTGTGATGTTGCTTGTATGTGTTTTCGGGTCCTCTTCCCACCAATGCGTTATTTTTGCCCTGTTGGATGAATATGGCGCTAAGGTGTCTAAGTCATTTTTTGGACGGGAACGCCTACCTTGCATCTCATTGAGGCAAGTAGGTTTCACGCATCCTTAAAATTATGTTAACTCTATATTTTTGACGCTAGACGGGTCTATCGACAAACTGTAAATATGGAGTTAAGTTTGCACTGGATTTGCGTAAAAATAATTATGCAAATCCGGCACAAACAGAGTAGAAACATGGGCCCTAGCTCAGATAGTGATAAAGGAAACGTATCATAGTGTAATTACCACATACAAATCTACAAACATATGATCTAGAAATGGTGTAAGAATAAAGGCCTATGACTACTGATGCATCAACAATGAAATTTCACATACATACATTTTCTGACAGAAACTTGTCTGTACAGGTCTGTTAGACCAAGTCAGTCTTTCAATAATAAATAGCTCCCATAAAGAAAAGGGCCCTATTTCTATTCCCAGGTGTCAGAAGTTCATCCAGACAATTTGCAATGGTAAAAACAATACCCGAAGGATGATTATTCTGAAGTGAAATATACATGTCAGATTTCAAACAATGGAAACTTTTAGTATGCAACTTGACATGGAAATTCATAACTAGCTATGCAAAGCCATGGCCTACCATGTAGGCAAACAAGCACATCATAATTGAAAATATGTCAAATATATTTGGGAGCGTCAAACATACTGTCACTATTCAAATCTATAGATTTCAATATGCATACAAGAGAGAATCTAAAGGTGGAGACATTGTAAACACATAGGCCCTCATTATGACCCTGGAGGTTGGTGATAAAGTGGCAATAATACCGCCAACAGGCTGGCAGTAAGTATCGCCAAATTATGACCATGGCGGTGATATCTTCAAAAGACAGCCAATGTACCACACCGCAGGGCAGAAACAACAGTCACCATGGTGGTAGCCGCCTACAGCCAGGCGGAAGACAAAGTTCCGCCCACCATATTATGACATTTCAAACCCCCACCTTTTCCGGGGCAGTACCAATGCCATCAAAAGCCTGGTGGAAACAGAACTCAGAAGTCAAAGGACTCACAATGGTAGACACAAGGAAGAACCATGCCGCCATGGAACCAGAACTGCATGTCTTTCCAATGAACTTCTACGAATTGCTCCACAACGAACACCAACACCGCCGAAGACGACAACAGTGAGTACAGCCACCTAGCACACAAGGGAGAGGGGGGGAATGAGAGTGTCACACACGCACAACACACACCACACACACACACCATACACACAACCAGCTGCACACCAAAAACAATTTTGTCCCTGAAAAATACAAGGACAACAGGAATTGACTAAAGTGATTGTAATAATATCAACAGCAAAAATAATAAGTTGATGTGGCAATGCAACAGATATGTACAAATGTACAAAAAAAGGTCACTGCCCAGTCCACAGTTCACAGGGGCCACATGGCCACAGGCCAAAGTCAAAGGCCCTACTCGATCCCTGCACCAATATGGAGATAAGACTGCATGGGCATCAGTTGGCAAAGAGGCAGGCACCTCAGGGGGAGGGGGACACCTCAGCCGGATGCGGAAACAAGACCACTGGTTCTGGAGGGGGCAATATGCCCTGTGCTTGGTCGTGGGAAGTGCAAGGCCCAGTCTCTCAAGTGGGTGACTTGCCCACTGGTTCTGGAGGGGGCAACATGCCCTGTGCTTGGTCCTGGGGAGTGATGGGCCACAGTCTCTCAAGTGGGTGACTTGCCCACTGGTTCGGGAGGGGGCAACATGCCCATTGCTTTGTCCTGGGGAGTGATGGGCCTTAGTCTATAGAGTGGGTGTCTTTCCCACTGGTTCTGGTGGTGGCAGGCTGCACAGCAGCCCATGGAGGCTGGATCATATGGTGTCCGCCGGCGGTGACGGTTGCCCTGTGGTGGTGCTTCTGGGAGGCTCCTGCTCAGCCCCTGCACCCTCCGATGGTTGCACTGTGGTGGTGGTGGGAGGCTCCTGCTCAGCCTCTGCACCCTCTGATGGCTGCACTGTGGTGGTGGTTGTGGGAGGCTCCTGATCAGCCCCTGCACCCTCCGATGGCTGCACTGTGGTGGTGGTTGTGGGAGGCTCCTGCTCAGCACTCTCTGATGGCTGCACAACCACGGCTGGCAGTGGGTGCTCTGTGACAGCTGCTGGTGTAGGCTCCTCCCCCTTCTTGCTGGTGCGTGCAGGCTCCTTCCCCTTCTTGCCTGCTGGTGCAGGCTCCTTCCCCTTCCTGCTGGCTGATGCAGGCTCCTTCCCCTTCTTGCCTGCTGGTGCAGGCTCCTTCCCCTTCCTGCTGGCTGCTGCAGGCTCCTTCCCCTTCTTGCTGGCTGGTGCAGGATCCTTCCCCTTCAGTATTTGTGGCCTGGAATCCTTTCCACCACTGGTAGGTGCTGCTGAAACTGGGCCCATGGATTGTTTGGCTGAGGTGCTTGGCTGGGTCCTTCATACTCTGGCCATACGTGCAGGATGGGGCGGAGAGGTAGGGAAGAGGTCAATCATGGATAGGAAAAGCTTTTTAGGGACATTGGGGAGGGAAGTAATGGGAGTGGAGTATGAGGGAGTGGTTGTTGGAGGTGTTTGTCTGCTGGATTTGGATGCAGGTCCATGGGTTGTATGCTGTTGTGAGGTGGATGGCTGTTGGGTGTCTGAGTGCTTGCGTTTGTGTACTTTAGGAGGGGGGACAGACACGGTGGGAGAGGACACAGGGGACGTGTGCATGGATGTTGTGGAGGTGTCTGCCAGTGAGGTGTGTGTTCTGCTTAGTGTGGTGATTATGCTGGTAGTGGATGGTGATGTAGTGCATGCAGGTGTGAGGGTGGACGTAACTGGGTGGGAGGTGGAAGAGGGGGAGACAGTGGAAATAGTGGATGTTGTGTCTGCAACTGAATGGTGTTTGTGTGAGTGCCTGTGGGATGAAGTGTGGTGGCTGTGTTTGCCTGTGACACTCTTGGGTGTTGTCTTGTATGCATGCTCATCTGGCTGTATGCTTGGGATGGGTTGGGGTTGAGGAGAATGAGACTGGGATGTGGAAGTTGGAGGGGAGATGGTTGAAACAGGGACAATGGCTGTCTTTTAGAGAGGAGGCCAGAGCCTAGATCAATCTCTGTTGGGCCTCCAATCCACTGTAAATGCCCTCCAGGAAAGCATTATATTGCTGCATCTGGGCTGCCAGCCCCTGGATGGCATTCACAATGGTTAATTGCACTACAGAGATGGATCTCAGGAGGTCAATATCCTCCTCACTGAGGGCAGCAGAGCTCACTGGGGGAGGGCCTGAGATGCCTGGGGCGAAGGAGATGCCCATCCTCCTACGTGAGCAGGCACAGGCAACTCGCTGAGGGGCTGCGGGTAGGGCGGTGCTGGTACGGGGTGGCTGTTGTACCTGTAGCTGGGTGGACACAGAGGTGTCTGCCAGCACCAGGGAGCTCCCATTGGAGGAGGTATCTGAGTCAGTACTGTCCCCTCCAGTCTCCACCGTGGTGCTCACCTCGCCCTCCATCCTACTGGTGCCCTTAACGTCAGTGGATTCTGCCTCCTGGGTCCTGTGGGATGCAGCTCCCTCCATCGCCGGTGCCTCTGCTACTCCGCCAGATGAAGCTAATGCACATAAGGACAGGATGACAAAACAAGAAAGGGGGGGAGAGAGACAAAGGATACACTGGGTCAATGACTGCACCAACACCACCACTGGGGTCCACAACAACCTCACACACAGGGAACAGGCCTACGCACTATGCATTGCACTACCAGTGATATTGCTAGCCACCAAGGCATGAGGAGGAGCACACACCTCCAACTGCAGCACACCTGGGACCCACGCAGACCAGTAGTGGATGCTAAAAGGCTAGGTAGGCAGTATTTCCCCTTCAGACCATTAGCCACCTGAGGACCTACGCTGCTATGTCTGGTCTGGCCTGGGGGCTCCCACTGACACACACCCACTACCCAGATACCATCCCTCCAGCTGTTTCTTTCAATGATTGCCACTGTACTCACACCATTGTGGCTGCTGTGATGCGCTCAAGCGCCCATCCAGCTCTGGATAGGCCACCACCAGTATGCAGGCCATCAGGGGGGTCAGGGTCCGACATGCACCCCTTCCTCATTGGGAGGCCATCCCCAGCTGGGCCTCAGCGGTCTTCCGTGCCCAGTATCTCAGGTCCTCCCACCATTTGCGACAGTGGGTGCTCTGCCTGCCATAGACCCCTAGGGTCCACACCTCCTTGGCAATGGCATGCCATAGTCAATTCTTTTGATGGGCGCTGACCTGAAGGGGCAATACAGACAGAAGAACACAATTAGACAAACAGTCCAGCCTGTAACACAAATTACCCACCATACCTGTTTCCATTTCTATTGGCACACACATAGCCCAGCACTCAACGTATACCCAGCCAAGAGGACATCCCTCCCCTTTACATGATGCCTTCACACACATCTCCATACATTCAAGCCACATGCATTGTGCACACAGTGTGCTCACCTTTAGGTCTGGAGGCCCATAAAGCAGTCCGTACTGGGGTAGGACCCAATCCACCAGTCTCTCCAATTCCTCTGAAGTGAAAGCTGGGGCTCTTTCCCCAGTCACAAAGGGCATGGAAGGTTCTAGACACAGGTCACAGCAGCACATCCAGTGTAGGTCCTCTCCTATGGAAGGTCAGGAAACAAGTGAGGAATCAGATAGAAAATTGCGATAAAGTCCGTGGAGGTGCATACCGTCACTGCGGGCGTAGATCCCCATTGGCCACTGTACCCCATAGGGCCCAATATTAACCAATGAGGAGTTGCACGGCGGTTCACAACCACCTCCCGCCACAACGCACAACGTCAGTGGCATTACCTCACTTCCACCTGTCCCTTCACACAGGACAGGTGAACGCCATTTCAGGGGAGTCAGGCCTATGGAATAATGCTGTGTCACAGGATAAATAGGCACATACTTGAGAAAGCACACTGTCCCATAACATGTTTACAGATTGCGGGCTACTGTTGTGGCTCCATTGTTCAGTTTGTGACAGCCTCCTCACTCTTTTGTCCCTTAGATACCTACCGCTGCAGATTAATGGGAGTTGGAGACATACCCCCGTGTACAGACCCCTGGTGGACTTTGCTACACTGAACAGGCACATTATCCTCACCTATAGACTGGACAGGGCCACAATCACAGAGCTGTGTGCCCAATTGGAGCCTGACCTGATATCTGCTATCTGTCATCCCACTGGGATCCCCCCTCTTGTGCAAGTGCTATCGGTTCTCCATTTCCTGGCAACTGGTTCTTTCCAAGTGACAGTGGGCTTGGCAGCAGGAATGTCACAGCCAATGTTCTCAGTAGTGCTGAACAGAGTGTTGTCTGCCCTGATAAAACACATGTGCAGCTACTTTGCATTCCTCCAGGTTGAGGATTTGGCCACTGTGAAGGCTGGGCTTTATGCAATGGGACATAGCCCAAATATAATTGATGTGATTGCTGGAGCACATATTGCATTTGTCCCCCCTGCCAGAATGAACAGGTGTCCAGGAATGGTAAGAGTTTCCACTCTATGAATGTGCAGGTGGTGTGCTTGGCGGACCAGTATATCTCCCACGTCAATGCTAAGTATCCTGGGTCGGTGCATGATGCCCTTGTCCTGAGGAATAGCAGCATCCCAAATGTGATGTCCCAACTACAGCGGCACAGGGTGTGGCTAAATGGTGAGCCCTGGTTCCCACCCAATATATGGTGGTGTATGCCTATGCTGTTGGCCGTATAGGACAGTGTGTGGCTAAATGTTGTCCCTCAATATTTTCAGGTGACTCTGGTTACCCAGACCTATCATGGCTGCTGACTCCTGTGAGGAATGCCAGGACAAGGGCAGAAGAACGTTAGAATGAGGCACATGGACAAACCAGAAGGATCATTGAAAGGACTGTTGGCCTCCTGAAGGCCAGGTTCCGGTGCCTCCATCTGACAGGTGGATCCCTGTGCTACTCACACAAGAAGGTCTGCCAGATAGTGGTGGCATGCTGCTTGTTGCACAACCTGTCACTCAGACGCCATGTCCCTTTTCTACAGGAGGCGGAGACAGGAGATGTCCCTGTGGCAGCAGTGGACCCTGTGGACAGTGAGGACGAGGAGGCAGAGGATGAGGATGTGAACAAAAGAACATCTGTAATCTGTCAGAACTTCCAATGACACACAGGTGAGACAGTGCAACTTTACATTTCAATGACTTTGGTTGTATTCTGTGTGGCGTTGCCATGCCGGTATTTCCCACTTCTATGCCCACTTACTGTTACCTCTGGATATTCATTTTGCAGATATTGGTGATTTGACAAATACTACTGGTGTGATCACAACAGCCAGCTACAGGTCATTGATTCTATACTCATTCTATGTACACTTAATTTGAAATGGTTGTAACTGTGTCAAATATGTGACATTCTAGAAAATGATTTTTATCCAAGGGTATTTATTGTAGTGCTAATATATAGAGGGGGAAGTGCAATGGGATGGGGTGATGATGGAGGAAAGTCCAAGGTATTGTTTCACTCTGTTCGTAGCACAGGTGCATTGACCAAGGGGACATAGGAAGGGGAGCAATGGCAGTTCAAGGTGGACAGGGTGACTGACTGGGACTCAAGGGGGAAAATCAGGAGAGTCTCATTTCCTGGTGGGGGTCTTGGCAAGTGTCTCTGGCTTTTGTCTGGATCGCTGGGAATGTTTGCAGGGTGGTTCACCTTCTGCAGGGGTAGGGGTGCTGGTGGCTTGTGAGTCCTGTGGCGGGGCCTCCTGGCCACTAGTGGCAGCGGAAGTGGAAGGCTGTTCAGATGACTGGCTAGGGGGAGGGGCCCACTGGTGTGACACTGCCTCCCTCATAATGTTGGCCATGTCTGCCAGCACCCCTGGTAAGGAGATCAGGGTGTTGTTGATGGTCTGCAAGTCCTCCCTGAGCCTCTGATACTGTCCCTCCTGCAAACGCCTGTTCTCCTGCACGTTGTCTAGGATCTGGCCCATCGTGTCCTGGGAATGCTGATAGGCTCCCAGGATCTCGGATAGCGCCTCCTGGAGAGTCGGTTCCCTGGTCCTGTCCTTCACCCAGTGCACAGCAGTCTTCCCAGTGTCCCTGTTGGCCTGTGCCTCTGCTTCCTGAATGGTGTGCCCACCGCCACTGACTCCAGGTCCCTGATTGTCTTGGGAGCGAAGTGTGGACTGGGGTCCCTGTACAGGTGGGCACACTGTTGATTGATGTGTCCTGGGGACAGAGGTTTGGGTATGCTGTGTGGGTGCTGTGGTGTTGTTTCCTGATGGGAGAGGCTCTGTGGTGGTCTGTGACTGGGATTGGGTAACCGGCTGTCCAGTGGGCCCTGATGGGCCACAAAGATCATCCAGATCCTGAAAACCAAAGTTACTGTCATCACTGTGGACTCTTCAGTTGGGGGACTGGATAGTGATGGCACCTCCTCTCCAGTGACATTGGCTGTGGTACCTTTGTGGATGTAAATGATGTGTTATGGTTAATGTGTATGACATATTGTACACCCCTGGCTTCCCCTCTATTGTTGGTGTTGCCCTGCTAGCTTGTACCTGTGTATGTTGGTGTATGGTGGGATTGTTAGTTCTCTATGCTGTGCATGCTTTAGTGATGAGTGCCCATGCAGGGTTGAGATGGGTGTCCATGCATTGGTACAGCATGCAGGGCTTGGCATTGAGATTAGAGAGATGTGATGGTGGAGTGTGTGGGATGTAGTGGAGTGATGGGAGTGAGGGTGAGGGTATGTGATGGCATGCAGGAAAGGGGTGATAATTGTAGAAAGTTGACTTACCAGAGTCCAGTCCTCCTCCGACTCCGGCCAGGCCCTTAGGATGCAGTATTGCCAAGACTTGCTCCTTCCATGCTGTGAGTTGTGGGGGAGGAGGTTGGGGTCCACAGCGAGTCCTCTGGAAAGGAGCTGGTGTCTTGCTGCTATTAAACGTACCTTCCCCCATAGGTCATTCCACCTCTTCCTGTCCCACGGCGTTGACCCTGTCCACGATTGTCCGCCATAGCTCCATCTTCCTGGCTATTGATATCTGCTGCACCTGTGCTCTGAATAGTTGTGGCTCTACCCTGACAATTTCCTCCACCATGAGCCTTAACTCCTCCTCAGTGAAACGGGGGTGCCTTTGTGGTGCCATGGGTGTTATGTGATGTGTGTTGGTGAGGGTGTGCTGGGTAATGTTTTGGGGTGTGTGAAGTGGGGTGCGTGAGAGATGTATGGGTGTATGTGGTGTGTGTATGTAGTTGTGTCAGTGGTGTTGGTGTCAGTCTCGTGCCAATGATTTGTAATCCTGAAGGGTTATGGGTAATGTGCTTGTGTGTTTTATAGTGGTGTGGGAGTGGGTGTGGTGTGTGTATGAGTGTCAGGTGTGTGTCATAATATGGTGAACGGATATCCGCTGTGGCGGCGGTAAGTTGGCGGCCTTCTGCGTGGCGATAAGCAGGATTTACCTGCAGGGTCATAATGAGGGCCATAGTCTCCAATTTACATTTAGCTGATACACGTAGACAAACTTGCCTATCTTGCCAATCTTCTGTCCAAACACGTTAACCCTCATGCTGATGTGTTGAATCCCTTATGCTGTACAATATGTACAAATAATCCCACATTTTTAAAAAAGTGTGTTAAACGCAATTATCAACAATAACTAAGACATATCAGTGTCAATTCAAATGAAATGTGTTTCATGATGTGTAATTATGTTTAAGTCACAAAGAATACAATCATTGACTTGTGATATTGCCTATTTTCAAGTGTCTAGGGATTTGGTTTGCAGCATGGCTGATGATCCCTATACTAACCCCAAGATGGATGGACAGAAGAAATACAATGCAGCTCCATCAAAAACCTGCAATGTGGTGGAGCGTATGTTTAGAATACTAAAGACAAACTTCAAGTGTCTTAACAAGTCATGTGGCAGACTACCCTATTCACCTGCCATGGTGTGCAAAATCACATTAGTCTGTGCAATATTGCATGTCCCATGGGGCTATGAGGGGGCAAACCCACATGACATAAAGAGGCTAAAGACTTTGATGGAGAGATTGTCCACTAAATGGCAGGTCAGCGCAGACAGGACCAAATTGTAGTAATTTAGTTTCTCAATAAAAAAGAATTGACAAAGACTACATTAACTTATCATCCAATAAATATTTGCTTGAAAATCATCCATTGTGTAGTGTATGTGTGAATCTAAATGTACCTATAGTGTCACTCAAATCTTCTGAACTAGATGTAGGCCTCAAAATGTGTAATTCAAATTTCTGAGGTGCTGATAAACATGAAGGCGTGTCTCCATCTTAGAATAAATCAACACAGCAAGTCAATGTGCTGCAGTACACTGTATGAAAGTGACAGGGTAGGAGTTCCCCATATCTAGATAGATATGGGGCATTCCTTTTCTCCCTATCTTAAGCAGAGTAGTGCAGCACAGCAAGCCCTCTTGCTGTGTTCTGCAGTATCAAAGTGTTTTGAATGTAGCACTCAGTGCATGAGGGATCACAACTCTCCCAATAGGTCAGTGCCTGAGAAAATCTTTGAATAGATGTGTGTGTCACAAATGAACCAGCGTGCAGAGTGGCAGCACTTTGCTGGCCCAGATTTTACAGCAGATACTATCACAGAACATGGCCAAACCCCTTGTTTTGGGTGTATCTTTCTAAATTCAATTTACCAATATTGCATCAATGCATGTGTAGGAATTCACAAACAGCATACATCTAACCCCTTTCCAGGGCTGCTTGATGTGAGATTTACAATATTTGGCTACACATGATACAATACACATTTACAGTGCTTTGCAGAGCAATACAATGAGGCTCACAGGCCCACATCAAAACATAAAAAAACTGATGAAGCAGCAATGTGTGGCATTTATCCGAAAGTGAGACAAGGGAGATGTTTACCAACCATCACATCACTGCAGGAAGTCAGATATGGGTAATTTATAGAGCATGTATGTTAAAATACAAGCACAAGAGGTTGTGTAAATACACAATTTTATTAAATATGGTGCAGTGGTGGTGTTGAGTAGTTAACGTTTCCTGCATGGTAAGAACTGTATACCCATGCCCTGAGTGCCCAACTGTATTATTGTCTGGATCACTAATGCTGGTATATTCCCATGGGAGAGTATGATATATGTGTGTGTGCCATGACATAGGTCTGTGTCATAGCTAGCAATCTTGTTGGAACTGATGGGCCACTTAAATACCGACCCTCATAGTTGCTGCCTGCCACTGCCTTTGCCAGGAGTAAAACAGAGCAAAATGGGGATGTCAGCATAATGTGTAGTGATCAGTAGTAGTGAACATGACCATTCAACCCTGGGTCACTGGAGTGAGGCTTACTGGCTCATTCACCTTTTCTAAAGTTCTTCTTTTGTGTGTTTCACTCACTATTGTCCATTATCAGATTGATCTGGAAGTGTGTGTGTAAAAACTTCTTGTGCAGAATGCATGTGTCTGTGCAAGATATACCCAACACGTAGGTTGAAATGTGGAAAAGTATTCACATTGTTAATGTGTGTGTGATGGTAGTCTGTGTTCAAAGGGGCACACTTGAGTACAATACAAAGGGAGTGTAGTACTGAACAGTGTGTACGGACTGAGTATGTGTGATGTGTGTCAGTGGGCTGGTGGTAGCATGATACATGTGGATTACAGTACTGGTCACTAAGGTGGTCATTACAACCCTGGCGGACGGTGCTAAAGTGGCGGTAAGACCGCCAACAGGCCGGCGGTAAAAATTTTGCAATTACGACTGTGGCGGAAACCGCCAACAAATACAGCCACTTTAACACTCAGACAGCCACGGCGGTACAGACAAACAGCGCAGCGGTCACCGCCAACAGACAGGCGGGAGACAATGTACTGCCCACACTATTATGACAGGCCAATCCGCCACCTTTTCCGGGGCGGATTCACCGCGGATGAAAACACGGCGGAAACAGGCATTTCGAATGAAAAACGCTCACCTCTACACACTCCATGAGGAAGGAGGACAGCATGGAGCCGGAACTTCATATTCTCCCAGCGCTAGTCTTCCTGCTCTTCTACGAGGCGCACCAAGGCCTGCGGCGAAGACCACAGTGAGTACTGCACCTACGACATAGGGGAGGAGGGAGGCAAAAAACAGGGACACACACACTCAACACCCCAACCCCCACCCGACCCTCATCCACTACAACACACACACCAATGCATATCTATACATTACAGTAACACCTCCCAACCCCCCCGGAAGAATGCAAAGACAAAAGGAAATGAGTGTAACTATTGTATTATATAAAAAATCAGTAAGCAAAAATATACATATATATATATATATATATATATATATATATATATATACACTATAAACAAAATATATACCACGATTAGTAGTCCAGGTTTTGCATCATTCATAGTCCGTGGACCACTGGGCGAAAAATCCATGGGCGAGGCCCACACAAGATACCTGAACATGACGGAGAGAACACTGCAGGGGCATCAGATAGAAATACAACAGGCACCTCAG
The DNA here is from genome assembly GCF_031143425.1 of Pleurodeles waltl. Taxonomy (NCBI): domain Eukaryota; kingdom Metazoa; phylum Chordata; class Amphibia; order Caudata; family Salamandridae; genus Pleurodeles; species Pleurodeles waltl. The sequence continues at coordinate 732,515,403 of NC_090447.1, read as the reverse complement.
TGGAAAGGGAAGAGGGGGGGCACCTCAGCCGGATGAGTGCACGACGCCAGATCCACGAGGGGGCACCATGCCCACTGATCAATCCTAGGGAGTGCAAAGCCACAGTCTCTCAAGTCTCTACAGTGGGTGGTTTGCCCACTGTACCATCCTGGGGAGTGCAAAGCCACAGTCTCTCAAGTCTCTACAGTGGGTGGTTTGCCCACTGTACCATCCTGGGGAGTTCAAAGCCACAGTCTCTCAAGTCTCTACAGTGGGTGGTTTCCCCACTGTACCATCCTGGGGAGTGCAAAGCCACAGTCTCTCAAGTCTCTACAGTGGGTGGTTTGCCCACTGCTGCATCCTGGGGAGTTGAAAGCCACAGTCTCTCAAGTCTCTACAGTGGGTGGGGTGCCCACTGTACCATCCTGGGGAGTGCAAAGCCACAGTCTCTCAAGTGGATAACAGTCTCCACTGGTTCTGGAGGGGGACTGGTGCCCAGAGTGCTTCATCCTGTGCCAGACAGACGGACTGGATGCTGTTCTCCACTGGTTCTGGATGGGGACTGGTGCCCAGAGTGCTTCATCCTGTGCAGGACAGACGGAGTGGATGCATGTCTTCACTGGTTCTGGAGGGGGACTGGTGCCCAGAGTGCTTCATCCTGTGCAGGACAGACGGAGTGGATGCATGTCTCCACTGGTTCTGGAGGGGGACTGATGCCCAGAGTGCAGCACTCACCCCGTGATGGTCCCAGTTGTGTCACTGCCCCTGCCGCTAATGGGCTAGCGGTGCTTTCCATGGCGGTCTTTGCCCTGTTCAGCGGTGCTTGAGTTGGCAGTCTCTGACCTGTTCAGCGGTGCTTGCCCTGTTCATCGGTGCTTGCCATGGCGGTCTTTGCCCTGTTCAGCAGTGCTTGAGTTGGCACTCTCTGACCTGTTAAGCGGTGCTTGCCCTGTTCAGCGGTGCGTGCCATGGCAGTCTTTGCCCTGGTCAGCGGTGCTTGCCCTGTTCAGCGGTGCTTGACATGGCGGTCTTTGCCCTGTTCAGCAGTGCTTGCCATGGCGGTCTTTGCCCTGTTCAGCAGTGCTTGCCCTGTTCAGCGGTGCTTGCCATGGCGGTCTTTGCCCTGTTCAGCGGTGCTTGAGTTGGCAGTCTCTGACCTGTTCAGCGGTGCTTGCCCTGTTCATCGGTGCTTGCCATGGCGGTCTTTGCCCTGTTCAGCAGTGCTTGAGTTGGCACTCTCTGACCTGTTAAGCGGTGCTTGCCCTGTTCAGCGGTGCGTGCCATGGCGGTCTTTGCCCTGGTCAGCGGTGCTTGCCCTGTTCAGCGGTGCTTGACATGGCGGTCTTTGCCCTGTTCAGCAGTGCTTGCCCTGTTCAGCGGTGCTTGCCATGGCGGTCTTTGCCCTGTTCAGCGGTCCTTGCCCTGGCGGTCCGTCATTGCCCAGCTGGGCAGTGGCTGGCAGTCCTTCATGGGTCAGCTGGGCTGTGGCCTGCGGGGCCCTCCTGGGCAGCTGGGCTGTGGCTTGTGGGGCCCTCCTGGGCAGCTGGGCTATGGCTTGCGGGGCCCTCCTGGGCAGCTGGGCTGTGGCTTGCGGGGCCCTCCTGGGCAGCTGGGCTGTGGCTTGTGGGGCACTCCTGGGCAGCTGGGCTGTGGCTTGCGGGGTCCTCCTGGTCAGCTGGGCTGTGGCTTGCGGGGCCCTCCTGGGCAGCTGGGCTGTGGCTTGTGGGGCCCTCCTGGGCAACTGGGCTGTGGCTTGCGGGGCCCTCCTGGGCAGCGACGATGGGGCTGGCGGTGGCCTCCTGGGCAGCGACGATGGGGCTGGCGGTGGCCTCCTGGCCAGCGGGGATGATGGCGATCTTCTCTGCCGTGCTGCTCCTCACTGACTTTGCAGATTTCTTCTGCCCCTTCCCGACCTTGGGAGGAGTCACAGCTGAGTCCACACTCCGGGACCCCTGTGAGCGGCTTGGCTGGCTGGAGTCTTCCCACTCTCCCGAGGGAGACAAGGAGGAGGGGGACACAGTGGAGGCAGTGGATGTTGGTGTGTCTGCATGTGTGTGATGCTTGCGTGAGTGCCTGTGGGATGTGTGGTGCTTATGTTTGCCTGAGCTTCCCTTATGTGGTGAGGTGTGTGCAGGCTGGTCTGATGGTGTGCTTGGGATAGGCAGAATTACAGGGGATTGGGTCTGGGTGGAGGAAGTTGGAGGGGGGAGGCAAGGCACAGGGACAATGGCTGCCATCAGTGCTGAGGCCAGAGTGTGAAGGGTTCGATGAAGGGCATCCTGACCAGAATGAATGCCCTCCAGGAATGCATTTGTGGGTTGCAACTCCCTTTCTCCACTCTGGATGGCATTCAAAATGGTAGACTGCCCAACAGTGAGTGACCTGAGGAGGTCAATGGCCTCCTCACTGAGGGCAGCAGAGGTGACAGGGGCAGGGGCTGAGGTGCCTGGGGCGAAGGTGATGCCCACCCTCCTGGGTGAGCAAGCACAGGGCAAAGGCTAAGGGGCTGCTGGGAGGGCAGTGCTGGTGGGGGGATGGCGGCTGTACCTGTTGAAGTGGGGGGCACAAATATTGCCGCCACCACAAGGGAGCTCCCATCGGAGGACGAGTCCGTGTCGCTGGTTGCAGATCATGAGACCGCGACGGTGCTCCCCTCGCCCTCCTTCCCATTGGTGTATTCAGAGTCCGTAGTGTGGGCCTCCATGCCCATGTGGGATACAGCTCCCTCGTGCTCCGGTGCCACTGTACCTCCGCCTGATGATGCTAATGCACACAAGAACAGGAAGACCGCCAAAAAAGTGGGGGGTGGAAACAGAAGAAAGACAGGTTAAGTGCATGGCTTACCGCTACCGTTGGCGGACAATACAGACACTGCAGCCCCCTGCACTACGTTGCGCTGTTGGGCTCTACAGTGCAATTCCTGGGAAATGGCCTACAAGGCTATGGATGACGTCTGCACACATAGATGACCCTGGAGCATGAATAGCTGTACTTGGCACTCCACAGAGGTGGGGTGGGGGGCCACAGGGCCATGCCTTACGAATGGGCCTAGCCTACGGAACTCGCCCTGGCCTAGGGGAATCCACAGCCCTTCTCCCCCACCCAGACACCTTCACTGCGCACAAAGTCAGCTGAATGATAGTGTACTCACCCCCTTGTGTCTGCTGTGATGCCCTCAAGCGCCCATCCAACTCAGGGTAGGCCACCACCAGGATCCGGAACATCAGGGGGTAATGGTTCGACGGGCACCCCTCCCACGTTGGGAGACCATCCCCAGCTGAGCCTCCGCCGTCTTCTTGCTCCAGCAGCGAATGTACTCCCATCTCTTCCGGCAGTGGGTGCTCCGTCTGTGGTGGACCCCCAGGGTCCGGACGTCCTTGGCGATGGAACGCCGAATATCCTTCTTCTGGTGGACGCTGACCTACATGAAATGTACAGAGTAAGAAGAGAAGTCATTACCAACTGCACCGTCAAAGTGAGTGGCCCCCATCCCTACCCTTGCCATGTGGCACATGCATTCACCGTCTTTCATGCACGCAGAACTCTGCCCCCTTCCTTCTTACAACCAGGCCTCTCCACACAGGCATAGCCCATACAACATGCTCCCTGTGTACTTACCTGTTGGTCTGGAGGACCGTAGAGTAGCGTGTACTGGGGGAGGAGCCTTTCGACGAGTTTCTCCAACTCCTCTGCAGTGAAGGCAGGGGCCCTTTCCCCAGACGCACAAGCCATTGTCTCTTCCAAACCGAGGTCACAGCAGCACTTGCAGTGTAGGTCCTCTCCTGTCGAAGATCAGGTATTGAGTGATTAAACAGTTAGAAAATGGCGGTCACGTCTGCGGCGGTCACGTCCGCGGCGGTGCGTACCATCACCGCCGGCGTACATCGTCATTGGCTCCTGGGACCCATAGGGTCCAATGTTAACCAATTGAGCATTGCACCACGGTCTTTGACCGCCTACCGCGACGGTGTACAATGCCAGCGCAGTTACCTCACATCCCATTGTCCCACTTTAGAGGTCAGGCAGCTGCCATTTCAGGGGCCCACATGGCCTAATTATCAACTGCGTCACACATACCGAGGCCTACTCTCAACACACATACAGGCCACATTTTGTGTATGGTTGGTGTTCTGTGCAGACTGTGGGTACATACCTCTGAGTTGTTTGACTCTGTGCTCGCTGTTGTCCTTCCTAGGCACCGTCCGCTGGGACATGTGAGGAGATGGCGGAATCCTGCGGTGTACCGACCGCTGGTGGACCTGTCGACAGTGGAGGAAAGACATTTGATCATCACCTACAGGTTTGACCGTGCCACAATCCAGGAACTGTGTACCCAGTTGGAGCCACACCTGATGTCAGCAATCCGCCATCCCACTGGAATCCCCCCTCAAGTGCAGGTGCTATCAGTGCTCCATTTCCCTTCAAGTGGGTCTTTTCAAACAACTGTGGCCATGGCATCAGGGATGTCCCAGCCAATGTTTTCCAACGTGTTGTCCAGAGTGTTGTCTGCCCTGCTGAAACACATGCGGAGCTACATCGTTTTCCCTCAGATGGAACACTTGCCTACAGTGAAAGGTGACTTCTATGCCCTTGGACATATCCCCACCATCATAGGTGCCATTGATGGGACCCATGTGGCTTTGGTCCCCCCCTCACCCCCCCACAGAAGTGAACAGGTGTACAGGAACCGGAAGAGTTATTATTCCATGAATGTACAGATGGTGTGTTTGGCAGACCAGTACATCTCCCATCCCATGTGAATGCCATGTTCCCTGGCTCAGTGCATGACACCTACATCATGCGGAATAGCAGCATCCCTTATGTGATGGGTCAACTACAGAGGCACAGAGGGTGGCTATTAGGGGACTCTGGTTACCCCAACCTGTCACGGCTACTGACCCCAGTGAGGAATATCAGGGCAGAGGAACGCTACAATGAGACCCACTGGCGGACTAGGAGGGTGATGGAGCGCACCTTCGGCCTCCTGAAGGCCAGGTTTAGGTGCCTCCATATGCAGGTGGATCCCTATTCTACTCATCAAAGAAGGTGTGTCAGATCATCGTGGCCTGCTGTATGCTTCATAATTTGGCTTTGCGACAACAGGTGCCTTTTCTGGAGGAGTATGGTCCAGATGGCGGTGTTGTGGAAGCTGTAGAGCCTGTGGACAGTGATGAGGAGGAAGCAGAGGAAGAAGACATTGACAACAGGGACTCAGTCATCCAGCATCATTTCCAGTGAAACACAGGTGAGAATACATTCCTGCCTACTATAAGTACTTTTACATTTCTACCTCTATCCTGTCTGTCGATTTCACCCAGTGTATGGTCACTGAGTTGTCACTTTCCCTTACGGTTTCACAGGTGTGGGTTCCAGCATGTGTCATCTGCTTAGATTCCTCATGGACTAGAGCTGTGTGACATAGGTATGTTGACATTACTATTTCCTGGAAATTTTGTCACTGTAATTGCAAATACACTATTTCAAAATCACAGACAGACTCCAGATCTTTTGGTGCTTTAGGTGTGTTTATTTACATACACAATATTGGAGGGGGAAGTTAAATGGTGAGGGGTGATGTCGGAGGAGTGTCCATGGCAGAGTCCAGTCTATTTGTCTCATAGGTGCATTGCCCATATGGGCATTAAAAGTGGAGCTGGGGCAGTTCCAATATGGACAGGGTGACAAAGTGGGACAGTTGGTTGACAATCAGGGTAGTCTCATTTCTTGGCGGGGGTCTTGGCATCGTGCTCTGTCTTGTTCCTGGATTTCAGGGACCGCTTGCGGGGTGGTTCTCCATCTGCAGGGGGTGGGGTGCTGGTGTGGTGGTCCTGTGGCGGTGCCTCCTGTCCACTAGTGCTGGTGGAGGTGGTGGGCAGTTCATCATCCATGCTAGTGTCAGGGGCCCCTTGGAGTGCCACAGTGTCCCTCCTGGTGTTGAGTATTTCCTTCAGCACCCCTACGATGGTGCCCAGGGTGGAGCTGATGGTTCTGAGTTCCTCCCTGAACCCCAAATACTGTTCCTCCTGCATGTGCTGGGTCTCCTGAAACTTGGCCAGGACCGTTGCCATTGTCTCCTGGGAGTGGTGGTATGCTCCCATGATGGAGGAGAGGGCCTCGTGGAGAGTGAGTTCCCTGGGCCTGTTCGTCCCCTGTCGCACAGCAGCCCTCCCAGTTCCTCTGTGTTCCTGGGCCTCGGTCCCCTGGACCGTGTGTCCACTGCCACTGCTCCCAGGTCCCTGTTGTTGTTGGGGTGGTGGGCTATCCTGGGTTCCCTGTAGTGGTAGACACAGCTGATTGACGTGTCCTGTGGATGGAGGTATGGGCCCGCTGGGTGGGTGATGTGCTGGTGTTATCAGAGGGTGGAAGGTCTGTGGTGGCCTGTGCCTGTGCGAGGGGAACCGACTGTCCCGAGGCCCACGATGGTCTGGGCTGGTCATCTGGATCCAGTTGGACAGAGTTGCTGTCTTCACTGTGGGCCTCTTCTGTGGGTGGGGTGGAGATGTCAGGACCCTCCTGTCTGGTGACGTTGGGTAGTGGTCCTGCAGGGGTGTAAAAGCTTAATTATTGCATCTGTGTGTGTTATGGTGGGCAATGGGTGGGTGACCGGTGTACCCCAGTTCCTATGTTGGGACTTTTGTGATGATGGTTTAGGGGGTTGTATGGGTATGTGCAGTGGGCATGCTTTAGTGATGGGTGTCCATGCGTTGGAGTTGCATGCAGGGCTTGGTGTTGGGATGCGTGGTTTGTGATAGTGGGATATATGTGAGGTGGTGGAGTGATGAGGGTGAGGGTACGGGTAGGAGTTTGTGATGGCATGCAGGAAGGGTGGGGGATATAGTAGTAAAGATTTGACTTACCAGAGTCCATTCCTCCACCAACTCCTGTGATTCCCTCAGGATGCAGAATCGCCAAGACCTGCTCCTCCCATGTTGTTAGTTGTGGGGGAGGAGGTGGGGGTCCGCCACCAGTCCGCTGAACCGCCAGGTGGTGTCTTAAGACCACGGAACGCACCTTCCCCCGTAGGTCGTTCCACCTCTTCCTGATGTCGTCCCGATTTCTTGGGTGTTGTCCTACTGCGTTGACCCTGTCGACTATTCTTCGTCATAGCTCCATCTTCCTTGCAATTAAGGTGTGCTGCACCTGTGATCCAAATAGCTGTGGCTCTACCCGGATAATTTCCTCCACCATGACCCTGAGCTCCTCCTCCGAGAACCTGGGGTGTCTTTGCCGTGCCATGGGGTGTTGTAGGTGATGTGTGGGGTGGTGTGTGTGACGATAAGTGTGGTGATATGTAGTGGTGTGTGGTGTTTTGTGCGTCAAAGTTGTGTGGGTGATGGTGTTGAGTGCCTGTGGATGCTAGTTTGTGGGTAGTAGTGTCTCTCTCTGGCCTTCTCTCTGTAATATTGGTCATAGGGGTTTGTGGGTGATGTGGGTGTGTGTTTTATATTGTAATGGGTGTGTGGGAGTGGTGTGTGTATGTGTATCAGGTGTGTGTATTTTGAATTGTCCAATGTGGCTGTGTTTTGTATGTGTGTGTATTTTGAGCGCGGCGGTGTGTACCGCCAATGGAATACCGCGGTTGAAAGACCGCCACGTGAATTCGTGGGTCATGATAGCGTGGGCGTATTTCTGTTGGTGTGACGGCGGAGGTTTTGTTTTCCCCAGTTTATCACTGACCTCTGGTGTGGCGGACTTGTGTGGGTGTCTGAATTTTGTCAGATTTCGAGATGTGGGTCATAATAGCTGTGGCGGAATTCCGCGGCGGTATGTTGGCGGTCTTCTGCACGGCGGTAAGCGGCTTTTGCCGCCAATGTTGTAATGATCACCTAAATGTGTTATGACTGTACACTGAGTAAAGAAGAGTCTGCGGGTACCTTGGGTTCCTTTGTGGGTAAGGTAACACCTGCTTGGGGAAAACTTGAGGAGCAGAAAAATTAAACCAGATGGAGTTTGATAGTTGAGCAAAGCTGCACGCCGGGTGGGGCATACACTTGAGTATGAGTGAGCCAGCCTATCTCTGTGCTTTCCTAAGTGTGTGTTGAATCAGTGATACATCACAAGTAAGGGATCTGAACACTTCTGGAAGAGAGAGATTGGGCTGAATAGGAAAACTGAAAGAGTGGAGCAGAGGTCCCTGGATCAACCTTTTAATGCACATATGACTGTGGCTGACATCAACGTGAGTACCCTGGTAACTCATATGAGTATTGATATAGGAGCAAACAGCTCTGGAGGTAAGACTTGCTGTGCTGCCCTGCTGTTCCTCTGGCTGAGTGATAAGGACTGCGCATGCATCCATTGAACCCAGAGTGACTCCAAAAGCAATCTGCCAGGCCTCCAGTTATGAAGTCTCAGGGACATAGGTACAGTAAAGACTTCCAACCACCCTGCTTCAGCTTCTGGCCCCTGCCATCTGTCAATGTGTTCTGCTAGGTGGTGCCACCCGAGACCTGGACTCATTGAAGAGGGCCTAAGGTGTTTGCTCAAACAGAAGTCATGCTTCTTCAGGAGATCTGGTGTATCGCCTCTGTTGCACTGGTTGTAACGGCTGTCTCGCCCTTGTTTCATGGGTTGAGACTGGCACATCTCCCCTGTTGCATGGGTCAGAACCAGTGCATCACCACCATTGCATGGCCCTTACCATAGCTGCCTCTGTGCAACTGCACAGTGCATCACACAATGTACATTTGTGTTGCAATGCATCAGAAATATCAACGCAAATTTTTTAAATGTGGTGGTTTCACCCAGGAAATTATGCAATGGGTGTGGCAGGCTGCATACTAAGATGTGTGAATGTTACTTACACTTTCTGGAGTGTCTGTTGGTTGGATCTGGTTGTTGTTAGAATGGAGAAAGATTTTTGTGGAGATCTTGTCTCTTTGTGGTGTAGTCTGTGTCTGGTCTGTCCTGGTTGCCTATATATTGTGTACTTTTTGTGTCTTAGGGTCAGAAGTACAAAGCCCTTTTGCATTTTTTAACGGTCCGAATCAGTATTTCAGGCCGTTAAGAAATGCAAAATGCCTTGTCTTATGTACAAGGGCCATTAAGAAATCGCAAAAAGGGATTTCCTATTTGTGATTCCTATTCTGATGTACAAAGCATTTCCTAAATGTGAGTTGGGCATTTAGAAAATGCATTTACCAATGACTTGAAGTTGGTAGAAATCAGGTGCAATTTAAAAAAAGCACCCTGAGGTACTTTTTTAAATTGCAATAGAGCACACCTGCCCCTTAGGCATCTGTGGGTTCTACAGGTGCACCCCTATTTTTGAGGTGCACAAGGGGGGGCCTTTTGCGCTTTTCCTTCCCTGGTTTTGTATTTCCGAAATAGTGGCATTTTCTAAATAGCGATTGCTTAATAAGAAATCACTATCAAGGAAATGCAAAAAATGTCCCATTGACTAGCATGCTTTACAATGGGACTCCTAAATAAAAATTTCCTAATGGCGATTCCTAATTTGTAGGAATCACTATTGGGAAATCGGTATCTCTGTACATAGCATTTTGTATTTCTTAAATAGCAATTTCTATGTAGTCGCTAATCGAGAAATGCAAAATTGCATTTTTGCACATCTGGCCCCATGTGTTGTGTTTTGGAATTGTATTTGTCTTTGTATTGTCCATTATATGCTTGTTTTGCATAGTTCGGGGCTTAAAGGGTAGTATTTGGTTGTTTAGGGCCATGCCTGGAAAGGGTAGAGGCCAAAATTATTCTGAGGGAGTGGTCAGTGCATTGATCTGCATGATTATACACTACCTGCCACAGATGGTGGTGTCTGGGGATAGAGTAAGCCAAGGCTACCCCATAAATAACAGTAAGGACCAATACAGGGGAATTCCAAATAGTTGCATCATACGCTGCACATGGCCTTTGCAGTTTCTGCTGAGTCCTGATGCAGTCTCTCCCTCCATGTGAGAGAATTTAAAGTAGACCAACTTACCTCTTCTTTACCTACAACCACAGGTATGGGGGTTGGGGGTTCTCCCTGGGGAGCCTGATGGGTGATTAGAGCTTACCCTGCCATGCCCTTGCATAGAACCTTAGTAGTGAACATAGGAATCTTAGAACCAGTATTGTGGGACTTTTCCTATGTTTCACTTTTCTTGACATTGCCTTGCTTTTATTATGTTTTATCATCCTTATAATCCCAGTATATACCTTTTTAAATAGATTGCAGTTGACACAAACATATTTAAATTATTCCTGCTTCTGTTTTACCTTTGTATGTGTGAGACATATGCCACTGAAAGAAAGTGATAAGATCTGTTCCACCACGATTTCCCTGAGAAACCCAGATGACATGTTTAGGGACTGCCACAAATCACCTTTTACTCTTGTGTACTGGTGAGGGGCTGCTAGCTGCCTGGAAGGGTTAGGATGACAGCTGTCACATGGTACAGGATCAGACTCAGTCATCCGTGCCCAGTGATGCTGCTGCCTAAATTCCGCAGTCTTGTTATTATAACTAGAGTCTTCTCGACATGGTGCCTCCAACATTGGTTAGGTGCTGAATTGCGAATCTCCCAAGTAGCTCTGTCTCACTACACCCTAATTACCTTATACAGAGACATACTTGGTATTAGGGATATCCTCCTCAGCTGAGATAAACAGTACCTAGTTTGACTATACGATGTTCAAGCTTGAACCTTTAAAATGGTTAAATCCCCAGTTGGTGTCCCTATCTCGGAAGTATACAATATTAAAATATGGCAGAACCCCAGCGGGTTTCAATAGCAGCAAACATGATGCTCCCCCTCACAAATCATGTAATAGATAATGGCTTCACAGAGGAGGGAGGAACAGTTAAATTTGTAGGTGAGGGAAATGCAGCATTTACAACTGACATTATTTATTCTTGGGTCACCTTTCCAGCAGTAGATGGGAACACGCATGTATTTGATCACATCACTCCTGCTAATGCACAATACATATTTAGAAATACCTCTATCTTATCAAGAACACCAAAATTGGCTTGATGGCATCCTACCACACATTGTACATAATGTTAGACTAGTCCTTTAAGTAAAGAAGGCCCTACATGATCACAGCCGGCCACATATACACCACACCCAAATGCTAACACCATGGCGGTAGCAGAAGTGTACCGCCTACATAATGATTTAGTACAGGTATATAGACGCTTAATACAATTTGCAATGCAAACATTAAATACAGCCCCCCTAAGGGCTGCTCCAGTGCAACCACTGTATGGTTACGACAGGCATTAATCCTGAGACAGTACATTCGGTCGTGGGTAAGGTATCGACCAAACGTGAAGAAATTCAGTTTTGGTTAGCACAAAGAAGAAGTCCTTTGGAATCCGTTTTTCCCCATAAGGGACCACAAGATCAACATAGAATTCTCACAATGTGCTTGCCGTTTGGGATGGTTCCCTCAGTAGACAACCGTGCCACATGGGGTGCAGAATGTGCAGCACTCTACACTACTACGCATGGCACACCGAAACTTGCGAATCTTCCAGAAGTTTTAAAACAAATTCAAGATGAATAAAGGGCTGCCCAAGTCCTAGACTTAATGAAGAAATTAATTGGCAACTTTGCTGTAGTATCCAGTATCCTCAGTAATATTATGTAACATTAAAGGGAAAGCAGTAGCTCTGGCAGTCAGCATGCAGCTCTGGGATAGTTCTGTATAGGATCAGGGGGAGCTGCCAAAGATTATCGCTGAGACCTATTCTAGTATAGGTCAGGACAGTTTGGAAGGCAGACTGAGTAAACCAAAACTACAAGGTAAATCCTATAAGGATTCTACTAAGCAAACAACAGAGGTTTCTCAAAAACGCTAGGAAAAACAAAAACAAAATGAAGATAATGTAAAACAGAGAAGAGAATCTCTGCATCTGGAGACCTCTGATAAATGATACAGCCTAAGAAATAGGGATAGTTTGAAAACTCCGAATAGATATCAATATACTGATACATGCCAGTCTCGTTACTTTCATGACTCACCAGATAAATGAAGTAGGAAAGGTGGGCATTCCCAACAATGAAACAAGTATGTGAAACCAAGAAAGATTCACAATGTTCAACTAAAACGTCCCTAAAAAAGGAAGAGAAACCTCCCCAATAGAAACAACAATTTAAAAAGAAAAAGTGGCAGGTATTTCGGCCCGAAATGCCACACATGTTGAGAGCCTTAATGAGGGACAGGAAGTGGGCACTGACTCTGCCTGACAGTACAGCAGAGGTCACAATAGTTCACCAGAATCTTCAAAGGGTTCTGGATGCGACAGCAATTAATGACTATATTGAAGTTGAAACTGCAGACACTTGCACCCCCGACAGAGTTTACAATTTGAAATTGCAACTTGAAGGAGACATTTAGTGCATAATTAAGTAATATTTTGGGGAAAATGTATACTGTGATATGATATCCTGTGGGCAGAAATGGATTGGCTGCCACAATTTGCCTGTAACTTTCCACTCAGGGAAGAAGTTATTACACATTCTTTCTCCCATCTCATTCTTATGGAATTAGGGGCAGCATACTCAGTAGATTGGGCATTGGCACAAGCCCCTGCACTGTATCACAATCATGTGGGGGTGAGACAGAGACTCTCCATACCACATAATACCTATTAGATCAAAACCTCATCCTCAACCTCAATATCCCATCAAACATGAGGCTGAAGCACCTGTGACAGAAATACTCACACAACTTGAGTACCAGGGTATAATTGAGCCCGGAGTCTCAACAATGAACAACCCCTTGTTTCCTGTAGCTAAGCCGGATCATTCTGATAGAATAGTCTTAGATCATAGACACTTAAATAGTCATATACCCACATTTGCTATTCAAAATGCACATAGCATAGCACTGAATACTAATTTAGTGCTCAAAAAATACAAAATGACCCTGTATATCTTCACTGGGGTTTTATGCCAAAATATACCACTTGAAAGTTGACGGTTCTCAGCACATGTGACATCCATTCTACACAAGATTGACCCCAAGGCATTTTCCTATGTAGATATCTACCTAATGCATGATAATCTCTTGGAACATTTAAGACTGGTATAATGCATTTTTCTGGATATGCCGAAATAGGCTATAAATTCAATTTCAAGAAAACCAAAATTGTGTTTCTTAGTGTTGGGATACAAGTTATCTGATGAAGGAAAGGGCCTGGCACCCCACTTTCTAGACAAATGTGCACAATTACAACCACTGAATACCATTAGGAAGCTGCAATCATTATTGGGCTTTTTCAATTTTGGCGGAACTTACAATATAGACTATGTAATAAGCATAAAACAATTGTATGATTTAATATGTCTCAACTTTTAAAGTAAATATTGAACAGTCAAACATGCACGCATTCTGAGAGCTTTTGCTGCAGAATATGCTTGAAGCAAAACACACACATGTGACAAAACAAATTTGGTCATCAGGGTGTTTGCTGGTGCCATCAGATTTACCTATGTAACAGTCACTGAAGGTGATACCATACCAATAGCATACAAATTACTGTTGTACTCCACAGCTGAACAACACTATTCTCCCGCAGAAAAGATTCTGACTGCTGTTCAGATGCGTTCATAAAAGAGAGACCTCAGGCCCAGGGGAAAAGCATTATTGTCGTAACCCCCATATCATCCTTGAGGCTGTTACAAAAGCCAGGATCCTAAATGCTAAAGCACTACATCCACATTGCATCCAATGAGGAACGTCTCTGACTGCCACTGATGTAGATTATGCTGCATTCTCTCCCTCCATGTGGAATAATTTGCAGTAGACCAACAGACCTCTTCTTTACCTACAATCACAGGTATGGGAGATGGGGTTCTCCTGTGGGGAGGTTAATGGGCAGATTAGGACTTACACTTTTATGCTCTTGTGGAGAACCTCAGTAGTAGAGGTAGGGATTTTAGAACCATTGTTGTGACGGTATGGTGGGACTTTTCCTATGTGTCACTCCCTTGATTTTATTATGTTTTATCATCCTTATAAATGCAGTTCATGCCTTTTTACATAGAATACAGCTTATTCAATAAAACATATTGAACCTAGTCCTGCTTCTGTTTTGCCTTTGTATGTGTGGTACATATGTGACTAAGAGAAAGGGGTGAGATGTATTCCACAACAATTTCCCTGAAAAATCCAGATGACATGCTAAGGACTGACATAAATCACCTTTTACTCTTGGGTACTGGTGAGGTGCTGCTAGTTGGCTGGAAGGGTTAGGCCAACAGCTGTCACACAGCACAGGATCAGACTCAGTCCCCTATGTCCGGTGGTGCTGCTGCTCAAATCCAGCAGTCTCGTTATTATAACGAGAATCTTTATGACACACTTATGGGGCCAAGTGATACCAAGCTGCCCGTTACCCAATTGGTGGCCACCATTTAACAATAAGATGCACTGATAAATGTTTTGGCATGCCAGTCTAATGGCATACATGATGAATTGCTGTTTTGGCTCACTCAGGTGATGCTGATACTGCACATTATGTCAGTTAAATTGCCCCTATGGCTAAATTCACATTACATATCACTATCCAACCTACACACGGTACAAGGTATGTCTGTGTGACAAGGCTAGTATATATGCACCAGTGTCATATTTATTATCACTACGCGTAGCACAGTACAGCAAGTCACCTTGCTGTGCTGCACAAAAGTGTAATGAATGGCAGGCATACATCTTCTTAACCTTTATGGTGCATTCCTATTGTCTCCTATCTCAGGAATACTTTTGTTTGCAATTGCCAATGGTTGCACCCTTGTGTCATGGTGCATAGTGGCCTGTGATGACGCTGACCAGCAGTATTTAAAACATCACATGCCTGAAGCATAATTACACATGTGATGTTGGATATCTCTGACCTGTTTCAACAATGTATACATAGGTGCATAAGTGTGTTGAAATGTGCCATTACATTGGGCTGTCATAGTGCTTAGTTTTGAATTTGAACTGCGTGTAGTTGCACTATTTACAATGCAATTTTTAAAAGAATGTCTTGCTAGAGGATATGCACATTTCACCTGGGGAGAATTGGACAACTTCTAGGATCATTATGCAGCAAGTAGGTGCAATGTGGCAGTTACATCCCAAAGATTTTCAGGAGAGTGAAGTCAACCCATGAAAAGGTAAAACTGACATCTCAACTTGTGATTCTGCAGGGGTGTGAGTAATTTGAATGACATCTGGACATTTTATCAGTATGAAAATTTACCTGAGGTATGCTTATTGTTATCCTGCCTCGGGGGTGACTGAGCCTCCCTCAGTGGTGCCCATGTCATACCTATGTGAAATGGAGTGACAGAGAACCAATTACACTGATGCAGGGATGTGAGGTTGCTATTCCATTGATCCCTGGTGTTGTACAAATCATTACCAATCAGCCCATCTAAAGGACATTGTGAGGGTAGATGTCCACATGTCAGGGTTCATGTTCTGTGGGTTAGCAGCTGTAACGTGGATACCAGCCTGCATATTTCAGTCAAATGTATATCTTTAGTGTACAGTGTGCTAATTTCATTGGCGCAAATCCTTTGCAGCTCCAGTAGGCCTCTCTGCATGAATACATTGTCATTGGCATGAGTGTGGCCAGCAGGACAAGCTCACTTGAACTGGATTTGCATAGCAATGTCAGCCTTGTGACCAGTACATCCCCTATGTGACATTTCTGAAAAGCATTCATGCAATACAAGGTGGGATGCTCACTTGCTGCCCTATTTTAAAGTTAAAATTCAGGAGTTCACAATTATGCCAAGTTACAGTGTATTACTTTTGGGATACTTTTGCCTGCTTAACACCAACACAGTCACCCTTGCATCATGGTTCAAGGGACCCTGCATTGTAGGCAACATAGTTCTTGGTCAGATGAGTACTCCCTCCTGTATACACACACTCCTGAGAGGCCTTTAGCATTTTCATTATGCACTTATGAATACAGAAAAGTCTAAATCTAAAGTTTCTCCTGGTTTTGATACACCAGTGTATGTGATGTATTATGTCCTGATTCCAGGTTTATAAATGATGCTGAATCAGTGAGGTCTTCAAAAGTAAAGTGCATAGTGATAGGCTTTAGTGTAGGCTTTGTTTAGATATGTTTTAGATAATTAAGAAGTTTTTAGATAGTATTTATTTAGAGAGTTCTTATTATGCTAGGCTTCCAAGTGGGGGAGGGGTTAATGTTTAGCGTGTAGGAAATCAAAATACCAAAAAAATATATATTTGTTTAGGATTCTAAGTGTAGTTAGTACATGTTTAGGATGTAGTTGATGTTTGTATTGTACTGAGCTATCTGTATTAAGGGGGTTTGGGGGTAGAAGTTTAACTTGTCATGTGTCAATAGTGGTTAAGATAGCTTAAGTTTAAGACTAGTCAGCATAGGCCAGTGTTAAGGATAGTCAGTGTAGGATAGGTAGGGTTAGATAGTTTTTGTAGATAATACTACTTCCGAATTTATATATTTATCATTGTTTTCTAGTTCGATATTATTTATTTGTTATGAGTTGGTACTATTGTTTTAGTTGAGTACATGATATACAAACTGTGTTGAGTTCATTGCAGTTATATGTTACATGTTGTGTGAATTTTAATTGTGGAGGAAGTAACAACTGCTGGGACAGCGTCCATCATAATTTGAATGTCACATCATGTTGCTCACTTAGAAAAAGCTGACAGCAATATTATTTTACTATATGTCTCCCATGTATATCTCCCCTAGGGAGGTGTGGCATGAATGCATGTTCACTGGTCTTCCACCGATGCAAAACCTGTATGTGCAAATTATGTTATATGTGGATGCACTCACACTCAACAAATGTGAGGTGACTCTGGGAAAGAGTAACATAAGTCATCTATTTTGGTTGGTGTTAAATTACTCAACACTTATCAGTATACACAAGGGGAGGCAAGGTTTATTTGTATGTCTTGATCACTGTAATTTACAGTACTGGGTTGACCTTGTGCATCCTTCTGTGGTACAAGTACAATGCTAATCCATGTAGACTATGGGCATGGCTATCTGGCTCATATTGGTACAACCATCCAGAGTGTTATATTGTTGAGTATCTTTTATTGAGAGCGGTGATACTGTCCCATTTGGAAATGATGCTGTAATCTTTATATTGCAACATTGATATTGACATTTGTTACAGTGCTTTGGACTTACATGCCTCAAGCATCCCATGTATAGGTGGTAAGTTGTTATGTACATTGTTAGAACCTTCTCACTGGGTGTCTATCAAGAAAATGCATCTTGTTGATACACTCTGGGTTTTGCTGGACTTACTGGACCCACTGTTTTTCTGCCCTGTTCCGACTCAGTGTCCCAGGGCCCTCCACTCCAACCTAACTGTCCTCAGCTGCTGACAGGTCGAGGTGCCTTACATTGCGCTATATAGCACTGATTCTCCCCCGCGGCATGGGATACACCCAGGCACGGCCTGGGCGAAGACTGGGCCCAGAGCGGGCCCGTCTGCACCAGTCAAAGCCCAGATGAGGCTGGGCTGGGCCCAGTTTCATTCTTTTGTTCCTTTTTGCTCCCATTGTCATTGTGGATCTGTGTTGTGGGTACTGTGTGCATAGCGGTTGAATGTTTTCTAACATAGTGCTGCTGTCCTTTATCCCCGAGGTGTTTCTGTGTGTATTTAGGGTGCTGTGAGGGAAACAGGGAGGCAACTGGAATCACGTTACCCAGCGCTCCCTACTATCCTGGAAGTGAGGCAAGTTACTACTAATGGGGGAGCACAAATGTCTTGGAAAGGTGGAGTGTCCGCAACCTGCGTTAAAACCAACATCAATAGGCATGATGCTAAAAAGGGCCGTCGGGGTGGTAGCCTCTGAAATCGAACTTACAGAAAGGTGCTTGTCCCTAAGCTAAGAGGCGAATAGTGCATACCTTGGCATCCAGTCCCCTGCATCTACTATTCTGGCTATTTTGGATAGTGTGGAAACCTTGGAATAGGCTCAGAGTGGAATAGATGCACTGAGGGTGGATATTGTTACAGACTGTCCCTCCAAAGGTTTCTGGCACAGACCAGAGTCCTGTAGTCAAAAGAAAGTTCAAGACACTCTATTCCCATAAGACAGGTAGAACGGGAGGCGTCGGCTTTAAGCAGTATCATCCAGCATGACTGAACATCCATTAGGAGGAGGGGGTTACTGGGGTGGTCCAGTTGCCACAGTGGGTAACAGCACTGTTGAGGGACATTTTGGCCAAAGTTAAAGCCTTTCTGGGGCAGAGTTACTGCCACTGGTGGAACAG
The DNA here is from genome assembly GCF_031143425.1 of Pleurodeles waltl. Lineage (NCBI taxonomy): Eukaryota > Metazoa > Chordata > Amphibia > Caudata > Salamandridae > Pleurodeles > Pleurodeles waltl. The sequence continues at coordinate 732,497,186 of NC_090447.1, read as the reverse complement.
TAGTCGCTATTGGAAACTGCAAATAGAACTGTAATAAATACTATTTGTATGAGGGCAGGGGACAAAAAGGATATGAGGATCCAGGCAGACGTCACCCCGCAAACAATAAAGATGATATTAAGTCCATAAATATTGATGAGAGGGGAAGGGGAGGAGGAAGGGTTTGGTTGCTTGCTGCTCAGTCTTTGACAACTAGGCAGAGGGGAATAAGGCCGAACACCAGGGGAGCAGTGGTGTTTCTCCTAGGCTTTTTACTCACTTTCCCCCTAGCTTAGAATTTTATGTGATTAATATTTACTCAAGACCGGTTAGTCAGAGCCATGAGTCAGGTGTGGTGGAGAATTAGAAGAATTCCCTTCTAAACTATCAGTAGGTGCATGTAAGGTAGTGTCCAGTGATTTAACTTGCCAATTTGAGCCTTTGACTGTGGAGCAAGATGATACACTGGGTATGGAAGATAAGATCTGGGTTATTCCTGGGTTATCCATTCCTCCGATTACAAAGTGGACTCCATTGGCCTTACAATTGAATGCGTTTAAATTAAACTTTGCATTATGTGGATGTAACTGGAGCACTAAGTCTCGCTCTCAACCATGCCTTCGTAACTGTCCCACATGTCCGCAGAACTACAACCGGCGGTAGATCATTCTCACACCTCGTCGCCAAAACATGGAATACTCTTCCCACCCACCTGCGCCAGACCAAAGACCTCCTTACCTTCAGGAAACTTCTCAGGACCTGGATGTTCCAGCAGTAGTGGCATCTCCCCCCCTGCCATCGCCCCCCTCCCCTTCTCAGCACCTAGAGACCCTCACAGGTGAGTAGTGAGTGTTACAAATCACTGATTGATTGAAGTCTTACCGCCAGGGTGCCAACACATTTAGGGGCATATTTATACTCCGTTTGTGCCGGAATTGCATCGTTTTTTTGGACGCAATTTAGACACAAAACTAACTCCACATTTATACTTTGGCGTTAGACGCGTCTAGCGCCAAAGTCCATGGAGTTTGCATCATTTTTTTGCGTGGACACCTACTTTGCGTTAATGAGATGCAAGGTAGGCGTTCACGTCTAAAAAATCGACTCCGAGGCATGTGCGTCGGATTTATACTCCCGGGCAAAATTCACGCCCGGGAGTGGGCGGGGCAAAAAAAATTACGTACGGCCGCTTTTGCGCTGTTTTTTAGCGCCTGCAAAAGGCAGGCGTTAAGGGACCTGTGGGCTCTGAAGGAGCCCAGAGGTGCCCTCCCATGCCCCCAGGGACCCCCCCTGTCACCCTTGCCCACCCCAGGAGGACACCCAAGGCTGGAGGGACCCATCCCAGGGACATTAAGGTAAGTACAGGTAAGTGTTTTTTTTTTTTTTTTTGTGGCATACGGGGGGGCCTGATTTGTGCCCCCTACATGCCACTATGCCCAATGACCATGCCCAGAGGACAGAAGTCCCCTGGGCATGACCATTGGGCAAGGGGTCATGACTCCTGTCTTTGCTAAGACAGGAGTCATTTCTATGGGGGTTGGGAGTGAAAAAAAATCGCGCAAATCGGGTTGAGGCGAAAAATTTGCCTCAACCTGACTTGCCCCATTTCTTGACGCCCAAGCCCCATATCCCCCTACGCCGGCGCTGCCTGGTGTACGTCGTTTTTTTCCACGCACACCAGGCAGCGCCGGCGGCTAACGCCGGCTAACGTCATTGATTAAATACAGCGCCCGCATGGTGCTTCAGAATGGCGTTAGCCGGCGCTAATTTTTTTGACGCAAAACTGCGTTAGCGCAGTTTTGCGTCAAAAAGTATAAATATGGGCCTCAATCGCACATGCCAGAATTCTTTGTTAGATTATATTTTGGTGGATGTAAGGTTGAGGCCCTGTATAGTTGATATGGAGGTTCTTTCCAGACACAACAGTGATCATCATGTTTTTTCCTTAGAGATAATGCTTACTGTTAACAAGACCACAGGTATGCAATCTGCCCCGTTGGACGATTGACTCACATTGGCTCCAAATCAGCGAAGAGTTGAATGGAGCAAATTGGAGCAATCATCTGGTACCATCAAAGAGCTGCGATTGATGAATTGTGTAAGGTTAATGGAATTGAAGATGACCCTGGGCAAAGGGCAATATTGTCTGTTGTTCATCAGAAGTTGACAGGTACTCTGAGTAATTTATTCACTGTGGAGATTCGACCCAAGCCTAGGAGGAAAACATGTTGTCCTGGTTTAATAGACAGTGTAGAGTGGCTAAGCTTTCTCTCCTACAGGCCTTAAGGTCAACAGAAAGTGGTTCGATCCATATAGCCAGAGCAGCCTACAAACATGTTGTTAATTGCACCAAAAGAGAGTGGGAACAAGCTAAGTGGTAGTCTCTGCTTACTGCTATCAAGAATAAGAATGTTAAAGCATTTGGATGCATGGAAGCCACTGGCCACCCAGAGTCTTGTCCCTGGATTGAGAACAACATATCTGCAGATATTTGGAAAGATCATTTTCATTCCTTGTATGGAGAGGGAAACGGGCTGGAAGAATATGTGGGGAAAGATATTGAAGCAGTCAGACCCGGAGGGGAGCTCTCAAGTCAGGGTGAGGGGGATTTCAATTTTATAACCATTGAGGAAATTGAGAGGGCTATTAATTCAATTGCCCCAGGGAAGGGACCAGGAATGGATAAAATACAGACAACCTTTTTCACACAGCACCTAAAGTATGGGGTCCGTACTTAGGCATTGTGTTTAATGCCATTATGGAGGGGATGCCTATTCTGCAGACATGGGCAGAGGCAGAGATAATTCCTGTTTTTAAAAAAGGCTCTCTCTTGCTAAGCAGCAATTACAGGCCTATTAGTCTGATCGACACCCTGCAAAAAAAAAAATCTAAAGTGATGCTCAAGAGGGTCCAGGACAGGATGGAGGATTTGAAACTTCTGAACCCATTTCAAGCAGGCTTTTGCAAGCTGTAGGAGCATGGGGTCGAGCTAGGGGGCCACAAGCTGCTGGCAGAGTTTATGAGCATTGAGAATAGGTTTTTGAGACAGCTGCTCAGCCTTACAGTCAGTACCCTTTTGCTGCCCCTTCGTTTGGATCTGAGCATGAGACCTTTATTAGAGGATATTGGAATCAGGGCTATACATTTCTGGTGAAGAATCTGGGTAACCCCGGAGATAATTTCCTATAGATCTGCCCTTGAGGAGGTTCTAGGGATTGCTGCGGTGACCAGAATACCTTGGTTGACCTATGTCAAGGATACTCTGGAAAATATGGGGAAGTGTAATCTAAGAAACAACCCAGCAGAGGCTTGTCACTCTTTCCCAAGCTGAATCTATCGAATGCTACAGGGATTACAAGTTTTTTAACTTGTTAAGTGCCCATTCTCAAGGCAACTTGACCACACGATTCTTAAGTTTTAAAGACTCTTATTGTTTGGAAAGTTGCCTTGAGGAAATTCAGCTGGTTCTGGCAAGAACGTTATATTTACAGTTTAGGCATGGTAATCTTCTAATTTGTTCCTTCATAAGCAAGTGGAGTGAGGGGGGGCAGATGATAGTGGACAACTTGTGTCCATCGTGTGGTCCGGAGGTAGAGACAGAGGAGCATGTTATTTTTTTTCATATAGTTTATAGGAAGTATAGATCTCCTTAGATAATTCCAGTTTGTTGCAATTTTGGATTTACTTGCTAATTTGAAGCACTAAGAGGTCTGAGGATAAATACTGGTCAGCCCATTGTTTTTGCCATCTCTAGTTGTTTATTCAGGTCCTGGTGCCTAAGGAAACAGGTGGTGGGATGATATGGCACTGATATACTGTCTGTTTATGGAATGTACAATATTCTGGTGGTGCATACAACAAAACTAAGCTCAGCGGGAAACATGGCGGCTGGCTGAAGAGCGTGGGCAGGAGCTCCGAGGCAACCCACTGTGGCATACAAATAAAACAATGCCTGAGTAAGGCTCTCACCTGGAGCTGACAGGAGTGGCGTGGGCTGTGGTGGAGGAGACAAGGAGACACAGAGAGGATGCTGGGGGAAACGGTTTGGGGTGGAGGTCGGGACAGAGGGACGGGGCATGTTTGGGGGGAGGCCGCCTGGAGTGTGCGCCGGAGGAGGTGCTTCTCGGCCCGCTGTTTCCTATGAGGAGCAGTGGGCATGAGAGGTGCCCCCCTTGCCAGGAGAGGAGCCGAGCGGAGGACGAGAGGAGATGTGGGTGCAGAGCTCAGTAGGCTCGGAGTTCATGTCGCCGGCCCGTGGTCACGGGAGTGTACATGGTGAGGAGGCTGACTCTGTCCCCATCTCGCTGCGCAGTGCTGACAAGAAGGTTAGGAGGCCTCTGTTAAGAAAACAGGGGTGGGTGGCCACTCGCAAGTCTTTAAAAAGGGAAAAGGAGGGATAAAAGACGTATTAAGGAGCAAGATTTTAAAGAGGCTTAGTTACTCAGAAGAAAGTGAGCAAGTACCAGTTAACCCTGAAAAGATACAGCCCAGTAAAGGAAAGGGTGCGGAGTTCCATAAGAGGCTGACAGGGGAAAAGAAAACAGTGCCATTAATGTCTTTTTTGAACACCCTCCCTAAATTAATTAGTGATATAGGGGCAGTGAAAGAGATTCAAGGGGCCGCTTCGCCTTTGCCATCTGACCTAGAGGATCAAGCTTTAGCGGTGAGGGAACCTGAAATGAGTAGCGAAGAGCCCTCTCCCTCCTAATCCTTTTGACTTACTGTCAGAGTCACCAGATCCTCGGGGTCTGTGCACGTTCCCAACACTTCCACCACAAGACAGCTCCAATACTCTGATTAGATTTGTCACAGAGTCTAAGAGAGTCCAAGTGGGGAAAAGGGGATTAGGAAGGGAACAGCTGGGAAGGAGACCTGTAGGAAGCAAAAGGTTAAAACACACAACATCAAAATTACATCTCATGAAATCAGTACTAGACTATGACTCTAAACATCATTGTTCTGAAAACATGAACATTCTAAGAATAGACTTAATATGACTAGGATTCAAGATGATTGGATACTTGTGAGGGAATCAAGAAAGGTTAAATGAAAACTTGCAAATTCAAGTACTTTTCTTTGCATGAGAATCAAGAAACAATCTGCATAATTTCTAAACCATCATATGAATCTTTTTTGAGAAAACATATTAAGAACACACAACATTTCATCTAGAACGCTGGCCTTTTTTGTTCTCTCCTATTGTCAGAACATGAATTGCGCACATTGCAGATTTTCACATAGATAGTAAGCACCATTGAAGGATTGTGCACCATGAATAACACTACGTAGATTCGAGGAATAAATCACGCAACTTATCAACTCAAAAACTTCCAAGTAAATGCCTTAGAGAGGTAGCGCATACTGAACACTGTGATTTCAACAACACAGAAAAATGAATAGCGCGTCTTGCCAATTCGATTACCACCATGTAACTGCCAAGGAATGGTAGCGCACAATAAATAACATAAATTAAGCTTGAGGAAAGAATCGCGCGTCTTGCCGATTTGAATGCCACCGTGTAATTGCCAAGGAATGGTAGCGCACAATGAATAACATGAATTAAGCACGAGAAAAGAATTGAGCGTCTTACCGATTCGAATGCCACCATGTAACTGCCAAGGAATGATAGCGCACAATGAATATCAATGGTTAAATCACAAGAATATGAATCGCGCATCTTGCAGATTCGAATGCCACCATGTAACTGCCAGGGAATGGTAGCGCACAATGAATATCAAGGGTTAAATCATAAGAATATGAATAGCGCGTCTTGCCGATTCGAATGCCACCATGTAACTGCCACGAAACACCCAACCTCAACATTCACACGTGCAAGAGTAAAATTGTTTATCATGCAAGAATTAGGCCCAAGAACTCGAGTGTCTTTGATTACGGAGTTGGGGGCCCAGCCCAACCTCCGTCTTACTGGCCTGATCTAGGATCACCAAATGAAGTGAAAAGAGGGCGAGGCATGGAGGGTCAAAGTAGGCAGCCGGAACAGAAGCTCAGGAAGTTGCTCCTGCTCTGCACAGGAACCTCTGAATAGTGAGCACGTGGAGCTGGGCTGGCTCCCTTTTATAGAGTCTTCGCCCAGCCCACAACCACACCCAGGCATGCTGCAGGGAAAGCTTCTAGAAGGCCCTGGAAAGGGACCACACCCTGACACACTCTGAAAGCCTGCAGCAATATATTGCAAATGAACAGTATTTATAAGCACCTTAAAAATAAGTCTTCAGGATTGAACTCTGCAATGCAAAAGGTTAAACAACAACATATCAGCACAATGCATAAATTATGTTATCTTGAGAGTGCTGGGTTTTTGCATTCTAGTCGCCTGTAGAGCGCGCTCTGCCCTGGTGTTGACACTTACAAACTGCTCCATTGGACTCCCCTGCCCTCTCTGAACCAGGGTCGCAAGAGGAAATTCTGAGATTGCATAATTAAGGAGTTCAAAAACTCCTGATTTCTCTAAAAAAAGAGATTAGAGAGAAGTTTGAGGTTTCAGAAAACAACCAAGGGAAAATCAAGGAAGTGTGTGATGCAAAGGAAAGTAAGATGAACCTGTTGACAGAGAGAATGTCCAGGTTGGAAAAAAACTGTGGATGAACAAGAGAAGCAGGTATGTAGTAATAATTATGAAATCTCCCAGCTGAAAGTAGGAGAGAAAGCAATCCAAGACAAACTAGAAGTGCTGGAAAATCGCGTGAGAAGAAACAACATTAGACTGTTGAATGTCCCAGAAGATTTGGAGGGGGGTGACATTAAAGGATTTGTTATTCCTAAAAGTGGGCATCTAAACTTGGAGGAGGACATTCAAAGAGTGCATCAAGACCTTTTTAAGAAAACCGCTGCTAGGAAAGCCCCAAGGAGGATTATAGTCAACTTTGGAACTGTGAACGGGCGAGCCCGAACACAATCTTCGCACCAACCGGAATAGACGTGTCGGACCTCTCCGACACGTCATTTCCGCGTTCCCACGTTGCCGTGTGAACGCCCTCGTAGGACGGCTGGCGTCCTCGTGTTGCCGCGGCAACCGAGGAGGAGTTCTGGGCCGCGGCAACAACGTGGCGGGAAGTTCCCGATTTAAAGGGACTTCCGAACGACCAAGAGAGAGAGGAGGAGAAGGAGCGAGACGAAAGAAGAACGGAAGAAGCGGGAGAGACCAGAGCATCGCGGAGTGAAGAGGAGACGGAGAGGATTGTCCAGGACATTACGCCGAAGGAACACCCCAGCACCAGCCACGACCCAGGAGGGTCGTGGCTTGCTAAGGTACGGTCCTTGCGGGACACAAAAGGGATTATCACAGCTAAGAGGGCACTGGGGAAGGGGACAAAAACAGAGTGAGGGGAGGTTTTGGAAGGGAGTTTAATGAGCACAAGAAAAACCATAAGAGTCACAAAAAAGTGCACTATAGAGAGTTTATTCACGTGACCCTAACTCACAACCATCACCCCCCCACGTCACCTCTTCCCCTTTAAGTTAATAAACCATACAACATATTTAAATACCCCACTTACCTGAGCGTTTTCCTTTTTCCCCACGGTATCACACCATTGGAGGCTGCCGACAGACAGGGAGAACATCCACCTGAAGGAAGAAGAGACAAGAAAAATCAAGAAGGAGAATAAAAACAAGACCATAAGAACTGAAACCATAGGAGAGAGAAAAGGGACAATTAGAGACGATCCCATAAAAACTCAAATAAATCATTTATCTGACCATCATAATTTACTCTCTGTGGGTTTTTATACCGTTCGACCTGCCACAGTGGTGTCAGAAGTGGGATTTGTAGGAAAGGAACCATCCCACGGGTAACCGAACGGTATACATAATGAGTGACAATCCGTCCCTAGAAGATATGATTAAACAACTAGCAGAGGGCCAACGCCATCTGCAGTTAGTTTGGGAAGCACACCAACGAGAGGCGAAAGAGGACAGGGAGGCCTTACAGTCAGCCTTGAAGAGCCAAGCAACGATATTAGCAAACAACCAATTGGTTCATGAAACGGCCATGAAGAAATTAACGGAAACAATCGCCGGTAGCAAAGTACACCCCAATGTCCCCAGTTCAGTGTTGCAAAAATATCAGGAGGGAGAAGACCCAGAGTCTTTTTTCACTAACTTTGAAAGGTTTGCTTCTCCAGCTCAATGGCCGGAAGACAGGTGGGGTCAATATGTGGCACCGTTGCTTACAGGTCTCCTACAAGCGGCCTATCAAGCAGCAAATCCCGGGCGAACAACACCATATAAAGATATAAAGACCAGCATCCTAGAACGGGTAGGCCACGACACCGAGTATTATCGAGTTAAATTTCGGAAAGTAAAATGGGGACCAAATGAGGACCCCCGAACCTTCTACTTCCGCGTGAAAGATTTAGCTTTGAAATGGTTGGGTCCAATTGGGAATAGCAGAGAGGAGGTGATACAGACTATTGTCCTCGAGCAGTATCTATACTCTTTACCTACATCGACAAAAAATTGGATTCGACAACACCCAAAGGTGGATACCGACATGGCCATTGATCTAGCCTGCGCATACCATCGATCCACAGATGTGAGAGGTATGCCTCCACGACCCAACATAAAACCTGTTGTACCCAATCCAAAACCTTCACCGAGATTGCCCGTGGAAGACCCGGGTCCACGCCGATTTACAGAAGGTCCTCCTTTACAGGGACCACAGTGCTATAACTGTGGAGAGTGGGGGCACATAGCTTGTATGTGTCCGCGGAAACTCGAGGGAAGTGAACCTATGGAGATAGGGGTGACCCGGAGACGCGTACTCTGTACAGGACAGGGAGACCTTAAATTTAAACAAACCCTGAGACTAAATGGTCGGTCTGTATGTGCTCTAATTGATTCGGGTTGCAGCCAATCCGTGGTTCGTGAAGATTTAATAAGCCCAATAGAGAGGGAATCCAGTAGGTGGGTCATGATTTGTTGTATTCACGGCGATAAGGAACAGTACCCTGTGACAGGAGTTAACATAGAGTGGGAAGACTACAAGGACTTACATCCGATGGGAGTAATGTCTCAACTCATTGAGGAATGTATCATTGGTACGGACTATAGACATTTCCCAGAACTTCTGGATCATGTTCGAAAACCAAAACTTCACCAGGATTGGTGGTCTGAGGCTCCTTTTTCAGACAGTAATATTGAAGGTCCTTTACCTCGTAGGAAACTTTCACGTAGAGAGAAGCGAGATAGAAAGGTACAGTTCAGGTCTCATAACGAGCGAGATCAAAATCAAGGACTTATAGCAGAAATACATGATGCGCCCCTAAGTTTCCACCAACAACAGAGAGAGGATCCCTCCCTCGCTCAGGCTTGGAAATCGGCAAAAACAGAAGAAACAGAGGAGGTGGGTCCTTACTTCCTGGTTAAACGAAATCTCATATACAGGGTGACCACTACCCGGCATGGGGATCACAAACATCAGCTAATAGTACCCGACAATTTTAGGAATCAAGTCCTGACCCTAGCTCACAATCAACCAGGGGGAGGACATTTTGGGAGAGAAAAAACGGAAGAGTATCTCCTCAGACGATTTTATTGGCCAGGGTTTTTTGCACATATCAGGAGGTATTGTTCCCAGTGTCCCCGGTGTCAACTGACAGAACCTGGTAAGCCCAGGAAAGCACCACTTTTGCCTCTTCCCATCATAGATATACCATTTAGCAGGGTGGGGATGGATTTAATTGGACCCTTAGTGCCGTCTTCTAAAGGACACACATATATATTGGTGATCGTTGACTATGCCACCCGATACCCAGAGGCCATTCACCTGACCAGCATGACCACAAAGTCTGTCGCACAAGCGATGATAACAGTTTTCACTCGAATAGGGTTTCCCCGCGAAATACTCACAGACCAAGGGACCCCATTCATGTCTAATCTCATGAAGCAAGTTTGTAAGACATTAGGGATTTCCCAAATAAGAACATCCGTTTATCATCCACAAACGGATGGATTGGTGGAACGCTACAATCGGACCATCAAAACCCTACTAAAGAAAATAGTCACTGATTCAGGGAGGGGACTGGGATCAAAAATTACCGTTAGTTTTGTACGCTATCAGAACTCATGAGTAGGCATCCACAGGACATAGCCCATTCGAATTAGTGTTCGGAAGGCAACCACGCTCCCTGTTAGACATGGCCATAGAAACTTGGGAAGAAGAAGCTGAGGAAGGAGGAAGACCACTGCTGGAATACATCCACAATTTAAAGTCCCATTTACAAGGGCTATGGGAGGAGGTACGAGAAAATATGGAACAGGCACAAACAACACAAAACCACTATTACGACAAAGGGAGTAAGTTGAGAGTTTTCCAGGCAGGAGATCAAGTTCTCATAATGCGGCCCACGTCTGAGCAAAAACTTCTCGCCCGATGGCAAGGTCCTTATCGAGTGATCCGAGCAGTCTCTCCTGTTACTTACCTAATTGAGTTAACGGCTAACCCTAAAATGAACACAAATTTATCATGTAAATTTATTAAAGAAATGGGAAGCGTCGGAGAACACAGACAATGTAGTAGGAATGGGACAATTTCTATATCCAAGTAATGAATTACACATTGAGTGTTACCCTAACTATCAGCCCGAAAATAATAACATACCCTCTATCAATGAGTCATTAACAAGGTATGAGAAAGGGCAGTTATTTTCCCTATTGAGTCACTTCCAAAAGTTTTTTCAGAAAACCCCGGAAAAACCTCTTTGATTTATCATCACATACGAACCTCTCCAGGTAAAGTAGTCCGCTTACGACCTTATCGTATTCCAGAGGCGAGAAAGCACATCATAGAGGATGAGATCCAGAAAATGTTAGCTCTTGGAGTGGTGGAACCCTCTAATAGTCCCTGGTGCTCCCCGGTAGTCCTAGTACCAAAACCTGATGGGGCCGTAAGATTTTGCATAGATTTTCGGAAACTTAATGAAATCTCTAGGTTTGACACCTATCCTATTCCTAGAGTAGACGACGTCCTTGAAAAATTAGGAAAAGCTAAATATATGTCCACAATCGACTTGACTAAAGGGTACTGGCAGATTCCTCTGGCCCCAGAGGATAAAGAAAAAACAGCCTTCTCCACCCAATCTGGACTTTATCATTTCACAGTGTTGCCTTTCGGCCTACATGGAGCTCCAGCTACCTTCCAAAGGTTAATGGATAGGTTACTAAAGCCCTTCCAAACTTTTTCAGCAGCTTATTTGGATGATGTAGTCATTTTTAGCGAGTCATGGGGGAATCATCTAACCCATCTAAAAACAATTTTCCATACCCTGACAACAGCAGGATTAACAGCCAACCCCAAGAAGTGTGTACTAGGGAAAACCGACATCTCGTACCTCGGGTATAATATTAGCCAAGGCACTCTCCAACCCCAAATAAAAAAAGTAGAAGCCATAAGAAACGCCCCTACCCCTAAAACAAAGAAGGACCTACGCTCTTTTTTGGGTCTAGTAGGCTATTATCGTAGATTCATACCTGGATATTCCACCCTTGCTGCACCTCTCACAGATCTCTTGTCAAAATCCAACCCTAACCAGTTGTTACACTTTTCTGACCTTCAGAAGAATAGCTTTGAGGGATTAAAATCCTATCTGACTAGGGAACCGATATTGCAATGCCCAGACTTCACTAAACCATTTCATCTGTATACGGATGCTTCCGATGTGGGACTAGGGGCCGTTTTGAGTCAGCCTGACGACGAGGGCCGGGATCTCCCTATCCTATTTCTTAGCAGAAAACTATTCCCTCGGGAACGACATTATCCTATCATCGAACGAGAGTGCCTAGCCATTAAATGGGCAGTGGACAGTTTACAGTATTATCTGTTGGGCCGGCCTTTTATTCTATACACGGATCACGCTCCCCTCACCTGGATGGCCGCTCATAAAGATTCCAATTCACGGATTTTACGATGGTTCCTTGAACTGCAGCCTTTTTCCTTTCAGGTTCTACACGTCCCTGGGTCGCAACAAGGTCCTGCTGACTATTTGTCTCGCTACCCTTGCACCTCTTCGGTCCTCGACCAGGACCAGTCTTGGGAAGGGGTGTGTGAACGGGCGAGCCCGAACACAATCTTCGCACCAACCGGAATAGACGTGTCGGACCTCGGCAACCGAGGAGGAGTTCCGGGCCGCGGCAACAACGTGGCGGGAAGTTCCCGATTTAAAGGGACTTCCGAACGACCAAGAGAGAGAGGAGGAGATGGAGCGAGACGAAAGAAGAACGGAAGAAGTGGGAGAGACCAGAGCATCACGGAGTGAAGAGGAGACGGAGAGGATTGTCCAGGACATTACGCCGAAGGAACACCCCAGCACCAGCCACGACCCAGGAGGGTCGTGGCTTGCTAAGGTACGGTCCTTGTGGGACACAAAAGGGATTATCACAGCTAAGAGGGCACTGGGGAAGGGGACAAAAACAGAGTGAGGGGAGGTTTTGGAAGGGAGTTTAATGAGCACAAGAAAAACCATAAGAGTCACAAAAAAGTGCACTATAGAGAGTTTATTCACGTAACCCTAACTCACAACCATCACCCCCCCCCTACGTCACCTCTTCCCCTTTAAGTTAATAAACCATACAACATATTTAAATACCCCACTTACCTGAGCTTTTTCCTTTTTCCCCACGGTATCACACCATTGGAGGCTGCCGACAGACAGGGAGAACATCCACCTGAAGGAAGAAGAGACAAGAAAAATCAAGAAGGAGAATAAAAACAAGACCATAAGAACTGAAACCATAGGAGAGAGAAAAGGGACAATTAGAGACGATCCCATAAAAACTCAAATAAATCATTTATCTGACCATCATAATTACTCTCTGTGGGTTTTTATACCGTTCGACCTGCCACAGGAACATATACTATCAAAGAAATTATTATTTCTAAAGCACTGAAAGCTGGTAGTTTCTCAAAAGGGGACTGGTCTTTCCGTATATGGTCTGATGTTTCTAGGGCTACCTTGGACAGACAGTGGGAGTTGGGGAAACACATGCAGGAGCTTTGGTCCCTGGGGGTATCGGTCCAGATGAGGTTCCTCGCCGCTCTAAGAATAAAGTGGAAGAATAAGATGTATAATATCAGGGAGCCAAGTGAAGTTTGTACTTTAGTAGAACGGATTAGGGCATCATCTTAGAGAGCATAGATTAGGTATGCAGATTGCCTCCTAGAGCGCTCAATGTGGGGCTAGTTGTCTTTCCCAAAATAGTGCTGGAGGGTTCCCCAGGGTGGGTAGGAATTGGGGTGAGGTTTGGTTTAGGTTTTTTGGGGGTTTTTTCTTTGCATATTCGGTGTGGGAGCAATTGTGGAAAAAAAGAAAAAAAAAATATGTCCCATATTTCAATGTTCCGAAGATACTCAGGAAGTTCTGGGTTCCATTGCATGCTTTTTTGTTGGTTTCTAATCAATGTTAAGTGATAAATATAATCATCTGAAAGTTCTTTCCTGGAATGTAAATGGGCTCAGGGTTAAGATGAGAAGGAGGACGATTTTTGAGTTTTTGCATAAGATAGAGTAAGAAGTGATTATATTGTAAGAAACCCATTTGCTACGGGAGGAGTGGGAAGAAATGTTTAAGTATGAGAAGTGGGTTGGCCACAGTGTGACTACTAATCAATCCAGTGTGGTGAAGGGTGTGGCGATCCTCTTTAAAAAAACTTAAAGGTTAGGGTAGATAAAGTGACTGTTGATCCTAATTGGAGATGGTTGAGTGTTGAGGTTGAAATATTTGGGTGCAGGTTTACAATAGCGGGATACTATGGCACTAACATAGATGACCCTGTTCCCTTCCAGGAATTATATAACCATTTGCTAACATCTGAACACCCTATTATACTAGGAGGTGATTTTAACATACTTCTAGACCCTAAGTTAGATAAATCTACTCCCAGGGTCACTGTAAATTCTATAAAAAACAGATTTCGGGTGAAACAGGCGATGGAGGACTTGGGTCTGGATGATGTTTGGAGGTCAAAAGGTGGTGGAGGTCCTAGCTTCACCTTTTATAATAAGAAGTACGGCCACAGCCCTCTAACACTGACTTTTTTCGAGTACATAAGAGTTTATGCAGAAGGGTAAAATTTGTGTGTCATACCCCAGAACATCTTTCTGACCACTCAACAGTAAAATTACATTTTGCTTTTGAAGCCCAGTTAGTCAGCTGTAGATGGATCCTGAATAGGGCTTTATTTTTAGAAACATTAGTAGTGGAGAGTTTAAAGCGGGACACCAGAGAATGTTTTTCAATAAACTACGGATCCACTTCCTTACAGGTGGTCTGGGATGCATACAAAGTATATATAAGGGGCAGATTCATTAGTTTGGCCGCATATAAGCATAAAGCGGAGAAAGATCAATTAGTTAGGCTTGAGTCCGCATTAGGTTCGCTACAAAAATCTCTATACTCCACCCTGATGTCGGAAGATATTCAGTTACAGATGTCGGTGCATTCTCAATTGAAGAGTGCCAGAGCAGATTTAGAGCAGTTTTTGGAATCTAACAATATAGGAAGATGTGAAAGTAGCCAAATTTCACATTATGAATATGGAGAGGGGTGTAGTAAACTAATAGCATGGAAAATAAAAACAGATCGGTCTAAGAACTTTATAACCTCTATTAGAAACATAAATACTGGTTTGAACTGTACGCAGGAATCCAAAATAGGGGATACCTTCACGTCTTTCTTCCAAAGAATTTGCACAGAAGACCTAGAAGCTTCGGAGGATCAGATTGAATTGTTTTTGAATGATATTCATCTTCCAAGTCTAGATGGGATGCAATGACAGGAGCTGGATGCAAGGATAGAAATGGAGGAAGTGAATAAGGCAATTAAGGGTCTGAAGAAGGGGAAAGCCCCGGGCCCAGATAGCCTACCTAAAGAGCTATATATCCATCTTCAGGATGAGCTGGATCCTTACATGAAGGAATTATTCAATCAAATTTTTCTTGCAGCAATGGAGGTGCCTAAGTCATGGAAAGAAGCTATAATTAGTTTGATCCTGAAGCCCAGGAAAGATCTATTTCATTACTAAATTCAGACTATAAATTGTACACGCATATCCTGTCCAAAAGGCTGAAGGGGGTGGTTAGTCTTTTGGTTCATGAAGATCAGAAAGGTTTTGTTAGGGGAAGACAGCTTCATGAGCTTACACATGATCTACCAGACGCAATAGATCTAACACTTTTTGAGAACACCCCTTTGGCGGTTCTTACTTTTGATGCGGCCAAGGCCTTTGACAGGGTCAGCAGGCTTTTGTATGCAGAAGTCAACAGAGACTTATGAATTAGGGAATGTGTTTATTAGAGCAATACAAGCCATGTATAAGAACCCTACCACCAGGGTTTTGATTGATGATAAATTATCCAATAAATTTAGGATTAGACGAGGGACCCGGCAGGGTTGCCAGCTCTCTCCCCTTCTTTTCGATCTCTTTACCGAACCTTTGGCTGTGCTAATTAGAAAGAATACAAATATTTTGCCCTTTCAAAGCAATGGTTGAAAGAAGAAAGTGGCACTCTATGCAGGTGTTCTAATGGTATATACTAGGGACATAGCAGGCTCCTTTCCTATTATTTTATTCTCATTAGAGGAATTTGGTAGACTGGCAGGATATCAGGTAAACCGAGAGAAGATAGAAATAATGTGCTGGAACACTGCTTATCAAGGCCCATTAATTAAGGAAGAGATAAGGTATTTGGGGGTACAAATAACGGCTAACCTGGAGGAGGTCGGTAAGGTTAATTTTAATAAGGTATGGGCAGAAACAAGGAGGTTGTTAAAGATATGGTCGAGCTTCCCTTTAATCTTTATAGGGAGGTCAAATATCATAAAGATGTCCATTTTACCAACATTCACTTTTTGTTTAATACTATCCCTCTGGAATTTAAGTTGAGTTGGTTTAAAAAAATTGCAGGGGGATTTGACCTCATTTCTTTGGGCCGCAAAAGGTGTTCGAATTGCATGGAAAGCTTTGTGCAGGAAGAAGGAGTATGGGAGTATTCAAACCCCAGATTTCTTTAAATGTTGTCTGGCCTTCCAATTAAAAAATGTAAGGGCTCTTTTAAATGATAGTTCAAATTATACCCCTCTTTTTAGGGCAATCACTCACTTCTTCGCAAGGTCAAGAGATAATTGTTTGTACAAGTTTGGTCACCCAAAATACTTCAAAAAGATCCAACTAAAAATGTTTTCTGTGGCCTCTAGAGTGTGGCTTCAGGTCAGGGGGCTTCTGGGGATTGCATATTACAGGGATACAGCCCCCACTCAGAATTCACCGGGCACACCAGAATGCCTTTTAGACAACCTATCTGCCCTTCTTCAGGAGACTGGGGAGGTAAAGTGGGGTCAAATTATGGAAGACAGGTCACTTGTTTCTTGGCCTAGGTTTGAAGAGTTAGCAGGGAACACGATCTCTAAACTTAAGTATTACCAACTGGCAAGTTGGGTTAATTCACAGAAGAAACAGGGAAGAACATCTGGGAGGGAAGACTGTTGCAGAGGTCAACTTTTCAGAAGTAAGTGGCCCTGTGGTACTGGATGATAATTGAAGTAGGAGAAGAGTCTCCCTCCCTTCCCGTGAGGAGGTGGGGGAAGGAACTTCCCACCATGGATGTCTCCCATCTTTGGCAAGATTCAATGATTACACTTTGGGGCACAGTCAAATCAGCATCCTTTAAGAGGAACCATCTGTTTACCTTGCATCTGGTATACTGGTCGCCCGAAAGGATAACAGCTATGGGAAGGGTTAAAAGAAGATGGCCTCAATGTGCTGATGAGAAGGCGGACGATATCCACATGTTCTGGCAGTGCCAGAAACTGGGCTCTTTTTGGAATCCGGTGGAAAAGGTCTTAAAGAAGATATTTGGAGCTAAGCCTACCGATGATAATCTTTGGGGGCTTGGGCAGGGAATGCCAAAATAAGCTGTTAAATAGGCATCAAAGCCACATGCTCTTTGACCTAATATTATTGGCTAGATGAGAAATCTGTTTTAAATGAGTCTCTCCAATAGCCCCTATCGTACAGGAATGGGTGAGATCAATTAATGAACTTAGCTGTCTTAAATGCAGTGGTCTGCCAAATAAAAGAGATGAGTTCTTGCTCTTTTGGGAGAATAGTTGTCAAGAGATAGGTTTTTAGGAACATCGATAAAATGGACTCCTATGATTAAGAGGTCCCACAAAAAGACACCACCAGACTTCGGACTGTGTGGAGAGGTCTTAGGCTGGTGATGTTCGGAGGGGGGCCCCAACCAAATATAACATCATGTTGGCCAAATACGGAGGGAGGTTGGGGTGCATGCCAGAGGGGGGAGACCAATAGGGTCAGGGTGGTTCCCCCCCGGGCGCTTACCCACAGCCCCCCTTAGCCAGAGTGGAAATCTATGAGGACTAAAAAAAATATATATACATATATTCTGGTGGTGCATGTTGCATCCGTTTTTTATGATATGTACAATCTTTTTTACATTCTGTTTGTTTTTTAACCATGTTCAGATTTGTAGGGACTGAAGAAAAATTGTCTTTAGGACTCATGTTAGCCTTGGTATTGTTACATGCTTAGATTAATTTTCTAGAAGTTGGCATTTAAAGCCGTAGTCCAGGGCCACCTACTTTCGAGAACCCTGGTGCTTTGTCATATTTATAAGCATATGCTTTTATTGTGAAGCTTTTAGATATTTTATTTTAAAATGTGAATGGTTTTATATTACCAGATCTGTGTGAATGTTATTTATTATTATCTTGTACACTTTTATGGCCTTGAGTGCCTCAATAAAGTATTGTACCGCTATTGGTACACTGATATGACATTCATAAGGTACATATTGCTCTTCATAACATTTCAGTGAGTGCAATTAAGTTGTGCTCTCTCTTCTTCAGCTTAACAAAGTGACTTGAGATGTTATAGTTATAATATGTTTGTAGACCTTTGAGGAACAACCATACACATCTCAATATGCGTTCAAAACTATTATTTATTTCCTTCCAGAGAGTCCCATCCTCACATTATAACATGTGAGTAGGTTTAGTTTTAGAACGTTTTACAAACACATATGCCAAATCAATTAGATATTGTATTTAAAAAAACAATAGGTAACATAGAACAACAAATTTACATGTGTAGCGAGAACAACGAGGAGGAAAATGTTGCCCTTCTCGGATGTTGCATAGGATTTTTGGGGCACAAGTGGACAAAATACAGTACATCACAAACAAAAAGTACTCTCCTGGGTTACAAAGAAGGTGACATGATGTCCAACTCAAGACAAATAGGAAGACTGGCCAGGGAGCATTCACAAATGTTTATTGGGGCGTTTTTACTTGGAAACTGGGGAACTCTATCTTTCTCCTCTGATACGTTTTCTGCCTCCCTCAGAGGTTGTGGTGTTTGAATGGGAGGGAGCTAAGAGATTTTACTTGCCTCAGGCACACACACTTAAGAGGCAGAAGATGTGATTCCCATGCTCCCAACAATATTTGTGAGTGCCATTAAGGCAGCAAGGTAGTCCCTGGCAAGGGTTTGGTGATTAGTCAACAAATAAATGATTTTACTATTGAGGGCACTTGTTGTTGCCATGAAGGAGTCTATCTTGGCCTCCAGGGACTGGATGGATGTATTAATGGCCCCCAGTTGCCTGACTTTACTGGTATCAGATACAGAAGGTTAGTGTTGTTTCTTCTGCAGCATGACACCACCAACGTCAGGTAGGGACTCATCAATCCCATGGATCCAAGAGTAGGTGTCTGTGATAACCTTTGTCAACCCATTATTAGGGCTAAGACACCTACAAACTCTTTCAAGAGTGTCCACTATGGTCTCCATCCCTGACCAGACCTCATCAGCCATCTGCTGCTGGACTTCTACTACTCGCTACTGAAAAGTAACTTGGGGGTCCTCAAAGTCCTCAGCAGGGATGTTTTTGGTGGATGGTCTTTGTCCACTGTGTGACGATTTATCAGGAGACTCAACAACATTGTCTTCCCTTGCTTGTTCCAGCGGAGAATTGTTAAAAGTGTCCAGGAGCTGTTGGAAGATGTCTTCATCCATGGGTGGGCAGGATGGTGTCCTCAACAGGTTGGACATCACGGACAGGCTGATTTCCAGGAGGTGTTGTTTGTCCCTCTGGAAAGAATAGAAATATGTTAAGGGGATTCCATGATTGATTATCACATGCTTGATTTCCATAACATTTGGACAGTATTTTTCTTTACTTTCAAGTACACAGGGATATGTGGAACATTTTGTTCTACAAGTGTATATGACCATGTAGTACTATTGTTGCTTTCCACATGGCAAAACATTTACATTTTTCAGACAATCTTAAGATTCAGTAGGGGGCCTATTTATGTACATTTCAGACAACCCAATTCAGCTCAGCAGCTTTCTGTCCTGCCCTGTCTGCAAGAGTGAGTACAAGAATGGGCCACATTTTACATGTTTCTCTTGTTTGCCTGCACTATTGCAAATATGGCTTCTTAGCATCACTGAAGAGACCATTACAAGTGTGCCTGTATCTGTTTGAGGCCCAGAACTGGGCAAGACATTTCAATTATTATTATACCTCACATTATCCTGCACTCTGCCTTCCACACAGCACTATACACCAAATTGCCTTGCTGAACTGTTTTGCATAAAATGTGTGCATTATTGGGCCCCAGGGTTGATCTTTCACATACATCCACACAACACTACATGGCAAGCCACATTGCTTCACTGCATGCAAGAGGAAGGGCTTGTACATGCCATTATCCACTTTGTTCTGGAGAATCATGTTGTTTTCTAACACACACAGTCAACTCCAAACTCTGCAACACTAAGAACTAAGGAGCATATCTGAAGTGCATAGCCTCCTTCATAATTGGTAGTATGCAACAACTCATGCTCACTTCATTTCCTCAAAACCCAAGGAGCGCATCTCCAGAGTCCAGCAAATTGCTTCACTCTTCCCCTCTCTCTTGGGCATGCATATGACTCATCTGGCAATCCTCATCTAGACCAAGGGACTGTACATCATCTCTTAAACTGATGACACCCAGATCATACACTAACTCTCAGGGTCACCAACACCACCATCAGTAGTTACATTATATCATTGACCAACTTCGGTACCTGTATATGTGAGATTAGTTGCTCATACTCAACCTGACAAGATAGAAGTGATGACATTCTGCATCACGTACTCACCCTGTTTGCTTACATGACTAGGTCCAAACACTCACTGTCCAATCACCACAGACACCTCCTCATCATCATGGACACCTACCTCACCATGAAGCGTTGAATTGCCACAATCACCTCCACCTGCTTCACTTTATTTGCATGGTCACACATTTCTTCATATAGCTCCCTCCTGACACCTGCATGACCATCATCAGGCCATCATCACATGTAGACTGTACTATGCCAATGACCTCTACTACGGCATCCCTGCACACCTTCTACACCAGAGGCAAACTATCCAAAACATCACTGCCAGACTATTGTTCAGCCTACCTTGCGGCACATGCATCACACTTCACCTCAGAAAATTACATTGCCTCACCATTCAACAACACTGGCAGGTAAAGATGTTCAGCTAAACCTACACGGCACTTCACTAAAAGGGACTCACACACCATCTATGCGTCCACCAACCAACCATGGACTTCCACTCTGCATCACTTGCATTCACCCACACCCCCAGTATCCATATGATAATGCCAGGAGGAGGGTGTTCTTATACATGGCATCCTACACCTGGGACAACCTAGCCCAGCACATCAGGTCAGCTCCGTCAAATATGGATTTGCACTAGAAACTGTACAGCCGACTCTTTGAGTGATACAACTTGCAGTGCATGCACCTCCTCAGCAACTGGATACCCTCCTGGGTGACATACTGACCTTCCACAAAGAAACATTGACTAATTTTACATTACACTACACTTTGGGAAACCTTTTCCTGAAATAAGCACATTGACGTGATGGAGCAAGGGGGCCTGCATTGGCACTGGCATATCTGCCACGTTTCCCAGGTCCATGCATAATGTGCTGCTCCAGTCCAGGTTTTGTACTTTGTATTCTACAAATTGAGTCATGCTTTGCAAAGGGATACATTACATTACACACTCCATTATTGAAAGGTAATACCTTGACTGGAGCAGCACATCACACATGGACCTGGAAATCTTGGTAGGGATGAACTTGGCTGGTAAAAATGGTAATGCGCAAGGAAAGGACAGCTATGTGAAGAATGAATTGACACATGAAGCTTTCCTGCTTTTTCTCTTTCATGCAGCTCAGTGTAGCAAAGTGTGTATTTCCGTTGCCCTGCATGAAAGTTTGCTAATATATAGTCCCTGATTTTGACTCATCCTGTAGTTCTTCCTGGTCTTCGTCTTCAGCACTGTCCTGTCCTTTCACTCCAGCTACCAACTCTGTTGGAATGAGGGATGCCACTGGCTCATCCAATTGATCCAACTCCTCCTGGACATCAGGCCCTCTTCTTGTCCTCATGACTGCCTTAAGATTCCTTGCCAGTTTTGTTTTGGCCCTGCACTTGTAATTATGCCACCTCTTCTTGTAATCCAGGATGGTTCTCTTTGTTTGTGTAGCACAGTTGGTTTTGTCCACTAAGGATTGACATGTGGCCTCATTCCCTCCTAATGGCAATTTAGAGGTGGCAAAGGAGATGTTCATTTTTTGTCACCTCACTTATTGAAATCTGGTTCTTCTCCTTATTGAAGTTCGACTTCCTCTTTCTTTTCCCCTGGGATGATGGCAAGTCTTCTGTGTTGGGGGTCTTACCCTCCTGGCTCCCTGAGGTTCCCTCAATTCTTTACAGTATTGGAGTATTTCTGTGTTGATTGAATTGGTTTTTCAAATGATCTCACCATACAAAGCACTCCTGCATGACAAAAAACTGAATGGTGGCATGTAGAGGTGCTTTACGACATGTGATTCACTTTTGCATGACATAGGGAGCACTTGCATTGCTGCATTTTGATCAGTTCCCAACCACATTGCATCAGAATTTGGGACGTGTCTTTGGTCCTTGTGCCATGGTGTGCTGTCCCATAAATACAGTGCATCCGTGGGGGAAGGAAATGCTGCAACAAGCAAGGATTTTTCTGGCACAGCACGGTCACAATGCAGCATTGCATCAGAAGCCATGAATATGCCCCTAACATAATACAAGAAAAAGAAAAGCTGACTAGAAAAATGTATAACTAAACTCCTTGGCATTTAAGGTGTGTGACTACAAATTAGAGTCACTTGGTGAAACACAAAGGGGTTGAAGAAAGCTCAACATTAGAAAAGTGAACTGGTAAATATGTCCCTCATAAAAGAATTGAAAACTTTTATGTTTTCTTCGATCATGTCAAACAGGGACTACTAAACCATTATATTTATCAACAACAACTAATCTTGAGGTTAGAGGCATTCCTCAAATTAAATGGTCATAAACTTTCTTTATTACCATTTTATTTTTCACCACCTCATCCAGAAATGAGCATCAGGACAGGGCGGGACAATTTCTGTCGAGTGGCAGCAGGGAACTCTGTACTAGTTTAAAGTGTGCATGTCCCTTTGGCTGGCAGTCTTAGGACGGCTAGCCTGACATGTGCACTTTAAACTTCTCAAACCCAGCTGTGTTAGAGACAGCACAGGCCTCCAGCACTCTTGTGAGCAATGAGAGAGCCCGCTTTCTCCAATTGTGACGCTGCTTTCATGCTGGTTACCAGCATGAAAGCAGCTCCAGGATTGGCTTGTGTACTTACTGGGTCCCTTTGCGCATCAGAACCAGAAGAGATGATGAGAGGATAGAAGGTCGTCCTCAGGTAAGTGCCTATATAAACATGTTATTATTATTGTCCCCCCTCACACACCCCATTGTAAATACGAGTCAGCCTCCACTGCTCAAATGTGTGAAGGTCTCATTATGAAGGGCAGTACATTGCAAACATATTGAAGTACATACCTTTCTTGCAGGCCTCAATTTCTTGTTTACCTTTCATAACTGGAAAATATTGCTTCAGAAACTGGTTGCATGCAATATAGGTAAGAACATAAACAGTAAATAAGGGTGTCCTTAAAGCATCACTTGGGAAATGTTGCATGTGTTCACATCGGCATCTCCTCCCAAACTGCATTTCAATGCAAAGTATTTGATTGAAAGAGCAACACTTGAGCTGAGTACAAGCTGAGTGTTCTACAGTGGCTCCAGCTTGACAACCACAACATTTATTCATATCCATAGCACCAGATAAAAAAAGCTACCATACAGCAGGGGTAGCCCCTCCATTATGGCAGAGGAGCATCACCCTGCTGCTGACAGCAGAAAAATAAAGGGATAGTAAAATTATTTTATTATCCCTTTATTTTTCCACTTTCATAGGGCGGGCGTGGCCTTCATCCCCCACGTCTACAAGTGGAGGAGGAGTGGTGGTGTGCTTCTAAGTTCACATGCCACTTTAGCCAGCCATCCGAGGCCAGCCAAACTGACAAGTGCACTTAGAACTCTCCACCTTGCTCTACTTTAGAGGCGGGTGGAGACAAAGCGCAGTGTCATACTCCCTCCCTGAGCAGCATTTCTCAGGCCAATCCTAGCCCTTCTTTCATGTTGTGTAACAGCATGAGAGAAGTATCGGGATTGGATGGGGAGGGACGAGGAAGACGAGAGGCAGCTGGAGCAGCACAACACAGAGGTGGCAGGTACGTTTTTTTTATTGCGCCCCCCTGCACCCCTGGGTCACCCTACTCCATGTGCTGCCCTCAACCCCCACTTCTTCCTGGCAGCAGCCACGACTGCCATACAGCAGCCACAGAGTGTCTTTCAACTGAAACTAGGTCTGGGTGAAATTTAAATTGCTCTGGCGCAATTTGCATAATTTTATGAATGTGGCGTGTTATGTGAAATTGCCTAAATTATGGCATTACACCACAGCACTTAATTATGTGCAGTTCATACCACGTGTGCTTAGGAACAATGTAAACAGCCAGACCACGAGTGGCTGTTGCCATGCTGCACCAGTGTTTTTCACACTTCTTTTGTGCAAATTGTGTTTTCGATTCGGTCTGGGTTTAAACTTACTCAACTAACAATTATGCACAAATTCTATATTCTAGAGTAATTCTATTCAAGGTTGAAAGGAGTAACTCAGAGATATATCTGTGGAGATGTGGTCAGAGAGTGCTCCTTCTTTTATGCCCTCTGGGTATGTCCTGTAATACAGGTTTGCTGGAAGAGGATTATAGAACGCATAACTCAAGTAACAGGAATTCGGCATGAAAGTTCTGATATGACACATGTACTGAACAGATGAGGAGAGAGGGAAGCCACGAAAAACCTGAAAATATGGAACCCCTTGACCTAACTGTGGCAAAGTGAAATACTGCTAAATGCCAAAGAACTACTGGACTTTGATGACTTGAAAAAAGATATAGACTGATGCGGGCTGGCTAAAATGTGATTTATGAGGGGAGCGGTTGCCCAAAACATGGAGTAAAATACAGAGCATATGGGAATCTTCTCAAGCACTATGGCCCTCATTACAACCCTGATGGTCGGTGTTAAAGCGGCGGTAATACCGCCAACAGGCCGGCAGAAAAAAAATGGGATTACGACCATGGCGGAAACCGCCAACATAGACAACCACTTTAACACTCCGACCGCCACAGCGGTACAGACAGACAGCATGGCGGTCACCGCCAACAGTCAGACGGAAGACAATGTACCGCCCACACTATTATGACAAGCCAATTCGCCACCTTTTCCGGGGCTGATTCAACGCGAACAAAAACATGGCAGAAACAGGACTTGGAAGGGGAAACACTCGCTTCTACACAACCCATGAGGAACCAGGACACCATGGAGCCTGAACTACAAATACTCCCTGCGATTGTTTTCCTGCTCCTCTACCAGGAACACGACCAATGGCGGCGACGACCACGGTGAGTACTGCACCTATAACACAGGGGAGGGGGAGGGAAAAGAGAGTGACACACACACACGCAACACGCAACACCCCACCCCCACCGCCACCCACAACAACACACACCAATACATGCTGAAACATTACATTTACACCCCCCCCCCGGAAGAAGGCAATGACAAAAGGAAATGAGTTGAACGATTGTAATCATGTAAAACCCATTAGTCAAAATTGTATTTCCACTATAAACAAATATGTACACCAAGAATTCAAGTCCAGGTACTGCACCAATATAGTCCGTGGCCACTGGGCCCAAAATGCATGGGCGAGGCCCACACAAGATACCCGATCGAAACAGAGAGAACACTGCAGGGGCATCAGATGGAAAAAACAGGCACCTCAGGGGGAAGGGAAGGGAGGGCACCTCAGCCTGATGAGTGCACGACGCCAGCTCCACAAGGGGGCTCCATGCCCATTGATGTATCCTGGGGAGTGCAAACCCACAGTCTCTCAAGTCTCTCCAGTGGGTGGTTTGCCCACTGCTTCATCCTGGGGAGTGCAGAGCCACAGTCTCTCAAGTCTCCCCAGTGGGTGGGTTGCCCACTGCTTCATCCTGGGGAGTGCAAAGCCACAGTATCTCAAGTCACTCCAGTGGGTGGGTTGCCCACTGCTTTATCCTGAGGAGCGCAAAGCCACAGTCTCTCAAGTCTCTCCGGTGAGTGGTTTGCCCACTGCTTTATCCTGGGAGCGCAAAGCCACAGTCTCTCAAGTCTTTCCGGTGAGTGGTTTGCCCACTGCTTTATCCTGGGGAGCGCAAAGCCACAGTCTCTCAAGTCTCTCCAGTGGGTGGTTTGCCCACTGCTTTATCCTGGGGAATGCAAAGCCACAGTCTCTCAAGTCTCTCCAGTGGGTGGTTTGCCCACTGCTTTATCATGGGGAGTGCAAAGCCACAGTCTCTCAAGTGGATAACAGTCTCCACTGGTTCTGGATGGGACTTTGTGCCCAGAGTGCTTCATCCTGCAAAGGACTGAGGTAGTGGATGCCTTTCTCCACTGGTTCTGGAGGGGGCTTTGTGCCCAGAGTGCTTCATCCTGCCAAGGACCGCGGTAGTGGATGCCTTTCTCCACTGATTCTGAAGGGGGCTTTGTGCCCAGAGTTCTTCATCCTGCCAAGGACTGAGGTAGTGGATGCCTTTCTCCACTGGTTCTGGAGAGGGTTTTGTGCCCAGAGTGCTTCGTCCTGCCATGGATTGAGGTAGGGATGTGACAGTCCTCTGACGGTGGGGCAACATGGAAGCTGTCCAGGCCCCTGGAACTGACCACCAGCCTCGTACGAATGACCACTGGAGATGGCAGCCATGTCTGCGGTGGTGCCACTGGCTCAGGATGTGGTGTGGCCACTGGCAGTGCTGGCGGCTGGCTCAGTAGCGGCGGTGCTTGCGGCAGTCATTGGGCAGCGGTGCTGGTGGCGGGCTTACTAACCTCAGTGCTGGCGGCGGTGTCATGAGCGGCAGTGCTGGTGGCAGGCTCACTGACCGGGGTGCTGCTGAAGGGCACAGTGTCTGCGTGCTGGTGAAGGGCTCAGTATCTTGGGTGCTGGCGGCGGGGCCCGTGGCGGCTTTCTTTTTCAGGCCCTTCCCCACCTTGGATGGTGGCGCAGCTGTCTTGCCACTCCCAACTGTTGTCTTGGCTGAGCCCTTGGTGGCAGGTGTTTTGGCCTTCTCCCGCCGGGATGTAGGCAACTTCTTCTGTTTTGGAGGTGGGGGAATGTCCTTGGATTCGCTCCCTGGGACACTGACAGCCCTGTTGCTTGGCGCACTACAGAATCCGGATATTTCTTGCACCACTGTGCCCGGTGATGTGGTGGCTGAGGTGCTGGGTTGGGACCTGGAAAGGCGGGCCTTAGTGGACAGACGGGGGGAGGTGTAGAGAAGAGGTCAACATTTCAGACGAAAAGCTTTTTTGACACACTGGGACGGGTAGATGGAGGGGGTTTGGGAGTTGAGGAAGAGGTAGTGGTTGTAGGAGGTGTTCGTATGCTGACTTTGGGTGAAGGTGCATGGGCTGGAGGCTGTCGTGAGGTGGATGGCTGTTGGGTGGGTGTGTGGCTGTGTTTGTGTAGTTTGGGAGGAGGGGTCACAGACACACTGGGAGAGGACACAGGGGATGTGTGAATGGTAGTGGGGTGGTGACTGCACGTGAGCGGTGTGTGGTGATGGGTGTGCTGGTGATGGAGATAGTGGCTGAAGATGTAGTGCATGCAGGTGTGAGTGGAGACATGACAGCGAGGGAGGAGGGAGACGTAGAGGAGGGGGACACAGTGGAGGCACTGGATGTTGGTATGTCTGCATGTGTATGAAGCTTGTGTGAGTACCTGTGGGGTGCTTATGTTTGCCTGAGCCACCCTTGTGTGTTGAGGTGTGTGCATGCTGGTCTGATGGTGTGCTTGGGATAGGCTGAGGTACTGGGGATTGGGTCTGGGTGGAGGAAGTTGGAGTGGGGAGGCTGGACACATGGACAATGGCTGCCATCAGTGCAGAGGCCAGAGCCTAAAATGCTCTCTGTTGGGCTGCCTGGCCAGAATGAATGCCCTCCAGGTACGCATTGGTCTGTTGCAACTGCCTCTCTACACCCTGGATGGCATTCAGAATGGTAGACTTCCCAACAGTGAGGGATCTCAGGAGGTCAATAGCCTCCTCACTGTGGGCAGCAGGGCTGACTTGGGCAGGGCCTGAGGTGCCTGGGTCGAAGAAGATGCCCACCCTCCTGGGTGAGCGGCCACGGGACACACGCTGAGG
Source organism: Pleurodeles waltl (assembly GCF_031143425.1). Taxonomy (NCBI): domain Eukaryota; kingdom Metazoa; phylum Chordata; class Amphibia; order Caudata; family Salamandridae; genus Pleurodeles; species Pleurodeles waltl. The sequence continues at coordinate 732,469,491 of NC_090447.1, read as the reverse complement.
GGCTGCTGGGAGGGCGGTGCTGGTAGGGGGGGTGGTGGCTGTACCTGTTGATGCAGGGGGCACACAGGGGCCTGCCACCGCAAGGGAGCTCCCATCAATGGAGGAGTCGGTGTCGCTGGACTCTGCTCCTGTCCCCGATGTGGAGCTCCCCTCGCCCTCCATCCCACTGGTGACTTCTGACTCCGTTGTCTCGGCCTCTAGGGCCATGAGGGATGCAGCTCCCTCCTGCTCCGGTGGCACAGCTCCTCCGCCTGATGATGCTAATACACACAAGAACAGGGAGACCACAAAAAGGGGGAGGGGGAGAAACAAGAAAGACATGTTCAGTGCATGCAATACCGCTACCGTTGGCGGACACTACAGACACAGCAGCCCTCTGCACTACGCCATGCACTTAGAGTTTCCTAATTAATCAGAGGGACATGGGGTACATGGCCTATGCCCGATTGAAGTCACAGGAGCCTGACTAGGTGTTGATGGCTCTTACCGCTGGTGGGGTTGGGGTGCCATTTAGCCTGCCTCACAAAGGGTCCTTGCCTACAAAGCTCGCCCTAGTCTAGGGGAACCCACTGCCCAGTTCTCCCACCCACACACCTCCAATGTGCGCCGAGTCAGATGAATGTGACGGTACTTACCCCTTTGTGACTGCTGTGATGCCCTCAAGCGCCCATCCAACTCCGGATACGCCACCGCCAGGATCTGGAACATCAGGGGGGTCATGGTGCGACGGGCACCCCTCCCACGTTGGGAGCCCATCCCCAGCTGGGCCTCCACCGTCTTCTTGCTCCAGCGGTGAATGTCCTCCCATATTTTTTGGCAGTGGGTGCTCCGTCTGTGGTGGACCCCAGAGTCCGGACGTACTTGGCGATGGCACACCAAATATCCTTCTTCTGGTGGGCACTGACCTAGAGGAATAGTACAGGGCAAAAGGAAACACTGTAACCGTCCAGACCGTCTCATGTAACAGTCATTTGCACACCTTCCCACCCTTGCCCAGACGCACATACACTCACCGTCCGATCATGCAGGCCTCATTCCCCCCTAGCCACGTAGCTTCAATCCACACCACTCCAAACAGGCATTGCCCATACAGCATGCTCACAGTGTACTCACCTGTTTGTCTGGAGGACCGTAGAGTAGCGTGTACTCGGGGAGGACCCCATCCACTAGTATGTCCAACTCCTCCGATGTGAAGGCCTGGGCCCTTTCCCCAGACACATGAGCCATCGTCGCTTCCAGACTGAGGTCACATCAGCACTTGCAGTGTAGGTCCTCTCCTGTCGAAGATCAGGTATCACGTGATTGAACAGACAGAAAATGGTGAAATGGTGGTCATGTCCACGGCGGTGAGTACCGTCACCGCTGGCGAACATCGTCATTGGCTCCTGGCACCCATAGGGTCCAATGTTAACCAATGCAGGATTGAGCCGCGGTCTTCGACCGCCTACTGCGACGGTGTACGACACCAGCGCAGTTACCTCATATCCCCTTGTCCCACATTACAGGTCAGACTGCCGCCATTTCAGGGGGACACATGGCATTAATTTTAAATGCGTCACACATATCTAGACCTTGCATACACACAGAGACAGGCACATAGCGGATTGACAAATATGTGCAATAAAATTTTATTTTTCCTACCTCAGTGCTGGCTGACTCTGTGCTCGCTGTTCTTGTCCATAGGGCACGTCCGCTGGGGCAGGTGATGAGATGGCGGCATCCTCCGGTGTACAGACCGCTGGTGGACCTGTCAACAATGGAAGAGAGACATGTAATAGTCACCCACAGACTTGATCGTGCCATAATTCATGAACTGTGTGCCCAGTTGGAGCCAGACCTGATGCCAGCTATCCGCCATCCCACAGGAATCCCCCCTCTAGTGCAGGTCCTGTCAGTACTCCATTTCCTGGCAAGTGGGTCTTTTCAAACTACAGTGGCCATAGTATCAGGGATGTCTCAGCCAATGTTCTCAAATGTGTTGTCCAGGGTGTTGTCTGCCCTGCTGAAACACATGCGCAGCTACATTGTCTTCCCTCAGGTGGAGGATTTGCCTACAGTGAAAGGTGACTTCTATGCCCTGGGACATATCCCCAACATCATAGGTACCATTGATGGGTCACATGTGGCCTTGGTCCCCCCACGCAGGAGTGAACAGGTGTACAGAAACCGGAGGAGCTACCATTCTATGAATGTGCAGATGGTGTGTTTGGCAGACCAGTACATCTCCCATGTGAACGCCAAGTTTCCTGGGTCAGTGCATTACGCTTACATTCTGAGGAATAGCAGCATCCCTTATGTTATGGGGCAACTCCAGAGGCACCATGTGGCTAATAGGTGAGGACAAGGACCCTATACTGTGTGAATAGTTGTCTGGGGTTGTCCCTAAGGGTTAGTGTGTGTCTAACAGTTGTCCCTCGACATTTGCAGGTGACTCTGGGTACCCCAACCTGTCATGGCTACTGACCCCAGTGAGAAATCCCAGGACAAGGGCAGAGGAACACTACAATGAGGCACATGGGCGAACTAGGAGAGTCATAGAGAGGACCTTCGGCCTCCTGAAGGCCAGGTTCCCGTGCCTTCATATGACAGGTGGTTCCCTCTACTACTCACCAAAGAAGGTGTGCCAGATCATCGTGGCCTGCTGTATGCTGCACAACTTGGCTTTGCGTCGACAGGTGCCTTTTCTGCAGGAGGATGGTCCAGAAGGGGGTCTTGTGGCAGCTGTGGAACCTGTGGACAGTGACGAAGAGGAGGCAGAAGAGGAGGACATAGACAACAGAAACAACGTGATCCAGCAATACTTCCAGTGAGACACAGGTAAGAAGACATCACCGCCTCTTACATCTGATAAAATTGTAAGACCTATCATCTGTCTGTAACTTTCACCCAGTGTATGGGCCCTGACTTGAAAGTTTGCCTTTCCATTTCATAGTTGTGGGTCCCATTGTGTGACCTCTGGTATGTTGCCTCATGGACTAGAGCTGTGTGACATAGGTATGTTGACTAATTGAATGGACATTGGTATTTTCCTCAGTTATTGCAAATACACATTTGTGAAATCACAGACTGACTCCAGATTGTTTTGTGATTCAAGGGTGTTTATTTAAGTGCAAAATGGTGGAGGTGGGCCCGCTGGGTGGGTGCTGTGTTGGTGTTTCCTGAAGGGGGAGGCTCTGTGGTGGCCTGTGACTGTGTCAGGGGAAACGACTGTCCTGAGGTCCCAGATGGGCCGGGCTGGTCATCTAGACCCAGTTGGACAGAGCTGCTGTCTTCACTGTGGGCCTCTTCTGTGGGGGGAGTGGACATGTCTGGAACCTCCTGTCCGGTGACGTTGGGTAGGGGTTCTGCAGGGGTGTAAAGGCATGATTATTGCATCTGTGTGTGCCATGGTGTGCAATGGGTGGGTGACCCTGTACCTTAGTGCTTACATTCTTGTGTAGGACATTGTGTGATATTTGGTTTGGGGTCTGTGTTGGTATCTGTAGTGGACATGCTTTGGTGATGGGTGTCCATGCTCTGGTGTTGCATGCAGGGCTTGGTGTTGGGATGGGTGGTTTGTGGTAGTGGGACATATGTGAGGAGTTGGAGTGATGGGGTGAGGGTGAGGGTGGGGGTATGTGATAGCATGCAGGTAGGGTGGGGGATATGGTAGTTAAAGATTTGACTTACCAGAGTCCATTCCTCCAGCTACTCCTGCGAGGCCCTCAGGAGGCAGTATAGTCAAGACCTGCTCCTCCCATGTTGTTAGTTGTGGGGGAGGAGGTGGGGATCTGCCGCCAGTCCTCTGAACTGCAATCTGGTGTCTTGAGACCACGGAATGCACCTTCCCCCGTAGGTCGTTCCACCTCTTCCTGATGTCATCCCGTGTTCTTGGGTTCTGTCCCACTGCGTTGACCCTGTCCACAATTCTGCACCATAGCTCCATCTTCCTAGCTATGGAGGTGTGCTGCACCTGTGATCCGAATAGCTGTGGCTCTACCCGGATGATTTTCTCCGCCATGACCCTGAGCTCCTTCTCAGAAAACCTGGGGTGTCTTTGCAGTGCCATTGGGTGGTGTGGGTGATGTTTGAGGTGGTGTGCGTTGTGATGTGTGGGGTGATGTTTTAGGGTGAGTGGTGTTTTGTGCGTGGATGTGTATGAGTAATGGTGTTGTGTGCCTCTGTCTGCTGGTGTGGTCTTTGCATTTCTGTCTCTCTGCTTCTTCCAAATTTTTGGTTGTAAGGGTTTGTGGGTAATATGGGTGTGTGTTTTATATTGTATTGAGTGTGTGGGAGTGGTGTGTGTATGTGTATCAGGTGTGTGTATTTCGATTTGTCCAATGTGGTAGTGTTTTGTAAATGTGTGTGTATTTTGAGCGCGGAGGTGTGTACCGCCAAAGGAATACCGCAGTTGAAAGACCGCCGCGTGGATTCGTTGGTCGTGATAGTGTGGGCGTATTCCTGTTTGGCGTGACGTGGAGTTTTTGTTATCACCAGTTTATCACTGACCTTTGGTGTGGCGGACTTGTGTGGGCGTCTAGATTTTGGTGGATTCCGAGCTGTGGGTTGTAATAGCTGTGGTGGAATTCCGCTGCTGCGGCGGTGTGTTGATGGTCTTCTGCAAGGCGGTGAGTGGGATTTACCGCCAATGTTGTAATGAGGGCCTATATCTCCAAATGAAAGGTTTTGTACTACTGGAAACCTACTCAAAGGTACCTGAAGATGCAGGGTGGGAAGCAGAAAGGCCATGTGTGGGCCATGTGTGAGCTTTCCAAGGTGGGCCTTAAACAGACTCGCCTTATATATGATGTCACATCTATACTGTTGCTGATGTTGAAATACTATTTTCTTATGTCTATACAAAAACAAACAATAAAAATATTCAAAACAAATAAAATGGAGGAGCTGATTTATAAACCCACATTATGGAGGCCTTGCTAGGAACATTTAGAAGCCTTTGAAATTAGATGGGCTCGATGTTTGTTGATGACTGCAGGTCTTATTCTTGTGAAATGGTAGTCTATCATATGATGTTAAGGTATATTTTAAATGTAACTCCTAGTTATGTTTATCATTTTTAACAAAATCTAAATAATTGTTTTTTTTAGACCACATGTTCATCTTCTTTCTGTTGGACACAATGTAACTGTTGCTTAGTTTAAACATGTCTCACGCTCCCTGCACTGTGCACCATTTACAACGCAAAACACATAGCGCCTGATGAATTACTTTGTCACAGCAATGATGGATATGCTGTCTGCCAAAATCTAAATCCCATAGACTATAATGGGATTTAGGGACATATTTATACTCTGTCTGCGCTGAATGTGCCTAAAAATATTTGACGCACATTCAGCGCAAACCTTACACCATTTTTGTACAATGACGCCCAAGCCCGCGAACGCCAAAAATCCTCTGTGTGCGTCATTTCCAGATGTGGGAAACTGCCTTGCGTTAATGACATGCAAGGTGGGAGTTCCCGTCCCAAAAATTACTTAAACACCTGTGCACTATATTTATGCTACCGCGCAAAAATCCCACACAGCCTGGAGGGGAAGACAGAAAATGGCACACCGCCCGATTTGCGTAAAAAAATAACGTCTTGGGCAGGGCAGGCGTTAAAATGGGGCAAACACACCACTACTTAAGGAAAACACACAGAAGCAACATCAGAGCTCAAAAAGGAAGACATGGAGGTGCTTTTCATCCAGCATGCACGCAGACGCAGAGCAAGGACCAACAACAGCAGCTTCCACAACACCAGCAGGGACCCCAAAGGCAACGCAGAAGCCAGGAGAGGATATTCCGCACCAGGACAACCCTTCTGTGACTCCGGAAACAAGACATCATCCAGAGGTACAGACTCAACTGGCAAGCCATTCAGCAGCTGCTACACAACATTGAGCCACAGTTGGCATCCAGCTTGCAGACACCCCACACCATTCTTCCAGAAACCAAGCTGCTAGCTGTCCTCCACATGTTGGCAAGTGGCTCCTTTCAAACCACTGGTGCCCTGGTTACCGGGCCTTCACAACCCTCATTCTCTGCCTTCTTACCCAAGGTATTGGATGCCATCATCTCCCTCACACCCCGCCACATCAGCTTCCCCAACACACAGCAGAAGCAGCAGGAGACCAAACAGGGCTTCTATCAAATCAACGGCTTCCCACACATGCTTGGTGCCATTGACTGCCCACATGTACGCATTGTACCACATGCTACAACCGAACATCTATACCGTAACAGAAAGCACACACACTCCATCAATGTGCAGGCCATTGTCAATCACCAGGGATTGATCACCAACATCGTGGCAAAGTATCCTGGGAGTGTACATGATTCATTCATCTTCCGCCACTGCACCATCAATCAACACTTCTAGGATGGATGATATGGAAATGGCCTACTTGTTGGTAAGTACAGAAATCTACTTATATACACAGAGCACAGCAACCCTGTAAGACACACAACACATACACCACTACATTGACAAGTGGCCAGGAAGACACTGAGGTTGTGACACTGCTAGGTATGTTTGATATCCTGACCCAATGGGATACACACATATGGACAAATGACAGTTCTAAATAACAACAGATGCCACTCCACAGACACAAGGGAACAATTTAAAACAACACAATGACAATGACATGGCCTTAACTGTCAGTACAACTTGGAATACTAATCTTTCAGTATCACATCAATAAGACTCAATCAAACACCCTTCCAAGCTATAAGTACTGTGTAAGGGGTGTGCAATGTGTTTTGCTGCAGGTCAAACACCATGAGACACATGGCATGATTATGATGACTACAATGAAGGTGACATGGAAACATTGAGGCAGTACCAATGTCTCACATCACTCCTGCTCTGACATTGCCCACTACCAATAAGCAAGTGGACTGTGCTAAGAACACGTATTGATGTGACAATATTGAAAGTGCACATTCCTACACATATGGTTTGAGACAATTACACATATGCACAACAGATGTACAGGCATATGGACATTCTGACACTCACAACGTCAACCTCACAACCAAGTTAGCCAGCTGAACTGGACCAGGTTCAGTAGTATAGGTACATGTTTGAATGTGAGTCAACTTGGCAAGGGCAGAGAAACAGGTCTGCAGAGAACTTGTCACACATGGGATATTTGTGCATTGTCAATTGTCAACAATTCAGTGCTGACAACTTCTGGAGATGTGTTGTACATTGTCACCTAGCCAAATCAAAGGGCCTCTCTGATGTTTAACAAATTCTACTGCATATGTTAAATTGGATGGGATGCCCATGCCATATAGATGCAATCATGTTACCACCACTGTGGAATTGATTCCGTGTATGGAAGTATTGTGCCACCCCCAGTTAAGACACATGGACATCTCTCTTTCACATGAAATAATGCAAGGGAGTAGACAATGTACTGCAACTCTACAAAAATACTGCTGACATCCGGTCAATCAGCCAAACACCAGTTAAGATAATGAAACAATACAATGTTGATGGTACATCCTAGAGGGCTAGGAGTCTACAAAATAACACTAACACAGATGAGTCACAGACAACACAAGAGAACAACTGCCATGCAAAGTGATAATCATGGTGCAGCAACATCAACATTTGCTCACTCATTTTCTCTTGCAGCTGATCAGGGGTATGGGATCCAGCCATGGATCATGACCCCATTTGCAAACCCAAGCACAGCATCAGAGCGTGCCTATAATGAGGCACATCGGAGGACACGCACCATAGTCGAGAGGACTTTTGGCATCCTGAAGTCAAGATTCTGGTGTCTCCTCATCACCGGAGGCAGCCTCCTATCCTCACCAGAAATGGTCTGCAAGATCATTTTGTCCTGTGCCATCCTGCACAACAATTGTGTAAGGAGGAACATTACCCTCATTGAACCAGACCCACAAATGCCTGAAGAGGAGGAAGAGGAGGACGTTGTCCATCAACATGAGGGGAACCAACCAAACAAAGCAGCAGGATTCCGTCGGAGACAACACATTATCCAAAACTTCTTTTAACTATAGTCACCATCACCACTGTCTTACCATATGTCGTTAAACACCTATTATAAACACTATGGGGGTCATTACGACCCTGGCCCGCGGAAGCACCGCCAATAGGCTGGCGGTGCTTCCTGGGCCATTCTGACCGCGGCGGTAAAGCCGCGGTCAGAAAAGGGCAACCGGCGGTTTCCCACCGGTTTACCCCTGGCCCAAGGAATCCGCCATGGCGGCGCTGCGCGCCGCACCGCCATGGGGATTCCGATCCCCTTCCCGCCATCCTGGTCCTGGCGGTAAAAACTGCCAGGAACAGGATGGCGGGAACGGGTGTCGTGGGGCCACTGGCATGGGCAGTGCAGGGGCCCCCTCATAGGGCCCCACCATGATTTTCAGTGTCTGCCTAGCTGAAAAATCGCGACCCACTGCACCCGATGCCACTGCACCCGTCGCATTCGGAGCCGGCTTCATCGTTGCTGGGTCTTTCCCGCTGGGCCGGCGGGCGGCCTTTTGGCGGTCGGCCCAGCGGGAAAGCCAGAATGGCCGCCGCAATCTTTTGACCGCGGTGCAGTCATTTGGCGGTAACCGCATGGCGGGCGGCGACCGCCGCTCGCCGCGGTTGGAATCACCGCCTATATCATGGTCTGGGTAATCATTTTTGCATCACATTATCCCTAAGATTCATAATCAGAGTGTAGACTCATGGAGCTTTGCAGAAATACATATTAGGATACTGAAAAATCCACATCACATTTGATGGGTATGAATGTACTGCCAACTTCACACACACTGTAAATGACATATATCCTGTCCATTTCACATTTGAAGGGCAATAGCAGAGGACCACAACTGTTTTACACATACATGTTGGCAACATGGTTCATTGCAGCATATGGCACACAACTAAGACACCATCATTCATTAAGGAAATAAATGCATCATACATCAGGCAGTGGATATGCTATTGCATTGGTAACAGGAATGTATGACCAGACCCTTGACAGCAGTAAGTGTGACATCAGCTATCTTTGCAAGGAGCATGTGTGACCAGAAATCCATGTAAGCAGCAAATGGATAGCATGAGTGCCCCAGGTATGACTAGCATTGCTCACAAGACATCCCCTGCACATGCCATCCCAGGTCATAATTCCTGCCACTGCCATGTTCTCTGTCTCTCCCCACCCTTCTAGAGGGGGCCTGGAAATGGACTATTTGTACCAAGATAATCCCTCATCTATATACACCCAGACTCACATTTTGACTCCAGTGTGCTTCCTTCTATAGTATGGTATGCCATAGTCATTATTCATCTGTTTGCATGGACTTCTGGTCGGATAATGCACTGACGTGTAGTCTGTAGGACTTGTAATCACCTGTCCATTGCTTCCAATGTGAAAGGTACTGTTGGCCCTTTGAACTTGATTCTCACCTACAGGACTTGTGAGAGACTGAAGCTGCACACACCTGTGAGCACCTCCATGCAGACCAGCCATTTGAACATGCACTGCCCTTGCTGCTGCCTGGAACGGCATACTAACTGCCATTATATGTATATCACTGTTATGCATTGCCGTATAAATCACTTGTGTAACACAGGCCTTGGGTTATTGTGTAACGTTGCAGCACACAGGACAAAAACAGTTTACATTTTCCACAGTGTTGTTCCAGCTTTGACCAATCTCAGTCTGCTCACTGTGTATTTGTCTTGTTCATTTTTGTTCCTGATTGACACTGCATCCTGTTAGCCTGACTGGTTCCTGTCTTTGCGTTACCATAAAAGTTCCCTGTAGCTACATTTGTTTTATAGTCGCTTTCCATGCCCTCACTTTCCTCCTTGGGTATTGTGTCAGGTAGGTCTACAGTGAATACTCAAATACATTGTACAGCATAATCAGTTTACTTATCATATCATGGGGTGGAACTTGTCTTCAAATAACCTAATCACCACCCATCCCTTGTCTGGGTTTCATGTATGCATGAGTGACAGATAGTGACAGTGTACCATGGCTGTATGCATGGATTGGGTATGGTGCCTCCAGCACAACAAACAACGTTAGATAATGTGAATGAAATGCCAAATCATGTTTGTACCCTGACGGTCCACACACTGATTCACATCAGCCCCAAAATATTGATGGGGCTTGCGTGGTACATAGCTGTGAGATTAATCAGCACAGAGGCACTGATGTTCCCGGCTGCAGTGGGAATTTTAGAGGCCACCCTGTGTACAAATGTTGTGAGGAAACCTGCTGGTTTAAATATCCTGGTCCATTAACTTTGTCAGCACACCAAGGTTGCCCTGTTGTCAGTCTCATAAAAATTCTACAGTGCCATAGCTGGACTATCCCCATGTGTGTTCTCAATTCCTATTTGGCTTTCGTTCAATTCAGCTGTGAAGGATACTTTGTTAATGCAGGGAATGGCTCCACGGACTCATGACTAGACCTACACGTAACTGTGACAACATGGACCTCAATAATGACACAGGCTACACACGGGCCCACACACTTGAACTGGACACCTTTGTGCAATTAACCACTGGAAATATGTGAACACATGCTGCTTGGTCTGCTGGTCCTCCACTGCCACATGAGAAACATAGGTCATTTATACGACTCAAACTGTGGAGTGACATTACATTTCTGGATTGGTTTTGGGACTGGGTGTCACAAACACTGTACCCATAAAGAATTTTCCAATGCCTGACTCATGGGTAGTATACAAACAAGTGACCAGGAAGTGGTATCCAACATTCCAGGACATGTGATGGCTTAGTCTTGGAACATTGCCATGATCAACCATCTTCATTCTATTCTGTGCATGGTTTGTCATGGGAGATGCTTATGTCCCAAAAATCTGGAAAGTTCACACAGCATTTGTTGCTACGTGTATGACAAACACATTTCCTTACTCATTTCCACACTGAATAGCATCTGATGGTTGTCCACATTGACAACACATGCATACAAACACGTCTTGTGATGTTCACACACTGGGACAACTAAAATAGTAAGAGCCAATTCACACACATTGACACACAGGCAATGAGTTACTGTATTGAGTTGCGTAACCTTGCTATCCTCTATTGAGGCACAGCCTGCTCAAACTGGGTAATACCAATTTGTATTCCAAAAGTTTGGGGATCTATTACGTCAGTAAGAGTGCAAATCCAGTACAACAACTAGAGGATCATGGTCCACAGTAGTATAATCTACCACATGTGCCCATACACCGGAATGCACAATGTAGGTGCAAACAGCCTATCTCTGTATAGTTACAGCTGTCTTGTACTATAATATTAGAGAAATGACTCAAACCCAGTAAAAGACATACATTTAGACACATACGTGTCAAAAAAGACGCACATGCATAAACAAATGCCACATATGTGTAGAAAAATGACACTCACGGCCATGATACATCCATTGGCCATGAGCGGTAATTCCGACACTGTACCCCATGAAATTGGTTAACTATGAAAAATATTTGAAAATATGGATGCAGTGTCATTTCTAAGGATGTGCGTAAAAAAAATGACACACAGACTGTAAGCGTTATAATATTTTGACACATCAGACTAAAAATGCACTGCATTTGAGGCAGGAAGTGATGTAATAGGAAATCCTGTTTACAGAATTGGTATATTGGGTGTACTTTCACTTTCACTTTCACTTTGCAGTCTGTGATTTTTCTTGACTTTATGGCTGTGTTTTGATTGTCTCTCTGTGAATATTGTGAATTTGTCTCCTGTGTGCTCTTTATATTGTATTTTGGTGTTTTCTAAGTGTCTGTGGTATCTTGTGTGAGTGTATTTTTGCCATTTCTGGTGTCTAAATTTGTCTTTGTACTTTTGGGAGTCTGTTGTGGGTAGTGTTAGTTTGGGTATAGTTAGGTCATTGTAATGTTATTTACTTTTCATTTCCCTCTCCTCCTTTTTCTTCATTATCCTCTGTACCCCTTAATTCCTTCATTTTTTCAAGCATGTTGGGTAGGCCACGTCTCGGTAAAATGGGAGAGGAGGAGCTAGGGGGGATTCATTTGGCTGGTGTGCCACTTCCTGCCATTGATGATAGAAGTGGGTGGCCGGGTGATACAGGGGTATTTCACAGAGGCTAGGAGGATCCGGTGGGCAAAGGTCCTGTACCATCTGCATCGCATATACAACACACCGCGCAATGACCACCAGCTAAAGCACCGTTGGGCTGACCTTGTTGCCAGGGAGCAAGACCTGTTGGACCAACTGGGGATTGTGATTGGTGGCCCTGTTGGAGAGTACAATTCAGAGTAATGTGCACATTTAAATGCTCTGTAGTGACAGTAGCAGATTTGTTCATTTGCTGCAGGCAATGTTTTTGGACATGTGGAATGCAAGTTAAACATATGTTGGCCCTGAGTTATACAATAATTGCTACACATTACCGTCATTTGTTGATGCAACAGCTGCACTGAGTTACAAAACACAACTGGAGCCTGTAAATTAGTGCTGCCTTCACGTCAATAGATGATGCAAATGTGGCTCTAACATATGTTTTAGGCATGGTCTGTGAGTGTACCAGGAAAGACATGTTTTTAATCCAGATATTTCCAAGAATTAATGTGTCCACCAATTATTAATGATACATGTCTGAACTGGATTCTGACACATACGTAACAAGTTATTTCTAACCTCAGGTAACATCTTAGGCTGATAGAATTAAATTAGGGATGGATGCCAAAAGCAATGCACACAGATTCATATCTAAATGTTTGGTGTTACTTTCCATAGCTCTGGCAAATAAAATTGATCAAATGATACAAATTGAGGGGTAACAACTGTCCATGGCCCTCTGTTCATTGTACCTGTGTGTTTTACATTGGTCTTGGGCACAATAGCTGGAACAGAGCAAATGCATTTGCCATCTGTGTTACTCTATAGCCATGAACTTCTCATAAGTTATGGGATCATCAAGGAATACCTGACGTTGGGGAATGCATGCTCACAATGTACTACGTGCATGATTTTGTGCAAGGGACCCTTGACCAATTCCATCATACATATAAAGTTCACTAATACTTTGTTAGGTTAGTTTGGCACACCCATGCTGATCTAGTGCAGCATATGTTTAATAACTAACTTCCCAGTATGGAGGCTATCACACACATGGGTATATGCTAAGATCAGAAGACCAGCATTCCTGTGACTGCTGCCATTCCGAAGGTACATACAAATTGAAACCTACATCATCTTGATTGACACAGTGGTACATTTGCTAAACCATGTGTTAATAATATCACAGTGTCAGTTTGCTGTATATCCGCTGTTCAACCAACTTGGCAAATGTAAGATGATGAATGTGGCTCACTGTGATTTCCTAAACCCATGATGGGTAAACAGGGCAATGAATGACAGATTTCAGGTGCAATACCTACACCTGTGCCCCTGCAGTCTGTCATGGATGACTACAATATACACTGTCAACACATTTCTCCTTGTTGTATCCAAATATTAATACTGGTCAATCCATGGCTAGCCTCAAACTGTCACCAAATAATGCACAGGATCCCTGCCATTATGGTGTCATAGGGGGCATATGTGGCTCAGGGTACACTGTCAATGTAACCTAGACACAACACAGGCCCTACCTGTAAGGGACCATAGAAAGCATGATAAATCATGACCTTAAATCAACCCACAGGTGCATCACACATAAATGATTGTCCTTTGATGAACAAGCCACAATACCTGAGTGACTGGTATTGCAGTGCTCCAGGAAAAAAAGTGGCTTTGCATGTCTTCCATTACTACAAATGATGAGAGGAGTACACTCAATAAATGAGTCTGCAAACAATTGATGGAGCATGTCTGGCACCATATGATAGTTAGGACCACTGCATGTGTGCATATATGTGTGTATCACTCACTGGAGTGACTGGGTCTGCACCTGTTTGCAGTGGTATGTCTGTTGCAGCATCATCATGCCTGAGAGGCTGGACTTTCAGATTTAATGTTACACACAGTAATTTTATTTGGAAGTGTTGTACAGTGCACAGACATTGAGCACATTTCTCCCTTCCATGCTTTACAGGTGGACCTGCCCCCTACACAGTCAGAGAAGTGGCTTGATTTGCAGACCGAGACATATCCAGTAAGTGTTGATATTTCAGTTCTGTTTTGTGTTTGCAGCTGTTGTGTGATTGACTCCTGTGTGTTCGACACAGAGCAAGGCACGATGTGCTGGTAAATGATCGGATATGTTACTTGAGTGGAGTATCACTTTTTAGCCATCTTTGAGTTGGCCAATCATTAGCGTATATTCATATTTTGGGATTGTAGTGCAGCCCCGTAGGCATGGCCATGTGAATAGGGTGATATTTGTTGTTAAATTTTTTTGTAAGATAATTTAGCAGAGGGACATATTTATGATTTAGTCAGCAAGTCAGACCCTGAATCTCACAGAATAGGGATGCCAAAGTCTTACCCACAGACATGAGCCACCCTGTTCACTAATGAACATATTCAACTGTATGTTTGACTTCCTAGCAGCATGTAGCTCCACATGTTCTGCTACGTGTATGTGACACTTGAATACAATGTCATAGGTGTGCATGCAGCTCATGAACAGATTTGTGCTTGCATCTATCTGCTTGTTTTAAGACATGTATTAGTGGTATTAAATGATGTTGACAATTGTCTGCATTTACAAACATAAATGTGGATGGGATTGTCCAAGGTTTGAGTGTATCCTAGTTGGACGTCCTCCTTAGCTGTGGTGGACTGCCCAAACCCATGTACAGTTGTCCAAAGCTTCTTGGGTGTCCTAGATGTTGGAAAGTATTTGTTGCTTGTCCATCCCCCACGAAGCACAGGCTTAGGGTTATGAAATGTGTACCTAGGAGTGATGATCCAAGTTTAGTACATAGACATGTGAATCTGTAAATCCCTTGTCCAAAACTAGGATACCCACTCATGATTAGAAACTGCATTCCATCCTGCCAATTTCATTTACAAATCACAGATCTTGGGGCCCTTGTTTGTCATCCACAAGATAGTCAGTAGTTGGCCTGTCACATGTGGAGGAATTGCAGCATTTTTTACGTGACAAATGACTGAACAATGATGCATAGGTCATTTAAGTTGTTACACATCTTTTAGAGCATTGCTGTGCTGTTAGATAGGACATGTGTAGGCTGCGTTGGCATGTACTTTCTCAGGGCGAATCTGTGATCTGTATGGTGATATGGCCTGTTTCAGCTACATTAGATGTATTGTCTGATTTACTTCAGAAGCTATATCACACAATGAAGTACCTAATGTTTGGTGTTATCTTTTTTAACAGCAGCCAAGATGAATGCCATCCAGATTCGGGAGTTTCAGCACCGGGTGATGCGTTACCGCCACATTCTGGATGTGGAGTCTGGGTTCTGCCACATGGCACGGTGTTATCGCCATAAAAGAGCCTTCAGAGTGTGGAGGGCATTTGCCCAAGGGGGCCCTTCGGTGTCCACAATAGCCGACACCACCAGCACCACCACTACCACCCAGGTGGCACCAAGTATATCAAGCACCACTGCAGGACAATCGACCTCCACTGCTCCTGGACCTACGACAGCACCACCTGCACCTCCTCCTATAGGCATGGCACCGACAACCGTCAAACATCCACAACTGGCACCCAGACCACCCCTGCTGCAGTCAATCCTGCAGATTTCCAAAGAATGCAACGTGACATGCAACGTATGTTGAGGAAAATGAACATGCTGCAGCAGGAGTTGGCACAAAATAATAAGAGGGTGAGTGCCATCAATAAGACCCTGCAGAGGTCGAACTTGTGAAAAATATACCCTCTGCCTTGAATCCCCCCCTCTTCTTTCCTGGTTCTTTTAATTAGTGAGTTTAGGGGGCTTAGTGTTAGGTTAGAATAGGCTGTTAGTTTAGTTAGTAGTAGTGGGTTGGGGGTGAGGGTTTGATAATTTTAATATGTATTTTATAATGTGCGTTGGGGGATGATGTTGGGGTTTTGGAGTTTAAAAATAAATACATATAAAAATACAAAAAAATATATATTTGTTTAGTATAAGATAGTATGTGTTTAGGTTAGTATATTTTGTCCTCCATGTGTCCCGTCTTATAAGGGGGTGGGCGGTTGATGTTTAGAGTGTTTAGTTAAATGTGATTAGTGAGTTTAGCTTAGGTTAGTTAGGGCCTGTTGTGGGCAATGTGTAGTTAGGATAGGGTAGGTTAGCTAAGGTGGTTCCCCAGGTTTTATCTTCCTTTTTTACTGTTTAATAAATATTTAAGTAATCCTTTACAGTATGTGTCAAATGCTTGGGGTTCAGGGCCTTGCCATGGCTGAACAGTGTCTCTTTAGTATTTGCATTTGTGTCCCATCCTGCAACCAATTATCAATTGAGCTTTTACATTGGCAGCTACACCAGATCTACGTTGCTAAGATTCTGCCATCCATTGCACCCACCACTCAAGGTTACAATGGATCCCAAAGTGTTGTTAATTTTTTATTTGTGTTTTCAATCTCACATACTTTGGGACCAGATTTGGTATTGAGGACACTGTGTTACGTCTGCCTGCAGCCTGATGTTCAAGTGAAGCCTTATGAGGTGAGTGGTGGTATGATCTCATGTAGTATGGTATACATAACTCACACCTATCATTTGTTACATTGTTCAGCCAGGTTACTTATTTGTACGTACACTCATACACATCCATTCCTGCTGTATGGTATGTGTTAGGAAAATCTTGGGTCAAATGTCACATACGTGAAAATTGGCTTGAAGAAAAATTTGAAGACAATAATTTTTGGCTTAGACATCCCTGGGGGAAGACTTATTCTGTCCAACACATCATTTTAATGTATAGTTTCTATTTCCCTCAGAATTAACCCTCAGGAATGGCAGATGATGGTATACTCCAGACCACAGTGCATAGTTATCAGCCCACATTCTTTCAGGGCAGTTGTATTGAAATTCTATAATCATTGACATGAGGCAAACATCACTGATCTCCCTCACGATTTATGTGTCACATTACACAGAGACAAAATGGTTCTGTAAGTGCTATATATTATAAAGTGCTGTAGTGCTATATTTACATTGTCCATGATTGTAAGTCCATTAGTTTGACAACTTCCATTGTGATCCTACAGAAGTGCAAAAGGACATGTCATTGGACATGCTGGGGTGAAATGTCAGACAGTGCAGAGGGACATAATTTGCCAATGAGTTAGTGAGAGACAATCACAGGGCAGAGTGACAAGATAAACAGTGGGCTGGAGAACAGTGCTTGAGAGCAGCTGTTGCAAGACTGGCATGTTACAAAGCACAGGACCTTGGATATAAATGGCCAGGTGGCAGGGACTAGTGCTACCGGGTATTCTTACGGGTGAAGGTGATCTGTTCCACGTCTTCATCTTCTGATGTGTGTGTTGTCTCCTCTGCCCTTGGTGGTGGTGGTTGTGAAGGGGCAACACACACCTCAGTGTTTGAAGACGCGGAGTCAGACATCCCAGTAGCTGCCAACTGTGAGGCTATTAAGGGCAGTACTGCAGCAAGGAAGAGCTGCTGGTTCTAAGAATAGCAGCCACATCACTGTGGTAGGCAGCCAGGTTGGCCCTGAGGGGGTCAATGTTACATTCGTGCATGCGTTGAAAAGTTTGTTGTCGGAGGTGTTGGGTCAACTCCCTTACAGCTGTGCTGATTTCCTTCACACTTTTTTCAAGTTCATGCAAGATTGATGTTCACCCTTGCATGGCTGCTGCCTGTTCTGCAGTTGACATCATGCACGAACGCACCCCCTCTAGGCTGGCTACCATATTTTCCATCCCCACCCGCACCTCCTTGGCCAGCTCCCGCTGTATTCCAACTACAGTTCTCTCAAAGCTGGTGCCAGTGTCGTCAGAGTCCTCAGCTGGTTTGGAGCTGGCAGATCATACAATCTCCTCTGTGATGGCTGCTGTATCTGTGCTCCTGCTTGTGACTGAAGGTGGGGTCTGGGGGGTTCCAAGGACGTCTTGGAGGGTCTGCTGGCTGATGTTTGTCAGCTCGTCATCCATGTCATCAGGGAAGTCCAGGACAGGCATATCCCCAGGAGAGCCATTGTCCTCTGCAATGAGATATTGTACAATTAGTGTGTCTGTGTTGTGGGATTTGTAATGTGACGTGCCTGCCTTTCTATTTGTTGCACATTGTGATCTTGGTTCCTGTTCATTATTCCTGTCTTTAATATGAGCATTCTCCCAGGCATATGCCCCACCTGCATGTCACATGTAGGGGGTCTTTACAACATTGGCGGTAAAAGCCGCTTATCGCCGTGCAGAAGACCACCAATACACTGCCACGGAATTCCGCCACAGCTATTATGACCCACATCTCGGAATCCGCCGAAATACAGACACCCACACAAGTCCGCCACACCTAAGGTCAGTGATAAATTGGCGAAAACAAATCCTCCACCATCACGCCAACAGAAACACGCCCATGCTATCACGACCCACGAATCCACGCGCCGGTCTTTTAACCGTGGTATTCCATTGGCGGTACACACCGCAGCGCTCAAAATACACATACATCTCCAAAACACCGCCACATTGAACAATTCAAAATACACACACCTGATACACATACAAACACCACTCCCACACACCCAACACTATATAAAACACACACCCACATCACCCACAAACCCCTACAACCAGAAATGTTGAGGAAGCCGAGAGACAGAGAGCACAGCAATTGAGAACCCCACCACACAAAGGCACACAACACCATCACCCATACAACAGTCCACGCACAAAACACCACACACCACTACACATCACCACACCCATCAACCCCTACACCACCCCACACCTCACC
The DNA here is from genome assembly GCF_031143425.1 of Pleurodeles waltl. Classification (NCBI taxonomy): domain Eukaryota; kingdom Metazoa; phylum Chordata; class Amphibia; order Caudata; family Salamandridae; genus Pleurodeles; species Pleurodeles waltl. Next base: position 732,450,651 of record NC_090447.1, on the reverse strand, counting down.
CACATCACCCCATGTCACGCCAAAGACAGCCCAGGTTTTCCGAGGAGGAGCTCTGGGTCATGGTGGAGGGAACCCTTCGGGTAGAGCCACAGCTATTTGGCTCACAGGTGCAGCACACCTCCATAGCCAGGAAGATGGAGCTATGGCGCCGAATCGTGGACAGGGTCAACGCTGTGGGACTGTATCCAAGAAATCGGGAGGACATCAGGAAGAGGTGGAACGACCTACGGGGGAAGGTGCGTTCTGTGGTCTCCAGGCACAACATCGCGGTACAGCGGACTGGCGGCGGACCCCCACCTTCTCCCCCACAACTAACAACATGGGAGGAGCAAGTTTTGACCATCATGCATCCAGAGGGCCTCGGGGGAGTCGGTGGAGGAATGGACACTGGTAAGTCAAATCTTAACTACCATATCCCCCACCCTACCTGCATGCTATCACACACCCCCACCCTCACCCCCTCCCCTATCACTCCAACTCCACCCTAATATACTAATAACACAAACCACCCATCCCAACACCAAGCCCTGCATAACACAACTAAGCATGGTCACCCATCACTAAAGCATGCTCACTGCACATACCCATAACAACCCCCTAACCATCATCACACAAACCCCCACACAGGAATGCTTGCACTGGGGTACACGCACACCCACCCATTGCACACCATGACACACACACATGCAATAATCATGCTCTTATACCCCTGCAAGACCACTACGGAACGTCACCACACAGGAGGGTCCAGACATCTCCACTCCACCCACAGAAGAGGCCCACAGTGACGACAGCAGCTCTGGCCAACTGGATCCAGATGACCAACCCGGACAATCGTGGGCCTTGGGACAGTCGGTTACCCACGCACAGGCACAGCCCAACACTGACCTTCCACCCTCTGGTAACACCAGCAAAGCACCCACCCAGCGGGCCCATACCTACGTACCCAGGACATGTCAATCAGCTGTGTGTCCACCACTACAGGGAACCCAGGCTAACCCACCACCCCAACAACAACAGGGACCTGAGGGCAGTGGTAGTGGGCACACGGTCCAGGGGACGGAGGCACAGGAACACAGGGGAACTGGGAGGGCTGCTGTGCGACAGGGCGCGGACAGGCCAAGGGAACCCACTCTCCACGAGGCCCTCTCCTCCACCATGGGAGCATACCACCACTCACAGGAGACGATGGCGACGGTCCTGGCCAAGTTTCAGGAGACCCACCGCCTGCAGGAGGAGCAGTATTTGGGGTTTAGGGAGGAGCTCAGAACCATCAGCTCCACCCTGGGCACCATCGTAGGGGTGCTGAAGGACATACAAAAGACCATGAGGGACACTATGGCACTCCAAGGGGCCCCTGACACTAGCATGGACGATGAACTGCCCACTATCTCCGCCAGCGCTAGTGGACAGGACGCCCCGCCACAGGACCACCACACCAGCACCCCACCCCCTGCAGACTGACAACCACCCCGCAAGCGGTCCCTGAGAGGACAGAGCAAGATGGCAAGACCCCCGCCAGGAAATGAGACCACCCTGATTGTCCTCCCACTGTCCCACTTTGTTACCCTGTCCATACTTAAACTGCCCCAGCTCCACTTCCTATGCCCATATGGGCAAAGCACCTGTGAGACGAGAGACTGGACTCTGCCATGGACATTCCTCCACCATCCCCCATCACCGTTTTACAACCCCCCTCCATTTTTGAGCACTTAAATAAACACCCTTGAAGCACAAAACAATCTGGAGTCAGTCTGTGATTTGGTAAATTTGTATTATCAATGACAGTGTCAAAATGCGTTTTCTATTGTAATGCCAACATACCTGTGTCACTCATCACAAGTCCATGAAGGATGCAAGCAGATGACACACGTTGGTAACCACACCTGTGAAACCGTAATGGAAAGGTACAACTCAGTTACTAAATACTGCTACTAAATGACAGACAGGATAGAGGTAGAAGTGTGAAAGTGAATGTAATAGTGAAAAAAAATGTTCTCACCTGTGTGTCACTGGAAATATTGCTGTATGACCGACTCCCTGTTGTCTATGTCTTCTTCTTCAACTTCCTCCTCATCACTGTTCACAGGCTCCACAGGCTCCACAGCTGCTACAACACCGCCATCTGGACCATCCTCCTGCAGAAAAGGCAACTGGCGTCGCAAAGCAAGATTGTGAAGCATCGAACAGGCGATAATGATCTGGCACACCTTTTTTGGTGAGTAGAATAGGGAACCACCTGTCATATGGAGGCACCTGAACCTGGCCTTCAGGAGGCCGAAGGTGCGTTCGATCACCCTCCTAGTCCGCCCCTTGGCCTCATTGTAGCGTTCCTTTGCCCTGGTCCTGGGATTCCTCACTGGGGTCAATAGCCATGATAGGTTGGGCTAACCAGAGTCCCCTAATAGCCACACACGGTGCCTCTGGAGTTGACCCATCACATATGGGATACTGCTATTCTGCAGGATGTAGGTATCATTCACAGAGCCAGGGAACATAGCATTTACCTGGGAGGTGTACTGGTCTGCCAAACATACCATCTGTACATTCATGGAATGATAACTCTTCTGGTTCCTGTACACCTGTTCACTCCTGCGGGGGGGACCAGAGCTACAAGGGTCCCATCAATAGCACCTATGATGTTGGGGATATGTCCAAGGGCATAGAAGTCACCTTTCACTGTAGCCAAATCCTCCACCTGAGGGAAAACGATGTAGATCCTTACGTGTTTCAGCAAGGCAGACAACACTCTGGACAATACGTTGCAAAACCTAGGCTGGGACATCCCTGATGCCACGGCCACTGTTGTCTGAAAATACCCACTTGCAAGGAAATGTAGCACTGATAGCACCTGCACTTCAGGGGGGATTCCTGTGGGATGGCTGATTGGTGAGATCAGGTCTGGCTCCAACTGGGTACACAGTTCCTGGATTGTGGCACGGTCAAACCTGCAGGTGATAATTAAATGTCGCTCCTCCATTATCAACAGGTTCACCAGCAGTCGGTACACCGGAGGATTCCACCATCTCCTCAAATGTCCCAGCTGACGGTGCCTAGGAAGGACAACAGCGACCACAGAGTCAACAAAGTCCCAGGTATGTACCCACAGCTACACAGAACACGACACCAAATACAAAACTCTTCCTGTGTGTGTGTTGAGTGTAGGCCTAGGTATCTGTGACGAAGTAGTAAATGAAGCCATGTGGGCCCCTGAAATGGCGGCTGCCTAACCTCTAAAGTGGGACAATGGGATGTGAGGTATCTGCGCTGGCGTTTTACACCGTCGCGGTAGGCGGTCGTAGACCGCGGCGCAATGCTTCATTGGTTAACATTGGACCCTATGGGTCCCAGGAGCCAATGATGAAGTGCACCGGCGGTGATGAGACGCACCGCCGTGGACGTCACAGCCGCAGACGTGACCGGCATTTTCTATCTGTTAAATCACTCGATACCTGATCTACGACTGGAGAGGACCTACACTGCAAGTGCTGCTGTGACCTTGGTCTGGAAGAGACAATGGCTGCTGCGTCTGGGGAAATGGCCCCTGCGTTCACTACTCAGGAGTTGGAGAAGATCGTGGACGGGGTCCTCCCCCTGTACACACTACTCTACGGTCCTCCAGACCAACAGGTAAGTACACAGGGAGCACTTTGTATGGGCTATGCCTGGGTGGAGAGGGCTGGATGTCAGTAGGAAGGGGGCAGAGGTCAGGGAACATGAAGGACTGTGAATGCATGTGCCACATGGCAAGGGTAGGGATGGGGGCCACCCACTTCGACGGTGCTGTTGTTAATGACTTCTCTTCTTCCCCTGTACAAGTCATGTAGGTCAGCGCCCACCAGAAGAAGGACATTTGGCGTGCCATTGCCAAGGACGTCCAGACCCTGGGGGTCCACCAGAGACGGGAAACCCACTGCCGTAAAAGATGGGAGGACATTCGCTGCTGGAGCAAGAAGACGGCGGAGGCTCAGCTGGGGATGGCCTCCCAATGAGGGAGGGGTGCCGGTCGCACCATGACCCCCCTGATGTTCAGGATCCTGGCGGTGGCCTACCCTGAGTTGGATGGGCACTTGAGGGCATCACAGCAGACACAAGGGGGTGAGTACACTCTCATTCTGTGGACTTTGCACGCAGTGGAGGGGTCTGGGTGGGGGAGGAGGGCTGTGGGATTCCCTAGGCCAGGGCGAGTTCTGTAGGCTAGGCCCCTCCGTAAAGCAAGCCATGTGGCACTCCACCCCACCTCTGTAGAGTGCCAAGTACAGGTATACAGGCCCCTGTGTCATCTATGTGTGCAGATGAGCACCATAGCCATGAAAGGGCAGATCTCAGGAATTGCATCTGTAGAGGCCAAGAGCAGGGCGTATTGCAGGGGGCTGCTGTGTCTGTATTGTCCGCCAACGGTAGCGGTAAGCCATGCACTTAACCTGTCTTTCTTCTGTTGTCCCCCCCCTTTTTGTGCTCTCCCTGTTCTTTTGTGCATCAGCATCATCAGGCGGAGGTACAGTGGCACCGGAGCACGGGGGAGCTGCATCCCACATGGCCATGGAGGGCCACACCACGGACTCCGAATACACCAGTGGGATGGAGGGTGAGGGGAGCTTCACGTCGGTCACCAGATCACCAAACAGCGACACGGACTCGGCCGCCGATGGGAGCTCCCTTGTGGTGACGGCACCATCTGTGCCCCCCACTTCTACAGGTACAGCCGCCAACCCCCCTACCAGCACCGCCCTCCAAGCAGCCCCTCAGCCTTCGCCCTGTGCCCTCTCACCCAGGAGGGTGGGCATCACCTTCGCCCCAGGCACCTCAGCCCCTGCCCCTGTCACCCCTGCTGCCCTCAATGAGGAGGCCATTGACCTCCTCAGGTCACTCACTGTTGGGCAGTCTACCATTGTGAATGCCATCCAGGGTGTAGAAAGGGAGTTGCAACACGGTAATGCATTCCTGGAGGGCATTCATTCTGGTCAGGCGGCCCTTCATCAAACCCTGCAATCTCTGTCCTCAGCACTGATGGCAGCCATTGTCCCTGTGTCTAGCCTCCCCCCTCCAACTCCCTCCACCCAGACCCAGTCCCCTGTACCCCAGCCTATCCCAAGCACACTATCAGACATGCATACATACACCTCAACACACAAAAGTAGCTCAGGAAAACATAAGCACCACACAACCCACGGGCACTCACATAAGCATCACCCACATACAGACACAACAACATCCACTGCCTCCACTGTGTCCCCCTCCTCGTCGCCTCCCTCTTCCCTCCCAGTGTCGTCTACACTCTCACCTGCATGCACTACATCTACAGGCACTAGGACTCGCACCAGAACACCCAGCACCACACCCCGCTCACCTACACTCACCACCCCCACTACCATTTACACGTCCCCTGTGTCCACTCCCAGTGTGTCTGTGATGCCCCCTTCCAAAGTACACAAACGCAGTCACCCACACGCCCAACATCCATCCACCTCACGACAGCCTCCAGTGCCTGCACCCAAATCACCTAAAGTTACACCTCCTACAACCACCTCCTCTTCCTCCACTCCCAGACCCCCTCCAGCTACCCATCCCAGTCTTTGTCAGCAACTCTTCCTCAGCAACGTTGACCTCTTTGTCACCACCCCCACCCATCCAATTGATAGGTCCCGTAGTAGCACCTCAGCCAAAAAAGTCCAGTACCAGTGGTGCGTGTTCAAGGTGTGTGGAGTGCACCGGCCACCATGGCAGCCAGTGTGACACGGAGCCAAAGCACTGCCAGTCCATCCCGTGTAAAGCACCTAAGGTTGGAAAGTGGCCAACGGGACAGGGTGAAGACTCCTGGCGGAAAAACTGCTCACAAGGGTCCCAGGGGGAGTGCTGAGTCAGGTGTGACTCCTCCAAAGGTGGTGAGAGGCCAGAAGAAGCCAGCACAGTCTGGGAACAGCAGCATGGCGGAGAAGGGCGCCATCCTCCCCGGCGGCCGGGACGCCACCGCCAGCACTGTCATCATTGGTCCAGAGACCACCGCCAGAGTAGGTGCCCAGGAGGGCAGCACTGTCGTCACTGGTCCAGAGACCACCACCAGAGTCAGTGCCCAGGAGGGCAGCACAATCGTCACTGGTCCAGAGACCACCACCAGAGTCATTGCCCAGGAGGGCAGCACAATCGTCACTGGTCAGGAGACCACCGCCAGAGTCAGTGCCCAGGAGGGCAGCACTGTAGTCACTGGTCCGGAGACCACCGCCAGAGTCAGTGCCCAGGAGGGCAGCACTGTAGTCACTGGTCCGGAGAGCACCGCCAGCGTCAGTGCCCTGGAGTGCCCTGGCAGCCACAGCCCCGCTGGGCAATGAGGGACCGTCATGCCACACACCAATGTACAGGTCAGAAACTGCAAAGGCAAGAACCACTGAACAGGGCACAGACCGCCATGGCACAGCACCGCTGGACAGGGAAAAGACCGCCATGGTGAAGACCGCTGAACAGGGCAAAGCACCGCTGAACAGGTCAGACACTGCAAAGTCAAGCACCGCTGAACAGGGAAAAGACCGCCATGGTGAAGACCGCTGAACAGGGCAAAGCACCGCTGAACAGGTCAGACACTGCAAAGTCAAGCACCGCTGAACAGGGAAAAGACCGCCAACTCAAGCATCGTTAGCCCATGTGCAGCTGGGACAGTGACGGAACAGGAACTGTCACGGGTAGCCTGATGCAGTCTGGGCACCAGTCCCCCTCAGAACCAGTGGAGACTGTTATCCACTTGAGAGACTGTGGCTTTGCACTCCCCAGGATGGTCCAGTGGGCAAACCACCCACTGGAGAGACTTGAGAGACTGTGGCTTTGCACTCCCCAGGATTGAACAGTGGGCAAACCACCCACTGTATAGACTTGAGAGACTGTGGCTTTGCACTCCCCAGGATTGAACAGTGGGCAAGCCACCCACTGTAGAGACTTGAGAGACTGTGGCTTTGCACTCCCCAGGATAAAGCAGTGGGCAACACACCCACTGTAGAGACGAGAGATTGTGGCTTTGAACTCCCCAGGATATATCAATGGGCATGGAGCCCCGTCGTGGATCTGGCGTGTTGCTGTAATCCGGCTGAGATGCCCCCCCTTCCCTTCCCCCTGAGGTGCCTGTTGTATTTCTATCTGATGTCCCTGCAGTGTTCTCTCCGTTTGCAGACAGGTATCTAGTGTGGGCCTCGCCCATGCATTTTGGGCCCAGTGGTGCACGGACATTGAATGGTGCATACCTGCACTACTAATCGTGATTTATATTTTGTTGAATGTTTATATATATCTGTATATATTAGCTTACTGTATTTTGATACATTACAATGTCTGAACTGATTTCCTTTTATCTTTGCATTCTTCTGGGGGGGTTGGGGGTTGTTACTGTGCTGGTTGAACATGCATTGGTGTGTGTGTTGTCGTGGGTGAGGGTGGGGTTGGGGGTGGGGGTGTTGCATGAGTGTCCCCCTGACTTTTGCCTCCCCCCTCCCCTATGTCATAGGTGCAGTACTCACCGTTGTCTTCGGCGCCTACGTAGATGGTGATCGTAGAGGAGCAGAAAGACAAGCGCAGGTAGTATTTGTAATTCGGGCTCCATGGTGGCCTCCTTTCTCGTGGAGTGTGTTCAGGTGAGCGTTTTCCCATTGCAAAAGCTGTTTCCGTTGTGTTTTTATCCACGGTGAATCCGCCCCAGAAAAGGTGGCGGATTGGTGGGTTGTGATACTGTGGGCGGTACATTGTCTTCCGCCTGTCTGTTGGCGGTGACCACAGCGCTGCTTGTCTGTACCGCCGTGGCGGTCGGTGTGTTAAAGTGGCTGTCTATGTTGCCGGTTTCCGCCACGTCATAATTCCCTTTGTTTTTCCGACGGCCTGTTTGCGGTATTACCGCCGCTTTAACACCTTCTGCCAGGGTTGTAATGACCACCGTAGTGTGTTCAGTTTGGGGACTTGTCTGCATCACATCCTCTAGGCGTAGGTTCTGCCCAAATTGTACATTGCCACCTTCTTGTCCTACTCAGACCTCCCTCTACTTCCATTCTCATGCTGAGGCCTTGCACTGGCTATGGTTGTTCTGATGGCACTTGCACCACACTTAACAATCTGGAACTGAGCCAGTCTCAGATATTTCACATCCAGCTATATGTTGCTGAGACCTAGCATATACTATGTATAGCACTGGCAGGGCACACCAGAGATGTCAGCATTGGTAGTGTGTAATGCTGATGTTGGGGAATGTGTGTTACATTGGATTGCACCGATGGTCCTAGCAGTGTTCCATTTCCTCTTCTGACTGTGAGGATGAATTTTACTAGCCAGTGACATATCTCCTCTCCCTCAATGCTGTTGTATGACATTTGGGATGTTGCATAGTGTCATTGGAGCTATTGTGATCCAGGCACAGGGTGGACCCTGACATATGCAGCCTGGGTATGACATTAGTGCTGTGTACCTGATAATGTTTATGACAATGGATGATGTTTGTAGCAACTATGGACATTCACATTCAACTGGATTAGACATTTTTTATTGATTATAGGGGATTGATAACATTGTCATCCTGAACCCTCTAATTTGGGTGTGTATGATCCAATGGGGACATTAATGCCATTAGCTACTTGACCCGCACACACAGCAGAGGTGGTAGCGGCAACTGTTGTCAATGTTAATTCCACTTGCAGATATGGCCTGAGACTGTTAATTGAGCCCTAGTTCATGTAGGGAGAATACCAGCTGTCGTGTGACAGCAGGCCAGTTTTACGTTGTACCCTACCCTTCTGGACTGGCTTTACCTTTCCAACATCCTTGGCATGGCAGCATACCCCCATGCAAAGGTTATTGGTGTAGTGTAGCACTGTGCCCCAAGTTTCCTCTGAATAGCCCATGCCCCCGTGCCGTGCCCCTTTACCCACACCACTCCCTGAATATCATGACTTACATGCATTGTGTAGTAGGTATGTCCCCACCGCTTGCAATTGACATTTGTGCATTTTAATTCCCCATGCTACTTACCCTACATCTGTGTTGTCTCCTGGTAGTCTGCACCGTCCTGTCCTTGAATCCCTGTGACGATCTCCTCAGAGATGACGGCTGCCACCATCTCCTTCATGTGGTCCAGGGCCTTCTGCGGTGCTGGACTCCTACCTCCAGTCTACAGTGCTGCCTTCCTGTTCCTGGCCATCTGTTCCTTGGTCTGTGCTTGCAGTCATACCAGTGTTTCTTGCACTCGATGACTGTTCTCTGTACTTATGCCACACTGTTTCCTCTCTCCTACTAATTGGAAACTTTGAGGTGACAAAAAGTTGGTGCTGGTGTTCCGTCACCTCTTTCCCCAGAATTTCCTGCTCCTCTGCACTGAAGCAACACTTTATTTTGTTCTTCTCCATCTCCTGGGTCTTGTGTGGGTCCTCCTGGCTGGTTCCTGGTCTGTTGTCATCTTCCTGGGGTCTGTCCAAGCATCTGGGATCAATTTTGGCTCTCCTTAGCACATTTTGCTGAGTTTGTGTCGCTTTTTGACGCTATTTCGTCAAAATAAGGCGCGTTTGCGATGTCGTAAACCGTATCACCGTCATTTTTGCCGTGTTAACGTTGTTTTTCTTTACGATGTGACGCATTGGTTTGAGTAAAAACAAATGACTCACACCTGTGGTTTGCGCTGCCGTGTATCAAAGTATAAATTTGATGCCCGAGCAGTGCAAATAAATGGCGTTTGCCGGCGGAAAAATGTTTGACGCAAAACTGCCTCAACACAGTTTTGCTTCAAAAAGTATAAATATGGCCCTTAGTTTTCAGCAGATGGTATATTCATCACTGTTGTGACAGAGTAACTTGTCCACCAATATCTAAATCAGGCCCCAAATTCTGTACTCCAATTTATGTTGAGGTTTGTGGTATTTGTACATATTTACAAAGTTATTCATATCGTGTCTCCCAAAGTGCACACATCTTAGAGAGATGTGGTTGTATATTAGGAAAACCAATGTTTAGGCAAACTGCTGTACCCTATTATTTCCCACAATCTGTGCTCTCTGGCTTAATAGCCTTTTGCTCAGGCTTCTGTATATTGGAAATCAGATAATGGGCTGCAGCCATCAATGAATTCCAGTGGCATTTCTCCGTGCAATGGAACTTGGCATAAGAATGCTGTGGAAGAATATTTCCTGCTGCTCGGGTTAGCAGCAATTTACTGATTTAGATCAGCTTGGATTGGCTTCTTTAGCACAGCAGTTGAGTCATGGTTTTAAGGAGTCAGAATGGCTTTAGTGCTGTCATTTTATATTTTTGGCTCATGCCAGGGTTCTTTTGGATGAAGAATCACTTTACTTGAGTATGAACTGGGTATCTTCTTCTTAACAGTTTGTTTGTCTTCAGATATTTGGACTCAGGAATGTTTACTTCAGAAGCATTATTTTTATGGAAGTGTCTATTTACCTAGCCGTCATCAAAGAATACAAAATCTCTGCTATTTACCCAGAGGCCGGGAAAAATAGTACTATATATTTGCTATTTAGCCAGACTAAATAGTAGGAATGATGTGCAATTTGATAAGCAGCCAGATAAATAGTGTGAAGGAGGTCTTTATTTAGCCAGACAAAAAGATAAAAGAAACTCCAGGCAAAGGGAGTGTGGTGGCCATATTGTAGTGCGAATGAAACATGTGTGAAGAAGTTGAAAGTAAGTCCACGCACAAATTTACACTGGTTTGTGAGAAGGTAAATACCTTAATTAAGCTAAGCTGTTTACAGATGAGAACAATTGAACATCAATTTTGAATAAAAACATGTATGTTATTTTAATATTCAAATTAGACATGTTGGGATGAAACAGAAGCTTCAGGATATAGCACACAGTTTTTCAGTCAGGACATATCTGACTCTTAGCAAAGACAACTCAGTATCGTTTTATAACATGTTGCATAAATGTTTTATTCACTCATGAGAATGCATTGTTTTTTCGTGTTCATGATGCTACTTTTGATAATGTTTGAGGCTGGGCTCTTTTTGGGCTTCTTATGGAAGGTCTTGTGCTAGCTTTAGGCTTCTGTTTAACCCCTTCGCTGCCAGGCCTTTTCCCTTCCTTTGCTGAGCCTTTTTTTGGCTATTTGGGGCAGTCTGCGCTTAGACCCTCAAAACTTTTTGTTCACATAAGCTACCCACGCCAAAATTTCTTTCCAACATCCTATGAATTCTAGAGGTACCCAGACTTTGTGGGTTCCCCTGAAGAAGACCAAGAAATTAGCCTAAATAAGGTAAAAATTTCGTGTTTTTTTTTTTCAAAAAAATGGAAAAAAAGCCTGCAGACGATGGCTTGTGTTTTTTCCCTGAAAACGGCATCCACAAAGGGTTTGTAATGGTAAAATCACCATCTTCCCAGCTTTCAGGAACTGGCAGACTTGAATTAGAAAAACCCATTTTTCAACACAATTTTGGCATTTTACTGGGACATACCCCATTTTTACTATTTTTTGTGCTTTCAGACTCCTTCCAGTTAGTGACAGGAATGGGTAGGAAACCAATGCTGGATCCCAGAAAGCTAAAGATTTCTGAAAAGTAGACAAAACTTTGAATGCAGCAAGGGGTCATTTGTGTAGATCCTACAAGTGTTTCCTATAGAAAATAACAGCTGAAATAAAAGAATATTGAAATTGAGGGGAAAAAAACTACAGTTTTTCTCTACATTTTACTCTGTACATTTTTTCTGCGATGTCAGATTTTTGAAAGCAATATACCTTTACGTCAGCTGGACTCTTCTGGTTTGCGGGGATATATAGGGCTTGTAGGTTAATCGAGAACCCTAGGTACCCAGAGCCAATAAATGAGCTGCACCTTGCAATGGGTTTTCATTCTATACCGGGTATGCAGCAATTAATTTGCTGAAATATAAAAAGTGAGAAATAGGTATCAAGAAAACCTTTGTATTTCCGAAATGGCCACAAGATAAGGTGTTGAGAAGCAGTGGTTATTTGCACATCTCTGAATTCCGGGGTGCCCATACCAGGATATGAATTACAGCGCATTTCTCAAATAGACGTTTTTTTCACACACTGTCTTACATTTGGAAGGAAAAAATGTAGAGAAAGACAAGGGGCAAAAACACTTGTTTTGCTATTCTGTGTTCACCCAAGTATCCCAATAAAAATGGTACCTCACTTGCATGGGTAGGCCTAGCGCCTGCGACAGGTAACACAAAATGGACACATCACATTTTCACAAAGAAAACTGAGCTGTTTTTTGCAAAGTGCCTAGCTGTGGATTTTGGCCTCTAGCTCAGCCGACACCCAGGGAAACCTAGCAAACCTGCACAGTTTTGAAAACTAGACACCTAGGAGAATCTAAGATGGGGTGACTTGTGGGGCTCTGACCAGGTTCTGTTACCCAGAATCCTATGCAAACCTCAAAATTTGGCCCCAAAAAACACTTTTTCCAATCATTTCCGTGACATAAAATTCTGGAATCTGAGAGGAGAAACAGATTTCCTTCCACCCAGCGTTCTGGAAGTCTCCCATTAAAAATGGTACCTCACTTGTGTGGGAGGCCTAGCGCCCGCAACAGGAGATGCCCCAAAACACAACTTCGACACATCACATTTTCACAAAGAAAACAGAGCTGTTTTTTACAAAGTGCCTAGCTGTGGATTTTGTCATCTAGCTCAGCCGGCACCTGGGGAAACCTAGCAAACCTGTGCATTTTTGAAAACTAGACACCTAGGGGAATCCAAGATGGGGTGACTTGTTGGACTCTTACCAGGTTCTGTTACCCAGAGTCCTTTGCAGACCTCAAAATCTGGCCCAAAAAACACCTTTTCCTCTCATTTCGGTGACAGAAAGTTCTGGAATCTGAGAGAAGCCACAAATTTCCTTCCACCCAGCGTTCCCCCAAGTCACCTGATAAAAATGATACCTCACTTGTGTCGGTGGCTAAGTTGCCTGCAACAGAAAAATGCCAACAACCTGTAGAGATTGAAAGGATAGCACAGCGAGTTGATAAGCACATATTTTTATTTTCTACATCTTTTAGGCTGACTCTGCTTTGGGGACCCACGCAAGTGAGGTATCATTTTACTTGAGAGACTGAGGGGAACACTGGGTGTTAGGAAATGTGTGCTGCAGCAGCGATCCTACAAAGAAAAGTGAGGAAAATATGATTTTTTAAAGCAAATTTTGAGGTTTGCTGAGGAGTCTGGGTAAGTAAATGTTGGGGGATCCAGGCAAGCCACACCTCCTTGGACTCCTTGGGGTGTCTATTGTTAAACCATGTCTGGGTTTGGTAGGTTTCCCTAGATGAAGGCTGCACCCGGGACCAAAAACATAGGTGCCCCACTCCCCAAACACAGGTAGTTTTGCAAACAATCATTTTGGTGTGTCCACATACTTATTGTCAGAGTCACCAGATCCTCGGGCTCTGTGCACGTTCCCAACACTTCCACCACCAGACAGCTCCAAAATTCTGATTAAAATTGTCGCAGAGTCTAAGAGAGTCCAAGTCGGGAAAGGGGATTAGGAAGGGAACAGCTGGGAAGGAGACCTTTAGGAAGCAAAAGGTTAAAACACACAATATCAAGACTATACCATATTAATCATTACTAGGCTATGACTCTAAGCATTGTCATATTGGAAACATGGATAACTTAAGCATGAACTTAAATAACTAGGCCTCAAGATGTCTGGATACCTGTGAGGGAATCAAGAAAGATTAGTACCATTTTCTAATGAACCACTCAATGAAATGTTACACATGGATTAGAAACATCAGAACTTTGTAGCATTACACTTTCAAATTTAAGAATAGTCTAAGCATGAGGACCAGGAGATAATCTGAAAGGTTTCTATAACATTATATGAATTGTACTAGAGGGACTTATTATGCACATACAATATAACATCTAGAATTCTAACACTTTAGTTTACTTAAAATGCAGGAACATGAAATGCGCACATTGCAGATTTCCACAAAGGTTTATAAATGCCAGGAAATGATTGTGCACAATGAATAACATGAGTTAGGCATGAAAAATGAATCGCACGTCTTGCCGATTCGAAGGTCACCAAGTAAATGCCATAAAGTGGTAACACACAATGAATATCATGAATTAGACACAAGAAAAGGGATTGTGCGACTTGCCGATTCGAATGCCACCATATGAATGTCAGGAAATGGTAACGTACAATGAATAACATGAATTACACACGAGAAATGAATCGCGCGTCTTGCCGATTCAAATGCCACCATGTAACTGCCAAGAAATGGTAGCGCACAATGAATATCAAGGGTTAAAATCACGAGAAACGAATTGCGCGTCTTGCAGATTCGAATGCCACCATGAAACTGCCAAGAAATGGTAGCGCACAATGAATATCAAGGGTTAAATCACGAGAAATGAATTGCGCGTCTTGCCGATTCGAATGCCACCATGAAACTGCCAAGAAATGGTAGCGCACAATGAATATCAAAGGTTAAATCACGAGAAACGAATCGCGCGTCTTGCCGATTCGAATGCCACTATGAAACTGCCAAGAAATGGTAGCGCACAATGAATATTAAGGGTTAAATCACGAGAAACGAATCGCGTGTCTTGCCGATTCTAATGCCACCATGAAACTGCCAAGAAATGGTAGCGCACAATGAATATCAAGGGTTAAATCACGAGAAACGAATCACGCATCTTGCCGATTCGAATGCCACCATGAAACTGCCAAGAAATGGTAGTGCACAATGAATATCAAGGGTTAAATCACGAGAAACAAGTTGCGCGTCTTGCCGATTTGAATGTTAACGTGTAAATGGCAGAAAAAACCTAGAGCACATTCACACACCCAAGGTAAAATCTCTCAATATGAAAACTAGGCCCAAGAACTCGGATGTCTTTGAAAACGGGATCGGGGCCCAGCCCGACCTCCGTCTTACCGCCCTGATCAAGGATCATCAATGTAAATGAAGGGCAGAGGCCTGGAAGATCAAAGTAGGCCACCGGAACAGGAGCTCAGGAAGTTGCTGCTGCTCTGCACCGGGACCTCTGAATAATGAGCATGTGGAGCTGGGCTGGCGCCCTTTTATAGAATCTTAGCCCAGTCCACCAACCACACCCAGGCATGCTGCAGGGAAAGCTTCTAGAAGGCCCTGGAAAGGGACCACACCCTGACACAGTCTGAAAGCCTGCAGCAGTACATTACATGTGAACAGTATTTATATGCATGCTGAACATAAGTCTTCAAGATTAAACTCTGCAATGCAAAAGGTTAAACAACATCATATCAGCACAATGCATAAATTATGTTAGTTTAAAATTGTTAGGTTTCTGCATTCTAGTCCCCCGTAGAGTGCCCACTGCCCTGATGTTGACAGTAGTCCCCTCTCCTAGACACGCTCTAGGGCCTGGTTTGTCTGGATTGAGATGATGATGAAAAGGCCTCACAAGTACTGGAGCATGGATATCAGATGCAGAAACCCATGAGTTACTTTCAGGGCCATAACCTTTCCATGAGATTAAGTACCATAGGTTACGCCCTCTCAGTTTAGAATCCAACACTTTCTTGACTTCGTATTCTTTTTCCCCCTGTACTAGAACTGGAGCTGGATGAGGGCGGTCCCTCTGGACTGCCTTTTTCAAGAGGGAAGTGTGGAACACTGGATAAATCCGTAATGATATTGGCAATTGCAGTTTATAGGTCACAGGATTGATTTGCTGAAGGACAGTGTAAGGACCTATGAATTTGGGGTTGAACATGTGCTTCTTCTTGAAGTCTATATGTTTTGTGGAAAGCCACACTTTATCACCTGGTTGATACTGCGGTCCCTCACAATGTTTCTTGTCATAATGCTTTTTGTATTTTTGTTTGGCCCTTTCTAAATGCTGTTGAATCAATCTCTGGGCTTGATGAAGATGTTGAATGGTTTCTGACACAGCTGGTGTAAGAGAACTTTCTTGAGGGATCGTGATGGGCAAAGTGTCAGGATGATAGCCAAACAAGACAAAAAAGGGTGTAACGCCAGTAGAAGTGTGGAATGAGTTATTGTAGGCTAACTCTGCTAACCAGAGCATTGATGTCCAAGAATGAAGTGCCTTTTCTGCGTAAGCACGCAGCTATTGCTTCAAAGTCTGATTTAGTCTCTCCATTTGACCATCTGTTTGAGGATGATGGCTAGTAGATAGAGTGGATGTCACTTGAAGTGTTTTGCACCATGTCTTCCAGAAATTGGAGGCAAACTGCGACCCTCAATTGGAGAGCATCATTTTCGGCAATCCATGATAACGAACCACTCTATTCAGTAAAATAGTTGCCAGTTCACTGGAGGTGGGCAATTTCTTATAGGCAATGAAAAGTCCATATTTCGTGAGACTATCTACTACCACCAGAATTACTGAATGTTGTTGAACCACTGGTAGACCTGTAATAAAGTCTAAAGAAATGTGCTCCCAAGGATGACTTGGAGTTGGGAGTGGATGCAACAACCCTTCCGGTTTTGAATGACTTGTTTTAGTGCGAGCACAGACTTCTGAGTTGTTTACCATCGCTTTTGCATCTTTTGTTAGGGTAGGCCACCAAAAATAATGTTGGATTAATTCAAGAGTTTTAGGAGTACCTGGATGACCTGCCATAGGTGTAACATGCAACCGATGAAACACTATCTTGGGAAGTTTGGTAGTGGGCACGAACCAACGAGCGTCATGAAAAGGTAATCCTTGCTTGATTGACCTTTTGGGATCTGCTTGGGCCCATGTCTGCCATTTCTCAACAGTGAACGCATTTCGGATGTCTTCAAAGAAATCTTCAGTTTTTATGATACATAGGACTTTGTCTGGAGCAAAGATAGCTCTGGAGGTTTGAACTGCAGGCAACGTGGTAGACTCTTGGCGGGACAAGGTGTCAGCTTTGGGACTGTCTTTACCAGGCCGAAAGGTTACCACAAAATCTAATTCGGCAAAACACAGCATCCAGCGTAATTGCAGAGGAGTCAAAAGTCTGGCGGAACTCATGAACTGAAGATTGCGATGATCAGTATATACTGTGATAGTGTATTTGGCACCCAACAAATGATGTCTCCATTCTTTAAAGGCATCACGAATCGCCAGAAGCTCTTTTTCAGCAATGACATTCTTCTGTTCGGCTTCGTTCAACTTCTGAGACATGTAGGCTACAGGATGAAGTTGACCAGTGTCTTTGTTTCGTTGCAACAAGACTGCTCCTATTGCCACATCTGAAGTATCAGCTTCCACTATGAAGGGTCGATCCGCGTCAGGATGAGTCAAGACTGAGGCAGTGGAGAAAGCTTCCTTCAAAGTTGAAAAGGCTTGGTCAGCTTCTGGGGACCATACAAATTTCTCCTTCTTTCTTAATAACTTAGGGGGTCATTCTGACCCTGGCGGTCAGTGTTAAAGCGGCGGCCAACCCGCCAACAGGCTGGCGGTCAAAAAAATGGAATTCTGACCCTGGCGGGAACCGCCAACAGAGACCGCCATTTTAACACTCCGACCGCCACGGCGGCACAAACAAACAGCGCGGCGCAACAGACAGGCGGCAGACAATGTACCGCCCACCCTATCACGACTCGGCAATCCGCCACCTTTTCCGGGGCGGGAGCCCCGCCGATAAAAACACGGCGGAAACAGACATTTCCAATGGAAAACCCTTACCTCGACACACTCCACGCGGAATCGGGACAGCATGGAACCGGAACTCCACATCCTCCCAGCCATTGCCTTCCTGCTTTTCTTCCAGGATCACGAACCTTGCCGCAGACGACAATGGTGAGTACTGCACCTACGACACAGGGGAGGGGGGAGGAGGAAAGGTTACGGGCACACACATACGCGACACACCCACCCCCACCCTCACCCCCACCGAAATACCTACACACCAATGCAGATTAAAAAGTCAGAGTGACACCCCCAAACCCCACCCCAAAAAAAGCAAAGACAAAAGCCAATGATTGTAAAAGTAGAACTATATTATTGCAACAATAAAGTATAGCGATCTTAGCAATATATAAATAATTATTACACATCTAGAACTATATCCATACAAGTAGCAAAAGTCCGGCACAGTTTTTCAAAGTCCAAATGTCCGTGGGCCAATGTGCAGCAACACATGGGCAAAGCCCACACACAAGATCAAGTCCATTGGAGAGAACACTGCTGGGGCATCACAAAAATAAAAAACAGGCACCTCAGGGGGAAGGGAAGGGGGGGCACCTCAGCCACATGAGTCCACGACGCCAGATCCACGAAGGGCCTCCATGCCCACTGTGCCATCCTGGGGAGTGCAAAGCCACAGTCTCACAAGTCTCTACAGTGGGTGGCTTGCCCACTGTTACATCCTGGGGAGTGCAAAGCCACAGTCTCACAAGTCTCTACAGTGGGTGGCTTGCCCACTGTTACATCCTGGGGAGTGCAAAGCCACAGTCCATCAGATGGATTACAGAGTCCACTGGTCATGGAGGAGGCATGGTGGGCAGAGTGCCTCGTGAAGCCCTGCCCGACACAGAACCGGGACTGCCTAAGGGCCAGCGGTGCTTGACAGGAGGGCCCAGCGGAGCGGTGCTTGACAGGAAGGGCCCAGCGGAGCGGTGCTTGACAGGAACGGCCCAGCGGAGCGGTGCTTGACAGGAAGGGCCCAGCGGAACGGTGCTTGAGACGGCGGTGCCCAGCGGAGCGGTGCTTGACAGGAAGGGCCCAGCGGAGCGGTGCTTGAGACGGCGGTGCCCAGCGGAGCGGTGCTTGACAGGAAGGGCCCAGCGGAGCGGTGCTTGACAGGCCGGCCCTTGTTCAGCGGTGCTTCTCTTGGCGGGGCCCTGTTCAGCGGTGCTTCTCACGGCGGGGCCCTGTTCAGCGGTGCTTATCTTGGCGGGGCCCTGTTCAGCGGTGCTTCTCACGGTGGGGCCCTGTTCAGCGGTGCTTCTCATGGCGGGGCCCTGTTCAGCGGTGCTACTCTTGGCGGGGCCCTGTTCAGCGGTGCCTGTCTTGTGTTTCGAGTGAACCACACCTGGCCAATACTTGCCGCTCAGTCAGCATCGGACCTTTCCGTTGCGGGGCCCTCCTGTGATGGAGTCCTGGGGCCCTGGGTCTCCTCCGATGCCCCCGGAATGGGGCTGGTGGGGCCCTCCTGGCCAGGTCGGCTGCTCCCTGCCTTTTGCTCTTTGCTGTCCTTGCCCTCCTTGGCAGACTGTCCGTGGCCCTTGGCTCCCTTTCCCGATGTGGCAGGTGACGTTGCAAGGCTACCCTCCTTGGGGGCAGGCGTATCAGGCCTGTCGCGCCTGCCCTTCAGTTTTTTTCTCCTCTTCCCGGGGGGAGGGGGCTGGCTGTGCATTTGCTGCTGGACGATGTCCCAGCCCAAGGAAAGGGCGGACTCCAAAAACCAGGCACGACGTTCTTTGGAGTTGCTGCGCTGGTGGTGGCTGAGGTGTTTGTAGAACTCTTACGGGATGGAGGGGGTGGGTCAGGTGAGGAAAAGAGGTCCAATTTAGAATGGAAAAACTTTTTAGGAGCAGTGGGAGGGGTAGGTGCAGTGGGTATGGGAGTGGAGGAAGAGGATGTGGTTGTAGGAGAGTCAAGTGTGCTGTCTTTGGGTGCAGGTGCTTGGGCTAGAGGCTGACGTGAGGTGGATGGCTGTTGGTTGGGTGCCTGCCCGTTTGTGTGCTTTGGAAGAGGTGGTGACAGACACACTGGGAGAGGACAGAGGGGAGGTGTAAATGGCAGTGGGGGTGGTGACTGCACGTGTGCGGACTGGTCTGGAGGGTGTGCTGGTGATGGGTGTAATGGCTGATGGTGGTGTGCTTGCAGGTGTGAGTGGAGACGTCACAGGGAGGGAGGAGGGAGACGAGGAGGTGGGGGACACAGAGGAGGTAGTGACTGTTGGCATGTCTGCATCTGTATGTTGCTTGGGTGAATGCTTGTGTGTTCTGTGGTGCTTATGTCTGGATGAGCTTCCCTTGGGTGTTGAGGTGTGTGCAGGCTGGTCTGTAGGTGTGGATGGGATAGGCAGAGGAACAGGGGAGTGGGACTGGGTGGAGGGAGTTAGAAGAGGGAGGCTGGAGACAGGGACAATCGCTGAGGCCAGAGCGTTGAACGATCGTTGCTGGGCAGCCTGACCCGAATGAAGGCCCTCCAGGTATGCATTGCTTTGATGCACCTCCCTCTCCACACCCTGGATGGCATTCAAAAGGGTAGACTGCCCAACAATGATGGTCCTCAGGAGGTCAATGACCTCCTCACTGAGGGCAGCAGGGGTGACTGGGGCAGGGCCTGAGGTGCCTGGGGCGAAGGAGATGGCCGCCTTCCTGGCCGTGCGGGCACGGGCCGAGGGGCTGCTGGGAGGGCGGAGCTGGTGCGCTGGGTGGCGGCTGTACCTGTAGGATCGGTGGGCACGGATGTTGCCGCCACCGCAAGGGAGCTCCCTTCCGAGGACGTGTCGGTGTCACTGACGTCTGCACGAGTCCCCGTGGTGGAGCCCCCCTCGCCCTCCGTCTCACTGGTCATGTCGGAGTCCGTTGCATGGCCCTCCGGGGCCATGTGAGATGCAGCTCCCTCTTGCGCCGATGCCACTTCTCCTCCGCCTGGTGATGCTAATGCACACATTCACAGAAAAACAAAGAAAATGGGGGGGGTGGAAAACATAAAGACCAGTTGAGTGCATGCATTGGGGACACAGTTGGCGGAGAGGACAGACACAGAAGCCCCCTGCACTACGCTGCGCACTTGGGGTACACTACTCATTCACTGGGACATGCCCTACAAGCCTATGGGCGACAACTGCCCACACAGAATACACAGGTCCATGAATCGCGTTACTAGGCACCCTACAGAGGTGGGGGGCAGGGGCACAGAACCATACCTCACAGACGGGCCTATCCTACAGAAATCGCCCTGGCCTAGGGATACCCACAGCCCTCCTCCCCCACCCAGGCACCTCCACTGCGCGCAAAATAGCTGAATGTGCTGGTACTCACCCCCTTGTGTCTGCTGTGATGTCCTCAAGCGCCCATCTAAATCGGGGTAGGCCACCGCCAGGATCCGGGACATCAGGGGGGTCAAGGTACGACTGGGACCCCTCCTAGGTTGGGAGGCCATCCCCAGCAGAGCCTCGGCGGTCTTCCTGCTCCCGCTGCGGATGTCCTCCCACCTCTTGCGGCAGTGGGTGCCCCGTCTGTTGTGGACCCCCAGGGCCCGGACGTCCTTGGCGATGGCACGCCAAATGTCGATCTTCTGATGGGCGCTGACCTATGTGACATGTACAGGGGGGGAAGAGAAACATCATCACTTTTCTGCATGCACGATGTGAGTGGCCCCCCCTCCCCAAACTTGCCATGTGGCACATGCTCTCATCTGTCGTGCCATGCATTCGTCATTCGCTGCCCTCCCCTCCATCGTACATCCTCCCCACTCATCACAGGCATAGTCCACTATGCATTGCCCCGTGTACTCACCTGTTGGTCTGGAGGGCCGTAGAGTAGCGCATACTGGGGGAGGACCCCGTCCACGAGCTTCTCCAATTCTTCTGAAGTGAAGGCGGGGGCCCTTTCCCCAGTCGCAGCAGCCATTGTCACTTCCAGACCGAGGTCACAGCAGCACTTGCAGTATAGGTCCTCTCCTGTGGATGCTCAGGTCTCGTGTGATTAAGCATAGAGAAAATGGCGGTTACGGCCGCAGCGGTGCGTACCGCGGCGGTGCGTACCACGACCGCCGGCGCTCACCGCCATTGGCTCCTGAAACCCATAGGGTTCAATGTTGTCCAATGCGGCTTTGCGCCGCGGACTGCGACCGCCTACCGCCACGGTGTGCCACGCCAGCGCAATGACCTCACTTCACATTGTCACACTTCACAGGTCAGGCAGCCGCCATTTCAAGGGCCCACATGGCTTAATTCCTACTGCGTCACACATGGCTAGGCCTTGCACCGACAATCATATTAGCCATTCAATCCAGAGAGATTCTTGTTATGTGCATGCTGTGGGCACTTATCTGTGGGTTGCTTGACTCTGTGCTCCATGTTGTCCTTCCTAGGCACTGTCCGCTGGGACTTGCGAGGAGACGGAGGAATGTTCCCGTGTACAGACCGCTGGTGGACCTGTCGACAATGGAAGAACGACACGTCATACTCACCTACAGACTCAACCGTGCCACTATACAGGAACTGTGTGCCCAGCTGGAGCCAGACCTGATGTCACCCATCCGCCAACCCACAGGGATTCCGCCTCTAGTGCAGGTGCTGTCAGTACTGCATTTTTTTGCCAGTGGATCATTTCAAACTACAGTGGCCATTTCATCTGGGATGTCTCAGCCTATGTTTTCCAAGGTGTTGTCCAAAGTGTTGTCTGCCCTGATGAAATACATGCAGAGCTACATCGTTTTCCCTGAGGTGGGTGACTTGCCCACAGTGAAGGGTGATTTCTATGCCCTTGGACACATTCCCAATATCATTGGTGCCATTGATGGTACCCATGTGGCTTTGGTCCCCCCAAAAGACAATGAACAGGTGTACAGGAACCGAAAAAATTATCATTCGATGAATGTCCAGGTGGTCTGTTTGGCTGACCAGTACATCTCCCATTTAAATGCCAAGTTCCCTGGGTCAGTGCATGACGCGTACGTCATGCGAAATAGCAGCATACCTTATGTGATGGAACAGCTACAGAGACACCATGTGTGGCTAATTGGTGACTCTGGTTACCCCAACCTGCCTTGGCTATTGACCCCAGTGAGGAATCCCAGGACCAGGGCAGAGGAACGGTACAATGAGGCCCATGGGCGAACTAGGAGGATCATAGAAAGGACCTTCGGGCTCCTGAAGGCCAGGTTTAGGTGCCTGCATATGACAGGTGGATCCCTAATGTGCTCACCAAAGAAGGTGTGTCATATCATCGTGGCCTGCTGCATGCTTCACAACCTGGCTTTGCGACGCCAGGTGCCTTTCCTGCAGGAGGATGGTCCAGATGGTGGTGTTGAGGCCGCTGTGGAGCCTGCGGAGAGTGAAGAGGAGGAAGACGAAGAGGACGACACAGACAACAGGGACAGAGTGATACTGCAGTATTTCCAGTAACACACAGGTAAGAATCTACTCCTGCATTGTATTATATCTGTAACAGTACTGGCTCTCTGCTGTCTGACCTTTCACCCCAATGTATGGTAACTTAGTTGTGTATTTTCCTTCCTATTTCAGTGATCTGGTCCCCACGGTGTGGCCTTCTGGTTTATTTCCCCATGGACTACCGCTGTGTGACACTGGTATGTTGTCATCACAATGTAATTAGATATTTTTGGTTGGTTATATCGAATACATTTGGATTTGAAAAAATTGATAGCAGACTCCTGATGGTTTTTGTGCAATAATTGTGTTTATTGAAGTTGAAAAATAGGTGTATAGTTCAAAAAGGGTGATGGGTGATGGTGGAGGCATGTCCATGGCAGAGTCCAGACTCTCGTTAGTACAGGTGCATTGTCCATATGCCTGTGGAAGGTGGAGCAGGGGCAGTTCAAGGTTGGACAGGGTGAACAAGTGGGACAGTGGGATGACATCCGGGGGGATCCGTGCATGGCGGGGGTCTTGACATCCTACTCTGTCTTCTTCCTAGATCTCAGGCCTTTCTTGCGGGTGGTTCTTGTTCTGCAGGGGGTGGGGTCCGGGTGGGCCGTTGCTGTTGTGTCGGGGCATTGTGACCACTAGCGCCGGAGGAGGTGGTGGGCTGCTCTTCCTCCATGCTAGTGGCAGGGGCCCTTTGGGGGGCCACATGGTCATGCAAAGTGGTGACAATCTGGTTGAGTGCCACCACCATTGTACCCATTGCGAAACTGATGCTGCGCAATTCTTCCCGGAACCCCATATACTGTTGCTCCTGCAGAAGCTGGATCTCCTGGAACCTGGCCAGGACCGTCGCCATCGTCTCTTGGGAGTGGTGGTACGCTCCCATGATGGTGGTGAGGGCCTCTTGGACAGTGGGTTCCCTAGCCCTGTCCTCCCTCTGTCGCACAGCAGCCCTCCCAGTGCCCCTTTGTTCCTGGGCCTCTGTCCCCTGGACGGTGTGCCCACTACCACTGCCCCCAGGTCCCTGTTGTTGTTGGGGTGGTGGGTTACCCTGGGTGACCTGTACTGGTAGACACACCGCTGCTTGACCTGTCCTGGAGACAGAGACATGGGCCCGCTGGGTGGGTGCTGTGCTGGTGTTTCCAGAGGGGGGTGGGTCTGCTGTGGCCTGTGGCTGCCTGAGGGTAATCGACTGTCCAGAGGTCCCCGATGGTCCGGGCTGGTCATCAGGTTCTGGGTCGACAGAGCTGCTGTCATCACTGGGGGCCTGTTCTGGGGGTGGGATGGACAATTCTGGACCCTCCTGGTCGGTGTGTTGGCGTTCGGGCCCTGCAGGGGTAAAAGAGTATGGTTATTGCTTCTGTGTGTGCCATGGCGTGCGATTTGTGGGTGCCCTTGTCCCCCAGTGCTGGCATTCCCTTGTGGGTGGAGTTGTGAGGGTGGTTTGTGGGGGGGGGGTGGGTATGTGCTGTGGTCATGCTTAGGTGATGGGTGTCCATGGTTTGTGTTGGCATTCAGGGGTTGGTGTTGGGTTGGGTGGGTTGTGCTGGTGAGACATTGGCAGGGAGGATGTGTGCTGGGGGGTTGGGGGTGAGGGTGGGGGTGTGGGTTGGCATGCTGGTGGTTGGGGGGGATGAAGTAGTTGAGATTAGACTTACCAGAGTCCATTCCTCCGCCTACTCCAGCGAGGCCCTCAGGATGCAGGATGTTAAAGACCTCTTGCTCCCATGCTGTGAATTCGGGTGGAGTGGGTGGGGGTTCGCCGCCAGTCTTCTGCACAGCGATGTTGTGTCTTGACACCATCGACCGCACCTTCCCCCGTAGATCGTTCCAGCGCTTTCGGATGTCTTCCCGATTTCTGGGATGCTGTCCCACAGCGTTGACCCTGTCGACGATCCTTTGCCATAGCTCCGCCTTCCTGGCTATTGTGGTGTGCTGCACCTGTGTGTCGAAGAGCTGGGGCTCTACCCTAATTATTTCCTCCACCATGACCCTGAGTTCTTGGTCCTAAAACCTGGGGTGTCTTTGGGGTGCCATGGGGTGGTGTGGATGAGGTGTGGGGTGGTGTTTATGGTGCTGAGTGTGGTGGTGTGTGTTTTGTGCGTAGATGTGGTGTGGGTGATGATGTTGGGTTCCTGTGTGTGTTGTGGTTTGCGTTCCCTGTGCTCTCTCTGTGTATTGCGCCTTGTCTCTGAATTTCGAACTGTGGGGGTTTGTGGGTGATGTGGGTGTGTGTTTTATATTGTATTGGGTGTGTGGGAGTGTTGTTTGTATGTGTATCAGGTGTGTGTGTTTCAAATTGTCCAATGTGGTTGTGTTTTGTAAGTGTGTGTGTATTTTGACCGCGACTGTGTGTACCGCCAATGGAATACCGCGGTTGAAAGACCGCCGCGTGGATTCGTGGGTCGGAATGGCATGGGCGTATTTCTGTTGGCGTGACAGTGGAGGTTTGGTCATCTCCAGTTTTTCGCTGACCTTTGGTGTGGCCGACTTTTGTGGATGTCAGGTTTTTGGCGGTTTGGCAGTTGTGGGTCAGAATGACTGTGGCGGTTTACCGCAGCCGCGGCGGTGTTATGGCAGTCTTCTGACCGGCGGTAAGCGCCTTTTACCGCCGAGGTCAGAATGACCCCCTTAGTGATTGGAGCCAGTGTCTGGGAGAAATGATTTATGAACCTCCGGTAAAAATTTGCAAACCCCAGGAAACATTGTACATCACAAACAGTCTTTGGGGTGGGCCAATCAGATATGGCCTTTACTTTCTTTTCTGCCATCACCATACCTTGAGGGGTAAGGATAACCCCCAAAAACTCAACTGTGGTAACATGAAACTCACACTTGGTTAGTTTGCAATATAAATGGTGCTTTCGAAGGGCTGCAAGAATTTTCTTGACATGTTGAACATGTTCATGTTCATTTTCATTGTCTGAGTAGATCAAAATGTCATCGATGTAGACTATGGCAAAGATGTCAATGTACTCTCTAAGAACGTCATTCAGGAAAAAATGAAATGCTGCTGGAGCATTACTCAGACCAAAAGGCATGACAGTGTATTCAAAGAGGCCATATCTCGTCTTGAACGCTGTTTTCCACTCGTCGCCCTCTCTCATTCTGACCAAATGATAAGCACCTCGAAGATCAAGCTTCGTGTAGATTTTTGCTTTCTTTACTTGTTCCAGCAAGACCGGAATTAGGGGCAAAGGATATTTATTCTTGATGGTGACTTTGTTCAATCCCCTATAGTCGATACAAGATCGCAGATCTCCATTCGCCTCGGAACAAAAAACAAAGGAGAATCTGCAGGAGACTTAGAAGGGCGAATTAAACCATTCTCCAAGAATTGATCTAGATACTTTCGTAAATGTTGATTTTCATGTTCTGACAGGGCATATACACTACAGTTGGGAAGTATCACACCTGGAACTAGATCAATTTGACAGTCATAAGATCTATGAAGAGGTAAGTTCTCTGCTTCTTTCTCATCAAATACATCTTCATAAGATGAATACTGTTTGGGCAATTTAACTTCTTTCTCCGCAGCAGTGGCTATGTAAGAGTTGCAAACTTTTGATACTTGAAACTTTTAGAGGCATTGTTCTTTACATAGCGCAGATGAGAACACGACCTTTCGTTCTGCCCAATTAATCTCTGGATTATGATGAGTTAACCATGGTAAACCAAGGTTATTCCATGCTGGGGAACATGGATCACGTCAAGGATGAGTTTCTCTTTATGTTTCTTTCTTTGATTCTTATCTTCACAAATCACCGACAAGGGGACAGTCTGAAGAGTTACCGGACCTCCAGTCAAGAGTTTTCCATCGACTGCCTGAATGATTTCTGGGGTCTTTTTTTCAATACATGGGATCCCCCATGCACAAACCAATTGGGCGTCAACAAAGTTCCCGGTAGCCCCAGAATCGACTGAAGCCTTCTTCAAATAGGTCTTTTTTTTTACCAGAACTCTTATTCCCAGTTTGAGATGTCTAGATTGTGAAGAGTCCACAGTGACACCCAAGAGTAACCTTTCTCTGCATCTTGGGTGCTTTAGTTTTCCAACTCGACTTGTGCATTGGCTGCAACCTTCTGAACTGGACCTCGTTTGCTCTTTGATTTGATTGGACATTCTTTGGCAAAATGACCCTTGCGCCCACAGTAGAGACACTGTCCATTCTTTCTGCGTAGGTCCTTTACATCTTTGGTCAAAGGTCTCCTGATGGTTCCAATTTACATCGGTTCGGGCGTTCTTTCGGAGTTCTTGAGTCTCTATTATCGTGAACACGCCAGGAATATTTTTCAGTCTTTTTGTGTGTTCCTTTTCGTTCTGTTAAACGATGATCAAGCCTCAAGGCAAGGTTTATTATTTCTTGACAGTCTGTAAGCTGAGGGTCTATTTGAGCTAGGAGATCTTTTAGCTCCTCTTTGAGTCCCTTGCAGAACAAGGCTGCTTGTTTTTCTTCAGGCCAGGATGTCTCGGCGACCAGATGATTAAAGTTGGCAAAATATGACACTAAGGACTGATTCCCCTGTCGTAAGTCTAATAATTCATGATTTGCTGACAGTGTTGCAGTTCTACAATCAAAAACTCGCTCAAACTTGCGAACAAAATTTCTCCAGTTGCACAGCAGGGGACTATCTTTATGCACAAGAGGAATAGCCCAGGTAGCTGCATCTCCAGACAAATATGACAACAAGAAAGCTACTTTGGACTGGGCATCGGGGAAAGTATGTGGTCTGCAGGTGAAGTGTAATTCCACTTGAACCAGAAAAGGCTGCGCTTTCAAGGGGTCGCCTGAGAAGCGTTCTGGGGGAGCTAAAGGAATGGCTGGAGGAACATTGAGAGAAATGTTTGTCAGATTACCTCCAGAAGTCTGAGAAGAAGGACCTGGCCAAGACACACCTGTGGGATTTTGTTCCTTCTTCTCTACCTTATCCTGTAACTGACTCTCTCAGCTAGGCTAGTTTCCAAATCTTTTGATGATACCACCTCTGCTTGGAACTAAATGATAGCCTTGACTAGCTTGTCCAGTGTGGCCATGTTGAGAACATACACAAACCAGGAGGATAATAATTTGTGGGCTCACTATTCTGTCAGAGTCACCAGATCCTCAGGGTTTGTGCACGTTCCCAACACTTCCACCACAAGACAGCTCCAATACTCTGATTATATTTGTCACAGAGTCTAAGAGAGTCCAAGTGGGGAAAAGGGGATTAGGAAGGGAACAGCTGGGAAGGAGACCTCTAGGAAGCAAAAGGTTAAAACACAAAATATCAAGATTATACCATAATAATCATTACTAGGCTATGACTCTAAGCATTGTCATTTTGGAAACATGGATAACTTAAGCATAAACTTAAATAACAAAGCCTCAAGATATCTGGATACCTGTGAGGGAATCAAGAAAAATTAGTACCATTTTCTAATGAACCACTCAATGAAATGTTACACATGGATTAGAAACATCAGAACCTTCTAGCATTACACTTTCAAATTCAAGAATAGTCTTTGCATGAAGACCAGGAGATCATCTGAAAGGTTTCTATAACATTATATGAATTGTACTAGAGGGACTTATTCTGCACATACAATATGACATCTAGAATTCTAACACTTTAGTTTTCTTAAAATGGAGGAACATGAAATGCGCACATTGCAGATTTCCACAAAGGTTTACAAATGCCATGAAATGATTGTGCACAATGAATAACATGAGTTAGGCATGAGAAATGAATCCCGCGTCTTGCCGATTCGAAGATCACCAAGTGAATGCCATGAAGTGGTAGCACACAATGAATATCATGAATTAGACACAAGAAAAGGGATCGAGCGACTTGCCGATTCAAATGTCACCATATGAATGTCAGGAAATGGTAACGTACAATGAATAACATGAATTACACACGAGAAATGAATTGCGCGTCTTGCCGATTTGAATGCCACCAGGTAACTGCAAAAAAATGGTAGCACACAATGAATATCAAGGGTTAAAATCATTAGAAACGAATCGCTCATTGCCGATTCGAATGCCACCATGAAACTGCCAAGAAATGGTAGCGCACAATGAATATCAAAGGTTAAATTATGAGAGATGAATCGCGCGACTTGCCGATTCGAATGCCACCATGAAACTTCCAAGAAATGGTAGCGCACAATGAATATCAAAGGTTAAATTATGAGAGACGAATCGCACATCTTGCCGATTCGAATGCCACCATGAAACTGCCAAGAAATGGTAGCGCACAATGAATATCAAGGGTTAAATCACGAGAAAGGAATCGCGCTTCTTGCCGATTCTAATGCCACCATGAAACTGCCAAGAAATGGTAGCACACAATGAATATCAAGGGTTAAATCACAAGAAATGAATCACGCATCTTGCCGATTCGAATGCCACCATGAAACTGCCAAGAAATGGTAGCGCACAATGAATATCAAAGGTTAAATTATGAGAGACAAATCGCGTGACTTGCCAATTCGAATGCCACCATGAAACTGCCAAGAAATGGTAGCGCACAATGAATGTCAACCGTTAAATCACGAGAAACGAAATGCTGCAACATGCCGATTCGAATGCCACCATGAAATTGCCAAGAAATGGTAGCGCACAATGAATATCAAAGGTTAAATTATGAGAGACGAATCGCGCGTCTTGCCGATTCAAATGCCACCATGAAACTGGCAAGAAATGGTAGCGCACTATGAATATCAAGGGTTAAATCACGAGAAACAAATTGCGCGTCTTGCCGATTCTAATGCCACCATGAAACTCCCAAGAAATGGTAGCGCACCATGAATATCAAGGGTTAAATCACAAGAAATGAATTGCGCGTCTTGCCGATTTGAATGCCACCATGAAACTGCCAAGAAATGGTAGCGCACAATGAATATCAAGGGTTAAATCACGAGAAACGAATCGCTGCGACGTGCCGATTCGAATGCCACCATGAAATTGCCAAGAAATGGTAGCGCACAATGAATATCAAGGGTTAAATCACGAGAAACGAATTGCGTGTCTTGCCGATTCGAATGTTAACGTGTAAATGCCAGAAGAAACCCAGAGCACATTCACACACACAAGGTAAAATCTCTCAATATGAAAATTAGGCCCAAGAACTTGGATGTCTTTGAAAGCGGGATCAGGGCCCAGCCCGACCTCCATCTTACCGCCCTGATCAAGGATCACCAATGTAAATGAAGGACAGAGGCTTGAAAGATCAAAGTAGGCCACCGGAACAGGAGCTCAGGAAGTTGCTGCTGCTTTGCACCGGGACTTCTGAATAGTGAGCACGTGGAGCTGGGCTGGCTCCCTTTCATAGAGTCTTAGCCCAGCCCACCAACCACACCCAGGCATGCTGCAGGGAAAGCTTCTAGAAGGCCCTGGAAAGGGACCACACCCTGACACAGTCTGAAAGCCTGCAGCAGTACATTACATGTGAACAGTATTTATATGCATGCTGAACATAAGTCTTCAAGATTAAACTCTGCAATACAAAAGGTTAAACAACATCATATCAGCACAATGCATAAATTATGTTAGCTTGAAATTGTTAGGTTTTTGCATTCTAGTCGCCCGTAGAGCGCGCACTGCCCTGATGTTGACACTTATGTCTTGTTCCAAACACTAAAACTGTAGAAAGAAACACACTTAGGTTATGTTAAAAAGACCCCTCACCCACCGAACCACGTTGGTGGCATGCTTCATCGTCAGGGTCCCACCCGAGACACCTAACGTGTCACAGATGTGCTGCAACGCCTGATTACAGTGGAGCAGGTTTTGTCATTTTTACCATACATACTGGTTGGATTTGGCACGAGGGTGAGTGATGGTTCAGTGGATCAAATTTTATTAACAAGAGATTTCACAAAAATGAAATGCACTGTTAATAACTGAAAGGCCAAAAAACTGAACCAATGACTCACAGCTCGTGAGCTGTAAAGCCACGGCAAGGCACCAACCGCTTTACAGTCCATTCACACACCTTTCATACATGACATACACAAGACCATTCACACCACCAGACACGGGCCCAGCACATTACAACACTCGCATTGACAGGCAGTGCCACTCAAGGGCCCATCACTTACATATGCCCACATGCCTGATACAGCAATCGCACCAGCTGATGGGAGTGTGTGAACTAGCGTTTGGCTGGCAGGGTGTTGCAGTAGCCAACAGCAAGTCAATATGTACACTGTCAGCCAAGCGCCACTCCACACACAATGGCATCACTTTTTTTTTGTTTTAAAACAAAGAAACTACTAACTAATTAGAAATAATTACAAAGCCACAAAAACAAAAGCTCTAACTAAGTACATCACAGAAATGCCAACCATGAAACGGAACACAAGAAAATATAAAATAGGTAGTTTACACTCATGGTAGTTCCCAGTAATTCTTCTGTGTGTGGTAATTCTTGAAACAACCACCCACACACAGCCCATGCTTTGAAGGACAATCTGGGCAGTACATTCGAGTCTCCTTCCGGATACCGCTTCGAGCACAGACTCTACATTTCTTAGCTGGAAAGTCTTTTTTGGGCGTAGGAGGAATGTGCTCAGCAAAGTGGCGATCTTTCAATCTAGCCACATCCTCCACCACTGCTTCTCTAGGAACTCTTGCCTGTTCCACCACAATGAGGCTCTCTATCACTGACTCCTGAAATTTCACAAATGTCATCTTTGACTCTGGAGACCTATCCTTAAACTCAATAAAAGCATTAAAAGTTGCCAATTAAAACAGGTGAATTGCTTACTTCTTATACCAAACCTAAGACTTACGAATAGCAGTATAAGGTTTGAGCCTCTGATCAACTCTATCTACACCTCCCATGTGCTTACTATAATCTAAAATACACACAGGTTTGCGCACTTCAGCAACCTGGCCACAAACAGTCATGGGGGAAGTACTCTCATCATGGATGGTACTTAGCATATAGACATCCCTCTTGTCTGAAAATTTCAAAGCTAGCAGCTCATCATTCCACAAGGCACTGCACTGTCCCCTCTCAATTTTTTACAGACAAGCTCCCTTGGATAGCCTTTCCGGTTACAACGAATTGTGCCACAAGCAACAGTGTCCACTCTAAAAAATTCCTTGAACAACTGCACTCCAGTGTAGAAGTTATCTACATACAAATGTTGACCTTTGTTGAGCAGCCGTCTACCAAGTTCACACACAATTTTCTCACTAACTCCAAAAGTGGAAGGAAAACCATGGGGGTCAATACTGGAATCCCTACCAGTGTAGACACGGAAACTATACACATATCCTGTAGTACTTTCAGACAGCATATACAATTTAATTCCATATTGTGCCCTCTTGCTAGGAATGTACTGCCTAAAAACCAAACAACCCTTGAAGAGGATCAAAGACTTGTCCACAGCTATTTCTTTGCCTGGAACATAGACCTCTGAAAAACGGTCTACAAAATGATCAAGGACAGGCCTAATCTGAAAAAGACGGTCAGAATCAGGGTGATCTTGTGGCAAGGCTAATGCATTGTCAACAAAATGCAGCATTCTAAAAAGAAGCAAATATTGATTACGACTCATGGTTGCAGGAAATATAGCTGTTGCCATCAAGGGACTAGTAGACCAATAAGAATCCAGTGACGGCTTCCTAATCAACCCCATCAAAAGAGTCAAGCCCAAAAACCTTTTCATCTCCTCCAAATTTGTGGGAATCCATTGGGTAGCTCTTGAGTGTGGCCTAAGTCTAGCAGCGTTGTCCCTCAAATACTGCTCCGCATACAAATTAGTCTGCTCAACAATCTCTTCCAAAAACACATCATCCACAAATAACTCAAAGAAATTGACACGCAAAAAGTTCTCTGTATTGACTCTACACCCCGGGAGACCAGTAAAGGCAGGCAACTCTGGCTTTTGTTCTTATTCATACTTCTTATACTGCTAACCCTTACAAACACCCCCTCTTCAGCCCTCATATAGAATTTGTAAGTATTTTCTGAAAAATCAAAGTATTGAAAGTGAATAAAAAGCCAGGAGTGTCACATTCTAATCTCTGAGTGTAGAAAAAGTGGTCTGATGCAGGCTCAATTGTCTGAGGATGTATCTCAGGGCATATCAACTGAAACTTGGCAGAGGAGTGTAAAGGTGGATAGGTTGAAAATTAGTTTTGCCTGTGAAGAATGTCAGAAAGGGTTTGAGAAACTCAGATGGCTGAAATCATGAAAAATGGTTAATGGATAATAAATGTGTCAAAGGTATATGCCAATCAAAAAGGGGAAGCTCATGATCAGAAGAAGGCTCTAATGATCAGAAGTATGGGTGCTGGAGGCTCAGATAGATAATCTAACATTGTCCAAAGAGAGATTCTATGTGTATCCCAGATCTTTACACTGATATTCCATGTGTGTGTATGTGCAGTGGGTATCTAGCAAAGAGCAGATTTACTAAAACGTAATGCAGTGCAAGGCAGCAGACAACTTGTTGCACAGTGTAGTGTGACAGGGGAAGAGCAGAAGTATGTCACATCAACTAAGATATGACTCATTTCTGTTCTCTCCCTGTGCTGCACACTGTTTGCCACCTACCACAAATGCAGGCACCCTTGCACCACTTGCACTTTATGAATAGGATTGTTCTTTGCAGGGAGGAGACCCTTCTAGCACAAAAAAAATCCTTTGAGGTATTTTCCTCTTTCTGTGTGTGCAGCAGAATGAAACACACATAGAAAGAGGAAGTAACAAGGAACAATACATATATTTCTCCTTCTTGGGCCTCACTTGAGAAGGTATACCATTTTGATGAAATGCCAGATGTACTCACATTAGTAAGTCTGAGATTGCATCAAAATCTCTGGGTAGATGCATGAGAATGCTTATTCTTTACTCACGAAGCACCCTCTCAACACAGGGCAACACAAGGCAGTGTTTTGCGCTGCCTTGCATTAGTCTGGATTTACTGAGCCACACAGAGCCATCTAAGGTGGCTTTGTGTGGCTTAGTAAATCCCATTTAAGAGATTACATTGTCTTGCATCTTCTTGTGTGACACAAAGGTAATGTAAGCCCTTAGTAAATCTGCCCCTAAATGTGCAATAGTAAGACTCCTTGTGTGATGAAAGTCTTAGTGCATGGACCAGCAGGTTGCATTCTGCATGATGAGCCATGAGAGTAGATGCGGCTTCCCTACATAGTGACCACATATTGACTGCATCCCCAAAGATAGAGGGTAGGGACCCAGAAAGTAAGTGCAAGAGAATAGAGAAGAGCCTACCCAAAAATATTCTGTGAGGTCCTTTTCAGAAAAGGGCTGCTGATTAGTTCTTCCTGAGTGATTACACACGACGGTAGAAGAAATGGATATGTCTTACGTTTCTCTTGTTAAATGTGTCAACATTTCTAAGCAGGGCTGCCCTTTTGTCTGTGCCTGATGTCTACTCAAAAGGGGCTGATGACAGCCAGGTGCTGAGTTATCATGCTTTTTTGTGTCCTTGTTTTGGATATTTCTGCTTGAAGCCAGCACTATTGCTGCTGCTGTGAGAGAGAGCCATCACCTAGCATAAACGTTGTGCCTGAGAGACAGCCAGAAATGTAAATATGAAGGTGAAAGACCCTTAATGAGCCCTGTAGCCTCAATAGTGCATCCATATCCCCTCTCTGTAAAATGAGCATTAAAGTGGAGCTGTGAAATGATCGATCAGTAGGTCACAAGAATGGAGGCAACAAAATGGCTCTGTTTATTGTCTTATTTCTTATAATATTTGTAATAGGGTCAATCATTAACAAACCCTGTGAGTTTTATGCCTATATTTGTTCTCTGACTTACAAGGATAATTCATTCATATGATAATGACATTCAGTTCAATAACCTATAGTCCTATTTCTTTGCTTGTGGCTTCTCGACAGACTACTTCCTGTGAATTCCTAATAATGTACTGGCTGTCAAATGAAGGACATTACACCATCTAAAGTAAAATGTGGCTGAAAGGGACAGGAAAAAAATAATGACCCTGCTACCCTGGGAGAAAACTCTCAGCTTGTGGGAGCATTAGGGTTTTTTGTTTTTCAAAAACAAACTCCTTCTTTGGGAGTTTGCATTTGAAAAACAAAAATGTTATCCAAAGTGGGCTACCTGCCATTTCTGACAGTGCTATCCTTCAAATGTTTCACACATAGCCAGGATCCCACATGACAGCAGTTTTTGATAAAATCACCCCAAATTTTAAATGACTCTATAATATTCGAGCACAACATTTCTATTTCTGGTTTTTGCTTTTACATATCATTGTTTTCAGGTGTGTCAGAATGATCTGTTTAGCTAAACTGTACCAGAATTAACCATTTCAGAATGAGTCATTTCTAAAATGCATTTATAGTGCACTTTTTGGTTCTGCGGCATGGGGAGATAAACCAACAAGAGTTTGTGTCCCAGCATCCAGGGGGCCCCTGGAGGTGTCTCTCTTCTTGGTAACATCACAAATCACACCTGGGAAGTCAAATTAGTGTCACAAAACCCACTTTGTGGTCTCACGACACAGGGAGACAAGCCAACAGGACTTCATGTCCTAGCATCCAGAAAGTCCCTGGAGGCATCTCTCTTCTTAGTAACATCATTGCCCACACCTGGGGAGGCTGATTAGCGCTATATAGTGCACTGTGTGGTCCTGCGACACAGGGAGACAAACCAACAGGACTCTGTGTCCCAGCATCCAGCGTGTCCCTGGAGGCGTCTCTGTTTTTGGTAACATTATTGCCCTCACCTGGGGTGGTTGATTATCGTTATATAGTCACTTCATGGCCTTGCGGTGCTGGACTTGCATGGGCCAGGGGCCCGCCCATCCTGTGCCTGTCAGTAACAGGAAAAGGCAGGGCAGGACGTCCCTCCTTGACTTTGCAACTGGGGGTCTTATGACCATAAGTAGTTAGATATTATTGCATGTTTCTGAAGCCCCTGCCCTGATCCTAATTTGTCTTTAGTGGTTGGGCGGATATTTGTTAAAAGGTGTAAGTGAGGTGCTATATTTATCACCTGGATCATATTTTCCAACATTGCAAGACCTTTTCCCCAGTCTTAAGATCTAACAAAGGCCAAAGATCAGGAGGCGTCAAGAATTATAGTGCCTATTGGAGTCCTGATGGGGAGTGTCCTTTGAGGTGACCATTCCCTGCCTCTGTTTACTGGCCAAGAGATAAGAATGTGGGGGAAATAAGATACACCAGGAGGTTGTCTGTGGTGGAATTGTTGGGAGCTCAGAATGAATACGAGCTCTATTGTAAGATGGCTGCCCCAGTTTCTAGGAACCTGGAAGTTCAGTTCTCGCACAAGAACTCTCCTATACGAAAGGTTGTTAAATGATGCTTGGACACAAGTAGCTACTACTGTGGACTCCAGATGTTTGGTCGGGCATTAAAGCAAAGTTCTGCATTCCTGCAACTGTTTTGAAGGGTATGTCGGAAGACTGCTCCATTTGGTGAAGTGGGAATCGCTGTGCTCTGCTCAGTCACAGTGCAACTAAAATGGGCGATAGCCAATCTGGGGTTGCTTGAACTCTTTGCACGTGCGCGGTTGCTAACGTGTTTGTGTGTCCCCCTCAATGACTTGTCCATCTCCGTACGTTCGGAGGAGAGTCGGTGGATGCTCGGTTCCTCTGCTGTTTGCTTGATGCTCTCGGATTTTGTGTCTCTCTTTACGTACGTTCGGAGGAGAGTCGGTGGATGCTCGGTTCCTCTGCTGTTTGCTTGATGCTCTCGGATTTTGTGTCTCTCTTTAAGCTTCTATTATGGGCAAAGTGCTGGACGCAAAGAGTGAATCAATAACAGAACAGAATAGAGGACACTTTCAGCACACAAACTATACAGAATAGAATATCACTAGATTCTAGCAATCCAGTGCCTACAGTAGGGGCAGTCACAGTTCCCTTCAAAGGGCTCTTAGCTCCGCCTGAGCACTGAGATCCTGATGAAGTATAAACTGTTTTGACTCAAATGCAGCTGCATTTCGTAGTGTGTCCTCTTTTATTGCCTGATGCACAATCCAGAGTAGCATTTCTCATTTTCTATCTAGGAGGAGATGCTGTGGTTTGGGCATCTCCACTAGTCAATGAAGACAACACTCTACTGTATCATTGGGCATGGTTTAAAGCAGGATTTAAAAAGGTGTTTGGCCTGAGGAGAATTATCCGGTCAGCTGATGTTGAATTACTAAACTTATACCAATTAAATAAGGATTTAGTAACCTATTTAACTCAGTTTAACGGTTTAGTGGGCGAAACTGGGTGGTCAGAAGTAAAAAGAGCAGCTCTGTATCACTGAGGGCTGAGAGATGAATGGAAGGGTATAGTAGCTCTGATTGAACCTCAACAAGCCTCTTGCTCTGAGCTAATAAATCGAACTTTACAGTTGGATCACAAAATGTCAGAATGAAAAGGAGAATGGAAAACGGGTGGAACTAAAACATATTACAAGACATATCAAAGTCCTCCTCCAGATG
The DNA here is from genome assembly GCF_031143425.1 of Pleurodeles waltl. Classification (NCBI taxonomy): domain Eukaryota; kingdom Metazoa; phylum Chordata; class Amphibia; order Caudata; family Salamandridae; genus Pleurodeles; species Pleurodeles waltl. The sequence goes on along the minus strand of NC_090447.1, from coordinate 732,413,202 downwards.
CCCCCAAACCAATGGAAATTTGAGGGGTGCGAGGTCTGGAATACAAGAAAGAAAGAGACACGTCGCAAGAACGGATTCTGTTTCTAATGAGGTAAACAAGGTCACTTCATAAAAAATTGCCATCACTCGTCCCAAATCCAGTAAACCACGAGGGTCGGCAAACTGTCTGTCCCATTACAGAAACAAGGATATGTAGGAGGAGCCCTTGAGGTATCTCTTTAACAAATTGTGGCAAATAGAATACAAAGTGAAGACCTCCACTTCATAGTCAAGATCACAGGAAACAACTAGTGGAAGCTATTGTGTATTCTGAGGCCACCAGTAATTTCATTGATGCCAAATATCTGATGAAGTTACAAATAGATACATGTAACAAAACAAAAGTGGAAAAGGTAAGGGCAGTGGATGGAACTATGTTATTGACTGAGCCCATGAAAAAACAAACAGTTGTAGTGACCTAACATTGTTGGAGAAATCAAGAGCACAATCAAAAGCTAGAGCAGATCAATGTGATCAATGCCCCACATTTTAAGCTTATCTTAGTCATGCCTTGGCTCACCCTGCATAAGCCTTCATAGGTTGGAATAACAGATCAATTGAGTTTTGGTCACCCCTTTGCAAGGAAGTATGTACTAAGTCTCACAAGATTGAACCAATTCAAACTCATTTGCATCATACAATTGCCACAGCAAGATACAGTTCTACCAGCACAGTACCTAGAGTTTCAGGATGTCCTTAGTCAGAGGAATGCAAAAACGCCTCCGCATCCGTCTTATGACTGCTGATAGACCTGGTTCCGGGGGCCAAGATTCGATGCAGTTGCATTCATGTACTGTCTGAAAAGGAAAACCAACACCTAAAAGCATAGCTTTATCAATACTTAGAGAACAGTTTAATTCACCCATGAAGGTCCACCTCTGCTCTAATGTCACCTATTTCCAAACTATTGATTAAAAATAGTCCCTTCCTGTTGCCTTCATAATGTGAAGAAGAATTTCAGACGTTAGAGGAAGTTTTCACGTCTGCTCCTGTCTTACCTCCCTCTGGTGTGACCAAACCCTACATAGATGAAGTAGATGCTCTGAATGAAGAAATGGGAGCGATCCTATTGCAAAGACACTCAGAAACTGGAAAAATGCATTCTGTGGCCTACTTATCTAAGACATTTAACACAGCTGAGGTCAATTGTACCATTTCTGAGAAAGAGCTACTGGTTAGCCATATAGCCTTTAAGGAATAGAAGCATTACTTATTAGAGGCACAACATCCAGTAACGGTATATACCAACCACCGGAACATGCAGTTCTTGAAGTCTGCCAAAGCACTGACTCCTCACCAATTAGATTGGTCCCTTTTTTTCTGAATATGATTTTGTGGTAACGGTCAGACCTGGGGGAGAATATAGAAAGGCAGTCACACTTTAGAGACCACTACTCCTATCATTTGACCACGCCACATCATAGGGGCAACTACGATACAGAAGTTCCTTGACGAGATCAGTCAGTCCCTATCACCAGCAGAACTAGCACAATGGGCAGCACATGATCACTGTAGATAGACATTGGAAGGATTACCATTTCAAGTTTCCAAGTTCTATGTACCTATACAGAAATTGAAAATAAGGACTATTCAACGTTTCCATGACACTCCTATGCTAGGTCATCCAGGCATAAATAAGACAAAAGAGATTACCTCAAGGCATTTCTGCTGGCCAGAACTGAAAAATGGTGTTGGAACCTATATCTCTAACTGCGATGTATATGCCCAAATCAAAGCCAATTGATCCAAGACAAAAGGGTTTCTTGTTCCTTTAAAGACCCTGGAAAGGATGTGGGAAGACATCTCTGTTGATTTTATGGTAGGATCACCAGCATAGTAGAGATGCAACACCATCATGGTGGTGGTTGTCTAAAATGGCCCATTTTATTGCTTGCATCAGGGTGCCCACTGCCCCTTATTTGGCCCAGTTGATGATGGATCATATAGTCTGCTTACACAGCCTTCTTAAGACAATTACATCAGACCAAGAAACTCAGTTTACCTTGCGGTTCTGGAAGACTTAGTTTAAGGCTGTAGGAATTCATTCTTGTTTGTCTACTAGCTTCCACCCTCAGAGTGACGAGCAGACATAAATGGTCAATCAATGTATTAAGCAATATGTTCACTGTTTACTTAATGACAATCCTCAGGCATGAAAAGAAATGCATTGACTGGCGGAATTTGCTTACAACAAATTCTCACACTCCTCAGCGGGTTACTCTCCTTTTATTGCCACTTGTGGACATCATCCTCATTTTCTACCTTTGTTGATACTCTTTCAACAGGACGGGAGTCTGCATGTAGCAAACTATATAAGACAGTTCTCTGACATTGCAAAAAACACTTGTATGCATGTACTCACTGCCAAAGAACATTATAAACATTCTGCAGATAAGGAAATACAACAGGGGTCACAACATAAAGGAAGGTGACAGAATTTAGCCATCCACAAATCATTTAAAATTTAAAAAAACATCCAAATTTCAACCCAAGTTCGTGTCCCATTCAAGATTGTAAAACCGGTTAATCCTGTTAGTTTCTGATTACAATTGCCTGTAACAATAAAAGTATGTCCGGTTTTCCACACCTCTCTTCTCAAACTGGTTCTGATTGCATGACACCATGTCCCCCTCCTATTTTTATTGATGGTTTATCTGAGTATAAGTTGATAGAGGTCAAGGACATGCAACAACAGAATGGACATGTATGGTATTTGGTTTCATGGGCTGGTTATGGACAGGAAAATGATTCCTGGGAATCAGCACACACAAACAAGGCATCTTGTCTTATCCAAAAATTTTTAGTGCCCCATGTGGAAGGCCCTGCGTGGTATGGACTTAGACAGGGGGGTACTGTCAGGACTTGTAGCACTTGTGCCCATTCCGTATCTCTATTTATTGACTGAGAGCTAAGTATGTGCAGAAAATAGCATACAACAGGAGGTCATTTGAGGTGGTATTATCGACAACTCAGAATGAATCCTAGCTCTAATCTAAGAGGGCCATCACAGTTTCCAGGAACCAGGAAGTGTAGCTCTTGCGTGAGAAGGCTCTCATATGAATGGTACTTAAATGACACTTATACGTGAGACAAGAGTCTACTGCTGTGGATTCTAGATGTTTGGTCAGGCAGTAAAGCAAGGTTCCATATTGCATAAAGCAACTAAATCAGGCAATATCACAAAGACGGTTGCTTGAACTCTTTGCAGGTGCATGGTTGCTCACATGTTCATGAGTCCCTTTCAAAGACTTGTTCATCTCTGTACATATGGAGGGGAGTTGGCAGGTGCTTGGTTCTTCTGCTGTTTGCTTGACACCCTCAGATTTTGTGTCTTGTTTAAATGGGCAAAGCCCTGAGTCCATAGATGATCCTTGGACACACTATCGTGAAGGTTGGGGGTGTTCTTCCAATTTGTAGGTAGAAGTTCTTACTATAGAGCAATACCATTTGTGGCAGGAGCCGAGATTAATTGTGTGATATTTATTTTGCAAGTTCAGCTATGCAACCAACACTGCTATACCCAGGGCTTGTACATTGGATGCTACTAGTGAGCTTGCAGCACTGGTTGTGCCACCCACTTAAGTAGCCCTGCAAGCATATCTCAGGCCTGCCACTGCAGAACCTGTGGGTGCAGTCTCTCTGCCACTCGACTTGGCATTTAAAACCTCTTGCCAAGCCTTAAACTCCCCTTTTCCTACACATAAATCACCCCTCAAAGTACAGCCCTAGGTAGCCCGGGGGCAGGGTGCTCTGTAAGTAAAAGGCAGGGCATGATCTTTTAAGTTTTCCATGTCCTGGTAATGAAAAACTCCCAAAATCATTTTTTTTACTATGAGGCCTGCCCCTCTCATAAGCCAGCATTGGGAATTCCGTACAATACTTTAAAGCTGTAATTCCCCATATGAGAGGCGTAGCTGCATCATGTTTAGTACCATCGGAATGGTAATTATAAATCCTCTCTACTGGTAAAGGTGGATTTATTATTACTATTTTAGAAATGCCACCTTTAGAAAGTGGACATTTTTCTGCTCTCACTGCCCTCTTTGCCTACAGCCTATCTCCAATACACATCTGGCTTCGGCTAGGTGACAGCTGCACTTCTGCATTCCCTTCAGACACCCACAACACAGGATATTCAGCTGCATCTGCATTCATCTTCATACTGATGGGTCTTCCTGAGGAGAAGGTTGCACCACAAAAGGTCAAAGCCAGGGCCTTCATAAATGCGCTGATTACCTTCCACTGATAGTCTGGAGCCAGGCCTGAGCTGAAAGGGGGACTTGTGCACTTTACAGAAACCTTTTGAAGTCGTCCCCCACATCAAAGATATTTTCTAATATAAGTATTGGGTCTCTGACCCACTCAAATCAGTACAGTTCTGGACTCAAGGAAACACTGCTGAAGTGAAGACAGCCATGTGTCAGGATTGCCACTCTGCCAGGATTGACTGTTCCCAGGGACTGCTGCCTTTTCCTGCTGTGCTGCCCTGCTGCCTGTTGATCTCGGCCTGGTAGCCCAGGACTCAGCCACCTGCCCCAGAGTGACTCTGAGCTGCTTTGCTATACTTTGCCATCTGCTTTTTTCAGCAACCCTGAGTGGCCTTGCTGGACTTTGCCGCCCTCTTTCTTCTACAACCGGAGCGGCTTTTCTTCACTTTGCCACTCTCTTTCTTCAACAACCCTGAGTGGCCTTGCTGGACCCTACGACCTGCTTTCTTCAACAATCCAGACTGGCTTTTCTGCACTTTGTCTCCCGCTTCATTAACAACCTCAAGCGGCTTTGCTGGACTTTGCCGCCTGCTTTCATTAACAACCTTAAGTGGCCTTGCTATACTCTGCCGCCCACTTTCATCAACAACCTCGATTGACTTTGCTGCCCGAGTTTAATCAACAACCCGAAACGGCTCTGCTGAACTTAGCAATCCGCTCTCATCAAAGGCCTGAGCGACTTAACGCCCGCTCCAACCTTCAAGTTCCGGGACCGCAACAGTGATTTCCACCTTGGTGCCACCGGCTTCCACCCAGCAGTTCCCCCAAGGTCCACACCTGTTTCACTGTGACCACGCTGGAGATAAACCTATCTAACACTCAGCCGCTTTTCAGAAAGGAGGCTCCCGGACATTACTGTAGTCTGTAGGGACAACGCGCACTCATGGCGAGGTGTCCCCAGCACCACGCTTTATTCCACAAGAGTATATTAGCCTTGTTGGCTGAAACCTAAAAAGTGAGTAACTAATACTAAACGGATTTGATTTCTTTTGTTCTGATCTTGATTTATAAAGATAAACAAGCTTTATTTTTCTCTGTGTGGAGTCTTTTTGTTGTGTACCTTTTGTGATTCCTGATCCTACGTGTTTCACAAATACTTTACACATTGCCTTCTAAGTTAAGCCTGCCTGCTCTGTGCCAACCTACATGTGTGTGAGCATAGGATAATTTAGGTTGTGTATTTTATCTTGCTCTAACTAGGATTGTGGTTCTTACTTGGACAGGGTGCATGCCGCTGCCAACTAGAGACCCAATTTCTAACATTAGTGATCAGCGGGGAGGATTGGACTTTTGTTGTGCAATATGGTGATTCATTTTCCGCTACAACTCTATACTTAGACCAATTCCTTCTAACTGGCAAAATCTTTGCCTGACCTTTACAAATTGACAATTTTTCTTTCTGATTTTTCAATTCTCCCTATTTGGCCTTTTTGGACTTTTTCTGATAAATTATGTCTCGCTGTGGAGAAGCCACACCTGCACCTGCAGTAATTGTCTTTGAGCTGACAATGTTAGAGTCTTACATTGTGCAAGAGCTGAAACATTTCTGCAAGGACTTTCAAGTGTCTACAAGGTGACATCCCAGAGAAGAAGCAGGAAATTCCTGAGGAGGATGACCTGATCTTGTATTCCCATGAGGAAGATTAACCACCTGTGTAAAGAGCCAAATGCTTGCCAGGAGCAAGAGTGGTTTCCAGACCAGGAGGCAGTGTATCTTCCAGGAACCTGTCACCAGAGAAGTTGGCAGACAGAAGGGAGGAAAGAAAACTTTAGAACTTGCTAGATGGGAGTAGGCCTATGAGGAGAGAAAACTGGCTCTAGCGAAGAAGAAGTTGGCCCAGGAACTCAGTTTGAGAGAGCTGGACAGAGTTGCAGTCCAGCCCGAGCTTGGGGATAAAATGAACAGTATCTTGCTTGATTCCATTGCAGAGCTAGATAGTTCACTTTCCCTGTAAGACAGACAGTCAGTAACACTATTGACACATGAAACATTTTTTAACTTCTTGGGAGAATGCTTCACGCACCATCATGCATCCAAGCATAGAACTTTCAAACCAGGTCATACCTGGTTTAATGAAGATTGTAACAGGGCTAAATGTAAGTTGTGAGATGCCTGAGGAGCGGGGATGTCACTGACTTTAGAACACGTAGGAATCAGTACAAACGACCCAACTAAAGGCATATCTCAAATGTGATACCCAGCTCTGGAAAGATGTATATGAGGCTGCCATTAACAAAGACACTAGGCAGTTTTGGCATCTAGTAGCAAATAAGAGGCAGTGCCCTGAAAAACGTTTTGCAAATACTTTCAACTCAGAGTTCTGCATAAACACTTTTCAGACCTCTATGGATAATAAGGCCCTCAAAAAACCTACACCTTAGTCTCCCTCTAGTGCACTAAAGATTGAGTTTGATGAAACCCTTGGGGTAATTAGGCCAATAGTGGCAGCTGGACAGGTCGTAGTACTAGTTGGGGTCACTGGGGATCTTCTCTTATCTGCTTTCAAGAACTGGACTCTCTATCTAAACAAGTTAACCACCCTGATACTAGGGGGATGGAAATCCTGCACAGTTGGCAAGCGGCTGATATTGTCCCAATATACAAGAAGGGTCCAAGAGATTCCCCTTTGAACTATAGGCCAATCAGCCTTATTGATGTGACACAAAGGGTCTTTTGCAGACAGATTCTGTTCCAGCTTGATCATTGGATAGAGGACCAGGAAGCTCTGTCGTATTAGCAAGCTCGATTTAGAAGACAAATAAGTACCTTCAACTAGGTCTTTAGGTTTACCTTTTATCTACTAGAAGACAGTTATTATAGAAACATTCCATCTATACCTAGTACTTGTGGACCTCAAATTGGCATTTGACCTGGTCCCAATTGCATACTATGGGATGTTCTGAAGGACAGTAATTTGCCCCCTGATCTTCTAAACATTCTTATGCATTTACAACAAGACACTCATGCTCAAGTTCGATGGGGCCGCAGGCGTGAACTAACAGACCAGATAGGAGTTAATAAGGGTGTTCACCAGGGGTGTGCTCTGGCTCCAACCCTATTCTTCTTATGCTTAAATTATGTGGTTGCCTACTTTGAGGATGGCACGAGTGATTCCATCAGGGTTGCTGGCTCCTATTCACAGTACGATGCACTGTTGGTCTTTAAAACCACAGTAGGCCTCTAACCACTTGTTGACATGTTTGTGGCATTGTGTGTCGATCAAGTGCTAGTCATCAACCAATCAAAACAAAGTTCATAACATTATTCTCTACAGGTCTTTTAGAGGCACCATTATGCTTGAGGGGCAACCTTAGATAGGGTCACTGAGTTCAACTATTGGGAATTACCTTAACTAAAAATACGTGCTGGTTTCAACAGGTTAAAAAAGTGCACTGAAATTAACCCACCAATCTGCTGCGATCTTAATACTTGATATATTTTTCACAGCCAGACATATATCACCTACCTTAAAAATATACAGAACCCAGACAGAGGTTAGTGCACCATATGGGGCAGAAATCTGGGGCTAATCATCCATGGCTGATCTGAGTGTGGCAGAGAATAATTTTCTGAGAGCTCTAGTCAGTCTCCCCAAAAGCACTCCCCTATTCCCACAAGTGGTGGCTGGTGACATTTGAAAGTGGTGGGGAGTAAAAGTTGGGTGTCTCATGTAGCAGAGAAGGGATCAAGTTTAATGGTTGATCGTCCGGACCTGGGCGGGTCCTCCTCCTAAGAAAAAATGTAAAAAACATTGGCAAATGTTACATTTTAAAGCAAATTAATTTAGTGGGAAAGCATGGTTTATAAAGCAGTAGGAATGTATAGTCTTGAAATAATAAACACATACAAAATTGACCCATATCTTATTACATTACTCAGCCCTTCACTCTTATCTTGTCAAAACAGAGCAGAGACGGTGCAGCACAAACATTACTTTTAACTAACAAAGTTAGGTGCGTGATTTTTCAGTTTCAGAATATGCGAGCTGCTCTTGTAGGATCTGAGTAGCTTGTGCCAGGCCTTCTATTTTTAACCCAGTGTGCTGGAACCTGTAGTCATGCACTTATAAAATGGTAACACAGAAATACAGGTACCACAAGAAGAAGAAAGAAAACAAGTCTTAATTGCTATTCATACCCGAATCGACCACGCAATTCACCTGCAATTCCATCTAGAAAATACTAATGAACTGCGCAATTATTTGAGTAAAGGCTAGTAGGACTCTCGGAAATAATAGGGTTCACCCTCTGTAGTCAAAGCCTAAACATCCTGCAAAAGGTTTTGTTTTGTTTTACTACACTCCTTGTTCTAACAAGTGAATCGTGTTGTCTTTGAAAATCCGCCTTTGACAGCAGAGCCCATTCGAATAGTCTCCTTCTCCAACTCATTACCCTCCATTAGGTGATTTGCTCTGGCCACAAAAAAGACACCAAGGATTTTTTTTTAAAGTGAAGTGTCTGAATTTGCACAAAAGTGGCAAGGGTTTGCCAAAGAGAGTAACTGGGGGGGGAGGGATATTGTGTACTTAGTCTTTGCACAGGCAGTAAACCTTATTGGAAATGGTTGTGCAGCAGAGCTGTCTTGCCTACCTGTGAATGGTATAAGGCAGCCAGCAGCAGCAGCAGTAGGCTCACCTGCATAGTGTGAAACCTATCTGGTACACCCCAGCAGAACCTCATTCACTCCATACTCCTCTCTCGGGACAGGGAGCTGGGAACCTCATTCTCTGCTGCCTCAGGGTCTACAGGCAGAAAGGACAAGTTGGGCACTGCAGCAGCAGTCCATCTGAGCTGGTATCGAAGGGCTGGGAGAGCTGTCGGGCATTGTCTGGGTTTATCCTCAAATTGGAAAAAGTTTTGGAGGGTGCAATATTTCCGGTTCTAGAAATACAGTGCATATGGCAAATATGTGCTCAAACAGGATGTGACGTCACCATAAGAATGAAGTTAGTCATTTTGTACAAATAAGAGCAGCTTTTTAATAAGATGTTTAGACATCACTACTAGGGGTGGTGGTCAACTCCGCCATGCGGCGGCTGGTGGAGTTTTGCCGAACAGAATGCTCCAAGCAAAGCACGGAGTGGGCAAAACTCTGCAAACTACCAGCGGATCAAAGTTTATCGCCCACCCAATAACTCTGAGCCTGAAGAAAGGCGAAGCAGTGCAGGTAGAGGAGGGCAGATAAGAGAAGTTACGAAACGCAGGGTGAAAGACATAAAGTGGTTGTCAGAAGAACACATCCTAGACACAATCAATCAAAGACCAGTAGAAAAGTGAGAGTGAAGATAAACAGCCAGTGAGGGATCAACAGAAAACAGGTGTCTAGTTGAAGGGATTCAGCTCCTGAATGGACACAATTCACCTAGAATGGGCCTGACTTGAAAATACATATGAATAAGGATCAATCCAAAGTGTGCAAAACACCTCTATAAACAGGGCTACCACAGTAAATATTTCCTGAATACTTTTTACTCAAATCCAAGAGCACTGTTGCAAACTAACTAACTGATACTTTTTTGTAAACCTATAAGCCTTCTTGGGGCCTAGGCCCAAGTAGAAGGGTAGAGCTATCATTTTAGAAGAAGCTAATGTAGGGTTAGACATACCGTCTCAGAATACCTAAACATATAAAATAATCAATAATAAGTGTTTTGCTGATTTGCACAAGTATATGACAACAATTAGAATATACTTTGTTTTTGATTTGTGCTCCTTGACGAATTTCCCTAGAGAAACCACAGTGTCTAATTCATCAAACACATGTATATTGTTACTAACCATCCTGGCAGATGGTTGGGTTCATTTTTTTGATATTTTAGGGGGGTTAGATTCTCCTGTTGACCAGGGTTCCACCATAGCTAAACGTATTTCAAGTCAATTAGATGGACAGTATAGATTTGATATGAAGATTCCACATCGAGATAGTTCCCAAGGGAACGACACCAATAATGTTTCTTTAAACTGTTACACTAGTACTGTATGCATGTGCATTATTGTTATATTTGTGCTTACTTGCCTGCATCTACTGTGAAGGGAGAGCCCTAAAATTGCTTACCCCTCACAGGATCTTTGTCTTTTAGTATAATTCTTAGTCTTCTTCATCATCAGGGTTGTTTTGTGTATTATTTTTCAAATTTGTATTTAATCCTTTAGCAGGTTTCTATGTACAAACATTTAAATCATAATTGCCAAGCTAGGTATATGGATGTGATATGGCATTTCTTTAACAAAGATTGATCTGTCCCTTCCTCCGAAAGAAGGAATGACAGGTATGATGAATACATCTTGGAAGAATTTTATTGAGGAGTTGTAAGACAGTAGGCTAGAACTTGACTCAAGGGAAAGAACGAACCACATGGGTGATAGGGAAAAAGAAGAAGAGAAAGTAAGAATGCTTGGTTATGCCCAAAGCTGAGTTTAGATTGGCAAGGAATCTTTGTTTCATGAGAAGAAAGGAAAAAGATTATAAATACTCAGATGATGGGTTGGAGTGAATGCCCACAGAGATTTGACGTTCTGGGACAGCAGGTGTTTGGTGGAGGGGATCCTGTCATTTCTGGTGTTAATTATGTGTGTTGAAAAAAGGTTTACTTTCAGCTTCCTGTGAATTGGGTAGGCAGATGCTACTGAGCTTTAGTGTTTCCTGTAGTGCATCATTTAGACAAGATAAATGATAAGGGGTTAGTGCCTCATAGTAGAGCTATGTGTAGTGCTTTGTAAATAGTAGGTGATGTGTTTGGCACCGTGATTCTTTCTGGAGGAATTTTTGAATGACCTAAAGTTTGGAAAAACATCTATACTAGTTGACCAGCTTGCCAGCAATACAGCTGGTGCATTGACCGCTATTAATACATCATTTATGGTAGCAAGAGCCGTGTTTTTTCAGAAAAGGCTTGCATTAAATATCTTACTTGCAAAAGAGGGCAGATTCTGCTGTATGTTGTGTCCAGCAGTGCTGCATGTACATGCCCGACAAGTGTGGTGTGATTAACAAGTTAATTACTAACATTTCTGATCTTTCTAAAGATGTGAAGGAGTTGGAAGCAACGGGTGTCTTGGAGACAATTGGAAAGGGATATTCTGCAGTATGTAGATGGCTTAGTGGCATTGGTAGTGGTCGATTTTGACCCCATATCAAATATTGCTATCTTGTTATGTGCTTGTTTCTGTGTTTCAGCTGAGTGAGAATGATGATTGGAAGAAAGAGATCAAAAAGCAATGGAGGTGGTAAAGGGATATTGAAAGAAATTAAGGAGAGAAAATATAGACCTTAAGGAGCTGCAGTGTCATCTTTATGAAGAGCTAAAAGACTTAGAGGGGACCAGTCCTCAGCAGCAAAAGAAAAAAATCGGCAGTTGAAAATCAGTGACAGTGCGACTTATGAATGTTTTATGCGATTACTCTCTGAGTTATCAGAGTGGGGAATTGGTGATGCTCTGTCACCATTTTTCATTTTATTTCACATTCATAATAATCTACACCTCAAATACACATCCATAAAGTATGATTTCATGCTGAGGTTCACCATAGTTAGTGCTTTCACTTTGAGTTAATGTATACAGAAACAAGTATACAAAAAAGTGATGGACGGAATATTAGAATTAATCTCAGCCACTGGTAATTACTCGGGGTCACATGCCCATCTGCTGTTATTTTGCACACCATGCCAACTCAGTTTGGACCTAACCATATGCAATCAGTCTTTACCATGATCCAATAGAAACAGTCCTGCCCAACCTGCTAGGCCAGATCCTCTCTCAACCAGAAAATAATCAACCCAGGACCTGTTTCACCCTAGCTAGGTGTCTTTGCTCCAGTGACACCGTGAGCATGGGACCCACGTCTGGGCATACCATCCCACATGGGGCAACACACTAAAATATACACAAAAAAGTGATGGATGGAATGCTTGAATTAATCTCAGCCCTTGGAAATTACTCAGGGCTGCTTTCCAGTCCAACATCATCAGTCTTGATCCTGCTCCAACGGGAACAGTCCAGCCTGAACATCCAGGCCATGACCACCCTGAACTGGAGCAAGCAACCCAGGATCAGTTTTGTTCTAGTTAGGGCTTATTAGCTAGGTATATCTTAGCTCCAGTGACATACTGTGCATGAGAAACACATTTGGGCATAACTGTCTCACTTGGGGCGATACACTGCAAGAATGCTTGCATTCATTTCCGTCATTGGTAATTACTGGGGGCCTCATTTTAAATGATTCATGCTAACATTGAAACTGTGCTTTTGGCTGTTGTGTTCTTTCATTCTTTCTCTCTTTTCAGAAGTTGAGTTGCAATAGCTTGAATTAATTCATTTATTGCAAATGTTTTGATTTCAGTGAGATCCTTTTCAGTACACTGAAAGTTGAATAGTGAATCCTCACACGGGTGGTGGGGATAGACTGAGCGCAATGTGGCATTCTTTACAAGATATCTCCTGAAGGCCGTGCAGCTATAAACTTCCACTGGGCTATGCCTGGGAAGACAGGGAATCTTGATTGATTCTCATATCCTGGGAACCATAGGGAGTGTTGCAGTTTGCTGAAGTGTATGTTTTAATTGTGCATTGCTGCGCTAGCAGGAGGCAGATGCTCCTATCTAATCTCTTCAGACTCGATGTCTTAATTTTCTCCTTCTCAAAGAGTTAGACTTTTGAGCAAATCCATGTTTTCTTTGTCTGACTAAACCATCAATTTGTTTAGCCTTTAGAGGCTTTGCATGCTGATGCCTGCTGTTTGACTTACCCCAACCCCATTAGAATTCTTAGCTTAGTATTAGGGAACTTCCCTTTGTGGGAAACAGGTACTTGCTCAACCTGTTTATGACAACTTTAAATAGTCTGTCTTTGTATTTGCTATTCTGAATCAATTTTGATTACCCTGATCGCTGATTTACATTATGATCTATTTTTTATGACTAATTTGATTTTAATTTGTAACTTTGTTAATCTGCTACTAAACTTAATGGTTTGCAAATCTACTACTCTCTGTCATCCTTGAAAAGCCTCATGTGCTTCACTATCATTAATGTACCGTGGAATTGTTGATGCCAAGCCTGGTAGCAAAAAACTATGAAATTTAGAAAAAGTAGAAGTACCACGTTGAGCCTTAAGAATTGTAATTTAAAATCCTCTTCAATGGCAAAGTCAGATTTGTCTCAATTTTGAAAATACCACTTTTCTGAAGTTGGCATTTTTCCTCCCTCTCCATTTAGTACCTGTAGTCTGTTACCTGGGACATATGACTGTAATTAGGATGGTAGTTGGACTTTGTGTATTACTCCCAAATTGTGACACAATAGGGACTAGTTGTTTGCAGGCTTGGCAATCCTGCCAGGATTTTTAAACTAGTGTGAGGTTTTTCCTGTATTGTGTTTTCACTTTACTATTGGTTGTGTGCCTCATAAATACTTTACACTTTGCCTATAAATTAGGCCTGACTGCTTTTGTGCCAAGCTACCAAAGGCTTAAGCACAGGTTAATTTAGTGACTTTGTGGGGTTCTCCCTGCTATGGATTGTGATTGCTGCTTTACTAGGGCTCACAACCCCTAAGCCAACAGCAAAAATGAAATTTCTCACACCTACTGTATGAAACAGTTATGTTTTCTGTACTACAATTATTCTACATGAAGTGTAGGTCTGCAGTTAAACATTGTAATGAAATTACTGATGTGACCACTGATATTTTGGTTCCAGTTGCTAGCGCGCCTGGTCCTTAGTAAGTAAACTTACAAGGGGACGCGTATAGGTCAATTAACCTTTTGGATCACATGGAGTATCCTAGTCATGTAGTGACTACTAAAATCAGAAATCAATATAACCAACTATCAATATTTAATTGACAACATCTAAACCCATCTATTCATGAACAACCACCACTCGTTAAAGTGTTAAACAATTTTATTTCCCTATTGATTACAAAACTAAGGGCCTGATTCTAACTTTGGAGGACGGTGTTAAACCGTCCCAAAAGTGGCGGATATACCACCTACCGTATTACGAGTCCATGGAACTCGTAATACGGTAGGTGGTATATCCGCCACTTTTGGGACGGTTTAACACCGTCCTCCAAAGTTAGAATCAGGCCCTAAATCATCTATTAGAGCAAACTGTATTCAATCAGCTCAATTATTAGTTCATTAATGTAACATCAATAACATAATAAAAACAGACCTTGACGAAACATATGCTTGAATACTCCTACATAAGCCAATAAAAGATTTCCAGGATCAATCAGAGTTCAGCAATTAGTTTGTCAGTCTATTATCAGTGTCAACGTCATCTCTGGGAAGCCTACTTAACCAAGATTAGCATTAGCATGTGGGGCTTCATGCAAAACAATTTAGGAAACATGAATTTGGAAAACATCTTTCCAAGTGAAAATCTATAAAAACAGCGCAGTTGGTACCTAGAAGAAAAGGAACAAGTTAGTTTGTCACATTTTCATAGCTACCATTCCACAGAATGGATCAGCAATAAAGTCAGTCTTCGTCTTCAGGTCATTAATCGATCAGCTACGCATCAGGCTCTCAAGAGTATGAGCCCAACAACAAAATCTCGAACAGCGTCTCCTGACGTCATCAATTCTCCCCTCACATCTGAAATCTTAGCCCCTTGTCATGACTTTTTATTAGGGTCTCCTAGTCTATCCCCCTAATTCCCAATTGGTCAGTCATTCAGCAGATATAACTTTAACCTATAATATTAGTTTACTAAATCTATACATTTTAATATTAGTCCTTTCACAAGATGGGGATCGGTCCACTATACGATGTCCTCATCATCTCTTCAGGTATCGAAAACGTTGCATGTTCCTCTTCAGTCAGTGCCTCCACTGTTCAAGTCCTGGGAAAGTACATTTAGCCTATGCTACATAATTGTATCAAATTGTCTTCCTTATCTCCTGTCTGCAGGTACATTGCAGAAAACTCTAGCTAAGCAACTTTTAACATCGGGTGGCTCAAGGACAGGTCATGCATTCAGCTTCTTGCAGCCGGTTTAGTATTTCAGCTCTTCTAATGCGAGGCCTAGGAAGACTATGCCTTAATTCCAGCTAAGCTAGCACTACAAGTTAATGTAAAACATAGGTTATACATTTCAATATGACATATTACTACATTATTCTTTTACATTTTTCATTATTTCACACAGTTTCAGTTATATTAGTACAATCCCGTATAAATGGCTGACATGCCCCGAGGGCACATTTTCAAGCGTGCACATTATTTTCTCTACGATTAGTTTCTCTACAAACTTTTCATTATTCAAAACACATAAACATCATTAATAATTTTCTAATTAGCATATCTGCTTCAGCAGTCCCTCCTCTGATGATCAAATATGTCATCACACCTTTTGTTATCAACATTTTACAGTTCTGTCTTGGCTGTATTTTGACTTTTTCTCAAAGTTCCCCTATAGATTCTTCCCCTGTTTTGTTCTTCCCTCCTCTGATTATTTTTAGATCTCCTCAATTTTAAGTTTTGCCATAAGTTGCATATACCCCAGAATCCTAATATACAAGCAATCACAATTAATATTCCCTGTACAATTTTTTTATAATACCCCATTCCAAATTAGACTAAGCCCGTTGCCCACTGAAGCAAATCCTTTTCCAACCTTCGCCGAAACCCCTGGTTCCTTCAATTCCTTCAAATCTTTACTTGAATTAGTTAGGGTAGTGAGTTAAGGCCAGATGTATCATCTAACCCTTTTGCGAATCGATAAGACAGATTTTTAATAAATCGCTATTTCTGGTTCTCAAAATGGTATGTATCATATTTGCAATTCGGTTATAGCGGTTTCTTAAAAATCGCAAATGCTATTACCGAATCGCAAATTGCGATACAGACCCCATTTGCACCTATGGGCCTGTATGCCCATATTTGTGATTTTTTTTAATTCCCCAAATTGCGAATTCCTAACTGGAATTCGTAGTTTAGGAATGCAAAACTCCAGGGTGGTGCGGGCCTAAGGACCCCCCCTGCTGCACCCCAAAAATTATTTTAGGACATGTTAGGCGCACACATGCCAAATGGGCATGTGTGAGTTACATGTCAATTTTAAAAATACATTTTTAACACATTTTTTAAATTTGCACATGGTTACCATCAAGTTTTACTTGGTGGTAATTGCGATTCCTTAATGTCCAATTCGCATTAAGGAAAAGCATCATACATGTGCTTAAGAAATCGCAAATAAGGATTCCTTATTTGTGATTTCTTATTTAGAGAATCACAATTTGCGATTCTCTAAATGGGCTCGCAATTTTAAGGAATCCTTATTTTAGCGATTCCTTAAAATTGCATTGCCAATGCCTTTCATTCATACTGAAAGGCACTTTTGCATTCGCAAACAGGCATTCACACCGTTTGCGAATGCAAAAAGGCTTGATACATGTGGCCCTAAGTCCCTTATTTCTTTATCATTATTAGGTATGAACCAACAACAATGCCTAGCATTAAGCATCCTACAGACTCCGCCGTCTTTCACTAAAAGTATGTCTGAAGCAAACCTATTTTGAAGTGTCATAGCTCTATCCGCAGCTAATTCAGTATCTAACAGGAGTATTGCCCCTGTAAAATTTGTAAGTATGTTATCCAAAACAGTAGACAACTTCCGTATCTTGATTGTATTCAAAATAACCCCCACAGAAGGAATTACTGCACCAAAAATATCTCCCACAATTGCAGAAGAGGTTTCCCTCCTCTGTCGCTTATGATGTAATTCAGTCATTTTCGGAAACTTCTTTAGATCATCTATCTGATAAATTTTAGGGATAACTATCCCCAAATAGTATGTCCCATACCATCCTCTAGGAAGACAGTAATAAGCATTAAGTCCACAAATTGAATAGATCCCAGGAATCACAGGGTCCTGACCATTCAGCATAAAAGTCCATTTACTTTGAAGCAAAAACACATGCCTACATTCACTTGTTCCCACAAATAAAGGCCCTCGGTATGAACACGGTGGTAAACACCACACTGCCGGTGGTGGCGGAACACCCGGCAACAGACATGCAGTCCGAACCACCAAATAATGAACGAACTAAAACACAGGCATCCTGAAAACCACTCACTGCCAGCAGAAGAGTGCCGACAATGACGGCGGAGTTCACCCACAGGCCGACGGAAAGGCCCTACCCGCCCATCAAATAATGAAGCACTAGATCGCTGTCAGTTCTGGGGCGGAAACCACTGCCACACAAAGCCAGGTGGAAACAAACCAAATATAAGGAAACACTCACTGAAGGCTCACACAACACACCGAAGCAGACATGGAGAGAGAGTTGCAGATCATGCCAGCCCTGCTCCTTGCCATATACCTCCGCGAATGAGACCGCGACGAAGATGATGACGGTAAGTACCGCAACCTACTAAACAAGGGAAGAAAGGGCACAGTTACATACCCACCCACTCCACCCACCCTGCAATGCTCCCACAACCCTTCACAGCAGCACAAGCCATACACCCCACAGCAAGAGGTACTTACCTGACACAAGGCAAATCCAACCTGCCCAAAGTACATATATGTACCCAACACCCCCAAACAATGAAACAAGAGACCACGGATCCAGAGTGTGCCTCAAACAACACAGGCCACACATTAACCTTTATTCTGCTCACTGAGCAACAGAAGTGCATAGAAGGCTAATGGCCAGTGTCCTTAGTAAAAGAAGTCCGGTGGGCCACAATGGCCCCAACTTGACTCCCACAAGTGCAACATTACTCCACCTCATAGGGACAACAATGGGGCATCCAGGCACCTCAGGGAACAGGGGCAGGGGATGGTGGGGGTGGGGATTTACGACTGGGAGCAGGGCTTAGATTTCTGTTTGGAAGGTGGAGGGGGCTTAGGTTTTGTCACAGCAGCTGGTGGAGTGGACTTGGCCTGGGGTGCGGCAGATATTCCTGGGCCAGCACGGGATCTCTTCCTCACAGGGGAGGTAGCACGGGATTGGGAAGGGAGGACAGGGGCGGGCTGTGACGTGGGAGGAGTGGACAGGGCAAGGAGGTGAGCACATTTAGGGAAAAGACGGGGTGGGCCAGTGGGTTCAAATAGGTCAACACGGGATAGGAAAAGTTTCTTAGGTGCAATTGGGGTGGACATGGAGGAAGGCGTAGGAGTGGAGGTAGAGGGAGTGGTCTTGACAGGTGTAGGTGTGTGTGACGTGGGTGCAGGTGACTGGACAGTATGCTGAGGTGTTGTGGATGTGTGATGGGTGGGTGTTTTGGTACATTTGAGTGTCTTGGGAGGAGGGGAGGTGGACACAGTGGGACAAGACAGGCTGAGAGTGTAAATGGATGTTGTCTGGATGTCTGCAAGTCTGGTGAGTGTGCTGCATGTGTCAACTAAATTCATTGTGGTGAGTGCAGGTGTAGTGTCTGGGGTGCATGAATGGATGTGTGATATTGTGGTGACTACAGGAATAGGGTCATCAACATTGAATGAGTGTGCAGTGCCTGTGGGTGTGCATGTACAGGGGACAGATAGGGAGGCAGAAGACGTGGACACACTGGGGGAAGTGGATGCTGGTGTGTGTGCATGTGTATGTTGGATGTGTGTGTGCTTGTGGTGGGAGGTGTGGTGCTTGTGTTTTGAAGTGTGCTTCTTGTGTGTTGAGGTGTGTGCCTGCATGTCAGACTGTGTGCTTTGGACGGGTGACGGGAGTGGGGTGCTGGAAGGGGTAGAGGTGGTTGGAGGGGTGACGGAATGACCAGGGGCACTGGCTGTTATCAAAGAGGAATCCAGAGCCTGAAAAGATCTCTGTAGGCCAGACACAGCACCGTGAATGCCATCCAGACAGGCATTGGTCTGCTGCACCTCTGATGCTAGCCCCTGGATGGCATTGACGATGGTTGTCTGCCCTACAGAGATGGGTCTCAGTGTCAAAGCCCAGCTCACCTGAGTCCTTGTTCAGTTCTGATGGAGGTTGAAGACAATCCGACCCCACCCTGAAACTGCTTGTTCCAGCACACTAGTTTTTAAAACAGTGCACTAAGAACAGAAGCTCAAGGGAAGAGGGGAAGTGGATAAAATAAAATAGAGAGACAACACCGTTCTTGCGTTTCCACTGTTGAAGTGCTGCACAAATCTGTGGCCCTTTCTGACTTCTGTAGAAACTGGTGCCTAATGAAACATAAACAAAGAACAGATAAGTACAACCTATTCCTAAATGGGTTCCTGACTATCCCTTTATTTATTAGAAATTCTCTTCTAAAAGTACCTCTTGGATCCTGGTCTCTAGTTTCCAGGTTTGGAATGTGTTACTACTCTGGGATGTGCTTTCTATTGCTGTAAAGCTTCTAAAACATTAAAACAATACTGTCATCAGAATTACCAATATCTAACATTCATCTTAATATAACTAAAGCCTAAACTCCCAATAGCAGACTCACTTTTCCCATATTTCCAGAATCTATTATAAAACAAATACTCTACTTTTACATCAAAATACAGCATGTAATTTGTGCAAGTCCTTGATTTACTGTTTGTCTTGCTGTTAATGGTTTCCACTGTTCAATTCTTAAAAGTTCCATCAAAAAATGTTTGCTTCACAAAGTTCCGCAAAGTATTCTTGTAACAAAGAGTTTGAATCACAATGTTCGTGGAAGGTATCTTGTTTCAAATTGTCTATACACGAATCCAGAAATTGTTGTCAAAGTTCTTTCAGGTAATAAAAAGTTTTGCACTTACTTGTTGCTGGCAAGAGATACTGATCAGTCTAACTTTGTCTTCTTTCTCTTTTGCAGGTTGCTTGTAGGAGAGAGGCTGAGGCAAGGAGGAACCGGAAACCGGAGGAAGGAAGAGCCAGCAGCTGCACCCATTGAAGCCAATGAAAGTCTGTAGAGAGCAGGAGTGCCAGCGCCGAGGGATCTGGTCTCAGGTAAGCGGGAGGTAGATGAGCACAAGCACTGGGTGAGGCTCGGGGGCTGCCTTTTATAGACAGGGCTGGGTGTGGTTCGAAGAGCTGGGTGTGGTTTGAAGGGCTGGGTGTGGTCCTCACATGCTGCACATGTTCTTGAAAGGTGTGCAGAGCTGGGTGTGGTTTGAAGAGCTGGGTGTGGTCCTCACATGCTGCACATGTTCTTGAAAGGTGTGCAGAGTTTCAGTTATTATACAAGTGAGTTGAATTAACATATGGCCTAGGGAGGAGTGTTTTAAAGAAGCCTTGGTAAGAGCAAGGCCCAATGTGTAAAAAAAAACAGCACATTAAACAACATACACAGAAGCCTAGGGGGGGGGAAGGTGAGATAACAAGAAAGGCTTTCAATAGTAAGTTTAAAAGGGAGCTATTACAGAACCCACTAGTGCTTTGAGAGGGGACATGCTCTTTGCTGTGCACAAACCCTAACACTCAGGAGGTCAATAGCCTCTTTCGTGAGGGCAGTAGGGCTGACTGGGGCAGGGGAAGAGGTACCTGGGGCGAAGGAGACTCCCACCCTTCTGGGTGAGCGGGCACCTTGGTGGGGATCAACTGGGAGGGCGGTGATGGTATGGAGGGTGGCAGAAGATGACACAGTAGGGGTGGGCCCAATAGGGTCTGCCACCGCCAGGAAGCTCCCATCGGAGGAGGTATCGGAGTCACTAACTCCAGTGGCAGTTGCCTCCCGTGGTAGTCCCCTCGCCCTCCAACCCACTTGTCCCCTTGGAGTCGGATAATTCTGCCTCTGAGGATCCATGGTTCGCTGCCTCCCCACTCGCTGGTGCTTCCGCTCCCTCAGCAGATGATGCTGATCTACACAGACAACACAAGAGTACAGGGATGGGGAGACAAAACAGGAGAGACACTTGTAAATAGCTGAATGGAGGTACATTAGTGGTTGACACATACACCCACCCAGAAAATATTCCACCAGGCAGCACCTACCGCTATACACATGGCTATGCCACTGACTAGTGCCCAGAACCCTGCTCTACAGCCATTCCCTAATGAACTTAAGGACCTGACATACTGCAGACCTGACCCAAACACCCCTACTCCCCACGGGGGCTATTATGCAGATGGACATCAGTCAGAGTCCCTGCCACTAGACAGCATAAATACGAATGCACACACACACATCCATCAAGGAGCCAAAATATGGTATATGTCCTCACCCCATTGTGACTGCTGTGCAGCCTTCAAGCGCCCATCCAGGTCCGGGTACGCCACCACCAGGATGCGTTGCATAAGGGGGGGGGTCAGTGCCAGACGGGCACCACTTCCTCTTTGGGAGGACTTTACCAGCTGGGTCTCACAGATCTTCCTCGCCCAGCGCCGCAGGTCCTCCCACTTCTTCCTGCAGTGGGTGCTCCGCCGGTTGTAGCCCCCCAGGGTTCGCACCTCCTTGGCAATAGCATGCCAAAGTCCCCTCTTCTGGTGGGCGCTTACCTCTAAGGGACACACAGAAAAGTAACACTGAGGTCAGACAATGGCAATCATATACAGCTGGCTATACGTCCACTATGGGATGGACATTTAAAAGAGCTTAACAGCACACGCAGCATGTCAGGAACCCTGGACTACACAGTATCACAAGTGCACACATGTATGCAGCCAACAACCACCATTACACACATCCATGCACCCCAATCCTCCTACTCACCTGTACCTCCGTCCGACCGTAGAGCTTGGCGTGCAGGGGCAGGACCCCGTCCACGAGCTTCTCCAATTCCTCATTGGTGACGGCCGGGGCCCTTTCCCCTGCAACATATGCCATTTCCATGACCAGAGGCAGGACATAGCAGTACACTCAGTGGAGTACCTGCATGCACAAGATCAGGGAGTCAAGTGAAGTTGGGGTGATGAGTTCACATACGCACCGCAGCGGTATGAACAGTCGCCGCCGATCATGATACACTAACAATGCCCATTGACAACCATGCTAACCAATGAATTTGCTCACAGCGGTAAACACCGCCTTACAGTATTACGTCAACCGCTAGCGCTATGAGGTCACTTCCACCACAACACTTCTGGATTACAGGGGGCAGACATCTTGGCCTTATCTACACATTTGTAAAACCCTCATCAGCACAATGCAGGCCCTATTGTCCCCTAAACACCCATAGGCATGAAACAATATACATTACCTAACCAGACCAGTCCTGATAGTACATTGAGGTCTTGTTGCTGTAATTTCACACACACTAAGCATTTGTGTCGTCGACAATCATGCCAGCAGTGCTGTATGAGAAACAATGTCTGCAGATGTATGTGTGTTCCTCACATGTGTTTTCAACTCCTCCTAAGTGCAGATTCTTGTGGCGAGGGAGGGCCCCATCAGTGTTCAGACCATTTGTTAATTTGCAGACCATGGTGGAGCGTCACATCATTATCAATTACAGACTCACTCCTGCTACTATTGATGAACTTTGTGCATTACTGGATCCAGCACTGAGACCGGCTAATCGTAATCAGCATGCCATCCCTACTGAAGTGTAGGTGCTCTCTGCACTCCATTTCCTGGCCAAGAGCTCATTTCAAGGGACGGTGGGCATGGGTGCAGGTTTTTCACAGCCAATGTTTAGCATTATACTGTCCAGATTCCTGAATTCATTTGTACAACACCTGCAGTCCTATGTGACGTTTCCCCAAAGTACTGACCTCCCTGCCATCAAGCCGGACTTCTATGCCTTTGCCAACATACCCCATGTGATAGGTGCCATCGATAGCACCCACATAGCTATCATCCCTCCAAGAGTCAGTGAACAGGTGTACAGAAACAGGAAGACCTTTCATTCCATGAACATTCAATTGGTGTGTACTGCAGACCAGTACATCTCACATTTGAATGCAATGTTCCCTGGATCAGTCCATGATTCCTTTGCTGAGGAACAGCAGTGTGCCACACAAGATGGAACAACTACAAGAGGACAGAGGATGGATCATAGGGAGGTGTTACTAACACTTATTGCCACATAGCAGACAGCCAGGCAGTCTGCCTCTGAGGATTGTCAATCCTGGAACAGATGCATAGAGGAATTACAATGAGGCCCATGGACGTACTAGGAGGGTGATAGAGCGCACAATAGGTCTCCTGAAGGCTAGATTTTGTTTCCTACATATCTCTGGTGGTTCCCTGACCTATGGACCGGAAAAGGTGAGTAGAATAGTGGTGGCCTGCTGCATGCTGTATAACGTGGCTGTGAGAAATTCTACCCCCCTCTTGGAGGAGGAGGGTGCTGTATATCCAGACCAGCTTCCTCAGAGAGGGGATGAGAGTGATGGTGATGATGAAGAGGGGGAAGATGTTAATTCCAGGACCCAACTGATACAACTCTACTTCCAGTAACTCTGTGGGACAATTGGATGAGATTGCTGTCTGTGCAGCATACTGTCAGTGTGCCTTGTCATCTAGGGGGGTGCTGGATCAATACTAATTGCCACTGTGACCAGGTCTGCATATGACAGGTTACATTATAGTATAATAGTTCAACACATCTGTAGGCACAACAACATGTAATGTGTGTGGTGCATTTCCTACTACTCAGATAATAATAAATGAATTTTCATACAGTTGCATCCATACTTCACTTTGTTTCTACATAATGATAGGGGACAATGCAACTGGTGAACTGGTGTTTTATTTGGTGCAGGGCTTAAACCGTGCAGATTACAGTGATGGAAGTGGGCTACTGGTGGTTGTACAATATGGCAACATGGTTGCAGCATTTGTTGGCAGTAGTGGTAGGTCCATTTATATTTACAGGAGTTTGTTGTATTTTTCACACGGTTTGGTTGTTGATTCAGTGGGACACTTGGAGGACAGGTCTTGCCAGAATCACTTCTTTGAGGGGGCCTTGGTCTTGGCAGGTGTTCCAGTGCCATATCTGGGCCTGAGGGTCCATTTAGGTGCTTGTTGTTGGTCTGCATGGGGTTGAGATGGATGTCCCCTGTGTGTCCTGAGACGGTGGAACATGTGCAGTTGCTGCTGATGCTGTTGTTGTCCGGTCTGTAGCTTGGCCTGTAGTAGGGGCTTCCTGGTCTGTGTGGGCCTCAGGCTGTGTTGGGACAAGGTGCAGCAGTGCACCTGCTATGCTGGCCATTGTGGCGTTGTGCAGTTTCCACTGCTCCATGGCCTCTTGCGGTGGTGTGGTAGCTGCATCCTTTGACTCTGCTCCAGGGTGGATACTATCTGGACCAATCTGCCCTGTGTATGGTGATATTCTCCCAGGACCTCAGAGATCACATCCTGTGCTGCAGCATCCATCCTGTGGCCATTTATGCCCTCCCAGTGGGCCTACCCCCCTGTGCCTGTGTCCCCTGAACAGGTCTGGCGGTACCACTTGTACTGGGGCCATCATCTTCCTGCCTGTTGGTAGGGGTTGACTGTGGCCTCTGCCCATGTGTTCCACCAGTCTGTGGCCTGGATACACAGGTGTGGGGACAGTTGCCCTGTGCTGATGTTGTTGGCTGGGTGGTAGGGGTGTCAGTGGTATCCTGGGTGGGGCTGCTGGATGGTGACAGTCCAGTACTGTGTGAGGGGCCAGGGTGATAGTCAATGACCGGGGTTCCATCCCCAGTGTCCTGACAGGTGCCTCTGTCTCCCTGTGTGGCACTACAAATCCTTGTCCTGTCCGTCCGGGTGGTATGGGTGGTGGTGCCTGTTGGGGGGAATGGACATGTCTGTTACAATTGCATGATCGGATGGAGTGCACAGGACTGGGCAGTTTTGTGCAGATTTTCATACTTTGGGGCCATGCAGGATGCTTTAGTGAGGTTAGCATTGCTTTTTGCTTAGGATGTGGAGGTGCATTGTGGGTGCTGTAGGCCATTGTGATTCCTTACCTGGGTGGGTGGCTGTGCACAGGGGGAGGGATGTGGGCCTGTTAGTGGGTTTGTGGGCATGCAGGGGGACTGGATGTAGTGATTGTGGCCTGGGTGGGGTTGTGGTCCTGGTGGTAGTTGGAGGGGTGAGGTGGTGCGTGCATTCCAGGTGTGATGGATATGGGGTAATTGTAGGTCACTTACCCGAGTCCATTCCTCCAGTGAGTCCAGTGAGTCCCTCAGGGTGCAGGATGGCCAGTACCTTTTTCTCCCAGTCAGTGTAGTCGGGTGGTGTTGGTGGCGGTCCTCCCCCAGTCTTCTGGACTGCAATGTGGTGCCTTGATGCATGGACCTGACCTTCCCAAGCAGGTCATTCCATCTCTTGCGGATGTCGTCCCTGGTGTGTGGATGGTGTCCCACTGTATTGAACTTGTTGACTATTGCCTGCTATAGCTCCATCCTTCTGACGATGGGTATGTGCTGGACCTGTGCCCTGAATAATTGTGGCTCCACCTTCAGGATCTCGTCCACCATGGTCGTTAGCTCCCTTTTTGTGAAGCATGGGTGTTTGGGGGGTGCCATGGTGAGTGTTGGTAATGGTGTCTTGTGTGGATCTAGGTATGGGTGCCCTTGTGTGGTTGGGTGTATGTATCGCATATTGGGGCGTTCAGTGTCTGCTTCTGGGGTTCTCTGTCTTAGTTGGCCTAATTTCATTGCAATGGATTGTGGGGTGTGTCTGTGAGTGTTTTATAGTGTTGTGGATGTGTGTCAGGTGTATGGGTTTCAAACTTGCCAATGTATGCATTTCTTGCTGTTGGGTTCACTTGCCGCCAGTGGCGGTCTGTACCGCCAATGGTTGTTCGGCTTCCACTGACCGCAGCGTTGATTTGTGCTTCATTATTTGGAGGGCGGGGTGTTTTTGTGCTCGGCGGCAGAGGGGTGGGAGGTCCAGCATGTCCACCAACAAGGTCCTGGCGGTTACTGGTGGCAGGGAGATTTTTGTTGGTTTCTGATTTTTTCATCATTATATGGCGGGTTTCTGTTCACCGCCAATGGCGGTCTTCTGTTCACCGTCACCACGGCAGTCGACGGTATTTACGCTATGTTCATAATGAGGGCCAAAGTGTCAGTGTGTGATTTTGCCCTATATATACAAAGCTTAACAGCATGTCATTCATCTAGAGCCAACTTCCCTTGTGTTTTAATAGCAGCGTAAGTATAATCATTCTTATAAGTTCTCTTCTCTAATCCCTTCTCTAACTTTCCCTTCAATGCCTTTCTCCTGTCATCCATATGCCCTATAAAACTCTTCTCTACTCTTTGTGAGCAAACATGTTAGGTTGTTCTTGTGCACGTATGCAGTCCCAAACGTTAATGTTGGTTCAAAAAAGCCTCTAACTAGTACTATATCATGTTCTTTAGCTACTTTACTCAAATATCTAATAATAGGAACAAATGAAAGCACTACATCGCAGTTAGAATAAAAGTATTGTATATACTCTTGGGTATAAAATCTTGTTAGTAGCAAACTACAGCTTATGCCATATGTTAAAGGCCAACTATGGTATGTAACTCCTTCTTCTACTGGCTTAAACCTCTCTAATGCTGTTAGTGTAGTAGTTTCAGGAACAGAAGCAATAGTAGCCTTTTTTCATATCATGAATAGACATTCCCACAATCATTATTACAAACATTATTCCACACATAACTACCACTCCGATGCTCAGATATCTACAGTACCTAATATTTCTAATTTAATTATTAAGCTCAGCCACGATCTGTAAAGAATCAGAAAGCAGAAGTAACTCTTAGATAATAACAGCACAAAATCAGAATGAAGGAAAAATACTTTCCCATAATTCAGTTTCATAACCAGGAACCCTTCTCCTTTGTCAAAATCGATTAGCAGCGTGTCGCATCCGGGTTTTCAATTGTCATATCAGGTTATCAATGTCTCTTTCAGTTTTATTTTAACAGTCTCTTCCTAGGTTTTTCAAATCAGTTCAACAATTCAGTTCTTCGATCACCTTCAGGTTACATCAAAATACTGACTCAGAACTTCTCTATCAAAACAAAAAGACATAGACTTGTGTTGCCATTCAATGGTAGCTACATATGCCCACTCAGGACCTGCATATCTTTGACTTGCTATTCTCTTTCTTTTCAACCTTCATTGACCACCTAATTTTCCTTCACTCAGTTCCTCCTTTCTTGTAGTATCCACTTCTTCTTCTATTGTTTCATTTATGCCCAATTCCTTTTTTCTTACCAATCTGTGATTCAGGCCAATAATCTCCTTTTCTCGTTCCTTCTGTTAGTATTCTTCTCAAGATTGAACTATTTTCCTTTTCTTTCTCTATGGTGTTTTCTCTTGATGGACTTGCAACGGGCTCAGGAGGAGTCAAATCACTTTGACTGTGATCCGTCTCAACTCTTTCACCCTCTTGATCTGGCACTTGCTCTGTCTGTTTCTCAGCACCATCTGCTTCTGGGAGAACCTCAGCTGAGCTAGGCTCTCCTGCGGTATCTATTGAGATAGTCTCTTGCACACCCTCCTGTAATTCTTCACTCTCATCTCTTACAGGGGTGAGAGACCCATCTTCCACCAGCTCAGGTTCAACTTCAGGGTCAGTTGGTTCTTATTCTGGTTCAAGTGTAGCTACCTGTTTCGCTGTTGTTGGTGCTCTCAATAACACTTCTTTGTGCTCTTGTGGACCCACCACTCTCTTTGTATGACTTACCTGTATCCAGTTCAGGAGTCCTGCACACTTCACAGCTGTCATAGTTGTTAGCACCACCTGGTAAGGACTCCTCCAAAGCGGTTCCAAACAGGTCTTGCGAACGTGCTTTTTGATGATGACCCAGTCTCCGGCTCTCAGATTGTGACCTGGGTCATGGATGGGTGGCAGGGTGGTGGCCTGCACCTGCTGAGAGAAAGAGCGAACCACATCAGCCTGACCCTTGCAGTAGTCCAACACCATATCATCCGTAATATTGACAAGTGCATTTGCTGGAACTGCTGACAATATTATTGCTCTACCCATGAGGATTTCATGGGGCGACAGCCCTGTCTTTCTGTCAGATGTGTTTCTCATTGACATTAACACCAAAGGTAAGGCGCCTGGTCATTTCAGATTTGTAGTGGCAAACATCTTGGCAATTCTTGATTTCAAGGTACAATTAATTTGTTCTACTAGTCCTGATGCTTCAGGGCGATAGCTACAATGCAAATTCTGCTCGATGTTTAGTGCTGCACATAAGAGTTTAATCCCTTCATTATTGAAGTGAGTTTCCCAATCTGATTCGAAAGAGATTGGAAATCCGAAACGTGGAATTAACTCTCTAAGCAACAGCTTCACTACTATGAGACTGTCATTTCTCCTTGTGGGGTATGCTTCAAACCAATGACTAAAGACACACACAGTCACCAACATGTACTTCAGACCTCCACATGCAGTCATCTCAATGAAATCCAATTGCATTCTGCTGAATGGACCTCCTGCTCTTCCAATGTGGCTCAAATTCACCACTGTCCCTTTTCCCACATTCATCTGCTGACAAACTATGCATCGATGACATACTGCCTCTACTGCTTGCCTGAATTTAGGATTGAACCAATCAATTTTAAAGAACCTAACCATAGCATCCCTTCCAAAATGTGCCTGCCCATTGTAGTAACGGGCCACCTGAGACAATAAACTATTAGGCAAAATCGTCTGACCCTCCTCAGAAATCCAAATTTCATCAGGTCTTTGGACACATTTTAATTGAAACCAAAGTGATTTTTCCTCTTTGTCTGCATTGCCCTGCAATGTTTTCAATTCTTCCAAGGTATCAATCACTTTTAATGCAAAACTTGTGCAAGTACTATCTTCTTTAGGCATCAGTTCCCACTTGTCTTTGAACGATATACAGTTCAATGCGCAAAACCTTGCAACTTGATCCGCATATCCATTTCCAAATGAAATGTAATCCTGTGCCTTTTGATGTGCACTGCATTTTACCACGGCGATTTCTTCAGGTAACTGTATTGCATATAACAACTCTTTCATCTTGTCGCCATTTCTCACTGGTGTACCAGTAGAGGTCAGGAAACCTCTTTGCGACCACAATTGACCAAAATCATGAACAATGCCAAATCCATATTGGCAGTCTGTATAGATTGTGACTCTCAGTCTCGCAGAAACATGGCATGCTCTAGTAAGAGCTACCGCCACTTGTACAGAATATACACCTCAGAGCCAGGAAGCTTCTAATATGCCTGTGATTGTGCATATCGCATATCCTGCTTTCAGAGTCCCTGTACCATCTCTGAGACATGAACCATCAACTAAGAAAATTTGGTTATTTTCCTCCAATCGTGTGTCTCTAATATTAGGCCTCGGTTTTGCATACAGTTCAGTTACCTCGAGACAATCATGCTCGATGTCTTCCTACTTTTCAATTTCAACAGTATCACTTGGAAGCAATGTCGCTGGATTCAACACTGTACATCTTTTCAATGTTACACTTGGAGTGCCCAATATGCTCGTCTCATACCTTGTCAGTCTTGCACCAGTCAAATACTGGGTTTTTGTCCTTGTCAGTAAGATCTCAACAGAGTGTGGTACCATTACTGTCAAAGGATATCCCATGACTACTCCCTCACATTGAGAAAGACTTTGACCAACTGCAGCTACTGCGCGCAGACAACCTGGTAAAGCTTCTGCGACTGGGTCCAAGGTAGCTGAAAAATAGGCTACTTGGTGATAAGCACCTCCATGGACCTGTGTCCAAACAGACAAAGAATAAGCATCACGTTCATTGCAAAACAATGTGAATGGTTTTGTGTAATCAGGCATTCCCAACACTGGAGCTCTGCACAAACTCTCTCTCAATTCAGTGAATGCTTTCATCTGAGCTTCATCTAGGGTAATGGGATCTGTAACTTCCTAATGAGTCAACTGCTGTAATGGTTTAGCAATTTCAGCAAAATTTGGAATCCACTGTCGACAATATCCTACCATTCCCAGAAACATTCTGACATCTCTTTGTGAAGTCGGGGGACTTCTCTAAAAAATCATGGTAATTCTTTCCCTGGAGAGACTCCATGACCCTTTTTCAATCTGGTGTCCCAGGTATTTTACTACTTTCTGACAATACTGCAATTTCAAAGGTGACACTTTATGTCCAAATTTTCCCAAATGATTTAACAGGGCAATCGAGTCATACTTACACTCGTCCCTTGTCCTGGATGCAATCAGCAAATCATCAATGTATTGCACTAGAGTTGATTGGTACTGTAACTCCAATGACTCCAGATTCTTTTTCAGGATCTGATTAAACAGTGACGGTGACTCAGTATACCCTTGTGGAGACTCTGTCTAGAATTTTGATACTAAAAAGAAACTGACTATCCTCATGAAGAGGCACAGAAAAGAAAGCTTGTGACAAGTCAACCACTGTGAACCACTCTGCATCGCAAGGAATCTGAAACAGTATCACTGCTGGATTTGGCACCATGGGACAACACTTGACCACCATGTTGTTCACTTTTCGCAAGTCTTGCCAATGCACACTTTTCCACACAGCTTCTTTAAGCTCATTATCGGTGAATTACATTAACTGCTCAACACTTCATTCAAAACCCCTCGTTTCAGAAAATCTCCAATTATTTGTGCCAGTTTCATTAGGACATCCTGTGCCATGTTAAACTGTGGAAGTTGCGGGAATACTACGTTTGACTTCAGTGATCTTAATTGCTTCCATTCCCTTAATCAAACCCACTTCTTTTCCTGTCAAGTCACACACATTTTCCTGCACTGTTCCTTGTAAATCTGCCTGCAATTCTTTCACAGTAAACATTGGGAAAAACTCGATCAATGGATATTCCTCATTGACATTGTCAATCATTGTCTCAGACACCTGTTCTTCTTCATCTTCACTATTAGTTTGCACCTCTATCCCAGTGTTCTAACAATTAATGGAGCATTTAGTCTTACACAGTAAGTCACTTCGCAGTAGGGATACTGGACTCAAGTCACAGATTACAAACCTGTGTAGTCCCTGAAAGTTACCAATCTCAACCTGCACTGGATCTGTGATTGGATTTGTCAACTGTCTATTCTCCACTCCCACAACCTGCACTGTTCTGCTGCCTGAAAGAGGTAAATTTTGAACTTCTGCACTTTTTACTGTAGAGCGTGTAGCTCCTGTGTCCACTAGAAATGAGACCTTGTAACCCATCACCTTTCCTTTCACAAAAGGTCCTCTCTGATCTACCTCTAGGGACGCTGCAAGCATACATGGTCCTACATCCGAACAGTCACTCATGCATTCTTCGTTTATTTCATCCTCACTATGAAATGGGAATTGGTGTACTGTTTCATTGCTTCTGTCTTGTCTCTGGCCTGTGACCTGTTGAGTAAGCATCATCTGTTGCTGTTCCATTGGGGCTTGAGGTATCTGCATTTGCTGTCTAGGTATGATGGGAAACTGCTGCTGTATTGGTTGCAACTGTGTTAGTTGTGCACGCGGCACTTGCATCTGCTGCATGGGTTGAAAGTTCTGCACTCGGTTCTGAACATTTGGAATAAGTCCTCTAATTTTGGGGACTTTCACAGTTTGAAATGTACTGATGTCACCACCTTGCTGAACAACACCATCCTGCACCATGAACGGACACTCCCGCTTCCAGTGTCCCCATTTCCTCACAAATGAAACGGTAACACCTTTTTCATTCCGTGCATGTCATTGTGAACAACTACAGTATTAAAATCCGGACCACGTGCCATGTTAATTCCACAACCCCTACCTCTCATCTGAGGCTGGAACATGACGGTTCCCTGCTGTTGTGGCATTGGTTGTACTAAAGCTCCTTGCACTCCTGTCTGAGCTGCTTTTATTTGCATCACCATTGCTTTTTTCTTCAACTTCTTCTGCTTCAATTCAATTTCATCACTACAGTATTTTGCATACTACAACATCTCATCAATCGGATTCACTTGCCAACAAATCAAATGACTCTTAATAATCTGTCCTACTTCTGGTCTCAACCCTTCGACAAACCTGAACACAAAATGCAACATGTCTGTCGGCTCAATTGCTTCCTTGCCGCTGTACTCTTTAAATGCTTTTAGTAATCTCTCATAATGGGTGTGTATTGACTCCTTAGTTTCTTGCACTGTCCTATCAATTCTTTGCCAATCAATGTTTTTAGGCGAAATTCTCGTCTTCAGGAACTCAGTCACCTAATAATAATGTTTCATCACTTCAGGTGAGGGTGCACCTACGACTCTATCCCTTTCCGGGTCACTTGTCGGCCAATCCACTACTCTCTTACACTCGACCCACAAATCAGCCAGAACCACTATTTCCAACAATGTATTCAAGTCTTTCCACAGACATTTAGAGAGTTTTAAAAACCTGTCTGTCTGCTGATACTACTCAACCGGTTTCTCTCTCAGTTTTGGGTAATCATTTGTGAATGACAGTATATCACTTCTGTGCCATGGGACATTAACAAACAACCCTCCTGGAATTTCTCTCATTGGTAACATTTTTACTGGACCCTTTTCTTTCTGAACACCTTCAGACCCTTCTTGTGAATCACGTTTCCGCATATCCTTCTTTTTTGCCCATCTACCTTCCCACTTCTCCAATGCTCCCCAAATCTGAGCACTCTGTAGTAATTCTTTTAGGTGAGCCTTCATTCCTGCTGACCTCATATGCTCAAATTCTTTTGCCTCAAAATCTAGTCTGTAACTTCGTTTCAGATGCTTTGTTTTCTCAATCTTGATATCATGTTTTTCTGCCAGTACTGCCAATTTCTGATGTATCTTACACACGTCCCTTGTAATCCTTGGACACAAGTATCTCAACTCTTTTTCTGTGTAGGATTCTACCTTGTTCACTCCCATCTTTCCCTCAACTAGCTCTGTCACTTCTGTAGCTAACCTAACACTATTTATCTGCTCTACACCCTTGGATGAATTTGGAGGTGTATTTAAACTGTCCAACCATTCATTCAATTGTTGAGCTGTCAATCCCTGTAACGAGATGTTACTTGCATTTGGCACTGGTACCTGTTGCATCGCTGAACCTGGAGTTTGTGGCGTCAAAAGTTTCAAACTTTGACTCGCACTCAGACCATTTACTGCATCTAGAAGTGCTACAAGTGGACTAAGATCCATTAATAGACTAGATTCATTAAAGGTCTGACCCATAGATGACATCATCTGCCTATGATCACTCACTCCCCTCCTCACGAGGCTCTGTGACATTTCACTCTGATCTCCTGCACTCGCTTTCTTTTGTGTGAATAGAGGTACTGCTGGACCAACAGTAATCGGTAGTGATATCGCATCTGGGGCTGCCCTGACACTCGCACCTTGTAGAAAAGTTATCCCCATAGCCTGACTCTTCACTGGTGTGACATCTGACTGTGTCCCTGTTATTGGTGTAAACTTCAGCAAAACCTGTGGCTCTGCCTGAGGCAACAACATTGGAGTCAGCTCAGTCTGAACTAGCATTGGCCTCAGGAGCACTTGCTCCGATGGCACCACTAAGTTCGAGATCGTCTCAAAAACTGGTACATCTGGATAAATTCTCTGTATCGATGGTGGGTGCATCTGTGCTTGTACCACAGAAGTGATCCCTGCATTAGGAGTACTCTACACTGCACTGGTCCCACTGTCCCTGATGCTTGTGCTGGAGCAGTTGGGGCAGAACTAGTACTTGGACCCCCTGAATGGGTCGCATATGGTGGAGGTCAATCCCTCAACAACTGTGTAATAAGATCCTCGACATCTGACTCTTCTTCTTCTACATAAGTCTTTTTCTTTTTCTTTGTCCCTGAACTTTCATCACACTTAGCAGTGTCTTCCTTTTCTGACTCATCTTCTTCCGTAATTGCAGGAAATAATTTCATTCCCTGTAGTGTCTCTGTTCTCCACCTTTTCTGCTCCCAATCCCACCTTGCTTCTGCTAAAGATTTTTCCACCTTCTTTATTCTCTTCTGAAATTTTAACTCTTGTTGCTGTCTGGCTACCAGCTCCCAAACCTTTAAAGCCTCAAACTGTGCTGGCCTTGGTAATGGCTTTGTCTCATATAATGTCATTCGCAATTCATCCAAAATTATCAACTTAAACGTTCCATGCTCTGGAAACGCTAAGGCCTATATCTATACTTTTTTAGCGCCGCATTTGTGCCACTTTTTGACCCAAAAACAGCGCAAACTTACAAAACGCAATTGTATTTAGCAAGTTTGTGCAGTTTTTGCGCCAAAAAATTACGCAAATGCAGTGCTCAAAAAGTATAAATATGGGCCTAAAACTCCCAACTTCTTTGTCATCTTGCACCACTGTTTCAACCAAAGACATGGTGCGACACCTCGCTCCTCTATCACAATATACGCTGGAGAATTTTCTGGTGTGGTTGGCTCCCCCCACTCACACCATAATGTAAGAATCACCTTTCATAGCACTTCTAAAAGCTACGAAAAACATCATTTTCACTATTATATTTATTTCAACTCAATATTGAAATGACTTTTACTCCCAAGATTCCTTTCACCCGCTTGCTCAACCAATTGCCTCTTGCAGACGGCTGCCAATCCGCTTGCGACTCTTCTTACTAAATCAACCTAACTCAGCGCGGCACACTCTGACGTCACATCCAACACACTACAGCTGACAAAGTCTTGCAGCTTTTCCTCTTAGACTTCAACTCACACAAAACTAATGAGAAATATTGCGAGCTCTAACCAAAAAACAATAACTAAAATAAACCTGCTGGTTTACTGCACGAAGGTACACAGTCGCTTCAGAGACGTTACGGATTTTCACTAATGCCCCTTTCGCTCATATAGCTATTCTTCTTTCTCAGTCTCCCACATTCGCAAGCAAAATTTGGCCAGCGAATTTCACTCTCAACTGATCAATCGGTCTGTCGTGGTGCACATATGACTCGCCAAATCTCAGTCGAAAAATTCCTCTTACTCATTTAACTCACAAACCATCTTGTTGACCCCGCCCGATCAACCTACTAAACCAGGCAGATTACAAACATATGGCCAAGTGTCTCCTACACTTGTCAATATACTCCAGAGTCTCAGCTCAATTATTAGTTGATTAATGTAACACCAATAACATAATCAAAACAGGACTTGAAGAAACATATGCTTGAAAACTCCTACATAAGCCAATAAAAGATTTCCAGGATCAATACCAGAGTTCAGCAATTAGTTTGTCAGTCTATTGTCACTGTCAACGCCACCCCTAGGAAGCCTACCTAACCAAGATTAGCATTAGCATGTGGGGATTCATGCAAAACAATTTAAGAAACATGAATGTGTAAAACATCTTTCTAAGTGAAAATCTATAAAAACAGTGCAGTTGGTACCTAGAAGAAAAGGCACAAGTTAGTTGGTCACATTTTCATAGCTACCTATCCACGGAATGGATCAGCAACAAAGTCAGTCTTCGTCTTCAGGTCATTAATCGATCAGCTATGCATCAGGCTCTCAAGAGTATGAGCCGAACGACAGAATCTCGAACAGCGTCTCCTGACATCATCAATTCTACCCTTGCATCTGAAATCTTAGCCCCTTGTCATGACTTTTTATTAGGGTCTCCCAGTCCATCCCCCTAATTTCCCATTTGGTCAGTCAGTCAGCAGATATAACTTTAACCTATAATATTAGTTTACTAAATCTATAAATTTTAATATTAGTCCTTTCACAAGATGGGAATTGGTCTACTAGACAATGTCCTCATCATCCGGCTCTTCAGGTATCGAAAATGTTGCATGTTCCTCTTCAGTCAGTGCCTCCATTGTTCAAGTCCTGGGAAAGTACATTTAGCCTACTCTACACGTAATTGTATCAAATTGTCTTCATCATCTCCTGTCCGCCGATAGATTGCAGAAAATTCTAGCTAAGCCACTTTTAACATCGGGTGGCCCAAGGACAGGTCATGCATTCAGCTTCTTGCAGCGCGTTTAGTATTTCAGCTCTTTGTGTGCAAGGCCTAGGAAGACTAGGCCTTAAATCACAAAACCACCATCATCTTTCATTGTACCTGATCCAGATAAAACATATGAAGAATTTATGTGGTTCTGTGATTCCAACCATAAAAGCTCAAATCATTCTTACCTAATTATACTGACCCATCAATGACTAGCAAATCTCTGAATAACTGATCAAGTTTGAATGAAATATCCAGGATTGAACCACTCTCCACAACATCTACCATTAAACCTTCAAGTCACACACATGAACCTTTGCTTTATAAAGTAGCTAAAGCTTTGTGCTTTAATCTGCCATTTTAAATTCCTCCCTCACTTAAGAGTGTTTCTGGAGTGACTGAATGCGCGACAAATGTAACATCTCTTTAAAATAACATCTGTGATGTGAAAACTCTCAAAAACTTCCATCCAATCACTAGGGTTTCTTTTCTTGATTAAATCTCAGAAAGGTGTGTGAACAGTAGGCCTGTGTTGATTTCGTGGAGTTCTGCTCTGCGGAACTCCGCAAGGTGCCAAAAAAACCTCTGCCACGCTATGCAGAGTTCTACTAGCAGCGAAGTTTTGGTATGTTACGCTGTTCGGGCTGATCTTCAGTGCCTGGAGTTTCTCTTGTGCAGTTAACTCAGCACAAGCTGCATCATATGGAGTGCCAGAGGGTGCTTACTTCTTTCCACTGCTCAAGTAGAATTTGTACTCGAGCTACAGCTTCCTCAATGTGAATGCCAGCTTTCTCATTGTGAGCGGTCGCAGCCTACCGCAACCTCTCACATTTAGAAATCTCGCTTGGCAATTTTCTTGCTCGAGCTTGGCAACTTAACATTGGTGAGGGAGAGAAAAAACTCTGCTCCATGTCACTTTGTAGAATTTTTTGGAACTCCACGCTCTGCGTGGAGTGGGGAAAATTCTGCAAACTCTGCTGGGGGAGCGGAATTCTACAAGAGTCAATTGTATACAACGATGATCTACTTGTTTTTTAAAATATATTTATTAGCATTTTAGATACTGTTACTGTATAGAAAAAGATGGCCAAGAAAATTGCAAAGTGAACATCCAAAGTTATACATGTAAAAGGAGGTTATGTTTATCATCAATATATTAAAATATACCAAGCATCCACTACCTATTGTCAAAGTAGATAATTGTTGATAACCAAGCGGACCAGTGTACTTGTGCTTTACAAGCTCTGTTAACATAACGTAAAAAGCAGTAAAGCAGAAACAATAAACAGGACAATTCAGGAACATTATAACATAACTAATACTAACAAAATGCTAGTGTATATTGAACACAGTCAAAGTGCAAAAATAACAACAACAAAAAAAAAAAAGAAATCAGGAGCAAAATGTAATTATACTTACATGAACACTGGGGTATCCCACCTCAACATGCATACATAACATAGCAGTAGCGATGCACAAGTGTAAAGTATACATAGCGCAAATACACAGCATCAATGTTGAAAAGAATGACATGGCTTCAGGGGGTCTTATTTTGTATTCAAGCGCCAGAGTATTGTTGTCCCATTGCCTGGCTATGGTTTATTTACACAAGCCTCTAGCTTCCTCACTATGCAGTACAATACTCTCAGCCTCAGCTCATTAAACAACTGTGTAAGCTGAACTTAGGACACAGGGAGCAGTAGCAGATTTCCACATTATGAACCTTTTAGCCACGAGTAAAGATAAATATAGGAATTTTAGTTACCACCTTATTTTGCTTAGTGTTTTTGAGATTGCCTAGAATTTAGGATTCAAGAAAATAAATGACAATGTAATACAAAATATAAGAGAGAGATGTGCAATTTGTGTTAAAAAAGGGCACAATATAGCAACAGTTCCCAAACATTTGCATGATGTGTGCATCAGACATGTGACATCTAGGGCATTTCCAAGTCGAGGTAGAGTAGAGTCTAAGTCACGCTTTAGACATCAGATATGTCCTATAAAGCATATTAAACCAGCTATACTTCAAACTTTCATTTCAGGAGATTTTATGAGTAAAGAACGAGACTATCACCTTAGGTAGAGAAATTCTGCCAGGAACAGAAATTGGGAAATACCTCCAGAAAGTTAATTCTTGATATGTGTGATATATTCGAATGCTATGGTATCAGAATGTTGCTGATTTACATTGAATTGGCCCGCCTCCCATATCCACATTTGGAGGTTGGGTGTGCGGGTTGTAGATGGGAGAGAAAAGAATTGGACCAGTTTACATCTAGGACAAACATCTACTAGAAGAAATTCAGTTTGGGTATGGAGCTGGCTGCAGTACTGGAACTGCTACATTGCAAACGTTTGATGATGCTCTATACATTCTGAATACTGCTGACTCATGCCTGCCAATACTCTTGTATCTATTTGTGATTTTTGATACTGTGAACTATGATATAGTCACACTTTAAAGGAATACATGTGTTTTGAAGACATGGAAGTAGAGTGATATAAATCCTATCTATCCAGTAACTGACAATGATAAATATTAATTAACTCTTTTCCACACATGCTCCTTTATTTCATGATGCTCCTCAGTACTCTGGTCTAGCCCCTTCAGTCATTCATCTTCAAACCTTTGGGTGACATCATTAGAGGGCCTGCCAACCCATATCACCAGTATGAGGCTGACACACAGCTTTACCTGAGAGTCTATTCTCACTCTGCTATTACTTTGGTTGCTTCAACTCTCAACAGCATTCAGGGTTGGATGACAGCTCACCATATTAAATTTATTCCAAACAAATCAGAGATTGTAATCTTTTCATCACAACCTGGCTCTGCCCCAGTCCAAAATTGGCTGGATTTCTCTACATCCTAATCTGAACTCTGACAATCATTGAGATTGATAACTCATTAGGTTTTACTCTGTTTCTAGACAGGCTTTATTCTGCACCTTGCAATTCTGAAACCCTCTTTACGTGCAACAGCTCAAATGGTCTCAAGGAATGGGCAGTCTGACCATATGTCACCCCTGTGCTATACAACATAAAATTGCCCACTATGGATAACAGATCCACAAACATGCTTGCTTTGTTCATTAGCTTTTACACACTGAACAATCCCACTATTCGGCCAAGAAGCGGAAGACATTAGATGGTGCTCACCAGCTTCTGAGCACTGATACACTTCTCCTAGAAATCCATGTGTTCCATAAAAATATAGCTTGAATCAGAATCAGTCTTGTTCTGGCTGTTCTCCCAAGGTCTGAAAGTCCCTCAAGCCTGCTCTTTGCACCATTTTCTCTAGTACCCCACCTTCAAAAGAGAACTGAAACACTTTCTTTGTGATCCCAAATTTTTATCATTCTGCCACTAACCACCTAATCTGTGCTCAGCCTTACCAATTTTTGTTATTGCGGTTGTCATGATTATATTACTGTCGGCCAGGTTTATACTGGGCTACAGGGTAATCTGGAGTGCAACAGGGATGAATCTAATAGAGAAGTGTGGGAACCATTATTTTTTGGCTGTTTGTGGAACTCTTTTATAATCTGATGAGCCAGTTTCTATTGTTGATTTCACTGATATTATCACAAACATTGCCTGCAGCAAGCACATATGCATGCAGTCTCCCACATCTTGCAAAACATCTATACAGCAAATTGCTACAAGTTCCAAACTGCCATGATTTTCAGACATGGGTCTTTTTTTAAAGACATCTGATTCTCTACTGGGGGCCACTTTTATTAGGCACCTAGGACTATTTTCTGTCCCACTCCAATCCTGCTGGTGGTTGCTATATGATTTGAGTTGAATTATGCCCTATTGTACCTGATCGGTTCAACTACATATTGTTACACATTTGTTTGAAATTGTATGGTCTGTCATACTTCATACCTTTAAAATAGTTTGACCTTTTATATGTGAATTTTGTACACATCCTACTTGAATTTGTTCCCCTTTTTCACTGACACTATTTAATTTTAAAACACTGTTCACACATGCCTAGTTATTTGTGTCTGTCTTAGATATTATTGCATTGTCATATCTTTTGCTTCTGATTATTTCCTGTGCTATTGCCTCCCACTATATTCAGTTGCATTTGTAAAATGCTCCGATGCTCATGGGCCTCTTACACTTCATAAAAAAACTCTCAATAAATAAATATGTCTCATTCTTTTTATGACTGCCTTGCTCTTTATTGAGTTTCTGGTTAACCTTTTGTTTGCTCACAGCTTTAACTGTGAAACGACATTGGACCTACAATGGAATGCTCACAAAGCTGCCGTTAAGAGCAAATGATCTCACACAGACATTCTACCACAGGGCCAGATTTTCCCTGTGACAAAATCCTTTCTCTCAGGGTAAAATGCCACCTTTAACGTTCCTCCTAATCACAAATGGAATGTTGCCCTGCTAATAAAAAAGGGACAGTGAATTATGGTCCAATATGACCTTAGGATTCAGGGAAATACTGAGAGGGGACACAAGAGAGTGATTAGCAAAAAAATAATTATAACCATGCAGGAGAAAGATTCAAGAGAGGTGGAATAATATGTAATTCTATGTTTTCTCACCCGAGTGTCAACAGACATCAACCAGAGTGTAGGATTCAATTAATTGCAAGAAGATAGCCCTGGCCAATTTCTTAGAGCTATAAGTAGTCCCCGCGGGGGAGTTGACCCCCCATGATAAGAAGAGTCCATGCATGGGCTGAGAGTGACATTGAAGTCACCACAAATTATTAATGGTTCTGGTCATAGATATAACTCAGAAAACACATTTTTAAAGACCCCGGGATCATCAGTATTGGCCCCATAGAATTTATGTAGTATAAACTGCAGTAGACTCCCTTAACTATTGTGACTAGCCATCGTCCCCCCACGTCAATGCAATGGTCAATAAGTCCCCAGCTCTTATTGCAGGCCAATAGAGTGATCCCTCTCTGAGAAAAAGTGAAGCAGGCCGAGGCCAAGAGATGATGCCCCAGGTCATACAAAAGAGAAGCCTGTGTGTTCAAGAGATGCGTTTCCTGTAAACCCACTAAATGTGGATAAAGATAGTGTAACTCCTCTTTGATTAATTTGTGCTTATGAGATGTCTTCAATACATTGATATTTCAAGAGGGATTGTGAATCAGCTGGTCAGGACCCGCCCCCTGGCCATACATAGTTACAACTTTTCTGGCCACAAGCAAAAGCGCAAGACCTCATTTTAAGTTTTATGCCCAATGCTTTCCCCAAACCTATGTGT
Organism: Pleurodeles waltl; assembly: GCF_031143425.1. Taxonomy (NCBI): domain Eukaryota; kingdom Metazoa; phylum Chordata; class Amphibia; order Caudata; family Salamandridae; genus Pleurodeles; species Pleurodeles waltl. Next base: position 732,371,948 of record NC_090447.1, on the reverse strand, counting down.
ACAAAAAAAACAAATAAAGAAAAAGATTACCCCAAAACCTCCCCCTGTCCCTGCCACCCTCCCCCAACCACCAGCCTCCCACAAAACCAAACCCCCCAAACATGGCCTAGAAATAGGGCTGGATCCCCTAACCAGAAAAAAGCCCTCTCATGCGGCAATAGTCATGAGTGCAAAACCCACCCCGGAGCGCCCCAGACTGAGGATGGTAACATAGCAAGGACACCCTCACTAAAGGAAAGGTGACACAAAGACCACCCCAAAGAACCAAAAGGTTCCCAAAACCATAGCTAACCAACCATATGTGAGACCCTCAAGGAGCCTGAATATCCATAATATCAAACTGTCTACAGGTGGCTCCGCCTCGAAAACTTTAGTCAGAGAATAGGAGAGAGAAATAAAAGGGATAGGAGTCAAAGTCAGCCAAATCCATTATCCCGCTTGTTTCCACACATCCCACTTGGTCAGAAGTTCTTTGACCCAGAAGCATCATAACATGAATTCATATTTTGTCCCTCAAATCGAATACACAGAACTTTGGGCTCCAATAATGAGACCGGAGCTCCAAGATATTGGAGCAACAGAATAGGCCTTCTTAGCTGCCATTGCCTAACCACAGTCTCTTGACAGAAATCAGATCAAACAAAACAACCACTCCAGCCACCTTCACTGGTGATCTAGGATGAGCGGCCCTGTATAGCTCCTGCTGGAGGAGAAAGTTGCCCACATAAATCAGGGTGGCCCATGGGTATTGAGAATGTGATCCCTCTCAAGGATACCAATATGAATAATGAAGGGTTTCCTATATCATGCTGTCCATATCCCAGTCCCCCAGGGCAGGAAAGGCCTCCCTAAACAGGTGACTATGCAGCCTCTAGGACCATCCCCCTCTACCCCCTCTGGAATCCTCAAAACCCTGAGGTTATTCCGATGGGACGGATTCTCAAGATCTTCAATCCTTAAAGAAAGCATGGTCCTCTGGGATTCCTGGTGTACGATGTGAGTTTTAACTGCTCCAACAGTGGTTTGAAGACTTTCCTGCACTTTCTTGGCTTTCCTGGGACGTAGTTTGAAAGTATCCATATTCCTCAAGACCCCCCAGAGAACCACCTGAGTTTTTAAGTGAGCAGTTTTAAGTGCCAGTGAATCCTTGTGGTACTCGTCTCTATGTTGCTGTAAGAGATTGTAGATGGTGGTTAGAGTAGGGAATTCTGAATTGACCCCCAATAAGGGGTCTGCACCACAACATCGCCTAAGTTGGGTGCTAGAGGAAAAAAATGGTTGGAGTGAGTTCAGTGCCATCAGGATCCCAAAGCAGTTCCTCCTTTGGTGTTATCCCAGTATGCAATGAGCCCTCCACAAAAACTTTGGTTACAAGATCCTTTATGTTCAAAGCTGTGATGCTAGGTTTAATCCCCTCTAGCCCTTTACCGTTCAGAATTGCCAGAGCTCCTGGGCAATGATGTTGAATCTTAGTCATGGATGCAGCCACTACGGAATCTTCAATTCTGGGTCTCACTTGGACACGCTCCCAGAATAAGAGAGAAAGAAAAAAGCCTCAGTTGGCTCTACCAAAGCAGTTCCGTATGCCAACCCCTGGGGTAGGAACACATGTGTCATACCACAGAGCAGAAAATAGAGGGGGGGTGAGGACCTACAATACCCGCGGATGCAATCAGAACCCCCCATTTCCATGGCTTCTGAATGGGTATCAAGCTCTTTACTGGTGCTACCCTTCTGCCTAGTTCCATTAGAAGAGGTGAGGGACCCCACAGGGGCAATGAATTTATTGAGGGTCCTCTGAGATGGAGGAAGAGTTATGGTTAGGGAGTAGGGGGCTAAGCCACCCCTGAGTGCACAGATTCTTCAGGGGTTTGATCAGGTCTTGAAGCCTGGTCATCGCCCCAGGTAGATCCCTGAGGGAGTACAAGCCTGTCTTTACTCATTGAAGTACCTGTATTGCCAGTGGCTGAGTTCCTGTCAAGAGATAGGCAATGGCTATGCCAACGTCCCCCTTTCTACCCATATTTATCTTTCTTGCCTCGGTCTGTGCAGTAACTGTCTTTGAAGATGTACTAATATTTTGTGCACCCCGGCTCATGTTTTAGGAGGAATCTTAGATAATTTGGAGGGGGTCCGGCTAAGAGGAAAGCAATGTATATTAATTTGTGACCCCGAGGCATAGGTGCCCAACTGCCGCCCCTACCGTCTTGAGACTGCCCAAGCTCAACAAAGCCTTCAAAGAAACAAGCAGTGGTGACAAGCCAAGTACCAGTTGCAGGAAGCTTCAGTCAAATTCATGGCTGACTCCCTCAGCAGCAACTTTGGTGCATGAACATATTGCAGCAATCACTTTGAGACATTGTCTCTCATCTCACAACTCATGCCACTTAATAGGCTTTTTTAATTATATTGTATGACCTCCAAGCAGTAGTAAAGATGATAGCTGGTACCTGCACTGCCTTTGGTTGCCCCCCTGAAACAGTAGATCTCAGAGGAGTCTGGGTCTGGCCCAGGAAGTGCTGTGTCTATGAGGTTGATCAGCGACTGCCTGCCTCGTGACCTGCATGAGCAGGACGGCCTTCCCCGGGACCCCAGAAGAAGAAGTCTTGCTGTGGAAAATCAATGGTGATGCCACTGTGGCCCCAGATCCAGCCTTGCTCTGTCCCACAGCAGCCGCCACTCACATCAGTTTTACCAGTTATCAGACTGACTGAGACCGGTTGAGCAGTATCAACTGGAAAAGTAGGTAATGGTGGCTTTAGATGAAACTTCAACCAGTGAAAAACAGTCTCTGAGGCTGTGGGTCCTGCCTCTGGTCCTTGACAGGCGGTCTCCCGGTGAGAGCTCTGGGTCCTGCCTCTGGTCCTTGACAGGCGGTCTCCCGGTGAGAGCTCTGATGCACCACAAGTGCTGCAGCGCCATCTTTCCACTTTCCCTAATAAAAATCCAGTTTTGTCATTGCCCAGGACATTTTGTGGGAAATTCCTGTTAGAGGAAGTGTTCATCAATTTTATGGTTAAAGAGGCAAGGTTTTTCTTTGACTGTAACTGGAGATTGGCGTCTATTCCTATGATCTGGAACACTTTCAAAGACTTTTTGTAGGGACTACCTTATAAATTACTCTTCCTTCCACTTGAAGCAGGCTGCCCAGGTCAAGGTTAATGCTAGGCTTTCTTGTATTCATTTAGACTCTATCATGGTCAGGTCTGCAATCACTTTAGATTGGGGAGCCTATGCGTCTTTTGATGGATCAGTTTGTCATGGTTCAAGCTTTTCTTTTGGGAACGCATGGTTGATAATATTATTAAGAAGGCTGGTGCTAAATAATTAATTTTCATCGAAAATAGAGAGGACTGGGCCATTACTTTCTTTGAGATAAAGCTGAAGTATTTGTTATCTCTGGGATTAAGAACCCTCAAGGTGATCTAGTGACTGACTGTCTCTGTGAATTATTAAACTCCTGAGTTATTTGGGCAGATTCCAGGCTCATGGATTGAGACCAACATTATTATTTTCCCTAATAAAGGGAAAGATCCCTCTCTCTGCGGTTCTTTTTGGCTCTTATCATTGATTTATGCTGACTTCATGATTTCTACTCAAACGTTGGCCAATAGTCTTGCAACGGTCATCGCAGATCTCGTTGATAAAAATCAACATGGATTTATCCCACTGTGGGATACCACGACCCATGTGAATACTGTTATTACTGTCTTAGAGGTGGGATGAACTCAGTGAAACTCAATTGGAGTGATAATGTTAGGAGCCGAAAAGGCCTTTGACCGGGTCCCATGGCCATTTCTACGAGCCACTATAGCAGCATCAGGGTTTGGACCGCGTTTCCCCGCTTGGCTTAACAGCATTATCAAAATGTTACAGCTAGGTTTCTATGTTTAGGTTCTTCTAATGGATCAATCCAAATAAACTATGGTACTCATCAGGAATGTCCGCTTTCACCTCTGCTCTTTACATCCATCCTTATATACAAGCTTTGAAGAGCTCGAGGGATATCACCTCAATGTGGGTTCATCAATTCAAGCTTATAGTGCTTGATTACATTTGTTTTTTTAAACAAGCCTTTCATTTATAAGTGCCTTATCACTAGAAGGGACCTGCCTGTTTAATCACGTGTGCAAAAGTGCAGTTTTATTTATCTATTGTTTTTTCTATGCGATACATGGCAATAAACTATTATAAAAAAACACTTAGGGGCATATATACTAAACTTTCACCCAACACAGGCAGCAAGTAAAGTTGCTGCACTGCCTTGCGCGAAAAAGAGCGGGCAGAAATACTCCATATTTACAAAGAACTTGGGCATTTCTTCTCTCTCCTTGCGCTGGCGCACTTCAGGCAGTCCAGCACCAACACAGTCACCCTTGACCCGCAGTGCAAGGGTGCCTGCATTTCAAGGAGAGTTTTTTTTGTGCAGAAGAGATACCATTTTGCACAAAAACAATGTCTTGAGACATTTTCCTCTTTCTATGTGTGCTGACTTTTGCAGCACACATAGAAAGAGGAAATTACCAGGAGAAAAAAAAAAAGATAGTTGAGTCTAATCAACAGAAGACATTGCACTATTTCTAAGATACGTTGGTTGTCAAAAGTGTAGTGGAAAACATTATTTATAAGCAGAAACATGTATGATGACGTTCTGCAACGGTAATTAAAACGTTAAAGGATTGTGAAGAGCAATTAGGCACTATGACAACTGCTGCTGACTTAAAACAGATGACAAATGACGACAGAAAGGACAACCATGCTAAAACGAATGATTTCCCTTTCCTGGGTTCTATGGGACATGCTGGTACGGATTATTTCAACAACATCTGCAAGAGATTGCAAAGCAACAGTTCATTTCACGCTGTGGTCATGCACCATGGAAGGCAACTGCTGCGCAGAGCTGCAAATCCGTCCAGTGAAGGGGAAACAGTGGGGAGCTGATGTGCTGACCCATGTACTGGAAGGTAAATTCAGCAGCTGCCACAGCATGAGTGTGTGTCTTTCTTTCCTAGTCTATATATCATGTAATGTAATACATTTCTCTTCAAACTGTTTGCAGTAATGTATCATGTTGGATGTAAATCAGAAAAAGCAAAGAAATGATTGTTAAGGGTGTTCATGTATCCAGGCCAAACATAAAGCGCATACCTCACGTCTTGCATAGCGTGTTTTTAGACTTCTGATCGGAGGTCAAACAGCAGGTGATCTTGGCTGTGCAAAGTGAATCAAACAGGTTTAACGTGTGGTAGATTAAAAGAGATAGGAAGGTGACAGGGCTCTCTGCTGCACTACACTGTGCTTTTTTTCACGACAGATTTTGGCATATTAGAAAAATGGAATGTGATGTGGGATCCAGGATTATCGAGTGAAAATGGGACAATGTTTTTATTAAAGTAGTAGTCAAACTTTCCAAGTATGTCAAGAACGCACACATTATGACAAAACAAACCAAATGCCTGTATCTTCCTTAATTGTGTGTGTTAATGTACTGGGACGAGAAACTCCCCAGCATAGTGAACAGGTGTGTTCCCTTGCCTTCAGTGGTCAGACTGCATATGAATCTGGTATCCTGATTTTATTTTGCCTCTGGTGTCATAGAAATCTAGAGTGTGCGCAGAGGCCTAGGACTGTTCATTACAATGCAAGGTCCAACCCTGTCCTATGACCTGGAGGGATGCACCATCCGTGTCCTCATGGAGACATTGGATACTGACCCAGTCCTGGGTGTATTGTGTAAGGACATGGTGGCAACACACCATGGTGGTCATTCTGACCTCGGCGGTAAAAGGCGCCTACCGCCGGTCAGAAATCCTCCATAATCCCGCTGCGGTCGCGGAAACCCGCCACGGTCATTCTGACCCGCAGAAGGCAAACCTCCGAAAATCCGACAGCCACAACAGACCGCCAGACCAGCGGTCGGCAGAAAAGTGGAGGTGACAAAACCTCCACCGTCACGCCAACAGAAATACGCCCATGCCATTACGACCCACGAATCCACGCGGCGGTCATTCAAACGCGGTATTCCATTGGCGGGACACACCGCTGCGGTCAGAATACACACAAACGAACAAAACTCAGCCACATTGGACGATTTGAATCCCACACACCTGATACACATACACACACCATTCCCACACACACAATACAATATAAAACACACACCCACATCACCCACAAACCCCTACGCCAAAAAATTCTGAAAGAAGGCCAGAGCGAGACACCACCATCCACAAACTAGCAGCCACAGCCGCTCCACACCATCACCCACACACTATCCACACACAAAACAACACACACCACCACACTCAACACACTTAACTACACATACTCCACCCCACACATCATACACACCACCCCATGGCACCCCAAAGACACCCCCGCTTCTCCGACGAAGAACTCAGGGTCATGGTGGAGGAAATCGTTCGGGTAGAGCCCCAGCTGTTCGGCACACAGATACAATACACCAGCATTGCCCGGAGGACGGAGCTATGGCAGCGGATTGTCGACAGGGTCAACGCTGTGGGACAGCACCCCAGAAATCGGGAAGACATCAGGAAGCGATGGAACGACCTACGGGGGAAGGTGCGTTCCATGGTATCCAGGCACAACATCGCCGTGCAGAAGACTGGCGGAGGACCCCCACCTCAACCCCCACAATTTACATCATGGGAGGAGGAAGTCTTGAACATCCTGCATCCTGACGGCCTCGCAGGAGTCGGCGGAGGAATGGATACTGGTAAGTTGAAGCTTCACTACTGCTTCCCCCCCACCTGCATGCCAAATCATACCCCAACCCTCACCCCCATCCTCGAACCCCACCCCCACCCCCATCCTCACCCCCACCCTCACCCCCACCACCATCCTCACCCCCACCACCATCCTCACCCCCACCCCCAGCACACCTATTCCCTGCCAATGTCTCACCATCACAACCCACACATCCCAAAACCTAGGCCTGCATGCGTCCACTAAGCATGGACACCCATCACCAAAGCATGCCCAATGCATATACACATCCCCCCCACAAGCCACCCTCACCAAAGCCCCCACACACGAATGCCAGCACTTGGGGACACGGGAACCCACAGATACACCCATATGCCACACATTGAAACTATAACCATACCTCTATACCCCTGCAGGACCCGACCGTCAACACACCGCCGCGGAGGGCCCAGAATTCTCCACACCCCCCACCCAAGAGGCCGTCAGCGATGACAGCAGCTCTGTCGACCTGGACACCGATGACCAGCCCGGACCATCGGGGACCTCTGGACAGTCGGTTCCCCTCACACAGGCCCAGGCCACTACAGACCCCAACCCCTCTGGGAACACCAGCACAGCTCCCACCCAGCGGGCCCATGCCTCTGTCTCCAGGGCGCGTCAATCTGCGGTGTGTCTACCACTACAGGGCACCCAGGATAACCCACCACCCCAACAACAACAGGGACCTGGGGGCAGTGGTAGTGGGCACACCGGCCAGGGGGCAGAGGCCCAGGGAAACAGGGCAACTCGGAGGGCAGCTGTGCGACAGGGGGGGGACGGGCCCAGGGAACCCACTCTCCACGAGGCCCTCACCACCATCATGGGAGCATACAACCGCTCCCAGGAGACGATGGCGACGGTACTGGCCCGGTTCCAGGAGATCCAGGTACTGCAGGAGGAACACTATCGGGGGTACAGGGAGGACATCAGAGCCCTCACCTCCACCCTGGTTACCATGGTAGGGCTGCTGCAGGACCTCGTCAACACCAGGACGGACACTCAACAACACCCAAGGGCCCCTGCCACTAGCCTGGACCAAGAACAGCCAACCACCTCCGCCGGCGCTAGTGGACAGGAGGCCCCCGCACAGCAGCAGCCCACCAGACCCCCACCTCCTGCAGGAGAAGAACCACCCCGCAAGAGGGCCCTGAGATCTCGCAAGAAGACAGAGTAGGATGTCAAGACCCCCGCCAGCAATGGATACCACCTGATGTCATCCCACTGTCCCACATTGTCACCCTGTCCATCCTTGAACTGCCCATGCTCCATCTCTCCACAGGCCTCTGGACAATGCACCTGTGTGACTGTTACTCTGGACTCTGCCATGGACATTCCTTCACCATAGCCCCCACCCACTTGAAACCACCCATCCCATTTTGAGCACTGAAATAAACACCTATTTTGCACAAAACTATCTGGAGTCTGGCTGTGATTTCAATATATTGTAATTCACATGACAGTGCAAATATGTCCTTGTACATGGTGAAGTCAACAAACAGCTGCCACAAAGCTGTAGTCCATGGGGAAACGAAGCACAGGACTCGTAGTGGGGACCCCAGATCTGAAATAGGGAGGGAAAAGCCACAACTCAGTCATCATACACTGGGGCAAATAGACAGGCAGCAGAGATGCAGGAGAGTAGTTCACATTTACTAAATTATCTTTGAATTGTTACCTGTGTCCTATTGGAAGTACTGTTCAATGATTCTGTCCCTGTTGTCTGTTTCAGCCCCGTCGTCTTCCTCCTCGTCACTCTCCTCAGGTTCCACCGCTGCCACAACACCACCGTCTCGACCATCCTCCTGCAGGAAAGGCACCTGGCGTCGCAAAGCCAGGTTGTGAAGCATGCAGCAGGCCACGATGATGTGACACACCTTCTTAGGTGAGTACATTAGGGATCCACCTGTCATATGCAGGCACCGAAACCTGGCCTTTAGGAGGCCAAAGGTGCGTTCGATCACCCTCCTAGTACTCCCATGGGCCTCATTGTACCGTTCCTCTGCCCTGGTCCGGGGATTCCTTACTGGGGTCAGTAGCCACGACAGGTTGGGGTACCCAGAGTCCCCCACTAGCCATACACGGTGTCTCTCTAGCTGTTCCATCACGTAAGGGATGCTGCTATTCCTCAGGATGTAGGCGTCATGCACTGACCCAGGGAATTTGGCATTTACATGCGAGATGTACTGGTCAGCCAAACACACCACCTGGATGTTCATTGAATGGTAACTTTTTCTGTTCCTGTACACCTGCTCCCTGTCTCTTGGGGGAACCAAAGCCACATGGGTCCCATCAATGGCACCAATGACGTTGGGAATATGTCCAAGGGCATAGAAATCACCCTTCACTGTAGCCAATTCGCCCACCTCAGGGAAAATGATGTAGCTCCTCACGTATTTCATCAGGGCAGACAACACTCTGGATAACACCTTCGAAAACATGGGCTGAGACATCCCAGAAGCAATTCCCACTGTTGTCTGAAATGAACCACTTGCCAAGAAATGGAGTACTGACATGACCTGCACCAGAGGGGGAATCCCTGTGGGTTGGCGGATGGGGGACATCAGGTCGGGCTCCAGCTGGGCACACAGTTCATGTATAGTGGCACGGTTAAGACGGTAGGTCAGGATAATGTGGCGTTCTTCCATTGTCGACAGGTCCACCAGCGGTCGGTACACGGGAGGATTCATCTGTCTCCTCGCCAAACCCAGCGGACGGTGCCTAGGAAGGACAACATGGAGCACACAGTCAAGCAACCCACAGGTACGTACTCACAGCTAGCACAGTAAACGATTCTCTATGCAGTGAATGGCGTGTCTGAGTGGCTATGCAAGGCCTAGGCCTGTGTGACGCAGTTGAAATTGAGCCATGTGGGCCCTGGAAATGGCGGCTGCCTGACCTGTGAAGTGTGACAATGGGATGTGAGGTCAATGCGCTGGCGTGGCACACCGCGGCGGGCGGCGGGCGGCGGGCGAAGACCGCGGCGCGAAGCCGCATTGGTTAACATTGAAGCCTATGGGTTTCAGGAGCCAATGGCGAAGGGCGCCGGCGGTGGCGGGACGCACCGCCGCGGTACGCACCGCCGCGGACGTGACCGCCATTTTCTATCTACTTATCCACTTGCGACTTGAACTTTCACAGGAGAGGACCTATACTGCAAGTGTTGCTGTGACCTCGGTCTGGAAGGGACAATGGCTGCTGCGCCTGGGGAAAGGGCCCCTGCCTTCACTGGAGAGGAGTTGGAGAAACTTGTGGATGGGGTCCTCCCCCAGTATGCGCTACTCTACGGTCCTCCAGACCAACAAGTGAGTTTAATTCAATCTGGATTTGGGGCCACTGGCTGGCTTGGGGGCCTGGCGGGGGTCCTGGCGGGGATGGGGGGCATGTTGGGCCTGGCGGGGGGCATGGCGGGGGGCATGGCGGGGATGGGGGGGCATGTTGGGGCTGGCGGGGGGCCTGGCGGGGATGGGGGGCATGTTGGGCCTGGCGGGGGGCATGGCGGGGGGCCTGACGGGGATGGGGGGCGTTGGGCCTGGCGGGGATGGGGGGCATGTTGGGCCTGGCGGGGGGCCTGGCGGGGGTCCTGGCGGGGATTGGGGGCATGTTGGGCCTGGCGGGGGGCATGGCGGGGGGCATGGCAGGGATGGGGGGGCATGTTGGGGCTGGCGGGGGTCCTGGCGGGGATGGGGGGCATGTTGGGCCTGTCGGGGGGCATGGCGGGGGGCATGGCGGGGATGGGGGGGGATGGCGGGGGGCATGGCGGGGGGCCTGGCGGGGATGGGGGGCGTTGGGCCACTGGCAAGGAAAATGCAGACAAACTTGAACGTGGTATTTCTCCCTCCCTGTACGTGTCACATAGGTCCGCGCCCATGAGAAGATCGGGATTTGGCGTGCCATCGCCAAGGAAGTCCGGACCCTGGGGGTCCACCATCGACGGGGCACCCACTGCCGCAAGAGGTGGGAGGACATCCGCCGCGGGACCAAGAAGACCGCCGAGTCTCTGCTGGGGATGGCCTCCCAACGTAGGCGGGGTGCCTGCCGTCAACTGACCCCCCTGATGTCCCGGATCCTGGCGGTGGCCTACCCTGATTTGGATGGGCGCGTGAGGGCAGCACAGCAGACACAAGGGGGTGAGTACAAGCATTATCTACTCTGTTGTCGCTCAGTGGAGGTGTCTGGGTGGGGGAGGAGGTCTGTGGGTCCCCCTAGGCCAGGGCGATATCTGTAGGCTGGGCACCCCCGTAAGCCCCTGTGTCCCCAGCCACCACCCTCAGTAGTTTGTCAGTACAGCCATCCCTGGGCCGTGTCATCCATGGGTGCAGTTGTCAACTCTAGGCGTGTAGGGCATGTTCCACGGAATGCGTAGCGGACCCCAAGTGCGCAACTTAGTGCAGGGGGCATCTGTGTCTGTCATGTCCGCTAACTGTACCGGAGATCCATGTACTCAATATCCCTTTATTTCTCTCTCCCCCCCCCTTTTTGTTTGTCTTTCTGTGCTTGTGTGCATCAGCATCATCAGGCGGAGGAGAAGTGGCATCGGGGCAGGAGGGAGCTGCATCTCACATGGCCCAGGAGGGCCATGCCACAGAGTCAGACTGGACCAGTGAGACGGAGGGCGAGGGGAGCTCCACGACGGGGACGACTGGACCCTGCAGCGACACGGACACGTCCTCGGAAGGGAGCTCCCTTGCGGGGGTGGCACCATCCGTGCCCCCCGCCATTACAGGTACAGCCGCCACCCAGCGCACCATCTCCGCCCTCCCAGCAGCCCCTCAGCGTTCGCCCCGTGCCCGCTCTGCCAGGAAGCCGGGCATCTCCTTCGCCCCAGGCACCTCAGGCCCTGCCCCAGTTACCCCCTCTGCCCTCAGTGAGGAGGTCATTGACCTCCTCCGAACGCTCATTGTTGGGCAGACTACCCTTTTGAATGCCATCCAGGGGGTGGAGAGGGAGGTTCATCGCAGCAATGCGTACCTGGAGGGCATTCATTCGGGTCAGGCTGCCCATCAGCGATCGTTCCAGGCTCTGGCCTCAGCACTGACGGCAGCCATTGTCCCTGTCTCCTGCCTCCCTCTACTAACTCCCTCCTCCCAGTCTCCTGTTCCTCTGCCTGTCCCACCCACACCATCAGACCAGCCTGCACACACCTCAACACCCAAGAGAAGCTCATCCAAACATAAGCACCACAGATCACGCAGACATTCACACACGCAACATTCCGATGCAGACATGCCAACAGTCACTACCACCTCTGTGACCCCCACCTCCTCGTCTCCCTCCTCCCTCCCTGTGACGTCTACACTCACACCTCCATTCACCTCACCATCAGCCAGTGTTTCCATCACCAGCACACCCTCCACTCCAGTCCGCACACGTGCAGTCACCACCCCCACTGCCATTTACACGTCCCCTGTGTCCTCTCCCACTGTGTCTGTCACCCCCTCTTCCACACCACACAAACGCAGCCACCCACCCACCCAACAGCCATCCACCTCACGACAGCCTATCCCTCCTGCACCTGCACCCAAAGACAGCAAACGTGACTCACCTACAACCACATCCTCTCCCTCCACTCCCATTCCCACTGTACCTACCACTCTCCATTGTCCCAAGAAACTCTTCCTCGCCACTGCTAACTTCTTTCCTGACCCTGAGCCCCCCCCTCCTTCTCGTCGGGGTAAGAAGAGCACCTCAGCCACCACCAGCCCTGCAGCCCCCTTGACAAGGGTGCAGGGGTATTGGAGCCCACCAGCCCGCATGTCTGGATCTTCGCCCAGCAGCAAGGGGACAGCCAGCCCACCCCCTGGAAAGAGGAGCAGAAGGCGGAAGGGGCGCCGCAGGAGCCCGGCTTCTACATCCCCCCCGGACACCACCCAGAGACAGTCACCAGCCACAGCTCCAAAGGGAGGAAAGGGCCACAGACTCCCGACTAAGGAGGGCAAGGGCAGCAAGTCGGAGAGGTCAGGCAGCAGGCCTGCTGCCCAGGAGGAGCCCACCACCCCCATAGCCGCTGCCCAGGGAGGACCCAGCCCAGCTGGCCAGGAGGGCCCCACCACCCACAGCCCAGGTGGGCATTGAAGGAGCACCATCCCCGCTGCCCAGGAGGGCACCACCAGCCAATGAGCAGTTGGCCATAGACCGGCCGCCGTCTCAAGAACCGCTGAACTGGGCCCCGCCGTCTCAAGAACCGCTGAACTGGGCCCCGCCGTCTCAAGCACCGCTCCGCTGGGCCCCGCCGTCTCAAGCACCGCTCCGCTGGGCCCCGCCGTCTCAAGAACCGCTGAACTGGGCCCCGCCGTCTCAAGAACCGCTGAACTGGGCCCCGCCGTCTCAAGCACCGCTCCGCTGGGCCCCGCAGTCTCAAGCACCGCTCCGCTGGGCCCCGCCGTCTCAAGCACCGCTCCGCTGGGCCCCGCCGTCTCAAGAACCGCTGAACTGGGCCCCGCCGTCTCAAGAACCGCTGAACTGGGCCCCGCCGTCTCAAGAACCGCTGAACTGGGCCCCGCCGTCTCAAGCACCGCTCCGCTGGGCCCCGCCGTCTCAAGCACCGCTCCGCTGGGCCCCGCCGTCTCAAGAACCGCTGAACTGGGCCCCGCCGTCTCAAGAACCGCTCCGCTGGGCCCCGCCGTCTCAAGCACCGCTCCGCTGGGCCCCGCCGTCTCAAGAACCGCTGAACTGGGCCCCGCCGTCTCAAGAACTGCTGAACTGGGCCCCGCCGTCTCAAGAACCGCTGAACTGGGCCCCGCCGTCTCAAGCACCGCTCCGCTGGGCCCCGCCGTCTCAAGCACCGCTCCGCTGGGCCCCGCCGTCTCAAGAACCGCTGAACTGGGCCCTTCAAGGCAAGACCCGCTGAACTGGGCCCTTCAAGGCAAGAGGCGCTGAACTGGGCCCTTCCAGGCAAGAACCGCTGGCCCTTTGGCAGACGTGGCAGGGCAGGATCTATCTCGGGCAGGGATGCAGGATGTCCTCTGGCCAACATGCCTCCTCCAGTGGCAGTGGGGTCTGTTATGGACTGTTTGGACTGTGGCTTTGCACTCCCCAGGATGGCCCAGTGGGCAGGCCACCCACTGTATGGACTGTATGGACTGTGGCTTTGCACTCCCCAGGATGGCCCAGTGGGCAGGCCACCCACTGTATGGACTGTATGGACTGTGGCTTTGCACTCCCCAGGATGGCCCAGTGGGCAGGCCACCCACTGTATGGACTGTATGGACTGTGGCTTTGCACTCCCCAGGATGGGCCAGTGGGCAGGCCACCCACTGTATGGACTGTATGGACTGTGGCTTTGCACTCCCCAGGATGGCCCAGTGGGCAGGCCACCCACTGTATGGACTGTATGGACTGTGGCTTTGCACTCCCCAGGATGGCCCAGTGGGCAGGCCACCCACTGTATGGACTGTATGGACTGTGGCGTTGCACTCCCCAGGATGGGCCAGTGGGCAGGCCACCCACTGTATGGACTGTATGGACTGTGGCTTTACACTCCCCAGGATGGCCCAGTGGTCATGGAGTCCCCTCGTGGATCTGGCGTCGTGTACTCAAGTGGCTGAGGTGCCCCCCCTTCCCTTCCCCCTGAGGTGCCTGTCCTATTTTCTTTCTGATGCCCCTGCAGTGTTCTCTCCGTGGAGTTCTTGTCGTGGGACTTGGCCTTGCCCCTTTGCACAGGACCCCTGTGGTCCATTTTGTACATAGTTTATTTATTTATTGGGATTACTGGTGTCCATATTTCAATATATCTGCCCGTTTATGATCTCTTCTTTTGGTCTTTGCATTATTTCGGGGGGGGGGTTTGTGGGTTGTGACAGTGATCTGTGGGAATGCATTGATGTGTGTGTTGTAGTGGGTGTGGGTGGGTGGGTGTGTGCCGGTAATCTTTTCCCTCCCCTGTGTCGTAGGTGCAGTACTCACCGATGTCTTCCGCGCCGCCGGGCGTGCTCCTGGTATATGAGCAGGTATAGGAGTGCGGGGATGACCTGCAGCTCGGGTTCCATACTGCCGGAATTTCGCGTGGAGTGCGTAGAGGTGAGCGTTTTCCCGTTCGTAGTCTGTTTCCGCCGTGTTTTTATCGGCGGTGCTCCCGCCCCGGAAAAGGTGGCGGATTGGTGGGTCGTGATAGGGTGGGCGGTACATTGTCTGCCGCCTGGCTGTTGGCGGGGACCGCCGCGCTGTTTGTTTGTTCCGCCGTGGCGGGCGGAGTGTTAATGCGGCGGGCTGTGTTGGCGGTTCCCGCCAGGGTCAGAATTGCATATTTTGGACCGCCGGCCTGTTGGCGGCTTGGCCGCCGCATTATCACCGACCGCCAGGGTCAGAATGAGGGCCCATGTTTGGTGATTTATAATTTGGTCAGACATTTTTCTTAGTGTTAATGCGAGCATGGTCTACTAACCCTTCTGGTATAAAGGTCTGCTGTTATGTGAAATCCAGATTCTTGAATTGGTATCCTGTTTACAGGTGTGTCTAAATGAGTGTGTGTGATACTGGTAAGGTAGTAGGAATCTAGAGGCCCTATGCATAAAGGTTAATTTACATGTATAGGTTTACTCATGTGTAAACTTACTACTGCATAAAGTATTTTAGTATCCACCCTTTCTGACTGTTAATTTATGGCTCGATACAAACTTACACCCCCTCAAAATGGGGTGGAGCCTGCTAAAAGACGATTTATGAATGTTCAGTTACTACTAATAACTTTTCACACATTGGTGGTAAAGATATCTCTACATTAAAATGTAGGGACAATATTTTCATTCATTGTTAAATAATATTAAACATATTTCTCTGTAAAATATAAAATATGTAAATTACTTAAAATAAATATTATTAACGTAGAACTAAAAAACATAACACAATAACTAAGTAAATTAAATGGTGCATGCTACATTTAGTTAGGTAATCAAGAAGTTCAAGCAATCTATTGACTTTGGCTCTCTGCGGCTTTCTGCGGTGCTGCAACACCTGTGGATCCCATGGACCTTGCTGCTCTTTGTACACAGGGAGGCCTTCAATGAGATGGGAGCAGACACCCTATAAACTGGATGGGGCTGCTTTTCTTTGACTAACTACTTTGCTGATGACACGGTTTTGGATGATCTCTGAGTGGTTAAAACGAAAAGCTGGTAAATTAAGGTTTGCCCATCACAGGGAAGCGCCTTCCCACCTATTACTGATGGGTACCCTGAGAACATTTCACAACTCAAGTACAAGGTCACCCACTGGCTTAACAAACAGTTGGATTTAAGCTACCGGAGCTTTAGTCAAGTCGTACACTTCAGACAGGTCAAGTGGGTTGGTCCAGTGCCAATAGTATTCAAGGGACACATGATCTTGTACAACTTTAAGGATCCCCTCTGGTACATTTTCTCCTGTCCAGGGTTTGCAACTGCAAATTACCTGATGGCATCAGTAGTATTCAGGTTAAACTCTTCAGTTTGCTCTACAGATCCACACCTTTCATCCCCAATGCCCTTTGGGGCCTAAATCAGACCTCAATACTTACAATAACAACTCCCTTCCATCTTCAAAACTGGTACTTATCCTTACAGGATGTGGAGGGCTTTGACTGTCTATCGCAACAGACCCCCTCCTGCAGCACTTTCGCCGTATTCAGATATAAACGCATTAGTACACAGAATTTAACCTCCTACTCAGGCCCCCTAAGAGTCATGAGCTGGAACATTGCCAGAAATGCAGCCAAAGTTGAGAACATCGTTTGGTTATCTTTCATTAAATCCTTTGACATTACTGCACTCTGGGAAACATGGGAAATACACTCAATACAACATAAGGGCTTTAGTTGCTATTCTGTATCCGCCCAAACCACAAGATATGGCAGAGTCAAAGAGGGCCTATCTATTTGGGTCAGGCTAGCACTAAGGGGGTCATTACAACCCTGGCGGACAGTGTTAAAGCGGCAGTAAGACCGCCAACAGGCTGGCGGTCTTTTTTTGAGGATTATGACCATGGCGGTTACCGCCATGGTCATCCGCGGCTTCTCTGTTCCGCCCACCAGGGCGGAGACGACCACTGGGCTGGAGATCTGGGTCTCCAGCCCGGCAGCCGTGACAATACCGCCGCCGGTATTTTGACCCGGCTTACCGACGTGGATTTCCAGCGGTAGGAACCGCCATGAAATCCATGGCGGTAAGCACTATCAGTGCCAGGGAATTCCTTCCCTGGCACTGATAGGGGTCTCCCCCACCCCTCACCCCCACCCGACTCCCTCCCCTACACCCCCCACCACCCCTGCCACCTACCAAAGGTGGCAGGGCCCCCCTCCCCACCCGACCCCCGACATTACCTTACACATACACACCCGACACACACGCAGGCACCACCAACACACATACATGCACACACACCGACATGCATGCCAACATCCACACACAGTCAGACACGCACACCCACATTCAGACATACATGCACACATCTATACAGACATACCCACAGACATACACGCACTCATTCCCAAAAGACGCAACACCCCCGCAAGCATACACGCACTCACACACCCCTCCACATACACCCACGCACACCACCATGCACCCACACAACACACAACACCTCCCTCCCCTAATGAACGATCGACTTACCTGTTCCGTCGATCCTCTGGGAGGGGACGGGAGCCATGGGGGCAGCTCCGCCAACAACACACCGCCAACAGAACACCGCCACGGCGAATCACAGGACATGATTCGCTGGGCAGTTTTCTGTTGGCGTGGTGGTGGAGCAACCTCCACTTCCCCGCCACCCATCACTACAGCTGTTGGCGGCTCTCCGTCGGAAAAGCGATGTAGAGCTGCGAACAGTCATAATACGCTGAGTGGAAAACCGCCACCACTGGCAGTCTTCAGCACAGCGGTCCCTCAGCGGTCTTGTAAAAAGACCGGCGAGGTTGTAATGACCCCCTTAATGCAGGAGTTACTCCTATCAACATTACCAGCAATGTGATTCAATCAATTACTGCTGAATGCTGTAACAATCTCAATTTTTCATTATTCGATTTCTATAACAATGATTTTCCTATACTGCTAGAAATTTTAAGCACAAGTCTGAGATTGTCAACAGAGTTTCTGATGGAACTAAGAGATCCCTGGAGGGCATTAATGTTGTGGTATGTGGGGGAATTCAACCCTGTGTGAAACATCAATAGTTACAACATAGACCATTTTATTAATTGTGTTTCAACACTGTCGTACTCCGGGACCAATTTCAGGGGAGGAAACTTCAGATGTTTGCCACGAAAATGGATCTGATTAATATCCATGAATGCCACTCAAGCAATTCGCCTTTTGTACCATCTTTCTTTGGCAGAGGTTGTGCCAGCACCATTGATTATATCTACATATCTTTATTTTGTCATATATTTCTTTATGTGACACTTAGGCTACTGAAAAGGTGTTAGTCATATGTAGCGACCACCCATTACACACAAAACATGTGAGTTTATGTGGAAAGTCATCCAGGAGCGTGGAATTTACATAAAGTATGCATAACTTTTGTGTTTCTGCATTTGAATGGCAAGATGCTTGACAGTGGAGCTGTGGATGTCAGAGAATGGTGATGTAAATGTACACATGAATGATACAGATGTAGGTTAAAAGGGCATAAAATGTAAACACAAAGTTAATTATTAATCACCATTTTCACATGGGGTTGAAGAAAAAGGAAATATTGAAATGGAGATATTTTCTATGAAACGGAAGAACAAATAAATAAATTGGTGACTTTTTGCAATTTTAGAACTTGCACATGAAGGGGCATATTTATGGGAGGCTTACGCTGCTGGGGCATAATTTTTTCTGAAGCTCTGGCGGCACAAACCTTTTAACAACGCAAAGCCACTTTCCATGGCTTTGAATGGCTTCATAATTATGGAGTAGGACAGAGCAGCACAAGTCTCTGCATTGCCTTACTCTATGCCATTACAGTGGGGTTTCCCATGCAACACCCATGGATTTTGAAGCTGCCCCAGATTTACTAAATCACATGAACCTGGATATGCGCCAAAACCGTACGCCTCCCCAGGGCAGGTGTGACAAAGAGAAATATTTGTATTCTCCTTGTTTTTTCCTCTTTCCAAGTGTGCTGCATCCTGCAGCACACATAGAAAGAAGAAAGTGCCTCTTGGGATTGTTTTTGTGAAGGTGCCCCTCACTGTAAAAAACAATCCTGCATGCAACACAGACACCCTTGTACCATGGTGCAAGGGTGCCTGTGTTGGCGCTAGGTTGCCAATTGTGCACTAGCACAGGGGGAAAGGACAGGAATGAACCGTATTGCAGAACTAAGGTGCATTCTTATCCTTTCACATTGGTGCAGGGCAGCACAGCAAGAAGACTTGCGGCACTGCTCTGCGCCAACTCCCCATAAATAAGCCCCATAGTGTCTTTACAGAGTACAGGCTTAGCATGGTAAGATTAGGGAAAGCTGCTATGTGCCACAAATGTAAGTCAATGCTGCAGCCGCTTACTGATGTTTATCATTACATTCATGTGTAGTCTTCCTCCTCACAGTCATAACAACTTCAGCATTCCTGTATGTGAGACAGACGTTCTGCAAATCTCTTTAGTTTGTGCTATATTTACACCTTCAGATTTGTTAAGATTAATCTTTTTAAGTCCTTATTTGATTTTGTTTACACCGGATAGCCTTACTTTCTCCATCCATAACACAGGTATTTACTAACGATAAATCTGGATTTCTAAACTTTTCTTTCCAACAGATACTCCATTAAAACTTTGAAAAAAAAATCCAGAAAACGTAAAGGTGAATTCTTTACTAGCATCTGGACGATTATCCATGATCCAGTTCAGCTTTTTTGGTGACTGTTCCTGAAAGCCTCCTAAGCAGGTTTAGCACCATTATTTAGGCCCACCTCCCCCGTGCACCATTTTTGCATGGGTGGATAAATAAGGAGCTTAGAGTCATTTTCCGGACGTGAAAGCTTACCAAAAAATTACGTTAACTTCAATACTTTGATGCTAGTTGGGGTCTAGTGTCAAAATATAAATGTGGAGTTACGTTTGTGCTGAATTTGCGTAAACAAAATGACACAAATTCAGCTCAAATAGAGTATAAATATGCCCCCTAGATGTTATCTCATATAATCCTTTTAAAAAACAGGAATTTTGAGAGTCGGATTATAAAAAGATCTTTAGTTCTGTATTTTAAACGTTTATTGGGCTTCAATAAAGGCAAATGGAGACTTAATTAATCCTGTTTTATCACTAAAGTTCTTGGAGGGAAGACTTAACTTTTAAAACTTTTTCCCAATACGAATCCTAGGGCCATATTTATACTCTGTTTGCGCCGAATGTGCGTCAAAAATGTTGACGCATATTCGGCGCAAACCGTGCACCATATTTAAACTTTGACGCCCAAGGCAGCGAATGCCAAAATCCCTCCGTGTGTGTCATTTTCTGGATGCGGGAAACCTCCTTGCGTTAATGACATACTAGGTAGGCGTTCCCGTCCAAAAAATGACTTAAACACCCGTGAGCCTTTTTATGCTACTGTGCAAAAATGATGCACGCCCGGGAGGCGGAGTCAGAAAATGATGCACAACCCGATTTGCGTAAAAAAATAACGCCTGGGTCAGGGAAGGCATTAAAATGGGGCAAACACACCTGTATTTAATGAAACCACACAGAAGCAACAGCAGAGCTCCAAAAGGAAGACATGGATGTGCTTTTCATCTAGCATGTACGCAGGCGCAGAGCACAGGAACAACAACAGCAGCTTCCACAACACCAGCAGGGACCCCTAAGGCAACGCAGAAAGCAGGAGAGGATATTCCGCACCAGGACACCCTTATGGGACTCCGCCAACAAGACATCATTCAGAGGTACAGGCTGAACTGGTAAGCCATTCAGTAGCTGCTGCGCAACATTGAGCCACAGTTGGCACCCAACTTGCAGACACCCCACAACATTCCACCAGAAACCAAGCTGCTAGCTGTACTACACATGTTGGCAAGTGGCTCCTTTCAAACCACTGGCGCCCTGGTTGCTGGGATCTCACACCCATCATTCTCTGCCTTCCTCCCCAAGGTACTGGATGCCATCATCTCACTCAGACCCCACCACATCTGCTTCCCCAACACACAGCAGAAGCAGCAGGAGACAAAACAGGGGTTTTACCTAATTAATGGCTTCCCACCTGTCCTTGGGGCCATTGACTGCACACATGTACGCATTGTGCCACCTGCTGCAATTGAACATCTATACCGCAACAGGAAGAACACACACTCTATCAATGTGCAGACCATTCTCGATCACAAGGGATTGATCACCAACATTGTGGCAAAGTATCCTGGGAGTGTACATGATTCATTCATCTTCCGTCACTGCACCATCGATCAACACTTCCAGGATGGACAATATGGAAATGGACTACTTGTTGGTAAGTACAGAAACCTGCTTATATACACACTGCTCAGCAACCCTCTAAGACACACAACACATACACCACAACATCGACATGTGGACAGGAACACACTGAGGTTGTGACACCGCTAGGCATGTTTCATGTCTTTACCCAATGGGAGACACACATAGGGACAAATGACCGTTCCAAATAACAACTGATGCCACTCCACAGACACAAGGGAACAATAAAAAAACAACACAATGGCAAACACATGGCCCCAACTGGCATTACATCTGGGAAGAAGAAACTTTCCATATCACATCAATAACACTCAGTCCAACACCCTTCAAATCAATACGTACTGTGTAAGGGGTGTATAATGTTTTTAGCTGCAGGTCAAACACCATGACACACATAGCATGATGAGGAGTACAATGAAGGTCACGTGCAATCATTGAGGCCGTTCCAATATCTCACATCACTCCTGCTCTCACATTGCCCACTACCAAGAAGCAAGTGGACTGTGCGAAGAACACATCTTGGTGAGACACTATTGAAAGTGCACATTCCTACACATATGCATTGCGACAAATGAACACACACACAACAGATGTACTGCCATACCGACCTTCTGAAACTCTGAATGACAACCTCACAACCAAGTTAGCCATCGGAACCTGCACAGGTTCAGTAGTAGAGGAACACGTAACAACCTGAGTCAACTTGGCAAGGGCAGAGAAATAGGTCTGCAGTGAACTTGTCACACATGTGAAACCAGTGTATAGTCAATTGTTAACAGGTCAGTGTTCACAACGTATGGAGATGTTTTGCACAACGTCACCTTGCCAAATCAAAGGGTCTCTCAGATGCTTAAATTAATCTATTGCATATGTCAAATTGTATGGGATGTCCAGGGTACATAGATGCAACCGTGTTCCCACCACTGTCGAATTGATTCTGTGTATGCAACTATCATCTCACCCCCAGTTAAGACACAGGGACACCTGTATCACAAGTCACAATGCAAGGGAGTACACACTGTAATGCAACTCCCCAAAAATACTGCTGACATCCGGTCAACAGCCAAACACCCGTTCAGATAAGGAAACAACCCAATGCTGATGGTACATCCTAGAAGCCTAGCAATCAACACAATAACACAAACACCAATGAGTCACAGACAACGCAAGAGACCTACTGCCATGCAAGGTGATATTTATGGGGCAAGCTACATCAACATGTTCTCACTCATTTTCTCTTTCAGCTGATCAGGGTTGTGGGATCCAGCCATGGATTATGACACCATTTGGCAACCCAAGCACTGCATCAGAGTGTGCCTATAATGAGGACACGCACCATAGTCGAGAGGACCTTTGGCATCCTGAAGTCAAGATTCAGGTGCCTCAACATCAGCGGAGGCAGCCTCCTATATGCACCAGAAATGGTGTGCAAAATAATTTTGACCTGTGCCATCCTGCACAACCTATGTGTAAGAAGGAACATTCCCCTATATGAACCCGACCCACAAATGCCGGAAGAGGAGGAAGAGGAGGATGCTGGCCATCAACATGAGGCGGACCATCCACACACAGCAGCAGGTTTGCGTCGGAGACAACAGATTGCACAAAATTTCTTTTGACCCTACCCACCCATCACCAGTGTCTAACCATATGTAAATAAACACCTATACCAATCACCATATCATGGTCTGGAAAATCATTTTTGCATATCATTATCTCTAACTATCAGCTTCAGAATGTAGACTCATGGAGCATTGCTGAAATACCGATTAGGACACAGAATTTTGCTAAACTAGTTAGATGCATATGAATGTTCAGCCACATTCACTCACGCTGTAAATGACATATATCCTGTACATGTCACATTTGAAGGGCGATAGCAGAGGACCACACCTATTTCACACATACATGTTGGCAACAAGGTTCATTTCAGCATATGGCACACAACTAAGACACCATCAGTCAAAAATGGGAAAAAAATCATCATACATGAGACAGTGGATGTGAGATTGCATTAGTAACAGGAATGTATGACCAGACCCTTGACAGCAGTAACTGTAACATCACCTATCTTTGCAAGGACAATGTGTGACTAGGGGCCAGATGTAGGTAGGAAAAAATAGCAAGTCGGAAATTGCGATTCAATGCGAATCGCAATTTCCGACTCGCAAAATGGGATCCAAGAAAAAAGTGCGACACCAATTTGCGACTCGCAAATGATGTTGCACTGCATTTTGCGAGTTCGCTTCTAGCGAGGTCGCTTTTCGCGACCTCACTAAAAGCAAGCTCGCAATTTGCGAGTCGGGTGTCGCAAATTGCAACTGGCCCGCAAATTGCCTGCAGGTGCAGCATAACAGTTTGGAAATTCACTTCCTGGCTCTTGGTGATGACATCAGAACCAGGAAGTCATCAAATACACCTGTGAGAAGGGAGGACCACACCCTTTCCAAACTGCTGTGCAACACCCAGGAGAGAGGACCTGCTGCTACTATGGAGGAAACAGGCAGTGCTTGGAGAAGAAGAAAACTGAAGTTTTCTGACAAAGAACTGGAGGTGCTCACTGAGGAATGCTGCCAGCACCATGACAAACTGTTTGGGAAGGCAGCCCTGAGTGTCCCAAACACAGAAAAAAAGAAGATTTGGCTGCAAATCCAGGACCGCATTAATGCCATAGGGGTGAGCCACCGCACCCTGGAGGAAATCAAGAAAAGGTGGTATGACCTGTGCTCCAGGACAAAGGAGAGGGTAGCAGAGCAGCTCAGAGAAATGATGGGCACCAGCGGAGGCCCATCCACCGTCCCACCACCCACAGCCATGGAAGCAATGGTGGAGCAGACCCTGGGGCCTGAGGCCGTTCTTGGAATGGGAGAAGTGGACAGTTCTGCACCAGGGACATCCAAAAGTTAGCACCATGAGATATGCATTCACACCTACAAATGCAGTATCCACACTCTCCCAGTACACAGCAGCAGGCAAAACCAGAGTAGCTCCATTCCAGTCTAGCAACCACTAGAATGGTGAATTAAGGGCAATGTCGTACTGTAGTCAGCATAGAGGCAAATGTTTATTATGAGGCATAAAACAGATGTGAGAGACTGACAGTGTATTCCCTATGTCCCACAGGTCTCCCACAAGACACCCCCAGCAGTGACAACATGCAGGGAGGAGACAGCAGGCCAGAGACAGTGCAGTAGGCTTCAGCAGAACTTCCTGGGCCCAGCAGGACACCACCACAGTCCCCTCAGGAACAAGAGCAGGAAATGGGGGAAGCTCACACGACCACTGGCCCCAGCTCTACAGCAAGGCGTCCAGAGCCAGCAACACGACAAAGGCGCAGACACAGACGCCGAGTTCTGGCGGTGCCCCAGGAGCGGATAGGGGAGGCAGCAATGTCAGGAATAGAGGCATCCCTCCTTAACGGTCAGCGCCTGCAAAACAGACAATTGCGGTCAAAAACAAGTACATTGCACAGAATGGAGAGCAACATGACCACTGGCCTGGCTGAAGTGAACACGCAGTTCACTAGACTGAATGAAAATGTGGGGGATTTCACCCAGGCCATCCGCCAACTTGTGACGGAACTGGTGGCAGACAGACTCAGCGCAAGGCGCAGGGAGCGTCACACAGTGGCACGCTTCGAACGCATGGCAGCTTCAATTGGGCATCTTGCAACAAAAACTACTGGCCTGTCTAGACAGACAGTGAGTCTACAGGTGGAACTTGGCCACTTTGCGGGGGATGTGGCATGTGGACTTGGCCCCATCAGCCTCTCAGTGGACTTGTTGGAAGCTAGGCAGGTGGCAAGGGGCACAGGTGAGACCCCTCAGGACAGTGAGGAGGGGTACACAATAAGCAGTGTGTCTGCAAGTGACTCCCGTGTGCTGAGGAGTGAAAGTGCACGGCAGGGGTCAGCTGACCCACCTGGGATGAGCCATGCTGGGCGCACAAGTATGAGGGTGTAAGCCATCAGACAGCATGAGTCATGAGGCACATGATGTCAATGTGTCCTCATTACATTTGGACATGTACAGACCTTAACGGACAGCACTTTTCTTTCATCATTTAGTTAAAAAATAAAAAGGTTTTCTTTGTTCCACTACACAACTGGGCTCTGTTTGTCTGACATCAGTGAGTGTAGTGACAGTTGCCACATACCTGCCAAAGTATTGGGTTGTAATGTGGTCCTGTCTCTGACTGCCTTGATTTGCAATGCTTCTATCTCCAAGAGCTGTGGTAGCTCTTGCTCCTCATCCTCCGAATCTGTGTCTTCAGTGGTGAGATGTAGCCCACATCTGGTGGCAATGTTGTGTAGGATTGCACATGCGCCAACGATCTTCAGTGCTGTTACTGGGGCATACTGGAGCGCACCTCCACTTTTGTGGAGGCATCTGAATCCTGCCTTTAACAGTCCAAAGGTCCTCTCGATGACAGTTCTGGTCTGCCGATGGGCACTGGTATATCACCTCTCATTATCATTGCCAGGTGTTAGGTACGGGGTAAATATCCATGGTCTTAGCGCATATGCACTGTCACCTGTTTGGCAAAAATGAGCAATGTTAGCAGGGCATGGATGGTTTCTACAGTGACCTGTATGTATGGCTTCAGGGTGTATTCACCAATACCTAATAGATATCTGTCTCCAAACTCCCCACGTTCTAGGCGTTGGTGTATCCCACTGTGCCTGAATATGTATGAGTCATGTGTACGGCCAAGAGGTGCAGTGAGCATAGCACTTGCACATGTGTGGGTATGGCGCTGCCGCGCATTGTCTGTCGTTGAAGCTGTGGATTGAGTATTCCAATTAATTCTAATATTGTTGCACTGCTCAGTCTATATTTGTTATAAATCTCCTCCTCAGTTTGATGGAAAAGTGTCTGCCTGGTTCGGTATATCCTCTCCTGTCTCTGGCTCCTCCTCCTCCTCTGCTGGGCGGTGTGGACTCTCCTCCTCCATGCTATCACATACAGTTCAGCCATTTTGAGTAACCCAGATGCCTTCTGGGTCTCCTTTTATACTTTGGTTCTGGTTACCACCTGCTCTGACTTAGTGGTAATTTGGGTGTGCAAAATGGCCTTTTTGCGACTAGTCGCAATTTGCGAGTGGCTTTTTCATATGGTTTGCGACTCGCAAATTGCGACTTCCTCTTTGCGGGTCGCACAATGAGGTTGCTATTTTTGCGAGTCGGTAATGGCTCGCATTGCAATTTGCACTTCGGAAATTGGATTTTTGCATCCCATTTCGGATTTTGCAAGGTCACAAATTGCGAATCGGGCCATTTGTGACTCGCAAAACTTTGCTACATCTGGCCTTAGATTTCCATATAAGTAGCGAAGTCATAGCACAAGTGCCCCAGGTATGACAAGCATTGCTCACATGACATCCCCTGCACATGTCAGCCCATGTCCTAAGTCCTGACACACCCATGTTCCCGGTCTCACCCCACCCATCTTCAGAGGTCCCTAGAATGGTAATATGTGTACCCAGATAATACCTCCTCTACACACTCCCAGATTCCCAATCTCAATCCAGTGTGCTTCACCCTTTAGTATGGTATGCCATAGTCATTGTACTTCTGTCTGCATGGACGCCACGTTAAATAATGCACTGGCTTGTAGTTTCTAAGACCTGTTATCACTTGTACAGTGATTCCCCTGTGAGAGGTACTGTTTGCCCTTTGAACTTGAATCTCACATACAGGACTTGTGAGAGACTGATGCTGCACACATCTGTGAGCACATTTATGGAGACCAGCCATTTGAACATGCACTGCCCTTGCTGATGCTTGGAACAGCATTGAAGCTGCCATTTTATCTATAACACTGTTTGGCCTTGCCGTATAAATCAGCTGTGTAACACAGCCCTTGGGTTAAAGTCTTACCTACCAAAACACACGACAAACACAGTTTTCCACTTCAACTATCTTTTTCCTCCTTTGACCAGTCTCAGTCTGACAACTGTGTATTTACCTTGTGAACTGTCTGGATCCTGATTGACCCTGCATCCTGTTAGCCTGACTGGCTCCTGTCTTTGCATTACCCTAAAGGTTCCTTGTGGCTACATTTGTATCATAGTTGCTTTCCCAAACCTCATATTCCTCCTGGGGTATTGTGTCAAGTGGGTCTACAATGCATACTCAAAACAATGTATAGCATAATCAGTTTATGTATTGTACCATGGGTGGGAACTTGTCTCCAAATACCTAAATCATGGACTATTCCTTGTCTGGGTCTCATGTATGCATGAGTGATAAATTGTGACAGTGTACCATGGCTGTATGCAGGGATTGGATATGGTGCCTCCAGCACAACAAACTATGGGGGTGATTCTAACCCTGGCGGTCGGTGATAAAGCGGCGGCCAACCCGCCAACAGGCTGGCGGTCAAAAAAATGGAATTCTGACCCTGGCGGGAACCGCCAACGCAGCCCGCCACTTTAACACTCTGACCGCCACGGCGGGACAAACAAACAGCGCGGCGGTCACCGCCAACAGGCAGGCGGCAGACAATGTACCGCCCACACTATCATAACTCACCAATCCGCCACCTTTTCTGGGGCGGGAGCCCCGCCGATAAAAACACGGCGGAAACAGACTACGAACGGGAAAACGCTCACCAAAACACACTCTACGAGGAAGGAGGACAGCATGGAACCCGAATTGAACATCATACCTGCTCTCGTCTACCTTCTCATCTACCACAAGTACGAACTCCGGCGCAGACGACAACGGTGAGTACTGCACCTACGACACACGGGAGGGGGAGGACGAAAGGTTACGGGCACACACATATGCGACCCCCCCCACCCAACTATGTACACACCAATGCAGAGCAACAAGTCACAGTGACACCACCCAAACACCCCTGAAAAATGCTATGACATAATCAAATTTGGAATAAATATTTATGTACCAAAAAGCTCCTGAAAATTATCGTACAACCATGAAAAATATTTACAGTAACAAAAAATATATACACATCAGTGTATAACTGAAGTAACAAGTCCTGCTCCTCCTACAAATTTATTATGTCCGTGGGCCAAAGTTTTGCGAAACAAGGGCAAAGCCCACACAGGAGACCTGAGTCCTTTGGAGAGAACACTGCAGGGGCATCTGATGTAAAAACTACAGGCACCTCAGGGGGAAGGGAAGGGGGGGCACCACAGCCACATGAGTCCACGACGCCAGATCCACGAGGAGCCACCATGCCCACTGTACCATCCTGGGGAGTGCAAAGCCACAGTCTCTCAATGTCTCTACAGTGGGTGGGCTGCCCACTGCGCCATCCTGGGGAGTGCAAAGCCACAGTCTCTCAATGTCTCTACAGTGGGTGGGCTGCCCACTGCACCATCCTGGGGAGTGCAAAGCCACAGTCTCTCAATGTCTCTACAGTGGGTGGGCTGCCCACTGCACCATCCTGGGGAGTGCAAAGCCACAGTCTCTCAATGTCTCTACAGTGGGTGGGCTGCCCACTGCACCATCCTGGGGAGTGCAAAGTCACAGTCCCTCAATGTCTCTACAGTGGGTGGGCTACCCACTGCACCATCCTGGGGAGTGCAAAGCCACAGTCCATCAGGTGGATGACAGTCTCCACTGGTCAAGGAGGAGGCATGGTGGGCACAGTGAACCATAAACAGTGCTTGACAGGATGGGCCCAGCGGAGCGGTGCTTGAGATGAAGGGCCCAGCGGAGCGGTGCTTGAGACGGCGGTGCCCAGCGGAGCGGTGCTTGAGATGAAGGGCCCAGCGGAGCGGTGCTTGAGATGAAGGGCCCAGCGGAGCAGTGCTTGAGATGAAGGGCCCAGCGGAGCGGTGCTTGAGATGAAGGGCCCAGCGGAGCGGTGCTTGAGACGGCGGTGCCCAGCGGAGCGGTGCTTGAGATGAAGGGCCCAGCAGAGCGGTGCTTGAGATGAAGGTCCCAGCGGAGCGGTGCTTGAGACGGCGGTGCCCAGCGGAGCGGTGCTTGAGATGAAGGGCCCAGCGGAGTGGTGCTTGAGACGGCGGTGCCCAGCGGAGCGGTGCTTGAGATGAAGGGCCCAGCGGAGCGGTGCTTGAGATGAAGGGCCCAGCGGAGCGGTGCTTGAGATGAAGGGCCCAGCGGAGCGGTGCTTGAGATGAAGGGCCCAGCGGAGCGGTGCTTGAGATGAAGGGCCCAGCGGAGCGGTGCCTATCTTCACGGCGGGGCACTGTTCAGCGGTGCCTCTCTTCACGGCGGGGCCCTGTTCAGCGGTGCCTATCTTCACGGCGGGGCCCTGTTCAGCGGTGCCTATCTTCACGGCGGGGCCCTGTTCAGCGGTGCTCTTCTGCACGGCGGGCCCTCCTCAGCGGTGCTCTTCTGCACGGCGGGGCCCTCTTCAGTGGTGCCTATCTTCACGGCGGGGCCCTGTTCAGCGGTGCTCTTCTGCACGGCGGGCCCTCTTCAGCGGTGCCTATCTTCACGGCGGGGCCCTGTTCAGCGGTGCTCTTCTGCATGGCGGGCCCTGTTCAGCGGTGCTCTTCTGCACGGCGGGGCCCTGTTCAGCGGTGCTCTTCTGCACGGCGGGCCCTGTTCAGCGGTGCTCTTCTGCACGGCGGGCCCTCTTCAGCGGTGCTCTTCTGCATGGCGGGGCCCTCTTCAGCGGTGCTCTTCTGCACGGCGGGGCCCTCTTCAGCGGTGCCTATCTTCACGGCGGGGCCCTGTTCAGCGGTGCTCTTCTGCACAGCGGGCCCTCTTCAGCGGTGCTCTTCTGCACGGCGGGGCCCTCTTCAGCGGTGCCTATCTTCACGGCGGGGCCCTGTTCAGCGGTGCTCTTCTGCACGGCGGGCCCTCTTCAGCGGTGCCTATCTTCACGGCGGGGCCCTGTTCAGCGGTGCTCTTCTGCACAGCGGGCCCTGTTCAGCGGTGCTCTTCTGCACGGCGGGGCCCTGTTCAGCGGTGCTCTTCTGCACGGCGGGCCCTGTTCAGCGGTGCTCTTCTGCACGGCGGGCCCTCTTCAGTGGTGCTCTTCTGCACAGCGGGGCCCTCTTCAGCGGTGCCTATCTTCACGGCGGGGCCCTGTTCAGCGGTGCTCTTCTGCACGGCGGGCCCTGTTCAGCGGTGCTCTTCTGCACGGCGGGGCCCTGTTCAGCGGTGCTCTTCTGCACGGCGGGCCCTCTTCAGCGGTGCTCTTCTGCACGGCGGGGCCCTCTTCAGCGGTGCCTATCTTCACGGCGGGGCCCTGTTCAGCGGTGCTCTTCTGCACAGCGGGCCCTCTTCAGCAGTGCCTATCTTCACGGCGGGGCCCTGTTCAGCGGTGCTCTTCTGCACGGCGGGCCCTCTTCAGCGGTGCCTATCTTCACGGCGGGGCCCTGTTCAGCGGTGCTCTTCTGCACAGCGGGCCCTGTTCAGCGGTGCTCTTCTGCACGGCGGGGCCCTGTTCAGCGGTGCTCTTCTGCACGGCGGGCCCTGTTCAGCGGTGCTCTTCTGCACGGCGGGCCCTCTTCAGCGGTGCTCTTCTGCACAGCGGGGCCCTCTTCAGCGGTGCCTATCTTCACGGCGGGGCCCTGTTCAGCGGTGCTCTTCTGCACGGCGGGCCCTGTTCAGCGGTGCTCTTCTGCACGGCGGGGCCCTGTTCAGCGGTGCTCTTCTGCACGGCGGGCCCTCTTCAGCGGTGCTCTTCTGCACGGCGGGGCCCTCTTCAGCGGTGCCTATCTTCACGGCGGGGCCCTGTTCAGCGGTGCTCTTCTGCACAGCGGGCCCTCTTCAGCAGTGCCTATCTTCACGGCGGGGCCCTGTTCAGCGGTGCTCTTCTGCACGGCGGGCCCTCTTCAGCGGTGCCTATCTTCACGGCGGGGCCCTGTTCAGCGGTGCTCTTCTGCACGGCGGGCCCTGTTCAGCGGTGCTCTTCTGCACGGCGGGCCCTCTTCAGCGGTGCCTATCTTCACGGCGGGGCCCTCTTCAGCGGTGCTCATCCAGTAGGTCAAGGGAGCCAGACCTGTGCTGGACTCCCTGCTCAGTCGCCCTCGGACGTGACGTTTCTGGACCCTTCGGGGACGGACTCCTGGGCTCCTTAGTGTCCTCCTTCACAGCTGGGATGTGACATGTGGGGACCACCTGCTCCGCGCTCCTGCTGCCCTTCCGCTCCTTTTATGGGGCTCTCGGGCCCTTGCCTCCCCTAGAAGTTGTGGCTGGTGAAGTGGGCGCACATTGCTCCTTGGGGGCAGCCGTGTCAGTCCTCGCACGGCGGCCCTTGTGTTTGCGGGTCCTCTTGCCGGGGGGGGGGCTGGACGTGTCCTTGCTGCTGATCGAAGTGTCACTGCTGGCAAAGGGTGGACTCCAGTACCCATGCACAACAGTGACACTCGAAGCTGGGCTGGTGGTGGCTGCGGTGCTCTTGGGACTCTTTGCAGATGGAGGGGGTAGGTCATCGGAGGGAAAGAGGTTAAGATTAGCCAGGAAAAGTTTTTTAGGTCCAAGGTAAAGGGTAGGAGAAGTGGTGATGGGAGTGGAGGAAGAGGATGTGGTTGTAGGAGAGTCAGGTGTGCTGTCATTGGGTGAAGGTGCTGGTGCTGTAGGCTGTCGTGAGGTGGATGTCTGTTGGGTGGGTGGCTGCCTGCGTTTGTGTGTCTTGGAAGAGGGGGTGACAGACACAGTGGGAGAGGACACAGGGGACGTGTAAATGGCAGTGGGGGTGGTGACTGCACGAGTGAGGACTGTACTGGAGGGTGAGGTGGTGATGGAAGCACTGGCTGATGTTGGGGTGCATGCAGGTGTGAGTGTAGACGTCACAGGGAGGGAGGAGGGAGACGATGAGGAGGGGGACACAGAGGTGGTAGTGACTGCTGGAATGTCTGCATCTGGGTGTTGCTTGGGTGAGTGTTTGTGGGATCTGTGGTGCTTGTGTCTGGATGAGCTGCCCTTGGGTGTTGAGCTGTGTGCAGGCTGGTCTGATGGTGTGGATGGGATAGGCTGAGGAACAGGAGACAGAGACAGGCTGGAGGCAGTCAGAAGAGGGAGGCTGGAAACAGGGACAATGGCTGCCGTCAGTGCTGAGGCCAGAGCAGTGAACGCTCGTTAATGGGCAGCCTGACCCGAATGAATGCCCTCCAGGTACGCATTGCTCTGTTGCACCTCCCTTTACACACCCTGGATGGCATTCAAAAGGGTAGTCTGCCCAACAATGAGCGTCCTCACGAGGTCAATGAGCTCCGCACTGAGGGCAGCAGGGGTAACAGAGGCAGGGGCTGAGGTGCCTGGGGCGAAGGAGACGTGCGCCTTCCTGGGCGAACGGGCACGGAGCAAAGGCTGAGGGGCTGCTGGGAGGGCGGTGCTGGTGTGCTGGGTGGCGGCTGTACCTGTAGAGGCGGGGGGCACGGATGTTGCCGCCACCGCTAGGGAGCACCCATCCGAGGACGTGTCGCTGTCGCTGGTGTCACCACCGGTCCCCGTTGTGGTGCTCCCCTCGCCCTCCGGATCACTGGTGCCCTCGGTGTCTGTTCCTGGGCCCACCGGGGCCTTGTGACCTGCAGCTCCCTCGTGCTCCGATGCCAAATCTCCTCCGCCTGATGATGCTAATGCACACATGCACAAGAAGATGAAGAAAAAGGGTGGGGTGAGAAAAAAGAAGACCAGGTTGAGTGCATGCAATGTCAACACCGTTGGCGGAGAGGACAGACACAGGAGCCTCATGCACTAAGCCGCGCATTCGGGGCACACTACTCAGTACTACTGACTAGGACAACAGGTCAAGAGACGTCAAACGCGCACATGGGTGATGCTGGACCATCAATGGCTGTACTTGTCACCCTACAGAAGTGGGGGCCGAGGGCACAGGGCCATGCCTAAGGGAGAGGACTACACTACAGAAAGCGCCCTGGCCTAATGTCACCCACAGCCCTCCTCCCCCACCCAGACGCCTCCACTGCCCAGAAAGATAGGAGAATGTGCTGATACTCACCCCCTTGTGTCTGCTGTGATGTCTTAAAGCGCCCATCCAATTCAGGGTAGGCCACCGCCAGGATCCGGGACATCAGGGGGGTCATGGTGCGACTGGCACCCCTCCTAGGTTGGGAGGCCATCCCCAGCAGTGATTCTGCGGTCTTCCTTGTTCCGCGGCGGATGTCCTCCCACCTCTTGCGGCAGTGGGTGCCCCGTCTGTTGTGGACCCCCAAGTTCCGGACTTCCTTGGCGATGGCACGCCAAATGTCGACTTTCTGATGGGCGCTGACCTATTTGACATGTACAGGGTGGAAAGTAAACAATCATCAATGACCTGCATGTTAGATGTGATTGCCCCCCCCCACCAACTATGCTATATGGCACATGCTCTCATCTGTCGTGCGTTGCACTCCTCATTCGCCCCCCACCCCACCAACTTACATCCACCCCAATCCACACAGGCATAGCCCATTCCATGTGCACCCGGTGTACTCACCTGTTGGTCTGGAGGACCGTAGAGTAGCGCATACTGGGGGAGGACCCCATCCACGAGCTTCTCCAACTCTTCAGACGTGAAGGCAGGGGCCCTTTCCCCAGTCGCAGCAGCCATTGTCACTTCCAGACCGAGGTCACAGCAGCACTTGCAGTATAGGTCCTCTCCTGTGGATGATCAGGTCTCGAGTGAGCAATCATCTAGGAAATGGCGGTCACGCCCGCGGCGGTGCGTACCGCGGCGGTGCGTACCGCGACCGCCGGCGCACATCGTCATTGGCTCCTGAAACCCATAGGCTTCAATGTTAACCAATGCGGCTTCGTATAGCGGTCTTCGACCGCCTACCGCCACGGTGTGCCCCACCAGCGCATTGACCTCACATCCCATTGTCCCACTTCTCAGGTCAGGCAGCCGCCATTTCAAGGGCCCACATGGCTAAATTTTGACTGCGTCACACAGGCCTAGGCCTTGCATTGCCACACATACACGCCTTTCAACCCATTGCGATTCTTTAACTGTGCAAGCTGTCTGAACATACCTGTGGTTTGCCTGACTCTGTGCTCCATGTTGTCCTTCCTAGGCACCGTCCGCTGGGACTTGCGAGGACAAGGACGAATCCTCGCGTGTACCGTCCGCTGGTGGACCTGTCGACAATGGAAGAACGCCATATAATACTACGCTACAGACTTGACCGTGCCACTATACATGAACTGTGTGCCCAGCTGGAGCCAGCCCTGATGTCCCCCATCCACCAACCCACAGGGATTCCCCCTCTGGTGCAGGTTCTGTCAGTCCTCCATTTTTTGGCAAGTGGGTCATTCCAGACAACAGTGGCCATGTCATCTGGAATGTCTCAGCCTATGTTTTCTAAGATTTTGAGCAGAGTGTTGTCTGCCCTGATGAAACTCATGCGGAGCTACATCATTTTCCCAGAGGAGGGTGATTTGCCTACAGTGAAGGGTGATTTCTATGCCCTTGGACATATCCCCAACATCATTGGTGCCATTGATGGGACACATGTGGCTTTGGTGCCCCCAAAAGACGATGAGCAGGTGTACAGAAACAGGAAAAATTACCATTCGATGAATGTCCAGGTGGTCTGTTTGGCTGACCAGTACATCTCCCATGTAAATGCAAAGTTCCCTGGGTCAGTGCATGACGCGTATGTCATGCGTAATAGCAGCATCCCCTATGTGATGGAGCAGCTACAGAGACAACGTGTGTGGCTAATAGGTGACTCTGGTTACCCCAACCTGCCTTGGCTATTGACCCCAGTGAGGAATCCCCGGACCAGGGCAGAGGAACGGTACAATGAGGCCCATGGGCGAACTAGGAGGATCATAGAAAGGACCTTTGGCCTCCTGAAGGCCAGGTTTAGGTGCCTGCATATGACAGGGGGATCCCTGATGTACTCACCAAAGAAGGTGTGCCATATCATCGTGGCCTGCTGTATGCTTCACAATCTGGCATTGCGACGTCAGGTTCCTTTCCTGCAGGAGGATGGTGCAGATGGTGGTGTTGAAGCAGCTGTGGAGCCTGCGGAGAGTGAAGAGGAAGACTCAGAGGACGACACAGACAACAGGGACAGAGTAATAGAACAGTATTTCCAGTAGCACACAGGTAAGAATCAGCCATGCCATTTTATATTTCCTGAAAGCCTCCTGCATCTCTACTTTGTGTATTTCCCCCCAGAACTTTTAACATGATGTTTGATTTTCCCTTCCCTTTTCAGTGCTGTATGAGCCACTGCGTGACTTCTGCTTGGTTAGCCCATGGACTAATGCTAAGTTACCTCGGTATGTGTTCATCACAAAGTTAACAGAACGTAATTGATATGTAATGTGTTATACATTTGTAAATAAGACAGGCTGAGTCCAGATTGATTTCAGTGCAATGAGTGATTTATTTTTAGTGCATAGATATTGTTACATGATAGTAAAACAGTGATGGGTGGGGGTGGAGTAATGTCCATGGCAGAGTCCAGTTCTCAGTCTGACAGGTGCATTGTCCATATGCCTGTGGCAGGATGGAGTAGGGGCAGATCAAGGTTTGACAGGGTGGCAATGTGGAACAGTGTGAGGACTTCAGGGGGTATGTGATGCTGGCGGGGGTCTTGACATCCTACTCTGTCGATTTTTTTCCTCTCAGGCTCCTCTTGCGGGGTGGTTGTTGTTCAGCAGGAGGTGGGGTTCTGGTGGCCTGTCGTTGTGGTGGGGCCTCCTGTCCACTAGCGCCGGCGGAGGTGGTAGGCTGTTCCTGTTCCGGGCTAGTGACAGGGGCCCTGTGTGATGCCACATGGTCCCGAAACGTGTCCTCTATATGGTTCAGGGCCTGGACTATGCTCCCCATAGCGGTAGAGATGTTGGTTAGTTGGTCGCTGAACCCCATGTAGCGTTGCTCCTGCTGTGCCTGGATCTCCTGGAACCTGGCCAGTACCGTCGCCATCGTCTCTTGTGAGTGGTGGTAGGCTGCCATGATGGTGGTGAGGGCCTCTTGGAGAGTGGGTTCCCTGGGCCTCTCCTCCCCCCCCTGTCGCACAGCAGCCCTCTGAGTTGCCCGGTTTCCCTGGGCCTCTGTCCCCTGGACGGTGTGCCCACTACCACTGCCCCCAGGTCCCTGTTGTTGTTGGGGTGGTGGGTTAGCCTGGGTGCCCTGTAGTGGCAGACACACCGCTGCTTGACCTGTCCTAGAGACTGAGGCATGGGCCCGCTGGGTGGGAGCTGTGCTGTTGTTCCCAGAGGGGGTTGGGTCTGCAGTGGCCTGTGTCTGGGTGAGGGGAACCGACTGACCAGAGGTCCCCGATGGTCCGGGCTGGTCATCAGGGTCCAGGTCGACAGAGCTGCTGTCATCACTAGGGGCCCGTTCCGGGGGTGGGATGGACATTTCTGGTCCCTCCTGACTGGTGTGTTGTCGTTCGGGTCCTGCATGGGGTAAGAGGGTATGGTTATTGTTTCTGTGTGTGCATTAGCTTGCGTTTTATGGGTGCCCTTGTCCCCCAGTGCTGGCATTCCCTTGGGGGAGGTGTTGTGAGGGTGTTTTGGGGGGGGGAGGATGGGTATGTGCAGTGGTCATGCTTAGGTGATGGGTGTCCATAGTTTGGGGATGGCATGCAGGGGTTGGTGTTGGGTGGGTTGTGCGGGAGAGACATTCTCAGGGAGGATGTGTGATGGGGGGTTGGGGGTGAGGGTGGGGGTGGGGGTTAGCATGCTGGGGGGGGGAAGTAGTTGGGCTTGTACTTACCAGAGTCCATTCCTCCGGATACTCCAGCGAGGCCATCAGGATGCAGGATGTTTAGTACCTCTTGCTCCCATGCTGTGAATTCGGGTGGTGTGGGTGGTAGTCCCACGCCAGTCTTCTGCACTGCGATGTTGTGTCGCGAGACCATCGATCGCACCTTCCCCCGTAGGTCGTTCCATCGTTTGCGGATGTCGTCCCTATTTCTGGGATGCTGTCCCACCGCGTTGACCCTGTCCACGATCCGCTGCCATAGCTCCGCCTTCCTGGCTATGGTGGTGTGCTGCACCTGTGAGCCGAAGAGCTGGGGTTCGACTCTTATAATTTCCTCCACCATGACCCGGAGTTCTTGGTCTGAAAAGCGTGGGTGCCTTTGGGGTGCCATGGGGTGGTGTGTATGAGGTGTGGGGTGGTGTATGTGGTGATGTGTGTGTTGGTGTGTGGTGCTTTGTGCTTCTATGTGGTGTGTGTGATGGTGTAGTGTGCCTCTGTGTGTTGTAGCTCTATTTTCTCTGATGTGTCTCTCTCTCCTTCGTCTCTGATTTTTGGTAGTAGGGGTTTGTGGGTGATGTGGGTGTGTGTTTTATAGTGTAATGGGTGTGTGGGAGTGGTGTGTGTATGTGTTTCAGGTGTGTGCCTTTCAAATTGTCCAATGTGGTAGGGGTTTGTAAAGGTGTGTGTATTTTGACCGCGGCGGTGTGTACCGCCAATGGACTACCGCGGTTGAATGACCGCCGCGTGGATTTGCGGGTCATAATGGCATGGGCGTATTTCTGTTGGCGTGGCGGTGGAGGTTTGGTCATCTCCAGTTTACCACTGGCCGCTGATGTGGCGGACTGCAGTGGAGGTCGGATTTTTGGAGGTTTTGCAGTTGTGGGTCAGAATGTCCGTAGCGGCTGACCGCGGCGGTATTGTGGCGGCCTTCTGACCGGCGGTAAGCGGCTTTTACCGCCGAGGTCAGAATGACCCCCAATGTCAGATAATGTGCATGAAATGTCTACACATGTTAGGACCCTGACAGTCCACACGCTGATTCACATTGCTCCCAGCATATTGATGGGGCGTGCGTGGTGAATGGCTGTGAGATTAATCAGCACAGAGGCAATGATGTTCCCAGATGCAGTGGGAATTTTAGAGGCCAACCTGTGTACAAATGTTGTGATGACACCTGCTGGTACAATAATCCTGAGATATTAACTGTATCAGCACACCAAGGTTGCCCTGTTGACAGTCTCATAACATGTCTGCAGTGACAGGGTTGGACCATCCCCATGTGTGTTCTCAGATCCTCATTGGCTTTACGTCTATAGATTTGTGAAGGATACTTCGTAGATACAGGAAATGGCGCCACAGACTCATGACTAGACCTGCATGTAACTGTGGGAACATAGATCCCAATAATTATACAGGCGAAACATTGGCCCACACACATGAGCCAGACATCTCTGTGCATTTGACCACTGGAAATATGTGAACACGTGCTGCTTTGTCTGCTGGTCCTCCACTGCCACAGGAGAGACATGGCTCAGTTATATGACCTCAACTGTGGCGTAACAATACAAAAGTGGGTTATCTTTGGGTCTCTGTGTCACAAACACAGTACCCACATAGTATGTACCTGTGCCTGACTCATGGTGGCTCAACAAACAAGTGCCTAGAAAGTAGTATCCAACATTCCAGGACATGTGATGGCCAAGTTTTGGACCATTGACACGAACAACCGTCTGCTATCTTTCCAGTGCAAGCTTTGTCATTTGTGGTGTTCATGTTACAAAAACCTATAAAGTGCACACAGGAGTTGTTGCTACATGTATGACTAACACATGTCCTCTCTCATTTCCACACTGACTTGCATCTGAGGGTTGGACACAATGACTCCACATGCATACAAGCATATTTGCTACAATGCATCTTGTGATGGTCACACAGTGGGTCAACAACAATAGCAGTAGCCAAATCACACACATTGACCCATAGGCATTGACTTATTGTACTTATGTACATCGCCTTGTTATCCTCTCTTGACGCCAAACATGCCCAAATTGGGTAATACATATTTGTAGGCCACACGTTTGGCCATCTATTTAATCAGTGAAGAGTGAAAATCCTGTACACCAAGTAGTGGATCATGGTCTGCAGTAGTATGATCTGTCACATGTGCCCATACACCGTAATGCCCAATGTGGGTGCAATCAGCCTATCTCTGTATGGTCACAACTGTCATGTACCATTTAAATGGGAAAATGACCCAAACCCAGATTATGCCAGAAATATTTACGCATACGCATCAAAAAATGACACACATGCATCTAAAAATTATGCTTATGCTTAGAAATATGATGCACAATGCCCTGAAACATCCATTGGCCCTGAGCGGTATTTCCCACACTGTACCCCCGGAAATTAGTTAAGTTGGAAACATTTTTTAACCATATGGATGAGGGGTTAAATCAACTCATGTGCGTTAAAAAAAATGACGTGCAGACTGGAAGCGTCACAATATTTTGACACATAACAATAAAAACGCACCGCATTTGAGGCAGGAAGTGATGTAATAGGATATCCTGTTTACAGAATTGGTACAGTGGGTGTACTTTCACTTTCACTTTGCAGGCTGTGATATTTCCTGACTGTGTGGCTGTGTCTAGAATTGTCTCTCTGTGCATTTTCTAATTTTGTCTCCAGTGTGGTCTTTAAATTGTCTTTTTGTGTTTCATATCTGTCTGTGGTATCCTGTCTGAGTGTTTTTGTGGTCATTTGTGTTGTCAACATTTGTCTTTGTTGTGTTGGGAGTCTGTTGTGGGTAATGGCAGTTTGGGTATAGTTGGGCTATGTTAGTTGTTTTTTGCATTTTTCCTGTCCTACTTTCTCTATATTCTCCTTTTTCCCATTTATCACCTCTTTATTTTTCTCACATAAAGTTGGGTAGGCCTCGTCTGGGCAGGATGGGAGAGGAGGAGCTGCGTGGGTTAATTTGGCTGGTGTGCCATTTCCTACCCCTGATGATTGAGGCAGGTGGTCGTGTTATCCAAGCTTATCACACAGAGGCACGGAGGCTCCGGTGGGCAAAGGTGTTGCACCATCTGTAGAGGATATATAACACACCATGAAACGACTGCCAGCTGAAGCACCGCTGGGCTGACCTTGTTTCCAGGGAACAAGATCCGCTGGACCACCTGGGCATTGTGATTGGTGACCCTGTTGGTGAGTACAAATCAGGGTAATGTGCACGTTTAAATGCTCTGTAGCGACAATAGCTGATTTTTTCATAATCTGCCGGCAATGTTTTTGAACATGTGGAATGCTAGTAAAATATACAGGGCCATATTTCTACTTTGTTAGGACTGCAATTGCGAGCAGTTTTGAAGCAAGAGCGCTGCAAACTTAAAAAATACAATTGTATATAGTGAATTTGCGCCGCATTTGTGTCAGACAGCAACACAAATGTGGTGCAAAATATGTTTAGATATGGGCCACAGTTGCCTGTGAGGTGTAGAAATTTCCGACACATTACCGTCATTTGTTGACGCAACAGCTACACTAACTTTATAAACACAACAGTAGCCAGACTATTAGTGCAGCCTTCACATCAATTGATGATGGCAATGTGGCACAAACATATGTTTCATGTGTGGTCAGTGAGTGTGTCAGGAAACAGATCATGGAAATCCTGAAAATTTTCATAAATATTGTGTCCCTCCATTTTTTTTGGATACATGTCTGAACTGGATTTGGACACATACGTAACAAGTTATAGCTGCACTCAGCTAACATCTTAGACTGATATTTGGAGTTTGTAGTGCCACATTTCAATTAGGGTGGCTGGCAAAAGGTATGCACATGGGTTCATATCTCTATGGTTGGTGCAACTCACCATAGCTGTGGCACATCAATTGAAGAAAATAATACAAATTGAGGGGTAACAACTGTGCCTGGCCCTCTGTACATTGTACCTGTGTGTTTAAAATTGGTTTTAGTCACCATGTCTGGGTGACTGGTATTGGAGTCCTCACCGAAAGTGGCTTTGGATGTCTCTCATGTATACACATGATGAGAGGAATACACTCCATGATGGTGTCTGCTCACTAATGAAGCAGCATGTTTGCCACAACATGATAGTTAGGGCCACTGCATGTGTGCAGAGATGTGTGTATCACTCTGGAGTCCCCGGATCTGTACATGTTTACAGTGGTATGTAGGATGCAGTATCATCATGTCTGAGAGGTTTTACTTTCTGAGTTCACATTACACATAGTATTTGTTTTTTGAATTGTTGTACAGTGCACAAACATTGAGCGCATTTCTCCCTTCCATGCCTTACAGTTGGACTGGCACCCTACATTATTGGAGAGGTGGCTTGATTTGCGGACCCAGACATCTCCAGTAAGTGTTGATATTTTTGTTCTGTGTTGTGTTAGCTGATGGTGTGTGATTGACTCCTATGTGTTGGACCATAGCAAGGTGTGATGCGCTGGTCAATTATCTGTTTTGTTCCATGAGTGAAAGATCATTTTATCACCATGTTTGAGTTGGCTGATCCTTATCGTATTGTCATAACTTGGGATTCTAGGTCAGTCCTGTAGGCACGGCAATGTGTATAGGGATGAGTCATGTGGATAAAACTTGAATCTGAAAAAGTGGCTGTGGACCATATTAGTGAATTAGTCAGCCAGTCAGACCCTGATTCTCCCAGAATAGGGATGCCAAAGTGTCGGCCACAGACTTCAGCTTCCCTATTCACTAATGGACATGTTTGACTGTATGTTAAACTTCCTAGCTGCATGTAGCTCCACATGTAGTGCTACGAGTATGAGGCACTTGAGTACAATGGCCTAGGTGTGCATGCAGCTCATGGCCAGAGGTGTGCTTGCCTCTATCTGTTTGTTGTAAGTCATGGCTTAATGGTAGTAACTGATGTGGACAAAGGTATGCATTTCCAAAGATAAGTGTTGATGGGATTGTCCAAGGTGTGGGTGTATCCTATTTGGAGTTCCTCCTTACCTGTGGTGTGCTGGCCAAACCCATTAACAGCTTTCCAAAGCTTCCTGGGTGTCCTTGTTGTTAGAAATTATTAGTTGATTGTCCACCCCTCTCTCAGACACAGGCGTAGGGTTGGGAATAGTGTACCTAGAACTGATGATCCAAGTTTGGTACACAAACATGTAAATCAGTAAATCACTTGTCCAAACCTAGGGTACCCACTCATGATTAGCACATGCTTTCTATATTTGCAAGTTCATTTACAACTCACAGATCTTGTGGCCCTTGATTGCCATCCAGTACATAGAAATGTGTTGGCCTGGCAGTGGTGGAGGATATGCAGAATGATTTTTACCTGACAACTGGCAGAACTATGATGTCAAATTAATTCCAGTTGATACCCATCTTGTAGGGTTTGGATGTGCTTTTTGATGATAGGATATTTGTAGATTGGCTTGCCATGTACTTCCTCAGGGACTGTCAGGGATCTGTATAATGATATGGGCTGTTACAGATACATTAGATGTAATGTCTGATTTACTTCTTGAGCCATTTCACACAATGCAGTACCTAATGTTTGTTTTTCTATTTGTCCTAACAACTACAAATATGTCTCCCACCCAGATTCTGGAGTTTCATCGCCTGGCAATGCGATACCACCACATTCTTGATGTTGAGTCTGGGTACCGCAACATGGCAAGAAGATATCGCCATGAAAGAGCCTCCGGAGCGTGGAGGGCATTTGCACAAGGGGGACCCTCCATGTCTAACACAACCACCACCACCACTACCAGCCAGGTGGCATCAACAGCAGCTGGGACCTTTGCGGGACCATCAACTGCAACAGTCATAACACCACCTGCCCCACAGCCTACAGACATTGCACCGACAAGGGCCCATACTTCCTCGGCTGGCACCCAGACCACCCCTGCTGCATCCATAGACCCTGCAGCTTTTGTGGAGATGCAAAGGAAATTGGACCGTGTCCTACGGAAGATGACCAAATTGCAGCTCGACGTCGCACAGGTCAACCGGCGGGTGTGTGCTATTAAAAAGACTCTGAGGAGGGCCAACCTGTAGGCATGAACGCGGACATGATTCCCTCCCCTCCCTGGTTCTTAAACTTAGTGGGTTTAGGGGGCTTAGTGTTAGGTTAGTATAGGCTGTTAGTTTAGTTAGTAGTAGTGGGTGGGGGTTTTGGAATCTTTCTACAGTTTTTTTATTATGTGTCTGGGTGGGTGGGTGGGAGGCAATGTTGGGGTTTTGGTGTTTAAATTAAAAATATATATACATATATATATATATATATTTGTTTAGTATAGGATAGTATGGCCCTCATTCTGACCCTGGCGGTCTTTGACCGCCAGGGCGGAGGACCGCGGGAGCACCGCCGACAAGCCGGCGGTGCTTCAATGGGGATTCCGACCGCGGCGGTAAAGCCGCGGTCGGACCGGCACCACTGGCGGGGTCCCGCCAGTGTACCGCGGCCCCATTGAATCCTCCGCGGCGGCGCAGCTTGCTGCACCGCCGCGGGGATTCTGACCCCCCCTACCGCCATCCAGATCCCGGCGGTCGGACCGCCGAGATCCGGATGGCGGTAGGGGGGGGTCGCGGGGCCCCTGGGCATGGGCATTGCAGGGGCCCCCGTAAGAGGGCCCCTAAATGTATTTCACTGTCTGCTGCTGAGGTTTTTCTCCTAGTTTTAACTTCTGTTTTTACTCTTTATTAAATATGTAGGTAACCCTCTACAGTATGTGTCAAATGCTTGTAGATCAGAGCCTTGCCTTGAGTGAACAGTGACTCTTTTGTATTAGCTTTTGTGTCCCATGCTGCAACCATATACCAACTGAGCTGATACATTGGCAGCTACCCCAAAGCTACTTAGCTAAGATTCAGCCATTCATTGCACCCACCACTCACGGTTACTACGGATCCCAAAGTGTGGTTATTTTGTGATGTATGTTTTCAATGTCACATACTGTGCTACCAGAATTGGTATTGGGGACACTGTGTTAAGTATGCCTGCAGCCTGATGTCCAAGCAATTCCTTGTAAGGTGAGTGGTAGTATGCTCTCTTGTAGTGTAGTGTACATAACTCACACAGATCAATTGTTACAATGTACAGCAAGGTTACTTATTTGTATGGAAACTCATACACATCCCTTCATGCAGTTTGGTGTGTGTTAGGTTTAAATTGGGGCAAATGTCTAATACAAATGTTTTCACTTTCAGCAACAATTGAAGGCAGTATTTTCCGGCTTAGACATCCCTTGAGGAAGCGTTATTCTGTCTAACACAGCATTATACTGTATAGTTTATATTTCCCTCAGAATTAACCCTCAGGAAGGGCAGATGATGGTACAATCCAGGCCACTGTGTATAGTTATCAGCCCACATTATTTCAGGGCAGTTGTATTGACAATCTATAATCATTGACAGGAGGCAAACATCACTGATCTACCCCACGGTTGATGTGTCACATTACACAAAGACAAAG
This sequence comes from Pleurodeles waltl, assembly GCF_031143425.1. Classification (NCBI taxonomy): domain Eukaryota; kingdom Metazoa; phylum Chordata; class Amphibia; order Caudata; family Salamandridae; genus Pleurodeles; species Pleurodeles waltl. Next base: position 732,327,708 of record NC_090447.1, on the reverse strand, counting down.
TGGTTGTGTAAGTGCTATTTATTTTAAAAGTGCTGTAGTGCTATATGTACATTGTCCATGATTGTGGGTCCATTATTGTGACATCTTCCATTGTGATCAGACACATGTGCAACAGGACATGTCATTCGACATGCTGGGGTGAAGTGTCAGACAGTGCAGAGGGACAGGATTTACCAATGAGTTAGTGAGAGACAATCACCAGGCAGGGTGACAAGATAAACAGTGGGTTGGAGAACAGTGCTTGAGTACAGTTGTTGCAAGACTGGCATGTTACAAAGCACAGGACCATGGTATTATGTGGCCATGTGGCAGGGACTGGGGCTACCGGGTACTCTTACGTGTGAAGGTGATCTGTTCCATGTCTTCATCTTGTGATGTGTGTGTAGTCTCCTCTGTCCTTGGTGGTGGAGGTTTTGAAGGGGCAACACACACCTCAGTGTTTGAAGACGTGGAGTAAGACATCCCGGTAACTGCTACCTGTGGGGTCTTAAGGGCAGTACTGCAGCAAGGAGGATCTGCTGGTTCTTAAGAATAGCAGCCACATCACGGTGGTAGGCAGCCAGGTCAGCCCTGAGGGGTTCAATGTTGCATTTGTGCACGCGTTGACAGGATTGCTGTTGTAGGTGTTGGGTCAACTGTATTACGGCTGTGCTGATTTCCTTCAACCTTTTTTCAACTTCCTGCAAGATAGTTGTTTGCCCTTGCATAGCTGCTGCCTGTTCTTCAGTTGACATCATACACAAACGCACCCCCTCTATGCTGGCTGCCATATTTTGCATCCCCACCCGCCCCTCCTTGGCCAGCTCCGGCTGTACTCAAACTACAGTTGTCTCAAAGCTGGTGCCAGTGTCGTCAGAGTCCTCAGCTGTGTTAGAGCTGGCAGGTCGTACAATTGGTGTTGTGGGTGGGTCCTCTATGATGGCTGCTAGTTCTGTGCTCCTCCTTGTGAATGAAGATGGTGTCTGGAGGGTTCCAAGGACCTCTTGGAGGGTCTGCTGGCTGATGTTTGTCAGCTTGTCATCCATGTAATCAGGGTAGTCCTGGACAGGCATATCCACAGGAGATCCTTCGTCCTCTGCAATGAGATATGGTACAATTAGTGTCAGTGTTGTGGGCTCTGTAATGTGACATGCCTGCCTTCCGATTATTTTCACATTGTGATCTTGGTTCCTGTTCATTGTTCCTGTCTTTCAGATTGACATTCTCTGAGGCCTATGCCCCACCTGCGTGTCACATGTATTGTGGTCAGTTAGTGGACTTGTCAGCATAATTTCCTCTAGGTGTTGGATCTGGCAAAATAGTGAATTGCCACCTTCTTGTCCTACTCAACCCTCCGTCTACTTCCAATCTCATGGTGAGGCCTTTCACTGGCTGTGGGTGCTCTGATGGCACTAGCACCACGTGTAACAATTTGGACCTGCCCCAGTCTCTGATCTTTCACATCCACCTATATGTAGTTGAGATGTAGCATATACTATGTATAGATTTGTTGTGGCATGATATGGATGTCAGCATTGGTAATGTGCACTGCTGATGTTGGGGAACGTGTGGTACATTGGATTGCACTGATAGTCGTAGCAGTCTCCTATTTCCTCCTCTGACTGTGCTGGTGTATTTCTGTGAACAGTTATATATGTCCTCCCCCTCAGTGCTGTTGTCTGAGCAGTATGACATTTGGGATGTTGCATTGTGTCATTGGAGCTATAGTGACACAGGCACAGGGTGGACCCTGACATATGCAGCATGGGTATGACATTAGTGCTGTGTACTTCCTAATGTTCATGACAATGGCTGATGTTTGTAGCAACTTTTGGCAATCACATTTGACAGGATTGGAACATTTGTCTTGATTTCAGGAGAATGATAAAATTGTCATCCTGAACCCTCTAACTTGGGTGTGTTTGATCCATGGGGACGTTAATGCCATTACCTACTTGACCTGCACACACAGCAGAGGTGGTAGTTGCAACTGTTGTCAATGTTACATTCCACTTGCAGGTATGGCCAGAGGTTGTTAATTGGGCCCTAGTTAATGTAGGGAGTATACTAGCTGACGTGGGACAGGCTGCCAATTTTATGTTGTACCCTGCCCTCCTGGCCTGGCTTAACATTTGCAACATCCTTGGCATAGCAGCATACCCCCATGCAAAGTTTGTTGGTGTTGTGTAGTGGTGTGACCCAGGTTTCCTCAGTACGGGCCATGCCCCTTTGCCGTGCCACTTTACCCATTCCACTCCCTTCATATCATGTCTGACATGCATTGTGTAGTAGGTATGTCCACCCCCCCGGTTGCAGTTAACATTCGTGCATTTTAATTCCCCATGCAAATTACCCTGCATGTGCATTGTCTCCTGGTAGTCTGCGCTGTCCTGTCCTTGAATCCCTGTGACGATCTCCTCAGGGATGACGGCTGCGACCATCTCTTCCATGTGGTCCAGGGCCTCCTGTGGTGCTGGACTTCCACCTCCAGTCTGCAGTGCTGCCTTCCTGTTCCTGGCCATCTTTTCCTTGGTCCTGCGCTTGCAGTCATGCCAGCGTTTCTTGCACTCGATGACTGTTCTGCGTACTTCTGCCACACTGTTGATCTTGTCAACAATTTGTTGCCATATTGCCTCTCTCCTACTGATTTGCAACTTTGAGGTGACAAACAGTTGGTGTTGGTGTTCCGTCACCTCTTTCACCAGAATTTCCTGTTCCTCTGCACTGAAGTGACACTTTCTTTTCTTCTTCTCCCTGTCCTGGGTCTTGTGTGGGTTCTCCTGGCTGGTTCCTGGTCTGTTGTCATCTTCCTGGGGTCTGTGCAATCATCTGGGATCCATTTTGGCTCTCCTCTGCACAAATTGCTGTGTTTGCGGTGCATTTTGACGTAAAAAAACGCTGCATATCCAGTTTGCGGTGTCGTAAACTGCTCACAGTCATTTCTGGCGCGTTAATGTTGCTTTCCTTTCCGATGTGACGCAGCGGTTTGAGTGAAAAAAAATGACTCACACCAGTGGTTTGCGCAGCAGTGCGTCAAAGTGCAAATTTGACGCCCGCATGGGCAAAGAAATGGCGTTAGCCGGCGGTAATATATTTGACGCAAAACTGCGTCAGCGCAGTTTTTCATCAGAAAGTATAAATACGGGCCCTAATATTCATACTCTCACTTTAGTTGGGATTTGCCTGCTGTGATAAAGGGTTTAGAAATAGCATCAATTAAACAGTTACAAACAGTAGATCTTGCATTCTTAAGAGCAAAAGTGACTCTTCTTTTAGCGATCATGTCAGCTAGATGTTTACGGGGGATAGGAGACTCTCCAAACCTGAGAATGTTTCCTGATAAATTATTGTATATCCTGGGCATCCATTTGTTCAAAAAAGCATTTCTAAATTTCATCTTCTTCAGGAAAGCATTCTTCCGGTTTTCACGCCAAATGCTCAAGGGCGTGCTTGATCAGTAAGACTGGGGGGTGCGAGCTTCAGAATTTCTGACAGTCAGAGTGGCATATAACCAGGGCCACTGGAATTATGCAATTGCATTGTGATTTTAGCATTATTATAGATTTGCTGCATTGGCAACATTATTCATCATTTACAGAATAATCTGCAAATTTTAACAAAAACATTTTTGTTTCAAGCTTAAAGCTATATTTGGGTGCTAAACTGGTACTAATGAAGTGCAACCAATGTCCATACAGTGTTACCAATTTTAAAACTGCTGAAATCATTAACTAATATACAAAATGTGCCGCATTATGCTGCATAGTTTGCCTTTTCTTGCCTCATATTTCTCGCTTGAAGAAGAAAATACCCTAAACCTTGATGTCAAAAGAACACTTTTAATATGCTTGCAGAGTTTGTCGAGGACTGACCCTTTTCATTTAAATAATATATTTTAGTAACTTTTGGAAACGTCAATAAAAGAAGAAACCTCAGAACTTCTATCATAACTAGGTGGGTAATGTTTGCTATTTTGAAAAGCTTAGAGGCAATGAATCATCAGGCTTCATTCAGTATTCATGCTTCCTCTAGGAGAGGTGTTGCAACCTCTTGGGATAATGCAAAAGGTATATCAATAGAGCCAGTACATGGACATCATCTAATAAATCATCACAAGTTTACGAGTAACTGAACAGAGTGAAGACTGTTTATCAGAGGGAGTTTTGTCATGTGTTTTAAAGAAAGAAAGAAAAGATAAGAAGTTTATTATTTTTATGAAAATAATTTATTTTCATGGATTAAAAAAACATTTTGTGTTTCAAATACTAAGTAGATTTTGATATTCCTTGGTAAATCCTCAAGTCGTTAGGTCTATGATGAGGAAGATAGGATATGGAGATAATGACCCAATTAATTAATTACTCCTGGTCTTAGTCTTCCTTGACACTCTCTTAATATCCCCTCACATCCTAAGCATTAATAAAACGTGTTAAAAATCGTGGAACTTCAAGCACTCATATTAGGCGAGGTAAATTTTACTGGTAGGCAAACTGAGGATTCTCTGGTGTAAACAAAATAAAGAAAGGCATAATAAAATGTTCTTAGCAAAACTGAAAGTATAACAATAGAAGAAACTAAGCACTGTGCAGAATGGCTGTCTGGCCGACAGGAATGCTCAAATCAATATGACTGTAAGTAGCAACACCGAGACAAGGGATAATGAAGATTACCCATATGTAATGGGGGCATTACATTGAATTTTACTGTTCGTCATCACAGTCCTTTTCTATGAAGATGACCCATCTCTCGAAAAAGTTGCTCAGTCACTCTATAATAAGATCAATTCCTATAATATTATTTTTATTCCGGACACTTGAGAGGGAGGGGATGCCATTTCGTTCACTTGTTTACTTTTATATTGGAGCACCCATGCCACGGAGGGCATCATAGCACCAACCATCACATTGCTGCAAACATTGTAGTAAAAAGAACGTTGTAAAAGGTTTCACAGTATGTAAGATTAACAAAATAATTATCTGGAAAACATCATGGATAAAACTGAACAATAGTCAGATTAAGCTAGAGATGTTTTTTTGCAACAACAGTTGTAGGAAAGGATTTTTAGAGACATCCAAACACATTTACATGTGGTAGTACAAAACAGTATTTTTGACGCATTAGTCTTTTTTTTAGGTGATTCTTTATTGAAGATGCATAACATGGTATACAAATCAGATGAAACTCTAATGTAGAACTCTAGGACATAGAGTGAAGGTAAGTCAGAAAACGGTAAGGTGGGGGGAGGGTGGGGGGAGGGTGCTGTTGGAGAAGCAAATCACAGAAAGAGCAGGGAGGTGCAGTGACAGAGGAGAAGAGGTAGGGATGACCCTTCCGGTGGTGTAAGGGGGGGCGCATTTAGGTAACGGCGTCTGAAAATGGAGAGATACAGTGAGCGCTCATCGTGAGGTGCATGCTGGTCTGTGGTCGGTGGCTTCCTGGGAGAGAGAGGGTGGTGGGGTATTGGGAAGGAGGATATACCTGTACAAGGATGGAGCAGCAGGACATTAAGGGAATATGTCAAGGTGTCGGATTAGGGGTAGGTGAATAGAACCAGAGAGGATCCCGGTGGGTGATGGGGAGAGGAAAGCGGAGGGGGAACAGGGTGTGGGGACATTAGGGATGGTAGGGGGGACTCAGGATGACAGAGGAGTTGGCGTGGGGGTGGCAGCACAGCACAACTATTCAATTGTTACTGTTTAGTTGGTTGCATGCATAGCATTAGGGGTAGTGTGAGACATCCTTAAGAAACTACCCCCATACTTGCAAGAAAATGTCTGTCTGGTCCTGCAGAATATAGATATGTTCATGGGCTGCTGTGTGGATCATTGCCACTGTCCAGTCGACTGCTGAAGGTGGGGCAGCGGAGCGCCATTGAGGGAGTATGCAGATCCTTGCAGTGGCAAGTGCTGTATGAAGGACGTCTTTTTGTGGATGAGAAAGTACAGGGAAATCCAGTTGCAAACAGGTGATAATGGGGTTCAGATTGTCTGGGATCATGCTTTCTAGACCCTGGTTGATGAGAAATCCAAAGTATTTCAGGTGTGACGGGATCCACCGGAAGGGGTATCCCTCAATGGCCACATGCGTAGTGACTAAGGAGAAAGGTAAGGCTTTGCTTTTGTCCCAATTTACCATGTATCAGGACAAGACTGAAAAGCTATTGATGATCTCCATCAAGGCCAGGAGGAAGTGAGGCAATCCAGTCAAGTATATCTGAGATTAACCTCCCGGGAGGGTTACTCCAGTAAGGGTGGTGGGCTGGGGGATCATTGCCGGCAGGGCTGCCAGGGCCAGCAGGAACAATAAGGGTGGGAAAAGACAGTCTTGTCTGGTTCTCCTTTTGATCGGGAAGGGATCGAACAGGAAGCCTCCACAGTTCACCAATGCCGCAGGGTTATCATACAGCAGGAGAATCTTGCCGATGAACTGGTCACCCAGGCCTTACTTCCATAGGGCCACAAAGAGGTATCCCTAGTCTATGGGGTCAAACACCTTTTCTGCATCAAGGGATAATCCTAGAGCCTCATCAGACAAGTCCTTGGTTGCCCATAGAGCATGAGAGAGGGTACAGAGGTGATTTCCGGCGGTACACCCTGGAACAAACCCCACCTGTGTTTCATGTATCAAGGAGGGGATGATTTTGAGCAAGCGAGTAACTAGGACACTGGCGAGGATCTTGACATCTACGTTAAGTAACAAGATCGGTCTGTAACTGCCACAAAGGAGGGGGTCCTTCCTGGGCTTAGGGATAACTGTGACCACTGCCCTGTCAGAGATCGAGCCCAGGGAGCCAGATCGGGCAGCTTCCTGGAAGGCAGCATAAAGGCTGTCCACTACCTCTCCTCCTTCCCATTTATAAAACTTCGCCAGTAACCATCCTCCCCGGGAGCCTTGTGGTATGGAAGCCTGGAAATTGCCTCTGCTAATTTGGTTTTGGTGATTTTGCTTTATTAGAGGGCTTGCCCATCTGCAGTCAGTCGAGGAAGTTTCAGACCATCAAGGAAACATCCACTTTGTTGGTGGTAGGAGGTAGGTCTGAAATGTAAAGCATTGTACAGTATTTTGCAAACTCATTGACTATATCTTGTGGCCTGGTGATGTTCTACCTATCTGCTGCTTGTAGGGTAGGGATGGTGCACATAGAATCAAGCTGCCGGAGTTGAGCTGCCAAGAGGCGGCCCGCTTTCTCCCCTTGTTCATAGGGACAAGTCTTTAGCCATTGCAATGCATACTCTGCTTTGGATGTGTACAGAGTATTGAATTCCATACGCGTTTGCTCAAGACTACATCGGACCATTGGGGAGGAGTGCATCATGTATTGATGGGTAAGGGAGGCAATTTCACCCTCTAGGTCCTTCTGTCAGGCTGCGGTTTGTTTATTAGGCACAGCTACATCATGCATCATTTGTCCTCGAATAGTCACTTTCACAGCTGACCAAAGCACCCTTTCGGATGTCACTGACCCCTTATTGTTAGCCAAATAGGTGGAAACGTGTGATATTAGGAGCGATATGCCTGGAGGGGTGTGGTCGCAGTTTACAGCCAATCGCCGTGGTTTGCAGCCTGGGAGACGAGGCCTGCGTCCATAGTCAATAGGACGGGGGCATGGTCAGAAAGGGCGGCTTCCAAAATATGTGAGTCCTTAATTTGTACCACTGTCATTTTGGAAACCAAAAAGTGGTCTAATCGCGACTTAGTGCCTTGGGAGGGTGAGAGGAACATGAACTCCTTATCCATGGGATGAGTGAGCCTCCAATGGCCCACCACCGATGATCCTCCAACTTGGCTTCCAGGAGTAGCCCTGTCTGAGTTGTTGCCCATATCCAGGGTCCGGTCCCAAGCCAGGTTCCAGTTTTCCCCTATCGCAAGGCACCCCTTTCCAACAGGAGACAGCTGAGGTGAGGAAGAAGGTGTGTTTGGAGCCCATAGGAGCATAGACCACTCCCACACAGAACATGCGGCCCCTGATTCTCAATTTCGCAAATGCATCCCTGCCGCCAGGATCAGACCTTTGTCTTCATTACCTTCATGATCAGAGTTTTACATAACGAGATTGCCACACCACATTCATCAGGTGTCCCGCCATCCGCCACTGGTAAGTCTGGGCAACTGCTGTGGATCTCTCTCCCCACCAAGCCTCGGAATAGTTTTTCAGATTCAGGCCCACTCAGGTGTGTCTCTTGCAGAAGAGCCACATCTGGCCTCTTGGATTGTAAGTAGGAGAGTATCTTTTTCTGGTTCAGGTAATGAGTGAACCCGCTGGCATTCTATGTAAGAATGGGTAATGGGCGGGGTGAAGTGGGTGAATGGATGGCTGCTGGCATGTTGAGTCAATACCAGGGGGGTTGTAGTGGGTTCCCCTCTGGTTGGGGGTGAGTTAGTGATAGCTAGTTGGAGGAGAAAGGTTGACCAAGGGAGGGAAGGGGACGGTTAAATGAGCAGGGGAAAAGGGAGTCCTCTGGATCTGATCTGAAGTAAGATGAAGAGCAGTCGAAGGAAGTGCCAGAAGACCAATCAAGCAGAATAGAGATGAATCCAGGAGGGGGGGTTGGGAGGGCAAGGGGTGGGAGATGGGAAAGGTAGATGATGGTACAAGAGGATGAGTGTGAGAAAGATCAAATAAGATACCGAACTGGCCAAGACCAGGGCAGACCACCAGGGGTTTAGATTAGTGGTCTGTGGGTCAAAACCTGTGGGTATCTTGTGCCGGCAGGGCTCCCTAAGGAAAGCAGGGCCAGTGATAAAGATGAGCTAAGCGTACATGTACAAGGCACGTGCAGGGTTTTCCAGGGTGGTGCCGCATGAGGTCTTCCCCAGTATGGATGATGAGGCAAACACTGGAGGAGATGTCAACTGCTGAATTCGGGGTGGGGGAGGTAGGGAGCTGTCTTCAATTCTGGGCTGTACTGGACTGTACTGAACTGTAGCAAACTGTACCAGACTGTACCAGTGGGCAGGGAGAGGTTAAAAGGAAGGGGGATGTCAGTTCAGTTTCTGTCAGCAGGTGTGTCACGTCATGGTCCTGTAGTTTCTGTCTGTGTAGGCCATCCCTGGGGGGGGAGGGGGAAGCGCAGGGTTGTGTAGAGCTTGGTGATTCAGTGTTTCAGTCTGTCCTCGTCGCTGCCTGCCCCTGCGGAGTGCAGGGAACCACCCCAAAGAGAAGGGGGACACTAATAATGGTAGAAAGGGGTGAGGGGTTGATGTGGTGTAGCACTTGATATAGGTGCAAGCTTTGGATCAACCTAGCACATTTGCAAATTAATATAAACAGTAATAAACAACAGTGCTGTCATTCAAATTAAAACATATCAGAACAAACATGGCAATGTAATACAGTGGTAAACATGGCAGCTAAATGCTGGGGGGGAAGAGGGAAACAAGGTTGGGGAGTCACAGGAGTTTGAGGGTTAGAGAGGGTTAGAAAGTAGGGGGGTGGTCCCATAACAGTATTTAAGTCTTTGCTTTGGACTAAGCCATGCAGAATCGCACTCTATAGTCAGCAATGCTAGGAAACATAAGCATGCAGGGTGATACTCATCATGAAGGCTGTCTGAGCTCCCAGTCTCTGAGGACAAGGCTTATAGGTAGATTGAAGGTATAGACCCTCTCCAATGTCACTGGGCCTCTGCAGTGGAGGAGGCTGGTTTGAGAGGGGATCTCGATTTATCCCTGTCGGTGGTTTGGGTGTGGTGAATCACAGCTTGCAGAGCTTGGTCACAGTCTCCTGTTGGCCTGGCCATTCTTTCATAATCTCTCCCACTGTAGTGGGATCCCATGTCCTTGCGCAATCAGCCTCCCTGAGAAGGATGCAGGGGAATGGTGCTTCCAAGGGGCCATGGAGAGGTCAGATGGTACCACCTCCATCGTCATGGCGAGAGAAGAGGCATCCTTGGTTATCCACATTCTGGCTGGTTCAAAAAGGCAAAAATTTGTGTCCATTTGTCAGAGCCGGGGCCGAAGGAGCAGGAACACCCTGCGGTGATCGTTGGTCTCTTTGGAAAAGTCAGCAGCAATACAGATCTTGTGGCCATCTCTGGTGTAAGGGCCATGGGTGCAGGCCACAGTTAGGAGCTGATGTACCTGTTCATGACAGAGGAAGCAGGCGATGATTGGGCGAGGGTGTGTTGTGTTGTTGTGGTGCGCTGGGCCTATCCAATGTGCCCTCTGTAGTTCCAAAGGGGGTTCAAAAGTAAGGCCTGTAAGGGTCGGGGGAAGGTCTCTGAGAAAACATCTCATATTTGATCCCTCCAGGCGCTCTGGGATTCCAAAGAAGCGCACGTTGTCTCTGCAGCTACTATCTTCTAGGTCAGTGACCTTGCTGCGGAGGTTCCTGATCTATGTCCTGGGGCACATTGAGATGATCTTCCACAGAGGTGAGGCAGACCTCCAGATTTGAAACTCTACCTTGAAACACTGAGATGATGGCTCAGATGGATTTGGTCTCCACAGTTAATGAAGTGATGTTGGAGTCCATTCCTTCGAGTCTGCGATTCACTGCCTTGATTTCATGAAGGATACGTTCCATGGTGGTATCTGCTGCCTAGTCATCTGTTCGCTCCAGCTGCCTTGATGCCATGGGTCTTCAGGCCAGGGCTATGGCACAAGGTTGGAGTAACGTGTCCCAGAGAATGAGTTGTCTCATTAGTTTACTGGTATTTTTGCCAGCGGTCTTGTCAAGGGACATCACTAGGTTAGACACTTAAGGTCAGGTTCATGCCTAGGGTTTTTCTCTGTGGTGTGCTCTATGAAGCGACCAGACGTGAATGTTGCTGTGGAGTTGGGTGGTGGAGGACTATGATTGTGCTTCCCTGGCAAACTACCTAATATTCTAGGTGGCTGGCGTACCTGGGGAGGCACGGTCAGACCCCGAAAGGTGTGTAGTGGAAAAAGATGGTAGAAAAGGCCAAGTCAAGTTCACCCAGGCCTGCTCTTCTAAAGGGCCATAGAGTCCCCTTACCAAGGGACCAGTCTGAAGAGGTCACTAATAGCTCCAACTCCGGGAGGGTGTGTGACCACAGAAGGGGGTATTACCTGAAGGTAAATGGGTCCGAGGACGGCCCAAGTAAGATCCAAGTAATGGGGCACAGAATGCTGTGGAGGCTAGCGATGAAAGTGAAGATGCCCCTTTGCAGCCCACCTGCTGCTCTTCACAGAGGGGCGAAGAGTGGATTGATGGTCAGGTCATCATATCATGACCGTAGCTGGTGGGCATAGGTCTGTGGTAGGGTCACATAGGTCTCAGCCAGGGGAAGTTTGCGGCTGAAGTGGGGAGTCCCCATCCACGGTTTTGTGGTTGAGAGCAAGTGAACATTGGCTCCTTCTGCAGTAAACATTAGTTGTGCCCCAGGCGGAAAGGCTCTTCAGGGCACAGAGAATAGATCTGCAGAATAAAGGCCACCTCACCTGTAGTTGAATTGGCTGATGGTGGAAGAAGGTCTGGGGGAGGGGGAGAAAGTATGATACCCCTCAAGAGAGGACCAAGCAGTCCCACCCTTGTGTTGTCCTCCAACAGCGTGGTTGGGGTAGAGCAGTAGGATGTGCAGCCCATTACAGGGGCACCCCAGGATGCCGTACTACTGTCCCAAGTGCAACTGGGGTGGGGCTGTAAGCCAATGTGGCTCTTGAGTAGTGGGGCGTAGCAGTTGGGGGATAGAGATCAGCTCCCTACAGTTTATCCCCACTCACACCTGAGAATGCTGCGTATGCAGCACAGCTTCAAGATCGGCACGGGGCCCAGCTGTGTAGACCTTATGGAGGGCAAGATCCCTGTTGGTGTACCGGTGGCTCTGCCCTGGAATGGGCAGGAACGGAATGGAATGTCGCACCCATGCCCAGCACTCCAAGAACTCACTGCTTTCCAGTTCTGATGCCCCGCGGCAGTTTCCAGGCCTCCGCACGAACGATGTGGCCCATTACGAGGAGGCTCCGGGGAGGCTCTGGGCCTGGCCGATGTGTGCCATGGGGTGGCCCCCTAGGCGAGGGCTGTAGACAGGGGATGATCCTGCCCAAGCACAACAGCAATGCCCCACCATCCGACAAGGTTGTGGCCTCTTGCTCCAGTCGGCTCTGCGTGGCTGGCTCTGATAATGTTGTCTCTTGTGGTGTACGGTGTTCCAGGAGCACAGATGTGCCCCACGAACAGGCAGTCGGAGGCTTGCAGCATGCTGATGTGCCAAGTATGCCCCCCACAACCTGTATGTGTGCCTTTGCTGCCTTCACGAGCTCCCCGGTGCTCGGAGCTCCGATTCATGTGCCATCTTTCACCTTGGCCAGACCACTCCACCCCTTGATGCATTAGTCTTGTGAAGAAGGTTATTTTTCAAGGTACACCTAAAGTTGTTGAAAGAGTGTGCTGATATGATGGATAAGACAAATTAGTTCAATTTTTTCATTAGATGACCTGTGAAGGTTTTTAACATAAGATGATTTGTTAAAGCATTCTGGGTGCTGAATTTTCCTTTGCTTCCAGCCACATGGAAGACAATGAAGATGGTCTGTACAAGCAGTTAGACTGCTGTCTTTAAGAACACAGTTGGCAGGAAGGGCTTACAGTCTGCATTAATTGTAAAAAGAAAGATGTTCTTAAAGTTTGTAATGTGGACTATTAGACTGAGTTTTGTGTCCAGTAGGAAACCCCAGGATTTGGTCATTCGTCATCAAGGGACGCCCACCCACTTTCTTGATGGAGCTTAACAGCTTTTCAGTCAAGTGAAACTTTGGATTAAGAGGTCAAAAATCAGTTTAAAGTGTCAGGACTGAGTGGTCAAATGTTGAGGGTACTTTTATATATATATTGATGTCTTATGCATAAATGTGCCTGTATAGTCCAAAATCTTCCTGGACCGAAGCAAGAGGTTCAGTATAAATGTTGAATTGTACAGGTACACCTATCGAGCTTTGAGGTGCTGCACAGTGATTTTTCAGTTGTTTTACATAATGGATCCTATTTCTAAAGTAGAATTAGAAACATTATAACAATACCCTATCAGCTCCAAGTCATTTAGCATCAAGAAGGTTGTCAATTTACACCTGGTGCAAACCTCATCACAAATCTATTAAAATTGAGAGGCAGACTTCATTATCCTCAAAGATATTTGCTGTATCATCAATCAGTTTTACCAAAGAGATTAGAGAGATGTGTCCTGAGTAAAAGCCTAATTAAAAGTCCCCCAGGACATCAATGTCTTCTAAATATCTTTCTTGCTGTGTGGCAGCACAGTTTTCTAAGGTTTCAATTAGAAATAAAAGGCTAGTGTGGAGACAGAAATTCACAAGACTATTAAGGTCATCTGATGGTGTTCTGATCATGCATGTGACAAGAGCAATTTTTAGCATGCTTAGAGCCATACTGTGTTCTTACAGATAGAGTTATGGATTTCCAACCAGGATGAGAGTAGTATGTTGCTCATTTTCTTTTCTTTTCTTTTTTAGGAAGATTTTAAATGATCAGGTCAGCTGCATCCCTACTGTTTTATTCAGGTCAGTTGTCTCCTTGAAACCATCTTTCAGTGTTCATTTGAGATGATCCATGAAGAGTTTGATATGATTGACATATTGTCGTAGTTTGGCTCTTGCTCTAGGCAATACTGCTGGTTTAAAGATGACAGTACTTATGTTTGTAGGTGACTAGGTCAGTCCTACAACACGTTACAACTTAAAACTGTCAGCCCAACCCTCCCGGCTCACAAGCAGTACCTCACCAGAACCCAAACAGTAGAAGGTGATTTGTGGCAGCCGTTTGTGCATGGAATCAAGAGTGCGACATCTCAGGGAGATCGTGGATAAACGGAGATTACCCCTTTCTCACATGACTAACATGTCTCAGTCAAACATAGGGAAAGAAGGTGCTGCAGTAACCCTTCAATAGGTTTTATTAACAAGACTTCAATCTACTGTAAATTGCATGGCCTGCAATGATTAGGATAAAAAACAATGCAAGAAACATAATGGTAAAAACAAGAGTCATGAATACAAAGACCCCCACCATCTTGCAATATCATGGAATATGTAGTAAAGGGAAAGTAGACCCTAATACCCTAGCATGATAAACCTAATCTCTAACCTAAAGAGAGCTAGGTGTTTTAAACCTAATCTGCCAGTACCATGTCCATGAGGAATGCCCCCAACCCTTGTTACCTTGGAATGAGGTCTCTAGATCAGACTCCCTGGGGTCACGAAGACTGGGTAAGAATCCAGGCGATGTGTAGCATAGATAGCGTTGATGGCATCTGGTAAGAATCCCTCTGATTATCTTGTCTGTGTCAGATGTATTTATACAGATCTGGTAGGACACCTGACGCAGGTATGTTCCCAAACAATAGATAAGAAGGCATACTTGGGGCGGCAATTATGTAAACAATTCCCTGAAAAGGTACATTATGGTACTGTCATACAAAAGTGGGAAAGTACATGGTGTGAATACCTTCGTATCTCATTTATTTTTTACGCTGATTGTGACGCCATAACAGAGTGGCACTGATAACATGAAACCAAAACATCTTCCTAACTATAAATATGGCAGCTATCTTGGAAGAAATAATTGAATAAATGTGCTAAAACAGAGCAAGCTAAGTAGGTTCAAAATCACTAGGTGACAGGGGCACAGGCCTGCAAGCCTAAGGCTAAGCTAAACTCCTGATTCCCATTAAAACTAAATAGAATCGAGTACATCCTCCCCATTGCCGGAACAAGTTTGACACCATCCTAATGACATCAGAGAAAGTGAATGAGCCCAAGCTAAAACGCTCTGGACTAAAAACAAGCTAAAATCATATTAAAATATAACTGAAATATGATTAAAAACTTGTTAAAAACAGCTAAAGCATACAATGAGACATAATGTTGACCATGACAATCACAGCAGGACAAAGGTGAAGGCAATGTTGGCAAAATGTTAAAACTTTAGAATAGGCCAATGGTCAAATTCATTTAACAGAAGTCATGATCTTGAAGAATGTCTTCGAAGCCATCAAAAGGAAAAGCATTCAAGACAGAAGCCACATCGTCAGATGTTAGATCGATGACAGGATTGGCAGAAGGATCCACAGAGCAGTAGTGAGCAGCAGCCTCAGGAGCTGGATCTCCTGTGATGGCAGCACCATCCAAGGTGCCCAAAGGAGGGAGACAGTCCACCAAGTGCGGCTCGTAAGCAGCCTCATGAATCAACCTCAGTCTCATGGGGCATGACTGTAAATGAACCCTCATCGGGAACATCAGAAGTTCTTGGTCCACGGGAGACACTGGCGGAACAGCAAGGCACGCCGAAGGTAGATTTTTGAACAAGCATCAGGTGCAATGAAAGACTGGTTGCACACAGCATAGGACTGGTTAGAATGGCAATGACCAATCATGCTCCAATTCTTCCAGCAACAGAGCATCAAAGAACTGTACCATGCAATCACAGCACAGCTGGGCTGGTGGTAGTAGCTCCATCACTCCACTTAGCTGGGAAGGCACAACCACTGCGTATCGGGAACAACAGCAGTAGTATCCCACCTATCAATGCCAAAGTCACAGGAAAGCCACCAGACACACTGGAAATGAGTGAGTGGATGGCCGAAGGAATGGCCAAAGGAATGGCTCCGAAAACAGTCTGGAAGATGGACACAAATCCAGACCCGACCGTCTTAAACAAATGGACAGCACTCAAAGTGTTGAAAATTCTGGATACCAGCTCTCTGAGGTACTTGGGGAAGTTGATATTTAATAGGGATTGTATTTTGACTGATGATCTTGCTATCTGAAGAGCATACGTCTTTCTAGCCGATGTCAACGCAACTTGTTTCTGAAACAGTAGCACCTTTAGTCTGCTAAGCTGATCATAATTTCCATTAGTAGTATCAATGTGAGGCCACATTTCTGCTACTCTTATCTCTTGTGTGAGGGGAATAAAACATGTCCACAGCACGTTGCGATCTTAGAGATTGAAATTACGTAGGCATTTCCTGGTTGCACACCACAACAGCTTTATTGGTTTAGCACCACGTAACTCCCATTTGAAAGTACATGAAATGCCAGACGAATCAAACGGAAGGGAATCCCCTTCAGAAAACAGGCGAAGTTTGCAACCCCCACATTGCAAAGGCCATGGAGGGACACCTGTTTGCAAATCATTGAATGACTAACTGTAGTCTCACATTCGCTTCCACTAAGAAAGACCTTGTTTAGCCATTCAAACATTTATATTCAAAGGGCAACTCCCACTCTTCTTTAAGATAGCTATCATCTAGCAGCTCATATCTCCTCACAGCAAGATGTTTCAAGCATGTCAAAAAACAAAAAATGGAAATGTGCAGATTTATAATGCCATGCATGAGCCAATCTGTCGATGGACTCTCTGCAACTGTGAAAGGCAACTTTTCTAGCTTTTCTATGTGAAGCATGGTGAAACTTGCTTCCCTTTTAGCCATTGTCTCTTGTTGCCTGGATAAATTAAAAGCAGCAAATAAGTCACTACTGTTAATATACTTCCATGGAACACAGCCGTTTTTTCAGAATCTTTAGTGTCCAACCTAACGGCATGATGGAAAGAAGCTGACTTTGTCCATGATGTAAAAAGGATGTCATTCCGAATGACATCTATTGCAGATGGTAAAATATTTTTAATGGAGTAAATCCTGTTGGAAAGAGTGTTCATGCCATTGTTGACAACAGCTAAAGCCTTTTCCAAATTTTCTTTGTCTATCTGCCTTAAACGCACAGCAGCTTCTATTTGAAAAAGTTTCCAGATCTTATTGTATATGGCATAAATTAATCTTTTAGAGTGTGGCTTTCTTGATCCTAACAGGAAGTCCTGCAAGTCTATATCTTCAGTAATGAGATGTTCCTTAACTGCTTCTAAAGTGTTAGTCTGTAACCACTGTTGGCACAGTTTACTCACACTGTATGTAGTAACCATACCTGAGGGATGACACGAGACAAAGCAAGGGTCTGCCAGGCTAATCTTGAAACTCCCCTGAGGAATTCAGAAAACGTGCCTGACACTCATTCGTGTCTACTGGCCACAATAACCAACCACGGGACTGGAAAGTGAAGAATTATAGGTATCAGCCAGATCGTTTGCATCTAGTTCTTCCTCAGTGGTATTCAGGAAGGACTGCCAATGGGTGAATTTTGCTGGTATGGGGATACTGGACACATTCATTTCCTTTATTTTTGCTAACTCCAGACAGGATGTTTGTTGAATCGTGTCTTTTAAAAAAAAAAATTTGTGCAGGAATAAGGAACACTCTAAATAGAGCTTTCTTACCCTGAATTACCAATCTTGTGTTCCCAATACACTCTTTACACCAACTGCAAAACGGGAAACAAAGAAATCTGAATATATCAATTTTGTGTCTGTTAGCAACATTTTCCTAGTTTTAGAAGGTGGTAACTTAAAATAGTATGACTCTGCATTCTTAATGTCATGCCCAGAAAAATGTGTGCATTTATCTGAATAATTTTGTGGGCTTCCCACAGGTGGAGTGGAACAGTGTTCCCACTGAGTGTAATTGAATTACTGATCTGTGGCTAGTTGCACAGTGCAGGGAGTAATGTCCCCAGTTGTTATAACAGAACATTTCCCCATAATTCTTTCCATTGGTATACACATCATCACTATTCAAATAGAGTGTAATCCTTCATTTCAGTTAACAATGAATCAACTGTTTGGACCTCCCAGTCATCAGATATAACACCAACCAGGTGTAATTACATCAGTCATGGAAATTTTGAAAACATATGGAATTTGAATGACCTCAGTAGGCTTGGATATATCAAATGGAACTTTATCTCACACAATCCCATCAGGAATCGGTACTCCTGAAATGTTCACAAGGGACAAGTCTCTTCAGACCTTATGCAAGGAGAGATATGGAGTTAAGACTTCATCCACAGGTACTACAGAGGAGCGTTCAGAAATGTAATGACCATTTATAAGCAGGAAGAAAACAGTCACAAAACCAATCCACAGAAAAAATGCAAGCAATGTTAGAGATAACCACAGATAGTTCCACGGATAAATTAATTATTTTTAAGTCATATGTACAGCTTATGTGTCTTTGAAATAGTTTCTACAGCAGGTGCAGATGAAGTTGAAGAAAAGTCATCAATTTCGATGAAGTAACCAGAAGCAGTCTCTGCAAACACAGGAGCTGGTGCATTACTGGTGGACGGATCTATGTCACGTGGCTGCTCGTAGTAGAGGATGTCTTCAGTTTGTCTAGTGTTGGAATAGAAGACAGCCACATCTTGAACAGGTGTTGTCACTGAAGTGGTAACTGGAATAAGTAAAAGCTCATTTTCTGCCCTCTCCATGCTCGAGGAGGCATTTGTAGCGTTGTTGGATCTGCTGTTGCAATCAGAAGAGTTGTTATTTCTTCTTTGAAGAGGTATGTCATGTTGGGTAGTGAGAAGGGGCCAGGAACTACCCAAAAGCCCTCTGGGTCTACTGTGCAAGATCAGCCACATGATGAAGTTTGATGTTGTCAATCGAGACTAATCTGTCTGCTTTGGAACCAGGCTGTGGGGGGTAGGACGAGAGTTCTGGTATCTTGTTTTCCCAGGACTTAGACCGGTGCTCTATGGGATTGGCCGAATTCCTTCTTCACAGTAATCTTCTCATGAACCAGATCCCCAACTCGAGGAATTCAGCCAGTATAAGTTGTTGACAAATCCCTTTTTCCTAAAGTGGCAGCACTGGCGGATGATTTACCATCACAAAATTGCTGAAGCTCTTGTAAGACAGTGAGACATCCATTTATGGCAAAAGGTGTATCTGCTGCCACCAAAACAGGGCCATCTAAATCTGGGACATACATAGGTATCCCAAAGAGAACCTCATAAGAATTGCCTTGGCAGATTATTTAGTGCTCTCTTGACCCCATATAGGTGATGAAGCCAGATGCGGCCAGAACCTAATACTCTAGCTGTTAAGGACTGCTTTAGTTCTCAATTCCTCCTCTCCACAATCAAATTTCCCTCAGGATGGTAGGGTGAGGAGTGATGGAGTTCAACACCTGTCGTCCCCATGATGTCCCTGAATGTCTTAGAGGTAAAGGCAGGGCCCTGGTCCAAATGGAATGATGCAACCGCATTTGTACGATAAAGATCAGCAAGTCGTTTATAGCAGTTCAATCGTCAGCCGACCTCTGAGGCCATACCCACAGGAACCTAGAACAGGAATCTACAGCCACTAAAATGTATTTGTATGTATCATCAGGTTGTAGGGCACCACAATTGTCCAGGTACATACATTGTAGTGGCTTGTTAGACACTAAGAGGGATGTCTGTGGAGGGCACTTGGTGTTTGAGCCCTTTATCTGCTGGCAAATTTCACATCAAAGGACATATTGCTTCGTCTGCTTGTATAGACCTGTCCCCAGAAGCGTTTCTTTAAGAGTGTTATTGTGGCCGCAATACCAGCATGTGCAAAGGCAGCGTCCTCATGAGCTGCTTTTATTAGATCTTATCTCTGGTCTTAGTTGAGGATTACTCGATCTCCAACCCCAGGAAGTGTTGCATAAGCAATATTCTGTGCACTGATGTGGTAAGAGTTTTGTCAGGTATGCTTTTGGGAGAGGCTTGCCTTTAGCTGAAGCTTTCATGGCCGCCAAAATGTCATTGGCCAATCTCATCTGAGAACGACTAACTGCAGCCACAGAAGCCGTAGCCACTGCGGATTTGGCTGCTTCATCAGCCAAATTATTGCTAATAAAGTGTACTCCTACACGTTAGTGGCCAAACATATGGACTACATGAGCACTCAGTAGCTTACCCTTGAGATCAACCACCCACCCTCAAAGAGTTCTGTGTTTTATGGTATTCCCTTTGGAGTCTCTGAACCTGTTCAATTGCCAATGATTAAGATAATCATTGTAGGACTGGCCGCAGTAGTATGAGTCAAAGACAATCAAAGTGAGTTGTCCGGGCTCCGTGTGTTCTTGCACTAGGATTAGGACTTTGAGTCCAGCCAGCTGGGCTGCGCAGTCCCCTAGGGTCTGTGTGTAGGTATTGTCGGGTGGAATACACTATCCTTCATCACTCTGCTCACGGCTGTGCAAGCGGCTGAATATTGATGTTTAGTACCCACGGCTGGTTGTGCCCGAACCATCAGTGTGAATGGCAGTGTTATATTTGTCAAGTGGCAAGACTTCTAGCGGTGTGGGGTACTAATGTTTGCAATGGAGAAATTCTTGTGTCTGAAGTTTTGGATCAAAGATGTAATCAAGATCGGTGGCAGTCAGGGAGGTTGCCCACTGAACCCCACGTGGATGTAGTGCTTTAGCATTACGAATGCTTGCTTTGGTGCCGGCCTCTTAGGCTGGCACCAGGGTAACAACAACAATGCGTTTCCCTTGGGTAAGTGACCTCTCCTTGATGACTGCCATCTGAACTGCAGTTAATTTTCTGTGGGTGCAAAGCGTTGTTCTGCATTGGAGTATAAGTGTGATTTATATGCTATGTGCACCGTGTCGCCTTCGTTTAAGGTAACATAAGTGACCCCAATGGCACCAGCAATTATTCTGATGACCAAATTTGTTTTGCTGTCACGGGTGTGTAAGTGTTTTGCTTCTAGCATGTCCTGTTGCAGTCCTCTAAGTATGCATGTATGTTCTACAGTCCATTGTCTGCTAGAAAAATCAGGGTGTATTAAGTCATAAAGTGTATTGATACATTGTGCATAGTCATGAATGTAAGTTCTGCCAAAGTTATAGAAACCAAGTAAAGCCTTCAGTTTCTTGATTGTATTTGGCAGCTGGAGTTGAGCACATTTTTCCAAAAAGTGCAGGACCAGGCTCTTGCCCTCGTTTGATAGCCTGTATCCCAAAAACAGTACACTAAGAAGGGCTATTTTAGTTTTCCTAAAATTAAATTTGTAACCCAGTTTTGTGAGTCCTAGAACGATCCGATCGACCCTGGCAAGATGAACGTTGCGGTCGTTATCTGTGAGATAGATGTCATCCTTATAAGACAATGCCTCGGGATCAATATCACGTAATATTGATGTTACACTGGCTGAGAACAGCCCTGGGATGTTCTTGTACCCTTGGGCAAATGGCAAAAGTGCTTTTGTGAGCCAAATGAGATATCCAAGGGTGTTTTATACTCTTTCCACACTATGCTGTTAATTAGTGCTGTACTGTGTGAATTTTGTATTTCGTATGTGCATATATGACTATTTAGGGGTCTGTAATCTATGACTAAGAATGATTGGGTTTTGCAACGGGGAATAACAGATTAATCATTGCAGAGACACAGGGCTCAATTACTCCCTGGTACTCGAGTTGAGTGAGGATCTCCCTTACTGGAGCTTTAGCTTCGTGTTAAACAGGATATTGTGGCTGAGGCTGGGGTATATACCTGATAGGTATTATATGACATGGAGTCTCCTTGTCCCAACCTACATGGATGCGGTATAGTGCAGGTACCTGCGCTAAGGCCCAATTGACAGCGTAGGCTTGTTTTACTGCCTCTGGGACAAGATCAGAGAAAGAAGGCAAAATTACATCTGGGAGCTTACGGACGTGCTCAGGTGGCCAGTCCCTTTTGGCCAGCAGGATATCACAACCAAGTTCATCACAGAATATCACCCTGATGGTGCGCTCTATGCCTCCCTCAATTTGGATATTTAAATAAGAAACCCTGTTGGGTGGAAGAACATGGCCATCTGAAGTCTCGACTACAGTAAAGTCACTAGTTGCTGTCGCAGCCAGATGATCTTTCAGACTCTGGCGACATATTGCGACCTCTGTCGCGCTGTCTAGCACTGTCACTGCCCACATCTTGTTCTTCAGCAACGTTGTCAAGTGTACTGGCATTTTTAATTGACAGTGCCTCCACCTTTTTCTTTTTAAATTTTTGGATTTTGTTGTGGGGACTTCGGGGCATATTTATACTCTATTTGCGCTGAATTAGCATCATTTTTTTTACACTAATTCAGCGCAAACGTAACTCCATATTTATATTTTGGTGCTAGACATGTCTAGCACCAAAATATTGGAGTTAAAGTCAAAATCAAGCACAGAGGGATGGGGGCCTTAAATAATGAAGCTAAGGTTTCTTAGCACCATTATTAAACAACTGGTTGAGGGCAGCTGTTAGGGCTCCTGTGGGCCTTTTTTCATGGTTAGACACCATGGAAAGAGCCTAGAGGTGCCCTTCCCTAGCCCCAGGGACTACCCCACCCACACCAAAGGAACAGTGGAGGATGGGGTACTTCACCCCAGGTAGGTATAAGTGAGTAGAGGTTTTAAACAAAAAAAAACAAAAAATTGTAGTGCCATGGGGGGCGGGCTAATTTGGGCCCCCCTACATGGCATTGGGCCCAATGGCCGTTCCCAGGGGACATATGTACCCTTGGCATGGTCACTGGGGGGTAGGTATGACTCCGGTCTTGAATAAGACAGTAGTCATGTCCCTGGGGTTTTAACATCATAAAATGACACTAGTGTGGTTAGCGGCATTATTTATGCCTCTGCCCAGACCAGCGTCATTCTTTGATACTACAGCCCCTGTTCCCCCTACGTCTACCCCACCTGGCTAGCGTCTGTTTTTATGACGCTAGCCGGGCCTTACCTCCAGTTACCGTCACACCATAAATATGACACCCGGCCATTGTCTTGGGATGGTGTTAGCCTGTGGTATACTTTTTGACGCTAAACTGCATTAGTGCAGTTTAGTGTCAAAAAGTATGAATCAGGGCCTTATTTTCTTTTTAGTCTGATGACTGTGGTGAGTCTTTCTTCTGTTTCACATAGTCAGGATGTAGGTCTGACCGGCCCACTTTCTCGCTACGTCTATCCGGTGCATCCTGAAAGGAACGAGAGGGACATGAATCAGTATATCTGTCAGGAGCTTTTGTATTTTCTCTATTTCTGAGATTATATCCCCTGTCGGAGTTCTCCGGGTGTGGAGAATCTGCTCTCTGACTTTGTCTGTCTTTAACTTGCTTTTGTCTATCCCAGCTCTTTTCAGAACCCTCCTGTGCTTGTTTAGTACCTTCCTTCCTTAGGGGTGGTACTTTGTATTTCAGGCTTTTTCGGCATGTTACTGATGCACAAAATTGGGAAGTACCTGATGTGAATACCTACGTATCTCATTTATCTTTGATGCTGACAGTGACGCCTTTACAGAGTGGCACTGATAACATGAAACTAAAACATCTTCCTAACTATAAACATGGCAGCCATCTTGGAAGAAATAATTTAATTAATGTACTAAAACAGAGAAAGCTAAGTATGTTAAAAGTCACTAGGTGATGGGGCACAGGCCTGCAAGCCAAAAGCTAAGCTAAACTCCTGATTCCTATTAAAACGAAATAGGATCCACTACAATATTTATAATGGGAGATTTCACAGTATGGAGCAGAATATTTGTCTGGCTAGGTTTATTTTATTACAAAAGTATTTATCAAAATGATCACATACTTTGTTCTTGATTTCTTACTTGCTTACTTGGATACATGACTTTCAATATTTCGAAGAGTTTTCTGGGTATATTTGTGCTTTGTTTGGTTGGGTTCTGATATTATTTATGTTGGCTTGTAGAGTATTTTTATAGGTTTCAATAACATAAATGACTTGTGTTTTAATCTTTAAATGGGAATACCAAGGGGCATATTTATGCTCTGTTTGCACCAAATTATTGTCATTTTTTTTACTCAAATTTGGTGCAAAACTAACTCCATATTTATACTTTGGTGCTAGACCCCTCTAGCGCCAAATTTATGGAGTTAAAGTCATTTTTTGAAAGTGGAGACCTACCTTGCCTTAATGGAATGCAAAGTAGGTGTTCCTGTGCAAAAAATGACTCTATGGCCTTAATGCCATATTTATACTCCCATGCAAAAATGGTGCAAAGGAGGGAGGAGGGGTCAAAAATGTATAAAAGCATCAAATCAAAACATTACAAATAAAAAGGGGAGGGAACAAGGCATTCCAAAAGGCAATAGCGAAACCATTATAGATCGTCAATTAATTCAGTGTGAAATTAAGCAAGACACATGCCACTTGTCAAGTCTAGAGCCTCCAAAATAGAGACCCTGAAGGAATAGGAATGAGGGCATAACAAAAGGAGATTGGGAGAAAAAAAGAAAATTAAACATGGCGGTGGTCCATATTGCACGTCTGAGGGGGGAGTGTTATGAAAGGAAGGGGGGGAGGAGAGAGAAGAAGGGGAGCAGAGGGAAAAAGAAAGAAAGAAAAGAAAAAGACGAGGAGAGAGGCAGAAGAGATGAATAATAGAATCATGCATTGGTGAGGGTGGGGTCATTACCGGGTGGGTACATACGGTCAGTGCCACTGGGGAATGATGTAATGCAACAACCAATCAAACTGATAGGGGTGGGTACACACAGAACCAAGGGCTAACAGGCTTCCTCATGGAGGAATGGCGCTGAGGTATGGAAAAAGGCCCAAGTTCTGTCCTGGAGGTTGTCGATGACTCGCTAGTAGGAGGCCGTCTGATACATTGCCAAGAGCCACTCGTCACAGGAGGGGGTGTGGGAGAGCCCCAATGGCAGAGAATGCATATCTTAGCCATAACAAGCGATGTTCGCAAAAGGTGGCTATATAGGCAGGAGAGGTCTAGGGAATCTGCGAGGTCATATAAAAAGATCAAGAGTGCAAGAGAGAGGGGTTGTGACCAGTCGTGTCTCGTTCAGAATATTACCAACCACTCCCAGAAAAGTTGTATCCAGGGGCAGACATTGAGGACATGTAGTAGGTAACAACAGTCATGAGGGCAGCCCCAGCAGGTCACATGGGGTGGTAGGACTACTCGAGGGACTATCTTTTTAAAAAAAAATAAAGCATGTGTATTTCTATTTAAGGTAGGCCTTGTGAGGTTACACAACTTATTCCCCCATCTGCACTAAAACCATCTTGGGTGGTCCCCTGATGGCCAGTGCCCCCTAGTAGTGATGGCAAAGGCATGAATCAGGCACAGACGTAATCTAATGTCCCACACTGCATGTACACACTTGGCCAAGATTGTTTTTAATTTTCTTTTCCTGGTGGTTTACTGGGGTGTGTAGCAGTTTGTGGTGCTCTCTCTGTAGTGTATCCAACACTCTGTAGTCTTCCCGTGGGCAAGCCATGGTGAACCAGGTGTGACTGCATGTCTGAATGCACTACTGCTGGCATTATCTTTGCAGTGAAGCGGCCCAAGTGTGTGGAGTGAAGAAGTGGGCAAGTGCCATCTCATAGCTTGTGCAACTCTGAATGGGGCCATGTTGTTACACAGGCCCATTTTGGCAATGATAGCCCGATTAGACAATGTATTTATACAGCTGTATCCATCATCTGGCTACTTAGAAATTTGCAGCTTTAGACTGATGTCATCAAATGTCCCTTGCAGTCCCAACAGGACCAATTAGGCAGCTTTAGCCCCAAGCAGGTGGTTCTGCAGAGCAGTTTCCACCAAGAACTTGGTATGTTTTACCAAGGGTACCATCTACAGCATGTGTCACTCCTAGCTCACACTCATCAGTCCACTCGATGCCCCACTGCCCAGGGACAATCTGGGCTTCTCCTCCTGAACAGTCTCTCATCTTGCAGGGACTGGCAGACTACTTCACTGTCTCAGCAGGTAGAGAGCAGGCTTCTAGGCACAGAGCCAGCAGGCAGATGATCAGTTCTTCCAGCAGAAAATGCAGACTTCTTGTGTTGTTCCTCAGCTGTGGCAAACTGATTGTCATATGGGTGCCAGCCATGGTCAAACAGTAATCCTTCAGGTTCCTTTCTTAGTCTTGAAGGACTTGGAACTTGAACAAAGAGTTTTTTTAAGTATCACTTTTATGCATATTTTCAAGACAGAGGATGGGCTCCACTGCCTCAAGCTTCAGAACCAGTATGTATTGGCTCCCCTTTCAAGTGTCCTTCTTAGGCTTCTGTCCAGACTCAGCTTTTGAGTAGAATTATGCTTCTCACAGCAGGTAGCACTGGAGCTGTCTCCAAACTGGAGCACCAATAATAATAAAGTGTAAGGTTTCCGCATCTGACTGTAACTGAAAAGGTAATAAAGGATAGACAAAATAACAAACCTTACTTAAAAACATTCCTTACACACCAGAAACTGCAGTCCTGCCCCTCACCCCTTCCATCAACAAATGGCAGTGTTCAGGATGACCTGATCAGCAGCCCTTTACAAACAAAAAGTCTCATGAAATTTCTAAAGGTAGCCCTGTCTCTATGTACATCACTTCTGGATCATCATCTTCTACTCCATAGAATTCAAGCACTGACTGGGAAAACTGTCCTCATCCTCCATCTTGTGCCATGCCAGGCCAGGGGGTTTCCTAAATGTACATAGCTGCCTTGAGCACTAAGGTCTACTCTGTACATGTCCATCATACTCTACAAACATACATACACTTGCAAAAATACATGGAATGCCAACGCAAGATTCTAGACATACATGTAACAGCAGGACTCGGTACAAGAAGGGCCTGTAGGATTCACTCTCAGTACCACAGGTAATATGTCTGGTTACACTATTCATCTTCCAAAACATGGTATGCTACCTCCACCACTTTAATCTCTCTACTTATGACAGGGGACACTAGTTTGATGCACACAATGACGGCACACTTGATGTGGTCATCTTGGCACTGGACAGGTGACAGCTTAGTGATAAGATGGTCTTGGGTGGCATTTTCCTGTGATTTGTTTTGGAATCTTTTGTAGGTCATGATTTTTGAAGAATGAGTCAAGGTTACAGGTTCCCTGATCATTCTAGAATGCCAAGGGAAGATTAAAGTAATTTGTGTTTGGAGTAGATTTCTCACACATTCCATAGATTTATCAACAAATCTGAGCTTATTTTCGGGTAAGTGGTTGATCATATGTTGTCTAATATTGTTCATAGAGTTGACCTCAGTTTTTAGTTTTTTTAAATAAATCAATTGCAGAAGTATTTATCTTTGAAGAAGCAGGGAGATCTTGTGGTTTAAAGAGACATTGCCAACTTCCTCGAGGGCCTTCTATAATGAGACTTATAAAGACATATACTTGAGAAATTAGTAAGTACATACAAATTTGTTCTTGTGCAGTTCTAGAGACATTTTAATTTTAAATAAATATGTGATTAATACTCGTAGGGTTTCTGGCTACTTTTGTTAGCATTTATTTTTTGTCTTGGAGCTAAGAAGGGTGGTCATAGTTTTGCTGCATGTATTAAAATCACCAAAGGCATTTTGAGTTTGTTTGCTTGTTGGCCATTTGACATTTGCATAGGTGAGGGCAAGGACTATTTCTGGCATGTCTGATTTGAAAGAGTTTGAAGATTGAGAGTCTTAAACTGTCTTAAGAAGCAACTTAATTAAGGATGAAAGTGGTGTCAGTCAGTGTTCCATTGACAGCTTCTTTTGTTGTCACCCATCAAGTTTAAAGTTAATGGTATGCTTTGCATGAGCTGAAAATATAGTTATAGAATCAATCTTGATCAAATATGGGATCTTCATAATCCTGGCCCCTGCTATACCTCCAGAAAAAAAATGTTGTCCAGAGATTTTCATTTTTGATTTGTGTTTTGGATCATTAGAGAAGTAATTCAGCTTGGCCTGACATTGCTGATCTGGGCCAAATTATTTTGGACGGCATTTTTAAAAATGGCATATGTGTTGCAGTTATGATGTAACATTTCAGGAACCATGAAATCTATATACTTAATTTTCAAGTCAAGTAGTCTTATAGAGACAGAAAATAACTCCTCAGTGTAACCATTCCACCATTTTCTAAAATGGCAGCTATAGTAGAGAAAGAAGCAACCAATATAGAAATGAAACAAATAATAATGTTTTTTAATCATTTTATATATACACCAAACAATGTTTATAATCTGAATTTGAAAAAAAAAAATGTTTATCACTCCTGTTTTAGACACCTTTTTATAGTTTACTTTATTTATTTGTGTCAGGAATCGCTTGTGGTACATTTGCGGAATGGTAAACATTTGAGAGGAGCATATCAACAGTGACTTCCTTTTGTGGCACAGGTACTGCAAGTACATGTATGTGTAAGTTCTGTGAGTAGAGGCTTTAGAAATTTCATAGGTTTTAGCACCCCATCAATACCTTACCGACCATATTCACCTGGATCTTTCTCTACATATGCATTATCCAAAACATTTACACATCTTCTGATCAAGTAGAACGTTCTTTGTGTCCATGCACAGACTATGACTTTGGTGGTAGGTCACTTAGCTGGACTGATCTAGTTGAACTCACTATACCAATAAATGTCAAATGTATGACAGTCACAACTTGTTTTCCGCACAAGTACAAGGTGTTTACATCTTTAAAATCACATTTTTCTTTTGTCTCAGAAAATCCTTTTAGAAACTTCACAGGAATATCAGTTAAAGCTTCAAGCTTTCTTCCAATTTTTCTCATAGTGTCATCACCCGTAAGAATATGTGCCTTGATAAGAACACTGGGCATCTCTGGGTCAAGTTTCTTATACAGAATATGAAGCACGATTAGGTGTCTTTTCTCACCTGTTCCACAACATATTCATAACTCTGACAAATCTAAGTAGCACAATAATAACATCTGTGTCATTTGCCAGTACAATGACTCAATTGGAACCTTTTCGAACAGCCCACTCAACAAGTGGCACAGCACGAAGGTCAGTCTCTTCCAATTTGCTGTATGTTTTTTAACAATATGGCCCGTACCTTTTGAACATATCTGTCGGCACCAACTTCTCATTAACAATCATTCCACTTGCAATAACTGGAAACTCAGTGTTCATTGAAGCATCAGCAATAGTTTGGTGAATTAACATCTCCAAGTTCAACTTGTTTAATGTTGATGACCAGAATTTATCAAGTTGCACAGGTATAGGTGTTGAATTTTTTATGCAGGCAAGGTCAATTGTTCCACATGTAGACATTCGACTGACTCTCTCACATTTATTGACTGATAGTTCAAACTAACTGTCAAAGACAATGTGCAGATCTTGCATGGTGCCCACTGACTTTGACATCTGTAGAACAGTCTGAAGGGCCTCTTCAACGTTTTGCATGGATGAAATCTTGACCACTCACAATTGTGACATATAGTCCACAACAACAGCAGTTTTCAATGAGGGTACCTTTTCAAATTGAAATTCTTCAGGTAAAAGTTTTTTATCGAGCTCTTGTACAAGTTTGTGCTTCACTGGTTTGGTTGCAGCATCTCCCTTAAATAATGCATTCATTGGAAGAAGATCATGCAACAGAATGTCCTTGATAAACTTACCCCTTTCATTTGCTACATCCATTTCTCTATGTGTTTGCAAGAGTTTTTTTTTTGTAACCTATTTTGTAGTGGCTGGTTGGACAAAACTCTTACTAATGCAATTAAAGCATGGAAGTTTCGCTTTAGTGATTAGTGTCAAACAGCCTTTTCTTCGTCAATGCAAATCACTCCTGCTTCAGTTCTGCGTATAGTTTCGATCCATGTTCCAGAACATGTAGTAGACATGTCTTCATATCTGATTTTGAACTGACTGTATTGAACAGTGCCTGGCTTTGCATTATATCTTTTGAATGAAGTGCACCCTGTGTCTTGTTCATCTCTGATATAAGATATGCAAAACCTAATTTGTCATTCTTGTTTCAGAAAGCATGCCAACACAATGTTTCTATAGTCTCAGATAGGATGAGCTTACCTTGTGTTAAGTGAACATAATGAGTTCAGCTCAGTACTGAATGGATAGTTTTGCTTCCAAAGATTTCAGCCTCAAAAAGTGCATCATCTATGCCACACACACTGAGATAACTTCTTGCACACCGCAACACAATGTTTGTCATGTGGAAAACACATTTTATCATTGAATAAAGATCTTCAAATTCTACTGGATTGCTCATACAAATATCAGCTACATTTCGAAAAACACCTTCATCACAGAAAATTGACACGCTAGACTGGTCTTCAAGCTGAGTACACACATTTGGAATTTTTTTGGAGCTGTGTATACTGTTGCGTAGTTTGTGATTGGAGATAGTGTTACTAGTAAAAACCCAAACTTCTTCAGTGGGGCAGTATTCTGGGAGATAAGAGAATGAATTCTAGCCCACTGAGGAACTAGCTTTTTTTCGTCCTTCAGTCTGCACAGAATAAGCGCTATGATAAATTCAGTTAAATCAGCTTTGCATACCGCAACATAAGGTAGAAGAAGATCCATGTCCCCAGCTAGTTGGGTTATAATTTTGCAGCTTTGTTTGTTTATACCTACAGCTGACACAGCTTTTTTTCCAACAGCTACTTCATTGGTACAGTCTTGAAAAAGGAATATGCAGTATCATGTGTGCTGGATGTTCCAGACAAAGAACAGCTGTATTTGAAATCAAAATTATCAAGAGCAGCAATTGTAAATTATTTCCTGGCAAAGTGACTTGGAAGTGGTGTGCTGTTGAAATCACAAGATTTTACAGCATGATCTGCAGAAAAATTCCTGCTCCATACTCTGCCATTAAAACTTGTTGATACACACATCCTATTCATTCTATTTTGCACTTGTGATACATTGCGTAGGCAGTCATCTTGTGTAGCAGAGTTTTGTTTTTGCCGTGATGTAATTCGTAGAACATGATTTGGAAAAGTCAGTACATTTGCATAGCATAAACCTGTCGGTTCATGGGATTGTCTTCCACTTCTTCGCTTATTTCTTCAAGGCCATCATCAATGTTGTCTGCTTCTACTCTGAACTCAAGAACTTTAGATTTTGAAATTTTTGATTTGCTGATATTAAAAAATAATGTAAAAATGCTAAGACAACATCAGGTCTTTTTGTTGACTTGCGTGATTTGTGGAACTCTGGGGCATGACAAAATTTGTTAATAAGGCCAAAATCTAAATCTTTCTGGGCATTTCTTAAAATAGTTCCTGCGACTTTTACTGCATCCTGTGATCTTATTTTGGCAGCAAGAACTTTAGGAGTCAAATCAGCTGAGAACATCAAAGTGGCTCATTCGTTTTGTTAGACCGACAAAAATGAATTCTGTCATTGTACAACCTCAACAGAAAATTCTTAATTTCATTATATTGGATCAATACAGTTTAATCAATGTTGATCGTTATTTTTCTGATCTCACTGAGTGTGAACCCATAGCTAGCACTCAAGAGTGGCTGTGAAACTTAATTTTCTTTTTCAAAGAGAGCAAACCTAACTGAAGGCTGGTGGTTACGTTGCTGCTGGGAGTTCATTGTACATTCATATTTTTGAATGAATGCACACATGCAGTTTGGGTGGGCATACAAATCCACTGCAAATACATTTACCTCACTGTTTGGATTGGCTACTCAGCTGAAAACCTCATCTTGGAAGAAACTAGCTTCAGATAAAAACATTTGAGACTCACATACTTTGTACTTTGTTCTTTTGTCAATCCCTGTGGCCCTTGTTCTGGCTAAAGCACAGATAACACATTGAAGATGTACTACTTTCTGATGAGTTGTTGGAAGTGGACGAGGGTTAGCCATCAATCTTCTAAATGGATGAGAACTGCAATTGGTGGTCGTCGTTTTCTCAGAAGACTCGGATTCTTGATGTGATTCACTGGTTTCTGCTATTGTATGACAACCTTTTTCCAGCCTTTTTTCAATTGTATCCGACTTGAAGCACTTGTTACAATGATAAAATATTTAATCCTCTTCCCCATGAGTTTCAGTCATTTGTGAACTTCATCTTACTATATTTCTGTAACTTTCTTCTGCCTAGCTGCAGTTGATGTTCACTTTTCTTTTGGATTTGTTTGGCATATGACACATTTTTCTTTGTTGAAGGAGTCCTCGAGTTTTGTAGTTAACACTCTGTCAGGAGGTATGGATTCTCTGCTACCACCTGCTTCCCTCATGTTTTCAAATTTGAATCAACAGAAAACCTGAAACGAAAACAATATTAAAATATATTACCAATATGAGAGCTGCCATTTTGGAAAACACCAGAAGGGTTGCTCTGAAAAGATTTTTTCTGTTTCTATGAGACTACTTGATTACCAAAACATATTTTTTGACACCAAAAGAAGTATGTAGGTTTCATGGTTTCTGAAATATTACATCATCACTGCAACACATCCGCCATTTTTAAAAATGTTGTCCAGAAAAATGTACTTCTATAATGATACGAAAACACAAATGAAAAATTAAAAGTTCTGGAGAACAATTGTTACGGAGGTATATCAACTGGCCAGGACTATCAGGGGTTTGATGAGAGATTCACTGTTCACATACCATTTGTTACTACATCTGTTTGCCACAAGATGGATGCAGTTGCGTGATGAGATTATATTGAACCCCTTTGGTGCGCATGACAGAATTGTGCCGTCATGTGCACCGGCACTCGTGTGCTGAGGACTGAACCATTCCATCCTCATCACAAGAGCACCAAAATCCTCCTGCTGTTTACAGCAGGGTGATTTGTTTTTTTCTTAAAACACCCTTGGGAGCTCGGAAAGTGCTTTCACTGCTCCGGAGGCTGTTTTTATTTTTCAGTGAAATGACGAGCAGCAAGCACAGGTACTCGGGGGGGGGGTATCCCAGTCCCCCAAGCACCTAGGCAGACGAGAGGGACATCATTGGAAAGGAGAGAATCCCCACTTTTTATTTATAAAAGAGGTGCGGGGTTGCCCACAATGGACATGCCAATGCCCCCCATCCCACCAGACAGAAATGGGAATAGTCTGTCTGCCCCACCCCCGGGGGGCAGAAAAACCACTAGGCATCAGGGAATATTTTTTATAAAAGAGGGGTAAGGGGCTGCCCACAATGAGCATGCCAATACCCTCACCCCTGAACACAAATAGGAGCAGTCTATATGCCCCCCAGAGGGCAATTACCTCCATCTGCCCCCCATGGGGGGTAGAAAGCCCACAGGACACCAAGGATTATCATTTTTTAATTTTACCGTGGGGACTATCCAGCATGGTCATGACATGCCTGCCCAAAATAGGGAAACAGTCTTTCTGTCCCCCGGGAGGCAGATGAGGCAATTACCCCTATTTGCCCCCGGGGGGGGGGTAGAAAGCCCACTGGACATCAGAGATTACTTTGTTTTATTTACATCAGCGTGGGCTGCCCAGCATGGGCATGTCCATGCCCCCACCCAAAAAGGAAAACAGTCTAAGTTCCCCCAAGGGGGGCAGATGGGCAATTACCCCATCTGCCCCCCGAGTGGGGCAGAAATCTCACTAAAGACCAGGGAGTTACATTTTTTGTATTGGTGGGGCTGCCCAGTATAGGCATGGCCATGCCCCACCCCCTCAAAAATGGGAAACCATATTTCTTTTTCCCCGCAGAGTAAAGCATTTCACCTCAATGGCAATTTAGAGGATATTTGATTTTGATGGGTGTTGCTTTTACAAATTAGGCAAGGAGAGTTTGGCTAACTTCCAGTATCAGCTGCCCACTTGCAATGGTGAATAGCTGTACTTTTTGGGCTTGGGTTGGCTGTGACCTGAAAGAACCTACCACACCTAGACAGTTCTGAAAACTAGACATCTGGGAGGGTTCAGGGGTGTGCTTCTCATGCATACCACACCATTTTCTCACCCACAATGCCCTGCAAACCTCAAATGTTCACTAAAAACATATATTTTGTTTCACATTTCAGTGATAGAAACTCCCAGAATCAGCAGGAATCCATACAATTCCTACCACCCAGCATTGTCCCCCTTCTGCCGATAAAAGTGCTGTGCCACTTGTGTGGTTGGACCTAGTGCCAGTGACAGGAATGGATACAAACAATGTAAATAGGAGTCCTCATGCAAGGGTTCAGCCACACAAATAGTGCAGCATTTTTACCTGGGTGGCAGAAATTTTGTGTATTCCTGCGTATTCCAGAAGTTTCCATCACAGAAATGTAAGGAAAATAAGATATTTCAGGCAAAGTTTAAGGTTTGCAGGGCATTGTGGGTAAAAAAAAAACCTGATGTGATCCATGGAAGTCATGGGTTTCCCTATGTGTCTAGTTTACAAAAAACAAAGCTAGGGCTTGAAAACTACAGCTACCCACTTTGCAAAAAACGGGTCAATTTTGCCTGGAAACAATTGGAGTATCACTGTTGGGTTTTGGGCCGTTTCCTGCTGCGGACACTAGGTATACCCACACAAGAGAGGTTTTCATCAGAAGACATAGGAGAATGCTGGGTGGAAGGACATTTATGGCTCTTTGCAGATTCCAGAACTTTCCATCACAGAAATGTGAGGAAAATGTATTTTCTTTAGTAAAAGTTTGAGGTTTGCAAGAGATTGTGGGAAACACAGCCTGGTGTGAGCCACACAGGTTACCACATCCTGGATTACTGCAGGTGTCTAGTTTTTAAAAATATAGATGTTTCCCCCATATGCTTGCTGAGGTAGGGCCCAAAAAACCACAGCTACCCACTTTCCAAAAAACGGGTAAGTTTTGAGTGGATAAATTTGATGAATCCATGTTGGGTTTTGGGCCATTTCCTCTCGCGGGAACTAGGCCTACATGTGAGGTAACGTTTTGATTAGAAGACTTAGGAGACTACTGGTGAAAAGAAGTCTATGGCTCTGTGCAGATCTCATAGCTTTCCATCACATATATGTGAGGTACCATTTTTATTGGGAGACTTAGGGTAACACAGAATAGTAGAACAACTGTTATAACTAATTGTATTTCTCTGCATTTGTACTTTCCTATGTAAGACAATATGTAAATAAGCTAGTATGGGTTACCACAAATTCAGACATGTGCAAATAACTTAGGATGGGCTTAGAACTCTGCTCTGCCGGTGGAGTTTCCAGAATTCAGGCACTCCTCTCTATGCTAAGTAGTATGGAGTTCCTGAATTCTCCTCTCTGGCAAAGAGCAGAGTTAGTATGCGCTCTCGAGATTGGGTTTTGGTGCTCTCTCTCAAGCACAGTGATTTTCATGGGACGCTATTGAGTGCAGGTGAGACCTCACGATCCCGCAGGTTGCTTCGAGCCACTCTAGTGGCCAAAATGGGCTGCTTGCGAACGCATTTCTGAAGTAGATTTTCTACTCAAGACCCACTAAATCTAGTCAAAAAGAGCTTTTTCGACTAGATTTTCTTCTCTAATGGTCCCTGCAATTCGTTTTTCAGATTGAGAAACCTTTTTGTTTTTTTTTCAAACAGGAAGGAAGTATGTCAGAGTCTCCAACTTCCTGTTCCTGTCCAGCAGGCTCCTTCAAGTGTTTTGTCCATCCCCTGGTCACTTTTCACTTGGATTTCAAGGTGGAAGGATCACTTTCTTTGTCTCATAGATATACTTTTAGATTTAAGGACTTTGTTTTTATGAAATACTCACACAAGTATTATCTAAATCTATATTGAATAAGGGTATTGTTGTTTGTTTGCTTGGGCATGCACCAGTATTTCTTTGTACTTTAATTTGAATTAAACATGTATAGTGGTGGTGGGTGGCCTGGAGTTTAAGTATGGGCATAATTATTTTTTATTTTGAATTTAATTGATTTTTCTCCTATTGTAAAGGAAAATTGTTGCACAGCTCAGTACCTTTTCTACATGTTTCCATTTGCATTATTATTTTAGTATGTGTACTAGATTTCCAGAGGGCCGTTAAGCCAGTTGTCCCAGACCAGTACTAGTAGTTATCAGTGCATTAAATAAATCTTTCAGTGATAAATGTTTTTAAATCTTTGTTTAGGGCAGGGATGGCATTGGATTAATTTAAATTTAAAATGTTGGCTATTGTTTGTGTTTCATTTTTTTTGCAAAAGGTTTATATATTATGGGGTAGTAATATTTGAAGGTATAGGAGGATGTTGTTTGACCATGTGGCTGGCTAGCTGCCATTGTGTCCATCCAGCAAGTGTAATTTGTCATAGGCTTGCATGTGTTCTTTGTTTGCCATGCCTCCTTCCTTCCTTTTGTTGTTGTTTGACCATATTGCTGGTAGTCATTTTGTGCATGCAGCCAGTGTCCTTTAGTCATAGGTTTGCATGTGTTGTTTGTTTGCCATGCCTCCTTGCTTCTTCTTGTTGTTGTTGTTTGACCATGTGGCTGGCAGCCATTTTGTGCATGGAGCCAGTGTCCCTTGGCCATAGACTTGCATGTGTTCTTTGTTTGCCATGCCTCCTTGTCGTTGCTGTTTGACCATGTGGTAGGCTGGCAGCCATTTTGTCCATGCAGCCAGTGTCACTTGCTATAGGCTTGCTTGTGTTATTTGTTCGCCATGCTTCCTCCTTGCTCCTTGTTGTGTGTTTGACCATGTAGCTGCCTGGCAGCATTTGTGTCCTTCCAGCCAGTGTCCTTTGCCATGGGCTTGCATGTTTTCTTTGTTTGCCATGTCTCCTTGCTCCTTGTTGTTTGTTGACTATGTGGCTGACAGCCATTTTGTGCATGCAGCCAGTGTCACTTTCCCACAGGGTTGCATGTGTTCTTCGTTTGCCATGCCTCCTTAGTCATTGTTGTGTGGTTTGACAATGTGGCTACCTGGCAGCCATTTTGTCCATGCAGCAAATGTCCCTTGCCATAGACTTGCATGTTTTCTTTGTTTTCCATGCTTCCTCCTTGCTGTTGTTGTTTGCCCACATGGCTGGCTGGCAGTCATTTTGTACATACACTGTGCAGCTAGTGTGTCTTTGAGTTGACATAGGCTTACATACAAAACATCAGTTTTTATTGATCATTTGTTTTTGCAGTTTCTATTTTTACTTCTTTTTCTGTTTTATGTTTTACATGTTTATTTTCAATGTTCTTTTAATTTTTGTGGCATTTTTTATTTCTTTTTCAACTTACTTTGTTATTTTAACGTTCATATTTTAGTTTTAGTTATCTATATTTTTTTACTGTTTTAATTGTTATTTTGAATATCATTTTATTTTATTTTTATAGTTATTTTTTATTTTTTTTAATACTTTTTTGTTTCAACTTTTTATGTTTAGTGTTAATTTCAAATTTTGTGTTGTTTTATGTTTTTACATTTTAACTTTTGTTATACTTTTTATTGTTATTTTAATTTTTATTTAATTCTGCATTTTATCTTGATCCCTCCGATCTATTCCGTTCCTCCTTCCATCCATCCACCAATGCATTTCCCCTGGACCACCCTGCTGCCAAGTTATTTTATTTAAAGTATTATTCCATTTACCCATGTACCTCTTTCTGACTACCTAGGTGTCTCCTAAAACAGATGTACATAAAGCAGAGAGATAGATCTGCTTGTTGTGCTGTCTGATTTGAAATGTCCTTTTTGTTTATGGTGTGGTGCTGTGGTTTGCCTTTGCAATAAATATAAGGTACATTACATAAGTAATCAAGCGCACTAAGATTGCATTTCTATGTACTATTTTCAACCTGCTGCAACAATGGCATGCCACATTACATTAACTACATGCTTTTCTTGCTTGGTTGTTTTTAGGTGTACAACAGAAGAGACTCCACATCACCCACAGTACTGCCAAAGAGAAGGCCCCACAGTTACTTCGGACCGAAGGCCCCAAACTTTTTTGCTTTTCCATCTTAGGGCCACTGTCAACCTAGAGCACGTGACGATGGCCCCAAAGAAAGTTGCTCCCAAGAAGGTCGCAAGTGAGAAGAAGCAGCTTTCCTCCAGTGGCATGAGAACCACAACCTTTTTTGGGAGATGTTTGCCTGCTGCCACACTGGTCTCTAAAGAGGAACCTGGGAGCACTCCTGAATCAACAACAGCACCATGCAACCCAAGCCCAAGACGATGTCTGTCAATGAGGCAGCCACTGCAATCAAGGTGATCCCAACGAGCAGTGATGTTGAATTGGATTTGTCCCTTTCACAATGTGGTAACCAATTGGTTCAGGATCAGAGCAAAGTGGACAGCAGCCGCAGGCAGATCGTCCCAAATTTGGAGCAGAACAGGAGGTCCCGCTTTCTGTCGAGCAAGAACCTCCTCTTTTAAAATCAAGTGCTCCCAGATCTCCAGCATGAAAAAGGAAGGGTACTAGTCCACCATCTTTTCTGAGCACCCCTTCTGATGATAATGATAGGGACATGGAGTGGACCCTGGCAGAGTCCGGGAGAGGCCAGACGAGGCATGGGAAAAGAAAAATTCCAGAAAGCCTTAGGGCCATATTTATACTTTTTGACGCAAAACTGCGCTAACGCAGTTTTGCGCCAAAAAAATAAGCGCCGGCTAACGCCATTTTGAAGCGCCGTGCGGGCGTAAAATTTATACTTTGACGTACGGCGGCGCAACCAACAGGTGGGAGTCTTTATTTCGTGACGCACACAGCAGCGTTCCGTCGTAAAGGAAACCAACGGTAAGGCGGCGCACATCACTGTGGGTCGATTTACGACAGCGCAACCCGGAAAGAGTTGTTTTTTTTTCACGCTATTGCGTCAAATATTAGCGCGAAAACTGCCCTTTCAGCATAGGAGAGCCAAAATGGATCCCAGATGCCACTACAGACCCCAGGAGGATGACAGCAGACCAGGAACCAGCCAGGAGGATCCATACAGGAACCAGGACATTTTTAGAAAAAAAGAAAGTGTCGCTTCAGTGAAGAGGAGCAGGAAATCCTGGTGAAAGAGGTGACGGAACACCAGCACCAACTGTTCATCACCTCTAAATTGCCACTCAGTAGGAGAGAGCCATATGGAAACAAATTTTGGACAAGATCAACAGTGTGGCTGAAGAACGCCGCACAGTCACTGAGTGTAAGAAACGCTGGCATGACTGTAAACGTAGGACAAAAGAAAAAATGACCAGGAACAGGAAGGCAGCAATGCAGACTGGAGGGGGGAGTCCAGCACAACAGGAGGCCCTGGACCACATGGAGGAGATGGTCGCAGCCGTCATCCCGGAGGAGATCGTCACAGGGATTCAAGGACAGGACAGCGCAGACTACCACGACACAACGCACATGCAGGGTAAGTCGCATGGGGAATTAATATGCTATAATGTTGACTGTAACAGGGGGGGAAATACCTACTACACAATGCATGTAAGTCTGCACATATATGAAGTGGCATGGGTAAAGGGGCACAGCAGGGGG
The DNA here is from genome assembly GCF_031143425.1 of Pleurodeles waltl. NCBI lineage: Eukaryota > Metazoa > Chordata > Amphibia > Caudata > Salamandridae > Pleurodeles > Pleurodeles waltl. The sequence continues at coordinate 732,288,781 of NC_090447.1, read as the reverse complement.
GCATGCCCAACACAGACTGAATCTGGGGCACGACAAAATACAGCACCAACAACAGTCCCATGGGGACATCCTGTAAGTACAACAATAGAGCCAAGGGAAAGCAGCGACAGGTGGGAAGGCCACTACGTCAAACTTACATCCAGGCACTTGTCTTGCAAAATCTATCCTACATCAACTAGGTCCCTATCAGTAATGCAGTAGCCAAAACAACAACTGCAATGTAACTGCCACAACAGTTGACAATAACACCTCTCATCTCTGTGCAGCTATAGTACCAAATGGCAGGAACCTCCCCATGGAACATACATACCTAAATTAGGGGGTGAGGATGACATCCGCAACTATTCATAGAAATAAGACAAAGGCACCAGTACACTCAAATGCCGAATGTCCATACCTGACACATACATAAGCCAAAGTAAACAGCAATAGGAGCCACACAGCACTAAGGACACACACATGCTGCATACGTCAGGGTCTCTCACGTGCCTGGCTAACAAGGCTACATCACTAATGTCATACTGCTCAGACAACAACATTGAGGAGGGGACACAGGCAACTGGTCATTGAAACACACCTGCAAAGTCTGACAACCAAATAGAACCTTCATACGATAAACAGGCCAATCCAATTAAACACACATGACCCAACATCATCTTCAAACATCAACAATGTTTACATCCATACCACATCCTAACATTGACATGCATAGGATATGCCACGTCACATGTACATTTCGGCCAATGTGAATAAAAAGTGTGTGGGGAAGGTCCTGAGAGGCAAGTGTGCTGCCAGGGCATTCACAACACCCACAGTCAGTCAAAGTGTAGTGTTGTAAGTGTAACGTATACTTTGCGCATTAGCTTCAGGCTTTAGGCCTTTGTGCACCTTACCCTGAATGTACTTTTACGAATTTGCTCACATCTAAGAGCCTCAGAGCACTTTGCACTAAATGCTTCTTATTGGCCTTCCTATCAGTTAATTTAGCAAATAGCCAGTCCTACGGTGTTGTTAATTAGTCAAATCACACTGTTTTGCCTACTTCTGCACTGGAGTTTGCCAGAACATATTCACTCTGTGCCCCAGTCAAGGATACAGTCTGGTACTTTGCCGATAGACGTGGTAGGGGTTAAGATTTGGCATTCCTGCGTAGGGACACTTTGTCATCACGATGACATATGACTTATAAAATCACTTCCTTGTCCCAAGACACGCAAGAGGGAGTTTCCAAACAGAGAACCACAACTAGACGCTGCCTGCCTTGCTGCAGATGCAGAACCAGATCACAGGCCATTCCTCTGATATGAGGGATGATGTCTCCCCAGTGATTCAGGCAGGCAAGCTCCAAGCTTAACATGCTGTGCTATAAATAGAACAAGCAGAGGGAGAGTAGAAACAGTTAGGCACCATGATAGCTGTGTACTAATGTATTACTCTCCTGCTGACTATTTCAATTCTAACAGTTAGTATTGTTTGGGTTATTGTGGCTCACACCTAAATATGTACAAGTCAGTTGTACAATGAAACATCATATTAAACAAATACTGTCTTTGTCATTTGTGTATGAGAACATACCGGAAAAGAGAGAATTGTGTAGGATCTGAGTGACCACGACTTCCCTGAGAAGTTCCAAAGATGTCATGCGCTCGGATGTCTAAACATTCCTTTGCTGTGGGAGACCAGAGGCACTGCTAGTTAGCCGGAGCAAAAAGAAAGAATCAGGGTGACAGAGTTAATTACAAGTGGGTCAGACTTAGTCCCCCACACCATTAGCTATCCTGCTGCCTAGAAAGCCAGTAATCTCATATAGGATAATGAGAGCCCACCCAACAAAATGTCCCTCCATAAGAATAGTTAAACACGGAGGGAGGAGTAGGACAAAAACATGCCTATTCCTAAATAATTACAAAGCAACACCTAGAGGCGATCAGGCAGACAAGTCTGATAGCTCCATATCATACATGTGACACACAGGTGGGCCATAGGCCTACAACAATGCCCTATGAAGGACAGCATATACCAAGACAAACACAGAGCACAAAGTTAAGACATCCAAAGGCTTGTATCTTTGTGCAAAATTGTCACAACACAGACACACTAATTGTACCCTGTTTCATTGCAGAGGAACATGGATCTCCTGCCGATATGCCTGTCCCTGAGTTCCCTGATGACGTGGATGACGAGCCCATAAACATCCCACAGGAGACCATCCAAATGGTCCTTGAAAGCCTCCAAACCCCACCTTCAGTCACAAGGAGGAGCACAGAAGAAGCAGCCACCACAGGAGAACTACCCGCCACCCCAATTGTAAGACCTGCCAGCTCCAACACAGCTGAGGACTCTGACGACACGGGCACCAGCTGCGAAAGAACCGTCGTTGGGGTACAGCGGGAGCTGGCCAAGGAGGTGCGGGTGGGGAAGCAAGCTATGGGAGCCAGCCTTGAGGGGGTGCGTTTGTGCATGATGTCCTCTGCTGATCAGGCAGCTGCTATGCAAGGCCGAACATCTCTCTAGCAGGAGCTTGTCAAAACACAGAAGGAAATCTGCACAGCTGTCATCCAGTTGACACAACAACTACAACTGCAATCCAGTCAACGTGTGCACGAATGCAACATAGAACCCCTCAGGGCCGACCTGGCTGCCTACCATCGTGATGTGGCTGCCATTCTCAAAAACCAGCAGGCCCTCCTTGCTGCAGTACTGCCCTTCATAACTCCACAGGGAGCAGCCCCCAGGATGTCTGCCTCCATGTCTTCTAACACTGAGGTGTGTGTTGCCCCTTCACAACCAACAACAACAAGGACACACCAGGCAACACACACATCAGAAGAAGAAGACATGGAACAGATAACATTCACACGGAAGAGTACCCGGAAGCACTAGTCCCTGCACCATGACCTACTTAGACCAAGGTCCTACGTTTTGTCAAATGCCAGTCTCACTACAACTACACTCAATGACTGTTCGGCAATCCACTGTATGACTTGTCCCCATTGCCAGTCAATGTCTCTCTCCTACTATTTGCCAATTCCTGTCCTTCTGCACTGTCTGTGACATCACCCCAGCATGTCAGGAGCATCATCCACACCCCTTCTGTAGGATCACCATGTAAGAATGCACCAGAACGGACTCAGCAAACATGGTAATGGACATTTTGCACTACAGCACCTATAAATAAATAGCACTTGCACACCTAGTGTGTCTCTGTGTTAATTCACACTTCAACTGTGCAGTACCTAACTCCAAAGTGGCTGTGTGCCAACCATGTAGATTCTCTATACTACTGTCCTGATTTCATGTATACTGAAACATCTGTGCAGTGGCAAGGATTGCATCATAGCCTTACCATACTGAGGAAAATAACTGATGAAGGGACTAACCACACACAATCATGCTGTGTTGGACAGAATGATGCACCATCTATAGCTATTCTAGACAACTAATGGTGGCTAAGAAATGTAGGCACCATGCAATACTTAAATAAGAAATAATGCCGCAAAATGTAAGGAATCATTAACAATTTACACTGCATCAATCACCCTTACGGAGTATACTTCCATGAAGGAAAGTCATGCTGAATCAGTACACACATGATGTAGGTCAGCAATGAAAGCAACAAAACAAGAGTGTGAACAACTCCTCATCTACAAAGATCTCCCTGAACTTCACACTGCTGTCCGACCTATCAATTTACCCACAATAACAAGTCTGGTAGCACTCTTTGTGAAGTAGGATACATACCAACACAAAACCTTGGTGATCAATGCACACTACCAATGGTGGGTCTCCCAAATGGTGGATACTTAACAAGTTAGCACACGGGTAGCTGGGATGTTAAACCTCAATTTCCTGGGGATGGCGAGCATAGGACACAAATGTCATACTAAAACATTCTGCTACACTGATGTCAAGGCCATGATAAAGTAGCACCTAACGCATCATGTAAAGGGTTAACTATATATTTATTTCTATTGAGTAACACAAGAGGCAACTAAGGGAAAGGTAAACCTACACTAATCTAACCTGACTACTACTAACCCACAACTGTCCCTAACTAACCTAAGCTAAGCTTACTCTACACATGTAACGAAACGATCTAAACATCAACCCCCCACCCACCATTATGAGACAGGACACATGCAGGACAACACTTACTAACCTACACACATACTATACTATCCTAAACAAACATATATATATTTTTTTTTTTTGAATTTTTATTTTATTTTATTTTTTTAACAGGAATCCCAACATTGCCCCCCACCCACACAAAAAATAAAGATAGAAAGAATAAGGACCCCCCACCCTCTTCCCTAACACTAACTAAGCTAATTACCTATACTTACCTAATACTAATCCCCAAAACCCAACTAACAGTAGAAAATAGGAAAGAGGAGAGAGGGGAGGGGTAAAAGTTCTACAGGGCAAAAGTCCTACAGGTTCGCCCTCCGTAGTGTCCGCATGATGGAGCGGACCCTGTTTTTAATGTAGCTCATATCCTGCCTCAGGTTGTCCACCTTCTTGACCAGCTTGTCCATTTTTCGTGTCAATGCCAGGAAGGCAGCTGGGTCCACAGGAGGGTCTGAGCTGGTTTGGGTGCCGGCGGAGGTTGAGGTTGTGGCAGGAGTTGGTTGGCCACTGGACTGTCCTGCTACCACAACACGGCTGGGTCCAGGTCTGGAGGAAGAGGCAGGGTCCATTGTTCCAGACGTTGCTGGGGCCACTTGGGGAGACCTGGTGGATGTGGTGTTGGTGGTTGTTGGTGGCAATGTAGGGGGAGCCTGTGGTGTGGCCCACCACGCCCCGGAGGCCCGATCAGAATGGTACTTGCGGGCCATCCTCCGGTACCCACACTGCACCTGCAGGATGTGCCTGTATCTCATGGCACGCCGCTCAAAATGGTGGCGATCTGCGGCACTCATGTTTGCAGCTGTGAAGAGAAAAGGCAAATGTTTGCCTTTGGAATTGCATTGGGTGGAATAGCACAATGGGTTATTTGTACATTACTAGAAATGTATTGGTTGCAGCAATTGTCACAACATAGTTCACGGAAAGGCTCAGAGGAAGTACATGTGAAGCATGCATACATAAGGGCATATCACACCTAGCATATCCATGTCTCTACATGATGGATGACATCACCCTAAACTACTCATCCAAATCATACCTAAGGCATCTGACATTATGGCTGCACCTCTTCCGCATACTGACTTCACTACATATGTCACTCTATGTGATAACTATCACACTCCTCACTCAATGCCATTTGTAATTAGTTGTGTGCTAAGATTGAACCCATGGGCCATAACCAAATGTCTACACTAGGGGCCAGATGTAGGAAGATGGAAAATTGCCACTAGCAATTTGCAATGCAGAACGGTGTGTCCGACACCGTCTGCGAGTCGCTATGGGGTCACCAAGACCCACCTCATTAACATCAATGAGGTGGGTTCCAAGTTGCGCCCCCTTAGCGACTATGGGCACTCACGGGGATGGAGGCCTGCTGGGAACAGCAGACCTCCATGGCCGTGACTGCTATTAAATTACGCAGGTAATTTTTTCACAAGTGTAGGCCGTTTACCTGAAAGGAAAATGAGCTGCACTTAGAAAAAAATAAAAAAACTTTAATCTTGGATTATTTCAGGGCAGTTAGTGGTCCCTTGGACCACTGGCTGTTTTGTACATGATTATTTAGGTTCAGTCACAAAGGGGAAGGGTTCCTATGGGGACCCCTTCCAGGTAGCAAGTGGGTTACCATCCACTTCAAGTGGATGATAACTGCTACTCACTTTGCGACCACGTACTCGGTTGCAAATGGAATTGCATACCACTGCGAGTCGCAAATCGGACGGGAAAACCCCTTCCTATTTGGGATTTGGAAAAGCATTTTGCAAATATGTTCAGAATCACTAAATACATTTCTGAATAGCAAACAGACGTTTGCAACTCACAAAGAAAAATTTATGACATTTGCAACTTGTAAACAGTTTGCTACATCTGGCCCTAGGTTCTAACTCAAGTCGCAAAAGGTCTCAAGTACGTGTCACATACTGGTTGCTACAGTCTTAGGTACCCTGTTTCACATTAACATGGCAGTCTTTGAGGGTGGTGTGGGAAAAACAACCAACAATCCCATGTTCAATGCACACCCAGGAGTGTATAGAAAGGTCAACAAGTATGTGCCTTCACACACAACACCTATGAAGGGCTAGCAACACGTTGGAGTCAGCAAAACGTTGTCACATCCAAGGTCCACACATGTCAAAATGCTATGACTTAGGCCAACATGACATACTATCAGTGAGGCATGTTTTACAACACACACAGAGGAGCAAGAACACCCATTCTCATGAGTCGACAGAACACCTAGGCCATTGCACTCAAGTCACACACACTTCTAGTTCACCTTGTGGAAGTACATGCCCCCGGAAGATCCAACCTACAGTGTACAGAGTCCATCCTCAACTAGGAAGATGCACTTTTCATCAAAGCCATTTGCCAAAGCTATATGGGAGAATGTCAGTCTGATATGCAGACTCAGTTCATGCCAAGTCCCCGACCAAGTCTTACATTGACCAGTGTATTCCAAATGACTCATCCCATTCTCCATTGCGGCCCAAATGGAATGACCTACAGCCCCTAAATCTGAGAGATGGCTAGGTATTGCTTTACGGAAACAGAAGTCCTATTTGATATCACACTAAAGCAACAATGCCAATGAACGGCCAGCGCATCAAATCAAGAAATCTCTTGAACACACAGTAGTCCATCATGCATCACTAGCAAACAATGAAAATAGCACTCAGCCAACACTCACTGTAGGTATCGGGGTCCTCAAAATGTGCCACCTCTCCCACGGTGTACGGGGCTGGTCCACCTGTAAAGCATGAAAGGAAGAATATACTCAGACTGGGTGAACTGACAAATAATTTCAATTACAATGACACTGTGTGAATATGACATGGTAATGATACACTTTCCCACATGCTCATACTGCATGGATGCCTTTGTAGTCAACATTAACATTGGATGAGTCTCCTGCTACAGTTACACACCCTACTACACACATGCAGTGGCCAGGACAGTCAGGTGTTGTCAAAGTTACCCCTCCATTAGTATGCCCCAACAACAATGTAATCCATACATCTCAGCATGTGCATCCCAGAGAGACATCCAAAAGCTGGTTCCATGAGGACTGCATGACCCCTCAACATCAAACAGGCTAGGTGGACATGTTCAACACACAGCAACTAGACACACATGTGACATATGTGTGGACAACATATCTAACTTCATGTGACGTGAAGGCAACACGCATTTATAGCATCATCATGGCTTTCTAATTTTCTGTCTAGCTATGGCGTCTACATATGTAGGTATGTTGTTCCTACATGACTTACTCATTGGCCAATATGACCTGTAGAGTACAAATAGAGGCATTAACGTGTTGCTTGTCTGACACAAATGCAACACTACATTACATACAGCTACAGGCATCTGGTATGTGTTGAAAACATGAGCCCTCTGACTGCTAGCATTGGTCTTCCTACACATTGTGCAACAAATACACATTAGGGCACATATGTATACCTTTGTAGCGCAGCATTTGCATCATTTTTTGACGCAGATACGGGGCAAACTAGCAAAATACAAATATATTTTGTAAGTTGCTGCCGTTTTTGTGTGAAAATGTGGTGCAAAATTGGGGATAGAAATGTATAAACATGGGCCTAGGTTTCCCTAGCATTACACACAGTCAGCTACTTATCTAGCAGATTGGGTAACTATCATCACATGTCCCCACACAGATATCTATTATTCCCATGTAATTGATTTGTACTCACCAACATGGCCACCAATCCTGATTCCCAGGTGGTCCAGCAGGTCCTGTTCCCTGGTTATCAGATCTGCCCAGCGGTGCTTCAATTGATGGACATTGCGCATGCTCCCATACACCCGGACCAGGTGATGGCGCACCTTCCCCCACCGGACTTTCCTTGCCTCCATGTGATACCCCTGTATCACACGGCCCCCAGCCTCGGGCATCAGTGGGAGGAAATGGCAAACTAGCCAGATGAATCCCCCCAATTCATCCTCACCCATCCTGGACAGGCGAGGCCTACCTGACATATTGAAAGAAAGAAATATAGACAAATGAAATAATAAAGTAAAAGTGGGAAATGGGGAAAGGTAGAGTTGTGAAGGAAAAAGAAAAAAGAGAAAAATAGCCCAACTAACCCCAAAAACTATGCTACGCAGAACAGAGTCCCACAGACAATACAAACAAAAACAGGATTAGACAAAAAACTAGACAAAACAGACTGAGACAATATTATGCAACAAGAATAGGATCACAAAAAGACAAAATACAAGGTACACAGGACACAAAAGCAGTTAAACACAGGACAACACCTTTCACACAACCACACAGTCTAGATAAATCTGAGACTCCAAAGTGAAAGTGAAAGTTAACTCCCAGTACAGATTTAGTAAACAGGATATCCTATTACATCACTTCCTGCATAAAATGGCCGCCGTTTTTATTTTCCCGTTATGCGTCATATTTTCACGCATACACAATTGTGCGTCATTTTTTTTTTACGCATAACATTGCACATGATGTACAGTCAAAAATATGATATGAATATTAATAATTTAATAATGTACATGAGATGTCCAACATATTGTCCATGTTGCGTCAAATTTACCACGCATACATCATGGGCGTCATAATTTTTCCACGTACAGGAGTGCACATGATGCTGAGTCAAAAATTATGATATGAATATTAATAATTTAATAATGTACATGAGATTTCCAACATATTGTCCATGTTGCGTCAAATTTACCACGCATACATCATGGGCGTCATAAATTTTCCACGTACAGGAGTGCACATGATGCTGAGTCAAAAAATATGATATGAATATTAATAAATTAATAATGTACATGAGATGTCCAACATATTGTCCATGTTGCGTCAAATTTACCACGCATACATCATGGGCGTCATATTTTTTCCACGTACAGGAGTGCACATGATGCTGAGTCAAAAAATTATATGATGTAAATTATAATTTGATGGCTAAATATGAGAAACATTTTGAAAAATGTATATTTGACTCTGCATTCTGTGCACTCATGTACGTGAACAAATTATGACGCCAATCCTGTATGGGTAGAAATTTGAGCAATTTTTTTTATATGTCTTCATGTTTTAAACTTGGGGAAGGTGATTTGTCATGGCCAAACGGTGCTATGTGATACACATTTGTGGTTAGATATGACACATGTCCGTTGTTGTATGTATAGAAGGCATTCCCACTGTAATATTTAGGATACGTTAAATAATGTATTAACCATATTTGACCACTTTTTTTGGGTGATTGCTGATGGCTATTTTGAAATGATGGATGGGATACCATGATGTATTCCTTCTCCAAAATGTGTCCACAATTAGGATGGTGATGCTTTTATCTATAGTCTGAACAGGGAGTGCAATAGTCACTTACAGTTTTTATGGGGCTAACCATGTCCCATTATGAATTTGTGTTTCTGATTTGTGTTTGACTTTTGACATGTAGCCCACACATGTGCCTTATGCATGTGTTTAGTTCACAAGTACAAGATTCTTGTATATTTGGGGGGCGGTAGAGGTGGACTTAGGCCCCCAGCACCCTAGGATTTGCCCATCCAGATTAGCTAATGTATCCATGCCTTTTATTTATTCTGTTATGGCAAACCTGCAGCAGCAGGCTAATGTAAGGCCATATGGTATGAATGACTGTTAACCATTCATTCATCTCATTAGCCCATTTGACCTTTGCAGTATTGATGATTTGGAGCAATCTTGCATACCATTTTCCAATGACTATGTTTGCAAAACTCTCAGCGTTCCACATGTGCTGATGAAAAATATTTAGTTGTTGTCTGTGGCCCTTTCTGCATTACCTGGTTTAGTGGCATGTTACATTCTTCCTGCTAGGTTCAAACTGGGACACAACTGTGATGGGCTGCTTTCAAATATTAGGTTGATTGTATGACATATGTGTACATGTGTGTGGGAATGTGGATCCACTATCACCTGTCTGGGTGTATGTTGTCACTGTAACTTCAAGGTCTCCTCCTGAGTTAGTGGCAGCTGATGTTGTTGCAATTGTGTATTGCTCACATCATACACTTGAGAGAAGCCATTGATGACATGTTCACGTACACATGGATGGTCCCACCCTGTCTCTGAACACGTGTGATGTGACTTTCAAATGATCTCCAATTTTGGGCTGGATGAGAGACTGTCTCAGGTGTCTGGATCAGGCATGTGTAATTGCCACATGTGTACTCCTGTTGGCCTCTGTGTATGGTAATGTATCATGTCACATCCTACCCTTTGTGCATACATTTGTGATGTTTCTTTTTGGTGTGATGATTGTTATAGCATTCTTGCTCAATGAGACGACATTCTTCTTCAGCAATTTCAAACTAAAGGTGGTCAGAAATGCATAGGCCAAAGCATGATGTGGTGTTTGTTATCTGTGTTTATTTACAATTGTGCAATACGAGTTATTATAAGAAATTATGAAAACAAATTATTGACAAGCTGTTGGCACCTACGCACTCCTGCTGCCGTGTTAGGTTGTTCCCCCTCCTGTTGCAGGCCAGCATCCTCCTCTTCGTCATCCTCAGGCATGTCTGGGTCAAGGAGGGGAATTTTCCTTTTTACACAAATATTGTGCAATATGGCACAAGTGAGTATGATCTTACAGACCATCTCTGGGGAATAGAGTAGGCTACCGCCAGTTATGTCAAGGCAGCGGAACCTTGACTTTAGGATCCCAAAGGTCCGCTCCACAATGCTGCGTGTCCTCTTGTGGGCGTCATTGTATGCCCGCTCTGCAGCAGTATTTGGGTTCACAAATGGTGTCATTATCCAAGGCTGGATGCCATACCCCTGATTAGCTGAAAGAAAAACACAGAATGGGATCAATTAGATGTAGGACGCACTGTTGTCCAGATCTTTGAGGCAAGTAGTCCATTGCCATACCGTCCATCCTGGAAGTGTTGGTTGATGGTGCTGTGACGGAAGATGAATGCGTCATGTACACTCCCAGGATATTTAGCCACAATGTTGGTGATCAATCCTTGGTGATCGACTATGGCCTGCACGTTGATTGAATGTGTGTGCTTCCTGTTGCGGTAGAGGTGTTCAGTCGCAGCAGGTGGCACAAGGCGTACGTGTGTGCAGTCGATTGCACCAAGGACGTGCGGGAAGCCACTGATGGCGTAGAACCCCTGTTTAGATTCCTGCTGCTTCTGCAGTGTGTTAGGGAAGCAGATGTGGAGGGGTGACAGGCGAATGATGGCATCCAGTACTTTAGGCAGGAATGCGGAGAATGATGGTTGTGATATTCCACCAACCAGGGCACCAGTTGTCTGAAATGAGCCACTTGCCAGCAGGTGAAGTACGGCAAGCAGCTTTGTTTCTGTTGGGATAGTGCGGGGAGTCACTAAAGTGGGGGCCAACTGCTGTTCAATATTTCTCAGCAGCTGCTGAATGGCCTGCCAGTTCAACCGGTACCTCTGGATGATGTCCCGTTCCCTGAGGCCGTGCAGGGTTGTTTTTGGGCGGAATATCCTCTCCTCCCTTCTGTGCTGCCTTTGGGGTCCCTGCTGTTGTTGTTGTAGCTGCTGTTGTTGCTGCAGGGCTCGGCCTCTACGTTCACGCTGAAGAAAAATCACCTCCATGTCTCCCTGTTGCTGCTCTGCTGCTCTGCTGCTCTGCTGCTCTGCTGCTCTGTTGTTTGTTCTGTGTGTTCTGATTAAGTATAGGTGTGTTTGCCCCATTTTAACGCCTGCCCTGACCCAGGCGTTAAAATTTGACGCTATTCGTGCTTTGCGTCATTTTTTAGCTCCGCCTACCGGCCGGGAGTCATTTTTGCCCCGAAGCATAAATATGACGCACGGCTGTGTGCTTCGTTTTTTGGACGGGAACGCCTACCCTGCATGTCATTAACGCAGGGCGGGGTGCCGCTTCCAGAAACTGACGCACATAGCGGCATTTTCCTTTTGCGCCGGCTCGGGCGTCAGGGTTTAAATATGGGGCAACGTTTGCGCTGAATGTTCGTCAAAATGTTTGACGCACATTCGGCGCAAACGGAGTATAAATATGCCCCTTAGAATCATAGGTGGGGATGATAATGAGTATGATGACAGTGACACAGTCATTGTAGAATCTGGCACAGAGGAGTCCGATATGACTATCCAACCTGCTCCAAGGGATGTGGCACAGGCAACAACACCAGTTCCCATGTTTGTAGGGCCCCACAGAGACCTGCACCAACCTCTACCTCAGTACATAAATGCACTGCAGAGAGGCAATCGACACACTCATGGCCACCTACATCCAGTTCTTCTTCAGGCATTGGAAGTGACCCAGTAAGAAAGTACTCCGCCCCAGTTTGGAACTTTTGTACGATTACTAAACAGGAGGAAAACATTGCCATATGCTCCATTTGCCAAGCGAGGGATCGTCGAGGGAAGCCTGGTTCACATTGTGGTACAGGAGGCCAGAGGATCCATATGAAAAAACATCACGCAATCCAGTGGGAGAAGCACCTTAAACAAACCTCTCAACATGGTCCCTGTGGTGAAGGTGAGGTGGCCAGGAAACATTAGCTACACCTGGTCAAATCACAATGGAAGGTGAGGAAGAAGAGGGTGACATCATCCTCATGCAGAGTAGCCCTATCCCGAGCAGTGTCCTAGAATCATCTGCTTCAGCGACCTCACAATGGCACAGGAAGACTCAAAGTAAGCTGGAGATGCCACAACATATGGTGACTGCAACACCATGATGCGCTTTGGGTCTACCACCACCTACAACTGAATAGTCATTTGCGTCTGTGGCCCCCCCAAAAAAGAAAATCCAGGCTACAAGTACAGGCATGTTTAGGCAGGAGGGGCCATATGACCACAACCACCTAATGGCACATTCTGCAATGGCAAGCTGGCAAAAATGTGCTGGACCTTCTCCCTTTTTCTTTTGTGGAAGGAGTGGGATTCTTAGAGTTTGTGGCAGCCTTCTGCCTGAAATGGAAGGTTCCAAGCTGGACCTATTTTGCCAGAGTTTCTGTTCCAGCACTGCATCATGATGTGCTGCAATTGGAGAGACAAGCTTTGCAGCAAAGTGTTGTCCACACTATCCACCTGACAACAGACATGTGGAGCAGTTGGCAGGTGACTGATTACATTTGCATCACTGCACACTGGATCTCTTTTCTGGGGGCAAAGTAAAAGCTATCTGCAGGTCTTAGCCCTGAAGAAATTTTTAAGAGCGTTAGGCGTCATGCAACAGTAACCATGCTTGTCATGGAGAAGTCACACACAGCTGCAAACATCTTGGAGGAATTTAATAGCAAGGTGTCTGAATGTCTGTGATCCAGAGTTCTTCCAATTCAATTAGTTGCCATGGAAAATGGCAATAACTTAGTCAAGGCCATGGCAGACAGCGGCTATTTCATGGTCCTCGTTTGATACACTGCATCAACCTGGTTGTGCAAGACTTTCTTAAAAAAGAAGACATAGCCAGCAACATATTGACCACCTGCAGAAGCATCTGCACTCATTTCAACCATTATTTTAAACCCAGAAACAGTTGTGGATTATTCAGCATCATAACAGAGTACCAGATAAAAGCCCTGATGTAGGAAGTGCAAACATGTTGGAACTCAAACTATTATATGTTGCAATGTCTGTTTGAACAGTACAAACTGATCAATGACTATGCAATTGAAAGAGGAGATGATGCAATTGGGAGAGCTATGACCATGGTTGCAGGCAAATGGGGCCTATTCAAATGCCTCACACGGATGCTGCTCCCTTTTTAGGTTTTCATGCCAGACGTTTGCAAGGAGGACAGTACAATAGGCCAAGCTACCCCGTTATTCCATCTGCTACAGGAGTAGCTAAAGAAGGTGTCTGAAAGGTTTACATTCGGGATGTGTACAAAAACCCAGAAGCACATGCCTTGGTTACTAGCCTAAGCTATCTGTTGACTTGTAATGCAGGGCTGCAAAATGACATCATCTCATCCAAAGGGTACATCTGTGCCTGCCTTGTTGATCCACGCTACAACATTTTTTTTCCCGCTATCATTCCCTGTTCTGAAGGGGATGTTTCATGATGCAAGAGGTGGATTGTTGAGAAAGCAGGATAACTAAAAGAAGAACTGCTGGAACTTAAAGTCTCACTCCGGAATTCTGGGGTGCCGCCTTCAACTTCCAGAGAGGGCAGTCTTGTTTCACATCTACCAACCCTACCAACAAGAAAACCAGCCACAACAGCAACAGAAGAATCAAACTCAACTTCTGCATTTGCTTGGTTTCAAGTGGCAGGTCTTAGGTCCAGTGCAGAGGCGAAGGAAAAGGCGGTCGAGCAGGTGGCAGCACCAATGACCATTCAGCAGAGGATATTCCAAGAGTATCTCTCGAAAGAGTAGTATGTGGATCAAAACACATTGGTGTGTTGGTATGGGAAGATGCCCAAACGGCCAGAGTTCAGCAGACTGGCAAGAACGTTTCTGGCTTGTCCTGTAGCCAGTGTGTCTGCTGAATGTGTGTTCAGTGCAGCTGGTGCAGTTGATACAGTGAGAAGGACCAGTCGCTCTCCTCAAAAGGTAGAGAGATTGACCATGATCAGAATGAAGCAGCATTTCATATCACCTGATTACACCATTCCTGAAACCCCACGGGAGGAAGAAGGGAATGATTAGTCCTAATCAAGCGTGTTAGCTGAGCAACTTCTGGGTGAACCAGCAGAGTTTGAGGATGAACACTATTTCCCAAATTGAGTATGCCAGTGCCACCACAGAACTTTTTCATTATTTCTCGTTCAGCTTCTCATTTTCTGTTTTAAAAACAACATTATATTTGTGTCGGTTTTATGCTTCCCCATCATTGATTTTATAGTCATATACAAGCCCAGATTGGAGTTGGACCCATGTGCAGTGAAGAAGCCCCCACATACCGTTCAGGACGCTGGGGATGCTGCCTGCTTCATTTTCATGCCATTGCCCATCCCATACATCACCTTGAATGACTGCCTTAGAAGATAATTGATTAAAAGACTGCCTGTGCCAATGTCTAATTCCAATGTGTGGATACCATCACAAAGGAGGTATTTTGATCAACCACCATGCTTGGATTGGAAGGGGTAAGTAAGTAACAATTGCACCAATAATTGGAGATATATTTATTGATTGTGATTGTGAATTTGTGAATGATAACTGATGTAAGTGGTGGCTGACATTGAGGGTGTTCAATAAAACTGCAAACTTTTTTCTGATGATTTGCAGTGTTTGGGGGCTGATGGGTGATCATTTTCTTCTGAAAGTGAATGGCCTTTCAAACATAGTCAAATTTGCTTACAGGGTCTGCTTCTTTTTTCTAGTTCCTCGTAACAAACCAGCCAATTTACTTAGGAAGCACAACTCTACACAAAAAGTACTCCAGTTCTGTTTCTCTATTTGTTCTTCCACAGTAGTGCACTTCAAAAGTCTACCTTGCTTGGTTTGGGACTGGGACAGAGTTACTCTGTATCTGAAGGAGGACGGTGGTAGACTCAGGGTGGAACTACCTTAACAGCTAGAGAGGATAATGTTTTTGACTTCAAAGAGAACCCACTATTGTATAAAGGAGAAGACTCTGAGGCTTGGTACTCACTCAGCTCGGTGAACTGGAAAGAGGTGCTTTGATTTGAAAAATGCTACTGATTATGTGGTTGCTGCATTGCTAGCTCAAACATGAAATTCCCATTATGTTCTTGCTCTGTCTCTGAGTCTTCTTGCTACACTCCTGGGTCCTCTTGACTCCTCATGAAGCTTACCTTGCTTTCTTTTGTCCTTTTCCTTTACTCTGTAATACACACAGGCCTTCTCCTAGTCCTCTCCTGCACAAACAAAACTTGCAAAGCTCAAGACTCAAGCTTAGCTACCGGACAGGTTCAGACAGGCACCAGAGTGACCAACATTCCAAGAAGAATGGAGATGCATCACCGAATGTGGCAATACAGTATCATTTTCCTTTTAACTATCATCATTTTTAGAACTGGGTTGTTTACATTCAATCTTCCATATTTCAAACTTAGAAGACATAACACTTAGGATATGCAATCTGGGATCTCTCTGAGGCAGAAGGACTATTTCCATTGAATTTACTGCACTGTAATACTTTCTTACTTATCAATTTGTTTCCTTCCACAACAGACTGATGATGGAGTGCTACTCAGTGGCCCAATGAATATTGTTGTGGTTTCTTTTGTGTAGTGTTTGTCTTTCTCACACCTTTCCCCAAATCCCCTTTCCCATCTATTAATTGATCTCTGAACCCTCTTCCCCCAGGCTGTGTGATTTATTGAGGTGTGACCTAATTTTACACCAGAAATGAATCACACACTCTCTGGGGCGGATGTGGCGCAAACAAGTAAGCAACACCAACTCAGTGCATGACCTTCTACCTTCTATTATCTGAGCAATATTACACACTGGCCCCATCAACCGCTTAATCCATGCCTTGTGTGTGTGTGTTTTGTGAATGCTTAACATGGTCAAAACACTCTTGAGTCAGAGTCTACTTTTGACTCTAGGATCTAATTTCCTAAGTTTCGCTTTATTATACTATAACGCCCCACAATCACTCAGAAGAAATTAATATTCCCATATTTCATCATCATATCAGGTCTTCTTCTTTGCTGTGGGTCAATACTGTCATTGTGGTAGTCTGGTCTCAGTCTTCCTACAGTTATGATATATGATGATGACCCATTAACTCTCTATTTTCTTTCAATCGAGTTGACAGTGATGGATAACACTTTGATTAATCCTGTTGTTAGAGTTCACATAGGTGCGTTGGCACTTTCTGGCAAGTATTGTCTTCCCTGTTAGTGTGCTAGCCTGCTACTACTACTACCTACCTACCACCCCATTAAGATGCCATCTTGGGAAAATCCTGCAGAAACACGAAGACTCCCTTACTTCATATATTCAGGTAGGAGAAATCCTATGGATTGTAGTGAACTCGTTTAGTTAGTATTTAACTTCTACTAAAGAAGATGTTGTTTGTGTTTACTGGATTTCTGTAGGCAAAATATGCAAGGACAATCATTCCCTATTGGTCAATAATAGTTGCAGAGGGCAGTAGAGCAAGGGTTTAAGTAAATTACACTTTATATATCTTTTTTTTAAAACAGGCTAAACTAAAAGACAGCAGTGCAAACTAAAAGTCGGAAACACCAAAAAAAAAGATTTGAGACGCAAATGAGGTAAAAGAATAATATCCCCAACATTCTTTACAAAATAAAACGCTCCCTCTCCACCCACAACAGTCCAACCCCTCTCTAAACAAGGCAAAATTAAAAGTAGTCTAAAAGTTGGGAGAGGTAAAAGTTAGGGAATAATGGTTATACCTACTGGGATGAGCAGAGTCATCGGCATTGGCACTGGTGGTCAGCACCTCCACAGTTCCTGGCGGACCTGCTGGTGCAGTGCCCTTCTTCTTGCCTTTTGGCGCTGATGTAAGATTAGAATGAAT
This sequence comes from Pleurodeles waltl, assembly GCF_031143425.1. Classification (NCBI taxonomy): domain Eukaryota; kingdom Metazoa; phylum Chordata; class Amphibia; order Caudata; family Salamandridae; genus Pleurodeles; species Pleurodeles waltl. The sequence goes on along the minus strand of NC_090447.1, from coordinate 732,271,199 downwards.
ATATAAAAAATACATTAGTGGTACCATTAATCTCCACAAAATGATTATATAGTAGGCAAATGAAATAACATTGTACTTAAATCAGATCGCCTATAGTACTATACTAGTATGATCAACTGTTGTCGAGTTGGCTATGCTCCTAAAATCCCTATTCCAAATTTCCTTAACAAAATCTCCATTTAGAACTAATGCATTGCAATGAATAATCTTTCAATCTATTCTCATCTCTCAAGCCCCTTGATGGACCAACTCAGTCTCCCTTTTTTTACAATGCATGCATACTCACATCAATGTGAAATTGCTGCACATGCCACATAAAGTTACAGAGAACACTAACTCACTGGTGTCCCTAATTCACTCTGGAGTTAAAAGGTGGACAGAGGAGACTGCGTTGCAATGGCTTCTTAAATAATCAGTCAAAGCGTGCCTACCTACGAGCATAAAAATCAACGATATGGCACCTAGCAACGGGCTAGGTCTAGCTGGATCACATATTAAATGATAATCTAACGTAAACTAAACGTAACTTACCTCTAATTGGAAGTCACCATGCTATTCGGAAAAAATAGTTAGCATTGTAGAACACAAACACAATAAAAAATATAATACTCACCAAGCCCAGGGATCTCCACACCTAGTAGGTCAAGCTGGTCCTGCTCGTGGTTGATGATATCCACCCAGCCGTGCGTCAGCTGCTAGGTGGTGCACTGGACCTGGGTGGTGGCCCTAACCAACTGGCGCACCCTAGCCCAGTGCTGGCGACTCTCCTGCAGGGAGTACCCACTTTCAGGCCTGCTGCCTGCTGCCAGCAAGAAGGGGAGGCAGTGCTGCACATAAAACAAACAAGTGCTGCCTCATCCTCCTTACTGAAGATCAGGAGAGGCTGCACCCCTTGATGGCAGCACTACCTACAAGGCAAACGGCCTATGTTGCCCCGCTGCTGCTCTGCCATAGTGCTGGGTGGGTAGGATAGAAGAAAATGAAAAGAAACCAGAAGAAAAGGAAGGGAAAAGGGAAAAATAAACAAAAATACAAAATGTCACAAAAGCACAAAAATGAAAACAACGTAAAAATAATGAAACACAAAAAGAAACACTAATGCATTAAATAAAAAGATAGGGATAGATGGAGTATGAGGTAGAGGATTGCAAAGATTGAGGACAGATAGAAGTAGAAGTCCCAGCACCATAAACAGAGTGAAAAACAAGATGGACGCACCATTGCCACCCATATTCACGTGAGATTTTGAATGTGAGTATGCATTTCACATTCCGTGTGATGTCAAATTCAATACAAATGGGCACAACGGAGAACTCTGCCCACTAGCGGAACTCCGTGTAACACAACTGAGATTTGTTGCCACTTCGTGGAGTTCTGCGTGGCTCAATTACGCATAATCAGCCCAGGCCTACAAATAACCCCTGCATCTAAACTCCATATCCTGTGCCCATTTTGGAAATACATTGGCTTCCTTGACACCTGCTTCTCTGTATTAATATTTTACCATATGAATTGCTGTATATCAAGTACACAAGGAAAAACCATTCCAAGGTGCAGCTCAGTTATTGGCTCTTGGGACCTTGGGTTCTTGGTGAACCTATACACCCTATATATCCCTGCAAACACAAGGGCCCAGTGGAAGTAACAGTATTTTCCTCTTGAAAATCTGCCATAGTTAGAACAAGTTACAGACAGAAATGTAGACACAAATGGCTGTTTTTATCAACTCATGTTCACTATTTTTGTATTTCAATTGTTAAATTCTATAGAAAACTTTAAAGGATCAACATAAATGATCCCCTGCTAAATTCAGAATTGTATTTACTCTTCAGAAATGTATTGCTTTCCAAACTCAACCATTGTTCCACACCCATTTCTACCACTAACTGGAAGGAGAATGAAAGTACAAAAATAGAAAAAATAGACTACGTCCCCAAAAAATGCCAAAACTGTGTTAAAAATTTGTTTTTTCGATTCAAATCTGCTTGTTCCTGGACGATGCACAGATGGTGATTTTAGCACCGCAAACCCTTTGTTGATGCCATTTGCAAGTAAATAAACAAAATTTTCTTCTGCAGCACTTTTACCCATTTTTCCCCCAAAACTCAAAATGTTGCTGTATTTTGTGAATTTTCTCAGTCTGCTCCAGGGGAATCCAGAAGCCCTGGGTACCTTTAGAATACTCAGGTGTTGGATAAAAGTATACAAACCTGGCAGGGATACCTTATGTGGACAAAACATTATGGTTGCCTAAGAGTAAACTACCCCAAATAGCCAAAAAAGGCTTAATAAAGAGGGAGAAAAGGCCTAGCAGGGTAGGGATTAAGGATGCGCCTTGCATTAGATTTTTATTCAAAGAGGGTCATATGTATGATTGTTAGGTAGAGATGTTCCTGGATTTTGAACGGAGGATAGTTTCTATTTCTATACAACACAACCAGTGAGAGCCAAACAACATTAGTTCCAATACTTCCTAGGCCATGAACTTTGGAACCTCAGACTGTGATGAGGAGGAGTAGGATTCAGTGTCATGAAGATTACTATTGAATAATTAGTGTATTATCACTTTGTTCCTCTTCCTGGTCACAGTTCTTTTGTATGAGGATACTGAAAGTGGAAAAGCACTGACAGAAAGGCAATACAGATCACAGTAATGTTGCATCTATGACAATATTCTAATGTGAAACATAGATCTACCTGATGTAAATATTGGGTAATAAATATTTCAGGGAAGCCTAGCACTACAAGTGTACTGCAAAGAAACTCCTCTATCCTCAGCACAAAGGGCCAGATGTATCATCGAGGCCTTTTGGATTCGGAAATAGCGTTTTTTAGGAAATCGTTATTTCCGACTCGCAAAATGCCATGTATCACATTTGCGAGTCGGTAATAGCGATTTCTTAAAAATCGCAAATGCTATTACCGAATCGCAAATTGTGATACTGGCCCCATTCGCACCTATGGGCCTGTTGGCCCATATCTGCAAATTTTTGCATTTCCAAAATTGCGATTTCTCTACCAGAAATCACAACTTTGGAAATGCAAAACCCCAGGGTGCTGGGGCCTAAGGCCCCCTCTGCTGCACCAAAAACGTTTTTGGGGGACATGTAAGGTGCACACATGCCAAAAGGGCATGTGTGCTTTACATGTACATTTTAAAAATGCATTTTAAATGCATTTTTAAATTTTGCACATGGTTACCACCATGTTCAATCTGGTGGTAAATAGCGATTCCTAAATGCCCAAATCACATTTAGGAATAGCTTCATACATGTGCTAAGAAATCGCAAATAAGGAATCCTTTTTTGCGATTTCTTATTTAGAGAGTCGCAATTTACGACTCTCTAAACAGGGTCGCAATTTTAAGGAATCGCTATTTTAGCGATTCCTTAATATTGCATTCAGAATGTCTTTCATACATTCTGAACTGGCTTTTTGCATTCGCAAATGGGCATTTGCACCATTTGCGAATGCAAAAAACCTTGATACATCTGGCCCAAAATGTCTCCACAATCCATGTTGGGTATCTTGGGGTAGAATCTGCAACAACTATATGATCCTAAGCCTGTGCAAAGGAACTAAGCATACTTGTTTCTCCAGCTCAAAACAAAAGAAAAAAGGCTTCTGACCGTCTCCTTCTGTGTGAATGACCAAAGTTGATAAATAGTGAATCAGAAGAGTGCAAGAAGAAGGAACAATCAAGGAAAATGCACACTGCCATGTCCCACAAATGCAACCTCAAATATCCTTCTAAAGAAAGTGATGGACAGAGGTGGGGCAGAACAATTTCCTGATTTAGATGAAAATCAGTGAGGAATCAGGACAACAAACTCACAAGAAGTCAGTCAAGCAGCGTATTTTGAGAAGGAACAAAGGAGTGGAGATTGCACAATAGGGTTCCAAAGAGACTATTGGAAAGACCAGATTAGCAAAAACAATGTTTATTAGGGCTTTCTTCAGGGCTCAAAGAGAGTATCTTGTAAGGGTTGTATTTCTTTTAGGTCTGTTTATTACAGCTTGGTTCTGCCTCTTCATCACAATGTTTTTCTATGAGGACATATCAAGGGGAAAAGTAATAATCAAAAGACAACAAAGATCCCAGTCGGGCTGTGTACCCAATAACGATTTAATATGAACTAAAGCAACATCAAAAGTTAGGAATGTTTAATTAACATGATATAGAAGCCAAGTCAGCCACATAGAACATAGCCAAATCCAGGCCCTGGTTAACTCAGTTATCAAAGTGACAAGAAGCCAAACGCTCAACAAAACTGGTTAGCCCCAGTAAGATTGAAGGAATATGACTGGTTCAAGCTGATTAGGACATTACAGTGCAAAACACAAGAGAATCCCCCTCATTGGAAGTGCCAGAGAGCCAAACAGTTACAGGAGAGCCAAGAAAGGCTACTGCAAAACCAACTAAAAACATGTTTAGTGTTGACTGTAAGACTTGAGAGTGGAGGTTTCATTAGACTGTTGAATGGCTACTTTCATCTTTCCAAACAGCCCTAAGCCATGGGAGCTAAGTCATTCAGGATAATACCCCCTGCTCCACTGGGAGCAACATGAAATGGAGAACCCAGGAAATCCGGTTCCAAAATGGAATTAGTGGTATGATTTTGGATCCCTACTATCTGACGCTTTGAACGTCTCTCTCAAACTGAGAAAAAGGAAAGAATGCCACAGAAAGCATCCACCCTTAAAGCCAGAGACAAGCAAGAGGGGAACTACAGAAAAGCTGAGCATTCTCAAAGTTCACAAAGAGATCCCCCACTATGGTCCAAAAGCAAATGAAGGTCTGAGTACACAATGACTTGTGGAGTGTTCACTAGGAATGAGAAAATCCTGCTGAGATTGCTATCCCTCATTTTGGTGTCAAGGGTACCTTCAAGGAAATCTAAGAGTTATTAGTACCTCATAGCTGGTGTGTCAACTCTGTTGATATAGGAGTATATTGAGCTGGACAGAGCACACTGGACTCAGAACCGAGTTAGTTTCTAATCCACAATGTTGATTTTGTTATCACACTCTTTTCTGAGATATTTCAGGCCCTTAATTTTACATATGTTTTCCAGTGCTTCTCTCCCTTTTTATCACTCATCCTTGGACTAATGGTAACAAATACCTTCCTGTTTCATTAATATCACTTCCTAGCTTCACAACAATATCTAACCATTCTTGAGTGTATACATAATGTACTATATCCTAATGCTACTGTATGTCATGTTACATGTTCACATTGTTAATTATACAGAAAAATGTCAATACAAATAATAATTAAAAAACAAAAACAATATCTAGCCATTCCTGTTTTGTTAACTTTTTTCCATTTTCTGGTGGCCACTTCTTTTCACATTAATCCATAAACATCTTCAAAGTAAAAAAAGATGAAAACCATATTGAGAGAAAACTGTCTTCTCATAAAAAACTTTACTTGAATCACAGGGTGTTAAACATGTATAATCAAGTTCCTAAAATTATTGTTGCACCACACAATGGAGGCCAGAATCCCCACAAACAATTTATCACTGTCATACTTCATATAAACCTCTTCCTCTATTTATTATCTCAAAAACACACATAATGCAAAGTATAAGAGGGAAGGCAATTGGAAAAGTCACTAACAAGGTTCCTGTTATAGGACCATGGATACAGAAGACTTGGAAGTGTTCTGCCTGTCCATATTAATGGTCCCGGCGCCCCCTGCCCCTCCCGTAAATACCCACAGAGGCAGTTAGTGCCGGACAGTTAATGGACTGTGTTCTAAGAGATCTGTATCTTCCTTTTTTGCTACTGTTATTCAGAGAGGTTCATTAATGTATTTAGTAACAGACACAATGAAAATTAGGGCAGTAAACAATAGCAAAAAGGGGAAAAAAATCCCATCCTAAAAGATTAGAAAGAATGATATAAAGGAAGAGAGCAACAAGAGGAGTGTACAAATAAATATCATCACATCCCCAAAAGGTACAGGTACAAACACAAATAACAATGAGATATTCGCCCACAAGTACCATAAAGCTTTAAATGTCCCCTTTTCCCTTTAATTTACAGCGCAGCGAATTCCTGTTCAAAGTAGTGGAGCATCATAAGAAGCTAAGAGGCAAACGAGGGTGGAGCCTTACCTCTCCATTCTTGTGCAATACAAATACTAGTGATAATAATGGAGAAGGGAAGAGCTGACATATTGCTGCAAGATATTTTCAAATTTATACCAGATATAGGCCCTAATTATGACCCCAGCGGTCACCAGAATGCCAGGGTCACGGTTGCAGCTGGACCGCGATCAAAGCGGCGGTCTGGCTGCGACATTATGACTTTGGCAAAAGCCCACGGTTGGACTGCTGGCACAGCCAGGTTGCTGCTAGGCAACAGCCTGGCAGTCTTGGCGGTTGTAATGCAGCAGGGCAGAGTTGCTTGCAGCGCTGCCCTGGGGATTAGGAATCCCCTGTCTGCCAGCTTTTGCATGGCGGTAGCCCTGCCATGCAAAGGCTGGCAGAAAGGGAGTAGTGGGGGCCCCCTGGGACCCCTGCACTGTCCATGCACTTGGCATGCACCTGGTTCATACATGCTAGGCACAATAGCCTTCTGAATAGCGCTGCAAACTTTAGGGCCATCTGCTAACACCTGTAACCTGTTTCAAGTGACAATGAATACAAATAGTTCAACCCTACACAACACCAGTCCCTACAATGCAATCATAACCCTATTGATTTTGCACCTGAGCTTAACCTTTCCTAGGAGTGGGTGGTGGGGAAAAAACTACCAAAAATGCCTGCTACTGTGAGGGGCTACCACAAAATGGTGACCTGCAGCCCAAAATGGCTGGGTACATACCACTGAGCTCCATCCTTTAACGGATGTAGTCCAAAGTAGCATAGTCATCTCGACTGTGCTACCCATTCCCCAATGCCCACAACAGATGGACCGACCTATTGGTTGGCTGTCCCCCAAACCCCCATTGGGTGAAACGGGCACAGACAACTGACCCACTTATTGTGAAACAGGCCACTTTATTGAAACAGGTGTGCATCACAAAAATATCCTAGGCAAACTGCCTTACAAAACTACAACCTCACTATACATTAAAAAACTACCATCTATCCTCCCACCCGTAAGGTCCCACCCTCCCCTTGAACTCCCAAAAAATAGATACGTCAAGACCTACTGACGTCTGATGAATATAACAATTGAACTTCTTTTCCCTGCTTAACAGTAAACCTGTGAACATGACTAAACATATACTTCCTGTGATGTCACCTTAAGTTCTGCTCTCTTTCTGTTGTGAACTTGTTCAGACCCTCCCTTACAGCCTTGTTCACCTATGTCAAGCACAAAAACCTTCTGTAAGACCCTGCAAACATTAGGGCCAGTCACCCACATAGAAATGCAAAAATGCAGTAGCTGCTTTTTTCTGCCCCCCCCAACCACCCAATGCTTCTCAAACCTGTCCCCATAACATTCAAGGCAAAAAGTCTCTAACCCCAGCAGATATAATCTCATGCCGAACCTAGACAAATGGTCTCTATCGCTTTGGAAAAATTCAACTGCCTCAAAATGCAATTCCGTGTGTGCTATACAACCGATCCCTACATCCCTACAAAAACACCTCATCTTCCTATTGATCTTACTGCTGGCCCTATCTATGGATGCCATCTTATAAGCACCTTTCCAGCTTCTCTTAGGTACAAATTCAGCCCAGATCGGAAAACAACCAGACCACTGTTTCTTCACCTCCCTCAAGTCCTGTTTCATGTCACATAACAGGGTCAAGCCCTTCTCCTGCATCAAATCGTTGTCTCCTCCTAAGTGTACCATTAACATGTCCGAGCACACTGCCCCCGTTTCAACCCGTTTAATGTAGACAGCAATTCCTGCCACCAGATACTCCCTTTAGCTTGCCAGAATACAACAAAAGAAGCCATGTAAAACCCTAAATTAACATCCCCGTTGAAGCCCCAGCCTCGTTAGCTGCCCATTTGACTAATTAATTTTCAATAATCCACATTAATCCTGGAGGATAGTGAGCCTGACACCGTACCTACAAGAGAAAAGGCAATTAGCAAGATATAAGAAGGCCAAACCTCTTCTGCATCCCAACCTCCCGGCCTGACATACCACTGAAATTAAACAGAAGACCACCTATCAAGGTCCTTGATGCCCTTGCTTGACCAGCCCCTCCGCCCAGCTTCTAGCCGCCCGATCCTTAAGGACTGTGTGCCATAATCCTTTGCTGACACACCTAGGAGCACCAAAGCCTTCCTCAATATTGTCTACAACTGAAAAGAACTGATTCTGACACCGTCAGAATGTACAAAAACCAAGCCGCTTGGTGGAGGGGTAATCCACCTAAGCTATCCATCCCACACTAACGGGCAGACCTGCCGCCTGTCCTGTACTGGGAGCAGCACCCCGTGACCTCTGGTCCATCTTGGAACTGTGCAAACAAATTGCTACACCCTGAGGCTGTAAGACTATGGGGGTCATTACAACATTGGTGGTAAATGCCACTTACCGCCGTGCAGAAGACTGCCAACACGCCGCCGCGGAAATCCGCCACAGCTATTACGACCCACATCTCGAAATCCGACAAAATTCAGACACCCACACAAATCCGACACACCAAAGGTCAGTGATAAACTGGCGAAAACAAAACCTCCACCGTCACGCCAACAGAAATACGCCCATGCTATCACAACCCACGAATCCACGCAGTGATCTTTCAACCACGGTATTCCATTGGCGGTGCACACCGCTGCACTCCAAATACACACACACATACAAAACACCGCCACATTGGACAATTCGAAATACACACTCCTGATACACATACAGACACCACACCCACACACCCAATACAATATTAAACACACACCCACATCACCCACAAACCCCTGTGACCAAAGATTTTCCGAAAGAAGACCAGAGACAGACACCACCATCCACAAACTAGCAGCCACAGGCACTCAACACCATCACCCACACAACTTCCACGCACAACACAAAACACACCACTACATATCACCACACTTATCACCACACACACCACCCCACACATCACCTACACCAACCCATGGCACGGCAAATACACCCCAGGTTCTCGGAGGAGGAGCTCAGGGTCATGGTGGAGGAAATCGTCCGGGTAGAGCCACAGCTATTTGGAGCACAGGTGCAGCACACCTCAATTGCAAGGAAGATGGAGCTATGGCGAAGAATAGTCAACAGGGTCAACGCAGTGGGACAGCACCCAAGAAATAGGGACGACATCAGGAAGAGGTGGAACGACCTACGGGGGAAGGTGCGTTCCGTGGTCTCAAGACACCACATCGCGGTTCAGTGGACTGGCGGCGGACCCCCACCTCCTCCCCCACAACTAACAACATGGGAGGAGCAGGTCTTGGCGATTCTGCATCCGGAGGGCCTCGCAGGAGTCGGTGGAGGAATTTGACTCTGGTAAGTCAAACCTTTCACTATTATATCCCCCACCCTACCTGCATGCTATCACAGACCCCCACCCTCGCCCCCTCCCCTATCACTCCAACTCCTCACAAATGTACTAATAACACAAACCACACATCCCAACACCAAGCCGTGCATGACACAACAAAGCCTGGACACCCATCACTAAAGCATGCCCACTGCACATACCCATAACACCCCCCTCAACCATCATCACACAAGCCCACACACAGGAATGCTAGCACTACTGGGGTACACGGTCACCCACCCATTGCACACCATGACACACACAGATGAAATAATCATGCTTTTACACCCCTGCAGGACCACTACCCAACCCTATCCAGACAACTCCACCCCACCCACAGAAGATGTCCACAGTGATGACAGCAGCTCTGTGCAACTGGATCCAGATGACCAGCCCGGACCATCGTGGGCCTCTGGACAGTCGGATCCCCTCACACAGGCACAGCCCACCACAGACCTTCCACCCTCTGGTAACACCAGTACAGCACCCACCCAGCGGGCCCATACCTCCGTCCCCAGGGCACGTCAAACAGCTGTGTGTCCACCACTACAGGGAACCCAGGATAACCCACCACCCCAACAACAACAGGGACCTGGGGGCAGTGGCAGTGGGCACACGGTCCAGGGGAACTGGGAGGGCTGCCATGCGACAGGGGGCAGACAGGCCAAGGGGAACCACTCTCCACGAGGCACTCTCCTCCATCATAGGAGCATACCACCACTCCCAGGAGACGATGGCAATGGTCCTGGCCAAGTTTCAGGAGACCCAGCGCATGCAGGAGGAACAGTATTTGGGGTTCAGGGAGGAACTCAGAACCATCAGCTCCGCCCTAGGCACCATCGTAGGGGTGCTGAAGGAAATACTTAACACCAGGAGGGACACTGTGGCACTCCAAGGGGCCCCTGACACTAGCATGGACGATGAACTGCCCACCACCTCCGCGGGCCCTCGTGGACAGGAGGCACCGCCACAGGACCACCACACCAGAACCCCACCCCCTACAAATGGAGAACCACCCCGCAAGCGGTCCCTGAGATCCAAGAACAAGACAGAGCACAATGCCAAGACCCCTGCCAAGAAATGAGACCACCCTGATTGTCAAACCACTGTCCCACTTTGTAACCCTGTCCATATTTCAACTGCCCCAGTTCCACTTCCTATGCCCATATGGGCAATGCACCTGTGAGACTAATAGACTGGACTCTGCCATGGACATTCCTCCACCATCACCCATCACCATTTTACAACCCCCCTCCAATATTGAGCACTTCAATAAACACCCTTGAAACACAAAACAATCTGGAGTCAGTCTGTGATTCCGAAAATGTGTATTAGCAATGACAGTGACAAAATGCTGTTTCACATATAGGGGCATATTTATACTCCGTTTGCGCCGAATTAGCGTCGTTTTTTTCGACGCAAATTCGGCGCAAAACTAACGCCATATTTATACTTTGGCGTTAGACGCGTCTAGCGCCAAAGTATGGGCAAATAGCGTCATTTTTTAGCGTGAACGCCTTCCTTGCGTTAATGAGATGCAAGGAAGGCGTTCCCGTCTAAAAACAGACGCACATAGCGGTGCGTGGTATTTATGCTCCAGGGCAAAAATCAATCCCGCGCGGCAGGCGGCGCAAAAAAATGGCGCAAAGCACGAATAGCGTGAAATTTTAACGCCTGGGTCAGGGCAGGCGTTAAAATGGGGCAAACACACCTGTACTTAATCAGAACACACAGAACAAACAACAGAGCAGCAGAGCAGCAGAGCAGCAACAGGGAGACATGGAGGTGCTTTTTCTTCAACGTGCACGTAGACGCAGAGCCCTGCAGCAACAACAGCAGCCACAACAACAACAGCAGGGACCCCAAAGACAGCGCAGAAGGCAGGAGAGGATATTCCGCCCACGAACAACCCTGCATGGCCTCAGGGAACGAGACATCATCCAGAGGTACCGGTTGAACTGGCAGGCCATTCAGCAGCTGCTGAGAAATATTGAACAGCAATTGGCCCCCACTTTAGTGACTCCACGCACTATCCCAACTGAAACAAAGCTGCTTGCCGTACTTCACCTGCTGGCAAGTGGCTCGTTTCAGACAACTGGTGCCCTGGTTGGTGGAATCTCACAACCATCTTTCTCCGCATTCCTGCCTAAAGTACTGGATGCCATCATTGGACTGACACCCCGCCACATCTGCTTCCCTAACACAGTGCAGAAGCAGCAGGAAACAAAACAGGGGTTCTACGCCATCAGTGGCTTTCCGCACGTCCTTGGTGCAATCGACTGCACACACGTACGCCTTGTGCCACCTGCTGCGAGTGAACACCTCTACCGCAACAGGAAGCACACACATTCCATCAACGTGCAGGCCATAGTCGATCACCAAGGACTGATCAGCAACATTGTGGCTAAATATCCTGGGAGTGTACATGACGCATTCATCTTCCGTCACTGCACCATCAACCAACACTTCCAGGATGGACGGTATGGCAATGGACTACTTGTTGGTAAGGACAAAAATCTACTTATACACTCACTGCACAGAAACCCTCTAGGATAAACAACCCATACACCACAATAGCAACACCTAGACAGGAACACACTGAGGTACTCACATCACTAGCCATGTGTCACAAGTCACCATTGAACCTCTCACACATTTGAATTTACTCCACAGCTTAGTGTGAAGACATTCATGACTGTGGTTGCCTAAATGTCACCTTGCAAATTGGAAGTCTCACAATAACCTGTACACTAATACAATGCATAACTTTTAAGGGATGGGATGGCCTGGCTATGTTCATATGAACGTTTCTAATACCCTTTCATGTTTCAACTCTGCATGGAACTATCATCACACCCCCAGTGAGGACACACGGACACCTGTGTCACAAGTCACAATGCAAGGGAGGGCACACTGTACTTGAGAAACCAATACATCCTGCTGACAAACAGTTAGACAACAAACACTTGCTCAGCCAAGGAAAAAAAACAATGCCAAAGTTTCCACCAACAACCATAGGTTGTCACATTAGTACACAAAATAGTCACAGACAACACAACACAACTACTGCCATCAAAGATACGTACAACAGTGCCTCCTACATCTAATTGATACCATTCTGTGTTTCTCTTTCAGCTGATCAGGGGTATGGCATCCAGCCTTGGCTAATGACACCATATGGGAACCCAAATACTGCTGCTGAGCGGGCATACAATGACGCCCACAAGAGGACCAGCAGCATTGTGGAGAGGACCTTTGGGATCCTAAAGTCAAGGTTCTGCTGCCTTGACATCACTGGCGGAAGCCTACTATACTCCCCAGAGATGGTATGCAAAATCATACTCACTTGTGCCATATTACACAATATTTGTGTACAAAGGAACATTCCCCTCCTTGAACCGGACCCAGACATGCCTGAGGATGATGATGAGGAGGATGCTGGCCTGCAACAGGAGGGGGAACAACCTAACACCGCAGCAGGAGTGCGTAGGTGCCAACAGCTTGTGAACAATTTTTTTACTTAAGTTATTATAATCACTTGTATTCCACACTTGTAAATAAACACAGATCACAAACACCACATCATGCTTTGGCCTATTCATTTCTGACCACCTTTAGTTTGAAATAGCTGAAGATGAATGTCGTCTCATTGATCAAGAATGCCATTAAAATTCATCACACCAAAAATAAACATCACAACTGTATGCACAGAGGGTAGGATGTGACATGTTACATTACCATAGACAGAGCCCAACAAGAGTACAAATGTGACAATTACACATGCCGGATCCAAACAACTGAAACAGTCTCTCATCCAGCCCAAAATTGGAGATCATTTGAAAGTCACATCACACGTGTTCAGAGACAGGGTGGGACCATCCATGTGTACGTGAACATGTCATCAATGGCTTCTCTCAAGTGTATGATGTGAGCAATACACAATTGCAACAACATCAGCTGCCACTAACTCAGGAGGAGACCTTGAAGTTACAGTGACAACATACACACAGACAGGTCATACTGGATCCACATTCCCACACACATGTACACATATGTCATACAACCAACCTAATATTTGAAAGTAGACCATCACAGTTGTGTCCCAGTTTGAACCTAGCAGGAAGATTGTAACATGACACTAAACCAGTTTATGCAGAAAGGGACACAGACAAGCAAAACAATCTTCGCATTATCACATCGTGAACGCTGAGAGTCTTGCAAACTTAGGGGGTCATTCTGACCCTGGCGGTAATTACCGCCATGGCGGAGGTCGGCGGTAGCACCGCCAACAGGCTGGCGGTGCACCGATGGGCATTCTGACCGCGGCGGTTCAGCCGCGGCCAGAAACGGGAAGTCGGCGGTGTACCGCCGATTTCCCGCTGCCCTTGAGAATCCGCCATGGCGGCGGAGCGTGCTCCGCCGCCATGGGGATTCTGACACCCCCTACCGCCATCCTGTTCCTGGCGGGTCTCCCGCCAGGAACAGGATGGCGGTAGGGGATGCCACGGGGCCCCCGTAAGAGGGCCCCACAAAGAATTTCAGTGTCCTGCACCCGTCGCACCTTCCCACTCCGCCGGCTCCATTCTGAGCCGGCGTCCTCGTGGGAAGGGTGTTTCCCGCTGGGCTGGTGGGCGGACTTTTGGCGGTCACCCGCCAGCCCAGTGGGAAAGCCAGAATGACCGCCGCGGTCTTTCGGCGGGAACCGCTTGGCGGGCGGCGACCGCCGCGGTCAGAATGACCCCCTTAGTCATATGAAAATGGTATGCAACTTAGCTCCAAATCATCATTACTGCAAACGTCAAATGGGCTAATGAGATGAATGAATGGTCAACAGTCATTCATACCATATGGCCTTACATTCGCCCGCTGCTGCAGGTTTGCCAGGATATGATAAAAATACTCCATGGATACAGTAGCTATTCTGGATGGTCAAATCCTAGGGTGCTGGGGGCCTAACTCCACCTCTACCACCCCCAAAACATACAAGAATCATGTACTTGTGAACTAAACACATGCATAAGGCACATGTGTGGCCTCCATGTCACAAGTCCTACACAAATATGAAACACAAAATCATAATGGGACATGGTCAGCCCCATAAAAACTGAAAGTGACTCTCCCACTCCCTGTTAGGACTACAGATAAAAGCATCCCCATCATAAAGGTGGGGACATTTTGGAGACGGAATACATAATGGTATCAAAAACATCATTTCAAAATAGCCATCAGCAATTACACCAAATATGTTGTCAAATATGGTCAATACATTAGTTAACGTATCCCAAACATCACAGTGTGAAGGCCGTCTATACATAAAAGTACGGACATTTGTCATATATAAACACAAATGTGTCTCACATCGCACCGTTTTACCATGACAAATCACCTTTCCAAAGCTAAACACATGAAGACATTTGGATAAATTTGCTCCATATTCTACGCATACAGCATGGCCGTCATAATTTGTTCACGTACATGAGTGCACAAAATGCAGAGTCAGATACAAATGTATCCAAAAGTGTCTTGATATTTCACCTTCAAATTATTATTTACATCCACAATATTTTTGACTCTGCATCATGTGCACTACTGTACGTGTAAAAAAAACCACGCCCATGATGTATGTGTCGTGAAATTGACGCTACATGCACAATATATTGGTCATTTCATGTACAGTATTAATTATTAATATTCATATCATATTTTTTCACTCCGCATCATGTGCACCACTGTACGTGTAAAAAAAATGACGCCCATGATGTATGCGTGGTAAAAATGACGCTACATGGACAATATGTTGGTCATTTCATGTACAGTATTAATTATTAATATTCATATCATATTTTTTCGTTCCGCATCATGTGCACCACTGTACGTGTAAAAAAAACGACGCCCATGATGTATGCGTGGTGAAATTGACGCTACGTGCACAATATATTGGTCATCTCATGTACAGTATTAATTATTAATATTCATATCATATTTTTTCACTCCGCATCATGTGCACCACTGTACGTGTAAAAAAAATTACGCCCATGATGTATGCGTGGTAAAAATGACGCTACATGGACAATATGTTGGTCATCTCATGTACAGTATTAATTATTAATATTCATATCATATTTTTTCACTCCGCATCATGTGCACCACTGTACGTGTAAAAAAAACGACGCCCATGATGTATGCGTGGTGAAATTGACGCTACATGCACAATATATTGGTCATCTCATGTACAATTTGAAATATTAATATTCATATCATTTTTTTTCACTCCGCATCATGTGCACTACTGTACGTGTAAAAAAAATGACGCCCATGATGTATGCGTGGTAAAAATGACGCTACATGGACAATATGTTGGTCATCTCATGTACAATTTGAAATATTAATATTCATATCATATTTTTACACTCAGCATCATGTGCACTGTAATGCGTCAAAAAAATATGACGCACATCTGTGTATGCGTGAAAATATGACGCATTACGCGAAAATAAAAACGGCGGCCATTTTATGCAGGAAGTGATGTAATAGGATATCCTGTTTACCAAATCTGTACTGGGAGTTGACTTTCACTTTCACTTTGCAGTCTCAGAGTTGTCTAGACTGTGTGGTTGTGTGAAAGGTGTTGTCCTGTGTTTTACTGCTTTAGTGTCCTGTGTGCCTTGTATTTTGTCTTTGTGTCAATCTTGTATTGCTGTCTAACATTGTCTCAGTCTGTTTAGTGTTATTTTGTCTATACCTGTGATAGTTTGTATTGTCTGTGGGAGTCTGTTGTGGGTAGCATAGTTTGGGGGGTTAGTTGGGCTATTTTTCTCCTTCTTCTTTTTCTTTCACACCTCTACCTTTCCCCATTTCCCACTTTTTCTTTCATTTTTCTTTTGTACTTTTTTACACCTCTCATCATGTCAGGTAGGCCTCGCCTGTCCAGGATGGGTGAGGACGAATTGGGGGGCTTCATATGGCTCGTAAGCCATTTCCTCCCACTGATGCTGGAGGCTGGGGGCCGTGTGATACAGGGGTATCACACGGAGGCGAGGAAAATCCGTTGGGAGAAGGTGCGCCATCACCTGGTCCGGGTCTACGGGAGTCTGAGGAATATACATCAACTCAAGCACCGCTGGGCAGATCTGATCAGCAGGGAACAGGACCTGCTGGACCACCTGGGACTCCGGATTGGTGGCTATGTTGGTGAGTACTAATCAATTACATGGGAATAATAGGAATGTGTGCGTGAACATGTGATGATTGGTAGCCAATCTGCAAAATAAGTAGCTGACTGCGTGTTATGCTAGGGAAACCTAGGCCCATGGGTATACACATAAATCCCCATTTTTGCTACACATGTACACCCAATAACAGCAGTAAAATGCAACATCTATTTGTATTTTGCTAAGTAGCCCCCTCTCTGCGTCACAAAATGATGCAAATGCTGCGCTACAAAGGTATACATATGTGTCCAAATGTGTATTTGTTGCAGGATGTGTATGAAGACCTATGCTACCAGGCCAATGCCTCATTTTTGCAACACATACCAGATGGCTGTAGCTGCATGGAATGTACTGTTGCATTTGTGTCTGAAAAGCAACACGTGAACTGCTCTATTTGTACTCTACTGGTCATAATGGCCAGTGAGTACGTCATGTAGAAACAACATACCTACATATGTAGACGCCATAGCTAGACCGAAAATTGCAAACACATGATGATGCTACACATGTGTGTTGCCTTCACGTCACATGAAGTTAGTCATGTTGTCCACACATATGTCACATGTGTGTCTGGTTGCTGTGTGTTGAACCTGTCCACATAGCCTGTTTGATTGTGAGTGGTCATGCAGTCCTCATGGAACCAGTTGTGGAATGTTTCTCTCTGGGATGCACATGCTGAGATGTATGGATCACATGATTGTTGGGGCCTACTAATGGAGGATTAACTTGGACGACACATGACTGTCCTGGCCACTGCATGAGTGTAGTAGGGTGTGTCACTGGAGCAGGAGACTCATCCAATGATAATCTAGAATACAAAGTCAGCCAGGCAGGATGAGCATGTGTGAAAGTGTATCATTACCATGTAATATTCACACACTGTCATTGTAACAGAAATTATTTGTCTGTTCACCCAGTCTGAGTATAATCTTCCTTTCATGCTTTACAGGTGGACCAGCCCCGTACACCGTTGGTGAGGTGGCCCATTTTGACGACCCCGATACCTACAGTGGGTGTTGCCTAAGTGCTATTTACATTGTTTGGAAATGAAGCATGATGGATTACTGTGTGTTCAGGATAATTCATGATTTGATGTGCTGGCCGTTCATTGGCTTTGTTGTTTTGGTGTGATATCAAATTGGAATAATGTTTCTGTAAAGCAATACCTAGTCATCTCTCAGATTGAAGGGCAGTAGGTCATTCAATTAGTGCGACAATTGGGAATGGCATGACTCATTTTGAATACACTGGTCAATGTTAGACTTGGTCAGGAACTTGCCATTAACTGAGTCAGCATATCAGACTGACAGTCTCCCAGATAGCTTAGGCACATGGCTTCGATGACAAGTGCTTCTTCCTAGTTGAGGATGGACTGTGTACACTGTAGGTCGGATCTTCCGGGGGCATGTACTTCCACAAGGTGACCTCGAAGTGTGTGTGACTTGAGTGCAATGGCCTAGGTGTTCTGTTGAATCATGTGAATGGGTGTTCTACCTCCTCTGTGTGTGTTGTAAAACATGCCTCACTAATAGTATGTTATGTTGGGCTAAGTCATATCATTTTGACATGTGTGGACCTGGGATGTGACAAGGTTGGGCTGACTCCAACGTGTTGCTAGCCCTTCATAGGTGTTGTGTGTGAAGGCACATGCTTGTTGAACTTTCTGTACACTCCTGGTTGTGCATTGATCATGGGATTGTTGTTTGTTCTTCCCACACCACCCACAAAGACTGGGATGTTACTGTGAAACAGGGTACCTAGGACTGTAGCAACCAGTATGTTACACGTACTTAACACCTTTTGTGACTTGAGTTTGTACCTAGGTCCAGATGTAGCAAAATGTCTACACATTGCAAATAGCATAATTTGATGTTAGTGAGTTGCAAACGTCTGTTTCCTAATCCGAAATGTTTTTGGTGGTCATGTACATATTCGCAAAATGCTTTTCTAAATGAAAAAAATAAAGGAGTTTACCAGCCCTACTTGCAAATCACAGTGGTAGGCAATCCCATTTGCTAACGAGTACGTGGTTGCAAAGTGAGTAGCTGTTATCATCCACTTGAAGTGGATGCTAACCAACTTGCTGACTGGAAGGGGTCCTCATTGTGAACCTTCACCTTTGTGAGTGGACCAAAATACTCCTGCACAAAACAGCCAGTGGTCTAGGGGAGCAATAATTATTGTGTAAATTACGAAAAATCAATTGTTGTGAATTTAAACAAATCGCAGCTCATTTTCCTTTCAGATAAAGGGCCTACACTTGGTGAAAAATAACTTGCTTCATTTAAAAGCAGTCACGTCTATGGAGTTCTGCTGTTCCCAGCAGGCCTCCATCCCCGTGAGTGCCCATAGTTGCTAAGGTGGTGCAAGTTGGAACCCACATCATTGATGTTCATGAGGTGGGATTTAGGGACCCCATAGTGACTCGCAGACGGTGTCAGAGACACCGTTCAGCTTTGCAATTTGCTAGTTGATTTCCCATCAATTCCTACATCTGGCCCATAGTGTCGACATATGATTCATGGCCAGGGGTTCAATCTTAGCACACAACTATTTCGAAATGCCATTGAGTGAGGAGTGTGATTCTTATCACATAGAATGACATATGTAGTGAAGTCAGTATGCGGACGAGCTGGTGGCATAATGTATAATGCCTTAGGTATGAATTGTATGAGTAGTTTAGGGTGATGTCATCCATCATGTAGAGACATGGATATGCTATATGTGATATGCCCTTCAGTATGCATGATTCACATGTACTTCCTCTGAGCCTTCCCGTGAACTATGTTGTAACAATTGCTGCAACCAATACATTGCTAGTAATGGACAAATTACCCATTGTGGTATTCAACCCACTGTAAATTCTATGCTCAATATTTGCCTTTTCTCTTCACAGCTGCAAACCTGAGTGCCGCAGCTCGCAACCAGTTTGAGCGCCGGGCAATGAGGTACAGCCACATCCTGCAGGTGCAGTGTGGGTATCGGAGGATGGCCCGCAGATACAATTCGGAACGGGCCTCCGGGGCGTGGTATGCCACACCACAGGCTCCCCCAACGGTGCCCCCAACAACCCCCGCCACTACATCCACCAGGTCTGGCCAAGTGGACCCAGCAACGGACCAGGCATCCTCATCCAGACCTGGACCCAGCCGTGTGGTGGGAGCAGGGCAGTCCCGTGCCCACACCACTCCACCAACACAATCCACCTCCACCGGCACCCAGACCTGTACTGACCCTCCGATCAACCCAGCGGACTTCCACGCATTGTCAAGGAAATTGGACAGGTTGATTGGAAAAGTTGACACCCTGACGGAGGACATGGCTGAGGTGAAGAAGAAGGTGCGCTCCATCCGGCGAACACTACGGAGGCCAAATCAGTAGACATTTTGCCCTCCAGAACTTTTACCCCTCCCCTCTCACCTCTTTCCTATTTCATACTGTTAGTTGGGTTTGGGGGGTTAGTTATAGGATAAGTGTAGGAAATTAGCTTAGTTAGTGTTAGGTAAGAGGGTGGGGGGTCCTTCTTCTTTATATCTTATCTTTTTGTGTGGGTGGGTGGGTGGGGGGCAATGTTGGGATTCCTGTTTAAAAAAAAAAAAAAATCTATAAAAAAATATATATATATATATATATATGTTTGTTTAGGATAGTGTAGTATGTGTGTAGGTTAGTAAGTGTTGTCCTGCATGTGTCTTGTCTCATAATGGTGGGTGGGGGGTTGATGTTTAGATCGTTTCGTTACATGTGTAGAGTAAGTTTAGCTTAGGTTAGTTAGGGACAGTTGTGGGTTAGTAGTAGTCAGGTTAGATTAGTGTAGGTTTATCTTTCCCTTAGTTGCCTCTTTTATTACTTATTGGAAATAAAAAATTTGTTAACCCTTTACCTGATGCGTTAGGTGCTGCCTTTTCATGGCCTTGACATCAGTGTAGCAGAAAGTTTTAGTATGACATTTGTGTCCTATGCTCGCTATCCCCAGGCTATTGAGGTTTAACATGCCAGCTACCCGTGTGCTAACTTGGTAAGTATCCACCATGTGGGAGAGCCACCATTGGTAGTGTGCATAGATCATCAAGATTTGGGGTTGGTATGTATCCTACTTCACAAAGAGTGCTTCCAGAGTTGATTTTGTAGGTAAATAGATAGGTCGGACAGCATTGTGAAGTTCAGGGAGAGCTTTGTAGATGAGTATTTGTTCACACTCTTGTCTTGTTGCTGTCATTGCTGACCTACATCATGTGTGTACTGCTTGAGCATGACTTTCCTTCATGGTAGTATACGCTGTAAGGGTGATTGATGCAGTGTAATTTGGTTATCATTCCTTTCATTTTACAGCATAATTTCTTGTTTTAGTATTGCAAGGTGCCTACATTTCTCAGCCACCATTAGTTGTCTAGAATAGCTATGGATGGGGCCTCATTCTGTCCAACACAGCATGATTGTGTGTTCTTAGTCCCTACATCAGTTATTTTCCTCAGTCTAGTAAAGCTATGATGCAATCCTGGCCACTGCACAGATGTTTCAGTATACATGAAATCAGGACAGTAGTATAGAGAATCGACATGGTTGCCACACAGCCACTTTGGAGTTATGTACTGCACAGTTGAAGTGTGAAATGACACAGAGACACAATAGGTGTGCAAGTGATATTTATTTTTAGGTGGAGTAGTGCAAAAAGTCCATTAACAATGTTAGGTGAGTCCGTTCTGGTGCATTCTTAAATGGTGATCCTATTTACAGGGTGTGGATGATGCTCCTGACATGCTGGGGTGATGTCATAGACGGTGCAGAGGAACAGGAATTGCCAAATGGTAGGAGAGAAACATTTACAGCCAATGTGGACAAGTTAAACAGTGGATTGCCGAACAGTCATTGAGGGTAGTTGGAGTGAGGCTGGCATGTGTCAAAACGTAGGACCTTGGTCAGAGTAGGGCATGGTGCAGGGACTAGGGCTTCCGGGTACTCTTGCGAGTGAATGTTATCTGTTCCATGTCTTCTTCTTCTGATGTGTGTGTTGCCTGGTGTGTCCTTGTTGTTGTTGGTTGTGAAGGGGCAACACACACCTCAGTGTCAGAAGACATGGAGGCAGACATCCCGGGGGCTGATCCCTGTCCAGTTATGAAGGGCAGTACTGCAGCAAGGAGGGCGTGCTGGTTTTTCAGAATGGCAGCCACATCCCGATGGTAGGCAGCCAGGTCGGCCCTGAGGGGTTCGATGTTGCATTCGTGCACACGCTGACTGGCTTGCTGTTGGAGTTGTTTGGTCAACTGGATGACAGCTGTGCAGATTGCCTTCTGTGTTACTAAAAGTTCCTCCAACAGCGATGTTCTGGCTTGCATTGCAGCTGCCTGATCAGCAGTTGACAGCATGCACGAACGCACCCCATCAAGGCTGGCTGCCATAGTTTGCATCCCCACCCGCACCTCCTTGGCCAGCTCCCGCTGGACCCCAACAACTGTTCTTTCGAAGCTGGTGCCAGTGTCGTCAGAGTCCTCAGCTGTGTTGGAGCTGGCAGGTCTTACAATTGGGGTGGCGGGTGGTTCTACTGTGGTGGCTGCTTCTTCTTGGCTCCTCCTTGTTACTGAAGGGGGGGTTTGGAGGCTTTCGAGGACCATGTCAATGGTCTCTTGTGTGAGGTTGATGGTCTCGTCATCCATGTCATCAGGGAACTCATGGACAGGCATATCGGCAGGAGATCCGTGTTCCTCTGCAAAGAAACAGGGTACAATTAGTGTGTCTGTGTTGAGATCATTTTGCACTAACATACAAGCCTTTGGATGCCTTAACTTTGTACTCTGATTTTGTCTTGGTATCTGCTGTCCGTCATAGGGCATTGTTGTAGGCCTATGGCCCACCTGTGTGTCACATGTATGATATGGAGCTATCAGACATGCCTGCCAGGTCATCTCTAGGTGTTGATTTGTAATTATTTCGGAATATGCATTTTTTTGTCCTACTCCTCCCTCGGTGTTTCACTATTGTTATGGAGGGACATTTGTTTGGGTGGGCTCTCATTATCCTACATGTGATTCTTGGCTTTCTAGGCAGCAGGATAGCTAATGGTGTGGGGGACTAAGTTTGACCCACTTGTAAATAACTCTGTCACCCAGATATTCTATTTAGCTCAGACAGACTAGCAGTGCCTCTGGTCTCCCACAACAGAGGAATGTTTAGAAGTCCAAGCCCATGACATCTTTGGGACTTCTCAGGGAAGTGGTGGTCACTCAGGTCCTACACATTTCTATCTTTTCCGGTATGTTCCCATACACAAATGACACAGACAGTATTTGTTTGATATGAAGTTTCATTGTACAACTGACTTGTAGGAATTTAGGTGTGAGCCCCAATAACCAAAACAATACACACAGTTAGAACTGAAATAGTCCGCAGGAGAGTAATACATTGGTACACAGCTATCATGGTGCCTAACAGTTTCTACTCTCCCTCTGCTTGTTCTATATATAGCACAGCATGTTAAGTTTGGAGCTTGGCTGTCTGAATCACAGGGGAGACATCATCCCTCATATCAGAGGAATGGGCTGGGATCTGGTTGTGCATCAGCAGCAAGGCAGGCAGCATCTAGATGTGATTTTCTGTTTGTAAACTCCCCCATGCGTGTCTTGGGACGAGGAAGTGAATTTAAAAGACATATGTCATTGTGATGACAAAGTTTCCCTACGCAGGAATGGCAAACCTTAACCCCTACCACATCTATCATCAACGAACCAGACGGTATCCTTGACTGGGGCACAGAGTGAATATGTTCTGGCAAACTCCAGTGCAGAAGTAGGCAAAACAGGGTGATTTGACTAATTGCCAACACCTTAGGACTGACTATTTGCTACATTAACTGATAGGAAGGGCAATGAGATTCATTTAGTGCAAAGTGCTCTGAGGCACTTAGATGTGAGCAAATGAGTATAAGTACATTCAGGGTAAGATGCACAAAGGCCTCCAGCCTGAGGCTATTGCGCAAAGTATACGTTTCACTTGCCACGCTACACTTTGACTGACTGTGGGTGTTGTGACTGCCCTGCCAGCACACTTGCCTCACAGGCCCTGCACCATACACTTTTTATTCACATTGCATGATCTGTACATGTTAGGTGGCATGACCTATGTATGTCAATGTTAGGATGTGGTATGGATGTAAACATTGTTGATGTTTGTATCTGATGGGGTCTCATGTGTGTCTTACTGGATTGGCCTGTTTATCGTATGAATGTCCTATTTTTTGGTTAGACTGTGCAGATGTGTTTCATTGACCAGTTGCCTGTGTCCCCTCGTCAATGTTGTTGTCTGAGCAGTATGACATTTGTGATGTAGCATTGTTAGGCAGGCACGTGATGGACCCTGACGTATGCAGCATGTGTGTGTCGTTAGTGCTGTGTGGCTCCTATTGCTGTTTACTTAGGCTTATGTGTCAGTTATGGACATTCGGCATTTAAGTGTACTGGTACCTTTGTCTTATTTCTAGGAGCAGTTGCAGATGTCATCCTCACCCCCTAATTTAGGTATGTATGTTCCAGGGTGGGGTTCCTGCCATTTGGTACTATAGCTGCCCAGAGATGAGAGGTGTTATTGTCAACTGTGGTGGCAGTTAAGTTGCAGTTGTTGTATTTGCTACTGCATTACAGGTAGGGACCTAGTTGATGGGGAATAGTTTGTGCAAAACAAGTGCCTGGATGTGGATTCAGGGTAGTGTCCTTCCCACCTGTCACTGGTTTCCCTTGGCTCTCTTGTTGTAATTACAGGATGTCCCCGTGGGACTGTAGTGGTGGCAGTATTTTGTCGTGCCCCGGCTATGGTCAGTACTGTCCATTCCCCCCTGCCGTGCCCCTTTCCCCATGCCACTTCATATATGTGCTAAGTTACATGCATTGTGTAGTAGGTATCCCCCCCCTGCTTACAGTCCCCATTATTGCATTGTAATTCCCCATGCGACTTACCCTGCATGTGCGTAGTGTCGTGGTAGTCTGCGCTGTCCAGTCCTTGTATCCCTGTGACGATCTCCTCCGGGATGACGGCTGCGACCATCTCCTCCATGTGGTCCAGGGCCTCCTGTTGTGCTGGACTCCCCCTCCAGTCTGCATTGCTGCCTTCCTGTTCCTGGCCATTTTCTCTTTGGTCCTACGTTTACAGTCATGCCAGCGTTTCTTACACTCGGTGACTGTCCGGCGTTCTTCAGCCACACTGTTTATCTTGTCCACAATTTGTTTCCAGATGGCCTCTCTCCTACTGAGTGGCAATTTTGAGGATATGAAAAGTTGGTGCTGGTGTTCCGTCACCTCTTTCACCAGGATTTCCTGCTCCTCTGCACTGAAGCGACACTTTCTTTTTTATGTCCTGGTTCCTGTATGCTTCCTCCTGGCTGGTTCCTGGTCTGCTCTCATCCTCCTGGGGTCTGTTGGGGCATCTAGGATCCATTTTGGGTCTCCTCTCCTGTAAGTGCAGTTTTCGCGCAAAATGTCACGCAATAGCGTGAAAAAAAACGGAGTTTTCACGATTGCGCTGTCGTAAATCGACCCACAGTGATTTGCGTCACTTTTACGTGGGTTTCCCTTACGACAGACCGACGCTGTGTGCGTCACGAAATAATGACTCCCACCTGTTGGTTGTGCCGCCGTACGTCAAAGTATAAATTTGACGCCCGAATGGCGCATCCAAATGGCGTTAGACGGCGCAAATTTTTTTGGCGCAAAACTGCGATAGCGCAGTTTTGCGTCAAAAAGTATAAATATGGCCCATAATGTCAACATACCTATGTCACACATCTCAAGTCCATGAGAAATCTAAGCAGATGACACACGTTGGAAACCACACCTGTGAAACCGTAAGGGAAATGTACAACTCAGTGACGATATACTAGTTGAAATCGACAGACAGGATAGAGGTAGAAGTGTGAATGTACTTGTAGTAGGCAGGAATGTTTTCTCACCTGTGTGTCACTGGAAATATTTCTGGATAACTGAGTCCCTGTTGTCAATGTCTTCTTCCTCTGCTTCCTCCTCATCACTGTCCACAGGCTCCACAACTGCCACAACACCGCCATCTGAACCATCCTCCTGCAGAAAAGGCACCTGTAGTCGCAAAGCTAAGTTGTGAAGCATACAGCAGGCCACGATGATCTGGCACACCTTCTTTGGTGAGTATAATAGGGAACCACCTGTCATATGGAGGCACCTGAACCTGGCCTTCAGGAGGCCGAAGGTGCTTTCGATCACCCTCCTAGTCTGCCCATGGGCCTCATTGTAGCGTTCATCTGCCCTGGTCCTGGGATTCCTCACTGGGGTCAGTAGCCATGACAGGTTGGGGTAACCAGAGTCCCCTAATAGCCACACCCGATGCCTCTGGAGTTGCCCCTTCACATAAGGGATGCTGCTATTCCGCAGGATGTAGGCGTCATGCACAGAGCCAGGGAACATAGCATTTACCTGGGAGATGTACTGGTCTGCCAAACACACCATCTGTACATTCGTGGAATGATAACTCTTCTGGTTCCTGTACACCTATTCATTCCTGTGGGGGGGGGACCAGAGCTACATGGGTCGCATCAATGGCACCTAAACTGGGACAATGGGATGTGAGGTAACTGCGCTGGCGTTGTACACCGTCGCGGTAGGCGGTCGAAGACCGCGGCGCAATGCTGCATTGGTTAACATTGGACCCTATGGGTCCCAGGAGCCAATGACGATGTACGCCGGTGGTGATGGTACGCACCGCCGCGGACATGACCACCGCAGACGTGACTGCCATTTTCTAGCTGTTTAATCACTCGATACCTGATCTTCGACAGGAGAGGACCTACACTGCAAATGCTGCTGTGACCTCGGTCTGGAAGAGACAATGGCTTGTGCGTCTGGGGAAAGGGCCCCTGCCTTCACTGCAGAGGAGTTGGAGAAGCTCGTGGACGGGGTCCTCCCCCACTACACGCTACTCTACGGTCCTCCAGACCAACAGGTAAGTACACAGTGAGCACGTTGTATGGGCTATGCCTTTGTGGAGAGGGCTGGTTGTAAGAATGAAGGGGGCACAGTTCTGCGTGCATGAAGGACTGTGAATGCATGTGCCACATGGCAAGGGTAGGGATGTGGGCCACTCACTTAGACGGTGCAGTTGTTAATGACTACTCTTCTTCCCCTGTACATGTCATGTAGGTCAGCGCCCACCAGAAGAAGGATATTTGGCGTGCCATCGCCAAGGACGTCTGGACCCTGGGGGTCCACCATAGACGGAGCACCCACTGTCGGAAAAGATGGGAGGACATTCGCCGCTGGAGCAAGAAGATGGCGGAGGCTCAGCTAGGGATGGCCTCCCAACATGGGAGGGGTGCCCGTCGAAACATGACCCCCCCGATGTTCCGGATCCTGGCGGTGGCCTACCCTGAGTTGGATGGGCACTTGAGGGCATCACAGCAGACACAAGGGGGTGAGTACAACATAATTCAGCGGACTTTGCGCGCAGTGAAGGTGTCTGGGTGGGGGAGGAGGGCTGTGGGTTTCCCTATGACAGGGCGAGTTCCGTAGGCTACGCCCCTCCGTAATGCAGGCCATGTGGCACCCCACCACACCTCTGTAGAGTGCCAAGTACAGGTATTCATGCCCCTGTGTCATCTATGTGTGCAGATGTCGTCCATAGCCATGTAGGCCATATCCCAGGAATTGCATCTGTAGAGCCCAACAGCGCAACGTAGTGCACGGGGCTGCTGTGTCTGTTTTGTCCGCCAATGGTAGCGGTAAGCCATGCACTCAACCTGTCTTTATTCTGTCGTCCCCCCCCCTTTTTGTGGTCTCCCTGTTCTTGTGTGTATCAGCATCATCAGGCGGAGGTACAGTGGCACCGAAGCACAAGGGAGCTGCATCCCACATGGCCATGGAGGGCCACACCACAGACTCAGAATACACCAGTGGGACGGAGGGCGAGGGGAGCACCACGGCGTTCGCTGGATCTGCAACCAGCGACATGGACTCATCCTCCGATGGGAGCTCCCTATTGGTGGTGGCAAAATCTGTGCCCCCCACTTCTACAGCTACAGCCGCCAACCCCCCTACCACCACCGCCCTCCCAGCAGCCTCTCAGCCTTCGCCCCGTGCCCACTCACCCAGGAGGGTGGGCATCACCTTCACCCAAGGCACATCAGCCCCTGCCCCTGTCACCTCTGCTGCCCTCAGTGAGGAGGCCATTGACCTCCTCAGATCCCTCACTGTTGGGCAGTCTACCATTTTGAATGCCATCCAGGGTGTAGAAATGGAATTGCAACACTCAAATGCATTCCTGGAGGGCATTCATTCTGGTCAGGCTGCCCTTCATCGAACCCTGCAAACTCTGGCCTCAGCACTGATGGCAGCTATTGTCCCTGTGTCTAGCCTCCCCCCTCCAACTTCCTCCACCCAGACCCAATCCCCTGTACCCCAGCCTATCCCAAGCACACCATCAGACCAGCCTGCACACACCTCACCACACAAGGGAAGCTCAGGCAAACATAAGCACCACACATCCCACAGGCACTCACGCAAGCATCACACACATACAGACACACCAACATCCACTGCCTCCACTGTGTCCCCCTCCTCCTTGTCTCCCTTCTCCCTCCCAGTCTTGTCTACACTCACACCTGCATGCACTACCACTACAGCCACTACGTCCCGCACCAGCACACCCACCACCACACCCCGCTCACGTGCACTCACCACCCCCACTACCATTTCCACGTCCCATGTGTCCTCTCCCAGTGTGTCTGTGACGCCCCCTCCCAAGATACACAAACGCAGGCACACACCCACCCAACAGCCATCCACCTCACGACAGCCTCCAGCCCATGCACCTGCATGCAAATCAACAAAAGTTACACCTCCTACAACCACCACCTCTTCCTCCACTCCCAAACCCCCTCCAGCTAACCATCCCAGTGTGTCCAAACAATGTTTCCTGTCCCCCCTTACCCTATTTCCCACCACCACCCCCCTCCAACTCATAGCTCCCGTACTAGCACCTCAGCCAAAACATCTCTGGAACTAGTGGTGCCTGTTGTTACAGGTATGTGGAGTGCACCGTCCACCAGGCCAGCCAGTGTGGCATGGAGCCAGAGCACAGCCAGTCCCCCCCGTGAAACACCAGAAGTTGGACAGTGCCCGGCGGGAGAGGGGGAAGACTCCAGCCAGCAAAGCCGCTCACAAGGGTCCTGGGGTGATTGTCGACTCAGCTGTGACTCCTCCCAAGGTGGGGAAGGGCCAGAAGAAATCTCCAAAGTCTGGGAGGAGCAGCACGGCGGAGAAGACCGCCATCATCCCCGCTGCCCAGGAGGCCACGGCCAGCCCCATCGTACCTGGCCAAGAGGCCACCACCAGAGTCACTGCCCAGGAGGCCAGCCCCCTAGTCACTGGCCAGGAGGCCACCGCCAGAGTCACTGCCCAGGAGGCCAGCCGCATCGTCACTGGCCAGGAGGCCACCGCCAGAGTAACTGCCCAGGAGACCAGCCCCATCGTCACTGGCCAGGAGGCCACTGCCAGAGTCACTGCCCAGGAGGCCACTGCCAGAGTCAGTGCCCAGGAGGCCAGACCCATCGTTACTGGCCAGGAGGCCACCGCCAGAGCCACTGCCCAGGAGGCCAGCCCCATCGTCACTGGCCAGGAGGCCACCGCCAGCCACAGCCCAGCTGGCCAGGAGGGCCCCGCAGGCCACAGCCCAGCTGACCCATGAAGGACCGCCAGCCACAACCCTGCTGGGCAATGAAGGACCGCCTTGACAAGGACCGCTGAACAGGCCAAGGGCCGCTGAACAGGGCAAAGACCACCATGGAATGCACCGCTGAACAGGTCTGACACTGGCACTCAAGCACCGCTGAACAGGCCAGGGACCGCTGAACAGGGCAAAGACCGCCATGGAATGCACCGCTGAACAGGTCTGACACTGGCAACTCAAGCACCGCTGAACAGGCCAGGGACCGCTGAACAGGGCAAAGACCACCATGGAATGCACCGCTGAACAGGTCCGACACTGGCAACTCAAGCACCGCTGAACAGGCCAGGGACCGCTGAACAGGGCAAAGACCACCATGGAATGCACCGCTGAACAGGTCCGACACTGGCAACTCAAGCACCGCTGAACAGGCCAGGGACCGCTGAACAGGGCAAAGACCGCCATGGAATGCACCGCTAGCCCATTTGCGGCAGGAGCAGTGATGCAACTGGGACCGTCACGGGGTGTGTGCTGCACTCTGGGCACCAGTCCCCCTCCAGAACCAGTGAGAACATCATCCACTCTGTCTGTCCTGCACAGGATGAAGCACTCTGGGCACAAAGCCCCCTCCAGAACCAGTGGAGAAAGGCATCCACTCCATCTGTCCTGCACAGGATGAAGCACTCTGGGCACAAAGCCCCCTCCAGAACGAGTGGAGAAAGGCATCCACTACCTCAGTCCTTGGCAGGATGAAGCACTCTGGGCACAAAGCCCCCTCCAGAACCAGTGGAGACTGTTATCCACTTGAGAGACTGTGGCTTTGCACTCCCCAGGATGGTACAGTGGGCAACCCACCCACTGTAGAGACTTGAGAGACTGTGGCTTTGCACTCCCCAAGATTGAACAGTGGGCAAGCCACCCACTGTAGAGACTTGAGAGACTGTGGCTTTGCACTCCCCAGGATTGAACAGTGGGCAAACCACCCACTGTAGAGACTTGAGAGACTGTGGCTTTGCACTCCCCAGGATGGTACAGTGGGCAAGCCACCCACTGTAGAGACTTGAGAGACTGTGGCTTTGCACTCCCCAGGATGGTACAGTGGGCAAACCCACCCACTGTAGAGACTTGAGAGACTGTGGCTTTGCACTCCCCAGGATACATCAATGGGCATGGAGCCCCCTTGTGGATCTGGCATCGTGCACTCATCCGGCTGAGGTGCCCCCCCCTTCCCTTCCCCCTGAGGTACCTGTTTTTTTTCAATCTGATGACCCTGCAGTGTTCTCTCCGTTTTGATCGGGTATCTTGTGTGGGCCTCACCCATGCATTTTGGGCCCAGTGGTCCACGGACTATGAATGGTGCAGTACCTGCACTACTATTCGTGGTGTATATTTTGTTTATTGTGTATATATATATGTATATATTTGCTTACTGTATTTTGATATATTACAATGGTTCACCTCATTTCCTTTTGTCTTTGCATTCTTCCGGGGGGTTGGGGGGTGTTACTGTAATTTATAGATATGCATTGGTGTGTGTGTTGTAGTGGGTGAGGGTTGGGGTGGGGGTTGGGATGTTGGTTGTGTTTGTCCCTGTATTTTTGCCTCCCCCCTCCCCTATGTCGTAGGTGCAGTACTCACCGTGGTCTTCGCCGCTGGCGTTGATGATCCTTGTATAGGAGCAGGAAGACTATCGCAGGGAGAATATGGAGTTCCAGCTCCATGGGGCCCTCCTTCCTCGTGGAGTGTGTATAGGTGAGCGTTTTCCCCTCGAAATTCCTGTTTCCGCCATGTTTTTATCTGCGGTGAATCCGCCCCGGAAAAGGTGGTGGATTGGTAGGTTCTGATACTTAGGGTGGTACATTGTCCTCCGCCTGTCTGTTGGCGGTGACCGCCACGTTGTTTGTCTGTACCGCTGTGGCAGTCTGAGTGTTAAAGTGGCTGTCTTTGTTGGCGGTTTCCGCCACGGTCATAATTCCAGTTTTGTTACCGCCGGCCTGTTGGCGGTCTTACCGCCGCTTTAACACCATCCGCCAGGGTTGTAATGACCACCTATATCTTTCCAGGGGAACCCCTGTCCATGCTTGGCCCCAGAAGCTTAGATACCCTAAAAGCTCCAAAAAACATCCAAGACATTAGCGTGGAGAACAGTACTTCCTCAAATGGTGATGAGAAAACTTCTTGCAAAGAAACCACAGCTCTCCACAACAGTCCCAATGTCAATAGCTTCTTCAATGACCTTGACTGTCCTTGTTTCCTGGCCCATCCTTCTAATATCCATTTTGCTAATTCACCCGCAGTGGGCATGTAGCCCCATATCAGCTTGCCCTTTAAGGCAATACCTGCTTTATTGTTACCCTGGAAAAACCCTAGTCGATAAGCCCCATCAAAAACTACACCACATTGTCTACCCTTTCCCACTCTGATGCTCTCTTCTGAGCCCCTGAGTTGAGGAAGTCTACCCAGGCTTGTGCATAAGTCCTTCTAATAGACCCCGCCAAAGACCCTACCCCCAACTGCAGCATCCTTTCTCTCCTATCTTCCAAAACTGTGGTGGCATTTGTGTCTGTTGCCTGTCGACCTTCCTGGTGAGTCCATGGAACCTCTCCCACTGTGAACGAGTCAAAGCATCTGCAATGTCATTGTCTACTCCAGGTACATGTCATGCCCTAAACAAAATGTCATGCTGCAAGCATGCCAACACAAATACTCAAAGGAACTTGAGTACCTGAAGATCCCTCACTGACTGCCTATTGATCTCCTGCATCACTGCCATCATATCTACTCTAAAGAGCACGTTCTTGTGTTGCAGCAAAGGACTGCCACAAACAATGGAAAGAGCTCCAAAAATACTATGTTACGGCCCTCTCTTTCCCACTCGTCTGACTATTCCTTTGTGCACCATCTACCCTGCCAACATATTCCAAGACCCACCCCATCAAAGGCATCAGAATAAATCTGCAAATCCCACTCAATCTTCAATAGTGTATGTATGGGAATGCCCTTATGAGTCGAAAAAGACGTGCCACATGTGAAAATCTTCTTTCACACCCACAGATGGTCTTAGGTGATGGTGGGGGATAGAGAGTCCTGACAGTTCCAAACCCAGACATCTACAAAAGTCCTGCCAACTCTGACTTCTCTGCAAGTGAAATTAAGATGACTTAAATGCACCTGCACTTCACTGACGGTGACCTTTGGCTTAGCCAGCAGAGCATCCAATAACAACTGCATACCTACTTTCTTCTTCAAGGACAGGCAAGCTTCCATGCTGACTGAATCCAGCTCAATTCCCAAAAAGGAAATGGTCTCACTTGGACCTACTGTTTTTGTGGGCACCAATGGCACCACCATGTCCTCCATGAACTTTAAAAACTTACTATTAACTTCTGGTAGTCTGTGGAATTGAAGTTTGTGACAAAAAAAAATAGTGAGTCACCCCCTCCTGTCCTGTGCACCATGTGGATAACCACTGAAGAAAAAAGCTGAAGTGCTCGAAAAGTGCACATGAGATAGAGCACCCCATGGGCAAGGCCTTATCCACATACCATAGCCCCAGAATTGGATGCCAAGGAGCTGGAAGTCATCTGAATGTACACGTAGCAGGCAAAATGCTGGCTTACTGTTGCACTTTGCCATGTGAGAGCCGTGCCCCACCTGTACCACCAACTCCATGGCAACAACAACAGATGAATAAGACACTTAGGAAACCTCCTCATCAATAAAATCAGTGAATGGTAGGCCTTTCGCCCATGACAAATGCTGAATGAGCCTGTATTTTCCACCCTCCTTTTTCGGAACCAGTCCTTATGGGGATGCAACCAAAGCTTCCATTGGCCAGGCATCAAAAGGACCTGCCATCCTCCCCTTCCTGACTGCTTTGTGAAGTTTCTTCTGCACCACCTGTGGATGTGCTTTGTCTGATTTGAGATTCTCCACCCACCTCTTCTCCCTGGCACCCTCATAACCTGATCTAAAACCCAGTGTGAAACCCTCCAACAAGATTGTGACATCCACCTTCTTTGGGTAAAACTGTAACCAATAAGATAGTCTCTTCTGCTTGACTGGGGTACAAGCCCTTGCCCCAACCCCATATCCTCCCCGACCCCCTTGTAGCTGCCCTGAGTGGCAGGAGGCAACCCCTGCTCTCTTGACCGTTGCTGCCACTGAACAGAGGCATTCCCTGCCTGACCACCCTGTGTCCCCTGTGTTACCATAATATTCCAAAAGGGTGTGCTTCCTGCGCACTTGGAGCACTCTTGTTTAAAATTACATTACTCCCTTGTGCAAAGGCCTTTATTGAAATCCAAGCAGGGCCCCAAGGCTCCCTCTTGACTCTGTCCTGTGGACACCACCCCTCCCTGGGTAGGTCCGGCCTGAAAGGGCTGGTATACAATTGACAACTCACTGGCCATGACCATCATCTTACCAAACTTTGCAGGGCCCATAGTGTGCTGCCACAAGCCTGTGTCTATTTCCCCCCATTTTGCTTCCAGATCCACCGCCAATTGTGCTCTGAACTCATAATCATACTGATCCCAACAGTTGCCTATGAAGGAGATCTGTGTCTTCCAAATAACTTCTATATACTTGAATAAGGCCACACTCGTCTTCGGATAGTTCTCACAGTAAACATTGGCGTATATGAGAAACGCTGATGTCCAATTCTCAATGGTCACCTTCACTCACATGGGCATTACCCAGATCATTTTCTTCTTCCTTCGAGCCTTCAATAGCTCTCAACTCCCTATGTAATAACTTGAGTGTCTCTACATACTCTCCCTTCCTTATTTTTTTTTTTGTAGCTAACATCAGGTGAGCTCCGAAGGGTTTGGTCACCCCCACGTAAGGGAGCTTTTTCACCTTCAGCTCCTTATCCTTGCCTTCAGACCCTGATTTGTCATCCACCTTCTCTCCATCTTTAACCTCAATGCTGCTGCCCTGATCTTTGGTCTGTCCCCCTAAAGTCTTTTACTGTGCATCATTTATGGTTGCACTCACCTCGCATTTTTAGATGTGAACTCCTTCCTGTTTTGTGACCTTTTCTTCCTTCTCCACCCTCCCAGTAGCTTTCACGTACCTGCCTTTTATGAACCACAATTCATCCAGGCCTCCTCCATAACCTGTGTCCAGCCCCTAACAAACCAATCTGGGATCCAGTGTGTCACCTGGTGTTAAGGTTGGTGTCTGCTCCAAAGCTTGCCACCTAACCAGTGTAACATGTTTTGCCATCGTTGTCATGCCCACTGTCTGCATCCTTGCCTCTTTTCACTCCTGAAAATGAAAAATAGCACTGCGAGAGCCATAAGACTGTCCCCCTCCCATAAGTTGTACCTTGAAATCACCCTCAGCCACACCACTCAGGCCAGCTATATCTACAATCTCTCCTTCTTCAAGGCTGTCTTCATTATAGTCAAGCTCCACATCATTCACCAAGCTCTCTTGAGCCAACCTCCTGCTGCCAGCCACACCTTGTGGTACCGCCCAACCCCCACGGTGTCAATCACCAAGCTGCCTTGAGAGGCCACACCTCGTGGTGCCTCATACCTCACCATGGAGTTCACCACTGACCTAATTTGAGGGGCCGGAACATACCCACTCAAGCCAGCACCATACGCTGATTGCTTATGAACACTCATTCTACCAGTGGAAGGTGCTTTGTCTGTTCTCCTTGCTCCCCACTCTGAAGCCATGCTAAACGTTTGTGGGGTGCTCACTGAGGGGCAACACAATGCTGTCCCACTGGTCACTCCATCCCATGCCATTTCTTCCCTTTAGAGTACGTGAGCCACCCTTTGCTTTCCCCATTCTGCCACGCCATGCAAGCTGGGTATCCGCAAAAGACAGGGTGAGTCCGGTGTGCAGTGCCCCCTGTTCCTGGACCCCACTGCTCTCTGTTCAACCGCATCCATGTGGTCAAATTGGCCTGAATGCTGTGGTATTATTGACCCCTTCTTGAGGCAGTAAACCTCCTTTTGGTTCAACTCTGACTCCCCTACTTGGATCAGCTCACCCTCCTCTTCACCTTGCTGGCACCGGTGTACTTCTGCCTAAGAAAGACCCTTGACCCTCATTCGCCCCCCACTTGCTTCCCCTCCCTCTTCAAACCAGGAGCCTGCACCCTTCTATCATGCTAGCAAGGCTTGTGGGGCCCATTCAAGCCACCCCATCTTCTGAGGGATAACTCTTGGTGGACTGGGACACTATGTTCAAGAGAGTGCCCAGGCTCTTAGTCGTGGTGCAGCCCCATTCTCATTGGCTCCATATCCTGATCTCCCGTCTCTTCTATAATGGGTCTCCCCAGTCCCCAACATGGCATGTTATCTCCTTCCACTGACTCCTTGGCCCCCACAGGACATGGGAAGCCCAACTGTAATATATTGCTGGCCTTAAGAGCATGGATGTCAAGATCTGGCCTCTTATCCCCCAGCACACTCATCTCCCCTTGTTCGTGAGGCAAGAAGAAGGGCCCAGTTCTTTCCCTTCCACCCTCCTCCCACACTGCTCATTCCCTGCAGCCCATCCTCTTCCCCTCCCTGGCCTTCCAGGTATGAATTGGGAATTGTCGGCCCACACTGCATGAGCGCAGCCAGCCTTGGACTCCTACCTTTGATGTTGCTGCACCCTTCTTTCTACTGCAGGGTGGAGAACAAGCTAAAATCACTGGTACCATTCTGCTAGAGGTGTGCCTCGCTGGTCGAGTGGGTGTGCCCTCACCCACAACGAGGTCCATGCGCCCAGCCTCAGGCAGCACACGCAGAGCCTATCACACTTTCAGGTCCTGCTCTGACATGATGAGGTTCATGGCATTATGAAATGTAATTTTATTTTAGGCTGCACACAGCCAAAGCTTGAATCGCTATGAGTAATAGAAATTCTATTCTAGGCAAAAAATGCCTGCCCCTATGAGGGACTGCCATCAGGTGCACTCACAACAAGATGGTGACCTGCAGCCCTGAAATGGGAGGTTATATGCCACTGGGCTACATCCTTAAATGGATGTATCCCCGAGTAGCACAGTCATTTAGACTGTGCCACCCATTCCCCCAATGCCCTTAGGGGACAGAGCGACATATTGGTTGGTGTCCCTCAAACCCTTATTAGACAATATTTGCAGCCAGAAGGCCACATCTTGGACACTCAGTACCACCTTAACTTTTACCCACCTATTTTTCTAGGCACATAGCAATAGTTTTATTTTGTTGCAATTTGAACGAAGCAGATATTAATTGTGAAGAAGATACTATAAATGCCAATGAGATCATTGGAGAATCCACTGCTCACCCTGACAAATTAGACTATTTTTGCAATAACATCACCAGATGTTTACGTGGACACATTGAAACAAGTATATAGTCACCAAATGTGAATCCTGTCTTCTCCCTTAAACATTAAATCCAATAGATCATGCAATCGTAGATTGCCTTGTTAAATATCCCATATCTGAAAATATTTCAAAAGATTTTAGCAGGAAATTAAAACTCCCCTTGCTCGTCAGAAAAGGAATGAATTACATCAGCTAAGAAGAATTGCCCAACATATTATTAACCCAAATGTTGCCATACACGATAGACAGGATCATGAAAAATGGGTTGAAAGAGATTATTTTTATAAACTTGTGTGTGAGGATGAATGTACCTAAAATTATTATTTTTGGCCCAATCTATCAAAATGGACCAAGTGTCCTGCACCACCTTAAATTGTACCAGCTTGAAATAATTGAAATAAAAAAGTTACAGATTTTTATGGTCACACTTCTCGGACACCAAGCACTGGACACCCTCCCCAAAGGCGACCAAAAATATTGTCGGAAATATGATAGTGCCCACCCACCATTTTCCTGTGGAGTTTTCAGCCATTGAATAGCTCTTATGGCTGTCTGAAATCCGACAAGAAAATACTGATATCAGAATCCAGCTTCTTAAAAAAGAATTAGGAACTCAAAGTGGCATAGCACAGAACAAGTAGAGAAACTTCAGGAACATATTAATTTTAGTATTGTTACATCTCCTGATGAGAAAAATAGTCAGCCGATGTAAAGCTTCTTTAATGCAATGGTTTTAGAGAGCAATGCCTCATAGGTAAGTTTAAAAAACTTGTATATTGCATGAAAGTGTAATGCTGAGATAAGTTGCAGAAAAAGTGATCCGAAAATCATGAACAGTAATAGAATAGTTCTCTATAATTTGGGATTTATCCTTATTCAGTTTATATTTGGGTACCTTACAACACCTAATCCTAATGCCTCTTGTTCAATAACAGGCATGAGAAATGACATTGGCTGAATATATGGCAGCATTATCAGCATAAACAGCTATATGCATCCTAACCCAGTTAACCTCTATAGGTGAGAGAAAATGATTATTGAGGATCCTGTATATATATGGTTCTAGGTTGACTGAAAAAAGTAGTGGTGAAAGTGGATAACCCTGGCGCATGACACATAGAATCTTAAATGGGTCTGATGCTTCTCTACTAATACGTATCCTAGCTCTGGGTTTTTTACATAGTCAGTTAACACAATGCATATATCTCACACCAATACCCATCTAAGCCATACTATCCCAAAGATAGGGCCAGGAGACCCTATCAAACACCTTCTCAGCATCGAGGAGGATCATAACAGCCAATTTATATACATTGTTAGGTGTATCAAAAAGAGTAATTGCAGTATCAGTATGTATAGTAGATTTTCTGCATGGAACAAAAAGATGCTGTTCCACATTAACCAGTAGAGTGATCAATGTTGTCATCCTGTCAGCTAAAATATTTGAGTACATTTTGGCATTTGCATTAATGAGTGAAATTGGCTAATATGGTCTTCCCTCGATGGTGGGGGCTTCATTTTTTTCAAGAAAACCTCTATATTCATTTGACTCTCATGATTCTGGAATATCTTGCCCTGATTGATACTCTGAATATTTATGAGAAAAAGAGGAGTCATTATATCAGTAAAAAGTTTATAAAACTAAGAAGGTATCCCTTCCTGTCCTGCCACTTTGCCGGAGGAGAGTGAGAGAATTGCATCTTCAATTTCATCCAATTTAATCTTCATCTTCATCCTATTGATTTGTGATCTAACTGAACAAGGAATCTTTATGGAGCATATATAATCCTCAATTTGTGCAGATTAGAAGTCAACAACAACATACTTCTCACTATCAAAAGATTGATAGAACAAACAAACTTGTTCAAGAATCACATGGGAATGAATGATCTCCTGTCCATTATCATCTTGAATGCGATCAGTACAGTATTGGGTTTATCACACCTTAACTTTAAAAGCCAACATCTTTCCAATTGACTCCCCATACTCATGATACTCTCCCTTTTTGCTTATAAAAGTTGCAGCCGCTCTTTCTCTTAGTGCACATCCAATATTGCTTCGGCACTCTACTACCTGGAAAATGCAATCCTGTACAGGTGGATCTTTTGAGAGAATTTCTGTGGCATGTATCCTTTTTTAACCTTGTTAATTCTCTGAACCCTGTTCTTCAATATACTCTAATTTCTGATTAATGTTAGTGACATACTTGCTTGTAATTGCCCTGATATAAGTTTTTAATGCATCCCAAACCACAGAGGTAGAAGCAGAGTCCAAATTATTCTCGATAAATTTCACCAAATGTATGTGCATAACCTGCTTATGTTTTTGATCCATTAAGAGATGGTGTTCAACCAACCACTGGCTTGCCTTTGTCCCAGTCCAATTAAAATTTAAAGAGATAATAATGAGGTTGCAATATGATGTTAGGATAGGACCAAACTCTATCTCCGTATCATAAATCAGATGCAGTGGAGCAAGAATGATGATTGTGAACATGTGAGTGATCTGTAAAGCTAGAACTCCCTGGCTTGAGTGCCTACCATATACCAGCCAACTCTGCACCCTCATCAATGCAGAAATAACTTGGTGAGCTTTAATCATATGAGGGGAAACACACATTAGTAGCAGTGAATTTATAGTTGAGGACATAATTAAAATCACTAACAACCAATAGCATCCCTGACTAAGTCAAATGTCTGAGGATCATCCTGATTCAGGCCATAGGTCACACAATTGGTAATTGAGATAGATCCACCTCCATCTGTATTATGAATCACCTACTCTTTATGTCTTCCGATGTTTTAACAACCTTGACTTGAAGAAAGACTGAAAACAATAGCAACCCTTCTAATCAAAACATGTTGAGTTGTTACTCCGCCCAATCGGTAGCCCAGTTGTCTCAATGGAGAGCGATCCTTATATGCCACATGTGCCTCGGAAAGACGAACAGTTTGAGGCATAAAAAGATTTATCTTCACTTTAATCAGGCATCTAATAAGAGGGCTATTTAGGCCTCTTACATTGCAGAACAATAATTAACCCTTTTGTGCTAGGCCTTCCCACCCCCAATCACCAGTGCCCCTCGCCACAGTGCTGAGCCCTTTTTTGGCTATTTGGAGTAGTTTGTGCTATCCATGCCAAATTTGTGTCCCTTTCTCCAAACAGGCTGGGCATTCTAAAGACACTCAGGGTTTCCCGGGCGGGGATCATGAAATTAGGCAAAATATAGCAAAACTTTGAGGTTTAAAAAAAATAAAAAAGGTAAAACGTGTCCAGATAAAAGTGTTTGTTTTTTTCTCCTAAAAATGGCACTCACAAACAGTTTACTGCAATAAAGTCATCATCTTACCAGCTTTCAGAACATGCAAAGCTGAATCAAAAAAACTGATTTTGTACCAAGGTTTTAGCATTTTTCTAAGAGGTAGCACATTTTCCTTCACTTATGTCCTCTTAACCTAATTCCAGTTTGTGGCATAAACCAGTGCATAACCCATGGGTGATTTAGAAAAGCTATAGATTTCTGAAAAATAAGCAAAATTCCAAATTCAGCAAGGGGTCATAAAAGTAGATCCCTCAAGGTTTTCCCAAGGATAATAACTGTTCAAATAAAGAAATATTGAAAATGAGCAGGAAAAAGTGGGCATTTGTTATAACATTTTTATCTGTAACTTTTTGTCACAATGGCCTATTGACAAAAGCAAGATTCCATTACATCTGCTAGACCCTTCTAGTAGCAAGGAAATGTAAGTTTTTTCGGATCTTCAAGAACCCAAGCTACCCGGAGCAAACAAATGAGCTGCACCATAAAGAGGCCTTTCATTGAGTACGGAGTATAGACTAAATTTTATAGCAAAATAGGCAGAGTGAAAAATGGGTATCAAGGAAACTTATGTACTTCTGAAATGGGCACAAGATATAGAGTTTAGGAGTAGTGGTTATTTCTACATCCCTGAATTTGTAGGTATCCGTGCTAGCATATGATTTGGAGGGTATTTTTCCAAATTTAATCTTTCTTTTACACTAGAGTACATCTGTATGGCACAAATGTAGTGAAGTCCAATTGGTAATAACAAATGCTCTACTATTCTATGCTCCTACTAGTCTCCCAATACGAATGGTGCCAGACTTATGTGGGTAGGCCTAGTGCCTACGACAGGAACTGTCCCAAAATGCAATATGGTCTGAGCTCATTTTTCTACCTAAAACTGACCCTCTTTTTCTGATGTGGGTAGCTGTAGGTTTTAGACCCTAGCTTATCCGGCACATAATGAAACATAGCCTACCTGTAAACTTTTGAAAACTATACACCTAGGGGTATCCAGGGAGGTCTGACTTGCGTGGCTCTCACCAAATCATTTTACCAAGAATCCCTTGCAGACCTCAAACTTTGACTAAAAACACATTTTGCTCACATTTCTGTGCTTTAAAGTTCTGGAATCTGTGATGAGCCACAAACTTCCTTCCACCTGGCATTACCCCAAGTCACCAGATAAAAATGATACCTTACTTGCGTGGATAGACCTACTGCCTGCGACAGGAAGCGGCCCAAAACACACCATGGATGCAGTTCAATTTTCCAATGAAAACTGACCCTATTTTTCTGATGTGGGTAGTTCTCGGTTTTGTACCATAGCTGAGCCGCATCTAGGGAACCCAAGTTAACATGTGCATTTTTTAAAACTAGACACCTAGGGGAATCCAGGATGATGTGACTTGCGTGGGTGCCATTAGGTTTTATTTACCCACAATGGCCTGCAAACCTCCAACTTCGGAAACTTCCGGAATAGCAGTAACCCACAAAATTACTACCACCCAGCATTGACTCACCTGTATCAACAAAACATTGCCCCACTTGTGTGGCTGGCTCTAATGCCAGAACAGGAACAGACCAAACCAATGACAATGGGAGTGCTTGCATGGAGACTCCTACTGACCATGGCTAGATCTGTTTCTGTTGCTAGCACTAATCCCAGCCACTTAATTGGGGCATAGTTTTTATTGGTATAGATGGGACATGCTGGGTAATAGGAATTTTGAGGATCGCTGCGAATTCTGGAAGTTTCCATTACAGAAATGTAGGGAAAATGTGCGACTTCAGGCAAAGTTGGAGGTTTTCAGGGCATTTGTGGGTAAGAAAATAGCCTGGAGTGCATGTGAAACACAACGCACGGGACTCCACAAGATGTCTAATTTTCAGAAGTGTCTGGGTCTGGTAGGTTTTTCCAGGTGGCGGCCTATCCAATCCCAAAAAGTACAGTCATTCACATTGCAATTGGGATGATACTGGGAGTTAGCCAACCTCTCCTGTATAATATGCAAAACCATCATCCAAAAGAGTCAAATGTCCTTTTGCTTGCCATTGGGATGCAATGCTGTAGGCCTCAGGGGGAGCAGAAAGACTGTTGCCCCCTTCAGTTGGGGAGGGAGCATAACCATCCACATGGAGGTGAGCAGCACCTACCCCTCTTTTTTCAGAAATGTATTCCCTGGTGCCTTGTGGACTTTCTCCCGCCAGGGGGCAGATCAGAGGTAATTATTTGGGGTTGGGGGCCTTGCCATGCCCAATCTGTGCAGTCCCCACTGCTAGACTTTTCTAATACAAAAAATACATGATGCCTAGTGGGCTTTCTACCCCCCTTCAGGAGAGGAGAAGATGAGGGTCTATTGCCCCATCTGCCCCCACCAAGGGGAACACAATACTTTAGCCCATTTGTTTTGGGTGGGGGTATGGCCATGCCCATTGTGGGCAGCTCCCACCCCTCTTTTATATAAAAAAAAAGCAATCCCTGGTGTCTAGTGGGTTTTCTGCCCCCCAGTAGGAAGATCGGGGGTAATAATATCCATCTGCCCCCCAGGGGGGCAGAAAGACTGTTCCCATTAAGTTTAATGGGGTGGGGGGATTGGCACGCCAATTTTGGGCAGCCCCCACCCCTTCACACTAGCTACGAAAATAATCCCTGGTGCCTAGTGAAATTTTCTGCCCTCTGGTGGGGCAGATCGGGGGCTTTTTTGCCCCATCTGCCCCACAGAGGAAGCAGAAAGACTTAATATTGTCAAACAATTCAGGGGGGAACAAAAGCCCCTAGTGTCCAGAGGTGGCTTTCTGCTTGGGGATTGCCGTTCTGTGGTGATACCAAAGCAGGAATACACTAGGAAGGGGTACCATTGGAAAGGGGAGAGACTATGGCTCTCATTACGACCCTTGAGGTGAGTGATAAAGTGGCGGTAATACCACCAACAGGCTGGCGGTAAGTATCACCAAATTATGACCAATGTGGTGATTACTCCCATAGACAGTCAGTGTACCACATCAACCACCAGGGCAGAAACAAAACTCACCACTGTGGTAGCTGTCAACAGCCAGGTGGAAGACTAAGTCCAGCCCATCAAATCATGACACACAAATCCGCCACCTTTTCCGGGGTGGTAGCAATGCCATCAAAAGCCTTGTGGAAACAGAGCTCAGAAGAGAAAGGACTCACCATTGGAGACACAGGGAAGAACAACGCCGCCACAGAACCCGAACTGCAGGTCTTCCCTATGATTTTCTACGTTATGCTCCAACTGGAACACCAACGCCGACTGAGACAACAATGGAGAGTACAGCCACCTAGCACACAAGAGAGGGAGGGAGGAAAACGAGAGTAGCCCACACGCACAACACACACCAGACATACACACACCATACACACAACCAGCTGCAGACGTAAACCAGTGGCACACGACACACGGCAGAATAACACAAGGACCAGAGTACGGATGTACAGAAAATGTATTAGCACAGCAAAACCCACCACATGAACCAAATATATACAAATGTTCACAAAGAGCCAATGCCCAGACCGAAGTCATAAGGGCGCACAATGCCACAGGACACAGTCCAAGGCCCAACTTGTATTCAGACATCATCCGGAGAGAACATTGCAGGGGCATCAGTTTGCAAGTCGGCAGGCACCTCAGGAGCCTGGTGGGGGCACCTCAGCCGAATACAGGAACATCCCCACTGTTTCTGGAGAGGGCTCCATGCCCATTTGTCTTTGCTGGGGAGTGCAAGGTCACAGTCTCTGAGCTGGCGAACATGCCCACTGGTTCTGGAGGGAGCTTCATGCCCATTTGTCTTTGCTGGTGAGTGCACGGTCACAGTCTCTGAGCTGGAGATTATGCCCACTGGTTCTGGAGGGGGTCTCTTGTGCAGCAGTCCATGGAGGGTGGCCTACATGTCCTCCGCTGGTGGTGATAGCTGCACTGCCTCAGCTGGTGGTGATGGCTGCTCTGTGGCAACAGGTGATGGTGCCTCCTGGCCTGGCTATGCTGGTGGTGATAGCTGCACTGCCTCAGCTGGTGGTGAGGGCTGCTCTGTGGCAACAGGTGATGGTGCCTCCTGGCCTGCGTCTGCTGGCGGTGAGGGCACCGTGACCACAAGCGGTGGTGGTGGTGGTTTCACCCTCGCAACCTCTGGTGGAGTTGAGGGCTTCATTCCCTCACTGGCAGGAGGTGTGTGTACCTTCCACTTCCTGGGTGTAAATGTTGTGGGCTCCTTCCACATCCTGGCTGTAGGTGTTGTGGGCTCCTTCCCCTTCCTGGTTGTAGGTGTTGTGGGCGCCTTCCCCTTCATGGCTGTAGGTGTTTTGGGCTCCTTCCCCTTCCTGGCTGTTGGTGTTGTGGGCTCCAT
Source organism: Pleurodeles waltl (assembly GCF_031143425.1). Lineage (NCBI taxonomy): Eukaryota > Metazoa > Chordata > Amphibia > Caudata > Salamandridae > Pleurodeles > Pleurodeles waltl. The sequence goes on along the minus strand of NC_090447.1, from coordinate 732,226,830 downwards.
CCCCTTCCTGGCTGTAGGTGGTGTGGGCTCCTTCCCCTTTCTTGGTGTTGGAGTGGAATCCCTCACAGTCCTGCCTCCACGACTAGTAGGTGCCTCCACTGTCCCCATGGACTGTTTGGCTGAGGTGCTGGGCTGGCTGGTTGGCAGCCTGGTTATATGGGCGGGGGAGGGAAGAGGTCAAGTTGGGCAAGGAAAAGGTTCTTAGGGACGGTGGGGTGGGAGTAGGGAGAAGGGATGGGAGTGGAGGTTGAGGGAGTGGTTGTTGGAGGTGTGGTCTGCTGGACTTGGGTGCAGGTGCATGGGCAGTGTACATGTGTGAGGTGGATGGCTGCTGGGTGTCTGAGTGTTTGTGTCCTTTAGGAGGGGGGACAGACACAATGGGAGAGGACACAGGGGGCAAGTGGATGGATGTTGTGGAGGTGTCTGCTATTGAGGTTTGTATGCTGCTTGGTATGGTGATGCTGGTGGTGGATTATGAGGCAGTGCATGCAGGTGTGGACATGACTGGCAGGGGGGAGGATGAGGAGTAGGGGGAGACAGTGGAGGTAGTGGATGTGGTTGTGTCTGCAACTGTGTGGTGTTTGCGTGAGTGCTTGTGGGATGAAGTGTGGTGCTTGTGTTTGCCTGTGCCACTCTTGAGTGTTGTCTTGTGTGCATGCTCGTCTGTATGTGTGCCTGGGAAGATTTGGGGTTGAGGAGAATGGGACTGGGAAATGGTAGTTGGAGGGGGATAGTAGAAACGGTGACAATGGTTGCCATCAGAGAGGAGGCCAGAGCCTGAATCGATCTCTTTTGGGCTGCCAATCCAGCTTGAATGTCCTCCAGCAATGCATTGCATTGCTGCATCTGGGATGCCAACCCCTGGATGGCATTCACAATGGTTGATTTCCCTACAGAGATGGACCTCAGGAGGTCAATAGCCTCCTCACTCAGGGCAGCAGGGCTAACTGGGGCAGGGCCTGAGGTGCCTGGGGCGAAGGAGATGCCCACCCTCCTGGGGCAAATTGCTGAGGGGCTACTGGGAGGGTGGTGCTGGTACGGGGGTGCAGCTGGGGTGGTCACAAAGGTGTCCGCCACCACCAGGGAGCTTACATCAGAGGAGGTATCTGAGTCTGTGTTGTCTCCTCTAGTCTCCACAGTGGTGCTCCCCTAGCCCTCCATCCCACTGATTCCCTCAGGTCGGTGGTCTCTGCCTCCTGGGTCCTGTGGGATGCAGATCCCTCTGTTGTCGGTGCCCCTGCTCCTCCACCAGATGATGCTAATGCACACAAGGACAGGATGGCAAAACAAGAAAGGGGGGAGACAAAGGATAAACTGGGTCAATGACTGCACCAACACTACTATTGGAATGCACATTACCGTCACACGCAGGGAACAGGCTTAAGCACTATGCATTGCACTACCAGTGATATGGCTAGTTACTAAGGCAAGATGAGGACAACACACCGCCAACTGCAGCACTCCTGGGACCTACGATGCCCTGGCTGAAATGGACTGCTAACAAACTAGGTTACCTGTATTTGCCATACACCCATTGCCCTTTAGTTGACCCATCCACCCGGATACCACCCCACCAGCCAAAATATGTAATGATACCAACTGTACTCACCCCCTTGTGGCTGCTGTGATTCCCTCAAGCGCCCATCCAGCTCAGGGTAGGCCACAGCCAGTATGCGGACCATCAGGGGGCTCAGGGTCCAAAGGGCACCACTTCCTCGTTGGGAGGCCATCCCCAGCTGGGCCTCCACGTCTTCTGTGCCCAGAATCTCAGGTCCTCCCACCGTTTCCGACAGTGGGTGATCTGCGTGCCATAGACCCCCAGGGTCCGCATGTCCTTGGCGATGGCACACCATATTCCCTTCTTTTGATGGGCGCTGACCTGCAGAGGCAATGCAGGCAGGAGAACACCATTAGACAAATAGTCCAGCCTGTCACACAAATGGCCCACCATAACAGTTTCCATCACCATTGGCACACACATAGCTCAGTGCACAACATGTACACCACCACTAGACATTCTCCCAGACCCCCCACCCCCCTTACACAATGCTTTCACACACATCTCCATGCATCCTTCCCACATGCATCGTGCCAAAAGTGTACTCACCTGTTGGTCTGGATGCCCATACAGCTGTCCGTACTGGGGAAGGACTCCATCCACCAGTTACTCCAACTCCTCCGAAGTGAAGGTTGGGGCCCTTTCCCCAGTCACACGGGCCATGGTGGGTTCCAGACACAGGTCACAGCAGCACATGCAGTGTAGGTGTTCTCCTGTTGAAGGTCAGGAAACAAGTGAGGAATCAGATAGAAAATGGTGGTCACATCCGCGGTGGTGTACACCGTCTCCGCCGGCGTAGATCCCCATTGGCCACTGTACTCCATAGACCCCCATATTATCCAATGAGGAATTGCACATCGGTGCAAAACCTCCTTCTGCCACGACGCCTAATGTCGGCGGAATTACATCACTTCCACCTGTCCCTCCATACAGGACATCCGGTCACCATTTCAAGTGGGGGAACAGGCATATCGACAATTACTGCATAACAGATTAGATTGGCATATACTTCGCCATTTACACTGTCCCAATACATAAGTGCACCATGTGGACTGCAGTTGTGGTTTTGTTGTTCCAGTTGTGAAACACTACTCACTCTTGTATCCCTTAGATACCTACTGCTGCGGATGAATAGGAGGTGGAGACATACCCTCATGTACAGACCTCTGGTAGACTTGGATACAATGGAGGACAGGCACATAATACTCACCTATAGACTTGACAGGGCCACAATTACAGAGCTGTGTGCCCAGTTGGAGCCTGACCTGATATCAGCTATCCGTCATCCCACTGGGATCCCCCCTCTTGTGCAAGTTCTATCAGTGTTCCATTTCCTGGCAACTATTTTTTTCCAAATGACAATGGGCTTGGCAGCAGGAATGTCACAGCCAATGTTTTCTATCATGCTGACAAGAGTTTTGTCTGCCCTGGTAAAACACATGTGCAGCAACATAGCTTTCCCGCAGGTGGAAGATTTGGCCACTATGAAAGCCGGATTCTATGCAATGGACATATCCCAAATATTATTGGTGCGATTGACGGGACACATACTGCATTTGTCCTCCCCTGCCAGAATGAACGGGTGTTCAGGAATCATAAGAGTTTCCACTCAATGAATGTGCAGATGGTGTGCCTAGCGGGCCAGTACATCTCCCAAGTCAATGCTTAGTATCCTGGGTCGGTGCATGATGCCTTTGATCTGAGGAATAGCAGCATCCCAAATGTGATGGGCAAACTACAGAGGCACAGGGGGTGGCTAATAGGTGAGCCTTGTTCCCAACCACTGTATATTATTGTATGCCTCTGGTGTCAACCCCATAGGATTGTGTGTGGCTAAATGTTGTCCCTCAATAGTTGCAGGTGACGCTGGCTACCCAACCCTATTGAAGCTGCGGAACCCCTGTGAGGAATGCCAGGACAAGGGCTGAAGAACGTTATAATGAGGCACATGGGCTAACCAGATGGATCATCAAGAGGACCTTTGGCCTCCTGAAGGCCAGGGTTAGGTGCCTCCATCTGACAGGTGGATCTCTGTGCTACTCAGCCGAGAAGGTATGCCAGATAATAGTGGCATGCTGCTTGTTCTACAACCTGGCCCTCTGATGCCATGTACCTTTTCTGCAGGAGGAGGAGACTGGAGATGCCCCTGTTGCAGACGTAGACTCGCTGACAGTGAGAATGAAGAGGCTGAGGGTGAGGATGAGGACAACTGAACATCAGTTATCCTTCAGTACTTCCAATGACACACATGTGAGACAGTGCAGATTAACATTTCTATGACTATTGGTGTATTTTGTGTGGCTGTGGCATGATCTCATTCACTTCCTTTTACCTCTACTTACTGTCACCTAGGGAAGTCCAGGGTATTGTTCCAGTCTGTTTGTAGCACAAGTCCAGTGTCCAAGGGGCCATAGGAAGGGGAGCAAAGGCAGTTCAAGGTGGACAAGATGACTGAGTGGGACACAAGGGGTCAATCAGGAGAATCTTATTTCCTGGCAGTGGTCTTGGCAAGTGTCTCTTGCTTCTGTCTGGGTCGCAGGGAACATTTGCGGGGTGGTTCACCTTCTGCAGGGGGAGGGATGCTGGTGGCCTGTGGGTCCTGTGGTAGGGCCTCCTGCCCACTAGGGGCAGCAGAAGTGGAGGGCTGGTCGATAGACTGGCTAGTGGTAGGGGCCCGCTGGTTTGCTGATGCCTCCCTCATGATGTTGACCATGTTTGCCAGCACCCATGCTATGGAGATCAGGGTGGTGTTGATGGCCTGCAAGTCCTCCCTGATCCCCTGATACTGTCCCTCCTGCAGCGGTCTGTTCTCCTGCACATTGTCTAGGATCTGGCCCATCGTGTCTTGGGAATGTTGGTTGGCTCCCAGGATCTCGGAGAGCGCATGCTGGAGAGTCGGTTCTCTGCTCCTGTCCTCCTCCTGGCACACAGCAGTCCTCCTAGTGTCCCTGTAGGCCTGTGCCTCTGTCCCCTGAACGGTGTGCCCACTGCCTCTGATCCCAGGTCCCTGATTGTCTTGAGTGTGTGGTGTAGCCTGCGGTACCTGTACAGGTGGGCACACTGCTGATAGACATGTCCTGGGGACAGAGGTGTGGGTACGCTGAGTAGGTGCTGTTGTGTTGGATCCTGATGGGGGAGGCTCTGTGGTGGTCTGTGAGTGGGCTTGGGTGACCGGCTGTCCAGTGGTCCCTGACGGGCCAGGTAGATCATCCAGAAGTCCAGAGTTACTATCATCACTGAGGGCATCTTCTGTTGGGGGACTGGATAGTCGTGGCACCTCCTCTCCACTGATATTGGCTCGGGTACCTGTGGGGATGTAAGTGATGTATTATGCTTCATGTTTATGACATATTGTACATCCCTGGCTTCCCCTCTATGGTTGCTGTTGCCCTGCCACCCTTTGTTTGTGTATGGTGATGCATTTTGGGATTGTTAGTTTCCCTATGTTGTGCATGCTTTGGCAATGGGTGTCCAGGCAGGGCTGGAAGGGGTGTCTATGCTTTGGTATATCATGCAGGGGTTGGCATTGGGGTTAGTCATATGTGTAGGTGCAGTGCGTGGGATGGAGTGGAATGATGGGAGTGAGGGTGTAAGATGGCATGCAGGTATGTAGGTGATAGGTAGTAAATGTTGACTTACCAGTGTCCAGTCATACGGCTACTCCAGCGAGTCCGGCAGGATGCACTAATGCCAGTACTTGCTAATCCCATGCTGTGAGCTGTGGGGGAGGAGGTGGGAGTCCATCGCCAGTCCTCTGTATGGCGAGCTGGTTCCTTGCTGCTATGGAATGTACATTCCCCTGTAGGTCGTTCCACCTCTTCCTGATGCCGTCCCTTGTTCTTGGGTGCTGTCCCATGGCGTTCACCCTGTCCACGATTCTCCTCCTTAGCTCCATCTTCCAGACAATGGAAATCTCCTGTACCTGTGCTCCAAACAGCTGTGGCTCTACCCTAACAATTTCCTCCACCATGACCCTTAACTCTTCCTCAGTGAAACGGGGGTGCCTTTGTGGTGCCATGGGAGTTGTATGTTGTGTGTTGGTGAGAGTGTGTTTAGTAATGTGGTAGGTTGTGTGATGTTGGGTGCGTAAGGGATATATGGGTGTCAGTGGTGTGTGTGTAGTTGTCTCTGTGATGTCGGTGGCTAACTCTTGCAGTCTTTTGGTGTTGGCCAAAGATTGTGGGTAATGTGGGTGTGTGTTTTATAGTGGTGTGGGTTTGTGGGTTTGGTGTGTGTCTGAATGTCAGGTGTGTGTTTTTAGTATTGGCCAATGTAGTGTTGTTTTGTTGTGGGTGTCCATTCTGAGCGTGATGGTACGTACCGCCAATGGTTTAGCGCCATTGAATGTCCGCCGTGGTGATTCGCGTGTCATAATGTGATGGGTGTTGTTTTGTTGGCCTAACGGTATGGGTGTTTGTATTGACACTTTAGCACTGACCTTTGGTCTGGCGGATTTGTGTGTGTGGCAGTTTTCTGTCGGATTTGTGTGTGTGTCATAATATGGAAAACAAATATCAGCCACCACAGCGGTATGTTGGCTGCCGTCAGCGTGGCAAGTAAGCAGCATTTACCACCAATGTCATAATGAGGGCCTATGTCACCTCTATTTGAGATTCGGGGGTAGCACATTGGCAGATGTTGTCTTGACTGTTTTTGAAATCATACAGTAAACATATGTCAAACATTTTAAACATGAACATACAGCTTTTGAAGTTGGACCTGATCTTGTCACTGTTTGTAGACCTAAAGATGTCAATCTTCACTTGTGTGACACAGTGATATGGAACATATATTGGGGATGTCAAAGAGCAGTTAAAGTCATGCAGAGGTATCTATACCACAGGGGTCGACAAGAGGCACCTTGGTGAGGACTAGAGCTATCTTATTAGATTTACCCCTAGTTTTACTCTGCTTTATATCTGTCTCTTCTAGAATTTTTCTGTCGAGTTTTACCTCCACAACTTCTTATCATCTAAATCATGTTTGGAGAAACTCGAGCCCCTGGAGGTCAGTGATTGATTTATAGATTATGAACCAGCTAACATAGTGTTAGACGAATGGAATGTATGAAGGGCCTGTAATTCACCACTTAATAACTAGTGGTGGTGGGTATTTTCTCAATCACTTACCTCTAAGTACCTCGTTGGCTCAAACTTTAGTAGTGCATGTATTTCATGTGGTGTTGGGAATTTCCGGAACCTATGACCTGTGACTAATCTTTAAGAAAGTAAATATTCACAGTTGGCCTTCACAAGCCCATTTGTTTCTGTTTCAGACTGCAGAGAAAGATATCATAGCCCTACAGAACAGATTCTGAACAACCTTGTATATAGAAGTTACATAAACAACTTTGTGCCCCTGAGGTTTGGGGATATGGATGTGCCCTGACAAAGGTGGTTCCCTCAGAGGAGTGCACGTCGGCACTTCAATTTTCTTGAATAGAAGACCTAAGCTTTATTGGTGATTTGTAGACTCAGGCCGATGAACCATATACAGGATAAAATGGACTATAAATCTATGGCACTTAAATTTTTCTTTCTATCTCAAGAATTATGTTTATAGGGTGATTTGTAAGTATATACAGGACATAATGGACTATGAATGAATTTAATATTTTAATGGTTGTTGTCATATTGTATATATATGTTGGACTTTTAGTACGTAGTAGAGGTATCATGGATAAATTGGTTGATGTTGAGTATATGTGGATGTCTGAGTCTGGATTGGATATGAGTGTATGAAATGGTCTATATGAGGTTTTTGGCTTGAGGGGGGTTACATGACTTTTTCGTACACTCTCTATCAATATGTTATACCTTATATGATGAAACTATACTGAACAAATCATGTCTTTGGTTTAAATAAATAAGAAATGATTGAAATTACATACAGGCTTGAGAGGTATAGAATATAAGACGCAATCATTTTAAGGTCTTCTTTATGTATTTAGGGTGGTCCATTGACCGGGGGAGGAGTCTGCAGGCCCACACGGTCCCAGCTGGCTCCCTGCCTCATGCAGGAGCTAGGATTGCTTTTACACACAAGGAGCTGCTAAAGATGCAGCTCCCTGTGTGCAAGAGCAACAGTTTCCTCTGTTTCCCTGCCCACATCTCAACAGGCAGGGAAACAGAGGAAACTTCCGCTCCCAGCAAGCGAGAGCTGTTTAACAGCTATCATTTGCTGGGAATGGAGTGTTTGCTCTGTCTTGGTAGGAGCTGTCCAAGCTCCCACCAAGTCAGAGCAAACAGCATTTTCCTGGGGGTGAGCAACCCCAGGACATAACAGGAGCTGTGCCTGGAGGGTGCTTATTGGCTCCATGGGGGGTTCCATGCAACCCTCCTCCAAAGTTTTACCTAGCCATGGAGAGGTGGTGGTCCCCGGGACCAGGGTCTGCAACTGCCCCCATTCATTCTGTCATTTCACCCACAGCTCCCCCACATTCATTAATTCTATAGCCTCCATGAGGTGGTGGTCCCCAGAGCTTTGGGTGGGCTGTATGGCCCCCAAAATAATTACTTCTATAGCACCAGGAAGGTGGTGATCCCCACTGTTACGAAGGGGCTGTGCGCTCCCCACATTCATGAAGCCCCCCACATTAATTAATTCCATAGTCTGGGGGGGGTGGTGGTTCCTGGGGCTGCAGGGGGCAGGGCCATAGCCCCCACCGTCTATATAAATAAAGCCCTTGGGAGGTGGCAGTCCCTGGGGCACCATTAAGCACAGGAGGAGGGGCCCCGTGCACCCCTTTCTTATTTTTGACATGCGTGGGATCCGCAGATCTGCTGCGATTCTCAGTGAAAATTAAAAAAAATGCTTTTTTGCCATTGGGGGTCCCCCAGCACCAGAGCTAAGGGGTCAGGGTGTCCTTACCCTGGCTCCTTTTCTTATTTTTTACTTTTTTTCTGGGACTCAGCTTAAGCCGAGTCCCAAGATGGCTGCTAACACTACAAGAGTTGGCAGCCAATCAGAGTTCTGCAGATTATTCACAAAGTCTTCACACCTCTAAATATCTATATTTCTTTTTCTTTTAATATCTCAAACATTACTTAATGGATTTACACCAAACAACAAAAAGGATTCTTTCTGGACCTAAAGCTACCTGTCATGTTCAAAATATCTATGGGAATTATAATGCGAAACACAAATTTTTTGCCCCCACCCCTTTTTCTTGGTCAACACTTGGCAGATCACCCTGAAACTTCCTACGTACAACAAGATTCTGGGGAACACCTTTTTGGAGAATTTTGTGAAGATTCATGAAACTGGGCCAAAGATATAGGCAAGTCAGAAAATATTTTTTTAATGGAAACATGGTCTAAACTACCTAGTGGTGGCTGTGGACAAGGCCAGGTATGGCAAAAAGATTTTACCATTGTGTTCTGCCTGATCAATAGCTAAATAAAGTTACTGCTACCAACAGGAGTGCCGCCCTTGTTTCTTTGGAAGCCCATGAGAGGCAGGACTTTGGAAGAGATATATATATATATATATATATATATATATAACTTCAAAGAATGCTCGAGATAAGATCTCATTCAGCCCAAAGGGGTGGTGCGAGAACCGGTACGAGCAAGCCGGTGGTTAATTGAACACAAAGAAAAATATATAGTACTCGCACACTCAGGTTTCAGGAACAAAAAATCTGTTTAATCTACACACAACGCGTTTCGACTGACACAGCAGCCTTGGTCACGTGATAAACATCACCCATAAATTACCCTTTAAATACCCTGTTAGCATAAACATAGAAATAAGACAATTAACATGTGCAACCAGTAACAACACACAATACTTTACACATATTATCATAATAATACTACTCATACTTAGATCAATTCACGCCCCTGTTTGTTGTTAGATATAATTTGAATATAATTGTTAAATTACAAATCATTTCCCCCAATAATAATAATAAAATTAATAAATTAATAAATTAATACTATCAATTTTTTATAAAATGTCATTATTAAGTTAGGAAGGGAAACAACCACATTAAATAACAGTGCTCTATCTCTTAAATTTCATAATTATAATTCTAGACCATAATGTCTATAAAAATATTATCATTTAAAAAAAAAAGATAGTTTATATAGTACTCATGGATAAACAAAAGTATATTGAGGAGGCTATGCGTCAACTAAATAATACTCATTTTTATAAGGTTACCACTAAAGAGGCATATATTGACAGTGTTACCGGTATTTGGCAGTTGCTGATGGAATGGAAAGACAAAGGTCTATTGGTATGGGAGGAATATTGTTTTTTGAAGAGACACTTCCCCAAATTGCCAGTCCTGTACATTCTACCTAAGATTCATAAAAGTGAAATCAATCCTCCGGGACGTCCTATTGTATCTTCCTGTGGCAGTGTACTTGAAAATGTTTCCAAATATGTGGATCATTTTCTGAGAGAATTTGTTGTGAATTTACCTTCATATGTCCGTGATACAAAGGATTTTCTTGGGAAGTTGGAGGGTATTGCATGGGAAGATGATTTCTTGTTGTTGACGTTGGATGTCAACTCCCTTTATACCATTATAGTTCATGACAAGGGTATCATTGCATGCAAACACTTTTTGTGTACAAGGTCATTGAAATATCTGGCCCATACCGAGATGATAATAGATATGATAAGGTATTGTTTAACCAATAATTTTTTCTTGTTCAATGGAGTGCTTTACCAACAGACCCTTGGGACTGCTATGGGTACATGCTTTGCCCCAAGTTTTGCTTGTCTTTTTCTTGGTTGGTGGGAGGAGACTATTTTCAAAGACGATGAGTTATACGCTGAAGCGAATCAGGCTATCCTTTGGTTAAGATATATCGATGACCTTTTCATTATTTGGAAAGGAACCAAAGAAAAGGCTATACAGTTTGTGGACAAATTGAACAAAAATGATTTGAATATTGGTTTGACATGCAATGTGAGTAGCTCCTCCATTGAATTTTTAGATACCTTGGTGAAGATTAGGGAACAGAAAATTACTACTGAATTGTCCTGGAAACACACGGCAGGCAATAGTTTATTACATGCCTCAAGTGGTCATCCAGTCAGTTTAAAATGGAGCATCCCCTTCGGTGAACTATTAAGAGCAAAAAGAATCAGTAGCACTGATGAAGCTTTTGAGGCTGAGCAAAGGGAGATGATTATAAGATTTAAACAGCGAGGATATCCACAATGGGTAATTAAAAGAGCAACTGATAAGATTAAGGGGATAAAAAGATCTGATACCCTCTTTGATAACATTACCAAACAAGAGGTAGATGATAATGATGGGACTAGACTCATTATGACATATAATGAAGATACAAAACAGATTAATAACATCATTTAAAAAAACTGGAATATTTTGAAAAGTGATTCCCGTTATTGGAGGGAATATACAAAAGCGACCACAGATTACTTATAGAAGAGGACGGAGTCTACATGATATTTTGAGGTCTAATGATATTACATCTACTTCACAAGTGAGGCAACACAATTTGCAAGGCTTCTTTCCATGTGGCCATTGTAAAGCTTGTCGCAATAGCATTATGCGGAAGCAATATGCTACATGCAAACCTGGGAAAGTCAGACAGATCAATCAATTTATAAAATGCAGTACCCCCTTTGTGATTTATGTTTTGGAATGTCCTTGCTTGCGATGGTATATTGGTAGTACCAAACATGGTGTTAAAAAACTGATTTTAGAACATATGCGTGCGATTACATCAAATGACGAACATTATCCGGTAGCAAGGCACTTCAAAGAAAAACACAATTCTGATTGTACTAAACTATCATATTTTGGTATTGAACATGTTCCTCCACATCACAGGGGAGGGAACAGAGAATTAGTATTAAGGAAAAAAGAGTCAGTATATATCTTAGAATTAGAGACTAAGACTCTGATAGGTTTGAACATGGGGAAGGAATTAAATACTCACCTACATGACAACTATTAATTTATCTTGATGAGATTCTATTATTTGCCTCTTTTTATAGATTGAGGAAATTCTTTTACGGATTGAGGTATCTTTGAGTCAAATATATGCAATGAGTAATTATTTTACTGCACATAGAATTAATTTTATTGGGTATAAAATTAATTTATGAGATTTAGATTAGGTACTTTTGTTGATTGTGTATTATGAGTGTTAATTGTATATTTTCCTGATGTCTAAACTTCTAAGTATTGATTCAATTTTGATTCTATTTACTTTGGATATTCCTTTTAGATACTCTGGGTCGGATGAAGAACTATCAAAATTCTATTTGCCTGTGTTCATTCATTCTCCATTATTTTCACATTATTATGGGGTGGTTAACTTTGCAGATTTTCAGATAAGATTATTAAAATTATTAATGTAGATCTTTCTTAGCCTTGAATAAGTCTATGATGATATATTTGCAGTGTATATGTTTTACTATCTGGTGAATTCTCTATTTTTTTAAAACAAATGATAATATTTTTATAGACATTATGGTCTAGAATTAATAATTATGAAATTTAAGAGATAGAGCACTGTTATTTAATGTGGTTGTTTCCCTTCCTAACTTAATAATGAATTTTTATAAAAAATTGATAGTATTAATTTATTAATTTATTAATTTTATTATTATTATTATTAGGGGGAATTATTTGTAATTTAACAATTATATTCAAATTATATCTAACAACAAACAGGGGCGTGAATTGATCTAAGTATGAGTAGTATTATTATGATAATATGTGCAAAGTATTGTGTGTTGTTACTGGTTGCACATGTTAATTGTCTTATTTCTATGTTTATGCTAACAGGGTATTTAAAGGGTAATTTATGGGTGATGTTTATCACGTGACCAAGGCTGCTGTGTCAGTCGAAACACGTTGTGTGTAGATTAAACAGATTTTTTGTTCCTGAAACCCGAGTGTGCGAGTACTATATATTTTTCTTTGTGTTCATATATATATATATATATATATTTATATATATATATGTATATCTATATATATATCTATATATATATATATCTATCTCTCTCTCTCTCTATATATATATATATATATATATATATATATATATATATATATATATGTTATATATATATATATTCACTGGAAAAAACAAATGTCAAAGTAACATTACAGTATAGTTAGCTAAGTATGTCAGTGATAATTTATAACAAAACTGATGACATCTCAAATACACAATACTGCTAAAGGTAGCAAGGAATCCCAAAACATAAACTAGATTCCATATGTAAAGTTTCAGATTTACTACATGAACAACTGAAAGATCCATTTATGGTTGCATGCTAATGGAAACTTAATGAATAGAATACATCGTATTCTACAGAATTTTTCTTTGCATGCTCTCTGGCTCACAAAAGAAAAATGTGCCCAACAAGCCAAACAGAAACCATCTTCCTTCTGTAAGCTTGTGCAACAAAATGGAAAAGTGACAGATCGGTGAGCTACACTAATCACTATATAGAGGACATGATGATTCGCCATTAGGAAAAAAAAAGCTAGGAGACATATGTAGTACAATCCTACTAAAAGTAGCAAGGAGGCCCACAAATAAACTGGATTGCATAAGAAAAGTTTCAGAATTACTACATGAATAACTAAAAGACACATTGATGGTTATAACTATGTAAAGCAATAAACAAATATATGACAAATACAATAGATACAAAATATATATATATATTAAATCTGATTTCTACTCTGTAGTTATAGTTAGTATTCCCAAAGATGGGAATTCCATGGATTTTACTTCCCTAATAACTTTCCACACATTTGATGAATCACAACAAAACAATCCACATTGGGACTAGTCACGGTGCTCCTGTCATGCACTGTGACTGGAACAGGTTCAGGAGAAGAGGATAGGCACCTCAAGATGGCGGCTGCGAAGGAAACAAGACGGCGCGATTGCTGCGAATATAGCAATTACAGGAGATTGTGAGAGTGTTGGAGCTCCGGATATGGACGCTGTCTCTCCTGCAGGAGGAATGCTAGGGACATGCCAGTAAAGACCTGTTGAGAGCCAGTGGAGAGCTGGTGGATGACACGGTGATGCAGTGATGTGACGGAGGATCGGTTTTGAAGCTGTGCAATCTTGAGCCCAAATGAAAGAGGGTCGGCGGGGAATCCCCGGCTAGCTGAGCCACAGGAAACCCAATCAGTCGGGGAAAGCAGGCGCATAGACTTTGGCCCTCTCTTTCTTTGCTGTTTTGCCTTTGGAAGACGGGATGATGGGTACACCTCTTGCAGCATGCTGAAAAAACTCTCAGGGGAAAAGAAGAGAGAGAACCCTCTTTTAATGGGTGTCAGGACAGCATACTGGAGGGACTTTTGGGGGTACCCTCTAGGCGTCCCCCTAAAAAGACAAAAAGCCAGCAGGCTACGGAAGTGGTCTGCATTGTCACTGATGCAGCTTGTGGTCTCTCAACTTCAATTCTCGCCATGATGCTACGTTGTAAGAATAGCTTTGCCAAATTCCACATTGAACATACATGCCCTCACAGGTTATCAGGATATTGATCAGGTGTTGGACGAAAAGGTTGACATAAGACTCCACATTACACACCAGCTCTGCTGGTGAGGGTGCCAAAACTGCGAGGCACTAGGGTGATAACATACCCACCAACCCCAAAGCCAGGGCATATCTTCCTAAAAAGAAACAATTAGCATGGACCATCCAGAGAACCCCCACACTCTATGTCTCCAGAGCTAGTCTCACAGGAGATTAATAGTAGCACGGCATCAAGCTCTCCAGCACCCACTGTGGATAGCAATATGTTGTGTGGTACCCCATCAAAGTTGTCAACAAGAAAACAAGATTCTGCAGGGATAAACAAGGTTATTGAGGGGGACACTAGGCCTATCAGCAGTATGTATAATAATACCGTAGTGGAGATGGCACTGGGATGCATAGTGAAGAACAGACACAACTCATTCAGTCCATCAAAATCTTACTAACATATCCCATCACCAGAAGGAGTTGAAAGGGATGATAGACAGCTTTAAAGCAGTAGAAGCTCCAGCGGGTATCGTTCAACAGACAAGACCAAATGTACTATAGAAAGGTCACTCTCAAATCGTTCAGACTGTAGAACAAGCCAGGATCCTTTTGGATCAAATTTGTTCAACTTAAGGGAGTCACATTGTGGCAAGAGGAGCCTCTCTGAAGGATTAGGGTGTCCCAATCTTTTAGACTGTTAAACAGACTAGGCTCTTTCTGGGCCAAACTCACTTGACCTAAAGGAGCTATAATAGGGTAGGAGGGGCTTTTCTGCATGATTCAGGAGGGCAAAACAAGGAACATCCCCCAGTAGGCCACTCCCTTGAGATCCTGCTCAGGTCTGATGATGGTACACCATAATTGGGAAATGGGGTGTAGAGGGGGAGGAGGGATAGGGAGGTGAAACAGCACAAGGGCGGCACATAGAGGTGGGGGCTTCCCAGAGTCCCTAGGTGGGGGGGCCTCAAGTATAGGAAACCTCATGGAGATGGACGGAGGGCAGGTTCACACAGGATGAGGTGGTGTATGGGGGGAAAGAAAAACAAACAAATGATAATCAACATAGTAGGGCTAGCAGCATCCATAATCAGATTTTATGCCTAGGTATATGGGGGTCAGCACTTATTTACAAAGAACCACAACTAAGCAAAACTCAAGAGAGCACCAAATAAGAGTTAGTACATGAAATGTTTATGGCTTTAACAACCCAAAAAAACTACTGTTGATACTAGCATGGCTCCAATCTTCTGGAGCACGTCATTTTCCTACAGGAAACTAATTAAAAAAATAAACACCAAACCACTAGTACTACCCAAATACATATCTTATTCCTTCTTTGCATCAGCAAATAGCGAAGTAAGAGGGCTTGCTGTTTTATTTACATGCAAGTTCAGGGGGGAAATACTGCATGTGGTGTGCAACCCCCTAGCTAGATGGATCTTGGTGTCAGTAAGAATTAGCTTGGTCACTAGCAATCTAGTTAGCCTGAATGGGCCAATTTACGACGTACACACTGTCTTTCATAAAAAATATACTTTTGCTCCTGCTCAGTGGATTACTTGTGATTGGAGGGGACTTTAATCTCCTCCAAGACTTTACTCAAGATTGTTCCCGATTGAATAAAACAAAGAATAAGCCAAAGTCTGCTAGGGGCTGGAATGTATCTAACAAGACTTTGCGTTGATCGATCAATGGAGTACTGATCACCCCACACTGTGGGACTATACATGCTTCTCGTAATGTTTCCATTCCTCAACTAGGATCGACTATTTTTTGATCTCCCACAGCCAGGAGAGAATATGCTTAGGTATTCGGTCTAATCCATTCTCTGATCATTCTACCCCTTACATTGATCTTAAGATATATGATACAAAGAAAGGGGAGGGATACCAGACCTTACCTTAGATAGGTCTCTATGAACTTAAGAGGGTTGGGTTTTAAATATGCAGCAGATGCTAATAGTGTTTTTTCAAACAAATCAAGGGTCTGCTTCTAATTACTCGATCTGCGGGGCACGTAAGTCATGGATAAGGGACGAATGCATTTCATACGTTGCAGGTCAAAATGAAGCAAGAAAGCAGGAAATCGATAAACTTCAGCATCAATTAGATTTGACCAGATGAGCAGACAACAGGTATGAAACTGCTCAAACATACTTGTTTGGTGAAGGCGACTCAAGCTCTTAAAGACTTCTTTGTATCCCGGGAAATTATCAATCAGCAAACATGTGAGTTTATGAAGAAATTGAGTACACAGGGCATCTTTTGGCCTGGTCAATAAAGACAAGGCACAATCAGGGAACCATGCGTGAAATCTGGGACTTGAATAATAAAGTCACTGTAACTTAAAACTAACAGATTGGATGTCTACTTCTTACTCATTACTCTGAGCTATACTTCCAAAGAGACCCCCCAGGACTGGACAGACCAATGCTTTCTTTGACCAAAAACAATTCTGTATATATCTGAAGAGCATCAGAAAAGCCTTACCACCCCTTTAACGCAAAGTGAGATATTGCACACCATCAAAACTCTCCCAATGCTAAAGCCTGTGGCGAGGATAGCTTAACTGCAGAGTTATTTAAAACTTTTGCCAGTCAAATAGTCCATCACTTATTGGTGGTTTTTACTCAATTTCTGAGGGGAGACATCATCAAAGCAATTATAGTCAACTTTCTTTAAAAAGATGAACCACCCGAGTCCCCGGGCTCTAACCATCCAATTAGTCTATTAAACTCAGACTACAAACTTTTTACTAAAATCATGGCTCTTCAGCTGGCTCCTGTTGCAGCTTCAGTAGTGCATGAAAATGAAATGTCTCAAATTGGTCAGTCCATCACAAGCGATACAAACTTCCTAGTACAAGCTATAGACTATTTTTCAACCAACAAAAAGATTTCGATTGTGTCCAGTGGATGACTTTGTTTCTAACACTGGCACATTTTGGGTTCCCATCCAGAATAATACAACTACTACATAATTCATATTATCAAGCACAGGCTTCTATCATAATTAATCCTAAGTAGTAGGCTATAGCCTCATATTGCGTGGGACATTCCAAGGATGTCCTATGTCACAGTTTTTTTTTCTGAATTTATCAAGCCATTGGCATCAGCAGTTAGACAGGATAGGGCAATCACCCTGCCGGTGGTAGGCGCACTAAAACTAAAATTATTCACGGATGAGATTATTTTCAATTTAGAAGGGACGGGGGCCAACATCCAAAGAGCTCTGGCCAAACTCCAAAAGTTTTCCGGTATAGGCGGTTGTAAAGTTAATTTGACCAAAACAGAGATCTTATTATTCAATTGTCAGTCAAGTGTGTTGCCCCAAGAAATACAAGCTACTTTTTCACACACAGAACCAATAATATATTTGGGCATACACATGACCCACAATTTTTCAGATCTTTTTAAACAAAATTACTCTGCTACTTTGAAGAAAGCAACAAATATCTTGACAAACAGCCAGCGCCTACCCTTAACAATAATAGGATGGATCTTTATTGTTGAAATTTCGATATTATCCCTTTTTACATTCATTTTTCGAATGTCGTGATCTAAGCTAAACAAGCCTTTTTTACCAAAATAGATCAAATGATGCAGAAATGTATTTGGCAAGGAAGGAAGGCATACACCAAACTGACCACTTTACAGCTACCAGTGAAAGACGGTGGGTGTGCACTGCCACATATCCGCAAATATTACCATGCATCATGTTTTAATTGGTTTAATAGGATGGCAATACAGAAAGATGGATCAAATCATTTCTATCTACAACTGATGCTTCAGGACATTGGACTCCAAATACCTGTATTTCTTAAAATCCCCAAACTCCCCAAGAAATCCAGAATCATACTTTCCAGTATTTTAGCTAAATAGTCACACAAATACATGAAAGATACAATTTTCCCTTAAAACATCCACAAGTTGCTAGGATTGTTGATCTGAATTTACCAGCTTGGGGTATCATAAGCTGGAGAACTTACTTTTTGCAGATCGGATTAAAACATGGCAGCAAGTAATAACAGGCCAGGGTAATATCCTGATAGCTCTTAGATTTTCATACTTACATATAAGACAACATTTACTCAGATATAAAACAATGGGTAGTGGAATCTCAGACCATATCAACAAAGCACACTTTGCTAAAAATCTTATTGAATTAAAAAATTGGTATCAAACATTGTATACATACACACACAAGTCTACCCCTTGTCTAGCATTTGCTTCTAATTCTCAATACACTGAAGGATGGCTAGATATGACGGGCTGGGTTAGGTTCAAGTCTATGGCATGTAAGGCCCTTCAGAGATCCAATTTTAAATGAATGGCCTTTTTTTCAAAGTGGGATCTATACTGCATCCTACATCGTATACATCAGATGTACCCAGCAGTATCACCATGATGCCTGAGATGTAATCTCCGTTGGGGAGACTGGCCCAATATGGGCTTTCTCTGTCCAAAACTAAATAGCTATTGGGAAAAGATCTACAGCTTCATGAGTAATAACCTACAAGTACAAATGAAACCTCACATATGTGGAACTCTACTGGGGAGCTCTCCAGCTAGCTGCCAGCTGGGCATACGTGAACAACAATTCTTTTTTATTGACTCTTGTAGCTAAATTGTTAATTTTGCAAAAATGGAAGATCCCCGGTGTTCCCACATATGAGACCTGGAGTACTACGATGCATGCAACAGTTCCAGAAATTAGAGGAAGCATATGCACAGAGGGTATGGGCAAGGAGAAAAATTGAGGCCATCTGGGGATATATGCAGGTAAGGGAATTATTAAAGGATATTTCCTCAATGAAACAGTGGGGGGTGGGGACAAGTTTAGAAGGGAACAGGATTTGTAATATTTTTTACGCATTTGAAGAAAAACTTGAGATACGATACAGTGTTGTAAGACGGACAATGAATTTGTGAAATTGATTATCCAATTGAACAAAAAAAACATTCCAGACTATAGCATTTTTTACATTTTGAGAAGATGTACATTTTTGTGGTGAACCATTAAGGGAGTGCAACGATAAAAGGGGGTCTCAAAACACATTTTCCACCAATACATTTTCCATAGCCTTTTGTTTTTGATGTAGCGTGACAACAGCTGAATACATTATGATGAAGAGAGGATGCTTTTTGTGTACTGCAGCTAAGTAGGGTAAATATTTTTTTAAGATATAAGAAATTTTAAAGCACAGTATTTTGTCAGAATTTCACTATATTTTGTGAAATACCGCAGTACATGGCTGTAAACTTACTTAAAATTGTATTTAAAAAATAAATACATTTCCCTACCTATTGCCACTTTAAAAAAGTGGCAATAGGTAGGGACCTTCTTCCTACCTATATCTAAGGTCCTAACACTGAAAACAGCCAAAGTATAGTAAAAACAATATAGTTGCTTTTTCATTCTCAAAAAACAGCCATTACACAATTATAGGTTGACTTTTCATTGCCATGTACTATGGTATACTGCACATTTTTCATGGTTTACTATGGCCCAAAATATAGCTATGGCCTACCTGTATCATTGGATTGTGGTACCCTTGTGTCACTGATGGTGTCGCATGGGCAATGCAATAATTAAGTCAGGTTTACGAAGGAACCCGAGGCCACCATTCGTGGTGGCCCTGCATTGATTGGTAAATCTGGAGAAATGGAAGGCAGCGCTTTTCGCTGTTTTGCGTTACTCTGCTCACCATAATCTTCATTGCTGCTACATTTCACATATATCCATATGCGTACCTATATCCACATGCCATGCCACTGTAGCCACTTTGCTATAAGCTATTCTGCTCTATGTCACTCCACTCTACGCTACAACATTGTACACAAGCCACTCCAATCTACGTCACTCCACTGTATACCATTCCAGTGGACACAGCTCCACTATACGCTATTCAACTCTATGCCATTCTAGTGTATACAACTCCACTCCACTGTATTCCACTGTATGTCCCGCCCCTCTACAACACTCCAATGTATGTTATTTCACTGTAAGCCACATAAGTGTATGTTACTCCACTCTACACCACTCCAGATTATGGCACTCCACTCTATGCCACTTCATTCAATGCTATTTGATTGGACCTGACTCCAGTGTACAGC
Source organism: Pleurodeles waltl (assembly GCF_031143425.1). Classification (NCBI taxonomy): domain Eukaryota; kingdom Metazoa; phylum Chordata; class Amphibia; order Caudata; family Salamandridae; genus Pleurodeles; species Pleurodeles waltl. Next base: position 732,206,666 of record NC_090447.1, on the reverse strand, counting down.
ACACGCTGTATGCTATGGCACTCTACCCAACTCCACTGTATTCCACTCCAGTCTACACCAATTTATTATACTCCATTCCACTGTACACTTCTCTACTATATACTATTACACTCTATGACACTCCACTGTATAACACCCTGCTCTACATCACTCCACTCTACATTATTACATTGTACACAATTCCACTCTATGCTAGTCCACTCTATGCAATTGCACTGTATGCAACTCCACTGTGCACCTCTTCAGTGTACACCACTTTACTGCATGCCATGCAACTCCAGTATATTCTATTCCACTCTTCACCATTCCAGTATATGCCAATCCTACTAAATGCTACTCCACTCTATGCTATTCCACTCTGCTGTATGCTACTCCACTGTATGTCATTCTAGTGTATGCCACTCTACTCTATCTCATTCCATTCTACGTTATTCCATTGAATGCTACTTCACTAGCTGCCGCTCCACTGTATGCTGTTACATCCCAGTGTACGACACTCCAGTCCACTAAGTGGTGAGAATATTTGGTAGGGTATGCTTTTGGTAAAGGCATTCACAGCAGCCAAGAAGTCATCATCCACCTTCGTATGAGAACGAGATTTGGCAGTGGCATCAGCCAATGAGTTTCCTACAACTTGTATTCCAACACATTGGTAGCCCAGTGTATATATTACATGAGCATGTGGCGGTTTCTTAAAGACCTGCCACCTTCCCCGACAAAAATGTGTAGTTTATGGTGTTTCCTTTGGAATCTATGAAACCATTAAGGCATCAGTAGTGTACGTTTTCATTAAAGGGCTAGATTCAATAATACGAATCACACATAGTAAGTGTAGAAAGTTCAGGATCCATATGTTCCAGTGCCAAAAGCAATGCTATAAGCTCATCAAGTTGTGCTTTGTAGTCCCCTAGGGACTGGGTGTAGGTTTGAAGAGGGTGGAAGTTACCATCCCTCATAACCCCACAAACAGTTGTGCAAGCTGCAGAGTACTGTTATTTGGTACCTACAGCTGGTTGAGCAGAATTATCAAAAGAAATGATTATTCTGTAATGGTCAAGAGGGATGACATTAGTGGGCATGGAGTACTCATGTTCATGTTGGAGAAATTCTTGGGTCTAGAGGAGTTTTGGATCAAAAACATAGTCAACATCAGAGGCAGTCTAGAAGGTAGCCCCATTGTTTTTGCCTCAACAGCTGGAATTGAGGTAACAGCAATAATGCACTTACCCTGGGCTAGAGGCCTCTCCTTGATGACCGCAATCTGAACTGCAGTCAGAATGTTTTTGTTGGTGCAAAAAACACATTTCAGCATTGGACTATAAGTCTGATTTGTAAGCAATGAGTATTGTGTCACCTTCATTGTATGTGACATATGTGAATCCTATGGCACCCAGAATGACACAGCTTATCAAATTTGTTTTGTTTTCACATGTAAGTGTTTTGCTACAAGCATGTCAGTCTGTAGTGGATCCTAATATGTTTTAATGGGAATCAGGAGTTTAGCCTAGCCTTCTGGCTTGGAGACCTGTGCCCCCGTCACCTAGTGGCTTTTAACCTACTTAGCCTGCTCTGTTTTAGCACATTTATTTAATTATTTCTTCTAATATGGCTGCTACGCTTATCAGTGCCACACTGTTAAGGTGTTATTATCAACGTCAAAAAACAAATGAGAGACATAGATATTCACATTATGTACTTGCCCACTTACATTTGACAGTATTATAATGTACCAGCTCAATGAATTGTTTAAATAATTGCCGCCCTAAGCATGCCTTCTTATCTATTGGTTGGTAATATACCAGCTTCAGGGGTCCTACAAGCTCTGTATAAATACTATCTATGCTACAAATCCCCTTGATGCAGTCCCAGCCTTCGGGTCCCCACGGAGTTTGATCTAGAGACCTCATTGCAAGGTAATGAGGGTTGGTGGCTCTTCTCATGGACATGTACTGGCAGATTAGGTTTATCACACCTAGCTCTCTTTAGGTTAGAGATTAAGTATACCATGTTAGGGTATTAGTGCTTATTTCCTATCATATGTTATTGAAGATGGCACAGGTCTTCGTATTCATGACTCTTGTTTTATATTTCTGTTTCTTGCATTGTTCTTTATCCTAATCATTGCAGCCCATGACATTTACAGTAGGTTGCAGTCTTCTTAATAAAACCTGTTGAAAACTTTACTGCATCTCCTTCATTGCCTGTGTATGATTGAGACATGTTGTTCATGTGAGTAAAGTGTGTTTTCCTTTTAACCACAACTCCCCTGAGAAGTTGCAATCTTGAGTCCATGCGTAAAGGCTTCCACAAATCATCTATTACTGTTTGGATTTTTGGTGAGGTACTGTTTGTGAGTCAGGAGGGTTGGGCTGACAGTTGAGACTTGTTGTAGGATTGGCCTAGTTGCCTTTAAACAAACATGCTGTCATCTCTAAACCAGCAGTCTTGTCTAGAGCAAGAGTCCAACCATGACAAGTCTGTAATGAGCTGAGAATTTGTGTATGTTGTGATGTCAAATGTTTGCTTGAAAAATCAGGGTGGATCAAATCATAGAGTGGTTTTATGCACTGAAGATAATTTGAGAAGTATATTCTGCCAAAATTAAAGAATCCTAACAAGGATTGTATTTTTTTTAATATTGTTTGGTGGTTGTAGCTGTGAACACTTCTCTAAGCAGTGTGGTGCCAGACTTTTCCCCTAATTTGACAGCTTTTATCCCAGAAACAGGACACTGAGCAAAGCAATTTTAATTTTCTTGAGATTTAATTTGTAGCCATGTTCGGAAAATCCTAGTATAGTGCAATCTACTCTGGATAGATGTGTGTTGAGGTCATCATCCATCAGATAAATGTAATCAACATAGGACATTGCCTCAGGCCTGAGATCATTGCCTTCTCACCCTTCTGGTATACCAAAAACTCACAGCTTATTCCTCCTTTGGCAGTTCTCCAAGTCATCAATTGTAGACTGAACCAATGCCAGATATCGATCATGACTTTCAACCGAATTTACTGTGGCTGACTCCACTTCCTCCACGCTGGCCACTCGCTATTGTAATTCCAAAATATCTGTAGAGAAGGCTGTTACTTTACCAGTTACCTAGGCCAGAGACTGCTGTATTAATACATTATCTGTCCTAACTTGACAATAATGTGGTTTGTATATAGAAAATAGCTTTTCCGAATAATAACTAAGATTGTTTTTTCAGAAAAAACAAAGGTTAAAACTTAGTTATAGTTAGAGATCATTATTTTGAAATACAATTAAACAGCACATTTAAACCACAAAAACATTAGAACTACTTTAGTTATATCTATGTTTAAAGACTTTCATCAAGCACTATTTGTCCGACTTATAGTACCGTCCACAATCTAACTTCAAATGTCAACGTCACTTATACCATCAAACACCTATAACTCGTTGATTGCCAACCTATTATTTGCACCATTAAATAATGTCTTGTTAATAAATATCTTAATTTAGCAATTATATATATGAAGTAAAGTGCAGCTGCAAACTTTTTCTCTTACATTGGATATAAATATGACGAGGTATAGTTGTTTGAATGTATGTTTTTGTATTTTAAATGTGTTGTGTAATAGTGTTGTAATACAATAACCCCTAACTATAACTAAGTTCAAACCTTTGGGTTTTTTCTGAATGTCATTGCTTTTTAAGAGTACGAAATGTGTTCACTTGTGCCACTATGTAATTAAGTTAGACTTATGTAAATACTTTAATTTTCTACACACTTTTTTTTGTTATTTGATAAAATTGGGATGCAGTTTTATAACACTATGGCCCTCATTTCGTCCTGCGAAGTCTTTTTGAAAGACCGACGAAGTACTGCCAAGCTGAAGACCGCCAGTGCAGGCGGTTTTCCGCGCAGCGTATCATGACTGCTGGCAGCCCTCTGTCCTTTTTCGGACAGAGACCCGCCAGCAGCCATACTCGTGGTCAGCAGGGAAGTGGAGGCTGCTCTACCTCCACAGCAATGTCATCAGAACACCGACCACCAAATCACGTCCATGATTCAGTGTGGCGGTGTTCTGCTGATGGGGTGCTGGTGGTGGAGCAGCACCCATGGATCCCATTCCCTCCCGGAGAATCACCGGTCAAGGTAAGGTGATCGTCCATTAGGGGAGGGAGGTGTGGGAGTGTTGTGTGTTGTGGCATGCATGGGGGTGTGAGTGTGTAGAGGGGGTGTGTGAGTGCATGTATGCATGCAGGGGGTGTTGTGTGTTTGGAAATGTGTTCATGTCTGTCTGTATGTTTGTCTGTGAGTATGTGTGCGTGTATGACTGTATGTATGTGTGCGTGTATGACTGTGTATGTTGGAATGTTTGTTAGTATGTGTTTGGGTATGTGAGGTGGTGGTGTCTGTGTGCGTGAAAGGGGGGGTGTTGATGTGGGGGGTGGGGAGGGGGTACTACCCCATTTTGAGTGTGGTAGAGGGGTCATGGGTGTAGGGGGAGGACTCAGGAGTGGGGGGAGGGGGATGGGGGAGACCCCTATCAGAGCCAGGGAAAGAATTCCCTGGCACTGATAGTGCCTCCTGCCATGGATTTCGTGGCAGTACAAAACCCCACGAAATCCATGGCGGTATGCAGGGTTGTGACAGCCGCTGGTCTGGAGACTGAAGTCTCCAGCCCAGCGGTCGTTACCACCCTGACAGTCAGAGTGGAGAAATGGCGGTTAAGCATGGCGGTCACCGCCATGCTTGTAATGGCATTTTTTTCCGCCGGCCTGTTGGCAGTATTACCGCCATTTTTCCACCGACCACCAGGGTTGTAATGAGGGCCAAGATATTTTCTTTATGAATTGATTTCAAATGATTTTTAACTATAATAAAGTGAGTATTTATGAATAAAATGTTGTAGTTCTGTGGGTTGCCAAGTACCAATAAGCAAAGGTGGGCAAGTTGGTGGAATCTTGACCACTCCACATTAACCCCTTCTGTGCCCAGGACGTAATGGTTACGTCCTGAGGCACAGTGCTGCTGTGCCCAGGACGTAACCATTACGTCCTGTGCACAGAGCCCAGAGGGAGCGCTCTCGCTCCCTCTGTGGGGTTCCCCCCCACCCCCCCAAGTCAGGGATGGAAGGGGAAGCCCTTCCCCTCCCACCCCCGACCCCCCCAACCCCCCCTGTGACGTCAGCGCGCGAGCGCGCGCTGATTAGTCACAGGGTCTCCCCCATCGCGCTGGAAGCAGAGCTTCCAGCGCGATTGAAAAAGAAATGCTTTTGCATTTCTTTTTCAATCCCATGGGGGAGGCCCCGAGAGGCTTCAAAGGGAAGGAAATTTATTTCCTTCCCTTTGAAGTCTCTCACAGGTTTCAAAAGCCGGATTGCTTGCAATCCGGCTTTTGAAACCCCACTAGACACCAGGGATTTTTTTTTTCATTCTTGAAATTGGCAAAAGGGAGCGACCCCTTGGGCAAGGGTCGCTCCCAGGGGGGCATTTTTTTAGGAAGGCCTTTTCTGCCCCCCCTGGGGGCAGATTGGCCTATTATTAGGCCGATCTGACCCCAGGGGGGGCAGAAACCTCTAGGCACCAGGGACCATTTTTTTTTTTTTTTTTTTTTTGTGATGAATTCTTTTTTTTTAGGTGGGGAGCGATCCCTTAGGCAAGGGTCGCTCCCCTACGGGGCAATATATATTTAGGCCATTTCTGCCCCCCTTGGGGGCAGATTGGCCTATTTTGATAAGGCCAATCTGCCCCCAAGGGGGGCAGAAACCATTAGACACCAGGGAGTTTTTTTTTGCGCGCGAATGTCACGCAACAAAGCGACCCCTTTGGCAAGGGTCGCTCCCAGGGGGGGCAATTTTTTGGGAAGGCCTTTTCTGCCCCCCCTGGGGGCAGATCGGCCTATTATTAGGCCGATCTGCCCCCAGGGGGGGAAGAAACCTCTAGGCGCCAGGGTAAATTTTTTTTTTGTGTTTTTTTTTTTGTTCTTTTTTTTTTTTTAGAGATGGGGAGCGACCCATCAGGCAAGGGTCGCTCCCCTGGGGGGGCAAATTGTATTTAGACCATTTCTGCCCCCCTGGGGGCAGATTGGCCAATTTTAGGTCAATCTGCCCCCAAGGGGGCAGAAACCACTAGGCACCGGGGATTTGTTTTTTGGCGCCAATGTCACGCAGGGGGAGCGACCCCGTAGGCAAGGGTCGCTCCCGGGGGGGGGGGGTGGGGGTTGGGGGGGCAAATTTATTTTAGGCCATTTCTGCCCCCCCGGGGGACAGATCGGCCTATTATTAGGCCGAACTGCCCCCGGGGGGGGGGGCAGAACACTCTAGGCGCCAGGGCAATTTTTTTTTTGTGTTTTTTTTTTTTGTTGTTTCTTTTTTTAGAGATGGGGAGCGACCCATCAGGCAAGGGTCGCTCCCCTGGGGGGGGCAAATTGTATTTAGACCATTTCTGCCCCCCTGGGGGCAGATTGGCCAATTTTAGGTCAATCTGCCCCCAAGGGGGCAGAAACCACTAGGCACCGGGGATTTGTTTTTTGGCGCCAATGTCACGCAGGGGGAGCAACCCCGTAGGCAAGGGTCGCTCCCGGGGGGGGTGGGGGTTGGGGGGGCAAATTTATTTTAGGCCATTTCTGCCCCCCCAGGGGACAGATCGGCCTATTATTAGGCCGAACTGCCCCCGGGGGGGGGGGGGCAGAACACTCTAGGCGCCAGGGCAATTTTTTTTTTGTGTTTTTTTTTTTGTTGTTTCTTTTTTTAGAGATGGGGAGCGACCCATCAGGCAAGGGTCGCTCGCCTGGGGGGGGGCAAATTGTATTTAGACGATTTCTGCCCCCCTGGGTGCAGATTGGCCAATTTTAGGTCAATCTGCCCCCAAGGGGGCAGAAACCACTAGGCACCGGGGATTTGTTTTTTGGCGCCAATGTCACGCAGGGGGAGCGACCCCGTAGGCAAGGGTCGCTCCCGGGGGGGCAAATTTATTTTAGGCCATTTCTGCCCCCCCGGGGGGCAGAAACCTCTAGGCGCCAGGGGAATTTTTCTTTTTTTTCTTTTTTTTTTTTCTTTGTTTTTTTTTTTTTAGAGATGGGGAGCGACCCATCAGGCAAAAGTCGCTCCCCTGGGGGACAAATTGTATTTAGGCCATTTCTGCCCCCCTTGGGGGCAGATTGGCTGAGTTTAGGTCAACCTGCCCCCAAGGGGGCAGAAACCACTAGGCACCGGGGATTTGTTTTTTGGCGCCAATGTCACGCAGGGGGAGCGACCCTGTAGGCAAGGGTCGCTCCCGGGGGGGGGGGTGGGTGTTGGGGGGGCAAATTTATTTTAGGCCATTTCTGCCCCCCCCGGGGGGCAGAAACCTCTAGGGGCCAGGGGAATTTTTCTTTTTTTTCTTTTTTTTTTTTCTTTTTTTTTTTTTTTTTAGAGATGGGGAGCGACCCATCAGGCAAAAGTCGCTCCCCTGGGGGACAAATTGTATTTAGGCCATTTCTGCCCCCCTTGGGGGCAGATTGGCTGAGTTTAGGTCAACCTGCCCCCAAGGGGGCAGAAACCACTAGGCACTGGGGATTTGTTTTTTGGCGCCAATGTCACGCAGGGGGAGCGACCCCGTAGGCAAGGGTCGCTCCCGGGGGGGGGGTGGGTGTTGGGGGGGCAAATTTATTTTAGGCCATTTCTGCCCCCCCCCGGGGGGCAGATCGGCCTATTATTAGGCCGATCTGCCCCCGGGGGGGGGGGGGGCAGAAACCTCTAGACGCCAGGGGAATTTTTCTTTTTTTTCTTTTTTTTTTTCTTGGTTTTTTTTTTTTAGAGATGGGGAGCGACCCATCAGGCAAAAGTCGCTCCCCTGGGGGACAAATTGTATTTAGATTTAGGCCATTTCTGCCCCCCTTGGGGGCAGATTGGCTCAGTTTAGGTCAACCTGCCCCCAAGGGGGCAGAAACCACAAGGCACCGGGGATTTGTTTTTTGGGGCCAATGTCACGCAGGGGGAGCGACCCCGTAGGCAAGGGTCGCTCCCGGCGGGGGAGGGTGGGGGTTGGGGGGGCAAATTTATTTTAGGGCATTTCTGCCCCCCCCCCCCGGGGCCGGCTGAGCTACAGGCCAAACACCACAGGTAGGCACCTTGCAAAAAACACCTCTGTTTTCTGTGAAAAAATATGTTGTGTCCACGTTGTGTTTTGGGCCATTTCCTTTTGTGGGCGCAAGGCCTACCCACAGAAGTGATGTACCATTTTTATCGAGAGACTTAGGGGAACGCTGGGTGGAAGGAAATTTGTGGCTCCTCTCAGATTCCAGAACTTTCTGTCACCGAAATGAGAGGAAAAAGTGTTTTTTGGGCCAAATTTGGAGGTTTGCAAAGGATTCTGGGTAACATAACCTGGTCAGAGCCCCGCAAGTCACCCCATCTTGGATTCCCCTGGGTTTCTAGTTTTCAAAAATGCACTGGTTTGCTAGGTTTCCTCAGGTGTCGGCTGAGCTACAGGCCAAAATCCACAGGTAGGCACTGCTTTTTATAAAAAAATGTGATGTGTCCACGTTGTGTTTTGGGCCCTTTCCTTTCGTGGGCGCTAGTCCTACCCACACAAGTGAGGTATCATTTTTATCGGGAGACTTGGGGGAATGCTGGGTAGAAGGAAATTTGTGGCTCCTCTCAGATTCCAGAACTTTCTGCCACAGAAATGTGAGTAACATGTGTATTTTTAGCCAAATTTTGAGGTTTGCAAACTATTCTGGGTAACAGAACCTGGTCCGAGCCCCGCAAGTCACCCCTCCTTGGATTCCCCTAGGTCTCTAGTTTTCAGAAATGCACAGGTTTGGTAGGTTTCCCTAGGTGGCGGCTGAGCTAGAGGCCAAAATCTACAGGTAGTCACTTTGCTAAAAACAGCTCTGTTTTCTGTGATATGTCCACGTTGTGTTTTGGGGCATATCCTGTCGCGGGCGCTAGGCCTACCCACACAAGTGAGGTATCATTTTTATCGGGAGACGTGGGGGAACACTGGGTGGAGGGAAATTTGTGGCTCCTCTCAGATTCCAGAACTTTCTGCCACAGAAATGTGAGGAACATGTGTTTTTTTAGCCAAATTTTGAGGTTTGCAAAGGATTCTGGGTAACAGAACCTGGTCCGAGCCCCGCAAGTCACCCCTCCTTGGATTCCCCTAGGTCTCTAGTTTTCAGAAATGCACAGGTTTGGTAGGTTTCCCTAGGTGGCGGCTGAGCTAGAGGCCAAAATCTACAGGTAGTCACTTTGCTAAAAACAGCTCTGTTTTCTGTGATATGTCCACGTTGTGTTTTGGGGCATATCCTTTCGTGGGCGCTAGTCCTACCCACACAAGTGAGGTATCATTTTGATCGGGAGACGTGGGGGAACGCTGGGTGGAAGGAAATTTGTGGCTCCTCTCAGATTCCAGAACTTTCTGCCACAGAAATGTGAGGAACATGTGTTTTTTTAGCCAAATTTTGAGGTTTGCAAAGGATTCTGGGTAACAGAACCTGGTCCGAGCCCCGCAAGTCACCCCTCCTTGGATTCCCCTAGGTCTCTAGTTTTCAGAAATGCACAGGTTTGGTAGGTTTCCCTAGGTGGCGGCTGAGCTAGAGGCCAAAATCTACAGGTAGTCACTTTGCTAAAATCAGCTCTGTTTTCTGTGATATGTCCACGTTGTGTTTTGGGGCATATCCTGTCGCGGGCGCTAGGCCTACCCACACAAGTGAGGTATCATTTTTATCGAGAGACGTGGGGGAACGCTGGGTGGAAGGAAATTTGTGGCTCCTCTCAGATTCCAGAACTTTCTGCCACAGAAATGTGAGGAACATGTGTTTTTTTAGCCAAATTTTGAGGTTTGCAAAGGATTCTGGGTAACAGAACCTGGTCCGAGCCCCGCAAGTCACCCCTCCTTGGATTCCCCTAGGTCTCTAGTTTTCAGACATGCACAGGTTTGGTAGGTTTCCCTAGGTGGCGGCTGAGCTAGAGGCCAAAATCTACAGGTAGTCACTTTGCTAAAAACAGCTCTGTTTTCTGTGATATGTCCACGTTGTGTTTTGGGGCATATCCTGTCGCGGGCGCTAGGCCTACCCACACAAGTGAGGTATCATTTTGATCGGGAGACGTGGGGGAACGCTGGGTGGAAGGAAATTTGTGGCTCCTCTCAGATTCCAGAACTTTCTGCCACAGAAATGTGAGGAACATGTGTTTTTTTAGCCAAATTTTGAGGTTTGCAAAGGATTCTGGGTAACAGAACCTGGTCCGAGCCCCGCAAGTCACCCCTCCTTGGATTCCCCTAGGTCTCTAGTTTTCAGAAATGCACAGGTTTGGTAGGTTTCCCTAGGTGGCGGCTGAGCTAGAGGCCAAAATCTACAGGTAGTCACTTTGCTAAAATCAGCTCTGTTTTCTGTGATATGTCCACGTTGTGTTTTGGGGCATATCCTGTCGCGGGCGCTAGGCCTACCCACACAAGTGAGGTATCATTTTTATCGAGAGACGTGGGGGAACGCTGGGTGGAAGGAAATTTGTGGCTCCTCTCAGATTCCAGAACTTTCTGCCACAGAAATGTGAGGAACATGTGTTTTTTTAGCCAAATTTTGAGATTTGCAAAGGATTCTGGGTAACAGAACCTGGTCCGAGCCCCGCAAGTCACCCCTCCTTGGATTCCCCTAGGTCTCTAGTTTTCAGAAATTCACAGGTTTGGTAGGTTTCCCTAGGTGGCGGCTGAGCTAGAGGCCAAAATCTACAGGTAGTCACTTTGCTAAAAACAGCTCTGTTTTCTGTGATATGTCCACGTTGTGTTTGGGGGCATATCCTGTCGCGGGCGCTAGGCCTACCCACACAAGTGAGGTATCATTTTTATCGGGAGACGTGGGGGAACGCTGGGTGGAAGGAAATTTGTGGCTCCTCTCAGATTCCAGAACTTTCTGCCACAGAAATGTGAGGAACATGTGCTTTTTTGGCCAAATTTTGAGGTTTGCAAAGGATTCTGGGTAACAGAACCTGGTCCGAGCCCCGCAAGTCACCCCTCCTTGGATTCCCCTAGGTCTCTAGTTTTCAGAAATGCACAGGTTTGGTAGGTTTCCCTAGGTGGCGGCTGAGCTAGAGGCCAAAATCTACAGGTAGTCACTTTGCTAAAATCAGCTCTGTTTTCTGTGATATGTCCACGTTGTGTTTTGGGGCATATCCTGTCGCGGGCGCTAGGCCTACCCACACAAGTGAGGTATCATTTTTATCGAGAGACGTGGGGGAACGCTGGGTGGAAGGAAATTTGTGGCTCCTCTCAGATTCCAGAACTTTCTGCCACAGAAATGTGAGGAACATGTGTTTTTTTAGCCAAATTTTGAGATTTGCAAAGGATTCTGGGTAACAGAACCTGGTCCGAGCCCCGCAAGTCACCCCTCCTTGGATTCCCCTAGGTCTCTAGTTTTCAGAAATTCACAGGTTTGGTAGGTTTCCCTAGGTGGCGGCTGAGCTAGAGGCCAAAATCTACAGGTAGTCACTTTGCTAAAAACAGCTCTGTTTTCTGTGATATGTCCACGTTGTGTTTGGGGGCATATCCTGTCGCGGGCGCTAGGCCTACCCACACAAGTGAGGTATAATTTTTATCGGGAGACGTGGGGGAACGCTGGGTGGAAGGAAATTTGTGGCTCCTCTCAGATTCCAGAACTTTCTGCCACAGAAATGTGAGGAACATGTGTTTTTTTAGCCAAATTTTGAGATTTGCAAAGGATTCTGGGTAACAGAACCTGGTCCGAGCCCTGCAAGTCACCCCTCCTTGGATTCCCCTAGGTCTCTAGTTTTCAGAAATTCACAGGTTTGGTAGGTTTCCCTAGGTGGCGGCTGAGCTAGAGGCCAAAATCTACAAGTAGTCACTTTGCTAAAAACAGCTCTGTTTTCTGTGATATGTCCACGTTGTGTTTGGGGGCATATCCTGTCGCGGGCGCTAGGCCTACTCACACAAGTGAGGTATCATTTTTATCGGGAGACGTGGGGGAACGCTGGGTGGAAGGAAATTTGTGGCTCCTCTCAGATTCCAGAACTTTCTGCCACAGAAATGTGAGGAACATGTGTTTTTTTAGCCAAATTTTGAGGTTTGCAAAGGATTCTGGGTAACAGAACCTGGTCCGAGCCCCGCAAGTCACCCCTCCTTGGATTCCCCTAGGTCTCTAGTTTTCAGAAATGCACAGGTTTGGTAGGTTTCCCTAGGTGCCGGCTGTGCTAGAGGCCAAAATCTACAGGTAGTCACTTTGCTAAAAACAGCTCTGTTTTCTGTGATATGTCCACGTTGTGTTTTGGGGCATATCCTGTCGCGGGCGCTAGGCCTACCCACACAAGTGAGGTATCATTTTGATCGGGAGACGTGGGGGAACGCTGGGTGGAAGGAAATTTGTGGCTCCTCTCAGATTCCAGAACTTTCTGCCACAGAAATGTGAGGAACATGTGTTTTTTTAGCCAAATTTTGAGGTTTGCAAAGGATTCTGGGTAACAGAACCTGGTCCGAGCCACACAAGTCACCCCTCCTTGGATTCCCCTAGGTCTCTAGTTTTCAGAAATGCACAGGTTTGGTAGGTTTCCCTAGGTGCCGGCTGAGCTAGAGGCCAAAATCTACAGGTAGGGACTTTGCTAAAAACAGCTCTGTTTTCTGTGATATGTCCACGTTGTGTTTTGGGGCATATCCTGTTGCGGGCGCTAGGCCTACCCACACAAGTGAGGTATCATTTTTATCGGGAGACGTGGGGGAACGCTGGGTGGAAGGAAATTTGTGGCTCCTCTCAGATTCCAGAACTTTCTGCCACAGAAATGTGAGGAACATGTGTTTTTTTAGCCAAATTTTGAGATTTGCAAAGGATTCTGGGTAACAGAACCTGGTCAGAGCCCCGCAAGTCACCCCTCCTTGGATTCCCCTAGGTCTCTAGTTTTCAGAAATGCACAGGTTTGGTAGGTTTCCCTAGGTGGCGGCTGAGCTAGAGGCCAAAATCTACAGGTAGTCACTTTGCTAAAAACAGCTCTGTTTTCTGTGATATGTCCACGTTGTGTTTTGGGGCATATCCTGTCGCGGGCGCTAGGCCTACCCACACAAGTGAGGTATCATTTTTATCGGGAGACGTGGGGGAACGCTGGGTGGAAGGAAATTTGTGGCTCCTCTCAGATTCCAGAACTTTCTGCCACAGAAATGTGAGGAACATGTGTTTTTTTAGCCAAATTTTGAGATTTGCAAAGGATTCTGGGTAACAGAACCTGGTCTGAGCCCCGCAAGTCACCCCTCCTTGGATTCCCCTAGGTCTCTAGTTTTCAGAAATGCACAGGTTTGGTAGGTTTCCCTAGGTGGCGGCTGAGCTAGAGGCCAAAATCTACAGGTAGTCACTTTGCTAAAAACAGCTCTGTTTTCTGTGATGTGTCCACGTTGTGTTTTGGGGCATATCCTGTCGCGGGTGCTAGGCCTACCCACACAAGTGAGGTACCATTTTTTTCGGGAGACTTGGGGGAACATAGATTAGCAAAACAAGTACTATTGCCCCTTGTCTTTCTCTACATTTTTTCCTTCCAAATATAGGAGTGTGTGTAAAAAAGACATCTATTTGAGAAATTCCCTGTAATTCACGTGCTACTATGGTCACCCCGGAATTCAGAGATGTGCAAATAACCACTGCTCCTCAACACCTTATCTTGTGCCCTTTTTGGAAATGCAAAGGTTTTCTTGATAGCAATTTTTTACTCCTTATATTTCAGCAAATGAATTGCTGTATACCCGGTATAGAATGAAAACGCACTGCAGGGTGAAGCTCATTTATTGGCTCTAGGTTCCTCGGGTTCTTGATGAACCTACAAACCCTATATATCCCCGCAACCAGAGGAGTCCAGCAGACGTAACGGTATATTGCTTTCGATAATCTGACATTGCAGGGAAAAGTTACAGAGTAAAACGTAGAGAAAAATTGATGGTTTTTTCACCTCAATTTCAATATTTTTCTTTTTCAGCTGTTATTTTCTGTAGGAAACCCTTGTAGGATCTACACAAATGACCCCTTGCTGAATTCAGAATTTTGTCTACTTTTCAGAAATGTTTAGGTTTCTGGGATCCAGCATTGGTTTCATGACCATTCCTGTCACTGACTGGAAGGAGGCTGAAAGCACAAAAAATTGCACAAATGGGGTATGCCCCAGTAAAATGCCACAATTGTGTTGAAAAATTGGGTGTTCTGATTCAAGTCTGCCTGTTCCTGAAAGCTGGGAAGCTGCTGAGTTTAGCACCGCAAACCCTTTGTTGATGCCATTTTCAGGGGAAAAACCACAAGCCTTCTTCTGCAGCCACTTTTTCCAATTTTTTTGAAAAAAACGAAATTTTCACTGTATTTTGGCCAATTTCTTGGCCTCCTTCTAGGGAACCCACAAAGTCTGGGTACCTCTAGAATCCCTAGGATGTTGGAAAAAAAGGACGCAAATTTGGCTTGGTTAGCTTATGTGGACAAAAAGTTATGAGGGCCTAAGCGCGAACTGCCCCAAATAGGCAAAAAAAGGCCCGGCACAGGAGGGGGAAAAGGCCTGGCAGCGAAGGGGTTAAGCTTGTAACTCAGCATTCCAACCAAATTCTACCAACCGCTGTGTGGCAGAATTTTTTCTCATGTGTGGCTTAGCAAACTACCGTTGGTGGGTGTGAGCAAGATTTGGCATCCCCTACAGCAATTTTCATTCACTAGGATGGCATTAGGTGAGATTTCTTCAATGTAGGTGGTCACGACCTGTTGTGGTGAGAAAGTTAACACTTCAGTAGAAAAGGTAATTGAGTGTCAGCAAATTCAACTCAAGGAGCGGCTCGTGTTCATGCTAATTTTTCAGTGCAAAACAAGCTGCTGGTGCTAAAAATCACAACGAGCAGCTTGACATGCCTATTTCCACCCATTGTTTGGGCTCTGTAGAATCTCATGGAGTTTTCAAGTAATTCTGCAGAATTAAACTCCACAAGTTTTGCTCACCTGTCCCAATGAGCAGCTTAATAATTTTTCTTTTTCAGAATTTCGCTGGTACTGCAATACTGTCTCTGGCGTACCACAGTACTTTGTGATAGTAAGAAAGCTTCTGATAGGCTGGACTCATTTCTTATTTATCCAATAGAAAGCGTGAATGTATTTTTCCTCATTACTGTTCTGCTTTTGACCTGATCAGAAGTGACAGAAGCTTGCTGCTGGTTCTGCTGTGTTGTGGTGAGTTTGGAGAGATGGCTGAAGGAGGAGAACTGACTGCTGTTGTTCGTAATGCATTGGAGGAAGAAGAGGAACAGGAATTGAGTCAATGATGTAGCAGTTATTTAGCATTCCATTGGGGGAGAAGAAAGTCAAGGCCCAGCAGGTCATATTTTTATTGTGTCAAAAAATAAGATCTCAAGGAACAGGTCAGCAATACTCCCTAGAAATCACAGGATTGCAAAAACACCAGCACACCATACATTCCAGCCCTTTGGCTTGTGCAGAAAGGAGGCAAGAGTTTGATTTGGCCCAACTTGAGGAAGGTACCTCTTCTGAATCCAGGGATGTTCCACCTGGGGTACCTCCACTTCCACAGTGGCCCCCTAATTATGACCACAATCTTGTACTTCTGCCCCACCCGCCATTCCACCACCTGGCTCCCAAGTAGCAAATCAGCTGCCTTCTTCAACATGTTGAGCACTATGCAGGGACTGTGTTGTACTGTTTGTTTTGCTAAAGAGTTATTGTTGCAGAGGAGAGTGATTTAAATATCTACTGCAAGCTTGTCATATCTCACTGCTGTCTTTCCCAAAACCTGTTTTTTTTTTTTTTCTTACAACACATTTCTTAGTATCCTGAAACATTTATTTTGTTCTCATTTTATAGTTGGTCCCATTGATCTATAGTTTGTTTTATAAAAACTCAAAAGAAAAAGAAGAAAAAAGTTCTTGGGAGAACTATTTTCAAAATCATTATAAGAATAATAAGCTGGTTACTATCCCAATATTTAAACTTACAACTGGTGGTAGTGCTATACAGCAATGAAGAGCAAAGGAGAAGATAAGTCAACGGAGAGTCAAATTATAGAGGTATATTAAATTAATAGTGTTATTACATTTTAAATTACAAATGTAATTTCCTTCATTAACCCCTTTGCTGCCAGTGCATTTCCCCCTCAGGTGCCAGGCCTTTTCCTGGCTACTTGGGGCAGTTCGCGCTTAGGCCCTCATTACTTTTTGCCCACATAAGCTACCCACGCCAAATTTGCATCCTTTTTTCCCAACATCCTAAGGATTATAAAAGTACCCCAAGTCTGTGGGTTCCCCTGGAGGGGACCAAAAAATTTGCCATAATACAGCAAAAAGTTCATTTAAAAAAAAAAAAAATAGGGAAAAAGGCCTGCAGAAGAAAGCTTGTGGATTTTTCTATGAAAAGGGCATCAACAAATGGTTTGCTGTGCTAAAATCACCCTCTTCCCAGCTTTCAGGATCTGGCAGACTTGGATCAGAAAACCACTTTTTTCAATACAATTTTGGATTTTTACTGGGACATACCCCATTTTGACTTTTTTTTGTGCGCTTAGCCTCCTTCCAGTTAGTGCCAGAAACAGATGCGAACCCAATAATGGATCCCAGACAGCTAAACATTTCTGAAAATGTAACAAAATTCCGAATTTAACAAGGGGACATTTGTGTAGATCCTTCAAGGTTTTCCTGCAGAAAGTAACAGCTAAAATAAAAAACATATTGAAAATTAGGTAAAAAAAAGTGCAATTTCTGGCCACGTTGTCTTTTATAACTTTTTCCAGCTATGGCAGATTTTTTAAAGCAATATACCATTACATCTGCTGGACTCTTCTGGTTGCGAGGATATATAGGGCTTGTAGGTTCTTCAAGAACACTATGGGTTTTCATTGTATACCAAGTATACAGCAATTCATTTGCTGAAAAAGTGAAAAATAGGTATCAAGGAAACCTTTGTATTTCCAAAATGGGCACCAGATAAGGTGTTGAGAAGCAGTGGTTATTTGCACATCTCTGAATTCTGGGGTCCCCATGCTAGCATGTAAATTACAGGGCTTTTCTCAAATAGACATCTTTTTTACACACTGTCTTACATTTGGAAGGAAAAAATGTAGCGAAAGACAAAGAGCGATAACACCTGTTGTTCTATTCTGTGTTCCCCCAAGTCTCCTGATACAAAGGGTACCTCAATTGTGTGGGTAGGCATAGTGCCCGCGACAGGAAACACAACATGGACACATCACATTTTTTGCCTGGCTGTAGATTTTGGCCTCTAGCTCAGCCGTCGCTATAGAAACCTACCAAACCTGTGCATTTTTTAAAACTAGACACCTCGGGAAAACCAAGATGGGGTGACTTGTGGGGCTGTCACCAGGTTCTGTTACCCAGAATCCTTTGCAAACTTCAAAATATGGCAAAAAAACACCTTTTCCTCACATTTCGGTGATAGAAAGTTCAGGAATCTGAGAGAGTATTTCCTCAAGTCTCCGGATAAAAATTGTACCTTACTGGTGTGGGTAGGCCTAGTGCCCATGACAGGAAATGTCCCAAAATGCAACATGGACTCATCAAATTTCTACATTGACAGAAAGTCCCTAGCTGTGGATTTTGGTCTCTAGCTCAGCCAGCACCTAAGAAAAACCTACCAAACCTGTGCATTTTTTAAAACTAGACACCTATGGGAACCCTGGATGGGGTAACTTGTGGTACTCTCATCAGGTTCTGTAACCCAGAATCCTTTGTAAACCTCAAAACTTGGCAAAAAAAAAAACACTTTTTCCTCCCATTTCAGTGATAGAAAGTTCTGGAATCTGAGAGGACCCACAAACTTCCTTCCAGCCAGCATTCCCCAAGTCTCCCGATAACAATTAAACTTCACTTGTGTGGGTATGCCTATTGCCCGCAAGAGTAGATGCCCCAAAACATCATGGACACATCACATTTTCCCAAAGAAAACTGACCATTTTTTTGCAAAGCGCCTAGCTGCGGATTTTGGCCTCCAACTCATCCGGCACCCAGGAAAACCAAGCAAACATGGACATTTCTGAAAACTAGACACTTAGTGGAACCCACAATGGGGTAACTTGTGGTGCTTTCACCAGGTTCTGTTACACAGAATCCTTAGCAAACCTCAACATTTTGCAAAAATAAAGGTTTTCTCACATTTCAGTGCTGCAAAGTTCTGGAACATAAGGGGAGCCACCAACTTCCTTCCACCCAGAATTTCCCCAGGTCTCCTGATAAAAATCATACCTCATTTGTGTGGGTAGACACGTGCCCGCAAGAGGAAATGCCCCAAAACGCTACGTGGACCCATCAAAATGATCAAATACAAAACTACCTGTTTTTGCGGGGATAGTACCTGTTTTTTGATCCTGGGCTCAGCAGCCTTGTAGAGAAGCCTCCCAAACCCAGACATTTCTGAAAACTAGACACCTGAGGGAGTTCAGGGAGGTGTGACTTGCGTGGATCCCCCAGTGTTTTCTTACCCAAAATCCTCAGCAAACCTCAAATTTAGCTAAACAAAATCACAATTTTATCACATTTCTGTGTGGGCTCACTGCACCGGGACAAATTTCCTCCCACCCAATGTTCCCCTCAGTCTCCCGATAAAAATAATACCTCACTTGTGTAGGTGGTCCAAGTGCCTGTGACAGGGAAGAGACAAAAACATGTCAGAATTGAGGGGGAACCAAAGCAGGTCCGAAAGAGCAGTTTGAAAAAAAAAGAATTTAGGCTGACAAGTGGGGGAGAATTGTTATCAGTATAGATGCAACAATGCTGGATGGTAGGAATTTTGTGGCTTTCTGCAGATTCCGGATGGTTCCATCACAAAAATGTGTGATTTCAAGCAAAGTTGGAGGTTTGCAGGGCATTGTGGGTAAGGAAATGATGCAGGGTGCATGTGAAGCACACCACCCTGGACTCACCCAGAAGTATAGTTTTCAGATGTGTCTAGATCTCGTAGATTTTTCTACATGGCAGCATCCCAAAGTCCAAAAAAGGCAGCCCTCACCATTCCAAGTAGGATGACTTTGAGAGTTAACCAAGCTCTCATGTCCCAAACGTAAAACCAAAACCAAAAATAGTCAAATGTCCCCTTGCTTGCCATTGGGATAAGATATTTTAGTGTGTGGGGGAGAGTTAATGGACTGTTATCTCCTTCAGTTGGGGTGGGGGCATAACCATTCCCATTCCCATACTGGTTGGTAAACCCCACCCCACTGTTTTTTTTTTTATTCCTTGGCATCTAGTAGCCTTTCTGCCCCCCCCCCCCCCCTCCAGGGAGTGGATCGGGGGTAATTGTCCCATCTGCCCACGGGTGGACAGAAAAAGTTTGTCCCCATTTATTTGAGGTGGGCCATACCCCAACCTCTTTTTAAAAAAAACTTCCTTGGTGTCTGGTAGGCTTTCTGCCCCCCTTGTGGAGTAGATGGGCCTTACAAATATAGGCTGATCTGCCCCCAACGGGCGCAGAAATGGCCAACAGTAATGTGCTCCCATGGGGAGTGACCCTTGCCCAAGGGGTTGCCCCCCAAACAAAACACGCACACACACCAGTCCCTGGTGCCTAAGTGGTATCTGTCCCAAGGGATGCGGAAATGGCCTAAATTAAATTTGCCGCCCAGGGGAGAGACCCTTGCCTAAGGGGTCGCTCCCCTTGCATTAAATTGGAGCAAAAAAAATATCCCCCATGCCTAGTTGTTTCTGCCATCCTTTGGAGCAGATTGGCCTAAGAACAATAGGCTGATCTGCCCCAAAGGTGGGCAGAAATGGCCTAAGATAAAATTGCCCCCCAGAGTAGAAACGCTCGCATGAAACTGATGTAAAAAAAAAAATCTCTGGTGGCTAGTAGTTTCTGCTCCCTTGGGGGCAGATTGGCCTGAGAAAAATAGGCCGAACTGCCGAAAAACAATTTGCCCCCAGGGCAGCGACCCTTGGGCAGAAAAGTCTTAATATAATAATGCTCCCCTTTTACATGAATTAATATAAACATAAATCCATTAATAAATTTTTGCAGCCTGTTTGCTTTACGATCGGGCTGCAGAAATGCTGAAAGAGACATAAATGTCTCTGTGCCATCCCCAGCCCCCAATTGAGACGAGAAATGCTTTGCCTCTCTCTTCTGCCACTTTCAGAGCGATGGGGGCGGCCTTTGATGAGGTCAGTGCGCGATTGCACGTTGATGTCATCAGACGTCACTGGGGGGATAGGAGGGTGGAAAGGGAAATGATTCCCCTTCCATCCTTGCCCTAGGGGGGTGGGTGGGAGGCCCATGTGGGAAGCTCTAGCGCTCCCCTCATGGGCCAGGTGCAGGACGAGCTGGTCTTGTCCTCGACGCACGGTAACTGTGGCCGAGGGCGAGACCAACTCTTCCCAGGCACCGTAGCGGTTAATGGAATATACTACATTACAGTAGATTTCATGTACTTTTAACATGCATAGCTAATCAAACAATGTTTTTCTTTAGTATTGCTCAAATAAATGGTAGTAACAAGGAAGACACTAAAGTATGTTATTATTTATCACTCACCAGGATGAGAAAAGCATTTTATTTTGTTCATCATTAAACACTGGGAATAAAGAACATTCAAGTGTATTCCTTTTTTATGCTGTGCCTGTTCAACTGTGAGTTGTATTGCTAGTACTTAAAGTAGTGGATTTCTTATCAAGTCATCACCCATGCTAGGCCACATAATGACATATCTACTGTAGGTACTATGTAGTATATGTACTCCATATTTTACTAGTGTTGACGTTTTCACCTACAATTGAAATTTAGAAGTTGGCATAAGTAGGTAACGGTTCATTACAATTTTTGGCAAGCTGTGCTTAATGGTTAACTTACTGTCATCACATTCTGTTCATCCTGCATTGTTCCTTAACCATGTAGCATAATGACCAGAATTAATATGTTGTCACTGATGGAAAATGATTGCTGGACAAGTATAAGTGTGTCCAGATATGGAAATTTGAGTAGCAGTGAAATCAGTAATTATGGTATTAATTTTTTATTATTTGAGCACTTGTTTGTATCATTAGACATAAATATTTAATTACCATAGTTAAACAAAGTGTCGCAAAAACCTCAGACCCACACTTGAACAAACAGAGTGCAGAGCTTGATAGATCATTTTTGAAATGATATTAATTTGCAAATAGGGATAGGAAGGCATACAAATCTTTTAAAATCCTGCCACTGTTGAGAAGCCATTTAAGCAATGGAACATTTATGTTTTTAATAGTACTGTGGGAACTCTCATTTGCTATTTCCAAAGAACACATACAAAATTCCTGCGAATACTCTTGCTCATTTATTGAAAAATTAACAGTTCCTGTGTAAATATTCACAATATCTCTTACGCCACTTGCAGATTGGCACAATTGTTTATTAACTCATACAGTGCCCAGTACGAGCTGGTCTCGTCCTTGCACATGGGACAAGACCAGCTCGTCATGCACCAGGCCCATGGGGGAACACTAGCACTCCCCCATGAGCCTCCCTCCCACCACCCCAGGGCAGGGATGGAAGGGGAATCGCTTCCCCTTCCACCCCTGACCCCCTCACCTTCCCAGTGACATCTGATGACATCAGAGTGCAAATGGCAAAACCATTTCTCTCCCGACGAAGAGGTGGGGCGGGAGAGGCATGAAAGAAAAGGAAAGACCTTTCCTTTCATGTCTCTCTCAGCATTTCTGCTGCCCGATCGCAATGCGATCGGAGGGCAGAAATGCCCACTAGACACCAGGGATTTTTTTTTTTTATATAAATATTTCAATAAGGGGAGCGACCCCTTGGGCAAGGGTAGCTTCCTAGGGGGGCAATTATCTTTAAGGCCTTTTCTGACCCCCGGGGGCAGATCGGCCTTTTGTTTTTAGACCGATCTGGCCCCGAGGGGGGGCAGAAACCTCTAGACGCCAACGATTATGTATTATTATTTTTTTTTGCAGGAGGGGAGCGACCTCTTAGGCAATGATCACTCCCCTGGGGCAAGTTATTTTTAGCCCATTCTGCCCCCTTTCGGCCTATTTTTATTAGGCCAATCTGACCCAAGAGGGGCAGAAACCACTAGACACCACAGATTTGTGAAAAATGTATGTTTATAAATAAGGAGAGCGACCCCTTGGGCAAGGGCCACTCCCCAGGAGGCAAAATATTTTTAGGCCTTTTCTTCTCCCCCCTCCCGGGTGCAGATCGGCCTATTATAATTAGACTGATCTGCCCCTGGGGGGACAGAAACCCCTAGACACCAGGGATATCTTTATTTTGTTAACTTCATTTTTTTTATATATAGGGAGCGACCCCTTAGGCAAAGGTTGCTCCCCTGGGGTGCAAATTGTATTTAGGCCATTTCTGCCCCCCTTGGGGCAGATCGGCCTATTTTTCTTAGGCCAATCTACGCCCAAGGGGGGCAGAAACCTCTAGGCACCAGGAATCATATATATTTTTTTTTAACTTTGTTTTTTAGGCAAGGGTCACTCCCCTGGGGTGCAAATTGTATTTAGGCCATTTCTGCCCCCCTTGGGGCAGATCGACCTATTCTTATTAGGCCAATCTGCCGTCAAGGGAGGCAGAAACCACTAGACACCAGGGATTTTTATTTTTTTGTGTCAATTTCACACAAGGGAAGCAACCCCTTAGGCAGGGGTCTCAAATTTATTTTAGGCCATTTCTGCCCCACTTGGAATGGTGAGGGCTGCACTTTTTGGACTTTGGGATGCTGCCATGTAGAAAGCTCCACACGACCTAGACACATCTGAAAACGAAACATCTGCGTGAGTCTTGTGTGGTGTGCTTTACATGCACCCGCACCATTTTCTTACCCACAGTGCCTACCAAAGCTCGAACTTTCATGGAAATCACACATTTTTCCCACATTTTTGTGATGGAACCTTCTGGAATCTGCAGGAATCCACAAAATTCCTACCACCCAGCACTGTCGCATCTATACTGATAACAATTCTGTCCCACTTGTCAGCCTAAAAATGTTTTTTTTTCAAACTGCCCTTTTGAACCTGCTTTGGTTCCCCCCAAATTCAACATGTTTTTGGTTCTTCCCTGTCACAGGCACTTGCCCCTCCTACACAAGTGAGGTATAATTTTTACTGGGAGACTGAGGGGAACTTGGGTGGTAGGAAATGTTTGACGGTGCAGTGATCCCACACAGAAATGTGGGAAATTTTTTATTTTTTGAAGCTAAATTTGAGGTTTGCTGAGGATTCTGGGTAAGAAAACTCTGGGGATCCATGCAAGTCACACCTTCCTGAACTCCCTCGGGTGTCTAGTTTTCAGAAATGTTTGGGTTTGGTAGGTTTCCCTAGATGGCTGCTGAGCCCAGGACCACATCGTGTTTTGTGGCATTTCCTTTAACGGGCACTAGGCCTACCCACACAAGTGACGTTCCATTTTTATGGGGAGACTTGGGAGAACGCTGGATGGAAGGAAATTTGTGGCTCTTCTCAGATTCCAGATCTTTCTGTCACTGAAATGTGAGGAAAATGTGTTTTGTGGGCCAGATTTTAAGGTTTTCAAAGGATTCTGGGTAACAGAACCTGGTGAGAGCACCACAGGTCACCCCATCCTGGATTCCCATAGGTGCCTAGTTTTAAAAAATGCACAGGTTTGGTAGCTTTCCTTAGGTGCCTGCTGAGCTAGAGGCCAAAATCCACAGCTAGGCACTTTGCAAAAAACAGCTCTGTTTTCTATGGGGACATATTAGTTTAATACAAATATATACTGGTTCTTGTGGTGAATATCCAATGGTGTGTAAACCTGAAATGTATATTAAAGAAAATGTTGAACCGTATACGAAAAGGAAAAAGAGAACACAACCTTCAAATTGTGGGCTTTCAGTTTACTAATACAAAAGGTATTAAATGCTACAGTAATGTGATAGTTTAATTTTATGTTTATCTTTAGTGAAATATGTTATTCTGGAAAATACAGTTAAGCAATTAACTGGCCTGAACAGTTACATATTATAAATATATATCACTATGGATAATATAGGCTGAAATTCTGAACATACACATAAACCATGCTCATGTAGAGGTCCTTCATGTTGATCACTATTTAACTGTGATATGAGGTAGTCAAAGTTTTCTCTGTCATTGCGCGTTTCGCCAATAGCAAATTCGACCTCACTCATAACAATGGTTCCTTCACTAACAATATTTTTTTTTACTTAAGGGGGTCTCCAGGTGTTATATTTGAAAGTGGATTGGTACTTGCAGTATTGCATAAATTATCTGATCAGATTTTAATTTCATTTAAAATTTCTTGGTCCAACATGTCAAGCAAAAACCTGAACTCTTGTATCATATTATAGGGCCTGTAGTCATAAAACCTTCCTCATATGATATAAGTGAACTAATTAATTCTTCCTTTTTTCACATTAGGTTCAAAAGCTGTAACAGTGCAAATAAATAATGTTCTTTGCTTGCAGGATTATCATATGTATGTTTCTGGTGATTAATTAGTGTAGGTTTAGAATGACATATTAAGCATCTGTCTGTGCCATTGACCTGAAATGTTCCAGTATTACATTATTTCTATACGTATAAAAGTGAGCTACTTCATACAGTGATGAGTTTTCTAATCAACATCTGTGTTAGGGAAGTGAATGTCTGATAAATTTGTTTTCACAATGTTCTTATTTTCAGGATCACGGTGAGCAAGATATTCAATTTCTGATAAACTTTATAAAACTCTTCTTTGTGACTATGCTAATCCTAAATTAAGCCATGTAATAGCCTGAAATTTAGCATACAAACTTGAAGAGCTGCAATAGTCACACAGGCCTCATAACTGCTAACATCTCCGTGAGATAGCATTGAAGGCTAAATCAGTACAGTCTTTTAGTTAAATATTGCACATCAGATATTTCTTCCCATATTTCCTTCTTATCGATTTTCTCAGCTTTAGTAATATATGAAGTCACATACCAGGCAACAGCAGTTGAACTATTAGCAACAAATTGGATATCAATATTAGCATTCCACATATGTAGTATTAAAGGGTTGTAGTCATTTACCCACTGTGGTGTGTGTGTCTTTTTTTCAAATTATATGTGATTTTAGGGGACTTTCCTTTCACAACATGCCTAACAGAAGATAAGATTGTTGATGCTTCCTTTATTTAAAATTGATCTTGGGAATCCAAAACAACATTTAGTCCCTCATTACGACCCTGGCAGAGAGTGATAAAATGGCGGTAATACCACCAACAGGCTGGCAGTAATTACTGCCAAATTATGACCATGGCGGTGAGCTCTCCCATAGATCGCCAATGTACCACACCAACCACCAGGGTGGAAAAAACAATCACCATGGCGGTAGCCGGCAACAGGCAGGCGAAAGGCACAGTACGGCCCACCATATTAAGACACTGCAAACCACCACCTTTTCCGGGGAGGTACCAACACCATCAAAAGCCTGGTGGAAACGCATCACAGAAGAGAAAGGACTCACCATCACAGACACAGGGAAGAACAACGCTGCCATGGAACCGAAACTGCAAGTTTTCCCGATGATCCTCTACGTTATGCTCCACCTGGAATGCTGACGAAGATGACGACAGTGAGTACAGCCATCTAGCACACAAGGGAGGGAGGGAGGAAAACGAGAGTGACACACACACACACCATACACACGCCCATCTGCACACAAAAACAATTTGCACCCGAGACATGGCAGAATAATGCAAGAACAACAGGAATGGACGAAAGTGATTGCATTCAAATCGACATCTTAAATATTTATTGATATGTCAATGAAACATATATGTACACAAGTGCACAAAGGAACACTGCCCAGTCCAATATTCACAGGGCCCACATGGCCACGGGGCACAGTCGAAGGCCCAACTCAAATCCTGACTTCATCTGTATAGAACTCTGCAGGGCATCAGTTTGCAAATGGGCAGGCACCTCGAGGGGGCACCTCAACCGGATGCAGGAACAAGCCCAATGGTTCTGTTGGGGGCTCCATGCATATTGCTCTGTCCTGGGGAGTGCAAGGACACAGTCTCTCAGGTGGGTGACTTGCCCACTGGTTCTGGAGGGGACAACATGCCCATTACTCTGTGCTGGGGAGTGCAAGGTGACAGTCTCTGGAGTGGGTGACTTTCTCACTGGTTCTGGAGGGGGCCCCTCGAACAGCAGACCCTAAATGGTGGCCCACATGGCATCCGCTGGCGGTGACAGCTGTCGTGTGTTGGCGGATGGAGGTGCCTCCTGGGCAGCCTCTGCAGTTGCTGATGGCGGCAGCATGGTGGCTGATGGATGTGTCTCCTAAGCAGCCCCTGCAGTTGGTGATGGCTGCACATCCTCAGCTGGTGGTGGGGCCCTGTGACAGATGGTGGTGGTGGAGGTGTCACCCTGACAGTCTCCACTGGAGTAGAGGGCTTCGTCTCCTCCATTACATTGGGCGTGGATTCCACCCTCCTGGCAGGGGTAGACGGCTTCATCCCCTTCTTGGATGGAGGTGCAGGCTCCTTCCCCTTCTTTGATGGAGGTGCAAACTCCTTCCCCTTCTTCGATGGAGGTACAGGGTCCTTCCCATTCTTGTCTGGAGGTGTGGTATCCTTACCACGAAGAATAGGTGGTGCCACCACTGTCACCGTGGACTGTTTGGCTGAGGTGCTGGGCTGGATCTTTGGTACTCTGCTCATATGGGCAGGACGGTGGTGAGGGGGTGGGAAGAGGTCAAGTTGGGCAAGGAAAAGCTTTTTAGGGACGGTGGGGCAGGAGGAGGTAGGAGTGATGGGAGTGAAGGTAGAGGGAGTGGTTGTAGGAGGTGCATGTCTGCTTGATTTGGGTACAGGTGCATGGGCTGTATGCTGATGTGAGTTGGATGGCTGTTGGGTGTGTGTGTGCATTTGGGTTTGTGTCCTTTAGGAGGGGGGACAGACAGGGTGGGATCAGACAGAGGGGAGGCATGCATGGCTGTTGTGGAGGTGTCTGCTAGTGATGTGTGTGTGCTGGTTGGTGTGTTGATGCTGGTGGTGGATGTTGATGTAGTGCATGCTGGTGTGAGTGTGGACATGACTGGGAGGGAGTTGGCGGAGGACGAGGAGGAAGGGAAGACAGTGGAGGCAGTGGATGTTGTTGTGTCTGCACCTGTATGGTGTTTTCATGAGTGCTTGTGGGATGAAGTGTGGTGCTTGTGTTTGACTGTGCCACTCTTGGGTGTTGTCTTGTGTGCATGCTCATCTGTATGTGTGCCTGGGATGGGTTGGGGTTGAGGAGAAAGGGATTGGGAAGTGAAGGTTGGAGGAGGGGTGGTAGAAACAGGGACAATGGCTGCCATCAGAGAGGAGGCCAGAGCCTGAATCGATCTCTGTTGGGCCACCAATATACCATGAATGCCCTCCAGGAATGCATTACATATCTGCATCTGGGATGCCAGACCCTGGATGGCATTCCCAATGGTGGACTGTCCTACAGAGATGGATGTCAGGGGGTCAATAGCCTCCTCACTGAGGGCAGCAGGGCTCACTGGGACAGGGCCTGAGGTGCCTCGGGCAAAGGAGAGGCTCACCCTCCTGGGTGAGCAGGCACAGGCAACTTGCTAAGGGGCTGGTAGGTGGGTGCTGGTACGGGGTGGTGGCTGTACCTGCAGCTAGGGTGGTCACAGATGTGTCCGTCTCCACCAGGGAGATCCCATCGGAGGAGGTATCTGAGTCTGTGTTGTCTCCTCCAGTATCCGCCTTGATGCTCCCCTTGCCCTCCTTCCCACTGGTTCCCTCAGCATCAGTGGACTTTGCCTCCTGGGTCCTGTGGGATGCAGCTCCCTCTGTCACCGATGCCCCTGCTCCTCTGCCAGATGATGCTAATGTACACAAGGGCAGGATGACAAAACAAGAAAGAGGGGTGAGAGACAAAGGATACACTGGGTCAATGACTGCACCAACACCACAGTTGGCTTACACATCACCGTCACACACAGGGAACAGGCTTAAGCTCTATGCACTGCACTGCCAGTGATATGTCTAATCACTAAGGCAAGATGAGGACTACACACCACCAACTGCAGCACTCCTGGACCCACGATGCCCCAGCTGAAATGGACTGCTATCAAGCTAGATTACCTGTTGTTGCCATACACCCATTACCCTTCACCTACGCTGCAATGTCTGGCCTGGCCTTAGGGGCAGCCACAAACACACATTCACCACCCGGATACCACCCCACCAGCCAAAATATGTAATGATGCCTACTGTACTCACCCCCTTGTGGAGGCTGTGATTCCCTCAAGTGCCCATCCAGCTCCGGGTAGGCCACCACCTGTATGCGGGCCATCAGGGGATCAGGGTCCGACAGGCACCCTTCCTTGTTGGGAGGCCATCCCCAGCTGGGCCTCCGTGGTCTTCCATGCCCAGCATCTCAGGTCCTCCCACCATTTCCAACAGTGGGTGCTCTGTCTGCCATAGACCCCTTGGGTCCACACGTCCTTGGCGATGGCATGCCATATTCCCTTCTTTTGATGGACGCTGACCTGCAGGGGCAATGCAGACAGGAGAACACCATTAAACAAACAGTTCAGCCTGTCACAGAAATAACCCACCATACCCATTTCTATCGCCATTGGCACACACATATCCGAGCGCACACCATGAACACCGCCACAAGACATTCCCCAAACCCCCAAATCCCTTACACAATGCTTGCACACACATATCCATGTATCCTTCACACATGCATTGTGCCCAAAGTGTACTCACCTGTTGGTCTGGAGGTCCATAAACCTGTCCGCACTGGGGTAGGACCCCATCCACCAGTTGCTCCAACTCCTCCAAAGTGAAGGCTGGGGCCCTTTCCCTGGTCACATGGGCCATGGTAGGTTCCATACACAGGTCACAGCAGCACAAGCAGTGGAGGTGTTCTCCTGTTGAAGGTCAGGAAACAAGTGAGGTATCAGGTAGAAAATGGCAGTCACCTCCGTGGCGGTGTACACCATGAGTGCCGACGTAGATCCCCATTGGCCACTGTACTCCATAGAGCCCCATATTATCCAATGAGGAATTGCACGGCGGTGCGAGACTGCCTTTTGCCACGACATCCAACGTCAGTTGGATTACCTCACTTCCACCTGTCCCTACATACAGGACAGGCAGTCACCATTTCGGGGAGGAAGGGGAATTTATATTGACAATTACTGCATCACAGATTACATTGGCACATACTTTGGCATTAACACTGTCCAAATACATAAGTGCACCATGTGGATTGCAGTTGTGATTTAATTGTCCCAATTGTGACACCCTACTCACTCTTATGTCCCTTAGAAACCTACCGCTGCGGATGAATAGGAGGTGGAGACATACCCCCATGTACAGACCTGGTGGACTTGGCTACACTGGAGGACAGGCACATTATCCTCACCTATAGACTGGAGAGGGCCAAAATCACAGAGCTGTGTGCCCGATTGGAGACTGACCTGATCTCATCTATCCGTCATCCAACTGGGATCCCCCCCTTTGTGCAAGTGCTATCAGTGTTCCATTTCCTGGCAACAGGTTCCGTGTTCTCAATGTGCTGGCAAGAGTATTGTCTGCCCTGGTAAAACACATGTGCAGCTACATTGCCTTTCCCAGGTGGAAGATTTGGCCACTGTGAAGGCCGGATTCTAGGCAATGGGACATATCCCCAATATTATTGGAACGATTTATGGTACACATATAGCGTTTGTTCTCCCCAGCAGAATGAACAGGTGTTCAGGAATCGTAAGAGTTTCCACTCACTGAATGTGCAGATGGTGTGCCTGGCGGACCAGTACATCTGCCACGTCAGTGCTAAGTATCCTGGGTCGGTGCATGATGCCTTTGTTCTGAGGAATATCAGCATCCCAAACGTGGTGGCCAAATACAGAGGTACAGGGTGTGGCTAATAGGTGAGCCTTGGTCCCCACCCACTGTATGTTAATGTATGCCTCTGGTGTTAACCCCATAGGATTGTGTGTGGCTAAATGTGCTCCCTCAATACTTGCAGTTGACTCTGGCTACCCAAACCTATCATGGCTGCCAACTCCTGTGAGGAATGCCAGGACAGGGGCAGAGGGACATTATAATGAGGCACATGGGCAAACCAGATGGATCATCGAAAGGACCTTCTGCCTCCTGAAGGCCAGGTTCAGGTGCCTCCATCTGACAGGTGGATCCCTGTGCTACTCACCTGAGAAGGTCTGTCAGATAGTAGTAGCATGCTGCATGTTGCAAAACCTGACCCTCAGGTGCCATGTACCCTTTCTGCAGGAGGAAGAGACTGGAGATACCACTGTGGCAGCAGTAGACCCTGATGATAGTGCGGATGAAGAGGCTGAGGTTGAGGATGAGGATAACAGAACATCAGTTATCCGTCAGTACTTCCAGGTGAGATAGTGCAACTGCACATTCCTATCACTATTGGGTTATTCTGTGTGGCTGTCGCATGATGGCATTAACTTCCTTTAATCTCTACTTGCTTTCCCCTATGGTTTGTCATTTTACAGATGTTGGTGCTATAACAACTGTGTGCTGATGTGCTGACTACAGCTAGCTACAGGTCATTATTTCTATGCTCTCACAGTGTACAGATCATTTGCAATGGATGTGACTGTTTCCATAAATACACTTTTTCAGAACATAAAATACTCGTAGTTTCAAGGGTGTTTATTGTAGTGCTAAGAAATTGAGGGAAAAGTGCAATGGAATGGGGTGATGATGGAGGAAAGTCCAGGATATGTTTCCAGTTTGTTTGTAGCACAGGTACAGTGTCCATGGGGCCATAGGAAGGGGAGGAAAGGCAGTTCAAAGTGGACAAGGTGAGTGAGTGGGACACAAGGGGAACAATCAGGAGAGTCTCATTTCCGGGTGGTGGTCTTGGCAAGTGTCTTTGGCTTCTGTCTGGGTCACAGGGAACGGTTATGGGGTGGTTCACCTTCTGCAGGGATAGGGATGCTGGTGGCCTGTGGGTCCTGTGTCGGGGCCACCTGCCCACTAGCGGCAGGGGAAGTGGAGGGCTGGTCAATGTACTGGCTAGTGGTAGGGCCCGGCTGGTGTGCTGTTGTCTCCCTCATGATGTTGGACATGTCTGCCAGCACCCCTGCTATGGAGATAAGAGTGGTGTTAATGGCCTGCAAGTCCTCCCTGATCCCCTGATACTGTTCCTCCTGCAGCCGTCTGTTCTCCTGCACGTTGTCAAGGATCAGGCCCATCGTGTCCTAGGAATGTTGGTAGGCTCCCAGGATCTCTGAGAGTGCCTCCTGGAGAGTCAGTTGCCTGGTCCTGTCCTCCCTCTGGTGCACAGCACTCCTCTCAGTGTCCCTGTTGGCTTGTGCCCCTGTACCCTGAATGATGTGCCCACTGCCAGTGACCCCAGGTCCCTGATTGTCTTGGGTATGTGGTGTGGCTTGGGGTCCCTGTACAGGTGGGCACAACGCTGATTGATGTGTCCTGGGGACAGAGGTTTGGGTACGCTGGGTGGGTGCTGTGGTGTAGGATACTGAAGGGGGAGGCTCTGTGGTGGTCTGTGAGTTGGCTTGGGTGACCGGCTGTCCAGTGTTCCTGATGGGGCAGGTATTTTATCCAGATCCAGAAGTCCAGAGTTACTGTCATCACTGAAGGCATCTTCTGTTTGGGGACTGGATAGTCATGGTACCTCCTCTCCACTGACATTGGCTTGGGTTCCTGTGGGGATGTAAATGATGTATTATGCTTCATGTGTATGACATTTGTACATCCCTGGCTTCCCCTCTATTGTTGGTGTTGCCCTGACACCTTTTGCTTGTGTATGGTGATGTATCATGGGATTGTAAGTTTCCCTGTGCTGTGCATGCTTTTCTGATGGATGTCCATGCAGGGCTGGGAGGGCTGTCCATGCATTAGTATTGCATGCAGGGCCTGGCAATGGGGTTAGTTATATATGTAGGTGCAGTATGTGAGATTGAGTGGAGTGATGGGAGTGGGGGTGAGGGGATGAGATGGCATGCAGGTATGGGGGTGATAAGTAGGAAATATAGACTCACCAGTGTCCAGTCCTCCAGCTACTCCAGGGAGTCCCTCAGGATGCAGTATTGTCAAAGCTTGCTCCTCCCATGCTGTGAGCTGTGGGGCAGGAGGTGGGGGTCCACCGCCAGTCCTCTGTATGGCGAGCTGGTGCCTTGCTGCTATGGAACGTACCTTCCCCCATAGGCCGTTCAACTACTTCCTGATGTCATCCCTTGTTCTTGAATGCTGGCCCACGGCGTTCACCCTGTCCACGATTCTCCGCCATATCTCCATCTTCCTTGCAATGGATATCTGCTGTACCTGTGTGTCAAAGAGCTGGGGCTCTACCCTGGCAATTTCCTCCACCATGACCCTTAACTCCTCATCAGTGAAACGGGGTGCCCTTGTGTCGACATGGGTGTTGTATGGTGTGTGTTGGTGAGAGTGTGTTGAGTAATGTGGTGGGGTGTGTGATGTGAGGTGCAAGAGGGATGTATGGGTGTAAGTGGTGTGTGTGTCTAGTTGTCGCAGTGGCTTTGGTGTCAGTCTGGTGGCAATGATTGGTATTCGTAAAGGATTTTGGGTAATTGGAGTGTGTGTTTTATAGGGGTGTGGGTGTGTAGGTGTGGTATGTGTATGGATGTCAGGTGTTTGTTGTTTGAATTGGCCAATGTGGTGTTCTTTTCTATGTGGGTGTCCATTCTGAGCGCGGTGGTATGTACCGCCAATGGTTTACCACCATTGAATGTCTGCCGTGGTGATTCATGAGTCATAATGTAATGGGCGTTGTTTTGTTGGCGTAACATTATGGGTGTTGGGTCTGCCACTTTTGCACTAACCTTTGGGCTTGCGGATTTGTGTACGTGGCTGTATTCTGTTGGACTGGTGTGTGTGTGTCATAATATGGTGAAAGGATATTCGCCACGGCTGCGATATGTTGGCGGCTGTCAGCGTGACAGTAAGTGGCATTTACTGCCAATGTCATAATGAGGGCCTTAGTGTACTGTTTTGATTTGATTTAAAATTTTCTTAAACAGTACTTTCCACATTTGTGACTTTGAAATTTAATAACTTGTTCAAGCAGATTTTGTTCTATTTGTTTCTTTATTTGGATGTCACAAGTACCATATTGTTCAATAAACTGAAGAACAGATCATCTGAGTCATATCCAAATTTTGGTGCATTTTGTTAATCTAAAACAGCATATGAATATGAGATGCACCTCTTGCCTGGTCCTCTTTTCTTCAAAAGAAATCAACCACCTCTCCTAGCGAATTTTTGTTTTATTTATTATAAACTTAAGCATAGTTTGTAATATGTGATTAAAACATCTGCAAACGTTTGCAGGATCTACAGAACATAGGGCCAGATGTACCATTGCGATATCGTAATAGCGATTTTTAAGAAATCGCTATTACCGGCTCACAAAGGGCAATGAATCACATTTGCGAATCGGTAATAGCGATTTCTTAAAAATCACAAATACTATTAACGAATCGCAAATTGCAATACCGGCCCCATTCACAGCTATGGGCCTATTAGCCCATAGCTGCAAATATTTTGCATTTCCAAAATTGCGATCTATGAACCAGAAATCACAATTTTGGAAATGCAAAAGAACAGGGTACTGGGGGCCTAAGGCCCCCTCTCCTGCACCCCAAAAACTTTTTTAAATTTTGCACCAGGTTACCACCTGGTTGCAAAGCATGGTATTTTGCAAGTGCAAAATGCCATTTTTGGAAAAATTGCAATTTGCGATTTTTTCCAGAACAGCCTTGCGACCTGGAAATTGCGAATCGCAAATTGCGACTCGCAATTTCCAGGTCGAAACGCAAGAAATCGCTATTTTAGCGATTTCTTATTTGTGGTCTGCGAATGCATTTCATGCATCGCAGACCATGGTTTTGCACTCGCAAACGGCCGAATTTACCGATTCGCACTGTTTGCAAGTGCAAAACTTTTTAATACATCTGGCCCATAATTCCTTTGCTGTTTTTACCACAACATCTCTCAAATTATTGTTAGCTTCACATAGGAAAGTGTATAAATCATCCCATAGGTATTCGACATAAGTCAAAGTAAGAAA
The DNA here is from genome assembly GCF_031143425.1 of Pleurodeles waltl. Lineage (NCBI taxonomy): Eukaryota > Metazoa > Chordata > Amphibia > Caudata > Salamandridae > Pleurodeles > Pleurodeles waltl. Next base: position 732,172,686 of record NC_090447.1, on the reverse strand, counting down.
CCAAGGGGCATACTTATCCTCTGTTTGCCAAAAAAATTTGACGCACATTTGGCGCAAACACTGACCCATATTTAAACTTTGAAGCCCGTCCCCGGGGACGTCAAAATTCCACCATGTGCGTCATTTTTTGGAAGCGGGAAACTGCCTCGCGTTAATGATATGCAAGGTAGGCGTTCCCTTTCAAAAAATGACTTTAAGGCCTGTGCATGTCATTTTGACGCACAGGAGGGGGTGGGCCTTAAAAAACCATCACACAGCCTGTTGTGCGCCGTTTTTTAACGCATGGTTCAGGGCAGGGAAGTAAAGGTAAGTTCAGGTAAGTATTTTTTATTGTTTTTTTTAAGTGGCATAGGGGGGCCTAATTTAGGCGTCCCTACATGCCACTATGCCCAATGACCATGCCCAGGGGACATAAGTCCCCTGGGCATGGCCATTGGGCAAGGGGGCATGAATCCTGTCTTTGCTACGACAGGAGTCTTGTCAATGGGGATTGTGCATAAAAAAAAATGCCGCAAGTCCGGTTTGAGGACTGATTTTTGCCTCAGACCTGACTTGCACCATTTTTTGAAGCACAACCCCCATTTTCCCCTACGCCGGCGATGTCTGGTGTGAGTAATTTTTTTTTACTCAGACCAGTCTGCAGCACCGCCTAACGTCATTCCATAAATAAGGCGCCCGCATGGTGCGTTGGAATGGAGTTAGCCGGCGGTAACATTTTTGATGCACAACTGCGTTGACGCAGTTGTGCATCAAAAAGTATAAATATGGCCCCAAGTCGGTGGCTCCAAATTCCCTCAACATTCATCTTAGTTCTCCATTCAGAACAAATATTCATTTGTACCTTGCTGACGTTCCCTAATACTTAATAAGTTATATTCTAGGATTTTGTCATTGCTTTCCACTTTATTTAGGAAATCTTTAGCGGTTATGTTATTAAATCCTGTTCCTGTTTGCATTGTGTGTGCGACAGCATAAGAGGTAATGGCCAATTCACTTTCATATAGTAAAGTGAAAATATAAGGTATGCTTTGCTGAAAACATGGGTCCTCTGAATATAGACTTGTAGAACATTATTCCAATACTGAAATTGGATTGTAATAATCATCATGTAATGCTCCTTTTCCAGCAGGGAAATAAAATTAGACAACATCAAGCCACTAAAGTATTTTCCCAAATACTAACAGGATCTCCTGTAGCCTTTCTCATTTGATGCAGTTCTAAGGCATCTCTAATGTAATCTTCTGAATGAAGTTGGTATATACTATAGTGCTCATATATATGTTTTCTGAGTGTTCTTTAGTAATTTTCTGAAACTGACCTTAGCTACTTCCATCTGGAACGAGTAGGTCTAACTCCTGCCTGGGTACTTAAGGAAAACTGGGTGCAGCTGAGCAGACATATAAGGCTGCATTTTGTTTGTTTGCACAAAATGCTGTTAGCTTGCTGCTAATTTTACTATGTTGCTTAAACCTGTTTACATCGCTTTCATCTTTAACACCTTCGCTAAGGTCTTCATAACGTTTTGTCCACATAAGCTACCATGCCAAATTTGCTTCCTTTTTTTCCAACATCCTGGGCATTCTAGAGGTATCCAGACTTTGTGGCTTCCCCGGAGAAGACCAAGAAATTAGCCTAAATACAGAGAAAATTTAGTTTAAAACAAATGGAAAAAAGGGGTGCAGAAGAAGGCTTGTGGTCTTTTCCCTGAAAATGGCATCAACAAAGTGTTTGTGGTGCTAAAATTAGCATCTTCCCAGTTTTCAGGAACAGGCAGACTTGAATCAGAAAACCACACTTTTCAGCACGATTTTGGCCTTTTACTGAGACATGCCCCATTTTGACTATATTTTGTGCTTTTAGCCTCCTTCCAGTTAGTGACAGAAATGGGTATGAAACCAATGCTGGTTGAGGGGATATGTAGGGCTTGTAGGTTCACAAAGAACCCTAGCTACCCAGAAAAAATAAATGAGCTGCACCTTGCAATGGGTTTTCATTGTATACCGGGTATACAGCAATTAATTTGCTGAAATATAAAGAGCGAAAAATAGGTATCAATGACACCTTCATATTTCCAAAATGGGCACAAGATAAGGTGTTGAGAAGCAGTGGGTATTTGCACATCTCTGGATTCCTGGGTTTCCATACTAGCATGTGAATTACAGGGTATTTCTCAAATAAATGTCTTTTTTTACACACTGTCTTGCATTTGAAAGGAAAAAATGTAGAGAGACAAAGGGCAATAACACTTATTTTGCTATTCTGCGTTCCCTCAAGTCTCCCAATAAAAATGGTACCTCACTTGCAGGAGTAGGCCTCATGCCTGCAACAGGAAGCGCAACATGGACACATCACATTTTTACATTGAAAATGTAAGTGTTTTTTGGAAAGTGCCTAGCTGTAGATTTTAATCTCTAGCTCTGCCGGCACCTAGGAAAACCAACCAAACCTGTGCATTTTTCAAAACTAGACACCTAGGGGAATCCAGGATGGGGTGACTTGTGGGGCTCTCACCAGGTTCTGTTACCCAGAATCCTTTGCAAACCTCAACATTTGGCAAAAAAACACATTTCCTCACATTTCAGTGATAGAAAGTTCTGGAATCTTAGAGGAGCCACTCATTTCCTTCCACGCAGCATTCCCCCAAGTCTACTGATAAAAATGGTACCACACTTGTGTGGGAAGGCCTAGTACCTGCAAAAGGAAATGCCCAAAACACTATCTGGACACATCAAAATGATCAAATTCAAAACACCCTGTTTTTGCTGGGGGACCACCTGCGTTTTTGGTCATGGGCTCAGCAGCAATATAGGGAAACCTTCCAAACCCAAACATTTCTGAAAACTAGACACCCGAGGGAGTCCAGGGAGGTGTGACTTGCGTGGATCCCCCAGTGTTTTCTTACGCAGAATCCTCAGCAAAGCTCAAATTTAGCAAAAAAATCAAGTTTTTCCCACATTTATGTGTGGGATCACCGCACAGGGACAAATTTCCTACCACACAATATTTCCCTCAGTCTCCTGGTAAAAATGATACCTCACTTGTGTAGGTGGGAAAGTGCTTGTGACAGGGAAGAGCCAAAAACATGTCGAAATTGAGGGGGAACCAAAGCGGATCCAAAATGGCAATTTGAAAAAAAAAATTTTTAGGTTGACAAGTGGGGAAGAATTTTTATCGGTATAGATGTGACAATGCTGGGTGGTAGGAATTTTGTGGATTCCTGCAGACTCCGGAAGGTTCCATCAAACAAATGTGAGAAAAATGTGTGATTTCCAGCAAAATTGGAGGTTTGCAGGGCATTGTGGGTAAGAAAATGATGCAGAGTGCATGTGAAGCACACCACGCTGGACTCACCCAGATGTTTAGTTTTCATATGTGTCTAGGTCTTGTGGATTTTTCTACATGGCAGCGTCCCAAAGTCCAAAAAGTGCAGCCCTCACCATTCCAAGTGGGACGATTTTGAGAGCTAGCCAAGCTCTCATGGCCTAAATGTAAAACCAAATCCCAGAATAATCACATGTCCATTTGGTTGCCGTGCGATGTGTTGGTGTCCATGGGAGAGGTGGAAGACTGTTGCCCCCTTCAGTTGGGGTGGGGGCATATCCATGCCCATACTGGTTGGTAGTCACCAGCCCACTATTTTTGTTTTTAATTACCTGGCATCTAGTAGGCTTTTTGCCCCCCCCCCCCAGTGGGCAGAACAACCTTGTTCTCATTTATTTGGGCCATACAACCACCCTCTTTTTTTAAAACAAATTCTTCCCTGATGTCTGGTGGGGTTTCTGTCCCCCCGGGGGGAAGATGAGCCTTACAAAAATAGGCTGATGTGCCCCTAAGGGGGGTAGAAATGGCCTAAAATAAATTCCACCCCCAGGGGAGCATTCTTGACCTAAGGGGTCCCTCCCCTTTTATGAAATTGGTGCAAAAAAAAAAAATCTCTGGTGCCTAGTGGTTTCTGCAGATTGGCCGAAGAAAAATACGTCGATCTGCCTCCAAGTTGGGCAGAAATGCCCTAAAATAAATTTGGCCCCCAGGGGAACAACCCTTGCCTAAGGGGTCACTCCCCATCTGTAAAAAATAAATAAAGTGGTGCCTAGTGGTTTCTACTCCCCTTGGGGGCAGATTGGCCTGATTAAAATAGGCTGATCTGCAGCCCAAGGGAGGGCGGAAGTGGCTAAAATAAATTTGCCCCCCAGGGGAGCGACCCTTGCCTAAGGGGTCACTCCCTTGCGTGAAACTGACCTAAAAATAAAAATCCCTGGTGTCTAGTGGTTTCTGCCACCCATGGGGGCAGATCGGCCCAATAAAAATAGGACTAGCACTAGCCCTCCCCACTTGGGCCGGATGCAGGACGAGTTGGGCTCGTCCTCGGCACATGGCAACCATGGCAGAGGATGAGCCCAGCTCGTCCCAGGCACCCAACGGGTTAAATTGGTTTTATGCAATGTATGTACATCACGGGGGCTGATGGGTCAAAACAGATTCAGAGGTTTTAGATACAGGGGTTTCGGTTGTGTTTAGTGTCCAACTTCTTGGTGTAGACAGTCACAAGCGCCATATGCGTTAATGCTCTAGTGTCTAACTCTGGCTACTTATTGAGCACAGGGACGCGGATGCGCAGCGGACACATGCAGCACCTGCGCAACTGGCACATCAAAGGCATGGCGAAGGCAAGTCTCTCTGCAGCTGTTCACGTCTTGCCGGGCCAGGGACCAGAACCCCTGCTTGGGTTCTAAGAAGGAGGGAGAGATACTCGTCAGAGGAGCTGTGGCTAATTATTCAGCCAATAGGCATAGCATGCTCCTATATACTTGATCTGAGGTATGTTAACCTTACCTGTGGGGACTGCAAGCTTAATGTGCCTAATTTCAAATGATGTGATCTTGGGTTCAGGCCAGAGGGAAGAAAAGTAAATGGCCAACAGTGACAGATGTATCTGCTTAAATGCAGATTGCTTTCAAGACACAGCCTTTAGCTGTTTACATTTCTGGAAGATAACCAAACGGAGGGCATGTTCTTTACAGAGACATGGCTTAGAAAGGATTCTATGCCTGAAGTTGCAATGACTCTCTCTAAGGATTACACAATTGCCAGGTGTGGCAGTGAAGAGAAAATGGGAGGTGGGGTAGCCATCATTTACAAGGGGAGCTGAAATGGAAATTTGGCTCCATCTGTATCCCTGGGGGTGAATGCCTTTTGTTTTCAATTGACGTTTCTGCCACCTTCCCACTGTCTGGTATACTGGTATATCGCTCACTGGGCTCCTCTACCCAGTTAATTCAGGCTCTCCTTGATATTGTAGCAGAATGCATTCCTTTGAAATTGAACTTTACGGTACTAGGGGACCTAAATTTATACAATGAAGATGAAAATTGTGAAAATGCAAAAAATCTTTTATCTGATCTAGCTGTGGTACAGTTGGTAAAGGGGGTCCTGCCTGACACCTACCCTAGATTAGATCACTTACTAGAGCCCATATTTATAAATGTACCTGAAATGGCCAAAGGTGATCCCATTGATATTTACTGATCAGACCACAAGAGTGTACCTTTTCAGCTATTTAGAACTGGGAGTATGGTTACCATGCCTCAACTATCCAGATTGAGTTAGGGCTGTACAAGACAGGACACTGCATCATAGGAAAGCATTCTTGGCAACTCTACCACTGAAATGGCAAGGGATATTTCTGAAAGGTGTATCAGGCTTGAGGGCTGGCTGTGGAATGCCCTGTATAACCTATTCCATTTGAGGTTACAGAAGGACAGAGTTTCCTGAGGTTGGACCCAGTGGTTTTCACTGGAACGTATGGGACTATAATAAGAAGAATCCAAAAAACTGGAAAGGTCAATGTTAGAGATGGGGTCTCTAGTTGGCAGCAGTTCACACCCTGTCCACGTAGGGAGTCTCACTTTAGTCAGGGTAAGCTAAGATAAACCCTGCTCACCGCCTTGGTAGCTAGGCGTGAGCAGTCAGGCTTATCTCAGAAGCAATGTGTAAAGTATTTGTACACACTCTCATTAACACAGTGAAAACACCACAAAAGGACTCCACACCAGCTTAGATAAATAGCCAATATTTATCTGGCCAAAACAAGACCAAACCTACAAAAATCCACCATACACAAGCAAAGATATCACTTTAAAAAGATTAAATGGAGTTGTAGTTCCTTGAAATCAGTGAAGCGCTTGACTGAGGCAAGGTACCTGAGATGCACCAAAAACAAAGACAATGTGGGCTGCAGGGGAGGTGATGCATTAAAAGAGCCAGAGATGCGCTTGTTCCTTACTGTCGCAGGGGAGATGATGCGTTGGTTCCTTACTGCTAGGCAGGGGAGGTGATGCATTGTTTGTGGCACAAAGCGTCGGTTCCTTACTGGGGTTGCAGTGTTTTAAGGAGAAATTGACACCGAGGGATGATGCGTCGGTGATGCAATGGAAGTCAAGCAGCAATATGTCAATCTCACAGCTCTGAAGCAGGTGCTGCATCAGAGTCAAGGTGACTTTAGTAATACAGTGTTTGAAACTCACACAGTGATGGTTCTTCTGATGTGCTGCAATGGAAAGCTGGGACCTGAGTGAAAGACCATGGTCATTACATCAAGCTGGGACCTCACTCTGTTGCAGGCAGTGGTGATACGTCAAATTCTTGCAGAGAGGCATTGGTTAAAATTGACACAGTGAGTCGAACCATGGATTTTCTTCTTGCAGCATCATAAACCTCCTTCAAGGGCCCAGGCTGGATTTGGTACCAATTGGCAGGACAGGGCTCTTCAGCTGAGGAGTCCACGTGCTGGCACATGAAGTCTTCAATGTCCCTGAGACTTCTTAACCTTGAGGCAAGCTCAACTCAAGCCCTTGGAGAATCTTGGAAAACAGGATGTAGCAAGCAAAGTCCAGCCTTTCAACCCCAGGACAGAAGCTGCAAGTAGCAGGCAAGCACATCAAAGCAACAGGGAGAGTGACAGTGCCTCTCACAGCATCCAGCTCTTCTTCCTGGCAGAATGTCCTCAAACCAGAAGTGTTCTAACTATGTGGTGTCAGAGGTCCAGTATTTATACCCATCTCTGTCTTTGAAGTGGGCAAACTTCAGAGAGAAGTGTTTGTAGTGCACATGACCCCGCTTTTCCCTGCCCTGGCTCCAGACACACTCTGGGGGTTGGAGACTGCTTTGTGTGATTACAGCCGCAGTCCTATTGAGGTGCAAATGTCAGCTCCTCCCCCCACTCTAGCTCAGGAAGTTCCATCAGCCTTGTGATGGGCCATCAGGATATGCAGGGCACACCTCAGCTCCCTTTGTGTGACTGTCTAGAGTGAATGCACAAACAACCCAACTGTCATACTGGCCTAAATGTGTATAACCCAGACAGGCAGAGGCACAAAATGGTTACTCAAGAAAATTTCCACTTTCTAAAAGTGACATTTTCAAACTTTTAATTCAAAAATAAATTCACCAAAAGTTGTTTTCTAAAATTGTGAGTTCAGAGACCCCAAGCTCCAGATCTTTATCTGCTCCCAGTGTGAACCGACACCTAAAAGATATTTCAAGGCAATCCCCATGGTACCTTATGGGAGAGATAGTCCTTACAATAGTGAAAAATTATTTTAGCAGTATTTCACTTTGAGGACATGTAAAACACACCATGGGGGTCATTCCTACCCTGGCGGTCATAGACCGCCAGGGCAGGTGACGGAGGAAGCACCGCCAACAGGCTGGCGGTGCTTCTGGGGGCATTCTGTACCGCCGCGGTCAGAAACGGGAAACCGGCGGTGTCCCGCCGGTTTCCCGCTGCCCCAGGGAATCCGCGATGGGGATTGCGACCCCCTTACCGCCATCCTGTTCCTGGCGGTTTTCACCGCCAGGAACAGGATGGCGGTAACGGGTGTCTTGGGGCCCTGGGGGCCCATGCCACTGGCATGGGCAGTGCAGGGGCCCCCTAACAGGGCCCCATAAAGATTTTCAGTGTCTGCTTTGCAGACACTGAAAATCGCGACGGGTGCCACTGCACCCGTCGCACCCCTTCGACTCCGCCGGCTCCATTCGGTGCCGGCATCCTCGTGGAAGGGGGTTTCCCGCTGGGCCGGCGGGCGGCCTTCTGGCGGTCGCCCGCCGGCCCAGCGGGAAAGCCAGAATGGCCGCCGCGGTCTTTTGACCGCGGTGCGGTCATTCGGCGGTTCCCGCCGCCCGCCCGCCAATGTTGGAATCACCCTCCATATATCTTACCTTTGAAATACTTTGTAGACTGCCCATTAGGCTGCTTTGGGCCTACTTTAGGGGTGACTTAAATGTGGGAAAAGGAAGGGTTTGGGATTGGCAAATTGGTGCACTTGCTAGGTCAAGATGGCTGTTTAAAACTGCATGTACATACACTGCAGTGGCAGGACTGAGACATGTTCACAAGGCTATTCATGGCTGTTTCACAATCGGTGCTGCAGGTCCACTAGTAGCATTTGATTTATAGGCCCTGGGCACACATAGTGCCCTTCACTGGGGACTTAGTAGAGTCACTACTCTAGTTAGTAAACTAATCACCAATACATTTTAGTCATGAGTGTATGCACTTTAGCACTGGTTAGCAGTGGTGAAGGGCCCAGGGTCCTAAAGCCAACAAAAAAAGGTAACAAATTTTAGGAGGAAGAAGGCACAATTGTGGGCTAAGAGACTCCAAGCTCCCTATCTTTACTAGGGACCTAGCAGTAAATCATATATGCCAATCATGGATAAACCAATAGTCAATACATGTTAAACAGAAAGCGTATGCACTTTAGCACTGGTTAGAAGTGATACAGGGCCCAGAGTCCTAAAGCCAACAAAAACAGGTCAGAAAAAATAGGAGGAAGAAGACATAAAGTTTGGGGATAACCCTTCAAAAAGGGCAGGTCCAACAGGTGAAGAGAAAAACCTACAATGTCTTGAAGGACAACTACAAGAAAGAAGTAAAAAGATATCATTATGCAATTAGGGAAGTTAGAGTTAACTGTTTTCCACTAAGATTGATCGTGTGTCAAACTCATTTAAGGAGCTTTAAAATCTGGTGAATAGGCTGCTAAAGCCAGTTATGAGTCAGTCTGGCCGTCCTCCTTCTGAGGCTCGATGTAATATGCTCGCCAATTCTTTCTAGAAAAGGTTAATAACATCCTCTGTACATTCCAAGGGGATTGTGTCATACTCAAGCTTACCCAGACGCTGCATGTAATTAGCACGGCTAAGGAGAAATTAACTGGCTTTCCAGAAAATAGCAAGAAGGTCACAGCAAGATTTTAAAATCAGTTAAATCAGGCTTGCAGCAGAACCCAGCTTCTCTGGATATAATGATGAAATGGGAAAGAGTGTGACAGATATTTTCAACTACTCATTGCAGTCTAGGATTGACCCGCCAGAGTGGAAACACACTATTTTGAAACTCCTGTTGAAAAAACTGCAACATCATTTAAATCAGGAAAAGAACAGGTGTCAGAGCACTCATGATATTCCTAATTAGGAGTTATTGATGTATCCAGTCTTCTTAGTCAATCAATCACCGACTCATGTTCATTTCAGAGTCCAGATTTTATTCTCAATGTCTGGAACTCTCCATAAGTATAGTACAGAACAGCCAACACGTGTTTCATCCCATGAGAAGTTAATCTCTTAAGGACTTCATCAGGGCTTAATAAAATTAATTAGTTTAGTAGCGAAATATCCAAACAGGGCCATTGAGCAACCTTAAGTTCTATGTTGCATCCAAAATAAAGTTGCACCGAGGTAAATTCCATATCAATCTTCTGTGATAGAAGACGAGATGCGGCACATTGTGACTGGGACGTAGCGGGATGCATTTTGACTCCGTTTCGGTTCCCCATATATAAGTTTGATATTCTATCACAGAAGATTGATATGGAATTTACCTCGGTGCAACTTTATTTTGGATGCAACATAGAACTTAAGGTTGCTCAATGGCCCTGTTTGGATATTTCGCTACTAAACTAATTAATTTTATTAAGCCCTGATGAAGTCCTTAAGAGATTAACTTCTCATGGGATGAAACACGTGTTGGCTGTTCTGTACTATACTTATGGAGAGTTCCAGACATTGAGAATAAAATCTGGACTCTGAGATGAACATGAGTCGGTGATTGATTGACTAAGAAGACTGGATACATCAATAACTCCTAATTAGGAATATCATGAGTGCTCTGACACCTGTTCTTTTTCTGTGTGTTTGCCTTGAAACATGGGAGGATTAAGGGAGATCCTCTTGTCATGAGCACCATACCATAAACTTATTGGACTATTACTGGATTGGACTTACTGTGAGCGCCCAAATCCTATGAATATCTTCCCTGTTGGCATTGTTTTGTTTTGATCATTTAAATCAGGCTTGCAGCATAACTCAGCTTCACTGGATATAAAGATGAAAGGGGAAAGACTGTGACAGATATTTTCGACTACTCATTGCTGTCAAGGGTTGACCAGCCAGCTTGGAAACACACTATTCTGAAACTCCTGTTGAAAAAACCATTTGCCAACCCCTTACAGGGTGAAAAATACACAACGATCTATCTCCTCTCAGGGGCAAATAAAGACTTAGGGAGGTTTTTGAATAAGAATCTCTCCTTATTTCTTGAGACAAACGGCATCTTGCATCCTTCCCAGACAGGCTTTGGACCGGGCAGCAGTACAGAAACCGCTCTGCTTGCAGCTACTGAGGAATTGAGAGCAATCTTGGATCAAGGTAGCTCAGCAGCACTAATCATACTAGATCTATGTGCAGCCTTTGATATTGTCTACCATCCTATATTGATTCAAAGGTTGGAGGAGGCTGCTATCTCTGGGTTAGCGCTTAAATGGTTCGCCTCTTTTCTCAAAAACTGATTTTTTTCAAGTATGCGAAGAGACCAAGATGTTGGAAACTCACATCTTAAAATGTGGGGTTCCTCAAGAGTCCTCATTGAGCCCCACTTTGGTTAACGTGCATGCTGCACCTCTGGCGGAGAATGTGCGGGCTCATGACCTTTCAATTATGTCTTATGCAGATGACACACATATCGTCTTCTCCCTTCTCCCAATATAAAAAAATACTTCTTACCAATTTAGGGGTGTACGTATGAAAAATGATGCACAACTGCGCTAGCGTAGTTGTGCCCATTTTTTTAACATGAGCTAGCATCATTCCTTAGTGACATTCGTGCACCACATTTATGTAATGATGTAGGAAGGCACTAAGGAATGGTTAGCGTGAACAAAAAGACACTAACATCTGCGACTTGTCATAAGGAAAAATTACGCTCGTGCTGCAAAAATGGCGCTAGACTGTTTTACAGCACATAAACATGTCGCATAAGGGTTAGCGCCATTTTTATACTGCAAGTGTCAAAACAAAATGCACAAGCAGGAAAGGGTGCAATTGCAAAAGAAGGTGGAATCATCAGACCAGGAGAGAACCTAGGGAGACCTCAATCACCCAAGTACCAGCCAGAAGGGTCCAGAAAGGTCCCAGGAGAATGAAAAGAAAAAGCACAACTGTCGCTTTAGCAAGGAGGAGCATGACATCCTTGTCAGAGAGTTGACAGAGCAGCAACACCAGCTCTTCATCGCCTCCAAATTGCTGGTCGGTAGGAGATTCGCAATATTGCAGGCAATAGTGGACAAAATCAACAGCGTTGCAGAGGTAAAGAGGACTGTCACTGAGGTCAAGACGTGCTGGCATGATTGCAGAGTGCAGGACTAAGGAAAAACTCACCAGGAACCATAAGGCAGCACTGCAGACTGGAGGTGGAAGTCCTGGACCACAGGAGGACCTGGATGAGCTGGAGGAGATGGTTGTAGCGTTCAACCCAGAGGAGCTGATCACTGGAACAGGACACTGCAGACTACCAACAATCACCACAAATGCAGGGTAAGTTGCAGGAGGGATATCTGGAGCTCCACTAATGGCAGAAGGGGGAGGCACAGAGTACACACTCACTGCATGCTAAAGGGTTGCATCGGGACTCAAGGCCCTGAATCAAGACGCACCATCCCCACGTGAGCCAAACATGTACTGACGCTTTTGTTGTGCTATGCACTCCAACATATACACAACGTCAACATAGGCCAGTCACTATGTCTGTAGTCCACAATGTAAATATGCACCACATTGCCTGGTAGGCATGTGCAAATAGTGTGGCTGTGCCATTACAACACCCATTGCATATAATCAACGCCCCAGTACCAATACAACATATACATCAGAGACTAAGATGGAAGTCAATACCACCTTAGGGGTGGTATCCCTTTCTCATTGTCGCATCGCCTTTACTCATGTGTGCTGCATCTTGCAGCACACATTGAAACGCCATCTCAACAAATATAGCTTGTACATGTGCAGGAAGGGACACCTTCCTTCACATGAACAAATCATCAATTCAAGGCAGGCACCCCGTCATCATGAATCAACAATGCCTGTGTTAATGCAGGGAGAAGAAATCTGTGCAGGTGGAGGGGGGATTGGAGGGCTGTACTGTATTCAGGTAAATATGGCACACCACTGCATATCTAAACTGCTACAGTGTACTGCAACACATCTTGCAGCTTCCCTGAGCCATGCCAAATTAGAAGAAATCTGCCCTAAAGCTTGCAACTTGTGGAACACAGCCCATACAGGATGAATCCACTACAACTTACACACAACTAAATGCATCATATGGGATTGGCCACAAAATAAATTACATACAACACATCGTGCATGTATGTGAACATCATGTGTGCAGCTGTACAAGTGGCTGCAATCTCACCATCTGACAAGATAGAGGGCTAGATCAAATAGAAAATGATGGTGCGTCCTGCTGTGCAAAATTAGGCAGCATCATGCACCGTCATTTTCAAAATGCAGGAATGTGCCATATACGTAAGAATACATCGCACCTCTGTGTACCCCCAGTGCAAGTGGAAATTAGATGCCATAGTGCAAGGATGGCTGCATTGAGGGAGAGAAAGTTTTTGTGCAGGAAGGAACACTTTCCTGCACAACAGCAAGCTTAAAGTGCAAATTGTTCTTACTCTGTGTGCAGCAGAATGCACCACCCACAGAAAAAGCAAAAAAATCCAGTAAAAAACATAAGCATTACTCCTAGATTTTGGCATGCTAAACCAACCCCTGGGCTGGTGTCAGCTACTGGCCCAGCGTCCGATATACTAATAGTCCAAAATCTGAGGCAGTGTCAAAATGCACCCATTGCACACACCTTCCACACAAAGTGCTGGGTGTGAAGGGGCTATACATACAAGGTGGCGTGAAGGTACAAAAAGTGGCTTCTTGCCACCTTGTACATACAGGGCAGGACATTGCACCACCTGAGTCTCACCAAAAGTAACACTCAGGTGGCTCTTAGGGCACCTACATATGCCCCAGAAACCCTAGGGGCATATTTATGAGCTCCTAGCACCACCGGAGCGTCATCTTTTGTAACACTCTGGGGACGTAGTGCCTTGCGCCGTGTTTACAAGGTGGCATTAAGCCACTTTTCCCTCCTCGCTTTTTGCTTTTTCTATGTGTGCTCATTCTGCAGCACTCATAGAACAAGGAAAATGCCAGACATGATTGTTCATGTGCGGGAAGGTGTCCCTTCCTGCACATAAAAAATCATTTCAAAATGATGCTATGGCACTTCTGTGTGTGCTGCATTCTGAAGCACACACAGAAGTGCCAAATCGCCAATAGTGATTGTTTATGTGCAGGAAGGAACACCTTCCCACACATACACAATCAAACCCCTAAATGCAGACATCCTTGCACAATGTTTCAAGGATGCCTGCGATTGTGCTAGGCAGCTCAATTTAGTGCCAGCTTAGGGGACAACACAGGGATTCACTGTATTCAATTAAATACGGTGCAACCCTGCATTGTGAAAATGATGGAGCACGGTGCTGCCACTTTGGTGCAGCGTCGCACTCTGTCATTTTCCCTTACAAGTGAGCTTGACTCAGGTGCGATGCACAATGCTACACATAAGTACAACCACAACCTTAGATCAGTGACATGTCACTGAGCCATGTCAACAGCCAATACAATCGAATATTGATTTTACACTATCTCATTGCAGAGGATGATGACTTATCTCCTGCCAACCTGCCTGTCCTGGATTTTGCAGATGACAGGGATGACCAGCTGCCAACCATCAAGGAACATACTCTCCAGGTTGTCCAAGGATCACTCCATACACCACCTCCAGTCGCAGGGAGGACACACAGCCCCTCATTACAACATTGGCCGTCCAGCTTCGCCACACTGGCAATGGTGGTAACACCACCGACAGCGTGGTGGTGCTGGACCGCCAGATTATGACCACAGTTGTGAACAGGCTGCAATGCAGCCAGTTTAAAGCCTGTACCGCCAGGGCGGTCAGACTGCTTGAATGAAGATGGAACACCTTTGCGCCGGCGGTCCTCCATAGATCGCCAACGGTATTAAGAGCCTCCTTTCCACCAGGGATTCCCGGCAGCAACACCACCAGGAAATCCCTGGCGGAAAGGATACTGGCAACAGGAATCTACATTCCTGTCGCCAGTATGCGATTCCCCCCAGCCTCCACCCACACAGCCACGGTCCCCCTTCAGCCCCTAGAGACCTCCCCACCCCTCAACCAAACATGCACGCACCACACACACATACACACGCACATTCAAGCAAGTATTCACGCACTCATACAAACACACACATAGACTCGCACACACCCCACCACCCCTATCCATTTACGCACTCACACACTCACAATCACACACATACATGCACACAAACCCCACCCCCTCCAATCACACAAACGCACACCCCCATGCACACACACACTACTCATCACCCCCATCCCCTACCAGACGGGCACTTACCTTTACACAGTGGACATCTGGGAGGGGATGGGATCCTTGAGGCCTGTTCCGCCGGCACTGCCCGTCACCACAACACCGTCACGTCTATTACCAACTTGTAATAGGTGTGGTGGTGTTGTGATGATGTGGCGGTGCAAGCCGAGCAGTCGCCACTGCACCGCCGACCGCCAGTATGGCTGCTAGTGGCTCTCTTCCCAAATTCTGGCAGAGAGCCACCGGCAGTCATAATATGGCGGTCAGATGACCGTCATCCCTGGTGTTCTTGTGGCTGGTGGGACTTCGGCTTTCTAGGTTTTAGACTGCTGATGTCATAATGAGGGCCACAGTGTTGAGGGGGTCTCCACATGAATCACCCAGATACCAACACATGCCACCAGCCAGTACTCACACAGCCCCGGACTCTGAGGACCCAGAGATCAGCTTTCAGAGGACAGTGGTAGGAGTCCAGCGGGAGTTGGTCAAGCAGGTTCATGTTGGGGTAAAGACCATGGCAGGCAGCCTAGAGGAGGTGCGAATGTGCCTCTGTCCAAATACGGACAACTTAGCTGCCACCAGAGGCACCCAGGCACCCACTCCCCACTACATAGACTCGAGCAGTCTCTGGCCCACATAGCTGCTGTCATGAAGCAGAGGCTACAACAAATGCCCTCCCTAACTGGCAGCAGCATGAAAGACAACAGGCTGGGGGCCATGCAGAATACCCCCGAGTCCCTACAGTGGGACGTTACCTCATTCAGGGAAAACATGGCTGCCTACCATTGTGATGCTGCTGCTGTGTTGAAAAATCAGCAGTTCCTCCTTGCTGCAGTGATGCCTAATGTGTTGCCACAAATGGCAGCTGCAGGGACCTTTGAGTCCACATCTCAATCCCCTGAAGTGTGTATGTGGCCCCCCCTAACTGTACAACAACATCAGCCACGGCACAGGAGGCACCACACACATAGAGGATGAAGATGTGGAAGAAATAACATTCACAAGGAAAAGCACCCGGTGGCACCAGTCTGTGCCACATGGACAGTTTCTTCTTAGTTCTAGGCTCAAGATCATGCCAGTGTTGTGACAGTAGGAAATGTATCCTCTTCACCTAACCACTGTTGAATTGTCTGCTATGTGCTGTCATTGTCTGTTTCATACCAATTGGCAATTTTTTAACTACTCACTAATGCACATTACTTCTAACCATGTCTCATGACATGTCCCTCAACCCTGGTCTCTGATTGTGCCACATATGGCTAATGCTAACTCATGGAATCAGTGAAATGGTCATTGTATAGAAATCACAATTACAATTGCACCTATAAAAAAAGCACCTTGCACACATGTAGCCTTTCTACGTTTAATGTGTTCTATCTACTCAGCTAAAAGATAGCATTGTGTCAATACATGTCAATGTGTACAGAATATTAGTACATGAGTGCATGACTGTCAGACATACGGCATTTATGACTCTGAACCAATTCAATGATAATTTAACCAGATGGGAGTACCAGTATAGTTTATTTGTGTGGCACAGGAGAAACTAACCTTATCAATGATGCCCACCTGTCAATGTTGCAGGATACAGTTCCACATTTGCCTGTTGTCAGATGTGCCACACTAACCAACAATGAAATTGCATGACAGGTGAAGTACCATGTTTACCTGTCCAAGATAAAGTATACATATACATTAAGAATGGCTAGAATACTGGATGGCAAATGAATGCACTAGTCGTTGGTATGTAGCAGCCATTCTGACAGCTCCTTGGTCATACCGGATGCTAATGTTAAACCTGAGATATCAAGACAGTAAGCATACCGTAGGCCATTCCCCCAACTTGGCCAGGGCACTCACAAGAGCCCCCAAATACTCAATCAACTTACAAAATTATTCGGCTAAGATAAACAGGATTTATTGTAAAACCATACACTAAAAAATATCCTAAAACCTACCCTATGCCAAACTACCCTATAGTAACTAAACTTAACTAACAACTACACCTATTTAACCTAGTCTAAACGTACACATGTAACACCACACTCTAAACATTGCCCCCCACCTTCCTTAAGAGACAAAATGCAAGTAGGACAACATAAACTATGACTACACATGTACTAACCTAACCTACGGCCTAAACAAATATATAGTTTTTTGGTATTTTTTTATATATATGTTTTTATTTTTGTATGCACAAATACCCCAACATGACATCCAACATCCAACCCCAACAATAAATAAAGATGAAAAACCTACCCCCTGTATTCTTGACCTACCCCATGCCTAAACTACACTAACCTAAAACTACTTATCTAAAACCAAATACAGTAAAAAGGATAAGAAGGAACTGGGAGGATGTACAACACTATAAGTTCATTTCCCGGTTTTCTTCATTTTATTCTTGATGTATTGCAACATCCTCCGCTTCCCAGCGCTTTCCTCCTCCAATTTTTTAAGTCTTTCTAAAATCTTGGCCACGTCCCATCTCATGTCTTGTTCAAACTTGCTAGCAACAAATGCAGGAGGCGGATAAATTGGTGCCTGGGTCATGACTGGTGCAGATGACGTGGAAGGCCTTGGATCGGTTGTGGCCCCCTGCACCCCTGAAGTTTTTGCTCCAGTGTCCTTGTGTGGCTGTTGTGGAGGTCCACCATGTGCAAACGCATGCCATTTCCCAGATGCCTTCTCACTGAGGAACCCCCTTCCCATTCTGCGGTATTCTGTCTCAACCTCCATTATGTGCTGGTAGGAATGGCCTGCTTGTGAAAAGCGCGCCTCTGGTGTTGTGTCATATTGGCAGCTGAAATATGAGTAGAAGTACACATCAGTATCAGCACTGGGTAGAGGTTGTACAGACATATTATCTGCACTGCAACTGCAGATAACACATACAGTCCACCACACATTCCTCAACAATGACTTACAGCTCATCTATGACTATTTCCTACCAGCCATCAACAGTATCATGTACATGTCACTGGGATGTCGTCAATCGCATTATTAGCTAACAGGGCCCATAGCTGATTGGGCAAAATTGTCCATAATCAACATTTGTGTCCATCAAACTTGTGTGGATCATGTGCCCCAACTAGTCTGGATTTCCTGTGTCCCTGTGCAAAAGGGGGGCTGTGCTTACAATCGATCACCATGACACTCCTGCTGAAGCATCAAGGCTTGCCCAATCATCATGGATGGAAGGTTGGGGCCATATGACAGGGGGTCTGGTAGCTTCCCACCAGCTATTTTAAGGTTTGGTAAATCATCATTCATGGTTCCTGGTATAAGACCTGGCCTGGGAATATGTTACAAGGGGGCACACCATTGGCCATGATGTGCCCACCCTGTACAACTGATGCAATGTCACTAGAATGTTTGGCCAAAGCCTCAGCTGCACATCAAACTTGTCAACAGATTACAGAACAGAAGGCCCCTACTTGTGCTATGTTGTGATACATGTGTTAAACAGCACACAGACGGTGGCTGTATGGGTGCCTTTAGACCCACAGTGAGTTTGGCACTGCATGGGGTGCTGCAACAGGATCCTGATACATTGTACATCATATGCACATGCATGTCAGACATCATCAAAGTACCAGGTACGCACACAGCATTCACATCATATGCATTTGTGATGGGACCTACATCACTCACAGATATCATGGTGGCAGGACCATGTTATGAAAACTGCTGATATCTGGCGTAGGAAGAATCATAGACTTTTTCCACAACCATCTGGAGCTGAGTTGTCTACTAAGTGTATACACTACTGACTGTTTTGACCATCAGGGTAAATGTGCCGGTCCCACCAGCAACAAGCTGGTGGTGCAGACCGCCACATTAAAAGTGTGGCAAGTTGGCCTCTGCCAACCTGCCACATCTCAAATCATACCAGCATGGCAGTCGGTACCGCCGGGCGGGAGATGAACATCCAGAGAAGACCACCGGTGGTATTAGGAGCTGGCCTTCTGACATGGTTTCCGCGGCAGTAGCACCGCCACGAAAACCATGGCGGAAAGGCTACTGGTGACTGGAAATTCCTTCCCTGTCACCAGAAGACGGCTCCGTCAAGCCCCCCAGCAAGCACTAGACCCCACTCCCCCTCCGCCCACCTCCACTCCCCTTCCAGCCACATCGACCCCCTCCCCCAATCCCCCCGCATACATGCACACAGACATCCACAAGCACAACAAATGGACCCATTCACCAACACTTGCATACACGCATCTACTCACAGGCATCCATGCACGCATTCACATCAACATCCATAACGCATTCAGGCACACATACTCACACCCATCCAAACATGCATACTCACACCCATCCAAACATGCATACTCACACGCATATACACTTACATGCAGACATGCACTCACTTCAACATTCAGACATGCATACAACCATGCATTCACACATTCATGCACACACCGGAACCACACACTCATACACATATACACAACACTCCTCACCCTCCCACCCCCCTCCGCTGTCGGACGATCACCTTACATGTTACGGGGATAAGGTAGTCGCCCGGCGGGGAGGGGCGCTTCCAACGCCGGCAGCGCCCCACAAGCAGGACACCACCAGGCCGTATTATGTCCCCCTGGTGGGGTGGGGATGGTGGTGGAATGGCCAGAGCACCTCCACCTGCCAGCTTGCCTTCTGCTGGATTTCTGCCCAAAGTGTGGCAGAAATCCAGCAGTACCTGTGATATGGTGGGCAAGAGACCGCTAGCACTGGTGGTCTCCTGGTGCCTGCGGCTTTGGCGGTCTTCATGGAAGACCGCCAAAGTCGTAATGAGGGCCATAGTCTCTGATAATGTAGACCCACGTACCTGCAAACCATCACTGTCCCTGACACTCCTGTGGTGCTTTTCACTGCACCAGTTATACATGGCATTGTCATGCATGTGTCTGTTATCTCTACACCTTCATGACCTTATGGGGCTGCTTGACACTGTATACTGCATCTGAGGGGCATGCAATGGTTGTTGCAGTGGCTGTCTATTGTGACACCCATAGCATTTGAGCCTGCCACAGATGTTATAGACATCTACCTCATTGTCACAGCAAACTGACAAACGTCTGCCCAGGGGTTGTGTGTGGATATCAAAGTGTGAAAACTCACATTACTATCTTCCTGCATGGACACATGTTGGCATTTTACAAATGCATGTGTAGTCACATCAGTGCCACCTATGTTTCCGTATGTCGGAACACATATGAAGGTCATTTCTTTCAGTCACTGATCTTGTGATACCTATGTCCTTACTTTTGTGCTAGGTTGCCTTTTGTTCAGAATCCATACACATTACCATGCCTGAGCCATTACAGTGGTACATGTGTGCTGAGATATGTGTGCATGCCTCCAACTCAGCACTCACATTTGTCATCATCATGTTTGTTATGACTGTCACATACAATGGCATACCACTGTGTAGCCGTGTGGCATAGATGTTAGACTACTCATCATCACAACTGTGTGAGTTTGTATGACAACACAAACCCATGGTTACATGTGAAGGGGCAGGTCAATGGTGCTCCAGTTTACTCGCCCCCCTGTACACATGCATCAGGACCCTGACAATGTCATAAGCTTATGTAGCCAGAACAGTGGTGTGTGGGTTTATTGAGTAGGGATCTAGACTCTCCATGATTGCTACTCAGCAGAACTAGGCCCACTCCCCAGCAGGCAGACACATGCACAATTGTGATCATATAGGTCAAGATGTGACATTTTCATCTGCGGTACCTGATGTCAGACTGTCCCTCTCATGTACAGAGCTCTGGGTGTTTGCACATGTAGGACATGTCTCATTATTTGATGTCTTTAGTTGTTTCAATGGGCAGCCTGTTTAGGGGTTGTATACCTCTAGTGACTTCAATTTTGGGAATGTGCCAGGGTACAGATGGTGATGTCTGTCACTGCCTCCTGTCATGGTGGCATGCGATGGGCAAATACCAGAGTATGCTTCGGGCCAACATGACTGGGTTATGTACTTACCTGGCCATCCTCTCTATACATATGTTAAATGTTGACATGTAGACATCGATGTGTTGTTCAGTCAGTATGGGTCCATGTATGTCCTTTCTCTATGATTTTCTGCATTACTGATAAGGTATGTATTGTCTCCTACATTGCTCCCATTCTTTAGGCTGCTTGCACTTTGTACACATCGTCTACAGCAACATTGTCTGGTCATACATGGACAGGATGCAACATGTGAATTGTGTAATTTGTAGATGTGCCCATTTCGTACTACTGACTACTTGAAAGTTAACGTTCCATTTACAGTATTTGTGAGATGTAATGAGTGCCACGCACACATGATATTATATCGGCCACTGCACACCTTCCGTGTTGTATTTGCAAGTATCTGTGGGTGTCTCTACTATGTCCATCCACATCTTCCGTTGAACATGGGAATGCATTTCCTCCAACATGCCACAACCTAGGTAACTCTTACCATGACTAAATGATGCTGAGGTGTGAAATCTTCTCAGTGCTGTACTTGTCATTGGCCAAATGCAACATATATGGCTAGGTCTACTCCCACTCAGCTTGATATTGTGTCTCTGACATTATTGAACAATGCTGGACATAATAGCACATCCCACACCTGATTGCTTTGTTGAAGCCCAAAACATGTGTGGGATAAATTGTTACTGTTGCTACCATGCACTGGTTCTGTCATGTGAGTGCCAATGAGTGGTGTATATTGCTATGTGCTGTGTGATGTTGTTATACAGAGCATACTAGGTAAACATGCTGACAAATGTCAAACATTGTTAATACTGGCAAACACGTTGCTACCTATGACATACACCCGTACATCAGTTTTCACATGTTTAGCACGATTTGCTCCAGGCATGTGTCAAAACAGCAGATTTGTGTGACGATTGTGTAACTCAACTACATAGTGAGTGTAACACACTCTTCCTATATTTCACCTAGACTATTATTTGGTGCTGCATTGTCCCATTAAATTCTTAGATCCTGACAATGGGCCATGTGTTTGGATAGTGATTCTGCACCCATAGCTTCTTAATTTGTCTGGCAACCCATTGAGCACTCCACAGCCAACGTGTGCGTGCCATACATGAGTTACAGTTAACCATATGTCAGGGTTGTGCTTAATGGGACATCATCCCATGGATACAATATGCAGACTCAGCATCAGATATTGGTTACAATCCCTGGACAATTACTGAAGGTCCATAGTTACCCATGGTGTCCCACTCTTGTCACACAACTACCGTGCAGGCAAAGCTGCAATCACCCTGAGCTGTGACAGTGTTCAGTCCCAATAATACTTAATATCCATTTGTTGAATGCCCCTACCTTTTGTGTACCCCCCTTGCATACATCCTGTTAGGCATGATGTTGTGGTGAATGGGCTAGGTATTAGCACTTTGTCCACTTGACAGCACAATATATTTAGTGTTGCATGGATCTAGACCCTCAGGAGTCACATGCCTGTGAATTGCATGTCACTGATATGTAAGATGGAGGCAATAGACCCTCTTACATCACAAATGATGCTACCATACTTGTACCTTTGTGTTTCTTACTTTTGTGTTCCTACCTGTGGATTGAGTCACATTCCAATTGTATATGTAATGGAGAATGAGTAGACCAAGGAGAATCAGGTGCAAAGTATTTTATTTGTGCTATTTACAATGTGATGTTGCTAGTCTAGTAACTGTGTATAGAAGTACTCTACAATGTGGAATATCCTTCGAACTCCTGCAGCAGTATTCTGTTGTCCCCCCTCCAAATTATCTGCTCCATTATCATCCTCCCCCTCGATGGGGACATCATCCTGGTCATCCCAGTGGACATTTGTTTGGTCAGAGATATTGTGGAGGATTGCACATGCCAGTATGATTTGCAAACGAGTGGTGGAGCATACAAGAGGCTTCCTCCTGTCTGGGCCAGGCACCTGAACCTTGATTTCAGGATCCCAAATGTCCTCTCCACCACATTGCATGCTCTTCTGTGCCCTTCGTAGTAGGCCCGCCCTTCCACCATTGTGGGTTTTGCAAATGGAGTCATAACCCATGGCTGTATAACACACCCTTGATCAGCTGCAAAGGAAAGACAGTAGATATGTTGGTAACCCTTGATAGTGGTTTGGAACATACAATGGCAGTTGTTAGTTTTAGTTGGAGTGGTGACTCAGACTTGCTTGTTGTATAGTATATGTTCCTGTTCTTGTGAAATGGTTTCATTGGACAGTGTTCATGGGTAGTGGCTCAAGGACCTGGAAATTTTCATATTGATCCCAAAATTATAGTTATAATTTATACAAATGTGCTGTGTAGTCCATATTTGAAGCAGTGTTCTATTGTCAGATGGAACCTACTACCTCCTTGCACCACAATGGTGGTGTCAGATAATTGCCCTACAAAGCCAGACTGTGCCGACCATGTTACCATGTGGCACTAAGCATTGAGTATGACACTTAGTGGCCCTTTGTGGCAGATGATGGTTGTGCCAGCCATCAAGTGTACAAGGTTTTTTTTTATACATTAGTAGGATGATGTAATTTAGTGCAGTATATCTCCTAGCTTCCAATACATGATTTCTCACAGACACTTTCTACACGTGCACAGTGCAGGTTTTGGGAGGGGGCACAGCTGTTTTTCACATCGGTCCCTTAGTATGGTGCATGTAAGGTCAGGTATGTCCACTATACTCCTACCGAGTCCTACTATGGCATCCATGCTTGCTACAATTTTTTCACAAACTCTGTGCCATGGTGGACCTTTTCTGGTATACAGAACAGACGTCTTATGGGGCACTAGAGGCGCATGTGAGGTGGCAAAGGAGTAGGTGCTGCCCCATTTCTCATGATTCTGCCCCACGGTCATTAATGGCAGGTAATTTTGTATTCATATGTGTGAGACACAATGCAGGTGTATGTGCACACTAAACGTATTTCAGGTATGTGTAGATAATATGTAGTTGGGTATGGCACCACTTGGGTGGCATTTGATTTAGGTTCTGCCAGAGGCTTGCATACCATGATTTATGTGTGCCCATGTGTGACTTTCTTAAAATGGCCATGGCCTATGCCATTGACATGCTTGGGCCATTGTTTGTTTGGTGTAATGTATCTGTGATCCGTGTTTAGTTGTCAACCTGTGGACACTTGTAGTGGTTTGTGTGCAGCTTCTGTATGCAGAGGGGACAAGGGGACTTGGCTCCACCTGTCCACATGTGGTGTGCCAGTCAGGGTGTGGCTGTGTTATATACACGTGGGTGTATGTGTTTATGAAGTGTAATATAAGCGGTGTAGTGTGGCATTTTGCATATGTGTTGTTGCCTGTACATCTATGTATCCCTGCCCACGTGTATTTAGTGTGGTGTTTGTCTTGTTTGATATAAATACAAGATACACTGTTCCCTAGAGAAAAGAAGAAGAACACAGTTCAACCTTTATGCTAGAAGCAAGTGCCCTCACACACCCAATTGGATGTCATGCTTCATCATCGGGCAAGCTCCTCATCAGACCGGCGCTGCAATGTCTGATAGGCACCCCTGTAAGTGGGCTCTTTGCCAGAGATATTTTATCAGTAGCACTGTGCCATGATGAAACAAAGGTAGAGAGATCAATGCCCACCTACTGGCACTATAGAAAGAAGGAGAGAGAGGAAAAAGGATAAAATTGGCTCAAAACCCAGACAGGACAACAAATTTTAATGATCAAGAAATGGTGAGTGCCAAGGTAATAAAAACATATAAAGGAGAGTGGGGAATGAGGTAGTGCTCAAACACTGTCATAATACAAGTGAAGGCAGGGGATAAGGGACTGTCTGAAACACCTGGAAACAGGGTCAACATGTTTCGTGTCTAAACGGTTCAAAAGGATCTAACAACACTTCATCAGGACCAAAAAACTCAACTAAACACTTCTCCTATTGATTAAATCCCAAGACCTCAATGTGTCACAAACTCTCAGTCATATTAAACTTCAGTCACTTACTACAAAAAGGCTGCACGTCAGGCTAGTCTAATGTAAGGGTCAACCGTCTCACATTTAGGATCTGGCTCCACAGTAAAACACGAGCCAAGGGGAAAGCATCATCATTGAAAGACGGCAATGCCCTGCACCGGACCTACCCATGACTGCGCTCCTGGTTTGTCTTGTTTGTCCTAGATGATTGGTGTGTTGTGTGTGTTATGATTGGCATGGTGGCTTACCCATGAGTAGCCCATTGCCATATTGGCCATCCTGGAACCGCTTGTTGATAGTGCAATGGCAAAATATGTATGCATCATTGATGCTGCCAGGATATTTTGCAAGGATGTTGGTGAAGAGCCCACAATGGTCCACAATGGCCTGCACATTGATTTAATGTGTGTGCTTGCGGTTCCTATAAAGGTGTTCTGTTGCTGCAGGGGGCACCAGTTGCACATGTGTGCAGTCCATTGTAACAAGCACATGTGGAAACCCAGCAATTTGATAGAAACCTTGCTTAGTCTCTTGCTGCAGATGCTGGGTGTTTGGGAAGCAGATGTGGTGGGGTGTGAGGTGTATGATAGCGTCCAGGACCTTAGGTAGGAGGACCGGGAAGGATGGCTGGGACATACCAGCCACTTTTGCACACGTTATCTGAAAAGATCCAGACACCAGTATATGAAGGACAGCGAGAAGTTTGGTCATGGGTGGAATGGTAATCGGAGTTTGAACCCTTGCTGTGATGTGTGGCGCAATATAGTACAACAGGTGTACAATGGACTCCCGGTTCAGACTGTACATCCTGATCACATCTTGTTCCCTGAGGCCAAGGATAGTTGTGCGCTGTCTGAAGATTCTCTTCCATCTTCTGCGCTGCCTTTGGGGCTGCATCGGGGTGTGTGGGGTTGTTGCACCCAGGGAACAATGACTGTATGCTGATTGCTGAATGCTTTGCTGCAGATGCTAAAGCAGACTACAGGCCTTTGCTCAGGTATGAGGGTTGATGTCCTCCTGGGGAACGTGAAAGGTAGAATGAGAGCTTCACAGTGTGGGAGACTGAGTCAGACCTGCGGGTGACACCTGCCGCTCTAAATCCGGGTTTTGCTCCGGCTAACTAGGAGTGCCTCATCTCTACCAAGACATAGGAATGATTGGGCAGCCGAGCACACAACATATTATACTTGTCAGGGAAGTCGTGGTCACTTAGTTCGCATCCGGTTCTCTCATTCACAATTCGGTCTCATATATAAATGACAATAAGAAGCAGTTTGAGTTTTAATGAATGGTTTAATAAAATGACTGTATTTTGGATAGCAAAGCATGAGCTGCAATAACCAGGACGACACAACATGACAATATTAAAATAGTGACCAAGAGAATGATGCATAAGAATAACAATTTCATATTGTCACTAGGATTTCTGGACTATTTCCCATCTAAGTCATAATCTGAGCACAGCATGTTAAGCTCTCATTCCAAACTCTAGAATGTTCTTCTGGTGGAGCTGAGAATGATTGAATCTGAACTGAGATTTAGAAAATGCTTGAACACTGCTCCTTTTAATTAGTTTTGGGCTATGCAGCCGACACAATGTTCCTAGCGCTGGGAGACTCTTCTGGGTAGCTATGCACTCTAGAAATCTACAAGAATAAAATAGAATAGGACAGTGGTATCTAGAAAAACTGATTGAAATTCTGGTAGTGTATGTCATTTTCTTACAAGTATCAAATTGCATCTTGTATTTTAGAATTGCTTATCAGTTGTTGCCAATATTTTTGTCTTTCGTTGGTACTCCGTTAACAAATACAACTAAAGGTTATTTTAATTTGTGTTGTACTCACCAAGTTACAACGTTTTAAAAAAAAAAATCTAATGGTAGAAAAACAACCTTTGCTTTTAGTGCAGTCCCTAATTCTTGAGCTTGAAATTTCCCAGATTTAGGTTGCATTCTAATAAAAGTTTGAAAAGGATGTAAAGTTTGAATTAATATTCTTTTATATAAATTCAAATGCTGTAATTCTGCAGCAATAGGGCAATTTTTCCAATTATTCCAAATTGCACATGAGGGCATAAAGTTATGGTCAAGTTTTCCAAGGCAATAATAATATACAGTTTGATCAGAACAATCGTTATGCCCCCCATTACGACTTCGGTGGATGGAAGAGGTCCCCTGCTGAAGTCCCATGGTCAGGAGACAGCCAGTGCGGTCTCCTACTCCCGGCACCTTTTAAGAGTCTCTGCCTGCTGGCCCAGCAGGAAACAGCCCACAACATTGACGCCGGCTCGTAATTAAGACGGCAGCAATGTTGCGGTGCAGAGAAAAGCATGATGGGGCTGGCCAAGGTGGACCCGCACTGCCCATGCCAAGTGGGCCATGGGGCCCTCTGCACCCTGTCTCCACCAGCCTTCATATGGCAGGCCAATGGCCATGCAAACCTCGGCGAAGAGGGCAGTTGTAATGATGAGTTGAAAGCATTCTAATATAATGAAAAGTATTTCTAAATTGACAGCTGTGCAATGTTTGCAAAAGTTTAATTCTACTTTGCAAACGTTTTTTTTTTTTATAGTAAAAACCTTTTGTAGTTTTTTTCATGGATTTTGTCTAAATACTGCATATTGAAGTGCAATTCCTTTGATAAATGTCATGTCTAGCTGTTTTTTCCTGGTAAATGCTGTTTTGAGTGCTCTGTTACATTTATCACATTTATTTCTAACCCTACAAAAGAACCATGCACAGCGTCATAGCAACGTATTCAATGTTTACAGATAGAGCCCAATTAGTGTATGTATGGTAGCATTCTTCCTGAAAGTATGGTTCAGTACTGGATGTGTGTCTCCACCAGCCTCCAAATATCTTAGAGAAGTGTTGGAGGCTGGTTATTAGTAGAGGTAAGTGCACACCTGCCACTATTAATAATGCCCCAAGTCAATATAAGGTCCAGTCAAGGTCTCAAAACATCAGCCTCTGGCTCAACCCCTGGTAGCTTGGCAACAAGCAGGCAAACTTAGCTTAGGAAACAGGTATGTAGAGCATTTAAATACACCAATACAGTAAATAAGTAAGACACAACACACAATAAAAATCCCATACCAATATATACAAATAGTATTTTTATCTTTAAAATGAAACCAACATGAAATAAATCCAATATAGGGATCCAGAGTTATGAATTTCTATATTTAAATAAAAATCAATAGCTCCAACTGGGGACATCTGGTCATACTTGGCTGGGACAAAGTCAAAGTTTGACGCTGGCCAAGATGGAGCCCTGCTCGGATACACTGAGCGGGAGGCCTTGGTCAAAATTTTACCTTTGCACTTAGAAACATTTCTGGCGCTTTTCTCTCTTGATGTCATGCGGTCCTCTCCAGCAAGCCGATTTTGATGCAACATCATCAGACCTGTTTTCCACGAGGCCCCAATCAAATCCTGGAAGTCTAGAGCTCCGACATTTTTAGCAGGCTGAACCTTAAATTATAACAGGGTCACGGTTGAAGGTAGTCGGCTTGACTCACAACGTTGAGTCGGTCCACTTCTAGAGATTATTCCAAAAGTTGCTCCAAACTTATCCAAAGTTCTGAAACTTCTTCCTGAAGTTCCTCATTAGTGTTCAATGTGTCCAAATCACACATCAAAGGGTCTAGAAGCTCTGAGATGGTCCTTGGAAGTTTAGGATTACAATTCCCACAATGCACCTGGACAAATCCTTAAAAGTCCACTGGACGCACTACAGGCTGGGGACATTTGTGATAGTTGGTACAGGAAAGCTCTGCTAACCTGTTGCTTTCAGGGAGTCCAAAATGGATGATTTTCCTCCAGAGGTGCAAGACTTGGTTAAACCAACCTACTAGTGTGACTCATTTCCGTTAAGACTACCCCTCTGGACATCTTCAAATTCCTTTCCTGGGCCTTCTATCTATTTGTGGGGTACAGGGTGGGAGTAAAGGTCTGGCTGGCATTCCTTTCTGTCCTGCTTCTTTTGAAGCCCAGTTTGATTTCCCCATTCAATTCAATTAAATTCAATTCAGCTTTATTTTGGTAAAACATGCCCTTAAAGCACATTTAACACACACTCTTCAGTAGAAGCTCATTATAATAAGAACACTATTAATTTCTTAAAACAGATTAAAAAGAATTTCATTTACAAACTTATGAATAACATTTCACAAAATATAAAATATAAGTTGTCTTGCATTAATTGCACTCAGAACAGAAAGAGCAGATTAAAAGACTATAGTTGGAGCGAATTGAAGGAAATTTACAAATGCAATCCTTCACAAAAAAGAGTGTCTTGGACAAAACCACCACACTAATTCCCAACCTACCAGCAACAATATATGCAAACGTGTAGTTATTTGTTGGTAGGAGAGGCTCATAACCTAGAATTTCACTCTACGCATAAGGTGTATTGGCTTGAGAATTAAAATTTCTTACACAAGAAAAAAAAAAAATATATATATATATATATACGTATATATAAGTATTTATACGTAAGTTAAAAAATAGAAAAAAAGACGCCAATATAGACTACTTGATAAAATGTGTACTTCGGAAGTCAAGAGTTTAAATCAAATATGACATATTGCCTCTAAATATTTTTTGACAACGCACATGCCACAATCCCATGCGTATTTGTTCTACAAATCCTGAGGGGCAAGTGCTGATCTCTAATACCCAATGATTTACAGAGAGCACCCTCTGCCTATTATACGCCGGACAGTGGAATAGGACTAGAGAAATATTCTCCTTAGTCATACATGCCATCAGGCAGAGATCTATTTGACACTCGGATTGCTTCCATCTAGAAGTGAAAACCCGAAGCAGTAAAGAACCAATTCTGAATCTTATATAAAGTGCACGTGCATGAGGTACCAAAATCATATCAAGGTAGGGCTCAAATTCATAGTGGCATTTAGCTAATGGAAAACTATCAGTTAAACTTGAGAGTGAGACTGATGCCAGTTGTACAACTATCCAATTCATCCAACATGTGTCCTTCAAAGTTTGAATAGCGCTCTTTGGAAAGTGCAGAGGGTCTGTCCAAAAAGATCCTAACCCCTAGGTATAAAAAAGCCTTTTTCATGTATCTGCACCATGGAATTTTTTCATTATGCGGGGCAGCTAGCACTGCTCGTAGCCATATTTTGTACAGGTCTAAATTGACCATAGTCTTATCCAGTACTGCAGTGGTCTCATGGCGGCTATATCTGCTATCAAATGTAGGTTCAAATCCATTCGAATAGGAAGTGTGGGGGAACTCAAAGGGATTTTTAAGAAGACCTTGAGAAAAACATTCTCCGCTCTCTCAAAGTCTAATAAATTGCCATAACCCACAGCTCAGCACCATAGAGTAATGGTGTAATAGAAAAACTAGGGAATCTGTCGGCAAATCTCAGAATGCCTCCTGCTTTTTGTTTTAAGGACATAATACTTTTTATCGATTGGGCTTCCCACTTGTGCGAGTCCTCCAGCCTTATTCCCAGGTAGTCAAAGTCTGAAACTCTTTCTAAGATATTACCATCCAGTGATATCCTTTTCTTCGCTCTGCATCTAAGGTCACCAAACACCATATATTTGGTTTTTGTGGCATGGATTTGTATCCCAGAATCCCTACAAAACCCAGAAAATCTCTCAAGGAGTCTGTTAAGGCCATGAGCAGTTTGGGAAAGGAGGAGGGGGTCATCCGCAAAAAGGAGACATGGGTTCTTTACATCGCTCAGTTTCGGGGTGTCATTTTCACAGTCATAGAGATAGGGAATGCAAGAGTTTATGAAAAGTAAAAAGAGAGAAGGAGCCAGCACACATCACTGTCTCACCCCCGTCTGTAATGGGATTTCCCCCATCAATTCTCTATTCATACCCCACCTTACTGTAGCGAAACTATCAGAATATAACTCCTGGATCAAGTTTATCAAAGGGCCCGGGATGCCAGCCATGCCCAGGATCTCCCATAGTTTACCTCAAGGGACCAAATCAAAGGCAGACATGAGATGCACAAAAGCGACAAAAAGTCTTCCAGCATCCAGGTCGACAGTTTTCAATTTAATTGAGAGAAAGCGGAAGACCTGGTCTACTGTGCTAGTCTCCCACCTAAACCTCGCCTGGAGGTGGGATAAGATATTGTTATCCTCCAGCCAATCCTGAATCCTGCACAAGACTGGATAAGCAAACATTTTCTGCAAGTTATCTAAAAGACTAATAGGTCTATAGTTTCCCGGGACTGATCTATCCCCTTTTTTATGAATTGCAACAATTATTGTACCCTTCCATGAACGAGGGGGAGTGCCGCCCACCACAACTGCATTTGACACATTGTTTATATAAGGTCACCAAAAACTTAGGTTGGACTTGTACAAATCTGATGGAATTCCATATAGGCCAGATGCCTTACCCGCTTTTTGCGCTCTGATAGCTGACACAGTCTCTCCTAAAGTAAACGGGATAAGCAGTCCAGCACCCAGGCTAGCAGTCTTTGCTACGCTCATTAAGCTTTGAGAAGGCACAATCTCCTTATTATAAAGAACAGTAAAATGATGAAACCAAATATCAGCATGAATGTGGCAGTCAGGTTTAGGGTTTACATTCCATCCTTCATGACCAATCAATGACCAAAACCGCTTAGAGTTGTTTTGGTTAGCTGCTAGTTGTAATTCCTGCCAGGTTGACTCTACCCATTTGTTCTTGCTCGTCTTAATAGTAAGAGCATACTCACGCCTTTCAGGAATTACCCTCTCTTTATCTTTTGAGCGTATTGCATCCAAGAGCCTGCCCTTTGCCATTCTACATGCTTTATTAAACCATTTACATTTGCCTTCTCTCAGGTACGACCTTCCCTTACTTGCTCTGAAAAATAGATCTTTTAGGGAGGAGAAGAGTTCTACGTGGGTAGCCATAATTAGGTTTGGATTGCACATCAGAGATGTTACAAGTAATTTATTAGAGGAGACTAAATTGTGCAATTTATCCACTAAGGCATTAGAATTTATAAAAGACTCTCGTTTAATGGCACGTTTATTGTTAGACACTGTGATGGGTGGCATACCCTCATAGTCTCATTGATTGTGATTTGCTGTGGAGAACTATGGCACTCCACCAAAATAGGGGAGTGATCACTATTGTGCTGCTCACCCACCCTAAGATCTTTAAATTCATGCCAGATTCTTACATCAATGAGCACATAGTCGATAGAGCTGCTATGTGACCCTTAAAAAATGTGGGTTTAGCGGGGGAATCAGAAGGGAAACGGCCATTACCTGACTGGAGACCATGCATTACCATAAGGTCAATGACTTGGAGGGCCCTTGTTCAGGCTTTAGGTTGCTTACTTAACGATGAACAAGTTGGAATTCCCCATGCGAGATCCTCTGTCTGGGTTAACTCAGAAAATAGGGAATGGGGCTCCAGGGCCACATTTAGATCCCCTGCTATGATGATAAAATGTGAGGGAGAGAATTCTGAAACCAAGGCATTCAACGCACTAATAGTATTAGACAGTTGACTCTGGGCACCCAGTCTCTTGTAAATATTAACACATAAAAGCCTAAGTCCATACTTAAGCTTGATTGCGACTACCAATATATCAAGTGAGTCAACAAATATTTCTTCCAGTTCACCCACCAGGTAGATTTTTATTCAGGTGAGAAGGCCCCCACCTGCTCGCCCTGACACAGATGGACTAGCCTTCTTACAAAATGAGGTAAACCCCTGTCTGTAGACATTTGAAGTAGCCCAAGTTTCCTGGAATAGACAAATGTTAAAATTATCTATAAACTGCCCCCACTCCTCGTCAGTAATCTTATTACATATACCAGCTATGTTCCAGGAAATTAGTGCAGGGTTCATAGGACTTAGGGCCCCAGACTCTCTCGAAGGTGTTTTAGGATTAAAAGATACATTTGAATGCTCTTGGCTACCAACCAAGTTTCGATCTTTTGCAAGGAGAGAAGACATAAAACGGAACAATTCAATGTGCATCTGAGATTCTTTCAGAGCTGTACCCCCATTGGGGTGTGTGTTATTAAGGGAAAAGATAGGAGAAAAGCACAGTCAGTCAATATCAGAAAGATAAGCCGATTGAGAAGTTCTTGAGGAGTTCTGTATCCTCGCCAAGTCTATACATCTAGTACCAGGCATCTCATGGTGATCCTTCATATAAGGAAAATCGGTCAAGGGGCCCGTAGCAGATGGAGTATTATGACCCATATTTTTAGGTCCATTGATCGCAACAATAGCAGCCTCCTTACACCATAAAGCTCGCTGACCTCCCAGTAGGTACTGTCTTCCCCCTAAGACTGCACATTCTTTCCCAGTAATCAAAGGATGTGTCTTCGCCAATGCCACTGGGATTGCAGGTCTCATCTTATCGTGCCAAATACTTATATTGGAGGATGCCCCCTGGACCACTGTTCCTCTATACAGCCTGGAATTCTGGAAAACAATAAATGAGCCACTTCTGAGTGGATTGCGCATCTCCAGTGACAATAGCCCTTTAACCAACTTGGGATAAATGTGCATAAGCTCCACAGTGTCCCAGTTCCCTGGAATCTCTGGATAGTGCTTAACAGAAATTATATCTGAATAAGTAATAGATCGACATTGTCTAGCGTGCCTTATCCATTTGTCAACTTTGTTCTTTAGTGAGAGGCTATCTTCTCTTTTAGTAGAAGAAACTACCAGTGCTTTACACATATAGATTGGATAACCATTGGTGTTTTGTTTGGAACCTGGCAAGACAGGGGAAGAGCCACATGCCAAGCTCCCATAGGAGCGGGTCATGGGTATCCAGCAGTCTTGTACATTAATATGCTTGTTGTTAAGACTAGCCAGGGGTACTCTGGACTTGACATCCTGCCTAGGAAGATCCTTATTTGCCATGTTTCTCTGGTAAGTGCAAGTAGAGAGCATACAATTTGTGCCTTCTATGTGGGGATCACCATTGTTCCACTTCCCTCCAATAGGTCAAAGGAGGTTAAGGGTTTCCATCAGCATTTGTTTCAGGACTTTTACCTCCTCTCTTAGGCTAAAAATGGCGGTAACCACATCCTCCAGTGGGGAGGCTCCAACGGGCTCAGAGGTGGGTATTTGAGAGATTGGATATTGGTGTTTGGATTCTATCAGCTGTTCACGACCTCCCAATGGCAAAAAGCGATTAGAGCAAGGGATTTAATGGATAGTAGCACTGCATGATATGACGTGCTCAACGTTGATGGATAAGGGATTGGAATTTAAAGATACTAAATTAGGATTGTCAAGTTCCCCTTGTGTAGGGAGGGAATCCATAGGGGCTCTTACGCAATCTGAGTCACCCTTAATAGGGATTTTAGGTTTAAAAAAGTATGATAGAGTGCCAGTATTCTACCTCTTGGAGGATCGTTTACTATTACCCTTCAGCAAGTACTCAACTTCTTCAATCAGTGAGTCAATATTGTTGGTGACACAGTTAGAAGAAATGGAGGAATTTTTATGCAATTTGGGCACTTTGGATGAAAATGCACCCACAGCCGGACTCCCCTTTGCCTTGCATTTCCCCATCGTCAGGGCTCAGAACGGGAAAATCAGAAATCAAAACCTCACCTTTAGTTTGTGGAGGCTTTCTCAGAGGAAGCCCAGCCTCAATCGACCACAAGCAGCACTGGCAAGCACGGTTCACAACAGGAGTATGCTAGGGCGCCCAAGAAAAACAATGAGCCAATCTCCTGAGAGGGAGGCTCCTTAGTCAGCAGGTGTCACAGGTCAAAAAGGGAAGGGAAATAATCTAGAATACAAGGGACAGGACCAAGGAGGGTGGCCCTGCCTCTTCCTTTTGCTGATGGGCACGGATGGGCCCGCCCTTGGCCTGGGCTTTGCCACGTAGAGAAGATGACGCTTTTATGGTGCAAGGGGGTTAGGCTCCGCCCCCTATGTCTGAGCCTCCTGGTGCGCATCTGAGTGGTTCCAGGTCCCCTTGGTGAGTACAGGACCAGCAGCGCGACCTGCACTGCGTGGAGAAGATGGCGCTTTTATGGTGCGAGGGGGTTAGGCTCCTCACCCTATGTCCGCATCTGAGTGGTTCCGGATCCCCTTGGTGAGTAAGGGACCAGCAGCGTGTCCTGTGCCACGTAGAAGCAGTTTTAAGTCCCCCTGTTAAAGTCCCTGAAATTTCCTCAAGTACAACCGGCCTGGTTTGATAACCATAAGCACATTAAACTAAATATGTATAATTGTTGTACATTTTTAATACTGCTTTCTCAATCTCCTTTCCGTTGAAGGTAAGGTTTCCAGTGTTCATACCCAACCTCCTTTAAGCTTTAAAGAACAAAAGGAGCCTCCTTCACTCTAGCTGTTATTCCACCAAGATGTATCTGTTCTCTCTGGTGTTCCATTAGGAGACCAGATTCTGTAATTTGTATTAACCCATTTATAGACTAGCCTCGTGCAAGATGGCTGCCAGCATTTTAAGGCAAGCCTACACTCTTGCATCAAGAATGAGATCAACACATTTTCCAAATTGCCAAACCTCTGCCATGACATTGCTTTTCTGCTCTTGTGCTCTCACACGTTTCTGTCTTTTTCTACATGACTGCATGGTTGTTGCTGCCACATAGCATTTCTGGTTAAGTACTAAAACAACTTCATCTGTGGGTGACAGGTTCTGTAACATGCCTAAACACTCCCCACTATAGCACATTTAACACACTGTATTTTCTGAGTCTTGCGTCTAACCCTGACAGCAGTCTAGAAGTTCTTCAAATGTAATGGTTAGACAGTGAAAGCAGCTGGTGGTTTTAGAATCCTTCTGAAGACCTTAATTTGGTTACTTCATCACTGTGGAAGTAGGACCCTTCCCAGACTTAAGTTAATCTTAATTTAGTTCTTGTTAGGTTTATACTGTTGAGGGCTGCTCAGTGTGGTTGAATACTTACCTGTATTAAAATGCTTCTAATATCTTTTTGCAACAGATATCTAACAGCTTTTGGATGTGCTCAATTTTGCACTAGAGGTTCTATTTTTAGGTCTTGGCAATAGACAGTGTGCAAGTGCTGTCTCAAACTGAGACATGATGCATTTGTGAAGGGCGTGCAGACTTCATCCCTTTTTCGGTGGTTAGATCTCCCCGAGCGCCCTGCTCTACTACAATAAACCTCTGCAGAAACAATTGTTATTCATTGTTTCTGGACTATTTAATTATTGTTTAAACTGGGTGATTTGTCCTGCAACATATTTGGAGCGCAGTGCATCGATTTTATTATTTTTTTAAATCTTGTGCGTTGGCTGCAACCATCACCTCCTCTTCCTGTGACATGAAGCCTCCTGCGTGGTCCCCTCCCATGAGGGCAGCATTACCAGATTGAAGAGGCTAGACCACATATCTTAAACTTGCAGAGTATGGCCTTCATCTTGTATGAGAACTGGCAGCTCTTCTTATTTGTGCAAAATGCACATAGTTGACATATTGCTAATGACGCTGAGAATTTCAACTAAAAGGAACTCTTACTACTGAAGGAAAGAAAAATGTAAATGATAAATAATAGTTTAAGGGTTGGTGTTGTGATTGGGGCTAGGATTGAGATTCCTATTGGTTGATGGTTTTAGGGTTGGTGTTGTGATTGGTACTTGGGTTGAGATTCCTATTGGTTGATGGTTTTAGGGTTGGTGTTGTGATTGGTACTAGGGTTGGGAATCCTATTGGGTTCTGGTTTTAGGTTTGGTGTTGTGATCGGTTGTCAGGACTAGGGGTGTCATTGGTTAATAGGGCTAGGTTTCCCATTGGCTCTAGGATTTCAGCTTACAAATCTGAGTGGTTAGGGTTGGGACTAGGTTTCTATTGTCCCAATAGCGCTATTTAAGCCTGGGGCTTAGGGTGTCTCAGCCCGGCGTTGAGGCAAAGGGCAGAGAGGACAAGGGTAGTTACCTATTTGGGCCTGTATGGGCATGCTGCCCAAATTTCCACTTACCAGAAAGGACCTTATTTCCCACAAGTCCTCCAATATCCAAACACAATATCAACAAAGACATCCAACTCATGCACCACAAACTGCCCTCATACAGATTGCAATGTCTCATCACATAGCACAAAATCCTGCATACCACACCTATACACATATCCACCACAACTGCAACAGTAAGACACCTTCATTCTCACACCAAACACTACTCTGTGCATTCCTACTGACACATCCTGCCATCGCCCACAAAACACAAAACAATATTATACATTACTTTTAGCCATCCAGATACACATTCCCTGTTCATACAAACCAACAGCACAATCCACTATTTACTCCTGCCAGACCACCTTTTATCATGATAATAACTAAACCCAACCTTCCAAAACACCATCCACAAACACCCTCCCCCTCTTCACCAATTACACACAACCATACAACCCAAATACTCCACTCCATCAATCAATCAATCAATCACTGCATTTGTAAAGCGCGCTACATACCCGCAAGGGTCTCAAGGCGCTGGGGAGGGGGGGTGCTACTGGTCGAAGAGCCAGGTCTTGAGGAGTCTTCTGAAGGCCAGCAGGTCCTGGGTCTGTCGTAGGATGGTGGGGAGAGTGTTCCAGGTCTTGGCGGTGAGGTAGGAGAAGGATCTGCCGCCGGCGGTGGTTTTTTGGATGCGGGGGACTGTGGCGAGGGCGAGGTTGGCTGAGCGGAGGCTTTAGTGGGGGTGTGGAAGCTGAGTCGGTTGTTGAGGTAGGTGGGTCCGGTGTTGTGCAGTGCTTTGTGTGCGTGGATCAGGAGCTTGAAGGTGATCCTTTTGTTGACGGGGAGCCAGTGCAGGCCTCTCAGGTGGAGTGTGATGTGGCTGCGGTGGGGGACATCGCGGATGAGTCGGGCCGAGGCGTTCTGAATGCGTTGGAGTCGTCTCAGGAGCTTGTTTGTAGTTCCTGAGTAGAGGGCGTTCCCGTAGTCGAGTCTGTTGGTGATGAGGGCCTGGGTAACGGTTTTTCTTGTGTCGAGGGGGATCCATTTGAAGATCCTGCGGAGCATACGGAGGGTGTTGAAGCAGGACGCGGAGACGGCGTTGACTTGCCTGGTCATGGAGAGAGTGGAGTTGAGGATGACCCCCCGGTTGCGTGCGTGGTCCGTGGGTTCCGGGGCTGTGCCTAGTGACGTGGGCCACCAAGAGTCGTCCCAGGCTGATGGGGTGGGTCCGAGAATGAGGACCTCCGTCTTGTCTGAGTTCAGCTTCAGTCTGCTGTCCTTCATCCAGTCGGCTATGGCTTTCATTCCTCGGTGGAGGTTAGCTTTGGCGGTGTGGGGATCTTCGGTGAGGGATATGATCAGCTGGGTGTCGTCGGCGTAGGAGATGATGTTGAGGTTGTGTTGTCGTGCGACGTGGGTGAGGGGGGCCATGTAGATATTGAACAGTGTCAGGCTGAGGGAGGATCCCTGTGGGACGCCACAGATGATCTCAGTGGTTTTGGAGTGGAAGGGTGGGAGGCGGACGCTCTGGGTTCTGCCGGAGAGGAAGGATGTGGTCCAGGCCAGGGCCTTCTGTTGGATACCGGCGTCATGGAGGCGTGCTTATAGGGTGCGGTGGCAGACCGTGTCACAGGCTGCTGATAGGTCCAGGAGGATGAGGGCGGCTGTTTCTCCTTTGTCCATCAGGGTCCGGATGTCGTCAGTGGCGGCGATGAGGGCGGTCTCGGTGCTGTGGTTACTGCGAAAACCAGATTGGGACGGGTCCAGGATGTTGTTGACTTCGAGATAGCGGGTCAGCTATTTGTTTACAATCTTCTCGGTCACTTTTGCCGGGAAAGGGAGCAGGGAGATGGGACGGAAGTGCTTGAGGTCCTTGGGGTCCGCCTTGGGCTTCTTCAGAAGGGCGTTGATCTTGGCGTGCTTCCAGCTTTCTGGGAAGGTTGCTGTCTCGAAGAAACAGTTGATTGTTTTCCGGAGGTGGGGCGCGATGGCTGCGCTGGCTTTGTTGAAGACGTGGTGAGGGCAGGGGTCCGATGGGGATCCGGAGTGGATGGAGTTCATGGTTTTGATGGTGTCTTCGTTGCTGACGCTGGACCAGATGGTCAGGCGACTGGTGCGAGTGGTAGTCGCAGGCGTGGTGGACTCAGTGGTGGGTGCGGGGGGGTCGGGGTTGAAGCTGTCGTGGATGTCGGTGATCTTGCGGTGGAAGAAGGTGGCCAGGGAGTCGCACAGGTCTTGAGATGGCGGGATGCCGTTGGTGATGGAGCTGGGGTTGGAGAGTTCTTTCACGATGCTGAAGAGCTCTTTGGTGTTGTGTCTGTTGTTGTGTAAGCGGTCCTTGAAGGCGGTCTTCTTGGCGGTCCTGATGAGTTGGTGATGTCTGCGGGTGGCGCTCTTGAGGGCTGTGTGGTTGTCTGGTGTTCGGTCGTGGAGCCATTTCTTCTCCAGCTTCCGACAGGTGTGCTTGGAGATCCGGAGGTCCTCGGTGAACCAGGCGGCTTTCTTGTTGGTGTGGTTGGTTGTAAAGGTCTTGAGAGGGGCGAGGGTGTTGGCGCAGTCGTTGATCCACTGTGTGAGGTTGGTCGCGGCAGTGTCTGGGTCGGTGGGGTCGGTGGGTGGTCTCAGGGCGAGGGCGGTAGTCAGTTGGTCCCCGGTGACCTTGCCCCAGCAGCGGCGTGGTAGCTGTTGGGTGCGGTGGTGTGTGGTGGGTTT
Source organism: Pleurodeles waltl (assembly GCF_031143425.1). NCBI lineage: Eukaryota > Metazoa > Chordata > Amphibia > Caudata > Salamandridae > Pleurodeles > Pleurodeles waltl. The sequence continues at coordinate 732,133,287 of NC_090447.1, read as the reverse complement.
TCTGAAGGTGAAGTGGACGCATCTGTGGTCAGTCCAGTGTGGTTCGGTGGTGTGGTTGAAGGAGACGTGGGGGCTTGCGGAGAAGATGGGGTCCAGCGTGTGTCCAGCGGCGTGAGTGGGTGTCGTTACTAGCTGTTTGAGTCCGAGGTTGGCAAGGTTGTCGATCAGGGCGGTGGAGTTAGCGTTGTTGTTGTTCTCGAGGTGGAAGTTCAGGTCCCCGAGGAGGATGTAGTCCGTGGAAGCGAGGGCGTGGGTGCTGATGAGGTCAGCAATGGTGTCACTGAACTGTGGGCGGGGTCCGGGAGGTCTGTAGATGAGAGTTCCTCTGAGGGTGGTGTTGGGGTCGGTGTGGATCTGGAAGTGCATGTGCTCGGCGGTGGTGAGGGTGTCATCGGTGTTCGTTGAGATTTTGATCGAGTCTTTGTGGATGATGGCGATTCCTCCTCCCACTCCGTTGGTGCGGTCTCTGCGGGAGATCTTGTAGCCCTGTGGGATGGCTATGGCAATGTCTGGTGCTGAGGTGGTGTTCAGCCAGGTCTCCGTCAGGAAGGCGACGTCAGGGGCAGTGGAGTCTAGGAGGTCCCAAAGTTCGATGGCGTGCTTGCGAGCGGAGCGGGTGTTGAGGAGGATGCAGCGGAGGTGGTTGGGTTCTCTGGCTGGTCGTGTGGAGGGTTGGATGCTGGTGAATCTGCAGTTCCAGCAGGTGAAAGGCCCCTGGGTGCGTTTCGGGGTGGCCTGGTAGCAGGGGTGGTCTCGTCTGGTGTTGAGTGCGTGGAGGGTGCTTGCGTCGTAGTGCAGTCTGGCGTTGCGGGGGTGCGGGTTCCAGGGGTTCTGGTGCTGGGTGCGGTCCAGGCGCGGACGGGCGCAGACAGGCTTCGCGGCCTCCATATGAGGGCAGAGGGAGGGAGGGAGGGAGGAGCAGCTGGGAGGTGGGAGCGGGGCGGCCAATGGGAGTAAAGGGGGGCGGGGCAGCAGGGGCTCAGCAGCAAGGGAAAAACCTGGGGAAAAACCCAGGGGAAAACCCGGGGGAAAAACGTCGGGAAAAGACAGCGGGAGAGGGACAACAGAGCACAGGGGTACAGAAAGCAAAACACAGGAGCACAGAATGAAAAAAAACAAGTGGCACAGAAGCACAAGCTCAGGGGAATAGAAAAAAGGGAGCGAGTAGTCAGGCGGCAAAAGCGGCATCAGAGGTTCAACCCACAGGGGGCTGCGTGGCAGATGGGGGGAGCGACCTGCCTGGTGACAGGGTCAAAGGTCTCCATCACACATATTACCTCTTCCAGTGAACAAAATTAATACAAACACCACTAGCCCTCGTCCATTCCCTCAAACATACCTCCTACACTCTTCCCCAAAACACATCAGCACCCCCATAATATTCTAATACCCTTCACCAGCACTAACTCACATACAAATCCTTCACAGAACAACACTACATCAATATCTCCTCTCACTATTCCACAAAAACAAAACAGACCTCACACATCAGCACACTCATGACTACACAAATAATAAAAATCCTGACCAATCTTTACTCTTGAATTCTTACTCTTCACAAACATCTATCACAAGCATCCCAACACAGCAACTTTCATTCACCCGCCTTTCATCAATTGCACAATTTAGAGCCTTACATTATGATCCACATGCTCCTCCCCCCTAACACATACTCCTTCCACACTAAACAGAAGCACACAAAATAAACAATGTGCCACTCTTAACAACTTCACATCCCCTTGTCAATAAGGCTACTCTACAAACAAACTACACTCATCATGTCACTCTCAGCCACCAAGTCCACCACCAACACACACAGACCCGACAAAATGCCTCCTAAGCCTGCTGGAAGAGGAACACTATATTGAAAAACAGGACTATTGTGACCCTCATACGGGTATCACAACTAACACACCAGCTACAAGCTCAAAATATAATGCTCACCCTTCTCCAAACCAAAACGACATAGCCACAAACACACATTTTCTAAACTGCCTGCTCATAAACACTTGATCACTCTCAAAAAACTAGTATCACATATACGATCTGCTCACTGACACACAACCTGACTTACTATTCATAACAGAATCATGGTTGGGAGATGACATGGCCCCAGTTTTGCATAAAGACGCTCCTCCAGGCTATCAAACCATCACACAAACTGTATAGGCAAGAGATGAGGTGGACTAGCATTTAATTCAAGCAAGCAATAAATCTCTGTAAAACAGACAACATTTCCATACAAGGTCAAGAGGCCCTCCTAATCAGATGCAATCCTACACCAACTTCCTCCTTTAACTTTCTCTCCCTTTACAGACCTCCACCTAGCAATTGAACATTCCCAGACACTTTCTTAGATACAGTCTCAAATCATATAGCATTGTACTCAAACCTATGCATTCTTGGGGACCTAAACATTTTTGTTTGACAATCCCAATGCCCCATCCAAATCTAACACCACTGACTAGTCACATTGAACCTACATCAGATTGTACACAATCCCACACACATCACTGGACACATCCTATATCTCATTTTTGTAAAGCCTGAACTAGTTACTGTTCAAAGCATCACATCAATCACATGGTCAGACCACCATTTGGTAACTTTCTGACATAAAACACCACAAATCAACACACCCCATTGCACCTTACATACATGCATCTACGGACCATGGAGCAAACTCAATCCTGAAGACTTAGAAACACAACTAACAGCCAGCACAGATCTGGACACAATAAATTCAGTTCCAAAATGTTACTAGTAGCTACAGGAAGCTTTCAGTATCCTAATACCACTCAGAAAAACTAAGCAAGACAGAAGAAAAATTCAACCTTGGAGAAACACAGAACTTAAAAAGATGAAGCAACAATCAGAAGGCTGCAACGGACCTGGCTCAAAACAAACAACATTCAACACAAACTGCAGCTTCACAAACCGAATAGAATACACAAATCGTCAATCAAAAAAACGAAAAAAGGCACTACTCAGACAGAATTCTAAATGCTAAATCCGCTACTAAATAATGATATAAAATTCTCAATTAATTTCAAAAACCTAAATGCATATAAGGAAGTCATCCCACTACTCAAATTTCACAAACAAACTAGCAACTCATTACATAACCAAGGCAGACACATTGGACTCCTATTTGAAACAGAAGAAAACCATCAGCACCAACCTGTTCCCTAAAATCCCCTCCAAGAGTAAACCAACCTAGCCTCTGCACTCCTTCAAACAAATATCACAAGGTGAATTTATGGATTTGGCCAAAACTAGCAGACCTTCCAGATGCCCTTCTGACCCTTGTCCACCACACATCATCTTCAAGCACATTATTTTAAATACTTATGCTTCCACACTTGTAAGACAAATCATCAAGAACTCTTTAACTTTAGGAACTTTTCTGAAAGACCTGAAAAAAGCATACATATGTACATTATTAAAGAACACAAACCTAGAGCCGCTAGGACCCCAACAACTACAGACCAATTGCAAATAGACCTTTCCTGGGCAAACTGATAGTAAGAGCATCATTCGCTCAGATGTCACAATTCATTGAAGACACCTTCATACTTTCAGACTACCAAACTGTATTCCGGAAGAATCACTGAATCGGCCTCATAGCAATCTGGGATGATATTAAAAACACAGTTGACCACAATGGAGTTGCTGCACTACTTCTCTTGGACCGCTCAGCTGCCTTTGATACTGTTGCACATGACAACCTAACTCAAGGACTCCATGAAGCCAGCATAGAAGGGACTGCTCTCAACTGGATGATGTGCTACCTTCAAAACAGAACTAATATTATCTATTCTTCCCCCTTCTTGTCCAAACCCTACCTCACAAAAGCAGGGGTCCCCCAAGGATCAATCATCTCACTTAGCTTTTCAACATCTGCATGATGTCTTTACCACAACTGATTAATGCTTTTCAACTCACTTGCTACAACAATGCAGATGACACACAAATACTACTTAAATTGGAATGCCTCAAATACATTGAAAACTCACACATACTCAGTTGCATCAGAGCCATTGATCAGTGGATGACTTGGAGTCATCTCAAAATGAATGCTTCCTAAACAGAAAGACTCACATGTGGCAAATGGAAAAATTATGACCCACTGTGTGCCTAACGATCTTGGACCACCTCCTCAAGTATTCAAGAAAGTTAAAAACCTTGGAATTACCATGGACTCCAAGTTAACAATGAATGCCCAAGTGGACAAATTAGCATGATCAAGCTTCATCACCTTGAAGACTCTGCAAAGTATCTTACCCCACCTTGGATTTCTACACAAGGTGCAGACTACCATCTCTCATGTACAATCCAAACTGGATAATGCCAATGGCCTCTACCATGGACCATCGCTATCTATTATGCAAAACTACAACGCATTCAGAACTGCCAGACTACTATTACATGTAAAGCCACAAGCCCACATGCTCCTTGTCTTTAGAGCACTACACTGGTTACCCGTTGCCAGAAGATCCAGCTTCAAGCTGCTTTGTATCACCCACAAAGCTATACATGGAACAGGAGTACTTTTCATCAGAAACAAAATAAACAAATACATTCAACACAGAATCCTCCTCTCAAGATTGGCACCTCGCCTGAAAACGCCACCATAAACGAAAAAGACTTTTGGTGGTACTTCCTTCTCTGTTCAAGCAGCCAAACTATGGAATCCATTACCTCCAAATATAAGATCCACAGATAACTGTCTTGTCTTCAGAAGACTACTCAAGATTTGGCTCTTTCCTTCATAACCTCCATATTCAAACAGCAATGGACTGCATATGCTTGTGTTGATAAATATTTATAATCTGATTGTGTATATATTCTAGATATGTATAGTTCTTTAAGAAATATCTATAGTTACTATTTCATTATAATAAATTATACACATACTCTTTAAGCGTGTTTATCAAATGTACATTTACTCATGGTTAAGTATATATATATGTGTGTGTGTGTGTGTGTGTGTACACATATATATGTGTATAATATTTTATGCTTATCATGTTCATAGGTCATTCCATAGCTCCTAGATAAGTTGTTATATTAGATACTTAAGGATTCCGGCTTTCTTTGTTATATCACAATAATCAAATGTTATCTTAACTGTTTAACAGCAAGCAGTGCACTATTGGAAAATTGAGGAAAGATAAATTAATGTTAGAAATGTACACTTATTAATTCACATCAAAGAATACAAATCTTGAAAGTCTGTGTCCATACAAAACTACTTTACTTCTTATATTATCATACCCATCACTGTCAGGAATCCCCAAGGTGCCTCCTGCATTATCTGTCAGCATCCCCAGGGATTAGGGTTAAATCATATTTCTGTTCTTGGTTAAACCTTCATGTTTCTAAGTAAACATAATGTGCTGTGTTACACAATTGGTTTTATTAATGCTTGTTTTACCAATGCTTGTTTGCTAATGTGAGCAGGTGTAGACATGTGCTTCTAATTGGGTGTGGTGTAGACATGTGCTTCTAATTGGGTGTGATGACTCATCCACATGTGGAAACTCAACTGCTTTCCTGATTGGCTATAAATAGCAGAGTGAAGCATGCCTCCCTGCTTGGGTTTGTTTTGTATCCTGATCTCAGCATCTGATTTGGCAGTCCAGCCCCTGATGTCATCCTCATATTCAGGACTTTTGAGGCAATTCTTTTCTTCATTCCTGTACCAGCTGACACCAGGCATTTCTCCGGCACTCCGGAAAAGACTGCAGCTAAGTGACTAGTATTCTCCAGAGAGTTTGTTCTTTGAGCGCCACGTTTTCCTAAAACAGTTGGTGTATTTCAGACCTTTTATTTTGGCAGAGTGCTTATCTTGAAGAGACAAATGCATTTCTGAACATTCTACATTATTATTGTAGTTACTTGCCTAAATGTGCTTCAGGAAATCTACTTAAGCTCAAGTACTACAAAAAGTGACAGTGCAATTTTAAAAGAGCATTTATGTGACTTTTCTTTCTCTAATAGCATAACTCTCGGATTTAAATGGTGTCATTCATGTTTGTGTTTCAGGTATGAGGAATTGGCTTTTGAATGGTTTTTCACACACACAGTGAAACCAAACCAAACTGTGCCACCCTAACTGTTTAAACCCAGAGTGGACATTTGTATTTCTTGGATTGTTTTTGTTCCTTTTAGTTCAGCCCTATGCATGCAGGAAAGGTATATGTGATATAATTAATGCCCTTGTTTGTCTTTCTTGTGCATAATAAGTGCAACCACAGTTCTAATTGTAGTGTGCAACAGTGAATCGCTGCGAAGCCAACCCTAGTGTCGCAGTACCTATTGTTATGGTACTCAGTTTGGGTTTTTGGTAATGCAGTGATAGTAATTGTGCCAACAGTTATTATTATCCAAGAAATGTGCTGGAGTATCCCAGTGTACTTCTACCACTTCCTTGCCCATATCAGAAAGAGAGATTCAGTTTCAAGGTATTTGAGTGCACTAACTCTACTATCACTCTCTCAACAACTACCTGCCCCCCGAAGATACAGGGTGCCTGGCTGGACCGGCAAGACGTGGCAGTGTTTTGTCTCTTTCTCTTCCACTCCCCCTTTTCTTTTGGGACACCTGCTGGGGTTTCTGTGTCCACCAGGAAGTGCCGAAAGGTGTTCCAGGAGGTCGGGGCATACCATTGCCCCTGCAGACATCCTGCTTTTGAGGTGAGTGGCCCCGTCTCAACACATCACTACATGTTCCTTGCACATACATTCCCTTACTATGTATTTACATGTCTATTTATTCATTACTCTAGTCCTACAGTAGTAGAGAATAAATAAATAAAAATGAACAGAATTAAATCTATAAATAAAATATAAAAAATATATTTAAAAAAAGTATATAAATAAAATAATAAATAAGTAAACAATAATGTACATTTTACCCTTTTAAACTTTACTCTGTCTCCCCATCACCCTATATCTCTTTCAATCTATTCTCCATACCCACTCTGACTCATCCCAAACCCATTCCACTACTTTCATCTCCAAATAACCCTGCCTAAGCTCTTCCCTCCCATACCACATCTAGCTCACCCCAAACCTCAGTTTACTACTATGATCTCCTAAACAACCCTACTAAATTCTCCCTCATTTATCTCACCTTTTACTCATCCAAAACCCTTCCTGCTACTATGATCTCCCTAACCCCTTTCCACAGACTCTTCCTTCCTCCACCTCTCCATTACTCATCCCAAGCCTCATCCTATTACTATAAACTCCCAATCAACACTTCTGGATTCTTTCCTTCTCTATCCCTCCATTACTCTAGTCAATCCAACTAATAAACTCACATATCCTCTGCTCAAATTAACTCAAAATAATACTAATACCATACTCATATTTCCCTATACTAATCCACCACTAATTCCTCTTGTGTTCCGGAGTAGCCGAAAAGTGCTCTGATGCCTCGTCAGGGGTAATAAGCGCTCTATAAATACAATTACAATTACAATTAAAGATGCTGTCCAATTAATTTGACATGTTTGCTGTTTTATGCTTCCTATGAGCAGCACTGATCGAGACCCAATTAGATGTTTTGACCTTGTTGTCCTTGGGTTTTCTTTCTTTTTTAATGATGGCATTTTTATGTATATAAAATACCAATGAGATAATTTTATATTTATATGTATTGTATTCTTTTTGAGTTTTTTTTATCAACCAAAAAAAGATTTTATGATGATGAACAAATTTTGTTTGTAAACTTTTTTGTAACTTTATTTGTATTTACCTTTCATACAAGTGAATGGTGTTATTCTTTTCCTAACAATACAACACTAGCAAATAAATAGGTGTATATACAAGCTTTACTTGAACTACAGTTCTAGTAGAGCCATTCGACTAATGTGAATATTGTTAGCATATGTCTAGTTGTACTGGGCTAAGTTTGTGCTGAGAGGTACTTTTAATGCAATAGCAATCTGTGTTACATCAAAATGCTATTTGTAACAAACCATAGTATTGGTCATTTTTCATTTGTGATTACAGTTAGTCTGTCTTTCACATATGTTTTCAAACAAGTACATAAAATATAAATGCTGGCACCCTTGTAATATTACAGTCTAATAGTTCACATGATCATATGACCTTACATTTCACTAACACAGCTTTAGGGACACATGTTTATTTATAAATGATAGAGTGTAGTCTTTTTTATAATATGTTACACACAATTTAATTTGGATTAGCGTCCTCTTACTTCAGGTCTTATTACTTGTCATCATTCCGATTTTATTCATTGTGGAAGCAATGATGCTGGTCACCTCACCTGGGTACAAATTGAAATAGAGATGGAAGCTACTTTCATATTTTAAATAGCTCTAATTCCTCAATACACATTTGTGTATTCAAATATTTGGCAAAGGATAACATTGAAATACTCAGTAGCAAATGCAGGAAAGTACGAATTAATGTGCAGACATGGCAACATACCGGTGCCTGCCTTCCTAAGATATCATACCAGGGGCCATATTTAAGAGCCCCTAGTGCCATCTACCAACACATTAGCATTATTTTTCTGATGCTAATGTTTATTTAGTTGGGAAAACCCTGCACCATATTTACAAAGTGGCACAATCCATTCATTGCAACACTTTGGAAGCCTTTAGGCTACATTATGCCTAGTCCAGGCATAATGTATGCAAAGGGGGCGGTACCCCATTAGGGAGGCCCAAAAAATATCGCAAGGATATCTAAGAGATTTTGCCATTTTTTCCAGCACTTTTAATGCCAACTCAGAGCAAGCATTAAAAGGAGGCATACTATTATTTATAATGGGCCCCCATGTACTCTGCAGGAGCAGCGTCAACATTTTGGAACTACTCCTGCAGAGTACATCAGTAGTGTAAAAAAATTACAGTATTGCTCTTACCCTGCGCCATGGTGCACCGTATTTTAAATACGATGCACACATTGTGGTGGGAGGGTGGCACTAAGAGGTGCAAGGAAAGTGGCACTTCCCTGGGAGCAGCGCCACTTTCTTCTACCAAATATCACTCAAGCATTATGTTTTCCAAACTGTACCTTTATCATGCAGATGGTGTACATTTTACCACAAGTGGCAATAATATCTTCATTAAAAACATCCCCAATTCTAAATCCAAAGTCTCTTTTAAGAGCTGACCTAACGGGAGGATGAGTAAATGTGAAAATCTTCGGGTTACATCTTCAAAAATGCTTTTATGGTACCTTAATACTCTCCGGAGACCAATGCAAAAGTTCTGCAGGAGTCTGGAATTAAAAGAAAAAACATTTAAACATTTTCAAACATTATTCCATACTTATAACTACAATGTTGGCCTAATAATAATTGCAATTTTAGAAGGCTTAGCTCCTTTTGAAAAACATTGCTCCAGTGTATTGCAAAACATGCTCAAACTGCTGCATAAAACAACGTGGGTACCTTCTAGTTTTCACATTAACCGGTCAGATAATCTCTTGTCATTGTTGTGTTCTGAGGTTGTTCTGTGGTGCTACCACGGCCACAAATATGCCTAAAAAGATACCTCATAACTTCACATTTACTTACTCTACTTAGCTGACCTATGTATATATAACCTACTGGCGTTTGCCAGTAGGTAGTTATAGTTAGGACCCAGTTTCTATGGAAAATTTTTTTTTTTGCTTGCCTATATCTTTGGTGCTGCTTGGTGCTGCTTGACGAACCTTCACAAAATTTTCCCAAAAAAGTCACAGTCATATGAGCTGCTGTCTGGAAAATTTGTGGTGATCCGTCAAGTGGGGGCTGCGATAAAGGAGTAGTTAAATTTAGAGTGTTTCTAATGTTAATTCTCATAGGAAAAATTGAACAGTGATAGCGCAAAACCACTGGAAGGAATTACACTAAATTTGGCAGAAAGGTAGCTCTTGGTCCAGAAAGAGCCCTTTCTGTTATTTGGTATAAATCTGTTCAGTAGTTTTTGAGAAATTTAAGGAAATCCAAATTTGCATATGTAGGTCGCAAAGATTCGTGACTCCTCCTGATCTCGTGCAGAGATCTGATTGCTGACAACACTTCAAACAAGGATATGTTGTCAGCCATCTTGGGACTTCAGCTGAGTCCCAGAAAAAAATGTGAAGAAAATGACAAGGGGCCAGGATGGTGACACACCAAAAGGGACCCCTCCCCCCCTGGCCTAAAAAACATTTTCTTACGGACGGAGTTGCGGTAGATCCACGGATCCCCTGTAAAATATTTTTTTTAAACGAAGTGTGGGCTCCTGCACTTTGTTACTATAATGTCCCTGGGTGGGCAAAGTCCCGTGAGTTTTTTGTATAAAAAAGTTGGGAGGTGCCCTGGCCACCTCCCACTGCCCAGAGACCACACCTCCCTAGGGGGCTAAGAGTTATATGTGGGGGGGCCACATGCCCCCCACTGCCCTGGGGACCACCACCTCCCCAGGGCAAATCTTGAATATGTGGGGGGATGTGTGATCTGCCCATTGCCCTGGAGACCACCACCTCTTCAGGGGGATAAATGTACTTAATGCGGGGGGCTTGTGGCGCCCCACACCCTAGGGCCCACCACTCCCTGGGGCTATACTGTATTTTGAGCAGGGGCCATGTGCCCCCCCCCAAGCTCCAGGGGCCACCACCTCCCCGGGGCTGTGTGCACATTTAGAGGTGGGTCACAGGCCCCGTGCTTACTGAAGCAATGGCACTGCAAGAGAAGCCTTAAGGCTTCCTCCACTGTGCCAGGTAAGGTAATTTTATTAAAAAACATTTAAAGAAAAAAACAAATAACTAAATAAATATATAGTGACTGAGGGGGAGTCCTAGATAGCTCACAACGGGTTAAATAAAATATGTATTAAAAAAAACAGCGACCTTCACACTGACCTTTCGGGGTTTGAGTCCAGCTGGACTAATTTCCTTTTTTTTTTAAATAAAAAAAAATAGCTTTTTTTAAAAATAACAAATGCATTTTTTATTTTAAATCGAATACAAATATCTCTTTCCTTCCCACTTTGTTTCTCTCTTTCTGTCTCTCTTTCAATCCATTTATCCCACTCACACATTCACTCAGACAATCAAGTACCCACTCAAAGACCCAGTCAGACACTCACACACCCACTCACACACCCATTCAGAAACTCACGTTACCACCCACAGACCCACTGACACCCTCATGTACCCTTTCACAGACCCATGCACACACTGACGCACCCACTAAAATACTGATGTACCCACTCTCACACCCAGACAGACAATCTGACAGCCACTCTCACCCCCCTGTTACACCCTCTCACACCAATTCTCACGCTCAGAGAAGCCGTGGCCAACTCCCACCATGCAGAGCCAAAGGGTTTTTCACAGCATGGGTTTGGGTGGTTACGGGGTGTTAGCCACAGGTTCTGGCTGCAGGCCAGATCTTGCAGGCAACCTCCCTGTGCACGCATGAAAGCTGTGCACGGTGCATGCCGTAATTAGTGGGGAAGTTAGCAGTGTTTGGTGAGGGCGTGAGTTATAGTTACGTTAGAGCATGAGTTATAGTTATCTGAGGTAACTCTAACTATAACTGGTGAATTTCTATGGTTTTGTGCGTTTAAAATGTGATCCTAACTATAACATCCCTGTAACTTTTGTTTTTTTTAAGTGACTATATATATATCTGTATATGTATATATACCTCCAACACAACGAACGTGAACCACAAACTATTTTATTTTAAGGATCGCAACCAAAAGTTCAAATGCGCATCAATCAGATGGCCGATGCTTTTCGGTGTTTCACCTTCAACTGGACCATAGTGTCCATTAGTACAAACACTCTATTTAAAGCGGCAAAGTCCAATGGCGTTCTTTAAGAGTTTCTAAATCCAGCTAGAATGTTTTGAGTTTATGCGAACACGGTCCATCTCTAGACTTCATTACAATAAGTTCACTTCACCTTACTCACTTTTGCCATTATTACATGAGACTCTTTATGAAGCCTGAGCAAACATTACTTTTCATGATGTGCTACATTTTTACATTCCAAGCACAAGAATCAACAAGAATAGCAAAATCAAACCAATGAAGTATAAACTTAAATCTATCTAAGAGACAAATATAATCAATGTGAAGTACATAGTTAACTATAGGCCTTTTAGATAGGATAACACACCCTTACATATTCTGCATAACAATTACTGAACTATATTTATAGCTCGTATTTGTGAAAAATAGCAATGAAGGGAAGGGAGATTAGACCAAGACAGACAGTCTCATGTAATTTGTCTTTTCCATTCTATTTTGTATGCAGATTGTATACAGACATAAGGTTTCTCATGATCAAAAAGTGCCCATGCTAAAAGAAAGTGTGTATTAAACCTTAGTATGTTTGACAATCAATCATATTCTAAAACACCAATTGCACCAACCATCTCCAGCACATATGTCTAACTATTACATTAAGAATGTTGACAATATATCATTTTATGTTTTTTATGTTTGACATGGCCATCGATCTCATCAGCTATGTTCCAAAGAAGAAAAATGTCCAATCCATATGCTTGATATAATTGTCCAATAAATGAACTTGTAATTCTGCATCCATATTGTGGCACAAAGGAGCCTCAGTTCCCATTAATATAACTAGCCTTGACTCTGCTCACCGTGGTTTTAACTCACAAATGTCTCCTATATCTTATTTCTTTGTGTGTTTAATCCCAAAACAACTTAGCACTTTTGGGTTACTTTTGTGCTCCTCTTAGGAATAGTTTGTGAAATCCCGGTTCTTTATTGTATGTATGTGCTGAAGAATCCTAAATTTCACTTTTTTGGTTGTACTACCTACATAACTCTTATTGCAGGTATATTTTAGCACATAAACAAAATAACTTGTTTCGCGTATAATAAATTCCTTAATTGTCTGTTGTTGATTATTATAAAAATTTTAAACCATTCACAGGCTTTGCATTTTGAACATACCCAGAAGCCAATGTTTTCTTTGTTAAGCCAATTTGTTTTTGTTGATTTTAAGGAGAGTATATGGCTTTGCATCACTAAATCACCCAAAGATGCTACTTTCTTATAGGTAATTTCAGGATGGTGCATGATAATTCTGTTGAGATGTTCAGCATTTACTTTAGGGCTTTTAGAGATGGTGATACAACCCTTAAAATGCTTACTACTGAATTCCAAAAGTGTTCTGAAAGGAATGTGGATTTGCATATAGGAAAATCTGAATCAATTATAGTCTGTTGTACCTAGCAGTAAATTGCTGAAAAGTCAATTGAGCAGCCATGTTTTAAAAAAATCTAACTTTTTAATGATAGGGAGGAAATTTCATATCCTAACTGAGGTTATGTACAAAAAGCCAAAGAGTCTAAAACAATCCTAGAGTAAAGATTCGGGTCCAGAAGTATGGGTGTTTGACGCGGGGTAGCGCAGCAAGTCACCTTGCTGCACTCTACTATGTCAACAGGAAAAGGAAGGAATGTACCATATCTTTCAATCATTGTCATATATCTATTTCAGCAAAACTTGCCATAAAAGCGCAATCTTTCTATACAATACAACACATTCCTGTCCTTACCCACTGCGCTGGTGCCGGTTTGACTGCCTACCACCATCGAGGGCATCCTTGCACCATGGTGCCTGCATTGCATGCAGGATTGATTTTGTGCAACAGCAGCCACCGTTTTGCACAAAAACAATCCTGGGAGGTTGTTTCCTCTTTCTAAGTGTGCTGCAGAAAGGAAAACACATAGAAAGAGGAAAAAAGGAGAAATAAAGATATTTCTCCTTGTTGCACCTCCCCAGGGGAGGAGTAAGGTTTTGACGCATCCCCAGTTTACATGGCCTCGTAAATCTTGAGATGTGTGAAAATCCATTGGTATTGATTGTAAAGACCCACCACAATGCCCACAGAGCACCTCCGAAACACAGAGTAAGGTAACGCAGTGATTTGCACTGCCTTGCCTTTCTTCATATTTAAGAAGCCATGTCTGTGGCTTTGAATGCCCTCAAAGATATGGTTGAAAGGTTTGCGCTGCCGTTGCATCACTAAAAATGCTGCAGTGCTAGCGGAAGTCTCTCACACATATGCCCTGATGTATGCACAGCTGAAACTTTGAATTGGTGGGAAAAGAGGCTCATTGCTTTTCCAAATAAGTCAAAGTCTTAAAGGGAGTTGACCTGGAAGTATGAGGGATTGTCATTGGATTATCCTTGTAGTAACAAAACTGCTGGATTTGGGTGGCAGCACCACCAAGCATTGGGGACAAAGTCTGATCCCACACTGTGTGACAACTGTCGGCCTAACCCTTTCGGCTACCTACGAACACCTCACCAGAACCCAAGAGTAGAGGTGATTTGTGGCAGCCTATCGCATGACACCTTAAGACTTCTCAGGGAAATCGTGGTGGAACAGATCATACCCCTTTCTCTCAGTTATACATGTCTCATACATGCAAAGGCAAATAGAAGCAGGGTTTTTTAAATACTTTTATTGAATCAACTGCTTTCTTTGTAGAATGGCATGAATTGCAATTATTAGGACAATGAAACACATTACAATTACAGTGGTGACATTACTGAAGTGAAACAAAGGAATGTCCCACCATGCTGTCACAATAGTGATTCTAAAACCCCTACCTGCACTGCTAAGATTCTATATGAGAGCGTTAGCAGTGTTAGCCTTACTCTGCCCACCTAGTCCCAGGAAAGACACCCAATCACCCATACCTGTACTATAGATAGAGAAGAGGTCTATTGGTCTGCGGGAATCTTCACACATCGATAAAGAGAAGGCACAGAGTTTTAGTCAAAATTGTGCCAACAATGCGCAGCATGAGATGGCAAACTGGCTGGAATGTCCAGTCTAAGATGGTGGGAGCAGAGTGGTGTTTGATAATAAAACTTCTGGTGTTCCAAGAACTGCTCAGACATGACAGCAAATGTTTTGCCTGTGTAGAGGAGACATTGTTAACTTTGTACCAGCAATACCCAGTAGACTATCATGTACAGCCTCGGGTTGAGCAGAGGATGAAAATGTTGCACAAAGAAATAATGAACATATTCTGCGTGAAAGGGCAACTGATAAACGTAATAAAACATCTCCACTAAAACAAAGCATGTACTAAAATGATAAGAGAAATAAAATGAAATACAACTAGGTGAAAGAGCACAGGCCACAGGTCTAGAGCTAAAATAATGTGCCTATGTAAATGCTAAAATAACCCTATAACACATTCCCCATTGTCGTGTCAAGGGTGCAGAGTACTAAAACCTAGTAATAAAATCACTACTCCTACATGACTACTAAAAGCAAGTTAAAGTACATGTAAAAGAGATACAAAATGTCCATGTTGACAAGCAGGACAGACTAAAGTCAAGCCAAATTAAAAAAAGGTCAATTTAAAATTTCCCAAAAACATTGATGCAAATTAGGACCAAATGAGATAGGATCAACAGTAATCGTGATCCTTTAAAACAATCACCAATGAGATAAATTATTATGGATTCCAGGAAAATACCCCACATTGGCAGATGTTAAAGCAACTAAGTCATTGACAAGGAAAGCAAGGGAGCACACATGTGCCATGGCTCTGGCTGAGGCAGCTGCATCCTGTGCAGTGCTAGGTGTTGCAGCACCGTGAGCCACTTGAGCCACAAAGTGTTTCTGATTGCAATCCTCTCGTAGCAACCTCTAGATAAGTGTGCACATCTGGTAATGAACCCTTATTTAGAACACCCACAGACTGAAGTCCAAAGAAGGTAGACTCTGCATAGCAAGGCATATATCCAGTGTGTGTTCAAATGGGCACCACAAACATCGAAAGAGGGGCTGCGTGCAATTCAGAACCGGTCTGAATGACAGAGGCCAGTTAGACTCCAGTTCGTCCAGGAGTGGTGCACCAAAATACTGCATCATGAGTTCACAATACTGTTGGGCTGGTGAAAGTGCCATCAGTCCTCCTTGTTGAGATGGGCAAGCCATTGGAAAGAAAAAACAGCAACAGCAAAATGGTGCCAATTAACGCCAAAGTAACAGGGAATCCCCTCAAAATACTAAAATAAATTGAGTGTATGGCTGAAGGTATTATGCCAAAGATAGAAGAGAAGGTGGTGGCAAGACCAGAACTGACAGCCTTAAAGAAATGTATAATCCCAGTTATGTTAGATGCATTGAATGTGTGACTTATACTTTCACTGAAGTTTTTTGGAAAGTTGGCATTTAGTAAGGACTGTATCTCAGTGGATGGCCTCGCAACTTGGAGAGCATAGGTCTCATGGGCAGATGTAACCGCCACATGATTTTGGAACAAAACAGCATTCAGTCTCCTCAGCTTGTAAAACTTTACATTTGAAGTAGCAACATGAGGCCATATTTCTGCAACTTACGTGGGGGGAAAAGCATGATCCTAAAACAAGTCACACTTTGAGAGACCAAAACTACTTTGGCAATTCTGGCTTGCATTCTGCAGCAGCTTTCTCTGTTCAGTGTCACATAACTCCCATTTGAGAGCACCTGGAATATCAGACAAATCAAAAAGACAGGAAGCCCCTTCAGATAACACTCTTAATTTGCAACTGAAGCATGACATGCTATGTGCAAGGACAGCTGTTTTCAAATCATCGAATGGCTCATTGCAGTCACTTCTGCTAAGAAAGACCTCTTTCATGTGATTGAAACATTTGTACATAAACGGTAGCTCCCACAACTCATAGATATAACTATCTCCTAGCCTCTTAAATCTCCCTACAGGAATGTGCTTCAAGCTTGAGGTGAACTGAAGTGTTGAAATGGACAGAATAATAACCCTGTGTATTAACCAAACTGCAGATGGTATTTTCACCACAGGGAAAGGCAACTTTTCTAACTTTTCGAAGCTAAGCATAATATATGTCGCTTCTTTCTTAGCCATTATTTGTTACTCCTGTGTCAAGTTAAATGCAGTAAATTAGACCCTGGAGCTGACATGTTGCCATGGCACATGACCACTTATCAAAACTGGCAAAGGCCAACCGAACTGCATAATGGACCTAAGTTAACTCTGTCCATGGTGTAAAAATAACATATTTTGTATGATGTCAATTGCAGTTGAAACAATAATGTTAAGCATGTATATGCTGTTGGACAAAGTGTTCCTTCCATTATCTACAATGACTAGAGCTTTCTGAAAGTTATCTTGCTCTATCTGCCTCAACCAGGAGGTTGCTTCTATTTGGGAAAATTTCCAAATGTCATTGTATATTGCATATAAGAAGTGTTTTGTGCGTGGTTTTCTGGGACCTAACAGAAAATCTTGTAAGTCTATGTTTCCTGATACAAGACTAAGGTGTTCTTTAACGGCTGTTAATGTGGAAGATTTCAGACATTGTTGACATAGTTTGCCCACGTCATATGTGGTGAACATGTTATAGTGTTATTGTGTGATGCAGCGAGGGTCAGAGCAGCTAGTTATAAAACCCTGTGTGGAGTTTATGAAATGCATATGAGAACCATTTGTTTCTACTGGCCACAATAACCACCGGATGGAACCTGAAAGTGTTAAATTAAATGTTCCATTTTGGACTGAACTGTTGAGTTGTCCTTCAGTGATATTTAAAATCTTTTGCCATTTATCAAATTTAGCTGGTGACGGAATATTGGGCGCATTCAATTCCTTCATTTTCGGTAAGCCTAAACAACTTGTTTGCTGTACAATTAAATTTAGAAATATAATTTGTAACCTAATAAGGCCTGGTCTAAACAAAGCTCATCTTCCCTGTATTTATCAATGTCTAGTCCCCAACACACTCTTTAAGTCAATCAACTTCAAGCAATATACATAGCCTTCTATAGCCAACTGGGAAACAAAGGAACAAGAATAAATCAATTTAGTATCCGACAATAAAACATTCTGGAATTTCACAGGTGGAAATTTAAAATAATAGGACTGAGCCTTTTTTACTTCATGCTTAGTCAAATATGCCAATTTTTCAACATATGTTTTGGAACTCTCCACCGGTGGAGTTGGACAATGTTCCCATTGTGTAAAATTATAACAGTTCTTGACTTGCTGGCTTTATGTAAAAATGATGTCCATAATGATGGTAACAGAACAATTCCCCATAATTTGCAGCTGTTTGATAGACATCTTCACTTTCAAACACAGTATAATATTCAAGTACAGAAAGCATAGAATTAACTGCTTTTACATTCCAGTCATCAGAAACAACACCTGGTGTTATTATAGAATTCATAGAAACTTTGAATACATATGGAATTTGAATCATTTCTGTTGGTCTGAATATATCGAATAGCATTTTATCCCAAACAGCCCCATCAGGAATTGGAATAGCTGAACTGTTCACTAGGGACAAGTCTCTTTGGACCCCATGAGAGGATAGGTAAGGCTTCAAGATCTCATCCAATAGTTCCACAGCAGAGCGTTCAGGAACATAATGACTACCTTACAGCAAAAAGAAAATAATGCCAAACCCAATGCAGAGGAGGAAGACAATCAAACTTAACAGAATCCACAGATATCTCCATGGGTGAATTAGTTAGCTTTCAGACAATTATATACCTTATGTCCTCTTGATACAGGTACAGCTGAAGACACTGAAGAATTTGAAAAGAGTTATTAAAATAGCATAATATCCAGAAGCAGTTTGTGCAAACACTGTAGCCGATGTATGCGAAGGAGAACTGGCAGATGTATCCTGTGGTGGTTTGTAGTAAATTCCTCCATCTGTAACTGTAAAATTTGAATAAGATAGGTCAGAACTTTCGACATTTTGTTTCGTAGATGTAGTGACAGCTACCAATGGAAGTATTTTTTTTTCCCTCTCCAGGCCTGGGGAAATTTCATCACTGTTGCCTAAAATATGAAGAGGCAGATCCTGATTGGCAGTGAGAGGGGTTCGGAGCTACCCATGAGTCTTTGTAGTCTACTGTGTAGGACTGGCCACCTGGGATAGCTTGGCATTTTTGACTGAAACAAACCGGTTTTCTTCAGACCCAGGCAGAGGTGGTAGGATGACAGTTCTGGTACTGTGTATTCCCAGAACTGAAACCGGTGCTCTATATGAAGGGCCAAATTCCTTTTTTAAGCAATCTTTTCTCGTATTAGAGCCCCTACTTTTGGAATCCAGCCAGTTGGTGTTGTTGTTGTATCCGAGAAAAGCTATTTTTGTTTTCTTAACATGACATTTGTAGCCTAATTCAGCGAATCCCACATCAATGCGGTCCACCTGTCCTAGGTGGTTCACCAGATCATTATCTGTTAGGTAGATATAATTTACATAGGGTGATGCCTCTGGGTCAATATTGTGCAGTATGGCTGTTATACATGCTGAGAACAGTCCAGGACTATTCTTATACCTTTGTGGGAGTCGGAAATATTTTCTTTGAGAGCTGAGCATGCTAAAGGCGCTTAGATCCCTACTTTCAGTTGCTCGATTTTGCAGAAAAAACTGTTGGAAATATTCAAGATTGTTTGGTATTTTTTGTGAGTTATATTGTTAATAAGTGCTATGCTGTGCGCATTTTGTATAGCAAATATGTGTGTGTGTGACTGTTTAAATGTCTGTAGTCTAAAACTATTCTAAATGAGTGGCCCCCCCTACCTATGGGGAACAAAAGGCTGTTCATTGGTGAAGTGCAGGGTTCTATTGCACCCTGGTACTCAAGTTGTGTGAGTATTTCTCTCAATGGTGCTTTAGCCTCATGTTTCATGGGGTATTGTGGATGAGGTTGTGGTGTAGATTTAATTGGCATAACAGGGTGGGGGAGTCTTTATCCCATTCAACATGATTGAGATACTGCTTGCGGCTTGTGCCAATGTCCAATCCATGGCCTAAGTCTCTCCTAATTCTTCAGGAGCAAGGACCAAGAAAGATGGTAAAATGACATCTTCCCCTGGTGGGAGGTTATGGACAAATTTTGATGGACAAACTTTCTCTGCTGAAAGGATGTCATATCATGAAATTAATCTGCCCCAAAATATACTTTATTATGTACGCTCAATGTTTCCCTCTAGTTGAATTTTCTCTTTGTAAATCCTGTCAGCGGGGAGATGTGCCTGTCCACAGTTTTGCCTTCCACAAAGTTTTCAGTTGCTATCCCATCCAGAAGCTCTTGCGGACTCTGGTGAACTATTGTGGCCTGCATTTGTCTGGTGAGTCCTGGAAGTAACAAGATTGGTGAATATCAGTATATTGGTATCTATCAGGAGTTTTTAAAGTAACTCTATTTCTAAAATTATAGCGTTTCTCAGAGGTCTCCAACCGAGGAGACTCTCCTCTTTGATTTGAACTGTCCTTATTTTGTTTTATCCCACCTTTTTTAGAATCCTCTGCTGATTGCTTAGTAGAATCCTTACTGGCTTTACCTTGTAATTATGGTTTACCTGGTCTGGCTCCCTGACTATCCTGACCTATACTAGAATAGGTCTCAACTATAATCTTTGACAGCTGACGTTCTTGATCATGTGCAGGAACTTCCCGGAGCAGCAGGCGCATTGCCAATGGTACTGCTTCCCCTTTAAGATTATGTAAAATTATCAAGGATACTGTGGCAAAATTGCCCAATAATCGCTTCCCCAAGTCTAGTGCCTTGGTGGCCCCATATTTATCCTGTATTTGTTTTAAAACTTCCAGAAGATTCACAAGTATTGGTGTACCCTGTGTGGTAGTGTAGAGTACAGCAAACACTGCACCTCAAGTGGCAGAGTGGTCCACTGAGGGAACCATCCCAAATGACAAGCACATTGTGAGGGGGCCCTGTATGGCAAAACACTGTTGCCAAAGCATGTGTTTTTGTCATAACCAAAATGGAATTTCTTCACGTTTGGTGGGTACCTTACCCATAATTGTATGCACAGTAGCAGAAATAATGTCCACTGTGGCCACATGTGGTTGCACTGGGGCAGCCCTAGCTGGGGCTGTGTTTAAAGTCCACAGTATGAATTGTATTAAACATCTACATATTTGCACTATATAGACAACATACTTCTGCTACAGGCATTGGACCCGCATTAGGGTGTGGTGTGTAGGTAGCCAATTCTGGCAACGTAGGACTGTCATTACTTAGAGGACCTAATCTAACATTCTGTGGAACATGTGGTAGGGCGCCATCAAACCTGTTTTAGTACTTGATAAGATAGTGGTATTTCCAAATATGTATATGGTCAATATTGTGCGGGTGCATTTGCTGGAGTACTGTGGTGAAATGTGTGTGTGTTCCCATCTTCTGCAGGAAAGATGATCCAAGAATAGAAAATTTCAGGTTTTTATGCTGTGTGAGCTTCAATGACAACTGTAACATCTACTCTCTCATCTGTGAGGCCATTATTTGTTAAATGTTTTGAGAGGGGGAGTCTCCCATTTGCTGAAACTATGACCCTCTTTTGGTCTGCCATATTTAAAATGTAATTAAATTGTTCAGAGATAGCAACATCATTTGGGGAATTCTTTTAAGAGTTCAAGCTTGAACAACGTATAGCATCAAATAGGTATTACCTATCCAGCTGAGGAGAATATTCCCTATTACCACGGACGTCTCCATATAAGGTAATTAGAGAGTCCTTAGCACAAAATGAGACAGAGATGTTTGGGAGATCCATCCATCCTAACCAACGTTGGGAGCCATGTTATAGTACTCTTGTTGTACCAACAAGACTGCTGGATTTGGGCAGCAGTATTGCCGAGTGTGGGGGACAGAGTCTGATCCCACACAGTGTGATAGCTGTAAGCGCAACCCTTTCAGCTAGCTAGCAGCATCATACCAGAACCCAAGAGTATAGGTGATTTGTGGCGGCCTAGGCATGGCCTTCTAGGACTTCCCAGGGAAATTGTGGTAGAACAGATCATACTCCTTTCTCTCAGATAAGCACATCTCATACATGCAAAGACAAACAGAAGCAGGGTTTGGTTCATTACATTTATTGAACCAACTGCGTTCCATGTAGAAAGGCATGAATTAAGATTATTAGGACAATGAAACACATTACCATTACAACGGTGACTAGAAAAGTGAAACAAAGGAAAAGTCCCACGATGCTGTCACAATGATGATTCTAAATTCCCTACCTACACTACTAATATTCTACATAAGAGCAATCGAAGAGTTAGCTCCAGTCTGCCCTTCTACTCCCCAGAAAGACACCCAATTCCTATACCTTTACTATAGGAAGAGTAGAGGTCTGATGATCTGCTGGGAGTCCTCCTACATAGATGAAGAGAAGGCGCAGAGTTAGTTTCAGCAGAACCTGCGTCAGCAATGTGCAGCATGAGATGACAAGCTGACTGGAATGTCCCATCAAAGATAGTGGTGACAGAGTGTTTTGTTATAATAAAACATCTGATGTTCCAAGAACTGCCCAGATGTGATAACAATATTTTGCATGTGTAGGGGAGACATCATACACTTTGTACCGGTAATACCTAGAAAACGATCATGTACAGCCTTGGGTTGAGCTCATGATGAAAATGTCATGCAAAGAAATGAATAACATTGTGAGAAAACAGGGCTGATTGCAGAGGCCCCATAACTTTTTGCCCCCATTTTCCACTTTTTGCTGGTGTTTTCCTGACTTTAAAGGTGCCCTGGGTACTGCTAACCAGTCCCAGGGCCTGTGCTCTGTGTAAAATGGATATGCAAATTAGGCTAATTATAATTGGCTAAGTTAACCTACCTATAAGTCCCTAGTATATGGTAGGGCATGTAGGTTTAGGGACCACAGCATAGGTGGTGCACACCTAGGTGCATTGCTGAGGTGCCCAGTGTCATTTTAAAAGCAAGCCTGCCTTGCTGGCTGCTTTTAAATTAAAGTTATATGCAAATTCGACTTTGGAATTAAAGGTACTTCCAAAGTCTTAAACTACCTTATTTTTACATATAAGTCACCCCTAAGGTGTGCCCTATGTGCCCCTAGGGCTGGGTGCCATGTAACTATAAGCAGGGACTTTATAAAAATAGATTTATAAGCCCTGGTGAGGTAAAAACAGACAAATTCGTTTTTCCCTCATTGAAGTAAATGGCCTTCATAGGCTAGAATGGGCAGACTTTATTTTAAATTTTAAAGTCTCCTTAAATGTTGCATACCAAGAATTTGGTATCAAATTAATTGTTGTAATAAATCCTACAACTTCCAGTTGTTGGATTTAATATAACTTGTTCAGGTAAAAAGTTTAGACTTTACCTAAAAAGTTGCCAATTTCAGCTCTGCATTGTTTTTGCTGCTGTGCTCTGATTGGCCAGCCTGCAGCAGCTTCTGCCAGGCTGCCTTGATTAGGTGTGAAGTGGCCTGGCTTCACACAAAGGAATGTGCTTGGGGGAGAGAATCTCCCCTCAGCAGATGGTGAGGCAGGAAGGGGGAGGGCTGCCAAACTGGTCTTCAAAGGCAGAGAAGGACATTTGCAGCACCCAGCAACACCCCCACATCCTGCAACCCCAGACAGCTAGGTGCCCCCTTGATTAGATTAGGAGAAGGCAGGAGAGGGGTGTGTTTATGATTTTTAGCCACACCAGTGGGTGGGCTCAGCCAGATGTAACCTCCAAAAATCAGATTCAGCCATGTTGGATTTTTGGAGAATGTTGCCCACTGGGATGAATTTTTGCCACACTTCCCAGGAAGTGGTCATCATAGGGGGACGACCCTGTACCTGATTGGAGAACCAGGACCCCCCTGCTTTTCACCCAGGAGCAAGGATAAAACTGGCAGACCTGCACCCACACCTCAGATCCCCTCCAGAATTCAACAAGAAAGGAACTAAAGAAGAAGAAGGATTGCCCTGCTGGACCCCTGGCCTGCACCTGGACCCTGCACTCAGAAGGACTGCACCAGCTGCACACTTGGGCTTCACCACAAGAAGGACTTTGCCTGGCTTCAACTGGTTCAAGGAGGGACTCCCTGTTTGCTACAGGTGAAAAATTGCTAAACCAGAGTCCCCTGCACCAACTCCTGAAGAAAGCGACCAGCTGACCACTGTCCAGTGGCCAAAAAGGAGTTTGCGCCAGGTGCATTCTGGGAGTTGAAGTCCGCACCCCCCAAGGACCATCACAGAACTTCTGGACCCTTGGGGTGAGCTGTGGACCCCAAAAGAACCTTAAAAGAACATCTGGGTGAAGCCCCAGAAGTTTGGAAAAGATTTGAGAATTTTTGGAAAAAAGCTCCAGAGAGGGACCGACCCGCCGTGGAAATTCTAGCCGGCTTGCCTCAACCGCGACCCGGCCTGACTTCGTGGTTCGTCCCGGTAAAGAAAAACATCCAAAAAAGAGACTAAGTCCGAACGTAAAAAGTTGACCGGGACCTCCCAGCCATCGTATCCGAGAAGGGCTCCATGGACGTCGGATCAAGATCCAGGTTTACCCCGGTCGAAGGATTTTCATCCCGAAAAAACGACTAAGTCCGAAGGTAAAAGTCTCCACCGAGGAAACCCACATCGCGTATCCGGACAAGGGCTCCAGGAGGTCAGATTCAACTGGCAGGTTCGTCCCGGTGAAGAAAAACGTCAAAATAAAGACTAAGTCAGAAGGTAACTTTTTAACCGAGGCCTCCCGTGACCTGTAGCCGAGCAGGGCTCCATCGCGGTCGGCCTGAAAGTTTGACTTTGCCCCGGTCGAGGTGCAACCAGATGACCCGATTGGCGCTTTTTGTTTCTAAGCGCTAGAAAAGTAATAATTCTTTAAAAATTCATATCTCTGGTTCCCCTGAACCGATTTTAATCGTTTTTGTGTCATTTTAAAGATAAAAATATAAACTATTTTTATAAATTGGTTTTGGATTTTTAAACTGTTTCCTGTGTTTTATTTAATTACTGTTTTGTGATATTTGAATGCTTTACACTTTGTCTCCTAAGTTAAGCCTTGACGCTCGTTGCCAAGCTACCAAGGGTTGAGCTGGGATTAATTTACTGAGACCTAACTGTACCTAGGTGGAGGTTAGTGGCTTGTTGCTAGGTGTAGGTACCTACCTGCCCTACCAATAACCCATTTTCCAACATAATTGGAAGCAGCGACGGGATCCTGTACTTGTGTTCAATATCACGATACAGTTTTGAGTAAAACAAATTACAAATCCTTTAAATTGTCCTAGTGCAAAAATTGTTTTTTTTTTATTTGGATTAATTTCAATTATTGAATTTTTGTATTTTTTCTAAATTCTTGTTTCCAATTTTTGCAAAAAGTTTTTGTTGACACAAAACTAGGGAACCATGGAGCTTGATCTGGCTAGCCTACCCACACTGACAGTAGTCCAGCTTAGGGGGTTATGTATTGAAAGAGGGTTGCCTGCAACCACTGATCTCAGGAAGCAAATCCTGATCACATCCCTGACAGCATGGGCTGAGGCCCAAGAGGTAGAGTCAGAAGAAGCTCCAGAGGAGGGAGAAAGAAGGGAGGATGCAAGCTCTAACCACTCAGGGGAGGGAAGGCATCTGAGCCCAAGTGAGGATGAGGAAGAACGGTCCTCAGTAAACACAGTCACTAGGGGCAGATCCAAAGCTAGTGGTGGGAAGGGGGTCCTTTCAGGAGGAGAGAACCCATCCATCAGAGAAAGAGAGCTGGAGGCCCAGCTAGCATACATAGCTTTGGAAGCAGAGAAGCTGGCCCTAGAAAAGAAAAAGTGGGCATACAAAGAAAAAAGAGATGGAAGCAGCGATAAAGAAGCTGAGGTGTCCATGGGTGGGGGAGTTTGCCCCAGATTACCCAAGGGGGTAGTTCCTGCTTATGTAGAGGGGGATGACATAGATAAGTGGCTAGGGGCCTTTGAGAGGGCACTCCAAATGAGAAGGGTTAGGCCTCAATACTGGGGTTCCCTTTTGTGGGAGTTGGTCCCCAACTCAGGGAGGGATAGGCTTCTGACCTTAAGGGGGGAGGAGGCAGATTCATACCCTAGTATGAAGAGGTGCTTAGCCAAGAAGTTTGGTCTGACCCCAGAGCAATATAGAATGAAGTTCAGGGACACCCAGAAGGTCAGTACCCAGTCTTGGGTTGACTTTGTGGACATTTCACTAAAGGCACTAGAGGGCTGGATTATTGGTAACAAAGTAGATACTTATGAGGGGTTATACAATCTGATCATGAGAGAGCACATCTTGACCAATTGTATCCAAGAAAGGTTACGCCAGCATCTTTTGGACTCTAAGCAGACCAACCCTAGAGAGCTAGGGGAGGCAGCTGATGAGTGGTTGAGAACCAGGGTGGTTGTCAAGTCCCAGGGGGGAGACTCCAAGAAGGGGGGGACAGGTCCCCAAAAACCTAAGGAGGGAGGTGGTAAGCCCACCACAGAGACTCCCTCTGTACCCCAGAACCCTAAGAAGGAGGAGAGTAAATCCCACTCCCACTCTGACAAGCAGAGACGGGGAGACCCAGGGTTAAAAAAGCTCTTGGACAGTAGGGCTTGCTTTGACTGTCAGCAGACAGGTCACTTCAGAGGAGATGCAGCCTGTCCAAAGAAGGTGGTTAGCATTGGGCTGTCCAGTGTAGCCATAGAGGAGGATTCCTCAGAAGATGAAGTCCTCCTAGCATTGTGCTGGGAGACAGGACCAGATGGTAAGCTGGTGATCCTTGAGGGTGGGAGTAGGCACTTCCACCACATTCAAGTGAATGGGATCCCTACCACTGGCCTGAGGGACACCTGTGCCAGTCACACTATAGTGAGTGACCGGTTAGTGACGCCAGACATGTATGTCCCAGGAAAGACAAAGAAAGTCAGGATAGCCACAGGGGAGGTCACCTCCAAACCTGTAGCCATAGTGCCCCTAGAGAGGGAGGGTATCCTTGACTGGATTAGGGTGGTAGTCAGTGCTGACCTCCCCCTAGATTGTATCCTGGGCAATGACCTCCCAGAGGTGAGTCTGGTCACAGATGGGGTGGTCGCCCAGGGCGCCCCCCCAACCCAAAGTCCTGGGGAGTCAGTCCCTACAGTTAAGAGACAGGGGTCCCCAAGAAAAGGAAAGAAGAAAAGGAAGGGTAGGCCACTCTTAAAGAGAGTTCCAGGGAGCCAAGGGCCTTCTGCCCCAGTAGGGGGGGAGCCCAGAGTTGGCACTGGTGAGGCCTCACCTGACCCCAAGGAAGTCCTGAGTAGTCAGGCAGCTGTCCAGATGCAAGGTGTTGCCCCTGCACTGACAGAAGGGAGAGTGGAAGGAGGGTGTCTGCCACAGGAGGTGGTAGCCCCCCACTCTAGACAGCAAGAGGGGTGCCAGGACCCCAAAGATGCCCCTAAAGCAGCTCAGCCACCTGTCAGTGGAGAGCTTAGGGTGTGGTTCTGGGTACTGACAGCTGTCAGTAGCCTCTGCTGGGTGCTAGCCTTCCTGGCAGCACTGTACTTGGCCTGGGAGGCAGACCCCAGGGCCAATAGCAAAGTAGGCCCCCTGACCCTATTGGTCATGGTGGGGTTGCTCAAGTGTTGGGTGACCTCTTTGGGTAAGCTAGGTGTTGCCCTAGCAAAGTTTGGAGTAGGGGAGGTGGGCACCTCACTACCCACGTTGGCAGAGAGAAAGGAGGAAGACCCCCCTAGAGGAAAGTTTCAGTTTGTGTTGGGTCCTTTTACTGTTGGGATGGCTTCACTACCCATAGGGAGTGACCCTGACAGGAGGATATAAGGCAGAGTAGGCCCTGCAAAGGGACAGCCAGTTTTCTTCACTGTCTTCCTCGCCTAACAAGCCAGGAAGACTCTCCCAGGGTTGGGCTGAGTCTCCTGGGCGTGTGGGCTGGGGGGGGTTGTGTGAGAAAACAGGGCTGATTGCAGAGGCCCCATAACTTTTTGCCCCCATTTTCCACTTTTTGCTGGTGTTTTCCTGACTTTAAAGGTGCCCTGGGTACTGCTAACCAGTCCCAGGGCCTGTGCTCTGTGTAAAATGGATATGCAAATTAGGCTAATTATAATTGGCTAAGTTAACCTACCTATAAGTCCCTAGTATATGGTAGGGCATGTAGGTTTAGGGACCACAGCATAGGTGGTGCACACCTAGGTGCATTGCTGAGGTGCCCAGTGTCATTTTAAAAGCAAGCCTGCCTTGCTGGCTGCTTTTAAATTAAAGTTATATGCAAATTCGACTTTGGAATTAAAGGTACTTCCAAAGTCTTAAACTACCTTATTTTTACATATAAGTCACCCCTAAGGTGTGCCCTATGTGCCCCTAGGGCTGGGTGCCATGTAACTATAAGCAGGGACTTTATAAAAATAGATTTATAAGCCCTGGTGAGGTAAAAACAGACAAATTCGTTTTTCCCTCATTGAAGTAAATGGCCTTCATAGGCTAGAATGGGCAGACTTTATTTTAAATTTTAAAGTCTCCTTAAATGTTGCATACCAAGAATTTGGTATAAAATTAATTGTTGTAATAAATCCTACAACTTCCAGTTGTTGGATTTAATATAACTTGTTCAGGTAAAAAGTTTAGACTTTACCTAAAAAGTTGCCAATTTCAGCTCTGCATTGTTTTTGCTGCTGTGCTCTGATTGGCCAGCCTGCAGCAGCTTCTGCCAGGCTGCCTTGATTAGGTGTGAAGTGGCCTGGCTTCACACAAAGGAATGTGCTTGGGGGAGAGAATCTCCCCTCAGCAGATGGTGAGGCAGGAAGGGGGAGGGCTGCCAAACTGGTCTTCAAAGGCAGAGAAGGACATTTGCAGCACCCAGCAACACCCCCACATCCTGCAACCCCAGACAGCTAGGTGCCCCCTTGATTAGATTAGGAGAAGGCAGGAGAGGGGTGTGTTTATGATTTTTAGCCACACCAGTGGGTGGGCTCAGCCAGATGTAACCTCCAAAAATCAGATTCAGCCATGTTGGATTTTTGGAGAATGTTGCCCACTGGGATGAATTTTTGCCACACTTCCCAGGAAGTGGTCATCATAGGGGGACGACCCTGTACCTGATTGGAGAACCAGGACCCCCCTGCTTTTCACCCAGGAGCAAGGATAAAACTGGCAGACCTGCACCCACACCTCAGATCCCCTCCAGAATTCAACAAGAAAGGAACTAAAGAAGAAGAAGGATTGCCCTGCTGGACCCCTGGCCTGCACCTGGACCCTGCACTCAGAAGGACTGCACCAGCTGCACACTTGGGCTTCACCACAAGAAGGACTTTGCCTGGCTTCAACTGGTTCAAGGAGGGACTCCCTGTTTGCTACAGGTGAAAAATTGCTAAACCAGAGTCCCCTGCCCCAACTCCTGAAGAAAGCGACCAGCTGACCACTGTCCAGTGGCCAAAAAGGAGTTTGCGCCAGGTGCATTCTGGGAGTTGAAGTCCGCACCCCCCAAGGACCATCACAGAACTTCTGGACCCTTGGGGTGAGCTGTGGACCCCAAAAGAACCTTAAAAGAACATCTGGGTGAAGCCCCAGAAGTTTGGAAAAGATTTGAGAATTTTTGGAAAAAAGCTCCAGAGAGGGACCGACCCGCCGCGGAAATTCTAGCCGGCTTGCCTCAACCGCGACCCGGCCTGACTTCGTGGTTCGTCCCGGTAAAGAAAAACATCCAAAAAAGAGACTAAGTCCGAACGTAAAAAGTTGACCGGGACCTCCCAGCCATCGTATCCGAGAAGGGCTCCATGGACGTCGGATCAAGATCCAGGTTTACCCCGGTCGAAGGATTTTCATCCCGAAAAAACGACTAAGTCCGAAGGTAAAAGTCTCCACCGAGGAAACCCACATCGCGTATCCGGACAAGGGCTCCAGGAGGTCAGATTCAACTGGCAGGTTCGTCCCGGTGAAGAAAAACGTCAAAATAAAGACTAAGTCAGAAGGTAACTTTTTAACCGATGCCTCCCGTGACCTGTAGCCGAGCAGGGCTCCATCGCGGTCGGCCTGAAAGTTTGACTTTGCCCCGGTCGAGGTGCAACCAGATGACCCGATTGGCGCTTTTTGTTTCTAAGCGCTAGAAAAGTAATAATTCTTTAAAAATTCATATCTCCGGTTCCCCTGAACCGATTTTAATCGTTTTTGTGTAATTTTAAAGATAAAAATATAAACTATTTTTATAAATTGGTTTTGGATTTTTAAACTGTTTCCTGTGTTTTATTTAATTACTGTTTTGTGATATTTGAATGCTTTACACTTTGGCCCTCATTACGAGCCTGGCGGTCTGTGACCGCCAGGCTCGCGGTTGGCGGGAGCACCGCCGACAGCCTGGCGGTGCCCCTTAGGGCATTCTGACCGCGGCGCTTTGGCCGCGGTCAGTGCAGGAAAACCGGCGGTCTCCCGCCGGTTTTCCGCTGCCCGTCAGAATCCTCCAAGGCGGCGCAGCATGCTGCGCCGCCTTGGGGATTCAGACACCCCCTACCGCCATCCTGTTCCTGGCGGTTCGCCTGCCAGGAACAGGATGGCGGTAGGGGGTGTCGCGGGGCCCCTGGGGGCCCCTGCAGTGCCCATGCCAATGGCATGGGCACTGCAGGGGCCCCCGTAAGAGGGCCCCGCTTGTATTTCACTGTCTGCATAGCAGACAGTGAAATACGCGACGGGTGCAGTAGCACCCGTCGCACCTTCCCACTCCGCCGGCTCGATTCCGAGCCGGCGTCCTCGTGGGAAGGTTGTTTCCCGCTGGGCTGGCGGGCGGCCTTAAGGCGGCCGCCCGCCTGCCCAGCGGGAAACTCAGAATGCCGGCCGCGGTCTTCAGACCGTGGTGCGGTATTCCTGCGGCGCAACTTTGGCGGGCGGCCTCCGCCGCCCGTCAAAGTTGTAATGAGGGCCTTTGTCTCCTAAGTTAAGCCTTGACGCTCGTTGCCAAGCTACCAAGGGTTGAGCTGGGATTAATTTACTGAGACCTAACTGTACCTAGGTGGAGGTTAGTGGCTTGTTGCTAGGTGTAGGTACCTACCTGCCCTACCAATAACCCATTTTCCAACAAACATATTCTGCATGAAATGCAACTGATAAAAATAATAAAACATCTGCACTAAAATAAAGCCTGTGCTAAAATAATAAGAGTAATAAAATGAAAGGCAACTAGGTGGCAGGGCACAGACTGCAGGCCTAGAGCTAAAATAATATGCTTGTGTAAATGCTAAAATAACCCCATGACAGGATATGCAGAATATGTGGAAGATCAGAAATATCAAGATATTCAGCCTTTAGTTTAATTGGAGAATTATCAAATTGTGCAACCTCATTTTATAATAAAGCAAAATGTATGATAAAAGAAGCAAATTAATACAAGCAAAGATATAGGTAGGCCAAACTGCCCTCCGCAACTGATAATTTAATTACATTTAAACTGAATCAATGCAGGCATTCTACCAATATTAAACTGGGAAATGGACTTTCCACCATTATAGACATTTTTTATGGGAAATGCACCTCAATGTGGACAAAGGCAACAAAGTCTAGCAAATGAGAAGCTGTTTCATTTTGAACACCAATGGAGAAGGGGTAATTTAGTTCAAACAAACCAGTGAAATCCTCTGAAAATCTCACCCAAGATAACTTTTGGATTGGCATACATATTTGAGCCCCAACATGTTAGGGATGATTGAAGCAGTTGTGTTAAACAACATTATATCACATTTAATATGGTTTTCATTACAACAGTTTAAACCATAGAAAGCCTGAATAGTGTTAAAGGTAGCTCTAGTTGTCTCCTGATTGGCTTTAAGGAACAAGGCAATGTCATCTGCATATTATTTTACATATGTATTACCTGCAGCAGGTGGTTGACTCAAAGCTCAAATAAGTATTACCAGGTGCTTGATAAATTATGCAAATAAAATATGCACCAAATAGCAGCCTTGCAGAGTACTTCTTGTCAATGACACTTAAAACATTGAACATTATTAATAATGATACTGGCCTCATAATCGTAATACAGACATGTGAGCAACCCCTTGAGCTGGGACAGAAACGTAAATGTTGTCTATGCTTAAAAAAAACAGTTCACAAGGTTTACAGCATCAATTACAATATTCACAACTGGTACCTTAAACGTGTGTGGTAAATCAGGTCTCTTAGCAAGATTAGTGGTGTTGATAGATAGGTATCACTCAGGCATAATCCATGTTTCATAATGATCTATAGCAGCGCCTGCCGCAGATATCAAGGGGAGGGCAGGGGACGGGAGGGATAAATTACATTTAAAAAAAAAGAAACTTACCCTTTTTCATCGCTGCTGCTGCCATCATCTTCTGCCACCTCGCTCGTCCTCCTCTGCTGTTCTAGTGTCCCAGCATCCGCTGGGACACAAGAAGAGAATCGCCAGCAATCTTGGCCCTGCTTATGTGCTAAACATAGCATGTAAGAAGAATCAGGATTTGTCTGAACGGCAGTGACTGACGCTCAGACACAACCCTTTGGCCTGTACACTTTCTCCATTCCGGCTGTGTACACAGCCGAGCTCGAGAAACCTAAGTGTGCATGTGTGTTTGGACGGCCGTTTTAGGCCGTCCAAACATACATGCGCACTTAGTTCACACAAGTCCTCATTCCCCTTCCCACCTCCCAAGATCCAGCCCTGCCCTTCCCTGCACCTCCTGGCTGAGCCAGCAGCAAAAAAAATGAAACGATATTCAAATAACATTTTCTTTTTCTGCTGCTGGCACCTAGCCAGTGGGGGGAACACTTCTCTGCCATTGTGGAGGAGCCGCCCCTGATGATCTATTAACCTAAATGATTGAGGTATAATTCCCCCATGCAGTATATTATTAAACAGTGAATTCACAGTTAGAATAAGCTGTATGGAAATAGCCTTAAACAGCCTCAGCGGGGAAGACGCTGTCACTAGAGGCCTTGAAATTAGACAGTGAAGTTAAAGTGTGGGCAGTTTCTGCTTCAGAAATAAGCAGAGCAAGTTCTTAATCAAACCTGGGAAACTCAATCTTTTGGAGAAAGCTATCCATTTCTTCTAGATTTACCCAGATTAGCCTAAAAATGTCACGCTAATGATTGAAGAAAATGTGATTGATCTTGTAAGCGTCAGGGATATCCATGGACGTCAATTCACCAAAATATTAGGTGTAGCGGAAGTGACATCACACTCCATTTCATCCTTACTTTCACTCAAACACATATGCTCACACAAACACACATTCACTCTTACACACACTCTCTTTTACGTAGGCACACTCTCACCCACAAGCATGCACACATACACTTAAAAGTGTTTTTACTTTCTGACATTGATTTTGCTAACTCTGAGGCCAGGCAGCTGCGACCCATAGCAACCCCTAAATGACGTCCATGGGGGTATCTAGTTAGCTCTTGATTGCCAGTGCTGCCTATTAATTTATGTAAATGTTTTTCCTCCACCGTGTGTGGAAGTAGTTTTCCAGTTTTGTCCCCTTCTTCATAAACCTGTTAACTCATACCATTTTAAATAAGCAGGCCCTGCTGCCAACATTTATGTTGCAAGGTGAACCATTTGAAGACTTTGATGGACTTGGCAATATATGCAGAAAGAAATGCCTTCTAAGTATGTTGCAACTTGGCCGGCAACTTCTTCTGATAAGGGCACTAAGCAATGCTTACCTCAGCTGAGAAGACAATCATTTGCCATCAATTGTATTCTTAAAAGCTTTTCAGATGTATGCTAGCTCACAGTTTTTATTTTTTTCTAGAATAACTCTGGTACAGACTTTTGTATTATAAAATAATGTTTCACAATATTTAGGATTTGTTTGTCAAATTTCCATATGGGCTTAGAATGGTTTGAAGTCATAATTGAAAACTCAAGTGAAATAATCTGAAAAGCAAGCTGGCAGATATTTTATATCAAGGCCATAGCCTGAGTACTGAAAAAGAAATCAATCCTACATAATATGTATATTGCCTACACCTGGATAATGTCAACACACAGCATAACATTTAGAAACCCACTCAGTCAAAAATATGGTATATGCATTGCAAGGTTTGTTTCACCTCAGTGTTGCACATTTGAGGAGCCTGAAGTGTGTGGGGGTGTTCTTTTACTCATGTAAAGGATTTTTCCTGGTGCCAGTCTTTTCTTTTTGGACTGTGCCCATCTGATTGTGCTGATGCCAAGCAGGGCATGGTTGTATTTTTTTATCCCTGCTGCCACTTGGGCTATCTTGTCTGTCTCGTCCATGGTCCTCATGCTCCATGTCCCAATTGCAACGGTCTTGGTTGAAAGCAGTTGGATTGGCTTTGTGGCTTCCAGGGATCTCTGGCTTTCACCACAATGCATTATAGCTCACCTTAAGACCGGAATGTCCTTTGGTTGACATTTCTGTAGCTAGGATTTTTTTACATGGTGGAGTAGCTAGACCCATGCATAACCCTCCTTCCTTCACAGCTGGACGTGGAACCAGCAATGGTGGAGATACGTAGCAATGTGCCATGGCTTGAACCTTCTGTCAGTCCTCATTTTTCAGCAATACATATGTAGAATTGTAGGGCTCATAGTTTTGACTCAACAGTCAAACTAAACAAAAGGCCTGATCTAGAGTTTGGCAGAGTGGCTTATGCCACAACAAATGTTACAATCCTACAATTCCATTATAGCCCATAGAACTTGTAATATGGTAGCTAGGATATCTATCACATTTGTAACAGAGTAACCACTCTTCCAAAGTCTAAATCAGGCCCAAAGTGAGCAAAATTTCTGAATTGACTCAAGGCATCACATGGTGTGGACTCATGTGCCAGCTATGCAGGCAGGAACAGCAGAGCAGTGACAAGATAGGAGGACCAGCGCATTTGGGACATCCTAGTGTGCATTACAAATAATCTTTTGGCCTGATGTGATCTACAGAGGGCTCTGGGTTTTGGCCATCTCATGTCCAAGATCATTTCCTTCCATACCAATGGCTTAAGAAGCAAGTTAAACAAAGCATGGATGTGTTATTACTGAAAAACAGGAATTGAAAACTTAAACAAACAGCAGGCAAATACAAAGATAACTTTTTTGACCTCACTGCAGACAGGTATACTGTAGAAGGCATATATTTTCTCAAATATCTTGCATGTTAAAGGCTGATAGAGCTCAGAGTGAGATTGGACTGCAGAGCATCCTGGCAGTGCCTAGTGGCCTGGCCTTACAGTTCAGAGTGTGGACCGGTTCTTTGGATCTTTGTCAACATACTTAATGGTCTGGTGGGCCAGTGCTTTTTTTTTGATTCCCCAAAATATTGCAATAACTATTATCCAAAACAAGCACAAATTCACAAAGTCTCCCTTATTTTGCAAAACACCTATGCAGCCTCCCTTTCCAAGTTAAAACAACTCCCATTTGCCAATGTGGGACACTTTTGTAGCTATGTGACTTGGGGACCACTTTTATTTTAGTGTCATGGCCTATTTTCTGTCTCATTCCAAACCCTGATAGTGCTGGCTGGGAAGTGAGGCCAGTGAATGCTAGTAAGGCTGCTACACTAAAACGTTGCTCTGAAGGAAACTCTTCAAAGATGAGAAAAACTGTTGTTCAGGTAAAGACCAGTCTTGGGAGTTTTGCTTATTTTGTTAAATGCTTATTTTGATAAGCAAGGGAAAAGAAAGTCCATATTGTGTCCATATTAGGAAATTCCTGGTGACATGATCAATAATCTGTGTTAGACCTGACAGCCTTTAGGGTGGTCTTTCCCCACACTTTTTGTCTACTCAGTTCTTACTTGCCTCCTATTCCTGAAATCCGTGTTTGTTGGCTGTAGGACTCTGTGCACTTTACCAGCGGTAACAAGTGCTTAAATGCTTGTACTTGCTCCTTAAAACATGGTAAGATTGTCTTACACGTGATTGGTACATTTAATTTACTAATAAGTCCCAAATAAAGTGGTAAAACATGCACCCAGGACCCGTAATCTAAATGCTACTTGTCAGTCTGCAGCATTTACTGTGCCACACACTTAAGTAGCCTTTTAAAAATGTCTCAGATTTGCCATGACAGTCTGTGTGCAGTTTTGAACTGTCACTTTGAACTGGCAAAATCCAGGTCAAAATCTTCTTTTTTAAATAAATAGTTCACCCCTAAGGGAAGCCCTAGACAGCCTGTAGGGTAGGTTGCAGTGTGTTTAAAATGTTGGACATGTACCTTTAGGTTTTAAATGTCCTGGTGATGTAAAACTCTTACTACTGCAAGGCCTACCTCTCCCACAGGGTAATATAGAGTTACCTTGAATATAATAAGTGATACCTTTTCACTGGGAGCAGGTATAGGTGTCTCATTTACACTTATACAAATTGTAATTTAAAACCCTCTTTAATGATAAAGTCAGATTTTAAGTCACAATTCTATAAATCTCACTTTTAAAAAGTTGGTATTTTCATGTCCTGACCATTTGGTGTCTGCATCCTGTGTTCTAGATCACTTCACTTTGTGTGGTTGGCCTCTGTATATCTTGCCCAGACAAAGGGATAACAGGGGACGAGATATTGTCAGGATGGGCTGTTTTGCCAGAATTGGAATTTAGAGCTGTTCCCTACCTCACTTACATTTCAAAGGGGCTGCCTCCGAACACTCACAAAGAACTTGACACCAATCTATTGTCACCCTAGACCCCATGGAGCCTGGGCAGGAGAGGAAGGAAATTCCAAAACCAAGTGTGAGGAGAAGTCTACAAATTTCTCCCACTTAAAAGGCTGGCTACAGGAATAAATATAGGACTCAGACCCATTCTTCAGTACTCTTCTGGACATGTAGACATAACAGAAGAAGGTCTGCCCTGTTCCTCAGTATACTGCCTGCTCATTGAAGCCTACTTTGTTCCCCAGAGGATTGCCCGCTGCATGCCTTTTTCTTCAGAAAACTGCCCTAGTGTTACCAGAGGACTGTCCTTCTGCTTGAAGACTGCCTTGTTCTTCAGAGAACTACTCTTCCAATAGAAAACAAATAAATAAACAAAAAATAAATGATTAAATGGCTCTTGAGGTTCCAAAGTATGGAAAGGGGTGAACCCTCGGATGTCATTCAGTGTCAAATCCTGTGGCGTTTCACTTTCACCACCATCAGGTCAATTGGTTAATTGGCGTCCATGAATGGATGCAGTGTTAACTGTAGTATTCCAAGTTTGTAATGTGGTGAGGGGTGACTGCTACAATGGTTTAAAATGTTTATCTACCTTAGTTTCCTACACAGAGTACAAGCAATGGCAGTACCACTCAGTTTCTGCTGGACTATGTGGAATGCACATTACTCATCAAGGCATTTAACCGCTATAGAACAGTCAGTTCAGATTTCTCACACACTGAAAGTCAAATCCTAAATGTATGCCAGATAGCCTTGCTTCCTTAGCTCAAACGGTACAACTGCTGCATTCACTGTCCTTAAATATAAAAGTAATTCATGATTGTTGGCACTTAGGCATGCAGACAAAACCTTTCCTTTTTCTGGTTAAGATATCTGTCCGGATCCTTAAACTGATGTATTGGAGGTAATGTGTCCTAAATGCAAAGAGGCCGCAATGATGGCGAATGATTGTCCTCAATAGAAAATAAAAACATGACATAATCAGTCTCCTTTCCTTGTATTTTTTTTAAATTTATTGTACGGGCTAAAGTAACAATGGCTACTCTAAGTGAATGCCATTTCAGCTCTCAGTTTTGTGCCACAAGTCTGCACGATATGTCTTTACCCTGTATTGTGCTTTTTAGCATAAGATGTCGTTTCCTTGGTCAATTGAAATCATTAACCTCGAAAGATTTGTGCTTGTTGACACAGCAAAATTAGTCTACCACAGGGAACAGAGCAATTTAGAGGAACTCGATTAGAGAGGTCATCATTTTCATTTCTAAAAACGTAACCCTGCTGTGTAAACAATGATAAGAAGTCTGGTGCTGTCCAATCTGTAAATCAGGAGAAGCAGAGCAGTCGCGTTTTTGGATATGGCAAATGATTAGCCTGACAGGACAACAGGAGCAAGCCTTTACTTGACCTTGAAACGTTACCAACCAATCGTGCAAAAGCTTTTCAGTGACAAATATTCTAGGCTGCACAGTAAATTTGCTTTAGGCAAGTCCACTAACATAGTTGAATTTGTAAAGTTTTACAACTTTTCTCGAATTTTATAATTTTGTTGTAGTTTTACTTTAAGTGTCTGCTTATTTTAGATATAACATTATTCGGACCTTCTGATTGGTGTAATTGAAACTGAAAATTAGGGCCAGATTAAAGATGGCCTAGTGCCTCCTTGCGCCACATTAGCGCCATTTTTTTTACTCAAGGCCAAACTCGCTGCACCATATTTACAAAGTGGCGCAATGCATGCATTGTGCCACTTTGTAACCCCTTGCACTACATTATGCCTGCACCAGGCATAATGTATGCAAGGGAGGCGTTCCCCTGTTTGGGGGGGGGGGGGGAGTGAAAAAATGGCACAAAGAAATATAAGAGATTTCTTTGTGCACTTTTTTGTGGCATTTTTAGTGCCTGCTCAGAGCAGGTGTTAAACGGGGGCACACCATTGGTTACAGTGGGCCCCTATGTACTGTTCAGTGCTAGCATCAAATGTTGGCGTTAACCCTGAACAGTACATCAATAGCTTAAAAAATGTTGACGCTATTGCCCCCTACCCTGCGCCATGGTGTGCCGTATTTTAAAAATGGTGCACACATGGTGGCGGTAGGGGGGCACTAAGGGGCGCTGGAAAAGTGGTGCTGCACTGGGTGCAGTGCCACTTTTCCACAATCTGCCTCTTAGCATCAACATTTTTTATGCTTATCCTGCAAAGCTCCAAAATAGCATCAAAACTTTTGAAGCTATTGCCCCCTACCCCGCACCATGGTGCCCGTATCTTAAATACGGGGCACTCATGGTGGTGTTAGTGGAGGGCGATAAGGAGCACAAGAACATTAATGCTGCATTGGATGCAGCATCACTTTTCTTAATTCTGCGCCTTGGTTTCTCTTGATTAAAAAATGAAAGCCTACAGCTTTTTTCTTGATGCTGGTGTGGACAACCTTTTTAAATGGCCAAGCTCCAGTGCAAAGGATCGAGTAGGATAACACTTTTTTGAACCAAAAATACTGCAATATTAATGCACTACGAATGCATTGTGATACAAAAACAGAGGAATGGATAAACCAAGCCTTTTAACACATGCAAAAGAGCTGTTGTTAAGTCGGCATAGATTATTACGGAATAATGAACAAAAGCAATAATTTTGGCAATCTATTCCCCATTTGAAACCAATTGTGACAAAACCGTGCGTTAACCGTTGAAGTAGCTAATTTATGAGTCATGGCATTGCGTCAAATTTGCGGACAATTTCTAAATGACCTCCAGCATCACGTTTTTAATGTGTGATATAAACATGCATCTCTGATGTTGAAGACAGGATGTAAAATCTTCAAATGCTGAGTGTCCCAGAGTCTTGATATGGACCATGAAAGACAATTGAGGAAGCGCGTTCTACGGAAGGAGGCGGAGGCTGCATTATCGAGGGCAGGAGCCCTTTAAAATCAAACTTGTGTTCCCGCCTTGCGGGAAGCGCGTTCTACGGGAGGAGGCGGAGGCTGCATTATCGAGGGCAGAAGCCCTTTAAAATCAAACTCGCACTCCCGCCCTGTGGGAAGCGTGTTCTACGGGAGGAGGCGGCGGCTGCATTATCGAGGGCAGGAGCCCTTCAAAATCAAACTCGCGCTCCCGCCCTGCGGGAAGCGCCTTCTACAGGAGGAGACAGAGGCTGCATTATCGAGGGCAGGAGCCCTTTAAAATCAAACTTGTGCTCCCGCCCCAGGGATGCGCGCGGCCGGTGCGCTGGCCAAGCCCGGGCCAAGTACGGGCCCGTCCTACGCCCATCAACGCCTGACAGAGGCTGGGCTGGGCCACCCCCCTGACATCTTTATTTTCTGGCAATTACTGGCTTTGGGCAGCTACATATGGTAGGGGCGTGCGCTGTCCCAGACTGACCCTCGTATGGACCACATTACCCAGTGTGTTATAGGGCCACGAGGAGACGCTTAAAGACTTTGAGCTGCAGCTGGTACCGGCTCTATAGACAGGGGCAGGAGCCCTTTAATAACTCCTTTCTTTGCACTCCCGCTTTGCGATTGTAGCTGGTGCCGGCTCTGTGGACAGGGGCAGGAGCCCTTTAATAACTCCTTTCGAGCTCCTGCGTCGTGCCTGCCAGAGCCCGGAGGAGGTTGGGCTGGACTCATTCTGTTGTTATCCGGTTTAGTGATTTGCATATATTTTGTCGTGACTAGATAAGATCATTCAACATTGTAACCCCATATACATAATATACATAATGGGGAAAAGAACGCAAAACCAAATAGAGAACAGTATTAATAAAAAAAAACAGAGAAGCGCTAATACGATCACTAATTATCTCACGGGAAAATTAATGAAGAAATTATTAATGCTGAAGCACGTTTAGTGGCAACAAAAAATGTCTTACATGAGGCTATCACTGAAGTGAGCACTGAGGCTGTAGGCTTAATCTCTGAACTAAAATCCCCAAAGGAAAAATGTACTGGGGTGGATCCTAGATTTTCCTTAGGCCCTTTATTACCTACAGATATAATAGAAGAAATCGATACCTTGAACAGTACAGACGACCAAATTCCTTCACCACCCAAAAAAAAAAGAAGTAGTCAGACTACTAAATCTAAGTTTATGCTACCATCTTCACAGTTTTCTAAGGGTAGCAAAATAATAACTGAAGTGCATGGGGGTCATGCAGTAACACTATCACCAGACAACGATGGCCCCTTACAAAAACATATGGAAACCCTTTTCAAAAAACTGCATGGCAAGCTGGACAAGATAGAGTCAAAAGTATTCCTAGAATTCAAGGAGATAAAAGAACGTATAACTAATATAGAAGTAAGTGTCAATTCAATGACTAAAGCGAAAAATTGGCCCCATGGTTGTGACACCATATCAAATGAGAGCCAAGTGGCTGTAGATATAAGGAATAGTGCAATGACAGGGAAAGCAGATTCTAACAAAAGAAGTGTAGAATATCGGCACCCAATACAGAAAGAAATTCCCCTGTCTAAGGAACCTATGATCAATCATATGGAGCAAATGGATAGAAATCATAGATGCCAGTCCTCGATTAGAAATAGACCTGTAAAAGAGGTATTACAATTACCGCCAGATGGTACAC
Organism: Pleurodeles waltl; assembly: GCF_031143425.1. Taxonomy (NCBI): domain Eukaryota; kingdom Metazoa; phylum Chordata; class Amphibia; order Caudata; family Salamandridae; genus Pleurodeles; species Pleurodeles waltl. Next base: position 732,092,343 of record NC_090447.1, on the reverse strand, counting down.
CATATGCAATCATTCTTAAAAATGTTCCCAAATTGGGACCAAACATCGTTGAGACCTGGGCAGATTTGCGTAACAAAGTAGTACACTGGATGGCAAGGAATATATGTACACCAGATATACTATTTTGTGAAATCTTATATGCAAGAGGAGTTGATTGGGAGGGATATTTGGAGGAAGAAGAGGGAGATTGCTTTGTGGTTAATTTTCGTAATCCTCGCTTTGTTGGTCAACTACTAGCGGACTTGGATATAAGATATTGAACTTGTAAAAATCTGAGAAAAGAGATTATGGCCGTTCCTTTAGTATATTTTTACAGAATGATGAATACCTCAGGCACAAGAGACACGGGGGTCACAGGGAAAACACCCAGTAATTTGGAGAGGTATAACAAACCAGAGTGTTCCAATCGATTCGATCCCCTGAGTAACATGGAGGATTTGGACTGACAGCAGGAGGACATGAGTAGAAAAGAGACTTGCTACCTGACAAAATACAACCTACTACGGTAGCCCCCATTCCAAAATCTTCAAGTTGTAATGGTGACGCTGAGTCAAATGGGAGGCCCCTAGCAGGAGACTTAATTATACTCATGTCGTGGAATATAGCTGGAGTAAAAACGAAAATGGTTGCGAAGGAATGGCAGACCATAATAAGCTCATCACATATAATCTGCCTACAAGAGACATGGCACACATTATTATCAGTTTTCATATCTTCGGATAGATGGAATTTTAGGGATTGTTTTAATAAACTACTACAACAATAAATTTGATGGCACCAATAGAGTAGTTGCATCGACTCTTCAGGAAGATTTACAAACTTTTGTAAATGATATAACTTCAAGCTATACAATAATTTGGGTTGGAGATTTCAATATTGGGACATGCCAGAATACTATAGGAAAGACATGTGGATTTGTTGACGATGGGAGGAGTGCACAATTGCACTTTTTGCATAACAATTACGGAATTGCATTGAATGAGATATTATTTAGATATCATTTAGAACTGATGGAACAAGACGGGCTTAAAGGAATGAAGCTTCCATCGTTTATAGGAAGAGGACATTTCTCATTCATTGACCATATATTAATGTCTAAGAGTAATATGTATGTGGTCGAATCCCTGAAGATTGAGCCAACCATCTATAGTGATCATCATCCCTTGCTATTAACTATGAGATTGGCTGAACCCTTTAATGTAGGTGAACGATTGGCAATGAATATAGGAATAAGAAGGGAAAATGGTATTGTAAATAAATGGACTGGGGTAAACTAAATAGATGTGATGAAAAAAGTTGTGACACAACACTGTCAAGAAATTCTCACATGTACAGAATATAACCAAAGCCCAAATGAGATCTTAGGATCCTTTAACCAGCTTAGAAATGCCATTGCAGGAAGCCTAGTGAGAACATTGGGAAACAAAAAGAGTGAAAAAGTGGGGTGGTTTGATCACAATTGTTCATTAGCAAGCCAGGAATTAAAACAAGCCCAGCAGGCTCGACCAAGAAATAGGGAAGAGGTAATTATTAAATGCTCTAACTACAAATATGCACTAATGACAAGGAAGGCACAATTGAGAGCTAGGGCATGGGCTAATCTTGAGCAAGCAACAACATTCAAAGATAGTACTCTATTCTGGAAAACAATTAATCAACTATTCCAAAAAAATAATGATGTACCCCAAATAACAGTACACGTTCCGTCATCAGAATGGCTTTCACATTTTGGCTCAATTTTTAACCCAGATAATCTGACTACTCACACATCGAATAGGGGGATAATTGAGACAAAGCCACCTTTTTTAAATCAGTTAGTATAGGGGAAGTGAAATCTGCTGTGGGAAGATGCTTGAAAGGGAAGGTAACAGGCCGTGACGGGGTGCCAGTAGATGCCTACTTGACATACATCGATCTATGGTGCCCTATTTTGACCCAAGTCTTTTTGAGTGTGACAAAGGGATATATTTTAACATCTTGGACTAAAAGCATAATTGTTCCTATTTTCAAAAAGGGAGACAGAGGTGACCCCAAATGCTATCGGCCAATCTCACTTTTAGATACCTCTGTCAAATTGCTGGGAAGAGTACTCCTAGAAAGATGAGAATTATGGGAAAACCAAAAACCATATACTCACAGAGGGTCAATTGGGATTCAGGCCTGGGGTTGGTACTCTGAAACAATGTATAAACCTTAATTTAATAATAAGCAAATATACAATAGCAAGGAAGGGTCATATGTTCCTTTGTTTTGCCGATCTTAGCAGTGCTTTTGATTTGGTGAACCATGCTAAGCTGTGGAAAGTTTTAACAGATATGGGCGCAGCCTTAGATATAATAAGTTTCTTGGAACAGTTATATAATCATCTAACAGCGCGGGTGAGATATGGAAGAAATGGTGAGTGTACCCCAGGTTTTAGGATAGGGAAAGGAATACGTCAAGGCTGTGTTTTGGCGCCTCTTCTATTCTCTCTTTATATAAATGGAGTAGATGCCCATTTAAAAAATATGGAAATCGATACCCCTAAAATAGGAGAATGCTCTATCCTAGTCCTTTTATATGCAGGTGATGCTGTACTGCTGTCACGAACTGCAAATGGGTTGCAGCGGTTAATCGAGGGCTTTTTGGAATTTATGGAGGAAAGAGATATGTTGTTGAATATGAGCAAAACTGTTGTAATGACTTGTGGACAGGGAAAGGTCAGGAAGAAAGCTTTTTTTTATCAAAGGCTATAAATGTGAAGAGGTGAATGGATTTACATATCTGGGTATACAGTTTTCTAATATGGGTCATTGTAAACAACATCTAGAAATTATCAAGATGAAGTATGTTAGGACAACTGAGGCTGTTTTTAGATTTTCAAAAAAAATTGGCAATAAACCCCTTAGGGAAATGCTGCAAACCTACAAAAGTAAATCAATTAACAGCATTACGTATGGTTCTGCCCTTTGGGGTTCGATGCCCGAGATCCATTCATTACAAGTGCTAGAGAATACATTTTTTTGCAGACTACTTGCAGTGCCAAATACTACCTCCACATTTATGGTACACAAGGAGTTGGGTTGCCCTTATGTGGAAGATCTAATATACACAAATGCGTTGTTGGCCTGGTATGGTATTTGGTCTAAAGAAGGGACGTATTTTACCCAAAAGATTATTAAAGATTGCCTTACACTAGAATATTGGGATAGAATTCCACGGTTCATGCATTTAAAAGATTTGTTGAAAGGTATAAATCTAGTTCCAAATTTGGACAACCCAGGTATTATCCTTCAATTTAGCAAGAAAGAATTGAAAAATCAACTTATGGCATGGAGGGTTTGTGATAGAGAAAATAGAGAATGTAGGAAGTCAACAGTAGCACTTTATATGACAGAAAATAACGAGGTAATGCCAAATTATTTGCTGAAAGTAGCAAACATTCAGGATAGATTTTATCTGACGCGAATGCGCTTTAGAATGTTGCACTATTTGGTAGCTTTCCCAAAGGTGAGGATTTGGAGTAAAAGCCTACCGAAGTGCCCCTGTGTGGAACAATTTGCACAATCCACAATGCACTTTATTATATCTTGTAAATTTTATCACGATGTTAGGAAGCAATTTTTAAAACCTTTATTTATTATTAACAAATTATTTTGTTGTAAAGAAGCTTTTAACTATTTATGTAAACTGGATACCAATGAGAAATGTGATGCAGTGATAAAATGTATCCTAAATGCCATAGAACTAAGGAAAAAGCCGTTGTACTTAGAAAATCTCCGGTATGAGAATGAATATTTCCTCAATCTGTAGTAGCAAGGCTTTTTATTTATTTATCAGTAATGTTTTCTCGAAGTATCTTACTGTATATTTTTACCATTTTAAAGAGATTGTTTTATCTTTTATGGAGTAAAATCCGAATAAAGATTGATTTGAATTTGAATTTGAATTTTACAAATGAGGAGAGTGGGTCTTAGATGAATGCTAGGATTACTTACTGGTAATCATCTTTACTCCGATTCTTCCTTCCTTGTCCCACTCCGCACAAATGGAGTGAAGTGCCCTCTTCAATCCCCACATCACTTTCAGAAAGCTACCTCTTCCCTTTCTATGAAAAGGAAAGACACGGAGCATATAGCCCTTCCCCTCCCCCGGAACCATCTGTATATCACCAAGCACCACAACACCGGCTGATGAAAGAACATGGAGGGAGGGAGGGATGTACGGAATGGGACGAGAAAGGAAGAATCGGAGTAATGAAGATTACCGGTAAGTAATCCGAGTATTACTCCCTAATCATCCTTCCTCGTCCCCTTACATTGAATGGAGGAATGCCCAAGCAAGACCACTTTCAGCAGCCACACGAAAGAACCAAAGGGGCCACAATAAGTGCAGAGCAACGTTTATTGAGCCACACAAAAATAGAGACCCAGGAACACAGCAGACCACCAGCCAGTAACCTGAACTGCCTGACCACAAGGAGCCGACTCAGGAGGAGGACACAGCCGCGGCCAAGAACTCAGAAACAAAGGACAACTCAGAACCCTGAGCAACGTGTAACCTGTAATTGGTAATGAAAGTGGAAGGAGAGGACCAGGAGGCAGCTTTACAAATACAAATGGACGGGAACACCATACCATTCAGCCCAGGAAGCAGCCATTCCATGTGCGGAATGGGCCTTGACCCCACCCGTATTCTCCCAGTCCGTGGCCTGGTAAGTCGAAAAGATAACAGTCTTAATACAATGTGACAGGGTGGATGAAGAAGGCCGCCCGCCCTTCCGCACAGGCCCAAAGCTGACAAACAGGTAGTCATAGAGACGGAACTCAGAAGACCTGGATAAATAGATCTTCAATGCACAGACAACATCCAAGAGGGTCAAGGAAGGGTCAGAGACCAAAGCCTCTGGAGGCAGGACAGGGAGAACAATATCCTGCTCACCATGAAAGGAAGAATTCACCTTAGGGAGGAATTTAGAATCCAAGGAAAGGACTACCCGGTCCTCAAAAACATGCAGGTACAGAGGGCGACAAGCCATATTATTAAGCTCACCCAAATGCCTGGCAGTGGTAATGGCAACTAGAAAAAAACATTTCAATGTCAGGAACTTAAGGGAAACTGACTCCAAAGGCTCAAACAGCGGGGACTTCAAATGGGAGAGCACCACAGGAAGGTTGAGAGGAGAAAGGGGTGCCAAAGGGGTCACGAACAAGGCCAAACCCCGTAACAATTTAGAGGCTACGTTTGAAAAAGAAGACAAATCACCCAGGGAGCACTTAACAGATCACCACTGGAGCTTCAGAGTAGCTACAGAAAGACCCCTATCAAAACCCTCCTAAAGAAACTGAAAATTCATAGAGGAAGGGGCAGAGACAGGAGACAAAGAGTGGGTCCTGTACCAAGCAGCAAAGGAATCCCAATGATGCACATAAGACATGGTAGTGGATCTCTGCTGAGAAGACTGGAGGGAACAGAAAACTTGCATAGAAAGACCCTGCTCATAACGCCTTGTCTCTAAACCTCCAGACCGTGAGACGCAAATGCGGCAGGAACTGCAGAGGAAGAAGAGGGACAGACAGAGGGGAAGGCATCAGAGGAAGGTACAATTCTAGCCCCACCGTCAGGAGATAGAGAAGAGGGAACCAAAGTCTCTGAGGCCAAAAAGGAAGGATTCCAACCACTTCTGCCACCTCTCGGAGCAGGCAAGACAGTTACTGCTGGATCAGGAAAATCGGGGGAAAGGCATAAAGAGATCCACTGAAGGAACACCCCCACCTCCTGCAAATCCAGGAAAACACAGAAGGAGCCAGAACGAACTCTTGGGAGGACGGGAACACCCGCTTGACAACTCAGCATACCCCGATTGTGAACTCCCTGCAACTCTAGGAGATGGGACTCTTCCCAAGAAATCCTGGTGCCAAACTGGCGATTGATGTAGGACATTGCCACTCAGTTGTCCACTCTGACCACCACCAAGTGACCCCAAAGAGGGGAAGCAAAGACCTGGAGGGCATGCCAGACCCCTCGAAGGTCCCTCCAATTGGAGGACATTGAAGCCTCCACGTCAGACCAGAGACCTTGGGCAAGGAGGTGCCTTAAGACTGCTCCCCAGCCCAGGCTTCTGGCATCAGTAGTGAGGACCACAGGAGTCAGAGACTGAAGAGGAAACCCACGGTCCAGGGAAGGAGGATGCAACCACCAGAGGAGATCCTGTCAAATTTGAGTGGAAACAGGAATAAGAGTCTCAAAGTTGCCCCTGGACTGAGTCCAGTGACGTAGGATATGGTGAACCAAAGGTCCCAAGTGGAGGTACACCCATGGGAGGACATCCAAAGTTGCTTCCTGAAAGAAAGAAGAAAAACCAAGTAGGACCACAACATCCAACAATAGGGACAAGCAAGATAATGACAAGGAAGGGGGAGACATATTGGAAAACAATCCCCATCTCACCATGAGACCCTGAAGGTGCAGCCAATCTCTTGCAGAAGCGGTCCAAACCTGCAGGATGCACTGAAGAGACTGACAGAGTCGGGCACCCCTGGAGGCAGGAAGGGACACCATCCCCAGCTCGGTATCAAAATAGGCACCAATATACTCCAGTTGCTGAGAGTCAGGTGAGACTTGGAGGGATGGACCAGGAATCTGAAACCCTCCAAAAGGGACACTGTGTAGGTCGTGTCTGCCAGAGACTTGTACAGAGAGGGTGCATGAATCAGAAGATCGTCAAGATACAGGTGAACCGAGACACCCCTGGAATGCAGGAGACCCATCACCGGGGCCAGAACCTTGGTGAAAATCCTGGGGGAGGACTTGAGCCCAAACGGAAGCACCTGGAACTGCCAATGTTGGTAGCCCACAACAAACCTCAGGAACTTCTGAGAGGCGGGAGCCACCAGAACATGTAGATAGGTGTCCTGAAGATCAATCTTCATCAGGAAATCCCCCAGAGACACCTGGTGCAAAGTAGACATCCAAAAATGTCTGGTTGGGACAAAGCAGTTCAGAAATCTCAGGTCGATGATCAGACGAAAATCCCTGTGACCTTCCTGACCATGAAGACACGGGAATAGCAACTGTGCTCCCTCTTCCGAGGAGGAACTGCCCGAAGGGCACCCTTCAGGACCAGGGAGGTGACACCATCGGCGAGGGTCAACCACTTCACTGGTTTCTGAGGCCATGCCATCTGAAGGAAATGAGGAGCCGGAAAGTCTGGAGAAATGTCAATATAAACACCTTGGAAAACCAGGTGTCCGTGATGGAAGCAGGCCAAACCCGAAAAAACAGCCAGACGCCCCCAACGAGATAAACAGAGTGGGTGGCCTAGTCAGGAAGGAGGATTCGGACCCCCCCTTACTACCAGGTTGACGAGAGGCACCCCCAGAAGGAGGACCTCTATGCTGGAACGGAGAGGCAGGGAATCTGGCTGGCGCTTACAAAACTGATGCACCCCCCTCCTACCACCATCCCAGACCTCAGGCTTCTGGTGGCAAGGTTGAACATGTTTCTGAATTTTTAAGGACTTCCTGAGGACCTCTTCCAGTTCATCTCCAAAGAGTTTAGAACCACCAAATGGCATGTGCAATAAACAATTCTTCTGGGAGGAATCAACCGTCCAGTACCTGAGATGGAGTTGGCGTTGAGCAGACACAAAACCAGCAGTGGCCATCATAAAAGCCCAAAGAGAATCAAAATCAGTATCTGAGAGAAACTTTGCCTGAACCTCCATAGGGACAGTAAATCAGAGAAGTCCTCACCTTCCTGAATAGAAGAGGAAAGCAATTGAAAATCCTTAACAAGGGACTGGGAAGTATGGACCCTATATATCTCAGAACACAAAGAGAGAATAAGACCAGCATGAGATCTCTTGAGAGCAGCCTCAACATTCTTAGCAACTGGATCAGTCAAAGTCACTTCCTCAGAAAGCAAAGAAGCCTTAACTGTAGGCCGTACCCATAAGATTAGAAATCAAAGGATCCAAATCGAGAACTTGAGGAACGGAAGTCTCTCCTTGGGACAAAGGGTAAAAGTGACCCATAAAGTGAGGAACAGAGACTCTATATGGATCCCTCCATTCACATTGCAACAAGGACTGAACAGCAGGGATAACAGGAAGCTTGGGAAAGAAAGGACACTGAAACTGTCGTAACCAATCACCATTGGTAGAAGGCTGCACCAATTCCACAGGGAGCTGAATATTGAAGGACAAATAAGAGATCACTGGTTCCAAATCCTCCTTCAAAATATATTTCCCTCTAGCTCCAGCCAGAAATCCCAGATCATAATCCTCATCATAATCAGGAGACAACCAGGAGGACTCTGAAGAAGGGGAAGAAACAGACCAGGAAGAACTAGATGAAGAAGCATGAGAAACAGGGGAAGACTGCTCATGCTGTGAACCATGTCCTGGAGCTGAGCATGAGGAACCGGTGGACAGTGATAGAAAATCCCACCATCATGCACCCCTTTAGGAGGCAAAGCAGGAGAAAGATGGCGACTCTTCCCAGCATGCTTGCCCATGGTGGTCATGTGTAACAATAGAAAAAACACTCCAGAATAAAAAGGGAACCGAGTACCCCGGAGAACTGCAAGAAAGCCCAGAAAAAAGAAAGAAGGACCCCTGGGGTGCAAAACAAAAGACACCTGCGGGGTGGAAAAAAAGGGAAAGGGGCGGCAACAGCTATAACCAGCCCCCATCCCAGGATCCCAATCAACATGGAAGGCAGGCCAAGAATTGCACCCAGCCACCAACCAGATCTGGCTTCCCAGGCAGCTCAGCCCAGGGGGCACATCACCCAGTACAGGGTCTCACATTAGACACTGGGAATGGCCCAGTGAAGGGATGAACTGCCAGTGGAGTAACACTAAGGCTCCAACAGGCACATCAGGAGATGCTGTGCAATGCACAGGATGTTCAAACCCCCCCACCAGGAAACAGGGAGATGCCACAGCCCTGGAGGCAACAGTGCTGCCAGAAAAGCACCCAGGCAAACGCATTAGGAGCGTCTCAACAAAAAGGCATAAACGACCGACAAGAAGCCGGTCGGACATAATAGTAAAACCAGCAGCACCTGAGCAGCCACAAGAAAACTGGAAGCGGCAGAGAGAGGAAGGGCTATATGCTTCTTGTCCTTCTTCCCTTTCATAGAAAGGGAAGAGGTAGCTTTCTAAAAGTAACATGAAGAGTGAAGAGTGAAGAGGGCACTTCATTCCATTTGTGCGGAATGGGACGAGGAAGGACAAGGAAGAGGTAATGGTGAGTTACTCTGTGTGTGTTACACTGTGTGCATTTACCCATTACTGACACCATGGTTTGTATGTAAAATGATTGAAGTTATAGAAATGTTGCTTAAGCAGTTGGAGCCCCAGTTGTCGGTGAACCCAATTAGTGCATCCTTAGCATTTATGAAAGTACCGGAGGGACTCAAATAATTTCAATGTGCTATTTTACAAAGATGCAGCACGCCATCTTTTGTTTGGTCTAACACCAAGGTTTCTTCTGCTTCCCACAGTTGAAGTGCAAGGGTGGATGCGGTCAGGAGCAGCAGCTGCTCAGAGCCCTCACCTCTCCTTAGAGGTCTGTGGGATCGATGACTCCGAAGCTGGACCTGTGGTGTCCGGAGTTTGAGGCCTGGATAATTCCAGCCATAACACCCTGAAAAACGTGGGGCCTGATTTAGGAAAAGTGGTGCTGCCCTCAGTGCAGCACCACTTTTCTTGCCCTCCTTAGCACCCCCCCTATCGCCACCATATTTTTGCCATATCTAAGATACGAGGCACTATGGTGGTAGTTAGGGGAACAAGCATCAACATTTTATGCTAGTTTGGAGTTTTGGAGGATTAGCATAAAAAATATTGACGCTAATCCTGCAAAGCCCTTCGAGGCCCATTGTAATCAATGGTGTGCCCCCTTTTAAAGCCTGTTCTGAGCAGGCGTTTAAAGTGCTGAAAAAAATGACGCAAATAAATCTTTTAGATTTCTTTGCGCCATTTCTTCACCCACCCCTTCTAATGGGGGTATGCCCTCTTTGCATACATTGTGCCTGGCGCAGGCTTAATGTAGAGGAAAAGGTTACAAAGTGGCACAATACGTACATTGCCTCACTTTGTAAATTCGGAGCAGCGATTTTGGTCTTATGGAACCTTATTAGCATAAAAAACATGATGGCAATGTGGTGCGAGGAGGCGCTCAGGGCTCTTAAATCTGCCCCTTGTAGTTGAATGGAGCACTAACCTCCTGAGGATACTTCTTAGGGCATCTCATAATGAGTGAGGGATAATCTCAGGCATAAAAGCAGATCTGGGCAAGGATGTCATCCTTGACCTTTTAAATCTCTCTGCCATATTTGGACTATCAAGTCTTAGATGGTTTAAATTATTGTGGACAAATTGTTTTCAAGGCATGATTTTACAGCATTTTCTTTCTAAGGCTAAAACCATCAAATATGGTGTTCTGTCTCTCTTTTATTTAACATCTATGTAGAACCTCCAGCCAGGTCACTTAAGGATAGTGGAGTTCATTATTACATGTATGCAGATGATAAGCATGTAATTTTTGATTTGCATCACATAATAAATATGGCTCAAAACAGACACAATTCCATCACAGATCCTTTCATTATCCATCTTTGAGAAGTGGATGGTGAAAAGTTTTCTAAAATGAAATCCATCCAAAATCGAATGAATAATTCTCGAAGATTCACTAACCACAATTCCCCCTGCAATCTGGCCTGCTTTGATGAGTCCTTTCCCACCACCTTCACAACATGACCACACCTTTGCCATAATAATCAACGCGCATCTCAAGCTGCACTCCCAAGTGGCAAAAGTAGCTGCTAATTGCTATACTTTATAGTTTGGTTTAGATTTTAAACACACAAAACCATGTTTTAGTTAGAGTTACTGCAAGTAACTATAACTGGTGCCCTAAGATAACTATCACTTGCACCCCCACCATGCAGTTTTATCATCAATAATTTTATATTAAATGTTGCTCTGACATAGTTAATGATGACATAGAAGATGTCATGAGTGATGTAATATGTGGGTAATTAGGAGTGCATGGTGAGGGCACAACTTATAGATATCTTAGAGCACAAGTTATAGTTGCTTGAGATAACTATGACTGCTGAATTTCTATAGTTTTGTGTGCGTAAAATCTGAACCTTACTATAACCTCCCTGTAACCTTTGTTTTTTTTGTGAATTTTAAGAAATTTCGAATTCTATTTTCTAACTATACTGTCCCTGTAACATTTGTTTTTTTTAGTACATATATATGTATGTATATATATGTATTCACTTAAAAAACAAAGGTTAGAGAAATGTTATAGTTAGGCTTTAAATTTACTTGCACAAAAGCATAGAAATTCAGCATTTATGGTTATCTGAAGTAACTATAATTTTTGCCCTAAGGTATCTATAATTCGTTCCCTTGCCATGCACAGTTTCTCATCAATAATTTTTGCAAACGTTGCTGTTATATTATCAATGATTTAAACAATGATGTCATGGCTGATGTAATATGTGGGGTAGTAAGCAGTGCAATTATACTTACCTTAGGGTGTGATTTATAGTTACTTGAGTTAACCATAACTACAACTGATGAATTTATATGGATTTCTGTGAGTAAATTCAGACCCTAACTATAATGTACCTTTAACCTTTGGTTTTTTAAGTGAGTTTCTATGGCTCTAAAAAATCAATTTCCTAACTATAACTTCCCTGTACCCTTTGGGTTTTTACGAGAATTTCTATGTTTTTTTAAAGGAAAGTAGTTACATTAAAAAAAAAAATTGAGGCAGGCCCTGCGCACAACTCCCTACAAACACTAAACTCTGCATCACACAAGGCCTTTAACAGAGACAAATTGAGAGAGTGAGAGAGAGAGCTTTTAGGCTTTGAAGAATGATGTACAAAGAATGAAATATGAGTGGACAAATTGAAAAGAAAAATGCATTTGTCACATAAATAGAGAGAGATCACTTTTCAGGGTGTATTTGAAATATTCCAACTTAAAAAAGTGAGAACAAGTAATGAACACTGAAACACCTAGACTTGAAATGTCAACCTTCAGTGTCCATACATAACTAAGACTTTCACCCAAACATTTTGATTATAAAAAGATGCTAATGTATCACTAGGATTGTTTAACATTCAAAACATTAGAAAATAAACAGACACACTACATGAGATACTAGGATTTCAACCTTCAACCTACTGAGTGAGAACCAAAGACCTTTACTTTTGGGCACAAATTTACTGTGTTAGAGGTGCCTCCTAACAATTTTTGAGATGCGGCCATGGGGAGGTGGTGGTCCCCGGGGCCCAGGTGGCTCCTTGTGGCCCCCATATCTTTCTGCTTTTCAGCCCTGGGAGGTGGTGGTCCCCTGGGCTTTTAAGAGCCCTAGGAGGGGGTCCCTGTGTGCCTCCCTTCTTAATTATTATATTTGGAAGGCTCCTGGGACCTGGCCTATCAGAGGCAAAATTAAGAAGAAGCACAGGAGACCGTGCTTTTTAAAAGAAAAATAATTTGCAGCAAAATCTGCAAATCCATCATGGATTTTGGCCAAAATATTTTTACAAAATAGTTTTTTGCCCTAGCAGGAGCCCTGGACCCTCAGGACAAAGACTAAGGTCCTAACTATAACTACCTACAGATATATATATATATACATATAAAACACACACAGCTCCACAATTTAAGGGCTGAGGGCCTTGTTCAAACATTCCTGTTGCTGAAAGATGTCTTCAAAATTGGCCTCCTATCTATCTATCTATTTATCTATCTATCTATCTATCTATCTATCAATCTATCTATATTCATTGAAAAAAACGAAAGGTTACAGTGACGTTATAGTTAGGTTCTGTATTTGCTGGTGGAAAACCATAGAAATTCAGCAGTTACAGTTAGAGTGATTTCACGTAACTATAACTTGCGCCCTAAGGTAACTATAACTCATGCCCCCAACATGCATAGTTCTCTCTTAAAAAATGTGACTGCAAGTGTTTCATTGATATTTTTAATGATGTTATAAAAGTTGTCATGGGTGCTTTAACATCTGGGGTAATTAACAGTGCATGGTGAAGTCCTGGGGAGGTGGCAGTTCCAGGGGCTGCAGCGGGTGCCGGGCGGCCCCCTTCATCCCAATACCTTAAAGCCCCGAGAAGGTGGGGGTCCTCGGGCTGTGGCGGAGGCCGATGAGCCTCCCCCACTCATTGAAAACATTTTGCTCCAGGGAGGTGGTGGTCCCCGAGGGTGCGGGGGCTGCAAGACTCCGCCACACATATTTTTAGAATCGCCCCACAGGGGTAGTAGTCCCAGGGCTATGAGGGGGCTGGGTACCTCCCCATTACTATAAAACAATGCAGCTGAGACTTGGCCTACCCAGGAGCTTCAGAAAAAGAAGCAAGGGCACGTTTCATTTTTTTTTCCCATCGGATCCACCGCAACTCGCATTCAAATTTTTAAAAGAAGTGCTTTTTAGCACTGGGGAACCCTGTGGGACCCCACCACCAGAGCTAAGGGGTCAGGGAGTCTGTACTCTAGCCTATTTTCTTTGTGTTTTACATTTTTGCCTGGGACTCAGCCGAAGCCAAGCCCCAACATGGCTGCCAACACTTCCTTGTTGAAGTGTGGAGAGTCAATCAGATCTCAGCACGAGATCAGGAGGGTTCGCAAATCTTTTGCGCCCCTAGATATACAAATTAGAATTTCCTTTATCTTCTCATCATCATCATCATTTAACTTTATTTCGGTAAGTAAAAAAACATACCATAAAAGTACAGTGCAGACAATAACATTAAATATTAAAAGACACTAAAAGTACATGCACAGTAGAGAATTAAAAAAATACAAGAGGGTTAAAGTCCAACCAAAGTATCAAAAATGAGTCTCTTAACAATAAGGGGGTCCCCTCAACAAGGGGCCACTTCCCAGGATCCATAAATACTCAATAATATAGTAAAAAAATAACTTTGTGCTAAAAGGAAAAAATTAAAATCGGTCATCACGAGTGAATAGATATGCATAAATAGGTATAAAAATTAACTACCCTGTATTTTTCTTTAAAATAACTAATCTAAGGCGCCAGATTGCTTAGAGAAATTTTGCCACTGGAAGAACTACTTGGACGGATGAAGATGAGACCTGACACCAATACATTTACAAAGCGGGATAATCCAAAGGGCTCTTTGTTTGAGGTATGCATGACAGAAAAAAAAAACATGTGAAACAGACTCTTTGCTTTTACAACCCATCAGGCAAAACTTGGATCTGTTAGTGGAACTAGGCCAATTGTGCGTCAAAGAACATAAAGGGAGAGACCCTACTCTACTTCTAACAAAAAGAGCTTGTGCGAATGGAGATAGTGCAGTGTCCATGAAGGGCTCGAGTTCATAATGACATTTGATTGATAGGAACTTGTCCGACATAGAGAGCGGGAGAGTGTTAAAACTTCAAACAGTAAGCTCTTCAGTTCCCCAACTTCACGTTTCAGACTGGACACCAATGTTAAAACATCTTCACTAGGAGGATCACGGTTGGAGTTAGAGACTAAAGAAGGGAAAGGCTGGTTGACATCCTCCAATTCTGGGGCTGCCAAAACAGAGAATCGGTTTGCCCAAGAAATCCCATTGAGGAAGGAGTCGGAAGGAGCAACCTCCAAATTGGAACGGGATCGAGGATGAGGAGAGGGGCTGACCAAACAAGGCGAGGGGGAGGAAGCGGGCCGGAGGCCAAGGTTGTCAAAGGCTGAACATCGGAGGATTCACTTGGACCTGTTGTCAAAAACGGGAGCAAAGATCCAGATTTCAATCTCTTTCCGGCGTTGCTCTCTTTTTCCTTAAGAATAGATTCCACTTCCTCAATTACGTTATCGATTTCTCTAGAGACACAATTAGAGTGGATTTGCGTTTCTCTATTAGATTTAGAAGATTTGGACTTAATTGAGGCTGGATCGGGACTAGAGCGTACCTTACGCTTTCCCATGTTGAGGAAAAAAGGAAAGGCTCACTCAATACCACTGGCAGCACAAAAAACAAAAATTAAGAGGTGTGGCCCAGCACAGCCTCATCCGGTCTCAGACGGGCACAGGACGGGCCCGCCCTTTGCCCGGGATTCGCCCGGGTGCACCAGCGCCCATCCCGCGAGCGTGAGCGCTGTTAAGTTTTTAAAGGGCTCCTGCCCTTTCCGGATTGCAGCTCCTCTCTGGCCCCCAGGTGAAGGAAATCTGGCAGCAGAAGGCGTGTCCCGCGAGCCCCAGAAGGCGCGCCCCTTTATCTTTTCAATAACTACTGAATGGATTTACACCAAATAACAAAAAGGGATATTTGTAGACCGAGAACCACCTTTGTGCCAAATTTGGTGAAATTCTGTCCAGTGGTTTTGGCGCTATCCCTGTTCAATCTTTGCTGTTGGAAATAACACTGGAAACGCTCTAAATTTCACCCCTTCTTTATCTCGGCCCGCTTCATGGATCACCCACACATTCCAGACAGTAGCTCATATGACTGTCCAATTTTTTGGGATATTTTCTTGAAGATTCTTCAAGTGGCACCAAAGACATAGACAAGCAAAAAATAGCTTTTTCTATTGAAACTAGGGGGCAGATTTATAAAAAATGTGGTAATACACCTAGTGCAGGGCCACTTTATCTTTTCAATAACTACTGAATGGATTTACACCAAATAACAAAAAGGGATATTTGTAGACCGAGAACCACCTTTGTGCCAAATTTGGTGAAATTCTGTCCAGTGGTTTTGGCGCTATCCCTGTTCAATCTTTGCTGTTGGAAATAACACTGGAAATGCTCTAAATTTCACCCCTTCTTTATCTCGGCCCGCTTCATGGATCACCCACACATTCCAGACAGTAGCTCATATGACTGTCAAATTTTTTGGGATATTTTCTTGAAGATTCTTCAAGTGGCACCAAAGACATAGACAAGCAAAAAATAGCTTTTTCTATAGAAACTAGGGGGCAGATTTATAAAAAATGTGGTAATACACCTAGTGCAGGGCCACTTTTATTGTGCCCCTAAGTGCCCCCCCTAACGCCACCATGTGTGTGTTGTATTTACCATAATTTTTTAAGCTAGCCTAATGCTTCAGGATTATTGTCAAAAAAGTTGACACTAATCCAGCAAAGCACCCACAGGCCCATTGAAACCAACGGAAGCCTCCTTTCAATGCCTGCTCTGAGCAGGCGTTAAATTTGCCCCCAAAAAGTAGCAAGGAAATCTCTATTTTTGGCCTCCCTCTCGGGGGAACGCCCCCTTTGTTCATACATTATGCCTAGTCATAATGTGGTTCAATGAGTTACATTGCTCCACTTTGTAAATATGGCGCAGCATATTTGGCCTTCAAACCCCACATTAGCATAAAAAAAAACACGCTAAAGTGGTGTTAGAATAGCAGAAGGCCTTCTTAAATCTGGGCCTTGGTCTTAACTATAGCTACCTAGTGGTGACTGCCACTAGGTAATATATATAACTATATAATATATATATATATATATGTATATGTATATATATATATATATATATGTATGTACATATATTTATATTATATACAATTACACAATATTAGGCAGGAAGCTAGATCTTGGTGCTTGGTGTAAATCCATTCAGTAATTTCGGAGTTATTAAAAGTTAAAAATTATAGATATCTAGGGACACTACCCATTCTGACAGCTGATTAGCTGCCAACACTTCAACCAGGAAATATTGCCAGCCATTTTGGGACTCGTCTTTTCAGGAATTGACAAAATACTTGGACAGATTTTGCAGACAATTTTTAAAAAAGCACTGTTTCCTACACTGCTTATTCATATTGCCCATCAAGTGAGATAGACCCCAGGGGCATTGCAGTGATTATAAATGCATGGAGAGAGTGATGTGCCCCCTTCCAAGGGCTTTTTAAAATCCCTGGTCCACCAACTCCCCTGGGCTGAAATTAAGATAATGCGAGGGGCATAGGGACATCCCCAGGCCCAGGAGACCATTCCCTCCCAGGGCTATACAATGATAAAAATAATTGGTGGGGCTGTGTGGACCCAACCGGGCCAAGGGGATCACCACCTTCCCAGGGTAAAAATAATATCACTGTGGGGGGCCGCACAGACCCCTCATGCACCAGAGTTCCTCACCTCCCCAGGGCCTTTTTAATTTTTAAGGAGGGTTGAGGGCCATGCATGTAAAATAAAGAAGGGGGGATGTGCCGAATTTGGCCATTGAGACCACCACCCGAGGGCTGACTCCTGCTACCTCCTGAGGTACCCACCCTTGGGAGATAGTTGTTTTCTTGGCGGGAGCTGTGACAGCTCCCACCAAGCAAAATAAAACATTACTCTGCACCTAGCAAGCAGGAGCGTTAAAACTATTCCTTCTCTCTGTGAGCAGATTTTTCATCTCTTGGTGTAAAGATTGCCCCTTAACACAGGGAGCTCTGTTTTTAGCAGCTCTCTGCACGTGAGAGCAATGCTGTCTCCGACAGGAGTCAGTAGGGTGGCTGGGACTGCAGGGGCCTTGAGGCTCCCCCATATCCCCTAACCTTGAAAACTTTGTGTGTATCGCCTAATCAAAGCAAGTTTGTTTTCTCTGTGTTTCAACCATTAACAGTTACCTGTAATCCTTGAAGGAGGTGTTTGCATTCTTGCTTTTTTTAGCACAATATTTCAGGTAGTGTCTAGGACAAGTGGGGTCTTCTTGTCATCTGCGTCTGAGACCAGAAATCGTGTTTTAAACTTTTAAAAATGACAAGTATGTAAACTGGCATAGAAGACCCGCCTATTTGGCCACGCTCCATATACATAATTGATATGCAGCATCTTCCCTCCAATTTTTCCCAGAAGATGGAGAGCTTACTAAAAGGACACCCCATCGCATTTTTGGAGATGTGTTTTTGATACATATGAATATGATCATATCTTCACCAAACAAAGAAGCATCTCATGATTGCTGTGGGTCAGGCCAAACCCTTACACTCATGGCGGTTATAAGGAGTTGGCTGCAGGGCCTGGATGCCGGCCAGTGGGGTTGAGTGCTTATTATACGGGGTTGGGCATAGGGCCTGGCCACAGTGGGTGGTTGGACTAAAGTAAATAAAATGACTATGGGGGTTATTCTAACTTTGGAGGAGGTGTTAACCCGTCCCAAAAGTGACGGAAAAGTGACGGATTTACCACCAGCCGTATTACGAGTCCATTATATCCTATGGAACTCGTAATACGGCTGGTGGTATATCCGTCACTTTACCGTCACTTTTGGGACGGATTAACACTCCTCCAAAGTTAGAATAACCCCCTATATGTTTAAAAAAAACATAGAAATTCACAAAAAAAAAACAAAGATTGCAGGTATATTATAGGTATGAAATAGTATTAAACATACCATTGAAATTCACAGTTAGAGTTATTTCAAGTAACTGTAAATCGCGCCCTCAGGTAACTATAACGCACACCCTCGCCATGCACTGCTAATTACCCCAGATATTACAGCACTCATGACAATTGTTATAACATCATTAAAAATATAAATGAAACATCAGCGGTCAAGTTATTGAAGAGAACACTGTGCATTGTGGGGGCACAAGTTATAGTTAGTTATATATATCTATATTTATAGATAGATAGATAGATAGATAGATAGATAGATAGATAGATAGATAGATAGATAGATAGATAGATAGATAGATTTCCTCGAAAACATGAGGTTTCAAAACTGTGAGGGGATGGTATAGGGTCAATGTGGTACACAACCCATACTTTCTACAGCTAAGGGAGTTGATTCTGTGATCGTATTTATCATGGCTTATATTCTTCTGAGTTATTTTGTACTTACATTTAGAAGTAGGGATTTAGGGAATTTCTACTTTTTTCAAATTTCTATAAAAATAAAAAACAGATCCTGTTATCACACCTAACTATAACGTTACTTTAACCTTTGGGTTTTTGAGGGACTCTGAAGGCGTATTCATTTTTAAAATAAAAACATGTTTATGAGTACATAGAAACTAACTACTCAACAATGTTTGCACTCAGAATGTTCATCTTCTTATATTGAGTAATGTTCTCACACGGTTTTCAGTCTTTGTATCTATTTTTACCTGTATTTCATATTTATATTTCAAAAAGACACTGATCAGTTTTGCTTTTCTGAAAACTATGGGGCAGATTTATGAAAAGTGGTGCTGCACCTAGTGCAGTGCCACTTTTCTAGTGCCCCTTAGCGCCCCATAACACCACCATGTGTGCACCATATTTAACATACGGCGCACCATGGCAGTAGTTAGGGAACCAGCGTCATGATATTTGATGCAAGTTTGGCGCTTTGCAGGATTACCATAAAAAATGTTGACACTAATCCTGCAAAGCCCATTGAGGCCCATTGTGAACAATGGTGTGCCTGCTTTTAACATCTGCTCTGAGCAGACATTAAAAGTGCAGAAACAAATGACGCAAAGAAACCTCTTAGATTTATTTGTGCCATTTTTTCGGCCACCCTAACACGGGAACACCCCCTTTGCATACATTAAGCCTGGCGCAAACATAATATGGCACAAAGGGTTACAAAATGGCGCAATGCATGCATCCGTGAACTTCTCAATCATCGCAATTAGGTGGATTACAACTATAATATTGGACATTGTGACCACAAGTATTCTACACAGAAAGGTTGATGGGCACAACCCTCCTCTACTGACGATATGGTCAGCTTCAAGATCACTAAAAGCTAAAAGCTGTCCATTGTCGCTTCTAGAAGAAAATGTGAATAGAATTAGATGTATGTAATGTCTTGTTGTAAATATTTTTTCTTGTAAATATTCTGTATTTTGTATAATGCATTATGGAGCCATCGTTTTGCCTTGCACTTAATTAGTTGAATTACATTTTGGAAAGTAAATAATCCATGAAGACAGTAATGAGTAATGTTTTTCAAGAATATTAATTTAATTCATCTCTACTGCTAGACCGTTTTTTTGCTTATATATTGGTATTGAACCCAGGTCAGGTGAGGGTTATCGGGTTCCCTCTTTTTTTGTATAATCCCTCATAATGTTGGCCATGTCTGCCAGCACCCCTGCAATGGAGAGCAGGGTGTTGGTAAGGGCCTGCAAGTCCTCCCTGATCCCCTGGTAACGTCCCTCCTGCAGCCGCCTGTTCTCTTGCACATTGTTCAGGATCTGGCCCATCGTGTCCTGGGAATGTTGATAGGCTCCCAGGATCTCTGCGAGTGCCTCCTGGAGAGTCCGTTCCCTGGGCCTATCCCAGCACAGCAGTCCTCCCAGTGTCTCTAGTGGCCTGTGCCTCTGTCCCCTGAACCGTGTGCCCCTGCCACTGACCCCAGATCCCTGATTGTCTTGGGTGCGAGGTGTGCCCTGGGGTCCCTGTAGAGGTGGAGACACTGCTGATTGATGTGTTCTGGTGACAGAGGTATGGGTACGCTGGGTGAGTGCTGTGGTGGTGTTTCCTGATGGGGGAAGCTCTGTGGTGGTGTGTGACTGGGCCTGGGTAAGCTGGGGGATTGGCTAGTGCTGGCACCTCCTCTCTGCTGACATTGGCTGGGGTACCTGTGGGGATGTAAATGATATGTTATGGTTTTGGTGTCTGACATATTGTCTATCCGTGGCTTCACTCTTTGGTTGCATTTGTCCTGCCAGTTTTCACTTGTGGATGTTAGTGTATGGTGGGATAGTTAATTCTCTATAGTGTGCATGCTTTAGTCATGAGTGCCCATGCAGGGCTGTGAGGTGTGTCCATGCATTGGTACAGTATGCAGGGCTTGGCATTGGGATGAGTGAGATGTGAGGGTGGGATGTGTGGGAAGTAGCGGAGTGATGGGAGTGAAGGTGAGGGTATGTGCTGGCATGCAGGTACAGGGGTTATAGTAGTAGAGAGCTGACTTACCAGAGTCCAGTCCTCCTCCGACTCCAGCCAGGCCCTCAGGATGCAGTATTGCTCAGACTTGCCCCTCCCATGCTGTGATTTGGGGGGAGGAGTTGGGGGTCCACTGCCAGTTCTCTGGATCAAGAGCTGGTGTCTTGCTGCAATGGAACATACCTTACCCCGTAGGTCGTTTCACCTCTTCCTGATGTCATCCCTAGTTCCTGGGTGCTGTCCCACGTCGCTTACCCTGTCCACGATTCTCCACCACCACCTGTGCTCCAAATAGATGTGGCACTACACTGACAATTTCCTCCACCATGACCCTTAGCTCCTCCCCTGTGAAACGGGGGTGTCTTTGTGGTGCCATGGGTGTTGAGTGATGTGTGTTGGTAAGGGTGTGTTGGGTAATGTGTTGGGGTGTGTGATGTAGGGTGCGTGAGTGGTGTATAGATGTGAGTAGTGTGTGGCTCTAGTTGTGTCAGTGGTCTTGGTGTCTGTCTGCTGGCAATGGTTTGTATTTGTAAAGGGTTGTAGGTAATGTAGGTGTGTGTTTTATAGTGGTGTGGATGTGTGGGTGTAGTGTGTATGGGTGTCAGGTGTGGGTTGTTTGAAATTGTCCAATGTGGTGTTGTTTTGTCTGTGGGTGTCCATTGTGAGTGCGGCGGAATGTACTGCCAATGGTTTACCGCCGTTGAATGTCCCCCATGGTGATTCGTGGGTCATAATGTGGTGGGTGTAGTTCTGTTGCGTAACGGTGTGGGTTTTGGGACTGCCAGTTTATCACTGACCTTTGGTCTGGCAGATTTGTGTATGTGGCTGAATACTGACAGATTGGTGTGTGTGTGTGTCATTTGGTGAATGGATATTCGCCACGGCAGCGGTAAGTTGGTGGCCGACAGCATGGTGGAAAGTGGGATTTACCACCAATGTCATAATGAGGGCCATAATGAGCTTTCTCCTTCAGTACTGTACACCATGAGTTTTAGCAATAGCCGAAACCACAGCGGTGACGTACCGTATCACACATTTTCAAAAGTTGAGCAATGGAAGCATAAGAGCATATGTCTGCAGTTCCAGGGCCTGTGCTTTACCATCTAGAGAAAGAAAGGGCAGGGATCTATAAAAATGTCAATGTAGACCATAGGCAGGGGGGATAAGATAAGGCTCAACGCCATGACTCTTATCAATAGCGGTCTGGAGGGTATGAGTCTGTTTTTCCATTAGAAGGGGGATCCTAACAAAGTGCAACAGAATGGAGAAGGGGGTGGGTGCGTCAAAATGACAGTAGTTACCTGTGAGACCTCTTATCCTGTTATGGCGGGAGAAGAAATTGTCTTTCAACAGATGCAAAGTGGGTAAAGATGAGGATTATAATCCATTTTGGATAGAAAAGAAAAAAGAAAGGGAGAGAAAAGATAGGTGAGGGGAAGGTCTGAGGCAGAAATTAAAAAATAAAGAAATGTAGAGAAGAGGGAGAGGAAGGGGGCATGCATAGAGAAGCAGAGAGGAAAGAAAAGGAGGTAAGCGAGAGGATCAGGAAGCAAGGAATAAGAGAAAAGAGAAAGGAGAGAGGGAGGGAGAGAGAGGGAGAGAGGGAAAGGAGGGAGTAGAGAGAAAGTAAGAGAATAACATAGAAAGAATGGAAAGGAAGAAGAAATTTGTGAGGGGAAGAGTGAAGGGAAGGGGAGAGAAAGGGAGGGAGAAGGAAAGGGAGGGAGAAGGAAAGGGAGGGAACGAGTAAGAGAGCAACCGTGGGTGGGATGCAATGGGGGAAAAAGAGAGAGGAAGAGAGGGGGATGGAGGGATGAATGGGAGGTTCAGTTATGAGCTGGAGGAAAGGGGCCCAGGTTTGTACAAACACCCCTGTCCTGTCCTGTATGACATAAATAATGAGTTCGTGGTCAGCAGTTTGGAACATTGTCGATAGCCTTTCATCATGGGAGCGGGGTGTCGCTATACATTAGTGTTGTAGGCTACAAAACTTAACCGTGGTCATTCTATGTGTAAGAGGCAGAGTTGTGTGTGGGACATACTGTGAGTATCACCAGTATCATACAGTAGAAGCTATGATAGAAGGCAGTAATGGAAATACATCCCTCAAAGTGACCCCAACTTCCTCCCAATACTTGGAAAGTCACATAATATATGTAATTGGTCACAGCGTGGGAGGGGGCAGCACCAGCATTGTTCATGGGGCAATAGTCTGGCTGATCTAAGCTTCTGGGGAGTCCAGTAACAGTCGTGCAGGGTTTTAAAGAGGCTGAGTTTCATTTGTGCCTCTCGGATGCCTTGTTCCTTTGTCTCCAATAGGGCAGTGCACTCTTCCATTTCATATTCCACCCATAAATGGGTTTGCCATTTAGCCTAGAGGGAGATAAGGAGGGAGAGAGAGAATAAGTGTTGGTTCAGCAGCTGGTGCAGGCCCAACGTCACTCCAAAAAAGGAGCCCCATGTTTGTAAATAATCAAGCACCGGCGAGTGGTGTAGGGACCACGGGCAAGTCCCCCATGTGGCTACAAAGACAATGTGAGAGCTGTTGATATTGCCAACAATAGTGACTAGGGAGCCCAAATTCGGCCTGCAGCGTCGGGAACGTCTTCAGCATCCCGTTAGTGAGGAGTTCGTCAATAGTTAGAATGCCCTTAGTCCGACAGCCCTCCCAGTCAACCGCCTCCCACCATCAATAAGCCGGCATTACACCAGAGTGGCGCATGAGTGTGAATCTAAGGGTCCACCCCTAGAAGACGGTGAGCCCGGCGCCATAAATGTAGCATGGCATGCATCACTGGGAGGCGGATTGGGGTGGGTTTGCTTTGACGTTGAAAAGCACATCCAGGCCTCTTGGCATACCCAAGAGTCTGTGTTCCATCTGTAACCACAGGGGTTGGTCTGGCATACCCGGGAGCAGGAAGGTCAACTGAGATAGATGTAGCGCCAGCGCATAGTGTTCCACACAAGGCAATCCCAAGCTTCCGCATTCCCTTTGCGCAATGAGTGTAGCTTTGGAAAGTGGCGCCAGCGTACAATCCTATATGATTTTACATGTGCAGGCATCTATTATCCTGAGTATTGGCAGGGGTACCAGTAGTGGTAACATCCCAAGTACGTATGTGTATCATGGTAAAGTAACCATACAGATGGCCTGTACCTTCCCCCAATGGGAAAGTCCTAACTGGGACCATTTGGCTAAATCTCGTTGAGTGCAAGCTAACAGGCATTCTAGGTTATCCTGTACCATATGGTCCAAGACCCTGTTGATAAGAATTCCTAAGTATTTGAGATGCAATTGTTTCCATAAAATGGGAAGGCCGTTATAGCTGTGCTTGTAGTCACCGGAGATAGAGGTAGGGCTTCACTTTTGTCCCAATTTATTTCATACCCCCATAGTGCTTCAAATTCTGTCAGGATAGCTCGTAGTGCTGGGAGGGAGGGAGTAAAGTCTGTGAGCATAAGTAATAAGTCATCGGCATATAAGTAGATCATGGAGCGGCAACCCAGGATGGTGGCACCGGCTATGGATGGGGTACTGCGTATAAGCGTTGCCAAGGGGTCGACAGCAAGGAGGAATAGCAGTGGTGATAGGGGACAGACCTGCCACATCCCTCGGTTAACAGGGAATGCATCAAAGAGGAATCCCCAACAATTTACCTGCGCTGTGGGCTAGTTATACAGCCAGCAGACTTTTTAAATAAAACTGTCCCCTAGGCCGAAACAGTTTAAGGTTTTGATATGATACCACCATTCTATTCTATCAAAGGCTTTCTCTGCATCAAAGGAGATAGCCAGGGCCTCTTCTCTGGAGTCTCTAGTATTCCAAAGCGTATGTGCTAGGGTGCGAAGGTGATTCCTTGATGAGTCACGTGGCAAGGGGGAGTTTGTGGTAAAGACTGTGGGTTCATGATCCTAAGAATGAGCACAGGTCTGTAGGTCAACAAAGTCTCTGGATTTACCATCCATCTTTACTCACATTCTGGCTAGCTCGAAGAGGCCAAATTTAATGTTCAGATGGTGCAATTGGGGCTTGAGTGCGAGGAATGCCTTTCTTTTTTCAATCGTCTCTTGGGAGAAGTCCTCAGCAATACGAATCATCTGGCCTCCGTGTCGATATGGGCCATGTGTCCTTGCATAGTTGGCGGATATGTTCATGTTGTAGAAAGCATGCTATTGTGGAGGGACCAGTCCTATGGGCTCGTTGGAATTCCTGAATGGCAGAATCAGTGAGGCCTGTGAGGGCAGGGATGAAGTCTCAAAGAAAGGCCCTCAGATCTGCTCCCTCTGTTTTGTCCGGCAAACCAAAAAAGCAGACATTGGCCCTCATTCTGACCCTGGCGGTCAAAGACCGCCAGGGCGGAGGACCGCGGGAGCACCGCCGACAGGCCGGCGGTGCTCCAATGGGGATTCCGACCGCGGCGGTAAAGCCGCGGTCGGACCGGCACCACTGGCGGGCTCCCGCCAGTGTACCGCCGCCCCATTGAATCCTCCACGGCGGCGCAGCTTGCTGCACCGCCGCGGGGATTCCGACCCCCCCTACCGCCATCCAGATCCCGGCGGTCCGACCGCCGGGATCCGGATGGCGGTAAGGGGGGTCGCGGGGCCCCTGGGGGCCCCTGCAGTGCCCATGCCACTGGCATGGGCATTGCAGGGGCCCCCGTAAGAGGGCCCCTACATGTATTTCACTGTCTGCTGCGCAGACAGTGAAATACGCGACGGGTGCAACTGCACCCGTCGCACAGCTTCCACTCCGCCGGCTCGATTCCGAGCCGGCTTCATCGTGGAAGCCTCTTTCCCGCTGGGCTGGCGGGCGGTCTGAAGGCGACCGCCCGCCAGCCCAGCGGGAAAGTCAGAATTACCGCCGCGGTCTTTCGACCGCGGAACGGTAACCTGACGGTGGGACTTTGGCGGGCGGCCTCTGCCGCCCGCCAAGGTCAGAATGAGGGCCATTGTCTCTACGGCTCCAGTCCTCTAGATCCGTGTGTTTGTGTCAAAGGATTTGCAGTTCTGGTTAGTTATCTGGGAAGGCTGCTACCTTACTTTCGTAGGTGTGCAGGCGATGATCCAGATCCATGACTTTATCCTGGAAGCCAGCAATGTCCGCCCAAATTGACTTGGAGTCTGCTGATAGATCCATGATCTTAGAGTCCATTGCTTCCATGCAGCCGCCTACTGAGGAGATTTCCTGAAGAATATGCTGCAGGGCAGTATCTGTATATACACCAAGAAAGGTATGGATATTGCGGGATATTTTGTTTTTTTGCATGGCAGTATCTGGGCAGGAATTCACTGGGGCGTCCATGGAACTTGGATAGGGAGTGACGGCGGATGAGGACATTGGTCTCGTGTTGCAAAACAGCTTTTGAGAAGAGCAGTTGGTTAATAGGTTTGCCAGACAATTTGCCAAACGATTTGCCAGGAGACATCTCCTGGAGGTGGTGAGGATTAAGAGCTCCAATAGAGCTGGCAGAGCACAGAACCAGATGCCCAGTGTCGTAGGGGCGGCAGTTTCTGTGGCGGGGTCCAAGGTTTGATTAAGTGTCCCAGCTTTTCCTCTACGGCTGTGCCCAGCTGTACCACCCCATTGTGCGTGTCCCACCTCTAGGGGGCTGGATAGTATGTCACAGCGGAACTGGAGAAAAACATATACGGCAGGGAAACTGTCAGCATTGGACTCAGATTCTGGATAAAGAGGCTGTTGAGCCAGAGGTCACTGATGGAGAGGTGTTTGTGGGGTGAGAGCAGTCACTCTTGTTTCTCCCTGAGACCTGCAGAGGTCAGCGCCTCCTTCTGCGGGTGGAGGGTAGGAACAGGGCATAGGGATACCCTACTTTGGAGTATGGATCCTGAGGTAAATGATCTGCAATACATTCCGTCAAAGCTATCAGTGGAATATCCTGCATGTCCCTGGTGTGGAGTGGCAAGGAGGGGTTGTTCCAGGCGAGGGTGGCCCGTTGACTCAGGCCGTGCTGGGCAGACTCGGGGTGGTCGGCAGAGTAATCCGTTGACCACTGCGGCCCACCGTGAAAGGGTGGAGAAGAGGGTGAAAGGGTAGTCCTGCTTATCAGTCGGACCCCCTGATCGTCGGTCTCCTTGCTGGCTGTCACTCCGGGCAGAGGTGATGTCCAGTGGGTCCCTCTGGATGCAAGGGATTGGTAGTAAGGGGGGGAGGGAGAGTGATAGGCATGTGTGGCGTGAGTCCATAGGGACCCTATAGCCACGTACTAGATCCCTCTGGTATGACTCAACCCGCATTTGCTGCTGCCGTTGGCGCTCAAGGCACTGGAGGATCTTAACTATCACTTGTCGCAGTAAAGTCTTGAAAGGGGCAAAGAACCTTATCTGAACCGAAAAGCCTGCAGTACTCCCTAAGTACTGGAGATGCTGCCCATGCTGGCAATCCTGGTGGAGGTGGGTGGGAGGAATCGGGCCCACGACTGCACCGCGCTTTACAAGTCACGATCTCCACCAATGGCCTGAGATCTGGAAAGTGCGACAGCGGTGCTTAAGACCTCCTCGCCGGGTCTCCTTTGGTGCATGACGTCAAGGTGTTGCTGGTGCTGAGGCACAAACCTACTGCAATTGCAGGCAAAATCAGGATACAGATCTAAAGATAAAGAAAATAAAATCAAGACCACGGCTGCCCCCCTTGTAGCTGTCAAAGGCTCCACCTTAGCCCTGAATGGTGCGGCAGCCACACGTAAGACCTCTCCCTCAAGTCACTGCTATGCACTACAGAGGCTCCGTATTCACCTTAATCGAGCCCGCTACTGCTGCCCTTGTTGATCGGGGTCTCCACCTGCATCCTGGATGGTTTGGCAGCCACACACAAGACCTCTCCCACGGGTCACCGCTGTGAGCTGCAGAGCCTCTGTAGTCCCCTTAATTAAGCTCGCAGTTGCTGCCCACGTTTCTGACTACGGGACTCCACTCTCGTCCTGTATGGTGCGGCAGCTGCACGCAAGACCTCTCCCTCGGGTCACCGCTGTGCGCTGCTGAGGCTCCGTACTCTCTTTAATCGAGCCTGTGGTTGCTGCCCTCATTGCAAACCGCGGGCTCCACCTTCATCTTGTGTGGCACAGAAGCTGCGTGTGGGACCTCCCTGATGGGTCCCTGCTGTGCTCTGCAGAGGCTCCATCTGTTTTCAAATCGGGACCGTGGCTGCCTCCTACTCTGCAGGCTGAGGGCTCAGATTTCACATTACAGGCCCATTGAGGGGGCTCCCAGATCAGCTGGCTTGGCCCCCGTCTGTCAAGGGGGGTTGAGGAGAGGAATGATGCTCTCCCGATGTCCTGCTGGCTCCACCGTCACCCCCAAGGACACACCGGGCTGTGGAACTCGGAGTTCAGGCAGCCACCATTCATGTGGCCAGAACACATCCCCAGAAATGCCTATATTCACATACACCCATTTTTAACGTATGTGATTTGTCTCACGGAAGGCTAACTGGTGGCTCGTTGGAGACTTGTGGTAATGGTAATTTCTGCTGTACCATCAAGTGTCAAGGAAGTGACATAATAATATAAGCAACAATTCAGATAGCCTTTGTTTGAACGTTACTACTGAAAAGTGGAGCAACTAAATCATATTAAGGTGCATTCACAGTAGAAGATTAAAAATGTATCTATATGTGTGTTCTAATGTTCATTTTTAACATACTGAAATGTGTTACTCAAGCACATTTATTTTTCTGTATTAAGATTATGGTATTATGGTGAAACAGCATATAATCATGTTTCATTTGGAATTAAAATTTTACATTTATAATAGAAAGATACATGTATAATCATGTATTTCAAATGTATATTGAAAAGTCATATTATGTTAGCATTACCAAGGGCCTGAAATGTTTGTTTCATATGCTTAACCTTCAACGTGGAATTTTGCAGGTGCGACTGTCTGAGTCTACAGTTAATGAAAGGCTTATTGTGTATCTCAGGTAGTGGAGTGCAGGAGGATACTTTGGCAAAGACAAAGGAGCACTAACGAATTGAGAAGAAAGGGCTCCTATTTGTGTATCAAGCTCCAAGAGACATTCAAGGTCGTCACAATGTTAAAATCATGGGATGAGAACTCGATGGGCATTGCCAGTTTTAACTGTGTAAGGAAGTTGGAAAACTACTGGTTTTGATGAGGTGGATTTCCCAAAGGTTTTGTAGGTTTAATTGGTATTCACCTTGTTAGAAGAGGGAGGATTCTCATTAGCCTTGAAGAATCCCCTGAAATTTGGAGGGGTGCAGACTTCTCTATTCTTTATTTCTTTGTGTGGCTTTAAGCTATGCAACACCTCTCTATCAGGACTTCTACTGGGGTATCTGCTATGCTGAAACTTTCCTATACTTTAATTCTTACCTAAATTTCCTGAGAGATAATTAGGATTTCCTCTAGCTTAGCTTAGGGTACCTAGATTAACTTAGGTTCTCCAATTATTAGGCAAGAGAACTGTGACCTACATATGGACCACCAGATCGTGTTTCTCTTCTTTTGTATTGCTGCAACTAAAATTCTTATATGTCTTATGCCTGTACATTTTAATCTCATTCAACACTTTACTTCACCTTTCAGGATTCTGTACTTATATAACATGTTTTTAGATTCATTTACATAAGTTTGGCCTAATGTTTGTAACAAACTTTCGAACTTTACCTTCTGTCTCCGGGATTTAATGTGTGACCAAATAGGTTACACCGTTAATTGATTTGAAGTGTTGATTTTAACTCCCCTTAATCCCCTGAGACTCCTATAAAGGTCTGTCAGAAAAAGAGAAATAAGAATGTGGGCCGAGCGTCATGAGAGGATGGTTGAGTTCTCAAAGTGAGGGGAGCTAGAACTGTTTATTGTAAATTAGTTAGGGCCAGATTTATACTTTTTGATGCAAAACTGCGCTAACGCAGTTTTGCGTCAAAAATGTTAACGCTGGCTAACGCCATTTCTTAACACCACCTGTGCGTCGAATGTATACTTTGACGCACGGTGGCGCTAAGAACAGGTTAAAGTCATTTTCTCTTTATGCTAACCATTGCCCGTTGTTGTAAGCCAAAATGACGTTAACGCAGGAAAAATGACTCTAATCCGGTTTGCGACATGGAAAACATCACTAATCGGATATGCACCATTTTTCACCGCAATAGCATCAAAAAGTGACACAAATGCAGCAAACAGTGCTAAGGAGCCCCAAAATGGATCCCAGAAGCCAGGAGAGACCCCAGGGAGACCTCAATCAACCAGGAACAAGCCAGGCGGACACAGACAAGATGCAGGGGAGAGACAATAAGAAGAGAAAATTTTGCTTCAGCGCAGAGGAGCATGACATTCTCGTCAGAGAGGTAACGGAGCACCAGCATCAATTATTCATCACCTCTAAATTGCCAATTTGGAGGAGAGAGGCAATTTGGCAACAAATTGTGGACAAGATTAACAGTGTGGCAGAAGTCAGGAGGACTGTCACTGAGTGCAAGAAATACTGGCATGACTGCAAGCGAAGGACAAAGGAGAAAATGACAAAGAACAGGAAGGCAGCACTGCAGACCGGAGTTGAGAGTCCAGCACCGCAAGAGGACCTGGACGAGATGGAGTAGATGGTTGCAGCCATCATCCCGGAGGAGATTGTCACAGGAATCGCAGGACAGGGCATGATAGACTACTAGCAAACAACACATATAAGGTTAAGTTGCATGGGGGACAAAAATGCATAAATCTCAAGTGCAAGAAGGGGGAGGCACATACCTACTACACAATGCATGTTAGCCCTGAAAATCAGGCAGTGGAAATGGCACAGGGGCATGGCACAGGTGCATGGGCTGTGCAGAGGCATCCAGGGCCACAGCACAACACAATACCAACAACCTTTGCATGGGGTACGCCGCCATGTCAAGGCTGGTGGAAATGCGAAAGAAGACCAGGAGGGGAGAGAAGAAGATAAAACTGGGCTGCTGTCACAGGACAGCTAGTATTGTCAGAATGTAAGCTAGGGGACAAAGCACATACTCAGGCCATTGACTCAAGCGGCATTTACCAGTGACAACACTTGCCATTACTACCTGTGATGTGTGTGCTGGTCAAATAGGAAATGGCAGTTAGGTGCCCATATCACAAACACACTCAAAATGAGGGATCAGTGTAACTACGTGATCAATCCCCATCAATCCCTATCCAAGTACAACTCCTGTCAACTGCTCATGTCCATAGACCCAATAAACATCAGGCACTGTTACGTACATCACGAAATACACAGCAGTACTCTCATACCCATGCTGCCCATTCCAGGGTCTACCCTGTCATCTGTGTCACAATAGCTGCAATGCCACCATGCAACATCTCAGGTGTCATAGTGCTTAGACAACTGCATTGAGGGGGCGGACATATGTGTGTAGCTAGGAAAACACAGTCATAAGAGGAAACGGAACTCTGCCATGGCCCATCAGTGCAATGAAAAGTAGCTCACATACGCAAACATCAACATGAGAAACTACCAATGGTGACACCTGTATTGTTAAATGGAAATGCAATACATGGTATGGTGCTAGGTCTCAGCACCATATAGATGTATGTGACAAATGATAGACTGGGGCAGAGACACATTTTTATGTGGGGGGCATGTGGCATCAGCACACCAACAAGCATTACAAGGCCTCACCATGCTAATGGTAGCAGAGGGAGGGTTGATTAGGACAAGAAGGTGGCAAGCCAAAATTTGGACACAAACCACACCTAGAAGATGTGAAGCAGGAAAATCCCCAAATTGCCCACCCTACATGTGACATGCAGGTGGGACATAGGCCTGAGAGACTGCAAACATTAATGACAGGGGCAATGAATGGGAACCAAGATTACAATGTACCACCAATAAGAAGTCAGTGACGTCACATTACAACTGCCACAACACAGACACACTAATTGTACAATATCTCATTGCAGAGGACGATGGCTCACCTGTGGATCTGCCTGTACTGGACTACCCTGATGACATGTATGACCAGCTGACAACCATCAGCCAGGAAAGCCTCCAAGATGTTGTGGAAACCCTCCAGACACCAAATCCAGTTGCAAGAAGGAGCACACATGTAGCAGCCATCCCAGAGGACCCACCCACCACCCCAATCGTACGACCTTTTAGCTCAAAAACAGCTGAAGACTCTGATGACACTGGGACTACCTTTGAGAAGACAGTTGTGGGAGTACAGCGGGAACTGGCCAAGGAGTTTGTGGGATACAAACTATGGCAGCCAGCCTTGAGGTGATGCGCATGTGCATGATGACATCTGCAGAACAGTCATCAGCCATTCAACTCACCCAATCACAACTGCAAGGAGTCCAACAGTGTGTGAGGGACCTCCCCACTGATGTGAGGGAGTTACAACAACACCTGCCTTCCTAATCTTGCAGCTGCATGCATGACAACAAGCTGGAATCCCTCAGGGCAGACATGGCTGTCTACCACAGGGATGTTGCTGCCATACTCAATAATCAGCAGCTCCTCCTTGCTGCAGTTATGCCATATATAGTTACACAGATGGCAGCTGCCGAGAATTTGAGTCCACTTCTCCAACCACTGAAGTGTGTGTTGCTCCCTCAAACCCACCACCACCACCATCAAGGGAAAAGGAGACGACACACACATCAGAGGATGAAGATGTGGAACAGATCACCTTCACCTGTAAGAGTACCAGGTAGCACCAGCCCATGTCACATGGGTACTGTTTTTCCTTTGTCCTGTACTTGACAACTTGCCAGTGTTGCTACAGTTGGCGACATGCACTCTTCACCCACATACTGTTAACATTACCACTATGGACTGCAATTGTCTCTCACTACCCAATTGGCAATTCAGGTTCCTCTGCACTGAATGACATTTCATCTCAGTATGTCAAATGACAGGTCCCTCAACCTTGCACTTGTGTTGCATCACAATGGAATGTTCTAAACTAATGGGCTCACAAACCTCAACTGTGTAAATATTGCACTACATCACTTTAAAATAAACAGCACCTGCACAACCACTTTGTCTCTGTGTAATGTGACACATCTACTTTGCTGGAGATTTGTGATGCATGTAACATGTTAATGGTCACAGAGTGTCAATATCAGAGTGCAGAAATAATGTGGGCCGATATTTGTTCACAAAGGTCAGGATTTTTAAATCATCTGTGCTGCCTATGGCTCATTTCTGAAGTAAAAGCAGCACAAACCTAAAAAAGATCATTGTAATTTGTAAGTTTGTACTGCTGTTGGGTTAAAAAATAAGGCAAATGCTGTGTAAAAATAGTATATTTTAGGCCCAAAGTACCTACGCAATTAAACTCAATGTTGGCCACAACCCTACAAGACAATCATTGTGCATGTGACATTTGACTCAAAACATACATGCCACACCCACAACATACAGCAGGAATGGCTGTGTAAGAGTGTTTGCCCAATAACATCAGCTGGGAGTACAATTTAAACCCATAGGCATGCATTTTGTGCACTTAACCTCATCAGAAATTGACACCACTCAGTGTATCAGGGTTTACATGAACATCAGGCTAGAGGCAGACGTCCCACAGTGCCAAAGATTCCAACACAGGACCTAAACGATGACAGTTTTAAAGTCATACCGACCTGTCCAATACATGGGAACCATAGTCACCTTGAGTGGTGGGTACAATGGATGGCAGATGCATAGAGATGCAACTTTGTTGTAGCTGCCAATGTGACAGCTCAGTTGGAAGTGGGAATTAACATGTCAAGAGTGGGGTGTGAATGCAGGATGGAATACACAGGCCAACACAAATTTGGCACTGTACACTCATGCAAAGACCCAGAACTCCAAGCATTTAACACATGCTGTAAAGGAGTACCTAAACCGTTGTTAACCATGCATAAAAGAGAACTCAAAACTATGTCACACACCTTACTAACCTACCCTATCCTAACTATGTTAAACTTACTTACCACATTTAACTAAACACTCTAAACATTTACCCTCCCACTCCCCTTACATGACGGGACACATTTAGGACAACATCTACTAACCTAAACAGATACTAACTAATACTAAACAAATATATATTTTTTGTATTTATAAAAATGTAATATATATTTTTTGATAGAATACACAAAAGCCTGAACATCAACCTCCACCCACCCACCCATAAACTAACATGTAATAATGTAACCTACTTATCCTATCTAAACTACTAGCCTACTCTAACCTATCACTAAACCCCCTAAACCCACTAATAAACAGGATAAGGAAAGAGGAGGGAGGGAACGGAATTATGAGTGAGGCAATGCAGGAGTTAGAGGTTTGCCCTCTTGAGAGTTTTCTAAATGGATTTTAGCCTCCGACTATTCCTATCAATGTCCCGCTGGAGACTGTCAATCTTCCTCAGGACCTTACACATGTCCCTCTTTAGCTGCCTGATTGCAGCCATGTCCAAAGCAGCTGCAGTGGTGGTCTGTGTTCCTGTGGTTGTCACACCTGCAGGTGCCATGATGGGGGTGCTGGAAGTGAAGGTGCAACAGGTGTTGTAGCTGTAGCTCCTGAGGTTGAGGGTGCAACAGGTGGGGCTGATATACTGGTGGCCACTTTGCCACTGCCTGCAGTCGTGGTGGTGGTGACACCTGTTGTGGGCAATGCCAGGCCCCCTTGGCTGAAAGCCCGCCATGCTCCTGTGGCTCTTTCCCGACGATAGTGTGTTGCCATCATTCTAATCCCAGACTCCACATCCAGGATAAGCCTGTTTCTCACTGCTCGCCTCTGGAACTCTATTATCTCAGCAGCATTCATGTTGGTAGCTGTAAACATGAGACAGGCAACCATTAGTGCCATC
Source organism: Pleurodeles waltl (assembly GCF_031143425.1). Taxonomy (NCBI): domain Eukaryota; kingdom Metazoa; phylum Chordata; class Amphibia; order Caudata; family Salamandridae; genus Pleurodeles; species Pleurodeles waltl. Next base: position 732,057,679 of record NC_090447.1, on the reverse strand, counting down.
ATTGTGTGATGCATGTACAGATGATAATCTAACACTCTCCCTCAAATTGCACATGCAGTCCAAATCACAGTACAGATGATACATTGTCCCTGAGGAATGACATAGCAATGCGGCCTAACCATCAAGTATTTAACAGCACAGCAAAGCACAACAAGGTGTGTACCAAATAAAGTGATCTGTGCATTTATGTAGTGCAATGTGTCACGATGCAAATGCAGCAAGTACTTAACATGGGCCAGGCCGTCTAATCCCTATCATCTGGATCAACTTCAAGGCACACACAACCTGTAATTTGTACTTGTAATTGGCAGGATGGTATGCAGTTGCTAATCAGAAGGGGTCATTGTTGTTTGGGACACATTCATGCTTGAATTAGATGTCTTCTACACTGTGACCCTCACACCTGCCTACATATATGTTCCCCCCCTACCCCTGTGCCTCAGGGGGAATGGGCATGCTATACATCATCACAACTGTCAAGGACAACTACGAAGCAATGTCCAGCTGTACATGGATTTAGTGAGTGGATCACATGTGAGGAGGCCTGCCAACTAAGAGTGAGGGATCCATTGGTCAACCACATCTACATTCATGTTTCCATTTGTGGACAACCATCAATACCTGATATGCCAACACATTTCCAAAATCACCCACATTGATGCAAGCATGCATCTGGGCTTGAACTGCATGCACGCATATGACATACCATATAAGTGCCACGTAAATGGAGTACAACATTTGGAGCTAGATGCTGAGGGACAGTTACCCATACAGTCCTACATGTACATTACAATACAGGGATGCCCAAATTTGAGTGGAAAAGTGATGCATCACAGTCTTGTGTAAATGAGGGTATAACTTGCTGTCAAAATTCTTACACTGGACCACCTTCAAATCAAATGTGAGCCTACATGTGGCTACCAATTACCTTGTTCACATGCTGCTGCCTATTGTGCAGCACAAAACTAGCAAGATATGACTCTCTGCCTGTGGACGTCTAACCCTCGCATGGAACACTATGTCAACCTCCGGTCAAGTCATACATCAGATCACATGCCAGCTCATCATATCTTGCAATGAGTCCAACACACAAGAGTCAATCACATAACAGCTGCAATCACTACACCGGACAGACATTTTCACACTTACTGGATACGTCTGGGTCCTCAAATCATGCCACTTCCACGATAGTGTAGGGGGCCGGTCCATCTGTAAGACATGGAAAGGAGATATATGTTCAATGTCTGATCACTGTACAAATGTGTGGACAACATATCACAGTGTGTGACATTTTATGTGAGTGAGCTGCCGATCCGGCATGTAGACACTCCAACAGACATACCACTGCAAACTTGCATTGACACTGACACTCCAGTGAGTGATAGACACACATATGCACACATGCACTGGGCCTAACAATCATGTGGTGCTAAACCTGAGTACAAAGTTTTATGGCTTATCCATTTCATATGGCACTCCATGTCATGATTTGTAATTGTGTGACAATTGCAATGGCACTTCCCTGGTGCACTGCAATACAAGTGTCTCAGGTATTGTGGCTTGTGCATCAAGGGACAATGATTAACTGTGTGATGGACATGTGGGTCAATTTTCAGTCAGCATTTATTGTGCATTTAGTGGCCCATAACAGATCTGGCACAGTTGTATGTAGGTAACAAATACCCCATTGGCAGTGTCCCCTAAGCCGTATATGGCAGGGATCACGTGTGTGTAATGATGACAATGTAGTGCTAAACATGAATAGCCCACCTTGCAGTCACAAAACTGTGAAATATGGTATGCTGACAGTGTTTTAGCTGATCATCATTGACAGAATGCATGGGCACAGGTATATTCATTGCACCTGAAATGTGTCACTCAGGGCCATATGTACCTATATCAGGTTTTGCGAGTCACGCATTGCGAGACTTAGCAACTAGCAATTAGCAAGCACGCTGATCTGAGGTAGAATACTCGAAATGACACAGTTTGCAAATCCAAAATGGGGAAGCAAATGACCTACCTCTTGAATAATGATGAGGTAGGTCTCATTTTGAAAACCCCTTGGGAATGGTGGCTCTCCCAGGGATGCTGGCCTGCTGGGCTCATCAGACCACCATGTCTGTGACTTCTTTCATATTGGGATGTAAATATTCGATGAATTGCAGCCTTATTTCTGCAGGGGTAAACAGAAAGTATTTCAAAAACCTAGTTTATTACTGTAAAATGTTTTGGAAGTAGCCAGTGTTCCGTGGCACAACTTCCTGTTCAGAATAAATGTTTGACCATGCATTCACAAAGAGGAAGGGATTCCATGGGGACCCCTCCCCTTTTGCAATTGGGTTAGCCCCAACTTGAAATGGATGGTAACTAAAAATGCATAGTGCCGGCATTTGTGCCCAAGAAGAAAACAATTAGCCGCCTGCGACTTGATTATAATATAGGAACGCCTATTCCTAAACACCACTAGAAAACTCTGTTTTGTGATTGTGCAATGTGATAGCAGAATGGCAAAATTGGGTTTGTACATTTGATAGAATATTTGTCCTGATGTAAACACTACATTTCAGAAAACTGGGCGGTTTGTGAAAGTTATGAAAAGCTTGGTACATATGGCCTTGAATAATAGTTTTAATAGTTTGAATAAAACTCTGGACTGCATTGTTAACATGTATGAACATGTGTAATACATCTCAGTACTAGTACACTAACAGCTTGTTCAACTTGCATTCCACATGGCCACAAAAATTGCATGCAGAACGGCAAGACATCTGCTACTGTCACTCAGGAGCATTCTACTGTACACTTTTTTAATGTGATGCTCACCAACAGGGCCACCGATCACTACAACCAGGTGGTCCAGCAGGTCCTGTTCCCATGCCACCAGGTCAGCCCAGCGATGCTTCAGCTGGTGCTCATTCCGGGAGGTGTTGAAGACACACTTCAGGTGGAAGAGCATCTTCACCCAACATCTGTATCACATGGCCCCCCACCTCCAGCATCATTGGAAGAAAGTGGCACACCAGCCACACAAATGCCCCAAGCTCATCCTCACCCATGCGGCTCAACCCAGCCTTTCCCTACATGGTACAATACAGTATTTCAAAAAGAAAATTAAAAATAAAGGAAAAGAAATTAGAAAAAAGGAAACTTACAAACCCAAATTACAGACCCCAACTAACCCAACCAATCCAATCCCCAAACAGACACCCAACAGTACAAATACAATTCAGACAACAATAAAATACACAAAAACACTTACACATGTACAATATACAATAAGAATACACCAAAAGACAAAAGATAGACCACACAAGATACAATATACACAATCCACAAGAGAGCAGCACCAACACACAGCCACACAGTCAGGAAAAATCACAGTCTGTAAAGTGAAAGTGAAAGTACACCCACTGTACCATCGCTGTAAACAGGATTTCCTATTACATCACTTCCTGTCCCCTTTGTGTCCCGTTTTCTGTCTTGCGTGTATTTTTTTGACGCATACCTAGTTTGCGTGAATATATTAAACGCATAGCCTACATATGCGGCAAAATACCGTGCATTACCGAAAACTACTATTTTTATGGATATCCACATACGTGGGGTGCACTGGTGGAATTAACGCTAGGGACCCATTGATGTTTAGTATGTGTTTCCATGGTTTTTGCAAGCATTTGCGTCAAAATTTCTGACTCATACCGTATTTGCGTGATTTTTTATTATTTAACATGCATGCAGCCTGTATCTAGACGAAGATAGGATGGTATGGTCTGCAGTGTGTGTTATAGTGTTTGGCTACATGCGGTAGACCATGCAACTGCGGCCCACATTTCTACTATGTTTGTGCAGGATTTCCAATTTTTTTTTATAACACAAAAGCAGCGCAAAGTTAGGAAATTCGATTGGAATTTGTAAGTTTGCACTCATTTTGTGCAATAAGAGACGGCAAGGCTGCACTACAAAAGTAAAAAGTCATGGCCTGTGTGTTTTGTGTGTGAATTGACTGTTACAACTAGATGTGTACTTCTGATGGAACAGCATGCAATACATTTGGCGTAATGTTCATGTATGAATCTGTTACAAATGGGTATCAACATCAGATGGCAATCAATGATGTACAACAGTCATGATATGTTTGTGTAATATGTGTTGACTCATTTGCTGTGTGTAGTTGTTTGACTTTGGGGACATTACATTTCCCACAACAAACAATACACAGGGAAGATCGAGGATGGCTGATGAGGGCTATGTTGGATATGTTACCCCTCATATGTCATTAATTGTTGACTACGACTTCATGGTGACTTGTGTGTAAACTACCTATATGTCGGGCATTTGTACATGTTTGGTAGGTACAGTGTTTACAACACAGAACCATAATTACAATCATAGAATTGTTATGTTCACGTCAGTTTGACTAAGGTAAATTACCTATGTTCATCCTGTGGCTGTGGTGGAACTGAGGCCCTGGCTGCATGTGTTCACATATTTTCAGAGGTGCATAGCACAAAGTGTCCACTTCAAGTGTGTAGGCATGTGTACCCTGTGTAACTTGGGCTCTATGGTGTTACGGTTTCAGGTGGTCTAGTTAGGAGTCTGTTGGGGCAACCCTTGAGTTCACAGAGTGTCTTTTAAGGCAGATTTGTCATAAAGCAGAAGATCAGCTAAAAGCATACAAGGAGATAGGGCAGCTATGGTATGACAGAAGAGTGAATGCAGAGCAACCTTAGTGTGGACAAATATGTAACGGGTCAGTAATGGACAAACACTCAGGGCTCATCATTACGTAGGGTAGGGCTCAGAACTTCCCACAGCAACAGGGAACGTCAGTTACTCTGTGCAGATTAATCTCACAACTAATCACCACGCAAGCCCCATAGAAAGGTGGCGGCAGAAGTGAATCTGTGTCTGGACCCTCAGGGCACAAACATGGATTGTCCTTACAGACACCAGATTAGCCCTTGTTTCTCGGGCTGGAGACACAGAAAAAAATCCAGGAATACAGCCATAGCACACTGTCACTGTTAGGCACTAACAAATACATGCAAAACTAGACAATTGATGGGGCTGGATTAGCCTCCTGGAAACCAGGTGCCAGAACAAATACAAAATTAAACAATTCTATATAGTTGAGGACTGATAGTACACTTACCAGACACAATACCCCAAGAGGAAACGGCGGGCAAGTGAACCAACTAGGAGGCAGATGCAGGCACAGGAAACAGGCTTTGGTTGACACAAAGACTGGAACAGGTTTGGCTAACAGGAACTAGGCTCTGTCAGGAGTCAACATGAACAAGGCTGAAAAACAGGGAGCAGCGTCTGACTGGAAGAAGCAGGAACAGCACTGTGCAAACAGATAGCAGTTTCAGGCATAACCAGGACTGTAACACAATCCAACAAGGCTCTGGTGCACAAATTAATTGTACTCCAATGCATGATGAAGAGCTTCAGGGAATGACAGCTTCGAAGCAGTTCCAGGCAGCAGCATGGCCAGGGCAGAGTCACATGGCTGGGCTGCACGAGAGAGCTCACAGGTGTGTGAAACTTCAGTCTCTTACACGTCCTGGAGGAGATAATCCAGTAAAATGGGACAACCTGACTTTTCCCATAGGAAGCTATGGACAGAAGATTACAGGTCTTAGTGACTACCAGGCAGTGCATTATGGGACATAAATCCATGCAGGCTAATGTAGTTGTTCCATAGCATGCCATGTAGAAAATGGAAGCAAACAGGAGTCAGAATGGGAGTCTGGGTGAGTGTCAATGGTGATTCCCAGGGTACAGATAATTCATTTACAGCGCCCCCTAGAGAAGGGAGGGCAGAGACTTAACACATGGCAGTGGCAGGACTTATTATCAGGGATAGACTGCGCAGGGCATGTGTTGTGACCATTGCTTGTCATACTTGGGAAACTCATGCTATCCATTTTCAGGATTGATACATCTCTTGTCACTCAAGCTCCTTGCAGAGATAGCAAATGTCACACTTACTAATGTCAGGGGTCTGTTCATACATTCCTCTTACCAAAAATATTTCACATCCACTGCCTCATGTATGATGAGCTTATTTACCTTATGGTTGAAGATGTCATAATTGTGTGCCATGTGCTACAGTAGACCATGCTGTGGTCCTATGATTTCACCCTTCATATGTGAAATTGAACAGATGTTTTTTTAAAAAAAACTGTGTGTGATGTTTGCTGTCCAATCATATGCATCACATGTGATGTTGCATCAGAAGTAGTCAGGTTTGTCTTTGTGACATGCTCCCTGAGGTAATACTCACATTTCTAAAGAACATGTGATGCATACATAAGTACCCAGAGCAGGACTGAGTGATAAAGTGAGGTGTTTAATTACATATAGTTGCAATGTGTTTATAGTGACTATTGTTGAAAAAAGTTTTGAACTATCTGCTGTCTGCAACGCATTCCTGCAGCTGTGTTTGGATATTCCCCCTCATTTTCCCTGGCACCATCCACCTCCTCCTCCTACTTAGGCAGTTCATGTTCGGGTTCATATAGGGGGATGTTCCTCCTAACACAAATGTTGTGCAGGATGCCACAAGTCAATATGATCTTGCAGATGATTTCTGGGGAATATAGGAGGCTGCCACCGGTGAAGTCAAGGCACCTGAATCTGGACTTCAGGATGCCAAAGGTCTGCTTAACAATGGTGCGTGACCTCCGATGTGCCTCATTATAGGAACGCTCTGCTGCTGTGCTTGGGTTGGGGAATTGGGGTCATGATCCATGGCTGGATCCCGTAACCCTGATCAGCTGAAAAAGAAAATAGGAGTAAGTATTTTGTTGTTGCTTGCACCAGGAATGTCATGTAGCATTGCAGTTGATATCGTGTGTTGTCTGTGACTCATGTGTTTATAGCATTGTGTGAGATCGTGGGCTTCTGTGAGGTTCTTTCTGCATTGGGTTGTTTGACTTGACAACTTGTGTTTGGCTCATTGACCTGATATCTGTGGTTTAGTTTCCAAACTGCAGTTCAGTGTGTATCTCCCATGCGTTGTTTAGCGAGTTACATGTTTTAGTGTGCTTTCACTGGAGGGGACATGATACTTTCACACACACAATAGATTCCAATGTGGTGGTAACATGGTTGCGCTACATGGCCTGGACATCCCATCCTCTTAGACATACGTCACTGCAGATGAAAACCAGAAGTGAGGCCCTTTGATTAGGCTTGGTGACAATGCTCAACACATCTTCTCAGGTTGGCAGCACGGAGGTGTTCAGTATTGACAATGCACAATTGTAGACCTTTGTGGTTCCCTCTGCCAGTGGCTCAAGTGCAACCGTGAAACTACACTACTGAACTTGCTCCAGGTAACCTGGCTAACTGCCTTGTGGAGGTGGATGTATGTGTGCAGGAAGGGCCATCTCCCTGTACATCTGTTATTTTGATGGACTGCTTTCAGTGTGTGTACCAGTGTGCAGTTTGCATTAGTGGCACATCAATATGTGTTCATAGCACAGTCTACTTCCTTATTGCTAGCTGGCAAAGTTACCCCAGGAGTGATGTGTGATGTTGGGACTGCCTCAGTAGTTCCATGTCACCTACATGTGAGTCAGCATCATCATGCTATGTGTCTCATGGTGTGTGACCTGCAGAAACACACATTTCAAACCCCTTCCACACTACTTATTGCTTGGGATGGTGTGTGATTGACTATGTGGCCTAATATAATAGTATATGGTTCATCTTCCAAATTGTACTTCCAGGGCAGGCCATGTCATAGTCACTGTGTGCTTTGACATTGGTCCCTTGTAGCTCTAGAGTGGTGTCTATTGTTATTGGCATCCATCATTTGTCCATAGTGTGTATCCCATTGTGTCAGGGTGTCCAACATAACTACCTGTGTCACACCTCAGTGTCTTCCTGCCCACATGTCAATATAGTGGTGTATGTATTGTGTGTCCTACAGGGTTGCTGTGCCATGTGTATATTGCTAGGTTTATGGCCTTACCAACAAGAAGGCCATTGCCATATCGTCCGTCCTGGAAGGGCCGATTGATGGTGTTGTGGCGAAAGATGAAGGAATCATGTACACTCCCAGGATACTTGGCCAAGATGTTGGTAAGCAATACCTGGTGATCAACTATGGCATGCACATTTATGGAGTGGTTATGCTTTCTGTTCCGGTATAGATGTGCAGTTGCAGAAGCTGATACAATCCAGACATGGGTGCAGTCAATAACACCAAGCACATGAGGGAAGCCATGTATTTGGTAAAACCCCTGTTTGGTCTCGTGCTGCTTCGGCTGTGTGTTGGGAAAGGTGATATGGCAGGGTGTGAGGGAGATGATGGCATCAAGGACCATGGGAAGGAAGGTGGAGAATGAGGGTTTGTGATACCCCAGCAACCAGGGCTCCCATTGTTTGGAATGAGCCACTTGCCAGCATGTGCAGGACAGCTAGCAGTTTGGTCACCAGTGGAATATTGTGTGGTGTCTGCAGGCTGGCTGTTATCTGTGGCACAATTTGGTACAGCAGCTGCTGTATGTCTTGCCAGTTGAGTCTGTACCTCCGGATGATATCCTGTTCCCAAAGGGCCCAGGGGGGTTCTCCTGGTCCTGAAGACCCTCTCCTGCCTTATGTAGTGCCTTTGGGGTCCACGTTGGTGGGGTGGTAGCTGCTGCTGTTGGTCCTGTGCTCTGCGTTGTCTGGCAGGCTGCATGAGTAGCACCTCCATGTCATCTTTCTTGAGCAATGATGTTGCTTGTGTGTGTTTTCCTTAAGTAGTGGTGTGTTTGCCCCATTTGAACACCTGCCCTGACCCAGGCTTAAAACATTTGAGGCAAATCAGGCTTTGCGCAATTTTTCGAGTCCGCATCCCAGCTGTGTGTCATTTTTGCCCAGGTGGATAAATATGGTTCATGGGTGTTTGGACGGGAACGCCTACCTTGCATCTTATTGATGCAAGTTGGTTTCATGCATCCTTAAAATTATGCAAACTCGAATATTTTGACTCAAGATGGGTTTAGCCTCAAAATATAAATATGGAGTTAAGTTTGCACCAGATTTGAGTAAAAAAAATTAACGCTAATCAGGTGCAAACAGAGTATACATAAGCCCCTTAGTATCTAGAGGTAGCCATTAGTGCCCATGTGAGTATCAATAGGGCTGTGAAAAGGAGTGGTTCATGCTTAGAATGTGATGTTTTGTAGAGTTTAGAAGGTGTGCTGCAGAGATGTTTTCAATGTTGTGTGAGTGTGGTGTTTTAGTAAAACAGGTTTATTAGGAATGGGGTCTCTAGCTGGCAGAGGTATACACCCCTGTCCAAATAGGGACCACAATCTTAGTCAGGGCAAGTCACAACACATTACAAATTATCCTGTGCCCACCCTCTGGTGGCTTTGCGCTGAGCAGTTAGGCTTAACTTAGAAGGCAAAGCGTAAAGTATTTGTGCAATACATCATACAGTAACACAGTGAAAACACCATAAAAATACACCACACAGGTTTAGAAAAAAAAATATAATATTTATCTGAATAAAATAGGTTAAAAACGACAAAGGTTCAATAAGCACAATTTGAAATATCACTTTTAAAAGTTTTAAAAGAATCTCAATCTCTAAAAATCAATAGTGGTTTCTTTGTAACACACAGTACCTGGGATGCATCACAAATAATGATGCACCGGGACCCCAGAGGGGGAGAAGCTTGGAAAAATAAGGTGTTGCTTTGGATTTTCTGGTGCGGCACAGGCAATATGTTGTTTCTTTCCACACTGCAAGGGGTTGCATCATTTTTCAGGCGTGTAGTCTTGGTTCCTCACTGTGATGCAGGGATATTTTGACACCCAATGAAGATGCATTGAAAATCCTTGATGCGCTGGTAGAAGGAGCAGGCGCTGCGTCGATCCGGTAGGTGATGCATCAAATTTTCCATTGCAAGGCAGGTACTGTGTCGAATTATCTGTCAGGAAGTCAATACTGTGTCATTCTTGTCGGTGGCAATTTCTGAGCCACAATGCAGCCTGTGAGTCGATTTCTGCATGTGTAGCATCGATTTTTGATGCACAACATTTTCTTGAAGAGGTGAAGTCTTTGTTGACCCTGAGCTTTCAGAAACAGGAGGCAAGCTCAATCCAAGCCCTTTGAGAGCACTTTAGGAGGAAGGCAGAGTCCCTCCATCAGAGTCAGAGACTAGCAGGGCAGCAGAGCAACAAGCAGGGCAGCAGTCCTTCTCAGCAAAGCAGTCCAGAAGTGTCCTTTGGGCAGCCAGGCAGTTCCTCTGACAGAGTGCAGGTGTAGGTCCAGACGTGTCTGATTTGGTGGGGTCAGAGACACAGTTTATATACTCAAAAATGACTTTGAAGCAGGTAACACTTCAAAGACTGGTTTTGAAGTGCACAAGTTCCCCTTTCAGCACAGTCCTGTCTGCCAGGATCACTGTTGGGGGTTTATCAGTCCTTTGTGTGAGGGCAGACAACTGGCCTTTGAAATGTGTGAGCCTTCTACCCTTCCTGCCCAGGAAGACCGGTTCAGTATGCAGATGAATACAGATGTGAATGAGTGTCCTGTGTTTGTGGTGGTCTGGGTGGAATGCACAAGGGGAGCCGTGAACCAGCACAGACCAGATGTGGATTGGAGACAGGTTGTAAGGCACAGATAGTAGTGAGTGCAGAGAAATTCCCACTTTCTAAAAAATACAAAAAATAAATCCAACTTCACCAATAAGCAGGTTTTTCTATTGCCATTCTGGCAATATCAAAGAAGAGATGGCTACTCCTTCCAGATCGGAACCTAACACTTAACAGTATCTGAGGGTAGTTCTAATGCTAGTCTACAAGAGGAGCAGGCAAGTAGTTTTAAATGCCAAGTCGAAGTGGCAGTGAGACTGCACACACAGGCCTTGCAATGGCAGGCCTGAGACATGGTTAAAGGGCTACTTATGTGGGAGGCACAATAAGTGCTTCAGGCCCACCAGTAGCATTTAATTTACAGGCCCTGGGCAGATGTAGTGCACTTTACTAGGGACTTACAGGTAAATTAATTATGTCAATTGGGTAAGAACCAATGTTGCCATGTTTAAAGGAGAGAGCATGTGCACTTTAGCACTGGACAGCAGTGGTTAATTGCACAGAGGCCTAGAACCAGCAAAAACAGGGTCAGAAAAATGGAGAGAGTTAGACAAAAAGTTGGGGGATGACCACCCTAAGGCTGTCAGGTCAAACAAAGTTGAAGTTGTTATCGGGTCCAACGTGACATGAGATCCAGGTATAGCATTATAAAGTCTAGATGATGCTATATTGTAATTGTCTGCTAAGTTTTGTGGTGCTTGTTGTGAGACGTTGTTGATGACACAAATGAGATAGGGACTTTTATTGTTGTGTAAATGTGGGGAAGTTGGCATAGTAGATCCTAATGAGCAGGGTAAATCTGTACTAATCTGAATAACAGCCTGTAGGTTGAGGTGCTTTGTTTGAAGTGCTTGATTACTTTGACTTTTGTGTGACTGTATACTGTCAATTCTTTAGTGGAGCAGACAAAGGTTATTTGTATTGCATTTTGTTATGAGTTTGATGCTGAAAAGAGTGTGTGTGTGCCAGTTGTAGAGGAGGGTGAACTGCTGCAAGGAGCAAGACTGATGTTCCAGTGTGCTGCACTGGTATTGTTTGACTATATCACAGAGGATCACACTGAGACTGGTTGTTGCCGCTGAACAAGGGATTGTGGATAAAGTGTTATTTCCTGGTTCAGAACTAAATTCTATTTGTGATTATTGATATTTAGTTGAAAGAGGAAATGTTTCAAGGTAACACAAGATTTGTTTATAGCAATTGTTTTTGTACCTGATAGACAGGGAAAAGAGGCACCTCCAAAAGATACCCTAGGCCAGTATATGGCAATATGTGCAGGGCTCCATACATGTATTTGGCTGAGGAAATGGCACAACATCATAGAAAAAGAAGATGCATTGAAGTTTCCATGTTATAGTACATTTTAGTTGAGGATCATTGAAAACTTGAGGAGAGTGCTATACAAGATTAAACCACCACCTAGACCTGAACAGTATGAGGTATTCAATGCTTGGGAACATGCTGCTTATGCTACAGAGAAAGAAAAGTATCAGAGAAGAGCTCAAAAAGGAGTGCACACATATGCCAATGCCAGATGGGATGCTGAATAAAAGAATGGAAAATTGACATGATAGAGGAAGTTAGATTGTACCTAACGAGTGAATCATCTCAGAAAGAGAAGGAAAAAAAAGGACAAGAAAGCAAAGGATGGAAAACAGAAAGAGGCAGATGATACAAGTGAGATCAGTGACAGTGATTACCACAATAGCTTTTTTGATACATTATTGTCAGACTGTCCACCTCTGTGTACTGAGACCCGAGTGGAGGTAAGAGATAGTACAATTGTTGGTGGGAAGATTGGGTTAGCTACTGACCCAATAAATGTGAGTCCTTGTCCTGTTAGGGTTTCTCTGCTGAATGTATTTCATGAACCAATGAGAAAAAGTTCAGAAATTCGTATTCCTGCTAACTCTATTGCCCCAAACACTGCTGATGCACTTACTGTCCCAGTTAGTATTTGTCCTGTGGTCCCCATGTATAAACCTGATTTTCCAGAAAAGAAAACTTATAATTTGGCTGTCCCAGGTACAGCAGGTGCATCAGGTAATGCTTCAGAAAGTCCCGATACGAGAGGATTTGAACCTCTATGCACAAGCCCTCCATGTGTGGCGAGCACTGTTCCGACTTTGGATCTTTCAGGGTGCAGTTCCATAGATACATATCAGAGAATGGCAACTTCTAGTACACGTGTAGGGGAGATACTTTTAAATTCCATTGGTGGTGCCCAATGGATATGGGACTATGCATAAGGTTTCTGTGGTGTCATGGATTCTCAGTGCTAAAGAAATAGATGTGTTGGTGAAGGCTTTTAATACTTGTGAGAGATAACCTGGTGGATGTGGCAAAAATGAATTTAGAACTGGATGGGATGATTAGCGGGAATCTTGAAATTACTCCTTCAGACTCTTACTGTGACGCCATGCCTCACCGCGGCGTCTCTTTCTTTGACCGCGGTCGGATCGCGCTTCCGATTTTCAGAGCGCCGTCCTCCGTGTTTTCTCCCTGTTTTGGCAATGCGTTCCAGGAAGCATGTTTTGTGCTCCTGGTCACGTCGCCCTTACCTATTTTAGTGGATTCTTTTTTCTTCTGTCGGAGGTGGTCTCTTTCTTGTCTCTTTTTTCCTTTTTTCTTGGTTTCTGTGTTCTTCATTTTCCTCTGTATTCCTGCTGGTCTCTATGTTGTCTTCTTCCTGTTTCCATTTCCCAGCATGCCCTTTTCTTTTATACTACTTTCTTTTTTCCTATTCTGTTCTATGGGCTTTTCCCAATTCAAGATGGTGTTGTTCCATTTTCCTGTGAGGGCTCTTCCTGTTTCCCGGTATATAAGTCACTCAGTCTTGTTCTTCCTTGCATTGCAAACACTTCCCTTTGGTGGTGCTCTTCGCTCCTGTTCGTCGTTCCTGTTTCGCTGTTGGTGATTTTTCCCTTTTGTACTGTTTTCAAGTTCTGTTTTTTCTTCCTTTTCAGGAGTTCCCGTTTTGAGTTTTTTTTTTCCCAATTGTGGGGTTTTTCCTCTTGGACTCCTTCTGGAGGGTATGGTCTGCTTAGGCGTTTTTTCTGTCAAGCAGCCCGTATCTACTAGAAAGGGCTGCCCCTATTTGGGATTATCCAGAACCAGCAGAAGACCGGGTGTCTTTTCCAATCCTGCATCCAGAGGTGAGAAGCCGTGGGCAGTTCGTTACACTTACCAAGAAAATTAGCTTGTGTTCATGTGTAAGGATGTTACCAGATGTGCAGGACAAGGTTATAACAAACTATACGAGTTGGCTCAAAGATACGAGATAGACTTGAATAGGAACAAAGTATTGTGAAGGAGTTACCATGTAATTCAAATTTTGCTTTATTTCAATTTTAATTAATGAACCACAAAAGCAAATCCATCACACATATATAATAAAGTGCTTTTGGATAAAAACACATTACATTAGTAGGGACTAAACCAAATGCTGAGGCACCCGGATATTAATTGGCAGCTCAAGTTAATTAAGTGTTGATAATAAAAACAAATACACACACATTATTAAAAGCACCTAAAAAATGCAAAGCCTAACATGTCCAAAAGACAACATTGGTCAGAAAAAAACATCAGGGAATGCATGTGCCATAAGGCGTGTTAATGGAATGAGGTAACTCCTAGGCAGACCTTTAGATTTGGGAGGGACTGTAAAGTAAAGAAGATCTGGGATGTGCCTCTCTTAATAAGGGAAACAGAAACATCCTAGCATGCAAGGGTTTACAGGGATAACTCATCACAGGGACACATCAGGATATCTTTTGGGTTAAACTGCCACTGAGGAAAAGAAAGTTGGCACTGAATCAAGCCCAACCTGATCCTAGTGAGGAGGGTGCTGTCCCTAGCACTTGGTACAGTCACCAGGTCTGACTTCATGCCCAGAGTTGTCTGCACTAGCACATCATCTTTATTAGCGGTTTTCAGAAATTCACTAGCCTCCATGTCCTTAACCATAAGATCCTTGAAATAATTTTTAAGCCACATCTCATCTGCCACTGTAAAATGACTTTATGAACTAAAAATATCTATCCTCACATACCTTAGCCACTGGATACGTGAGCCCCTGTCACAAAGATGGTAGTCCAACATGATGTCTCTGTTCAGTATGGCCTCCTTGTTACACAAAACAGAGCAGCCATTTTGATGCCATCGTCCACATGTGGCAACCCCAATTCTTCATGAATTACATAACTATGAGAGACAGGGGACATGCCAAGTAAACACCTACAAATCCTGTTTTTCTGCGGTCTAGAGACCCTTGACATGTTAGTACCACGACAAACCAGCACCATAAGTGAAGGTTGGAATGCATTTTCTGGCAAAAAGCTCAATTAGGGCCGCCAATGACTTGCCACAAAATCAAAAAGAAAGCCTACAGAAGAACAACATTTCCAACTTCTTTGGTTCAACCAGGAACCCTAGGACCCATGTGAGTCAAAAACAACACCCAGGTAAGGGAATTCATGGGTAAGGACCAAGGGGGTGCTCTGTGGTGGAAATTGGCAGGATTTTCCTCACTTATGCCCACATGGCTTCACAAGTATTTTGAACTGTTTTGTATGCAGCCCCAGACTACTAATAAAAATCAAAAAGGCCATTAGGTGTTTGAGATGTTAAGACGGTGTCATAATGTATAAAAAGACAGTGACATGTCTGCTCTTAACAGTCGAAGAGTCCACTCCCCTTGCCAATAAAGCAGCCTCCAGCCCATTGATAAACAAAAGAAATAAAATGGGGGCTAGTATGCATCCCTGCCACAAGCCCAACCCAAAACTCTCTGTGCATTCGCCCCATGTCCAAATCTAACACAGGGGCTTAGAACATAATGAAGGGTACATAGGAAGGCAACCAGGCACTAATCACACCCCAAAGAAAGGAGAACCTCCCAAACTTTGGACTTGACAACACAATCAAAAGCATATGTCAGGTTCTGGTTCAAAAGCAAGGAACAAGGGACCATCTTTGGCTACAGTATATTTAATACCCAGGATGTAGAGGTTTTAACATTGCTCCTGAGTTCCCAGCCCAGATCTCAATCTGTATAGTATAAAGATGTTATTTCCAAGAGCCCATGACAGAATCATGTCCAGAATAGCCCTGCCAATTATTTTTACGGCTGAATTGAGGAAGGAGATGGGCCTGGAACAACATGGTGAGGCCCTATTTCTCTTCTTGAGAATGGGAACGATAATTGTGGAGCGCCAGGTCTAAGGCAGCCTTACCTGACAAGCCGTGTTTGCATAATTAGTTAGGGTCGGGGCCCAGACATCAACCTTCTGTATATATATATCTATTGGGGCTCCCTCCGGTCCCGGGGCTTTGGGCATGGGACTATAGTTAATTGCTACAACCATTTGTTCAACCTTGAAATCAATACCAAGGGGGGACAATGGTGGTGATACCCCAAGTTCGGCATGATCATTCAAGTGATATACTTGGGTGAAGTGCAAGACCCAAGAATCTGCACTAATGTTATCACACAAATGATTAGACTTGGAATTATACAGCTGGATGTGGTTGACTGCCAAAAAAAGCCTACATCACCTGACTTGCAGGCCAGGGATAGAGTACCCCAAGTTTCCCCTTTGAGTTCGGCCTTCCTACCGTGAATGGCTAGCTTATCGGCCCTTTTACATGCAACAACCTCTTTTGGGGCCTGAGGCATAGCCTTCCAGGCCCGCAAAAGACATATATTAGCCTCTGTGCAGTTCTGATACAAAACAGTGCTTACCTCCTTGTCTAGTGGGAAGAATCGGCCTCAACAGAATACCTTTATCGGTGGACCTTAAAAGGTCAAAGGGATCTACTGGCTAAGCGGTAGAATGATTGCATGCAGTCATAGATCTTATGTGCTAGCCTGAGCTACACTGTTTTGTCGCAAACCTGCGCTAACGCAGGTTTGTGGAAAAAAGTATAAACCTGGCCCTTTGATGAGGCTTAGAAGAAAAGTTGTTATGATAAAAAGTAATTTGAATAAATTTAAAAGACTTTGCCCACTTAATTAGAAACAACTTGAATTAACACATTTAACGTGGGGATAAGGATAATAACGCAGTCAAGGGAGACTTTGAACCAAAACGGCGAGCCTCGCCCTAGCTCTGCCCATTCCAGACGAATCTGCAGGGACCAAGAGAAAATTAAAGTCATCACAGAAGAGTTCCTTCTGGGCCCAGGTTTCTTGTAAAATCACAATGTCATAGGGAGAAACAAAGTTAAGCCAAGATGTATAAAGGATTTTGGCCACAAGAGAGGCCATATTCCAGCTTAGCAACTTCACACCCTGAATGGAACCAGGTCAATTAATTACATACAACAAGCCAATGTCTTTTGTCTATTGCTTGGTTAGTGTGAGGGGTGATACAATATCCCTGCATCGGGCCTCCAAATCAGGACAGGTAGCAGAGCAGACTGGCCACCCAGGGCCGACCACATTGAGCAAAGATGGACAGCCCAGTCAGTCAGTGCTGTAGGAATCGGCCACGGCTGGGAAATGATTAGAAATGTGTACCGAAAAGCTAACATTATATGCAAGGTTGACAGGAGGTGACAACCTTGGATATCCATCACTAAAGCCCCTAAAGTCCCCTGTCCTATATAAAAACCCTAATGGTAAGACTTTAACATTGCTCTGCCTAACAAACCCCAAATACAAGGAACAGAGCAGGTTCTCAACAATCTTAGTTTTATCAAAATTTACAAGTACACAATCCCCTTCAAATTCCTGGCTAGCGAGTCCAACCCAACATACTCTACATGCGAATAAAATTTCGGTAAAGAAAGTTAACTTGTGACGAACATGATGATTCTGCCAGTGGATGACCTTCATCATCAGCTGCTCTAAGCTTTCCATAAGCCCTTGATTTGAACTTTAGAATGTTAGATAAAATGAGAATATATGGGGAAGCAGCTGGGGGGCAATTAAGAACTGCATCTCCACTGGCCCTTTAGGGTGCCATACTGAGAGGGCAGGAGGTTGGAACATGCAAATTGGTCATAAGTGGCATGGGATAAGGTAGGCGCTGACAAGCAGATGGAATTGGGGCAGAGCCCTGAGAAGAGTTTGAATACAGTAGTGTGGGCAATAAAGAAAGTGTACAAGCAGAGACCCCAGGAACCCTGAGTACCCTGGGTGCTGTTTTGGGAACAACTAACTGGGGATCATAGGTGCAGAGGTGGGCTTATTGACAGCACCAGTACCATGGGCAGGGCCAGGCCTACTTGCCAGGGCCTCTGGTCCAACATTTTCAAAAGACAGGCTGACATCACAATTTTAAAAACATTGATCAGGACATCAGGCACAATGGTGCGCCCCTGAATCAGGAACGTGTTATTAGAGGAAGAGTCACTAAGGTTCAAAGGCATGATTCACTGATCGGGAAGAGGGATCGTGGGCCAGGGCTGCTTGCCTCTTCTTTTTATGCTTTGTTTGGGGGAACTAGTGGCATTGAAGACTGAAGGTGGAGCAGGTGGGGAGATGTCACCTGAACAAAGTGGGCCAGGCCCTCGAGCAGGTATGTCAGAACTCTCAGTTCCACCACATAATACACCCCCGGCAAAGGGTGGCTCAGCCTTGGGAGAAGTAGGGAGAGTCAGGTCTGAATTGTTAGAAACAAGGGACAGTCTCCTCTTTGTGAGCTGTATCTCTTTGTCTATCATACAAACAGCTCTCACAAGAAAGTTGTCAATGGTGGTATTTCTGACAAAGTGTCTGGCATGATTTTTAACAGCCACAGTACTTTAAACAAACAGTTTATGGTTCCCTTTCAGACAACAAATCCCAGGTCACACGCTGTCAAGCAACCCGAGATTTAAGCTCACTGTCCCAAGCCTTGCAGGTAATATACTAAGGTGGAGGAACGCACCTTAAACTTGGAAGAGTCAACAACCTTATCAGGAAAGTAAAAGCAGTTCAGCTGCAGGGCCAAGGGGGGTAGCCCTGCCCTGGATCTTCCAGACACTGACAGGCTAAGGACCGGCCCTCCCTTGGCCCACGCTTTGTCTGGGTGTGTCCCCCACAGTGGGCGCTGCGTTGCACTACATGCACTACAGTGGTGTGTGTCCTTAGTATCCCCTGACACGCGTTGGTGCCTCCAGGTGCTTCTCCCCCCGAGACATAGAATCCCTGCAGCAGCAAAAACAGCAGAAGAAAGCACAGTGAACCCCAAGCAGTGGAACCCTGCATTGCACCATATGTACTACAGGGAGCTGTGTCTTTTGCATCCTCTGATACACATTGGTGCCACCAGACACTACTCCCCCGGGACATAGAGTCCCTGTAGCAGTGGAAACAGCAGAAGAAAGCACAGCGACCCCCAAGCAGCAAGAGTCCATGTAGCGCTATATGCACTTTGGGTGGTGTCCTTAGCGTCCCCTGACACATGTTGGCACCTCCAGGTGCTACTTTCCCCTGGGACATAGAGCTTCCATTGCTGAAAGAAAATGCAGTGGAGTGGTACAAGCAAGTTGAAAAACTTGTGAAGATTTCACGTGTTGTGGGTCATTTTGAACACTCTGTTCAATACCATGGTTCTGCGTGACATTTGGGCGGAATTCAAAGTAGCTGTTGCATATCCTGAGTCAGGACTACCGAGCAGCCTAGGGACAGAAGGCCCTTTGCCGTTAGTGATGAAAAACTATCAGTAATTGATCATAATCTTGAAGTCAAACGTGTCGCCCAAACATATTCTTGGATCAAAATTCACAGAATGACTTAAGAGTCGATGTATGCCTATTATGAGAGATTGTTGCAGGTGTTCAAGCAGTTCAGTGGAACGGAGACACTTGATTCCAAGGATATGGGACATTCTGAGTTGAAGTTTGTGACAGCATTGAGTCCTGAATTTAGCATTATGATACCACAGCATTTGATTTGTTGACAGACTAAATCAGTTGATGAGATTCTGAGATGTTCAAAGTAGTGAAGTGATAAAATAGAGATGAAACCGAAGAAGCTGAAGGAGAAGTTAATGGTTGCCCAGATGAAAGTTGCTCAGAGGTGTAGACAGATCTAGGAATTTCTAGGGAATGTTGGTGCTATGCAAGGAGTGTATCAGCAGGGTACTACTGTGATGCACAGTAGAGTTTGAGGAGTCCCAATTGAACCTAGTACAGGAATGGATGTGGGTTGTCTGAAAAAGACAAATCCTTATCATCTTTGCAGCAAATTAGGAAATTGAAAGAGGGAATATTGTCTTAACTCAGCCATTCAGCTCTAGAATTCAGGGTTTGTGCAACCCCAGAACAACAACCCAGTACAGATGCAAAATGTGCAGAGACAGAGAGTGCAAACATTTCGTGTACCACAAGATTCATCAATGCAGGTACCACAACCCTGATGCCACAGTGAAATCCGAATGGCCCAAGATTGACTTCTAATCAAGTTCCAAACATGAATTTGAATGCAATTCAAGATAATAATCCCTTCCAACAGTTCTCTAAGTTTGAGACGTTTGAGAATTATAGCTTCGATCAGTCAGCCTGATGGTTTCTGAGGGGGAGCAAGAC